>NC_059146.1:11506456-14006456 GCF_020740605.2 Lemur catta
AAAAAATGATGGACATAAAATTATAACAACAAAATCCACTTTCTGAGATTGTATTCCTAATGCAAAATTATCTAGCTTTCTTAATAAAATTAGTGAACATTGGGTATACTAGATATACTACATATATTAGGAATATGTTCATTGATATGCTTTCACATAACTTGTGATTTGCCAATCCAGTTCACATAGTAGACTGGTGTTATGCTTTTTGGGATCAGTTGCTGGAGAGATCATTGGGTATACCAAGTGCTGGAAATGCCAGATAGATAGAAATGGTAGTAGTAGTTTTTAACTACCTGAGAGCTATGTTAGAGACTAGTTTTTCTAGCTAAAAAACAAGCAATCCTTTCTTTTCTCCTGAGAGTTGTAAAAATTGAGCACAAGCTGTCCTAAACTATCCAGCTATTATTTTCCCTTGCTTTCACAGAGGCAGAGATGTTCATCAGCTCCCTTTAGTTCATAGGAAGAGATTTAAAGGCTCCATGGTGTTTTCCGTCACTTCACTAGCATCCCTCCTTTCTGAGTGATGGAAAACTTTTCTTTCCCAGCTGCAGGAGTATTAATCTTCAAATAGTCTGAGTCATTACATGCTATAATTAAATTGCATTATGATATATGTATTTTATGATATTATATGATTTATAAATTACCATTGCATCATAACAGAATTTAATAGAAGTTTGATATATTAAAGAGGGTCCTATATTAGGAGTAAACAGGCTTTGATGCTAATTCCATTTTTGGTGGGAAAACACTTTAATATTTCTGAACACCTTCCTGGTCTACCTTCCAGGTATTTTGTGGGTTTTTTTGTGTGTGAGAGAATCAAAATAGAGTATACATTCTATAGAACCATAAAAAATAAATCTTAAATACTTTGTAATAATCATTCTATATTATACTAATTAAACATTTGTATTACATGTTTTATTTCTTCTACAGTGCTGAAACATCTTGTGTTCTCTCGGAAACTATTTGGAATTACATTTGGTTATCATGGAAAGACCTAGTGGTCAAAATACAATTAGAGTTTGAATCATTGTGGATTCAACTTAACAGTACAGTGATGTTTTATGAACTGAGTTTGCTTGTATATTTATGATTCAATCAATCTCAAGGATCCTAAAAGTGCTTTTGTAATTTTACATGAAGCATTTTATAGTGACCCTTGAGTAAGACACACAATTTAAGAGTGCTAGCTCATATGAATAAAATGTAGTGCATAAAAAAGCATCTCTGAGACAAATGTCCTGTCTTCCTTATGCTAATCAGCCCACACAGAAAAAAATAGATGCTCCCACATTCTAGTAAAATCAACCATGTTGAAGTGGTTGTATGAAAACTATTAAAAATAAATATTCAGCCTATGACAACATAAACAACATTTACTATGTTAATTATAACCATGTTTGAAATTATGTGGAGGAAAAAAAGTATATTTCTAATGCTCATTACCTATTATGGTAGATGTAATAAGATTGTATTTCATAAAGGTGATATGGAAATTCAAAGAAAAGAAACAAGGGAACTTTTTAATATGTTGGGCATTAAAGTTAGGTTATTGTGAACACAAGTAGAGAGCCTCGGACAACCTACAACAAATAATCTAATTAGAGAGGAATTTGTAGCTTTATTCTTAGTATAGGGAGGGAGAGATAGAAAAAGCTACATAAGGTAAAACATAGCTCCAGGTTAAACACATGCTCAGTTGCTCTCATGTACTTTGTCTTGGACACTTTTATCTCTTGTATTCTCCAAGCAAGGCATTGTAGCAGGCTCAGCAGAGACAGGTCACTCTAGAGGAGAACCAAAAAAACAAAAAGTTTCAAAACATGCAGCAGGGAAATGAAATCCTTGACATTATTTAGCCAGACAAGCAGCAAGATTCAGAAACATGTCTCAAGAATATTGCTATTATGCATAAAAATAACTGTGTATCAATGTAAAAATAAATTTTAAATACTATAATAAAAGTAGGAAATGTGACTAAATGCAAGGTTGGATTAAGAGGTAAAAATTAGGTTTTACCAAATTCTCTCCTTTTTGTCTCTGATTTTGCGCTGTATATCTTGCATCCACAATGCCTACAATAGTGCCTAGCTCTTTACTAAGAATATGATAAATATTTGCTAAATGGGTGAATTCATGAATATGAAGGAAAGAAATAGAACACTTGCACCAAACAGTATTTTTAGTATGGTAATTGTGAGGAATTTCTGCTATGAGCACTAAATCAACAATTTCCAAGTACCTGTCCATGATAACTTCCAACCAGGCATTCTCGACCTCACTGGGTGATAGCTACTCTGCTAAGTCACTGATGATGAAGAGTCATTCATTTTATTATTCATTGTAGGATGAATCACTCTCATCCTTTTTAGCTCCTCAGAGGTGATATTAGTAAATGACAATCTCAAATTCTGTTTAATTATTTTCTTTTCTATTTTGAAAAATTAATTACAGAAAATTCCTTTAAATAAATATGCATATATATGAAGGAATTGTGTTGTCTTAAGGATCATCACCTTCTTGAAAATGGAGAATTCAGGCAAACAGTAATTACTGTCTGTTGACTTTGCTCTTAACTTTTCTACTTAACTATGAGACATTAAAGAGACTCTTTGTACAAGCATCCTCAAATTAACTAACAAAATTATTATCTGTAAGAACTACATTTAACAGAGGAACAATATATGGAACTAATCATTTTTTCCATTCTATTTATAGAAAACTATTTTTCCTATATTATATTTGAAATATCTCCTGAGGGTTTATGTTGATTTAAAACCAAAGCTAAATATATCACTACAGCATTATTCATAATAGCCAGATATGGAATCAATCTAAGTGTCCAACAAAAGATGAAAGAATAAAGAAAATGTGATATACACACACACACAGACACACAGGAATATTATTCAGCCTTAATAAAGAAAGAAATCTTGTCATTTGCTACAACATGAATAAACCCAGAAAGCATTATACTAAGTGAAATAAGCTAAGCACAGAAAGATAAATACTGCATAATTTTACTTACATGTGGAATCTAAAAATGTCCCACTCATGGAAGTAGAGTAGAATGATGGTTGTCAATGGATGGAGTATGAGGGAAATGGGGAGATGTTGGTTGAAGGGTACAAAACTTCAGTTACGCAGGATGAATAATTCTGGAGAGCTTATGTACAGCATAATGACTATAGTTAACACTGTATTGTTTACTTGAAATTTACCAAGATCTTAAATGTTCTCATCACACACACGAAAAAAATGGTAAGTTTATAAGGTGACAAATATTTTAAATTGATGATTGTGGTAATCATTTCACAGTGTATTCATATATAAAATCACCATCCACTGTAAATATATAAAATGTTTATTTTTCAATTATATTTCAATAAAACTGGATGGAAAAATAAAAATGTGGGAGGAAAAGAACTAAATATTAATATAATTTAACTATCCTGATATTTTCTAAAATTCCCTAAGACCAATTTACCTGGTTCCCACAGGCAATGAGAAGCTTTATTGAGAAATGGACAGAAGAGTGTTAAATATTCTTGCTTTACATTTAATTTTTACTTATACTTTTAATCTACACTTTTAATCTGCACAGGTTAGCAAACTCTTTCTGAAAGGATGAAATAGTAAATATTTTAGGCTTTGTGAGCCATATGGTCTCCTTACTACTGAACTTTGTCATTGTAGTACAAGAACGATCATAGACAATCATAGACAATACATAAATGATTAAGTATGGGTATGTTTCAACAAAATTTTATTTACAAAATAGGCACAGAGAGAAAGCAATCCATTCCCAACCATCATTTACTTCATCAATAAAAAATTCAAAGTTTCAACACAGAAGTGGCAGGGATATGAAAAGTATACAAACAAATGGCTGCCAAATGTATGAATAAATATAAATATTTTGACCCACAAAGAGTCAAAGAAAGATAATTATAAACCCAAATAAGATTTTTTTTACATTTTTCAAATTAGCAAACTTTTTATTATTTTTAGTGATAACTCGCATTTTTCACAGGGCTATATAGTGGGTGTGCAATAAATATTATTGCCTGTTTATTCAGAGTAAATTTGTGAATGAATTAATGTAATGCAAATGTAACTACAGGTTGGTGTGTAAGTTTTAGAGTTCTTGTAAAAGTAATTAAAACAGATGTACAGAATCTTAAAATATTATTTTTAATTTGAAATTTGAATTTCAGAAAATTGCAGAAATATAGAAATAGCTGAATACATGATAATGTTTATTGAACCATTTTAAAAAGCATAAAAGAAAACTATAAAATCAAATGTCTCACATACTGAGTGAAGGGTGGTATTAGAAAAATATACCAATAGAAAGAGCATCAGTTCTCAAGTTGGAATGAACTTGCGATGTTTCAGAAATGCAAGGAAGGTCAGAGTAGCTGAGAAATAGCATTCATGGGAAGAGTGTTGTAAAATGAAATGAATCATGCAGGTCTTACAATGCATGTTTAAAGTCCTGGAATTTATCCAAAGAGCTATGAGAAATCATTGAAAAAAAATTTTAAGCTGGGGATTATGAAATAAAATGTGCATTTTTCAAGTGTTATTCTGGTGTCTGTGAGGAGAATAGATAGTAGAAGAGGGAAAGGAAGCCAAAGGGGACTAGTTAGAAGATGCTGCCGTTTTGCAGGTATGTAGGCATCATTTTTGTATACCAATCTGTTTTCTCTCTCCTGAGCCCATACATGGAAAATTGTAATTCTCAGACTCTTACAGTTGACTATTTGTGGGCAATGTGTTGTTCATGGAGGTGCATATATCCTTTCTAGGCTCATGTATTTAATTTCTGATTTGAAACCCCTCAGTGATCTCTTTCTTACCATAGTGATTGAGGAAGAAGTTGAAGTATTAAGTTGGTGGAGCCACAACATTGAAGCATCCTGGATCAGGAATATGTGGCGTGGGGCAGAGTTGCCTGAATTTAGACCAATTTAGTGAGAACAAAAAATAAAGTCTTTGCTATGTCAAGCCACTGAGCTTTGGGAGTCATCGTAACTAATACATCAAGTGAGAGAAGATGGCAGTTTCAATTTTGGTGGCAATGGAAAACCATGGGAGTAGATGAACCAACCTAGGGAGATATCTTAGAGGGAGAAGAAAAGAGAGCTTGCTACCCTTCCCAGGGAATTCTCGTGAGGGGTCCCAAACTCACATGCTACATGGGCCGGTTATATAATGTGAATAAGTAAGCCAACTCTTTTGTACAAGGTGGCACATAACAGAAAGTTGAGAAAATGCAGGAGAGAGAGAGACAGAAAGAGAGAAAATCAAAGTAGATTTTGTTTATGGACATCGGATCAAAAAGGACAGATATCTTCAAGAATCTGCTTTTATTTTACACAACCTAACACGTAAAATAGAGAAGAGGGTGACCTGATGCCAGTAATGATAAATTCCCAATATTAAAGATTTGATAACTAGAATGTGAAGTGATAACTAGTGTGATAACTAGTTATGTGAAGATGTAGTTCATCTGCCTTAGTTTGTATGTTTGGATTACTTCTGTGCATATGCATGTGTGTGTAACTTCTCCATCATGAATATGTGGTGATGTAAGTATACTATATACAAAGGAACTGAAAGGAAATTAAGAGATAAGCCTTATTCTCAGGACAAGGTATAAATTGTACAATATCTTTAATTGTTAAACATGAGAGAAATATTTGTTGCTGAAATAAAAATTTTCAACAGCTCTTTTATATACTCCTCTGTCCCTGGTTGACAAAGAATTGGAGTAGTGGGAAATGGAACAGAGAGACCTGCTAGTGTAGCACAGAAAGACAAGAAAGAATGTGAAAGACAAGTTAAAAGGCTTGGAGGATAGAATGAGAAGCTCAAAAAAACTGAATAAAGTTTCCAGATACAAAAAACAGAGAGAAGAGAGAAGCAGCAGATTTAAGTTGGAAAATACTGATATTAAGAATATCCAACTTCTTAAATTAACTCTCCCTAATGAGTGTGACTGAAATAGTAATAAGAAAGAAATTTACATTACAATGTAGTGAACATAAAAAAAATCATTATCAAGAAAGGGAAAATTCTAAAAGGTCTCAAAATGAATACAAAGTGACCTACAAGGTGTGTCGATGAGAGAAAGAACAAAAGAAACAAAGTAGAAAAAACAATAATTTCAAATTTAGATAGTCAGTTTAGAATGCCAGTAATTTAGGTCAAAGTCATAAAATCCATGGATCATTTGATGTCATTTCCCACCCTTGTTCCAACAGCAAACATTGGTAATCAGTCATAGCATGCTTTCCCCTGAGCTAAAGTGTGGTCTGGGCACTTTTCCCAACATTGCACTTGGCATTGAGATGTACCATATTTTCCATTCCAGAATGACTGATATGAAGTATGGAAGATGACAGATTTTCAGGCAGTTACAATAAAAGGTTTCACCTCTGTGCAAAAAGAATCTCTTTCCTTTGTCTGGCATGGCTATTCAGACAGGTTTCATGGCCCAGTGACACCTGTACTTCCTCCTGACAGGGTTTTCCTGCCACAGGGCAGTTTCATTCAGCTGTGACTATGCACTCATCAGTCTCCTTCCCTCTATGAGTTACTAGGTGTCAGTATTTTTCATACTTCTTTTCTACCTATGCTCACAAAATGAGTAGTTCACAAGATGAGAGATAAAGTCTAGCATTTATATGTCTTTTGATCCTGTTGTTATTATGGCATGTCTAACAGGTTTTCCTAGTTTATATCACAGATGTAATTTTACACTGTTTTATACTATGTCCACTTTCACAAAAATGTAGGTAGGAGTTAGGAGAAATGTGACCATCATCCTTGAAAATTTTTTCAATGTCAACTTTTAATATTCTTCTACTATGCAAGGTTTTTCTAGTGGTCAATGTTGGGAGAAAAACTTGCTTTATGCCCTAAGGCTACTAAAATTCTCAAATTATTATATTACAGTTCTCCTCAAATATTTCCATTAAAGTTGTTCTTGTGACAGAAGAGAATAAATGCTTACCTCTAGCTGTCTTAAGGCTTGTCCTAAGCAGCCTTAACAAGCAAAAGATATGTTTTATCTTAAAAAGCATGCAGATATTTACACACAGATGCTATGTCAATGTAATTTCAATATAAAAATATTTCAAAATCACCACAACTTAACCTAACACCCCAGAAAGAAGCACTGTGTTTATTCTGAGAATTGATATCCTCATACACTACCATTTCACTCTGTCCTGAAAGGTACTGTATATTGGTTTGAAAAGCCCAGTTCTATGATAATCATTAAATATGAACTCTATTTTTATTGTAATGTCAAATAAGTTTTACCGAAATGACAATAAAAAAAAAATCTCAATTTTATGGAAAGACATGACAATCCATTCAGAAAAATCCCTGAAATTGCAATTTCTGCTATCAAGTCCACATTGATGTAATATTATTTTTATGTGTCTTGCATAACTACCCACAGTATAGGAAAAAAAAGTAATGGTAAAATATATCCAAGCATCTGGACTTTACAAACAACAAACCAGCAACAAAATCAACTTATTTCTCCAACTGTACATGAAGTATTGTTTTCAGAATAGGTTTCCAAATTAATAAATAATTTTTATATTAATAGAAATATGTGCAAACTATATACAAACATAACACAAAATAGTTAATATTCTACAGATCATTTCACAATTGTGTGAACTGTAGAGTATTAACACAAAACAATTGACAAGGAGTGCAAACTGAGATTGCCTAATGTCATTTTCAAAGGTAGATAAGAAACTTTTTCATACATGCTTTATATGGTCTCGAGTCTTAATTTTTCTTAGGAGCAGCATTTGGAAGTATACCATCAATGTATGTGATTTAGTCAAAAGGGCTGTAAAAACCACTCCTTAAATGGTGTGCCTTTTTTTGTTTGTAAGCAATTAATTATATGATTTGCATGGTCTATTTATTTTACTATTCAATCTGTCCTTTGAGTTGAAATCAGAATTCTTTCTGAAAAATGAAATAATGCAATTAGCTCTAAGTTCTAACTTTGCTCTGCCATTTATTTTTGTCAGTGCATCATAAATCATTTGAATCTATGAAAGAGTGGAGGTCTACAAGTTTAATTTATGTTATTGTTTATGTTTCAAGATTTAAAAACAATTTAAATTTGAGGGACAACAGAATGGAAAAGGATATGAGAGAACTAGAGCTCTTCTATGCTCTAATCATTAACTATATAATTTAACAAAATCATTTAAGCTAAATTCTAACACCTACAATGTGAGTGGAGATGAGCTTTACTTTCCTTCCAGTACTAAAGTTCTGTTTGTTGATACAATCACGTTGTGGTGCTGACAATTTTTCAGCAGCCTGATGACTTATAGTACAATATTTCAAGCAATGTAAATGATCAAAAGATTTTTCACAAAAACATTTTTTGGCACTTTTTACTGCTTATTGGAAATTTCTTGACAGTTGAGTTCATCAAAAGTGACAACTAACAATTAATTGTATTTTTTTCCACTACAGATTCAAAGAAAAATACTGGCTGCAACCAGCATTTAAGACCCCAGGAAACATTGTTTTTTCTTAAGAAGGCATAGAATTTGGGTTTACTAAAGCAGCATGGGTTAATATTTTGATGTGCATACTTGAAGGAATATGTGAAAGTCTAGAATCAGCCCATACAATAATGATAAGTTAAATAGGTGTTGTACAACTCAAGTCTTCAATCATACTTTAAATCATTCTTTTATAGAATTCAATATTAAAAACCCTTAGACCTATTGTGTATTATTACAACTTTGCTTCATTTACTAATGTCCTTTGACAGGTATTTTGGAAATTTTTAGAAAATTGTTTTTCAAACTTTGAAATATAAACAGTAATCTTATAGTATATAATGGCACATCATGACAATTTTACATGGTTTAGAATTTAATGATTTAACTTTGATGATATGCACTTAACTAGCATGCTAAAGTGGGGGTCCTCTATGTAAAAGCGATTATTGGAAGAAGTAAAGATTATGGGCATTGGTTTGGGGAATGGGCTGCAGGCATTTTGCAGAGCCACATATACACATTAAGATGGAAATATCCACTGACATGCAATATTACTAGTAATACTGAACTTTACTTTGTTTTAGAGGCTAGTTATAAAGACAGAAAGAAATTTGAGAATGATGCTACAAATAAATGTCTACACAGTTCATAATAGCAAGATGAGGGAAATAATAATCTTATAAAATCTAATGACATTAACATCAACATCTTTCTCAGCTGTTAGAGCCTATGGAGAGGGATGCAGAATAGCAGCTAATAAAAAAGTCTAGTTAAATTAAGTGTTAATTAATGTGTCCTAGGTGGTTTCTTTCTTGTGACCTATAATTGTATTGACAGATAGTGATTTATAAATGTAAATCTTCATTGTTACCAAACCCCTTGAAACAATGTCTTGATTTGTTTTGTCTTTTCTGCCCCTCCCTTTTCTTCTCATACACACATACACACATGAATGCATACCCAGGCACATTCACACAAACAGAATCCTACAAACCAGCAGGGGTGTAATCAACATATCCATCTCAACACAAATCCTTTGTGTTTGCATTTGTATCAGAAATGAAGCTTGATAAGGGCAAAAGAAAAAAATCACATAAAAAGAGAGAGAGAAACAAAGCAATGAATAACACTTGCAAAGCTAAATATTAGAAGTAGTTTAGCAAGGTATAATTTTCTGTTCATCTCACTTTCAAACTCTTGCTTTTTTGCTGCTACTGTGTTTACTGCTAAAAATAAATATTCAAGTCTCTCTTGCTCTCTTTTAAAAAGTTTAGAAATGCAGTCTTTTTGAAATTATTTTCAGAAACTCTATTTCTCAGTAACACTTAGAGAGACAATCCAGTCGTCCCTTCACTTTTAGGGTTTTATTTTTCACAGTAAAGAATAAATTCTAAAATTATAAAATAAATCACAGAATAATGCAATAGAAAACAAATATATCTCTGGGCTAAATCTATTGTTACCATTTGGTGAACGTCATTAGAGACATTCTCTGTGTGTCTATACATAGAGAAGGATGACTATGTTCGTGCATGCACACATGGATGGATGGGTGGATGGATGGAAACAAGTAGACAGACAGATTTTAAAATAAGATTTCACTTTAAAAGATAATTTTAAAAAGAATAATTAAATGAAAGCAATTTATCTTTCTTAGCAGGATAGTGTTAGAGTTGAGTATTGCTCTTGAGTCAATTTTCTTTAACCTAAGCCATATGTCCCAAAAGCGCATATGTTATAGAAAGGAAGAGTTTGGTTTGGGCGGAATGTTGCTTTTGAAAATTATAGGGGGAATGTTCAGTGTTTCTACAGAACTGCTTAAATCCTAATTCCTGGGCAATGTAATGGCCCCACCAGTCTTTCTGTGCTATTTCTTTATAGGGGCACACACACACACACACATAAAACAAATACAATAAGTTTATTCTATTCAGTCAGGGCTCATATCAGTGTCACAAATTCTGGCTCACTTTCCCGATTCCTAAACATGTCTAAGAAATGCCATGACCAGACGCCATTTATTCCAGTGTCTTCCCTGGTAGTAAGAGTATGCAGCACCATCTATGCTCATTGTTTTTGTCCCACATTTCCTGTAGCAGCTCTCTCATGACTCACCCAACTCCATTCCAGTCAACGTTGAGACAGGAATGCAGTAGTAAAAACTCTGAAGGTTAACTCCATTCATCTACTGTTTGGCTGGAGGAAGTCAAATAGTGTTGCTTCAGAATCTTTTGTTTCTTTCATTAATAGCTATATTTTTTCCTTTGATACTTTTTCTCTTGCTTGTCTGATATTGATACATACAGAGAATTTTTATTTTAATATTTTAAAATGTCCTTATGTATTGAGGAATATAGCATATATAATTCTGTTTCATTCTGTCCCATTCACTCCAGAAAAAGGTTTTAATGTTATGTTATGTTTACATACATCCATGTGTTCATGCACACACACACACTCAGACACAGAAGATGTATATAGATTGGAAATATGTTGTACTGCTTGCTAAATTCTATTTCAGACATTTATTACATAAATTTTTTACTTTGTTCTAAAACAAAATGCCCACCAAATTATAATTTATGCTTCCTCACCATTTATAAACTTGTGTTATACATCATTTCAGCCAGGTGTAGGCAAGTTAATCACAATCTCAGCATGCTTCACTAACTTTAACATTATTTCTGAACTATTGTAAATTCTTCCCCTAATCCAGATCCTCTATCCCAGATCCAAGAATAACACACAGAAAACATTCTGCCATTCATTACCTAAATGTTATTCAACAAGCTATTTTTTTAAACCTACAGTTTTACTGTTATAAATAATTGCTGGATCCACTAAGTAAACAGAGAACAATAAAAGTCTATAAAACATAATATTAAAATTAAATTAAAATCCCATAATGAATGACAGCTGAATGATAATAGTGGATTATATTACAGTAATGCTGGCACCAACCATGGAGATCATTTTTCAGTTTTAATATTCAAATGGCATTGCAAAAGCTACACATGCCTTATACCTTTAACTGTTTTATATTGACATCATTAATCCACATCAAGCATTTTGGCAATATAAAGCTCTTTATCATATAAAATGTTACTGTCACTTGATTGAATTGATTTTTATTTTTCTCCTTCTCTCTCAAGGGGTAAGGTCTCTGTGCTATTTGTTTATAGACCAACTTCTGGGGTGTACTGAGGGCTGTTTCAGGGGAGAAGAGTGGTGTTAATTCACTGGTACTTCTTGTGTGCTATGACTGCAGACAGATCTTCTGTCACTGTTCTAGAAAAAAAATCCTCAGAATCATACATACATAAATGTCATAAACATAGACACTAGCACCTAGAAAGGTCATTGGCATATAGGTGACCACTGCCGGCTTCCATTACGTTAGCTCCACCAGATGGAGTGACTGAGGGCAGCCTTAACCGTGTCTCAATGGAAAGGACAGACAATGAAGCATCTTATATCAAATTACGTACGCAAGATGTGGAGCAACCTAGCACAGGGTGGTGACATAGGCCCCAAACAAGACCAAAGTTATGGAGGAGAAATGTTTCAGTGCCCCAGGCTTTGTGTTCTGGGCAACAATATCTAAGAATAAGAATAGAAAGGGAAGACTTCAGTGGGCTGTGAATGAAGTTGGAGCTTGAAGATCACTGCAGAGCAGACACAATATTTGTGTGAATGCAGCATTAGGATAAAACAGTTACATTAAAAATACAATAATTTATGTTTCTCTGAGCTTTTATAGTTTTCATAGATTCTAACCATTTATTAACAGAGTTTATCTTCATAATCAACTTAAAATTAGATGTCATTATTCCTGTTATATAGATGATGAAAAGCACCCTCAGAAAGAGGAAATTATTTCCCTATGATTTTTCATCAAGGAAAGAGTAGAGCTGGTTATCAATTGTTGTTTTAAGGTTCTTTCTACTATAATGTGATCCCTAGAACAGTGCCTGAAATATTGTGAGTTCCCAATGATAGCTGCCAAGTTAAAACATAAGCTATGGATATGGGTTTCTTTTTCTGTGCTCCAGAAGTGCTCTATTTATCTATATCTGTAATTATATCTCTTTATTATAAATAAATATTTATGTCTGGCTTCTCTACTGCACTGAGTTCCTTGAGAGCATGAACAATATGTTATCCATCTTTGTATTATGGTTGCCTAGTATGTATGTCATAAAATTAGTGTCCAATAACTATTTGTTGAATCAATAAATAATGTTCTTGGAGAAACAATGCTGGTACACATGGAGACAAATCAAAGTCAAGTCATTGCTTAGCTTTGTGGTGCTTACTAAAAGTGAATAGGTATATGGGCACTATAAAAAAGTATATCATTCTCCTTAGAAGTACTTAACAATTAATTCCATGCTCAAGGCTTGTTCTATAAATTCAAGATTTAATCTTTTTAAATTATTATTTCAAAATATCAAGGGGGCACAGGTGTCTTTGTTACATGGATGAATTGAATAATGTTGAACTCAGGGCTTTTAGTGTGCCTGTAGGTTTTTACCTCTCAACCCCCTCCCATCCTCCATCCTTCGTAGTTTCCAGTGTGCTTTATGCTACTTTATGACCATGTGTGCCCATTGTTTGTCTCCAACTCATTAGTTAGAAAATATAGTGTTTGTTTTTCCATTCTTGAGATACTTCATTTAGAATAATGTTCTCCAGTTTCATCCAAATTGCTGCAAATGACATTTTATTCCTTTTTATGGTTGAGTAGTACTCCATTTTGTGTGTGTGTGTATTACATTTCCTTTATCTACTCATGAATTAATGGGTACTTATGTTGATTCCATATCTTTGCAATTGTAAATTGTGCTGTCATAGACATTTGAGTGCAAGTGTCTCTTTTATAAAATGACTTATTTTCTTTTGGATAGATAACCACTAGTGGGATTGCTGGATCAAATGGTATATCTACTTTTATTTCTTTGAGTAATATACATATTGTTTTCCATAGAGGTTGTACTAATTTGCAGTCCCATCAACAGTGTGTAAGTGCTCCTTTTTCACTGCATCCATATCAATATCTGGTTTTGTTTTTGTTTTTTTGACTAGTTAATAATGGCTATTCTGACAGAAGTAATGTGGCATCTCATTGTGGTTTTAATTTGCATTTTCCTGATGATTAGGGATGTTGAGCATTTTTTCACATATTTCTTGGTCATTTGTCTACCTTCTTTTGAAAAAGCTCTGTTCAAGTTTTTTGCCCACTTTTTGATGGGGTTGGTTTTTTTCTTGCTGATTTGAGTTCTTTACGGATTTTGGATATTAGTCCTTTGTCAGATGTATAGTTTGTGAATGTATTCTCACATTCTGTAAGTTGTCAGTTTACTTTGATGATTGTTTCCTTTGCTGTGCAGAAGACTTTTAACTGAATTAAGTCCCATTTATTTATTTTTGTTGTTGCTATATTTGCCTTTGAGGTCTTAGTCATAAATTCTTCACCTAGGCCAATGTCTAGGAGAGCTTTTCCTTCATTTTGTTCTAGAATATTTATGGTTTCATTCCTTAGATTTAAGTCTTTAATCCATTTTAAATTAATTTTTGTATATGGTGAGCGAGGAGATCTTGTTTCATACTTCTTCATGTGACTATCCAATTTCTCCAGCACCATTTGTTGAATGAAGTGTCATTTCCCCAGTGTATGTTTTTATCTGATTTGTCAAAAATCAGTTGATTGTAGCTATATGGTTTTATTTCTGAGTTCTCTATTCTGTTCTGTTGGTCTAGGTCTCCACTTTTATACCAGTATCCCATTGTTTTGGTTACTATAGCCTTGTAGTATAATTTGAAGTAAGGTAACATAATGCGTACTCATTTGTTCTTTTTGCTTAGGATTGCTTTAGCTTTTGGGCCTCCTTTTTTGTTTTTGGGGTTTTTTTGGATTTTTTTTTTCTAGCTCTGTGAAATATGACATTGGTATTTTGATGGGAATTACATTGAATCTGTATATCACTTTGAGCAGTATAGAACTTTTAACAACGTTTCTTCCTCCAATCCATAAGCATGGGATGTTTTCCCATTTGTTTGTGTCATCTACCAATTCTTTGATCAGTGTTTTGTAGTTCTCCTTGTAGAGATCTTTCACATCCTTGGTTAAGTGTATTCCTAGGTATTTTATTTTCTTTGTAGCTACTACAAATGGTATTGACCTCTTGATTTGACTCTCAGCTTGACCATCATTATTAGTATGTAGAAATGCTACTGATTTGTGTACAGTGATTTTATAACCTGAAATTTTGCTGGATGTTTATCAATTCTAGGAGCCTTTTGGAGGAGTCTTTAGGGTTTTCTAGATATAAGATCATATCATTAGTAAACAGAGATAGTTTGACCTCCTTTTCCTGATTTGGGTGTTCTTTATTTCTTTCTCTTGCCTGAGTGCTCTGACTCAGACTTCTAGTACTACATTGAATAGAAGTAGTAACAGTGGGCACACTTGTATTGTTCTAGTTCTTAAGGGGAATGCTTTCAACTTTACCCATTCAGTATGATATTAGATGTAGGTTTGTAATATATGGCTTATAATTTTGATGTATGTTTTTTCTATGGAAAGTTTGTTGAGAGTTTTTATCATGAAGGAGTGCTGGATTTTATTGAATGCACTGGGCAGCGAGGGCTCTCTCCCCATGTAGGTATAGATGTGGCTACTGCCATGGCACTTCTCAGGTGGCATCAGCTGATACTGAGGGCAGTGAGTGCCTGTTCTGCTTTAGTCCTCATGTAGCAGTAAGGGGTGCGTGGCTCCCAGCCATGGGGTGAATGAAAGCATACGTCCTCCCAGCTCCCTCCCTGGCCCAGCAGGGGTGATGTAGAGGCTACAATAATGAAGTCAATCCCTGTGCACATCAGACTCTCTGGGCCTGAGAGCTCAGGATGGCAACAGTTGCATCTCCTTGGGAATGGAAGCCAGCAGGTCTCTGATGTGCCTTCTCTCTGGTACGATGTTACTGCACAGCCTTCAAGCAGCTCCCTGATGAGTATGGGGGCCTACTGTGGTAGAGGGGCCCCCTTGCAGCTCAGGTTGCAATGTCGGTGAGGGGTGGGGAAAGTGTGGAGCCCTGGGGTTCTCTCCTCTACCCCTCCCCACATGTGGACATTTCCCCAGGTACCTTTTGATCTTGCAGAGTGGATCATCCTGCCTCCCTCTCCTTACCATTACGTGTCTCCAGCCTCTTCTCTGATACTTCACAATACTTTCTCCAGGACGGTAAATCCACAGGTGAACTTTCGATCCTCTCCTTGAGAGTGGTGTGTGCAAGCCACTTCTAGTCCACCATCTTGGATGCCTCCTCTTAATTAAGATCAAGTTTAATCTTTATAGAGAAGATAATGTTATACTGACTATGTGCTAATAAATCTTGGAAACCACAAATAAAATTCTAAGCCACTGCTGACTACGTGGTTCCCCTCTTGGCCAAAGGGCCCCCCGGGAAAACCTTGAAACTGAGTTCCCAGCCATGAAGGAAAGAGGTTGGATGTGCCTCCTTATACCCCGTCCCTTTTGGAGTTTATACACTATAACTGACCTGCATTAATGTTAAAACAGAGATCATTAAGACGGACAAAACAAACTTTTTGTGCCAATAAGATACTAAATTACAAATAGGACATAAGGCCATGGAAAGCAAAGGTTAAGGCAAGCTTTCCACACCATGAAATCTCATTAAATGGTTTCTTTATTTTTATTAAGCTAGAATAATGTGGCTTACTTTCCAATCTGTCCCTGGTATAGCATCACACGACAGATAGCAAACTCAAGCATTTACCTTGTCTTATCTTAATTCAAGCATTCCTTTCTACATATTTTAAGACTTTAGACAAAGCTTTATATCTTTAGTCAATTATAACTCAAAGAATCGCAGAATCCATATATAACCTGTAAGCTCCCCATTCAAGATGTTCCATTTTTTCAGGCCAAATAGATGTATACTTTTCATGTATTGATTTATAATTTTACCTGCAATTCCTGTCTCCATAAAATGTATAAAACCAAACTAACTCAGCCACGTCAGGTGCATTTTCTTAGGATCTCTTGAGACTATTCCCTGGAGAATGGGCATACATACTGGCTCAAAATAAACCTCTTTAAATTATACTACAGAGTTTTGTTTTTTCCATTAACACTTTTCTAGCAACTAAAATCCTGTCATCACTTTTCCTACATTCTGTAATTTAAAATCTATTTTTTATCATTAGGAAAGAGGATGAAAGTAAATGTGGAATTACATTTTAAAATAAGTGAAAATTTTTTGCTAGTATACTCAGATATTTAGTTTAACTTTAAAATCAAACAGTGGTGTACAAATACAATTATATTAGAGTAAGAGCTAAAATTAACTTTTATTTATCATTTTTTCTCAAATGACCATTTTACTTTTTCTAGACTAGTTTCTTTTTCCTTTGTTCTTTATCTTTATATGGATTCCATCTGAAATGTATATTGGGGTAAAAATCAAAGTGAGGATATATACTATACAAAAGTAAGTTATTATTATTTTAAAAATATTGATTTTAATATAGAGATATTATAATTGATTTAAGTTTTCCCTGTGGCCCTCAAAGAATCAATAAGAATATATAAAAATATAATTATATGTATATTGGGACCAATGACAGTTTTGATCAATATGACATTTATATTGTATTACCAATTAGCATTAAATTACTACAAGTTAAAGTAACAAGGATATCACTAAATAATAAGAAATACATTTACATTAGAGGATGCATTGAAAGTTTCTTAAAATTATTCACATTCCACCAAATTAACAATTTATAAAGACTTCATTTATATAAAAAGAGACAAAATTTTAAATGTGAACATCCTTACTATAATGAACATAATCTTTTCACATTCAACATTTTTCCATTTATACATATAGATGCAGACTTTATAATTGTATCCAAAATGTTTCCAAAACATTAACTTGAAATTTCAGGTTCTGGTCATGATGGATATCAAACTTAACCCCCTCCTGGAAAGAACTATAGAATAGGAGAAGACATTTTCTGGCATTGGACAAAAGACAGCATAGGACTGTGGTCCTTGAGTACTTTTATGTTTTTTGGCATGGGGGCACATTTGAAACCTGAGCATAGGAAAGTAGAGCTCAGAAAGTCATAGTCTTATTGGATTGAGGAGATAGAGATTGAAGTTCATGGCTGCTAAAATTTATAGAATTCACAAGAAAGAGTAATGGTGAGGAGAGAGCTGCACAGAGAGGGGGCTACATCATGTTTCATTGAGTCTCCTTTGAGTCTTTGACCAAATATTAATCCACACATGCCCAGCACAAGGTTATGCTAATCCTGGTAGAAAGCAAATACTGGGGAACTGTGAGATGAATGGAGATTCTAGGGGTCACGTATATTGGAGGATAGATTTCTGATGTGCTAGAATGGAGAATCGTTATGGGGTTCAGGACATGCTACCCTAAATACTAATACGGCACCTTGGCATTTGAGAAAACAGCAGAAGCAAGAAGATCACTCTCACATTTATCTTGCCATTTTTTCCTGAAGCAAGTCACAATACCTTCATTCTAGATGTACACTCCCTATACCCAGAGAAAAGGAACATCTTATTCTCGAAGACAGGGATGCCAAATAGAACCTGAACAAACTAGTCTTGCTAAGTTCCCTCCAGTTTGTTACCATTTGTGTTAAAAGTTTTCTATATTAACTTATTTTGCTCCTGTTCTTTGTTTAGCCATATTTTACTTCAACAGGTGTTTTGTAATAGGTGAGTTAGGAGTAAGTGGGCTCCTCTTTCTGGAAGACCCAAACTTCAATAACTAAAAAAAAAAAAAATTACTAAACTTAAAACCTGAACAGCTATTTCCGGCTTCTAAATGTGCATGAGAAAGAAAGAGAATGTGAGCATGCAGGTATATGTGTTTTTTACATAACTTATACTGAGGAAAATAAACATCTTTGTTCTTCCTGCCAATTTACAGAAACTGGTGAGAAAGAAAGTAAAACAAAATCTGGAGATTTTACATCATGTCAGTTTCCGTGTGTCAGTAAAGGATGTCAGTGTCAATTTTCTTTAATCAGAAGCATTAAAAATATTCTTTGAATAGGTAAGGTGAGTTGTCTGGCTGAGTTGGAGATGGAGAGTGAATTGCCCTGCATAATAGATGAGGGAATCTGAGTCTTGTTTTGGATGGGGAATCTAGAAAGCCAGGAACCCAAGGATGAGGGGCCCCTAGGCCTAAGGAGAGGGTGCTGCCCAGCGCTGGGAAGGAGTCTCAAGCTGGATAGAAAGACCAGCAACCTGGTAAAGAAATTCTCCCTTACCCAAAGGATGGTTTAGGGTGAACACACATTCCTGCCTATTTTTACTGTTTTGTTCTGTGCTTGTTGATGTGTTTAATTTTAATCATGGAAACAGAAGTCAAGTTCTACATCTTAACTTGTGAAGCAGACGAAAATGACAGCTGTAGAAAAAGCTAATGAGCAGAAGGAATTGGATCCTTGGCAGGAGCAGAACTCAAGAGACAAAATATCTGTATTAACGAGAGGCCTTTAGAAACTCATAGAAATGTTATAGGTGGATGCATTTTAATTTTGTTTAAATCTTAAAGAATATAGTAACTTTGGCTGACATCTGACTGATTCAATAGATATCATAAATTAATTTGATCTATCACTGTTAATTTGCTACCATTTAACAAATATTTAGATTTATTAAATGTTTTCTAATCTTTTGTTCACCTATGCATTTAATTTTTTTGAGGGGCTAGTATGGGAAAATGCTATGGAGAACGGACAATTTAATCAGACAGAATTCTTCTGAGAGTGAACATACATCATAGTATAGAATATTCGATAATAATATCAAATTATATTACAAACAGAAGTAGTTAAGGGACACAAAAAGGGACAAATAAAATGCTGTAGGCATCTACAGAATAGGGGAATTACTTCTAGGATATCTGGTTAGAAAAGATAGAATTTGCATTGGCCCCTGGATAATAGAAAGCATTTGAGCACATGGGGATAACAGGAAATTCATTTTGCATAGAAGAAGGAGGTGCAAGACAATGGACATAGAAAAATGCTAGGTGGAAATGGAGAACATCAAGTAGTGTGTGAAGAAGAGAAATAGATAAATAGATTTTCAGGCTAGAAATGAGTCAGTTTCAGAAACTGTGTTTGTCAGTCTTAGAAGCCCTGTCTTGAGCCAAGAATAATTCTTTGTAGGTTTTTCTGAATGTGGGCTAAGGGTTGAGGGAACTTCTAGAACTCTTCTTAAGCAACATAAATATTTTAACTGTGTGCTGAATATTTTGAATAAAAATATTTGGTAAACCATTGTTAAAGTCCTTAAAGAACATACTTGAATTAGGGGTATTGCTGAAGAAATGGCCTGTGGGGTGGAATGTTTTAGAAACAGAATGTACACAGCAAGGAAACCCTAGTCACCTCTATCTCAGATAATGCCAACGACACTCTCACAATTGCTGAAGGTGAATCATGAGAGTCATTGTAGATATCACCCTGTCCTTTATCTACCGTAATTAATCCCATAAAATAGATTCTTAATCTCTCTACTGTTTTCCGTCTTCAACAGTACCAGCTGGGCCTCTCACCTGGATAATGGCAGTAGCCTCGTAGCTGTTTTCTCTGATTTCACTCCTACAAGCTTAAAAAAAAAGTAACTGAAATTATTTAATTTTCCAGTGTAAATATATCAATCATTTGCCATTATACTAACAATAAAATCCTAGTTTCTTACTATGGAGTACAAAGCCCAACATGATCTGGTTCATGTAATTCTGCAATTCGTTTTATGTGCTCATTCATTATGTTCTAACCATACCGGCTCTTTTTCTGTTCTGGACCATTGCAAACCTTTCCCCATTTCTGGGACTTTGCATTTTTTTCTCTCTTTGGTTGTAATGCCACTCTGTTTTTTCAAGCTTTGTTGCATGGTGGGCTCTGCCTCATTCTTTAGTTGTTAGTTCAAATGTTACCTCTTTAGAGTTACTTTCCCTGTTGATTTTACCTAAAGTCCCCACCTGCCTTAGTTAATTCTGGCTCCTGTATCAAAATACCATAAAGTGAGTGGCTTAAACAACAGACATTTATTTCTTACAGTTCTGAAATGTGAGAAGTCCAAGGTCAAGGTGCCAGCAGATTTGGTTCATGAGTTGGGAATGACTTGGTGATTATGATATGGTTGAAGTATTCACTGAGTAGATATATTCAAATAGGTGAGGTAGACTAAGTGAATAATGCACTAACTGTTAGGGGAGTTTATAACAAGTTCTTCAAAGAGGTGATTACTGAAGTAACATGGTTCTGAGATCAGTTTGACCTTGAAATCTCTTCTTTTTAACCCAAGTAAAAATTAAATGTATTGGCTTACATCTTTTTTCTTTTACACTTCAAATCTCTGTGAATTATTTTCTGGAAAAGAATAGATTTGTAAATATTATAGCAATTGTTTGACTTAGTGTTGATTTTGGAAAATTTTCTGTCTATCCTTCATCTTTACTTATTTCATCATTTAATACTTTCCCTTTTCCTTCCTTTCTTCTTTCTTTTCTCAATCATTCTCCAAATATTTAATGAACCTCTATTATGTACTGGATAATATACTTGGTGGCTGCTGTTGTAAAAATAAATATTTAGATCCAGTGGAAGACAGAATTAATAAAAAAGCAAAGAATTATGAATTACAATAAGTAGTGCTGTAAATAAGAAAAATATGAGATGCTAGAAGATATGTAGATAAGGGTGTCAGGGAAGTCTTCTCTAAGGAGTTGATGCTTCAAGCTAAAACCCAAGGAATGAAAAGGTCCCCATACACCTAACATTTGAAAGGCCAGGGATTGGAATCAGCTTGATGGTTCGAGGACCTGACTGGAGCATAGAGTGGAATAAGTGAGGCTGGGTAGGTAGGAGAGCCAGCCTACACAGGGCTTTATTAAAAAGTTTGGATCTTTTCTATAGCCTATTTATTTCAGTAATTCCATAGACATATGGTCAATAGCTAACCCTGGGATGAAGGCTTCCAGATCACAAAAATGATAGCTATTTTCTTAATTGCCTATAATATTACCAAAGTGAAAGATTTATATATAACGTATATGTACACACACATACACAAATACTTATATATGTGCATATATGTATATTTATTGTATTTTATACTTCATAAAATACTTTATAATCAATTATGGCCATAATTCTTGGAATTAGGCTTTTACAAAGAAAGAAGAATTATTCATCGAATTTAAATGTACCCAGTAAATGTTAATTCCAGAGCACAAACCCAATATTACAAATCCAGTATTTAGCTGCTTTTTACACTATATAATAATTATTACTACTTAGCAAATACTAGAGTGTTCAGCTTTTTAAAACCAATGCTTTAGGCCGGGTGCAGTGGCTCACGCCTGTAATCCTAGCACTCTGGGAGGCCGAGGTGGGTGGATTGTTGGAGGTCAGGAGTTCGAGACCATCCTGAGCAAGAGCGAGACCTCGTCTCTACTAAAAATAGAAAGAAATTATCTGGCCAACTAAAAATATATATAGAAAAAAATTAGCCGGGCATGGTGGTGCATGCCTGTAGTCCCAGCTACTCGGGAGGCTGAGGCAGAAGGATTGGTTAAGCCCAGGAGTTTGAGGTTGCTGTGAGCTAGGCTGACGCCACGGCACTCACTCTAGCCTGGGCAACAGAGCGAGACTCTGTCTCAAAAAAAAAACAAAAAACAATGCTTTAAAAAAAAGTACTTTTGACACCATTATGTGACTGATCAATTGGCCTTCTTTTAAAAAAAAAGAAATTATAACAATGGCTATTTCTTTTTCTTACTTGGGGCAATGAGAACTTATCATTTGGTATAATTGTCAATTATATTAAGCGGTCTGCTAAAAGATCATGATTGTTGTAATCATTATCACAATCATTATCATTAAAAGTTTCCAAAAAATAGCTTTTATTAAACATAAAAGCACTGAGGATAAACGCAATCTTTATGTTAAAGAAATGTGGCTTTCTCCCATATCTTAATATTGGTGCCTGAGGTTTACATAAATTTGGCTATTTTAAGAAATTGCATCTACTAATATAAGGTTGAACAGGTTAGGTGAAAAAAAGAAATTCTAGGAGGACTCTAGAAAGGAATCTTGAGTATCTCATTTGGATAAACTGCTTTTTGTGATAGAAATAATACCTTGAAACATTAAATAATACTTTAGTTATGTACCTGAATGAAAGAGTGGGGGCTAATTTCATTTTCGATAGTCAAAGTCACTAAAATTGAAGAAATAACCAGATTGTTGTTATATAATTTTAGTTTCTATAAAAGAACTCATAAATACACAAGTCATTTAATCACTACTGCCCCCCACTGAAATTAATATGAGAATTAAAATTATCCTTTTCCTAACAGAATTGAGTAAGGAACAAAGTAATATAATTATAAGTATAACCAATAGTTATTAGCTATACAAATATGAAATGATGATTTTTCTTTAGTCATACATGTTGAATTATAAAACATGGTCCTCGAAACTAGCTTTCTGATTTTCTTTCAGGCTATGACACTTTTCAACATTCTGTTATATATTGTACCCAATCTAGAATAAATGAATATGACATTCTAATTAAAATAATAATAATAACTGGAATAATGTAATTTTTCTACTTAATAGTTAACTACATATCTAGAAAGCCTGGAGTCTAATCGCTTCAGAAAATTAAGAAATATACAATGTAAAATATAAACTGATGTCCTGAGAATTAATTGAATGGACTTGGTGTTTCCTCAAGACAAAAATGTAGGACTGTTTAAGAAATAACTTTTTTTTAATCTATGTGCTATTCTTTACACTTGACTGCCTGCTGATTTAACATATTCTTGGAGCTTTATCAAGGAAGAAATATAAAGCAGATATGCTGCAGTGCACACCTCCTGTTGGCACAAGTACAATACTTTTTGTGCCCACCTGCCATTGTCAAATATCCACAGATCCATTACTGAGTTATATTACTGCCTAAAAGACTCTCTTTGAAATGGTATATAAGCCAACAACTTATTTATAGAGAACTATTAATATCAAAATGTGTTTTGAAATATAGTTGATTATTATAACATTTTATACTTACGTAATATATTAGTTATTTACTGCAATAATAATGCTGAATAACAAACAACCACAAAGTCTCACTGGCCCACAGTAATAAACATGCAGTCATCTACCGCGGGTCATGTAGGTGGCTGTGTAGATCTTGGCTCACACACATGCCTGGGGGATCAGCTGGGTGACTGCTGATACGGGATGGTGTCGGCTGGGATGGCTTGCAGCACTTGGATCAGCCATTCTTTTATCTCTAGCGTGCAAGCCCAGGCATGTTCTCACATTAATTGCAGAGTAGGAGAAAAGCAGAGGTCAAACTCAATCATTGAAGTGCTTTTCCAACTTCTGTTTTGGTCACATTTACAAACATCTATTGGCCAAATCACATTGTGTGGCTGGGCTCAGAATTGGAATGGAGGGCACTGTGTGGTAGATGCTATTTTGTACTATTTAGTTCCCCCGTTAGGAATGCAGGACAAGTTACGCCGGTTGCTGTGAGTGCCATTGTCAGGCAGCCCTGAAGTGTTAGCCTAGTTTAGGAATTTCCTTAGCTAAAGAGAAACGCCTCACTGAGATCATGACTTCTGGGGGCAGCTAGTATTTAGTGACTGGTTGACCCAGGAGTATTAAAGCCTGGCACTTAAACCCCAACTGGGAATGGTTCTGAGGGTAATTCCATTATCAGATCTCACTGTAAGGTCAGCTGAGAATTTCATGGAGGCTGCATTGCTGCTCAATTTGTTTTTCTGCCCAATTCTGCTTCCTTTCTTTACATTCCAGGGGTATTGAGAGCATCCTCATGTACTTCCTGCCCTAATCTCCACCCCAAAGTCTATTTCCCAGGGAATCTAACCTGCAAAATTCCACAACAAAGTTCATGATGGCTCAAGGAAAAGATAATGATGTACTGAATGCCATCAATCTACCATAAATTTCTAGCATAACAATCAGAGTGAGATTTGATCATCTTTAGAACAGTAATCACATGAAGATATTTTTCTTAACTTCACACAGCTTTCTGTGAATTTAAAAGCTCTTTTCAGTTTATCCTTCATAATTGTTTCAAAAGTCATCTTCCAATTCTCTTTTAACATTGACTAACTTCTTGTTAGCCAGTAGCGCAATTAGTCTGTATCCACGTTTTCTGTCTTAGTCTTGGCCACGTTACTGCCTCTGTTTCTATTGTTCTGCCTGTCAACGTTTAGCTCTTTATTCAAAGTTGATTTCAAATCTTAATTTCTAATTGTTCCCTCTCCTGATTCTTCCTAGCTGGAGATTATCTGATCCCTTCCAGCATATTATACCTCTCCTTTTGTAGATACCATGTCCTACTCGATAACTTACTTATATTCTCGCTTCCTGTCCTGACGGGAGCTCCAAGGGTAGGGACTCTGTCACAGGCACCTTTTTCATTATTTAGGTCTTCTAGCAAGGTGACTTAGCATAGTTTCTTTTAAAATATAAACAACTGAATGGCACAAGAAGAGCCATGTACCATCCATTGTCTTTTATTAAGTCTCCTCCAGTGGAAATCAGTATCAATAAGCATCAAATGTTTGACAGTTATTTTTGACAAAGAATGTGCATGATTTTTTCACAGGACAAACATACATCAAATGCAAACAAGGGAAGCTTCAGCTGCAATATGGGTACTCACAGTGAACAGATAATGTACCCCGAGCTAAAGATCTCCGTTTTGATCTCTGATGTCTTATTTATTGGCCCATAGTATTATATACAAATTACACACAGAAAAAAATATATATGTATATATATAAAATTTTAAGGGTACACAGAAATTTTTTTTTAAATCAGATATGGTAAGATACACACAGAACTGACTGTCATAAAGGAAGAAGTTTTTGCTGACAGTTTCCTAGAGACAGGATATCCACACCGCACTGGGCCATGTGAAGTACAAGGGTCAGTTAGGTAGCAGAGTACGAGCGAGGAAAAGAGGTGCAAGAACCTTTATTGTGGTATTGTGGGAAAGAATGGGTAGGCAGGGTAAGCAAGCTTAGGATTGACTAGTCAGAATAATATTCATAAGCTCTGGAGCATAGGGTCTATCCCTCCTTGTCTCATACCTGGCCCTAGAGTGATTAGGGAAGGGTAATAGCCCAGACTATAACAGCTCAGTAAAGGAGGTAGTTGGGGATATGGGCTCAGGATTGGTTGATTTACATATGAAAAGCACACTTGCAGAAGGCCCCAAGATATCAAAGCATGAAAAATACAGAATAAAAGGATGTGATTAGTATATACACACATATGTATTTTGTATATGTATCATACATATTTATATATGTATAATTTTTTCATATTCTTTTTTCCTGGACCACATGGGCCATATTTTACAATCACATCATAGTATTAACACATAGTCTGTTCTCAGTAAGTACTTTCATTATGTATTATTTATTTAAACTGACAAAAAAAATCTATGAAAGCTATTTATACAACCTGTCTTCCTCCAGAAAACATCCTTTT
This sequence comes from Lemur catta, assembly GCF_020740605.2. Lineage (NCBI taxonomy): Eukaryota > Metazoa > Chordata > Mammalia > Primates > Lemuridae > Lemur > Lemur catta. Next base: position 11,532,640 of record NC_059146.1, read on the forward strand.
CTAACCAAAAATCTGTTCTGCTTACTGACAATTTCCCTCTTTCTCTGTCTCTTTCTGTATGTGTGTGTGTTTAAGCAAAAATATACATATATATTTGTTGCCCTTTTGCTTGTCTTCTTGATTTATTTTATAACCAATTACAGCCACAAAATAACTTACTTGCCAAGTTAATAATTATATAATGGTTCTTTCATCTACCACCTGTGATTTTCAAAACACATACTCTTTATACTCTTAACATAAGAGCAAACAAAATTATTTTGCTTACATGAAACTCCAAAGTATATTTTATTATTTCACTTGCTCACCTGTTTTCAATTCCTCAAAAATTCCACCCTATAAACAAGCCAACATTTATTTTAAACAATTCTTTTTATTCAAACACAAACCATCATTATGATCCAGAAACCATAAATGCTGACTCTTTGTGTGCTTACATGGGATGTTTTAGATTTCAAAGTATGTGGTTTCCAGTTTGAGATGGTATAGTATGTGTCAATCCTATCTTGCTGCATTTGACAACACAGGCACCTTGATACTATTAACATTAAAAGTATAATCATAAACTTCTGTATATAGAGGTTGTTAGTTCAATGGTGTAGCAAGGGCCTCCAAAAACTTTATCCTTCATAAAAGCAACGAGAATACTCACAAAAATCATCAGAATCAACATTTTCTTTGAACTCTGGAAATTATCCTAAGGTTTTCAGAAATCTGGGAAGCAGATTAACACAAAAAACACAACTGAATCTTAGCAAGAAGAGTGAGTTTTATGGAATTGTAAGTTGTACTGTTCCCTTTTCTCCTTGAGTTCCTCAGGAGCCTTGTAAATCAATATTGTACAATCCAGGCTAAAAATCCTGGCAACCAATGAAGGAGGCAGAATGAAGTTGGAAGTCCTTCAAAGTCACATTCCTGGAAAATTTTTGTTATTTAACCTATCTGTTGGTCCACTGGAACACACCCCACTCATAAAGCTGATTTTATCTGACCTGGCTTGGAGCTTATGTGGTACAAATAGTCTTTGTCCTGAGTTGTTTGTTAAAAACAAAATAGGTTGTGTGAAGTGGCTCATGTCTGTAATCCTAGCATTTGGGGAGGCCAAAATGAGAGGATTGCTTGAGGCCAGAAGTTTGAGACCAGCCTGACCAACATAGCAAGATCCCATTTTACAAAAAATTTAAAAATTAGGCAGGCATGGTGGTGTGCACCTATAGTCCAGCTACTCAGGAATATGAAGTAGGAGGATCACTTGAGCCCAGGAGTTTGAGGTTGCAGTGAGCTATGATGATGCCACTGCACTCTAGTTCAGGCAACAGATGAGATTATGTCTCAAAAACAAATAGATAATTACTTAACTTTATAGATGCTTGAGACAGTGATAATATGTTGGGCAAATGATGGTTAATGAAAAAGCTTAAAAGGAAAATCTGGAAAATGACATACCCACAGGGGCTTTGAAAAATGCTGATATATTCTTGAGAATCTAAAAGGCCACACACATGCATGCACAGGGCTGTGCACATATCTTGAGCTATTTGTGCTCTAAGTTCTGCGTGAACCTTGAGAATCCACATAAGCAAGAAATGAAGGTTAGAACATTTGTCAACTCCCTGGTTGAGTGTTGATATGCTGTAATTCAAACTCAGAGACCCTCAACAAAGTTAACAAATATTGGGAGACTTATTGGTCCCAGGTGTTTATGAAAATCTCAGTCCAGTCATTAGTGACCCACTAAGCTAACTGAAAAAAATTTAAGTGGCCACATATGACAATGAATACAAACGTAACAGAATTAGTTCAGAAAATCTCTAAACATATAACAACATCAAACAGCAACAAAAAACAAATCCTGCAGAGGATTGAGAAAATGATTTTCAAAGGTACTACATTATATTATTTGACATGTCCAGTTTTCAATAAAAATTATTAAATCTGAAAATAAAGGGATAATGAGGATTAAATGCAAATTGTCTCTGAGAAAGCTAAGATGTTGAACTTACTAAACAGAAACTTTCAATTAACTATTGGAAATATGTTGAACTAAAGGAAGCCATTTCTGAGGAAATAAAGGAAAGTATGAAAATGATGTCTTGCCAAATATAGAATATCAATAAAGAGATGGAAATTATAAAAACAAGAACCAAATAGAAATTTTTTAGTCAAAAAATACAATATCTAAGGTGAAACATGCATGGTATGGGCTCAACAGCAGATTTGAGCATGCAGAATAAGAATGTGCAAACTTGAATATGGGTCAATTGAGATTATCTAGTCTGAGAAACAGAAAATAAAAGAATGAAGATAAATGAACAGAGCCTAGAGAAATTTGGGAAACAATTATATGTACCAACTTATGAATAATGTCCCAGAAGGAAGGAGAGAGAGAAAGTGGTTGAAAATATATTTGAAAAAATAATGGACCCAAAGATCACAAATATGATGAAAACCATTAATCTGCACATCTAAAAAGTTTAACAAAATCCAAGTAGGAAACACCCAAGGAGGTCCATACCAAGACACATTATAATCAAACTGTTATAAATTACTGCCAAAGAGAAAGTCTTGAAAATGACAAGAAAGTAGTAACTCTTCAAGTACAGGGAGCCTGAGTAAGATTGACAGATGGTTTCTCATGAGAAAACATGGAGGCCAGAGGCATTGGGTTGATATATTCAAAGTGCTAAAAGAAAAAGACTGACATCAAAGAAGTCTCATGCCCAGCAAAACTACCCTTCAAAAATTAAAGAAAAATTATGACATTCCAATACAAAAAAACAAACAAAAGAGAGGCAATTTGTCACTAGCAAGAAATACTACACATCCTACAAGACATACTATGGAGAGTTCCTCAGGATGAAATGTTGAAATGGTGGGAAATTGGACAGTAACTGAAATTCATATGAAGAAATAAAAAAGCACCAGTAAAGATGACTACCCTGATAAATATAAAAAAATAATATAAATGGATGTTTTGGGTGTAACTTATTTTTCCTACTTGATTTAAGAGATAATTTAATAATGTAGTGAATATTAATCCATGTTGGGTAAATGCCATGGTTTGGACATGGTTTGTTAACCCCACCAAAACTCATGTTGAAATTTGATCCCCAATGTGGTGGTGTTGGGAGGTGGGTCTCAGTGGAAGGTATTTGGATTATAGAGGCAGATCCCTCATGCATGGCTTGGTGCTATTCTATAGGTAGAGAGTGAGTTCTACCTCTTGCTAGACTGAATTAGTTCTCATGGGAATGGATTAGTTCCAGAGAGAGTGAATTGTTATAAAGCCAGGACACCCCTCAAGTTTTCCCCTCTTCCCAAGTGTTTACTTTCCCTTTGACCTCTTCTGCCATGTTGTGATGCAGCATGAAAGCTCTCACCAGAAGCCAAGACCATGCCCTTGAACTTCTGAACCTATAAAACTGTGAGCTAAATAAACTTCTTTTCTTGACAAATTACCCAGTCTGTATTTTATGCTGGCAACATAAAATGGACTAAAATCCCATATAATGTATAAAGATATAATTTGCAGAACTATACTATTTCATGAGAGGAGAAGGGAAGAAATGGTGCTATCAAAGGGAAAGTTTTTTTAATACTGTTGAAATTAATTTACTATTAATTCAAACTAGATTGTTATAAATTAAGATGATAATTTTAATCCTCAGAGCAACTGTTAAGGAAATAGCTAAACACACCAAACACACACACACACACACACACACACACACACACACAAACAATGGCAATGGAATTAAATGGTTAACTAGAGCACATCTGCTTAACACAAAAGTAGGCAGTAACAGAGGTATAAAGGGACAAAAATATCTAAGGCATATAAAAAACAAATAACAAAATGGCAAGATGACCAGAGATATAAAATCATATTGATTAATAGCCAGTGGTTAATAAATTGATTCAAAGATCAGAGAACTTGAAGGAAACACAATTGGAAATCTGGTGACAAGAAGGTTTGGAGAGAAGAAATGTGGATAAACCCCCTCAGACTATCAAAATATTTTTGTCCTATTTTGATGCTCCTCAAAAAGCAATTTCTACAAAGGAAAATTTTAATAATGAGATCATGTGGACAACAATAAGAGATAAAAACTTAACAGTAAAAAGACAAATAAACAAATCTTTAAAATGGTTAAAGGAATTAATAGACATTTCTCCAAAGAATATATACAAATGGCCAATAAGCACACAAATATATGTTCAACATCACTAGTCATTAGGAAAATGCAAATCAATACCTCCAGACAGTCAACTTTACAAATACATTGGTGGACATAATAAAACAACAGACAGTAACAAGTGTTGGCAAGGATACTGAGAAATTGGAATACCCATACATTGATGGTGGGAGGGTAAAATGGTATAACCACTTTAGAAAACATTTCAGCAGTTCCTCAAAATATTAATCAAAGATCCAGTTACTTTATGACCCAGTAATCCTGCTCCTAGGTATATGCTTCAAAGAACTAAATGAAAATTCTAGCAACATAAGATAATTTGGACACAAATGTTTAAGAAAACATTATTTATAATACCTAGAAAGTGAAAAAAAATCAAATGCCCATCAACTAATGAATGGATAAACAAAAGGTGGTATCCATATAATGGAATGTCATTGAGCCATTAAAAACAACTTCTCTGCTTTGCTAAGTCAGGTCAGGTACAGTGATTTGTTGCTTTTCTTCCTTAAATGTTATTGGTATTAATCATCTATTGTCATCTTATCTTGTATTCTCCTTGAACCAGTGTGTTTAAATGATTTTTCTTAATTATATTTCTGCAAGTCTTTAAGAGCTCTTAGAAATGAACATGTGTGTTCAATTATCCAAAAGTACTCAGGCAAAGCATCTATTTGGATTTTATTTTCTAATCCAATTTCATGAGATTTGTGTTTTAGCACTGTTCATTTTCCTAATTGTGCTGTGACATTAGCATATGACATGAAGTCATCTGCTGCTAGAGACTGACTGTTTGCTGTTTACCGTCTCTGCTGACTTCAGGTTCCCAGACGATTTGGTTAAAGAGCAGTTCTAGGATCACAAAAGAACAGTTCTGAGATAGTGTAAAGCATTGTGTAACTCTTTCTGCTGATATTGATGTAACAGGGGTTGTTGAATGGTGTAATCTCCACTGTATAGTTGCTATTGATCTCTTCCAGCGAGTCATTAAGTTCTTGATTTATTCTGAATTGATTTAGACAATTCAGTAAGACCAGAGATTTCAGTCATATTCTGTCCTTTAGTCTACTAATTATATGCAAAAGAGCAATACTTAACGTTCCATACCTTTTTCATTTAACTGTCAAGGCTAGGTCATGGAGTTCTCTGATAAGAATCATAAATCAAAATTAAGATTGGATACTGTGTGGTCTCCCTTAACCCTGCTATTCATGCAACAATAAAAAAGGCTATTAAGAATAAGGCTCTGAAGCTAGACTACATATGTTACAATTTTAAGTGTATCATCTATTAGAATGCAATTTTGTCCAAATTTTCTAAACTCTCTGACTTCAATTTCTTAGTCTTTAAAATGCAGATAATAATAGGACCTCCCAGGGTTGGGGTGGGGGGTGATGTCAAGAATAGACATCTTTTCACAGAAGATATACAAATAGAAAACAAGTATATGAAAAAGTGTTTAACATCACTATGAGGGAAATGCAAATCAAAATCACAATGAGCTATGAACTCATTCCTGTTAGGATGACTAATAACAAAAAAAGAGATAAGTATTGGCAAGGATGCGGAGAAAAGGGAACTTTTGGACACTGTTAATGGGAAGGTAAATTGGCATAACTATTATCAAAAACAGTATGAAATTTTCTAAAAAAATTAAAATTAGAACTCCTATATGATAGAGCTATCCCACTTCTGGTTATATATCCAAAGAAATTGAAATCAGCAGCTCATGCAGATATCTGCACTCCCAAGTTCACTGCAACATTATTCACAATAGACATGATATGGAAATAGCCTAAGTGTCTGGTGACAGATGAATGGATAAAGAAATTGTGGTATACTGAAATAATGGAATATTTTTCAGCCTTAAAAAAGAAGGAGAGGCTGGGCGTGGTGGTTCACACCTGGAATTCTAGCATTCTGGGAGGCCGAGGTGGGAGGATAGCTTGAGGTCAGGAGTTTGAGAACAGCCTGAGCAAGAGCAAGATGCCGTCTCTATGAAAAATAGAAAAATTAGCCGGGCAAGATGACGCGTTCCTGTAGTCACAGCTACTCAGGAGGCTGAAGCAGGAGGATCACTTGAGCCCAGGAGTTTGAGGTTGCTGTGCGCTAAGCTGACGCCATAGTACTCTAGCCCAGGCAACAGAGGGAGACTCTGTCTTAAAAAAATAAAATAGGAAATATTGCCATTTATGATAACATGGATGAAACTGCAGAACATTACAGAAAGTGAAATAAGCCAGCAGAAAAAAATACTGCATGATCTCACTTATATATGTGGAATCTAAAAAAAAGTGAAATACATAGAAACAGAGAGTAGAAAAATAATTACCAGGGGCAGGCAGGGGAGGAAATAGTGAGATGTAAGTTGAAGAGTAAAACTTGCAGTTATGTATGATGAGCAAGTCTAAAAAACTAACATAGAGTGGAAAAACTATAGTTAATAATATTTTATTATGTACTGAAAATTTGTAAAGAGATTAGATTTTAGGTGCTTTTACCACACACATACACAAACACACATACGCACAAATAAATAACTATGAAAAGTGATGGATATGTTAACTCGGTTATCTGTAGTAATAATTTAATTATTTAATGCATATACTATGTATATGTGTATCAAAAATTATGTTCTACACCTTAAATATACACAATAAAAATAAGTTAAAAATAGTAACTCCCTCCTTTTGTTCCTAAGATAAATAATTGTTTGATTAAATTATGTGCATGTAACATGACAAATTTCTATTAGTCGTAGTAGTAGTAATAGAGGTAGCAGTAGTACTAAATGGGGAAAGAGTTCAAAGCTGATAACAAGGTATCTTGAGAAAACTTCAACTTTGGCTATCATCTGAAGAAATCATTTTTCCAGAAGGAAAAGTATATTTTTTTTCTCCTTTGAGTTGGTCTAGTCAAACATTTCAAATTTCGAAACATTTCAGTAATATTGGAAACTCTTCACATACTGTGGTGGGGACTCTTTTCAGACGAATCCTTCAAAGACAGTAAGTTCCCCGCCCGCCCCCTGCCCCCACCCAGGGAAACAGTGAAGGAGGGGAGGGGAGATAAAGAGGGAAGAGTAACATCCTCTGTGTCCTCTAATAGTGACTCTGTTCTTTGTCATATTGCAGTTTCCTTGAACAGCAGATTCATATTGAACAATATGATTCACAACTTAAACTTTCTCAGCTAATTTACACCTCATGGAGAAGGTAGGTTATTACCTATGGTCCAGAGAACATCATATCTTATGTGCTGCCCATATTATCTTATGCTTATGTTCTTGAAACCTATAGCCAAGATATGCCTTATTATTAATGGAAATAGTGATTTGGACCAGAGAAAATTAAGGCCAAGACAAATTAAAGTTAAATAATAGAGCATAAGAATTTAAACTACTTCAGCATTAAGCAAATGTCTGTTGTGCAAATACACAATTTGATTGCATTTGCATTGCATTTTTATCCCTTATATACATATGTCTCTGTGTATATATATTTATATACATGTGGCATTTTACTCTCAATGTTTTTTGAAGAGCCTATACCATTTTTTCAAATGAGAAAAAAGATATAGAGAAGGCATATGTGGTAGATAGACTAATCCCCCCACCCCACTGTAAGTTGGTTGTAAGAAAATACTATCTTACATGGCAAAAGGGACTTTGCACGTGTGGTTATGCTAAGGATCTTGTGATGGGGAGATTATCCTAGATTACCCAGGGGGGCGCAATATAGTCATAAAGTTCCTCATAAATGAAAGAAAGAGGCAGAAGAGTTGCTGTTAGAGTGATGCAGTGTGAAAAAGACTTGGCTGGTTGTTGCTGTCTCTGAAGATGGAAAAAGGGGTTATGAGCCACAAAAATCAAGCAACCTAGAGAAGCTGGGAAAGGCAAGGGAACAGCTTTTCCTCTACAGCTTCCGGGAGGAAATTAGCCCTGGCAACACCTTGATTTTTACCCCAGTTAAGTCTATTTCAGACTTCTGATGTCTAGAAATGTCTATTAATAAACTTGTGTTGTTTTACAGCCTTAAATTTGTTAAGAAGCAATAGGGATACAGAAAATGATTATGTGAATACAGTACATGGTTTGTCTAAAGCTTTATAAGTATAGGTAGGCACAACACTTCACATTTACAGATTACCAATCTAGTGCTTTCATACCAAAACACAATGTCTCTAAATATGATTCGAAATGCATAGATGCCTTTATGCATAGAATGGCATAAATACATTGCATATGTATTTAAATATGACAAATATAGATTAAGAAAATAATTTTCTTTTAAAAACACTGTATATGCAATAATATATGTTTAGCTATTTCTATCCTGTTTCAAAACATTACTAAATTAGGATAGAATAGTTAAATGATATTAGAAATTACTCATAATATTACATTTTGGACCATCCAGGAGCACAGCTCCTAAATAATTTAAGTGAGATTTTTGATTTACATATGACTGGTTATAAAAGCTGATTGATTCAGTGGGCCTAGAAACTTCTATTTCATTATCATCCCTGCATTTGATTCTCTTCCCAATTTTTCTCTTGTTTGCTTTGGCCTACCTCAATTCACTCTGTCCTTGCTTTTCAAGGAGAATTGGGTTGAGGTGTGTTTTGTCTGGAAAAGGTTGGTTGTGTAGAGATTAAATTCATCTTGTGTGAATTTCTCAGTTCATCCCCATTCCCCCAGCTGTGTTCTACCTCTGCCTCCCATCTTTCATGACGTGTCCCAGAAATGAGCGACTCTTCTTTGCCAAAGTTACTGGCTCCATATTCACACTTGATTCAGCCCTCCTTCAGGAACTGGCTATTAATCTCCTACTCCTTCTGCTGGCATCTTAATTCTCTCCTTCTTATATATTCTCTTCTGCTTTCCAGCATGGCATATTTTCCCACATCTCCCATCATCAAAAAATAATTCTGCCACATTTTATGATACCACCCTATAAAACTCTTCCCTTTATCGTCTAATTTTGAAAGAGTAGTCTATAATTTCTTTGTTTACTAACTTGTGTTTATGCTTTTTAAAGATATTACCCAGATTTGCTTTATAAATAAAGGGAATACTTATTCAATGTCAAATTTTCTCTTAAGATAATCAGAACCCTGAAGCAAACATAAGGGTAGATTAGGTAAAATATACGGAGAGTGAACAACTAATTATAAATTCAGTGTTTCCCTTTCAGTCTTCACTCTGCTTGATACATTGGCACCGTTTGACATTATTGGTTATAGATCATCACCCTTATAAACCTATTGTTTACCATGTAGACAATTGTTAAGCTAAGAGACTATTGTAATTGTTGGTTTCCTCCCTATTTCCAAAGCCAAATATTCAAGCAATCACCAGTCCCATTTGATCAGCAAATAGAAAACACTGTAAATTTTCCAAGCAAAGAAATTTAAAGTAGAAATTATTCAAAAAACTTGGGGGGAAAAGAAAGGAAGGCAATGCCATTCGGATTAATAATGCAACAGCACAAAGAGAATTAGTTTTAAGGAATTTAGGAACCCAGTGTAGCTGGGGCTTTTTTGGTTGGAGCCTGTACTCCTAGTCAGTTCTGATGCTGCCAAGATGCCTTAATAGAAACTTGGAAGCTTCCAACAAAGATGTCACAGTCTGCTCCAAAGCCCAGAAGAAAAAAATAAATCACTTCTCCTCTACTTTTAAAATTTTTAGATCTCCTATTAGTGCCTCCCATCAGCAGTACAGAACCAGAAACCAATTGGCAAAAAGCTTGAAAAATGCTGTTTGTGGAATGTCAGCTCCTTCCAACACAGAAAAGAGTCCTAGAACTTGGGGGAATTTGGGGAGGCAGAGCCCAGATTGTTTGGAAAAGTTGGAGGAACAAAAGAAAGGAAGATACATCACTTAGAGTAAAATACCACTCCTCACCTCCACCCCAGACAGATTGCTTTATAGAATTCCTAGGATCAGAGAGCTGGGACCAAAGAGACATATAAGATCACCCACAATTCGTCAGTACCTATACATGTCACTTCTTCCAGGCACATCACTTGTTTTTCTTCCTATTGTAGATTGCATACAACAACAATAAGATATCATGTTTCTGTTTAAAATGGTGCAACTATCACTTGCATAAGACATTATCTCTCTCCTTCAAAGCAGATGGACACACAGTCTCATCAGCCTCCATGTTGAGCTCTGATTGATTTAATTTCTCTCTGAGTTCAGTCACAATCCCAACCTGAATATTTTGTAAACTAAATTTGTAAAGATACTCAACACCAATATTAACTTATGAAAATAAAATTGGAGGATGAGAGAGGAAGGAGTAACAGGTTAATGTATACTTACATGTTGCTGTAGTCTTCATTTCTGAGCTGACCCCAAGGCCATAGTTGCTATTTGTTGCTCCAATTCTTCTATTGCCTATTTTGTGTTGCTTTTGTGCTCAGCCAGGACTTTAAGCTGTTTGGGGTTATTTACCTGTCAAGTGACAAAATTTTCATTCCTGAAAGCTTTGTGTCCTTAATAAATTTTTGTATGGACATGCAGCACTTCAAAAGTGACTAAAAACTGACACCGCCAGCTTGAAAAAGTATGATGTTTAATTTTTTGTCAGAAAATTAAAAACTCTTGTTGGTTATAAACATACAGGGAACTGAAAAAAATAATATGTATTTAGTACACTATAATTTGGAACATTAGAAGCATTGAGAAATAAAGTGTTTTATTTCTTGAGAAAAACTCACCAAGAGTAGTTTGAACAATACTTACTTCCTCTTTTTATATAACTTGCCAAATGGAATGACTGACCACCTTTTCTATGCCTTGGTAAAAGTCATACTAATTTCGAGTTTACCTCAGCTTCCATAATTTTACACTTTGTACTTTTAATGTCATGGAATATTTCTGGTAGTTTCTTTAATGTGGAACGTGCCCAGGGACGTCATCATCCTTTTCTTCACTTTCTTCTTTGTATAAATGACTTCACCTTTGCTATGTTCCTATTGTCTCTCCAGTAGCAGTACTGTCAACATTCAGGTAGTTCTTCTTTAACTTTATTGATATATCTCTTTCAGATTTTATTTCCACAGACATTACTTTTCATTCATTTGTTACACTGCCATCTTTGTTGTCCAGTTACCTCTTAATTATCAATTTTTGTCAATAGTTATGAAGAAAATGAGAAATATTTTAGCCAAAAGTATGGCATTTGGACATACTGCATTGGCTCAAGAAGGCTCAAGGTCTCTCTGACCTTCCCCCCAATGCCTGCCCCATGGACTCTCCAAAAATCATTGAAATTTCTTTATCTGCCTGAGATCAAGACTCACCTCGGAGAATAGGAGAATAATTGTCCTTTTCTTCCCCTCCTTGTAAGATCAGGGGTGCTACCACACCTGAACAGACTCTTTAAGAAGATAATGTCCTGTCTCTCCAACTCATTTAAATTCCAAAAGGGAACTATTTACCAGTTAATATTCCTTCCTCATCCATTCATCCTCCCTGGTGGTTCTTTGTTGCCCCTCAACAGAATTCTTCTTTTCCCTTTCCCATAACCCATTTTACCAGAAATGCATATAAGCTTCTGTACCCTGTTGCCGAGTTGAAGCCTCATTTTCTGGGGGCTCTCATGTATAGACATTAAATGAATTTCATAACTTTTCTCTTATTACTCTGCTTTATTGTGAGTTGATTTTTCAGCAAACCTTCTAGGGTGAAGGGGAAGTTTTGTCCTTGTTCCTGCAGTCCCATGGACTTACCACTGGGAAGTGAGGCAGAAACATAATTATTTTCTTTCCTGTGTAAGCATGAATTGAATAACAGTTGTATAGTGACCAATTATCAATAGACTTTGAAAAAAGTGGCATTATTTGTCACTGATCATAATGTACATCTATTATTTACACTGTTGTTTGTGGATGGAAGAGCTAGCAGTGAAGATTGTATTTCATACAATTACTCAAAGTTAATACACCATGGTACTTGGAATTTGAACTGTGTTGTTGGCGGACTGGTGTTTAACTAAACCCTGGTGATTGAAATCTGTGCATACTGGAACCGTATAAAGTGAGAACTATCTGTGCGTATTACTTCCATTTGATGATGCACATCACAAATTTATGGCTTTCTGGATCAGATAACACCCAGTTCATAAAGAGCAGTCCAGTTTTGCAAAATTTTAGCTTCCCACCAGGGCCCAACAGTAAGCCAAAAGCTGTTTCTCAAAAATAGAATAGTTATTTGCAGAAGATTCACAGCTTTGCCTAAAACCCTAGAGCTCTGACATATTGAGACTTGCCAGAGACTCTATACAAATCCCTGAAATCTTTCAATTTGCCCTCTCTTCTGCAACTCCACAGGCTGGCACTGTTTCCACATGCTGACAATTTTAGTTCAGAATCTTGTGATTTTATACCTTGAAAAGAGGGCCAGCCTCTTAAAGACGTTCCCTGCCTCCAATATTTTCAACTCTCATATTTATAACGTAGTGGTATTGATGAAAGGAAAATCTGACCATGTAAATTGGTCTGCATAAACTCTGCCAATGTTTCCTCACAACCATTAGGTCAAGGCCAAACCTCCTTAGCATAGAATAGAGGGTTGTTCATGGTGTGGCTTCCACTTAGTTTTTTTAGTCTCACCTCTACCTCGCCCCCTCTCATGGACTCCATGATCCATTCACTCTGAATCACTTGTGTGTCTCCAAACAAACTCTGAATTTCTTGTTCCTAGTCTTTCAACATGGGGCTCTCACTGATGAAACTTCCAGCTTTACCTGGACAACTGTTGGTCACAATAATCCCAATAACACATCTTTTGAATGTCTCCCATAACCCACCTGGTTGGAATAGTTTTTGTCTTCTAATTATTTAACTATTTAAATTATCTAAAATTTATGTCATTTTATTGTGCTTTATTCCTTACTTTCTTGTCTCGCACCTCTCTTTGAAAACAGGACCTATATTTATTTTTTACTCCTAAGACTTAAGTTTTACTTAATCTTCTTTTTACATTATCTTTTGTGACAATATTCTCTCTGATTTTTCTCCTTTTTCTTTCATCACTTCTATTTATCATTTTGAGTATATGGATCTTTTTTTGTATCCACTTCATTGCATTGGTTTTGCCCAGGTTCTGACCAAAGTTCTTCTATTACGTTTATGTTTTCTTCGGTTGTCTCATTTATTCCTTGTGCTTTAAGTATTATCTTGGAATTGATGCTTTCTAAATCCATGTCTTCACTCTAAAATCTCTTCAAATATTCCAGGTAGTATTCACAACTGTTCATTGAAACTCTTTAATGTTACAACAAATTCATCACATACAGAACTAAATACCTCTGTCTCTCACAAGTTGGTTCTTCTTCTAATATGAAGTAATAACATCATCACCAGTTCAATTTTTGAAGTCATTCATTCTTGAAATTTTTCATTTACTTAAATAAATGTGATTCTTGCCAAAATCGAGCATAATCTATTTCCTATGAAGCATGATAAATTATAGTAATAAAGAATTGAAAAATATAAAAATACCTGCCTTTAAGTAGTCAGAAAAGCAACAAAATTGCTGTAAATGAAAATCTTTCTCCTTTAAAGAAATGCCTAGTTATTTGTTATTGGAGGCTAAGTGGTCATCAATGTCTTTAGAGAAGAGATGTGACTTAGATGTTAAGAGTTTCCCACAGAACAAGAAAAACAGTGTATGCAAAAACAAGGATCTGTGAAAAAAATTATTTTGTGCTGCCTAATCCTCCCAAGTCCAACAGATGTCTAAAAATTTTAAATTACACTTCTGAAACTTCACTAAATTCCTTACCTGTCTTTTATAAGGATCACAAGTCCTCTGATCCAGCTATCCTATTTTCTAATATTTGGTTTTGTTCCATTCCCCTCTATCCTAAATGTTTACAGCAATAACTTTAAAAATATTATGTCATTTTCTTTCATAAAAATAACTAATAACTCCTATTTTCTGCACAATAAATAAAAATCATTTCCATGACATGGACTTTTATATATGGCATCATACCTTCTTCTCTTATATCCCATCAAAAACACATTCAGAAAGAGGAATCCAAGGTCTCAGTGAAAAGTTCATGGGCTCTGGAGTAAACAAAACCACTTCTTGAGTAACCAGTGAACTGGCGGCCATGTGGCCTTGGACATGCACATCTTGCTCTTTGCAACCTGTCTCTCTCTATTCTACCTTCTTATGTTTACTTTTCTCTGGGCTGCTTTTAGTCCTCTTAAGAGATGTTTTCTTTTATGCTCTGAGATTTAATTGAATTCTGATGACCTATGAGTACATTTGCACAAGAAATCATTTTTGAACTGTTCTAATATTTTTGAGATAATTAGCTAAACTTTCCTCTGTATAGTATTTTACTATAAAAATAATGGCCCTTATCACATTGCATTACAATTGTGTGTTTACTTATCATATTTTGCACAGTAATTAAGCTCCTTGAGGCAGAACACTTCTCTAACTTAGGGTAATGCCTGATTCATTGTGTCTGTTCAATACATATCTGTTGACTGAGCAAATAAATTAGAGCTGTGACCTACACCACTTTTAGGAATCAAAAATACATTTTTCCCGTAAAACCTTTGAGAAAGACTTACAGAAGTTCTGGTATGCTACACATTTACTGGTACTGTCTATTAACTTACTTATATCATGGACTTTCCCTTCCCCATGGTTGTATTAAAGAAAAATTTTTTAGATTCTCTGAATACTTGTATGTAACTATTTTTCCTATCAGTGCTCTTCACAAGATGCTTCAACTGAGAAAGACAAGCAAGGAACAAAATGTGAGAACAAATCACAAGAGCATTTTCCTTGAAGACTTCCACTTGCTAGTGTTTCTCTTGATATCTTAGGTCATTTCTCTAAAGAATCATCAATCATACATAAGTGCATATTTCCTTGCCTACAATACTGATTTAATTGAGTCAGAGTAACTGCCTATGTTAGATAAGTATTTTTTTACTCTTAGTTTAAATTTTATATGTTACTTATCTCTTCAATCTTAGTTTAAAATTCGATAAATTACTTATCTCTTCAAATCAAATTTCCTGGAATAATATTATAATTTGAGAGTTATCTTTCAAGAAATAGGTGGCAATGAATTTTTACTCTGTTATGCATTAACCAGCTCAGTAACAAGTAGAAGAATTAATTAACCTTATCAGATGTGATTGTAAATAGAACATTACATTCATAGAAGAAGGGCCATTTATTCTTGAAATTTAGTAACTTCTTTCAGCTTTACGTTATTTCATTTACAGTTATAAATGTAGCTCTATTAATAATTGTGTAGTAAAATAGTCATGTTAGTGGATTCAACTCATCAATTTAGGAAGGCAACAGATTTGACTGACATTTTAAGTGACTATATTCTTAAGACTGCTTAAATCAATAAAATATTTAGTGAACATAATTCTGTGAATGTGAACTATAAATAAATGTAATTATTAAGAGAAAGTAACACATTTACATTTAGAAGCAACAATACATTTCAATATATAATTTTATCCATTTTTTTACTAGCAATGAACATTCTTAATCAGAATGTAAAAAGGATATTGAATTACTCAGTAAAACAATAAGAGAGGCTACAAATGAATGAAAAGAACAGAAAAGCTGTCCTGATTACTTTAAAATAGAGAAAAATTGCATTGTCTTCACAGATAATGTAAAATTTCTTGTGTCATTAGTTCGTTTTATTTATTTTTGCCAATGCCTAATTCAAAAATATTTCATTAGTACCTATTGTGTGTAAATGCTCTGTTTTGTGTTATAGGGTGTGTAATAACTAATAAGAAATACAATGCTACTTAGGAGAAGGTCTATTTTAGAGTATATATAAATGGTAATATGGTTCTGTTTTATAAGGAAAGAAAAGGAAGCATTTTTGTGTTAGAAATTGGGAGATGACCCTTCTCTACCCTTATTCTATATCCTTTCTTTTCCAAAGTTTCATAGACACAAGCATAACAATGTACCAATTAATTGAGAGTCATAAACATATGTTCTCAGTATAAAAAAGTTCAGACCTATTACATATCAAAATCTAGGGACACTTGATACAAATTATAACAGCACTGACGCTGACTTTGCATCTCCCTCTCCTGCTCCTCATATTTTTCTCTTTGCGTGTAGAGGTGTTAAGCACAGTCCAAGTGGTTACATTGTGTGAGTATGTGTGCTTATGTGTATGTGTCTGTACATCACAAAGAAATATTACCTTTTAACACAGTTATCCTTTATATGAACATGGTCTCTCTCACACAAAGACCTTGAGTGGATTTCTAATGCAGTTTATATAGTATTGATAAAGAGATTTCCCCTAAAGTAAACTTTTCTTTTAATTTTTGTTGCTTATTGTGCTCTTTTCTTCTTTGAATTTCTAGGGTCATTTTTTTCCTAACTTTCTTATGGCTCTAAATCTCCCTATGGTAATTTATAATTAAATACATACAAATTATTAGCTATGTGCTTGATAGAAAAAGATTTGAGTATTATCCCTAAATACTGCCATCCAGCCTTCTAGATATATGAGGGGTATTTCTTTTTTGTCGTTTTCTATTTTTTTTTTTTTAGACTGGGTCTTGCTATGTTGCCTGGGCTACAGTGCAGGGGTGTCTTCATAGCTCACTACAACCTCAAACTCCTGGGCTCAAGCGATCTTCCTGCCTTGGCCTCCTAAGTATCTGGAACTACAGGCACGCACCACCATGCTTGGCTTTTTCCATTTCTTGTAAAGACAGGGGTCTCGCTCTTGCTCAGGCTGGTCTTGAACTCATGACCTCAAGCAAACCTCCCACCCTAGCCTCCCAGAGTGCTAGGATTACAGGCATGAGCCACCACACCTGGCCTGAGGGGTATTTCTAACACTGAAGATGCTCCAGTTAAATTCACTGATTATTATTTCCTGGGGTGTTAGCCTCAAATCTCTATATAGTTCCATTCTCTGGGGAACTTGGCTGAGGAGCAATTAAGCCGTGAGAAATATACTTGTCCCTTAGAAGACTAACTTAAACCAAACTTAAGTAATATTTTCCTTGACTTATCCCTTCTGCAAATCACATTTCCACCTGGCCATTTAGTGTTGAAAGAGGAGAAAAGGGTGTACCAGGCTGTCTTACTGCACAGCCTCACTGGGGAGAGAACCTGAAAGAGAACAGAAACACAAGACATTCCGAAGTACCATCCCATTCCAAAACACCACCCAAGCCAGACCAGAAACATACTCCTCCCATTGAGTATGACTCCTTGGCTTAGCTCTAAAGAATAAATCTCAGGCCTTGATCCAAATGAGAATTACTTCTCTTTGGGTGGGGAGAAAAGAGGAAGACTTGTATTCTTCCTCAAGTTTAGAATACTTCACTCGAAATCTTCTACATGGAATTTCTTTTGTTCCATCTCAATATCTACACTAGGACAAACAGAGATTTCCACTGGGAAAGGAGATTTTATCCTCAGAAACATGCCCATACCTTCAAAGCACCACAGTTCTAACCCTTCTCACTGTTCCTATGCTTCAACATAGGATCAGTACAACGGGTAACTCAGCATCTCAAGAATGTATGATTGTGTTTTAGATGTTGTTCTGAAAACATCAGAAATTTATTGGGATATTACTAAAATTAAGTATTCCATGAGGGCACATTTAAACATTAAATAAATGTACACTGTGGTTTAATTCCCTTCTCAAATTATTCATAGTTATAGCAAGATTTGTCAGATGTTACAATGTACATCTTAACATAAATTAGTCTGTATTATGCAGCTCTAGTAATATAAAATATATTAAATTTTAACAATATAACCTCTTAGAAAAAAATGAAGTCCCAAGTTTAACAAAAATATGTATTCTTTTATATTTAGTTCTTCTTTTTCTGCTTATCCTGGCCAGATTCCTTATTGGGTGCATAATTCTGAACTTACTTTTTGAGATCCATATATTTTTGATCCCCAAAACCCTCAAAGACATTATAAGAAAAGAAAAATACAGGCCAATAATCTGCGTGAAATTTAACACAAAACTCCTAAACAAATATCGCCACTCCCAAATCACTGTTGTGTGAGTGTGTGTATCTTCATGAAGAATGTAAAATTGTCAAAGTTGCCTTAAAATTAGACAATGAATCAGGGTAATTCACCACATTAATAAAATAGGAAAAAGTCATGTGACTGTTTTAATACATGCAGAAATATAATTTAATAAAATTTAACTATTCATGATCAGAAACCTTAGCAAAGCAAAAATGGAAAAAAACTTCTCAATCTAATAAAGCATATCTAACAACAAAAACAAGGGCAAAATAAAAACAACAAACATCATGAGGTGCACAATTTTCCTCTGAAATCAGGCTTCTTTTGTGAATATGCATTTCTGCTATCATCATATATAACATTTGATTAGAATTTGCATTCAGTATAATAATTTAAGATCAATAAATAATTGTATGCATATTAGAAATAAATACATACATATGCCATTGTTCATAATTGGCATAAATTTTTTATGTAGAAAACTAAAAAAAAATATATAGGTTAACTATTACAATTAATAAGTGAATTGACAAGTTTCTTAAAAACAAATTGGTTGTATTTCTATATATAAACAAATATAAAATGAAATTCATAAAAAATATACAACTTAAAACACCACCAAATATTGAAATACCTAAGAATAAAACTCACAAAAAGTTCTACATATTTATATATACAAATACAAGTCAATATGAAGACAATTTCAAGTAAATGAAGAATTATGTCATGTGTTTGGATTACAAAACTTGATGTTGTAATTCTGCTCAAATTTTCTGAATATGTAATGCAACTCCAATCAACATCTTAGTAGATTATTTTTGTGAAAATTGGCAAGGTTATTATTAAATTATATAGAATGCAGAGATCAAAGACTAGCCAAAACAAGTTTGGAAGACTTACATTACCTAATATCAAGACTTAAAATAAGCTACATTAATTTTAACAGTACATTATTTCATATTATGGTCATCTTTTACTTATTATTTACATCATTATTTAAAATTCATTTTAGTAGTTTCCCTAGGGTTTAAATTACAAATCTTTAATTATTCACTTCCCACCTTCAACTAGTATTATATTCCTCCTTATGCATCATATAAGAAACTTACCACCTTATAGACCCAGTTTCTCCCTTTCATATCTTGTGTCATTATTGTCATACATTTTATTGTTACATATGCTACAAATACCACAATATATTTTTACTATTATTTTGCTTTATATATTAATTTGTAGAGCAATTAAAATAAGAAATTACAAAAATGTTTTCCTTTGTTTTATTTCTAGAGATTTTATTTCTTTTTGTAGATCCAACTTTATGTTTGGTATTATGTTCCTTCTGCATGAAAAACATTTAACACTTTTTTGTAGCGCATGTCTACTGGAAATGGATTCTCTCAAGTGTTCTTTGTCTTAAAAATCCTTTATTTTATCTTCATTTTTGAAAGATACTTTTGCTGGTAGTTTCTAATTTTTTTTCTCAGTACTTTAAAGATACTACCCTGTTGTCTTCTGTCTTTGCCTGTCCCTTAGAAACAGTCGGGTTTGCTGTCTCTCTCCAATGGCAGAGGACTTTTCCTTTGGTGGGGCGGTGGATCTGGGGTCTATTCCTTACCTTTGCTAGTGGCTGCATCTACCCTTCAGGATTGTGTCACCAAGGCAAGCCTTCTCCAGTCTCCTTTCCTGGATCCAGTCTCTCTTACCACCTTGGTGGAGGTCTGTGGAGAAGGTCTTATAAGGGGTTATAAACTCCCCTAAATGATTGGCTCCCTTAGTTTCTCCAGTCTCATTCTAGCCCATACTTGGCTTCTAGAAATTAAAAAAAAAAAAAAAAAAAAAAAGCATTGCATTCTCTATACCCTCTCATGTGGTTTCTGGCATGTTGGCATGTTTGCCTCCTATGCACTGCTACATGTCAGCCGGAGCTCAGGCTGTCTCTTCTTGGAGGGTCTTAGATTTCAGGTGCTACTTCTAGTAGTCTACAGCCTAGGCAGAAGAGGTCTGCCTCAATCAATATCATATGTCTGATGAACAATGCACAGGTCTTAGATTGTTTTACCTGTGTGAATGCTTTACCCTCTTCTTAGCTTATGTGCTATTATTTTCTACTATTAATCTATCTTGTCTTGACTCCACAAATTAAAGATTTTTATTGTTGCTTTATGTAATTTATATGTATTTAGATTTCCTGAAAAGAAATGTTCACCACCTTGTTTGCGTCCTACCTTTTCCTCACATATCAAACCATCTTTTTGGTTTCATTAAAGCAATTTTAGGGACTGTACCCCTCTTCATGTGTTTGTTGATGGTAAATTTAGATCATGTTTGTTTGAAACTTATTTTGTTATCCATCATTTTTGATATAGAGTTTCAGTAGTATGCGTTTCAAGGTTTATATTTATTCTCCCTGAACTCTTAAAGATTCCACTCATTTCTGCCTTTCTTTGTTGCATTAAGTTGGATATCAGTCTGAATATTTTTATTTGTAGGCATGATATTTTGAAATACATATTTGGTCTTTATACCTATTTCCTGACATGGAGTTCTTCAAATCCTTGGGCTCTCCCGGAGCGATGAATATCTTCTGTATGCTAAGGAGATGACTGGCCGCTGGCAGCTCCTAGGTAGCTTTAGGATGGGGGCTGGTCACAGGAAAGACTAAGGTATAATTAGACGGTTGGGACTTTCAGCTTTACCAGAGAGGGGAGGGGAACCGAAGGTTATCAACAATGGCCTGTGATTTAATCAATCCTGTCTACATAATGAAGTTTCCATAAAAACCCAAAGTGACAAGGTTGGAATGAGTTTCCAAAGAGCTGAACACATGGAGGTTCCTACAGGGTATGGAAGCTGCCACCTCTTCCCACATAACCTCACCCTGTGCATCCCTTTATCTTCATCTTTTGTAATATTTGTAATAAACCTGTAAACGTAAGTCAGTGTTTCTCTGAGTTCTGTGAGCCACTCTAGCAAATTAACCAAACCTGGTAGGGGGTTGTGGCAACTCCAATTTATAGCAGGTGGGTCAGCAGCACAGTTAAAAAACATGTGCTTGCAAATGGCATCTGAAGTGGGGGCAGTCCCGTGGGACTGATCCTTAACCAGCGGGTCAGTCTGATGCTGTCTGATGCTATCTCCAGGTAAAGAGTGTCAGAATGGAATTGATTTAAAGGACACCCAGCTAGTATCCACTGAAGAATTGATTTGGTTGTTGGTGAGGAGAAATCCCCACACATTCTTGGTGACCAAAGGTTACAGAAGACTTCTGTGTGGATTATGTTGTGACAGTATTAGTAGGAGAAACCTTTTTTACTATATCCTCAGTAGGCAATCTATCTTTTATTTCTGACTCTTTTAAAGTATTTTCTTTATTTTTTCCCTGCAGTTTTACTAATATATATCTAGATATGGATTTATTTGTTTTATCCTGCTTGGTATTAAATTCTGAATATAAGAAATCAGACCTTTCACCAATTCTGAAAATTGGTCTACTAACCCTTTGACCATTGCTTTGATTGGGTAATTATAACTATTAATTTTTACTTTGCCAGTTAATTTTAGGACTATACATGTATAAGTGAGAGAAAGATTTTTGTATAGCTCTGTCACAATTTTGTTTTCACAATACACAGTGTGGGGAAAAAATCATATGTAACAAAATAAAGAGACACCCATGGGGAGAAAAAAACTGTGCTTCTGTATTTACCTTTCCTGGGATGGTGGGTTGCTTTAAAGCTATATTCCCCATCATCTGAGGGGATAAAGTATCAAGAGTGGAGATAGATTGAGAGTTTTCTTCCTCTGAGACAGTCAGGCAAATACATTCCAAGCCAAGCTGGGGAGAAGAGAAGTCGTTATTCATAGCATAGTGTCATACACTCTGTAGGCTTTCAACAATATAATTGATGATGATGATGATGATGTGACAGTCTTATGTGTATTTCTCTTTAGTCCTTGACATTATAGCTTTCATTATTCTGCCTACACGTAACAAAGTAAACTGGAGAGTCAGTCAATATAAACTGGAATTTCCGAAGAGAAAAAGATGTCAGATTT
The DNA here is from genome assembly GCF_020740605.2 of Lemur catta. Lineage (NCBI taxonomy): Eukaryota > Metazoa > Chordata > Mammalia > Primates > Lemuridae > Lemur > Lemur catta. Next base: position 11,554,930 of record NC_059146.1, read on the forward strand.
CAAAATAATAATTCTTTCTTTCTTCTGCATTCCTCCTGTATTCAAAACCACTTTCAGTGACAGTTTTTCTCTTTATTATTCTTTTATAGAAATCATCCCTGATTGCAACGAGCTCTGTCTCCAATTTTTGTGACAGGCATCTGAGAATTATGGCACTAGCATTTACCCTCTTGTTCACGTCAAACTGTTCCTTCTGTTCTCGGAATAATTCAGAAGATATGATATTTGAGCAATGCGGGCATAAAAGATGCAAGCAATTTCCATTGATGTCAATCATAGTGACCTCTTGTTCTTGAAAGAAAGGCCTTATCCTTCAGACCATCTCTTAGGCTAGTATGGGCCCTGCTTAAGAAGTAAACAAGAAGGTGACTCATAGATTCAAGGAATTTGAAAAGTCACGTGGACCCTGAGATTTCATTGCAATCCTTTCATTTTGTATATTAAGAAATCAAGTCTACAAGAAATTTGAATTTGCTCAGAGCCACACATTTATTTCGTTGCTAAAATTCTTATTCTCTATATGATAAGTAACTAATTAATAAATCAGTTTTGTCAACATTCCTTTTGTTTGGCATAAATCAGTTTGTGTGAAGTTGTTTAATATCGAAAATATTATAATTTAGAGGTTGATAAGGAAAAAAGACATAGGAAAATGCGCTCTCCAGGTTATTGCTGCCAATGGCCCAATTTGGCCAGTGCATGGTAGGAGCCGGAGTCTGGCATTCTGTTTTGCAAATTGACTCCTACTCAACCATTTTTCTCATGGCATTTGTCACGGACCTTTCCCAGGGAAACGGAACAGGAGTTCACAGACCTTGAAAAATTGTTTTTCACTCTTGTGGATTTGTCTGCATGGAGTTTTGAAAGATACAACCTATAAGTATGATACGATAAGTCTTTTTTTTTCTTTTGCAAATTCAAGCTTTTCGATTAACACCTGTTTTTCTATTTTCTCTATCGTTCACGTCTTACAAATGGTGGGTTCCTATTTTTATGGGAAAAAATCAGATAAACCCCTGCACACTAATTATTCATGATCCTAGTCTTGAGGATGTTTATATTTAAGAAGAGGACTAAATGGACAGACTGTCTAAATGCTAAAAGTTCAGATGTCAGTGTTGGGAGACTGTCTGTAGGGTCATATGGGGCAGAGAGTTAGAATTTTTGCTTCTGATTACAACTAAGGAATAATTACCAACCTGCCAAAAGTGATCATTGATTATAGTCTTGAAAATGTTGCTGTGTTTCAGTTTTCTAATATATCACTTAAAAAATTAAAATGGTAACCATCATTTTCTGGGGCCATTGAAAAAATACATATCAGTACTTCTTACCTTTTAAATTTAACAAAAGAAGACCCCCAAAGCAAACACAGCAGTAAAAAAAAATAAATAAATGGGACCTTATCAAATTAAAAAGCTTCTGCACAGCCAAGAAAACTATCATTAGAGTGAATAAACAACCTACAGATTGGGAGAAAATATTTGCATGCTACACATCTAATAAAGGGCTGATAACAAGAATCTATACAGAACTTAAGAAAATTAACAAGAAAAAAATAAAACAACTCCATCAAAAAGTGGGCAAAGGACATGAACCGAAACTTTTCAAAAGAAGACATAATAATGGCCAGGAAACATATAAAAAATTGTTCAACATCTCTAATCATCAGGGAAATGCAAATCAAAACCATAATGAGATATCACCTAACTCCAGTGAGAATGACTTTTATACAAAAGTCCCAAAACAACAAATGCTAGCATGGATGTGGAGAGGTAGGAACACGCATACACTGCTGGTGGGACTGCAAATTAGTACAACCCCTGTGGAAATTAATTTGGAGATATCTCAAAGGATTAAAAATAGAAATACCATTTGATCCAGCAATCCTACTACTAGGCATCTACTCAAAGGAAAAGAAGACATTCTATAAAAAAAAATTTGCAGTCAAATGTTTATGGCAGCACAATTCACAATTGCAAAGATGTGGAAACAACCCAAGTGCCCATCAATACATGAGTGGATTAATAAAATGTGCTATATGTATACCATGGAATACTACTCAACTACAAAAAACAATGGTGATCTAGCACAGCTTATATTATCCTGGATACAGCTGGAGCCCATTCTACTAAGTGAATTATCACAAGAATGGAAAAACAAGCATCACATGCACTTGCCATCAAATTGGTACTAACTGATTAGCACTAAGGTGCTCACATGGAACTAATATTCATCGGGTGCTGGTCAGGTGGGAGAGGGGTAAACTCACAACTAATGGGTGCAGACCACAGTGTATGGGAGATGGGCACACTTGTAGCTCTGGCTTGGGCGAGGCAAAGGCATTATATGTAAGCAAAATGTTTGTACCCCCATAATATTCTGAAATTAAAAATGATAATATTGTTTTTAATTTTGATCATTTTCAGCTTTAGGCATCAGCTACTGATTTATATCTTTAATGCTTCCACCACTCACACAAAAACTGTACACATGATTTGTCTTCCTCCCTTCTCCCAGTACCTTTATATTATAGTTTTGGATTAGTTTAATATTCAGTGTGTTTATTTAATGACTATGCAAACACTCTTCTCAACAAAGTCACATAATATTATTCTGTTTCTTTCTTATGCAACTTTTTACTTTTGTCTCTTTTTAAAAATTATCAGCTTTACTTTCTGTGTGCTTATCATTGCTGCTTCCCCAATCTTTTTAGCAAACACTAATTTAGGTTGATTTTGTGCCAGGAACTATTCAAAGAATGTTAAAAATATTATATAAACAAATTATTCTTCATTTAAAAAAACCCAAAAATACCTTTAGAAGTAGATACTCTTATTATCTCCATTACATAAATGAGGAAAGTGAGGCTAATTCATCATGTCTGGGTCAAATCCATGGCTGAGGAGGATTATCTTTCAATGAATTCTAAAGACAAATAAGTTTGGAATTTAGATATTAAAGCAACTTTACAAAGAAAGAAAGAAAAAAAAGCCTTACTTAAAATTTGGAAAAGACATAAAATATTATCAATATATAATCCTTCAGGAGTTTGTTATTCACTCTACCAGGAAACGTGGAACAATTAAATGTAGAGTGAGAAAGTCAGATGATTGACATACCCGATTCAATGGGATATTTTCTTTCTCTGGGTATTTCAGGAGCATAGAATAAACTTTATCTGGCTTGGGCGAGACAAAGGCATTACATGTAACCAAAATGTTTGTACCCCCATAATATTCTGAAATAAAAAAAAAGAATAAACTTTGTCTGAGATTAGAGTTTTACTGAAAATTTTTTGAATAGTTACATGTCTCATCATCTGGGGAATTTACACAGCAATTATTCTCTCATAATACATAAAGCTGAACACATAAAGCTAAACATCTGTTGACTTTTTTAAGGATTGACATCACTCTGTGATTAGAAAAGAATAGTAGAAAATAATATCATAGATATCTATAAATCCATTACAAAGATTAGATATTAACAATTTTCCATTATTTTTCAAATCTTTATCTCTCTTTGTATGTCTGCATCTTTTGATGTAAAATGCAACATATAAAGCCAAATCCCAGCTTCTGTCATTTCTAGAACACTTCATCATTAATACCATTAATTTGGATGTCTCCTTCAGTTTTGTGTTTTTGTATACTTAACAAGCTTATATTTTATTGTTTTATGTGGGTTTTTAAATTTTTAAATATATGCTATATATACATTTACAACTTACTTATATTTGCTCAACATTATGTTTTTGAGATTTATTCACTTTGGTTCCTGTACTGTTGTTTATTAAATATAATTTTGTATACATAAAATTCTATTTCATGATTAAACAATAATTTATGGTTTCCCATTTTGAGGAACATACAGGTTGCTTCCACATTTTTAAAAATCACAAATTTTACTGCAATTAACACTTTTAATCTTTACATGTCTCCTTGGCAAGACTATATTACAAGTAGGGAATATAGGGGCATAATTTAGGACGGAAAGGAACAGATTTTTGACAAAATATCATCAAAAATGACAAACTTTCTTGGGATATAAAAAAATACACACACATAATCACGTAATAGAATTTCACATAACATGATTTTTTTTCCTTCCTTTCTTTATTCCACAAATATTTTAGAACCTATAATTTTCAGGTATTATTTTAAGCATTTGAGATATTTCCTTATCAGTTTTGGCTGCTGTAACAAATTACTATAGACTGAGTGGCTTATAAATAACAGAAATTTATATTTTGCCATTCTGGAGGCTGGAAGTTTGAGATCAGGATGCCAGCAAGGCAGGTTTCTGGTGAAAGTCCTCTTTTAGGTTTTAGACTGTCAACTTCTCATTTTATCCTCACAGGGTAGTAACAGAGCAAGAGAGCTCTTTGAGGTCCCCTCTATAAAGGCTATCCTATTCATTATGACCTAATTACTTCCCAAAGACCCCACCTCCTAATACCATCACATTGGTGGTTGGTTAAGGTTTCAACATATGAATTTTGGGAAGACACAAACATTCAGTCCATAACAAGATACATCATTCAACAATACAAACATCCCTACTATACATCTGGGCTAAAGCCTAGCATTAAACTAGGAGGTTCATCTTTTCTTGGAGTTTCTGAGAAATGGAAACTCTTTATATTTTTGCCTTCCCACTCTATGCTGACTCTCTTGGTCAGTATAACTGTACAATATTTTTACTCTCTCAGGAGATATAGAAGCTTTATTTATTTATTTTATGATAGCATAAAATTTTAAAAGGCATCGAAACATAAAATTGTCTAGTGGTATCTAGTGCATAGCAAAGAGGGCATTGTGGGTAAAGAAAATTACAAGGTCAAAATGGCAAAGATGATTGAATGCATGTTGTATCTTTGAAATTCCAAATACTCTTGGTTGTCTGAAGCACAGCACATGTGTAGGATTCTAAAAGAGATAAGTCTGCAAAAGCATATGGGGGCATATTGTACACTATTGCTTTGATAATAATTCTGGAGATTATCTACCGGTGAAGAATATTTGTTCTTTCAGGTGGGTTAAATATTTCTATTAGTCTGTGTTGCTAAACTCCATTTACTTAAATCTTTTCTGTGTGAATTGTGCAAAGGTAAATGTCAGCCTTACACTGTGGGAATTACAGAAATTATGAATATATTTTTATATAAAAAATAATGATCCTCGAGTTCAGTTTACTCTAAAATGTCCATTAGACTAACAAAGATTTATTCTACTTATTTTCATACCAAAAAATTCCAATGTTCCTATCATTCTATATGAAACTGGACCAATACAATACTACCAACTTCATGTAGAAAAATAAAACTTTGATGTTAGGATTTTCTTATCCAAATATGGTTTCTTACATTTTCTTTCCCACAAAGAATGAGAAAAAGGAAACACAGAATATAACAATTATCATTTTGTTGTTGCCCAGGTTCTACTCAAACCAATGTTAGGTAGATAGTTAGCATCTGTGGCTCTTCTCCGGCAAGGGCTCCCTGTTTTGGTGCTGTTTCGAGCAATTGCTTCAACTGGAGAGAAGAATAAGGGCAGGTGCTCCATTTTGGTGTTGCCCCACCCTTAATCCTATCCCAATCAACTGCTCCACTGCAAAGGAGGGAAGGAAGGAATGCTTTATCAGTCTAGAAATTTCCCAGCCATTAGCTTGAATCTGCATTGCAGTTCACCACCCCCACAGGTGGGCTTTCTTACAGAGAGATGGAATTGAGGTCACCTGTTAATCATCCTGCACCTCCCAAGATCCCGTCTCCAGACTGAGCTAATAAAAGGAAACAATTCTAGAAGCCAGAAAGAAGTGAGTGGGTCAGTCAGTGAGTTCATTCGCCTGTCTCTCTTCGCTCTTGAAGACAGACCCATTTTATTCTGCAATAAAGAGCTGCTCTTATGAAACTGCTCCCTGCCTGAGGTTACTCAGTTATATTGGCCTTGCTGGTGATTTTTCCAAGAAAAGATTCAGAGGACTGGGATAATAGTCTGGATTTCAGGTAAGAGCACATCAAGAAACAAGGACAGACTCTCACCCTGACATCTTTGGTGCCTAAAACCTGGGATTCTGACACCCACATATGCTTCTGTTTTTCAACTTGTTGCTGATTCTTTAAACCTGGTTAAGTGGACAAGTGCTTATTTTCACATTGCCTATGCTGGTTACCAAAGAAGCCTTCGTAGCTATTGCAATCAAATAGAAAGTGTTAGTGGATTGTTATTGTCTTCATATGGTTTATGCAATATTAATAGATGAGAGGAAGAAGACTTTCCTTAAAAGGGGTTGAAGAAGGTGTATTTGAAGATTGTTTAACAGCATTTTAATGTAAAGTCATTAGAAATAAGTCTGGACGGAACTTATAAAGGGTATTAGTCTGTTAAGTATCCATCATAATTCATATGTCTGATATTTAGGCAGCAGAGAGCACCCACCCATCTTAAGACTGTACTTCGCCTTTCTGTTGACACTATTAAAGTTTCTAGAGTTGTTTGTAGCAGAGAAGATTATAAACAGTGGCAAAACCGTGAATCATTAAAATATAACTATGTGGACATAGAAAAGATACACATGACAGACCAAGTGCATTCAAACTACTAATGTATTGTGAGAGAGAGGCATAAATTTGAAACATATATGGGCTAAAAAATGAAACAATCTCAGCTCACAGTTAAAACAGTATACAGAAATGGTGAATTATTCTTGACCTAATACATTCCTTGTATTTTGTTTTTGTTTTTGTTGGTCTATTTCAATTTGTTTTGGTATTTATTTATTTTCATGAGACTTCCTTTTACATAAAATATCCTGGTACACCTTTCCCTGCCATTCAAAAATAGCTTTATATAGAAGCATTTCAGGGAAATCTAGTCTCTCTCAAACAGGTAATTTTAATAACCTAATTAGATTGTCTGAGTGCTTCCCTGTTACAATGATAGACAATACATAAACACCCAGGCTGTCACCTGAACACTCAGCATAGCTGCATTTGCATTTGAATAGGTGCCAGAATGTATTTTTTGCTTTTGAATTCACTGCATCATGCATTCTTTTAGTCTTTTATAAAAGAAAAATCCGCAGCAAAATTGCAGAAAGCCTTGTTAATTCATTTTTTAATGAATAACACCCTTTGGCATTCTCTTTGATAGTCCTGGTTTGCTGGAATGAACAGTGTACCCTTTTTTTTTTTGGATTACTACAGCCCTTTTCAAGCTTGAATATGCCTTAGGGGTAAAATAGAGGGTTATCCATTTGTACACAGGAGGGAAAGTACTTAGATGAATATCAAAATAGAAGTACTGGGGGCATAACAAATTTGCTTAGTGGAGATTGAGGGCTAAATGAGTTTACCCATGGAATAATATTTTAATAGGATATGTAGATCAAGGTTATGCCTTCATATAAAATGTGTATTAAATAATTCAAATAGTTTTTGCAATATAGCACAATAGTATTTTCCAAACTATGTTTTTCTTTGCTTTTGTATACTTTTAGGGGCCAAAACTTAACTTGTTTTAATAAATATTCATTGAGTGACTACAAAGGTCTAGTTACTGTACAAAGAACTTAAGATATAAGCGAACATAAAATGTGGTCTCTAACTTTAGGATTTATACCATATCAGAGGAGACAGACAAGTATCTAGCCAACCACGATGCAGTGTGATAAGTGGCATCACAGACACATGGCAAGTACCATCATTGCTAAATGGAAAGAGCAATTAATTTTGCATGGAGGGACATCTGGACAGATTTTACAAAGCATGTGACATTTGGATTGAGAATTGAAGCAGTCACTGGCTTGTGGCAGGTGCAAAGGGGCCAGAGAATTCCAACAAAGGGATCACTGCAGACAGTATCACTGGGTCAGGGGAAATTCTTGGGTAATGGAGAGAAGGAAGATTAAAAAAGGTCTCAAGAAATACTAGGGAATGGCAACAAATGAGGCTGGAAAAATAAGATGCCAGAATTAATTTCTACTTAAATTTGCTTATATAGAAAAAGCCCATACCAGGATCTGACAATCTGGGGCCCATGATGATTCCAAGAACAATTTATGTGTGTTTACCAATTGTTTTGAAACAGCTGCCATTGACTATCACTGAATACTTTGAGAGTTTGGAATCAAAACATACTTTAAAATTACTGATCCTGGTATTTCCTTTCTGTGTCTTTAGCTGTGGCCTACCCCAAGAGTGACGTCAACATAAGCAATAAATAACAAAATTACATACATTTAATAGGGTTTATACAAGAACATGTAAAGATCTCAGTCCCATCAAAATGTTCAATAAAGGACAAAAGATTCCAAGGTCAAATAAATTTGAGGAATACTAAACTACCTTTTTCAAGAGTCACATTCAAAATGAACTTCCAAAAATCCTGAAATAAAGAATCCTATTTTGTTAGATTCACTTATTTAAGAAAAAAATGTTTTTTCCTAACATAAAATCCATTAATATTCCGTGGAACTAATTTATTAAAGAACATAACTTTGGGGACTATATAAATATTTCAAAAGCAAACAAAATTAGATTAAGTAGTGGAAGATAGCAGAGATGTACTATTTACCAAGAACATGTTAATATTATGTGGACCATGAGCCAGGTCTTTATGTGTTGTCTTTTTTTTTTTTCCCCTCAAATCCATTTCTTGCTTTCCTGGTTCTGGGCTCTGTGAAACAGAGGCCTGACCCTGTGGGCTACATTTTCCAGGTTCTTGTGGAACATTCTCCAGACTTAGTGGCTGGGTTAAACCAATAGGGAGCAGTAGCAAAAGATTAGAGGGTAGAACTAAGGAAGAAGGCAGGTGTTTCTCCTTTCTCTGCTGGTTCCTATATTCCTTCTTGGCTCCAGCTCTGACTAAACAAGCCCTAAGTGGTCACAGCAGGCTTTGGCTCACCTGCTTTCTAGGTGCCAATGTTGCTACAGCCTCACTTTATAGTGTCTTCTGCTGGTGCTAATACTTCCCCACTCCCAGTTTGGCTTCACAACTCTTCCATTACCAGTATGACAAGTTCTTTCTATTTTAAATATTTTAAGAGAAGCTTTTTCTGTGGGTGGATGTTGACTGATACAACACCTTAAAAATTTCTTCAAAGACATTAGATTCACACAAATACCTTAAGAGGTCATTATTATGATCATCCCTTTCTTACAAATGAAAAAAAAAAGTCGGGAAAAAGAGTCTGTAATGCTAGTAAGTTTTTCTGAATTCAAAACCAATATTGCTTCATACTGCAAAAATAGGCCATTTTGCAATAACCCTCTGTAAGGAGTAAGGACAAGAGGAGTATGAATAAAAGGAGTGTTTGAGTTCTCAGCTACTTTCATTCACTTCCCTGATGGCCAACATGCCTAGCAAATCTCATTACAACTCAGGTTTGAGAACTTCATCTTTAAGGTCTCCCTCAATAGCATCCCTACCTTCCCGCCTCCATCTTAGAAATCAGAATGAAAGAACATTTTCTCATGCTAGCACAGGTTTTTAAGACGTCAATCCTACCTGTACCTTTGCTGAAAGCTACTTGAAGCTATATGCAAAGATATTTTTTAATCCAGATAGAGAAAGTATTGGCACATAACCCCATTTTTCTATAAAGCCAGTTTTAGTGTTGTATATGTCCTCTAGTCTGTTAACAGAGCACTTCTGTCATTTAGTGCTAATTCCACTGAGGTATTTTATATAATGTTCTCTTTCATTGCATTTTCCCACCTGCTGCTCAATGACACAATTGAAAGATCAAAATAACTCATTTTATTATATAATAGACAATATTCCTAGCATGTGGCACTTGATAGGAATAATATCTTCTGTACTCAAGGCCATGTCTCTAATTCTTTGCTTCTCTGTCTCCATTCCTCATTCTAGTGATCTGGTATTAATATTTTCTCTCTTCCTTTTCTCTTTTATTTTAACAGTTTATCTGCAATGGGGGTATGTAATTTTATATCTTTTGGTGAATCAGTAGACAAAATACTCGTCATTAACATCAAATCTTGAAACAGTGACTTTAAGGATATATTTTGAACAGGAAACATTCACCAGATAATTAGCTGTGTTTTAGATTGCTGACTTTTCCACAAGCTTTGATAGATTTTTAAAAAAATACTCTGCTCAGAGAAAAATAAACTTTGAAAAAATGTCAGAAACTACTGATTTGAATTCATAATTTTCTTAAGAATTTAATTTTATAGAATTGAAAGTCCTATAATTTTCTTGGGAAATAATTAGCATTCTCAACATTTACAGTATCCTGGCCTCACCTGTGAGAAGTATAAGATGTACACAGGAGAGTAATCAACCATGAAGCCAAAATCATTAAGCATGCATAAATATCATTCAGGTTCCAGTCAAGGCAACTTCAGACATTGGCAAGATTGGAATATCAGCAGAAATGAAGGCCGAGAAAGAGCATCTATTAAAATTTAGAATAGGAAAGTATCTTTAAATTTAACATAATTTTATGACTTTGATTGAACTACTTTTTCAAATACTCATGTCAAGTGAAAGTCATATGCAAATGAGAACACACAGAATGAGAGGCAAACAAACCACACTGATAGACAGAAAGAACCAATCAAGCAATATGATTCCTGGGGTCCTAATAAATTTTATCCCAAGATAAAGTATCCTTTAATCCTTAACATTTTCAAAAACCTCAAACATGTGTTTGTTTTACAAGGTGATAGGCACAAAGTAAAATCCAATAGTCTACTTTGGTTTCTGGAGAGTTATTAGAAGAAATGTCTTTTTTAGTGGAGATCATGTGTTACGGATTTCAAGTATTTGTATGTGCCTGTGTTTTGCATATGTAACATGTTCTTTAAGGTTATGCTTACATAGTACATTTTAGGCAATAATTTGTTCAATGTAATGGAATAGAAATGAAAGTGATTTTACAAGCACAGAGGAATCTGTGATTTTTCAGCATGGGATAATGGATGAATCTCAAGTTAAATACAGTTAGTTCAGGTCTGAACTTTACTACAAATTTTATGTTACTTTGAACGTGTGGTTTATATTCCTTGAACATATTTTCACTTTGGAAATCATCTAAAATTGCTAATATAACACCATTAGAATATTAAAAAGAGTGAGATAAGTTATATGACTGAAAAGAGTATAAAAATAATGGTTAATTTTAATCCTTTTTAATTCAAATTCTGCCTGCTCAATACAAAGTGTTTACACTGACACAAATGGGTCTTGTGACTTTCACAGTTTAAAATTATTAGATATTGCTGAATCACAGCAAATAAAATATGTTAACGTTTATTTAGAAGTAATGTTTAATCTAAAAGGAATCATTTTATGGCAACCTATTCTGAGATTATTATTTCCAAATGTTCATTTCCTTCTTATAGCTTATTAAATAAATATTTAATATGTTCTTGATAAAGGGATGCGTATTCCTTTTACAAAATGAATTGCACAGTGTTTTCACATAGCTCCTATACTTCATTAGAGGTGTAGATTTTACACATTTCTGTGAAAACAGAGCCTAGGAAAATAAGTGTTTGTAAGGCTAGTGGACATGTCAGGTGTGAAAGGGATCTTATCAAAGTAAATCAGCTGTGTTCCATTGGGTCTGCAAGATCTCCTTCAAACTTAATCCAAGCTGGTGACAATCTTGAATATACTCCAAAACTAATAAACAGACCTGGTAAGTGCAGAGGGATTATGGGGAATCAAACAATCTCTTTCATACGTTGTAATAACTAAAATAAGAGCACTTCATGTTGTAATAATGAAATCAGAATTCTCAACTTCCTGGATTTGGAAAGCAATCAGAACAGCTATTCTTGTTGGAGAAAATGTTGTTTAATACAGTTGTTGTCTGAGAGGAGTCTCCTCAAACAAAACTAAACTGACAAATGATGCTATATCCATATGTGGAACCATAAATAAAAATAGAGAATAATTAATGTTTATGAAGTCCACATTACATACTCTAACTTTAAATCATGCCAGAGCTCCCCTCCATCTTTGTTATTAACTCTAGAGATGAGCAAACTAAGACATGGGCTTGTTAAGAAATTTGGTCAAGGTCAAAACGTTAGAAGATAGTAAAGATAGTATTTGAACCCAGGTTGTTTATACCAAAGCTTGCATAGTTAACCACTACTCAAACTACCTTTATAGTTCATGGGGACTTAATAAGTTCAGCCAGATAGTTTTCCTATTGATTAATGTACAAAGATAGGAGAAGGCTAGGCATGGTGGCTCACACCTGTAATCCTTGGACTCTGGGAGTCCAAGGCGCAAGGATTGCGTGAGTTCAGAAGTTTGAGACCAGCTGAGCAAGAGCAAGACCCTGTCTATACTAAAAATAGGAAAAATTAGCCAGGCGTGGTGGCACAAGCCTGTACTCCCAGCTACTCAGGAAAAGCTGAGCAGGAGGATCACTTGAGCCCAGGCGTTTGAGGCTGCTGTGAGCTAGGCTGATGCCACAGCACTCTAGCCCTGGTAACAGAGCAAGACTCTGTCTCAAAGGGGGAAAAATAAAAGGAGAATCTGATCTTAACAATATCTGTGTGCTGAAGGAATAGAAGCAAAGAGAAACAGTGGGTCGTGTGGATTTCTTTTATGAATATAGAAATTGTCTAAACAAATGTAATGATTAAGCAGAAGCAATATTGACTTTACTATTTTCAGGTAAATCTACAAATACCAAATACCTTCTATGTGTATAAGACCATGCTAGATACACATGGCCCAAGTTCAAGTTAGTTTATGTGTCATTGTGGTAGGACATATACATATTAACAACAACTCATAGTAGAATGCAGGATTTACTATGAATGCTCTAAAAATTTGGAGGAAGGTGCAGTTGCTATCTGATGATAGAGCCAGTGTAAATAAAGTAATTTTAAATTGTAAATCCAATAATGTACTGGATTCAAATTGGTAAAGAGAAGAGGGGTGGTATTCTGGATGGATTAGGTATGATAAGTAAGTCCTAAGACAAATTCTGACTTTGGACAGATGGGTAGATGTAGAGAGGTAAACTAAAAAGTGCAGAACAGTGGGCCACATGTAATGCCTGCTACATTAAAAAGGGTCAATAGACATATATTTAAATTAAAGCATCAAATGTCTACATTAAGGATTTGAAAGCAGGTTCAACAAGGTAGACTGTAGTATCAACAGGTTACTGTGACTGGTGCAAGATCTGAGCCCATGCACGGTTCTAGAGGAAGGTGAAAGAGACCTGAGAACATACAGGTCATGATCAGCCCTAGAAAAGTCATAAAGTTAAATCAAAATCTTTATTCTTTTGGTAATGAGGAAACGTCAATGTTTTAAATCAGAGAAATACCATGAATACCATATTATAGGAAGAAGGAATTTGTGACTGATTTTTAGATTAAAGACTCATTGAGATTTTTTTTGAAAGACAAGGAATATTTTTCCTCAGAATAACTTTATGCATTTATAGAGTTTCCTATTCAATTATAGGAGTTAACAGACACTTGTAGCCCAGGTTAAGAACAACTTTTCACAGGACAGAGTATATTTGGTGTTAACTAAGGTAGAGAGAGGAGATATGACACTGTAACAATCCAGATATGAATTGATAAATTATCTTTTAAGATGATAGAAGTAAGAATGGACAGATACGAATGGATGTGAGAATCAAGAAAGAAGGATCCACAGGATCCACAGTATGGGGTCTTCTTAGTGTTTTTTGTTTTTTTTCTTGGTGTATGAATGAAGTTTAAATTTTAAATCTAATGCATGTCATGGTTTAGCCAGTGTGTTTTCATTCTATCTCTTGAGTAACTCATGTTCATTAACAAGCAGAATTTTAGGTGCCATTTAACTTATCCAACAAACAGAAATATTTTTAGTAGGTTTTTCTAAGTAAGAGAATACTGGAACACATATAAATTTAATGAGTACAATTTCAGTCTTTCCAACACCAAAAATCACGACCACTCTCCTTAAACTCTACTGTCTAAAAGGCTCATCTAGTCAATGCTTGATTAGGCCACATAATTTTTCAATTTTAAGATAATTGGAAAATTGGTGATAAAGAAATGTGGTAAGAAAAAAAATTGAGTCTGCATCATTATCTGAACTTAGAATCAAGTTGAAAATTTTTTAAAAGAAATAGAGGCATTTTAGCTCTTTTGTCACTTTAATATGCTATACATAATATTTTAATGATATATATAAAGATACTTTTAGGTTAATGACACTTTATATGTAATGTAAGTTTCTATTTATGCTAATTATGTCAAATTTCAATTAATTCTTTTAATGGATGAGTTGCTCTTTTACCTCAAGAAAAAAAGAATTGCTGCCAATTATATATTTTCATCATATTATAAGCTTAAAACTTAACTGTATTCATTTTCCATTGTTCAGTAACAAATGACCAGAAACTTAGCATTGTAAAGCAGTGCAGTGCTGTCTCAGTTTTTGTAGGTTACAAATCTAGGCAAGGTGTGGCTAGATTTTCTGCTCAGTGTATCAAGCTGAAATGAAAGTGCTGGCTGAGGCTGTAGTTATCATCTGGGACTTGAGGCCTTGTGCCAGGTGTATTGCTCATGGGTGGAATAACGAATTCCTTAGAATAATCATTTCCTTGTGGTTGTAGGACTGGGGTTTCCATATTTCCAGTAGCTGTAAATCGGGGACTACTCTAAGCTCCTTGAGGTCACCTTCCATCCCTTGCCACAGGCAATTCCCAACCTGGATGTTTGTTTTCTCCCACACCAGCCAGATCACATTGTTTGATACCCTCCTCTGCGACCACACGGAGAAAACTCTCTGCTTCTAAAGAGCTCATGTAATTAGGTCAAGCCTACCCAGATAATTTCCCTGTCTTAAAGTCAACTGTTTTGGGACATTACTTTTTATCTGCAAAATTCCTTCAAGCAGTACCTAAATTAGCATGTGATTGAAAAACTGGGAAAAAGTGTGTGCCCAACAGGGGCTAGGAATTCTGGGAGGGGGCATTTTACAATGCTGCCTTCGATGCTCATTAGAACAATAATAGCAAAGTAAATGAAGAAGTGCAATAATCTTCTTCTCTAAGGAATCACCAACTAATCTATTAATGCTTATCTCATTTTAATAAAATTATTTTTTTATTTTCTTCTCTCTCCAACATTAAGAATAAGCTTTTGTAGGAGAGCAATTGTGTCTTAGGTATTAAGTATACCCAATTAGCACAATGCCTGGCAGGTAAAAATACTCAACATGAATTAATGAAAATCGTACTTGATACCAAGAATTTCAAAATAGTCAAAACACTTACACTGGGAATTCACTGTGGCCAACCTATCCTTTTATGAGGAGATGCTTTTATAGAACATGTGAAAATCTAACAATGAAGAAAGTTATACCCACTTTTCAAAAATATTTTGCATATGAAGAAAACCAGACCTTATACTCTCTGTGGAGTCACTGAGGAAGTGGCATTTTGTGCTTTAATTTTAGAATAGATCTTTCTGACTAAGGAAGCATTTAGATATGTTTTTTAAAATGTCAACAGTACAGGAGAAAATGTCATGTCTGTTTTTAATCTTTCCCCCCACTTTATTCATGACTTCTAGAAAAGAGCCACAAAAGCAGGCAAGACATGAAAGGAAGAGGTGGCCTTGAGCCGTATCCATTCTTCACTCTAACATGGGCCTGTCGCTGCCATGGCTTCACCGAACATGTGTCAAAAGTGTTAATATGTCAACAGTTCGATCACTATTTGCCCCTAAACTTTGTCTTTCCTTCACTAGGAAAAGTGGACACACAAGTGGGAAGTGTAGGGGCATATACACCAACACTTTTTAACATCTTCATTCAATTATCCATCACGGCATAGGAATATAATTTCAAAGAGAGCCAAATTAAAATTTCTAAAGATTAGTTAACTAACCAATGCTGAAAACCAAAATAATCGGGTGAAATTTTTTCCACATTTACACTATTTTCTTCTAATTTTTATTTTTTATTTCCAAGTACAAATGAACAAAGGTCTTACTAAACTATATTCTACAGGCTTTTTCTTGCAATCTAAAGACTTATTACAATTTTTATTTTTACTCCCTGGAAACCAAACTTTGAACAAAATCTGGAATCAATTCCACCTGCAGATACAAATTTTCACCTCCAAATCAAGTACGGTCTTCAGTCTTAATCTAGTTATGGGTTAACCATCAGGCATGATTTTTTTTAATTTGTTTTTTCCTCAATTTGATAGGAATTTTGGAAAATTTGCTCAAATAAGTGAAAATAAGTAAATCTAAGTCACATTTGAGTGGGAAATAATTTCTAAAGCTATTCAAAAATACTCCAAATTTCTGATTAGACTATAATGTACAGTTTCCATGAAATAGTACTAAATAAACTTTTAAAAATTTTGATACAAATGCTTAATGATAAAAGTAAAAATGCTTATTTTATCTGTTCTCAATAGCACCTTGATAAGATGCAATAGTCTACATTCTTTAATTGTGAGTGAATGTAGAATAAATTAATTTTAGGATGAGATTAAAGCACTTATAAAAAGGAAATAGGGTTGAATTTTCCCAGAGATTAATATGACTTTCATTTTGAAGTGGAGAAACATTACCACCTCCTCGGACTGTACATAATTATAAGGTTATACTAATAAGCCCATTTAAAAAGTAGGTTAGTTTGAAAATAGACACCTTTTTTCTACATCATAGATAGAAATAAACGCTGTTGATGCTATATGCACAAACCCAGAGGACACATAGAGCTGGAAAGAGGAAATAACTAATGGACAACAATGTCCACGACAGGACAATAACTAAGAGTGCATAATATTTTTTAAACATTATGACTATATATCTCAATAAACCAGATTCTATACTACTATTGGAAGTGCCAAAGAGAACAGTGTGGTCTCTTTTGGCCATGCTAACTAGTTCTAGCAATATCTTCTCTAGACAGCTAGTATTCCCTTGTTTGGGGAATAGCCAGACTTCTCTTCACCTAGCAAGCTCTGCAGATGGATACAATGAACCCTCTTTCAGCTTAGTGAACTTCATCCTCATCTTTAGATAAGGTAAATAAGGAGCAACATATCTGTGCTGTTGTTGAATAGCACTAGGCTCTTAGGTTGTCTTTTAGGGTTACCATTACAAAGAGTGGAGTGAAAGTTCATTCACCCATTTGTAAACCACATTCCTGTATAGCCTCTCTTTCTGGCTCTGCCATCCACTCCTCTTATCGCTTGTGGTCCTTACTACGGCTCCCTGTCTTCCTCTGCACCACAGTGGATGATTTCATTATCTATGTGGATGACCTGGTCAATACGAGAGCTTCCCAAATCCTGGAGTAATGTTCCTACACCAAACTCACTCCTCCCACTTGTTGTTCTAACTCTACCCTCAATTCTCTGCACTCAGCTCACTGCCTTCTTTTGGGTCTTTAAACACCCCATGCAAATCTTGTGCTAGTGTCTTTACACATTGTAATTTTTTCTCAAACTTTGCCTAGTTAATCCCTCACCTTTAGACATTTCCCTAACTCAATAGTTGCTTTCTCAGGGAAGCATTTCATCTATCATACACAAATATTCATAGTACCATCTACTAATTAAAGTTTTAATTCAGTAATATTTTAATTCATATTAGTGAAAATTTGGTTGTTACTCTTCCTATGTAAACTCCCTGAAGGCAGGGCCTCATCAGTCAAAAATGAAGTCTTGGGTATGCTGTGGACACTCAACACATAATTTTGTGAGTAAAAAATGAATAACCTCTTGCTTCATAGGAGACACATCTCTTTTACGTTATTGAGGATGCCAGCTGTTTTCTTAAAACTGATGTCAATGAATACTTTTCTGAAAAAAATCAAAGGATTTTGTTTAGTTTTCTCAGTAGACTCGAAGTTTAGTTTTCTCTTTGTTCTTTCTACAATGAGGAAATATGTATGCAGATAAACTATTTATCTGCAGTTTCGTGTGTGTATCCTGGATTTATTATTTTTTTGGTTATTTTGAGACTCTTCATTCAGTTCAAGGCTGACGGGCAGAGCTCTGACGCTAATTTCCAAGTCCAGTGTATATTCAAGTGTAATCCAGATAGACAAGGCTTTACCACATTGCTTGTTTTTCCTAAAGCTTTGCTCAAATACAAAAATTTGGCATTGCCCAGAGTTCTACAAGGGCTGTTCCTGATATTGCTCTTTTCAAGAGAAATGGATTTTTGCAAATCTATACTCTAAAATGAAGTGCCACTTTAAGTTTTCTTCCTAATTTTATTACATATTTCAATCTCTGAATGAATTGATAGGAATAAATGGAAGAAGGAGGCAGTTGTTTGCCTTTCTCACAAAATAATATGAGGCAACGTGTACCATAGAATAAATATTTAGTTTATGAATATAAATATATTACTCACAAATCAAGGAATAAAAGGCAAACAAACCTAATAGAAACAGAACAAAGTGTCTGAAGAACGATTTCACAGGAAAACAATTAAAATTATTACTAAACATTTGGAAAGACAATTAAAAATAGGAAAATAAAAACAATATGTGCAGCACCTTTTAAACTTGTTATAGTAGAAAGAATTTAAAATTTTGACCATCTAAGCTTGCATCTTGTTCCTCTTGGCTTTAATGTCCATTTTTTAAAAGTGTCTTTCATGCACCAATCTGGTAATCTCAAGAAATAGGAACTGCTATGTTTTATTTTTGGATGTATAATATTTTGGAAAGGGAAAATAATTTTCTAGTGTTATAAAACATAAAATGCAAAAATATTTTATCCCATTAACTTATTAAAAGGTTTTCTTTCAGGTACACATAATAAAATACTAATACACACGTATGGTGATACTGATTATATCACTTAAAAAATTAATATCAACACAACTTCAACATTCATCAATATTGAAGACATTACATAAAATTTTAAATTATAAAATAAAATGAAATATTATGAATTTAAGAGTATGACATATACCTATGCTCATAAATGAATAAAAAAAGAATCATAGCAATATAGTATCATTTCGTGTTCTTGAAGGAAAAGAGCGCACACACACATACACACACACAAATGGAACATTTTCTGGAATTATACACAAAAAATATTAACAGTTGTTACTTCTGAACAGTATAATTTGACAGGCTGGGTAAAAAGACTGTACTTTTCACTTTGCATATTTCAGTATTTAAGTGTGTGTGTTTAGTAGTAATAAACTTCTAATACTGAATGAAATTATACGCACTATATATGTAGAAGAAAAAAATTGAAATGTAGCATTTGAGCAATTTTTCTTTTTTTTTTACTTTTGCTTGCAGTTATTGGCACACTGGTTATCTAAGTCTGAGGGAGAGGGGGCAGAATTTAGGGGGCCTGGGGAGAATAGGGAATTATACTGACCGGGAAGTACCAGTCATCAGTTATAATTTTTAATTGTCTTGTAGATAGAGAATATACTCCTCCAAACTTTGTTATCTGTTGCCACTCTAATTCAGTTTGCTTTATTTTAATTCTTCTGTTTTCATAGGTGTGCTAGTAAATATGTAGAGGCACAGTATTAGGTAGTCCTATCCACATACCATTTTAAACAGAATTTAATAAAGGAAGTAAATTAAATATTCTAAATAGTAAGATTTAGATTAAGAGCGTTTTAAGCTTGTTGTAGACACACTAGAACTTGATATATTTAGGGATATACTTAGAATGAGGAAACAAGAGAATCCTCACATTATAATTAGCCTTAGGAAGGGCACTTACATTTGTATCTGGGTTTCTTAATTTGTAAAATGAAATAGTAATGCCAGGCCTATTAACTTCAAATGAGATGACATTTCTGAAAAAATGTAATTCACTCTACAAGGACATAGAGATTATGAACAGTGCAAGCTGGTTAAGGTCAGGAAACATAGCATTAGAATGTGATGGCCTCCAGTTGTCACGTGGATGCTGGCAACATACTCTTGCCTGGTATCCTGGTCGCCAGCACTGCCTCCTACAGGCCACTCTCCATAAAATAACTTCATGATTCTTTCTAAAAAAACAGTTACTTTATATCATTTTTATGCTTACATACCTGCAACTGCCTGTTACCACAAAATGAAATCTAAACCTCAGTATGTAGATGACTAGATACAATCGAGCCCCTGCCTAACTCCCTACTCACATACCATACTCCCTTCATGGTTTTTATGTCTCAAGGCAGCTTGATACACTTCAAGTACACCCATCTTTCACTGGGTTAGTCTTCTTTCCACTGCCTGAAATATTTTCCCCTGAATTATTTGCATTGTTCTTCTCTCTTGTTATTTATCTCTACTTAGATACTACCTCCTCCATGAACACCCCATCAAAACAGCCTACCCGTCACTCTTTATCCTAACAGTGTTGTATATTTAAATATTTAGTTAATTCTC
This sequence comes from Lemur catta, assembly GCF_020740605.2. Taxonomy (NCBI): domain Eukaryota; kingdom Metazoa; phylum Chordata; class Mammalia; order Primates; family Lemuridae; genus Lemur; species Lemur catta. The sequence continues at coordinate 11,575,317 of NC_059146.1, forward strand.
TGATTTTCCTAGCATTTACGTTTCATTTGGGCAGAGACTAATAGAGGTAAATAGTAGGTTCACAGTACATATTTATTGAAAGAATAGATCAATGAGTATTAGGACAAATAAATGATATGTGATATAAAAACTACTTAGCTGTCATATGCTTTCCCTGTATTTTACATGGGTATCGTATTTTTTCTTTTGACATCTAATTTATAAGAGAGTTTGTATCTCATTTTAACAATGTGTAATAAACCACTTTAAAAAACTGGTATTTATCGATTCAGCCCTTAAATGAATTAGAAACTTGCAGAACTACATGTTCTATCTAATTTCCCATCAGGAAAGTTGGACATGTATTTATCTTTTCTGTACTTTTTTTTTAATATTAATATGATCAGTTTGGAATCACTCTATATTTCCCACTAATTATTTCTTGCCAAGGGGATGGTGAAATGTGATGGTATGTGTATGCTTCCTACACTAGCATAGGCAATGAGGCACATACCCACAATACGGCATTTCCTAATGCTTCCATCTGTTGTGTTGTGCTAAGATAGCAGACAGAGGCTACAACCATCCACCATGCCCTTGAAGAGTTTCTCTCATTTTCACTTCACAGCTTTATGTAGAAGCCTCAATGTTGGCATCTGGACAATATGTCCTTGAATGAGCTCAGCAGTGCTTTGAGCCTGGTAGAAATAAATTAGAACTTAGTGGTTTCTTGTTTGCCCATTTGGTTTTAATTTTAGTTTAGTTTTGCATTTTATATACACTTGCATAAGTGCCACTCTCCACACCATATCCAAAGTAATAGCTTCTTATGATGCCTAATTATTTTACTTAAGAGACATAGCTCTGAAAAAATAAAACTATAAGACATGGGTAAATTAATTAACATATATTTAATTAGGATAAGTAAAGTACATTCAAACAAATAACTATTTGCTTTCTATTTGCTTTTTAAGAATGTGCAAGAAACTATAGATTGAGTATCCCTTATCTGAAATACTTGGAATTAGAAGTGTTGGGATTTTGGATTTTTTTTATTTTGGAATATTCTCATATATGTAATGAGATATCTTGGAAATGGGACCCAAATCAAAACACTTTGTTTCGTATAAACCTTACACAAATGGGCTGAAGGTAATTTGATACGACATTTTTTGATCTGTGCGTGAAACAAAGGTAGTAAAAATTGAGCCATCAGAAAGCTAAGGTATTACTATATCAGCCAACCGTGTGAACAATCTGTGGTTGCTTAGCATGACCATCATTCCTGACTGAGTTTATATGCTACCAATAAGTGATTGTTTCCTTACACTTATTCACACATAACTATCTCACAGTAAAAAATATGGAATACCATTAATACAGTGAAAAAATGTGTTTAGGGTAGCAGCACAATAGCATCACCAGAATACCTGTATCAGCTGTTAAATAACAGTAACAGCAAACAATGACAGGCTCTCAGTCTCCACCTGCAATGTTGCGTTTTCACTAAAATGTAATTGTACTATATATAAATAAACACACACACACACACACACATTTTTAGATAAAAAGAAACATCCAAAGTTGAGAGACCAGAAATTGGGTCCTTTAGGAATGAGGAAGGCTTGTTAAATGTTGCCTCCAGAGTCATCTACCTCATTAACAATGGTTTTCATCTTAAAAGTCTCTCTTTGCATTGTGGGAAAGTTACTGTTGGCAGGGCCAGTCTGCACACGTGCCATTTTGTTACCCTTTGTAGGCATGCTTGTGTGCAGGGGAACCTGGGTGTGCACAGAGAAAATATATTGCAGATGAGGGAGGCTGGGAGACTTTTTCCCTTGCGGATACTGAGTAAACTGTGTGTTATGTGACCGCATTTTGTCTGCTACCCCATCACATGAGGTGAGGTGTGGGATTTTCCATTTATGGCATCATGTCTATGATCAAAAACTTTCAAATTTTGGAGCATTTTAGGTATTTTAGGTTTTGGAATTTCAGATTAGGGATGCTCAACCTGTATAGTTTAAGTCCTTACAGTCCTAATTTCACTTAATCATGAGAACAGCCTCATGGAATGGGTATAGCTGTCCTTATTTCACAGGTGAGGTTAGCTTGAGAATTCAGGTAACTTGGTCAAGTTCACACAGCTGATAAATAATAGAGTCAGGGTATGAACTGATGACTTGCTCAAAGCCCATAGGGTATTCACTACCACTGCTGTGCAGCAAAATCACTGAGCCTCTCTGAGCCCAGGGTTCTACATCTATGAAATGAAATATTTACACCATTCTTAATCATTCCTGGATGAAGTCTGGGCATTAGAAGTCTTTGTTCAGTACGGGCATTTTCTTTTAGCTCTTGACAACCTAATAAGGAATTGGGTCCTAATGTTATGCTCTGATCCTTTTTTTAAAAAAATGAGTTTGAGGACATTAAAAAAAGGTAACAATCTCAATACCTGCCACTTAAAAAGTAAGAGATTAATTTAACTATAAATATTATAAAATTAAAGAAAGGCATCAAACATTCAGTAGAAGCAACCACAACTTCAAGGTGGTCTCAGCAGGCAACAAGGTTCTCTTCATTCACTCTCCTATTCAGACATTTTTAAAAGTCTTGGATGGTCTGACTTTGTGAATCCAGAGAAGTAAAACACAGGGGAAAGGGCTCTGAAGATGAGGTGACAGAATATATATGCGCAGTCCCTGATCTAAATGACTCCTTGAGCTTTTGTTTCTTTGTTTCTGCCAGTGCCTGAAGAATTGGAAAGTAGTCAGTCAAGATGACCAATTGCTCATTTGTCAGGTTAAATATGTTATATGATTGATGATCCAATTGCTAGTAAGCAAGGAAAGGGCAAAAAAGTCAGCAATTGGCCCTATTTTAGGCATCGGTGTATGGTTTCCATTGTGTTGACTGACAACTCAAAGAGGCATGGATATTTAGATTAAAACTTTTGTTGAAAGGACTGAAATATGAGGACAAAAACTCCTGTATTTACCTGGAATAGGAAAGTAAGCCAACAATTGAAGCAAGCTCAGGTGTCAAACTAGGAAATGGTAAGGACTGTGGGGAAGTGGAGAGCATACAGACTATTTAAGAGAACAAACATAAATAATTTTCAACTGGTTTTTGCTAGAAAATGATGGGCATACAATTGGCCAGATCTTCTGATTTTTCAAAAAAACCAAAATAACTTGGATATTAATCCAAATAGTAATGTGAGTTATTTTAATTTTCAAAGACTAGTCACAAATTAAAATATTATAGAAGAAGACTAAAGGAAAGAAAGAATTATGTCCTCAGTGCAAATTCAGTCTCCAGTCACGAGCTTGAAAATGCTGGGATAAAGAATAATATCTTTTGTCTTTCATTTTTGCTAAGATATTTTCTCAATGCTTATTTGGATTAATAACTATAGGCATTTATCAGGTTCAAAGACCAATGTTTTGGTTCAAAGTTGTATAGCAATCCAGGGTTCTAGGATGATGTGTATAAAGTCTTACTGTTGAATATGTGTGTGGAACCTGAATCCTTGGAACATATCTTGAGGATTTATACATTAATATATATGGATTTTGCAAAAATTAAAGAAGATAGTTATAAATCAGCTATTAAATTGATTGTGGATGTTTAATAAATAGAAGTTACTATAATATGTTTAGTAGTCATTTTGTAAAGTCAGTTATGAACTAACAAATTCATTGTATCTGATAATTAAAAAGTCTAATCCTACCTATGAGGTAGGGAGAACAGTCATCATTTTGATCTCTACCTTATCAGATGACGAAGGAGATACTTGGGGTACGTGGAAAAAAGATGAGGAAGACACACATATAGACACACTCAGGAGTGGGGGGCTGGGGCAGAGACAGAAAAAAAGATTTACTCAAGATGAAGACATTGGACTTGAATCCAGATTGTCTGACTCAAGGATCCAGACATTATTGAAAAATTTTAATGTCAGCTCTGACATGGAAAGAGGTTAGAAATTCTCACTTTCATCCTTGCAACAAGAAAAAGCTGAACAAAGTGAAAATCTACAACTTTTCTTAGACCTGTCAGGGAAATGAGGTTGCAAGGCAAACCACCAACCTGAATTTAGAGACACTGAGTGAAACCAGAGTCAGAACTGAGATCTACTTACTTGGAGCAGAAGCCACTGAGGTCAAAACTGGTAGGAACACTTAAATGGTAATTTTGATGAATTTCTAGAGGCTGAGTATGTATACTAGCATGGGAGTGAGAAATTCCTGGGGGCCTTAAATGAAAGGAGTTCCCTAAACATGGCTTTTCTCCTAGAAATTCCAAAAGGTTCTCATAACAAAAATCCAAAAAAAAAAAAAAAAAAGCCAAACAAAAGTGGAAGAGTAATTATCATAAAAACATACCCAGTGCTTTCTATATTAAAAGGTCTACTTTTCTGGAGGGGGTGAACTTTAACAGAAAAATGACATTTCCCTGCCTTCCAGTCACTTTTAGCCTCCCTGTCTAACATGAAGAACATATACAAAATATCCCACTGCTAACATATTAATGTCAACAAACTAGATGTTTCTTCTAAGCTTAGGAACAAAGCAAAGATATCCTATCTTAGCTAGGACTTGCCAAACATTGTTGAATAGGAGTAGTAAGACTATGAGAAAATAAAATACATGTAGTTTGGAAAGGAATACGTAAAGCTGCACGTGTGTGTGTGTGGTGTATATATAGTAGATGACATGGTGTCTACGCAGAAAATCTCAAAGAATTGACAAAAAGTCCTGGAACTTGTATGTCATGTAAAAAAAGGAATTTCATGTTAATGTAAAAAAGTCTATTGCATTCTTAAGTGACAATGAACAATTATAAAAGAGAATTTTTACACCAAAATATGAAACACTTAAATCTAACAAAATGTAAATGATTTATATGCTAAATACTACAAAACGCAATTTTAGTGGTCACAGAGTTAAGGAGAGATAAGTAAACAGGCTTGTAGGTCTTTTAGCAGTATTGACAGCTTTGAGCGTAGGCTTATAGTTGGAGAGTTTGACGATGGATAGCGTTTTGGAAGTAGGATGAAAGAAGAGTGGATCAAAGGAACTGAGGGTTTTTGCATGTAGTAATGCTACTCACAGACCACGTTAAAAACTAAAATTAGAACGTGAAGGTAGTGAAGAATGGGAAAAAATGTGGCAAGACAAGTGGGTGATAGGACCTCATTCCGCTGAAGAATTTTTTCAAGGAAGGTGTTGGAAATATTGGAAACGAGAGTTTGAGAATGTAACACTAGACAGTGTAATGGAAGTAGTGTAGTTGTTTCTATGTTTATTTATTTTTTGCAATATGAAGTGCAAGTGATAACAACCACAGGGTGGTAGAGATGATTTGCAGGATATATTAATTAATTGAAGGAGACAGGTAAGAAAGAAGTCATGCAATAGGAAGGATTATTTATGAAATATTGAAATTACCAAAATTTGTGACAAAGGTAGTATTGGAGAGTTAGAACAGTATTTCAGAGTATAAATATTCATGGATGAGGGGAGGGAAGTGAGATTGTATAAATGACTGCATGTTTTAAAAATGTAACAAAGATCAAAATAAATAAACTGAGCTTTCAACTTAAGAAGTACATATGAAGATATTCAGTCTCCATAGAAATCCAAACCATTTCATAGTCATCCAGTTCATACACACATACAAACACATACACACACTCAAACACACACAGTATGATGCTACCAAGATTCAGAGAAATAAGAACTTACATACATACACTGCTCGTATGCCTTTAAATTAGGACAACTTCTTTTGAAACAAATTTGGTGTTAGCTAATGAACATGAAGGTGAACATCTTGTGAGAGAGTCCTAGCAATTCCCCCGAAAGAAGGGTTTGAAGAGCTGCATTTCCTATACTGACTTGGACTTAAAAGTCACTTAGGTGGTCCAGTTTTTAAAAAATGGCCCCAGACTCCTCTGAGGAGGATCCTGGAAAAAGTGGTTCAGAGTATTCACATATTAAGTAATAGTAAAGTAATCCTCACCACGGTACTTAATTCACATGTTAAGTAATAGTAAAGTAATCCTCACCACGCAGGACCCACTACCATAGGTCAACGCCAGCACATGGGAACAATGAGAATGCTGAGAACATTTATTGGCTAAAAAATGTTTATCACAATGAGAAAAGTGTCAATGAAAATGTCTACCAAAAAGAAAACAAATACATAAATAAAGGTACTTTTTCACATAATGGATTATATAGAGCTCTTAAAATGAATGAACTTGAAGCTGTAATATAAAGGAGTAAATCTCAAAAACAAAAGATATGACCAAAATAAGAAAGACACTATATTGTCGTAAATGTGATAACAAGAAACATAACAAACAATACTTTCTCTATAGGTATGTATATAGATAAAAAACGAGAAATTCACACCGTATATTTCAGATACTGGTTACCACCTCTGGTGTGTGTTAACAAAGAAGAATGGTAATGGAGAGAAAGGGAGTTTCAAATCTATATAAAGTGTTTTCACTTCTTGAAAAACATCTGAAGCAAATATGGTAAATTACTAGCATTTTATAATGCACAAAAGTTTTATATATTTGTTTCTACGTTTTACATAAATTATAGTTAATATCTATATAATATCTGTTTACATTTAGACAATTTCATTGACTTTTTAAATATATCAGATAATTACGAGCAAATACTTCATGAGAATGATGATTTTCATCTTGGGCTACCAGGCCATTTTCTGTATCGCTTTAATACTTTGTTCTCCAAATACAACAATTAAATCAATAGCTAGTTAATCGTGGTTAGTTATATAAAGTGTCTGTTTGTCTTCTATTCTAAAATAAGTATTACAGAAGAAGTTCTACATACAAACCAATAAGCAATCAAAATCTTACTATATATGTTTTTAGGTTAGAGAAAATTAGTTGCAGTGTTTAGAGACAAACTGGTTACACAATAAACAATATCACATTTTTCAGAAATAAAGGAATGTAAAAGAACACTTGGTGTTACCAGAAGATGAGCTTGTGTTTTGGGTACGACTTCATGTCTCTCTCTTTCCTGTTAACTTGAGGTCCTAGAAGGCCAGGCTTATCTTCCTTATTTCTGTGGTGCCAGAAGCTGGACCCCCCAGTCTGACACATCCCAGTGGCTCAGTAGAAGTGTGAATTGAATTCATCTCAGATGCAATAAGAAGAAAAAATAAACGACAAAAAAGGATAACAATTCACAAAAGGATTTCATATTCTAGTTCTTGCGTATGTTAATAGACAGCCAAATGCTGGAAACATGAGCTAGCAACAAAACGGAAAATCCATATAATAACCTCCCGATTGGCTTCCTAGGGTCTGTCTTTACACTGACATTTGTATAGGATCACGAATGAACATAAAAGAGACTTTCTGCTATTTAAAAAATCCAGGTTATCATTGTCCTTACACTGTATTCAGGCTATTTTTATTATATTTCAATATATACCCCACACAATAGGTGACAGGTTTACTCTTTTCAAAGAATATAAATCTGCAACTAGCACTACAGTTAGAAATGTTAAGAAAAGATAATTCCTTGTTAAAGAAATAAATGGAAGCCAGGAACTTCCAGCTTATGAATGGAAAAACAAGAGAAATTCTTGGGATTAAATAGCTTTTTCTTTTTAATTAAAATTATCACCCCTGTATGAGAGAATTTTCTCAGTGCACAGAAATGCATGTTTAGCAATGTTTTTAGAAAGTTTATACACAAAATACTTAGTCACTAATAGACACTTTAGTCAAGGATACACGTGGGATTGTAGGATAAGCAACTGAATCTCTACAGAGCTTGCTATTAAGACTGTAAAATTTGATGTTCTCTTTCTGTACGTATTGCAGCACTAAATATTGCTTACTTTTGAATGTTCTTTTACTTTCTCTTGTCCACTAGTTAATGTGCTCTATTAAGAGATAGTCTTTTATCATCTGCCTCCAAAATACTTAGTTTAACATTACCTGCAGTTCAGGTGTTTAACATTCTAAAACATTGCTATTCAATAGCAGCAAAAAATGCTGTTTGGCAAGCTTAAAAATTATCTTTTCAGAATAATTTCCTGAAAGCATATCTTTGGGTAATATGAAAACATAATCTAAAAATATCTTTGATTTCCTGGTATATTTTCTCCAACAGATTTGTATTAAATTCTTATTTTTCTTTGAGAAGTCCTGAGCAATGTCTCTCTATGTATATTTTGGCTGATCTCAATGTTGTAAATTTTGGAATAAATCTCAGAAGAGATCATAAAGAATCACAGCTAAATCTAAATGAAGGAATGCTGGTGCCTCATGTGATTTCTTTAACAAGATGGAAAATAAAATGCTCTTTTCCCCTGAAAGATGTTAGACTAGCTAGAGATGGTTTACATATGAAGCATCTCCTCCTGATCTGAAATATTTTGCTGATTTCCTTTTCTTTCAGAGTCTATACATATTTGATTTCATTATCAGGGCTTCATTAACAGGTCAAGTTAGATTCACATTGAATAAATTCTTCTCCCAGGTATTAAAATTTTCTATACAGGTGCCAACACTGTGGGCATGTGTGTGTTTCCTTTATAGTCAACTACTGTTCTTTATAATTTCATTTTTTCCTAGTAGTGAAAGAAAGAAGCCAGGAGACCCTGATTTTGCCTATTATGGTTCTTACATTTTATAATACTATTAGTGAAGTTGACTTGCTTCAGAGAAAAGCCTAGATCTGCTAGGAAATCCCATTTCTGTAAATTCAAATTAGATAGTTGGGAGCAACTTAAGGGGGCAGTGTTTTGTTTTGAGGCAATAGCTTTTCAAAACTCCATCACATTACAATGACTCATCATGACACTGTTCCATGAATAGGACATGAGACAATCTAAAGTTAGGCCATTTCAAAATGGAATAATTTTGAAACTTAAAGTCTGCTGTCTAGGTTCCATATTGGACCTTTTTTATCAAAGATTATTGTATACATTATTACATTGTAGTCAGCTTTCTAAACACACACCAAAAAACATGATAGCATTAGAAATAATTCTTCGAAAATACTGCCTGAAGTAACTATGACATACGTTTTCAAATCAAAGAACCACTTAAGGATGTGTTACCTACCAGGGAGATAAATCAAATCTAAAAATCACTCTCTAGAAGACAATTATATTGAATTTATTTGTTAATTTCCTCTTGTTGACTTTGTTACTAATATACATATAGGAACATAGCATCACATGATATCTGAGTGGTTAGAAAGACTGGAACTGTTAACATTAAAACTTTTAATTGTTACAGCATTTTGAACTACATACTGAAATGGTATTTAAAACTATATGCATACTTTTTACGTGGAGAGTATTATAATAATTTAAAGTCACTTATTTCTGTTCTGAGTCTACCAATATCTAGTAAATTACTGGCTGGCCAAGAGATGTTTATAAATATAATGAGAATTTTCAAGGTATTATCTTCTTACATCACAAAAGGGGGGTCAGTCACATCAGCAGTAGAACTCAACTTTGGCTTATTGCTTCTGCTTGTTAATTGAAACTATTCCCCCCATATTGACGGGGTACTTGAACAGATGTTGTGGGTGCAGAAATCCCATAATGCCAGCACTGATCTCCCAGCAATACCAATGTTCTACTGTTCCACACCAGTCCAGTCAGGTGCTGCCCTGCTTTGTGCTGTCTACCATCTATGAAGGGTGCTGCCATTCTTATAGTAAGGAGAATTATTCTGCCACTCTGTGCAGAAATGTTTTTTGCTAATGACCACCACAAAATGGCAATTCTGCACATTGCTTTGAAAAAGTCAGGAAATGGTCCTCCTCACGTTAATGATATGCTTTTCAGGACTTGTGGTTTTGCACATTTCTGTGAGGGATCTCTTGATGTTGCTCATCACAGCATGTTTGGAGCTAGATTCAGGTGTTTTATAGTAACTGAAATTTCCTGTACACTATTTTGTAGACATATGTTTGTCACATATGTTTCATCTATAACTTTTCAATAGTTTGTTAACAATTGAACTACCCTGAACTAACCAGAAATTCACATTCCAGAAGGAACTACAAAAGGGCTTCTGCACTTTTTATCTCTGATCAAGCAGAGGTATTACTAATTAGCACAGTGGATTTAGAAATTATTTTTGTAGGTTAAAGGTTGATATTAAAAATGTTGTCATTAGATACAGTGATTAGCCTTTGCTGGATAAAAAATACAGCTAATGCTCTTTGGAATGAGCCTCTTAAATTAGGATTCAGGCCAATCCTGTGTACAGATGATGATCAGAGAATTCTGTTTCCTGACTCTGACTCTAAGTTAAGGTGTATGGTGCCTGAAGAATATTGATGTACTTGCTGCTAGTTACACTTTCATTCTAGACACTCACAGAACACCTAAAAAGAGAGAGAGTTGAGGCTTCGTTGAGATTTCAGAACAGGTTGTTTGACTGTTTCTGTGCCTGCGTACTAATCAAAGTTTTTATGTGTAAGAGAATTCAGTCTGTAACTTGGTTCCATTGAAAATAGCTAGAAAAGGAAGGGAAAGATGAAGAAGGTCGTTCTGTACATGGTCCTTCTGTGCCTCTTACAGTTCTAGGTTAATAATATCTTCTAATAAGAATTTCAATAATCCTTAATGTTGGAATTAATGTTGGAAATGGCTCAGGTCAGTTTGCATGAGTTTTGCCAACAAGCTTGGTTCAAAAATCTCTTGAAAGCAAGTTGGCTCCCTCCACAAATAAACACTCCAATGCATTTTCAGTGGTGTCTGCATCACCCGAGGAACAGAGCTTGATCATGTTTTTCCAGTTCCTCTGTGCACATTGAAACCATTTTTATTTTTTTAATTATTTATTTATTTATTTTAAGACAGAATCTAACTCTCTTGCCTGAGCCACAGTGCTATGGCGTCAGCCTAGCTCACAGCAACCTCAAACTCCTGGGCTCAAGTGATCCTTCTGCCTCAGCCTCCCAAGTAGCTGGGACTACAGGCACGTGCCAGCATGCCTGGCTAATTTTTTGTATTTTTAGTTGTTTGGCTAATTACTTTTTATTTATAGTAGAGACAGGGTCTCACTCCTGCTTAGGCTGCTCTTGCACTCCTGAGCTCAAGCGATCCTCCCACCTCAGCCTCCCAGAGTGCTAGGATTACAGGCCTGATCCACCTCGCCCATCCTGAAACCATTTTTAAAAGGCACTTTCCACCAGTTTTCCAGATAGGTCCAGGCATGACAAACTCCTAATAGCATAAATTAATATCCCCATCATATATATACTAAGAAACTATAAGCACTATGGGTTACATGTGATTTCTAGTATAGTATTTATGCAGTGTGAGATTGATCTACAGGCAATTTTGGGTTATCAGTTTTTAAAGAGGATCTGTGTTCAATCAGACTTCTAAGAAATACTCCTGGGTAGTTGTCAGGTTTGATATCTGAGCTAATTTTCATCAATTTAAATGAAAATAATGCATTTTAGGCATCTTTGACAGGCTTGCTGTAAACTAGATGATACAGTAAGAAATAGGAAGTATGTAACTGGGTTATCTTCTCCCACATGATATAAAACTTAGTAAACCAATGTGTCTGGCTCCTTTAAATTGGCAATTTCCCTATAATTACCACAGAACTCAAATTCAGGAGGGTCAAGGAGGCAGAGATGCTTCACCAGATCTCCCCCATGTGACTCACGCACACGCCCCTCCCCACCCCCCGTTGGCGGGAATGTTGGTACACACCCACATCACATCCCTCTCAGGATCACCCTCAAAGGAAAGGAGCTACCACCATGAAGGTTATTACCCCTTCCTGGGGAAGTGCATATCCAATCACTGTTTGATGAAGGAGGTAGAGAGACTGGTCCATTTCCCTCTATTTGAGACAACTCTATAGGCCACCCCAGCCTAGAGCTTACCATGGTCCCATCCGAGCCTTCTACGGAAACACTTCAGAGTTTGACTTCTCCCTCTGTTTAATCTTGCTTCCTGTACTTTATTTTAGATGTAGGGTTATGAGTGCTTTCTGAAATTTCTGCATGCAATTCAGTGAACTTTTTGACTCTTTGTCTCCAGGGTACTCAGACAATGGCTGAGTGGGGAGTACCTCTTGAAGAACTGGGAAGGCACCAGAGATCTTCATTCACCCTTTCACTATAGCATTATGTGGAATATATTGTTCTAACTGATCTGTGTCTGATTTAGTAGTAAGCCTACAAAAACATCATAGAATTGGGTTCAAATTGTTTCTTTTCAGTCAACAAAACCAGGCCAGGGCTTTCTAATGTGGCCTCCTCCTTTACTACTCATGGTCCAGTGATACTTGTCTTATTCTGTAAAAGTTCTAAAAAGTAAAATACTCTGTGCTATATAGTCAAAAAATACATCTAGACATTATCTCATTTATTTATATGAAGTATATACTATTTCTGTCCCCATTTAACAGATGAGAAAACTAAAGTACATCTTACTTTAATTTACCCCAGGTCACACAGCAAGGAAGTAGGTGAGATGGGATTTAAACTCCAACTGTCTTGCCATGAAAGACAGGAAGAGAGAAACAGAAAGAAAAAAATGGGGGTGGGGGAGATGAAGGTTTTGGGACACTAAGAGAAAAACTAAGGGTATTAAATTATGTCAAGTTATTCAAGCAACAACATGTTTAATGGTTCTATAGAGTATGTGGTTAGAAAAGTACATTGATGGCAGACCACTAGGCCAAGGCGTTTGGTTTTTATTCTGTGTAAGTGAAGTCAGTGACTGAATTGTTTTGGGAAATAAACTGAGAGGATAGCCAGGGTGTGCAAGGAAAGAAGATTCAATTTTTTTCACCACTATTGTTTCAGAAATTGACTACACCTAGAAATCTTTTGGCATCTAATGTGTGGTTGTAGCATGCTTTAACTTCTTCTATCTTTAGTTTTTAGGTTAATGAGGATTCCTCTTTGAATAGGGCAAAGGGGGTGCAGTTAAGCCTTTTATTTATATGGATTAATTACTTTAATAAAGGTAAATACAAATTTTAGCAGTAGAGAAATTGAGGGTTTTTTGAGTTCCATAACTCATTAGGAGATTTACTTATTCATTTTAGTACAAACATTGGGATGGATAATCTCATTTTGAAAAGAGAACATGAGAATGGTTATTCCTGCTGAACAGAGGAATGCCTAAGAATGAATGCCCTCCTGAAAAAAATCCAGTACCAAGAAATCAAATAGTACAGAAAATATTTAGCAAAGAAATATGTTCAGGTTGTGATTGAATTAGATTTTTCAATTTTCTATAAAAGTTATTGCAATGAAAACTTGGATATAGGATTAGTCCAGTTTAAGAGAAACTCATTAGAACCTTGTGGAATATAAATTAAAATATAAAGAATTTTTCCTCATGTGGAATCTGTCATTTTGTCATTTCTTCTACCTTTCTGCTTTAATGATTACCAAGAGTTTTTCTTGTCATCTGAAATGGTAATTTCCTTTTCATTTGAGAGAGACAATGCCCCAAAAGTGATTCATTCTAAAAATTAAAATAAACAGGTAAACTAATAATAAAAATAACAAACCACATTTGTGGCAAAAAAATGAATAAAAATTGATTAATCCTGCCCTTAAACTCACTTGTTCCCTTTAATTATGAAGTATTATACAAAGATGCAATTCTTCCTTATTTTAAGCATGAACACATAAAATAATTCACCCCTAATTGTTTGAATATTCTCTTGAAGCAAAGGATTTTAAAATAAATCATAAACATTGACTTAAATGCTGCAGCTGGATACTTGGATTTATACCCAATTCTGTCAATTTTCACTAATGAGTGTGTCATTACTTACTGTTTATTACAATAATCTCCCTTCATTGCACCATAGAATGTATAATTGAGCCAGGATTTTTTAACACATGAAAATGCCTCACTCTATTCTTCTTATTCTATCCCTCCTTTTATTTATTGCCTGATATGTTTTAATCATCTATCATTTTCATCACTGTAATGATTTTACACCCTTTTTCCTTACAGCAGTTTAAAATCTCTGAGTTTTATTGTGTTACTCTGCGTAAGTTTTTTGATTTTTTTTTTGATCCTATATTTCTTTAAAACTTGTCATACTCATCCTTCTTTCTTTTCTGCTGTAAAATTGTTTCCTGTGTTTCTTTTCCTCTTTACTCCTTAAGCTCTTAAAACATATTAATTCTTACTGTTGTGTTCTCTTTTCTAATTTTCAGAGTATGAATTCTTAGCTTCTTAAATCAATCTCCTGATTCAAATTTCTCATCAAGACTCATTTATGCATGTCTCAGAGAGCAAAAACAGTGCTATTGAAATCACAGTTTAGAAAGAATTTTCAGGTGGTTTCATCGTACTCAGTATTTACTAAACAGCTATTATATGGAAAACAGTATATACAATCAAAATCAATACTGTCAAAAATTGGGAAGTAGCCAGGTGTAGTGGCTCACACCTGTAATCCTAGCACTCTGGGAGGCCGAGGAGGGAGGATCACTTGAGCTCAGGAGCTCAAGACCAGCCTGAGCTAGAGTGAGACCCCATCTCTGAACTATTATAGAAATAGCTTGCGCACCTGTCCGTAGTCCCAGCTGCTCGGGAGGCTGAGGCAGGAGGATTGCTGGAGCCCAGGAGTTTGAGGTTTCAAAAGTCAAAAGCATGATTTAGGGAGAGACTTAATGACTGCAGATATTGCTGTTATCTGTGGAGTAGACCTCTTTTCCCATGTAAAAGTTAACAGGCTATAGGCAATCCTGATCTTGTTGGCATAAAGGTATTCAATTGACTGAAAACTTGTATGAATTAACAGAAGCCTAGGTTATCAAAACTTGACTATTAACATTTAATAAACTTGAGGTAAAAATATTTTAGGAATATACTACCTGTGTTCAAAATATAATAATGCTGACAGAGTGTATTCAGACAGTGTTAGCTTCACTGTTTTCTAATTTCAAGCTTCAAGCTTGAGCATTTTTTCTTGTGTATTTAAGGGTCACATGAATTTCTAAAGAAGGTCAGATGTCATTACACACACAATCTAATCAAATGAAAACAATATTATTATTTGTCTTTTCATTTCTTAAACTGAAAACTGAAATTATATGGTTGGCTGCAAATTTGATACTAAGCCAATGTTGCTGAGTGCTTTTATCAAATCAGGAAATTCCAGTTACGAAACAATAAAAATACAAGGAATTAAAGATTTTCTAATGAGAAAATTTAAACATCTTACACTTAATAATTCGTACTTAATTAATTTTCTCTTTTCCTTCTACCCTTCCGCTCCTCACTGTTATTTTATATCCCCTCGCCTCCCCTCTGCTCCCTTACTCCCTCCCCTTCCCTCCCCTCCTCCCTCCCTTCCTTCCTTCTTTCCTTTTCTTTCTTCTCCCATGGCAGATGACCATTTATATCTTTAAATTAATTTGAGGAGATGTCTACTACTCAAAATTCAAGATCAACAGTATGGGAAGGATGTGAATGAAAATAGAAAACTATATTAATTATTTCACTCAGTTCATTTGGCTTTGTGTGTCAAATGAGCTGAGTGAAGTTGCTTATGCTTTAAAGTAAGAGTTTAAATGCTCTGTATTTGGGTCATTCCAGCTTTAGTAATTGAGTATTATTTATGTTCTTATTTTTTCCTGTTACATATTTCTGAGAACATTGTAGCCACCTATAAATTAAACAAAAAAGCACAGGACTTTGTGATTAAAGCAAAAAAAGAAAAGTAAAAGTTGTGCCTTGGGGGAAAAAAAAGTTTAATCCGTAGAGCTAGAACTGAATTTTCAATTAAATTGGTTCTTGTTTTGTCCTTTCTTCCATGTGTTTGGTTTATAGTAAAATTTGACATTTTAACCATACTGACTGTGTGTGAACTCCAAATGAAATCTATACCCAATGTACCTAAGTGATAAGAGATGTGAAAAATATCACTTTTTTCCCTTGTGTTTAAAAAAAATTCAACAGGCACCATTTCCTGAATTTATAAATACTTGAATTCATTAGAATGGCATCATATCTAATTTAGAAATATTATCACTTCCCTGTGATATGGTTTTCCAGAATATTCTTTTGTTTATTTTTGTATTTTATTATTGCAGTATATTGTAGTTGAGAAGTAGTTTTGCCTATCATATTATCACTGCTGAATGACAAAAGAAATTACCATCAATCAACATCTGAACTCTTCTGTCAGAAATTCAAGCATTCTTTATTACAACCTGAGTGAAGGCGTGTGGTTTCTGTGGGTTTTTTCCCCACTACTTCACAATGTGTAGCCTGTTCTTCAGCTAAATTGGATTCATAATTCTGGGTGTGTCTGAAAAGCACCTTCATGTCTTCATTCATACGGCTGCCACTGACTGTCACGTGTTCCTTTATTTCAATCCCTTCTTTCTACCTTATTTTAGCATCTGACCCAAGTTTTAAAACAATTAATAGCTCCCTTAACCAAAATTTCCCTCTTCCTTCTTGAACTAACATAGTGTGATATTTGTAAATCATAGAGTATTATAAATGTTGGTAAATTACTTACATGTGTCCCTATTTTGGAGTTGTCCCACTGTCAATCTCTTCTATTATATGGTGGGGAAGAACTCCCTAAATAATTTAATAAATTTATCATTTATTAAATTTATGAATTTAATTATTCCTTAAAAAATTTATTCATTCTTTTTTTAATGTTTTTGTTCTGAGCCTTTTCTACTTTTCTTAAATATATTATTTACCACTGTTTATTCTTTTAGTAAGCTTTCTGAAATCCGAGACTGTATCTTACATATTTTGGAGCCACTCAGATGCACAGCATGTTATAGCTCAATAAAATACTATGGTTGTTGGATTTAATTCCTCCATTAGAACACAAGAATGCCCCATTGATGTAGACTTAAAATTCCCCTTGGTACATTTAAAAGAGTATACATTGTTCAAATCATAGAGTAATTTAAGATAAAACAAAATACGGAATATAAATTATGCAAATACATAACCGAATTATTACTGAGACAATGTGCTTATTTTACTAGCGATTGAATGGTAAGCCCCGTGATACGTTTATTCAAGGTATTTACAGAAAAATACAACGTAGGAAAGAATCAAAGTGAGTTTGCATCATCCAAACAACCAATGTAAAATGCTAAACTACTGACATTCTTCTGCTAGATTTTAAGTTGAGGGTATCAAAATACAACTCATTTGATTGACCCTCCCCTTTTTTTCGACTTGGGTAAAATAGTGTGAAAGAGCCAATGACATTAATTTAATTTTCCTGTGAGATCCAGAAAGCAAACTATGAATCTGAATAGTTTCTGGAAGCATCAGATTTATGTCTTTCCCTTCTTTGTAAGTTGTACTGTTTCTTTCGTTAAGTAATGCATTTTAACCTGCAGCTTGCCAGCCTCAAAGCAACAACCCTTTTATTTTTTCTTAACCTGCAGTGGCCTCACTTCCACAGCAAATGACTTCATTCACCAGCAGGCTTGTTTTAAGACTACAATGAGTCCAACTTCCTGCTTAAAGAATGTGCTAAAGCTTCTGGCTGAGCCTTAAGACATTTTAGAACTCTTCTTTGCATGAAAGAAAAGGCACCAAGCCAGCTACTATGCACATGCATAAATCTGTCAATTATCTAGAATCTGGCACAAAATTCATGTCACTTAGGGGAAAAATATGCTGAGAGATTACAGTTCCAGCACAGAAATTGCTATTTGCTTTTTATTTTTGTTTTTCAGTTTTATTTTATTTTTCATGAATAACGTTTGCAGTTTGATCCCTTAAAATGGACAGGGAGAAAAAAATAAGGATATGCACGTATGAAAAACATTCAAGAATGTTAATGTTGTCTCATTTTTAGTGATAGCTTATTATGTTTTGAACATGTGAATAGTAGAAAAGTTTAATTTCTGAAATATGAATATCTATGAATTTTTACAATGAAAACAAACAGCAGTGAATTCAGCCTTCACTCTTCTCAACATTCTTAGTAGCTATAATCTTTGGTGGCAATTGTTATGTTGAATTGTCTCGGGTGATTTTGATAATTTCAGTAGAGAAATCGGTATTGTAGGAGAAAGGTGGGGTGAGAAAGGTGAGGAGCTAGATCTAAGAAAATCACAGCAGATATGCTCTATGTGAAAGAGTTGATAGGGTACTATTTTTGGTGCCTTTTAAAACTACAATTGAAGATGATCACATCAACATTTTGTCACATGCTTGCGGACAGTTACTTATCCTGACAGGTAGCAAAGTGCACTGTAGAAGTCCAAAACCTATGAGTGCAATAAAATATTCTAGTTCATTGTCTCTGTGCTCAGTTGACTACCTGCATTCCAAATTCAGAGCTCAGTACTTTTATGAAAATGCAATTCATGAGAGTGCTGAAAGATGCAGCCAGCCCTTGCTGCTCAAATGAAGAGAAAAGGAAATATTTCTAAGACAATTATACTAAATACAGTGAGCATGTAATGATCAAGATAGGCTTTTCATAGCTTTGAGGTGCAAATCAAATCTCCTTAAAGAGTAAGCTTGCGAATTATTCAGTATTATACTTGGAAGAATGTATTCCTAAAGCTGAAATTCAAAAGACTTTCTCTGATTTTATCCAATTTATCTAAGTTGTGAGACAGTTGATGATTCATCCTTGGGTATTTGTTCTTAGCAAAGCTCCTAACCTGATGGCAATTTCGAAAGTAAGAATAAAAGTAGTGCTTTTATAGTAAATTCTCAAGTTCCTTACTTAAGCACATTTAATTAGAAGTGGTCCAAAATTAACTGAAGGTTAGATGCTCTCTGCTATCCAATACATTGCAGAAGTTAAAGCAAATCTGTCAACTTTTTCAAATGTGTACGTATGTTTTCATAAACCATTCTAAATTCAAATTCATTTTTAAAACTTTGGCATTATCAAAATAATTTAGGCTTTTGGTCACTTCAATTAAACCCAATAGATGAGGCTTAGATTGTTATCACCATAAAAAGGCAAAACATTTTACATAAAAGGAAATGTGAAAAAAATGCATGTAATTGATATATTTTTAATTGATTATTGATGCATATACAAATGTAAGAGATAGTATAGAGAGATGTCATCTACTCTTTACCTAGTCTCCCCCAGTGATGACATCTTGCAAAATTATAGCACAACATCACAACCAGCATATTGCCTATGGTACAGTACAGATACACATGATTTCTACCACTATAGAATCCCTTATGTTGCTTGTTTACAGCCCTCTCACTGTACCATTCCCATATTACAAACAACTACTAAACTCTTCTCCATTTATATAATTTTGGTATTTCAGGAATGTAAAATATTTTATGTATGTCCAAAGGGTGCTTGAAAATAACTCACATGCTGCTATTGTTGGATGGAGGTGTTTTATAAATGTCAATTACACCTTGTGGATTGACGGCGTTCATGTCTTCTATATCTTTGTTGCTCTTCTGATTAGTTGTTTTATCAATTGTTGAGAGAGGAGTGTTGATGCCTCCAACTATATTTCAGGATTTTTCTATTTATCCTTTAAATTCTGTCAGTTTATTCTTCAGATATTATGCAACTCTGTTGCTTGCTGCATACTCACTTAGAAGTGCTGCATCTTCTAGGTGAATTGACAAGATTTTATTATTATATAGCGTCACTCAGTGTTGCTGGTAATTGGCTTTGAATTACTTTATTTGATAGTAACATAGGGGCTCATATTCTTTTGATTAATATTTACATGATATAACTTTTTCCATGTTTTTCCTTTCAGTGTAACTATGTCAGTATATTTAAAATGAAGCTCTTGTAAACAACATATAGTTGGGTCATGTTTTCTTAATCAGCTCTTCCAATGTCTTTCTCTACATAGGCTTACCTAGACCAGTTACATTTAATGTAATAGAAAGCAGTATTATAGCATGCAAAGGTGAGGAACTTATTACTCTCATGGATTTGAGTGTGGGAACTAGCTTTCTATCAAAGTAGTTAAATGAATTAGGACCGATTATTTTAAAAAACTAACAAATGCCCTCCAAGTCTCAATTCTACTTAATTTTTAAATTTTACGTCAGTTTTCATAATGATTAAAATCAAACAGTATTTCATATATGGCTGTTATATTTTATGGAATATATTAATAAATAATATTTAATAGTAGCATAGTGACTATATAATATGGATCTCTACTTACAAATAAAAATCTTTCACTTATGTATCAAAGGTAGTTTAATTTTTATTCTCCATGAAAAAGAGACTTTTTTGCATTTGTTTTATCCAAACACAATAACAAATTATTAAAAAATCAGTAAAAAATATAAAATGTCCAGGAAATACCCTTTATTTTATTGAACTGGAATTTTTTACTGCTTTATAAGAAGGATAGAGATTCTCATTGTAGGTGACACAGGACATATGTAAGTTATTTTCAACTCTGCTGTATATTGCAATGCAAATTCCTGGATCCCACCACTGGAAGTTCGGAATTAATTGATCCAGTGGACAGTCTGGGCATTGTGATTTTTAAGACATTCCCAGGTCAATTCTAAGGGGCTTCCCAGGTTGAAAATCACTAGTCCAGATAACTTGTTCTCAAACTTCAATGTACATATACATGACTTATGAATCTTGTAAAAGTGTACAATCTGATTTGATAGGTTTGGATTGGGGACTATGATTATACTTTTCTGCCTATATTCTGGATCTTGCTGATGCTGTTGAGTCACACTTTGAGTAACATGGATGTAGGGGATTTTAGCCCATTAATTTCCTGTAATTCTCAAAGAAGAGTTCCAAGATACAACATTTTTTATACATAAATAAATCAAAGGGAAAAATTGCCAAAGTTAAAAAAGTTTGAAATAAATGATCTTAATTCTACTAGTGAGATTTACTCTAACTACAATAAAACTTCAGGGCAATCATAAACTTCATTCAGCAGCTATATTGTTATTATCATTTTGAAACTATATTAGAAATACCATAGTTAAAGAAAATAATCATATGAATAAGTGTTTAAATATAAGCAAAAAGATACAATATAAAAGTTTAAATGCTGAAATAATTAACTATTGTAATAATAGATGTAAATTAGAAATATCAGTGTAAACTTGTGTCCTTTGATGCAGAGACGTTTTTAATTTGATGTAATTCTATTCATCTTTGTGTATTGCCTATGCTTTTGACATCATATCTAAGGAATCAATTTCAAACTGAATGTCATGAAGACTGTCTCCTGTGTTTTCTTCTAAGAATTTTGTAGTTTTTGCTTGATCATATATTTGTTAACCATATTTAATCCATTTTATTTCTTATTAATTTTTTTAAATGGAACTGTTTTAAACATCTGAAAACCATGGTAACGGTAGGTCAACACTATTTTTTTTTTCCTAACTTTGGAACAAAGTATGTTGAGTTAATTAGATTAAATAGGCAATAAAAATTCACAGCAATAATTTGGAGATCACATAAAGGACAATAGAGGGAGTAGAATATAGTTTTTAATTTGAATGATTACGTTTAGAAATCAAAAATAAGGAATTGACATTTTATTTCAAAAAAATGTGGAAAAAAATGTCATATACTGTATCATGTTACATACTTTTTATTTCTAATTTAATTTTACTTCATGGTAAAGCTATATATATCACTCAGAAAAAAATCATTTTCTGTGAACATATAGTATGTGTTTACTATATTATTTAACATTCAGCCACTCAAAATGCTTGCAAAGATTACTGAAAAACAGTTTATTGACTTACGCAGTTAAATTTAAGAAATTCATGGAAGTTGACTTTTGAGGATTTAGATAGAATAAAATTGGTGTTATGCCACATGAAGAAATATCTTTTCTTACTATAGTGGATTATGGCTATTATTTTCAATAATTATAGTGCTTCAGGGATTGTAAAGAGTCATCTATAAGATGTTCCTAGACATTGCCTTTTTCATTTTTCAGAAATAGCTAGAAGAAATAGAGATGCACAAATATATAACTTAAAAGATACGCCCAAAGGCTGGGCGCGGTGCCTCATGCCTGTTATCCTAGCACTCTGGGAGGCCGAGGCAGGAGGACTGTTTGAGCTCAGGAGTTCGAGACCAGCCTGAGCAAGAGCGAGACCCCTGTCTCTACTAAAAATAGAAAGAAATTATATGGACAGCTAAAAATATATAGAGAAAAAATTAGCCGGGCATGGTGGCTCATGCCTGTAGTCCCAGCTACTCGGGAGGCTGAGGCAGTAGGATCGCTTGAGCCCAGGAGTCTGAGGTTGCTGGGAGCTGGGCTGACACCATGGCACTCACTCTAGCCCGGGCAACAGAGTGAGACTCTGTCTCAAAAAAAAAAAAAAGATACGCACACACTCAAAAATTATCCTTACCGAATATCCCTACAGTGACAAGAGACAGGCCTGCTAATTTCTAATAACAATATGTCATCACCATTCTACATTTTCAAGCATTTAAATATTCTATAGGTTTATGAAGTCTGCCCTACTTTATTTTTTAATAAAAAAACCTGTTTGTTCTGAAAGCCTTGTTAATGATGTAACACTCCAGCTTCCAACCAATGGAATTTCTCAGTTTCATTAGTTGAACACCGTTTGAACTGACAACCTTTTGTGCACTCAGATTCTCAATACTGAAACCAGTGGTAATACCTGTGCTTAGATACATGGAGAACAAAGAGCAGATTATAACAAGATTTCCTTGGTATAATAATTGAAAAGTAGAGGAAAAAATACTATATTGACAAGAGATTTAGGGCATGTTTTATACTATCATCTGTTGTAAAGCAAATCTGTTAAGAGTTGTTATGATATATTTATTCAAACAAAGTGGTTTTTTAATTACATAGAGGGTGTTTTATTTAAAGATAATGTTAGAAATAGGGAATATATTTTTTATTTACAGCATAAGAAATGCTTATGAGTAGAGTATCTTATCTAAGTACAAGTAGTAAATAGTGATATTTATTTGAAAATCTTGAATTTCTAGGTTGCTTTGTGTCTATAAGCTGCTTATATTTTTTATTCTGTAACATGATATCACATTTATATTTTCAAATTATACCATTGCTGCGTGTTGCATTGCAATATAAATTGTCATGAATAGCAACCAATTTTTGGATAGCTGAAATAGATCTGATATAATGTAACTTGTATTTTTCACATGAGAGAAATACAAATATATTGACATTCGCACAGGATGTCAATGTATGTTTAATGATTTTGTCATACTATACTCGAGTTCGAAAAAGATGGGCCATCACCGTGCTGCATATGTTGCCATATATACTGAAAACCTTACTCATGCTAAATCTAACATATAAGAGGAAATGCAACTCCTAGGTACTGTCAGAGTGAGGAAAAATATGTTCCTAAATAGTGACCATCTGTCAAATGAAACTGTACTAGTATGTGGTAGCCACATGATAGGATCTCATTTACTGAAATTGAACTGGAAACACTGCATGCATTTCACATAAGGAAGGACCTCAATTTGACCACGGAGAGACATATAAAAGGAAAAACTCACTCTGCTTGCAGATACATTACTTGCATTATCCTCATTATTTTACCAAGATATTTAATGAGAAAAAAAAGGTAGAGGGAGAAGGGAATCATACAAATAAATCTTCATACATATAAACACACTTATCTAATTTAAATACAGATTCTATTGAAATAATTTATATTTTATAAACTGGAAGAAACACCTAAGAATCAGTTTCTCTACAACACACACAGTGAATTCACGAATGTTAGAAATTCTTCAAAATCAATAGGGCCACACCAAATTTTCTCCCATTGCAATGGTGCAATATATTAATATATGCTGAATTTTATCCCTTCTGTTTTCTCTTCAGACCTTTCAACTGAACGATTTAGACAAATTCTGTGCCCTCTGTATGCCAAATCTATTTTGGTCCCTCTGCTATTTAACATTGGCATCCTGTAGAGAAAGTATTTGAAATCTCGATGCCTTTTCCATTTGTATATACAAAACAGACTTGTTTTATTTCTCCCTTATCCAAATACAAAGATGGTTAAATAATTTTCTTCTTCCTAAATTTGTTATACAAATACAGTTATCAAAATTGGTTATAGACTAGGTCAACCAGAAAAAAATTAAAAACAAATTATTTGATGTAGCAAGTATCATATAATAGTTTTCAATGCATGCTGTATCTGTTCAATGTAGCAATCCCAATGTTTTGCCATATGCATTGGTTCCTATTTAGAATTCATGACTGTTGCTTTATTGCCCGAAGTTTTATTGCAAAAGGATAAAATACTGTTTGACTTGGTTCCTTTGACACTGTTTTGACACCTGCACATGCAAAGCCCACACATTCTTTGATACTTCTGGTTGAATCACTGACATTTCTTTCACTTCTGTCTTTCTGAGGCTTTTGTTGTGTCTCTACCTTCTTCAGAATGTTAATTTTGCTGCTATGCTTAGTACTCATTCTAAAAGGTATACTCACTCATGCTCCATACAGAAATGTGTAGCTTTTTCTTCCCTTATAGTTCAACACTGGTTATGAGTGACTTGTTAGCACTTTGCAAAACACAGTTTCTGCTTCAGGTAAAATTTCCAAGTCCTTGACATGCCTCTTACTGACACATCTACATGGTGTCCAGTATCATGTCTGGCACAATGTGGACAGCCAGTGAATGTTTACTAAATTAATAAACTAACAAATCAACGGTTGTTACCTCATTAAAAGATAAGTGTGGTGAATGTTACCATTTACTTGTATTTTACTAACCTGGTGTGAAAACTCTTCAGGCCTGCTGCTGATCATCTCAGCGTCATCTGCCTCTTGCTTCATCTTGGAGGTAGTACTGGCTAGTCTCTCCTCTACTTCTGTCTCCCGTGTACAACTCTTACCTTCTGGCTGGGGGCTACACTGTTGGTGCTGTCCACAGGCTCTATGTCCTCACTCACAGCAGGGCAGCCTACACACGTGTAGCCCAAACGTGCAATCCTGAAATGACAGAAGCTAAACTGATCAACATGATATAGGAGCTAGTGGATAAATTCTTACCCCTTCCAATTCCTTATAGGCAGTTGTAAGCTACAATTTATATGATTTCTCAGGGGCATATTCCCACAGGTCAGACCATCAGTCATCTTCATGGCAGATGACAGCTTGATAATATATCCTTTCGTGCACTGTTTCTCCTTTCTTGTTCTGTTTTTCTTATTCTTCAGTCATGGGATGGCATTATCTTGTAAAACAATATACAGAAGCTCCATATCTGTGGCTCTGTTTTCTGGGGAACGCAAGCTAAGTCAACCCATTTCAAACCAACCAAGAATTTCTTAGTGTTCCTTGTCCTTTCTGGATTTTCACATTATCATAGAGACCTATTATATTTGAAATATCCTCTTCGTTAAATTAAAATGACCATAAATTAATACATTTATTCAACAGAAATTCTGTATGTCCTGCACTGTCTTAGTTAGAGAAAGTCTAGGATAAAAAGATAAGCCTTAAAGTCCACAGATCCAGGAGAAGGAAATATGCACAGAGAGAGCAAGTACAATGACTTACAGAACAGCACACAATGAGATAGGGACTTTGGGTATCTCATTTACTCTATCTATTTAAAATAATTAAGTTTAAATTTAAATAGAATATGTATTTCCTATGTTTTATGTATCTGATTAATGTTTTTGGTATCTGTACCCTTACACTTCGTGTTTATTTGTGTAAGAGTTTCTGCTCACAGGATAGTAGGAAAAGAAAATGAGCATGTGTGGTTCACTGTCTTTGAACCATCTGCTGTCAGACATGGTGTTTATGTCGCAAATGTTGAAGAGAAAAACAATTTCCTGGGTGGGAATGTACATGGTTTTTACTGAGGCTTGTGACTGGTGTGTTGACTGCATTGATGGGTGTTTCAGTCTTTGTTTTGTTGGTACAGTGAAATACCTGCGATTGGGTGATGTATAAAGAGGTTTAGTTTACGGTTCTGGAGGCTGGAAAGTGCAAGATGTGGTGCTGCATCTGGTGAGGGCCTTGTGCTCCCTCATAACATGGAGGGAAAATTGAAGGGAACACAGGGAGAGAGAGGAAGTAAGAGTAAGCTCAGGAGGTCAAAGTTGTTTTTATGACAACCTACTCTCATCATAACTACCCACCTCCCAGTCACCTCTTTAAGGACCCACTTCTTAATGTTACTACATTTGCAGGTAAGTTTCCAACCCGTGAACTTCTAGGGGACACATTCAAATCACTGCCTTCTGTCCCTGGTTTCTAAAATTCATCTCCTTTCCACAATGCAAAATACTTTCCTTCTATGCCAATAGTCCCAAAGTCTTAACTAATTTCAGCACCAACTCAAAAGTCAACAATCAAAAGTCTCATCTGAGACTCAAGGCAGGATCTGTCCTGAGGCAAATTTCCCTCCAGCTGTGAGCCTGTGACATCAAAACAAATTATCTGCTTCCAAAATACAATGGTGGGGCCATAGGGCAGAAAATCACATATCAAAAAGCCAAGATAGGCACAAAGAAAAAGGTATTAGACTCCAAGTAAATCCAAAACCCAACAGGGAAAACTACATTTAGACATACTGTTGGAGAGTGGAGCCCACAAGGCCTCAGGCAGTGCCACCCCGATGGTTTTGCTGGCTTCAGTTTATGTGGCTGCACTCAGTTTCAAGTGAGGTGCCTGAGGCTTTTCCAGGTTGGCGTTGCACACGGGTAGCGCTACAGTTCTTAGGTACCAGCAGTGATCCTGCGTGTGTGGCTCCACTAAACATGGCTCTGGTGGGGACTCTCTGTGGCAGCTCTGACCCCACATACCTACTCTACATTGCCCTGGTGAAAGCTCTCTCTGGTGGCTCTACTCTTGTCACATGTGTCCAACTGGGTCCACAGGCTGTTGCATACATCCTTTGGAATCAAGGTGGCAGTTACCATGACTCCATATCCTGGATCCTCTGTGCACTTGCCTAATCACTGCTGCATAAACACTCCTGAGACATACTGTTTGTGCGCGCTGGAGCAGTGGGACAAGCTGTGTCTGGGCCCACTTCAGCTGTGGCATGATGATACCAAGGTTTACGGCTTGTACTGTTTGGAGTGGTGAGTCAAGCCACACTGGGGGCCACCTGAGTCACAACTGGAGTGGGCAAGGAGCACTACACCAGAATGCAGAGACCCAAGTCAGCTCAGGACAGCGAGCTCTTTCTTCCCTCAGTCCTAATGTTCTCAATCTGGGAAGGCAGTGGGGGCCTTGAAGATCTCTGAAACACTTTCTGGGTCTTTGTCCTATTGTTTGGATGATGAGTACCTGGATCTCTCCTCACTACATTAATCTCTTTAGCTAATGATTTCTGAGCCACCCACCCTGGGTTCAGTGTCCCAAACACACTTTTTTTACTGGTCACATCACCAGGCTGTGAATTTTCTACATCTTTCCACTCTGTTTCCAGTTTAATTAAAAGAAGAATATTTTAATAAAAAATGTTTTACAATTTTTTACCCATATTTTGTTTTCTGAGACAGAGTCTTACACTGTTGCTGGGGCTAGAATGTAGCCATGGTATCATCATAGCTCATGCAACCTCAAGCCCCTGGGCTCAAGGGATTCTCCTGCCTCAGTCTCTTGAATAGTTGGGACACGCCGCCATGCCTGGCTAATTTTTCTAGTTTTTGTAGAGACAGAGTCTCACTATGTTGCTCACGCTGGTCTGGAACTCCTGCGCTCAAGCAATTCTCCTGGGTTGGCTTCCCGAAGTGCTAGGATTACAGGCTTGAGCCAACATCCCCAGCCTTTACCCATATAATTTTAAACCTATTTAAACTCCTTTTCCTCCTCATTTTGGCAAAAGTAAAGGAAATTAAAGATTTCTCAATAGCAATCAACAAATTATTTTGATATCCCTCTTGATTAGAAGAAAAGAGCTAGATATTCAGAGACATATGTATTCTAAGATCAGCTGACAATTGCCCCTTGTTTAATTTCTTCCCATGCATACTAATTTAATCATTCAATTATATAATATTTCTTGAGAATATACTATGTCTCATACACTCTATTGACAAGACAGATTCCTTGAACTCACACAGATTACAATCTACTAGGTATGGCAAAATTTTAAACAAATAAATGTATATGGCATAAAGGAAAATATCATGTATAATAATATAAAAATAGGAACCAGATTTTTTATGGCCAACAAAGGAAAGCTCTTCTGAGTAAATTACTTTGCTCCTTAGATCTGAAGAATGAGCAGGGATTAGACAGTGGGAGGGGTGTGTGAACAGAATTTCAAGCAGAGGAAAAAACATAGAATATAAAGAACCTAGGAGAAATAAAACTCGATATACTTCAGGTTAAAAGAAGGTCACTGTGGCCAAAGCTTGATAATACAAATAAGAATGTTAGTAAGGCTGGAAAGTTAGATTACAGGGAATTAATTGGGGCCTTGTAATGATTTCAAAATTTTAGATTTCAACCAATAAACAATGGACATTCACCAAAGGGTTTTAATAAGGGAAGAAACATAATTAGCTTCTTATTTAATAGCTTTCAGTTTGTTTTCTTTTTAAGTGCTAAAAGTGAATATTAAGAGATTGCCATTGCCCAGGGGAGAAAGAGTGGTGGTGCATGATCTGTTAATGCTAATGCAAGTGAAAGAATTATGTATATTGGAGAAATGTGGGATACAATTAACTGGAATTTGCCATTCGATTGAAACAGTGGTTGATGAGAAATAGGACATTGACTAGGACAACTCCCGGATTTTTGATATGAGCCATAGACTAATGCCATTTACTGAAATAGAAGACTTTTAAATTCATGACATTAAAGCAAGAGTCATTCCCTTTTTCTTGGATACAAAATATTTTCACTATCTAGATCTTCCCTTTCATATTGTGATACTGTGATATACATATTTGGTCTTTGGCAACAGTTCCTGATGCAGAGTTCCTAAACCCTTCTAATATACTCAATGATGGGGTGATAAGAGTATCTTTTGCTTTAATATTTGATCTTAGTCCCTGGTTCCTAACATAAGAGCTTCTAAGAATTCCCTTGGACTTTCCAGAGTAATGAGTACCTTTTTTATGTTATTAAGATGACCAGTGGCTAGAGGTCTTAGATAACTTTAGAATGGGGTCTGGTCACCAGAAAGATCAAGGCATGACTAGAGATTTCAAACTTTTGGCCCCATCCCTGGTCCTGTAAGAGGGGAAAGTAGCTAGAGATTGAGTCAATTACCAATGGTTGATGATTTAATCAATAGTGTCTACATGATGGAACTTTCACTAAAACTCTGAACAATGCAGTTTGGAGACCTTCTGGGTTGGTGAATCCTCAGTTCAAACCTCCTTTGCTCGGGACCTTTCCGAACCTTGTTCTATGTGCTTCTTTATGTGGTTGTTCATTTGCATCCTTTAATATATCCTTTAAAATTAACTGGTAATGGTAATTAAACTGTATTTCCTGAGTTCTTGAAGATATTGTAGCTAATCATTAAACCTGAAGAGGGGATTGTGAGAAACTCTGATTTATAGCCAATCAGTCAGAAGTACAGGAGGCTTGGCAATGAGCTCTTAACCAGGAAGCTCTGACACTAATTCCAGGTAGTTAGTGTCAGAATTGAATCAAATTGCTGAACACCTAGTTTGTGTCTGCAGAGTTGGAGTATTGGTTCTTGGTGTGAAAAAAAAATAACCCAAATACATTTGGTATTAGAAGTATTCGGCGAGTAGAAACATACAGTACATACACAAGTTGAACATCATTTTAACAGACAATGTGGAACTATTTCTTTGGGTCTGTGGCAGAGTGTCACTTGGCTATGAATGACATCAGCTTCACAAAGAATGGTGTCCTCATTTGGGGGTGGGTCCTCTGGGCATTGGCAGATAGTGACAGAGGCATTCTGCTGTGGTTCTTCCCTTCTTTGGTTATATTTGCATGTCACAGTCTGAAAAGTGGTACAGAAATTTTTACTTAAGACAGATTGTGGAGACCTTGAATGGCAGTGCTCTAGGACATTTAGGATGCTTCCACATATGGGAGATGGGAGAGAAAAAAATCATCCATCACTTTACAAATGCAGATTTATCTTTTTATGGTATAAACATGCTGTTAAAGAAAGTGCTTTATAAATAAGTATGGTATACTTAGTGATTCATATTAGTGAATAGAACCCTGCCCCAAACCCTGTAATAATGCCTACTGTGAATTCTAAAGGGCTGCTTTTAAAATAATTAAAAATTATTCTTCATATATACAAAGTAAAATGACGAAAGTTATTATATTTAGAAAAAGAAATGCTAATTTTTAGGTTAAAATAGCTTGAACATTTTAAAAATAATTTTTAATACCAGGACAGTAATTGATTTCTTTGCCATGCTACATATTTGTTACTGCTTTCTGGAATGACTATAAGAATCATTTTTTAATTTGTATAATCAAAAATTCCCCATTATTAAACCCTTATTGGGCACTGGTTAAGCATTTTAGATGCATTACTTTCCATAATGCCCATAAATTATGAAGTTGGCCTGATCGGTATCACCATGGTACATATGGGAAGCTGACGTATTGAGAGTGAGTCTGATTTGTCACAGGACACCCAGCCAGTAATTGGAGAAGCTTGAATCAGCTCAGGCAACCTGAGTTAAGCTCCACATTTACCCATTAAGCCATGCACATCCGTGAACTCCTGCCTCATACTCATAATCAGAATAGGTTTCATTTTTAAAAAACATGAAATTTAATTACATCAGATCCTCTCCTCCAGTAGGCTTAGGGCTCAAGTATATTGTAAATACTATCTCTAGAAATTGCTTCAGAATGGTAAGTCTCCTATTGCCTTGGTCTTCTGAACTTACGTGCTTTGTCTTGTTGTCTCTGGATGCTTTCAAATTATTATCCCTTTTGCACAAGGGCTGTCTGGAAAGTATCCAGCTATTGTTAATATAACAACAACACATTACATGGCTGGATACTTTCTGGACAGCCCCCAGGTACTTCCTTTGAATGACTCTTTTCCCAGAATATGTGTTGCTGGTTCCCAGTACCACCCTTAGTGTCTATGATTTGCTAGAAGAACTCACAGAATTCAGCAAATACTCCTGCTATACTCATGGTTATGGCTTATTACAGCAAAAGAATACAGATTGAAATCAGCAAAGGAAAAAGATACAGACAGCAGAATCCAGGACAGACCAGACATAAGCTTCCATTTTCTTCTCATTGGGGTTGTATGGACATTTAATCTTCCAAACAATGATGTGTGACGATATATGTATGTAGTATTGCCAACCAGGGAAACTCAGATTAAACTTGGTGTCCTTTGAGGTTTTATTGGGGGTCAGACACACAGGCATGGAGCCCCCTTGCAGCTGATCTTCATTATTTAATCTCCAGCCCTTCCAGATACAGATACATCAAACTGACCCAGCTCAAGGTCCTTACCATGAATCATATATTTACCCTGAATGATCTGGTGTGCCCCAAGTTCCTATGTGTACAAAACACTTTTACTTCAACGGCTTAAATTTCTCTCTCAGGAGCCAGTCAATGATCGGTTTATGTGGAATGCACAGGGTTTCAACACCTAAAAAGTGATGAGTTTGCCCTTTCTTGCACAGATTGTCTGCCTCATCTCTAAGTTCGTGACTCCCTAGATACCTACAGCACTTCATGTATCCTAAGATTCTATATTAAGTAATCACTGCAAGATGGCCTTACCCTTACTCTTTGTGCAATCGGTCCTTATTGAAAGACCCCTATGATATGTAGAAGGATAATGATACTAGTAAAATTATTACCTTTTTCATGATTGTGTTTGTAAAATCGAGAAAAATAAGAATATATCACCTTGCAAAAATATTGAAAAGCTGTAAAAAAAAATAAGCTTTTATAAATTGAATCATTTTTATAAAACTTCCAGATATTTATGCCCACTCTACCATGTCTTTTTGTTAAAAAAAAGACCAATAAAATAACCACAAAAAATTACCAAGAGGATGAAAAAGACAATATAAGTGGAAGAAAATTTTAAAAAGACCTATCAACCTTAAAATAAACTCAAAATATGACACAAATTAAAGTAATTAAATAGAAATGGTGTAGAATAAAGTGAAATAATTGTCTAGAAGTCTGAAACAACAAGAAAAATAGGAAAAATATAGTAGCAAATGTTAAAAAATATTAACAGACCAGTGCAAACAAGTACTGGTCATTAAAAAAATGACCATTAAAAAAATCACAAGACATTAAAAAAATGGAGGAAAGAAAGCTATCAAATAACACAAAATTTTGTCACAATTCAAGGATATATGTTTATAGGATTAAAAGTCATCTTTATTTATTTTATTTTGTATTTTTTTTTGAGACAGAGTCTCACTCTGTTGCCCGGGCTAGAGTGAGTGCCGTGGCATCAGCCTAGCTCACAGCAACCTCAAACTCCTGGGCTTAAGCGATCCTCCTGCCTCAGCCTCCCGAGTAGCTGGGACTACAGGCATGCGCTACCATGCCCGGCTAATTTTTTCTATATACATTTTTAGCTGGCCAGATAATTTCTTTCTATTTTTAGTGGAGATGGGGTCTCGCTCTTGCTCAGGCTGCTCTCGAACTCCTGACCTTGAGTGATCCACCCGCCTTGGCCTCCCAGAGTGCTAGGATTACAGGCGTGAGTCACCAGGCCCAGCCTCCTCAGCTTCTATTATAGAAAATGAACAAACGTTATCTAAAACTGAAGAAAAAAGGGAGGTAATAGTTGTAATTGATACTTAGAATAAGGAATTAAGTGCCAGAATTTAAACAACGAGAACAGCTAAAAGCAAAAGATTTTGAGGAATAAGAATTGATAGTGGAGAATTTGAGAACAGAAGACGTTTTTCTTCAAGCCTTGAAGGATTATTTGACTTTTTAAAATATGTGCATGCTTTTTTTGATAAAAGTAACAACTTAATTTAATTAGACATTAGTATGTCATAGCATTTTTGTGACTTGCAAAATCTGAAAAGAGGTTTCTTGTTTTAGTGAGCTTACCCAGAAAAATCGCCCTAGTCTTGCTACTTACTATTTAAATATACCTTTTAACACTAAGTTAAAATCAGTAATGCTGGCAGGCTGGAGTTGTACTTACATTGACTCATGTATAAACAATATTATTTCAGCATATTAAATAATGAATTTAGGCAGCAATGAACTATTGAAGTTAGGTGATTTATGCACTTTTTTGTGTATTTTAGCTTTTTAAATATCTGTCTTGAAATTTATTTAAATGTTAAAAAAGAATATTCGTTTTTCAACATCCAAAATCTGGTCATTTGCCTCATTTAATATTATTTTAATATTTAATATTATTTAGGTCATCCCTTCTTCAATTTTTAGGAGAAAAGAAAAATCCTAAAATAGCAAAGATTAATGTACCCCAGAAGAAAGCTACCAAATTTCCCAGAGAGAGAGATTACTTAATGGGATCACTTTTTATTTTGTAATAAGCACTATATTTAATTTCACAGAGTGCCCCATATTTATATAGGATTAATTATTTTTCATATCGATTCTAACTCTTTCATACAAGCAGATTCTATGGTGCTATTTTTTTTCCCTCAATGCCAGGATTTGAAACAAATTAAATAGTAAACAAAATCAGTTTTTTTTTTAATTTTATAAATTTTTACTACCTAATAACTATGGAGGTATTTGTAATATTTGCTGTATAAACTGAAATTAATATGGTCATTCATTGATCTAAGAACTTGTTAGTATTCCTGAAATATACATGCAATTGAAGACAGCAACATAACTATTGGTTAAATTTTACAGAAAACTGAGAAAATCCTATGGAAATGCTGTTAGAAAAAGAGCTATCCTACTTAGAAATAAAGATTTCTCACTTTTATTACTTTGTCCCAAGAAAAGAGGATGATTAATAAATTTGGTCTCACCTTCAAATTCTATAAAGTAATAACTGTTTATATTTTTGCTGAATTAACCATAGAAAATGCATATGTTTTCTAAAATCATAGTCATAAGGAAACCCCTGTTTCTAAGAGTAAATTCATCAATGAAATGTAATCCCTATTTTGGCTATAATAATCTTTAAGAATATGAATCTGTGAAATAGAAGTTTTCTCTCCTACCATCAGCAGTCTGGGAGGAACAAATGAAGATACTAAGTATTGGTCAGCCAGGGTATGCTTGCTATGATACATATTCTCCAGCTAGGGAAGTCATTTGGGAGCCTCATTTAATGCTGTATATTTCCCCTTAATGAAAACACTTTTGATAGGGACTCCAAATAGCCAAGTCATGGCATAGGGAAATTTGCAAAATGGTACGTATGACCAGTAACATGCCTCTTGGGAGAAAAGATCTGGAAAGGACGAGCTTTGTGCCCTCAAGAGACTTGGAAGGGATGGATGCTGCTACTGCTATTTCCACTTCCTTAAATGAACAGTTGGTCAATTCAAGCTTTAATGCTTGGTTTGAAGGCTGAAGGACATTTTTGTCCTTCTTGCCTTAATGTTTGTAGTTAGCTTAGAGATTGACTGCAATGGTTCTTCATTTCATACGACCTGAGTTACCCAAACTTTGATAATTTTGGTCTTTTCTAACACATTGTACTTCTTAAATGAGAACGAGAGAATTCGAAAAAGTGAATTTTGATCATAATTGGTCGATTATGCATAGACTATGGTGTAAAAATTCTGGAACTCAGACAATTCAATGTGAGACCATTTGGATCACATATTGCCAAACAGTTGCTTTGATTTAGTTTTGCTAACTATCATTAATACTGTGAGGAATCTCAAACAGTAAGGGTGAACCAAGGACAGAAATGAAATCTGGGGGCTGATAATCATAAAATGAAGGTGCAACCCTTTCCAAAATAAATTGTAGCACCTGTGTGTATCAATGGCCGAGAAATCAACACTTGTTAGCATTCTCAGTGGGGAACAAGGCTTTGCTGCTATTCATGTGTGTACACATATTGTACAATCATCAGTCACGGGACTGCTTCCTAATATATGCATGCCGGAGGTTCAGCTCTTTATCTGCATTTGTGAATTAGTCCCAGCATGACAGAAAATCCCTATAATTTGGGGGTAAGAAACAAATAAATGCAGGTAGGATAAACATTATTGGAATAAAAAAGCACATATCTTTTCCCTCTAATGGTGAGAAAAATTAACATCCAACATTTAAAGTACACTGAACACTTGGCTATTGTAGTTATTTTTCCCTTTAGCTTCCATTGGGTGGTGTGGATGAGCAACAATACCTGCAACTGTGGAGACATCCCAGTCCTCACAGCTGTCAGTAAAGCCTACGCTAATGTGTCTTGAAAGAGTGATTAATAGGTTTTGACAATATCATTGCATTGCATATTTAATCAGATTATACATCTGTTAGAAATGGTTTGCTTCTAACATCTGCAGTCAAAATCCACAATCACTATTTAGATCATTGCCTTAGCAGAAGCATGAAACTACTATCTATGTCAGTCTGACTGTTGACAAGTTAAAACTGCATGCCAGAAACAGATGAATGGTGACTTTCAAAAAATTATTTAATAATTTTCCCCCAAATTTCCTGGAAGTTTATCTGTGCCTAAATTAATGCTCATTAACAAGGAAAGAGACAAATATATATATTAACAATTATAAGGTACAATCTCAAGAAAGAGATGCACGATGGCTTGGTATCATCCCCAAGGTGGGTGGTATTGGATACAATTTCAAAATACATTTCAAATGATAATGATAGCCTAAGAAGATACATATTAAGAGACATATTTTCAGATTATAAAATTCAATGTGACAATTTGTATTTTCATGTGATTGGGGATTATATAAAATGTTGAAGAAATTTATTTAATTGCAAAAGTAAGATTTAGAATTAAATCCTATTTTCCTTTCAGTATTTATTCATTTTCCACATGTAGTTGAAAAACATTCCTTTTCCATGAGATGTCATTTCAACACTAGTCTCTTTTATTTCAATTTCAACAGAACAGTGTCCTTCTCCATCTTTCATAACCTTGTGTCCAGCATTTCACCAGCGAGCAAGTCATATATCCTTCTTATACACTATGATTAACATTCACTCTTCCAAACCTGCAATCTGCTTTGAACTGACCAGTGTAATAAAGCTTCCCTTTGCCAAAGTTACCGGTGACACCTATTATAAACCCAAATGACCACTTTCTAGTCCATGTCTGACTTGATTTCACTGTACAATTTAGCTATGCTCCTTACTCCATTCTCAAAACTGTCCATTATTTCCTCTGTGTGATCCACACATTCCTTGTTTTCTTTCAAACTTTCTGGACATTTCTTCTTAATTTGGGATAATCTTCCTCTTCTGATTTATCCTCAATTATGACATTCCGAGAACTTTCATTGATCATTTTTTCTATTAGTAAAGCTGCTATAAACATTTCTTTATATAGTTTTATGTAAATGTGTCTTTATATTTGTTGAATGTATACATAGCGTTAGAATTGTTGCTTCATGGAAAGTGTATTTTTTAATCATAAGAAACTAACAAATTGTTTTAGGAAATTATTATAAAATTTTTCCTTCCCACCAGTAAAACATGAGATGTCCTGCAACTCATGCTTTAGTTCCTCAAAAAACTAAAAGTCAACCTACTATTTAGTGTAGCAATCCCACTAGTGGGTATTTACCACAAGAAAAAGAAGTCATTTTATCAGAAAGACTTGTATTTCAATGTTTACTGCAGCACAACACACAATTGCAAAGATATGGAATCAACCCAAATGCCCATAAATTCATGAATGGATTAATAAAATGTGGTATATGTATAGCATGGAATACTACTCAGCCACAAAGAAGGATAACTTAATGCCTTTTGCAATAATCTGGATCAAAGTGTAGACCAATTATGCTAAGTGAAGTATCTGAAGAATGGAAAAAAACAAACACCACATTGTACTCACTGTTAAATTGAAACTAATTAATGATCACACATGTGCATAGAGGGAAATAAAATTCAGTGGCAATCAAGCTGGGGTGGTGGAGGAGGACAGGAAGGGCGAAAATCTACCTACTGGGTACAGTGGACACGATCTGGCTGATGGGCACACTTATAACCATGACTCAAACATCATAAAGGTGATCCATGTATCCAAAGTACTTGTACCCCTATAATACTTTGAAATGAAAAAAGAAAAAAATGCATTATTTTTGGATAGTATATTCCATAAGTATCATTTTGATACAATTTAGATCTTCTGTATCATTAGATTTCTGTCTACCTTTTTGTGATTAACAGTGAGGAGTGTGGAAACTACCAATAAAGTTTTACACTTGTGTATTTCTATTCTCAGTTATATCAGTTTGGGCTTTGTTAGTGACATATATTTAGGATTATTATTTCTTTCTGATTAACTGTCACTTTTATAAATACAAAATATTCCTCTTTATTCCTGAATATATTACCTATTCTGAAATCTGAGCATTTTGATAGTAATGTAGTCATTTTGGACATTTTTCAGTTAGTGTTTACACAGTGTTTCTCTATTTCTTTAAAATTTACCTATAGTTTTTAGATACGTTTTTTAATGCATGTTCTAGGGTTTATAAGTTGTATCTTTCACTTATCCCAGTCTACTCTCAAGTGATCTTAAACATCAAATATAATGTAATAAATTTACTGTAGTATACACAGCAAACAGTCTATTTTCCCCTCCCTCCTATTGCCCCTTTACTTCTACATATATTACAAACATTACAATACATTTTCATTATTTATTTCACAGCTAAGTATCTTTTTTTTTTTTTTTACTTCAGAGTATTTCAGGGGTACAAACATTTGGGTTACATAAATTGCTTTTGTACAGTTTGAGTCAAAGTTACAAGTGTGCCTGTCACCCAGAAGATGTGTGTTGTACCTATTAGGCTCAGTGTGAATTTACTTCATACCCTCTTCCCCTCTCCCACCTACTTGATTTGATGGGTTTTATTTCCATATGTGCACGTAAGTGTTGTTCAATTAGTTCCAATTTAATGGTGAGTACCTGTGATATTTATTTTTCTATTCTTGTGACATTTCACCTAGAAGAATGGTCTCCAGTTTCATCCAGGTTAATACAAGAGGCATTAGTTTACCATTTTCTTATGGCTAAGTAAATACTTCATGGTATACATATACCATATTTTATTAATCCACTCATGCATTGATGGGCACTTGGGTTGTTTCCACATCTTTGCAATTGCAAATTGTGCTGCTATAAACATTTGGGTGCAGGTGTCTTTTTATAAAATGCTCTTTTTTCCTTTGGGTAAATACTCAGAATGAGATTCCTGGATCAAGTTGTAGGTCTACTTTTAGTTCTTTGAAGTATGTCCATATTAATTTCCATATAGGTTGTACTAGTTTGCAGTCCCACCAACAGTGTATAAGTGATCCTATCTCTCTGTATCCTCCCTGGAGCATTTGTTGTTTAGCGATTTTTTTGATAAAAGCCATTGCCACCAGAGTTAGATGATATCTCATTGTGGTTTTGATTTGCATTTTCCTGATGGTTAGAGACATTGAGCTAATTATCTTTTAAAGAAAAATGTTTTAAAAGGGAAGAATATATTATATTTACCCACATTTCTCATTGCAGTACTCTTTAATTTTCTGTGTAGACTGAAGTTTCCATCTGGCATTTTCTTACTGCTTCAAGAACTTCTTTTAATATTTTTTTCTACTCACAAAAATATTTCATGTACTATAAATTATCTCAGATTTTATTTGTCTGAAAAAATACTCCTTTGTTTAAAAAATACATTTCTTGTTGGGTTTAAATTTCTAGGTAGACAGTTTTAAAAAAAATCAATATTTTAAAGTTGGCTGTTGCCTTCTTGATTGTACTGTGTCTTACCAGAAGTATAAAATGGTTTTTTTGTTGTTTCTCTGTATATATCTACTCTGGCCCACCTCCTACTCATGGTTGCTTTGAAGAGATTCTGCCAATGGTTTTCAGCAATATTTTATTGATTTACCAAAATATAGTTCTCTTTGTGTTTATCCTGCTTGAGATTGGTTGAGATTCCTAGATCAGTAAATTTATGCATTCCATAAAATTTTTAAAATTCTAATATTTGTTCAGTTTTTACATTATTCCTCCTCTCTCTTTCCTCTCTCTTTGAATCTGATTGCATATATGCTAGAATTTATGTTTTAAGGCCATTGAAGCTCTTTCCATTGATTTTATTCTCTTTTTTTCCTGTATCTTTTTGGAACTTTTCTATTGTTATATTTTCAAGTTTAGCAATTCTTTATTCCCTAGTAGCTAATCAACTGTTACTCCCATCAAGTGTAATAGAAGTTTTATTTCTTTTTTAAAAATCTATCTTCTACTTTTTTGTGTTGACATTAATACATTCCTTTAAGTCCCTGAGCATCTTTATAGTATTTATAATAGCCTCCATTAAAGACTTTGCCAAAAAATTCTACCATCTGTGTAATTTCCTGATCTATTGTTCTTGATCAAGTTTCCCCTGGATTATGGGGCACATATTATATAGTTCTCTGCAAGTGTAGTCAGTTTTGATTAGATGCCAAGCATTGTCAATTTACTCTTGAGGGTTAGATATTATATCACTATAAAGGGTGTTAGATTTTGTTTTTGTACCAGTTAAATTACTTGTGGTACAAATTTTGATTAGGTGCTAGGCATTGTCAACTTACTTTCTCTCTCTCTCTCTCTATATATATATACATATACACACACACAATTATATAAAAAAATTATAGTTTTCTGATTGGAATTGCCTTAAGTATTAGATTAAAAGATTACTTTTAGAAGAAATTTTTTAGTTATTGAATTTTCTAAGCCATGTGTATATTTTCCTACTTCACTACTTCAGTTATTTGGGTCCTATTTAGATTCTTCCAGTATTTATTTGGTAGATATATTTCCAGGTACGTTGCATTTCTGAGCTGTTCTTAGCAAAACCCAAAATGAGCTATGTAAAGTCTACATGAAATAGTTGTCACCAATACTTCCTAGTTAATATTTGAGTGATGGTGCTATATAGTGCATTGGTCTTCAAATTGTTCTCCTAGGTGCTTCCTCTGAAGGGGGAGTGAAATAGCTTGTGGGGTCTGTCATTACAAGTCTCCCTTCCTGCTGCTACTATAGCCTCCTTGACTTTGCTAGAGCTGCCTTTGGCACATCAGCTCCCACATAAGTCTTTTGAAGAAAGTCTTTTTTTTAAGCTCCTCAGTAGAATAGAGTTTATTAGCTGTACAGTTTAGTTAACCTGAATTTGAATTCCAATTCTTTCATTTGCTATTATTGTGATATACAGCCATATACTTCAAGCTTTTTCAACTTTAGTTTGTTCATGTATAAAATAGATACAATAAAAATTACTTGCAAGCTGTAAGTATTAAATATGAGAGTGCATGGCATGCTATAGATACTCTGTGTAAGGTAGCAACTTTATTTTATAATAAGGTGTGAATAGCGAGAACTCTAGAAATCACCTATTATAATACATTGACTCTACAGCTGAAAAACTGAAGCTCTTCCAAACACTCATTCAAGAAATATTTATGGGTTTCTTACTATGTGCTAATAGGGATAAAAAGTGACAGGCAGTGAAGGTGCTACTATAGAATTGATGCTCCGGGAAGAACTTTAGAAGGAGGAAATATAGTAGTAGAAACTTCAGTGAAATGATACAGATGCAAGTGGCTGAAGGAAGATTGGAAACAGAAGGAAGCATGTGTGAAAATATTTTGGGGATGTAATGAGCTCCATGAGTTCAAGATCAGCAAGAAAGCGAGTGGATCAAGAGTGGAGTAAGCTATGCTATGGATAATGGTGTGAAATAAATTTAGAGACAATCTGAGGCCGTATCATGAGTGTGGTGTGGGTTATAAAGGGAGAAATCACTGGAGAGTTTTGAGCAGGGAAATCAAACGACTTAGTTTAGAATTTGTTTTGTGTTTAGCCAAAGAACATTGTAAGTTTCTAGCTTGCCTTTTAAATGTCATATATAAAATTTATCAAGCCTAAACTTTTTTGGCATAATGCTAACAATGTTATTGCCTCAGAAACAGACTTTAATACAGTGATACTGGGTTCACTGGAATGACGTCAAGGACATCGTAAAAGCAACGTTGTTATTAAAGTCCGAAATGATCCAGCTTGCTTTTAAGATTAGTACATTCTTTGCTACTTCAAGTTAAAATTTATCTACTTTTTAATAATTTATCTGAAAAGATGAGATTAAGAAAGATTTTCAGTATATATCTTATTTCTGTTAATAAATTATGATGTTGGTATATATTGGTCTTCCTGTGCTTTATATTCCTATTCAAATATCAGTACTTTATCATTTTTCCCTCATTTTAATTGAAATAAAATTATTTGGATGAGTCTACATTGATGATACATAGTAATACAATTGGTTAAAACCCTATAGTGGATTTAGGACATTGTTGGTTTCTGTCTGAACTAAATTGCTGCACAATCTCACAAAAAATTACTTAACCTTCGTCTCAGTCTCTACTTAATAGACTAGGTTAATAACAATATCTAGGTTCAAACATGGTCCATACCAATAATGTATTAGAAGTTACAAGGATAAAGTACTTTAAAACAGTAATCCAAAATACTTATTGGAGTCCAAATATTGGAGATAGAGCCTATTCACAGCATGCTTTAATTTTGTAATTAACAATGAATCAAAAGAAGCTATTACATTTCTGTGGCATGTCTATTCTTAATAAACCTCATGCTGCTTAATGCTCAAAATTCTATTGTCCTCTTAATATGTTCATAGATTTTTATAGGATCAAATATAATAGTATGTTTGAGAGATAATTATTTTCATAAGCACTTATAAAGAATTATTTCAACATTTACCTCCTCTTCTTGCTCATTACAACTATTTAACTTTCTGAGTTTCCCACACGATTTTGTAGAAGTAAAACATTGTCCAGCAATGATTGAACAATTTCAGTGTGTATCTTCCTTCTCAATATGCTGATCTATTCAGCATATGTTCAAATTTTCCAGTTT
This sequence comes from Lemur catta, assembly GCF_020740605.2. Lineage (NCBI taxonomy): Eukaryota > Metazoa > Chordata > Mammalia > Primates > Lemuridae > Lemur > Lemur catta. The sequence goes on from NC_059146.1 coordinate 11,617,338, forward strand.
TTTGTTCACAGGCATGTCTGGTCAATGTGTAATTTTGGCAGATTTCATTAGTTTTTTATTGTACTGACATGTTTTTCTGTAAAATACATACATATTTACAGGGTAAGCATTTTCAATCATACAATGAAAATACTGCTCTGTTAAATTCATTCTAATACTAGCATGTTATTTAAATGCAAATGCCGACACTGTTATAATGCAGTAAAATTTTCTTGCTAAGAAAATGATAGATATTAGAATAGACTATTTGGCTAAAGTAGGCATACTTTAAGAGATGAAAAAAAGATTATGTCTATTTTGTTGTCCATTTAATTAGGGAAAAGTGATAACTCCAAATGTGTGGCATGCTGTGTTTAAATTGGTACATTCTTACACACTGTTGGTGGCCTTCAAAAACATCACAAAAACAGAAAAACAATGTGAAACTCACAGAAATAAGCATATAGGTAGCCTTATCTTTTAATCCAGGAGTCCAACTCTCAGAAATGTAAGTTAAAAGAAAAATTGAACCAAAAGATGCAATAGCAGCTCATTGCAACTGCAAACTCCTGGGCTCAAGTAATCCTCCTACCTCAGCTTCCCAAGTAGCTAGTATTGCAGATGCGTACCACCATGGCTGGATAATTTTTAAAAATTTTTTGTAGAAACAAGGTCTCATTGTGTTGCCCAGGCTGGTCTGGTACTCCTGGCCTCAAGAGAGCCTTTCACCTCTGCCACCCAAAGTGCTGGGAATACAAGCATGAGCCACTGTGCCCAGACTATATTTAATTTAACAAGAGAATTAAGTAACATGATTGTATATCAGAAATAAAACTTTGTCATCATAATACAAAAATTACAAATCATTTAAATCAAATAATGTTTAATTTCATAGTTTTCACATTTCAGTAAACATTTTAAGTAAAATTAAAGCAATTTAAAGTATAAACTCCATTTAAAACAACAGATTATTTTATAAATGAAAATAGAACACTACAGTTTTATAATATATATCATTACAGATTGTTTTCCATGGGCCCAACCAACATTTAAAGTTATTTTAGGCAGGTGTGGTGGCATGTGCTTATAGTCCTAGCTACTCAGGAGGCTGAGACAGGGGAGGATTGCTTGAGCCTAGGAGTTGCAGGCTGCAGTGAACTGATTGTACCATTATACCCCAGCCTGAGTGACAGAGCAAGACTCCATTCATAAATAAATAAATAGATATAGTTATTTTAACTAACTTAATGATTCTGTCTTCTGAAACATTTTTATTAAAAATAGATTATGATCTTTGCAGCATTATTCACAGTAGTGAAGCTGTTGAGTCAACCTAAAATGTCCACTACTGGATGAGTAGATAAAGAAAATGTGGGCTGACATAATGGCTCATGCCTGTAATCCTAGCACTTGGGCAGCCAAGGAGGGTAATGTCTTGAGGCCAGGAGTACCAGACCAGCCTCGGCAATGTAGAGAGAACCTATGTCTACCGAATTTTTAAAAAAATTATTCCTCTGTGGTACTAGTGACTTGGGAGGCTGAGATGGGAGGATTGCTTGTGCCCAGGAATTTGAGGTTGTAGTGATCTATGATTATGCCAGTGCACTCCAGCCTGGGTGACAGAGAGTCCCTGTTTCTAAGAAAAAAAAAAAAATACAAAGAAAAAAGAAAACGTAGTACATATGGACAAGGGAATACTACTTAATTTTAAAAATGAAGAAATCCTTCCATATGCAACGACATGGATGAAACTTGGGAACCTTATGCCAAGTGAAATAAGCCAGTCCCAGAGGACAAATCAAATACTCCATGATTGCAGTTACCTTAGGTATCTAAAGTCGTTATATTCACAGAAGCAGAGAGTAGATGCTGGCTGCCAGGGGACAGGAGTGAGCAGAAATACGGAGTTGCCGTTCAGTGGGTATGAAGTTACAGTTGTGTAAGATGAGCAAGTTTTAGAGATCTACAGTGCCACGTTGTGCCTATAGTTAACAACACTGTACCGTACATCTAAAGATTTTTTTAAAAGGGTAGATCTCATGTTAAGTTTTCTTATCCCCCCTATGCACACACAAAGCATTATTGGTTAGGTGTTCTATATTGGCTTTATACATTTCAGGCGTTCAATCTTTGTACAATATTAAATCTTGCTTGAAATATTCCACATTATGATAAACTAATAACGCTTTCATTAATTTTTCCTTCCACAGTACACTCCACATTTTTGGTGATTAATATTAGTGCCTTTTTAAATATATAAATATATTTATCATGCTGTGGAATATTATTGATTGAAATTTGTAACAAGAGGCAATTTTCTATATGCTAGGTCTTCCTTGGAGACTCCTGCTTTAATTAATGTTTGAATGTTTCCGACACAAAGAAATGATAAATGTTTAAGGTGGCGTATATGCTAATTACCCTGGTTTCATCATTATACATTATGTACGTGTATTGAAATATCACAGTGCATCTTATAAACATGTTACAATTATTATGTGTTAACTGAAAATAATAGAAGCAAAAAGATTTCAAGAGCAACAACTCCAAGAATCACTATCGTAACTAGTACCACCAATACTACCAATGCTACTTCTCTGTGGTGAATATTGTGCCAACATCAACATATAAGTTTCTTAAAACCCTCCTAATGACTGTATGTATTCAATAATTATATCTATTTTCCAAATGGGAAAATAGAAGCTCAAGAAAATGCTACCCCAAAATGAACATTGAAAAACATGGACTGATACAGACCCTTGCCCTGTACAATGAGGTGAAGAATAAAACACTAATTCAAGTGTTGTATTCAGTGGGGCTGTTTGCTTTGGATTTTTTGTATCTAAAGATGACCCACCTTTGCTAAAGGTGAGAGGAGATGAGAAGCATCCTAAAGTAAGAAGGTTTTCCATTTTATTTGTGGCCCCAGGAATGTCATAACGTATCATTAAGGAATAAGAAATATCCAAAAATCATATGATACATTTATTGTGTGGCATATGCAAAAATAGTATAACAGGTACATTTACAGAGAATCCACTCTTACTATTTTAAGCAAATGTAATGTATTGTAGGAGTATCACATGGCTTGTAAAATACAGTTGGGTGGACTGAGGAAACACACTCTACGCTGACCTTCCAAGAAAGATGTCCAAAGTGTCATTGTAGTTCTGTGCTGCCAACATTGTGACTGCCTGTAGAACTGCCAGCAACAGTAGAATCAGGAAGTCAGCACCATGTAGTTTGCTCCTCTTGCCACTACCGGGAAGCCTTGTTCTAAAATGGAAACCTGCTGGTAGAGTTGCCCTGTCCAGAGCTCCGATTTTTTATGCTCCAGTGTGCAGCAGCAAAATTAACGTTCACTCCCTTCCTCCTGATTTCATTAAGGCCACAGAATGGGCCCTAAGACCTCTGAAACAACTTCTGAGCAGGACACAAGAGGGACGAAGGGAGGCGATTGCTGCCACTACTGCACTTGCAGGGAAAACAGCAGATGTTAGGCAGGATTCTACCTGGCAGTATTCTGTTTCTGCTTTCCAAATATTTTGCAGATGAATCTGATAGGTGAAACTTCAAACATGTCTGCAAACTGAGTCATACATATTCTAGCATCCGGCCTCTGCAAAATAGAAATGCACACTACGGGATGGGTGTAATGGACGCTGAGTCAGCAGATGGACAGGATCTGCAAAAGAATGTCGCTGAGAAAGATTGCCTGTAGTTGCTCCTGTAAAATGGCATGTTCTGGCAGAATTTATAGGAACATAGTTGAAAATTCTGTATTTTTACCAAGCATAGAAAGTACCTAACTAGTTTCATCACCTAAGAATCATTATTCACTGTATAAATGTCTCAGTAAACTATGATTAACAGTTAGTTTTCATCCTCAAGAGATAACAAAATATTAGTAGATGATTTTTGTGAGAATCATTTGACTAGACTATACTAAATGGATTTCAAATATTGGCAATGACGCGATTTAAAAGATACTAAACTAGTGTATGTATCCTTGGAGGGTTCATAGTTCATTTATTCATTACACAAATATTCATATAATCCCAAAATGTCATAAATTACATGGAAAAGAAAATGAGAACTGTAGTACTGTACCTAAATCATATTTTACATTTTTGAAACACATTATTTTGCTTTATCATCTCTGGAACTGGTATGCAACTTAAATACATTTCATGAAAGCGGCATTTATGATATAGATGTCTGTCTCTATGTGCGTGAAGATAGTTAAATAATTATTTTCAATTAATCTGAATTTTGTGCATTACTATGATGTTTGAATTTTTAAATTTAATTGCCACTTAAATCTTTCACACTGACTAGAAATTTGATAATATTGGAGGCATACTCATATTTTAGTTGTGATCATAGTATTATGATTATGTATTAAATAACTTATATATAGAGATATTGAACCTTAGGTATACATTGAACTAGAAATAAATTACATGATATCATGACTTAGGTTTACTTTAAGTTATTCAGTGAAAGAGGAGGGAAATGAATAGGATATAAGTGACTTTATAATTATTGAAGCTGAGTGAAAGGTATATGGTGACATTTTATACTTTTATATCTACATTTGTACACATCTGTATTCAAATTTTTCCATATAAAAAGTCTTTAAAAAGTAAAAATATGATTTGACATAGAAAAAAATTATTGTTTGCACAATGGAACAAGTGTAATAGGAAATCATATGATAAAATTGATGTCTATGTCACTGTAAAAATTTTCTCAATAAGTAAAAGAGTAAACAAGTAAATTATGACAACAAAATAAATTTGAAGTGATAAGAGCTAATTATGCAATATTTTAACTGACGTCATTGTATTCTTTTCTAGTGGTACCTAAAATAATAATGTCTTACATAGGATAAACTGCATGGATATAATTTCCATTTGTAATATGTGTTTACAAAAGCAACAATACTTCACTAGTTATCTAGACTTAAATTTACCATAATAGGTTATTACAATAAAAACATAGCATTAATATGTTTATCACTGTATATTATTAGGTGAACTTACTATATGGAATATAGCAACCTCAAAGTATAGTCTGGAATTATTATCCTCATTTTATATACACTGATGGACTGAATAGAAGCCCAGTGACCTGTTAGAGGTTACACAATAAATGTGAAGTTGAACTGGGATTAAGACATTTGAATTCAGACTCCTAGAGTTCAGCTAAGCTTGAATGATCTTATGTAACTATTTACAACACACTTCCTCTATATTTGTATTTTCTGCATTCTCATATAGATTGGTATAATTTGAATTTTTTAAACTTTTTACTATCCTATTAAGTATTGAAATGCCAATGGCTTTAGAGGAAGAAACATTTGTCTTGTGTGATTGTTATGAATTAATTTGTAATGTTATTATCAGTGTGATCTTACTATGGCTATATAAAATAGAATATATGTATTCACTAATAATTGTATTACTTTTGAAAAATCTTATTATAGAGTCTTGCTATTCATATGAGGAACAAAAAATCATGCAACCACTTTGGAGATGATAACATTTGAAGGAAACTATTAAACTTGAGAAGTCTGTGATACAGTTAATAGAAGAATAAATAAAGGAAACCATGGTTTTAAACTATACTATTAATATGTTATGTTTCAGCCACATTAATATCCCCATAGGAAAATAGATCAATGTCCCACCTTTGTTTAGAAAACACTAGCTTTTGGGTTTTAAGTCAAGTATTTTGAGTTACATCTTCATTGTCCCTTATTAACATTTGGTACTAAAATATTGATGATTTCATGTAAATTGTTTACAATATTTGTGTAGCATTATGTGCTGAGACTTTGTGAATGGGCATTAGTTATGCCTTTATATTTGAAAAATCTTTAGAAAATTGCCTTAATGATTACATCACTTTCTAAAAATATCACAAAAGTTACATGAGAGAAGAACTGGGTGGGAAAGTGCACAAAATATTCGCCGGTTTGTCACTAGGCTAGAAAAACTGCTGTATCTATATGAGATCACGCCGGTTTGTCACTAGGCTAGAAAAACTGCTGTATCTATATGAGATCACATGATTTGGAGGCATTCAGGAGATCATACTATCATCCTTATTGTCCCCAGGTAATGCCACTCAAGCCATGACAGTAAATGAAGTGAACATGAAAGCTTTACCAAGACTTCCAGGAAGTGGAACCCATCTTCTTGGTAAACAGGTAAAATTTTTTAAGACTCTTACTTTTAACTCATGGGAACTTCCTTCTCTCCTAACCAAATCTTCTACAGCACTTCAATTGCACTCAGTCTTTAGTGGAATTGAAAAATAATTTATTATCATCTGCAACAACACGATCTTCCTTTATATGTAAGACAGCTCTTTCTAATTCAGTTATTTTCTCCTCGTCAGTCTAAAATAATGTTAGTTATATTCTGTTGGATCTGTTTTCTGATGTTTTAATTTGATACGTTTTAATTTTTTAGGTCTTTACTAAGCATAATGTAAAAGCTGAAAAGTTGGTAAACTTTAAGTTCTACAACAGTAATGATTGCCTTACTTGATAGAATTTCTAACCAGATTTTCAGATGAGGTTACCCGGGTTAAATGACTGTATTATTCCTGACTGTATTATTTAGATTCATAAATTACCTTTCCCCACAAAAAGTGAAAACATGGAGTGTAAGAAACCATTTTAAGAACTTTGGCTAGGAAGAAGAGGAAAAAAAGCAATAACACATTGGGGCAAGGAAGAGACTAAAATAATAAAGACTAAAGAAAGAAAAAGAGATGTAAGCATGTTTAAATGCTAAGTGGAAAAACAAAAACCCTGGAGATTAAGATGTTTCTGGTATAAGAGAAAGAAGGAATAGTTAACTGTAACAAGTTTCTTACAGAGAAAAGAAGCAGAGGAAAGAGGGAAACAGAAGCTTTAATACAGATAGAGAAATTTACTTTACATTGGAAAATAATTTTGACAAAAAGGGGGGGGGCATCATGATATTGGTAAATATCCATGCAGGTAAATGGATAAGTGAGATGAAAGCAAATAGGTGGAGTTTTTTTTCTGATGGTTCTATTTTCTTTGTGGGGTTTGAGACTGCTATGGGCTGTGAGGCAGCAGGAAGAGATAGAATAGGAGAAATTGAAACCACCTTCTCCTCTTCCTCCTCCTTTTCCTTTTTGTGGTTTTTTTTAACAAACATGTTTTAAAAAGCTTGCCCCATGACCCATGATTAGGGTCCAAATATACCATGACCCCAACGGAGCTAAGCATAATCACCTTACACTCAAAAATCCAAGGATTGTTTAGGTAATACTGACAAATTTCAGGAGGTATTATTTCAGTATGCATGTATAGATGGTTGTCTAGAGGGCACAAAGTATAATTTTGATGCTTGCTGAATTGGTTGCTTAGAAAACACTCCATAATATGTTGATATGACATATTTTAAAAATATGTTTGTAGTAGACTCTTGCTCTCATAGATAACCCAGTAGGCTAAGGCAAACTTAGACACAAAATGTACCCATGCAAACTGATGTTATAGAAGGTATAGAAAAGCATTCAAAGATTGTAGAAAAAGGAATTAGGCAAGGTCTCTATTGTATATCTAATTTTTTTCTCTGATAATGTTCCTTCAGAATTCAAAATCCTATTTTTTTTTTTTTTTGTCCAGTGGCTAATGATAAGGAAGGGTATATATAGGGTAAAATGGGCAATTAGTATAATTTCACAAAGGAGGTAAAGGACCCCATGAATAGAGAATAAGCCAAGGGTGGTCTAGTCCAATTGGCAGCTACTTGAGGATTCAGGATTCCTGACAAATAACATTCTATAGAATTCATATTCACTGGCTTTACATTTTAATGTCTATTTAGATAATAACAGAACAAAACAAAATACCTCTGCTTTCTAGTTTATGTCCAGAATACAAATGTTAAAATTAGTTAACCTGGCCAAGAGATTAATATGCCCTGGTATTTTATATCCACTATTTCTGCAAAGTATTGCAGTTGATAAGAGAATGTTAATGTTTAATTCACATTACTTAAAAAAATAAGGTAATCAAATGTTTATGGAGAAGCTGTATCAGTCATGGTTTAACCAATACTCAACAACAGAGGGGAATTTCATGTTTATGGTGAAAAGATGTTTATGGTGTAACTTGATGGGTTCTGAGACAGACTCTCTTCAAATATAACTCGTTAAGGCCTAAAATTCAATAAGCATAAATTTATCTCTGAGCCATAAATATTGATTTTTTTTCCTTACCCTTTCTTAAAATGTAAATGCCTCTAAAATGGTAAATACATTGCATTTCTTACACTTTAGTATACAGTGATTTTGGAGAAAGGTGAATCAAATTAAATTGGGTCAGAATCAACTAGGCATTAAAGAATTACAGGCCTCCTTACCAGAAACTATGTGTCCTATACTCATTATATTAATTTTAACTTGGATAAGAGGTCTAGAGCAACATGAAAAGACTAGATAATATCCTAGGTTACGTTCCTGGGAAACAGACTGAAAGGGGAAGTCTCATGTAGAGGGCTTATTGGAGAATTCTCTCAGGAGACACACCTTGTGCAGATGTTTTACATCTGGAAGAGGGAGAAGCTGATCTGTAATGTACTGGGAACTGAGCCCAATACTAGGGACTGGGGGATCCCATTGCCAGTAGTAGGTTTCCAGTCTGAAGAGTGGCAGGTATGTGTGATGGTAAAGAAAATCACTAGGGGGGGTGTCTTGAGGCTCCCAGTTTAAACAGTAAATAGGCATGTGGCAGTTGTGGCCTCAGGAAGGCTTGGGAACCAGTGACTCACTAGTCTTGGTCATCTCATCAGTTGTTGGTTGGGCATGAGGGTATGGAATGGATGGTGAACAAAGAAGATGAAATGTCATCTGTTGAGCATTCTGATCAACTACAGTAGCGTAGACTTTAATTTACTCCATTAAGCATTTACTTTTAAGTTTCCCTAAGAAACAAGAACAACCAAGGTCCTACAGAAGCTGTAATTCTATAAGCAGCAAGTAGATTTTGGAAATGCAAAGAAGAGACCCAAAGACTTCAGTAGATTCTCTACTGCTCCATCCAGAGTTCACATGTTATCTCCATGTCAATCTCCTCTGAGAGCCCCTTGTCTTGCATGCAATCCATTGGATGAGGACTATAACTAGGAAGAGTTGGTTGGGCAGTAGAAAGATCATGCTAGTCATCTATTAACAAGGTAGCAGAATCTTTCCATCACTTAATTTGCCTTGTAAAATTGAAGTTCTCTCTGTTTTTCATTCTGTAAATAATACGTTCCTTTTAATCTGACAAGAGGTTGAGATAGTTTATTTTCCTTTTCACACCTGAAAAAATGGAGTTGCCATGCATTTTCTGCAAAGATACAAATGTACCAAACACTAAACCAGTAACCGATTTCCTTAGAGGTATACAGAAATTATCAGATGGAACTAAAGTTTTTGAAAGCTCTTATGGACTGCTTGCTATATGGCAAGTTCTATGATGGTACTTTAAGTATGTAATATTGAAACAGTCTCATAGCACACTCATGGAAGAGGTACAGAAATTTGTGTCTTTCTGAAAATTTGAATAGTTAAGAAGTGTTAGAACTCACTCAAATAATTGTTATGAAGATAGTCTTAGAATCAGTCTTTCTGCTACCAGTTCCCTATGCATTTTACTGTGCTTCAAGGCATCATTGTTTATCCAACATTGCATTGAAAGTTTAGTATGTTTTTTACTAAGATAATTCCACCTATTAAAATATTACTTTATGGGAAAGTAAAAATGAATTTACTTTAAATTAAGGAAATGAAACAGTTGAAGAGAATTATGATTCAGACATTTTGATAAATAGAAAATAGCTAGAAGAGATTTGTGTCTTTAGTTCATTCAACTCTCTCCTTTAAGAGGTGAAGAAACTAAACCCAGAAAACCTAAATGACAAGGACATATTTCATAACGATTGTAGAACTTAGAGAAGAATCCAGGCTCTTTGATTATTAATCTAGGGTTCTTGTCACCAAATAGTCCCAAGCAGGAGATTGTTTTAAAATCATAGAAACTACTGTAACAGTAACAAAAAAGGAAAAAACATCAAGTTAAAATGTATTAAATTTTGTCATCTTCCTCTCTACACTTTTCTTGTCTTGTATCACAACTTTAATGAATATATTACTTTTATTTGCTTTTCAGTATATCTATGATAGCACTGACACACTTTCATAATAGAATGACTATATGTAGAATTCATTCCCTGTATATTTAACTTCTTTATATTGAACAGTATGGGAAATAATTATTGTAATTTCTTAAAAATCATTATCAGCTTTTTAGGTAAAATGATAGTACAGCTATTGTCCTTTGTCAGAATTTAACATTTAATGACTATACTTATAAAAAATATGAACAAGTTAAATTAAAATGCAAAGAAAAGAAAAAAAAATTTTTTTAATATAGTCACACTCTGCATAATGATTATTTGGTCAACAACAGATCGCATATACAACAGTGGTCCTATAAGATTATAATGGAGCTAAAAAATTCCTATTGCCTAGTGACATCTTAATGATCTTGACCTTATGTAGGCCTAGACCAATGTGTGTATTTGTCTTAGTTTTTAACAAAAAAATTTAAAAATAAGAAATTTTAAAGGTAAAAGAAGCTTATAAAATAAAGCTATAAAGAAAAATATTTCATACAGCTCTACAGTGTGCTTGTGTTTTAAGCCAAATGTTACTGAAAAAGAATCAAAAAGTTAAACAATTCTAAAAAGTTTATAAAGTAAAAAAGAATTACAGTAAGCTAAGGTTAATACATTATTGAAGAAAGAAATTGCTTTTATAACTTTAGTGTAACCTAAACTGTGCAGTGTTTAGAACGTCTACAGTAGTGTGCAGTAACGTCCTATGTCTTCATATTCATTTACTACTCACTCATTAACTCATTCAGAGCAACTTTGAGTCCTGCAAGATCCATCAGTCGTAAGTGCCCTATAAATGTACCATTTTTTTTATCTTGTATGCTGTATTATACTTTTTTATGTTTCGATGCGCAAATACTTACCATTGTGTTACAGTTGCCTACAGTATTCAGTATAGTAACATGCTGTACGAATTTGTAGCTTAGGAGCAATAGGCTATACCATAAAGCCTAGGTGTGTAGTAGGTTATGCCTTCTAGGTTTGTGTATGTAACCTCTATGATGTTTATGCATTAACAAAATCACCTAAGTACACATTTATCAGAACATTTCCCTATTGTTAAGTGATGCATGACTGCAGGTTAAATTGTGAAACAACACATAAAGAACCAAAGACTCCAAATTTCTTTGTAACCTCCCATCCCCAATATCAAGTGAGACCTGCACAACAATATTCTTTCTCTCCTCTCTAGAAGCACATTTTTATGATTTCTGAAAATTTGCCATAGTCCCTGAAAGGTGAGTTGCTGCAAGCAGCAGAGGTCATGTTCAGCTTTGATTTCTCTCTGTGTGTAAACCCTTCTGTAGAGCAGGCTACCTTGTAACTTACAAGGTTACCAAGTGGCACACTTTGCTATTGCCTTATTCCAGTGCTGCACTGCTCCTTTAGGGTTTTAATAATGGAGAGTTGGCTAGTAGTTTGTCAAGTTACAGATCAATACCCTAATTTTGAATTCAAGGCTAAAATATATTTTGTTTCTACTTATCACAAAATAATTGTTAAATTAAATATGGCCTAAAGCTGCCTCACAGTTTGAATTTTTATGTAGCAAACTACAATCTAACTTACAGTGTAAACAAAATGCAGCCTAAGAGTATATTCTTGTAACAAGTAGCTGAGTCTCGGGCAATCGCAGCAGCTGAGCCAATCACAAGCTGCCAACTGATAGACCATGCTCAAAGCAAATGTTGAGGTATAACCAGTCACGCTGTTTCTGTACATCACTTCTTTTTATGTCTATAAATACTGCCTGCCCACCTTACCGGGCTGAACTCTCTGAAGCACTCCTTTCTGAATACTGCCTAATTCATTAATCATTCTTTGCTCAAATAAATTCTGCTAAATTTAATTCATCGAAAGTTTTTCTTTTAACATACTCATTGCAAAAGGGTTACTTGGTTGATTCTTTGATAAGCTAGCTAAGAAAATCTAAGGCAGTTACATTGTCCAAGAAGAAAGTTCAACTTACTCAGGATTCCAGAATCCTAAATCACTGAGTTCTTTGTTGCTCAAGAGACTAAAAAGGTGAAAATGAGATTCAGTGCATTATTGTTTGTCAATCAGTATAGGTGTCATTATATGTCTTTGATGTGGGGGGAGGGAGGGAGGGAGAGAGAGAGAGGGACTGAGAGAGAGATTTATGCCACTGTACAAATTGAAGAGAGTTTCAGATTTCCCCAACTAACATTTGAACTATATCACCATAGTATTAGTCAGGGTTCTTCAGAGAGACAGAACCAATAGAATGGAGAGGGTGGATGGATAGATGACAGATACGTGAGAGGGAATTTATTAGGGGAATTGGCTCACATGCTTATGGAGGCTGAGAACTCCCTTGACAGGCTGGAAACACTGGGATGCCAGTCGCATGGCCCAGTTCAAGCCAGAAAGCCTCAGAACCCAGGGATGACAATGACTTAACTCTCAGTGAGGCAGAAGGCTTGAAACCTGGAAGGCTGCTGGTGTAAGTCCTAGAGTCCAAAGGTCAAAAAGCTTGGATTTCTGTTTCTGATGTCCAAGGAGGCAGAAGAAGAGTGTCCCAGCTCCAGAAGAGAGAGAGAAAGAGAAAAAAATCTTCCTTGCTTTGCCTTTTTTGTCTAATCCAGGCTCCCAGCTGATTGGATCATGCCTGCCCACAATGAGGGCGAATCTTCCCCACTCAGTCCTCTGACTTGCACACCATCTCCTTTGGAAACACCCTCAGACACACCTAGAAATAATGCTCCTTTACCAGCTATCTAGGTGGTGCTTAATCTAGTCAACTTGACACCTTAAATTAACCATCACAATCACTTTGTGAGATACGCTATTGAAAGCAATAACAAAATGTGTGGACGCTCCAAAGGTAACTGCTCTGCTTAGGTCTGTGCAGAAAGCATATTTCTCTCCAGACGTTTTTGCAAATAAAAAAATTTCATGTTGCCAGCAAAGTAACGGCTTCAATCAATTTCTCTTTTAGCTTATGTAAGAGATACTGATTAAAATAAGGATGATTCACAGATGGAACATGAAGCGTGCTGTTCCCTTTGGATATTAAAGGACAAACAAACAAGGTCTCTTCAGACTTCCATTTTCTGTCAGAATGATCAGAGAACGGTAACTGAATGGCATCCATTAGGGAGAATTCAAGGCCAGCAACTGCAGTAGGTTTTGGGAACTGCCTTGAGAGTATCTCATGGGAACCATAAGATTCTGACAAAACAAGGCTCTCTTGCTGTCATGTCAGGCATCTAAATGATGGCCTTTATTTAGGACTGACATTTGTGTGATTAACTACATTTTGCACTTTTGGACTTGTTCTGTTTTTGTCATATACTTATTCTTAGTCAAGAAGCAGCAATACCTTGCTTCTTTGATGTGCTGTGCATCAATTTTAACATCTGTTTCAGACTTTCTTCTTGACTACACCTGACTCTAGGTGATCCAACGTGCTAGAAATTTTATCCAAATTCTTACTTTCAGTGTTGATCACTTGTCAAGTCTTAACACCACTATATGTCCTTTTCTTTTTCCTTTTTTTTTTTTTTTTTTTTTTAAAGAGACAGAGTCTCCCTTTATCACCCAGACTGGAGTTTAGTGGTATGATCATAGCCCACTGTAACCTCCAGCTCCCGGACTCAAATAAGCTTCCTTCCTCAGTCTCCCGACTAGCTGAGACTAGAGGCATGCAATACCATGCCTGGCTAATTTTTTAATTCTTTTGTAAAGGCAGAGTCTCATTATATTGCCCAGGGTGGTCTTGAACTCCTGACCTCAACAATCTCAGCCTTCCAAAGTGCTGGGATTACAGAGGTACACCACCGTGCCCTGCTTAATTTTTTTGTTGCATTTTTTTAAGTAGATTTAGTAAGAAATATATCAGTAGATTCAGTAAGAAATATATCAGACCAATCTTGATGAAAGGGCCACAAACAGAATGACAGACACACAGCCCCACTGACACGAGCCTAGGCATAAGCACCCTTCCTCAGCTAATCACATTAGATGCATGAAGATTTGAATAGTAAAATCATCACACCCATGTAAAAAAAAAAAAGCATTTCTCTCTCTAGAAAATATCTTATAATTCCAGATTCTGAAGATCCAAATTGTTTTAGGAAAATAATAAATACGTACGGCTATTCTGAGAAACAGTTTCTGAGCAGTAGTGGAATTTTGCACAGAACATTGAAGTTATAAATTTATCATTTTCCTTCAAAAGCCACTGCCATTAAATACATAGGAAGAATCCAGAGATACTTGATTTTTTTCTAAGGCAGATATAAGAATTCTGCAGAGAAAATGCTTACATATCATTAAGGCTACATATTCTAAATTTGCACAATTTTCACAGATGTATGTAACAGGAACAAGCACTGCTAAAGTACTAGAAAGTCAAGGAAGTATGCAAAGTTAAGGCAGAAACTCTCTATATTCTAAAGCTCCAGTGCTAATCAGTTTCATACTCAGAGACTGAGTTTTGCTGTAGTCACAACTTGAGTGATAGTTTAGAACATGAAGTGAGTGTTAAACGATTTGAACTTCATTCTATAGGACATAGACAGCCACAGAATGTTGCAAGTTCATGGACAACATGATTGCATTTGCAAGTTTGAAAGATCACTCTGTCAGCAGGGTGAAAGATTAGGAAGAGACAAGACTACAGAGTAGGACACTGATTCAGTAGACGTAGAATCCATTGAGAGGTGTGGAGTGAGGTCTTGAGCTAAGATGCAAATTATCAGGGCAAAATGGTTTGGAAGGTAATAGGAAGATTTTAAAAGGGTAAAATCAATGCAAGTTTCAAATGCAAGACTCAGTCATCAATTGTGTTGGCAGGGGAATGAGTTTGGCATCCAAAAATGATAGAAAAAAATATTATTTTGAATTGCTTCAATACTGAGATTTGGCAGTGTGGGGGCAAAATAAGTGCGATGTTGTTAGAGTGATGAAGCAACTGAAATGAAATAGTTGAAGGATGGTACCATTAGGGATAAAAATAAAGTGTTAGAAAAGAAAAGAAAACCCAAAAGTGTAGGTCTCCAAGAAGATGCTCACTAAATAAGAGAACAGAATATTTGGAAAGATGGAAGAAAGGATTACAAGCTCAAGTGTTAACAGTGGTCATTTTAATAATAGAAAATAAGCTTTTATTTATTAGTAATAATGTTCTTTACATCCACACAGAGAACTATGTATGCTCTCTACCATTTTTTATGCAATTATTCTCTTGGTCTTTATTTCATTTGAACATAGTTGACGTATATATGCACATATATAAGGTGTGTGTGCATATATGTATCCATGTCAAAATATGTATATCTGTGTGTATATGTACACGTATATATAAGGGATATGTGTGTATATATGCTATAGGAAAAGTAGAAACACAAACATATTGATGGCCACTTTCTCCTGACCATTGTGAAAAGATTACAATGAGGAGTGGTGGAGATTCTCGTGAGTTGCACAGGATATGCCATATCTACAGGAAGCAGCAAGTACGTAGCTCCAGGCTATTGGTGTCATGGAGACGTCATCTAATACAGAGGCTGAGCATATGAACTCCACATCCGAGCACCTAGCTCTGTCACTTACCAGGACCATAACCTCTGGCACATCACAGAACCTCTCTGTCTCAGTTTCTTTGTCTTCAAAATGGAGGTGATAATATCTCCAACCTCAGAGTGTTTTTATGACTGTTAAATTTCTTAATTAATTGCAAGCTCTTAGAAATGAACACAGGACATAGTGGACACTTATTAAAAGGTAACCATCCTTAGTAACATGGAGGGCATAGTTTTCTATTTATTGTGGTTTCTTAAGATAAATTTAAAATTTGAATTGGTATGTCAAATATTTACTTTTATAAGTATTTTTATTTTTTATTTCAGCATATCATGGGGGTACAAATGTTTACATTACATATATTGCCTTTGTCCAGCCCAAGTCAGAGCTTCAGGCATGTCCATCCCCATCGGACATGGGGTGTGCACCGCACCCATTAGGTGTGAATATCCAGGGTAAGGGTGAATGGTACTAGTTTCTCCAGCAGTAATAATTAATTGAAACATCTGTGTATTCACTCTTGGAGAGGCGACAGTGATTCTAAAGTTTGCTTTATGTGAAAGCCAGTACAACTCCCTTGGTATTTTGACCTAGGATGCCGCCACAGTTGAGATCTAGGCTAAAATTTTTCAAGATGACTGTACATCTATACAAAAGAAAAAAATGTGTGGGAATAAAACAGAGATGTGCATGTATTGCAAATTCAATCTATGAAAAATGGCATTACACATCATTGGGAAAAAGCCCATTTACTATTTATGAAATGCCTTTAGTATTGTTAAAATCCATAAATAATATATTAATTTTATTACTTTTTATTGAGAAAAATAATAAAACATTTAACAATTAACATGTGGAAATAGTATCACTAGAAAAGAATTTCAAATCTGAAGTCATGCCTTTGTTTCATCATGTGTTTCATTTCTGTATTGATAAGAGTTAATATAAGAAAGTACCATTTTTTGAAATACCAGTAATTGTGTACTTTGATGGAAAATATTACATTAATATTTGCACATGGTTTTTATTGCATGTAATCTGGAGTTGCCTGATGATTACCTGGAGAAAACTGGGCCGCTGAAATACCTATAATGTTTGTTTTAGAATACATGTAAAATGGATTGCAAAACCAATATACTTATATAAGCATATGTATAAAAGCAAATATGTGTGCATGTGTTTGCACACACTCACACACAAGCACAAATATTCCAATAACCTGTCTGGGCAGCATTTTTCTGTATGGGACAATGTATTGTGACTATTGATTTATAATAATACATATACAAACACATACATGCATATGTGTTTTTATATTGCATATATATGTTAATATTGGCTTTAGAAAAATTTTGGAATTTACAGCCTTTAACCATTCATTGGGTGTTTAGAAGATCATGAAGTGAAGTAAAAGTTTAATTAATGTTCCCATGACCAAAACTTTACCACATTGAAACATTCAAAGAAGTTAAAGTAGTGGTAGAAAGAGAAGGGAGACAGGGAAAAGCAGATCCACAAAAAATAACTATACAAAGCAAAGAAGGCTAATATGAGTATTCTCATCGAACACTAAGAACATGTGGTACTTAGCTATGTGTTTATGAAAAGTAATTAGATTTTACCTTAGTTTCTGTTACTTTTGAATAATTCATATCCATTACTTTTTTTGTACATTAATAGAGTTTTTTAGTTTAGAGATAAAAAAAATGAGCATCAAATGTGGGCTGCCTAGTTAGCCAGTTTTTGAAAGTGATTTTAGAAAGGTAACTCTCTGTAAGTATTTTTCACTATATCCAGATATAAGTGAGCTCTTATACAAAAGTTGTAGCTCATTATAGATTGTATATCAAAAGATTAAATAAGGCAAAATATATTCAAAATATTAAAGACTAAAGGAAAGAAATATTGAAGTTATGGAAATAAAGGAAGTCCTTCTTAAAAACACTTAAACCAGTAAGTGGCATAGGAAGAATATATAAAAAACTTCTGGCCAGAAATTTCCAGGAACTAGAATAATGCAACTAAATGGATATCAATAATATAATTTAATAGTTTTACTAAACTTGTTTAAAGAAAAAAATTTAGTACCAAGCTATGATGTATTACCCAATAGCAGAACATATAAATATTAAACTAAAACAAATTCTATCTCCAGTGTCTTTTGGCATACTGCTATGTTTAGTGTTACATGACTTAAAAAAATACTCTCTACATATCATTTGCCCATTGCTAAATTATAGTTGGGTATTTTACTTAATTTAATAAAATACATTCGTGATATATTAATAATACAATAGGACTGGAGATACAGAAAACTGCATGAATTAGCATTATTGTTTTGTCTCTATTCATCACCAATTTAGTCTTCTATAAACTGGAGTAAAATAGGGAAAAGGGGGAGTAAGCTCTTAGGCCTGTCAAGATTAATTGCACTGCCAGTGTTGTTAATCTCTCTCTATTCAAAAGAGTATAAAAAGAAAGCTCCTAAAACAAAATTCAGATGAAAATGTCTTCAAGAATCCCAAAAGTACTCATGGAGTTATTAATGAAGCCCTAATTCCCACTCTTCAGGGACAGTTTTTTAACATTTCAACTTCAGAGTTTCCCAAGAGGAGGTTTTCTTGGAAGCAAGCTGTGGACATCTGGAGTCAGTGTTTTGCGTTAACAGCGTTAGGTGAAGTGTGGGTGGATGTCAGCATCTCTTTTCTTTAGAAACATTTTGGAATGCTACCGTACAATGCTCTGCAGAACAGGCAGATTCCTGTAATTATATCACACAAACCCTCCCATTGCAGGCAGTAGAGATTATACACACAGAGCAAGTGAAAGGATGTATTTTCAGGGACCATTTCTTTAGTGAGTAACAAGAGTGGTGAAATAATAGTGTCTTTTATTTATAGAGTTCCTTAGTTCAAAGAACTCAAAGGAAGCGGTAGTCATGATCTCATTAACATGTAAAGCAGCTCTGTGAGAAAGCATAGAACCAATAACCATATTCTGCATATAGAGAAATTTGAACTTAGAAAGTGGTATGTGAGAGCCAATTACCTTGACGGCCTTATGTGAGGGGAATAGCGCTGGGAATACCGCACTGTGAGACCACCACTGCACGAAGCAATATGTCAGCTGCCTCCCAGGCAGCCTTCTGGAGGTTGCTGATGACACAAGGTGGTTGAAGTTGACCTTTATTTCCTTCTTAGCAAATTTCCCAACACCTGCAAATCCATGGATGTTACTTTACGTAAGGCAAAATCGTAACCAGAACAAATTTCCCAAAAGTGATTTCCAAAAAGGCTTAAATATGATCTTTTCATCAAGGTGATATTTTAGTTATTTTAGTTATATATATTGCCTAAAATGAATTAATGTCATGATTTTGAATGGGTCAACAGAATGGTGGTCATGTTTTGCTATGGCTGTAATAAAATTCAGGTTAGGATAAAACCAAAGATCTGAGACAGAGAATTAGAGAGGTATTTAGAAAAAGTTGTAGTGTAGTCCTAATTGAGAAATTCCAAGTTCATTCATTTTCTGTGAATTTGAGGAAATGATTGTAAAATCCTAAGTTAGTGGTAACCAGGAAGTCCTAAAGATACAAATCAAAGATGAGGAATGTTGACAATTACCTTTCATTAGCCTTGGATAGGAATGAGATAACTGCCTTCAGAATAAATTAGCCATGCCAAATTTTCCTATCTTTTCATGTACATTGTCCTGAACTGATTTTCACAAAGTAGTAATGATTACACTTTGTTTTTTCAACATCTATTGCTGTGCTTCCTGGAAAACCCTGAAACCTATAGCTCTTCAAGCATTTCAAATGGCAAATTCTTATAGCTAAGAAATAAATTCATAGAACTGAAGATTTAAATAAGAATTGTTTTTCTTTACTTGGAAAGCTTAAGGGTAATTTCCATATTCATGATTCAAAAGTCAGTGTTCAAAACTTAGGATTAAAGAAGTTTTGCTAAGACAAGAGCACTTGAACTTAGATCACATACATAGATATTAATGTCATTAATCATTCTGCTTAGATGCTATAGTTAAGTTAAAACACTAATTTTAGGGCTCTGTGGCCCTGGAAAATTCGCAGTATTTCCCGTTTTCTTAAGTTGTAAAATGAAGATACTTAATAAGATTGGTCAACACTAAGCTAACTGAGTAGTTATTTAAATACAAACATTCTATGCTTCAATATTTCTCGTGTTCATTGAGAAAGCAAAGTAATGACTCGTTGACAAAAAATTGGGAATGAAAATGTTTTTTTCTCAGAGTTAACTCCGTACATAAGACAGCACTGACTTTAGTCTCATTCTGTTGAGCCAAAGAATGGCAGGTTCAAAACTAGGAACTGAATGATTCAGCTTATCTTTAAATTCAAACCTACTTTTGCTTAAAGGATATTGTTAGTGTTAAATGAGATGATACATGTAAACTGTCTAACACACAGTAGTTGAGGAAAAAAAAATGTTGAGTTCTCTTCCTTTTTACTTATTTGTAGGAAAATCTGGCATAGTGAATAACAGTCTGAATAGATCCATCTTGGAAATAAAAGAAAATAGACTTCTGTAATTTAATATGGCAATCCCCACATAATAACATTTCAATACTAAAATTTGTTTGCAAATTGACAGAACTTCAACTGGAATTCAAGTTAATTATGTTTATTTAGAATATAAGAATAGACATATGACCTTCATTGTTTCACACAAAATAAAAACTGATGTTTATACCATATGATTGCAAGTGAAGTACACATTAAAAGCTATGCTACCCAAAGTGATTACATTTTGGACTTACTTAAACTGGAAAGGCTTAATAAGACACACATCCTTAATATAAAATATTTCTGCAGGCTATTGGCCTTGGCATTGAGCAATCCCACCAAATCATTTAGGAAGCAATTCTGTGTGTCAATTTGTGTGAATACATCTTTCTTTTGTTATCTACTGCTGTGTAACAAATTGCACATAATTACTCATAGCAACACCACCCCCCACATACTTATTATTCCATATTTTATTTCTGTGGGTCAGGAATCTGGACATTGCTAAGTGGGATCCTCTGCATTACAATCATTCACAAGGCTGCAATAAAGGTCGGGGCCAAGAATCTGTCCTGTCATCTGTAACCTCAAGTGGAGAAGAATGTGCTTTAAGCTCACTCTGCAGTGGCTGGCAGCATTTACTTCCTCACAGTTTCTTTGCATGGGGACCTCTGCAAAGTGACAGAGCGCTTCATCGAAGCCAGTGAGACAGTTTTCTAGCAAGATGTAAGCCAAAAAATTTGTAGTCTTATCACAGAAGGGGCATCTAATCACCTTTGTTATATTCTATTGGTTAGAAGTAACTAGATCCAGCCCACACACAAGGCAGGAACACCAAGCAGTAAGGATCATTGAGAGATATCTTTGAAGCCTTCCTGCCAGGTTTTTTTTAAGGTGATAGAGCAAACATTTTCTTGGTATCTAGAAAATTAAGTGAAACTTAAAAATTTGTGTTAGGCTTAAGAAATAATGTACAAAATTGAGCACAATCTAGATAAATTATACTGCTGAGTTAAATAAGTAGCTAAGGCATTTATGACTTAATTCAGACTCATATGAATTAAAAACTGCTAAATCTGGCAAAGAGTGTAAAATTTAATTGCAATGTTTGAGTGGCCATTGAAATTTACACACTGAGGAACTTTTTTGAGGGAGCAAAGTATATGATTTAAAAAAAATTTGTTGGTTCTATTTTTTTTTTCTGGTTTGCTGTAGAGAAATCCATGACTTGATCTATATCTGACTGTGCATGCTTTGATACCTTCCTGGGTTCAGATTCTGACTCCTTTATCTACTATTTGTATGCCTTAACTATTCATTTAATATCTTTTTGCCTCAGTTTACTTATCTGTCAAATTGGATTATATGGATATTTAAAACTAGTTAATACACAAAATACATATTCTGTAAATGAAAATTATTATAATCATTTTCCTCATAATACTAATATTATGTTGGTGGACTAATTCATTTAAATATTATCCAGTCAACAGCAAAGATTTATTAATTGCTGAAATGGTGCATATTGGTTTATATGGTAGTATGTACTATGGATATTAGAGGATAACATAACATTACCATTTTTAGCATTTTCGTGTTTGCCACTGTAGAGGCAAAAACAGGATGCTATGGGAGCATAGAAAGGGACATCAAACAGCCTAGAGGCTTAGCAAAGGTATGCATATCTAAAGTGATGAGGATTGCAGTGAATTAAAGAAAAATTGATATCTCTGACAGAGAAAATTGCACATGAAAAGGTTTCCACTTCTGGGAGCTCTAGTGAATGCTTATAATTTCATGTTGTCTCAGCGTCCGTTTTGAATGCAGGTTTAGCTTCCTCCCGCCACAGGCGAGGCTCAGACACCCTCCACACGGTTTTCAGTTCTACATCACATCCAAATGGCTCTTGCCAGTGGCCAGAAATAAGAACTTAGAGACATCTTTCCTGCCTAGAAGACTGGGCTCCTCTCTTTCTTGCTGCCTCCTTTAAAAGAACCATTCAGGTATTTGCCTGTGACCTTAAAGTGACCCACACCCTATTCCCCAATAAATACTGCCAGTTGCCATGCTCCCTCTCCCACCCTGCTCTCCCAGGCTTTCCTGTAGCCTGTAGGCATGCCCTGCACTTCCCAGGGACTGTAAGAACTGAAAACTCTTAAACCTTCACGTGGTGATTGTGTCAGGGAAGTGCTGATGGCCTGGCTGCCTAAAGGGGTCCCTGCTGAGTCTCCTGCTGGTGCTCTTTTGTCTGGGCCCCCGGAGACTTACGTGAAAAATACCACCAGCTAAGTTGGTAGAGAAACTGAAGAGTTTTATTGGAAACAGGAGCTATAATCCATTTAGTACTAATAAATTGCTTATAACTCATGAAGAGGTATGCATGGAGACCTCATACCAGAAGAATCTAAAAGGATAGGAAGAATGGGGTACATGAAAAGCTTTGTATGCCTATTGAGGGAATGTAGATTTTGTCAAAAAAAAGACAAAGTAAAAATTGATGTTTTCTTTAAGAATCAGGGAGATATATACTGTTGGATTAATTTAAAGTAATCCCTTAAACATTATAGATTGCATGTTTAAGATTTCTTAACCATTCTGAATTAGACTTGGCCCTAGTTAGACTGATCTCTGTATATTTCAAATAGGTCACAGTCTGAAATGTCAGTTCTTGGTATGCTCATGATAGAGGAAATGAGAAATATTGATTATACTTAATCTTTTTCAATTTTTTGAATATATTTTGAGTTAGTCTTTGGTCTACAAAAAAATAAAGAGTGATAAATTTGAAGGCGATAAATTCCATATTTTTAACTATTTAACAGTATTAACTAGCTTTATTAACAACCCAAAGCAATAAGTCAATGGAAGAAAATATGAACCCTGGTCTTAGCAATAAATAATAAACCAATATGAATTGGAAGAAAAGTGATTTTAATTTACAGTGAAGCAAGAAATAAGTGAACATAAAGACAAATTTTATTGTTATAACAAAAGGTGATAGAAAAACTCTGTAATAGGTATCATCAGTCGCTACACAAAATGTGTGTAGTACTCAGTAGTGTAGTTCAAGGAATTAACTGCTCAAATGAGCAGATGTTATAGCATGTAAATTACATCTTAATAAATGGTTTAAAAATGTGTTAAAAATAAATAAAATTAGTGCACAGCACTCCTCCCAAACTCCAAAATGGGGACAAGGAAATATTTTTATAAAAATGCCTAGAAATTAAACCAAAATTGGAGAGAGTATCCCTTTAACCAGTCAACATGGGATCTCTAGCTCTTGGAAAATCAGACAGATTATGGGGTGTAAGAGAACCAAAATATGGCAACAGTTTCTATGAGATTATACCTTGATGTCACATGGTTATTTCTACCATTCTAACAATTGATGGCATGAATGTTAGTATCTAGTTGAATATTTTCCTTTTATGCTTAGCTAATCTGCTATAAAGTCTCTGCTATATCCCATAGATATTCACTTATAACTCCAGAAATTCCTATAATGATTTCAAACTTTACAATCTCTACTAATAAACATTTGGTTATTTATATTTACTAATTTAATGACTTCTGATCATGCAGATAATTCAATTGGTTTGAGAAAAATTCTAAACCATAATATGTATATATTGTCTTTACTTAATATTATTCCTAATTTACTTATTTACTAAGCAAATAAAGATCATATGAGCTCTAAAATTATATATGATTCTTATTTACCCACTACTCCTTACTTCTTAGGGTGAGCCTTCCTGGTTAAAATTTTAGAGAAAAGAGGTGAGATGTTCTAATATCAGAGAACTGTGTTTTTGCCTTAGGCAACATTCCTTCCTAGGCTAAAAAAAAAAAAATGAACACTGGTAGAAATGCCTTCCCACACATTTCCATGAGTGGACCTTAATGGTAGAGTAGATGAATCCACATCTTTTAGGACTCTGCAGAAATAGCCTAAAGGGGCTCTTATTTTTTTTTATTGTATTAACTTTGGTATTACAACATAATAAAACATAAAAACATAGCATAACATAGCACAACCTTACCTAATATATTATAAGTTACTTAGTTTTATGGAAAATAACTCTTTTTCTATTACTTAGGTTAAGATAAAATGCTATTACATAATGTTTACAGATTTTATAATAGAATGTTTGGTTCAATTAAAAAGAACTGATACTCTATCAGGTTCTACAATTGGGAATTTCTCTGTCTTGGTATCATATATCAGAAATATTTACCAAGTAAGTGGACACTAATGACAACTATTTTTCTCAACACTTTTTTTTTTAAATTATGGAAATACATTTTATTTTTAACTTTCAAAAGTAAAATAGTTATATTTGAAGTAAACTGTTAACAAGATGTAGTTGATATCTAGTTAACGTCATACAGCATTGTTTTCTTTTCTTGAAAATACTCAAACACACTTGCATTGCATCCTTTAGGAAACAGGATATTTGCATTTAACAAGTTCTGTGAAGAACACAATTCTACAACATCCATGTTTTTCATGATACTTGAAATACTGAGTTAAATGTCAACCTATCTCTTGGAAGAAAAAATAAAACAACTTTTTGATCTGTATCAAGAGAATTTCTCAGAAGAAATGCACAGATGATATTGAAGAGTTGGCATGGGGCACACTTTCAGATTGCTCTTAACAGAAATTTCAAAAAGTATATTTTCTTGCTGTGAGGTCAAAGAACCTATTATTCACAGCTTGGTCTCTCAAGGAAATAGTTCCTAAAAACCATTTTCCAAAAAGAAAGTTAACTGCTAATGAGATGTATTTAACCATAGATTTTAAAATTTTTCAGCTCAAATAAAGTAACAAACTTCGTTCTGTTTTTCTAATCTGGTTATATAAAGACGTATTTCCCAGAAAATACCTTGCATTCTATAGACAGACAAAATTGCCACACCTGGATGAAAATATTTTTTATCAGTTAGTTTAATATTTACCATTGTGAAGTTTACTTGTGTTTATAGATACCATTGTTCTTAAATCAAAGCAAGACCAATAATACAGCTGTGTTACTTGATCTTATATAACTCAATGGTAAAGAAACAGATTAAACATAGTCTACTCAACCACTTGTTTAAACCAGCCATTTATCATATTAAAATGCATAGCTTGATACTGTGATTGTCTTGACAGAGCAGTTAAGGACACCGCTGACATTAGAATAACCTTACCTTGCGTGTGACATTTTAATCCTCCTCACTTCTAATATTTTCAGTTCTAATTTTACCGGATTTGCAAACAGTAAAAAGAGTATTTAAATTTTCAATGACTTACATCATGTAATTAAAAACAATTATTTTATATCCACATAAAACATAATATTGCCCGATATATTTTCTGGGCATTTCACTTGCCCATTCTTGTGATAATTTTTAAGAGGATAAAAGTCCAACTATTTTAACTGAATCTCAGGGTAAAATCAGTGCTCCAGGGAAGATACATCGTTTTTATCCTTTGGCTTTAGACATTCTTTGACAAATCATTGCATTCACCAGTTTAAGAAGCACAACCTGAGTTTCTGTTATATTTTCTATTTTTGGAATGTGCAAAGATTGGCAGATTTCCCATAGCAGAGTGGTCCCTGCTACACATTAGCAAATATTTAGGAACTACAAACACCTTAGCAATCATGAATGACATTAACACAGGATTTGTAAGTGGAAAATATGTAGTTATGAAATAGAATGGCCATTTCCAGGAATACGTGTTGGTCAATAACTGCAATAAAAATAGAAGTTTGTTTTGGTATGTGTAGTTATTGAGCTATATTAGAAGGAGTGCCAACACTGTCATAAATTGTTCTAAACATAACTCCAGAATTGCTGTTAAGTCAATGAGAGCTATTTAACTACTGATTGGCTTGCCTCTTAATCAGTGAGTGAGTTATATTGTGGGTTAGAAATATGTTCAGTGTTATATAAACAGGGAGGCTCCAGCAAAAAAATATTATGTCATCAAATTTAGCAAAAAATATCAGTCCAACTAAAGGTTACAAAGTCAAGTCCCTCAATATTTCACAACCCATGACTTTTTATAAGAAAAAACCATACTCTTTATGTGTCAATATTTGAAATTGTATAAAATATTGTGAACAAAAAATAAAAATGATACATATAAATACTTTCTTAAAAATTACAACTATAGATGCCTCTCCATGCTTTCAACTGATTCTTTTTCCCTTCCACAGCTCTTAGTCTTACAGTTTGCAGGTTTTCAGAAAGAATTGCAGGAGAGAAAGAGGAGAAATAAAGAGCAGTAAAAGCATTTTCTGGACACAAGTAAGGTTCAAATTATCATTACTTTTTGCCATACATTGGAAATGAGTTTTTTAAATTGGGCATTATAAGAAAAATATGGGTAAAATTCTTAACAAAATCATTTGAGAGCTAATGGCACATATTTTACCTCTTCAGTTAAAAAAAGGCTGTATTTCTTAGGTTTTAATTGATCTCATAACTAAATAAATGAATGCACAAACGAAACCTATGCCTGACACACATACTGATGGAAATACACGATGACTCATAATACATTCATTCCACCAAATTGTACCCCTATCAGATTGAGTTTTTAGATCTAACTGCCAATTAAGACCAAGGAAAATGTAAATATTAAAGCCAATGGAATGAAATCAGTAAAATCTAGAATGTGGGAAATCTCACAGGGAAAAGAAATAGAGGAAAATAATTGCAAGTAGCAAAAAAGAGAAGGAAATAGAAACTATATATTAAAAAAACAAATAAATATGAACAAATCGCAATATTTGGGCCTTACTTTGTTTCTGATTTGTACAAACAAATGCTTAAAAAAGACTATCAAAGTCATATGAAAACCAACTGTGCATTTTAAATTTTAAAATATTAATGTTTTGTTTATATTTTTAAAAGAGTAATTAGAGGTATGTGCTTAAATATTTATGAATAAAATAATGTGCTATCTGAAATTTACTTAGAAAAAAATCTAGAGATGCTGGGGATATAGTTACCATACTATAAAAAATGAAAATCGATCCATCATGGTTCATTATATTACTATCTTTACTTTGTTATGTGTGTAAAATTTTCCACAATAAAAGTTAGAAAAAAAAATTGAAAAATTAAGTTTTGGAGACATAGACTAAACTCAGATAATTTGCCAGAAATAAAAATTTTTGAAGATGCACAAGTCATTTATTGGTGAGAAAAATACAGTGAGTCCAGAAATGCCTCATTTTTTGAGGCATACTATATATAGAAAAATCAAATAAGGTAACTGCTTTTCAGTATATATTTAACTCAATGTTATAATAAAAATATTTTTATCGTCTGTAACAAAAACATAACAAATAGTTTTTGGTAGATGTGGCAGTTGAGGGTTGTGGGAAATTTCTGAAAGTTTCATAGACCATAATCTTGTCTTTCTGCTTATTTTAGTCTCAGTAGGCACATTGCTCCCCAATAAGTTAGAGGACTGCGCTATGTTTGACACCAAATACACTCTCCTTAGTGAACAAACCTACACTTAGCACGTCTTTTACTTTGTCAGGGAAGATGGCTGTCTTATTATTTCCAGATGTATGTCTTATGGGCCATTTTTGCTTGAATAAATCCCTTATATTCAGCATTGAAAAGCAGTAGTTGTGGATCTTTATCATAAAAAGTGTATTTTAATTACATTGTGGGCTAGCAAAATTGTTATAACTGTTGTCTTGAAGTCTTAGAATTATAACTAAATTAGAAAATCCCTTCTGAACCTAGCTGTAATATATGCAGCATTAGGATAGCAGAAATTTTATCTTTTTAAATTTAGTCTCAAGCCTTTGGTGATGCCAGATTTCACTCCCTAAGAAGTGATCAAACTCCCAGAATCTGGCTTATTTTATTACTGAATAAATCACTGAAGACAAGGCTAATTATAAAAGAGATTGCTACTATTTATGGCCAAATATATCTGTAGTCTTAGCAGATTGGGTATAAAGAAGTTTTAATCAGGAAATACTAAAAATATGTGACAAATATATAGACATTTTGTTAATGTATTTTCTGCTGGGGTTTCCTCTGAATGTTATTAAAGTTGTGTAAGGGAAAACTCATAAATTTCCCAGGGGATATAATTCCAAAATTTAAGACTAATCTTATTATTAGTAATGTGATCATTGCATTTCAAATTAAGATAGGTTTAAGTCATTTTGCTTTAATGTCAGCCTATCAATTTTTTTAGAACCATATGAACATTATGTAATTACAGTGAATTATACAATTATGTGATATGAGATGGCTTGGTGGGTTTTATATCTAAAAATGAAATGATTTAATTTGAATTGATTATTGTTTATATACCATTTGACTACATGCATGAGCTGATCATATCATAAAGAAGAAGTGCTTAGGACAGTGGATATAAAAGAACATTTAGTTTACTATTCAAGGAATAGTATGCCAAATTAAAATTCTGGATTTTAATTCAATATTTATAAACTGTATCCTGACTCCCTGCCTCAGTTTCTCTATTATTCAAATGTGGACAAAAGGTTAGTGACACTATATGCTATATCGAAACACAAGAGTGAACATAGACAAAAAAATAGACATTTTTGGAGCTACAGATGTAAATTTTAGAAATACTGTTTTATTGTTACTTTGCTGTATTCGAATATGTTCACACTCTGATCTCAAAGGTCACTAATTATGTCCTAATCACGAAATTTTATGGTATTTTCTTGTTAGTTTTCTTACCGTCCTCTCTGCCAGAATTTGTAATGTATATTTCCATTCATGGAAATATTCTTCCTGTAGATCCACATTATCTTGTTTCTATTTCTAATTCTCTGTTTTCACCTTCATTTTATTTCAACTAAAGTGTCTTAAACATGTATGATAATGCACCAGAGATTTACATATACAATATATGGTGTAAAATACTAAATAATGTGGCCAAGGTCTATACCCAGAAGTTAGAGACAGAGTCAAGAACAGCTCTTGCTGACTTCACTCTGTCCATTCTTGCTTTCACTCTCTGGGTGTGTACTATTCTGGCTCAACTAGTTTCTTCCCAAGAAATCCATCCAGTCTTATACTATTAACTATTACATCCACATGGATAAATTCCTAAACTTGTATCTTTAAGTCTGACTTCTCACCTAAACTTTCACCTCATTTTCAACTGCCTACAAGACATTTCCACGTGAACATTTTTCTAGTAACTTTGAGTACAACATATCCAAAATGAAATGCATCTACTCTCCAAATCATTGCTGTTCTATAATAATATTCCAAATGTAACACATTTTCATCAATCATTCAGACAAGAAAACTTTAAATAGTTCTTAATCATTTCTTTTTCTTCATCTCCCATAGCAAATAAGATATCATAAGCAAAAATATAATCTCTTTTTTATCACTCATAATTATTTCTGCCTTTCAAGTCTTGGTGCAACAAATTTAGCTCAGGACTCTGATGCTTTATACATTCAGCTCATTGCAATAGACCCCAACTTTCTCCATCTGTCTTTTTTTTTTTTTAGTCAATCCATTGTGAAGATAGTTTTCAGCAAATGACTTTGTATTGCTTTCATAAATCAAAAAAGCCCCAGTAGCTATTCCATTGCCTTAGAAATAAACTTTCTCTCCTGCACTCTAGAAATTCTACCCTCACTTGTAAAAAAAAAAAAAAAAAAAAAACAAATAATGCCATAACTACTCCCAATATATATCCTTTAATTCCAATCAGATAAAACAAAATGTTTAAGCAAAAGGAACAAAGAGCTAGATGTTGTATTAACCGTGAACCAAAATGGTCATAGACAGCTAGATGATAATTATAAAAAGTTAGGAATATTCTATATAGTTCCTTGAATGCAAGTGGATAATATACATACATATATATATATAATGGAGACCATTATACTAACTGAAGTATTTAACAAATGGAAAAAAAAACACCACATATATTTGCTATTAAATTGGAACTAATCAATGAGCACACATGTGCACAGAGGTTTATAAAACCCAGTGGAAATCATGAAGGGTGTAGTGGGAGGAGGGCATGGGCAAAAACCTACCTAACGGGTACAATGAACACTATCTGGCTAATGGGTACACTTAAAATCCTGACTCAAGCATAACAAAATTGATACATGTAACCAAAAACATTTGTATCCCTGTAATATTTTGAAATAATAAAAAAATTATAAAACGAACTCAAATTTTACTAAGAGGTAAACTTTTTATTACTGATTGAATCTTGTAATTGGTCTGTTCAGGTTTTCTATTTCTTCCTGATTCAATCTTGGTGGATTATGTGTGTCCAGGAATTTATCCATTTCCTTTAGTTTTTCCTATTTGTTGGCCTATAGTTGTTCATAATAGTCTCTAATGATCCTTTGTATTTGAGTAGGTTCAGTTGTAATGTCTCCTTTTTTATTTATGATTTTATGTATTTTAGTTGTATCCTTTTTCATGGTCTTTCTAATTGTCTCTTGATTTTGTGTATCTTTTTAAAAGACCATATTTTTGTTTTGTTGATCTTTTATATGATTTTTAGTCATGATTTCATTTATTTCTGCCCAAATATTTAATATTTCTTTTCTGCTAATTTTTTGGGTTTGGTTCATTCTTGCTTTTCTAATTTTTGTGGTGCATTATTCAGTTGTTTATTTGAAATCTTTCTACTTTTTTGATGTAGGCATTTATTGCTGTAAATTTCCCTCTTACTACTGATTTTTTTCTGTATCCCATATGTGTTGATATGTTGTATTTCTATTTTTATTTGTTTCAAGAAATTTTTAATATTCTTCTTAATTTCTTCACTGACTAATTGGTCATTCTAGAGCATGTGTTTAATTTTCATGTATTTGTACAGTTTCCAAAGTTCCTCCTCTTACTGATTTCTAGTTTTATTCCATTATGGTCAGGAAAAACACAATATGATTTTACTTTTTTGAAATTTGGAGAAACTTGTTCTGTTGCCTAATATATGATCTATTCTGGAGACCATTTAGCATGCTAATGAGAAGAACATGTATTTTTCAGCTGTTGAATGAAATGTGTAAAAGTCTGTTAGGTACATTTAGTCTATAGTGCAGTTTAAGTTCAATGTTTCTTTGTTGATTTTTTGTCTAAATGATCCATTCAATGCTGCGAGTGGGGTGTTGGTAAAAGAATTGAATAGTCTGGTTAAATTATTAAGATTTACTCTGTAGTAATGATAGAGTTTAAAATATAAATTTTGTTTTATTTTTATCACTTATTTTAAATTTCTTTTTCATCAAATGATTTAATATTACTACTGAAAATCAATTTTTAACTTTCTGTTTCTTGATTCTCTTAAACATTACCTTGTAAAAAGTGTTAAGAATATTGTTTGAAAGATTGAAAGCAGGATGGGAAATAAGAGGAATTAGTTATTGATAAATTTTATAATTCACTGTAAATAAAAGTTGGCTTAGTAGTCAACAATTTATTACCTAGAGTAATAATGAAGAAAAAATAAATGAAGCCTTGGTTTTATTATACATTTAAAAATAGTTAATAATTAGAATAATATAGAGTTGGCATAGTTCTTTAACATCCAATTACATTTAGCTAAACAAATACTGAAATAAACTTTAAATATATGAATATAAAAGAACTCTGAAGACATACAAACATGGTATACTTTGTGGTTTTTTTCTACATCAATTGTTGGTAAAAATATGACTTGATCTTGGTTGAAATGTAGGTGAAATAGGAGTTACAAGAAGAATCAAAGGAAATTAGCAGTCTCTCCAAATACAGTTAGAGGCCAAGAAGAAATAATTTCTCTCATTGTTTTAAGAGGTGCCAACATTTTGCAGTAGCCCCTTCTTGTAAATAGCTTTTAGTCAAGTGCATTTTGGTATAAATTGTATCCTTGCTAAATGTTTCCTATTCTTATTCTGAAATTTGAGAGATCATAAAAATAACGATCACTTTTGAAAAAAATATTTTTATTTTGCTTTGTAGACTTTACCTGATTACGTTCTTTTTTCAATAAATGTAGCTCTGTGCATAAAAAGATGTATAGATTATAAAGAGAGTGGGTGGGTGTTGTGTCAGATTAATCTGTGTGATTTATTACAAATCTGAGGATGACCTCTGGTCACGCAGGGTCTGAGAGCATGGCCATAACAGTTTATGTGGCACTACTTGCTTCACTGACCTTTCACTCTTGGGGTTTTAAAATCATTTTGTGAAACTCTTAAGGTCATCATTAACCCAAACCAGCACTGCATTCCTTGCTTCTGGCTTTTATTTTCAGCTGCCTCAATTTTTTCTTCCAAAATATTTGCAGAAATCATGATGTAAACAGTTGACAATTGAATAGCTTAGATGGGCTTTGGATAAATAAAATATTTTATAATAAAAATATTGGACTTTATTACTAAAATACATACTTTATGAAATAATAACTAGAGTTAACATATAACCTTTATTGCCATTTCTGACTAAGACAAAGAAGCAGTGGAGGAGAAAGGAGGGGAAGAGTCGGAGGAGGAGGAAAAAAATAATGACTACCTGGGGTCATTGTAACAGAAAGAGTGAATGTTTATAAGCTAAGCAAATCATATGCATTCAACAGACTGGGAGAAGTAATTCAGTAATGTATCTTTAGGTATAATATTGATGGCTGAGTTTTGTACTGTAATAGTAGAGTGAGGGAAGAAGAACAAAGTACAGATAAATTCATAAAGTTATTTATCATTTGGATTTGGATTAAAGTATGGAATACATAATTGGAATCACACTTCTGTAAATAAATCAATTCTTCTTTCCCCTATTCTTTACTTTTAGTATATATTCATTTATGCATTCAACAAATATATTTGAGCATATACTCTGTAACAAGAACTAATCTAGGAGTTTTACTTGAACAAAACAGATGAAATTCCTATGGACCTCATATTTTGTACCTTCAAACCTTATAGACAACATTGAAGAAGACCATTTTATGCCATGGTGTCTGACCTATTCATAGAGTGAAAAGAATGGAGTATAGAGAAAAAGATTATAAAAACTAAATGCTACTTTTATCATGCTTTTTTAGGAAAAAGAATTTAAAAAATAATATTTTTTAATTACCAGCCTATGATCATTTTGGGCTTTCTTTTTCTTTGTTGTAATAGACATATATTAGAGTTACAGATATAGACCAGCAACAGCTGTTGTCATCATCTTAAACACTTGCAAAAAGTATATGTGTTTGAAATTTCTTTAAGAAAGTATAATTTCATAGACCACTATCTTAGATAAGGCCTTTATCTTTTTCTTACCTGTATTACTGCAAAAATCTACCAGTCTCCTGCAACCTATTGGGTTTATCCCCTTCCAATCAATTATTTAATGAAAAAGAATCCAATATCACTGCAACAATCATGATTATGTCAGTTCTTATATAAAATCCTACATTAGCTTTCTTGAATCTTTTGAATAGATCAACCATTCCTATCCTTCGGTTTGCCTTGCCATTTTCCAATCAGACTCAAATACTTAGGGGATCCCAGATCAAGCCCTGCTGGATTGTTCTTCACTGACTCTCCACACTTCATGTTTGTTTTCACCAAATCCAATTAGTACATCAGACCCAGTCTGGATTTCAGCTCTTCCCTAGGATTTCCCTACTTGCATAGGAGCTCCTCATCATCCCTTGACCCACACATTAGGTTAAGGGCTTCCTAAACCTCACATTATTTCCCTCCTCCTAGCACTTGCCATAGTTAATGCATTTCTGTTCACATGTCTATTCCTCTCTATCCTGTAAGCTATTTAAGAGCAGTTTGTTTTTCCAGTGCTTAAAACACAGTTGGTTAAAATATATTTGTTGAATAGGTGATTGAAAGATGGAAAAACCAAATACATATCAATGTAAAATTCCATTAGCACTGCACACGTCCACAATTCTTTATCTAAAACCCTTAGAACCTGAAGTATTTCAGAACTGAGAACTGTTTAGATGGATAATATGTTCAGAAAGATAATATGGTACAAATAATGTAGGTTATGTAATAATCCAATGGATTCTGGAACAAAAGTAATAAAACAAGTTAATATTTTTGTGACAAAACTTACGAGTATTTCTAGTAAGAAGGGTAAATAAATACTAGTAGATAGCCTCATACCAAGTTGGGATAAATGAATACCAATAAAAAATCATAATCAGTTGAGGTCAGACTTCACTGCCAAATGAGTTTAGGTGAGATCAATTTGTCTGTCATATGAGTTACCAGATTAATAAATATAAATTAATTAAAGAAACAAAACTGGTTTCTAGACCTTTCTGGATTTCAGAATTGTAGGCTAGGGATTATGGATCTTTATCTTTATGAATGTTGCTACAACCTAGTAATTACTATGTTTTTCATACTTTAAATATGTTCATTTTATAGGTATAGAAATATATCTCAAAGTTTCCAACTTTTTATATTTGCTAAGACAGAGAGATATGTTTTTCTTTATAAATTATAGGACCACCTGATTTTTTTCTTTTCCTAGTTATCCAATAATGAATTTATGTTTTCCTTTAAAATTAAAATGAGTTTTCTATATATGGTAGAGGCATTTATCACTTTGCATATTAAGCAAAATATATTAAAATATGTCTCCCTTAATCTTACTGTTATTTTAACATGCAACGTACTAAAGCTTTAAAAATATTCTTTTAAAGTTATATGTCTAGGCAATAGATGTATATAAATAGATTTTGTATTATCTTTCTATTATTCTAAGGCCAACATTTCAAAATCAGACTCTGAAGTTTCTTTTGGAATAGATCTCAATTTTCTCCAAGACAGGTTACTCTTTTAATTTCTTCCTTAACTTATAGAAAGGACAAACTGTGTGCATCTGTGAGTGTTGCAGATTACTTCACTGCTACCATGAGGTGTTCTTTAAAACTTTTTACTGTAAAAATATGGAAATTGTTTTAAAGTAAATGAGATTACCCCTACTGCAACAGACTAAAGGAAAGAAATTAAGCTGATCCTGCTTCCTCCACTGGTTGCAGACCAGCAGTCTTGAAGCTTGGCTTTGTACAAATTGCAATTTGATATAGTAGTTGAAAAGTGGCCAGCTAACAGGGAATTGCAGTAATCAAGTTGTTGGGGGAAAAAAAAATCAATGCACTGAACAGACTTTCAATCTTATTATAAGACCAATACAAGTAAAGACAAGCCATGGCCCTCTTCTGCTAGCATCAGTATGGATAGGGAGGAGGGGAAAAAAAGAAAAATAACTTCAGAGTGCTAAAGGAAAAGATACCATTCAAAAGACCGCTAAGAATCTAAATTATAAAAATTGAAATTGATCAAAAGCCATTTCTGTCATATGTTAATAAAATAAATGTTCATTATGAAGTTATTATATGAGTTAATAGAACATTTTTATTTTTTGTATGAGTTAAATTACAAGACATTTGATCATAACCAGCTTTACAAAGTTCTATATAACTCAGGGAAAGTAGCATATTGTACTAAGGTTTAAATATAGGCAAATGCTAATAACTTATCATAAAAGGCTCAGTTATACAACTTTCTTTTTCAAATATTAGTATCCAGAGCAGCTTGGGTATTGCAAATTAAACCAAACCAGATTTGGAGTCTTACTTTCATTCAGGGGCATACTTTCTTTCCAGGAGAAAAAAAGGAGGAGGGAGGATTAAAAGAGAGAAAAATGGAGAGAGGAAAGGAAAGAAAAATTAAAAACAAAATGGTGTAGACTATTCTCTTGGGGGCAGCTTAGGCCTAAATCAATCTGAGGCTGCTTTTGAAATGCAGGCATACGTTTCCAAGCATTATATTAAAATTTCATGATCAATAAAGCTGAAAGCTGCAGAACATACAAGCAAAATAAGTGCTGACAATTCACCAGCGTATGAATTTAATAAAATGTCATCTTCCAGCCTCAGCAGTAGTGCCAGGAGGAGATGACCATTCTGATTAGAATCTGTCAAATGAATCTCTATTTGTCAGGTAATAATAAACTCAAGATAGTACCTTTTGTTCCAGGTTGTGTTTACTCTCCAAAATACAGCAGTCAATTCATATTCTAATATAATTCTACTGTTTTCACACGGAGTCAACAAATCAAGCCTAGACCTTTTTTTATTTATAATGGGGGAAAATCCAATATTATTTACCTACTTTTATACTACGTATAGATAACATCAAGACATGAGGACTAGTCCTCTCTCAGTGAAGTAAGTTTTCATTCCAGAGGCTCTGCACATGCATTCACATCCCACTCATCTCTTTTTCAATGCAGTTTCATCACATAGGAGCCTTACTTGTTATTTGTTAAGGACATTGAGAATGTTGCCTTCTGTACTTACTGAAAAAGTCAATAAAATTTTACTTAAGATATTCTGCATGGAACCAGGCATTGAGAGAGAAATATTTACAAAAATAATGCGTTTGGGCTTAAAGGAAACTCCTGTCCTTTTGAAGGTCATTCATAATGTCAGGTTAAAGCTGGGAAAAGCATGATGATCAAGAACCCAGTGACTGCCTAGAAATACGATTTCTTCTTCTCTTTTTGTTAATTGAATCAATGGCTTGAGAAGGACTGAAAAGAGCACTTGAAAGGATTTAAAAACATATTTCATTCCCAGAAATGACGCATTACTCTGTTTGTAGCTATTGCTAAATATCGCTATAACCTTGTAATTACTATTAAAATAGGCTACGGGAATAGTCTAAGAGTTATACTTAAATGCTGAGAGTTGCTTTTAAATTAATCTACCTACCAATTCACCCCCTTGTCCCTGATTATTTTTTCAGTAAAGCAACTATTCAGGGACTTATTCAGTTATTTATTCATTTAATCTATTTATTTTGACAACCTACTACATTTCAGGCTTTATGGTCTACAACTGAAGAGTCCCTTGCGTTGATTATTGCTGGAAATTCTGTGACATTTGCTCTATTTTTATGAGTTTGGATGATACTCTGAACCTACCCATTCTTGTCATCTTGCTTATTTTTTGTCTGTCCACTGTGGTTAGAGCCCTGTCTGGAAGATAAATTTCTGAATTTGCTAGGATGCATAACTGTTTGAGATTATCTAAAATAGATACAAGCAGGTGGTTGAAGATTACAGGGAAAGCTTTCAACCCTGAAAGCCGTGGTTTTATGAAAAGAGTTTTACGTAATGTGATGTATGTTTTTCTCTTGACTGAAGTATAGAGCTGGCTTAGCATTATTTGTTCTAAGTCAATAGTATATATTTTTTTCAGTGTTTGAGTTCATCTCCAGAATGAAAAGAAGTCTTTAATTTCTCAAAAACAGTTATGAAAAAGTAACACCGAATGAGCTCTGGGCACGTAAAGCATTGGAATGTGTTGCATGGAAAATTTACTAAAAATAGAAAAGTTAAAGGAGGTAGCAGTATTCCATACATATGAAGGGAATGAAAGCAGAAAATTAAAAGTCACTAAAAATGTTGCAACTTATTTCTTTCTTTTACCAAAGTATGCTCTATTGCATTCAAGAATGTTTCATATTTGACATTTTTACTTTTTCCCTCTGGAGTATAGTCAAGTCATAATTAATGAAGCAGAATATATTAGAAAGTAAACTATATACTTTTATAGGGGTGAGGGGTGTTGACCTTATGCTGTTTTAAGAGAGTCTTAGTATGGATGTAAGTTGACTTCTTATTCATATTCTATGTCAATCAGCATGTTGAAATTTTTGGTTGGTTGTTTTTGCAACACATACATAACCTGTCAGGCGCATTTCCCTAAAATTTTGCTTGTACTACACATAGTAAACCACATGGTGTAGAAATTGAAACACTATAAAAGCTCTTCTTTCTGTTACGTTGGCTATTACTTATTAGAAATTAAAGCAAGCCAATAACTATAAATTCATCATTTATCATCTTCACAAACCTTCACATTGACTGCCTTTTCCAACAGAGGTTGCTGTCATTAATTACTAACAGGATGTAATGATAATAAAATTTTCTTACCAACTCCTATTATAGATGCCCCTCTGAAAGTTTGTTGGTCACAAAATTGCTCCCTGGATGTAAATTTTACAATTGCCTGATTTCAAAAAATTTGCCAGGTATTTGAGTATTATGCTAGGAAGAGTGGTTTAAAACTCTGCAGTGTATAAACTTTAAAATTTGGGCAAATTAGTTTATTTGGAATAAAAAATGTGCTTACATTTAAACATGGGACTGAATTTTCATGATTAAACAAACAAAAAATCACACACACCCAGGACAGGTCTTAAAACAGAAGTTCCTAAAACATTTCTTGTTCTGTTTATCTTTCTCTTCCTTCTTTTTCCAATCATTATAAATTTGAGTTTATTTAGAGTTTTAGTGTATATTCCCCTTCTTTTTCTATCTGGAGCAATGTTTATACATTTCCTACCTATGTCTAGCTTTTTCAGTGAGAGCAGCACAGTTAGTGGAACAGTGGAATCTGCAAACACGGGTCATAAAACTCCTACAGCTGTGTTGAATTCAGTAACTTTTTAGTTACTGAATGCATCCGATGTATTCTTCTGGATTTATATGAAAGTATGTTTCCTTGATTGCCACATATGTCAATTAATAACACTCACACATCCTATGAATTAATGTATGTGAAAATACTATATGCATCCCAGAAACCTAAATTTCAAAGTTAACTTTTTAGCATACTGCCTAATGATAGCAAAAGTAAAGTGTAGGCAGAAGTGTGCACTACGTTTATAAAACATGTGAGCGTATGTTTATGTTGCCAAGTCAAATTAGTAGATCCTGAAAAAGATATAGATTACTCTACCAAAAAACAAAGCAAAATTTTGATTTCTTGATAAAAATAGAAAAATTCTCTGTATCAGGTATGTGTGTCTGTATGTGTCCATGTGTTATCCTCTCAAAACATCTAAAACCAAAGCGTATTTACTGAGAGAAATGCCAAAGATAGCAAAAAGAGTGGATGCTAAGACAATCAGTTTTCAGAGAAGACTTTCCAAAAAAAGAAAATCCCAGAATTCTTAAGCTTCAATAAAATACAAAATAAATAAAAAATAGAAATCGATTTATGTCTTTAGATAAAAAAAATCCTTAAAATCAGAAATGAAATGAGTAGTTGTGATTTTAATTATACTTAGGGTTTTCATCTGTGCATTTTGTTCCCCGTTGTCCTAATTCATCTGTTAATTGTGTAACAGGATTGGATTGTTTTGCTCTAAATGTGTGTCTTCTTTTCATTATGCCTTTTATTCAAAAATGTTTCTAGTTTTACCTTAAACTCTCAGTTCACAGAGTTATTTTCCTATTTCTTACCTTTCTGATGAGAAACATTCATTTAACAAAATCTCCTGTTTTCTGAGGTATATTTTTGCAGAAAGTTTTCTTCATTCGCTAGTCTGTTTTCCCTTTTTGATTTTTTATTTCTTTTTATTGCTGTGGTGTCTTTGCATCACTGCCATGTCATTTCATCTGCGGTATCTCTGACGTAGCTAGTTCTAATTGGTTAACATTTTTGCCCAGACACACGTGTCTGTATTTTCTTTGACTCCATTTTCCCTCTTGATGGCAGCCTTGTCTATATCTTGTCTTTAAAGCTTCAGTTTAAAACCTGGTCATTGATGCCTTGTTTTCTACCTGCTTGATTAGTGCCCAGGAGATGTTGGAATATAGAAAGCCATAATTGGATGGTTTTATTCTTCTCTCTACTTCATTAATTTTGCAGAATAATTCTGGAGTTTATCCTTCATAGTCAGGAGCATGTGATATTCCTCTGGGAATTTTCTCTCAATTCTGTGAGGTTTTTTCCCAAACCCAGGCTGAGTCATCAGGCCCCAGTTTATGACAGAAGATCTAGAGAGGATGATGATATTAATGGGGTATAATCACTTTCAGTAATATCTATTTTCTATAGCTATTCAAACAGCTTGGGAACCTTGTTCATCTCCTCCTTCCTTAATCACAGTCTTGGAGATACTTGTTCACTCTTCATTCTTTTTCTCTTTATCTTTTGGAATATCTATAAATACTATTAGGGCATTCACCCTTTGTGCCCTTTCTTAACTTTCTTTCAGCCAGAGACAATTTACAGTGTGTGCCACTCATTTAGTTTGAGTGTTGCCAGTATACTTTGCCTTTTATAATATTTTTTCAGTTTTGAGGGAACAAGGTTTTGTGTTCTTGTTTCTAATCTTCTGTATTTCTTCTGCAGAGACAATTTCAAACACTTGGCCAACCATTGCTTTACTGGGAAGTCTGAAGTAACTGGTGACAATAGATAGCATGTTAGAGAAGAATCAATGATTATGAAAAGATGGTTAAAGTTATATGATAAGTACTCAGGATTTTAATTCCAGCTGCTGTACATTCACTGCCAGTGGCACAGTGGCTATTATGAAATTTGTCTGTTCAGTTACCATTTTATGTCTCAAGGAAGATGACAAATATATCCTTCTGGTTCTAACTGGCTATTGAAGGTTTAAAAATACGAGCTGGCACTTCCAATTTCTAGTCTGGCATGTAAGGAGCTTAGGAGTCATCACTCCATCCTAAGAACAAATGAGAAGCTGAACAAACTGAAAATCAACAACTCTTCCTGGATATGTCAGAGAAGTGAGGTCACAGGGGAAACGATTGCCCCCCAAATTAGAGAGACAGATAAGCAAACACAGAGAATCACAACTTACTGAAGCAGAAACCTATAGGCAAAAACCTCCACGGGAACCAGTACTGGGGTAGAAAAACCTCAATTGTAATTGACAAATTTTTGGAGGCTCAGTCTGGAAAAGTCTGAGATTTAAATACTCTTGCGGGGGAGTCCCAGTCTTATGGAGTCCCCCATAACTTTATAAATATTATCTCTAAGATAATATTAGCAGTCTTAACAGGTTTCTCACAATCAGAAAATAGTCATTCAAATATGCCCAGAGCATTCTGTTCTTAATAAGCTCTGTCCTCCAGAGGAATGATTTTACTAAAGCCTAACTGGGCTGGGGAAAGGGAAGTACCCAACTATAGCTCCCTCTAGCCTTGCTGTCCCAGCTAAGGTGGAGGAGTGACTGAGGAGCACTTGTGAAGTTCACAGTCCAGGGACGCAAGCTCAACAGAGGACTGGGATGTAACTGTAACACTAGAGGCACTTCCCCACACCTTACCACAATGTCACTGAAGTCCTCTTTGCCACTGTTCTTTTTACCACGTACATCATTGTGCATCTTTCAACAATAAATTGCAAGGAGTACTAAAAGGCATAAAGCAGTTTGAAGACACAGAAGAAACATCGGAACCAGGCACAGATATGGCAGGAATGCTGGAATCTCTTAATAATTTTTTTTATCTGTGCAATAAACCCTTCATGTTTTCCTGTCATGGAAGGTGCACTGTCTTTACATGTACTCACTAAATTTACCAAATTCAGCCCAACTTCACATTTATCTTGAAAGTTGTTGAAGATACCTATTCCCCATGTTGTGTTTGCAAGAGTGCCCAAAGCAAGTAACTTCATAGCAAAGAAAATCTGTTATGACCTGAATGAAGTATAAAACCTGCACCAAGTCAGTAGTATCAGTTGATTCACCCAAAGTGATTGAAGAATATATATTTTCCTTTTGAACTATTGCATGAAGTTGTTCTGTTAAGTTGAAGGCTAATTCATGCTGCCAATCAGTTATGGTTCTACTTGAAAGGGGCAGTTGTTTGTACTTTGAAATGCAATCTGTGTCTAAGCATGGTACAACTTTGACAATGGATTCTTTCATGATTTCTACAACACTGAATGGCTTCCTTTTTTTCCTCTGAGTATATAAGCTACTTTATAAGTTGCTTCAGTGGAATTATTTCCAGGTCTTATTCCTGCTTTGAAAGAATTGTCTTTGCTTTTGCCTTCCATCTTTTAATTTCTGCAATACAGCCTTTCATGCCTCTCCCTCTAATTTAAAATATTTGTGGTCCTTATGAGTGTTATAATGCTGATGAGCATTGAATTTCTTTAATGTTGATATATCAGTATTACAAAGCAAGCAAATCATCTCATCTTTAGCAGAAACAAGATAATATTGGAACTCCCAATACTCATTAAAAATCTGCTTTCTTCCTTCAGCATTCTCTTGGTCTTCTTTGCCATTATGGGCTGTTAAGCAGACACAATTAAAAAAATACTGTCAAGCTGTATAGCTATTCACAAATTTCACTTCAAAGAGAAACACAGTGCACCATTGTCAAAAGCTGATAACAGACTAGAATACTCAACTCCCATAAACTCCTACCAACCAGCCTCTTGTGGTAGTTGCACCAGTCAGGCAGGGGAAGTTAGAATTAAATCATCAGTGCAGCAGCTGTCAATGTAGCCCTTATGACTTACTAATTTTCTAATTGTGCCAGTCCATCTGGGGGTATTATTTCATTGAAACTTATTTTATTCTTTGTTATTTTAAATATTTAAATACCTTCATTTTAAAAATAAAAATATAAAAGGTGAACAAAAATGTATTAATAAAAATGAAAGGATTTGTTCTGTGAAATTTGGATTCAGTCAAAAGGCCACATTTAAGGACCTAGAAGGGCACATGTGGCCTTAAGGCGGCAGGTTCCCCGTCCCCTGATCTAGTCAGTGTGTTAATCTGGATTTCTCTATCTTTCCTCCTTGAAAACTGTTTTCTTCCTCTTTAGAAAAGTTCTCCTTTAAAGGCCTTCAAATCAATAAGTGTTAATAAAGTCTTTGTCAAAAAGTGCTTAAAATTGTTAAAAAATATA
This sequence comes from Lemur catta, assembly GCF_020740605.2. Classification (NCBI taxonomy): domain Eukaryota; kingdom Metazoa; phylum Chordata; class Mammalia; order Primates; family Lemuridae; genus Lemur; species Lemur catta. The sequence continues at coordinate 11,660,352 of NC_059146.1, forward strand.
TAGTACTAGAAGAATTGTTAGAATTATTGAAGAAAAATATAGGAATGAGGCTTTCTGAACTTGAGAGGAAAATAATATGACTGTATTAAATAATACTAAAGCTTAATAAACATCAACAGTGTATCAATTAAGTGGAGGTAAGTTGATCTTTTCAGAGCAATAGCTTGACATAAAATGACATAAGGAAAACAAATTGCATAACTATGTTATAATGGGCTGCTATGGGACATTCAAGACCACTCTTAATATGGACGACAACTACAACTTTACAGTATAGTTAGCAGATTGATTGTAAGGAGTTCTGAGATGCTTCTTTACTTTCAATTTGTCTAAGACGTTTCAAATGGTAGACCAGAAAATGAGTTAGTGAAGTTTCTCTTCTGAGTATTGGGAATATATATCTGGGACCCTTGATAAGCTCATCATCCTGTCCCTGCTATATTTATTCAAGCCTGATAATCTTTTTATCCTCTCAAGTAGGTATGCTAGTGAGACAGTACTGCAGGGCTTGCACCATTTTTGCTCTCCCTTGTAATTGAAGGCTGAGTAGAAATTTAAGGAAATACCATGGTCTCCAGTGGGAAGTAGGATTTGTATTTATCAATATTGTGGCTTTATTAGCAGTTTAAGGGAATAATGGTAGCTTCTATTATTCTGTTTTCCAGTTGTAATTTATAAAGGACATGGTAGTGTTTTAAATTGGTAATTAATTTAGGTGAGTTTCAGAAGTTCATTTTCAAAGTTAAACCGTAATAAGACAGATCTTAGGACTTCTTAACAATTTTACCTTGTCATTACTGTTGTTATTAGATATGACTTATTGTAGCCCTCATTTTGTTCCTGGTCCCATACAATATGACTTACCTTCATCCATAATAACTCTGTGAAATAAACAGTGTTATTAGTATCATTTGAAATTACCAGCTATTATTATTAAAAGAAAAGAAGCCAAGAGCTTCATAATATACTACATGTGAAAAGAACTAAATTCCACAGCAAGGAATGAACGTATGTCAGACTAAACATGTCAAAATAAAAACATAAATGACCTGTACTCTAGAAAGAAAGGAAAGTAGAAGGAAAATAAGGGGTGGAAAAAAAAACAAGAACAAAATTGCTTTTACATTGATTTGTAAATAAATAGCCTTGCTAATTTTTTTAAAACAAATATTCTAGAATTTTCAAGGCTTCCATCACTTACATATAATTTTAATCAGAAGCTTGATATGAAAAAACAATATTTTTAAGTTGCTTCACATAAAATTTATCACCCATAATCTCTTAAATATTTTCTATTAAAGTATCTGTGAAGTAAATAAAGCTGATTTAATACATTAACTTCTACACTTTTATAATTTTGAATGAATATGGTAAAAACCCTAAAATTTATCTCAAAGTTTACTTAGATTTTTATAAATAGAAATGTAGGCAATTATGCACACTGGATTCAAGAGCACACGGTCTGGACTCAAATCACAGCTCCAGTCACTTATAGCTGTGTTACCTTAGGCAAGCTATTAAAGTTTCTGAAAGCCACTTTCTTTATTTGTAAAATGGATACACTCTTGTAGAGTCATATAGAATCATTTAGCTCTTTTAAAAATATATCTATATCCACTGTCATTCCACAGGTTCTTAAATTTATTTCTTGTGACTATTTTATGAAAAAGAGTCTTTTAAAATATTGGTGATTTTCATCACCTGGCTGGACCTCTATGCTATTTGATAAATGAAAATAGAGTACTAACAATAAATTGTTAACTTCTATGTGATAAGCTATCCCAAATGCTGTTGAATACTTGAAAGTATTGCTAAGGTCCATATAATTGCTTAATCAGATCTCAGGGGACCATTGAGAACTCCAATGAAATGGAAATTAACTATGTTTTATGTCTTAATATACAGTGGTTTCTCCTTATTGTAACCATTTCAGGCAGAGGTGATTTGTGACCATTAATTAGATAATTGAATACCAATTAAGCCCTTTCTCCCAAGGGAAAGGCTTAATCTTTCAGATATTCAACAGCTGTTGGCCATTTGTTGCATTCCTGGTTTAAACTGGACTTCCCACCAATTAGCTGTGTTATCCAGTGATGAAATAATCATTTACACAGGAGAAGGAAATCAACCAATCACAGTCCCTCACAGAATTACAAAACCTTAAAGACTAATGAGGTAAAGAAAAGAAAATCCTTAAAGCAGTTAAGATTGACAAATCATCACTTTCCAGAGAAGCTCACAGAAACTGTATTAGTTTGTGTAGTCTGGGCTGCGGTCACTAATAGTCATCAATTTCAGTGATGTAGCATAATAGAATACCTGTGCAAGTTTACAGACCACTGTAAGTTCTTAGAAGTTCTTACAAAATCTTCCAGACATTCAATTTGGCAGACATTTTGCCACCTTCAGCATTGGTTCTCAATGTTAAGTTACTCTTATTTGCATAGTCAACCTTAAGGTGCCACCTCCAGTTTCCAACTGGAGGAAGACGAAAATGGAAGAGTGAGAGTGCATGGGAGATTTTTGTGTTCCACTGTGGAAGTATCACCATTTCTTCTCAAATCCGTTGGCCAGGATTCACATTGCTGCAGCTCCAGTGGAGCCTGGGAAATATACTACGACTGTGCATCCTGGAAGAAAAGGACATGGATTTTGATGAAATACTAGAAACCATTGCCTGAGAATATATTGAAATATACTACGACTGTGCATCCTGGAAGAAAAGGACATGGATTTTGATGAAATACTAGAAACCATTGCCTGAGAATATATTTATACAAATATACCCACTAAAAGAAGGGACTTAGCCTATTAATGAAAGGAGCTGAAAATATGCAAGTAAAAGTTTGAACAGAACTAAACATGATTACAGGAAGATAAATTCACTGTCATCACCTGGCTGCACTTCAGCCTGGTACACTGTGTGCTTGTAAGTGTCTCCATATGTATAAATCTTTACTGCTTTTCTTCAGTGTCTAAGTTTTATTCAAAGTATGAAAACTAGTAAAAAGAAGATAGGTACTAAACTTGCTATAGATGTCACCACATTCACTTTGAAGTAATCTATGTACCAGGCATAAATTCAGCTTAGAACCTCACCTCTATTCATTGGTCAGTATACCCTAGATTAAACAATAATAGATAGTTAATAAAAATATCAGTAACATCGATAACATAGATTTTTTTTATGTGGAAATATACTCATATTGAACTCTTATGTAAAGATGAAGTCAGACCAGACATCTATAAAATGGGTCAGGCAGCCTCTGAGGAAAAAATAACTTTTATTTTCAGTTATTTTAGGAAGACCTTGATATAGGATTGGGGAATGAAATGTGGATGTTTTCCTTAGAGAAATATGAGGTTAATAACTGGTGGTTGTGAGAATGAGGAACTCCATTCCATGAAATCAAAAGTTACCAACAGCGCCAGACTGAGGGAGAAGGGGCAGGGGAACAGCCATTTGCAAGTGGCCTTGTCAGCAGAGAGAGAGAAATGGGAGTGGAAGAAGTGGGGGACGGATTCTGAGTACATATAGGGGGAACTCTCAGAGACAGGAGGGATGCAGACAGAAGAAAATGCCTAGCAATGATAACCTTCAGAAGACTTCTGCCATGGAAATGTATACCGTAGGAAAAATGTCTTCAATATTATAACAGATAACTTAAGGAAATTTAATCACTAATCATGGCCTCTATTTCCTAAAACATTCTTTCAAATATGCACTCTAAGATATTTTTAAACAAGTAGCAATATAAAAAGGGATTTTTTTCTTTAATATTTTGTAGTTATTTTAATCTATCATAAATTGATTGACCATCTGATTGATCTTAGTGCCAAGGATTTCTTTTTAGAAGTGGATATATTTAGTCAGTAAGAAACAAAACAGAACAAAACAAGATATCCAGATTTTAAGAAGCAAACAGTCTCTCAGAAATTCTGTGGAAGTTTGTGACAAAAATAAAATAATGTTGGCAATGTTACATAATACCTTAGCAGACCTGTAATATGCAGTAAGAGCTAACATTATGCTTTGGCATCATTAAATGATGCTAAGTATGCTAATTATGAACATCTAATAATAGTTGGAAATATCACCTAGTTTTAGTATCATTAAAAGTGGGATTAAATCATCTAATTACAATAATACCTTCATTTTGTGCAGCACTCTGCATTTCAGTTTTGTTCAGGGCTCTACAAATTATTTGATAAGTATGACTTGTTGATTTTTTTACCATAACCTTATATAATTACCAAGTTGGTGTTACCATGAAAAACAGCTTCTACTTACAAAGAAAACAGAGTCCACATGATAAATAAACCATCTATGGTTAAACACAGACACAAAGAAATCAAAAATAAAACAAATATGGCCAGAATAAGGATAAGAACTTGACAACAACAAACAAGTTAGTTTCAGGTCTTTGATGCTAGGTCAACATAATTCATCGTAAAATTCCAAGAGGCTTTTTATCTTAGTTCAGATTTCTATAACAAAAATATCATAGACTGGATGGCTTAAAACACAGAAATCTATTTTTCACAGTTCTGGAGGCTGGGAAGTCAGAGATCAAGATGCCAACTGATTTGGTTCCTGCTAATGGTCCTTTCTTCCTGATGTTCTCTTAGGAGATAGGGTGAGGGGAGAGAGAGAGTTCTCATCTATCTTGTATCTAGTCTTTTATATCCTTCATTTTTTAATAATAGCTTTATTGAGATATAATTCACATTCCATAAAATTAACCCTTTTCAAGTGTACAATTCAGTGGTTTTTGTTATAGTCACACAATTTTGCAACCAACATGACTATCTAATTTTAGAATATTTTCATCATCACCAAAAGAAGCCCCATACCTATTAGCAGTCACTATCTATTTCTTCCTTCCCCCAGACCCTGGCAACCACTGATCTACTTTCTGTTTCTACAGATTTGTCTACTCTGGACATTTCATAAAATTGAAACGATACAATAGGTGGTCTTTTGTAAATGGCTTCTTTCACTTACCATAATGTTTTCAAGATTCATCCATGTTGTGACATGCACTTCAATTTTTTTTATGGTAGAACAGTATTCTATTGTATGGACGTATGCTACATATTGTTTATCCATTCATCAGTTGATGGATATTTGGTTTATTTTTACTTTTTGGCTATTAAGAATAATGCTGTGATAAAGATTTGTGTATAAATTTTTGTGTGGACATATTTTTATTTCTCTTGAAATAGCTAGAGTGCAGTTGCTAGGTCATATGATAACTTTATTATTTCTTCCTTTTGAGGAATTTCCAAACTTTTCCAAAGTGGCTGTGCCATTTTACTACCAGCAATATATCTTGTGTGTATACTTATAAAGGCACTAATCCTATTCATGAGGGCTCCACTCTCATAACCTAATTAACTTCCAAAGCCTGTACCTCCGAATATAATCACATTGTGGATTAGGGCATCAACATATAAATTTTAGAGGTTGAGAAACATGTAGTCCATTGGATTCCATTCCTAGATTCCTCCATTCCCCAAATTCATGTTCTTCTCACATGAAAAACAAATTTATTCCATCCCAAGAGCCACATAATGTTAACTCATTCCAGGTTCAACTCTAATTTCTGAAGTCTGCAGTCTTACCTAAATGTCATCTAAATCAGTTATGGGTGAGACTAGAGGTACAAATCATCCTGAGAGAAGATTCTTTTCCAGCTTTTAATCTGTGAAACCAAACAAGTTATGTTCTTCCAAAATACAGTGGTGGGATAGGTATGGGATAGACATTCCCACTACAAAAGTGAGACCTAGGAAAGAAAGGAGGACTGATGGGGTCCTAAGTCAATTCAAAACCTAGTAAGACAGATGCATCAGATGTTAAGGCTCAAGAATAATTCCTTTTTGACTGATGCTCTGCCTTCCAGACCCACTGGGGCAGCAGTCCCACCCTTAAGACTCACTGGGATGATGTCCCACTGTTCGCCCCAGCTCTAGCTTGTTGAAACAGAGGCATTGCACCTGCCCACATGGCCCACATGACGCTGTTGGGCAGCAGGCCCTCCCTTTGAAACTGAGGTAGAGGCAGCCATGCCCTCCAGCCCATGCAATCTGGGCCTGTGATGAGAGCGGAAGCTCTATTGACCCATGTATTGCTTTTGGGACTATTTTTGTGTGTTGAAGAATAGCAGATTTTTGCAGCCAAATAGGTCTGTAGTCTAGTCCTGCATGGTCTATGAAGTCTGACAAACTTCCTTCATTTTATCTCATTTTCTCCATTTCCTTTAGTCCAAACTGGCAGTCTTTTTGCTTGGGTAGCTGATTAGGTTCATGGTTCACACCCATAATAATCTCCTTATCAAAGGGTTGTTTGACCACACATTTCTTTTTTAATTCATTTATTTTTGCATTTTATTATAAGCCATCAAGAGGAACCACAATACTCCTCCAACATTTTGCTTAGAAGTTTCTTCAGCTAAATATCCAGATTAATTGCTCACAAATTCTACCTTCCACAAATCACTAGAATACAAATACAATTCAGCCAAATTCTTTGCCACTTTCTAACAAAGATCACCTTTGCTCCAGTTTCCAATAACAGGTTTCTTATTTCCATCTAAGACCTCATCCCAATGGTCTTTAGGGTCAATATTTCTATGGACATTGAATGTCCATATGTTCTAGGAATATTCTATTCATGATTACTTATGTATTCTCTGGTATTTCCCTACAGCTCTTCTCTCTGCTTTTGGAGCCCTCATCAGAGTCACTTTCAGCAGTCCTTACAAGGCAATTATCAGCTGTGTCTATCATGTACCTCAAAACTCTTCCAGCCTCCACCCATTACCCAATTCCAAAGCTGCTTTCTCTTTTTAAGGTATTTGTTAAGAGCAGCACCCCACTTCTCCATACCAATTTCTGTCTTAGTTTGGGTTACTGTAACAAAAATTTCATAGGTTAGGTAGCTTAAACAACAGAAATGTAAATCTTACAATTTGGAGACTGGGAAGCCCATGATCAAGGTGCCAGCCGATTGAATTTCTGGTGAGGTCCCTTTTCCTTGTTATGTTCCCACGTGGTGAGGAGACAGATCATCTCTCTTGTATCTGTTCTTGTAAGGGTACTAATGCCATTCATGAAGTCTTCACCCACATGAGCTAATTATCTTTCAAAGCTCCACTTCAAAATACAGGTGCATTAACGATTAGAGCTTTGACATATGCATTTTGCTGGAGCACATCAATTGAGTCTGTATCACATTTCTAGATTGGTGTGAAGTTAGGAAAACCTACTGAGAATATAAAGTGGTTCTAGGAGATGAAAATACTTCTGAAAACTTTTTTGGAAAAGCTTCTGGAATTGCCTCTAAAACACAGGTTTTCTTGAAAGGAACTCATGAGTGACCCAAGAAAATCAAGTCAATTCTTTGCTAATTGCTAAAGAGTATCCAAAATGCTGTTTCCACTTAGCACTTAGTTTGGCACCTTTTTCATAGTTTAGTCATTAAATCCTTTCTATTTATCCTTGTCCAAAAACAAAAACAAGTTATAAAAACTATTTACTTAGTAGTTTTTATGTCTCCGTTCTCCTAAGTTTGCCTCTTATAAATCTGTTAAAAAACTATCACTATTACTGAAAAGAGTGTTTATGGTTTACAGGTATAAATTGATTATTTTGAAGTACATTTGACCAGAATTGAAGAGTTTGAAAAGCTGGTGGTTGAAAATATGAGTCTAAAGTTATTATGTCCACATTATTTGAAACTCAAATCTTAAGTCTTTCATCTGTTTCATGCCAAAGCCAACAATAACAACAAAAACAAAAAAAAGAAAAAAAATTATTTGTGTTTGAAGGTCCTCAGCATGTAGCACTTTCTAGACTAATGTAGCACAGAAAATTGCCCGAAGTACTGGTCACTTAATGTATATGCCTTTATCCTATCTCTATTTATTTAAAAAGATTTAGAGAATTTCTATATAAAATTATAGGAAAGACAGACATATTTTAATAGGGACAAAATAATGTTAATTTTTTTCTCTGCCAGTTCTAAGTACAAACAAACAAGTAAACAAACAAAAAACACCCTTGAATTACCACCTGGATAGATTTTAGAAACTGTATTGCTAGTTTTAAAATGTTCCATTCCTACCACAGTAAATCAATTCTTGGTTGACTCCTCATTCTTTTAGCAATTAACACAATTTATCAGGTAATGAATATGCAACAAAAATAACCCTTAACAGATTTTTCTCCATCCTGGTTATGAAACCAGGCTGCATTTTTCCATATGGCATTCCAACTGCTGGCACAATTGTCTTACTTCACTTGGCACTGACTGCCCTATTACTGTCTTCTATTGCCTTTTCTCATAAGTTTGTGTTCAAATTAACCATTTCTACCACTTAAAGCAAAATTGTTCAATCATTGCATTTTGAAAATGACAAGAATTTTTGAGAAATTGTATGAGTTTTAAGCAAAGAGCTGAAATTAGATGTGGGCTGCTTGACAATTTTATTACAAAAACAAAGTCTGAAAGTATCATTCTGTGTTTTAATCACGAAAATGCATAAACCTTTTTTTATTGTGTAGCCTCCATCTTGCATCGTTGGCATAGATAGTGAAGTTGAATATAAAGGACAGGAGAATTGCAAAAGGAAGTATGAAATTGTTCTCAGTATTGTTAAAAGCCAGCTCGCTAACCTTTGGCAAGCCACAGAGTTCTTCTGTATCTCAGTTTACTTAGTGCACGATGAGCATGTGATGCCTGCTCTTTGTGTATTTATATTACAGGGATGAGAAAAAACTGAGTGAAACAGGTGAAATGTTCCAAATTGTTATATATTTAAAACAGCAAAAACTGAGAATGCTGTAATTATTGGAATAAAACCAGATATCTTTGATGTTATTTCTTTCCGTCTGGTTTACACTTTAAATCTTTAAATGTATAGCTTTAAGATAAATATAACTTTTAGTAATATTTTAATCTATTTAGAAACTAACTTGTTCTAATTTTCTAAGTGGTTTAAATCAATGAGTTTTAAGGAATGTCTAGCTATCCTGCAGTAGATAGATTTTTAAAAATTTTATTTTATTAATATTTTAAGCATTTAGGTAAAAAATGACTATAAGAATATGATATGGATGATATTTGTAAAATTAGACAAAAAAATTAATGGTTGTCTAAAAGCTCTATATCTATGTTGTCAATATTGGGAAAACAGAAAAACAAAGATGAATTTAAGAATATTATGAAAGAAGAAAATATAATCTTAAAACTGGAATGTCTCTAGAAAAATTAGTTTTTTGTAATACCCCCTCGAAATATCTATTAAAGGTATCCACATTTGTGCATAAAGGGCTTTGTGTACATAGATGGAATCTGCTCAAAGAGTTCTGTAGCCAGTGGAGAAATACAAGTACTATAGAAGAAGCTATGTAAATCTACAATAGAACTTAACTAATATGAAATTTTAATGATAAATCACCCTTACAGGTCACTGCCTCTTCTGCAGCACTATAGTGTTCCACAGTTTCTTGATTATTTGACTTATGAACTGTTAAACATCCACGTTATCACAGAATACTGTGAAATGTGTACTATTCAACACTGGTTTCTGATGGTTTCATGGGACATGCAGACTTCATATGTGTTCTCAAATGCCGTATTTTGTATATTTCATGTGGATGTCTATTTTGTAATTGATCGCATACCAATGTGTGCCCTCTGACTAAAGATTGAATTTGAAAGGGAAAACAATAGAAAAGCTTATAACTGAAAGGAACAATGTGACAACTTTGTCTCCCTAAGAAACGTGCCCATCATAAATGTTCTCTTTTCCTCCTTTTACTGTATAAAAATAAATACAAAAGTGAAGGTCGCAATGTGAGACAGTCACAGTATGTGCTTATTCCCTGGTTACATCCACTCATCATCTCTGTTTTCTTAGACTCTAAACTGAAAGCTTCATACCTTTATCTAATTTAAATGTTTCCTCCACATTCTCAAACTAAATATCCGCACAAGCTGATTTCTAAATTATGTCATTTCCTATGATGGCTTAGACTGCTAATGGTAATACAAAAATCAGGTAGAAGGTAAATTTTAACAAGTTAACCAACTGACTCAAGATATATTGCTTGAGCAAATTCACAGGGCCTTTGGTTCCTCCTCTGAAAATTTGAATGTGCCGAAGTGTTTACCAGGTCTAAGAATTAGAGGCTTCTCTTATTTATTTTGTAAAAGTAATCTAGAATTTAGCTATCAAATACTCAAATGAAATTTGGTAAAAAGAGAGAGAATGAGAGAAGAAGAGAGAGAATGAGGAGGTAAAAACTACAATGATCTAATAAATTGTGAGCATAAAACCCTCACGTGGTTACAGTCTTAGAGTAATACTTGGATATGAACCACGTGTCTAGTTGAGTATTGTGAGAATAAGGTATATATGACAGAAGGTGGGTGAGAGTTAATTGGAGCAAATTACAAGCATGTCCATGCCTCATTTTAATTCATGAATCTAATTTGAAACTTCAGCTTAGTTCCAATAAAGAGAGAAAAGACCCTATTATCCCACAAAACCATGGATTACATTACAACACGTTTCCTACCAAAGGGGAAAATTTTTCATTACTTAACACTAAAGTGCTGAAACCATTAGTGTACCCTTTTAGACTTAAAATAAACATGTGTATTATGTGCCTGTATCTCCCAACGGAGATTGCAAATGGTGTCACATTGCACTGTGGATCCATTAGTAACATAATGGCATCCAACCATGAGTCTTGCTAATGGTTTAAATTGGAAAGTATTTTTTTTCTTTAGTTTAAAAAAAAGAAGAAAGAGGGAGACGGAGAGGAAGCTGAAAAGAGAGAAGTGGAGAGAGAGAGAGAGAGAAAGAGAGAGAGAGAGAGAGAGAGAGAGAGGAAATGGAAAAGAAGAAAAAGAAAAAAAAAGAAAAGGCCAGGAAAGGAAAGGAAGATAGAAGAAAGAAACACTTTCTCTCTTGTTCTTTTTAAGTATACAGTAAGGGTAAACCTATGTTTCTGTTGGATTTTTTAGGATGTGACACTTTAAGAAGAAATGAACGAATCAGTAGATCCAGTTCTTTGAATAGTTGTCTAGCATGCAAGAATTAATAAAGGGCATAGCCCATGTAAACTCACTTAGCAAGGTATTTTTCTGATTAGACAAAAGAGAACTGTAACATTTAAAAATTGGGGCATATGACCTAATTTGGCATAGATACATCAGGACATGATAAAACTTGTTTGTATAAATCATGTACAGAGAAAGCTAATTGGCTTCTCAGTGTGACTTACAATATAATCCTTATAGCAAAATTGCTGTAATTACTAGAAAGAAAAGGGGAGGTGGAAACTTTATAGTCATGAAGCATATGAACAACTTCATTTCTAGAAAAAATATTAGAAAAAAAATTGTAGACTAAAATTTCAAGTATTGAAAAAACATGAATTCTTTATTTTCTTACTATATTTTTGAGTGAATATAAAAACTAAGAGATGGGACACATTAAAATGTATCACATTGTAACTAAAGCATGGCTCTCTCTGACTGCTAATATAGAAGACAGGATACTTAAAAGAAGTTTGTTGGGGAGATTTCTGACTCACAGATACTGGTTTTTTAATGTAGAAGCCAGAATTTTTCAAGAAACATAACTATATTTTTGGTAACTGAATAGTGTCCTAAGGCCACCAAGCTCCATTAAATTCCTCTCTCTTTTTTGAAAAGAGCCCTGCTGAGATTAGTAATTCTGATCATTATTTCCTTAGGAAAATATAGGCATATGTTCACTCATTCTGCCACGTTGCACTTAAGTGATTAAAAATTCATGTTCCAAGTAAGAAGCTGTTAAGTAGCTAATTATTTATTCTGTTTACAAGATATGCCCCAACTGGTTAGGGAGAATGGATGGTGGGGGCTTAAGAAAGCATTAAATATATTTAGGGTGAGAAGGCCAACCTGCCTCCTGGTGGGTATATTACCAAGTGGTACAAATTGAAAGAGTGCCTTAAGCAAGCAAACCACCCATTAAATAAATGCAGTAGTCATTGTAGGAAGACATGGAGTATCTTTTACCTCTTAATAATCCCACACACAAAATCTATTTGAAATTCATTGTCAGAGAAACTCTATTCATTACTTACCTCAAGCTAGCTTGTTGAATGAAAGAACACTTTAAAACTCAATGCATATCATAGTAGTAAGCTCTTTTTTAAATAAGGGATTGGGGGTAAAAAAGAAGTAGACTTCAAATAGGATAAGTATATATTTCCTAAAATCCCAAAGGATGCACACTAAACTGTTAAAGAATATATGTAGAATGAAATTGGAAATGGTCACTAAAAAACACTAGTGAAATACATTTTTATAAAGCCCTCAAAATTAGAAAGATGGATATTAATGGGATACTTAACAAAGGAATATGAAGAAACCAATTTATATTCTGTAAAATTAATTCAGTAACACTGAATTGTCTTATTATTCTTATGACTTGCACAAACATATATAAGCTGTAGAAATGATAATAAAGTGTGCTGTGAAGTACACATGAATACGTTGTGTAAAGTCTGTCCCTGGGTCTTCATAAATCTGTTCTAAAGAAGAGAGTGACTGAGTTAGATTTATGAGCTGAAAAGGTGACCTCAGAATGTTGGAAACACCTAAATGACCATTTTATGAGCTTTTAATATTTATTTCCAACTTCTGTTAGAATGCTGAAGGTCTCTGGAGCAAGACTTCTGCAGCTCAGTTATGAATACATGATTAAATGTTTATTGAGAATGTCTGGAGAATAGGTCATTCTCATTAATTAAATAAATCTAGTTAATAAACATCACATAATTAGCAATTTTCATAAAGTTTTATATAATCAAATATACTTACATACTATCATAAAATTTCCAATCTATTATATTTTTGATAATTCAAGACCTCATTTGAGATTGTAGTTGTGGGCATTTATTGGTATTATACTACATTTCTTTTCAAAGTAATAACACAGAATAGATTTTATCACATAAGATTTTCCCTTGGATCCTACAATTTAAGGCTGCCACCTTTTGTTATTTCTGATGGTAGGGCAACACATAGACATGGCTGAAAAAACTGATCCAGGTCTTGCAACAATGATCTCAATATTCTAGTATTTTGTCATTTATAGGTTTGTTTATGACTTACACCTCCCAACAGCAACCAGGCTAATACAACATAAAATGCAAATGTATTAGTTAACATCATAATTATGAGCATTTCCTGTATATTTTTTTGCATTCTGCTTAACCTTGCTCAATTCATTTTTTAGTTTTACAGCTCCATAGGAAAACTATTCTTTTTATTCTTTGAGTTACATTTTTAGAACTTGCAAAGCATCCATTATAACACAGATTGAATGTTTACCTTCCATTAATGTACGTTTTAACCTGCCATTAATAAATTCAGCCTGTCTGCAAAACTAATACCATGGCTTAAGGAAGTAGATGAGATGCATAGCAAATAAAAATATCAAAGTAATGTTTTCAGCTTTATGGAGCTAAATGCTATACCGATTTCTCGCATATTCACCTAGAATAGTAGTTGGCAAAATACAGCCTCAAGGCCAAATTCAGCCCACTACCTGTTTTTGTAAATATAGCAGAGTTTTTCGGGGACATTATTAAACATGGGCTCCAACAACTAGTGAAATATAACTTCCAAGCATAATGCCTGGCAGTACATATGATAGCAATCTAGTTGGTGGGGGCTGGGGGGTGGTTATGCAGGGCCAGGTACAGCAATCACTGATGTAACTTGATCATTTTAAACTATATTTTTTGAGTTAATTTCTTAGTGGTTGCTATAGGGATTACAATATACATCTTAACATCATAATCCTTTTAAGATTTACACTAATTTAATTCCAGTGAAACGTACAAAATCTGCACTTAGTGCTATTAATATTATTCATATATCTATAGCTACATCTATATCCATATTTCTATCTCTTTGTTTCTAGCTCTCTTTCTATCTCTATCTGTTTCTCTATATCTAATTTCTACATGAGTGTGGTCTAAAACATATATCACTGGAATATTTGGGTGGTGAAGAAGTAGAAATTGACATTTACAGAGCCTGAATCTAGTCTTTGGAAAATTGTCCAATATTTAGATATTCAAAATAACAAATGAAAAATTTATCTCTTAGAATTGCCTAGTCAAAGTGGGATTTCTCTCCTGTCAGAAACAAACTTGACTGTACAGCATATAAAATAATAAGTGCTTGATATACCATTTTAAACTTATAAAAATAGTGAAATAATTCTATTGAATAAGGACTCTTTTCCACAGTATATGTTTTTGTCTGCTTTGTGAAAGATTAGATGGCCATATGAGGATGGTTTTATATCTAGGTTCTAAGTTCTGTTCCATTGGTCTATAACTCCCTCTTCTTGTGCCAGTACAATGCTTTTTAGTTACTATAGCTTGAAGTCTGGTAAATTGATGCCTCCCAATTTGTTCTTTTTGCTTAAGATTGCTTTTGCTATATGGGGCCTTCTCTGGTTCCATACAAAGCGTAGAGGTATTTTTTCTAGGTCTGTTAAAAATGATGTTGGTATTTTAATAAGGATGGCATTGAATCTGTAGATCACTTTGGGTACTGTAGACATTTTAACAATGTTGATTCTGCCTATCCATGAGCATGGCATGGTTTTCTACCTGTTTACGTCCTCTGCTGTTTCTTTCCTCAGTGTTTTATAGTTCTCCCCGTAGAGGTCTTTCACCTCCCTAGTTAAATATATTCCTAGGGATTTTATTTTCTTTGTGGCTATTGTGAAGGGTATAGAGTCTTTGATTTGGTTCTGAGTTTGACTGTTACTGGGATATATGAATGCTTCTGATTTGTGTGTATTGATTTTGTAACCTGAGATTTTGCTGAATCTGTTTATCAATTCCAGTAGCCTCATGGCAGAATCTTTGTGGTTTTCTAGATATAAGATCATATCATCAACAAAGACTGATAGTTTGACCTCTTCTGCCCCCATTTAGATGCCTTTGATTTCCTTCTTTTGTCTGATTGCTCTGGCTAGGACTTCCAGCACTATGTTGAACAGAAGTAGTGATAGAGGGGAAACCTTATCTGGTTCCAGTTCTAAGCAAAAATGGTTTCAATTTTTCCCTATTCAGTATGATGTTGGCTGTGGATTTGTCAAATGACAATAATTTTTTAATGCACATACAATATAAAAAGATGTAAATTTTGACATTAAAATATTAAGAAAGAAGGTATAAAAGTATTGAATTTTTGAAAGCCATCAAATTTGTTATCAGCATAAAATAAAGTTAATAACTACAAGATGTTTTATGTAAACCTCATAGTAAGTACAACAGAAAAACTTACAGTAGATACTCAAAGTATAAAGAAAAAGGAATCAGGCCGGGCGCAGTGGCTCACGCCTGTAATCCTAGCACTCTGGGAGGCCGAGGCAGTGGATTGTTGGAGCTCAGGAGTTCAAGACCAGCCTGAGCAAGAGCGAGACCCTGTCTCTACTAAAAATAGAAAGAAATTATATGGACAGCTAAAAATACATATAGAAAAATTAGCCAGGCATGGTGGCGCATGCCTATAGTCCCAGCTACTCAGGAGGCTGAGGCAGGAGGATTGCTCGAGCCCAGGAGTTTGAGGTTGCTGTGAGCTAGGCTGACACCATGGCACTGTAGCCCAGGCAACAGAGTGAGACTCTGTCTCAAAAAAAATAAAGAAAAAGAAAAAGGAATTAAACTATACCACTACAGAAAATAATCGAATCATGAAAGAAGATAGCAAGAGAGGAACAAAGTAATGAAGGATCTACAGAACAGTAAAAAACAATTAACAAAATGGCAATAGTAAGACTTTACCTATAAATAATTATTTTTAATTTAATGGATTAAATTATACAATCAAAAGACATAGAGTGTCAGAATGCGTAAAATAGTATCCCACTCTCTGCCACCTTCAAGAGACTCATTTCCCCTTTACATACACACATAGACTGTAAGTGAAAGGATAGAAAAAGTTATTTTATGCAAATGGAAACCGAAAGAGAACAGACGTCGCTGTACTTCTTTCAATGAATGAAATAGACTTTCATTCACATACTATAAAAAGAGACAAGATCATTATGTAATGATAAAATAGGTCAATTCATCAAGGTACTGTAACAACTATAAATATATATATATATGCACCCAACATTGGAGCACCAAAATATGTAAAGCAAGTATTAATAGATCTAAAGGGAGAAATAAACACCGGTACAAGAGTAGTATGGGACTTTAATACCCCACTTTCAACAATGGATAGATCTTTCGGACAGAAAATCAATAAGAATACATTAGACTTGAACAGAACTTTAGACCAAATGTATCAATACTTAAAAGACACATACAATCCATTCCATCCAACAGCAGCAGAATACATGTTTTTCTCAAGTGCACATGGAACATTCTCCAGGATAAATAATATGTTAGGTCACAAATCAAGTTTTGAAAATTTAAGAAGGTTGAAATTATATAAAGCATCTTGTCTGATGACAATAGTATGAAACTAGACATCAATAACTAGAGGAAAACTGTAAATTCAAAAATATGTGGAAATGAAACAACACATTATTGAACAACCAGTGGGTCAACAAAAAAATAAAAAGAGAAATTAGAAAATATCCTGAGACAAAAGAAAATGGAAACACAACATACTCAAACTTAGCAGATACAGTTAAACCAGTTCCAAGAAGGAAGAGTTTAGTAATAAATGCCTTCATGGAAAAAAGAGAATCTCAAAAAATATCTGAATTTACAACTCAACAAACTAGAAAAAGAACAAACTGATTCCAAAGATAATAGAAATGGGAAAGTAACAAAGGTGACAGCAGAAATAAATGAAATAGAGATAAGAAAAACAGTAGAAAAGATCAATGAAACTAAGAGCTAGGTTTTTGAAAAGATAAACGAAGTTGACAAACCCTTACCTAGATTAACAAAAAATAAAAAAAGAAACTTAAGTAAATAAAATTATAAATGTAAGAGGAGACATCACAACTGGTATCACAGAAATACAAAAGGTCACAAGATACTACTATAACAATTATATGCCAATAAATTAGATAATCTAGAAGAAATGGATAAATTCCTAGACATATACAACCTACCAAGATTGAATCACGAAGAAATAGAAAAATTTAACATATCAATAATGGGTAAGGAGATTTAATCTGTAATCAAAACCTTCCAATAAAGAAAAGCCCAAGAGATGGCTTCAATGGTGAATTATAGCAATAAATATGTAAATATGTAAAGAAGATAAAATTGCAATCCTTTTCAAACACCTGCACAAAACAGGAAGGGAATATTTTCAAACTCATTTTATGAGGCCAGCATTGATCTTAACCACAAAGCCAGACAGGATGCTGTAAGAAAAGAAAATTACAAGTCAATATCCCCGATGAACATAGATGCAATAATCCTCAACAAAATATTAACAAACCAAATTCAACAGTACATTAAGAGGAACATATGACATTATCAAGTGAGATTTATCCCTGGGACACAGGAATATTTCAACATACATAAATCAATAAATGTGATATATCACATTAACAGAATGAAGGACAAAAATCATATGATTATCTCAATAGACGCAAAAAAATGATTTGACAAAATATAATATCCTTTCATGATTAGGAACTCTCAATAACTTATGTGTAGAAGAAACATACATCAACAGAATAAAGGCTGTAGCTAACATCACAAACCTATAGCTAACATCACACTCAATAGTAAAAAACTGAGAGCTTTTTCCTTAAGGTCAGGAAGAAGAAAAGAATGCCTAGTTTCACCTCTTCTATTTGGTACACTACTAAAAATCCTAGCCATAGCACTTTGGCAAGAAAAAGAAATAAAATATGTTGAAATCTGAAAGGAAGAAGCAAAATTGTCTCTGTATAAAAAACCCTGAAGACTCTACCAAAAAAGCTATTAGAATTAATAAATGAATTGAGTGAAGTTGTATGATGAAAATATCAATATGCAAAAATCATTTGTGTATCTACACATTAACAATGGACTATCCAAAAAGGAAATTAATAAAGCAATCCCATTTACAATAATATCACAAAGAATGAAATACTTAGGAATAAATTTAATGAAGGAGGTAGAAGAGATGTACACTGAAAACTATAAAACATTGTTGAAATAAATTAAAGACAACACTGATAAATGGAAAGATCTTATGTTCATGGATCATAACAATCAATAATTTCAAATGTGGTAAAAATTGTCAAAGGACCTGAATAGATGTTTCTCAAAAGACATGCTCATGGCTAACATGGCTAACAGGTATATAAAACAGTGCTCAACATCACTAATCATCAGATCAAATCAAATCAAAATCAATGAGATATTACCTCATGTCTGTTAGAATGGCTATTATCACAATGTCAAAAGATACGTGCTGTGAGGATGTAGTTGAAAGGGAACACTTATGCATTATTAATGGAATGTAAATTGGTACAGTAATTATGTAAAACAGTGTGGAGTTTTCTCAAAAATTAAAAATGGAATTACCACGTTTTCTAGCAATCTCACTTTAGGATATATCTCCAAAAGGGAATAGAATCACTATCGTGAATAGGTATCTGGACTCCCGTGTTTATTGCAGCATTATTCACAGTAGCTAAGATATGAAGTCAATCTAAGTATTCATCAATAAATGTTTGGATAAAAAAAAACTGTGAGAGATACATATAGATAATGGAATATTAGTCAGCATTATAAAACAAGGACATCTTGCCATTTATGACAAGAAGTTGAACCTGGAGGGCATTATGCTAAGTGAATTAAGCCAGGCACTAAAAGACAAATACTGCATGCTCTGATACTTATGTGTAGAATCTTAAAAAAGTGTTAAAAGTCATAGATGCAGAGAGTAAAAGAGTGCTTCCCAGGGTTGGGGGCGGGTGGAGGAAATGGAGATGTTGGACAAATAGTACAAATGTGTAGTTATAAGATGAAAAAGTCTGGAGATCCAGTGTACAGCATGATGAGTTGTAGCTAATAATAATAAAAATTTGCTATGGGAGAAGACCATAATTATTCTTATCACAAAAAATATAACTATGTGAGGTCATGGATATGTTGATTAGCTTGATTTTGATTATCATTTTCAAATGTATACAAATATAAGAACATCATGTTGTGTACCTTAAAAATATCTGTAATTTTAATTTGTCAATTATACCCTAATAAAGCTGAGGAAAAGATGTGGAAACTCCCCTGGCTTGAACGTAAAATGGAAACATGTGTTTACTGCAGATGGAGGATTGGGACATGGAATAATGACTCTTTGAAGAAAAATGTATTATTTAAGTATCTTTCTAGTAGCTTAGAACATCATTACAGGTACTAGAAACATAATTAATGCTTATCAATATATTTAAACATACAAAAAAACCTATCTAGATCTGCCATAATCCTCATGAGCCATATGACAAGACAGTATTAAAAGTGAGAAACAATACACTCAATCTTACGAGCCTCAGTAAGAAATGAATAGTAAGTTTTCAGATTATTTTAGGTTGCTAACACATACTGGTCTCATTAATTTATCAGCAGACTTTGCCAAGTTGCTCCCCACTTAAGAAGATTATAATAGTAGATACAGAATGAGCGCAGTAGAATAACTCAGGAAAAAAGGTGCCAAGTACATGTGTTTTTTGCTTTTGTTTGTTTTTTAACATAGCCAGCAATTTCAGGGTGGCAACCACACATTGAGATGTGTTACAGGTTTTCTATTTCTAAAAAAAAAAAAAAAAATATCACCTTAGTAAACAATACAGTTGCACTTAGCATTTCCTCCTATTTTCTCATTTTATTTTTTTGTTTTTAAATTGTTGCTTTAAAAATCACTGAGAGAGAATGTGTGTGTGTGTGTGTGTGTGTGTGTGTGTGTGTGTGTGTGTCCATGCACACAAGACAGAAAGAGGGAGGGACGCACTGGGTTGTTCTCCACCTTTTTTCCTTAATTAAGCATTTATCCTAATGATCTGACTTCAGGATGATATATAGCACTTTCTCTCTAGCAACCCACTTTCTCTAATCCTCCATCATTTTCTTGAGAAGCCCTAACACCCTCACAGGTATACTTGTAGGGAGAGGCCACCTCCAGAGGAAACCTTCTTTTTTAGAATTAAATGATAAATTAAACTCTTTAACACAGCTTGATTGCCAATAGGGGTTAACCAAATTTCACCTGAATTAATTAACTAATGCATTTTAGAGTAGAAATACATTTATAATCAATGCACTTGCCTTTAATACTGGGTTACTATTTATCTAATTTTATATTGAAAAAAGCTAAAGGAATAGAAAGATAAACAAAAAATAACTTTTAAAGCAAAACTTCAATATTGAATTGCTACTAAAAAAATGATATCCCACATATTTCATGTTACAAAATTAGAATTCAAATGTATGAGGAGGGGAGCATTTTGAACTAGTATGACAGTCAAATTTTGTGAAAATATTTATTTCAATGACTTTTCTGAGCAACACACAGCCATGTTCTTAATGTAGTTCATGAATAAAAATAATCCAATATATATTTCTTCCCTCTAGGATTTTACAATCTAACTATGAGACATGTCCAGCCAAAAAAGAATAAAGAGAAAATATTTATAATTACTTATAATGGACTTATAAATACTACATTCTTAAGAATGAGGGACAATAAATATAGGAGGAGAACAAGATGATCACAAGGGACATGTGGTTCACTGATCTATGAAGGATTTCTTGATCTACGTCAGTTTCATTCTCTATGGCACTGTCTCGATGCCTTTCATATAATAAATGATAAGTAAATATTTAAACATTGAATTCATTTTTAGAATAAATTAAATTATTAGGTGCTGGATCATGTTAATTATTTAATTACAGAGTTAAAATACAACTTATTTTCTATTTTGGCAATGGCAGGAAGATGATAGATGTAAAATTACAAAATGAGTTGTGAATAGATCACAACAGAGGACCTGTAGAATAGCTACTCAAAAACTGTATGTACAACTCATGAACTTTATCCAAGTTGAGATTATAGAAGACTTAAAATGAATATTTCAGACGGAATTTTATGGGTATTTTTTTGAGCTAGGGCTCTCTTGTACTGATGACCTGGTAAGGGTAGTTTGTGCTAATGGACCTTATTATGGAAGGAATGATGTTATTTATCATGCACTTCAAGTCAGAAATGTGGAGCTGAAAATACCACGACTTGAACTTAAAATGAGTCCTTTGCTATTGGAGAGGGAGGGAGAGGTGAATTTAATAAGCTTGTGTCTGAATTTTGTGTGGAAAAACTACAGAATAAAAGAGAAACGGCTATATTGGATCGCTAGAATTCCGGAAGTTTCTCAGGCCAAAGAAAGTGTGAGATTTTTCTAAGATTCCAACATGAACTATGGGGGTTGGAAGGGCAATAAAGAGCACCAGATAGTTTTGATGTGGAAGGTACTCCCTAAAAAACAGATGCCAAGAAGGGGAATGATAGGCAATATTTTTACCATCTAATGGAACATGGAATTTGTTTGTCAAGGAAGCAGCAAGTGAGAGATTCTAAAAATTGGAATGCTCTAGGAAACACACACACAAAAACTCCTAAGAGAAAATCAGTTATAAATGTTTAAATTGACTATAGCACTTGAGGATATTTCATGACAGTATCAGCAAGGTAACTTTTCTAATTCTTTGATGACGAGATACAGATGTGGAGATTTTAGACTGAAAATTAAAAAATATAGACACACATTCACCTTAAACAGGAATTGGCTTCTTGCCTACTGCAAGCTGAAGAGGAAGGAAGAAAGTGCAATATTGAGCCTTTTTTTTTTTTTTTGGCTACATGAATTGACTATAGAAATTGTGTTATATAGAGCAAAGAGAAAAGTCATAGCCTTATCCAGGTGTTTAATCCATGGGCAATGGAAGAACTATCCCCACTGAACAAAGAATAAAGGGACAGTGAGATGCGAAGGTAAAGATATATATGTCAGTGACAAGAACACAGTACTCTATGATTACATTACTAGTAATTTGCAGACCTTAATATTTTATGCTCACTTAGCAATGACCCTGGAAGATTTTAGGATCTCATGTATACTAGCATATCAGATTCATAAATTTAGCGTCTTTTAATGTTGTATGCTTCAGATTTTTAGGTAGAAATTGAGGTTTATGATGAATCTACAAAGAGTACTAAATAAATGTCCTGTGTGTTTGTGTATGTTTCTATGTGTGTCTGTGCATGTTTCTATATATTCTATTAAAGTTTATTAAATATAGCAAGTTCGTTATATTAGTGTTGGAATTCTGATGATGACAAATAGTATCAATCTAATAAATAACATTACTCTTTATATTACTATATTAGTCTATTCTATTAGTGAATAGCAGATTATCACAAATTTAGCAGCTTAAACAACACACGTATGTTATCTCACAATTTCTTTGGGTTAGGAGTCCAGGCACATTTCAGCTGAGTCCTCTGCTAAGGGTTCCACAAAGTTGTAACCAAGGGGTTGGCCAGGCCCTATTCTCATCTGGATGCTTGACTGGGAAAGAATTGCTTCCAGGCTAATTTGAGTTTCTAACAGAATTAATTTTCTTGCAGCGTAGGACTGAGGGACTCAGGTTTTGCTGGCTATAAGCTGGAAGCCACCCTCAACCTCGGCCTTTTACCACCCTTTCCCCACAGTGTCTAAAAGCTGCCTGCTGTTCTTTGTCATGTGAGTTTCTCCAATGCAGCCACTTGCTTCATTTGACCACCAAGGAGGGTTTTGAGAGAAAGTGGGCCAGCAAGACAGAATCTTGTGTAACATAACATAATACCAGAAGTGAAATCTCATCTTTGCCATATTCTGTTGGTTAGATGCAGTATAGGTTCTTTACACTCAAGCAGAGAGAAACATACAAGGGTACGAAGAACAGGAAACAGAATCATGGGTGAACACCTCAGGGTCTGCCTGCTACTTTTATGATTCATCAGCAGAGACTACACTTGTTATAAGCACAAAAAACTTCTTTATGATCACAGTAAATGGTGCATGAATATAAATGATAATATTAAAGCGGGGAACAACATGGATACTTGCTGGGCTTATTTAAACTCTGAACTTCATTTTACTTAATGTTCTTACCTTCCTACCAAAATTTATGTTGGAATTGCAAATTATTCATTAGATTTATTTAATTTTCTATTTGGTTAATATGTATACATATACATTTTAACCATTTTAAGTGTGGGATTCAGTAGCATTAATTGTATTCATAATTAGTGCAACCACCACCATTATGTATTTCTAATGCATGTGGAAATCCGTTTGTCCCAGTATCATTTGTTGGAGAGATTATTCTTTTCTCCATTGAATGGTCTTGGTATCATTGTCAAAAATTAATTGCCCATAGATACATGGGTTTGTCTCTGGACTTTCGATTCTATTCCATTGAGCTATATGTCTATCCTTATGCCAGTACCACATTGTTTTGGTTACTGTAGCTTTTCAGTAAATTAAAAAAAAAAAAAAAGAACTATGAATCCTCCAACTTTGTTTTTCTTTTTCAAGATTGTTTTGTTATTTGGGCTTTTAAGTTTCTAAATAAAAAAGGCTGCTTGAGTTTTATAGGGTTTGCATTGAGTCTGTAGATCATTTTGGATAGTTTTGCAATCTTAAAAAATCTTAAGTTTTTCTGTCCATGGATACTGGTTGTCTTTCCATTTATGTAGATCTTTAAATTCTTCCAACAATGTATTGCAGTTTTCAGTGTGTAAGTGTTTCATGTCCTTAGATCAATTTTTTCTTAAGTGTTTTATTCTTTTGGATTCAATTGCTAATATAATTACTTTCTTAATTTATTTTTAAGAGTGTTCATTACTAGTGAATTAAAACACAAACTGATTTTTGTGTATTGACCTCGTACTTTACGAATTTCCTGAATTTATAGCTTAGCCGTGGTTGCTTTCTGTGGATTCTTTGGGATTTCCCATATATAGGATATGAATGAAGTAAAGATAAAGTTGTGTAGTAAATAAAAATAGCTATATATAAGCTTAAAGGAGTTCTGGGATAAAAATACTCAGTTTTCAAGGATGTCTGCATATACCAGTTGCCAAATTGATAGATGACTATTGGTAGAGATTAGTTACAAAAACTTTCTATCATGATATATGAAGAGGAATTATATATGTAACATATATTACATGTATTATATTATAATTACATGCATATTATATATACTAAAATATTTAGGTATACACCTACAGACATATTTTCATTGAGGTGAAAATGTCCCACTGCTTTGAATGTAAGCATTAGTTTGCTTTAGCTTAATATTAATGTAGTTTGCAGTCTTACAGTTTACTTCATGGTGTTTCTAGTAATGAAATTACTAGAAAAAAATTTAAAAATTAGAACAAATATTTAAAAAATTTAAAAGATAGAAAAAAATTCAGGTTTTTGTTTTCATGTTCTTATAAATGGCGAAATTCATGTCTCCAAGGTTCTCATACATTACTCTTAGCACTCTGTTAGAAGTGCCAACTTACTGATGAAGGTGTTCATAACATAAGAAATGTTAACTTTGAGATACTGTGTCATTGTGCATGGATTTTCCAGTAAAATAAAAATAAATACAAGAAAACATAATTTTCATTGGACTTTTTATAAGGAACACAATTTCTTCTGGGGAAAGATAGAAATTCTCAGCAAGTATTCTAATATTCAAAGTTTTAAATAATAAGTATGGAAAGCAATGTATAATACTATTCTAATATTCAAAGTTTTAAATAATAAGTATGGAAAGCAATGTATAATACTTTGTTATCTTTTTTTCAATTCTTCTAAAAATGGCCACAGTGTTTGCTCCAGGTGATAGAAACATTCACTGGTTACTGCACAGTGGTATTAATCACTGTTTCATTTTTTTGCAGACTTCCCTGATGACAATGAATGTCATAGACCCACATATTTTCACAAATTCAGGATATGTTTTGGATGTCTGCACACTTTGGGAGCAGAGGCACTTAATGGCTTTGCAACAGACTATCTTTTCAAGGATATTTGTATGGCAAAAAGCCTTGGAAGAAGGAGATAACATATCCTTTCAGTTCAAATGACAGGTTTTCTTTAAGCTCAGTATAATAATGGCAATATCTCCAGGGTGCAAAGTTCAGGCAGGATTACTGAACATTATGAAAGATTTCGATTCCCTAAGCTAAAGGCCCCTCTCCTATAATATAACTCACTTCTTGTGAGTTTTTTCTTTAGTAAAATGAAGATGGTTTCTCTTCCTGGCCAGCAAAGCACTCCTAAATAACATGTTGATTTATCTTTAGAAGAGCTCTGAAATTACCAGAATTATTTTATCTATCTTATACCAATGGAAAGAGGCTCAGAGAGATTTTTGTTCACAGTGTTATTGTAATTCTATAGTAAATGATCTATGCCTTAAACCCAGACCTTTTGCCTTCAAAACCTAATACTTAAGTAAGTTATTTAATTTCATTATAATAATAGTGAAACCTACATAAACTAGACAATTCAAAAAGTACAAAAATTTAAGTCCTCTTACTCCTGTCATATGGTCAATTCATTCCTCAGCTCCATGACAACATTTCTGCCAGTTCTTTTGTACCTTTTGAGAGATAATTTAGACTCATAAAGACATACAAATTTTTAAATTATTTTATAATAATGTTAGCACTGAATGCAACTCAGTTCTTCAACTGTCTTTATTTCACTATAGATTTATGACAGATAGAAAGACAGCTAGAGATAGAGATATTTGAGAAAGGGTTCATTCAGGAAAATGCTGTAGGTAATTTGGGAAAAAAGGGGTTTAGTAAAGAGAAGTACAGTCGACCTCTGTATCTGAGGGTTCTACATACGTGAATTCAACCAACTGTGGCTAGAAATGTTGAAAAAAATAAATAACAATACAATTAAAAATACAAATAAAAAATACAGTATGACAACTACTTACATAGATTCACATTGTATTAGGTATTATAAGTAACCTAGAGATTATTTAAAGCATATAGGAAGATGTGCATAGGTTATATGCAAATACAACACCATTATATGTAAGAGACTTGAGCATCTGTGGATATTGGTCTTTGCTAGGTGTTTCGGAACACTGAGAGATGATCACAACTTGGTTTTACTTCTGAAGGTTGTCTCTAGTTACAGAGATTAGGCTGCATCCAAAACATATAACAAGACATGTTTTCCTTTTTAGATGGGTGAGATTGAATCAAAATGAACATTAAAGAGAATCACAGACAAGATGTAAATTTGGGGTTCTGTCTTTTATGACATGTCCATGTGACCCCTAGTATTCCTACACAAATCGATGTCTGAGATTTTAAGAAATTAGACTAGTATGCTTGTGGACATAAGATAAAAAGCAACATTTTTCCTGCTTAGTCAAATGGTAAATAAATATAGCTAATTTATAAATCATCCATGATACAAATTTACATCCCTTGGGCTTTGAAGAAGGGTGCTCTTATTTCTCATTTCCACAGTGAAATTTAAGCTTAGAACAGAGACTACTGTGGTGTTCTCTGAGGAACAGAGTGGCCTGAACAAGAAATTTTTCTTTTGGTGAATAGTCTTTGATGAAAGTATTCTTTAGTAGTGCTGCTTCTTCTGGCCTGTATCTTGAAACATCAGGATTGATGTCAAATTGTCACTTGTCGTTGTAACTGTATTTTGTGCTTAAGCACATATACATATGCACACACAAATGCACACACAAGATTGTGTTTTTCCACACCAAAATAAGAATGAGGTCTTTGGAGTTAAGACTCCTCTTCATAAGATTAAAATTGCATTACAGTAGATACTTCTTCTGAATATAGCTTGCATTCTTCCAAGGGTATTTCCTTTTGATTAAGGAGACATTGCTATAAAGTAAAAACATAAGATACCTGTGTTTAAAGCACCTGTTTAGTCCACAGTAAAGTTTATGACTCTCCAAACTTTTTAATTCTTAAAAAAATGATTGTTACGTTGTCTACTGACACCCAGATATTCATTTGAGCATTATTTAGATTAGCCAAGCAAACTAGCAAAACAAATTTGAAACCCATGGTAATGCATCGCTCTAGAAAATTGATTAGATGATGTAATTTGTGGCTTGTTTATAAATAGAATCATAGAGGCATTTTGAAATGTATTAAAAAATGTTCATATTAGAAATGTTTACACTCAAATTAAGTGAAAGTGAAAAATTAGTATATCAAATTATACATACTCTCAGTCATGTAAAATACTTTACATAGAAAGAAATTTGCCAAAAGTCAGTTAACTGTGGTCACTGAGTGTGGTTCTCTGAATGGATTTAATGTTTGAAATATATTTTTCTTCATTTTATAACATGCATATTTTATTCCTATAATCAAATCTTTAAAAATTTCTTCTTTTAAGCATATTTTAAAAAGCAATTTAACTGTATGGCTTTCACCAAATTTAACAAGTTAAATGATTAAGCACTTATAATTTAAAGAAGGTTGTACTGTGTACCATTCTGATACTTTTGTCAAATTAAATTCCCTATTAGTAGAAAAGGGTGAAAGTGCAAAAACTTTGGAAAAGGACAATTTAAATATATACAACATTTTGTACTGTGTTCTGACATGTTATATTCCAGTCTTCCATTTTGATGAAGCACCTTTTTGTTCTTGGCTTTTTAGCTAATCTAACAAGAATTGATGAAAACCAGTATAGCTTTTTTCATTTTTTTAAATCACACTTGATGTATAGATTTGTCAGATATAAAATCTTATGTGCTTTAACTCTCTTTTATTAACCACTGTGAAACGCTCTGCACCTAGGAATTAGGTTCAATTAGTAAGCTGCTGACATCTAAGGTAAAATTCACAGTCATTGTATATGCATGTCAAAATCTATTAAAACAAGTGAACAAAGAGCTAACCCTACAAAGCTTCATTAAACACGCAGATTTTCACCAAGCTTATTTCAAAGGCATGACTGTATCTAAATGGTGATAAAAGAGTTTCCATTAAAAATTGTCTTTCAGTTTATCCCCAAAGTATGTTATGTTAGAGAATTTCCCTGTAGTCTGTAGCTATACCATTATATTTACACTTATTAAAAAATTCCATATTTTTCTACTATATTCGCCACATATTTGGGTTTAAGTTCATGGTAAGTTGAAACTTATAAATAACTGTGAAAGACTCCCCTTTGCCAAGTATTCAACAAAATATATATGAATACAGAAATGAGCTTTGAGACTGATCAAATTCAGCTTGGAAATGTAATTCAGGCAATTTATTTCATTGTTGTCTGATGAAAACCGTTGTGAGTATTCAGCATAATTAAGTTCTTGTTTTTCAGAATAACCATGAAACATTCAATGGAAAATTGAAGTTAAACAAATCTTTAGCCAGTGCTAATATGTTATTCAACCTTGACTTAGTGAATATGAATTGTGTGCATACTATGTACCATGCTAAGTGCTGGCTCAGGCAATGTGAACCACACAATGGTCTTGCCCTCCTAGTGTTTATCATTGAATGCCAGAGACAGGCAAGTAAGTAATTCTCAAACACTGCAATAAATTTAATGACAAAGGGGAGCTATAGGCCTCTGTATTAGCACATAAGGGGAGATCTTGGTATAGACTTGATAAAGACAAAAAGATATCCTTGAGGAAGTGATATCTATTAGTTTTTGGTTCTTACTTTTTTTTTTAAAATTTCTAATTCTTTTCTATTATCTTTAATTGCTACATAATGACTGTACATATTTATGGAGTATGTAGTGATATTCTAATACATAGAATGTATAGTGATCAGATCCAGGTAATTAGCACCTCCATCATCTCAAAAATTTATTTCTTTGTATTCAGAATATTCAATGTCCTCCTTCTGGCTATTTGAAACAATATATATTATTGTTAAGTATAGTCATCCTACAGTGGTATAGAATACTAGAACTTATTCCTTCCATCTAGCTGTAATTTTGTATCCTTTAACAAATCTCTCCCTTCCCCCTACCCTTCTCAACCTGTAGTACCTTCTGTTCTACTTTTTGCTTCTATGAGATCTGCTTTTTGTAGCTTCACATACGAATAAGAACATGCAGTCTTTAAATTTCTGTTCCTGGCTTATTTCACATAACACAATTTCCTCAAGTATTTTTAATCATAGAGAATATGTAGGCTTGGCCAATAGGCAGGAATGGGACACTTAAGCAATTGCCAGAACATTCCTATCAGAGGAAAGAGTATATATAAAGATAGAGATAAGCATTTCCTGGAATTCAAAATAAAAATGGCTATTTCTATAGAGTAGAATGAAAGACAAATAGTAAGAATTTATTCATCATTTAAAAATATCTATTATATAAAGTTCAGCTGTATATTTTATAATTTAATATTTTAACATCTACAAAGTTACTTCCCAAAATATACCATTCAACATTTTTTTCTTGTATTTGTATTAAATGCTAGGCAAGATACTTTATCTCTTCTTTTGCTTGTAAATTAATTGAAGTGTACAGGGAAGAGTACCTTCCTGTCTTAGTCAGTTTGGGCTGCAATAATAGAATTCCATAAACGAGATGAGTTAAACAACAGATAGTTATTTCTTACAGTTTTGGAGTCTGGGACATCCAAGATCATGGTGTCAAATGTTCTGGTGTCTGGTGAAAGCACTCCTGTTCTGCAGATGGCCTTCCTTTCCTTGTATCTTTACATGATGGGAAGAGAGCAAGCTCTTTTATCTTTTTAAATAAAATCCCTAATCCTATTCATGAGAGCACCACCCTCATGATCTAATTACCTCCCAAAGGCCCCACCTCCAAATGCCATCACCTTGGAAGTTAGAGTTTCAACATATAAATTTTTTGGGGGGGGGGCCATACACATTCAGGCTATAGTACCCCCACCCTTCACAAATAATCATGGCTAATAAGAATCAAAACACAATTTGAAACCACATCATCTAAGTATTATGTTATTAAAATACCATCCTGTCTAAAAACAAAGCAAAACAAAACAAAATACACAGGTAAATAACTGCTTGTATTCAATCTATCTTGAAAACTCAGTATCTTTGCAGTAGGTTTAGATTACGTATACTCACAATACTAGAATGTGCAAAGATATAACTCCTTTCATTCCTATAACTGATCCAAACTTGACTTTCAAGATTTCAATACCTTGTGGAATTAAGAAATTTATTCCTGCCAATTCAAGGTCCTTAGTTACCTCTAATTTCAATCACAGTGTCTCTTGGTTAATATTGGAGTTCAAATTTCACAAACTTACCTTATGCCTTTCCTTCTTCCAGGATGAAACCTAAGCCCACAGAGAGCTTACTTATAAACCTAGCATCTGGGGCAACATTTCCAGAATATTCAGCATTACATTGGCCTTGTAGCCCATGCTGTGAAGTGGAGTCCCTTCTATTTGGTGTTTGGTTGTCAGACTCTGATTCTACTTGATTCCATAGCTGACGACCAAGTTTCCATCATGAACTCTAGTATCTCTTACCAGGGCTAAAATTCTTTTGCCTAAGTGGCATCTCAGCTGCTCTTTCTAAAACTTTAAAAATCTCCTCCCCATTTCTTGCATAATGGGCCTCTCTAAAATTACCCTCAATCCTAGATATGCAGGCATTTCACTCATCCTCTATCCCTGGGTCATGAAGGATGTGGAATTCTGATAAATGATTTTTTTGTCCATCTCTCCTACCACCTGGGAAATGAGTTAAATTCACCCTGTACTTTAGAATCTCCTCAAATTATCCATAAATTCAGGTTCTTCTGATTCACTTTGGGAACAAGACTTGAGAGAATAGAGAGATTGTAAGTCCTTATTAATGACTAAATATTTTTCCTCTTCTTTTGCTTAAATCTCAGTTCCAAGTTCAGAAATGGTTTGCATGTCCTGTCTGTGTGAAGTTTAAAATATTTTTTAGAATCTCTTATGCAATCTTGAACACATCCAGAATCCGTACATTATCTGTGTTGTAAATTTTCTAGGGTTTTTGCTGTTGTTACTCAAAACTAAGATTTCCAGATTCTAAAACACCTTTTTTTCCCTTTTCTTAAGCACCTAGCTCTTTAAATTAAAATGGTAGACTCTGTAGACTTTGTCTCCACAAAGCATTAAAAATATCCATTTATGTATTCAAGTGACTTTGTTCTGAGTTATATCTGACAACCTGCACAAAGCCATGAATGCCACTGAATTATTAAGTATAAAAGTGAGAGAAACAGAAAAAAATGGAATGAAAAAAGGTTGATTATTAGCTGAAAAAGTTGTCCTCATACACATACTTCATCAATATTCTTATATTTAGAATGCATTTATCATTAAAAATATATGTGTTATTATCAGTTTATGAAAATTTAAGTAATCAGCCAATTACTGTAAAGGCTAGTCAAGGACATAATAAAAACCTATGAAGACGCACACCCCTATACCTATGTATATGAGTAAGACTTTTTGTGTAACAAAACACCTGGCTTTCTCTATATACCAGTGACTAATCTAATATATTACATTAGGCTATACACAATTTTTTAAAAATATGCATAACAATTCAATAAACTAAGACAAAATTAGGCTTTAATATGACTGAGAGATAAATGGATGCTAAATGTGAATAAGCAATTTAAGTTAGAGTGAAAACATAATAAAACCTAAATTCATTATCAAAAACTGGAAAAAAGACTAAAATTAACTCTGGTTCTCTTGCTGATAAATTTCTTATTTTCTTCTTTTTATTTTAAAATTCCTATGTCAATTAAAGTCTTCTAGGAATTCTAGGAAGAGAAATGATATTCAACCAATAGGGCTGCATTTAATTGTACTTTAATCATTAAGCTCATTTATTCTTGGCTTTGTAACTTTCAAGGTGTTTTCAGACACAATATTGTATGAGCTAGTACTGTATTGGGTTGTAACTGGTAGAGACCTAAGGCGTCTGAGGCAGACCATCACTGGCAGAGATTCAGTGGTCTGCTGGTGTGAGAGTCAGTATCTTGGCAATTCTCTTAACCTGTCTTTATAAGCTGTCACCTCATGGTTACAGGATATTCACTGTTCTAAAAGTCACATTTATATTGAAGTCAGGACAAAGCAGAGAGAGATCTTTTTCTAGGTACAGCTCACCAGTAATCACCAGAGGGAAGTTTCAAGAGCACCCTTCTTCCCAGCAGATTACTGCTTAAATTTAACAAGCTTTAGGCCAGAACTAGGTCACATGGGCAGTTCTAGTTGCAAACATGGTGGGAAAAATAGAAAAATGTTGTCATGGTGGAATTAATCCTATTATAATCCACTTTTGGGGGCTAGAAACATTAATTAGAGTTCTGTTAAACCAAAAAATAAGGGAAACTGGATGTCAAGCCAAAAACAGATTCTGCCACGAAATTATCATCAGATTCTGACTGTAAATTAGAATAAAATTTCTCTTGATCATCTAAATTGATGTATCATATCTTATTTCATAAATGGGAAAATACAACATAACATCATATAATTTTTTGAAATGTTAAATTCAGTGCTTTAGTGTTACAGACTCAATCCAAAGAGTCAGTCATTGTTACCTGCATGTGACTATTTAAAAGTTTGCTAAATTAGCCCATGGGCCATATTTGCCACTGAACCTTCCACTGGCATTGGCAAATGAAATCACCATCTCAAACTGGCTTTCCAATACTATGAAGACAGTGCTATTCAGCACAGAAAACATCATAGTTTTCAGTGGCTTGTTTGCCACAACAGAAAATTCTTCACTAGTAACTCTAGTCTTTATGTGTGTTATGGTAGAGAAACATGATACATTCTCTAAGCATGATTATTAACCAATAGCATATCAAAACACAAAATATCTGTTAAGGCAACCCTACCATCTAATACAAAAAGCAACAAAAGTAATTTTCTTATGCTAGTAAAGCTGTTTGTCATTTTAAGAATGGCATTTTATAAAGTTTTTGAAGGATCACTTGCATTACAAGTTCGTTCAGATATAACAGAAACAATATCTCTGTTTATGAGATTCTGCATTTTTAATGAGCAAGCCAGTGGATTCTGATGTGCTCTGAAATCACAGAACCACACTTCCAGGATGTAGCGGGTTAAATTGTGGCAGGCCTGCAAAAGATTTGTCCAGGCAGAACCTCAACATGTGATGTTATTTGGATGTAAGAATCTTTATGGATGTCATTAAGAGGAGGATCTTGAGATGAGATATCCTAGGTTAGGGTGGGCCCTAAATCTGTAACCAGTGACCTTACAAATGATGGAAAAGGAGAACACAGATAATGACAGAAGAAAGACATATGTGTTAGTCCATTTTGCATTGCTATAAAGAAAATTCGTAAGGCTGGGTAATTTATAAAGAAAAGAGGTTTATTTGGCTCATCGTTATACAGGCTGTATGAGAAGCATTGCAACAGCATCTATTTCTGGTGAGGGCTTCAGGGAACTTCCAATCAAAGTGGAAGGTGAAGGAGGAGCAGACATATCCCATGGCAAGAGACAGAGCTAGTTAGGGAGGACGGATACCTGGCTCTTTTAAATAACCAGCCCTCACGTGAGCTAATAAAGTGAGAACTCATTATCTCAGGGATGGCACTAAGCTATTCATGAGGGATCTGCCGCCATGATGAAAACACGTCCCACCAGGCCCCACCTCCAGCACTGGGGATCAAATTTCAACATGAGATTTGGAGGAGCCAAATATCCAAACCATATCAACACATGAAGATAGAGGCAAAGATTGGGGTTATTAGTTCTAAAAGCCAAGGATTGTCAAGAATTGCCAGTAGCCACCAGAATTTAGGAGTGATGGAACATATTCTAACAGAATACATTTCTGTTGTTTTAAGCCATGAAGTTTGTGCTAATTGGAACAGCAGCCCTGGGAAACTAATGCATATGATAATAAGGGCTATCTTGTGACCATTGTCTTTCCCGAACTGAGCAATGGATAACCTGCATGTAATAACTGGTTAATGCCTAAATTAGGGACATCGTAGAGGATGTCTCATGGGATTTCCTGAGGCCTCTATTAGAAATGCATCATGGTTCAACATCTCCCTCCCTCCAGTCTTGTTACCCTACTCTTCTAATGATGTTTTTCCTGAGAACATTCCTAAATATACCTTGTGCACCCAAATCTTAAAGTCTGTTTCCCAAGGTTCCCAATTTTGGAAGTTGGTAGCAGTCTGGTTTCTAGGAAGCAGACCCTAAAATGAAATCTTAGAGCTGGATCACCTATAGGTGAGCAGGAAATGAGGACCCTGTCACTAGTAAAAGGTAAAGGACCATAGCTATAGCCATGCTGTTGGACTATAGTTATTAAATTTTCAACAGGGCTAATCCAGGATGGAATGGATTACTCTGGAAAGGATTGCACTGGCAGACACGTTATCTCATAGTTTCAGAGGTGAAGAATGTACTAATTACAAGATTATTTCATGGGAAGTAGTGAATGGCTCTGCTGGTTGGTCAGGGCCTGGAAGAAGAAAGATTAAAAATCATGGGACAATGAGATCTGATAAGGAAGCAAGGAAGTGGATGGACTTACGGGAGAGGTATGACTTTTATATGGTGCTGTATTTTTCATAGGTGGACTACATATATCTGGAACCAAATTGGGGCCATAGGAATAGCCCTTATTAGTCTCACTTGCGGTTACTCACGTGAATTATTTGTGCATCTTGACATTAAAACTGCAGTTCTAGATGTTGTGATTTTTCAGAGGATGAATGCTTGCAGGAGTCTACTACTAAACTTAACCTATGACTGTCGCATGGTCCTTGTGGAATCTTTGTGTAAAGATCCCTGAAGCCAATTAAAGGAGGTATTAGGCTGGCATGGATAATTGATCTTGATCATCAGGAATAGGTCGGGTTGTTGTGATACAACGGGGAATAGGGAAGACAGTGTTTGCCACCATATTAGTCCCCTGGGGCATCTATTTGACCTCCTCAGCCCAGTTTTGGTGGTAAGTGAGCAAGTGCAACATGAATGACCTAAGAAGGACATGAAAAATCAAAGGGCTTAGACCTCTCAGGCATGCAAATCTGGGTCACTTCACTAGGTGATCCACCCAAACCCACAGGGATTTTAGCCAACAGTGATGGAAATCTAAAATGTAGTAGTAGAAGCAAATAATAAATGAACAGTTGCAGCTATGAAATCAGTGGTGGTTATATGGATGTATTTGTTCCCTTAACCTTCTCCTTATAAGTTGTCTAGAAACAATACCAAATAGAATCTTGGAGACTATGCTCCCAAATGGAGTAAACATATTGTACAAAGAAAATGGATTATATTAATAGTTAGTCAAGAGGCTGACTGTAGTGGATGCTGTAGATTTGTCCCTGATCCACCTTCAATTCTGGCAGACAGCTTACAAATGAGACTCTAAAGGCATTTCCCATTGAGAAGTTTCTGCCATGGTTACAAACTCTGTCAGGGCCAGCTCATTTCCAAAAATTAGTTCACACAGAGAAGGCCCAGTCTTCTTTTCTCAATTTGAGATATCTATGAAGGGCCATCAGCTAAGGCTTGGATTGCAGGTGCATTGCCATTCAAATTCTCCCTCTGCCGAGTCCTGCTTCTCTCATTCATAGATATTCGGAATGAATGGCAGAATGATATTCATGAATATGTACCTTTTATTCACAAGGTGGTCTTTATTGAATATATGTACATTTTTTTAAACCTATCCTTTCCTGAATAACCCATATTCTTTCCAAAAATATTTTCATTTACTCCCAGATATACACAAGCTCAGTTTGAAGAGACTGATGTATTCCACTAACCATTCAAAGCTCTTTATATTAATATTTGTAATCCCCATTGTAACTTATTTTGTGAAAAACAAATTATTAAAACACCAGATAGAATTTGTTTTGGTAAAAAAATACTTTGTTTATACTTTTAGATATTTTGTCAGATGTGACAATTTATTTACTTGCCTATGCCTTACATTAAATGTCAGACATCTGAATTTCATTCAGTTTATATCAACCTATCACAACACCTGCCCCCTAATAATTAGTCACTATCCATTTGAAAACTTATTTATGAAAAAATGTGTACATAAAACATTTATACTATTGATATAGATGATAATTAAAATAAAATTATTAGTAAAAAAAAAGATGGTATGCTTCAGGAAACCTCTTTTTATAATCCAAATCCTTTATTCTTGATGTAGGGGAAAGAACAAGTTTGTTTCCAACTCATGCAACAGGGTGATATTAAGTATGGCTGAAATCTCACTAGGCAGGTGTGCAGTCACTGTAAATGCTGATAATATTCCTGTTTAGTACAGAATGTTTATAATTTCTCATGTAATCAATGACAGCCTACGACAGATTTCTTCCAAATAAAGGTCAAATTTTGTACTAGCGTGTCATAATTGATCTTCGCACAAAAATAGAAAAGTTCCCAGAATTTCTGCAAAAATATCTTTCAGTTCTCCGTTTTTTAAAAAATACACAATATTTTCTACATGTGGATTAAGAATTTGATACTCTTTTTCTTCTCACATCAGAGCAACACATACCCTCAAAACAAGTAATATTTGTAAGTAGATTCTTCAGGGATGATTTATAACTTATATGGTATTTTAATGAAGATGTCTAATGTTTCTGAAGAAGTAGCACAACATGAATTAAGTCAGTCAATCAAGGAACTAAAAATCATAGTTACATTCAGAATTGTAGAAATAATTATAAATCATCTGGTTCAGCTGTTTTCTACTGGAGGTAATTTTTTCCCCCAAGGGAACACTTGACAATGTCTGGAGGCATATTTTGCTTTTCATGACTGGGAGAATGCAATTAACATTTAGTGGGTAGAGGCCAGGGATTCTGCTAAACATCCTATAATGCACAGGAGAGGTCCCCCCCATAAAGAATTATCCAGCCCAAAATGTTAATAGTGCCCTGACTGAGAAGCCCTAATCTAGCATAATCTCAGTATTATAGATGACATTCAGATAAATTTGCAATTTTAGTTTTCAGATGTTTCAAAGACCAAATTCTACAGCAACTTTAGAAAACAGTTTCACTATGTTGCCTCCTTAATGACAAAGAATTGGGGTAGTATATAAATTCTCCATGATTGTTTTAGAAAAGAGTTTAAATTGGAATGAGTTTCTGACTTCTGAGTTATTTAAATATGCTGTTTAATTGAGAAGAAATATCAGTATACATATAAATGATGTGGCTAATAATTTAGGAGACTTTTTGCTTCATAATTGTCTCATAATTTATGCAGATTTATAAAAATATCATCTTCCCAGATCTATTCAACCTGTTAAAAAGAGAAAATTAGAATTTCTATGGCATATTTAATGTTATTATTGATTCTTCTCTTTAAAAATAACATTGTAATTACATTCTACTCTTCTTATATTATTTTTGTAATACCCAATACTTTTCCTTTTATGTTTTAGTATCTATTTCTTTTTTATAAGGGGAATATAGTTTATTATATATCCCTCATACTATTGCTTGTTTTGTTATGCCTGCTTATTCTGTATTTCTGTTCATTTCTTGTCTTGCCTATTTTCAGATTTTTAAAATAATTTTTTAAATTATTTAAAATTTATTTTCCCCCTGCTAACTTGCTATGTATATACTTTTTACTATTATTTTATTAGTTATTACTGAGATTAAAACATTTAACTTATAACAATTTAATATGAATTCCTTTTATACTACTACTACTAGAAACTGAGAACATTTAACTCCATTTACTCCTCATATTTTGAGTTATTCTAAAAACTTTTAAAGCCAGGAAAATACTATTATTATTTTGTAAACTTATTATTCATTTATATTCATTCTGTTTATTTTTCAATCATTCCTACCTACATTATTGAGTTACCACTTGGAATCATTTTCCTTCAGTCTTAACTCCCTTTTGATTTCTTTTATTTCAGGTTGTCTTGTAAAATATATTATTAGATTTTTGGCTGAAACATTATTTCATTATTTATTTATTTTTATTTCAGAATATTATAGGGTACCAATGTTTAGGTTACATCTATTGCCTTTGCCCCACCCGAGTCAGAACAACAACCACGTCCATCCCCAAAACGGTACTCAACACACCCTTTAGGTGTGAATATACCCATACCCTTCTCCCCCCTCCCACCTGCCCTACACCTGATGAATATTACTATATGTGCACATACGTATTGATCATTTAATACCAATTTGATGGTGAGTACATGTGGAGCTTGTTTTTCCATTCTTGTTTTACTTCACTTAGTAGAATGGGCTCCAGCTCTATCCAGGATAATGCAAGAGGTGCTAGAAAACCATTGCTTTGGGGCTTAGTAGAACTCCATGGTATATATATATATATTATTAATACACTCATGAATTGATTGGCATTTGTGTTGTTTACAATCTTTGAAATTGTGAATTATGTTGCTATAAACATTCTAGTGCAGATGTCTTTTTTATAGAATGTCTTTTTTTCCTTTGGGTAGATGTCCAGTAGTGGGATTGCTGGATCAAATGGTAGTTCTACTTTTAGCTCTTTGAGGTATCTCCATATTATTTTCCACAGAGGTTGTACTAGTTTGCAGTCCCACCAGCACTGTGTGAGTGTTCCTGTCTCTCCAGATCCATGCCAACATTTGCTGTTTTGGGACTTTTTGATAAAAGCCATTCTCACTGAAGTTCAGTGATATTTCATTGTGATTTTGATTTACCTTATGAGTAGAGATGTTGAGCATTTTTTCACGTTTGTTGGGCATTAGTCTGTCTTCTTTTGAAAAGTTTCTGTTCATGTCCTATGCCCACTTTTTAATGGGATTGTTTGATTTTTTTTCTTGAT
This sequence comes from Lemur catta, assembly GCF_020740605.2. NCBI lineage: Eukaryota > Metazoa > Chordata > Mammalia > Primates > Lemuridae > Lemur > Lemur catta. The sequence goes on from NC_059146.1 coordinate 11,699,268, forward strand.
GATTTTCCTGAGTTCTAGACAGATTTAGTTATCAGCCCTTGATCAGATGTGTAGTATGTGAACATTTTCTCTGATTCTGTAGGCTGTCTATTTGCTCTTGTGATAGTTTCCTTGCTTGTGCAGAAGGCTTTTAATTTGATCAGGTCCCATTTATTCATTTTTGTTGTTGCTATGATTGCCTTTGGGGTCTTATTCATAAATTCTTTCCCTAGGTTGATGTCTATATGAACTTTTTCAACATTCTCTTCTAAAATTCTTATAGTTTCTTGCCATAGGTTTAAGTCTGGTATCCATCGTGAGTTGATTTTGTGAGAGGTGAGAGGTGCGGATCCTGTTTCAGTCATCTACCTCTGGCTATCCCATTTTCCCAGCACCATTTATTGAATAAGGGTTCTTTCCCCCAGCATATGTTTTTGTCTGCTGAATCTTTCTTTACTTTCTGAGATGATATGGCAACCAATGTCTCTAATTAGCCATCTTGCCTATCCTGACTGTAAACTATTTTAAGTTTTGATAGTTAATTTTATGTGTCAAGTTGGTTAGGGTATAACATCTAGTTGTGTGGGTCTTTTACAATTGTGTGAGCCAATTCATTAAAATAAGTCTCTCTGTCTCTCTCTTTCTCTCTCTCTCTCTCAATCTCAGTCTCTCATTCTCACTTGTAGCTCTGTGTATTTGTATATACACAAATACACATCAGTTCTATTTCTCTGAAGAACCCTAATACAATAGTATAACTATCCACTATACACTATTATAATGCTTGAAACTTTTCTGTGTGTTTGAAATTGTTTCCAGATAAAAACTTTGAAATAATTATAGCATGTCTATTATATTTTAAACAATCACATTAAAATATGAGCTTGTTCAAACCTATTTATATGTGTGTATATATTTATATACGTGCATAAATGTTTGTGTGTGTATATGTGCTCACATATATATGCATACATGATGTATATTTGTGTGTGTATCTATATGTGTCTGTATATATAGCTCACACTGAAACAAATATTTTCTTAGCATTTTGATAGTAGTATGGAAGAAGATGTAAATGAGTCTCAGAATACAAAAACAGTAATTGTAGGCCAAACTAGATCAAGGAAAGGATCAAAGGGACTATTTCCTTAAATATTTAAATTTCATAAATAAGTTGAAAATTATTGTAAGCCAGATATGTAATTAACAAATTCCTATGGTACATCAGTACAAATAATTTTTCAGTAGTATCATTCTTTATCTATCTTTTTATCTACCTTTCTATATATTCTGAGTTATAATTATCACTTCATATCTAATAAAGGGTACTCTGTAAACAAATAAGCATCATGAACTCTAACATAGAAATTTAGACATTTTAGATAGAAAACTCTTCCATTTAAAATTTAAGGAAAATTGTATAGCTTACCAATTTTATACCTGTAGCCTATTTGAACACACAATTATTATAACTTCCACACACAATTATTATAACATTGCTTGTTAAACATAATGGCTCTATTTTTTTTTCTCTCTAGGAATCCAGTTGGTCCCAAACTTACCATATCTCAAAGACACCCCTGAAAATGAAAATGTAAATAGTTACAGCTCTTTGTAATTCATTCTACCAGTAAATACTCTTTCTCTTATCTTTCTGGCTTATATTTTTTTCCATACAACATACACTTTGTCAAAGACTGTCAGTTCATCCACTCTCAGCTCTTATAAACCATGTTGTTAATGTAGAGTTGTATCCACTCATTTCCCACCGCATTAAAAAAATAAACAAACTTCCACCTTAGGCTTCATCAGCTAGGTAAAAACATCATGATACACCAGAAACGATGAACACTTACAACCTATGTTCAATGACTGCTAAAGCTATACCCCAAAACAATAGTAATAGAAGGAAAAATGATACAAATACCATAATTGATGTCCAAGGAAAGTGGAAACACAAAGATGGGAAACAATTTCGAGCCAGGTAATGAGGAAATGCCAAATAGATGAGTTGGTTTACATTAAACATGTGAAATAAAAAGGATTTATCTGGATGAAAAGGCAAATTGCTTAGTTCATGCGTGTATTTTCTCTGCTTGCTTTATTTACACTGTCTCCTAATTAACTCCCCATGGTAATTATCAACTTTTCAGCAACTCTTGTACCATTAGTGAACTGTTCTATGGATTAACAGTTTTAATATGGCCTTTTGAATTTCATCTATATGTGTGTATATATATGTTATATATAATTATATATATTTCAAAACATAATTTTATATATATACAGATATACGCACATATATTTCAAAAACAAAGACTCTGTTACTAGATTCCTTTGCACTTACTCAGCACCATCTAAATGCTGGTGTTCAGTTAACGATAGTGATGTAATCAGTATTAAGACACTATCAATAATAGCAATGTATGGAATTCAATTCATTTGAATGAATAATTGATGCTTGATATTTTCTTGAGAATTTTTTTTTCCTTAAAAAAACCTCTAAAAAAGAAGAATACCAACATCCTCAAAGTTGAAAGTTATATTATTCACCATAAAGACATGGGAAAGGTGAGAAATAACAATATAAACAAACCAGCATGTGTCATTTTCTAGGCAACCATCTCATTTGTGCCTCAGAGGAAAGAGACCTATGTGGCTCATTAATTCCTATTTTTATTCCATGTTAAGTTTATAAAATAAATGTAATGTTATATCTGGATTTACTTTATATAATCTTGTTCAAATTCTTCTATATGTAGGCAAACTGAAAACCTGAGAAGTAAAGGCATATAACTAAGGACATTACATTTAAGAGCAACTCCCTGGTCCTGTGACTTCTGTTTGGGGTGCTTTTTCTCTCCATTGTATTCCTAGATGTACATTTAACTCAAGAATAATTGAATAAAAAGAGGATTCACCCATATCAGTAACAAAATGAAAGTTTTCCAGGATAGACACTTCCCTGGTGTTTTCATTTATATAAAGGGGCAGGCTAGTTTTCTGACTACTCCCAAGATCCCAATGCCTTGTCCACTCCTGGGGACAAATCAAAGAAGAAAATAGAAGGTCATCTTTGGGTCACTGCTATTCAGTTTGCTGTGCCAAGCTGAAAACCAAGGCCATTAAATATGAAAATCCACTCATTGTCCCAGTCCTGATTGTATCCTGTCTTTCAGATCAGACTCACCATAGTCATAGCAACCCTAATAGGCGGATGTGCATTGGACCACATCATTTGCAGGGTATCTTTAACTGAGAAAAGTTTTGTTGAAAATATGTGTGATTAATGCCTTCAACTATTATCTCTAATTGAACAGACATGAAAGGGGGCCACTTTGTCAGCCCAGATAAGCCTATTGCATGGCTATTAATGGCATATTCAGCCCTTGCTGAATTCATCTATTATTGACTCTTGTCTTTGGTAACCATAACATGTTGTTGGAAGGCTGTGCAAAATTTGAGTGACTATTTGAAACACAGCTCCAGTAATCCTCTAGACATGGGTGTAAGGGAAGAGGGGAAAGCTGTTTAGCGCATAATTGAATGTGCTGTGCTGTTTGCATTAGTATTAAGCAGTAGGTCTTTATTTTAATCTGTTTATATCAGGGTGATGCATCACCTTAACATCATCAGTTACTCAGCAGATTCACAGAGTTTCTCTATCCATAATATAACGAAAACAAAGGATCAACAGAAAGATTCAAATCTGTGCTGGGGTGCGTGCGTGTGTGTGTGTGTGTGTGTGTGTGTGTGTAAGAGAGAGAGAGAGAGAGAGAGAGAGAGAAATGGCATTAAAAGTACAAACAATCAAAACTTTATCGGAGATATGCAGCTGATATTAGGTGAACATGTATATAATTCCTGTCGACTATGGCTTATGGGCAATACAGGTACTGAAGAACAAATCCCTACATACTGACTTGTGTTAATTCTGGAAGAATGGTTGCTCTGGCAAGACTGAACATGCTTAGGTGGGCAGAGGGATTTCCCTGGAGACTTGAAAGGTAGCTGTGTCTAAAACATGCTATTTTAAGGGCAAATTCTACTTTGTCAGTAAGTGAGTTATGAAAAGAAGTTATAACATGAAGAATGGCATTTATCATAATTCAACCTGCGTTGAGTAATAGGAAATGTATAAAAATTAAATACAGTAAGGAAAAATTGCAAGAGAAATAAGATAATTTTAACTGTTAAAGCATCATTTTTTTCATGTCAAGTAGGGTCTTTTATAATTGCTTAACCTCTAATTGGGTATCCATTTATAAAATAATGAAATTAAATGCACACATCACACATTCACAAACATGTGACAATACATTCCAGAATGAGAACACATATAGGATAGTTTTAGAAATAATTTGGAATACAAGATGTCCAGCATAAATTTTAAAAGTCTGAAGTACAATATGTCTATATTTACCTATATAAAATTTTTAATCCTCTAGAGGAAAAAATGTTACATAAACAAAAGAAGAAATGAAAGCCTGGATGAAATACTTATAGAATCAAATTTTTTTAATATAATAAATAAAAGCTTCTAACATTAAACAAAAAGGACACTAAATTGAAAGAGTAAAACAGTGAATAGTTATTCATAAAAATTCAGATGTCTTGTGAAACTTTGCCATAAGACCCAAGTATCTTGTGTAAAGTTTTATTAAAAAATAAGCAGAGAAGTATGAAACGGTGATACTATTTTGCCCCCAAAATAGTGGCAAATTTTTGTAATTTATTATAGGTGCTACCAAATAGGGTATAAGGATAGAACATTTTTGTATATTCCTGGTGCCAAGTAAATTGACAGAGGCATTGTAGGAGTGCCTTTCAGCATCTATGACAAATTTAAAATGAATATTTCCACTGATGCATACATTCACCATAAGAAACCTATTCCATAGAAATACAACTCCCTGTATTTCTTTTAGAAATTACATTCAACTATGTTGATAGCAATATTGCTTATAATTATGACCAACTGGAAATTATCTAAAGCTCTATCAATAAAAGAAGAATTAAAGAACAGTAAAAATACATCCTTTGGAAAAATATGCAGCCATTTAAGAGAAGATATATTTTTAAAAATCTCTAAGGTATATTCTATAGCAAAATTTTTAGAAACTAAAGAAAAAAGAATTCATAGAAGAATATGAGTATTGTAATATAATTTCTGTAAAAAATAAGAAAAATAAAATTTTTGTATACGTGTGAACATTTACATAGAAAGAATTTGAAAAATTGTTAAACAAAATTTTGATAGCTCTATGTATATATTTTTTAAATTCATTATGTCTTCCTGGGTCCATTAGATACTACAAAGGAAGAATAATAAAATGTAATATATAGCTAATGCACAAAAGAAAACCGGTCTATTATCTCTTTATTATATTATGATCCACTCTTTTTCCTTGACCTTCTGGAGTTTGACGTTCTATTTTTTTTTATAATCCATTGAATAATCTTTATTCAGGTTTTACCAGGTTTTTTTTTTTTTTTTTTGAGACAGAGTCTCACTCTGTTGCCCGGGCTAGAGTGAGTGCCGTGGCGTCAGCCTAGCTCACAGCAACCTCAAACTCCGGGGCTCAAGCAATCCTCTTGCCTCAGCCTCCCGAGTAGCTGGGACTACAGGCAGGCGCCACCATGCCCGGCTAATTTTTTTCTATATATATTTTTAGTTGTCCATATAATTTCTTTTCTATTTTTAGTAGAGATGGGGTCTAGCTCTTGCTCAGGCTGGTCTTGAACTCCTGAGCTCAAACAATCCACCCGCCTCGGCCTCCCAGAGTGCTAGGATTACAGGCGTGAGCCACTGCACCTGGCCCACCAGTTTTATAAGCACTCATTTGTGTGTGTATGTTTGTGTGTGGGTGTTTGTATTTTATTTGATGTTCTAAGGCCTTCCTGTATCTGGGCATTTATATCTTTATCAAGTTTTGCAAAGCTTTCTATTGTTTTTTCTTTTAATAAATCCCTTGCTCTTGCTCAGCTCTCTTAAACTCCAATAATTCTTAGATTTGGTCTTTTCTATATTTTGTAGGTGATCTTCATTGTTTTTCTTTCTTTTTCCTCCTCTGATTGCGTATCTTCGAATAGCCTGTCTTCAAGCTCACTGATGCTCACTCTGCTTCATCTGTTCTGCTGTTAAGAGCCTCTGATAAATTTTTCAATTCAGCAAATATATTTCTCAGTTGCAAGATTTCTATTTTTTATTAATACAATCTCTTTGTTAAATTTATGAATTGATTTTCCATGTTATCACAGAGATCACTGAGTTTCCTTAAAACTATTAGTTTGAATTCTTGGTCAGAGAGCTCACAAATTACTGTCTCATTAAGGTTAGTCACTAGATTTTTATTTTGTTCTTTTGGAAAGGTCATAGTTCCCTGTTTACTGTTGTTTCTTGTCAGTATACATCTATGTCTTTGCATCAAATGATTAGTTATTTATTCCAGTTTTCTCTGTCTGGCTTGTTTTGGTTTTTATTATTTTCTTAGTGAATATTCACTGCTAGGGCACTTCCTCTCTTTTGGCTCTAGGTGGTGCCTTAAGCCCAAGTTCACCTCTGCTCTATTTAATAAATGTTCAGAGTGCTGGCTGTACCAAATGGGGGAGGTCCCAAAGGGATTATGCAGGTAGTGTGGGAAGGCTGGCTAGGGGTTCATACCCAAGGGACCAGGGGAATGTACCTCCTACAGTGTGGTGATGTTAAACAGCCACTCTGATTTGGTGTCTCCTTTGCCCTAGTTATAGAGCAGAATTTCTAGAGCTGGGGATGGTAGTTCCCCCTTCTGCATTTGTTGTTGCCTATTTTCAGGGGCATTTCTCTGTGTAGGCAGTCACAATACTTCCCATGGCTTAAGGCAAGGACAGATCTTCTGCCAGGAAACTCAAGAAGATGGGAAAGCCAGTTGACCACCTCATTTTTACTTTATCCGGTGTGGAAATCATGAGTTGGGGGAAGATTTTCTGTATGCTTAGTGCCATTACAGAATGGGATGAAGAAGTGTCCCAGATTTGGGAATCCAATTTGCCTGTCATCTCCTCTGATGTTTTCCCACTTCTTTGTGTCTCTGGGAACTGTCTTATCCTCATACTTTTAGCTCTGTGCTTTTGCTGGTGTAGATCTTGATGGTGTGTGTTTGGCTTGGGTTTTCTGTTGGGGAAGTGAAGCCTGCTTTTCCCTATGCTGCCATTTTAGAACCAAAAGACACCTGGGCATATGTTCTCAAATCCTTTGGGAAAATATCAAGGAGCATGATTGCTGGATTGTATGGTAAAATACGTTTCATTTCTAAACTGTCAAACTATCTTCTAAAGTGGCTGTACCATTTTGCATTCCCACTCTATTGTTCCACACCCTCTCCAATATTTTGTGGTGTCAGTGTTCTGGATTTTGGACATTCAGTGAGGTGCATATTAGCATTTCACTGTTTTTTTTTCAATTTGTATTTCCTTAATGACATGTGATGTGAAGTTTCTTCTCTTGTGCTTAATTGCCACCTGGATATCTACTTTGGTGAAGTGTCTGTACAGGTCTTCTATTTTTTAATTGAGTTGTTGTTTTCTTGTTGTTGAGTTTTTCATAGTTCTTTGTATATTTTGGATAAAAGTTCTTTGTCAGATGTGTCTTTTGGATTTTCCTAAACCTTTCATTTGCCATTTCTAGTAGTAGAATTTGCTGCTTTTTTTAATATTAACATATTTTGTGCATCTCATAGTTTATATTATGTAATTTATCTTATTATATTATTGGCCATGAAAAAGTGTATTAAAAGAATGATTTTGGCCAGGTGTGGTAGCTCACACCTGTAATCCTAGCACTTGGGAGGTTGGGGCAGGAGGATTGCTTAAGGCCATGGGTTCAACACCAGCCTGAGCAGCATAGCCAGACCCTGTCTCTACAAAAATTTTAAAAATTGGCCAGGTGTGGTGGCATGTGCCTATTAGTCCCAGCTACTTGGGAGGCTGAGGCAGGAGGATCACTTGATCCCCAGAGTTTGAGGGGGCAATGAGCTATGATGATGCCATTGCACTCTAACGTCTGCATGAAAAGAAAAAAAAAAAGGAATGATTTCAAACAGACTGTGTATTTTCAGTATTATGCATTCTAATCTCTAGAAGAGGTTTTCTTCTACAGTTCTTATGGTTCCATGCCTTACATTTAAGTCTTTTAACCATTTTGAATTAATTTTTCGGAGTGATGAGACAAATGGATCCTATTTCATTCTTCCTCATGGGGCTATCCAGTTGTCCCAGAACCATTTACTGAATAGGGATTCTTTTTCCCAATGTATATTGTTGTCTGCTTTGTCAAAAATAAGTTGGATGTATGGGTATGGTTTTATGTCTGGGTCTTCGGTTCTGTTCTATTGGTCTATATCTCTATATTTGTGCTAATGCCATGCTGTTTTGGTTACTATATCTTTGTAGTATTGTATGAATTCTGGCTATGGGATGCCTCCTGATTTGCTCCTTTTGCTTAAGACTGCTTTGCCTGTTTGGGCTGTTTTCTGATTCCAAATGATTTGAAGTATTATTTTTTTCTAGATCTGTGAAATATGACGTTTGTATTTTGATGGAGATCCCATTGAATCTGTAAATCACTTTGGGAAGTATGGACATTTTAACAATGCTGATTCTGTAAATCCATGAGCATGATAAGTTTTTCCATTTGTTTGTACCACCAGCGATTTCTTTCCTCAGTGTTTTGTAGTTTTCTTTGTAGAGATCATTCACCTCCTTGGTTAAGTATATTCCTAGGTATTTTATTTTCTTTGTAGCTATTGTGAATGGTATTGAGTCTTTGATTTGACTCTCAGCTTGACTGTTACTGGTGTATAGGAATGGTACTGATTTGTCTGTGTTGATTTTATAACCTGAGACTGAATTCATTTATCAATTCTAGGAGTCTTTTGGTGGAATCTCCGGGGTTTTCTACATGTAAGATCATGTCATCAGCAAAAAGCAATAGTTTGACTCCTTCTTTCCTGATTTGGATACCCTTAATTTCTTTCCCTTGCCTGATTGCTGTGACTAGGACTTCCAGGACTGTGTTGAATAAAAGTGGCGACAGTGGGTATCCTTGTCTTGTTCCAGTTCTTAGTGAGAATGCTTTTCCCCATTCAGTAGGATGCTGGCTGTGGGTTTATCATATGTAGCTCTTGTAATTTTGAGATATGTTCCTTCTATGCCTAGTTTGTTCAGGGTTTTTAACAGGAGAGGGTGCTGAATTTTGTGGAATTCTTTTTCTGCATCTATTGACATGATAATGTGGTCTTTGTTTTAGCTTCTGTTTATGTGGTGAATCACATTTATTGATTTATGCATGTTGAACCATACTTGCATCCCTGGGATGAAGCCTCCTTGGTGATGGTGGATTATTATTTTTTTTGAGGTACTGTTGAATTCAGCTCACTAATATTTTATTGACAATTTTTGGCATGTATATTCAGTTAAGAAAGAGGGACAGAAAAAAATCTTAATCAGAAGATGTGATGGGCCACAAGTGGACTGTCCATGGTGGTAGAGATCAAGGATGTGCATGAACCCAACAGAATGAATCCCTCCTTACCAAGGCTTATGTAGTTATTGCCACTTCTGAATCCCCTCCATGACAGCAACAGAAACCAGTGATGAGCTCTTGATGTGGCACTGTTCCTCAAAGGATGCAACTGGATGCTTGTTATTTTACTGACTCTCTTCCATTTTAGAAGGGCCTGCAATTTTTCTCAAAACAATAGGCACCTATTCTGGCATAGGTTAGCATTTTCTTACTGTGGAGTCTCTGCTGGCACCACTCTATGAAGGCTTATGATGTGCCTACGCCATAGCTATGGGATTTTACAGGACGGAATAAACCCTTTGGTCATTCCACAAGATAAGCCACTAAGAACAGTAGAAATGGTAGCTGAAGATGAAGGGAATTTGGAAGAAATATTGGAGCAAAAAAATGACAAGTAGTAATTAAGGCCCTGACTAGGGACTGAATTTCATCACCCTAACCTCCCTTTCCATGTCTCCCCTTAGTAAAGGAGACCCACTAAAAACCTATAGGAGTTTTTCTTCAAATACATATGGAGAGTAGGTCCATGTGGCACAAGTGTTGTCCTGTTGGCAACCCTGGAAGTATACCGTTCAATTCTCCCTTCAGTGAAGAACTGTCCTCCTGCTGCAGCAACTTTGAAATCCACTGCAAGTTTCCATCTAGGCCATGCCCTTCACATAGAAGTCCAGACAACGACTGTGCAAAGGATCAGTGCTGAGACTTGACTATTTCTTCCCAGCACAGGACTCCTATACCATAAAATTTTGTTCTAGAGCTCTGTGTTTTCGGGCAGAAACCTTAGTACATCTGCATCACAGTCTGAAGTTCTCTCTGTTCAATTTTTCTTCCCAACTCTGCTCTTTTCTATCCTTGTCATGTTCTCCTCGCTTCAGCTCATCCTATCAGTACTTCTTCCAGTAACTTTCTTACTTCTTGTAAACCTCCAGTCTTATTAATTATCCCTCATATTTTCTGTGGCATTTTTAGCCTGCCTCCTTCAAAACAATTATTACACTACATTAGAACATTTCAGTTGTTTATTGTTAACTAAAACAAGTATTATCAAGGTCTATGCTTGGGAGAAAGGAGAGCTTTAATCCTCAGAAACGGTAGCAGCCTGCTGGGCAGCCATTGAAGCAGAGCCCCAGCCAGAAGCCAGGCACACGTGCTTCAGAGAAGAGACAAAAGGCAACAGGATTTTATACTGAGTGGGGTGGTCAAATATGTGTATTTAGCAAGCTATAGGAGGAGTCATGAATATTTATGAAGGGAAATCATACCCATGTAGTTGTGCTTTATCTCTCTTAGCCTATCATGCCTGGTTGGTTACTTTGTTTGTTTTTTTTTTTTTTTTTATGTCAGCATATTATGGGGGTACAGGTTATACATATATTGCCCTTGCCCCTCCCCCCCCGTTTTTTTTGTTGTTGTTGTTTTGTTTTTTTATTTCAGAATATTACACGCTTGAAAACTTAGTTTTAAGGTGTTTCTGGGGCCCCCTTGGCCAAGAGAGGTCCTTCTAGTTAGCAGAGGGTTTAGGATTTTATTTTTAGTTCACACTTCCTTATCATCTATGATAAGCATGTTTGCTCATCATTTAGCAGAAATGTAGTAAATATCTAATTGAATAAGAAACTGTCCCCCAAGTAGCTAAAGTTGTTGCTACTATGTAAGTAAAGAAAACTTCTACTAACTTTGAAAAATTAAGGTAAGGCAAGCCAGGCAATAAAACTTGACACTGATGCATGGTAAGAAAGCCTTAACTCATATTGAGTAGAGTATTACATGCTATACAGTTACTTTCACTTTAAGATTAGTGGGACATTTAAAGCAGATAACTAAAAGACATGTCTCCACTGTTTTAGCATGTTTTTAATTATGAGAAATATTCAAAGGAAACATAAGAGAAAGAAGTTACTGTTAAAAAAGATATAAATCTTAACCATAAAACAAAGAGACTAATTTATTTTATTTTATTTTTTTATTTCAGCATATTATGGGGGTTACAAATGTTTAGGTTACGTTTATTGCCCTTCTCCCCACCCCGAGTCAGAGCTTCAGGTGTGTCCGTCCCCGCAGATGGTGCTAATTTAATTACAGCAAAACTTCTTGTGAGTTGCTTTGGATGGCAAATCTGAATACACTAAAATGTTAAGCTTTGTGTCAAAATTCATTACATTGTGTTTTGCTTTCTTTTGCACAGGGCGGTAAAAGTTTTTGTTGTAAAATAACGATGGAAGGATATTGGGAAAAGCCTTTGATGTGTTCACAGTATAGCTGATGACTTTTAGGATTGAAGTTGGCTTCTAGAGTTGTTCTGTTTTCTGGGATGAAAGAAAAAAAAATACATATACACAATATAATACCCAAAGATGATGATGAGAGAGAAAAAGGAATATGCTACTATTAACAAGTTGATTTTTAATAAATATCTTTCTAATACATTCTGGAAAACTTTTCCTCTTTGTTACTCTTACCATCAATTTGGGATTTCTGGTCATCCTACTTCCAAAATGTACATCAAATTATGAAATTAAACAGGACATAATAGTGACCATTATGGTAGTCTAAACTAATATATTGACTTTTAAAAGTATATTTGAACTCTCTCCCTGGTGAATACTTGAAAAAGAGAGCCCTATAATTTATGCACGCAGACTGGCTGGTAATAGCATAAATGAAATCTGAGTATATAAATCAAAGTTTTGAATTGAAGGTCCTTGAATAGTTGGGTACTAATGAGGAATTCAAAGTCCTAATACTCTTTTCTTGTAAGCATTCAGTGTGGTAATTGTTTGATTTCTGGCTATCTTATTTAAAAGCCACTTATTCACAGAGGATAAGAGAAGAATTTCAACAAAATAGCATCTATGAAAGGTTAAGTTTCTTGTTAAAACTTTTGAGGAATGTCAAGTGGAAATCTCAGTATAGTAATTGATTTTATGTATGCAGAAAATACAGTGGTCTGAAAAGAAAACAGAAAAAATACTACTGTCAAAAATTGGCATTTGTATTAGATGGTTCAGTATATTTTCCCCTACATAAGGCTTCAAAAATCTAGTAGCTATAAACTTTAAATTTCTTATATCTAAAAATTTTAGTTACTAACCAACTTTGGTGAGTGTGTATGTCATCATTACACATACAAGTGTGGTTACCTACATTTAAACAGATTTTTTATGTTCTAGGATTTTTGTTAAAAGGCTTTTGCTTAGTAGAAGTAGAATTAGTTTGTGTTATAGAATACATTTTGCTTTTGAAATCTGTCATCCAGATTTGGAAAGGAAAGGACAGTATTCCAGATTCCAATAGAACATTTATTTAATCTTCACAGTGCCTTTCTGTCCATTCCCTTCCCCTCAATTCTTATTGCTATTTTCTTAGCTCATATCCCTAGCATCAATTAACAATTGTAATTTTCTAATATCTAGTCTTGCCCCAAGTTTATTAGAAGTAATTTAGTGACTTTAAACACTTTACTGTGAAGTAGGAAGCATAACGTATAAACCGGTGGCTGAGTTAACAGAACACATTTGGATATGATATCTGTCCTTTCAAAATATACTTATTCTACACACTTTTTAATCTCCTTCATTTTCACTAAGTTTTATGAACTTCGGTGCTCAACTTTCTCTGATAGCCTGTCATCTCATTTATTTGCTTTGTAAAAGAATAGTATTTACTGACTTTTTCCTTAAGAAAGCCAACATTCATTATTTTTAAAAATTGTAGAATACATAAGGCTATAAAGAGCAAATAATTATTTATAATAACAGTACTCAGATCAGTCATGATCTATTACTTGATTTCATCTCCTCACAGACATTGTGTCTGCTTTCATCTACTGAACCCAATACTGATTGCTGACCTGAAATCTGGAAACTAGCTTTTGTCACTTAGCTCATGTCATGCAAAGTGCCCTGGAGCTTATAAGCATTCTCTTCCTCTTCTTATTTAGCCTGTACTCTTCTTTTTGTTTTCTCTAAGGACAGTTGTGATTATGTCACTGTCAATCACTTAACAACATCAAAAACAAAAATAACAAGAACACCAACAAAATAAACTGAATGTTTGTGGCATTCCATGTTTACAGAAAAAAACTTACTGGACCATTAAATGGCAAGACTGATTTGGGATCTTGGTGGAGTTAGACGTAGTGATCCAGGTGCTATGGGAATCTAGTTTATACACTAAATCATCTTCTTTTTCTTAATATGAGACACATCAGAATGAAGCTTATATGAGTTTAGGAATATTAGCACAATAGTATAAACTGTGTTTCTCAAGGTAAACTCCCCATGGGTCCAAATAGAGTTACTTTAAATTCCTTATTTCAGTGCTTCTCTTGATAACCTACTTCTTACAACCTGGCCATTGATTCACTGATATAATAGTTTTTGCATTTTTTTCCCGGGGATCCTTTTAATAAAATGTCTTGGTGTCTGCTTATGAATTACACTTACTTTATGTTTGCCATTCCTCCTCCTTTTCTCTCTCTTCCCAACCTAAATTGTCAAAGGACACCTTGCCAGATGTCTTTGGTGCTCTCAGAGTAGTCACTTCCACTTGATGTGCATTATGTTCTGCTCCTCCTTGGCTCTGCCGACACTTGTCCCGAACACAGGGCTTCTCCAGGCATCACTGCACCTTCTGCCTATAGGGCCGTCTTCACGGAGCAGTGGGTTATCGGTCAAGCATGACTCCGCTCTCCACTGGGTTCTACTGGTTTTTTGTTTGTTTGTTTGATCCTGCTTAATCTTCAAGCTATATCCATCAGGAGAATTAGATCTGCGTGGCTGCCATGCAGGGCAGAGCATGAGGAAGTTTATTTTCATAAAGTGTTAAAGGACATCCCTTCCACCTACACAACACCACCTACCTTCCAAAGTACACACTCCTTACATCAGTGCTGAGCACTGTAGACACTAGTATTACTAACAGGAGATCCTCTTTCTTTCTTTTCTTTTTTTTTTTTTTTTACAACTTTATTGATAAACGACTGATACACAAAAAACCTGCATACATTTAATGTATACAATATGATGAATTTGGACATACACTTACACCTGCAAAATCATCACCACGACCAAGATAATAAATGTATCAACATCACCTCCAAAAGTTTCCTTGCGTCCCTTTTCTTTTTTTTGCTTTCTTATTTTTTTTTTAGCAAGAACACTTAACAAGATCTACTCTCTCAAATTTTACTGCACAGTATCATATCATTAACTATAGGCACTATGTGGTAGAGCAGCGGTCCCCAACCTTTTTGCACCAGGGACTGGTTTCATGGAAGACAGTTTCTCCATGCATCAGAGGGTGGGGCAGGGGAGTGTTGCTTTCCGGATGATTCAAGCGCAATACATTTATTCTGCAGTCAGCCTCTCTGCTAATGATAAACTGTATTTGCAGCTGCTCCTCAGCGCTAGCATCACTGCTTCAGCTCCACCTAACTCAGGCATTAGAGTCTCATAAGGAGCTCGCAACCTAGATCTCGCACGTGAGCAGTTTACAGCAGGGTTCATGCTCCTATGAGAATCTAATGCCCCGGCTGATCTGGCAGGAGGTGGAGCTTATACAGTGATGCGAGTGATGGGCAGCGGCTGTAAATACAGTTGAAGCTTCCTTTGGCCGCTGCTCACCTCCTGCAGTGCGGCCAGGTTCCTAACAGGCCACAGACCTATACTGGTCCATGGCCCTGGGGTTGGAGACCACAGTTGTAGAACATCTCTGTAAAACTTGTTCATCTTGTATAAATGTAACTTTATAGCCAATGAACAACTCCTCCCCCATCGTCTTGCAACCACCATTCTATTTTCTACTCCTGTAAATTGGACCACTGTGTGTCAGTGAGTCTCACAGAATCAGATACCAATCTAAGATTAAAACTGCAAAAGATTTCTTAGGAGAGATGCTGTTAAGGATAAAGTGGGAGGGTGCGAAAGCAGGCAGCGTGAGCCTTCAGTCTGCAGTGCATGCTGACTCCCATGAAAGGAAAAAGGCAAAGAACAATTGGGTGGGAAGAGCCTTTGACTATAGTGCAGGTCTGAAAAAGCCCAGGTCGGGCTGGTGGGGAGTTCCCGTGCATTGCAGGAGTGCTGAGTCTGGCCCCAGTCAGTCAGCTCAATTCATTCCACCTTCACCATATCAGTGATTGGGTGAGAGAAGCCAAGAGGAAGTGTGGTGTCTCTGTGACCACCCTGGTAGATCCATGGGTATGCATGAGTATTCTCTTGACAGCAGGTGGTTTAGAAGCAGACTTGCGTGGGATTCTTCCATGACCTCAGCTTCTACCTGCAGGGCTATAACTCTACAGGGTGCTGAGGCAAAGTAAGGGAGAATATATATACCAAATAAATGATAACTCGTCTCCCAACCCCTTACTGAAGTGTTATCCAAATCAGAGCTTTCTCTCTTCACCTGCTATCTTCTCTTCTCTCTGAAAAATCTAGTTATAATTCTATGGTGACTGAAGTTGGGTACAAATCTGAGTCTCAGATAACACTGTGAATACAAACAGTTTCTCCCTCCTTCTGATAGCTGAGTCTGTTTTGGAGATAACATTGTCTGGCCAATTCCATTTCACTGAGGAATATTGCTTCTCTAGGCTGCTCTGCAACATCTCATGGATATAAACTCTGTGATCCTTTGTTCTGCACATTAGCCATACAATTTTGGCTTCACCTGATGGAGATAGCTTGGAGATCAAGCTGGGTTCCCCACCACACTATCATTAAGTAGCAAAGGTTAGAAATGAAAGGAAAAAAAGTAACTATGTTCTCTATGGATGTTGAAGGCTGCCAAACCCTTGTGTTATATTAAATTCAATCACAGTAGTCTGTGCTCTTATCTGCAGTTTCACTTTCTGCTGTTTCAGTTAGCTGCTAACTGAGTTCCAAAAATATTAAATGGAAAATTCCAGAAATAAACAATTCACAAATTTTAAGTATGGAGTCATTCTGAGTAGTGTGATACAATCTTGTGCTGTCACTCTCCATCCTGTCTGGGATGTGAACCATCCCTTTGTCCAGTGTATACACTCTGTATACACTAATTAATTGCCTGTCGGTCATCTACATCATTTGCTCTGAATATCCAGCTATTTACATCATCATAGCGCCAAGATCCTACTTCTGACATATCAGCTGAATGTCGATAGTAGACTATTCACCTCACTTCATCTCATCATGAAGGCATTTTATCATCTTACTTCATCACAAGAAGGATGAGTCTAGTACAATAACATTTTGAGAGACCATATTCACATATTTTTATATAGTATATTGTTATAATTCAATTTGATTATCAGTTGTTAATCTCTTTCTGTGGCTGATTCATAAATTAAACTTTATTATATGTATGTATGTACAGGAAAAAAATAGTGTATATATGGTTTGGTACTACCTGCCGTTTCAGGCATCCAATTGGGGGTCTTAGAAGGTATCTCCTGCAGATAAGGGAGGGACCACTGTATTAGTTCTGCTTCAGTGTAGGAAATTTGTAAAGCAACTCGTTGGTTTGCTTTGATCTCTATGTTTATAGCTGTAATATATTAACTTATTGTTTAGCATGTATTCATCCTACTTCCTCCACAGTTCCATCTTCACATCCTATCAGTGTTCACTTTGATGATTGGCCTGACTTTGTCCAAAACTACGTAGGCAGAATTGACAGAGTATCAATACCAGTCTATATATCTTAAGAGGCAATGTGTCCTTTTGCACATTTCTCTGAGATTTTTAACCTTTACAGAAGAAAAGCAAAGCCTGGGGTGGATATTATTGTTCCAGCCTTGTACTGGAATGAGATCTGGGTAGCGGAAGTAGACTCAAGGACCAGACTCAACAAAAAGCCTGAAGCAGAGCCACGCAAACTAACACAGAGATGTGAGATTGAGAAATAGTTGCCGCCTCTTGCTTCCTATTGCAGTTATTTTATGAAGCAAAAGCTACCCAAAAGAGTATACTATTGTCTCCAGTTTCACGGCTAAGGAAGTCAAATTTCTGTGTCGTCCTTTTGGCTCTGAGATTCCCTACCTGAGCCTCGTCAATGCAGGACAGACCTCTAGGTTTCCAGCTATAGTCTTTCCCATTTAAGCTGCTTTGTCCTCTATGCTCGTTTCGGTTGCAAATAGAATGGGTTATGGGAAACACACACATTAAATAAGTTGAAAAGGATAAAATCAATAAGGGATTTCCAACAATGAGATTTGGTGTGAAAGAGTGAACCTCCATTATATATATTTGTGTTATCAAAGTAGATAGATTTCTTAAGGTATGCACAGGGACATGAAGCTAACACATAGCAAATAGCAAACAAATACCTCTGAATGCAACATCATTCTCCTTTATGGATGAGATTGAAAGCATGTCACATTGCTCTTATCCACTGAACATTTTGTAGGCAATTCATAGAAACAATGCCACTTGTTAACGTAGGGAACTGACCCAATAAATTTAAGGGAGCATAGGTACACTAATAAAAGTGGATAGTGAAGAACTAAGCAGTTCATTTTTAAGCTTTATTGGGAAATTTACACAAGCTTTAGTAAATATTGTTAGTTTTGCTGTTGCTAAACAGCAAAATGTAAATTATAGCAAGCTATCATGAATTTGAAGGCTGTTGAAATCAATGCTAGACAGAGGTTAGGAGCCTCAGACAATGTAATAAGTTGATAAACAAAAGCTTTGTAATTTAGATATGACAATTTTTGAGGGTAACTTGAGAGCATCAAACTCATATAAATGTATACATGTGTGTATATATGTGTGTATTTCCATTCAGGTGGCAACATGGATCTACTTTAAACATTCCATTAGTTACAGTATTCTAGAATTTTTTTTCTATGTATGTCATGATTGTTTGTTTTCAATTTCATTGGATTGGTAATAGGTTAAATTGTACCTTTTCAGCTAAGGAGGTGCATTCTTAGATTTTAGGTGTGTGTCTTTCTACCTTCATTCTTCTTTTTCTCCAATATTTCCCAGGCCTACACCCTTCCTGATTCTCAAAAGTCTTTTGTTTTGTGAGTAACACGGCAACCAAGCTCACAAAAGCAGCAAACATTTTAGTTTTGTATTCAACTTGAATTCTAAGTAAATGTCAGAATAGATAAAAAAGAAAGAATTATTATGCTAAATTCCAAAAGTAAGTAATTCCTCGAATACCTACGGTTTATTTTCCAGATGTGCTGAATGAACAAATACATATTTGTAAAGGAAAATATCTATTGCTGATTGCATATTCTGTTTTTCTTTATCAAAAAAAGTCAAAACATATCATTTTAAAGATCAACAAATAGACATATCATCTTTTGTTCAATTAACTCAAGCCTATGATACTAGAATTCTTATGAAGTACATAGACAATTTCTTGCAATCCATTCAAAGAGAAGCTTTTGTTTGGAATTTAAATTTCAAACTGCAGCAGCAGAAGATACTTTCAAACATCTAGTTTCACTGTTTAAAAAACACTTAAAATTCAAAGCAAAACAAAACAAAAACCATGAACAATTCACAGTTCTAATTTTTAGAATATATTATGTTTGATATTCTGAACTCAAATTAGAACTCTTGGAGATCACATTAGGCTTAAAGACTACAGTCCTTTTATCTCAGGAACTGAAAAATTCACCTAAGCAAAAAAAAAAAAACCCAAAAGTATTTTTTAATTTAATTACTTTTATAAGAGAAAGATTAGCCTTAAGATAATACATTTTAGCCAATGTAAAAAAATGTACAATTTTTGCACTGTAAAATTTAAAGGTACCAATTTTATACTAACTTAGAGAAAAATATAATCTTATTGACAGAAAACTTACTTTTTAACTAGGATATGAATTTCTTATCTGTCATTTATAAGGAAATTATAAAATTGGCTTAAAAGATATGAATTGGTATGACTATTAAACACATATTATAACAGATTATCTTCCAAAATTAATAATTTGTATTGTGTTCACTGATTTAAAAAATACAGTATGGGCCAGGAGCAGTGGCTCATGCCTGTAATCCTAGCACTCTGGGATGCTGAGGCAGGAGGATTGCTTGAGCCCAGGAGTTCAAGACCAGCCTAAGCAAGAGGGATATTCTGTCTTTACTAAAAATAGAAAAAATTAGCCAGGCACAATGGCACACACCTGTAGTCCCAGGTACTTGGGAGGCTGAGGCAGGAGGATGCCTTGAGCCCAGGAGGTTGCTTTGAGGTTGCTATGAGCTATGGCACCACAGCACTCTAGCCCAGGCAACAGAGAGAGACTCTATCTACAAAAATAAATAAATAAAATAAAAATACAGTACTGTGTGTTGTCACAAATGGAATTATAACTGTCTTTCACTTTTCAGAGGTTCATTTGAGTTGTTATTAATGTTTTTATTAGTAGCAGTAGTGGTATCATTCAAGATAGGTTATATTACACTGTCACCTGTTCGACAGTAATGATCTTCAAAGTGTTTGTCAAAGTCAAGAGTATAGATTTCCCTTTCTTCTTTCCTTGCTTCTATCCTTCCTTCCTTCTTGTCTTCCTTCCTCCCTTCCCTTCCCCTTGCCCCTTCCCGCTTCATCCTGCCCTCCAAATCTTGTTTCTCTTTCTCTCTCTCTACTTCTTTTGTTTCTTGTTCCCTTTCTTTCTTCCTTGTTTGTGCATTTATTTCCCTTTGAAAACTTAAATCGTTTTATGGAAATTAAGTCAATAAGATACACTTCAATCACAGCAATCTCAAAAAGTCACATCCATATTAATCTTATGACTTAACTCATCTTTATTTTTAAATTTATTTTGTAATTATATGCTGAATACACCTGATAAAGAAAACTCAAAATGTACAATGCAATAATAAAAAATAAACTCCATCAATTCTCAAACCACTTCCGCCTTTACTAATGTTATGTGTATGTGCTTTTCCCTACAATTTTTATGCATATACCAGCATATAAACATACTGTTTTATATTTATGGTTTCATAAAATTCATATTCTTCAGCATCTTTTATCATCTTTAAATTTACCTTAGAACTCTTTATAAATCAACATAAACCTAATAATTTTTCCCCAGGGGAATTAAATATAATGAATATATCATAACTATTAAAACAATCCCCATATTAATGAACATTTGGGTTGATTTTGTTTTCTAAGAACACATTTTGTGTATGTTCCTAATTACTTAAACAGTTCTAGAATAAAAGAAACCTAGGTTGTCTCCATGTTTCTCTAACTACAAATAATATTGAAATGAATATGTTTAGATATGTATTCGGCCACAGCTTTGTACATATATGCATAAGCAAATTCTTACACTGGGATTGTTTGACAAGGGTAATGTATATTTGTCAATTGGATAGATATTACCAAATAATCCTCTACATTCTTTTATACATTCCCACCTTATTAGAAACTTTAGTTTGAATTTTATATCTTTTGGCGTACCTAATTATATACTTCCTTAAAGTACTGTGACTAGAGAGAACAAGAAACAATGTTTTGAGAATATTATTTATGGCTTTTTTTTTTTTACTTTAAAGTGCCATTATATTGTATTGTTCTCTTTGTAAGAAGTTTCTAAAAGAGAATAGTAATAACAAAAAAATGGGCTGGACACTCAACCAACAATCAAATCCACAGAGATAGTTGCATGCTCTTTATAGAACAGCTTCATTGTAATCATTGTTAGTCCTTCTTAAACTGAACAAAAATCAAGTAAAATAAATTCAAAGAAAAAACATGCAGGGTTATTCTTTTTTTGGAACATTAGGCATTTTTTCCTACAGAGTTAAATTCTCTGATTCATAAAATCTTTCTCTTTTCAGCAGAATGATAGGGATGAAGAAAAAACTCATTTTAGTAAAATAATATTTTTAAATGCATGTATTGCTGTCCAGGAAAAAAATAAAATTGGTCCTTTTTGCTTGAGGTTGCTTTGGTTATACGTGGTCTTCTCTGGCTTCATACTAAGTGTAGAATTATTTTTTCTAGATCTGCAAGCAGTACAAACGCAATTTATGTAACCAAAGAGTTTGTACCCCTGTAATACTCTGAAATAAAAAAAGAAGAGATGAGAATAAATTTGTTTTCAATGAAGAGCAACTTAAGTCACATAAAAATATGCAAGCTTGTCATCTCAAAGCCACATGTAGGGAATTCTAATTTTTTTCCAGTGTTAAATGTGATAAGGAGAATAAAACTACTGACATTAAAAAAAATTAAATTGTGCTTTTCCTTGTCATTAAAATTTTCTTTATAAAGATATGTGGATTTTTATAAGTTTTTAAGGAATGTTTCTACAGTAAAACAAATATTCTCTATTATTATATTGATAAATATACAAGCACAAGCAAGAATCAACATTTGGTTAAATTATACTTATTTAGGTGACTGTTATCTACAAAATGGATCATAGTTTCTGACAGAACTTACCTTATCTAATACTTCTGTTTATTTATTTTTATTATTTATTTATATATTTTGAGATAGGGTCTCCCTCTGTCACCTGGGCTAGAAAGTGTCGTGGTATCAGCCTAGCTCACAGCAACCTCAAATTCCTGGACTCAAGTGATCCTCCTGCCTCAGCCTCCCAAGGAGCTGGGACTATAGGCATGTGCCACCACGCCCCACTAATTTTTTTCTATTTTTAGTAGAGATGAGGTCTCACTCTTGCTCAGGCTGGTCTCGAACTCCTGACCTCAAATGATCCTCCCACCTCAGCCTCCCAGAGTGCTAGGATTATAGGCATGAGGCACTGCACCTGGCCCTAATACTGCTCTTTAATTAAAAATAGGTTTTCTTCTTGAACTGGAAGTAGCTTTTGATTCTTAAAGGAGTTAATAGGCCTATCTTAAATAGGACTTCTAACATACTAATGTTTGGGACATTCATTTATGTTAGCGCTTCAAAACATTTTTTGAAGAGCTAATTTACCTTGGGTTAGAGTTTTGTCAAAGTTGGAGACACAATTAATAAAATAGGTTATAATACATCACAGTTTTCTTTGGCAACACAAAAAACATAACTTCTGGAAAGTTGGAGAAGACTTCACTGAGATGAAGTTTTAACTTGGTTCTGAAGGAAGATAGGGAATTACCAGTGAATTATCAGGAATAAAGGCAGAGTCACTAGGAAGAGGCAACAAGAAATAAGGCAAGAAGTCAGAAAGTAAGAGGTAATATTAATAATAACAGTATTACTCAACACCTAACAGTAATGAGGAGAATTTTAGTGTATCAGCAAAATAAGGCTATGGTGAATAAGCAAGAAATGGGTATGTCGTTATAACTCGAGACAAGATTAGAAAAGGACTTATTTTTAAGAGAGCTATAGTTTTAATCATAGAGTTGATAAAATCAACTTTCTTATAAGAAGATACTCATGTAACCAATTTACGAGAACAGGACAATTTACCTAGTTTCAGGGAAAACCGTTAAGTATTCTTTGCAACAATCTAAATAGGAATGACGACAGCCTTTACTGAGGCAATAACACTGGAAGTAGAAGAGACAGGTATCAACTGAGATGCACTTCTCCGGTAGAATCAGCATATTTGGTTGATTTACTAAAAGTAAGGCCTAGAAAAGTGAAGCTAGAGGTTGATGGTAAGAGTTCTTACTCTATGACTGGGGGCATGGCAATGTCACCTCCCAAGGCTTAAAAGGAAAATGGCACAAAATGTAGGGGGAAGGAAACAAGGTCATTCTGCATATGTTAAATGTAAAATACCTGCAGAAAATCTAGAAAAATGAAATACAGAATTAAATACATGGTTTGGTTTGGTGCTTGGGAAAATGGACAGAAATAGTGATAGATACAGTGAGCAGAGTAGTAAATTTGCATTTATGTGAAAGGAAAACACAACAAAAGGAAAAAGAAAGATTGAAACCTATAAGTTCTAAGATTTAGGAGATATTCAATGTTGGGGATATCATTCTTATACATAAGGAAACAGGTTTTCAATTACAGTGAGGGATATTATATAAATCCATAGAATGTTCCTATCTACCCTGAAGCATCTTTCATAGAATATTTTTTGTCAGCTAACATAAAATCTTAAAATGGGGCTATTAAAAGATTTTTCTATAAATTGATTTGAATTAGATCATAATCTGTCAGTATGAATATGTTTGAAATCAAATGAAATTGACAATAAATAGTTTCAACCTAGAAAACAATGGGAATTTTGCATGTTAAACACAATAAGCTTAAAGTATAAGGATATGACTGAATTTATTGACCTTAAGTAGAGATAACACATGATTAGGTTAATTTTGGTGCATGCCTTCATATCTAAAGGAGTCTTGATCAAAAACAAAATAAAAATTACTGTAATTCTTCTCTATGAAACAACAAATTATTCAAATGTCATTACTAACAATTGAAATATTTATTATTTCACAATTTCTCTAGATGCTAAATTCTGTAGATACGTTGTAGGGAAAGTCTTGCAGCAAAATTGCAGTTTTATATGACTATCATTTGATATGTTGTTATTTCCAAAAGTTTTAAATACAATATTCTGGAGAACATACAAATAGAATCATGCTTTCATAGACCCTTATTTTCCAGTTAGAAAAAAGAATAAATTGACAGAATGCCAATGAAGGACTCACTTGAGCAAAACCACTAGGGGTAAATTGCCACAGGTATCACTGTCTTTTCTACAGGCTGCTACTCTCAATGGCAATTAGAGTGGTTAATTCTAAAGTAAAATAAAGTTTAAACACAAGTTCAGACTAAGTAGAATAAATCCACTGTCTTTTCTCTTTGGGGAATACTTGAGAACCTCCTTTAAACCGATGAAGTTTTTGTCTTCAGGGAAAGATTTAGTTTGTATAACTCTTTACAATTTCTAAGAGATATTGAAGAAATTGTTGCAAATATAAGTACTCCACTGTGGTCTACCCTGGATAAATCTGTTAAAAAATACCTGAAATTCTGTAGTATCCACAGTGAAAGAATGGGAAAGTAGAGAAGAATGAATTTTAATACCCACTTGTGGTGGTTTCTCTTCTCAAAAAGAAATAAAAAAGAAAAAAAAACACCCAGATTAATTCATAAGACATTGAACTGTTTGAAAGGAAGGAAAGACAAGGCAGACCGGCAAAAACTATCGCACCTTAGTGCAACCTGTGATCTTGTTTGAGTTAGATTTCTATGCTCGCGTTCTGTCTTGCTTCTCTGCTATGAGTTTCACGTCCTTCCCACTACAGACTATTCCTCACACACTTTCAACCATAGTTTGATATTTTAAATGTAAATCAAATCATGAATCTTTTCTGCTCAAAATCCTCCAGAGATTTTCCATCACACTCAGAATATAACCTAAACTATGAACCATGATCCAAAAGGCCTTTTTTTGATCTGAAACTGACTACGACTCCTGGTGGCTAGCTCACTGCAGACTCCTGTTCTCATTCTCTGCTTTCTGAGATGCTCAGACTAGAAAGGGTAATTTCTTGCTTTAGTAAAAGGAACTCTAAGAAATTATCTTATATTTGTATATAATAAAAACAAAACTTCAAGTGTTTAGAAGAGAGAGATGGAGTAAGAGACACAACAGGCTTGAGAAAGAAGCAGAGAGAGAATGAGGATTAATAGCAGAATGAAGGGAGAGTGGAAGCTTTCTTCCATCCATTCCAAAGCCTGTGCCTGCCAGAACCATTTAGTGGAGCTGCTGAACAGCTTTGTTAAGCTGTTTATACCCTAGACTCCGTTGTGAGCTGTGGGCATTCAGTGGTGTAGAAAGGAATCACAGGCTATGCCAAGCACACAAGACAAGGCTTCCCAGGCAGGCCCAGTGTGGTGACTCATCTGCATAATCCCCTCACCCTGCTCAGAAAGAGGAAGGAGGACACCATGAATCCTGGGGATGTCAGTCCTGACAGCTTTATTACAAAGAAGGAGCCACTCAACTTCTTATGCGTTCTGGCATGGCTACTTCCAAGCATGTTAAATCTGCCCAATTAAAGAGGATACTCAGGTTTATTACTAATTTATTTATAAGGAACTAAAGGGCAAAAGATAAGGATGATGAAACAGATTTGACTAAATCATGGGTTCAATTTCAGCAGTTTCTTTTGGCTACCCAGGACTATGGGAGGTAAGGAGATGGAAAGAGAATGAGTTTTCTTTTTTCACTCTGTACCCACCACTGCTACTTGTCAATACGTGCATCATTACTATCAATGCTATTGTTTTCATTTCTCTCCTTTCTATCTCCTTCTGTCCTTATTTCTGTTGGTAAAGGAAAAGTTAGACCATTTCCACTGTATAAAAAATATATTTTAGTAATAAATTCAGCTGTAATGATTATATATAGGCATATATGTATATGTAGTTGGTTGCACAAAGAGAACTATTATATATAAACACAATGTTTCCATATTAAGAAATAAATATGTTAGTGCTTTGATTAAAGAGTTTACCTAGGCATTTGTTTTTTCTGAGCTAGAAGTAGAACTAGAGAAAAGTTCGCAAAATATGTACATTTAGGAAAACTATAATTATTACAAATAGGAAATGCATCCTTAAAAACTAATGAAGATTAATCTATTCCAAAATGTTTCCAGGATTTTATTTCCAGCTTAGATTACTCTCCTCCGTGTCATAATAGAACCCCTTCGTTTTATGAGAAGCTGTTTATTGAATGTCCGTATCCTAGAGTTCTAAATATTGGAGATGTCACTGAGAACAAAACAGATAAGGCCATTTGTAATGGTGCTTATATTCTAATAGAAAGGCAGTACATTCATAAGTAAATGAAAAATATAATTGATATAAAATAGTGATAAATATCATAAAAAATAAATGGCAAACCTGGAGGAGCAAGATCCACAGGTGGAGGTTTGGGGCATGGATGGATACATAGATATGTAATTCAATATAAGAGGAGACAAGGATATGAATGGTAGATTAGTAGACACGAATGGAGAAATATTAAATAATCCCTAAATGATTTCTTATAATTTCTCAGTTAGTACAGAATAATGTCATCATCAGAGTCAGGTAAGAGAAGTCGGGCTTTGAAGAGTGATGAATGTGAAATGTTTACTTTGCATAGTGGGGTTTATACATTTTAGGAAAGTGTAGCAGGATTGCTGGGCAATGTTCAGTGCACGTTTATTATTTGCCATTATGAATGTTAAGTGAAAACAGTGAGTATTTGCAGAAGGTTTTTGTTTGTTTGTTAATTTTCCTGGCAATTTTCACCTCTTAAAGTGAAGGAAAACATTGGGTAGCTAGCTGGGTTTAAGCAAGGCTAGATTTGGTCAGGCATGATAATAATTAAGGCTATTAATGAATTTGCTTATCTCCTCTTTCTATCTTCTCTTCCAGGTAGCTAATAAGATTGTATTTCCTCTCCCTTTAAAAATAAGTATAATTATGTGGCTTGCTTTTATTTTCCCAAGAGATGTCAGCAATTTGACATACGTTACTTCTGAGTGAAAGTTCTAAGAGCCATAGCATAGTTTTCATTCTCGCTGTTATAGCAGCTGGAAATACTAGATGAGGAAACTTTGTTAGTTCAAGTCTCAGAGTAGAGATGTGGACCAGAAGCCCTAGAGGAACAATGACAGATATATAATAATGACAAGAAAGATTTTTTAAAAATATTATCTTTTTATTATGAATTGAGCCAAGGATATGAACTAACCAAGAGGCCGATTTGAGTCTTGTTATTATTATAACCTAAAATACCCTGATAGAACAACAAACTAAAACTAATAATACAAAGATAGGAGAAGGGCTATTTACTAGGGCTGTTTACCAGGGCATGATTATACTCCTACACAAATGAATCTAAGCTTCATAAAAATGTTGAGTTAAAAGAGAAAAAAATGGCAGAGTCAATGGATTGGATGTCTGAATAAAGTCAAAATAAATACTTTTACTTGAGAATAAAACAGGAAGTGACCCAGAAAGAGGGTGACTCTTATAGAGCACAAAGGTTGAAGTTAATTTTTTTCCTTCTTTCATTTTTTAAATTTTTATTTATTTTTATTTCTAAAAAATTTAGGAGGTAAAAGTGTTTTTTGTTATATGGATAAAGTGTATCATGCTGAAGTCAGGGCTTTCAGCATACCCATCAGTAGAATAGTGTACATTGTACTAGATTAGGTGTATTTTTATTCTCCACCCCCTCCCACCTTTCCTCCTTTTTAGTTTCCAATGTCCATTTACTCCTCTTTATGACTATATATGTGTGTGTGTGTATATATATATATATATATATATATATATCTCCTTCATTTAACTCCCATTTATAAGTGATAACACGTGGTATCTGTTTTTCCATTCCTGAGTTACTTCACTTAGGATAATGCTCTCCAGTTCCATCCAAGTTGCTGCAAAAAATGTTATTTCATTGATTTTTATGGCTGAGCAGTACTCCATGGTGTATAGATACCACATATTCTTTATCGACTCATCAGTTGATGGGCACTTATGTTCATTCCATGTCTTTGCTATTGTGACTTGCTCCAGGATAAAATTTGCATGTAGTTGTAGGTGCCTTTTTTTTATAAAATTGTAAATTAGCTGCTGAGGCATACAAAGTAATTCACACCCTTATTTGTTACTGAGGCCCCACCAGTCCCTACCCCTCCAAGTTCTACATTCTAATCATTGAAATATCTCCTTTTGCTAAATACATTATGCTCTTCCTTGAACAAAGGCTTTTGTATATGCTTTTCCCTATACCAGAAATTCTCTCCCCTCCCCACTCTCTTCCAGCACACTTTTGCTTTGTTGGATACTTTACATTTTGCTTTAAAGTTGGAGACTCAACTTGAGCAAGATTTCCAATAAAAGTCTGTTTCATTATCCACTTCACCCATCCCATCCCTAAATTATGAAGATCTTTTTTATTGACTTTCATAGCACCGCATTATTGTTCATGTCATGTTATAGGAGTATATGTGATTTTTCAGTCTGTCTGTCTAGGGTGAGATCTTTTGATGTTAAGGAAAACATCATTGGTCAGATGTATCCCACTTAGTAAAGTTAAGCAATCATTGAATAAGCAGGTTGCTTAAATACTGCATTTGGAAGAACAAATTTATGAAAAACTTAAAAAAATCCTTGGACACAATTGTGAGATTTCTAGTATTCTGTTCCAGATATAAAACATTCTTGCCTTTAAAGTGAAAACTCTTACCTTGAAAATGAGAGGATAAGTTACCAAAAAAAAAAAAAAAAAACCAACTATTTTTTTTTGAATTTCAACTCTCTAGACTACATCTCATTACCTTGGCTATTTATCAGTTCAGTCATTCATTTTCCTTTTATAGCTATTCCTCTTTTTGCTCCTCTTTTTACAAAAGCATATTTTTCTGTGTATTCAGAAAGATGATTGACAATAAACACCTAGATCTTTGATCTATTTTGAAAAGAACATTAGGTACCTTAGTGCAAATGAATTATTTCATTTAAAATGGTAATACTTGTAGATAATGGACATTGGATTTTTCCCTCTTTGTATTCTCTTTGAGCTTCTTTTAAAAAAACAAAGAATCAGAATTGGAACAGTAGTGAAATGAGAACATTGGTCAAAAGTGAGAATTAAGTGAAAAAGAGAATAAGAATATCCATCTTTATGAAACAATTTCATTTTGCAGAAATAAAATAAAATAGATGGGTGAAATAATAGTTCTAGGTTGTGTTCCCAGGTTTTTCAGGTCTTGATGGGCAACTTTAGATTTATTCTATATATGCTTCAGCCAAACTATATGAAAAATAGATTAAAACCTTTCTAGGGATAAACAAGAAAACATTCTAAATTGTTTTTCAATTTCTGCGAAAGCATCTTGAAATATACCATATTGTTTTTAAATATTAACTTTAGGGAAAGAAGGGAATTTTGGAATGAGATATAAAACAACAGACACTACCTATGTAAAAATTGTCTTTTTTATATTTCTAACAAATTCAGAAGTACAGAAAGTAGAACTCTTTTAAATTGTAAAATTTTTGTTAAAGAGATAGAAAACTTTTGCTGAACAATAAAAACAATCCTATTCTACACTGTTCCATTTCAAGCCACCTTAGGAAACATATTCTATTGTGTTAACCCATAGGTTAAAGGTCATGATGAGCCTAGAAAATTTGTCCAATTTATAAATATCTTATTTTTTTCCTGAGTTACCTTTAAAAATCTAGCAGCAATTGTATTCTACACTGTGATGTTCAGTCTTATGTGTCAAATTGGTTAGGTTACAGTTCCCAGTTATCCAATCAGGCAATGCTTTTGGTGTTGCTGTGAAGGTATTTTGTAGGTATGATTCAAGTCCATAACCTGTTGACTTTAAGTAAGGGAGATTATTGTAGATGATCTGGATGGCCCTCAGTCAGTCAATCAAAAGGCCTTCAGAACAGAGCTAAAGCTCTCCTAAATAAGAAATTATGCCTGTGAATAAGAGCTGCAGTTTGCTCTCAGGAATTGCAGTCTCTTCCCTGCTTCCTCCCTTGGATTGCAGACTTGCCTAGCCAGCTGCTATAAACACAAAATCCAATTTTTTGCAATAAATCCCTTAATGCAGATCTCCTGTTCTTTTATGTCTCTGGCTATACCTACCCAGAACTATAAAGAGGATTCTCATTTCCTCATACTCCTCTTTCACTCACTGGGTGTTTGGGGACTTTTAGAGCTGGCATGGACATCCCAGTTCAAGAGTTTGCTTCAGACTGGAAGCAAAATAGTGAGTTTATATCAATATGTTATTATTATGTTAACAAATACAATATTAACAAAAAGTGAGTTTATATGATATAAGAAACCAGCACGACAACCAAAGATAAGTTTTTAAATGGAAAAATGTCTCTTTCTTGTATAAGATCCATCCATGTCCCCTGGAATGAAGTAAAACAGCTAGAGAAGACCACATAATGAAAGAGAAGACCTTTTGCTAATACATCAAAAAGTCAATATAAATTGCATCTCTAGACAGACACAATGTTCAAATGATTTATATATATATATATGATTTAAATATTTCTTTGTAATGGAGTGTTTAAATTAAATATCATAATGTATAATGTGATTTTACATAATAGATGTTTTTCCTCAAATTTGGTTTCTAGATACACATTTTAAAATGTGAGTCTTACTTTAAAAGTTCTAGATCTGGACTTTTCAATAGAACTTTCTGCAGCAATAAAAAGGTCCTATATCCGAACTCTTGAGAACTGCACTATTACTAGCCATATGTGCCTACTGAGCACTTGAAATATGTTTAGTGAGATTGGGAATGAATTTTTTTACTAACATAATTAAGTAAAATTTAAATATTCAGATATAGCTAGGAGCTACCATATGGACACCGTAGATCTATCTAGAGTGCACAATGTTAGAGTAAAGCCTTTATAAACTAAAGGCTCTGTTTAGAAAAATGATTAACTCCCAACCTTATGTCTACATCAATCCAAACTTTCAAAATTAGTTCCTTAAATAATGTGTATGTGCGTTTACAGCATTTGTCAAACATACGGTATTTGATATTTGCATTTTGTCAAGTTAAAATAGTATAAAGTCACAATTTATAACAATTATTTTGGTTGAATATCTTGCCTTTAAAAATTAGGACTGTGACGATCATACTCATAGTTTGATAAATGTTAAAGTTCCTTTAACAGGACTCATATTTTTCTCTAAACTCTCTCCTTACCCTCTGTAAATTTTTACAATTTCAATCTCTTACAAAAATATTGTCCTCAATTCTCTGAGTAAACCAAGAGATGTCCCTGTGAATTAAGAAATAAAATAAAATAACATATTATTAGTTTTCTATATTTTGAACTAAAACATTCTCATCAACATTTGTACAATTACTTTTCAGGTATCCACATTAATCTAGAAAATAGTGCCAATATTGATATGTACAAAGATCACACAACTTTTTACAATTAGATATTATGGAAAAATTGACCTGACTTATTGTGTCCAATTCACAGAGTATCACAGATATTTTTCTTTCTTTATAATGAATTTAATTCTCTGCTTTCAATAAATAGATTTTTTATGACGAAAGGGAGTGAAAACTTTTTATACATGACAATTTAATAGATACAAAAAAATGATATTTATTTGACTTGAGATTCCAATAAGAAATTCAAATATAATTTTAGGTGCATTTTTCCCTAGGTTAAAATTCATTTTGGTTTGCTTTCTTTGATTTCAGATGGAATAAAAATGACAACCAAGTGGAAAAGACAATGTAAAAAATCCATATGCTCAAAATTGAAAGTTGATTAAATTATTTTCTGTCAATACTTAAAATGGTATTTTTAGGCCATCCTTGCTCATGGTAAATTTTTCCTTCAGAATTTCAATAAATAATTTTCTACAATATTCAGATGTTTAGTAAATAATGATTCAGTGATTCTGGACTGCCAACAAACACTAGATACAATATATATTTTCAACGATGGAATAATATGGTTCTTTATCTTAATTTCTATTATGCATATTTACATCCTTTGGGAATTAATGGCACAATGAAAAATTTTCAGTAAATTCTTTAGTGTTTTTTCATTATAAATCAGTATTTTAGCAATCACAGATTTGTACATAGCATCCCTTTGCATTAATTATGGATGCATCATTTCACAAATGAGAAATCTCAGAAAATTTGGTTTAAATATATGTAACAAAGCATTGGATTACTAACTTTTGGATTTGAACCACCGTATGACAAACAATGCATTAGAAACATGATGAACTAGGAAAGCTATGGAACTGATTTAATGCTCACCTCAAAATGAGATATTCACCTCACCATTTAGACGTCTATTTCATAAATATTTCTTTTCCAAAAACTTAAAATGACTAATAGTAGGAAAAAGAAAAATCTCTGTAATGAGAAAGTGCTAAGTCTAATCAGTCAGGCAGTATTAATTTACCTACACTGTGCTAAGCATTGTGGAATATTCAATAGAAAATAAGATGTCCTCAGAGTCTAAAATCACATAGGGCTCGTTTTGCAAATGTCTCTTGAATTCTGACAAGCACCTTTGAGCAGTATGTGAGAGTATCTGAGAATAAACCACACTGAGCTCATTTGTAAAAAGTTGCTGTTATTCTCACAAGCACCTTTTGAGCAAAAGTTGTATGTCAGAAATTACTAATATAAAGATTACAGAAAGTGATTCATTTCTGGAAAATAAGTCTTAGTTGGGAAGAAATCTAATTGTATTTCTCAAGTGAATGGACCACTTGATTGGGAAAAAAATAAATTAAGAAAATACATTCTATCAAAGTCACTCATTACAAATGGTACCATGATGACCTTTTGTTCAACAACTTATTCCTTACTGACTGGCCATTACGAGTACCCAAATTGTGAAAGAAAATAAAAGCTATTCTTATATTCCCAATGTACATACAGTAAACTGGTTTAACTACTCAATTTTATTATTCAATAGATCTTTCTTGATTTAACATTTCCTATATTTAATTATTTGCTGATAACAAATATAAGAACACCAAATTACTAATATACTATTTATGAAATTCTGGAAGCATATTATAGAACTTGACACTTTGAATAATATTTTGAGGTTAGCAGGTAAAATTAGTACTCTTAGTTGCTGAAATTATGGCTCAGATTGGGTGAATGATTTGTCTATGACTCACAGAGCTATTGTTTGATAGCTTCAGACTTTTCCCTACTACTCTGACAAAATGCTGAAAAAGAACCAAAAAGTGTGTGTGGCGGGGGGAAGGGCAAGTAATTTTGCATGTCAAAGTACCCACGTATATACATAATGAAAATAGAAAACATAATGTGCTGAGTGGGAAGAATATGAAAGATTTTGTATGTTGAGCTGAAGTGACTAAGTGACACTGGCTTTTGTAAAAGCAATTTTATTCTTATTTTATGTTTATAGATATTTCATTTTGAGATAATTGAAGATTCACATGCCATGTGGGACATCATACGGAGAAAGCCCGTGTACCCTTTACCCAATATCTCCCAATGATAGCATGTCACTGAAATATAGGACAGTATCCCAAACAAGATATTGGCATTTATGCAGTCAAGATACAGAACACTTCCATCACCACAAGATCCCTCACGTTGCCCTTCAATGGCCACACCCAGTTCCCACCTGTTCTTCCTTATCCTTAGCCTGTAGCATTCGCTAATCTCTTCTCTATTTTTATAATTCTGTCCTTTCAAGAATGCTATATGAATGGAAACATAAACAAGATTGGCTATTTCCACTCAACATAATTCTATGGAGACTCACCCAAATCTTTGCATGCATGAATAGTTGATTCCGTTTTATTTCTGAGTAATATTCTATAGTACAGGTGTACCACAGTTTGCTTAACCCTTCACTTATTGAAGAACATCTGTATTTTTCCTGCTTTTGGCTTGACGGTATTTTTTAATTCTGTCTACTTAACAGTCCATCACGTCAAAGAAGACCAAGAGAACGCTGAAGGAATAAAACAGATTTTTTAATGAGGATTGGGAATTGCAATATTATCTTGTTTCTGCTAAAGGTAAGATGATCTGCTTGCTTTGTGATATTGCAATATCAACATTAAAGAAATTCAGTGCTCATCAGCATTATAACACTCATAAAGACCACAAATATTTTAAATTAGAATGAGAGGTACAAAAGGCTATACTGCAGAAATTAAAAGATGAAACATGTCAGAAAAATGCTTTCTTGCTCTTCAATCACTTATTGGTGGGAGTCTGCATTACCCCACCGAACCCAAATTAAGAACATCCTTAAGGTCACCAAATGACTGACACCCACCTAGAGGGTCAGTTGGAACTGAAGACCTCCATGCTGCAAGCAAATATCCCAATGCTTTCCGACAAAAAGCAGGCACAACGAAGTCATTAAAAGGTTAGTTAACTTTAACATTAACAAATAGTTTTCATTTTTTGAAATTATTAAGTTACTTAGTAGTTAGATTTTTATGAAATAATGTACATTTTTAAGTATATCTAATTGAAATTTCTTGAATGTGGCCTTATTTGATTACAGGTAAATTAACGTGGCTTTCTAACATAAAAAGTTTCCCCATCCCTGTCACAGCTAAAAGTAGGAGATACAAAATTTTAAGGAGAGTAACTCTGTGTCCACTTTAAAATAAAGGCATCAGGATAAAATCCATTTTGGTTGTGTGATATTGAACAAATTATTCAATTCTCTGAGCTTACGTTTGTTTCTTTTATTCTATTTGGAGTTGCTTTGAATCTTAAATGTTTCTTGTTCTTAAAAAGTACATAGCACTGTATCCGGTAGGTCCTTTTTCCTAATTACCCTTTCCTTCTACACTAACCTTCAGTCAGCATATATTACTTCTCCATTCTCTACCCTAAAGAAATTTCTTTCCATGCCACTTCCTGCCTCCTTCTCTAGGACTCTGAGGACAACATCAGTCAGGATTAAGTCACATTATGCCATAATTCACTGTTAAAATGAATCAAATTTAGCCAACAGAAAGTACAAGATTATGATAGATAGTCCCTTCTCTTAGCAGGTCAAAAGCTGTATTATAGAATTTT
The DNA here is from genome assembly GCF_020740605.2 of Lemur catta. Taxonomy (NCBI): domain Eukaryota; kingdom Metazoa; phylum Chordata; class Mammalia; order Primates; family Lemuridae; genus Lemur; species Lemur catta. Next base: position 11,734,305 of record NC_059146.1, read on the forward strand.
CAGTGGCTTTGTGTTAAAATTTTAAAAGACACATTTAGGGACTTTTACATTTTGTCAGAAAAGGGTCAAAATAAGAGAACTTATGCATGTTACTAGGAGAAATTTTCCTTTTGACATGAAATCTTTATGAAAACCGTTTTCCTGAGGTGACCAAATACAATGGGTTTGGATTTACTCTCTGATTCCTTGTGCACATTTGCCCAATAGTGTGAATCTGCACAAGTAGTCACTTGTCATTTTATTTTGGCTAGTAGAAACCTACATCAACAAATATTTCAAAATTAGATGTACTTTTATACACACACATATATTAACGTATATACATACAGACATATAATTATTGTTATATTGTTTACATGCACATGTTTATTGAGAGCCTAACAAGTACTGGGCTGGCTGCAGTATAGTTCTTAGGGATTTAGAGCTGAAACAGAGTTCCTACTCTCAATTTCATAGGCAAATGCATCAGGCTAGGCATTTCAGAAAGTTACAAATATGATTTTCATACAAAAACATAGTGAGCATATGTCAAAATTTGTTTAAGTCACTAAGGAGGCAACCAGCAGGATGGCAAACCTAGCTTAAAAGACAATCTGCAAGTCCAAAGTATATATGGTCAATAAAGAAAGGAATATTAAAATTAGAGTATAGAATTATCAAATATGGAATTGACTATAAACGTGTATATTTGGAGTCATCTTTTCTATCAAATGGAAATTATTAGCATTTGCACCAGATCAATGTTATTTGCAAATTATTAGTAACCCTCAAGAAAGCATGTAACATTACAGACTCTGGACCATAATGAAGAGCAAGCAAAAAGGCAAACAATGGAGAACCCCCTTTGACTTTTGAAGATGACTCTAGGCAGGGTTTTGGGACAGTGATCTAAGATAGCATTAAAAAGACACATAGTGATCCTTTGTCATGTTTTTAATTTTGGATAATTGTCATGAGCAGTTGTGTGGGGAGAAAAGAAACCAGAGATTTTAAAAAATGTCATGAAGTGCTTTGAGATTCAGGATATATTCACCTGAGGTTGTCTTTACAAATGTTTTGAGTAAAAGATGAAACTGAATAAAATAATTTCCAAACACTGACTTTCATCATGCAACCAGTTTTTTAAAATTGCCATATTTAATGCTGTAAAGTTTATTCTTTTGACCTAATCTAATATGGTGAATGCTTGTGGTAATTTTCTTGACTACCCTGGTGGCCTTCATTAATTAACTTTTATTTTCTTCATAGTCTATCATTTTAATCTCCCTAAATGCCATTTGGTAGGTCCCAGATACAGCTGCTGTCTTCCAAAGTCGCCAGATCTTGATGTGGCTGTACACCCTTATCTCCTCCCTGTGCATAAGGAGATTTGCAGCTTCCATGGCTATTATCTCAGCCTACCCCACACAGCACAGAACCAAGCAGGGATCTCTAGAGTAAAGCCCCCTGATGGGCCATCTGCTCATATAGGACAGTTTAAAATATTATTTGCATTTACTGTATCCCACAGGAAACCACAGTAAAATTCCCTCTTGGGCAAAGCTGTGACATAGATATTAGGACTGAATTTTTAAAGCCAACTTTTTTTTGTTTAATAGGTGATAGTATAACACCCATTAATTCAATTGGGAATATGCTTTAGCCCCCTAATCCCATACCAACTTGTCATCTTCACAAACGGATGTTAATACAAAAACAAAAATTGTAACATAAAAATTGTAAATCAACACTTGAATTAGTAGTAGGCCAGCATCTCTGCATTGAAACACATCAATACCCGTTTTCATTTATGGACTCTGTTGGCAAATCCCAAAGAAATAAGGTTCAGATAGCTCCAGGTAGTAACTTGCCTTTACAATTCTATCCTTTATTTCAGGTTAGAGCTTTAAAAAATATGTTGGTAAAACAAACCTGTGGTTATAGATCTCATCAAGATTTTAATACTGGATCTGATTAATGAATAAAATATTCAAAATCCCTGAACTTTGAAAACAGAACATTTATGCTACTATTCAGTTTGTCACTTTTTCTCCAGAATGTTTAGAGAGTTCCATGTTACTGCTCTATGGTCCAAACACAAATTTTGCCGCTATTTTATTTTACTTATGGAGTACTCCTGATTTCACTTAAAATTATGTACGTTAAACCTCTCATAAAGAGTACTTACTCATAATTAACTACAATTGAGGAGGAAATAAAGCTAATATTTGGTCGTTCATAAAAAAAAAAAAAACCTGAAGAAATCACATAGGGACCTTGCTGAAACTGTTTTCATTGTTGTTGTATCTGTGCTGATTATTTAACAACAATCGAAATATAGATTTACTTTGAGGGTATCTTTTGGATAAGAAACGTCTACTTATTTTATCTTATAAATTTTTCTCTACCCTGCAGTCCTTAAAGCAGACTTTTTGCCTGTTAGTTATTATTACCATGAAAAAAATCAATTTACTATTTTGTCATAATAATATATGTTTGTTTTAGCAAATTCAATGTACGAAAAGAAAAAAAAACAGAATTTACTACCTACCTACTGAATGCCTTAAAAAATGAATACAGATGTCTGTACCATAGAATATTATTCAGAAATGACAGCAAAAAGCTATAGCTACCAAAGCAACATGAGTAAATGTTACAAACCAAAATTTGGGCATATACAATCATATAATTAATTATCTCCTGTGCATTAACTAGTATTGTCATGAATTCTAATTCTGCAGACAATCTAAGCCCTGATTTGCAATTGTGTATTTTGTTTGTTTTAGGCAGTAAATTGCTTTTACATTACCTGAGAGAAAAAATAGTAGCCCTTTGTAGTTACCATTTGTCTTCCATTTTGGTTGCTCTTCATTGTTAGACACAGTTTTTATCCTGGTATTCTAGTAAAATTTACCTTCAACTTCACTAAGTTTCTTATTTATTTCTAGTAATGAAGTTTGATAGGAACAAATTCTTTCAGCATACATTTATCTGAAAATGTTTTGATTTTACCTACGTTTTTGAAGGATATATTGCTGAATATAAAATTTGGGGTGAACAAAACTATTCTTTACATTTTTTAAAAGATGTAACTTTCTTCTTTGTTCTGCTCTCTATAGTATTTAAAGAGAAGATAATGATAATTCATATTATCGTTTCCCTGTATATGATTTTTCTTCTGTTTTTTTACCTTTAAGATTTATGCCTTATCTTTTACTTTCAAAGGAGTCATTATGTTCTTCCTAGATGTTTTTTACTTTGTTTTTAACTTTCTTGAGATTAACTGAACCTCTTAAGTTTTTGCATTGATATTTATTACAAAATTTGGAAACTATTTGAGGATTATGTGTTTAAATTATTCTATCCCTCTGGGACTCTATTTACATACTTGTGAAATCTTCTTATATTGTCTCGCATGTCACTTAGGTGAGATACATTTTTATTGGCCCATCTTTCTCTGTCTCACTTCTTTAGATTAAATAATTTCTATCAATAAGATTCCAAATTCACTGACTCTTCTGCCATCTCCAATCTGCTTTTAGTCCTACCCAGTGAATTCCTGTTTTTACACATAACACATCAAACGAACCATGAATGTATTTATGATGTAGCAGCATGACAATACAATCTCTTCATCAAATGTTATAATATAACAGGGTTTTCAGCCTCACAATTGCTGACATTTTCAGCTGGGTAGCAAAGAGGACTGTCTCGTGCACTGTAAAATGTTCAGCAACTTACTTCGTCTCTATATACTAGATGTCACTAGTCACCCCTCTTCCTGTTGTAAAATGTTATCTTGGGGAAAAAAATCACCCTTGGTTGAAAAAAGATTATTTTTTCTCTTAATTTATTTTTATTCATAGATGTGTTTTCACTGAGAAAATATTAGATTTCCGAAAGAGAGAAATTAAATTTAATCACAGATTGAATCACAAAATTAGTCAAGGCATAAGTTTGAATTACATATTTAAGGAACTAGCTTAACTATGTCTTATGAGGCAATTACTCTGAAATTGACTTCCTGTGATATGCTCAGTGTGGGGTTAGAAAGAATATAACTGCATCTTTAAATTGCAATCGATTTCAAGTACGTCAAATGCAAAAATCTTGCTCACTATACGTGTGCATTAAATTCTCAACTCTTCTCTTCATAATCTGCCTTTGAAAATTTAGTGCAAAGGGAATATGTGGATGTCCAAACTTAGCATATGACCTTCAGTAAACTGCTGTGCTTGCAGCCAATCTGTGCGTCTGTGGATAGGCTTAGATGGCTTTATTGTAGCTATTTAAATTGGAGAATTCATAATGTGAAGTCACTACTTATTTAACCTGCTTTTCCAGGATACTGGGTATACATATTTGGTTAAAAATTATAGAATTTTGTCATCATGTGTGTTTATGCCTACTTTGTGTATGAATGTGTATGTGTGTATATGCATGTGTACATATTTATGTGTAGGGATATATGTTATATGAGCTATCTCCTAATTTTGGTCTATTTTGTCAGTATGGATTTTAATTTGATTTTATTTAGTTGGGAAAGGACATTAGTTGCCTTTTTAAGTTAAATACATTTCAGATAACTAGATTTGTGTATGTGTAGGCACTTGATATATATTTGTTGATGGTATGCTAGTAATAAGAAAAAAGAATAAGATTTAAATGGCATAAACTCTATGTGTTCGAATAAAGCAGAGAAAGAGACAAATTATGGATAAAAATTGAGTATTAGATTTTTGATTTTATTATATATCAAATATTGATATATCAAATCAATATCCCTTTTAAGTAAAAAGAGATAAAATTAGCTTAAAAGAGTCATCTGGATTATATATTTTTAATAAAATAGTACTCAGAAACTGGAAGGAAGCATACACATTTTTGTGATATATATGTATCTCTGGTCTTTCTAATATTTCTTGTGAGTATTCTATCAAATCCTTATTAGTCAGAACAACAGAAACAGAAAAAAAGATACTTAATACCTAAGACTATTTTAGTAATTAATTCCTTCAATGCTAACATGGTAAAATGTATGTAAAATGCTCATTTTTATGTGATCAAATGAAGTCTGATAGATTATTCTTCAAAATTTTTTTAATAAACACTATGTATTAAAATATATTTCATGATTAAAAGAAAACTGAAGTTTAATGATTATAAATTATTTTTTCTTATGCATTGTTATCTACCCTATGTATGAAATGTGATAATACATCTTTTTAAAACATTCATTTGCCAACCTGTTAGAAACAAATTGAAAGTTACATAGAGACAAAAGTGGACAAATACTTTTAACATTTTATTAATGAAAGTATTCTATCAATTAATGTATTTTCTAATTTGCTATTTATTGTTGGAAACAAGCAAAACATATGACAAATTGGAAATATCTTGAGAATAATTACAGAATGCCATGGAATGTTCATTATATTTGTAGCATACAGCATTCATTGTAAGAACTATCATTGCACAAAGTTTTATGTTTTTTTATCTCCCTATATTAAATACAAAACCTCCTTCCCAACCATGATCAGCATTGGACTGTGTAGTCCAAAAGGCAACTATGGTAGAGAAGTGCAAATAGCTTTGTAATTAAATTAGGATATTCTGGGTTCAAGGTTCATATTTGTCAGTTAACATTTAAGTAAATGAATCAACAAGAATTTAGCCTGCAACAGAAGCTAGCATATGTTTTAAAAAGAGATTTTTAATTTAGGGACTGGGCTACATGGATTATGAGGGAGACGGGAAGGGAAACAGGGTAAAATAAATTTCCCCAGAGATATGCTCCAGCAGAGAGTTACTAGAATCTCAAAACCGGAAGGTCAGAGGATGGGGACAAGTGCTACTGAAGTGCAGGGCCCAGGTCAGTCAGAAATGTGGCCAAAGAGCATGCCCATTCAGTGGCAGATGTGTAGCAAGTGGTGGAAATGAAGGGAGAGAAAGGAGAGGCAGAGGAGGAGGTGAAGAAATAACTTGGCTTTTTTCTTTCCTCCACCCGCCCAACTCCCAGTAAAGCCACGCTGCCTACTCACGTCTAGAATCCAGCTGACAATGGAGTGTGGAAAATGCAGCTATAGGTCAGCCCTACAATGCAGTGGAGAACTGGAAAGTGCAAAGAAGGGCTCTGAGGGAGAACAGGCCCTAGATAAGCACAGTCTCTCCTATGTTTCTCCAGCTGGAAAATATGAATTACAGAAGCAACTTCAAAAGTTTACTGTCAGGATTAACTTAACACAAAATGCTGGGCTTTGAAGAGTGTCATGCTTGTGAAAGTTGTTACCATTATTGCTTGAAGGAATTCAGCAGTTCTAGAGCTAAGGGTTCTTCCTTTGACTTCTTTGTAACTTTGGATAGGATACCCATCTGTGATTATCAATAAGACTTAAAATTAGGGATTAAGTTTTTGAGGCTTAGAAAGGTCAGTGTGAATCTCCAATAATTTGCAATACTAAGGTTAAAAATAATTTGAATTCCTGAAAAGAACAGGTCAAGGTTTCCATTTTCAGAATAGCAATATGAGAAGCCCCTTGGATCCACTCCTTGGAAAAACTACAAAAATTATAAACAGCAGCAATAAAAACAACAACATTGGGAGTCACCGTAAATGTACCTAAGGGCATACAGCAAATAAAAAAATCAACAAAATACACAAAAATTCTCTAAGAAGAGTGAAAGTATGTGTCATCTGAACCCCCGTCTTTTCTCTTTTTGGCTCCATCCAGCCTAGTGTGATAGAAACTCCATCCCAGAGAGCAGGGACACAGGGTTCCCTTTAGCTTCGGTTCTTAGCCAAGAACTACAGAACCTTCCACAGAGGGTTAAACAATCAGCATTTTATATTCTGTCTCCCACTTACCTGTTAAAGAGGCGAGATTGCTAAAACCAAGAGGAAGGAGCTCACTTCTGTCCAGCTTTGTTTGTGATATCAAGGCTTTAACCAGGGCTTTGTGTACTGAAATATAGGAGTCATATTTACTCTCACAGTCTTATCCATGAAGTGGAGGTTAAGTGTAAGGATGAGAGACCTAAGAAGACCAGGGACTGAGGCTCTGGCTATCACCCCTCCCTCCACTGAGTGCCCAGCTACTAAAGCAGGGATGGCACTCAGAAAGGATACCACTGTCCCTGACCCCAGTTCCAGAGCCATGGCTCAGATGTCTTGTCCAGGCAGAGAAGCAGGCTGTAACTGAGAGTGTGAAGTTCTTCCCAAATGAAATTACTTTATTGGCAACAAAATGTGGGGAAGTTAAGCCTAAAGATGCTCTCAAAATCAATGGACGGTGTGATAAAAAGAAATTAAGAGGAGACTAGTAGCTTTACTGGAGCTATGAAGTAAATCATAGGCCAGCTATTTTGGAAGGCAGAATCGGGAAAAGAGATAGCTAAGTAGGACTTTGCAGGGGCTCACAATGAATTTCAATCACTGACCTGTAAAATTATCCCCACAAAGAATCCAGATTTTAATTGGATCAGTCTGTGGCACAATTAATGTCCAAGTACACTGTTAGAAACCTAAAGCAATCAGCTAACAATTAGTGGAGCTTATCTTCATGTTGTGATCAGGAAAAGAGACAAAGAGAGTCCTGCTAAAACCATTATCATCCCAAGGGTGCGCTGTGCAAGCACAAGGCTGAGTCCTTTCAGGAACAATATGTCTATAAAGACAGAAAATATGGTTTCTTGGAGCTGGCAGGAAATAGGGGCTAGAGTTAAGGGGCATAGTGTTTGGTTTGGGGGGTATCAGATATTTTAAAATTGATTGTGGTGATAGCTGTACAACCCTGTGACTATACTAAATTCTAAAAATAAATACTAAACTAATACTGAAAACATTGAATTTTACATTTAAAATAGGTGAATTGTTATGGTCTATGAATTGTATCTCAAAACTTCACCAAAAAATTAGAAAGGGTCATGCTTCCATAATTTTTAGGGAACTATAAACATAAAATAGAATGCAGTTACCATGTTGTCTATTGTTTTTTAAAGCATAAACCACTGTCAAAGGATAAAAAAGCAGTGGCTCTTAGTATTTTTAATTAAACATGTATTAATAAAATATTAATATATACTTTCATATAATTTGCTGCTATTGAGTTTTGCACTTTTTAGAACTAGACTTATTACTGAAAAATCAAATATCTGAGCTTGATATTCAAGGATGATAAAATATACACAATTTTCTAGACATACTAACCTTTAATTTCCATCCCTTTCCCTGCATTTGGAAATGTATGTTCTTTCCCCAGCAGGGCACTCTAAACACCTCTACGCAGATCTAGCTTTGCATTTGCTGGCTTTCATGTGCATGTGTCTTAACCTTAACATCTTTTAAGTAGAGTTTAATTTGCAGAGAATCTGTTTATCTAGCATTAGTACATGACAAAACCAGAAGTGTAATAAGAATGCATAAATTGCAAATGCATAGTGCATAACTGAATATTTGAACATGTCTCAAAGCAGTGGGGCAATTTGATCCTTATAATCCAGTTACTTTTTTTTTTCTTCCCTTGGAGAAAAGGGCATGCTTATCTAGGATTTATTTCATCTGCAATTTTCACATGACAAACTTTACTTTTAAGTTTAAGATGATGTTGTTTCAGTCCCTGGTGTCTGAGTGTGATGAGAGTTGGAAAAGCAGACAGAACGGCAAACGTCTAATCTTGGCATGGTATTTGCTTTCTATTTTCTTTAGTGTGCACTGGTGGGATATTACTGAATGCTAAAACCTTGGCACAGTCACTAGTGTGTAGAGGCTATTTCCTTTGTGAAAAGGGAAGTGAATTTGAAGTCCAACAGTGTTTATCTATTTTTAAAATTGTTACTGATTAGTTTTTTATTTCTTTTTATCATTAGATTTTCTCTTTGTATAGCTAGAAGAACACTGAATTTTCAGCCCATGAAAAAGTTATACGTAGGAGTATACTATTTCTCCTAGATAAAGAATTTGAATGTGTACTGTTTGTATTGCACTCTGATTTAGTGCCATTACACTCTTTCCTCTTTTCCTATCTTCATAAATCCATATTCTCTGGAAATAATACCTCCTCCTGCCTTCTTTTAGGCAATTTATCTAAATATTGGTTATTTAAATATTTTTCAGGAATATTTTATGTGAAGTAAAAATGAAAAATATATTACTAAAATTTTACTGTAAATAATTGACCTCTGTTTAACATTGGTAGTATGTTTCCAAAATTGAGGTACATACAAAAAAAATCCCGATCACCTACTAAATTGTTATTTGATATTTCTACTTATAGTTTCCTGGGAATTATATAGATTGCAAAATCAACCTTTCTCTCATTAGTGTATCCATGACAGATATCTAACGTCAGAAAAGATATAAACTGTAAGAAATACTTTTAGTGGGCTTTTATTTCCCTTTCATGCTTCACTAGTGGAATTTCTTCAGTAGGAGGTAAAATATTATTGTAAATGAAGAAATTCTGGGGCAAATGATGGGGTGTGATAGTGAACCTGTCCATCGTTACCCTGTCTCCTGTTGACTTCACCAATCCAAGCAAATATTATCAAACGATATCTACTGCTACTCCCATCTGAAAGCTTCATAATAGATGCCATTCAGTGTCACATCTTGTTTTTCCCATGAGTTGATTAACAGTTCCCATAGCTCTAAGAAAACCACTCTAACACACACATCGACACACACGCACAGACATACACAGCTGTCAAATTCCTTAGCTTTAAATATCACATTTGAAGGCAACTTTGGGAACTGCTATGGTTTGGAAATTTGTTCCCTTCAAAACTCATGTTGAAATTTAGTTGCCAATGTAACAGTGTCAAGAATTGGGACCTTCATGAGGTGATTAGGCCATTAGGGCTCCACCCTCATGAGAATAGGATTGATGCTTTCATTAAAGTGCAAATGTGGTCCCCTTTTGTACTCTCTCTTTTCTGACTTTCTGCCATGTGATAATGTAGCAAAAAGATCCTCACCAGACACCTGCACCTTGATACTGGGCTCCTCAGTTTCCAGAATTGTGAGCCAATAAATTTCTGTTCATTATCAGTTACTCAGTCTTAGGTGTTCTGTGATAGCAACACAACATGGACTGAGACAGAGACTGTGTATGGATGTGAGTACCTCTGCTTCTTTAAAAATCTAAAAGCTTTCAGAAAGGTGATGGTAATTATCCAGTGATTAAGACTGACCATAGAATATATCCATTTATTTCATGTAACAATGTAATCCCTCATATGAAATACAGTAACCTTAGATTTACCAGTCCTATGTTTTCTATCTTTATATCGCAGATCATTGGGCTGAAAATAGTCTTCCTTCTTTCTTTGTCCTGGGGTCTACTTGACTAACATCTACCTAGAGCTAAAATAAAACTTGTAAAGATAAAAGTTCGCTGGCTCAGCTATTACACGACCAGTGGGGGCCCTTTTGTGCAGTTTCGTCTCTGAAACATCCCGCTTCAGTGCATTCATCATTGTTTTTCTCTTCTGTCTCCCTCAGACTGAAAGTTCCTTGAGAGAAATAATTATGGCATGTATCTGTGGTCTAGTAAAATAGTTGGGTCAGAGTAAATGCTAATATTAATAGAATAAATAAATATCTTACTATAGAAACTCATAAAATTCTTTTCGTTGAGAAATTTCCCCTCTATATCAGAAGAAAATAAGTTAGGTTATAACCTTTCTGATACTTTGATAATTGCCTGGGAAGTGTTAAAGACTAAAAAGTAAGAAAAAAATGGAAAAATGGAAACAGTTTGATGCATTTAACCTTAATATCATTCATTTAACCATACTTCTAAAATTCTTTCCAATAGCTATTTTAGACTAAGGTAACAGAGGCCCCTTTCATGAGCCCTGAGTTTTAGGAAGCTTTTGAGTTCTTTTGGCTCTGTCCCCAAGGGACAAAGGAGTCCACAGGCACAAGGGGCAGACTCATCTGGAGCCTGTGCCCTAATGCCTAGACCATGCTCAAGGTACCTGCCATTTTGGAATTCTTTGCCTACACAATGCCCAAGATTGCCTCTAGATATGCTTATTATCTTCCTTCCCCAACATAAAGGACATTCTGGTAGGATGTCTTTGAGGTTTTTATTGTTAGCCTTCTCCCAGGATAATAATGATATCTTTATTTTAGTTTCTGATATTCAAAAAAAAAAAAAGAAAGAAAGAAGATGTCTGTATGACTCCCAGGTTCAACTAATTTGTTTTCAAGTCTAAAATATTCCCCAGCTTAGGCCATATATATATATATATATATGTATATATATATATATATATATATATATATTACTTAATCCTCAAATAATTTGTAACTTTAATTCTTTTGGAAATGTATCCTCCCTGACTTACTTTCATCAATGTCATTGTTATCTCCTGGGTTCCACATATAATGGCTATGATATTGTCCCTTTTTTTTTTTTTTTGCATTTTATCCAGTACATTCTCATGCAGGGCTACATTTATGATCTCTATATTTTTGATCAATACATCATAATTTTTATGCCAGGGACTAAGGAAGAGAAAAACATCTCTCTTCTCTGGCTATTCATGTTTCTTTCCAAAACATTCCACTCAAGTATGTATCCTGAAGGAAAAGGAAAAGAGAATGAAAAATAGGCACTTCTCTTTTCAGAGTTGGGTACAGTGGTGGCATAGATCTAACAAAATGATGTTACAAAAGAACATGTGACTTGTCCTCCTGCCTGATCAATTTGTTTTGAACTTTTGTTGAAGACGGACAGACAATCCTTACTGCTCCTGAGAACTGTCCCAAACACATCTGGAAATGTGGCTGCTATTGTTACAGCCAAATGGGGTACACAAAATAAGAGACACAGAGAAATCCTTCAAATATAAGTTCCCAGCCCTATCTTTTCTCTCAGAGTCTCCCCCAATCTCAGTGGACTTTATTGTTGGCTTTCAGCTCTTACAGATCTAAAGTCTCTCTAAATGGAGTATGTGGCAGGAAGCCACTCAAGAGTTTATCCACATGTGCTATGTGGCCTTATTATCCCTAGGAAGTCTTCAGAATGGAAGACAAATTGACATAACATAAAAATGTTGTATCCCTGATCCACTATTTTCACAAGGCTAGCAGCCCTGGGTCTTCCAAAAATTTTTAGACCATGGCCCACAGTAAATAACACTACATTTTCCATTGATATACAGAACGCACACACAGACACACACACACATACACACACACACACACACAAACATACACACAGAGCCACACATATATAAACATGGGCTAAAATATTTCATAATGCATCTTGTTCTAAAATGGCAATTTGCTCTATCCACTCTATTCTATTTGATTCTTTTCTATTTGATTCTATTTATTAATGTAAAATCAATCCATTACATTGATTTCATGACCTATTAATATTAATGAGTCATGATTCACAATTTGAAAAATTATATTTTGGCTATGCTGAGTATATTTGGTTATATTAAGCCACTAAAATAAAATCTATTAAAAACATTAAGTATCTGTAGTTATTGAGTTAAACTAAGCTATTTAGATTGGTCATACTGTGAAAAAAATTATTCAACTAGATTTTATTTAATTATAAAAATATCAATAACCTAGGCATTAATTCTAGTTAATCTGCGAAGTAGGCATGATTTGCAGTGCACTGCTCAATATGAGTTATCCTTCTTCCGGTTCAATTAAATGAGTTACACATATAAAGAGAGTTTCTTCAATGAGTGTTGAGAAGTCAGTGTTTATAATGTTATGTGTGAAAGGAAGGAGAATTAGAAATATTGATGAAAAGATTAGGAGTAGAATAAGGTCAAAAGAAGAAAATCATGCAGAAGAATACAAACGAGAAAAGAAAAAATAAGACAAACACATATAAAGATATGCCAAATCATTAAAGAAAATGAAAAATATAAGAAATGTGAATGTTATAAATCAAACAAAAAAAGATATGTGATACTACTCCTGTGGCATGAAGAGAATGTCAATATGAAGAGCCTATCAAGAGTGGAACTTAATAATGGTAGCATGAACGTGCTGAACACTTCTCACTTTTCAGGTGCTGTTCCAGGTGCTGAACATGTGCTATATCATTTAGCGCCTTATAACAACACCTAAAAGGCAGGTGCAGTTATTCCAACTTCATCGAGGATCAAGCCAAGGTTAGGGTTTTCAGAATCACACAACTTGTGTTATGGTTACGATGTGAGCACAAATTGTCTAGCCCCAAAGCCCTTACTCACAGTCCACAGTGACTACACTGTGAGCTAGACAAAATTATACTGATGTTGTCATTAAGCAGTTTTTTTTTCAAGTCATACAAGCCAGTAAATGGCAGAGCCATGATTGAAACCCATAAGATTCTAAGTTCAAAGCTTGTTCTATTAAGAACTGTGGTATACAGAAACTTACTATGAACATTGACTATGCCCTGGACACCCTGCTGCATGCTTTACCCACGTTGCAATATGGCATTTAATTCTGATAGTGAGCTTATGTAAGACTACTGTTATTATCTCTGTGTTAAGCATGAATGCAGACATTCAGATACAGTTTATATAAGGTCCAGCAAATAGGAGAAACTCAATTCAAACCCAAGTCATCTGACTTTAATGCTCTTAATCTTAACCAATACGGTTTAAGGCTCATCAACAGAAATGAGCCACAAGGTATTACATTAATATTCGGACTACAGGATTTAAAGTCATAGGGATTACATATATTACGGAAAATGATCAGATGAAGAGAATTAAGGATCATGGTAGAAGAAAGAGGAGCCATGGTTTCTGGAGGTCTTTGCAGCTGTTACATTTAACACTGAAATAGAGAACTCTGGGATTTCATTAGTCCTGGTAAGAGTTGCACATAGGTCTGCTGTTCTGAGAAGGGATTATCAGTACGATGCAGAACTATGTTCAGTGGATACAGTGTGGCTTTACACATATGAGCAGATAAGAGTCATCACTGGTTAAGACAGTGAAAAGCCTCTAAATTTCCCACTTTATACCAAACATCAAGATAAATTTCTGATATATTGAACAGTTACAAAAGAAAATCAACAAAAGCAACAGTATATAAAATACGGGTGAATTTGTGTCTTGTCTACGGTAAGACATTTGGGGCATAAAAGAAAGTAGAAAAATCAAGAAAAATATATGTTAAAAATATTAAGGCCGGGCGCGGTGGCTCACGCCTGTAATCCTAGCTCTGGGAGGCCGAGGCGAGTGGATCGCTCGAGGTCAGGAGTTCGAGACCAGCCTGAGCAAGAGTGAGACCTCGTCTCTACTAAAAATAGAAAGAAATTATCTGGCCAACTAAAAATATATATACAAAAAAATTAGCCGGGCATGGTGGCTCATGCCTGTAGTCCCAGCTACTCGGGAGGCTGAGGCAGTAGGATCGCTTAAGCCCAGGAGTTTGAGGTTGCTGTGAGCTAGGCTGATGCCACGGCACTCACTCTAGCCCGGGTAACAAAGTGAGACTCTGTCTCAAAAAAAAAAAAAAAAAAATTAATATAATAAATGCAAGCAGGAATCTTGACAAAACAAATGGATTTCAAAATATATAACCAAAGTGTTTCTAAGCTTAATCTACAAATGTTGATAAAAATCAATACAAAATACACTGTTCTCTTGTTCACCTCTTCGTTTTTTATTTGCCTATCCCTCTGTCTTGAAGATTATGTAATAGAGAAACCACAACATGATCATAATTAGTAGACAGGAAAGATACTTAACATATAGCATGAAAAGGGGAGTCAAATTTAGAAACTTTTAGAGGGAGTTTTCAGGAAGGTAGGTTGTCATATGTCATAACTACATTCAGTTAAATTTGAACATCAGATAAAAATCAGTATTTGTGACATACTAAAATGATTTTACTAAATATGACGATCATAAAAGAAGGACATGCACCTCCAAGTAAAACAATCTTGACATTGGAAAATCCAATTTAAAGCTGACCCATTTTAGCATTTGTCTAAATTAACAAACTAGGAGTTTGGGAATAAATGAAACTGAAAAAATGGTAAAATAAATCAGGCTACTATAAAGAGAAGAATGTGGTATAAAGCATGGAACTGAATTTAAGACTCTTCTTAGGTAGAAGCTGTAGAACAGTGGGACAAGGCAGGCAGTTTTGTTTAGTATAAATAAAATGGCTGTCCCTAAGGCACATCAGATATAACTTGGAAGATTTATTGCAAGGATGAGTGAGTAAAGGAAGAAAAGATTGGATTTATGATTACACATTATCTAAAGATACAGAAGCTTGGAAAAATATTTGTGTATGGATGGAAATAGATGATGGTGCAGTATGTCAAGTTAAAAGTATGTCGAATGTATCAGTTGAAATGGATGTAAGTATCCTAAAATTCTGTCACCAGGACAATGTCAACCATGTAGAGGAGTGGTTTTATAATTTTTTTTAAGGTAATGGTTATCTCAAAGTATTTTTTTAGACATGAGATCACTTTTCCTAGAAAATTGATGTGTGAGATCAATAAATAAAATAGACAAGAGTAGAACTGCTTTGGTGGAAGCAGTTGACGGGGCTCCAAGTCCCAAAAAGAACCAGATTAGAAATTTAGCAGCCTTAATTTAAACACTGAAGTAAGGATGACTTTCCTCACTATGGAAAAATAAAGGAAAAGGAAAAGAAAATTCAAAACAGAAAATAATTCTAAGTGCCAAAGTGTCAATTCTGAATGGATTCATATATTTAAAAAAAAAATCCTACCTTATAGAATATTTGCTTTAACTGATGCCTTCTACAAAGGCATAGTATACATAGCAATGATAAAGTTTATGATGTTTCTACTGTTTTCTTCTCAGGAGGTTCTAAAGAACAAGAAGAGATTTGATCAAAAATACATGCGGGTCAAAGGCACATAAGTTTGGTGACAATGACAGGTACTGTAAGCAAGAAGAAATAAAAGTTGTGAAGCATGGAGTCAGACACCAGCTTTCCTGATTGTTACATTATCAGAACTAAAATTTCTTTTGTAAAAACTAGAAAATTTTTAATATAATACATGGAAATTATCTAATTCTTGCGATAAGAGGAAGTTACGATATTATAGGGAAATAAGAAAAATAATGAAAGGAACAGAAGCTTCATTTTTATTTCAAGGTGGCAAAGTACATGTATAATTTAAAATGGAATATGAAGACCTGTCTCACAGAAAGGAAGTATAAAGCTCTGGGATTTAAAGAACGTATGTAGGTATTTGCAATTGCAAAATCATTTAATGGAGTTCAAAGGTAGAGAGTAGAAACTGAAGAAACAGCAGGCAATAGAAATACTTCATCTTCACCTACACTGTACAAATCTTTCCAGATATTCTGGTCACAAGTTTTAGTTTATTACACTCTCTTCCTAGGCATTTCCAACTGCTCCCAGGACTACAGACAGGACTTCTATGTTGTTAGTATCCACAAATAAAACAACCATTTTAACATTTCACAGGGGTTGTACAGAGTAAGCTTGGTAGATGCCAGTTAGACAGACAGACACTGTAAGAGACCAAAAGCAAGAAAGATTGCATTTGCATTGCAACGTAAAGGCAGCCACCTTGTTCTGAAACAACTAACTGTTACATCCTTCACATTTTATGCTTCCTTTGGGGGTTGGTATGCTGTCAACTAGGAGCACAGTTTCAATGTTGCTTGCCTTGGAAGCCTAGACTCTTAATGGGGCTGTACCACTTGCCTTGTGTAAGAGCATCTTCATCTTTGGCAGGGGAAAGTTTAAAGGTTTATCTCTATTCAAGGCTCTTGGTTTTCATACAGCAGTTGGCCTGGATGCTGAATTGAGAAGTGTAACAGGCTTGCTGGGAAGTCGACAGTGGACAAGCAAGAAAGCCACTCTTTTCTCCCCAGCCTGCAGACACTGAGGGGGACTGCTAGCTGTGTGTGTGTGTGTGTGTGTGTGTGTTTTCTTGTTGGAGATTGTGGCAGAAACCTGGCCATAGTCAAAAGGCATTTGAGTCAGCTTTAGAATGCCAATGGGTTCCATCCAATCCAATAATGATTAATTCACTGGTTAACTGAAGCTTAAATTCCAGAACTAAAGATGCATAAAGAGCCAGTGATCAGAGGATCCTGAAGACAATACCTGAATCCAAGGATGACATATTTTCAATATCATTGTCCTATCTTGGTTTTATCTCTACCCGTCCCTCCCCACATGCCATGAGATAGAAAAGCCATATTCCTTACCCAAAAAACACATTCTGAAAATCTTATTTTGTTTTTATTAAAATGGTATTGAGCATCACTTACAGAAGACTATTTCCATTATTACACAGAATTATGCTTACTGTGTATAATTAGTTTTTTTACATTAACCCATGAGTGAATTCTCATGAAGAAGTATTAAACAATATTATTAATAAATAAGATTAAAAATCAATGCTTTTTCAGCACACAGAGTTATAGGTAAATTTTGCCAACTCACTAATAGCAATTTTACATATTTTACTTCATTTACTAATATCCAATGACAATTACACTATCTCACATACACTCCTCAGCAAATATGCCTCCAGAATTTTAGTAATGAAGGAAACTAAAGGAGGCAATGTTGGCAAAAGAGGGCTGAGATCCTATTTGGAAAATCTCTTTGCACTGAAAATACTCTTTTCACCGAAAGTGAATGCTCATTTAGTGTGGCTTTGGCAGAATTGAACAAAACTTACTCAGTGCTTTTCCCACTGTCTCAAGCAGTGCCTATCTGTAAGCTGTTTATTATGCTTTTAAGGAAGATAAATGCACAAATTATGACTGGCAGTTATATGTGAAATTTTGTTTCTCCAGGCAATATGCAAGTTCAATCTCTGTAAGTTAAACGTGCGTTGCCAACTTTATTTGGATTCAGATTCAAATAGTAGTTACTGATTGCCATTTATAGACCAGATCTAGTGCTGTGCTCTTCATAAACTTTTTATCATTGAAATCTGAAAAATCTATGAAATAGTATTATACCCAGTTTATAGACGAGAAAACTGATATTGAAAGCATTTAATTAACTTCCCAAGAACAAATACTTGTAAAGATGATATTTCCAGGATTTGCATTTTGATAGTTTTATGATTTGAATTCTGATGTGTTTGTTGTTGTTGATGCTTTTTTTTCTTCTTCTTTGTTTTTACTCTGCCTTTTTCAGGCCCCATTAAAAAATCAACCTACATCCCTGGAACTCTGACGTTCAACCATCTTTCCCTGCTCCTAAATCCCCTTCAAATTAAACTGATTGGAGCTTTTTAAGTAATGTTTCGAAATAAAAGCCAAAACAAGACCAGCTTAGCTATATGGCAGATGTTCTCGTTCTAGGCTGAATTAGTCATCAAATCTGCCTCTACTTTGTATGTTTTTATTGTTGTTGACTTTGGAGAACAACACCAAATTAATGAATTGCCTTTCAAATCCCTCCTTGAAAATGTGCTTATAGCCATGGACAGTTGGCCCAGGTGTTGTAGCAGAGTTAATTAGCAATGTGCACATTAGACATCTCAGAAGGCTGCATATCCAATGTAAATTTTCCAGTGCTTAATATTCATTCAGACGTGTGTAGCGATTGCTGCTTTACAGAGGACAAAGCTAGAATGCTGCAAGCTTATGAGCTTGGACAGAGCTTTCTTGTGGACTCAGGAGAAAACTGAAAGAGGCAGGGTGGTGAAATCTTTTACTTATTCCTTTGGAATTGATTCTTATTGCATTAGGCAGTAGGATGCACATTTTGCATAATCGTAATTACATGGCTATAACAGGACATTCATTTGTGATTGATTCAGTGCACAATATTCAGTGTATGTTTATGCATATGCTGGCCTGTTTTAAAATACTCACTGTTAAATAAAATGCCAATGTCACATGACAAACATGACTAATATTACTGTTTGCCATCCAATGATTATACCTTAGATTTAAAAATTTCTATTTTCTCTGTATTGCACCTTTTTTTGCACAGATTTGTAACAAGTTGAAATACAGATACAAGAGTCTCTGTCAGATGGAAATAAAAATAGCATTATTTTTTACCAAGTAAGCCAGTTGGAAAATGATACTTTAGATTTGTGACAAAATGGCCTTGTTTATGCCAAAATTAGGTTAGAATTAGATAGTCACAAGCAGCACTGGAGAACTTCAGACTGCTTCTTTCAGAAAGAGTCAGAAAGAGGTCTCAGTGTGAAGAAAGTGAATTCATTTTACAGATAAAAGTTTACCAAAAAAAGAATCAAAGGAGGGCATAGCCACACATATTTAGTTGTTCCCAAAACTCACAGATCAAGTAAATTGATTGCATTTGAAAATGTGACATTCTTTATCCCATAGTAAAATAACATCTTGCTTTGTTAAAATAAACCACCAGAATTTTTAAAGTCCACTAATGTAAAAATTGGGCAGTAATAAAAAAAAAATGTTAGGCAAAATATGTAATCCCTGTGAGAGTGTGTGTCTCTCTCTCTACCTCTCTCTCTATCACTCTCTCTCTCTCAAAGAATGAGTGTAAAACTGCCTATATATTAATATATAGTTCAGTGCAAAACACCGAAGTATTGTAATCATACTCAAACCCATGATTGGGTACATTTTAGGTTGAAATTTACCAACTGGGTCTCAAGTTTTACTCTCTTCAAAATATTTGTGTGTGTGTGCAATTTAATTATAAAATCTGAAGAAATAGGATTGGAAATATTACAAAGTTGTAGCACATCTCCAGAAGTAAAAGTGTTCAATTTTTTATAGTGTCAAGTTAATTCACTTTTAAATTGTTCTTACCTGCTCTATGACTTATTGATGAAGAATTGTAAAAAATGGAAACCAAAAAATAATAGAAATCTTTAGTGCCTTTTGTGTCCCTGTTTTGTCTTGGCTTCTAACTTTAATCAGGGCTTTGGGTAACAGAGCTTATGTAAGCAAAAGAGACTCATGAATCCTCAAGCACAGGAAATATCTGCCCTGAATACTGCCCTGGAAACTGCTAACTTCCAGATGTAAGGTTATTTTATTTGCAAGCCGTGCTAGGGGGAAAAAGACAAGGTTCTAGGAATCTCGTAAGAAAGCATGTTCCCAGTAAATTTTCTGCCCTGTGTTGTAGCTGTACCATATCACGTCTGTATAAGGTTGAAGAGTTTATCTGAAATGAGCTTCTGAACCTTTCAAGGTTTCTAACGTAGTTTTGGTACAAAACACATTTTCATTTGTCACAATCTGGAATGTGGAAATACCCTCTCGGTGAGTCAATGTCAAATGTGACAGTCAGCCTGGTATTAGCAAAACATTTATTTTATTTTTTCTAAAAATCCATCAGTCAAAGAAATGAAAGTTAAGAGAGTTGATGGACTGTATCTATATTCCAGTGTGCTAATGGATTTTGTCAATAAAGAATACTCACAAGTATAAGTCTTTCTCTCTCTGTCTCTCACACACACGGACACACACACACACACACACATACATATGTGCACACAAAATTATTTAACTCTTTAAAAAAGACACTCTTTGGATTCCATGTTTTTCCCCCTATCCATTCAGAATGCCACTGTCCTTAGAGTGGAAAAAAGGGTGTTTGTTCATTGTAAAGTCACATTAATGCTCAAATTAAATGTTATATTGGAAGATGTAGGTAAAGATTTCAAATTATGAAAAATAAAACAAAACTTGTTATTGGAAAAATACTTGTTATTTGTTAATCTATTCTAAGCTAATCCATAAGCATTGTCATTTGAAATAATTGTAGATTTACAAAAGTGTGATTTAGTATATGGAGTTTCCACATGCCCTTCATGCAGCTTCTTCCAATCTTAACATCTTGCATAACTATAGTAAATTTATCCAAAGTAAGAAATAAATAGTTACAATAAAGTACAAATTACATTTAAATTATATTTAAATTGTAACAGGTTTTCCATCAACATCCTTTTTTACTGTTTCTAGTCCCAGTCTAGGATACAACATTGCAATTGGTCATTAGTCTCTCTAATCTGTGACAGTTTCTTAAAATTTTCTTGTTTTTTTATGATCTTGTCACTTTTGAATACTAATTAGGTATTAACGGGATTTGTATGATGGTTTGTCACAGTTAGACCCGAGTGATGAGTTTGGGGAGAAGTCCACCAAGGCGACCTAACATTTTAATCACATTATATCAGGGAGTACATAATATCAACATGAATTATTACTGATGATATTAAATCTGACCACCTGATTAAGGTAGTGCTTGTCAATACTCTTCATTGTAAAGAAGTTACTATTTCTTTTTCATACTCTATTCTTTGGATAAGAATCACTAAGTCTATCCCATACTTGAGATGGGGGAGAGGATGGAGATATTAAATGCCGCCACCTGGAGGGGGAGGGTATCAGAATATTTTAAATTTTCCTGTTAGGATGAATTGACCTTTGTCTCCATCTTTTATTCAATATTTTTTATCAGTATGAATTCATATATATTTATGCTATTCTCTGGTTTATTATACCACACTATCTTTATTTATTTTTCTGCTCAAATTTCTCCAGGTTTGATCAAAAAAATGAGAGACTTTCAGATTCACCCCTATATCCATTTAACATATCCCACATTATTTACTTATTTGTTTATTTCATTAATTGTGTTTTAGCATTTCCTTACTTTCTGGCATTGCAAGATGTTTCAGACTCATCTTGTATTTTCCTTGACCCAAGCCCTAGATAATTTTTAATGGATAATGGTATTTGGAAATTACAATCTGGGCACTGAGTGTATTCATTGGCACTGGGGTGTCACTGACTTTAGCCCTCTCAGCTGGCAGAGCAAGCAAATATACATGCATATACTAATGAGCAAATGCACACACACGTGCATTTACCTGTATCTGTGTATATCTACATAACTCCATCTGTCCACAGTCTGCTGTTTTATCAATCTATCATGAACTATCGTCTCTCTATACTAAAATAAACACGAGTTCATGTGGGTGCTCTGCTCTAATCCTACGCCATGGGGTTCATTCCAATTTCCCTTTCCTCTCTTGCTTATATGTCACTTCGTTCTATGACAGTGAAAAATCTGGCTTCCATTATCTATCATTTATATACTTATTTGTTCAATCTTGGATACATATAATTTCAAAATTGTAATTTTGAGTAATTTCAAACTCATTCCTCTAAGTGAAAAAAATATATATATATATAAACTAGAGGAAGGATTGGCAAAGTTTTTCTGTAAAGAGCCATATAGTAAATATTTTAGAATTTGCAGGCCAAGAAGTAAGTAAAATCAAGCAACTGTTCTGGACAAAATGTGGAGAGAGAGATATATATCCATTCTATTTTTTAAAATGTAAAACCTTTCTTAGCTTGCTGGTCATGTAAAAAACAGGTGGTGGCCAGATTTTGCTCATGGCTTAATTTGCCAACCCCTAACATAGAGCACAATAGGTATTTATCTACAATTCTTTTGTACTCATTCAAAATGTAATTTTCCATAGTTACTTAGATCAGCTTTTTACCTCATACCTTTCAGTAAGATTGTATCATTTCTTTTAATTTATTTTGAGACCCAATTAAATTCTCTAGTTTAACTTTGTGCTACAAGCATAATCAATATTATAAAATCAATCTCTTTTATATGTTTTATATTAGTTATTTTATAACTCCTTTATGTGGCATATAATTCACTATATCCAAAAAAGAGGAAAAAATAGAATGCTTACCCATATGATGCAGGATGACCTGACAATGAGATGAATGAAAATGGTTATCAATCAAAGACTTGCTGAAGGAACTGGTAAAAAGAATGGCAGCTGGCTGGGTGTGGTGGCTCACATCTATAATCCCAGTGCTCTGGGAGGCCAAGGCCAGAGAATCACTTGAGGTTAGGAGTTTGAGACCAGCCTGAGCAAGAGCGAGACCCTGTTTCTACTAAAAATAGAAAGAAATGATCTGGACAGCTAAAAATATATATAGAAAAAAATAAGCCGGGCATGCTGGCACATGCGTGTAGTCCCAGCTACTCGGGAGGCTGAGGCAGAAGGATCGCTTAAGCCCAGGAGTCTGAGGTAGTTGTGAGCTAGGCTGATGCCACAGCACTCTAGCCTGGGCAACAGAGCAAGACTCTATCTCAAAAAAAAAAAAAAAAAAAAAAAAAAAAAAAAAAAAAAAGGCAGCCACTTAATTCTGTGCTAATTTGTTTTCCTTTTTACCAAGCCCGAAGGAAAGCTAAATTGAGATCTGGGATTTGGAGAGTTCTGAACTGTGGAAGCTTTACCCTAAATCTTAACACTAAAGTTAACTTCAGAGGTTTTTGTATGAATAAGAAACTATTTGGCAGTAAATACATCTTAGAGTGAAACAAACATTCAAGAGAAACTTTTGCTCCAGTTATTAGTAGGTAGTCAACACTCTGCCTGACATTTGAAAATATCACTGAATTTTTGGATTGGATAAGCTAGGCTTGAGGTTCTTAAATGATTCCAGACAAGGATAGTCTCAAGAGAAAAATAATGAATTTCCTGCTAATAAGGTTCATGTGATTAAGTGGAATCATATGGCTCTATTTCTAAGCAAAGCTATAATAATAATAACTTAGATTTTTCAAATTATATATAAGATGAAATAATATGTAGCTACTACAGATTTTCTAAAATATTTTGTAAAATTGGAAAATACTTAAATATAATGCTAAGCAAAGAACTGGGTTTCAAAGTCATAAAAACACTGATCATACACATGTAATATTCAAAATCACTAAAATTATAGATCTTTGATGGTATAATGTAAGATTGTGATTTTCTTTTTTAGATTTCCCAATGCATGTAATGCAAATAAATTACTCAAAATCAGGTAAATAGTTTCAAAATGAAAAAAAAGTATCAAACTTCAATGATTTTCATACTTTATAATAGCCCAGTCTTCCAATTACAGGAAATCAGTTTGCCTGAGAATTCAGAGATAAACACATGTCATTTTTTTTAGATACTTGTTTTCAGTGATCCCTCAAATTTTACTCACATAGTAACAAAGTTTAGTTAAATTCATTTGAACACTTTAGTCCTTTGAAATTTACCTAGTGGTATATTTTTATTTTATCTCATAATCACATGAAATTTGGAGAGAAAAGATTCTTCAAGTATGTGTGTATCTGTTTACTATCCAAAAAGCCACTCTCATGAGGACAATTTTCCATAGGCCACCAGGCGTGATATGCAAAAAGTCTTCTGAATTATTGCTATGATGAAGACAGACAATAGTAGCTTATGCTGGTTTTTTTCCTCTAATTTATCAGATTCTCTCTTAATACTCTCATAATTTGGGAACTATTTTACAATATAATATATATTTATTTTCACCTAACTTTTCTCAATGCCGCCATGTTTCTGATATTAAGAAATGGTGTATTTGTCTGTGTTCCTGTTTAAGCCCATTTTAGTCCAACTTGAATCATCACCTCAAAAAGTTTTAGTATTATCTTATTTACCATTATAGGCATTATTAATGATCAGTAGATATCTTTTATGTACATATTTCCATGCTCAATCTTCAACACAATTAACAACTGCATTCTTCTCAAATAGAACACAATAAGAAGTTATAGCTGACCTTATGAGAAAGCAAAATATAGCTTCTAGCTAACGTCTCAAGTTTGTTTGCTAAAATGCTTATACTGGCCAAAAACAAATAAAGAGACTTTTTTCTTTTGACTATGGAAGGCATATACATTGATCAAATGGAATGATAGGTATGTATGATATGAAAATGTACAATGTAAGTTTGTCACAACATAGAGTTGTGAGATTATTTTTGTATGAACAGGTATATACAGAGACAAACAATTATTAACTCATTGCTAACCATGAAACATTAGTGGTTTATTCAGCATAAAATACCATCCCAAAACTTAGGACTTAAAACAATAATAATTTGATACTAGTACACCTATGGCTTGGGCATGATTCATGAAATCTAGGTTTGACTCAGTTGACTTTGACTTAGCTAGTCTATGTATCTAAGAACAGATGGGCTTTTGTGGAAAAGCTTAGTTTTGGCAGCTCTGTTCTATTGGTCTTGTATCTTCCTCCTGAGACCTGTGAGCAACCTCAGGGGCAATCTTGGCTTGCTATCGTCAGTAGTAAGTAAACCCAGTCATGCAAGCACTTGTTAAGAGAGCTTGTGTTATGTATACTAACATCTCATCAGCCAAAACAAGCCACACGTTGCTGCCAAGGAACCAAGAATTATGCCCTAACTCCTAGTGAGAGAGTACTGCAGTTACATGATAAAGAGAATGGATATAGTCTGGAACAAAAATATTGGCTATTCATGGAATCTACCAGAGAGGAGAAAGGTAATAAGGTACAGTACTATGTGAGATAAAAGAGAAAAATAGCCATTAAAATACTTTCAATTACAAATAGTGAACTATAACTATACATATAATTCAAAGAATAATATTACATTGATCATACAAAAAAGAGAGAGAGAATGATGTCAAGTTCTAGCTAAACCAAGAAACACAGGTAAATGCTGCAAGATAGGAGAGGGTGATCAGAGGTCATAGCGAATGGAAAACCTGATGTCTTAGTGGAAAAAAAAGCACAGATTGAAACTGGGGAGTTATAGTATATAATGTGAAAATGTTGCATGGACTAAATTACAGAAATTAGGCAGATCGTTTTAAGCTATGGTAGGTAAACTCATTGCAGTTGTGTTTAGTAAGATGAAAGAGACAAGAGTTGGAAGACTACCTGAAAATTGTTCCAGTGAAATCAAGTATTAAGTGGCAATGAAGATGAATAGGAGAAAAAGTTAAATAAGACATTTAAAAAGTCTAAAAAAAAATCAACAGTATTGATGGCTATCAAGGCACAGCAATTCATCTCAAGAAGATTATATACATCAGAAGTAAAAAACACCACTTATAAAATGTAAATAGTATACATCTTTGCCCTTGGTGGCTGGGGAGGATTCATACAAGATTTGGAGTAAAATAAATAAAAAGTTACCCTTTTTCTCTTAAAAGTGATATTTGTTAAGATAATAAAATCCTATGTTCCTGGAGATTGTTGGAGCCTCTGAAGAAATAAATTTTAAAAATTTGTCTTTTATTACAATAATACAGAATAATAATATTTATTTCCATATTATAAACATAACTATTTGAGAAAAATCAGGGAGTGTTTTAGTCAACATTAAGCAAGTATTTGTTGAGGTCCTACTGAGACGAGCATAGTTGTACATTAATTTATAACCTTAGCATGTATCAGGGAAGAACGGCACTAAATAGACAATTTCACATACATAAGTAAAACCTACCAATCCGAGCTCTGTGAAAGGAATTCTGTATATTATTTAGAACACCAGGTATAGAATCTTGCCCTGTGGTCCAGTGGAACTTACAGAAAGAGTATGATAGGGTGTGTCTCAAAGTTTTTAGAAAACCAAAGTATTCCAGAAAGGTTTACAAATAGGAGATAGTATCACTAGGGCTTCTTGAGAGCATAGATTCCAGGTATATTTTAAATGCTTATCCGAATTCTTCATTGTACTCTAGCGAATTTGAAAATATGAACATCTGAATTATAATTAAGAAAGGAGAACGACAGAAGACCTCATCTATTAAAAAGGAGGAGGAAAATTTTCCTACTAATTATTTAGTTAGCATGTTGCTAGGGAATCATGCTAATCATTTTAGGAGGAAAATGGGAAAATTGATGAGAACTAACTCTATTGGTTTTACCATTTTATAAATTTGTTTTCTGATTTGGTGACATCATAATTCAGGATGATGAACAGATAAATGGAGTAGAAGTAAGGGAAGTTTTTTAAAATTTATGAATTACTAAAAGCGAATAATTGAGTTGACATGTCTAGAATGATGGCAAAAAATAAAGTTTGTTGCTGTATTTTAAAGTAAATAGGAAGTACGTGTTGATAAGTATATTTTCTTGTGAGTTTAAATTAATCATATCATATTGCTTCTATGAACCATTTGTCTGTTTCTGAACATCTGAAGACCTAGGCAAAACAGATTTTCCAAGAAGAATTATTACTAAATAGGTATTTTACTATAAACATAAAAATCAAACATCAGGGTAATTTTATACTATTTCATTTCAGCAAAAATGTTATGAGAAGGAAACAGAACAAAATCAACCAACCAAAACCCCAAATCTTTAGCAAGTTTGTATTTCCTGTGGATAATGAAAAATATTTATTTCTGTAATCAATAAATACCAAACGTGTTTCAGGAATCTTGCTAAGTAGTGGAAGTTTACCAGGAACAAAGAAGATACTCTCTCTGCTGTCCTGAAGCTACATCCCAGTAGGAGAGCCAGATAATAAAAAAAAAAAGTACTCACACAAATAATTGTATAAGTAAAGCTCTGCTAGTAGCTTTAGGAATAAACTTAAGAAATTATGACACCATATTATAAGAGCCCTACCCTGAATGAGGCGAGAGTTAGGACAAGTTCCCTGGAAAAGTGGCATTCCACTGTGGATTGAAACAAAAAGTAAAATTAACATAGGTCAGTTATTTTGGGGGGCAGAGAAGGGAGTGGTCTAGTGGCAAATGGATAAGATTCACCTTGTCCCAAAATGTCATGTCCCAAAGAAAGATATACTCTGAAAAATACTTCAACATTAAAATTAATAGTGAATCAATTTATTTTATGGATGTTTTATCATTAATTATAATGTGTGTATTCTTTGAAGACAAGTCACAACTGTACACAGATATGGAAAATGGCAGCATTTCCAGTTTAATTAGTATTCATTCATGAAGCAGAGAAAACTTCAAGGTCACTTTACCTGTATTATAAATTTCTATAAAATAAAAGTACTCAGTTTTGTCTTGGTACAAGATTTATAGTCTCTCCTTTCACTAGACCAAGAAAATACAGGGCAAAACACTTTATGTAAGGATTTCTCCATATACAAGTCAATGGTTGGTGAAGCATTTAGGGTTTGAAGTGACCTAGAGGTGGGCTACTGTCCTCACAGTCTTGTCTTCCTTGAGGTGGCCTCGTGTGCACACAACAGTCTTTTATTCTGTCCCACTCCCACTCCCCCGTTGATTTCAGAGACTTACTGTGGAGAGATTTTGAACTCATTGTGGTGCTATTTTAAATTGCCATGCCTTTTGCAGCAGGAGATTGTGATGATTTGTGAAATTTTATGTACTATTGTATATAATAAATGTTTTTTCTGTAAAAAAAAATTAGGCAGAAAGTAACCAATTGCTTTTCAGCAAACCAGGTATAGAGACCTTTGTAAACTTACTGAGAAATAGTACACTTTCCAGATCAATTGTTCCGGTAAACAGTAACACATATTACTCACGTTTTCAAAATTTTGCTGTCCATGCAAATATTCTATCTAACAGGATTTCATGGCATTGGCTAATATAAAAGCACAATTATGCTGATTCAATGCATCTATGCATGTGAGATAAAGCTTATAAAGTTGCAAGCAGACATAAAATTTTGCCCTTCATGTGACCTTCCCTTCTAGAACCGGCAACTGGGGTAGCATTATTGCATCTGAAATGTATTCTCTATTAGCGAACAGATGTGGATAAATTGGAGGCATTAACAGAAAGAACCACGTTTACATAATTTATATGTTTGAGTTAACACCCTGTCTACTTACATTCACTCTCCACCCCTAACTAGGTGGCATGTTATCAAAGAAAAAAATAAGAGGCTCATATCCTAATGAAATTGTGTGCAAAATTGACAAAGGTGACAAAATATAAAAACATTTCAAAAATGAAGAATTATCATGATGGGATATTTTGTAATTTCTCAAAATTGGGGATATATTACAGGAAAGAGCTCTGGGATACGGATCTTTTGGAGGGAGAAGATAGATGATATTTTTCCAGCAAGGCACTGGATATAATTTGGCAGAATTAGCAGTGCCCATTAACCAACATATTCATTTACATTTAAGAGAACAAAGCCTCCTAGGAAAAAAGTTTTGAGACTGTAACCCATAAACCTCTTAAGGATAAAAGCTATAAAATCATATTACATGGACTGGGGGTGGTCCCTGAATAGAAAAGAACCATAAGACTTATTATCAAGGTCTTAATAATCAGAGATGAGAGCTGGTTCCAGCACAACATGTGATGGATTTAGAGCCAATACTATGGATGCCTTGAGTTCATTTTTATGTTTTTATTAAAGTTTTTAATTTAGCACAGTTTTAGATTTACAAAAGAAGTTTCAAGGACATTACAGATTTTGTTTACTCTGCAGGCTGTTTCTCCTATTATTAACATTGCATTACAATACTGCCTATCAAACTAATTAATATTGACACTTTATAATGAAGTAAAGTCCAAGCTTAATTTGGATTTTCTTAGTTTTTACCTGATGTCCTTTTTCTGTTCCAGAAATCTATATTACTTTAAGTCGTCATGTTTCCTTAGGATGCTTGGGACCATGGTAGTTTCTCAGACTTTCCTTGTTTTTGATGACCTTGAGAGCTTTGAGGAATACTGGGAAGATATTTTTTAGAATGTTCTTCCATTTTGGTTTGCTTTATGTTTTCTTCTCATGGTTAGAATGGAGTTATATTTTATTAGGAGGAATACCATAAGAGGAAAGTGCCATTGTCATCACAGCATATAAATGACATACGCTGTTATCATGACATCACTGATGGTATTAACCTTGATCATCTGGCTGAGGTAGTATTCGTTAGGTGTCTCTACTGTAAAATTTATTTTTTCCTCTTTTTCATTGTGTAATCATTGTGTGCAGTCCAATTTAAGGTATGGGGAGTAATGCAGCACCTCTTTCGGTAGCATGTAAATAAATAATTTGAAATCTTCTGTACTAGAAATTGATCTATTCTCCCTCATTTATTGATTTATTCAATAGTTTATACTAGTATGGATTCATGAATATTTAATTTGTGTATTTGTCATCCAATGCCATGTTATTTTGTTGGCTTTTCAAATTGTTTCAGATAAGGTTATTGGGTGCTCTTTCAAATGAACACTGGGTCCTTTGCAAGAACCAAGTAATTTTGTTTTTGGGCACTTCTTTAAAGTTCCAGAATCAGCAATTACTCCAAAGGACCCTGTACCATTTATTGGAGAATGATATTAGAAACTATGACCTGGGCATTGCGTGTGTTTATCGTTACTGGGATTTCGTTTTTTCTAGACCTCCTTGGAGGACAAAGCTAGGAAATATTTATGAGTATGTGAACCCCTGTGTCCACAAATATGTTTATCTATTTATCTATTGAACTATCGTATATATCTTAAGCAAAACCTGAGCTCATATTCTTATATTCAATTCTAATCCAGTACCACATGGTTCATTAAAGACTTTTTTTTTTATTCTTTATGGTAGTTTTCATTCTCTGCTTACATTATTTATCTGATATTACATGTCTACTAATTTTTAAATTAGAGCCCTAAATTATTTTAAATTTCTTATAATACCAACATGTATGTCGTATCTGAATCTGGTTCTGATGCTTGCTTTATCTCTTTGGATTGTGTTTTTTTCTTGCCTTTTTGCATGCCTTGCAATGCTTTCTTGAAAGTCAGAAATGGTGTACTGGGAAAGAGGTGCTCAGGTAAATGGGCCTCCAGTGAGACAATTTTTGTTAAAATGACAGAGTTGAGCTGGGTTTAATGTTTGTTGTAGTTATAGGTATAAGAGACTTTAAATTCCTCTAATGTTTGTATTTCTGTCTCTCCTTTTGGTTTTCTTATTTCCCTTTATACTCCTCCTCAGAGAAAGTTTGTGTCTTGTAGCTCTTCTAGTTACAATCTCCTATTAAATTACTGGAGACCTGGTACAGTGGTAGGATAGGGGGGAGGGAGAGCTCTCTACAATCTTCTGGCTATGTCTTCATCTTTTAGTGGACCTACGACTGGGAGTTGAGGTACTGTAGGTTGGTTTTCCCTCTAACCCATAGTCCTTTACTTGGCTACAATGTCTGCAAACTATTTTCTTGAATCCTTTCCCTTGTCAACTATATGTTTTCCTTAGGTGATACAACAAGGTTGGAGCAGCCTGAAGTAGGGCAGAAGCTTTTTCCTCACCTGGGAAAAGGTTTCAGAATTGTCCTCTGGCAAATTCCTTGCCCCTAGAGATAGTCTTTTTTAGAGATAAGAGTCTGGGAGGGGTTCACAGTCGTAAGGCCGCAGGTAAGAAGGGATCTCTCTCAGATCCTCACCATGAGACCCTGGTAGGGTTCCCCAATAGAGAGTGTAGGGCCTCCTCCCCCCACACCAGGACTGCTGCTTTCCTGGGAGTTTCTCAATCATTCTATTCTTTACTAAGCCATCCAGCAATTGAACACTAGCATTTAAATGTTCCTACCAGTTCTCGGCTTCTAGTAACTTCTGCCGCTGGTAAGCAATTCTTGGGAGCTGTGTATCTCTAAATTCTGGATTCCCCAATCTGTTCAAATTTCTAATTGGCTGGCAATCTGGATTCTCTAAAGGGTCCACAAAAAGTTGATGATTTTCAGTTTGTACAACATTTTCTTTATGTAGGATAGGAGTGAGGAGTTCTCAGCTCTCTGTTTCTTTTGTAGGTAAAACTGAAAGTTACCCATGTATTCATTTTGGGCAAAATTTGTGTGTGAATGTGAGCTAACAAGACTTGTGTCACTAAAGAATTGTAAGCAGTCATTACCCTGGCCTTTGTGAACCATTGCAGGAAGGTATCACAACAGTGGCAGCCTCTGAGGTGGCCATGATTCCAGTACTGAGCCCAGAAAGCAGAGAGAGCGAGATATAGCAATGCCATGCAAGGCTTGGAAATCAGAAGGCCAGGCCAGCCACCCAGAATGTAGTAATACTGAGAAAGTCAATGAGAGAGAGTATAGAAGATAAAAATTCAGGTATTAACAACACATTAACAATTTTGAAGGACTTAAAAACATCCAGGTTTAAGTCTCTCCATCTCTGAAATTTTTTCATTAAATAAACATATAATAATATATCATCTTCAGGCAGGTCAATGTAAATAGGATTTTCTCATTTCATAGTATTATGTATAAAGCTAAGGATAACAGTGTTTCATTGGCTTATTAACATCATGCATATATTTTAGATAGAAATCTCTAGAAGTTTCTAAATTTTTATTTTTATAGCATATTAATTAAGTAGAATGTCAAATTAGTTAATTCAGAAATGTTGATTATCACATGCATAAAAACCTCACATGAAAACATCTGTGGTTTTTCAAACTTGCCTGTATTAGGAATCTTATCATAGACCTCTCAATTGCCTGATTGACTTCATTAAACATACAAGATATTTGGGACCACAGTTCACTACATTTTACTTATCTAAATCTTTCTGCAGATTTCTTCTAGTTTAAATTTCTCAGAGCTAAACAGTCACTAATATTGAACTGAAAACAGTATCATTGAAGCAAGCCATTTTTAATGAGTCTTCTGGAGGGATGCACTTTAACAATCCTTGTGAAGATTGATTGACTTGTTTGATTTCAAACAAAGGAAATCATTTTCAATGACTAGAAAATAATGAAAATATGGTCACAGTAAGAAAATATGGCTAGAAATATAAGTAGGTATGTGTTATGCACAACACATAAAAGAACAAAGATGCTTAATCGAGATTAACTTGATATGAAGTATATCAGACTTAAAAAATATTTTATGGCTTTCTTCTGAATCATATTTGTACCAGATAGAAGAATTTCATAGAATCACACAGAGTCTTGTAGATAAGATATAACTGGACGATGACCATGTATTTCGTTTCTGCTCTCCACCAATCCTTTGTTATCGGCAAATTGCTTTACATTATTTTCCACTAAATATCTATTATAACAATCTTAACTGAAATACTGCCTACCTTCTCTTACTCATGTCTGAATCTCACCATTCCTTTGAGCCCAACATAATTACACCTTTTCCATGAAGACTTTTCAAAGGTCTAACACAGCAGTAGCTACTGCTTACCCGTGTCCAAAATCTGACCCTCAGAATATGCTGTTTTGTAAAAGCATCTTCTGATTTGTATAATTAGTCTGTGCCCCACAACTAGGAATCCTTCAAAGGCTGCGACTTGTATATACCTCTGTAAATACTCCATAAAGAATAGTTGCTACTAGAGAGTCAATTGTGATCAAAGGATGGAGCAATGTTTGTTTTATTTTTTAATAAAATTGTCTTTCTTTGGATTATGAAGTCATAATTTTAGAAATCATCTCTTATAGAGATATAAAACAGATGAAGCCCATCTTGGAACTTCTAATATGGAAGCAATGGGAACTTCCAGATGAGGAAAACAACCACAGGTTAAACAATAGTTTATTCACATGTGAGTGCAAATAAAATATATTTGCCACTTTCTTGATGTCTGCACTCTATTCCAATCCCAATTTTAGTTGCATATTCACTTTATTGTGATCATTTTTTAATGTAGTCCTTCTTGCATATCTAGAAATGAGGTTTTAGGAATTACAGTGTCTTTTAAGAGTTAATAATCTGACAAAAATAACAAATTAATGTACTTCCATTTTTGTTTGGTTTGGTTTTGAATTGAGCCCTAGTTTTATTATCCTTTTCCTTCCATCAAGATATATGAGGTCTGTCTGGAAACTATCCAGCCATTGTTAATATAACAAGAATGGTTTGTGTGACATTGATGTTAACCCTGCAGCCAAGGCGAGGGGACTGTAATGCGGATGCGTCAACAGTGAGGCCGTCACTGTACGAGTCAGTTGGGCACTAGACGCTGTTGAGTGGGCATGTGTGGTATGTGGCCATCACATCTAAAATGACTGAGCGAGTAGTGCAATGAATCTGTCTCAAATTTTGCATTAAGCTTGGGCATTCCTCTGTGGAAACTATTCGGAGGATTCAGAAGGCTTTCAGGGATGATGCAATGAGAGCAGCACAAATAAAAGCGTGGCACAAACGCTTCAAAGATGGTTGAGAATCTGATGAAAGTGATCCACGTTCTGGAAGGCCTGCAACAAGCAGAATATCTGAGAATGTCGAATGTGTATGGGTTAGGTTAAGAGATGCCAGAACTATATGAGGTCCTAAAATACCTACTTTGAAGGGGACTGAGGTATCATTCTGTTACGTACAATGTTTCTTTTATCTTGTATCTTCTTCAATAATTGTCTGTAGTTTTCATATCACATGGCTGCATACTCTATGGACAGACCTTGTCGTATATCCTATTTTTTTTTTTTTTTACTAGTCATTACCACTGGAAAAATGAAAAAAAAATATTTTCAAATCAGTCAAAGAAAACTTTGGAAACAAAAGTTTTTCTCAAACGTTTCCATAGGGTTTTAGATGAATGTGTGTATAGACTATTTCTTCTTCCATGGGGGAAAATCATACAGTAGTGAGATCATTCTACTATTATCTCCTGAAGTTTTCAGAATAAAACGGAAAGTTCTGATGAAAGAGAATTGTATTCATTAAACTCAAAACTCTAAGTCTATTATATAAAAAGTAGAAAGTAAGCTGAATAAGCAGAGAAAGTTGAATTCCCACCCTGCCTGTCCAGTCTTTGGTTTTAAACACAGCCATTACTTAAGGGCCTTGTTCACGTAGTGGAATGTGTTTTCATTGGGCATTGATTACTATTATTGTAGGGCTAGGGTGGATCAAATCTCACTTCCCACAACCCATTTCCTATCAGAGCTAATGGGTTTGCAGCTCATTTATAATGATCATATTGGCAGGAATTTAGCTGATATTTCCAAACACTCAATAGGGAGGTTTTTCCACTCTGCTGAGTGCTTCTCAGCTGCAGGTAAAGAATGTTACAGCTGGATGAGAGAGCTAATTAGAGCCAATTATAGCCTGAGTGACCAGCAGTGGCATTAAAATGTCTGGCAGAATCTACCTTGTCCTTGCAACACAGAGGTTTTTGTATCTTTACAAATACCTGTCTTGGAACATTAAACATTTTATATTATAAAATTGCAAGTAATAAGCACTTAAATTTAATAATCAAAAGAGGCATTGTCAAAGTAATCCTGAAAGTTGGACTTCACTAGAAATAATTATACATTGATTGCTAAAGGCACCTCAAAATTAACAATAAATTTCAGATATTTAATGGGAAGCATCGCAGTTCTATAACAAATTTGGACTTAATAAATCCAGTGACCTGGATTTAATTCACCATCTTTATGCATGTTTTCTCATACAAGGCACATTGGCTCAGGGTTTTGGAGGGAGATATTGGCAGTATATCTTCGTTTTATTTTTATCACCAATCCTTTTGTGAGTGGGGATGTTTTTGTATGACATCTTCATTTGTATACGCTTTATTCACAAGCATATAGTACTTCATCTGACCCCTGAAACATGGGCAAGTCTTTTTATAGGCAGAAGAAGGATAGAATTACTCTATCTTTAGTATCCTTTTATAGCTTTTTGTTGACAAACAAAATTGTATGATTGAGGATAGAGAGAAGCAGAATACATTGCACTAAATATTAAAGTTTAGAAAAGACATTGAAACCGCTATAATATTTTCAAAATGCAATTGTGCTATATCATATTTTTAATTCGATCTATTTATTTTTATTATGAATCCACATATCATAAGTATAGCTATCTCGGAAATTATACTACCATGTTCTCAAATATCTAGATGTTCTAAAAATGATTAGAAGTAAATGTAATCAGTAATTTTTTGAAATATTTTAAAAGGACTAAGAATTGAAAATATCATAAATGTAAAATACATAAAAACATTTCATACATATGCTTTATGCTTGAAAGGTGAAAGTTAGATACTAAAAATTATACACAAATTTTCCACTGCTTAACCATTTTTTAATTTAAAACACAAAGCCTACATGTATTATAATCGTGAATATTTATAAAGTATCATTTTCTGAAACTCACAGCTACATTATGTAGCCATAACTTATAAAGGAGTAATCAATAATTTCTGATAGATTAAACACAGCAAAATTAATTAGCATCTATATAAAAACAAAATTGTTTTTCTGGTATGCATTTCCAAAGAGCTTTAAAAACTACAGGATGAAAATGCACTTCATGGAATTGTTTGTCCTTACTCAAATTCAATTCCAGTTATGACCCTGAGAGATGATTAGTAAATTCGACTTTTTAATTAACATTTTGCATAATTCATTGAAATTATAATGCACTCATGCATTTGATTGTCAAGGTGCAGATGTGCTAATATGAAGGTATAATTTTCCCATCTAAATAACTTCGTAAAACCTCTAATTTCTTACAATTCAATTGTAAGCGACCTATTCTTCATTTTTTTTTTTTTTACATTGAGTTCAGAATTGGATTTTAAAGTCAGCTTCTATTGTTATAGTGGATTGTTTAGGATAGTAGGAATTAAAGGAAAGTAACATTTTTAAAAGATTGTTTATTCTATTTTCATTAAAACTACTTGATCACAGTTAAAGTAACTTTTAACTGTACAAAGTAGGGTTATATTTTAGATTGCCACTAAATTATAGCCAAACAGAGCCAAATAGAAATTACAAATTAAACAATTAAAAGGATGTTTTCTCTTTATTTTATTACATAGAAATGGTATGGGCACAATAATCGCAGACTCTTCAGCATAGATGTTCCCTTAACATTGGTACTAAACCAAAAACATGGGCATTTATTTGATATTTGGTTTGATGAGATGAATCCTGATACTTAAAAAAAGTGAAAAATAATTTATTGATATCTTTGTCAAAGCTTCCCAAAGTTTTCCCAAAGGACATATCTATTTACATTTAAGTTTATTACCTGTTTCCATGTAAACTGCAAGCTCCTATTAAGTGGGTAGCTCTGCTTCAACTCTGAAGAAAATGAGAAAAATAAGGAGTAAAAGATGGAATGTGGCTGTCCAAAGGAAATGGCAGGATGCACTCTAACTCTGTTTTTCTTTCTGTACACCAGACAGACTGTTAGAATGAATTAAATGTTTCCAAATGAGGTGAGAGAATTTGCAAACTAGGATTCTTGGCCATTGGTCCTATTTACAAATGAGGTAAACTGCTGGGAATCAAGCACCCACACACATAATGGTTGCTGCCTACTTTGCCAAAATAGATTTTTGCGCTATTGGTGCTGAGAACATTGGCCTGCAAAACTGCTATTATTGCAAACATGTGTGGCAATGCTGAATGAGATTTCTAGGGAATGGTGTGGTAGAATGAATATTAGTGTTTGGGGCAAATGCTTCCTTAGGACATAATTTAAAAAGCACTTCCTACATTCTCAAACTCTGCTGTACAGAATTCTTATTATGTGGATAGTAGTATGAAAAGACCTCTGTGTTGCTCCTGGCATGGCCTGCACAAGTCCCTAGTAGGTAATCCCTCACAGCAATTTTATAGCATCTGGCTCTAGGTAGCTCATAAAACAAAGTGAAGCATTGCATTCATGGCAATGCTGATGAGCTGAGATTGGCTCATGTGGAGTCCCACTGTTGTACTTCCAAGCAGCGTTACACTGTGTCTCGTGATTCTTTCATGCTAAGACATTATTTTTTGCCCTTGACTTACAAATGGTTGTATAAAAAATTGAAGTGACTGGCAAATTTCTCTGAGAATATCTAAATTAACTCTAAAATTTATGAGGATGAAGGTTCTGAAAGTCCCAGAAATTACCAAACATTTGGAAATCATCATGTTAGAAAGAGTAATGTGGAATTTTCTTTGCAGAAGCAGAAAAGGTGACTTTCAAATAAAGAAAAAAAGAAAAGTTGACAAAAAAATATGTTCCACGAAGGCCTTAATTGTAAACTAAAAATCCTACATTGTTACGGTAGGTGGACTTTCTAATTGAATACTTCATATTGTTTTCATGGACACATTGCTTTTACTTTCATTCAGTGACTTTTATTTTTAGTAATAATATGAAAATCAGTGTGATGGTTAATTTTGGTGTCAACTTGACTGGATTATGGGCTAGATAGCTGGAAAAGCATTATGTCTGGGTGCGTTTGTAAGGATGTTTCTGGAGAAGATGGGTATATGTGAGTAGGTGGACCGAGGGGAAGATTTTCCCTCAATGTGGGTAGGCACCATCGAATTAGGGGGGTGGATGGAAAAAAAAGACACAGAAAGGATGAATTATTGCTCTCTTTCTCCTGGAACCAGGATGTTCCTCTTCTCCTGC
This sequence comes from Lemur catta, assembly GCF_020740605.2. Lineage (NCBI taxonomy): Eukaryota > Metazoa > Chordata > Mammalia > Primates > Lemuridae > Lemur > Lemur catta. The sequence goes on from NC_059146.1 coordinate 11,772,390, forward strand.
CCTTGCATATCATAATTCCACTTTCTCTATAGAATGGACTCTGTAACTCACAGCAGCTGCTCTGCTCTCAGGCCTTTGACCTGGAACTGAGAGTTCCACCATCAAATTCCCTGGTCTGAGGCTTTCAGACTTGGATTGAGCCATGCTACTTGCTCCCTTGGTTTCCAGCTTGCAAACCTCCTATTGTGGGAATTCTCAGCCTCCGTAATTATGTCAGTCAAATCCCCTAATAAATCCTCCCCTCATATAATTATCTATCCACCTATTCTATATATTCTGTCTCCCTGACAATCCTGCCTAATAGAGTCATAAACACTTAAGACTAAATTTCAAATGATAAAGTTCTTAGGATTCGAAATATGCTTAAAAGGAGCCTTTCTCAATATCATTCAAATGGTATTATGAAAACATAAAACTAACCATTTATAAGGCCACTTAAAAATGAAGCCCAACTTTGTGGAACATCACAGTAATCTTTTCCTGATGAATGCTCCCAGAAAGCCTTCAATTAGGAAGGAGGTGATTTGATTTCAAAGGCAAGTTGGCAAGGAAGAAACAGCGAGAAGAAAGTAAAACACACTTGCAGCATACAGTGTTGTATGTAAATCATGCTCTCGGACGTCTCCTTGTTTGGTAACATTGTCTGTGTCCTTCAACTTGACCATTAATCACAAGTGTTTGAATCAATTGTGTTGCTCTACTGTAATGTTTCTAAGAAAATTAAAACCTCACTAATTTATATACAGCTATCAGAGGAAGGCATACATATGCATTAGAGCCCACTGTTGTCTAACAGTCCTGGGACATAAAAATAGGTGAATTACATACCAAAGTCTCAGTTGTGTTTTTCTGAGGTCATGCAGGGCACAGTGGTGTTCAGATTAACCAGCACGTACCATACCTGAATTGGATAATTGTGTCCGTCTTGTTCTTAAGTTTGGCCTCAGATAGTTTAATAAAAGCATTAGTCAATAATATAATGTTATTCACTTCTGCACATTATTTTTGTTTTAGCCATATTGCATTGAGGGAGACCAAGCTTTAACTTAATCAAGAGCAATCTAAAATGAAATATAAGAAGGGACAGAAATGTACAGAAAAAAATACGCAAAATGTTTTCAGAAAAACAATACTTTATAGAAAGAATAATGCCAAGGAGTTGATGAAGCACTTCACAGGGAAAAGTAATTGGGAAGTTATTCATGAATAGTTAGAACTCTCTAACTGTTGCTCAGAACCTCTAGAGCATTGCTTAGTAAACCAGCTAACAGAAGACATTAATTAAGTATTCTGTTTACCAGCCACTTAGAAGTCAGCCAGTAATATTTACCAAGTGCCTATTGGAGACACAGCTTTATTTTGTATTGTGTAGATAGTGTGGGATACTGTGCCTTCTCCATTCACAGCTTTTGACGGACAGTAAAGGATGAGAAATAAAGGGAAGGAAATGGCAATAAGTCTTTAGCTCTAAGAATCAATTGTGTATATGGTATTTTGCGAGGCACGTTTGGAGGCCTAATTACTAACATATCATCATTGTAATAAGATTTGGCCTTGTAGTGGGCTAAACTACACTCTTGCTCACCAAAGCATTTCTCTTCTAAGAAGTGCTATTGAGTTAAATAAAATCATAGAAAACAAACAAAAAACAAAAACACAAACAAACAAAAAAGTCCACTATGAATATCTATAGTAATTAAATTGTGGAACTGGTTCAAATTTGTCAGAAAGATAAATGGACAGTAATAAAAAATCCAGAAAAACCAACCTAAACACAAACACATACACAATAAAGTAGTATTACAAATTAGTGAGAAGAAAAAATATTTCAGTAAATTAAACATTAGCACCCCTAAATCTTAGCCCATTTATGTCACAAAATATATTCCACATGTATTTTTAAAGTTTCATAAAAAATGATACAATAAATGAGTAAATAAAAATGTTTGTAAATATACATATAAATTTTACGGTAATGAAGTTTGTTTCAATGTCACCTGAAGAATAAAACCATAATAAAACCCACCAAAAGATTTGAATAAATAAATATGAAATATCATTGGTTATCAAAATTTACTCTTGTGTCTATTTAAAATGGCACCTGGGTAACAGATTTTTATTTCCAGCTTTTCCTGTCTTATCGTTAAATTACTCATGAATTTTCAGAAAATGGTAACATATATAAAAGTTTGACCTTTTAAATCTAGACAACCCCAAATGATCAACTAAAATATTCTTATAAATAGTAAGATTCTACAGTAAAGCCTGTCAGTCACAAAATACCTAAATAACAAAATAGTATTTACATATATATATAAAATGTAATTACTGCTACTTAAGAAATGACAAAATTAATATATATTTTATGTTTTACACAAAAATATAAAACATCTGAAATAAATGTGAGCAGGCAGTTTTCATGCTTTTATTACTAAAACCATAAAATGTTGCATTGCTCAAACCATGAATCTTTATTGAATAACATAATAGAAGTCTTGAATAAATGGAGTACTTTACTGTGTCTCAAATGGAAAGATATGAAATAAAAGTAAATTAATACTCCCAAAATAATTGTGCATATTTAATGTAATTGTTCTAAAAATGTTTTGATGTTGAACAGACAAGACAAATCTGATATTTATTTTAAAAAATATAAAGAATAGCTACACCAATTTCTTACAAATGATAATTCTATCATTGAATGTTTATATGCATTTAAGTAGATAGATCTCTCTGAATACGGCAGCAATGGCACAAACCTTAAAAGAGAGCAATTATAGATGTGACTGCAAATAATAAAAACCTCTGTATGTAAAAATTACCATGAACAAAATAAAATTAGTTTTCCACAAGGTGAGAATTCAATAGAATTGTTATGCTATTTTTACATTTTTATATTAGCAAAGCTGGTATGAAGGTAACGTGTAATGTTCACTGTTATTGGGAAATAGCCATTTTCATGCATTTCTGGTCATTGGAAAATTGGTACCAGCTGATACTTGAGTATCAGAATTTGCTGGTACTAAAATGGTCACTCAGCAATTCCATTTTTGGAAAGTCATCCTAAAAATGTAATAAATTAATAGACAGGCATATATGCAAAGGTTGGAGATAATTTTCACCATACTACAATCATTTTTAAAAATGAAAGCCAAATTATGGTACATTTCTAAAGTACAGGATGTCCCAAAAGTCTCCATACAAAGGAAAAATTTTGTAACATTTTATAATGAATATTTTGTAAATAAAGGTACATTTAGCTACAATATCCCATTTTCTCTATGGTGACTTTTGGGACCTCCTGTAGAACTCTATACATTCTATTTTACTATGCCTGGCAGACTATATATTTATATGCAAATTGTATTTGATTTTAGGAATATACAATAATTTTGGAGATAATAGTTGTCTGGAGAATTCTTCACAATATTTTGTTCAGTGACATCATCAGATTTCATATGTTGTGTTTTTCATGAAATGATGTGATCCCATTTTTCTGTATTTATGACTGTGTTAATTTGAAAGAGTTATCTTCATGCTCTGAGATTTTCTTCTGCACATCTAATCTATCCTTAAAACTTTCCACTCTGTTTTGTATTTGTATATCATGAAATGAATTGTTCATTTCCAGAAGTTCTATTTGTTTAATATGTTGATCTCTTTATTGAACTTTTCATTCATTTCTTGAATTCTCTTTCTGGTTTCTTTGTCTTCATTTTCCATTTTCTCTTGGGTTTTATTGAGCTTCCTTACAATCTATATTTGGACTTCCTTATATGTCATTTCAGTATTTTCATTTTGGTTGGGCTCCATTGATAGAGAGCTGGCATTTTTTCCCCTTTGGTGGTGTTATTTTGCTCTGATTTTTAATAACTCTGGAGTTCTTTCACTAATTCCTTCTCATCTGTATCAGCTGTCACTTCTTATTTTTGGACTTTCGGTTGTTTAGATAGAGCTATTTTTTCCCCTATACTCATAAGGGTGTGTCTATAGCATATGTTGGGTAAGAACTTTGGCTTTGCTTGTGGGTGCTTGGATGTCAGCCTAGGTTCTGGGTGGACACCTTGGTTATAGAACTCTGTAGTGTGGTGGGGTGGTTTTCTCAGTTGCTAGTTAATTTGTAGGCTTTGGAAGTCATGAGCTATGTGTGTGGGCAGATTCCCTGTCTCTCATTGATGAGAGAGGACAGAGGTCTTTGAAATCTTTTCCCTTTCCCCAGCCCTGTGGTCTTCTTAATAGCCTAGATCACATTGGCATGCCCAGTTTAATCTCTGAGACAGTAGGTGGTGCTTGTGCATAAGAATCAACCACATCCTGTATGATTGAGTCAATAAATGTTGTAATGGGTTCTGCAAATTTACCTTCCTATCAGTTAAGTGGCACTTGCTGGAAGGAACAAGCTGCTGTGTTGTTTTTGGCACCTGTGAGTGGCTCTAGCCCCTAGAGAGAAGTACTGAAATGCCCCAGCTGGTGGGCAATGCTCAAGAACTTCCAGGTCAGTTATGCACCACAGCAGACATGGGCTGGTGAGTGAGACTGATTGGGGCTGGGTTGTCTGAGCCTGCCCTCAGGCTTCCAAGAGATGGTAAGGTAGTTGTTTTGGCAGAGGTCAAAGGTCCACTCTCAGTCTTTTGGGGAAAACCATAAGGGAAGGGCTGATGTGGCTCAACACAGCCAGAAAATCTTCTTGTGGGTGTGAGGGAGGCATCTGAGATTCACAATATGGCTGTCAGGAGCAGGTTTTGCTGTTCTCCCTCTTCACCTGCTGTGTGGTCTCCAGCAGGCAGGAACTCAAACCAGCTGAGCTTCTCCATGATGGTGCTATGGGCTGGAAGTTCCCCTGTCCAGGATTCCACCTTGGGCAGAGAGCCTCCTATGGGGAAAGGGATGCTTTATGAGTGTGTGTGGCCGATGGGACTGCAAACTAGTCCTGAGCTGTCTTTATTTTTGCCCATGTGTGCTCCCTCACCTCCTAAGATTAGTTAAAAAATCTCTCCTCCATACCTCTGAGCAACATGATTGAGTCTTGAGGGTACAGGATCTCGCCTGTGAGCCTTTCTCTGGGTTCCTAAAGTTTAATTCCTGAGTGTACCAGGGAGAAGCATGCTGGTGTCGAGTTACCTATGGGCTGCTGAAGCAGGTTTTATGTCCCTCTGCTTCAGGATGTGCCCTGCTTTGATGGAGTTGCATGCACACTGACACCCTTGATTCCACCCATTTGGGGAGGGTTCTGAATACTCCAGCCCTGGGTCAGGGCATTTGTGCAGAGCCCTATAGGAGAATATTTGTTTGGAATTACCGTTTGGGGTGGAACTCATGAGGTTGAATGGAACTAGGGAACCTGATTTCGATCTGGAGCTCATTTGCCATTCCCAGGGGACAGAGAGATTAGGCCAGTTATTTGGGGAGGGTTTTGAACATTCCAGCCCTGTGGCAGGGCATTTGAAGCACCAGGTGAGGTGCCATTTGTGGGGGGGGGGGTTGTCCCATTTTGATTCCCATGTGTTTGATAGGTTCTGGCATTTTTGTGTGAAGATCCCTGTATTGTCTGTCTGTTATTTCAGAGTTTTGTTGCAACACAAGGAAGCTTCATCTTAAAGTTCCTTGGGAAAACATTTTGGCCCATTTGATTGATAGGCTGTGACATTTTCCATTGTTTTGTTGGGAATTCCCTATATTGTTTGTGTTTGCTAAAGATTATTATCTGGAGCCTGAGGAAAAGTGGTGGGTGGTACTGCTAGTGTGAAATGGAGGAAAAGTAGTGACTGGTGGTCCTTGGTTTATTCTGAGATGTTGGTTCTTTTGGGGTGGTCGGTACCACTTGTATGGAGTGTGAGGAAAAATGGTGGTTGATGATCCTTGGTTTATTCCCAGAAATTTATTGTTTATATCCTAATTTTGATTTGGAGGTACATGCTAAAGTGTCTTGTCCATTGCCTCTTCCTCCCAAAATTAATCTCAATTTGGCCTGTCTGTGCTTTTGCAAAAAGGGAAACCAAATTGTCTCATTTATAGACAAATGAGAGCCTGAGTTATCTACTATACCAAACTCTTGACCATGGAAGAATTGGAAACAAATCCCTAGAAATAAGGAAAGACAAGGACAAGGACTCCCTTTGGGAACCCCAGCTGATTTATGACACCTCTGCTTGCAAGTGTTTGTGTAAATGGGTAGGTTCAAAGGTATGCCAGGTTTTCTAGGATGGCCCTTCTTAGTGAAGGGCCAATTATATCAAGGAAAATTCAGAGCTCAAATGGTCAACCTGCCACTATAGAGTTAAAATGCTGAGTCTCATGTTTTCTGGATGAGATAACCTCATTGTGTATGGTATACAAAATGATCTCTGTTGTACGACTTTTCATAAACAAGGTCCTCCTTCCCCTGCTGGAACTCCTGTAGCCAGCCAGGGCAAGGTGCTGGGAAGGGCCACAGCCTGGGGGTGGACCTGACAGGAGGGAGGACTGGCCCACGTGACCTACTGCAAGCTGTGTCCAGAAAGGGGAAAGAAATATTTGCCCCTGCCACCATGGGAGGGGATGAGGAGGGGGCCACCTGAACTAACTCTTCTGTCCCATGCCCAATAAATGATGACTCAGGGGTCAGAATGGTCTTTCCTGGCAGCAAACTCAATTTAGGCTAGAGGGAACCACTAAATTCCCTTTAGCATCTCAAATTGTAAAGGGACTTCCTGCAAGTATGGAGTAAAATAGCATACTGGCAAACAAATTTGCTAAATATAACCATTAAGCAATTCAATAAACATTTTCACTTTCTCTCAAATACATATGACAGTAGAAACTGTGAAATAAATTGACCCCAATGTGCAGTTGGGTATGAAACCCCTGGGATAATTTTGGCCATGTGAGTGGAGACACTTACCTTATGCCTAGCAATAGCTAGCTAGAATATACTTCTCTAAGAATGAAAAATTCAGTATAAATTAGAAAAAGAGGGTAAAAAAGGTTTGAGAAAGAAAATCATTTCTATCCATCATCCTCATGTTTATTTATTTTTCTTTATATAAGACTTGCTTTTAAGGACTTCTATATAAGAAATAAATTTTGAAAGTACAAAAATATTAATAGTCAAAAATTATACTCTTTAGATCTCAGTCTCTGATGGCTTCTCTGATTGTAGCATCTCATAAGACACTTATACCAAAAACCACAAATCAACAAAAGAAGTTTCTCTTATATCAAAGTAAAAGTAAAATGTTAACCTAATCATCTTTTTATTGCTTTCTCCCTATCATATTTATTTTCTAACTACTTTTTTTCCCTCATTCGTAAAAAGAATATATTGTATATGCTATAAAATTTAAGTCTGGAGAATCTTTTCCTAGTCTATTTCTAGTTTTAAGAAACCCCTACCTGTCATCTATTTACTTGGTCATTTTATGCTCCTTCCTTCTATGGAATTCAAGCTCCATGAAAACTAAGACTTGTCGGTTTTGTTCACTGTTCTATTGCCAATGTTACTCTAGAGCTATACCTGACACGAATATTGAGTTCTGTAATTTTCAGTAGATACGCTATTACTACTTTCCTGAAAATGATATTGTGTAGAACCAACAAGCTCAACAAGAACAACGTTCATACTAGAAAAAGAAAGGAAACTCTCCAAGTTTTTTAAATGTTCAAGCTATAATGAAAATATATCAAAATCAAGAGATTTTAGTTCAAAGTTTTATCTGATGGTCAAAGAATATCTGTTTAAATTTTGCATACTATAAGTGTTTGAGTAATATGATTCCTTTTTTCTTTCTTTATGGAATGGCATGCTATCAAGCTGAAAAGGAGATTTAAATATCAGATATATACCTAGATTACATGTGGCTTAGAATATTTGCTAACCCGGAGATTCCAAGATTACTTCCATTTCTTAACAAATGAGAAACTTCCAGAGGAGCTTAGCCAATTAGCAGTTTCCTAGCACCAGATGCCATACAATTCATTTTCAAGCTGGGACACTTTTCAAAAGTGAAATGAGATGCTTTCACTGATCACCCCAGGACAACTGGAACAAACGATATTGTCTAGGGAAAACTGAGGCTTTATTTCACAATACTTAGTTTGGTGACATTAAGATAGTACATTTCTATCAGAAAGCTGTGTGAAAATATCCTAATGAAAGAGTCTGAAGATACAACCCTTTACACAACATACACAGACAGTCAGATTCAGAAGATTTACTTAATGAAACATCTGATTTAAAAGACACTGATAACCTAACAAACATTTGGAGGAATTAACATAGATTGCCTCCTACCCCAGACCAAATAATAGTTAAATAGTAATGATAACTGCTTTGTAAGCTTGTGAACATGATAGCATTCTCTAAAAGTTTGGTTTTCATGTCTGGATTTACTCTTCTAATCCCAGAAAAGGAATTGGTTTGAATTATGCTTCCTAAAGTAGTTCTGCTTTTCATCTTTGAAATAATTGTGGTTTGCATCTGGCCACTGTTTATACATAACATATTTACTGTAATGCTACAAAATCGGACACTTGTATCTAATACAGAGTTGCAGTAACCTGGTTCACATTTCTATAGTCCATTTCATGAAATATTTCTAAATACTTGTTCCGAATGGGAAGAATAGATAAGGTCTTATTTAACATGAACAGCACTCATGAGAATAATTTCAAGACCAGACTAAGAAAAGGGTAGTCTGAGGATTGAAAACTAATGCTACTTCCAGGAAGTGCTGTGTTAAAAATACTAAATTGCCACTGGCTCTCATGTAGACTTTTACCTACCAAGAAGCCTTATTAAACAACTATGAAAGTCACAAAAGCAAACACAACTAAAGCAATACAAATTTTCTAAATGATTTAAAAATGAGCAAATATAAGAATGAATCACTAAATATCCTTCTGTTATATTTGGCAATAATTAAATTTGACTCATTGAAAATATAATGATTATTCAATACAAATGATTAGAGATAATTAAAAAGACAGGTGAGAAAATAAGTACTAGCTGGCTTTCAAACCAGGTGTGTTAAATTTATTACCATACTATCAGACTTGTTGGCTATCCTCTGCAATTGTATATATTAGAAGTGGGCAATCTATTCCAGAACATAGGAGAAATAATGAAGTCCAGTTATCAAATTATATCACCAAAAAATTAATATGCATTTAAGCATATATTTATATATACACAGAATATATCCTATCTTATAAGAATTTATGCATATCTATGTATCTATATATTTATACATACCTACTTATCTATTGACATGGTATTCAAATTTTTATAAAGAATCTAACATAGTCAAATTTTTAATGTGTTACTGTCACATTAGTTCTAGAAAATGGTCCTTCTAATTGTATGAAAGGGATTGAGTGTTTGGTGATTTTGTGTGTGTGTGTGTATGTGTCTGTTTGAACAATAATATCTGGCATTTTGTGATCCATAAATGGATCAACTAGTATTGAGTGACTATGTACTACTGTCTGTAACAGTAGTAAAAAAATCAATGTTTTAATAATATTATGACAATTATCCAGATAACTGTAGACATCGGAATTTAGATGTATTTTTAAGTTTATTTCAGTCAAATGTTAGGTTTTTGTAATATTTGGCGTTTATTTTTAGCTATAAAAAGCACTAACAAAATAACCAAGAAAATAAGGGATCCAAACAGAACCAAAGAAAAAAGTGTGACTGAAATATCTATGTCTTTCAGTCATTCATTTTATCTGTTTAGGTAATAGTCATGTATTAAGAAACACTGCAGTCATTTCCATGTTTTCATGAAGGTTGTACAGTAGTCATCAAAGAAAAATTTCCATTGCCTTGGTTTATATATTTTTAAAAAGCTTGTATTGTAGTTGAATTCTATTTTTATTGATTTTATAACACAACACTTAAGAGTTGTGTTAATATGAGTAAAATGTCATATGAATTCTGGAAAGTGTTTTTCAAGATTTTTTCCGGTTGTAATAACTGCAGTTATAGAAAAGTGTGATTTTGCTTTTGTATACGCATTACAAGGACACACTCAATACAGTATAATTAGAAGTTTAATCAGGCAAGTGGAGCGTGAACCGTTACACAGGAAGTATAGGTACTGCAGGCGGTAAGCGTCTTATGTAGAAAAGTGCTTTTATTCCCTTCTTGAGAATGTTTGGATTTGCAATTTACTAAAGTGTACAAGAGCCAATGGCTTTTATAAGTTGTGTGTAACTTGTTTAGCCTGTAAACCATACTACAGTGCATAATAAGGCATTAACTAGATATGGTTACCCATTCAAGCCTGCCATCCTTTGAGCTGTACATAAAAGGACATTTGCAGGATAATGTACCCACTTCTTTATTGTAGAGTTTCTTTGTTTACATATCAGTATACTAAATTTAGTAATTAGCAATAGGCCTCAGTTCATTTAATGTGAATGAGCAAGATCTCAACTCTACTACATTCTATCAGGGTGTAATAGCTCTCTTGACCTCCACCTAGGAACGAGTTGTTTGTTCATCACCAGGGAAGAATAAAAATGGTTGCAGCTTCCTTTCTTTTCATGGAGATGCAAAGTATTCATTATTTGTTATTAATGAGTGAAGAAAATGTGAGATTACTTTTATTGTATCAGACCCAAACTGTAGTAAATCATCGCACAAATGTGCACTTTTATGGTTTGAGCCACAAATCGAAGTAAACAATAATATTTTCGCCTCTTCTTTTATGAATAGAAACTTCAAACATAAAATAAACATTTCCAATTGCTTTTTCTCTCAACATGCAGGAGGAGAAACAATTTTCTGAAGTTAATAACATTTCTGCAAAGGCTGTGGGGAAATCATGCAAAGCTAAACTGCATAGCATGGAAGCCTGCTAAACAAAAAAACTTTCTGCAACTTCGATTTCTTTTTATTCTTTATTGTTCTATGAAATTTAAAGTACTTTTAAAAAGTAACCATTTTTTAGAAACTGGATGTCTTATACATCTTAGAGAAGACGACATTTGAGCTGTCATTCACTCATACATCAATTGAATTCCTGAAAGAAGACTTTTCTCAAGTATATTTACTTTGACCTCTCTAGAAATATGAGTTCTGTTATTTTTAAAGCATTCCTTAATAGACAAAGAAAATATGTTTTCCAAATTATGATTTGATAGCTATGGTATATACATAATGGAATGGATATAATATTCTCTGTTTCATATTTGGCACTCTTTTAGGAAAAAGCTCCTTAGAAAAAAATATGATGTAGAATTTTAATGTCTTGTGAACAACAATTTCAGAAGTCTGAAATCGCCTTGCTCTCTACTCTTTCACGTTAGTCAGAAATCACACTGTAGCTAAAAAAACTATAATACCTTGCTAAGTCTAGCACCTTTTACTGGTTGAACCAAACATAAAGACCTTTACTCTGGCATCAGTAGCTTAAGACAAATGACAGCAAACTTTTTCTTAAAGGGCCAGAGAGAGTAAATACTATAGGCTTTGTGAGCCATACATTCCCTGCAGGAGTTACTCAATTCTTCTCTTACAGTGCAAAAGCAGACATAGATGATACATAAATAAAAATGCAAGACTGTTTCCCAGTAAAATATACTTATAGAGTTTGAAATTTGAATCTCATATGTTTACATGAGATAAATTATTATTTTTATTTTTTTTCAAACATATAAAACTATAAAAACCACTCTAACTTACAGGCATTAAAGAGATGAACAGTGGTCCACTTTTGGCTTGTGAGTCCGTTGTAGTTTGCTGATCTTTGGGTTGTTGCACTAGCTAAAATACATGTTTGCGTTTCTGAGCTCATATTGTGTAATCTTCTTGCTTTAATATTTGATTACTACTTCCTATCTCACCAGACTTTCAACACAGTGTTGCAGACATAGTCTTTGCTGGATTCTTTAAGCTTTTTCTGATGGCTCAATCTCCTGCTATATTTCTTTTTTTGTTTGTTTCCAGCAACTTTCCTTGGTATGATTTCCTTTCGTAAATCAACAAATACATTGTTAACATAATTTTATAGAGTCATGTTAGGTCTGTTCATTTCTCCAATCTATTATTTTTTTCCTAATGCTACCTACTTAATTTTTTTCTGCAAGACTTAACTTATTATGGATACAATGATAGAAACCACAAAGGAAACAGCATTGAATAAATAACAAGATCTTTGCTCTCACTCAGCTAAATGGAGAAAAAAATGTCATGTATCAAAAACAGTGTGGTTTGAATATACCCTATCAAAGTAATAGACTATTGGTTGTTGGTCCCTGTATCTACAAACTTGTACTGATGTTGGCAGGATTTTGATTTGCTATAGCACATATGGCAAAATTTCTTATTATATTCAACCTGCTATACATATTAATACTTATACATCATGTTTAGATGCAATATGGGCTAATGCTTCTACTTTCTGTATATAAATGTGTATGTAATTTCAATTTGTGCCACCCAAATTAACTCTTATTCCAGCAACTTTATAATAGAGTTGCTAGATCATTCCATGTTATAGGCTTACATTAAGATTAAAGACAAAACACTCTAATGAACAGTGAATAATTATACACTAACTACTGTGTCAAGTACTGTTCTTAGCACTTTACATAGGCTAACTAATTTAATTTTCCTAAGAACCCAGGAATTAGGAACTACGTTTTATTTTTTGTTAATTTCTATTGTGAACTCAAGATTTCTTAGGAATTTGATTAAAAAGTACAACAGAAATTCTTTAAATAGTTTTGAACACATGTACAACATGTGTTAGACTATGGACCAAATTTTAGAGAAAACTCGTTGCAGTGGTCCATGGCTATTTGAGTTTCTGCATGTCTTCTCTAGGAAGTCACAACAAATGAGTATTTTTGTCTTATAAAATTCTGACTGTCATAATTATGTAGATCTATCTTCCATAAAACATATTCTAAAACTACATCCAAATTCATGTTAACATCTATCTTACTGGCAATTACTTAAACATTCAGTTTTCTAATCCATTGCATGTCAGATAGAATCAAATTGCTAAGTGAAATTTAATGGTATAAAACAAAGTATAAATAGGAACTGACAAGAAAAGTATTAAAATGGCTGATCATATTTGAATGTCTAACTAGAATGCATTTAATCAGAAATAATTAGGTCATAAATTGATCGATTGAAAAGTATAGAATTTTATTTAAAATACTAATCTTTATAGAAATGTATTAGTGCAAATGTGTAATAGAAAGCACGGGTAAGTGTTCCTTTAATACTCAGCTCTATGTGGAGTATCATTTCTATAATTTCCTGAGAAGATACATAAAACCGCTGCATTTCAAGGAATACACCAAAGAGGTGTAAAGGCATGGTTAAAGAAAAATAAATGTTGTTCAGGAGGTTTAATTTTTAAGAGCGTGCTAGCAAGAGAAACCTAAACCAAAAACACGTAAAGAATTTAATTCTAAACAAAATCTGCTAATAATAAAGATAATATTCTTGATTATAAGAGATTTACTGCCCTGTACACACAGTAAAAGTTCTTGAGTAATCTTTATTTCTGTATTTTTATGGAATAGTGATAATATTTTATAGTTTATACATTTTTTTTTTAGCAATATGAAGGGGTAGAATAGACACCCTCCCAAAATTTGGTCTAGATGATGAGACTGAAGATGCCACACTGACACATAAACACCAGCAGGGTGTGAAAGGAATGTCACATACACATGGGGCTTTTCTGGGGACAGTAGGGCAAGCCTCTCACTCTGGTCTGAAAAAGGCTCCGGAGAGTAGGGAATAGAGACTGAGTATGGGGTTTTTTATTATGCTCAGGGGCTGTGGCCAGGGCTAATATTTCTGTGCACAGGCAGTGAGTTTCATGGTTTGAATCTTTCATCAGTGGTAAATGGGAAGATTCTCTGGTTCTTTTATCAGGTCTCTCAAATGTGGGGCACAAAAAGGAAGTGGTATGGGCAAGGCTTGAAAGATGTCAGCAACATCAAAAAATGGAATGAGGGTCTTTATTGCCATTTTCTTATCTAAGCCAGAAAGTAATGTTAGATAACTTTGGAAACCTTTTTAGTGCTGTTGTTTTATAAATTATAATCTCACCATGGAAAATAGTTGTTTTTTTTTTCTTATATGTGCCATATCTTAGATGCTTCCTATATATATAATTATTTATTTCACAATATTATGAGGGTACAAATGTTTTTGGTAATGTTTGAGTCATAACTGTAAGTACGCCCATCATACAAATAGTGTTCACTCTAGCCATTTGGTAGGGTTTCATCCATCCCCCCCTTTCCCTCCCACCTGCTCAGTTTCCACTGAGTTGTACTTTCCTCTGTGCACATGTGTGCTAATCAGTTAGTTCCAATTTAATAGCTAATTCATGGGGCATGTGTTTTTCCATTCTTGAGATTCTCCAGTTCCATCCAAACTCTTGGAAAAGGCATTAATTCATCCTTTTTTATGGCTGTGTAGTACTCCATGGTATACATATCACCCATTTTGTTAATTCACTCATTAATTGATGGACACTTGGGTTGATTATACATCTTTGTAATTGTGAATTGGGCTGTAGTAAACATTTGAGTATAGATGTCTTTTTGATAAAATGACTTTTTGTCTTTTGGGTGGATACCTAGTAGTGGGATTGCTGCATCAAATGGTAGATCTACTTTTACTTGTTTATTTGCCTACATACTGTTTTCCATAGAGGTTGTACTAACTTGTAGTTCCAGCAACAGTGTATAAGTGTTCCTTCCTCTGCATCCATGTCAGCATCAATGTACACAAATCAGTAGCACTTCTGTACAACAATAAGTCAAGCTGAGAGTCAGATCAAAGACTTACTGCAATTCAAAATAGCTACAAAGAAAATAAAATACCTAGGAATATACTTAGTCAAGGAGGTGAACGATCTCTACAAAGAGAACCACAAAACATTGAGGAAAGAAATTGCAGATGACACAAATGGAAAAACATATCGTGTTCATGGATCACTAGAACCAACATTGTTAAAACATCCATACTACCCCAAACTGATTTACAGATTCAATGCACTCCCCATCAAAATAGCTGTGGCATATTTCACAGATATAGAAAAAACAATCCCATGCTTCATTTGGAACCAGAAAAGAGCCTGAATAGCGAAAGCAATCTTAAGCAATAAGAACAAATCTGGAGGAATCACGTTACCTGACTTTAAGCTATACTACAAGGCTATATTACCAAAACAGCATGGTACTAGCACAAAAATACAGACATAGGCCAATGGAACAGAGCAGAGAAGCCAGATATAAAACCATCCACATGGAGACAACAATATACACCAGGGCAAAAAAGCCCTATACAATAAATAGTGCTGGGAAAATTGGATAGCCACATGCAGAAGAATGAAACAGGATCCTTATCTCTCACCACTCACAAAAATTAATTCAAGATGGATAAAAGACTTAAATGTAAGGTGTGAAACCATAAGAATTCTAGTAGAAAATGTTGGAAAAACTCCTCTAGATACCAGCCTAGGCAAAGAATTTATGACTAAGACCCCAAAGGTAAATATAGCAACAACATAAATAAATAAATGTGACTTCATTAAATTAAAAGCTTCTGCACAGCAAAGGCAATAATCAACAGAGCAAACAGACAACTTACAGAATGGGAGAAAATATTCACGAACTATGTGTCCAATAAAGGGCTAATATCCAAAATCTACAAACAAACCTCATTGAAAAATGGGCAAAAGACATGAACAGAGCTTTGCAAAAAAAGATAGACAAATGGCCAATGAACATATGAAAAAATGCTCCATGTCACTAATCATCAGGGAAATGCAAATTAAGATCACAATGAGATATCATGTTGCCCCTGTTAGAATGGCTTTTATTAAAAAGTCCCTGGAAAGTAGTTTTTAAGAAGTCAAAGCAACAGTGAACAATTTAGAATGTTTCAAACATATTGTTTAGGGTGATGTACTGAAACAGAGAATAAATTACTTTATTATTTAATTAATAGGCCTCCAAGTTATTGTTGTCCTCAAACACATAGCCAATGACTATAAAATGCAGCCAGGTATTACATTTTATTTTCACTTGCTTTCTCTGAGACTAATTTCTTCATGGTACTTCTGTGAATAAGTGTGGAGATTCATAAGAGGAAGTAAGGAATGTGGACATCATATATTTCTAATCAGTTAGGATTTGGTCTTCAGGGCAAACCTATGCATAATTAATGAAAGAAAGTACTTCTATAAGCTTGAAATCATTGTAAAATAAAAAGTTTAAAAAAGAAAAAAAAACCGTAAAGCCTTAAAAATAAACAAAACCCAAATATTTTAATGCCACAAATCTGAAGATAAGTTTTATTACAGAGAGGGAGGTGGTCAATGTTAGTGTTGGCTTAATAAAATGCAAAGAGTTTATATCTTAAATTGTAATAAATTTATCAACAAAACTTTATTGAATAAAATAACCCATTTTCAAGGAGAAGTCTAATGGGCAAAAGTGACATTAACAAATAATTACTAACAGTTAAGAATTGTAAGTTATATATTTTTAAATAAATGGCATACAGTGTACTATGAAAGCACAAAATAAGAAGACCTAACCTGGTCTAATATCATTGATAAATTTTCTCAGAGTGCAACTTAACACTTACTAAATTATTTTGTTAGAAATAAATCATTTTCCTAGGCTAAAAAAAATTAAAGATGAATCAAAGGCTTTTTTTATGCAATGAATTTTATATTCCTTCCAGCTTTTTATTCAATAGTTGAATAAATATGTCATGTATTTCTTCATTAATGTGATCAGAGCAGATGTTGCATATTATTGATTGAAGGCACACCTGAAATTTCCTTCAGATTGACTATGATCTGTAAATGAACCTTCTTAAGCAAAGTTATTCATAAAATTACAAATTTCCTTAATTGTAGGTATATGTAGCCTGTGCTTCTGTTTTCTTTGTTTATAAGACTGTCAGGAAAGATTTAGAAAACACTCATGCGGAACCATACATGGTAATTATGGAATACAGCATTTCTATGATATCCCAGTGTGGAACTGTCCATCAAAAAAGAGTAAAATCTGCTTGGGATGTGCTACTCTTATTGAAGTCAAAATGCCTTTTTGTCAGGGCATCTAGCTCCACTTGAAGTTTACAAATTAACTATTGGTAATATGTCCAAAAAGTGTATTCAGCATTCATATGACATAGTCATTAGCTTATCTTTAGTTTTCTTGCACTGAATATTGTCCATTAGACACTGTTACAGCCACTAGAGAATATTAGAGTAAATAAGCCCTGGTGACTGCCCTGGAAGAGCTTGAGGCTTAGGGTTTTCTAATATTTATGGTAAAAGTCAATTTTTCCTTTTGACATGGCAGTGGATCATTAGAGTTCAGAAGTAGCATTTCCACCATGTTTTATTTCCCTAAGTGCAAATTTCTATTTTATTTTTTAATGGAGTTCACCAGTAAGCAATAGCTAATCAAGTTGCTTTGGCATTTTAGTATATTTCTTCATTGCTGAGAAGTCAATGATACGTTAGAAAACTATCAAAAAATAAAATAGCTTAAAATTAGACCATACCTAATCTTAAAGACATATTTTAAAACATATGTAACATTTTATTCACCTAGTTACCATTTATGACATGTCTCCATATATCAGCCACTGTATGTGGGTTTTATCTAAACCTCACAATAACTTGGCAAAGAAAATATAATTGTCCATGTTAAACACATAAAGAGACTGAAGTCCAGAAATGTTAAGTAACTTACAAAATTTCACAAAGCTGGTAATTGGTACCATCATGATGTGTGTTTGACTTCACTATGTTATTTCTGTTGCTTCAGTGTCTCTCAAACACCTTTTCCTGCCTATTTCAGAGAAGAGTCTGCATAGTCTTTAGAAAAACTATATTTTAGAAGCAACAGAATATTTTAGAGCAAGTAGTATCATGTAATTGGAAGTGTTTACTTATACCAAGAATGCCTAGCAACAAAGTGTATTTTATGAAATAAGCACCATTACTATACTACTTAGCTCACTGAAGTTGAAAACCTTAAACTGTATCACAGTGGCCTGAAAGGGCTAACATAGTTTCAGAAATTTTTACACAATTCCAACTGAGTCATTTATTATTGCAGAAATATACTGATATCTAGATGGGTTTCTGGGAACTGCCAGTGACCTCCAGATTTCATCTTTCCAGTAACTGTGAGTTACAGAATATTTTTTTCTTTTTGTCCTATTAAGTCCATGCTAACAAGCAGAAGAAACTGACACATGTGAATATTGGTTGTTTGACTCAACCATATACATATAGTTCCTTTTCGGATTGAATATTTAATAGTGATGATCTTGTCCTTTGCCCATTTATTGATGAGGTTGTTTGATTTTTTTCTTGTTGATTTTCTTAAGTTCTATATACATTCTTGTTATCAGCCCTTTGTCAGATGTGTGGAAAGCAAATATTTTCTCCCATTCTGTAGGTTGTCTATTCACTCTAAGGACAGTTCCCTTGGCTGTGCAGAAGCTTTTTAATTTGATCAGGTCCCATTTGTTTATTTTTTGTTGCTGCTGTGATTGCTTTGGGGGGGGGTCTTCTTCATAAATTCTTTGTCTAGACTGATACCAGTTTTTCGAACATTTTCTTCTAGAATTCTTATGGTTTCATGTCTTAGATTTAAGTCTGTTATCCATCTTGAATTAACTATTGTGACTGGTGAGAGATATGGATTCCTCAAAGAACTAAACATAGACCAACATTTGATCTAGCAATCCCACTACTGGGTATTTATCCAAGGGAGAAAAAGTCATTTTATCAAAAAGATTCTTGCGCTCAAATGTTAATTGCAGCACAATTCGTAATTGCAAAGATATGAAATCAACCCAAGTGCCCAGGCATGAGTGGCATCTGGAAAAGGAGGTAATAAGATGAAATCCACAGAGAAACATTGGTATTAGAGGCAGGAGTTGATACATATAAAATCTACAAGATATCAAATGTTTCACTCAACCATGGAAAAAATGAATATTTAAGATGATTAGGTTTTTACATTTTCTTAGGAGTTTTCCTTATTTCAATAGCAATTTATTGTTCATATAGATGATAATTTCAGGGATCTTTTTAAAATCACAATCCAAGAGTTCACTATTGAGTTTCCTGCTGCTGCTTCTGTCCGTGCTGAATGTTGGTGGTGGTGTGGAGCCTTCTCCAAGTCACTGGCTCGCGTCGTTTGTATGCACGAAGCAGATGCAATCTCAGATGATCAGGTATCTATTACTGCTATGAGCAAATATCTGCAATAGGCAATTAATTTCATTTCAGATCCTCCAGTTAGTCATTTCTAGAAGATTTAACAATACTGTTCATGGACATTCTATTGATTTGTACTTTGTGGCTAATTTATCTTTGCTTGGTTATGATGGAAGATAATGTAGCACGTGTTTTTTTTTTTTTTTCTTTTTCTCGTCTTGCAACAAATTATGATGTTCTAGGCTTGCTTTTCTACCCTCCTTGCAATGTTACTGGATTTATTTAAAAAGTCCAGCATTGATGTGCATGCGAAGGTCTTGAGTCTTGTTACCACATAACAGCATTTACCAGAATACAGAAGTGGAGCCTTATTCAATAAGTAAAAGAAAGCCCTAGTGCCCTTGAAATTCTCTTTTTTGGTGCTCATAGTTGGCCCTCATAACACAAAGCACAAAGGCTTCAAAGAAATGCAGCTTCGGCTGCTCTTTTTTGTTTCCTCAACATAAACAAACACAGACACAGAGGTACTGCGAAGGCTTAAGTTTGTTCAGTGCTGCAGAAAATATTGCCTTTTTAAAATATATCACAGTCCAAGATTATTTTTGTGACCAAGAAAAGTAGAGCTGCTAGAAAAGGGGACTCAGGCAATTTATTATGGTCTTTATTTTCAAATATATTCACTTCAGCAAATGATGAACAGCCTAAGGATGATGGGGTCATGAGAATGCACAAATCTAAAGCTTTTTCGCCAACAGTAAAGAGCTATTTATGTAACCAAAAGATGTGTACCCCCATAATGTTCTAAAAGAAAAGAAACAGAAAGACCTTACTTAAGTAAATAATGAAAAACTGCACTCATGCATCTGTGTGTGCATGCTCACCTGTGCATCCCCTCATCCAGAATGCAACACTATCTTCACTATTTAGGACCCTTACTTCAAAGTTTAATCAGCTTTGTGAAGCACGCTCTGAGACCTATCTTTCTTGTTTTCCTCGGAGAGGTATTTTTCCACTTAATATCATGTTAAATTTTTTAAAAAATGAATACTAATTCAGATATATTCATGATAAAAATAGAATAAATAAAAAACAATACAGTCTACTTCCTGGCTAAATGATAACTCACATTTTGAGATTTTCATTCCTTATTCTTTTCCTTTATTGCAAAGTACCCCTCTTAGTATTCCAGAAGAACCCCAAGATTTGCATATAAATCTAATTGTGTGTATGCATGCAAAACT
Source organism: Lemur catta (assembly GCF_020740605.2). NCBI lineage: Eukaryota > Metazoa > Chordata > Mammalia > Primates > Lemuridae > Lemur > Lemur catta. Next base: position 11,792,848 of record NC_059146.1, read on the forward strand.
TTTCAATTCATGACAAACTATCCATAGATACTAAAATTAATTTGTGAGGGAAGATTTACTGTGTTCAGAGATAGTCTCAAGCCTCCTGCTCATCCATACTTTCCTACCACTTAGCTGTCCATAGCGTGGACCTATGAGAAGTGCTAAACATTTGCCAGAGAAAAGAGCTACACATCTGAGACAGGTGTATATGAACTTCTTGTGTATCTGTGTACTTCTGCATGTTGTCTTTGTTTCATTGTTATTGAAGATGAAAATAAAGCTTTTTGTATTCAGAGGAGATTGTCTTAAGTAAGAAATCAAATTTTGTGATGCTTGGAAGTTATTTTTAACTTGCATATGGTAATCCATAAAAATATTTAGCAATTAACTAGCTGTTCCTGTATTTACTCTGCATGAATCAATTTTCCTAGCTAAAAACAAAAACATCAAAATTTTTAATTAATTTTTTAACTCAGCTGACTTCAGTAGATATGGTCTTTATTTGTTCAGTTATGTTTTATCCTAGCTGTAGTGTTCATTTTCCTGCTGATATGAAGCACAGGGCTCTCTTTGAATAGTGTACTACAAGGGAGATAGAATGGGAGGTTTTCATTTAATATAATAAGAGCTTAGTATTTTCTCAGTGACTTTGCATTTCCCACTAATTCTCTCTGATGATGAAATTCCAAGGTTCACTTATAGAATTCTTGGAAATCTATCACACTATTTCTATAGTTGAAATTACCAGAAACAAAGAATGAGTGAACAAAAAAAAAAGTTGACAAACTATTTACTGATGTAAATGGAATAATAATATCAAAATTGAAAAAGAAAAGAGAAATTTACTATTAAAAATATAGGAGAAAAAACTTTAAGGTCACCAAGTTTTATATTTATAGCTTTCTCAAAGCCACTGTTTAGTTCCACAACTGTCATCATAGAGGAAGGAGAGAGAAGTTTAAGACTACAATCCTGTCCACATCTTAAGTATTATAAGTGATACCCTCAACAGTACTTTATCTATTGTATTCTTCCATCTTCTCATTGGAGGTTTTTCAGACGGGGGAGGGGTGTCTTCCATTATGCCATGTTTGTCATACATGATTTTATCCATTGTAATGTAACTAATATCATGAACATAGGAGGCAAAGAAGATATGTTTGGCCCAAAAGTTCAAACGAAAATTTAAAAAATACCACTTGACTCCCTTCAGGATTCAAACTATTAAAGAAATTATTTTATTCACATCAAGTAAGAAAAAAATAGAATTTAGCAACAATTAGCGTTAGGCAAAGTCAGAAACTCTGTATCTTGGAGTTTCTCCTTCAAAATGAGTCATCTAGGGTGGATGCCATATCTTAACTATTGTGAATAATGCTGCAATCGAACCATGAGAGTGCAGCTAACTTTTCAAGATAGTGACTTCATTTCATTGGGATATAGGTCACAGTAGGGGGAGTGCTGGATCATAGGGTAGTTCTATTTTTAATTTTTGAGAACCTCCATACTGTTTTCCATGGTGACGGTACTAATTTACATTTCCACCAACAGTATACAAAGGTTCGCTTGTTTTCACATCCTCTCCAACACGTGTTATGGTTCCTGGTAAATTACCACAAATTCAAATCTAAAATAATTATCTGTTACCAAATAAAATTTGGAAATTTGAAAATGTCCTGAAAGAGCTGTAGTAACACTTGATATCTGTATAAGGAGAAATAGTTTTCAAACTTAAATAGGAACATAGGGGTTTTTATTATTAATGCAAAATACATTGACACATACATAAATTAAGAAAATGTAGAGAAAATGAAATTAATGGATGCTTATTTTATATATATTGAAAATTAAGCTCAATGTGTTATTTCTTCCAAACATCCTATTTTCCAGCTGGTAATGACAGAAATATCAAAAACATCAGTTGATAGATTAAATCAATACAGGTTGCCTATATCCACTCAAGGATAAAATTTGCTTTTTGCAATTCAAGATGATAGTCACTTATTAAATGCTATTGGTACAGATAACCTCTTAATGTGGCAGTTGCATTACAACTAAATTTTCTACCCTTGAAGTCAATGAGAGTTCTGTTCCCAGAAATGTGACCACATATTGATTGACTCTAATATTATTGATTATATTACTTAGTTAGAAGGCCTCTCTTGGGCATTAGGAAATGACATCAGAATTTGTGGATGGGAGAATAATTATGTACTAAATGTAACACATCGGTTTCCAAAGGTTTACCTTTCTAAATAATAATCTCATGATGAACATATCATTAATATACCATAATAACCTCTGTATCTTTCTCATGTTCTTAATTTTGGTACCATTAAGACTGTATGCAACCTACATTCAAATTGTTTAACAGCGAACCTATGAAGTCTGGAAAAGTTTTATGTCTATTCATGTCTTACATATACATTTTTTTTTATTTCAGAATATTATAGGGGTATAAATGCTTTGGTCACATAAATTGCCTGTGCACCACCTGAGTCAAAGCTACAAGCATGCCCAGCATTCACTGCACCCATTAGGTGTGAATTTGCCCATCCCTTCCCATTCCATGTGCCTGATCCCTGAAGAATATGGTCATAAATATTTATCCATTAGTACCAACTTAATGGTGAGTACACGTGGTGCTTGTTTTTTTCCATTCTTGTGATACTTCACTTAGTAGAATGGGCTCCAGCTCTATCCAGAATAATACAAGAGGTGCTAGTTCACCATTGTTTTTTGTGGCTGAGTAGTGCTCCATGGTGTACATATACCACCATTTTATTAATCCACTCATGTATTGATGGGCATTTGGGTTTTTTCCACATCTTTGTAATTGTGAGTTGTGCTGCTCTAAACATTCAAGTACAGATGTCTTCTTTATAGAATGTCTTTTTTCCCTTTGGGTAAATACCCAGTAGTGAGATTGCTGGATTAAAGGGTAGTTCTACTTTTAGTTCTTTGAGGTATCGCCCTACTACTTTCCATAAAGGTTATACTAGTTTGCAGTCCTGTCAGCAGTGTATGAGTGTCCCTGTCTCTCTGCATCCATGCCAACATTTGTTATTTAGAGACTGTTTGATAAAAATGTTTCTCACTGGAGCTAAGTGATATCTCACTGTGGTTTTGATTTGCATTTCACTGATGATTAGAGATGTTGAGCATTGTTTCCTATGTTTGTTGGCCATTAGTCTATCTTCTTTTGAAAAGTTTCTGTTCATGTCTTGTGCTCACTTGATAATGGGGAAACAATCTACGGAATGGGAGAAAATACTTGCATGTTATACATCCGATAAAGTGCTGATAACTAGAATTATAAAGAACTCAGGCAAGTCAGCAAGAAGAAATCTTACATATACATTTTCTATAGAAATTTATACCATTTTATTTCAAGGGAAAAATGCGAAATCTTAAATATCTATGTGTGTGACAAGCAATGTATTTCAATACATGTTTTGCCATTTTTCATAGCTTTGTTTTATATCCAATTAGAAAAGATTAAAAGAGTTTTATACTATGATAGTTATCCAATAAATAAATGTTAGATGGTCACATGATAACCAGAAATGTCACCCAACTAATCAGAATTTCAAAAGGTTTTTAAATGTGCTGAAATATTTGAATTTTTTCTGAAACCACTTTTCTTCTGGAAACCAAATGTTCAATAAATCAGGATTTTCACATTGTATATGCATTTTTCAAAAAGACTTATAACATGTATTCAGTCTCTTTGTATTTATTTAAGAGACATCTATTTGCTATAATATTTTATTATTTCCCAAGAAATTTGGGTGGTTGTCTTTTTCTCAGTTCATTCTAGTAAATAGTATTATAAAGTCATTAGAATTTTTTTTAACATTTTATGGCTATAGAACTCAGAATTTTGAGAGTCACATTATTTTTGACAGAAATTTGATACAGATAAGTGACCAGAGATGGCAATTTTTTCATTTACTTTATGAAAGATGTTTTCTACAAATACCAATTATTTAAAGACTTACAGTTTACATTTACTGTATAATGTAGCTCCTAGAAGCATTTTTACTTTCTTTAATAACTGATAATTCTCTCTCTTTTTCTGTATCTCTCTATATATCATGTTATAATTAATGTCAAATTGGATGCTCAATATTAACGTCTATGTCATGGCTGCAGGCTTGCCTTCTGCTCCTATAATGGGGTTTTAAAGATAAGTCTCTTTTTAACACATATTTCCTTTGTGAAGCATACACTTATTAAACAGAAGAAGCTCCCTTTATATACATATGCTGCTAAACCTAAAACTCAAAAAAACAGTATCAAAGTAAGTTGCTCTTTCAAAACTGAAGAAATGGTTTGTCAAATCAAAGTTGATGCCAAGCAAACCATTAGTGATCATTTTCATTTCACTATCCTTCATTATTCATACATAAGCTGCAACCAAAGCCTTATAGTTTTAAAAATCATTTTGATCAGAGTTTTATCTCTCCCATGAGTATTATCTAATTGCAAGCAGTTCTCCGTAAATATCTGACTGAAAGAGTTCAATTTTTTGAAACATGTTTGAATTATTCTAAAATTAAATGGTAATCTCTTTAAAGAGTTTGAAATGAGTGGAAATTTGCTAGATTTATTTAAAACATTTAGTTATTCTATAAAAATAACTTCTTAAAAAGTAGAGAGAACAGGATTTTAAAAAAGAAATAATATTGAAAGCTGTTTGCCATTCACTTTTTAATCTACCTTTCTACTGATTTTTATATCTGCAATTAGCCAAGACTGAATAGAATTAAATGAGAAATAAGACTTATGAAGTAAAAGCTATCTCATAAAAGTTATGATTTAAATGGAAGAAAGGAAGCTCTGATTAGAAAGATAAATAAATAATGGTAGCTTAACATTGTTGCATACTTCCTTTGCAACCCAAACTACTGTAAATGACTTACATGTATTAACTCATTCAAACTTCTCAATAATCTAATAATAAAGGTACACTTTAATGTCTGTTTTATAATTTAAGCAACCAATGTACAAAGGGGCTAACAAAGTTGCTTAGGGCAACAAATTTAGAAGAGGTAGAGCCCTGATAGGAATTTGGCTAATTCTACTTCATTGCCTACACTCTTTTACTAAATCACACTGTCCATAAAGAAGAAATTTAGCTTAAACATTTTTATGAGATTATAAAAGTAACCCTTTACACAGGAAAGAGCTATGAGGAGTTGTGCATTTACTTCATTGCAAAAAGACTGAGAGTAAAAAAACATAAAAATTAAAAATATAAGAGCTGAGGGAGACTACAAGCGTGGCTGACTAGAGGCCTTTTGTGGAGGAGGCCTCCTCCACAAAAAAGGACCAAAATAGTGAGTAGTTGCACATGAGAGATAAACAGGGATATTTTTTCTTTTTTCTACATATGGATATCCAATTTTCCCGGCATCATTCTTTGAATAGGGTGTCATTTCCTCAATGTATGTTGTTGGAACCTTTGTGAAAAATCAGTCTGCTGTAAGTACATGGATTTATTTCTGGATTCTATATCTTATTCTACTGGTCTACCTGTTGGGTTCTACACCAATAAAGTGCTGTTTTGGTTACTATAACTTTGTAGTAAATCTTGACCTCATGTAGTGAGATGCTGCCAGTGGTGTTCTTTTTGCTTTGGCTATTTGGCTCTTTTCTATTTCCATATCAATTTCAAGATTTTTAAAAACGTCTGTCATTGGTACTTTTATAGGAATTGCATTGAATCTGTAGATTCCTTTGGATAGTTTGGCCATTTTATGAATATTAAATGTTCTGATCCATAAGCATGGATACCTTTCCATTTGTTTGTGTCTACTTCAGTTTTCTTTATCAGTGTTTTGTAGTTTTCATTGTAGAGTTCTTTACAGCCTTTGTTAGATTTATTCCTAGCTATCTTATTTTGGTTGTCTCTATTGCAAATGAGATTGCCTTCTGGATTTGTTTCTTCAGCTAGTTTGTTACAGGTGATAGAAACACTACTGTATCTCACATATTATATAAAAATCAATCCAAAATTGATCAAAGACTGAAATGTAAGACCAAAATCTTTAAAGATAATAAAAAATAACAGAGGAAAAACCAAACAACATTGGTCTAGCCAATGAGTTCTTTAGATTTGATAGGCAACAAAGCCAAAAACAGTCAAATTGGTGTTACATCAAGCTACAAAGAAAAGGAAACAGTGTGCAGAGACAACCTACAAATTGGAAGAAAATATCTGAAAGCCCTACGTCTGAAAAGGGCTTAATACCCAAAGTACACAAGGAGCTCAAAAAATCTCAACAGTAAGAAAATAAAAAACAATTAAAAAATGTGTAAGGGACCTCAATAGACATTTCTCAAAAGAAGACATATAGATGGCCAGTAGACTTATGACAAAGGCGGAACACTGGTAATCATTGGGGAAATTCAAATTAAAGCCACAATGAGATATCCTCTCAGATCTGTCAGAATGTCTATAATCAAACAGAGGAAAGACAACAAATGCTGGAGAGAATGCAGAGAAAAAAGAACCCATGTACACTATTAGGGGGAATGTAAATTAATAATAATACAGCCATTATGAAAAACTGTATGGACTTGTCTCCAAAAACTAAAAATATAATTAGCATATGACCCGGCAATCCCACAAAATCAGTTTGGGGAAGAGATATCTACATTTTCATGCTCATTGAGGCATTATTCACAAGAGCCAACTTAGGAAATCAACCTAAGTGTCTATCAGTGGATGACTGGATAAAGAAAACATGTTGCACATACACAATGGAATACTATTCAGGCTTTAAAAAAAGAAAATTCTGCCATTTGCGACAACATGAGTGGAAATGGAGAACATTCACAGAAAGACAAACGCCATGTGGTCTCACTTACATGTGGAATCTAAAACTGATAGAAGCCAAGAGTGAAATGGTGCTTTCAGAGGCTGGGGGGTAGGAATAATACAGAGATGTTGATCTAAGGGTACAAAATCTCAGACAGGAGATATATATATATATTTTATATTTAAATTAAATATATATGTTATATATAATACATATATTAGTTCTATTGTACAGTGTGGTAGATATAGTTAATAACAGAATATTGTACCTTCCAAAATTGCTGTAAGAGTAAATTTCAAGTGTTCTCACCACAAAAAAATGCTGTGTTTAGGTAATGACTATGTTAAAGAGTTTGATTGAATTATTCCACATTGTATTCATAAATCATAACATCTCTCTGTATCCTATAAATTTATATGCACATAAATTGTCAATTTACAATTTTGAAAAAAACTTCATGGCAACTCCTGATTTTTAACTTCTATAGCATTTTCTAATTTTGAAATATTGACCTAATTCATAAATTTCTTACTTTAGAAATTATATTGAAACATCTGTAGAAAATTCATGAAATGTGACCAGAACATGGGACCAAAATATTTGAAATGTCAGGAGCCATAATATCCCCACTGTGTTAGATTTCTCTTTGAAGTAAAATCATAGTTTTATACATTTAATATATTTTGATCATTAAGTGTTAAAATTGAGATTTATATGTTTGTGGTGTTATTTAATCTTTTTCTAAATCATATGTTTCATATATTGAAATTTTCACTATTTCAATTTGGAGTTAATTAAAGTACACTTTTTAGAGAAAATGGTAGGGTCAGGTATTTTTAAAGTTCTTTTTTCATTTTATGTTTCTGAGGAGTATTTAATAATTGACCTAGTCAACAAGGTAGAAGGTAGGTATGAAGTGGCATACATGGATAGAGAGAGGTTTCCATGTTAAAGAACAAAAACCTGTCAAGTTTCTACTCTCAGCAAATGACATGAACACATTTGTATTTCCAACATGCAATATGTATTCCCTGACATCCTCCAGGTACCTTGATTCACCAGAAATGTTCTATGTCCTTGTGATGCCTATTAATTAATAGATCTCCTAAAGACATCAAACACATTTATTTTAGTAATAATTATGTTGCTTTTACTCATGATAAAGCATGATGAAGCAGTTTAGTGCACACGGGTCTATAATAAGCTCAACTGAAAGAAGATACTCAATTTGTGGTATCTTCACACCGTTACTGCACATATATGTTTCGTGTCTTATTGCTAGTCTTAGTCCAGGGATTTTTATTTTTACATCTAAACACAAACGATTTATCAAGAATAGTTACTCAAGTCCAAAGAGAAACTTTTTATTCAGTAAGAAATACCGTAAAACCACTTGATGGGTTTTACAAATGAGTTCATGTAGAAAATAAAATTTCATTTGTTAGGAAGAAAAATTGGCAAAATGGTAGTACTCTGATGTCATTTTGGCAATGGCTATATCAGTAATGCATTATTTGTTTTACAGGAAGTGCTACACAAATATAGAAGTAAAAGACAGCCATTTATTATTTTTCCTGTTAGAAAAGCAAACTAAGTATTTTTCAACATATTTCATTCCTTTGGCATTTTAGTTAATATATTTACCTAGCACATTTCAGGTCAAAAGCAGTATCTGCTTTCTTTATTACTATGTTACAATATTGAGAGATAAAGCACAATAATTATAATAAGGCTATCTACTCATATTTTCTGTGTAATATATTAGGTAAAAAATCTTACTGAAAACTCCAATTGCATAGAAAAATTAAGAGAAAAAGTCCCAAATGTATTTGTACACAATTGATGCATATATTCATAGAGAAAAGCAACAAGATTATTCAGTAGGCAATCAAAGATCTAAGATTGGTGCAGTTTTCAATGGTGTAGAGGAAGAAACAAGGGACAGTAAATTGATTTAGCATGCCGAACTCTCTGACACTGAACTGTAACAAGAAAATTGAACATAGTCTGTTCTGTGCATATAAAAGAGGTACTTCTGGAAATGGGCATTCATTTATTCATTTAACAAATGTGCACTGAGGCTGGGTGAGGTGGCTCCCACCTGTGATCCTCGCACTTTGGGAGGCCAAGGCGAGAGGATTGCTTAAGGCCAGAAGCTGGACACTAGCCTGAGGAAGAGTGAGATCCTGTCTGTACCAGAAATAAAAAAAAAATTAGCCCAGCAGTGTGGCACACACCTGTAGTCCCAGCTACGCGGGAGGCTGAGGCAGGAGGATCCCTTGAGCCCAGGAGTTACAGGTTGCAGTGAGCTACGATGACGCTATTACACTCTACCCAGAGCGACGGAGTGAGACTCTGTCTCAAAAAAAAAAGAAAATGTATTGAATGCAGTTCTATGCCAGACAATAAACCAAAGGACAAAACAGACAAAAATTTCTACCATTGTGGAGCTTATCTTCTAATCAAGAGTAACAGATCATATAGTTTATTATTAATAATAAGTAAGTGATGGAGAAAAGTGCTTAAGAAGAAAAGGAAACACAGAAGAGGAACAGAAACTTGGTTAAAATGTGTGGGCAGAGTGCAATGTTGAAGATGATATTTAAATAAAACTTTAAACAGATCTTTATAAACTTTATAAAAGAAATATGACATACGTATTCTTATTCTAGCTCTCCTCAAAGCTACCTTCTTCATCACCTTCAGATATTTTTCTGCAAATGCCACTTTCTTGGTATTCTTTCAGATTTCTGTCCTCCTTCCCTTTTTGCTCAAATTTTACCATCATAAAGACGCTTTTATTTAAAATTATAATGTTCCACTTACACTTTAACTCCACCCTCCTCATACCTTTTCTTGAATTTGTTTTCTGCATTTTTCACCATCTTGTGAACTACCTATTTTACTTCCTAATTAGCGTACTGCCTGTCTTCCACAACTAGAATATTAGCTCTACGGAAGCAGAATTTTTTTCCCCAACTGTTGTGGCTCTAATCCGTCAATGGCACATAAACTTAATAAGCACTTAACAAACACTCATCATGTATACATTTAATTAATCAAATTATCATCTCTGACACACCCATTCCCCTCATTTTTTATACCCAATAAATTATATCTTGTTTGTTGTTCTTCATATATATCTTATAAATCTGCACACATATCTTCCATTTCTTCTGGTACCAATACACCACACTCTGTCTTCATGACTGCTATAACTCATTCCTACTATTTTCAGCCTATACTTTTACCCTTTTCAAATCCATTCCCTTTACTTTAACCAGGAGCAACGTGTCAAAATGCCTATATGATTAACTAATTTCCACTGTTTAAATTCTCAATGGAATCATGAGCTTCTTAAAATACAGTCCCAAATCCAGTGCGATGTGGCTATGCCAACCTTGCCAGATTCATGTTTTGCCATTTCGTACTGTTTCTTGGTTCAGGATCATACTGCCATTCTGCAGTTGACTATAAATGCAATGCTTTTTTTTTTTTTTTTCTTCCTCTGGAGTTTTGCATGTAACAAACCCACTCCTAGAACATATGCTCATGTTCACTTCGCCTCACCAATTCTCTGCTTTTGAGTCAATTCACTGTCTCAGAAAAACTTTCTCTAATCCCTGGAACTTTGCTTTATAATACTACTCAGATCTTTAAACTTTTCATTCATAGTTCTTTCCTCAGCTAGTAAAGATATATTTGAGAAATTATTTTATTAATTCTGTTTCTTCCATTTGGTTGTATGCCCAATGAGAATGGAAATCATTTTTGCTATGTTCACCACATTGTCCCTGGCACCTTGTACAAAATAGATGCTAAAAAATAAAACCAAAGCAATCAAAAAAGAAAGATGAGCAAGGACTAATTACCTTGGATTCTTTGCAAATAGTGTGACTGATAATAAAGGGAAAATGTGACCTAATTAAGACTGGCAAACCTGAGAATGAATATCCCGTTGAGGAAGTACCTTTTAGTGATGGCATTTAGTGTTGATTCAGGTAGGATACTGAATAAGACTGCAATAGTAAGACTTTTTGAAATAAAGAAGTAAAGTCTGTGAAACTTACTAAAGTCTGTGAAACTTACGTAAGTCTAAACACAAAGAATACATAAGTCCAATTGAAGACTTACGCATTTCTGTTATTTTTTTCCTTTTTTTCATTATGCTTGACATTTTTGAAACTGAGTTTTGTTACAGTCCATTAGCCTCTTGCTACGTGCTGGTTTGATGAGATTGCAGTGAGATGCATAACATAACATTTTTAGCATGAGCAATTGAAATTACAAGGTTGCACAGATAGTGTGTTCTGGAGATTGTTTCAGCTTGGCCTTGACGCTGAGTTTCTGAGCAGGTAGCTTGTTGTGATAGAGTGAGATGAAATTGGTGCCCAATCATTGGAGAAAGTTGTAATGATGTATGAAATGAAAAATCCCTGCCCACCCAGTGCAAAGAGAATACAAACCCTCCTTTGCAATCACTGCTGTGCTATTTTCTCAAAAATATCATTCAACTGCAGACGAATGGAAAGTCCATGGCAAAGCCAAAACTTGCAATTTATCTGAGAAAGTGAGAAGTCAGATTCTTTGGGAGATTTGGGAAAATGAACTAGGTATCTTTATTGTAAGCAAGATTTATTTTTTACCATAAATATACCCCCACTTAGACAAATAAGCTCCAATATTAGCTCAATACAACATGTATGTGGGCATGTGGTACATGCTTACATGCAAAGCACTCACAAATGCACCCACAGACCATAGAAAACAACGTATCTAGGAAAAACACTTTGAAGACATGTAATGTTAAAGCCTCAATATCATGAATTGTTTTTAAGAAACTTATATGTTGTTTCCTTTCCAATGCTTTAGAGGAGCCTAGGATAAGAGGAGTTATTCATTTATTAATTAATTCATTAGGCAATTATTTATCGAAAACTACCATGTGTCCTGCACAGTTACTCAGCACTAGGGATAAAACTGAGCAAAACAGCCAAGATCCCTTCTTATCTGGAATTTACAACCTAATACAGACAGTAAGGAGAATAAATAAGGCAAGTGTGTAATATGTTTGTGGTAAGTGTTATGGAGAAGAATAAAGCTCAGAGGAGACTTGAAAGAGTGGAGGCGAAGTTTTTATTGTAAACAAGTTGGCCAAGGAAATTTCCACAGAGAAGCCCATTGAGAAAAGTCTTGAAGGAAGAAAGGGAGTGAGCCATTTAAACTATACGGAGAAAGAACATTTCAAGCACAAGGAAAGAAAAGAGAAGTAGGTAAGAGAGTGCAAGGAATATTTGAGAAACATCAACGATATTGAGTTAGAGAGAAATTGGAAGGGGAGCCAGAGAGTAAATGGAAGGAGGCAAGTCATATAAAGACTTGAAGGCTACTGCAAGCTGTTTGCTTTATTCTGAAGTAGGAAGCCATTGGGAGGTTAAGAGCCAGGCTATGACATGGTCAGGTATATTTGAAGAGGTTCACTCTGGCTGCTTTATGGAAGGACGAAGATCAATCAGGAAGTGCTGCATTAGTTCAGGGGAGATGGAATGATAGCTCACACTAGGATGGTAGCAATAAAAGTCAAGAGATTAGAAAACTTCAATCTGAAGAAAGAGAAAAATAAACCTAAAACTCTTATACATGAATAAGACAACCACACTGAGGGAGAAAAAGAAGCAGGAAAAAAAAAAGAGTAATCTGGCTAACTTTTAAACATAGTATTTTTATAACATATCCTTAAACTAATGACCAGAAGAATTTGAAATAATTATGAAATTTTAGTTACTAGGTTTAGCAGCATTTTCTTCTGCAGTGGTTTGAATTGGAGATTCTAAGTCCACAGTCTGTGTATTCTAGAAATGATGAAGTACAGTAAATACATTAAAGGTAGTATAATAGGAGCCAGGTTTCTCCTTTTTGAAGTAGGGTGTTACAAAAAGGAGAGGGAGGTCTAAAATAAACCTTATGGTATTAGATTGGAATCTGATGTATCAGCCTAAACTCAAACACATTCATGATCTGCGTAACTCCATTCGGGTCAACGACAGACCACGTATATAATGATGGTCCTATAAGATTATAATACTGTATTATTACTGTACCTGTTCTATGTTTATGTATGCTTAATACACAGATAGTTGTCATTATGTTGTTATTGACCACAGTATTCAGTACAGTAGCATGCTATACAAGTTTGTAGCCTAGGGGCAATAGAATATACCATATAGTCCAGGTATGCATTAGGCTATACCATCCAGGTTTGGGGATATTCTATGACATTTGCACAATGACAAAATTGCCTGATGTATTTCTAAGAAGGTATCCTTGTCGTTAAGTGATGGATGACTGTAATGGATACATATATAAATATAGTTGTGCTTCCTGGGATTTTTACCCTTCTAAGAGAGCATAGATACAATGACACCTGGGTAGCGATGACTACCCTGGTACCCGGATGTGGCTATTTAAATAGTTTGCCACTAAAACGAGGGCTCTTGTGCAGAAATGATTCCAAGGCTGGGTAATAACAGGCCCATGTGGAAAGACTGACAGAAATAGGTCAAAAGGATGCAGGTCTCAACTTGAAGGGGCTCTTACTAACCAAATCAATTTGAACATCAGAACAAATACTGATAGTAAGGCATTATAACCCATAAAATGAAATAAAGAATCTATTGGACCATAATACTACAAATATAATCTTTCATTAATTAATAGGTGAAAAGAAGAAAAAATTTCTTTACAGTAGACTTCCAACTGATTAAGCAATAAATGTAGAAGACAGGTGTAGTTAATTAATCACCATTTGGCAATCAGAATTATAATTGACTCAATCATGAATCATCAATAAAGGCTAAAAATAGTATGTGAAAGTTTGATGAGGAACAGGATGTTCACATAATCTCCAAGTATCTCCCCACCAATTACCCACTAATTGCAATGGAGAAAATAATATCTTTACAGTTGATAAACCTGACAGGTAAACCCATGATCAAAATCAACATCACCAATAATGGGACAAATTGACATTATGTATTTCCTTATATTATGCACTGGTAAGTCCACAGCTTCACTTGTATGGAACTTGTGCCCAAAATGGATAACTTGAATCTAAATGAGGAAATATTGACAGAAATTCTACAAAATGACCACCCTGTACTCTTGAAGTCAAGACAATGAAATACAAGGAAACACTAAGTTCTGGATTGTAGGAGTCTAAAAGTAACCTAGCTAGGAAATGTAATGCTGTATTTCCTGATTTTTAAGAATTTTACTATGATTATGTCAAACCATTTCATTGTCCTTAGGATATACAAACTGAAGTATCTAGGATAAAGGGCATAAAATCTGTAACTTACTCTCAAATGGCTAGAGGTTAATAAAAAATAAACACTTGCAAAAAAAAAAACAACAAACACTTGCAGAGAAAGAATGAGGCAAATTGAAATACATGTTTGAATCTGTGAAAAAAGGTTTACAAAATGTGCACTGTTCTCACGTATTTTTTTTAAATTTGAAATTAAAATAAAAGTTCCTAAGAACTTTATTAGACATATTTTATTATTTCAGGAAGACGCATCTTTGCAATATTGAATCTTCCAACATAGGAATAGTCTACTTACTGCCTTTATTCCTTTTTAAAAAAAATCTTTCTTTGCCACTCAGAAAAATTTTATAGTTTTGCAGCAAGAGATCTTGTTCATACCTTATAAAATTATTTTTGAACAAGTTTTAGTTGTTGCTGGCTTTATAAATGAAATCTTTTCCTTTTTAAAAGTTGAATTTTGATACTTATATATTTTCCTTATATTTCAACCTAAGTATATCTTAATAGTTCTAATAGGTTGTCATGTAATAATTTTTATGAGTATATGATTATATTATCTAAATAGAATTCACTATCTAATTCAGTAGCAAAACATCCATAATAATCTGCCACAGAAGGAATAGGAAACATTCATTCTACTGGAGATCGTAATTATGTAAAATTAAAAATATATTATGACTACATATCTACAAATATCTATATTTTTAAGAATGGGAGGTACAGGTAATCAAGAATTGAAATTTTATTGGAATGCTTACAGAATTGTATAACTTCTTCCTAGAAGAAAAAATAAAAGTCATGCTAGTCTAGTTTTAATATTTAATACATTTGGTTACGGAACGTACATAAATTAGAGTTAGCTTTCTTAATTTTCAGCACCACTTGGCCATGCAAACTTTTAATTCATAAACATAAATTCTTATTTTATGCAAGATAAAGCCATTGAGTTGATATTAAGTCCTCTGCTTCTTTGAATGGGTCTTAGCACTAAATAAGTCAATGGGCATATAATCAATGTTTGTGTCCTAACAGCCATGGACCAGAGAGCAACAGCTTGGTCAGAGAGAAGGGAAGAGGGGGAAGGATCCCTGAAAGGGCTGAGACTTGGTCCAGGCATTAAACTACTGGAGTTGGCCCATCCTCTCTTTTAAATGATAACCCTGAAGTCAAACTGTCCCTGTGACAGACATGCTTCTTAAAAACGTTTTTCCCCCTGATAAAACATGCAAAAAGCAAGCTCTTTACAACACCTAAACTCTTCTTTAATGCTTAGGACTCTTTCATCTTTAAGGATATCTTGTTAAAAAGTGTTGTGGCCATCTTGGGCCCCTGAATAGAAAGATAAGAGAATCATTAAAATGGCCACTTAATACAGCCAGATGTCTTTGAACTAGTGTGTAATGACCTGCCGATTCTGAAGTGATGTAACTAAGCCATCATTAGCCAGATATTTTCCTATTAGAACCTGAGTATAATATACCTGATCATTTGAGCCTGAAAGTTCAAGGTTACAGAGAATTATAATTATGCCACAGCACTCCAGCCTGGGCCACGGAGCAAGACCCTGTACCAAAAAAAAAAAAAAAAAAAAAATCCTACTTGATAAATGCTTTTCACAGTAAAGGTAGCAGAGATTCAAAGCAGTGAAATCACAGTCAACTAGGACCAGTAACAAAGCAGCTACCTCTAGCTACATCCACCCTCAGTGGGAGAATGTAGGATCATCAGAATAGTTTTGGCTTTGGCCAGCCCTGCGAAGAAAAAATAGGTGTAAGTAGAATGTCAGGAAATTGATGCATCTTCTTTTATCTAAAAAGTTAGTTTAATTTTTGTACACTCAGTGACTATATCACTATGATTTAAAATATTAAGTACCTGGTGTGAAGGTTCCAAGTCAATACATGTGGTGGATACAAGTATCCAGATGTATTAATACAAGTGGATACATTAAATAACACACTGTCTTTAATTAATTGCTATAGCCATATTAGGAGATGTCAAAGGAATTTAATACATTCACAGCTACTGGGAATACCTGATATTTTTATGAGGAAGAGAAAGTATAGAAGAATACAAATATTTTATTGACCCTAGCACTATTGTAGCAAGATATTGGATTATGCTTTTAAGTAGTTATTTTCTCGTTTAATACTTAAACCACTTCTAGTATAGGCATTATTAACATCTACAGATGGGAAAAATCAAGGATTAGAGAGGTCGTGTAAATCCTACATCACACAACCAACAAGCACTGGAATCAAGGCCAGAAATCTGTTCTCTGTAGTATCAATGTCTGTACTTTTACTTACCATGCTGAGAAATATTTACATTATGTTATTTTTTTCCTGGCACCTGGGCAGTCCAAACAAAATGTCCTTCTCAACTCTTATGTTGCAGAATTGTCAAATTGAAGAATGTCTTGTTTAACAGTATCTTTGAGCTGATTTATTAAATAAGTCTGCTGAAAGTTTACAGAACTCTGCTAAGTCTCAGTTACTTTTCAACTTAATGGCTGTGATTCAATAATAAAAGCAGTTTATCAGGGATACAATTTGTTGTTACTCTTTGAAAGATACAGACAGATGATACTCATACTGCTAAATGATTTTGTCTCCAGGCCTAAAATAATTACAGGCCTATGTAGAGAAAGAAACAAAGGAACACGTCAGAACACTGCAGGTTGTCTTTAGATGAAAACAAATATCTCAAAAAGGGGGCAAAGATGACTTTTAGAAAATATAAATCAATAAATGATACATTAATAAAATTTTTTAAAATAAAAGTTGAGAATATATTTATCTAAGAAAAACAGCTAAACTTTTAGGGCTAGCATGAGTTGAATAAATTTGCTAAATTTATACTCTTAGATGAAGATGTATATATAATATTTCATGATTTTATAAAAAAAAAACTGCAAATTTATCATACTATACAAGCTACAGGAAGGCAGAGTGGATGAATACATACAGTGTTCTGGTTAAAGGCTCCACGAATTATCTTTAGAGTTTCTGGTATCATCTGAGATACAAATCATGCATATAATTCTAACAGGAAGAGAGAGCCCAATCTGTTGAATTAACTGAGTCAAACAGCTAAAAGTGTTTAATAAAAATTTGTATTGATTTAAAGATTTAAGATTTGGGGAAAAAATAACTAGTCTGGAATTGTGCTGTATAAGAACAACAAAAATAGCAATAATAATGTTATATAATTTAAAAAAATTAAGTCATATAAAAATGCAGGATTGGTGGCAGTGATTTAATGCAATTTGTATGAAAGAGTCCAGAAGATTTCAAATAAATATAGTATCAAAGTGAATCAACATCATAAGTTTTCTCTGCTTTCTACCCAAGTCACATTGCTCTTATAAGTCAATTATACTCTCCTGATTCTCAAATTAGTGGACCTTTTCCCTTCCCTGCATAATCCCAGGTAAGTGGGGGCCAGATGAGATGTTTTGGAGGAGACGCAGAAGAGAGACAGGAGTACATTTTTTATAAACTTAGTAGGTCATTGCAGACCACCACACACAGAAGCAGGTCACTCACACTGTCACTTATCTGGGGAGCAGCAGCCAGGCCTACCGCTCCTCCAGCTCCTGCCAGATGTCCTCTAAACACTTCTCCAACTCCTGGGCCAGGTGTTTATTTGGCTCCATGGTGAAGGGTGTCATTGTCCCCTTCAAGTCATTTACATCACAGACATTAGATACTGAAAGATGATGAGACCCCAACATGGGTACAATCCAGCTTTAGAAGTTCTAGCTCATTCTCTCAGTTTCCATTAATATCCATCTTCCCCAATTAGCCTCTAGCATTCCTTCCTGACCGTCTCCCTCTGCTTCCTGTAAGCCCTAGCATATGCAAAAAAAAGCAGATTCCCATAGGCAGTTTCACTGAAAAAACAAGTTTAACAATTGTATAAGGGCAAAATATAAATATAATGGTATTTATATTTTTTCTCAAATTTTAAACAGGTTTATTGAGATGTAATTGAAATACCGAAGAATCTACTCTATTTAAAGTGCACAGTTCAAGGGGGTTTTTGAAACGAGTTCTGTACATTTTATTTTTTTTTAAATTTCAAAATATTCCAAGGGTACAAATGTTTTGATTATACGTATCAATTTTGTTATGCTCGAGTCAGGGTTATAAGTATGCCCATCACGCAGATAGTGTTCATTGTACCTGTTAGGTAGATTTTCACCCATCCACTCTCAGCCACTCAGTTTTACTTCCTTCTGTGCACATGTGTACTCAATGGTTAGTTCCAGTTTAATAGCGACTATATATGGTGTTTGTTTTTCCATTCTTTAGGTACTTCACTTGGGAGGGTGGTCTCCAGTTCTGTCCAGATTGTTGTAAAAGGCTTTAATTCTCCTTCTTCATGGCTGTGCAGTATTCCATAGTATACATATACCACATTGCACTAATCTACTCGTGAATTGATGGGCACTTGGGTGGATTCCACATCTTTGCAATTGTGAATTGTGCTGCAATAAACATTCATGTGCAGGTGTATTTTTGATAAACTGATTTCTTTTCCTTTGGGTAAATACCCAGTCATTGAATTGCTGGATCAAATAAGAGGTCTACTTGTTCTTTGAGGAATCTCCATACTGTTTTCCATGGAAGTTGAACTAATTTGCAGTCCCACTGACAGTGTATAAGCATTCCTTTCTCTCAGCATCCACACCAGCATCTATTGTTTTTGGACTTTTTAATAAAAGGCATTCTGATTGGAGTAAGGTGATACGTTATTGAAGTTTTCATTTGCATTTCCCTGGTAATTAGTTCTGTTGAGCATTTTTTGATATGTTTATTACTCATTCGTCTATCTTCTTTTTAAAAGCTTCTGTTCATATCTTTTGCCCACTTTTTAATGGGGTTGTTTGTTTTTTCCTTTCTGCTTTGCTTATAGATTCTGGTTATTAGCCCTTTATCAGATGTACAGCATGTGAATATTTTCTCGCATTCTGTAGGTTATTTGCTCTGTTGATTATTTCCTTAGCTGTACAGAAGCTTTTTAATTTAATCAAATCCAATTTATTTATTTTTTTGTTGCTGTGATTGCCATTGGGGTCTTCTTCAAAAATTCTTTGCGTAGGCTGATATCTAGGTTTTACAACATCTTCTTCAATTCTTATGGTTTCATGCCTTATATTTATGTCTTTTATCTATCTCGAATTAATTTTTGTGAGTGGTGAGAGATGCGGATCCTGTTTCAATCTCCTGCATGTGGCTATTCCAATTTTCCCAGCACTAGTTATTGAATAGGGCTTCTTTTTCCCAGTGTATATTATTGTCTGCTTTGTCAAAGATCAACTGATAATATAATTACTTTTAAGCAGCTCTTCTAGATCTGTTTGTTATATTTTGTACCCTCTTTTTATGTCCCATTATTTTTTTGTATTATAGTCCAAAAACATTATAGTATTATCTTTAAAAAATTGCTCTTTGGCTCTTCCTGTTGTGCAATTAAGAATATTGGTTTATTTTTATTATTTATTTCTTTTCCAGAAACTCAAATTGCTTTTAATAGAAGCCTGTTCTTGATTCATGGATGCAGCATTCTTGGTTATTCTTCTGAGTTGACTTATTAAGTCTGTTTTAAATTCTCTTTCCTCCTATTATTTTGTCTTCCCCCCCCACCATGTTAGATTTTTTTCATAGACAGTTTAGCACTGCCTATTGTGATTGCTTACTCATTCTGATCATTTTTCCTGAATATCTGGTAATTTGTTGTTTTGTGTTTGAAATTACATGTATATTTCCCATATGCCTAATTGAGAATGCTTGTTTCCATCCCAAATGGTAAAAGAGAGGAAGGGATAGGCTCTGGGCATGGTCTATGGCTGTGCTGTTATCCTTGGTATCTTCAGTGTCTGCCCTTGGTCTCAGCCCTGCCTTCTCAGTCCCTGCTCCAGCTTTTGGGTGAAAGTTTCTGCTACTTAATGTTCTTCAAAGGTGGGAATGTGGGAGGGCAGTCTACCTGGTTACCCTAAATAACCTCCTAATTTTACCCCTTTATATTTGCCACAGATCCTGTTCTCTGATATTTCTCTCATTTATTGGTGCCTTCTCTATGCTTTTCCAGTGCCTGATGCACGTGCATAGTAGATGTTCATGGAATTGAACTGGAAGTGTCCAGGCCAACCCTGGCTGAACATACAAACAAAGCCATTACTGAAGGGGTGTCTAATTTGGCAGATGATTCAAGTGGCTGATTCCTCAGTGTCCTTTCAGTGTTTAAAGTCTATGATTGGAACCACTGTGCATTAATCTATGTTGTGTGCAACTGTAGAGGTAACATCTCCCTTCTTGCTTTGTCTTTTTAAATCTCCTTGATAATTAAATAAAAAAAAAACATAAAAAAGGAATGCGCCCCCCAGAACTTTTCATTATTAATGTTCTATGACTAAATTGGAAATCTGCTACTGTACCCCAAGGGGGTGATTAATTTAGCAGACTAGGAGTTTTGATTAAAAAGGAATGAAATGTCTGACATGTCATCTATTTATCAGTTATTATGATATTAAAACACTCTAATCATTGTGGTGCCTAAATTAAGACTTCACAGCCTAAATGTCACTTCATTTTGCTTTGGTGATGTTTTATGGGCTTATTTTCTGTGAATATGTATGTATGTGTCTGTGTGTGTGTGTGAGTGGCATACACTCTCCCTATCTTTTAGGAAAAATAATGCAGCAGGAAACCTTTCTGACACAAGCTGTATTCCCTATGTCTCCATGTTTCCGGGAAACATGAGGAATATACAGTCTTCAATTCCTGAAGTAGCTGGTCAGTTATGAAATACATTGACATTAAGCAGCCACAAATACCAGTTATTAGAATGTATTACAATAAGGTTTTGTTTTAACATGAAATGAATTCTTCTAGACTCACATATGAACAGTTATAATATGTCATTAATTTCAATATTACCTCTACTTTAGAAATAAACAACATACGAAATGGAAAAAGCTGATAATAGTTTTATAGATACACTCGTTCAATTAATATAGGTTTATTTGATTATTTTAAGCCTGTAGAATATGCTAAAGATTTCAAGTGATGTTAAATGCATAGAATAAATTACATAACATAATCTTGACTATGGATTTTTAATTTATGAAAATGTCATATTTTAACTTCTCTTTTCTTACATAATTTCACTACCCTTTCCCATATTGAAAATGCAGTAAAATAGTATTTCCTTGTCATACCCCCCAGCCAGGCCTTTCCTCTTCTATCCCCTCCTTCAGCATGAAATCATAACCTGTCTTTTTTATTGATTTCTAACTAACTTTTAAAACATGACCTAAGTAAGAGTGATTGACTAGGTTGTTCTGTCTCGATCTTATTTCTAACCCATTTTTAAAGATTTAAAAGTCTCAGAGTACAGGCTACATTTGGAGGAGTAATGATCCAGTTCTTCACCCTTCTTTCCACCCAATCTATAGATTTAAAAATGATCACATATCTTGCAATGGAAGAAACGAGAAAGCAGTGGGATCTCAGAACAGAAATAATATCAGCAACAAAAAGCCACTGACATCCTAGCCAACTTACCAACTCCAATGTCAAAAGCTCAAGTCATTCAAAATCCCCAAATGACAGATAAACTAGGTAGAATATCCAAGCAGATCTTGGTGGTATGAAAGAGAAAATACCACAACTCCTAAAATTGCCAGAGAGACTAGACAGAATCAACACATGATCAGTCTAGGGAAGAAACAGAAATCACCTTCTATTCTCTTCCCACTCTCATAAAATAAAAGTCATCTGAGGTGTGTGGAAAGTAACAATAATTATAATAATATAAAAACAATTAGCATTCATTAATGTCTCACCATACCATATTAGGCACAATGAAAATTATCTTCTATCTATTTTATTATTACAATTTTACAAATACCCTCTGAGGTAGGTAATATCGTTATCTTCATTTTGTAGCTTTACTGTCCTTGAGAAGTAAGTTATCCAAGAGCAATTACCTTACTTGTGGAAGAGATTGGACTCCTATTGCCAAAACCCAGGCTTTTAATTGTTACTAGAAAAAACATGTGCTCTGAGAGCTAGCAGCTGCAAACTGACTTTTACACATAGACTTCTCTCAAATACTTTTCAAATTTAACTAATAATCTGGGATTGCTCCATGATGTGAAAATCATAAACCAAATACCAAATATCAGGGACCCTTCCTTGTAACAGATGTTTGGCATCTGCCTTGTTTGTTTTCCCCATCTATTCAGTTTTTTCAGGATGATCCCAGATGAATGCCACATGAGAATGGTGAGAGCACAAATTCAGAGTTCTAAACACCTAAGAGTGAATCATGTCTTTGCCATGAACTAGCTATGTGAGATTTTCACCAGCCACTTCTCTTTCTTGGAGTTTCAGTTTCCTCATACAGAAAATGAAGTCTTAAGATAATTGCCTTCTAATTGACCTGTAAATATACAAGATAATGTATGTGAGCTGTCTTGTGCTGTGGCTGACCCTGTGCCACTCCCTTCGAAAATATTCATTAGCATTTCAAGTTCTTCCTAGCTCAATAGCTCCCTCCATAGCAGCTGATAGAGATTTAAAAACTGCAAACCTAGACACCAAGTATTCTAAAAGCTATCCCAGTTCTTGTTTCCAATTTCAACCTTAATCCTCTTCCCGACAGAAAACTGGAAAAGTCTTCTGTGGTCCGAGATAGTCCATTCACCCTTAATTGAGCATGTATTAGATTAACAGTTAGTCCTTTCCTCTGGATAACTTGTTTGGAATAAAGATGTTTCTCTTTTTTTGGTCCCCCTTCCAATTTTTTTCCTCTCTGTTTTTAATCCTGTGACAATTTATAAGCAAAATAAACAAAACTAAGTAGTTAAAATATAATATATAAGAAACAGAAGTAGTGCTCGGAGACATCCAACGTGTTATAAACAGATCTAGCACAAATAAAAAGAAGCAATTTTGAGATGATCAAGGGAAAAAAAGAACCAGTCACAATCATACATTATTGCGATTCTGAGCTGGAGAAAATAAACCAAGATGGAGAGAGATGTGTTGTCAGGCAAAGCTGCGGAGAGCTGGTTAAAAGTAAACTAGATCCATTATGTTTCCTTGGAAGGAAGTAGAGAGGGCTTCTCTGTAAAAGATAACTTTTTCTACGAGAAGGGAGCAACTCTGACTTGAGAATACCTCTCTGCTGTGGACAGGCAGAGGCTGGCTGTATTCCCAAAGTACATTTTCTGTTTTAACTCTATTTTAAGGTTTTCAGAGAACTCTCAAAAACCCAGCCTCTTTCTCTTCTTACTTCAAGGATCCCCTGTGTTTATTTCTATCACTAGTTGAAACAGTAAAGCTGAGCTAATGATTCTGTATGCATTTTAAGGTCTGAAGACTCAGAGGTCAGTTACCCTCCTTGCTCCTCCTTCCTCCTTCCTCCTTTCACCTTTACTGGGGTCTGCGGTGTAAGCAGTGATTGCTGGTGATCTCCTTGCACTTCTCTGCCTGCTGGATTAAAACCTGGGATGAAGCCAAGAGTGACAATAGTTTTGCACTGAAACTGAAAGAGAATTTAAATTCTATAAGCATGTTGCCATTTCATGTTTATTTATTTAATGCACACGCGGTTTGGCATTGAAAAGATAGTGTGGTAATAATGTGATAAGGGTCATGCTAACAAAGACCAGTTCCTTCAGATACTTATATTCAAATGAAACACAAAACCATACCTACAGCATTTGTGGACTTTATGTGAGCTATTTTATTTTGTTGATTTTGTCATCTTCTTTTTTCCTTTGCTAAGTGCAGTGTTTTCAGGGAAAGGGACATGGATAGCCTCAAAATGGATTAGTAGACATTTGATTGGAGATACATTTGGAATGAAATCAAAGTAAAGTTACTTACTGTGTGTGATTGAAAACAAATAGGAAAGCATGGCACATAAAACTATGTATGATAGCACTAATGGGAAAATGGGGAAAGAATGTCAAGAACAGTCAGAAAAATAAAGTTGTTTCTGGCTGTAAATTGAATTATTATTTGAGTATGCAAAGGCAGAAATGATGTTGAATTGGACAGCACTAATATTATGGGTTCTGTTCTAAATCCATGCATAGCAGTTTATACTGTTTTGCAAACATCATTTTTAGTTCCCAGTGGAACAGCTATGGGGAGATTATAGTGCTATTGCCTCATCTTTATTTTTACCATCATCATATTGTCTTTTATGAAGCATTGTTTCTGTCTTCTGGGATACTCTAGAGGAAAGTAATGAGAGATTCCAGTAACCTCTGTTCACTGGGGCAACGGGAGATACCTCTAACTGTTTGTCTTGCTCATTTCTATTTGAATTTGAAGTTACCAAGTGGAAAGTTTATAGATCAACAGTATATATCCCCTTACATAATGATCAGTCAATTCTTATAAGTAATGCTAAAGATCATTCTCCGTACTTTCTGGACTTTGTACATTTTCATACATTCTAACTCTACATAAGGCCCAGGACCCAAAACCAGTGTATTTATGACTTTACTCAGAGGATGGCCAAAACCTCGCTTTCATTGCCATTTTCTTCTCAGCATTCCAGTGTCCTGTATTTCTCTATATTTTTTCAGGATCTTTGAAAAAGCTTTCATAAATATAGGAAATAATATAGACAGAAAGATCAAGACAGTGGGTTAAGTATCAGAGATAAATTTAATTTAAGGTTTGTTGTAATCTTTTCCTCCGCTTCTTCTAAAATGGCAATCTACTCTGTCATATTTCTGTTGGATACCACTTTCATTATAAACTTCTTCCTGAAAAACAGTTAATTTAAGTGTTTATTCCATTTTTCTCTCAGAATCATGCCATTTATACCTTGCTTAAATGTAATAAACAGAATATTCTAGCAGTTTGGAAGACTGATTTATGTTGAAAACAATATAGCAGGCAATAATGAGCTCTGTCTCTGGCTTGAGAGTTACAAACAGTCTCGAAAAGCCCAGGGAGAGGAGCATCGGTAGATTTTATAAAAGATGGATGTTTCCCTTTACCATGACTCACAATGATGCTACTCAACAGAAATCTGCACTTTGCCTAACTGCTAAAACAGCTGCAGCACTCCATCTAGGATTCTGGTTTCCAGTAGAGATGTAATGGATATAACAAAGTCCAAAGGTACCGCTACAGCCTCCATTTATTATTCCAAAAGTTGGTTATGTGACTCCCGAAAACCATTTGAAATCTATGTGAATTTTTGCTTGGTGACCAGGAGATCCAAGTGAATATGAATCCATTTGGACCAGGTTCCCAAATTTAAAGGGGGGTTTTAAAAACACATCTAAAAGAAATTTCTAGGTGTACTTCATGGCAAGAAAGGAAAATAATTATTAAAAATACTTTTCACATGATGTCTTTTACATATACCTTACAACTTACTGGCATTATTCTGAAGCCCAGGAATGCTCTTCATAATTATTGTATTCAAAATATAATCTATACAGAATAGTTGTCCCAAAAGTAAGTGCTGGGCACCAATATCCATTTATGAAAGAATTGTCATTAGAATTTAATAAATGATTTTTGTTCCTGAGCCTTGGGGCCATGCATGTGAACTTTCTCACAGCATCCTTAATTCTGCTAATATCAAGGCAAGGTAGGTAGGTAGGTAGGTAGGTAGGTAGAAAAAATGATTTCAGTGTTGTGCAGATACTTCAGACCATATTGAGAAATGTGTCCACACTTTTAAGATTGTTCAATGGCCAAACACTGGATTAATTACCAGCCACAAAAGGGATCACATAATCTTTTTAACCAATAAAAAGATGTCTATCATATTTCAACCTTATATCTAGCCCTTCCATTCTTCAGAGAATGTAGAAGAATTTACGACACTCACTCTTGAGTGATATAACGCACTCTCACTTGTCTAGCTAATAAATTCGGTTTTAAATGTTACTTTACAGGTCTGAGATTATCAATTAATAGTTATTTACTCATTTGAAGTTTTACATTGTGTGTCTTTTGTCCAGTGTGTCGTTTTACTTCCTGCGAGGCAAAGATAGCCTTGGTCCTCTCCTTCATTTATACACACTCCCATTAAGTCACAGAGGCCAACTCAAGTCAAATATGTTTAAACCAGGAAACTGCTCTTTGATACTCAGATGTTATAATTGCCTTTTACTGCCAGCTGTCCTATAGTTTTATGTTTCACTCACAGAAAATGAACTTTAATTAAGCTACATAAATTTCTGTCCGAGTCACACCCTAGGGTTAGCAACATCACTCATCTTGCCCTGTGCCAACAGCCTCACTACAATCTCTGATGTGGGTGAATGATTTACCTAAATCTCTGACTTTAAAACATTCATTAAAAGTGTCCTAACATTGTGATCATCTTTGTGTATATACACTTGCTTGTGCATCCCAAGAAACTTCTTTTATTTTTTTGTTATAACAACCGTGTACTTGGACCCACACTGGGATCAATGGTTGTTAGGCGGTTGGCAGTACAAATCCACCCGCCTGATAAGAAGAGAGCCAAAATGTGCTATGCAATGTATAAAAGCTACTTTTGTTTCTCCGTTGGTTTTGTCATCTTCTAAGCCTCAAATTCCTTCTAGGAGCACCTTTAACCTTTTATATCTTTTCTCATTGTAATGCCAGTTCCTAGGGCTATCTTTCTAAGTTAAATAACTTCAGAAAACATAACTTTGCATTGCAAATTAGAACATCCAATTTGACTAAATTGATATACCTAAATAAAGTCTTAAGAAAAAAATAAAACAGGGAAGAACTTTAAATGTCCAATAATCACTCTACCTTGATTGGTATGCTGAAGCCTCCCAATAGAAGTCTGAGGAATCTGAAAATACTTGGGCTACAAAAAAGATTTCCTGACTAAAGCAAAAGACTAAATATCTTTTTTTTAAATTTCAAAATACTAAGGAGGTACAAATGTTTTAGGTTATATGGATCGCTTTTGTAATGCTTGAGTCCCGCCTATACGTGAACTCATCACCCAAATAGTGTTCATAGTACCCATTAGGTAGGTCTTTTTTGTCTTTCCTACTCCTACTCCCCCTCCCCCTGGTTGATTTCCACTGAGTTTTACTTCTCTCTGTGCACATTTGTGGTCATTGCTTAGATCCAACTTAATAGTGTGAGTACGTGTGGTGTTTGTTTTTCCATTCTTGAGATACCTCTCTGAGGAGAACGGTCTCCAGTTGCGCCCAAATTGTTGCAGAAGGCATTAATTCATCTATTTTAAGGCTGAATAGTACTGCATGGTATACATATACTACATTTTATTAATCCACTCATGAACTGACGGGCACTTGCATTGATTCCAAATCTTTGCAATCGTGAATTATACTGCAATGAAAATCTAAGTGCAGGTGTCTTTTTGATGAAAAATCTTCTTTTCCTTTGGGTAAACACCCAATAGTAGGACTGCTGGATCAAATGGTAGGTCTACTTTTATTTCTTTGAGAAATACTCATACTGTTTTCCATAGAGGTTGTTTGCAATCCCACCAACAGTGTATAAGCATTCCTTTCTGTCTGCATCCACCTCAGCATCTATTGATTTTGGATTAATAAAAGCCAGTCGAACTGGAACAAGGAGATAGCTCCTTGTGGTTTTAATTTGCATTTTCCTGATGGTTAGTGATGTTGAGCATGTTTTCATTTATTACTCATTTGTCTATCTTCTTCTGAAAAGCTTCTGTTCACATCTGTTGCCCAGTTTTTAAGGGGGTTGTTTGTTTTTTTTCTTGCTGATTTGCTTGAGTTCATTATAGAGTCTGGTTATCATCCCTTTACTGGATATATAGCTTGCAAATATTTTCTCCCATTCTGGTGTGTTGATTAGTTGTGCGGAAGCTTTGTAATTTAAGTCCCATTCATTTTTGTTGTTGCTGTGATTGCCATTGGGGTCATCTTCATACATGCTTTGCCTAGGCTGATATCTAGAATTTGTCCAACATTTTCTTCTAGATTTCTTATGGTTTCATGCCTTACATTTAAGTCTTTCATCCATCTTGAATTAATGTTTGTGAGTGGTGAGAGGTATGGATCCTGTTACATTCTTCTGCTTGTGGCTATCCAATTTTGCCAGCACCATTTATCGAATGTGACTTCTTTTCCCCAGAGTATATTGTTGTCTGCTTTGTCAAAGTTCAGTTGGCTGTATGTGGATGGTTTTATATCTGGGTTTTCTGTTCTGTTCCATTCATGTATGTCTCAATTTTTGTGCCAATGCTATGCTGTTTGGTTACTATACCTTTATAGTATAGTTTGAAGTCTAGTAATACGATGCCTCCAGGTTTGTTCTTTTTGCTTAAGATTGATTTGTCTATTTGGGCTCTTTTCTCATTCCAAACAAAGCATAGAATTATTTTTTCTAGTCCTGTGAAATATGATGGTATTTTGATGGTGACTGCATAGAATCTGTAAATCACTTTTGGTAGTGTGGGCATTTTAACAATGTTGATTCTACCAATCCATGAGCATAATGTATTTTTCCATTTGTTTGTGTCCTCTGTGATATACTTCCTCAGTGTTTTGTACTTATCTTTGTAGAGATCTTTCACCTCTTTGGTTAAGTATACTGCTAACTATTTTATTTTCTTTGTAGCTGTTGTGAATGGTATTGACTCTTTGATTTGACTCTCAGCTTGACTGTTATTGGCGTATAAGAATGCTACTGATTTGTGTACATTGATTATGTAACCTGACAGTTTACTGAATTTATAATTTTTAAGAAATCTTAGTAATATATGAGAAGAAATTATCAGGCACACCAACAAATTTCCCTATGAAAACGTTAACCAATCCTCCCATGTTTGTCCTGTTTTATGTCTTAGTATCTTAATGTAGATATTTCTATCTCTATTTACCTCTAGTTAGTGTGATCCAAAAGAAATAAATGCAAGTCACACAAGGGAACCTAATATGTAATTTTAAACTTTCTAGTAGCTATATTTAAAAAATTAAAAGAAATGTAAAAGATGTTTATTTTATTAATCCAATTTATCCAATCTTATCTTTTCACTATGTAATCAATGTAAAATTAATGGTGAGATATTTTACAGTATTATGTTCTTACTAAATTCCAAATCTAGTGTGTATTTTCCACTTACCTCACATTGCAATTAGAACTAGCCACATTTCAGTTGCTCATCAGCTAATTGTGTCTGGTGTCTACATATTTTACGTAATTGCTCAATTTCCTCAGATATTTCTTTTGGGTCAACAACTAAGAATAAAAATAGTTGATATACCAATGAATAAGAATCAATACTCTATTGTGATAGTTTGACATTTTACTTCCAAAAAAAGCCAGAGATTGCCAGAAAACAATAGAACTATCCTCTGAGACCATATAGTGTGATAAAAACTTCTTGATAGTATGATTAATATTGGGAAAATTCAGTGCATCTCAATTCAGCAAGTATTTATTGAGATTCAATGGGGTATAATTCATTCATTAATTAAGGAGATACTTATTGAATGTCTATTAAGTGAAAGGTATTTTTCTGCTGTCAGATGTAAGCAAAAGACAAGAGAGAGAAAATTCTCCCCTATGAACAGTTTTGGAAATATGAAGGTTAACATGTCATGGGAATTTCAAAACAAATGAGATATTGCCTAAGCATGAAAAGAGTTCATTCAAAGAAAAAAAAAAACATGAAGTACTACAAAACAGTGTGAAAATGTCATAGTTAAAGCACAAGTGAGTAAAGTGATTGAAAATAAAATGTCAGCTAGATAATAAGAAGTGCAGTGAAGGAAAATAAACAAAAAATGGATCAATTGTCAGCTAATGATGTGGTGCTTGCTATTTTATAGAGGTAATCCTGATATAATTACATAGATGAAGTGAGAGATGAATCCTGTGAATATCTGAGGGAAGGACTTGCCAAGACCAGTAAAATGCAAATATAAATTCATAAGAAGAAAAAAATGACATTCCTCCTCAATTTTCTGCATTTATTTATTTTTCAGAAACAGGCAAGATAATGGAGAGAGCAGTGAATTTGAAAAAGTGGTTAAGAGTCAGGGACCAGATCACTCAGGTACACCTTGGTAATGACTTCAGGTTTGTGGTTTTTCCTGAATGTGATGGAAGCTACTGGGTTATTTTGTTAAGAGAATTATGTGATCCTATACTTATTTGTGAAAAATGGAAAATGAAGGAGTTGGAAGTATTGGGTAGATGGACACTTGTTAGCAGTCTATTAAAGGTGTTTACAGAAATATGATTTGTCTAGAATGATGGAGACTAATATAGTGGTAGAGTTGGGATATATTTATAAAGTAGAGAAAATAGGATACTTACTATTGGCTTAGATGTGAATTGTTTAGTAAGAAAGAAGGTCAAAGTTTCAAGAGCAATAGCTACAAAGAAATAATTAAGGAGCAGAATCCCAGACAAAAAAGCACTTCTGAACGTGCACTGAACCATAGTAGCATCCAAACAGAGGTGAGTTCCTGGTCTAGTAGAAATAGCAGACGTAGGCTTGACATAGACTTTGTAGCTTCAGACAGAAATGGAAAATCTTTTGATGACAGTATAAGCGAACAGGACATACTGGAGTCTGTAACAGCCCAAAATGCAACAAGAAATTATTTAGTTCAATAATGCACAACTGTTCTCCACACCAGAATTTTACTGATTAAGCAGCCATGAGCTATAAAAGGAGAGAATTTATGAAATTTTGGACATTTTTTGATTGATTGGACTCCAATTCTACAACAGATATCTATAGAATGATAATGTGCACATGCATATGTGTGCATATGTATGCATATATATATATACACATATATCTCTTACATATATACACACATAAATATCTATATATGTATATACATGTACATATATATTTCTTATCATTCTGTTTCTATAGAGAACCCTGACTCATACAGTAGTACAAGAATTGTGAGCTGAACTGTCCAAAAGTGATCTTCAACTTATTAAATCTATAAGCCCCTCCTCCAGAATTTCTACACAAAAGGAAAAGTGTGTGCTCTCTGCAATCTTTGGGGAAAAAAAAAATAAAACAAAGGAAAATGTATTTTACTTTCCCCTGAAATTTTATGTTTTTTTCAGAATATATACGTATATATATATTTTTTTTTTCAGTATATATGGGCATATATAGGTATTTCAGGGTGTGTGTGTGCAGTACATATATATATATATATATAAACTAACATAACATTAGAATTCATGCAAAATACTAGAAAATGTAATAACGTAATCAAAGGACAGATAAATCAATGAAAGTATACCCATTGATGACCAGATATACTTTTCATGAAAGACCAAAAAAAGTTTACATATTTCATTATATTGGTTTAGTGGGTAGAAGTATGAAAAATTATACAATACAAAATGATAAGGTGATATTATGAAAAGCTTTAAGCTAATAGGTCAGAAACTTAAATGTACGAACTCTATAAGGCTAGCATAATTCTGACATAATACGTCCAATTGTGCCATTATTTAAAATTGTTTTTACTATTAAAGATCATTTGAAATTTTACATAAATATAAATTCAGCTTGGAATAGCCACAAAATCCTGCTGAAATTTACCCTGGGATTCCATTGAATCTACAGGTCAGTGATTAGACAGCTGACATTTTAATAATACCAATTTCTCCAGTCCATAAACATGGTATTTATGTTTATATAAATAAATAAACATTTATTTAATTTCTCCCTGTAGTACTTTGCAATTTTTAGACAGGTCTTGCAAATTTTGTAAAATATTCAATTATTTTATGTTAGTTTGTTACATATTGTTTTTATAAATTTAATATTCTAATTTTTATTTCTGAACAGAAATAAAGTTGATATACTATAGCTTCTTAATTCACTTATTAATTTTAGTATTTTTAAAAAGATTTGTTACAATTTCCCACATGCAAATCAAATGAGTTGCTAATATTGAAAGTTTTAACTCTTCTTTTAGATACTTTATGCCTTTTATTTCTTTTTTATATTTCCTTATTACAGCGGCTGCGACCTCCAGATGAAATGTCTAATTGAAGTAGTAATATAGGACATTAATGTCTTACTCCTTACTGAGTAAAGAAGATCTACTCTCAGCAAGCCTGTTGCGCATCTTCCAATCCCTAGAGTTCCTGAATAGATCAAAAGATGGAGGAAGGGTGAATTTGCTCTGCCTGCTTGACCTGGAACATTCATCTCCTCCTGCTATCAGACATCAGTGTTTCTGGTTCTCAAGCCTTCAGATTGGACTGGAAGTTACACCATGGACTCCTGTGGTTCTCAGGCTTTCAGGTTTGGCCTAGAACTACATCAACTTGCTTTTCTGAGCCTCCAGTATGCAGATGACAGATTGTGGAAACTATGGTTTGAATGTGTACCCTCGAAATTCAGTTGTTGCCAATGTGATAGTATTAAGAGACAGGGCTTTAATAGGTGATGAAGCCATGAGAGCTCCTCCCTCAAAAAGGGGATTAAGACCCTTATAAGAGAAGCTTCGAGCAATACTTGTCTAGTTTCCTCTTTCACTCTTGTGCTATGTGAGAACGCAGCAAAACAGTCCTCACCAGATGCTTGCACCTTCATCTTGGACTTACCTATTTCCAGAACTGTGAGAAAGTAAATTTTTGTTCTTTATAAATTACTCAGTCTAGGGTATTTTGTTATAGTAGCAAAAGTGAACTAAGATAGTGGGCCTCTACTATATAACCACAGGAACCATTCCCTCGTGATAAACTTTGTTCCACAAATCTCTATATGCTATTTCTTCTGTTTCTCCTGAGAACTTGGACTAATTCAGTTTGAAATTGGTCAGTAACTTCCATAATGGTGATTCTAGCACCTTCATTATAAATATTTATCTCATTTTTATAATAAAAATTACCGGTATGCCAACCCACGATTAAAACATTGTTTTTTCAAAATGCCCAAAATATATATTTTTTTCTTTTTCTGTCACATAAATGGTACAATTTCAGTTACCTTTAAGTAAATGCTTCCAGATTTTCCTCTTTAAAACCAACATTTTTCTGTGTGGTGCAAAAAATTGTCATATTCTGTTACTATCTTGAAAAATGTTTTAAAAATATGATGATTCACAGAATTGCTCCTGATAATGTTTATAGCTTTTATAGTAGTAAGATTTATTTCAAGGCTATTATAAAGTAAAAAGTATTAAGCGATGACTGATTGAAATAACTGAAATAAAACCAGATATACCACCAAGCATCAAACATCGAAACCATACATGCAAAGGAAAGAGTATGAAACATTTCTTTCTGGCCATACCAGTTTTCTATGGCTACTGTAACAACTTATGACAAATTTGGTGGATTAAAACAATATACATTTATTCTTTCATAGTTCTGGAAGTGAGAAGTCTGCAATCAGTATCACTGGGTGGCCAAAGTCAAGGTGGAGGCAGGACCACACTTGCTCAGAGGCTCTACCTGTTTTTCTTTCAGGTTCTGATGACTTTCACATACCTTGGCCTATGATTGCATTATCCCAAACTTCAAGGCCAAGATCTTCAAACCTGTCTCCATTTTACCTTCATATCACCTCTTCTCTGTGTTTCAAATTTCCTTCTGTTTCTCTCTTAGAAGTATACTTTTATTACATTTAGGGCCCACCTGGATAATCTAAAATAATTTTTCCTTAAAATTATTAACTTAGTCATATCTACAAAGACCATTTTTCCTTGAGATTAGGAGAAAATATATTTCGGTAGCGGGAAATGTCATCATTCCATTATTCTACCTATCACACCAGTCATACTTTAGGAGATAAGAATCACTTTTCTATATTCTAAGTAGTAACTTTGTTTAAGTTTAGTTTCTAACAGTAATTCACAGTCACAAGTTAATGAATTTTTCTCTGATGGCCACTACCAGGAGAGGTAGATATTTATTCCTTCTTTAGTTCAAATCAAACAAGTAGAGATGTAAGGTAACAACGAAGAGGAATTAATTAGTGTCTCTTGAAGTTGTGAGGGCTCAGTGAACTGGTACATGACTACTTTATTAAATATCTAAAGGACAAATGACTGAAAAAGAAAAATGAAGGAGTGTTTGCTACTGGGTAGAATTGCCCAGCACACTCAGAGTTTTAAGGGCAAAGAATGAATAAAGAGTTTTCCATCGACAAAATGTAGGCTTATACACAGGATGGCTGAGTGATGGAGGACCCTAAAAGGAAGGAAGGAAAGCTTTTGGAATCGGCTCTCAAGAACCAGAGACCCAAACACAAGTCTTAAGGACAACAGGAAGGAAAGTGCATCACTTATACCAAGTAGTGGTGATCAGGGAGTTGTCTCAGAAGAATTCACACAACTATCTCTTTTAAGAGAAAGAGTCAGATTTCTACAACTTCCACGACCGTGAAGTACACTACCAGCTCCTGAAACATAATTCAAGAAAGAACTTTGATACTTCTTTAATTGCCTCTTTCTCCTTTGAACAGCAACCCTGGAAACGTCAGAAATTGAGGGCAAGCAGGAGTAAAAGGAAAGAAAACAGAAAATAACCCAAACAGTTGACAAAAGATGAACTAACTGAGTAATTAATTTGGCTGAATTTTATGACACTGAAGAGAAATTGAAGCAATTAGATTTAATAGATTGCTTTCAGTTTCTAGTGAAAGAAAACACATTTATAGGCATAGATGATCTTTTGTAAAGAATTCATTCCTATGTTGTATCTTGAATAAAAATTTGTTCCTGAAAAAAAGGAAGTTGCAATTTTGCTGAAAAGCAGGGTTCTCTTAGTAGCCAATATATTAGTTTTTATATCCATGACAAATAATCACTTAAACATCAACATTTTCTTAATACGTATTATATTCTTAAGGGACTTCAACTCCTAATATCCAATTAATAAAAATATCACCATTTATCTTTGCATCTAGCAATTTTTATCCAGGTAAGAAAAATCATAATTATACAGCTAGAGGTTGTAGACTACGTTTGAACATTAATGTCTTTGAAATTCCCATAAAACTAATGTTTATGCCATTCAAGATAAAAAGTTTATTTAAGGACATTCCTGCACCATCTAGTTTTCTAACAGAGTTGTTGCAGTTATTTCACAAATAAACTCATAGACAAACTTGATCAAGCCCTTTCTGTTCATACACCATCATCTCAAGGACATAATTTATTTCCACACATAACCATGTGAAAATAATGGCACAACATATCACTGTTAACCATCACAAGCCCAGAGGCTCAGGCTCTTAAATTGAGTTGCTGCCCAGCTGCTCACTTGAAAATTCATAGGATACAAAAAAATGAAGATCTCAAAATATGTTTACCTCCTAGTGGTAATTTTGTTCTTTGCCACTGTGTTATATAGTAGAGCCTGTGTCTAGTATTTAAGAAGTTGCAGCTACATTCCATTATCAAAGACATATTTGTTAAAACATGCATATAAAAGGATTTGTAATTGAAGCACAGCTTTGATATATTTAATAGCATGTAAAACTGCCATCCTATTTTAATAGGCTATGTTTTATGTGCATTAGCAGTAATATAATAATGACTCTTCCGTGTGCTCTTGCCATTAGCACTTTTCCCTCCCTTTCTTTTAGTTAATCTTAAAACTTTAATGTAATCCAAACACATTAACATCTTTTTCTCCCTTCACTGTTCTTGAACAGAAGGGAGCTTGGAAAGTAACTTTCTGTATTTGAAGGATAGTTACTACACAACTCATTCAATCATCAGTGCTTTTTCTCCAGTTCAGCCTTCCTGTTGATTCATGTACACTCTTTCCAGCCATAAAATGCCTATGGTCATTGAAAGTGTTAGACTGGAGCAACGAAGGAGATGAAAATAAGCTAGGATGCAGAAAATCTACAGGGAGTGAATTTAATGCATTTAAGAGAAATCACATTCTATTATGTGCTATTAGGCTAACTCATGTCACATGGCATTGAATTAAAATGAAGAAATCAGTGGAAACACCATTGTATGACTTAATAAAAGAGAGTTTTTAACATTATTACAAAAACTCAGTATCATCTCATGTATTGCTTTTTAGTGTTTTTTGAATTTTCTCAGACTGTTTCAAAAGATTCAGACTGTATTATTTTTCTTTATGATATTTCAGTATGCCTTTTGACATTGTCCTTGAAAGCTATAGCATGGCACTGGGGAAAAGAATCCTTACTGAATAAATAAGGTACTGGGAAAATTGGATGGCCACATGTAGAAGACTGAAACAGGATCTGTACCTCTCACAAAAATCAACTCATGGTGGAAAACAGACTTAAACCTAGGCATGAAACTTTAAGAATCCTACAAGAAAATGTTGGAGAAACTCTTATAGACATAGGCAAAGAATTTATGAAGAAGACCCCAAAGGCAATCACAGCAGCAACAGAAATAAATAAATGAGACCTGATCAAATTAAGCCTCTGCACAGCCAAGGAAACTATCACTAGAGCAAATAGACGACCTCTACAGCATGGGAGAAAATATTCACATGTTGCACATTCGATAAAGGGCTGATAACTAGAATCTATATAGAACTCAGGAAAATCAGCAAGAAAAAATCAAACAACCCTATCTATCAAAAGTGGGCAAAGGACATGAACAGAAACTTTTCAAAAGAAGATAGACTAATGGCTAACAAACATATGAAAAAATGCTCAACATCTCTAATCATCAGGGAAATGCAAATCAAAACCACAATGAGATATCACTTATTTCCAGTGAGAATGGCCTTTATCAAAATGTCCCAAAATAATAAATGTTGGCATGGACACAAAGAGATAGGAACACTGCTAGTGGGACTGCAAACTAGTACAACCTCTATGGAAAACAATATGGAGATACCTCAAAGAGATGCAAGTAGATCTACCATTTGATGCAGCAATCCCATTACTGTACATCTACCCAAAAGAACAAAAGACATTCTATAAAAACAACATCTGCACTCGAATATTTATAGTAGCACAATTCACAATTGCAAAGATGTAGCAACAACCCAAAGAATACACGTAACCAAGGAAGTGAAATATCTCTACAAGGAGAATTATGCAGCTCTGAGCAAAGAATACACAGAGGATACAAACAAATGGAAAAACATACCATGCTTTGGGATAGGTAGAACTAACATTGTTAAAATGTCCATACTACCCAATGTAATCCCAATTAAGCCACCAAAGTCATACTTCACAGATCTAGAAAAAATAATTCTACATTTTGTTTGGAAGCAGAAAAAAGCCCAAATAGACAAAGCAATCTTAAGCAAAAACAAAAAATCTGGAGGCATCATATTACCAGACTACAACCTATATTACAAGGCTACAGTAACCAAAATTGCATGGTATTGGTACAAAAATAGAGACATAGACCAATGGAACAGAAAAGAGAACCCAGACATAAAACCACTTACCTACAACTTACTGATCTTTGACTAAGTAGACAACAATGTACATTGGGGAAAATAAGCCCTATTCAGTAAATGGTCCTGGGAAAATTGAATAGCCACATGCATAACATTGAAACAGCACCCCTTCCTGTCAATATTCACAAAAATTAACTCAATAAGGATAAAAGAGTTACATTTAAGGCAGGAAACCATAAGAATTCTAGTGGAAAATGGAGGAAAAATTGTTCTAGATGTCAGCCAAGGCAAAGAATTTATGAAAAAGACCCCAGTGGAAATCCTGGCAACAATACAAATTAATAAGTGGGATTTAATTAAACTAAGAAGCTCCTGCACAGTTAAGGAAACAATCAAAAGAGAAAATAGACAACCTATAGAATGGGAGAAAATATTCCCAAGCAACACATAGGACACAGGGCTAATAACCAGAATTTACAAAGAACTCAAGCAAATCAGCAAGGGAAAAAAAAAAACCCTCCTAAAAAGTGGGCAAAGGACATGAACAGATGCTTCTCAAAAGAAGAAAGACAAATTGTCAATAAACATGAAAAAATGCTAAATATCCCTGATTATCAAGGAAATGTATGTTAAAACCACTATGAAATATCACCTTACCCCAGTTAGAATGTCTTTTATTAAAAAGTCCAAAAAACAATAGTTGCCTATGTGGATGCAGAGAGAAAGAATGCTTACACACTGTTGATGGGACTGAAAATTAGTACAGCCTCTGTGGAAAACAGCATGGAGATTCCTCAAAGAAGTAAAAGTAGAACTACCATTTGATCCCGCAATTCTCCTACTGGATATTTGCCCAAAGGAAAAGAAGTCATTTTATCAAAAAGACACCTGAACTCAAATGTTTATTACAGCACAACTCACAATTGCAAAGATGTTGAATCAACCCAAGGGTCCATCAATTCATGAGTAGATTAATAAAATGTGGTATATGTATACCAGGGAGTACTACTCAGCCATAAAAAGATGAATTAATGCCTTTTGCAACAATCTGGATGGCAGTGAAGTATCTCAAGAATGGAGAACAAACACTACATGTACTCACTATTAAATTGGAACTAACTTATGAACACACAAGTGCACAGAGGGCAGTAAAACTCAGTGGAAAGCAATGAGCAGGGAGGAGGGAGGAGTGAGGAGTGGAGGGGGATAAACCAACCTATCGGTTATTATGGACACTGGCTGACAGGCACACCTACAAGCAGGACGGAAGCATTACAAAAATGATCCATGTAACCTAAAACATTTGTACACCTTAATATTTTGAAATAAAAATAAACTTTTATTAAATACTCACTGTAATATCTTTTTTTTAAAAAAAGAATTAATCTTTTATAACAACCACTGAAAACTTGATCATCATTACTGTGTTTTATGCTCCTCTTAGGGACCACTCTCCCTCTCCCAACTCTACTGTGATCTACAGACTCAGAGTCTTGACTGCCCAGATTATCTTTGAAACTCTTAGACCACCCTTTCTAAGCAGGAAGGCTGGGTCCAGAAGCAATCCAATTTCTTTCTTCATATTTTTCTCTTGGATCATAAGAGTTAATATTGTTAAAATGACCACACTGCCCAAAACAATCTACAGATTCAATGGAATATCTATCAAAATATTGACATTATGTTGCACAGAATTAGAAAAAAAAATCCTGAAATTTACATGGAACCAAAAAAGAAGCTGAATAGCCAAAGCAATCCTAAGCAACAAGAAAACAGCTGGAGGCATCACATTACCCGGCTTTATATTACAAGGCTATAAGTAACCAAAATAGCATGGTGTTAGTATAAAATAGTCACATAAGTCAATGGAACAGAATAGAGAAGCCAGAAATAAAACCACAAATTTACAGCCAAATGATCTGTAATAAAGTTGACAAGAACATACATTGGGGAAAGGATAGCATTTTCAGTAAGTGGTGCTGGGGAAATTGGGTTGACACATACAGAAGAGCTAAAATAGACCCCATCTCTCACCATACAGAAAAATCAACTCAAGATGGTCTTAACTGGAAGACCTGAAACTATGAAACTACTAGAAGAAAACCTAGGGATAACTCTTCTGGACATTGATCTAGGCAAAGAATTCATGATTAAGACCTCAGAAGCACCAGCAACAAAAACAAAAATAGACAAATGGGACTTAATTAAACTAAAAGTTTTTGCACAGCAAAGGAAACAATCAACAGAGTGAACAGACAACGGACAGAATGGGAGAAAATATTTGAAAATTCTGTATTCAACAAGCAACTAATACTCAGAATTTATGAGGAACTCAAAGAACTCAACAACAGCAGCAACAAAAATAATCCCATTAAAATCAGGTAAAGGATATGAATAGACATTTTTCAAAAGAAGATATACAAATGATCAAGAATCATATAAAAATGTTCAACATCACTGATTATCAGAGAAATACCGATTAAAACCACAATGAAATATCACCTAACACCAGTCAGAATGGCTATAATTAAAAAGGCAAAAAATAACAGATGTTGGCAAGGACGTGAAGAAGAGGAAAGTCTTACAGACTGTTGGTGGGAATGTTCATTATTACCACCTCCACAGAAAACAACGTGGAGATTTCTAAAAGAACTAAAAATAGAACTATCATTTAATCCAACAATACCACTACTGAATATCTACCCAAAGAAAAAGAAATCAATATATCAACAAGATACCTATACTTGTATGTTAATTGCAGCACTACTCACAATTGTAAAGATTATGAAATCAAGTTAAGTGTTCATCAATGGATGATTAGATAAAGAAAATGTGGTATATACACAGTGAAATACTATTCAGTCATTACAAAAATAAAGTCATGTCTTTTGTAACAGCATGGATGGAGCTACAGGCCATTATCTTAAGGTGAAAAAATCAGAAAAAGACAAATACTACATGTTCTCATTTATAAGTGGGAGCTAAAAAATATATACACATGGACATAGAGCGTGGAATGATAGACACTGGAGACTCAGAAAGGTGAGAGGGTGGGAAGGGGTAGATGATGCGAAATTACCTTATGGGTATAATGTATGTTTTCTGAGTGAAGGATACACTAAAAGCCCAGACTTCACTACTACACAATATATCCATGTAACACAATTGTAGTTGTAGCCTTTCCAAGAATGAGATGTTTTCCATTTGTTTGTATCATCTACAATTTCTTTACAGTTTTTTAATTTGTGTTTTGCAGTTTTCCTCATAGAGATCTTTCACCTCCTTACTTAAATATATTCCAAGGTATTTCTTTTCTTTTTTTTTTTTTTTAGCTCTTGTAAACGGGATTGCCTTCTTGATTTCTTTATAAGCTATTTCATTATTGATGTATAGAAACACTACTTATTTTTGTATGTTGATTTTGTTTCTTCTAGTCAGTTTTTTTTTAATTCTATAATCATACCAGATTCACATTAAGGTATTTATAACTTTTAACAGATAAGTGTATCTCTAAGAGCTATATACATTCACAAATTTTATGTCTTAAGTTATATTTATATTCCACGTTAAAGTTTATAAAATGCTTTCACACAAATTATCTCATTTGATTCTTGCAATCTTGTGAAGTAAATGGCAGGCAGTATCATTACCTTTATTTCACAAATGATACAGTAGTGACTCATAAAGGATTGGAAGAGTCTCTTGTCTATGGTGATATTGTAGTTTACTTAAGTGATGATATTTTAGTGATTATCTGAGGTCCTTGTTAGCGGGTGATGTTTAGTGGCAACCTGAAAGATGGGATTAAATCTCATTTTCGAGGCAAACATGCATATTCTCCTCTTAAGCTACCCTGAATAACGTATGTATTACTTGACAGTCTTGATGTCAAAGGTTTAGGTTGCTGATATTAATAAAAGTCTTGCAAACTATCTTTGTACTAAAAATTATCAGGCTTTTTTTTTTCTTCTTTTTCTC
Organism: Lemur catta; assembly: GCF_020740605.2. Lineage (NCBI taxonomy): Eukaryota > Metazoa > Chordata > Mammalia > Primates > Lemuridae > Lemur > Lemur catta. The sequence continues at coordinate 11,834,307 of NC_059146.1, forward strand.
AGAAGCTCACTAGCACAATAGCAGGAACTCACGAGGTATCTGTGATTTTAAGTTTCGAAAGTTATACTGTATCTTTCAGGCCAGCAGACTATGCTAATTTTATCACAGTGTTAATTTTCTAAGTGACAGACATTATGAAAGTGCTGAACAGAATAGATTGTGATTAGGACAACAATGATTTTAATGGAAAAAAGGTCAACAGCTGCATAAATAGCACAATGAAAGTGGAGAGAATAATGCCAGAAGTGAAAACCCTCCGACATGAGGATGGATTCTCTAATGATGGGTCCAGGCAACAGAAAGCAGAGAGTTCTGGTCCAGACCCTCCACTGACCTTCATAATTATTGTACTGAAGAAGGCAGCAGTCAACTGCTGTACTCCATGAGTACTCACTTGTAAAAATCAAGTAATTTATCTGACTGGAATATCAGCTCATGCCAGAATCATTCTACAAACTATACAGTCATTCTGCCTTTCCTGAGACTGAGCAACCCCTAGGGCATTATGTGCTGATATCACTTTACTTATAAATATATAAAAGAAGTTAAAAAAATAAATGCTTCTCAATAACTTGTACCACTTTTGTTGTTGTTCTTATTGGTCCCTAGAAATAAATAATATATAATGCAGTCTCTGTTTTATAGGATTGATGTTTAAATAGTCAAAACAATTCTGTCTAGCCTTCTCCATCCTTATCACATAATGCCAGAAGTTAATTGACCCTTGGTAATCAAATCCAATGAACTTCTCTTTAGACTCTTTTGGGTTTCTCCTGCAGTACTGATTCCTTTTGGTTTCAATTCTTGAAGCTTTCTCCTCCCTCGACTCCCAGAACACAATTCCCTCTTAGACCTTCTCCTTTCTCTTAGGAAAATGCTGCCTGTCTTTCTCTGGTACTTCTGTCTTCTCCAGCTCCCCAAATAAGGTGAGCTGAATGGGTCTCTTTCTGTTCTTTTATGTTTTGTTCCAGCCTCTTACCATTATACTTTCTTCGAAGTATTTTTCTTTCTGAAAATTTTGACTATGTGTGTAGATGTTTCATAATATGTAGCAATATCCCAGTCATATTTTCTTAATTCTATTCCTACATTTGGCCTATATCTTGCTATATGTCTCAATATCAGTATCAGTCTAAAATTTTACATATATCAAAAATAGGATTTATTATTTACTTTCTAATACACATTTATAAATGACTTTACCAAATTCCTAGTCATACTGACTCAAACCTTGATTTCTTGCTCTGTTTACCTGCTATATTCAGTGAGTTGATAAGTTCTGTCAATTTTATTTCTATAATATCTGTGTACCTTTTCTCCATTCTGACAATGGCTTTTCTCCCTTCTGACAGTGGCTTTTCTCTTACACCATATAAAAACCACTCTCTCCAGCCAGTTTTGCTCATAGTTCCTGAAAAATCTTTCTGAAAAACAAATTTTGTCTTCTCATTTTATTACGTATGTATTTTGAGTATGCAATCTATTACCTGTAGGATGCAGAATAAAACACACAGTCTATGCTTTTGCTACAGCCTATCTATATTTTTTGCTATTTCCTTTCATCAACTTTTTACTCTAACCAAACTGCACCAACACTCATCCTCTTGAATACTTCTGCTTCCTAATTTCTCAGACTTGTTTCTCCTTTTTGTTTTCTAGAATAACTCTCCATGCTTTTTCCCCATACCAAATTTAGATCTCTTTCATGTATGTCTTGCCTTTTTATATATATTGTCTTCAGATGGACCTAATCCCTTCTAATGCTAATATCTCAAAGCATTTTTTCTATAAATCTTTTTTTATGTTGTTGCAATTTTTCATACTTTTTAATCTGTTTTACTGGTTAGTCTAAGTATGGTTCATCTTCAGTGAGTTTTTGGTAGCACATAGTCATTTCTTAACAATGTTAAAATGCAGAAAAAATTTGATGTATCACAATAGATACTTTATGCCCTCACCAAAAAAGAAAAAAGGAAACTAACAAAAATCATATCGCATGTCAAATCATTTAAAGAAACTGTGGAACAGTACCTACTTTTCTGTTATCAATCTTTAGTCTTGCTATCACTAAAAGGCGCTCTGTATGGAAATATTAATAATAAAGAACAAAGATAAAGACCTCCTGGCCCAGGAGGGAGAACTGTTAGGGAACATTCTCTGCCTTTCCTTTTGTGAGCCCCACTGATATATAAGATTGCCCAGGATGTGATGAAATTTGGATTTCAGTAGATAATATACTTTGGAACTTTGGGGAAGAGAGAATATGGATCCAATTGTTTTCAGGATAATTTGAAAAGAAACAAGACACAGAGGAGAAGACAAAAGTAAAAGTGGAAGTCATTTTTCTGAGAGGAGTTTTGGAGAGAATTCTAACACAGAGTCTGTAGGTCATAGTGTTGAAGAGGGAACTGGAGCAAAACCACGTGATTAACTGAGGGGTAGCTCAGAAGAGTACTTTCCCATTTAAGCCTTTTAGTTTTCTCTTTCTCATCCCATACATGGCAAAATCTGGCAACTGTAATGTTCTTTATATAATAAACTTTGTATGATTCAGAGAATGCATTAAAAGAAGATGTCATAATGAAGAAGGTCAGAGAATTTAGAGACATTACAAAGAAGGCATAAGCTTCCTGGCTTACTAAGGATATCACAAAGGCTTAAGATGTTTATTAACTTGATTTAATCATTCCACAATGTATAAATATAGCAAAACATCACATTGTACCCCATTAATATATGCAATGATTATCTATTTATTAAAAATAACAAAAGGAAAAATAATATCACAATGGCTAACTCCAGAAAGTTAAAAATCTGCTCTGGACAATCAATTTATACCATATAGTAGGTGATTTTATGTTAATTATCTAAACTTTACATATAAGCACATAGCCAAAACTATGAGACATTCAAAGAACAAAATATATCATAAAAGGAAAGAACTATTGAAAATAATACACACTCTTTCTTTGAAAGTAAAAAAAAAAAAAAAAAAAGGAAGAAAAACATTTGGAAAGTAAAATTGAGAACTTATTCAGAAAGTTGATGTAAAAGACAGTAAAAGTAAACCAGAGGATTAATTTAAGCATCCCAAAATTTTAATAGTGGAAATTGCTTAAAGAGAAAACAAATAAATTAATAGAAGAGAAATTACCAAAGTACACTATTACAAAGAATAGTACTAAAACATGTTTTCAAGATTAACAGTGTCTACTGAATGCTCAGTTAAATGAATTCAAAGAAAAAACTCTCATGCTGAGATAAAATACAATGAAATTTATTAGCTCTGAGGATATAAAGAAAAGATTCTAAAACATCTTCCAAAGGAGAAAAAAAACCAGGTTTCATCAAAATATTGAAAATCAGATGGCATCAGATTTCCAAACTACATGTAATATTAATGGTTATGATATAGAAGAACAATGAAATAATGTAATGAGGTAATTTTTAAGAAAATATTTATGCCAATTCAAAAAGCATGAGGATAGGGTAATCACAATTCTAATATAGAAGGTTTTTAATAATTCTATCATTCATAAACCCATTTTTAAAAAGCCAAAACTATATCCATATTGTAGAAAGTACAATAAGAGAAAGTAAATTGTGGCAGAATATTAGTTGAGCAATTAATTTAAAACAAAACTTTGACATTATTTGAAGGCCAGAATACTATCTAATATGCATGTTCCACTGCTTATTGCTCCGTAACAAACTACTCCATAAGCTAGTGGCATAAATCTACCATTTTATTAGGCTTGATTCTGAGAGCCATTATTTCAAACAAGGTACAGGGAGGATTTCTGGTCTATGCAGTCAGGGACCTTAGGTAGGAAGACCCATCTGGAGGCTGTTATTATCTATAGGAGTTTAACTCACATAAATAGCATTTAACATTGGCTTTCAGCAAAAGCTATTGACATAGTATCTACATGTGGCCTCTATGCAGGTTGGGCTTCTTCACAACACGGTAACTGGGTTAACAAGAGCAAATGTACCAAAGTAACTAAAAAGACACTGTATTGCCTTTTATAAGCAGGTTTGGAATTGGAATCACTTCGACTGTAATCACAGCCTACCTAGATTCATGGAGAGGAAACGGATGCCATGATTGATAGTAGGAGTAACCAGTGATACAAAAATGAATGCTTTTTTGTAAAATTTTTGTGAAAGATCCTTCAAATAAAACCATCATTGCGCCCTTCTGTCATTTCTTCTTGTTCTTGTTCAAGCCTAGAATACTGATATGATAATTAGAACAGTAGCCATTTTAGACCATGAGGCAACTTGAATATACGTGTGACATCTGCATTCAGTCATTTAACAAAAAATAATCTAAGTGCCCAATTATTATGTGCAAAACACTATTCTAGGCACCAGAGAGTGAGTTTTGAACAGAAAAGAAAAAAAAATAAATTCTTCCCTCATAATTCACATTTGATTGGGATGATGGGGACACCAAAAACAATATTTATAAATATCCATTAAATGATGATAAATGCTATCAAAGAATGAAAAGTGCTATGAGAAAGTATAAGGTTGATAAGGGGAGAACATGCAGAAAGGAAGCAATTTCAAATACAGTGGTTCAGAAAATACATTATAAATAACATTATATAGTTAATGAAAAATATTGTCAACTCAGACTCACACAAATCAACTTTCAAGTTTTAGAGTAATTTCAAAGATATAGCCAATTAGCAAGGTCATATTAAGTAGAAAGATTGAGGACATTGAGGCTGTCTCTAGGTCCTATCTTCCCAGAAAAGACATGCACTCTTTACCTAGAGAAATTGATAAGGTCTCTAATGAGGTTCATGGGTCATCTCACCCACTAGGAAACAATTGTTATTAACCATTTCCATCATATATTCCAGTGAATTGAATAATATGTGACATGCTTCAGGGAGCCATGTAAATACATGTATTACAATTTATTCACTATATGTAACCTGTTAGCCAGGGGTATCTTGTTAAGGACATTCTATAGATAAGTTTTCCTCATTGCTAAATGTCATTCATCTACCCACACTTAAGTTTTTATTTCACCCAGGATTGTCCCCCAACTCTTATAAAAGGAGGGAGAGAACGAATCCTAGTCTAGCTGCTTTAAATCTTCCCTCTCCCGTATCATGCTATTGAAGAAGATGAATAGGACCTTTTGGGGCCGAAAGAAATGCTAGGGTAATAGTCCTGAGCCAAGAGAATTCATGGGAAGTACAAAGAACAGCACAGGCTGACTGTCTACAGCCTAAAAGCAATTGTGAGGACTCTGAAGAATGAGTGAAGTGAAAACTCCGTGAAGATGACTGAGCAAAGAAGTGCCATGATGATACTTGAGTTTAAAAAAAACTTTTCTTTAGTATTTGTGTCAAGAATAGACTATAGGATGGAAGGAAATATAGAAGGGAGAATGGTTAGTAGAGAATGGTAAGTGCTCTTGATGTCTGGCATTGGAGTTTGTAGAAATGGAGTTAGCATGAAGTAATTCTGTGCATAGTTTTAAATGCAAAACAAAGAGAATTTTGGGAAAAAAATGAATGTAGAAGTGAGAAATCAAGAAAAGAGTTAAGGATGACATCAAGGTTTTTAGTTTAAGCACCTGGGAATAATAGAGTTGCCATTTCCTGTGATGGAGAAGATGACAGAAGGAGCAGGTTTCAGAAAGGAAAATTTCTAACAAGTTCTATTTTGGAACTGTTAAATCTGGACTGCCTATTCAATTTCTAAGGAGAGATAACAAATATGTGCTTGCCTATATTATTGAGGATTTCACAGCTGAAGTTATAAATAAGGAATTCATCAACTATATGTGTTTTTCAAAAGTAAGAAACAGAATGAATTATTAAGTGAGTGAATGCAGATAGACAAGAAAGGATTTCAAGTTATTCCAATGTTCAGAAGTTGGCAAGATGAGAAGGAACCAACAAAGGAGATGGAGGAGGAACAGCAGGTAGATTAGAAGGAAATTTTTATATTCTTGAAGCCAAGTACAGAATGAGTTTAAAGAAGGAGGAAGTAATAAACTTTTGCCAACACTGATGATTACTTAAGAAAAGGGAGTGTTGAGAGTTGCCTGTTGTGTTTAGCAATGTAGAAATGCAAAAGTGTGTTCAACAAAGTGATAGAAGCAAAAGCTTTATTGGGATGGATTCCAAATAGAGAAGAACATGAACAATTGGAGACCAGTATAGAAAAACTTTTCAAAACCTTTGCTGTGAAAAACAACAGAAAAGGTGGTATCATGAAAATTCTCTCTGTAATGGGAATTATGAATTGTTTATAAGCTGATAGCAATGAATCAATAGAGAAATCAAAAGTAATTTGTAGGAGATGGCACAACTGCTGGTTCACTATGCGTAAGTATGTAAGAAGTGATGGGATTAATTAAAAGTGGAGGGACCAACTTTGAGAGCATGAAAAGTTCATTTATGTAACTGAAAGAAGGCAGGGTATGTGGGTGTGTATGGATGTTGGATCTGGTGGAATACATTCTGGAACTTCTGTTTTGGTGTGTGTATATGTCAGGAAAATGAAAAAATAAGGTCATTAACTGACAGTGAAGATAGAGAAGGAAGGAATGAGAACAGTAAACAAAGTATGAATTATTCATCTAGGAGAATGAGCAAGTACACAGAGCAGCAAAACATGGCAGAAAGAGCATAGCATCGCATTCCCACTTGAGGCATACAGTCATGATCTTCAAGGGAGAAAAGTCAGCGTGAATTTTTCTTTGTCACTGTTTAGCAGCATGGGTGATGTCAAAGAGTTAGATTTAACCAGAATTTGGGCTTTGCATGGTAAGTGTGACAGAGTGAACAGAAAGGCAGTGAACTGAATGTTGAGGTTGGTCTGGTGGATGGAATTTACCCATTTACTTCAACTTCCTTCTAGGAAGCCTTCTGACATTGGTGAAGTTGCAAAAGTAAAATCTACATTTTCTAGATACCCTGGGATCTAAGTTCCAGATGCCAATTAGATTATATAGAATAAATCTCTTTCTGGGAGAGATGAGAGCTTTCTTCCTGCTACTTTTGTATGTTTTCGGCTGGCAAGTAAGGTTGTAGAGTTTTGGGATTTTCAGAAGCAACACTATAGAGTTAACTCAGTTAGAGTTTGGAAACAGTTTCAGCAGAGATAGTGGCTAGACAGTGTCAACGCATCCATTTAACAAACTCTTATGTGTAGAGAGAAACATCTGAGACAGAAGAAGAGATTTCCTGATCCTGGATTCCTAAACTTTTGTTCACAATTACAGTTCACAGTTTATGTTCTAAAAGCACATTGTTCAATACTGCCTCCTAATTCCTTTCTTCTCTGATTGTAGAAGGGTTGGTAGCTCTTCAGCTATCAGGCTGCTGTGCCTTTCAAACATGAACCATTGGACAGTCTCTGTGTATGCTTAGGATGACCTCAGATAGCAGATACCCAGAACAATCCTGGGTTACAGACTATTGTCCTGTTTATTACTAGTATTTCATTTAACTTTCTGAAGTATTTTGACAAAAAACGATAAATTTATGGTCACTGTAACCCCTTTGGAAACCTAGATCAAGAAAATGTAAATGCTTTAATCAATAGCACTAGTCAGAAGAATTTGAAAATCCATTTTAGATGGGAAGGACTCCACTAAAATAAAATTGACATCATTTTTCCCTAAATCTTTGTAAATTTTCTAATTGAATTTAATTTGTAAACCTCCTGAGTAAAAAGTAATATTTAATTCTATATTCTATGTAATTTTATGATTTATAAATATTGGCAATAGTTTGCCTACATAGCATTTTTTAATGCCTTTTCTATATTTAGGGTCTTCTTCATTTTAGGGGTTTTAGTGGAATGCAGAAATCACTTCAGAACCCAGATAATTTTTTCCAGCCTCTCTTGTTGAAACGTAGAGGTGAATAGGGCAGACTCCACGAATCACCTACATCTACCTGAGATCTTTGACTCCTAGGCCAGTTAGGTAAAGAAAGAAGTAACTTATGAAATCTGTTCCAGGAGAATGGCAGCTGCTTCAAAGGTTTCCATGAGCATTGGTGGCATTCCACTGGACCAGACTGGCTTTAGAGGTTTATTCCTGGCTCTATAAAATGTAACTCTATTTCTGTCCATTTTGGAAATACTTAATACATTTCTTTAGCCTAAAGTACTCATAATTATTTTCTATTTTGGAAACGAATAATAATGTCAATCTTACAACTATAATAGTATCTATGGTAATATTTTTCTTATTTCTTTTTCTGACAATAAATGAGCACATACTGTGAGAGGCATATCATGGCTATAAGGTAAATGGTAGCCATAAAGCCCATCCAAACATCTTGCAGGGCTGACACTACGCATCAGTTAACAACATGATACAACCTGGCCTGAGGATTTCCAGCACTGGGCTGGGGACTACTGAGTCTCCATGACAATGGGATCTAACCACCCTGGTTGCCTAAATACAAGGCCACTTTAGCACAAATGCAACTTTCATTAACTTTAAAATAAAGCTCACCCTTACGTGAAAAGCTTAAACTCCCTGTATGGAAGAAATACCTGGTGAATGACCCAGACTACGTACAGGTATAAAATCAGGGGAAGAATCCCACAAACTCTGAGAACGGTCTCTGGATGAAGACCCTTCCGGTCAGGCAGTCGTCTGATTCCTGACTGTATCTGGCACATTCCACTGGTCTGCTCCCACTATGGGTCTTGTATGAAGGCTGCCAGAGTAAACTGACTGAACATCAAGACACTGTCCAAGACTCATCTTTGACAGGAATTGGAATGAAGGGGAGGAGTAGCCCCTGCACAAGCCGTTAAACTAAGGCCACCCAAAACCCTAGAGCACAACGATGAGATAAGTCACTAAATGGACTGACAGTAAATGAGCACTGAAGAAAATGCAGTCAAGGTCAAATTTGAAATTCAGAAGAAAATTTTTAAATAAAATAAATTTTGCGATAGGATTATATTCAGACAGTACATGGTAACTTAGAGTGGTATATTACGTATTATTTCTTAATATCATTACTTATCAGATAATCTTGCCCACTCCGGATTTCTGAAGAATAGCATTTGTTTACATACTGATTGCCACATCTTATAGGGCAAAAAGGTAAATTTTAAAATCACATTTCCATTTGAAACTTGAAACTTTTCCACCAATTGGATTTATTACCTATGTGATCAGCCTCTTACGCTTAGTTTCCTTTTCTATTAAGTAGTGTATTAATATCCACTGCAAAGAATAAGTTAGACATTGAGGCTGTGTTTAAATAATCTAGTATAATGCCTCAGTTTTTAATTTACCTCCCTCTTACATTTCTTCCAAAGCATAAATTAAGGTAATTTTAATTTAACAACATATCTAAGAGTTACTCTGATTCCATTTAAAATGCTAATTAGATAACATTTTGTCTACACAATTAACATTATATTGATATTTTATTTTTATGGTATTAAAGTCAGTGCAGGAGTCATTGCCTCCAAGTTTTAACTTGTCAAGGTAAAGGTTAAATTTTTAAACTTTGTGTAATATTTTAATTATATAATTTACTTATTTGCTCATTTGTCTTTAATCAAATATTTCTTATTATCACTCTTCATGAATAACTCCATATGTTCCACCAACAGTAGTATTTTAATTAAGCATTCCAACGTTTACTTCCCCAAATCAACTTTCCTCTTCTGTTATTGAATTCTGTATATAGTGTTTCAAATTTGATTGATTCCTTTGTGAAACCAATTGTTTGTTTTTCTTGTCCAAAACCATGGAATGGTTAGTTTTTCAAACTAGCATCCTTTTTTTGGTATCATTCTCAGGCTCTTTCTTCAAGATAATTATCTTTTGCTTTTTCTAAGAGTTTAAAGAGTTTATTCTATTTTCCGCTGGAAGTAAAAACACATCATAGCATTAATAACAGATATGTTTAGGGGATACATTTTAAGGTTTTCCTATTTTCATTATAAATGAAAGGCTATAGAAATATCATCATGTATACCATAAATAAACAGAATCAATTTAAATGGTTATAATTGTTCTGGCTGAATCTCATATTCACTTTAGGAACATAAAGTAAATCCTATTTCTTATCTATGCATACACTTTAAGGTACTGGAATATTTTAAAATTTAATACATTTAGTTTATTTAAATTATATCCCTTAAATCAAAGTGTCTGAGATAATCCCTTATGTGAGAGACAAAAAGTGTTAAAATAGAAAATATGAGCTTTGTGTTAAAAATGACTGTTGTTCAGAAGGCATATGAATAATTTGAGGGAAAAATTACACACTCTGGCTTTGAAAGATTTGTCATTGATTTTGGTCACATCACTACAGCTGGAATCAATAGTGACTGGACTGCAGCTACACAGAAGTGCTGCAAATGGACTTTGGCAGTGTACTCCAAAAGGTCTTCAGGAAATGAGACTGGAAGGAGAGATCCATCTGGAGAAGGATCAAGGCTTTAATTTTAAAGACTTTCCAGTAACCCCATAAACTAAATATGACACAAAACACAGAGTATGGCCTAACTTGTCCCTATGGAACAATTTGAATTATGGCGCCATTCGTATATTACTTCAAGGATCTCTTGGCTAGGAAAAGAGAAAAGGAAATGATTTCCTATCTCTGCTGTTGTCTAAGATTTGCGTGTTCATACACTGAAAATCACTATGCTGTACATTGGCATTCTTAAATGTCAAGGTTCATACATTACCTCAAGGTCTGGTAAAAATGTCGATTCTGATTCACGTTGCTATGGGGTGAGGTTTAAGAGTCTGCATCTCTAGCAAGCTGCCAGGTGAGACTGATGCTGCTGGTCCACACAGACCCCTTGGCCCACAAATTGTTTGCTTAGCAAGCAAGAGTTTAAGGAGTCAAGGAACGCCAGTAGAAAAGGAAAATGAGAAAAGGATATGCTTTATCTTTACTTGGAACAACAGAGGCCAAAAGGTAGAACCAACCTATAAATATTGTCCTTTTTAACATCCTTAAACAGGATTCTATTTTCCCTCTGCTGGCTTCACTTGTCTTTATATATTTCTTACCTAGGAATACCCATTTTTTTTTTTTACCAATTTAGGTAAATAATCTCTAAAAAATTGATCATTAAAAGCATGGGAAAAGGTTTATGTTTGGATATTAATGATGGAAACTTATATAATTAGTATTTTTTATATGACCATTCAATCTCTCTATGTAGAAAAATGATCAACTTGGCACCTAGTTGTGACGTTTTCAAAGCTATTATTTACCAACTGTGTGAACTACTTGCATGTGGAAAGTTATGTCTTGTTAGTGGGCTCCAGTTAAATGAATCTGGATATAGTTATTCCTACAGACTGGGAAAATCAATAAGAATGAAGTTTCTATATATCTATTTTTCACTTTAAACATTTGTCTCTTTTTCTTCTCCAACAATATATTATAAACTAAACTAAATATACCAAAATATAATAAATAAAATCCTGGAAATTTTTCCTGAGGAACAAATGAGCTATTACCTCATTAAGTCTTAATAGCTACAGATACTGGTTAAATTTATCAGGTGCACATATATAGATTTCAAATATACATCTGTTCCTATTACGATTTTCAACTAAACTTCTCCAGTTTAATTTTGGTTATGTAAATACATTCAAGATATTTAATTATAATGTGTATAGTACATTTTAAATGAAAGAAAATCTTAACTTATGGCATTATTATTGGAAATGTTATTCTTCTCTATTTAACATATTAAATACAATGAAAACATTTTGAGGGTTAACTAAGCAAGCAATCATAATTTAGTAGAGCAAATTTGAGGAAAGTAATTCTTCCCATAGGAATTGATTTTAAGCCAATTCTTAGAGATTGATCTTTGAATCATTAACAAAATATCAAAGTCTAGTTAATACCTATTTGATGGTAAGTACATGTGGTGCTTGTTTTTCCATTCTTGGGATACTTCACTTAGTAGAATGGGCTCCAGCTCTGTCCAGGATAATACAAGAGGTGCTAGATCACCATTGTTTTATGTGACTGAGCAGAACTCTATGGTATACACATACCACATTTTATTAATCCACTCATGTATTGATGAGCACTTGGGTCATTTCCACATCTTAAAAGTCCCAAAACAATAAATGCTGGATTTTTGTTTTAATTCTCTATTTTATCTATATGTAACAAATGTAAAGTCAGAAAAATAAGTGAGGATACAAACAAATGCTATGTTACACAAAGTTTTATTTTTTGTCTTCTTTTGGTAACACAGTATTTGAAGCATTAAGTAGTAGAGGAGAAGTGTGTCTGAGACGTCAATTACTTCCTAATTTTGTCATGTTGGACAGCTGAATCAATTGTTCTGAGCCTCAGTTTCCCCATCTAAAATATGGGTAACTCTTACATAGGGTTGGTTTGTTGATATTGATACAATGTACCTAAAAGTACTTGAAATTGGGACAAAATATGATATAAATACAAAGTATGAGTTACAAAAATCTTTATAACCTAGAAATTAAGCATGTAGGCGCAGATATTTGTCAAGTAGCTTACACAAGCCATATAATATCCTATCTATAAAATTAACATGAAAATACCATTTATCTCATACTGCTGTGAAGATAAAACAAGATAACCCATATTAAAGTTGTTCAGCATAGTTTGTATAAGTACACAATGAATGCCTGCAATTATAAGTATAGGACATAGCATAAACCATGATTTCTCAGTCAGTCAGGAATAAAAGCACCTCCTTAAGAACAGCTAAAGTGAGAGACAAAATAAACAAAAAAATGATACCACAAAGGTTGCCAATTATCTTGTGGAATATTAATGCTCATTTTATGCTGATGCTGCCTTAATGTTAATTAGAAATCCAGAGTCTTCCTTTGTGCATATAATGAATATTCTTTCTCATGCTCTACTTATTTGTCCCTGGCAGTTACTAAATTAATTACTTCAAATCTGAGCTCACACAAGTTTTAACTCTTTATGTTTGTACTAAATGTAAAATTTAAATTTGGTACACCAAAGCATTTTCAGCATCAGTTTAAGTATGTAAAAGAAACATCTGTAAAATATGATTAAAGGTCTTTTGAACAAAACCATGTAGCAGATACAAGAAGATTTGACAATAAAAGTCCTACAAGAGTTGAATTTGATCAAAAGATGTCAACTGAATTTGCTTCATACTGGTATTTCTCGGCTTCTGTATTCATACAACATACAAACTTGAAATAAAATATATTAGTAACTTTTAGGAACATGAAATCTACCATTTCCTCAGCTGAAAATGAGTAAGACTTCATTAAATTTATATGAAGATATAAAACTTAATATCCTTAGCAACCTTCTTCTTGGGTGTCAACTTAGTATGCGGTGTGTGTGTATGTGTGGTGTGTGTGTGTATATATATATATGTATACATGTATACATATATATATATACACACACACACCACATAGAAGACATTATTAAAAATTTCCAGCAGATTTTATTATCAATCATCAAAATCTCTGGTATTTTGTCTTAATAGCAATTTGTATATGTCAGCCAGGGCTGCCATATTAAAATATCACAGACTGAGTGGCTTCAATAACAGAAATTTATTTCTAACAATTCTAGAGCCTGAGAAGTACAAGATCAAGGTGCTAGCAGGATTCGTACTGGTTGAGGCCTCTTTCCTTATCTTGCAGATGGCTGTCTTCTCACTGTGTGCTCATGTGGCCTTTCCCTGGGCACACACAGGCCTGGTGTCTCTTCCTCTTACAAGGACACAAATCCTATTTGATTAGAGCCCACCTGTATGGCCTCACTTAACCTTAACTACCTCCTTTCAGGCTTTATCTCTAAACACTGTCATAATGGGGGGTTAGGACTTCAACATATGAATGTTCAGGGGAAAATATTCAGTCCATAACACCTTATAAAAAAGTCAACATCTTCTCCAAAATAGTTAATAAATTGAACTGTTACTTTCCAATCAAATATTTTTGACCTAGCCTATGAATATTGAGTGCATATATATTATACATAATACATATTTTCATATTGTAAAATATAAATATAATAAATAATCAAAAGAATAACATAAAATATATATATTTTTAACCTTTCACTGTTGTTTAATTTCACTGATGTTATTTATGTTTTGGAGCAAATAATCTTCTTGCTTTATCCTTTGATATTGGTTTAGGCTGGGATAGATTTGATACCTCACTAGGTGAATAATAAATTTCTGTTTTTGATTTGCATCACTTTGAGAACACATTCACATTCATTAACAACTTAGCATCACAAAATGCTATTGAACTATCGTAACACTAAAGAAAAACCTAGGGAAAAGTGATTTACACAGAAAACACATTTCCTAAAATGGAGTATTATTCAGCCTCAAAGAGAAATAAATTTTTTATGCATGCTCCAACATGGATGAACTTGAAGACATCGTGCTAAGTGAAATGAGCCAGACACAGAAGAACAAATGTATGATTCCACTTATATGAGGTACCCAGGGTAGTCAAATTCACAGACACAGAAAACAGAATGGTGGTATCCAGGGGCTGGAAGTAGGTAGGGGGAAATGAAGAGTTATTGGATGCAGAGTTTCAGTTTGGGAAGATGAAAAATTTCTAGAGATGGATGATGATGATGGATGTACAACAATGTGAATTTGGTTAATGTCAATGAACTGTACACTTTAAAATGTATATAATTTACCTTTAAAAAGATAAAGATTATGTTATGTATATTTTACCACAATAAAAATGTTTTCAAAGAAAAGAGATATTCCAATATCCTTTAAAATAAATGGATTCATGGTAATGGGAGGAAAGTACACACCTTAAAATGAGTTCATTAAATTAAACATGACAACAAAGAAAAGTATAACTAACGAAACTTTTCTTGCGCAATATTTTCTTCAAAGTTTTTACGTTGGTTTTAATCACTTTTATTATGAAGAATTATTTTTTAAATAACATTATTTCTCATTCTTCATTATTGACCAAGGTAGACTTCAATCTCTCCAAGACTACTTTAGTGTATTCAAGATAAACTATTCCTATAATATTTTATATGCTCTCGGAGCAAAATAATAAATTTCCTAGCTTGAAACATTTAAAAATTTGAAGGACTATATATATATATGCATATATATAAACATACACACATTTATGTATATGTGTGTGTGTTAGATGAAGAAAAAGGACCACAATGTTTTCCTAACTACAACTGATTACAGGCAATAGACTAAATAAAAAGTATATCCAATATAGTGAACATTATAATATCTAAAATGATATGATAGTGCTCATTTCTTAATTGCTTAGATAAGAACATAGGCCTATCTAAAGTTATAGGGCCATTATCCTAGAACAAGAAAAACCTTTTAAAATACGTTCTCATGTTTTACATCTCCCCAAACAATACCATCTTTATTATGTACCGTGGGGAAATTGAAAAGGTAAATAATAGAATAATGTGCTCAGCTTCACAGAATTATCCTGAGTTCTCCTGGGAAAATGTGCCCTTGTAATGGACATCCCCTTTCCATATTCAGACAGATCATCAATTCCCTAAAATTGATTAAATTAAAGAAGCATGTTCTCTAATGATGACGAACAATGCTTTCATATTTGACTGCTAAGATATAATCAGGGAAAATTCAATTGAATATATTTCTTATTAATTTTTCTACATTAATGAAGCAGTAACATGGACAATATAATAACAATCTATCTGGATTTGAGGAAAGCTTTTATTCTCTTACACAAAGTTGATTGATCTGTAAGGACAGAATGAACATAGAAAAAGAAGAGACCTACTGAAATGGATGGGAAATAGTTTCAAGTGTGGAGATAGACATTATCAATAAAAGGATTGAAAACAGGCAAACAAACAACCCTCACCCTCGCCTCGCCCCCAAAATAAAAAGCAACCTGACAGATAATATAGCAGAGGACAATCAAGGAGAAGTGTCCTTTAAGTAGAATCACCGTTGCTAAGATTTGACTGCAAGAAATACCTTTCAAAATGGAAAAAAAAAATGTACTAAGTAATCAGATTAAATTAAAACAGAGGTAACATATCTATTCTGTTTAATTTAAGTAATTTATCCCAATTATCTTTATAAAGTAAAGGATTACTGGTATGACTTTTACATTTAAAATGGATTTTCATATACTACAATCCTTTAAATGTGTGATGGTTAATTTTATCTGCCAACTTGACTAGGCCACAGGATGCCCAGGTATCTTTTTAAATATTATTTATGGACGTGTCTGTGGGGGTGTTTCCAGAAGAGATTGGCATTTGAATTGGTAGACTGAGTAAAGAACATGCCCGATATTGGTGGGCATCATCTAAGCCACGGAAGTCCCAAATACAACAAAAAAGGCAGCAAGAGGTTGAATTCTCTCTCTGGGTGAGTACTTGAGCTGCAATGTAGCTTTTCTACTCCTCTTGGATTGTGACTTGTACCACTAGCATTCCTGGTTCTCAGGCTTTGAAATTGGACTGGAATTAACACCACCATGTTTCCTGGGTCTCCAGCTTACAGATCAGGGGATTCTCAGCTTCCATGATTGTGTGAGCCAATTCTTTATATTAATAATGGATCTCATTCTGAATTTACTAGTGTCCATTTCTCTGGAGAAGTCTGACTCATACAAAACTGGAATAATCAGAAAACCCACTTCAAAATAGCCAAAACAGCAAGAAAATTTATATTTTTCACCTAAAGATCCCAAACACAGCCTAGATGCCCACACATAATTTCATCAGCAATTCAGTAATATCAAACACCAAGATTATTTCCATCTTCTTATTCCACCCTTCTTATCATAAGTTTCATTCTTTCTAAGCATGTTTTTCCTCATGAGTGTATACTGTCTGTCATTGTTGTTTGGGTAACAGCCAAATACAAGCAACTGATACCCTAATGACCAAGAAACAATAGTTTCCTGTGTTTTATATTAGGAATGACAAAATCTCTCCACCTGCTTGATATATTTTAATGTATGCCTGCTTGGACAGAACTAGATTACACGCTCACTCCTGTAGTAGCCTCTGGCAAGACAGAAAAGGGATTCATATGACTAGCTATAAATAACCATCTGAGATGACATGGATATTTAGAGATCCACTACCATGAACCCAAAGGAGGTCTTTCATATATAAACACAATTTTAGAAATTTTAAAAACATTTTATTCCATTTCTTTAAAATTTCTTTTAGAGAAAGGGTCTTACTATGCTGTTCAGTTGGACTCAAACATCTCAGCTCAGGAGATCTTCCACCTCAGCCTCCCTAGTAGCTGGCACTACAGGTACGCTTCACTATACTGAGCTCAAAATGTTTTATAGCAAACTCAAAATTGTTTTCTATGTTGTTAGAGATATAAAAGGTCTACAGTGATCAATTTTCTGACATATTTAGTAAATTTTAAATTTTAGAGTAAAAACTAAAGGTAGCTAAAAGAATTTGAGTATTTCTGAATTGCATGTAGTTTGAATTATTTTTATATATAATGGAACAGTCATTTACTTTTTCACTTCTCATGGAGAAATTAAAACACTTTCTCCATTTTATTCATTTATGTCCTATGTCCACATATATTCATCTGAGTCATTTATTTATTCTTTTTTTTGTTCCAACTTTTAATCAGTATTTAAATTCTATTATAGTCACTGTCCTGACCTACTAAGCATTTCTTAACCTGATTTTTCTTTATAATTCAACACACTCATTTGGCTTTTTCTTTATGTAAACTTAACTTTTTATACTTTTCTTCTATTGTAGAATCTTTCTATAAGAATTCTTTTAAAACCTCTATTCAAATTAATAAAGCATTAAGTATGAAAGTTGTATTCTTTTTAAGGTATTCTGTATGTATACCAAGAAAAAGATACATCAAAAGGGAGATATAAAGAAGTTCAGAAAGTATAGATTTAGTATTATATTTCTTTTAATTATTTTTACTTAGATATGCTATTTTCATTCTTTTGGAGAAATAAATTTTATCGTATCTGGTATTTGCAGATTTATATATTATCAATGATTACCAAGAAAAAATGATTGCCTTTTTCTCCAATTACCCTTTTAGCCTCCTGTATCTCTACAGAGTATCCCAAGATTTTTCATTTGTTTCTGACAGTAAAGCTCTTGGTACCTCACATAGCATACAGCATATTCATTACACACTTTGTATGTATTTATTAATTAACTCACTAACATTTGCTTCGAAGGAAGTACCTAAGGGTACCCCTGTAAAAGTAGAGAATCTGGGATTAGCTCTCAAAAATCTCAGACATCTACATGTATGCTTCTGAGCCTGGTATTTCAGTGATTATTGTTAAGCCAGTAAAGCTGCTATCCAATCTTGTTGTGTCCTTACTTAATGCAAGGCTGATGTAGAAAGAGCTGTTATTAAATTGTGAAGCAGTGTGTTGGGTAAAGGATCTATGAATCTTGCTAAGATCTGTCAAAATTGAGCAGCTAATAATCCTGTAGAAAGCCTAGACAGCACAGTGCATGTGAGCCCAGGGTGAAGAGTTTATCTTTATTACCCTTTTTAAAGTATCTCTCAATCTTGTTGAATTGCAAAAGTTAGATAACCCTGTGGCCACATGATCTATTCTTGGAATAGAGAAAAAATAAGCAGAACTTGTAAGACTATTTGTTGCTGTTGACAAAGCGAAACATTCCAACAAGACATCACTTATTTTAAAAATCACAGAAGCAAGAATCAAAATACCTGAGTTTTAAAAACACTCTTTTTTGCTTACTAGCTTTGTAAATATGGTATATACATTTGTCAGGTATTAATTGGCTGAAAGGAATAGAAACCTGTGTAGGGAGACTTAGGTAGGAAGGCCGAAGATAGGTTACCCATATAAACCAGATATAGCCAAATCTTCTAAACCATTGGGATCTATCCTTCCTTAATTCCTAAATGTTATAACTCCAGTTTCCGTCTCAAGTCCAGTTTCCACCTCAAGTCCTATGTATGCTATGCTAAGTCCAACACTAGGGCCACCCTTAGGATCCATGGGTTCCTTGGCAAAAGTTCGTTTGTGGACACAATGAGCCTCACACTCTTTATCACCAAAGATGTCGTTCCTAAGTAATTTCACATCTCATAAGAAAAAGGGAGCAATACTGTTATTATTCACAGTGGAATGGCTATTTGGAACCTGTTTATAATAAAGAAATATAGAACTTCTTGCATCTAAAGTACTTAATTCCATGTATTTCATCCTGGTTATATTGCTACTCCTGACCCTACTTTATCCTTCCTTCCTCTCACACAAACTGGCTTCCTACTGACTCCCTGAGAAGCTGTTACTGGACCTCATTGATGACCACTAATAAAAATCTTCCACAGAGTACACATAAAAATGTGAACAACAATGTATTGCATTTACTGTTTGAAATTTTATAGTGAAGAAATACAACAATGCATCTTCAAACTGTTTCTATTGAATGTTTTAGATGTGCTATATTATTTTTTTGGAGATTTAAGCTTTTATACTACTATTCTGTTGCTTGGAAGAAGCATCTTCTTTGTCTAGTATAGAAAATGATGGCTTAAATTCAAAGCCACATTTAATGTAATCTACAGAATAAACAGAATAACATTTTTATTGTATTCACCATATTCTTTTTTGTAGTAAACATGGTAAATCTTTACTTCATTATCAATTATTTTTATTATTAGTGGTAGGATTTTTTATTTTTATTTCAATAGATGTAGGGGCACAAGTGTTTTTTTGATACACAGATGAATTGTGCAGTGGGAAAGTCAAGGCTTTTAGAGTATCCATCACCCAAGTACTATGCATTGTATTCGATAGGTACTTTTTGACCCTTCAGACCCATCCCACTGTCCCTCCTTTTGAGTCTCCAAAGTCCATTAAACCTATATGACCACATACTCCCATCACTTAGCTCCCACTCATAAAAATTATTTAAGGGTAAAGTGTGTGATGTTGAAATTTAAAACTATCGTATACTCCTATATCAAATACCAGATGTCAACATTGGTGACTAACGAATTTAGCATATTTATCAAATTTAGAACATTGAAGTTAGTTGCAAAGAGAAATGTAATAGATGACAATGTTATAGATTGAATTTTTGTCCCCCAACATTCCTGTGTTGAAGTCCTATACTCCAGTGTGACTATATGGAGGAAAGTATAAAAGGAAGCAATGGAAGGTCCTAAGGGTGGGCTCTTAACTCAATAAGGCTGCTATCCATGTAAGAAAAGAAAGAGATGCCGGGAGGGCAAGCACATGGACAAAAGGCCATGTGAGGCTGCACAGTCAGAAAGCAGCAGTTTACAAGCCAGGACATCTCACCAGAAACCCACCCTGCTGGCACCATATCTTGGAATTCTAAGCCTCCAGAACTGAGACAAAATGAATTTCTGTTGTGTAAGCCTCCCACTAGGTGGTATTCTGTCATAGTAGGCTCAGCAGACTAAGATAGACAATAAATCAATCTTGCAATGTTTCACATATTTTGACATCATTATTATTAATGTTTTTAAGGCCCTATGAAAATAAATTTAAAGTTTCAAATTTTAATAAAATAATGCAAATTGTTAGTTTTTATTAATGAATTTGAATCTCATGGTAATTATGAAGTATAGCTTGCAGATAAATACAGTATGAATAAAAACAAAATAAAACAATTAACTAGATTTTCAATTTGGCATTTCTGAACATTTATGACACGGTAGAGAACAGTGAAGTCCCGTTATCTGTTCTGCATAAAAAGGTGTTTGACAACCAAATATATTTGAGAAATTTTACATATAAAAGCTGTTGGCAAGAAGTAATTCAGAAGGGAAACTGTTTAAATTTGTTCAGCCAAGAGTTTTTCAAACTTTTTGGATGTGGATCCTTATAGCTACACATTTGAACATTCTAGGAAACTAATGTTCTGTGGAACACACTCTGGAAAAGGCTGTCATAGAAAAATCTTAGCATGTATTAGGAAACAATATAAAACATGACTTGGTTAATTATTATATCATGAAGTCGACAGAAAATTACTGGGCTATGAAGCTTGCCTATCCACTGGTGGGAGTACATGAAAAAGCAGTAAGAAGACCTACTTAGTGGCTGGTGTTTAGAAATATCTTATTCTGCAGTTTATAATTGAAGCACTTAGTAAAAACTCTGACTAGACATAAAGATGACTAGGTATCAAGTTGGAAGTTTGCGTAATTATATTTTAAATACTTTCTGCTTACAGTGAATATTGGTCCTAGGAATGAGACGGAGGTCACACACTGAAGCTTCAAGTCTTCACCCATTAGAACAGTGGTCACTAAACTTCTTTAAAGGGTCAGATAGGAAGTACTTCAGACTTTGTGTTCTATGATTTTTATTGTAACTACCCAACATTGCCATTGTAGCACTGAAAGCAGTTATAAACAATGCTTAAACAAATGACCATGACTACATTCAAATAAAACCTTATCTATGATCACTGAAGTTTGAATTTCATGTAATTTTCACATCATAAAGTGCTATTCCTCTTTTGATTTTTTTCAAACACTTAAAAGTATAAAACAATTCTTAGCTCACAGAATATATATAAAATAACAGACAGTGAGCAGGACTTAGCCTATAGTTTTCTGAGCCCTCTTTTTAGAAGAAAAAGTTGAGTAATGAGAGCATCTAATAGGTCTTATTTCAGAAACCAATTTTAGTATTAGAATGTCTCTCCTTTTGAGTGAACAATTTAATTGTCTAAAACTAGGTTATTGACCTATTGGCTTCAGAGCATGAGCAACAGATACAATTCAGTCATTTTTTTTTTTTTAAAGAGGAGATAACCCCATATTTGAGGACTGTATTCACACACATACAGGTAATGGCTAAATTAAGAATGAAGATAAGAGGATAATGGAGTCAATGGAATATTATTTGGAAAGTAAAAATTAGTTCCTTTATGTGTAAAGTTTACTGGAATTTTCAGAGTACATTAGTACCAATTGGGAGAAACTTATCTCTCAAGAAGAGTTGTTCATGATAGGAAAAGTGCTCTTTAAAAGTCACTTGGGACCATGAAAACACTCATTTGAAATATACATGCTTATTATGTATCTTAATGGGTTTAATTGAAAAGTTTAATAAATTTAGATCTTGCAGAAGTAATTGAAAAAGTGATGGATAATGCTAATAATATGTTAAAAGCAGTAAAGATCTTGAAGTAGCTAATTCTATGGATATCTTGGGAGGTTGTAAGGACTTATGACAGTGGTTATGTCAGCTCAAAACCAAACATCTGGATGCAAAATGAACCATTCAGTCAATTATCCCACAGCTCTCATGTTCGGGACAAGTATCTAGAAGATTCAGTGGAATATTCACATCTTATATGAACTAGTAGTATCTATGAGTTATAATACAACAGAAGCCCTATTATGGGGATAAAAATGAGTCAGATTTTCTGAGCTGCCTTTTGCGATATACATCACCAATTTTATCGTGAAAGTGTAGTAGTTTCTAGGTTAAAGAACAACAATGATTAATATAATATATAATAGTAGTAGCAGCATCAAAAGAATAAATTGACATTTTGAGTTCAGAATTCCCCTGTTCTGTATTCTCCAGCTCACCTTTCTGATTTAGGCAGGCAAAGGACGACAGCTGAAAACTGAGCCACCAAGTAGCTTTCTCAGTGTTACCCAAAATATGGAATAGAGGAAGAATTAATCAATTTTCTGATTACCAAATGTATCTCACCCTCTCAGTATTTTCACTTGTAGGATGGTTTACAAGTGAATTATCTCATTTTATTATCAGACTTTTAAAAAAATCCCATATGACAAATGACTTAGAGAAATTAAGTGACTTGAAGTTACAGAACCAGTAAGTTGGCAGGTACTGGACTCAGTTTTTCTGACCCTTATTCAAAATATCATTTTGTGAAATCAATAACAGGAGAAACTTCAGACACTACAAATACATGGAAATTAAACAGCAAGCCTTTGAATAGCCAATGGTTCAATAAAAAAATTAAAAGAGAAATTTAGAAATTTTTGGACATAAATGAAAATGAAAACACAATATATCAAAACCTACGGGATACAGCAAAAGTAGTTCTTTTTTTTTTTTTTTTTTTGAGATGGAGTCTCACTCTGTCACCTGGGCTCAAGTTCCGTGGCATCAGCCTAGCTCACAGCAACCTCAAACTCCTGGGCTCAAGTAAGTCTCCTGTCTCAGCCTCCTGAGTAGCTGGGATTACAGGCACATGCCACCATGCCTGGCTAATATTTCTATTTTTAGTAGAGACAGGTGTCTCGCTCTTGCTCAGGATGGTCTTGAACTCCTGAGCTCAAGCTATCCTCCCTCCTCGGCCTCCCAGAGTGCTAGGATTACAGGCGTGAGCCACCACAGCTGACCAAAGGCAGTTCAAAGAGAGAAGTTTATAGCAATAAATGCCTACATCAAAAAAGCAGAAGGATCTCAAAGTTGCACCTCCAGGAATTAGGAAAACAAGAACAAACTAATCCAAAATTAATATAAGGAAGGAAATAATAAAGATCAGAACAGAAACAAATGAAATAAAGACTAAAAAAAATAAGAGATCAACGAAACAAAGAGATGGATTTTTTAAAAGATAAAAAAAAATTGACAAACTTTCACCAGACTAGCTAAAAAAAATAGACTCAAAGAATTGAAATCAGAGATAAAAAGGGGACATTACAACTGATGCCACAAAAATGCAAAGGATCATAAATCCTATTATGATTACCATAACAATTATACACAAACAGGAAAACTTAAAAGAAATGGCTAAATTCCTGTACACATAGAACCCACCAGGAATGAATCATAAACAGAAAATCTGAACAGATCAATAATGAGTAACACAATTTTATCGGTAATAAAAAGTCACCCATTACAGAAAAGCGCAGGACCTCATGGCTTCAGTGCTAAATTTTACTAAACATTTAAAGAATTAGTATCTATTCTATTCTGTTTCAAAAAATTGAAGAGGACAAAATACTATCAAATTCATTTTACAAGATCAGCATTACCCTAATATCAAAACAAGACAAGGACATGACAAAAAAGAAAACTACAGATCAATATCCCCGATGAACACAGATGCAAAAATTCTCAAAAAAAATACAAGCAAACCAAATTCAAGAACACATTTAAAAGATTATTCACCATGATCATGTGGGATTCATACCAGGGATGCAAGGAAGTTTCAGCAAACACAAATTAATAAACTTTATGCATCACATTAATGGAATGAAGGATAAAATCTATAGGATAATTTCAGTAGATACAAAAAACGTATTTGACAAAACTCAAATTTTACCCTTCAAGATAAAAACTCTCAACGAATTAGGTATAGAAGGAATGTACCACAAAACAATAAAGGCCACATATGACAAATCCACAGCTACTATCATACGGAATGGGGAAAAGCTGAAAGCTTTTTCTGTAATATTTGGAAAAAAACAAGCATGCTCACTTTCTCCACTTCTGTTCCGCATAGCACTGAAATCTCTAGCCTAAGCAAGTCATACAGGAAAATCTGTCATTTGTTAAGCAGTATTACTCTATAAAACTCTAAAACTATCACTTTTAGAGATTAAATAATTTGATCTTCCAGTCTTAACCTTATTTAATTCAAAATGTTACTAAATTGGATTAACCAGTGTATTAAACAGAAGACTCAAGTACATTTTATCAGTTCTCCAAAATCAATTCCTTCTTCACAAAGCAAGTACCTACCACCTTCAAAGAAATGTGACTAGTAGCCCAAAGAACATGCATCACCCATGACAATTATCCTGAAATGGAGGGGAGAAAAAAGACCTGTTGTTTATTGACAGAAGGTCAAGAACGGTTGTAAAAGTACCTGTATCATTACATTTTACTCCTGCACCATGCATAGATGCTTAGACAACCGAAGAGAAAAGGCTATCCCTACAAAAGGACATACCATCCAAGTGTATTAACTCCATATTAAAAACTAGTATGAAAAATATTCTTTATTTAGGATTTATTGATTTATATTTCACTTTTGATCGACAGACTGAAAAAGTTTATTGCTATTTGTGTAACTTTAAATCATACATACAAAGATCTACCTAATCATGTGTTTAAAGAAAAGAAAGTATGAAATTAAAATAACAAGAAAAATGTTAAACACATCTTGCGTAATCTACTGGAATATTAATAACTCGTTTATCTTTGTTCTCAGTTCTCGTCCTAACTGACCTTTCAGCATCATTTTACACTACTGATAGCTCCTGTTCCCAGATGTACTTTCCTGCAATTGGCATCTAGGACACAATTTTCTTTCTCTTATTTTTTCCCTTTTATTTATCACTAATTGCTCCCAATCAGTCTCCTCTGATGCTTCTGCCTTTTTTCCTGGATCTTTAAATATTTAAGTTCCAGTCCCATGACTCAGGCTTCTTGTGGTTTCTTTCTTTCTGCATTCACTCACTTGGTGAACTCATCCAGTCTCACGCCTTTAAATACCATTAATATTGTGGTCCTCACAACTTTATTTCTCCAGCACATGCTTTTCTCCAAAATTCTTACTTTCATATGTCCAGCTGCATCTAATTTAATGAGTGTTAAAATACCCACATGTCCAAAGCTCAACTATTAGTCTTGCCCCCAGACCTGCCACATCTAGAGTCTACGCATCTTAACTGATGACAACTATATTCTTCAAGTTGCCAAGTCTAAAAATCTAGAAGCCATACTTGACTTCTTTTATTATCTTAAATGCTATATCTAACTCATCAGTAAATCCTGTTGGATCTACTTTCAAAATAGGATTTAACCATTTGTCACCAAATCTACAGCCACAAACCTAGTCTGAGCTACCATTATTCTACCATTATATAGCATTGACAGTTTATATTTTAGCATGACAGTTTTCACGCTTCTATTTTCTAATACTAAAGTCTATTTTCAACACAGAAACCAAAGTGATCCTTTAGGCAGATGGGGCAGACTAGGTTGAAGGTTTTTGTTTTTGGAATAGCCAAACAAAATGCATACAGTATTTCAATTTAATCCTGTTACATGTCATTACATGAAATTAATGGCAAATAATATGACAATAGCTTATAACCTATGGAAAAATATTTATGAGCAAGATAAACCATGCAAGAATATAAAATATGAATAAAATTAGGCAAAAGACCAAAAATGGACAATCTAGGGAGAAGCCTACTGACCTCCCAAATATTAACCTGCTGATAGGGCAGGTTAATAAGGGTGACTTTTAAAAATGTCATTAGAATAGAAGAATTAAAAAGAATGAAGCAATTTTTCCTTTTCTCCACGTTTTAGCCCTGTGATAGGGGGATTCTGAGTCAAACAGGGATGTGGGTCCTTGAGACTTGGGCTTCCTATTGCTCCCAGGGTAGAAATGACAGGCTTGCATCCTAAAAAAGAAGGACAACTGAAGTCCAAGAGGAAGCATCAGAGCTCTGAAACATTAGAGTCAGAGCGTTTAATACAAACTGACATGGTAAATTTCTCCAGGACTAAGGGAAGGGGCGATGTCAATGTCTTTAGGTTCCTGGAAGAGTGGAAAATGATTCTTTAGTGAAGAACCCCGGGTAGGTGACAGGATCTCAGGCAATTGATGGCAAGGTTCATAACAGCAGGAAAAAATCTACATGAGAAAACATAGGTACATTCGTTTTATTAACAAATAAATTTAAAAGTGTTGCTCTTTGGTACTGTCTGTTAATTTTATACTAGTAGTGGGCTATTTGGAATGGAGTGCAATATAGGATTATATACTAAATTCATGGCGTATAACTCAACTTTGCATAAAGAAAAGGAGACTTAATCAGTACTGGTAATAGAGCTTTATATGATAATTTTTCAAACAAACAAAATTCACAATAATCAATATGCATGGGTGCCACATAGGATTCTGTTGATTTTAAATTAATTTCTTTGTAAATAAAGCAGTAATTTGAAGCTCATTTAACCGTTCTGATAAATTATGGCATCTTTTGGTCCTGTGTACCGTCAAGTATGCTAATAATGAAAACTTCATTTAACCAGGGTTTTTATACTATGTAGAATATTTCTCTCTATACATAACTGAAATTTGCCCTGAAACACATTTTTACAAAATGATGAGATACTTAACAATTAAGATTCCAGTTTATTTTTCATAACACTTCCATAATTAAATATTAGTGTTAGTTTTCTGGTAGTTATATACATTTGCCTACATTCCTTTATTATCTTTTTTGTCTAGAACTTGAACTAAACCAGCAGTATTGATATCATGCTATAGAGATGTTCCATGAGAAAGCAAATTCTGATATGCAGGGTACATTCTTACTTTATTTTTTTTTTAATTTTTTGTGGGCTCCATACCAGATGTCCAAATTTGATCCAGTCCTCTAGATGCTAATCTGCTCTGCATGGACTGGATCTACTATAGAGGATTTGATGGTTATGCTATTACAATATTGAGGTATAGGAAAAGTTACATGTTCTTTATTATTTTTGTAGAAATTCAAATTACCATGAGTCCCCACTTCACATGTGGATAAGAATTTAAATTTCAGGATTTAATAGGCTGCTTCTTTTTCACCCAAGTCTGTAAAAAGGGAGGGATTAGAAAGCCTCCACTGCTTCTTTACTTTTGTGTCAAGGAAGTTTTAAATATGGTTGATATTGGGATGGGGGAAATATAAACGTGTTGATAAAAGCTACAAAGCTCTTTGTGCATAAAAATAAGAATATATTTCTTTCTTTGCCAGAGAAACTGGAGAAAATAAAAAGCTGGATCTGGAGATCATAGGAAATAAAACACTATCGATTATGCAAATATAAAATAACGACCTGTCAACAATACAATTCCTGAGATGAGTTACTTTTTGTCTCTTTTAAGCTGAGTTTTTTAATTCAGTTCACCTTTTAGACACATTCCTGAGACCATCTGTAAGGCAGTTGGAAGTCATGATATTTTGAAATAAAAAGGGGTACATCAAGCTTACTTGATATTCTTTATTTGTTACTGTGAATGCCTCACTCAAATATTGCTTTATACATAGCACTGAAAGCATTAGAAAAGCCTGGCTTGGCAAAATATCTGGTTTTAGATATGGACAAGAATGGAAGGATCTGGTGGTCATAAATCTGTGAATACAATTTATTGAATACATTTTTCAAGTCATTGTGATGAGACAGATAGAATTGAAATGGGTCTATGTGCATGTCTGTTACATTCCATTTTATGTGAAAAGGGCCCACCCTGGACTGGTTCCAAATTGACAGAAGAGCTCTGAAAGAGTGATAAATTTTAATACATCTGTAGCTTATAATGATTAATGGACACCTATCAAACTTTTTAAGAAGTTTGAGATTTCAAGTGTCTCACCGCTTCTAAGTAGATTTATCAGAGACAGTTAACTGATGTTTCCACAAGGAAAATTACCAACAGTAAAAAGACTCCCTATTATAAGTAGACTGGATACATAACTTCTAGAAGGAGGATCTTTCACATTATCCAGACTCTGTGCCTTACGGAAAAAACTAGTATATATGAAATATAATTTTATTAGTTTAACCTAATGGCCAACCTAACAGAAATTAATTCAATTCAATTCAATTCAAGAGGTTATTAAAATTGTATAATTCAGATTTCTCTTATCTAGTTAGGGTAATAGAAAATATTTTCTTTTTGAAAGGCATTTGTATTGACAAGAAAGTTTTAAATTAAATTATAAATATGTTTAAATTAAGCCAATCTTCTTAAAAATAACAGTAGAATATTCCCAACAAGAAGTAAATGTCCAAATATTAATTTTACCTTCATAAAATAATTGATGTCATTACATCTCATGCCACATACTTTCCCCTCATGGCATCTTTGTAGTAGCTAGCAGCTACTGTTTTTTTTTTAATTTCAGCATATTATGGGGGGTGTGAACATAATTTATGAATATATAGTACAAAAGATTTGTATGTATTTTACTGGAAATGTTAGTAAATATAAAATAACAACTTTAAAAATGTAAGCATTATGTAGTCTAAAATTTTATATGCCCATGAAAAATAACAATATGCTCACCGGAGTATAAGAACTTCTCTACATACTAGTTAGGATCTTAATTGACCACTATCTTCATCTTGGAAGCACTTGCTAAGTACTTTACATTTCACTCTTTATAGCTCGATTGATTTTTTCACTTGAAAATGTACTCAGAATGACAAGGTAACTCTTCTTTTGTTGAAGAAGTTACAATAACAAAATGGCGAATAAGTCTTTATAAAAAAAAGACTTTGATTCTAATAAATCCATTATCTTTAATTTAATTCAAAATTATTAAATACTGCCTAAAACCATACAATATCCCTAGTATTTTTGAGCATGTTTAGTTTCAATGTAGAAGTACTGAATTTTATATCAAAATACTTACCAATGGGTTCTTATTTACACATTTGATTAAGAATATTTAGGTTTTTGTTTTACTAAAGACACTGTGCTGCTGTGGTTTTCTTTATTCATCTCTTATTTTTTTTCTAGTTTCCTTTTACTTCTCTTATTTCCTAAACCTTGAACTTTGTCTTTTTTCTCCGTCTACTTGCTTGCTCAAAAGATTCACTCTCTTTCATAACTCTCATTACCGCCTCTCTTGATTTTTTCAAGTTAATATAACAGGTAAAGCTGACATTGATATTTTTTTTACCAATTCAGGCAAAACATTGACAAAAATCCACTAGTTATATAGAATATTAAATATTATTTTAAAAGTAAAATTTAAGTGGCTAACTTGCATAAATGTGTATATGTCGCATCAATGATGTAACAGTATGTAAAAATTTGTCAAACTGTGTTATTATTGTCCGTGTGAGATTATCTCCACTTACATATAATAATGTGAAGACACCTACATTGTTATTAACATGCCAAGTACACTAATAATATTCACCATTGTGAAAAAGATTTCAAGTAATTTTAGAAAAGAAAAATTTGATTGCTATGAAACATTAGTATGGCTATCTTAAGATCCATTCCAACTTTCTGAAATGGTATCATAATGAGAAATCTAACAATATAAACTTGGATTTTACATTTTTTCTGCATGTTTATAATTACAAGACCCTTTTAGATGAAAACAAAAACGAGTGAAGTAAACTGAAGTTGGAAATAATCTGTGGCAATAATTCTCAAAGCATAATCTAAATTTCTTACTTTGTTCAACTGTTTGCCTATCTATATTTGCAACAGAAAATAATATATTAGTCACAACATGAAACACTTAACTTACCCCATGCATAGAATGTAAAGTAAAATAAAGTGGTTCATCATGCTTATGCTGCGAGAAGCATGAATTTAAAGCTCTTAATTGCTAACATAGAAAGTGTATATTGTGTTTACTCATGTGGATCATAAAAACGTAATACTGGTTTATGCAAGCTAGAGCAATTATATTGGAGGTATCACATGCTATTCAATGTTGCTTGTATTAAAGAGAGTTCAGAGAGTTTCAAAAATCCAAATTATCCTTAGAGTTATATATGTTTGATACTAAAAATATAAATATAATCTTTTACTTATTTCATTCATAAATACCAAAAATTAATGTAGGTTTATTTTCAATGCCAATAATTAATAATATGAAATATTATATTGTGAGTTTATGAATAAAACATGCTAAACTATAAGCTAATATGTGAAAGGGAAAATAATGTTTGTTATCTTTTGGGGGGTATGGATGAGTGAGATTTATAGAAAGCCAAAAAACTGATACATGTAGGAAAAATCTAGCCCCAACAATTCAAAATTTTTCTATGGCTATGGAAGGAAAAGAAGAGGATAGAAAATTAAGCTCCACCTATAATTCAAAAATTAAAATAAAACATTAGATAAAAGCCAGAGATCTTAAGTCAGCAATTAGTTTTCATGTTCATTCATTCCAAGTCCTGTACAAAATTAAAATTTATGCTTCATAATGTTGTAGTTCTCTTTCCAAATTTCAGCTTAAGGTGCTAACGAGCTATAAACTACATAGTTGTTACTAGGCAAAAAAAGCAGCTCATTAAGTATCCCAAATAAGAATAATCAGCTATCAAAAATTACTAAGAGTTTACATAATAGAAAGGCAGAATAAAACACTGTCAAAGATATAAGTGTTAGAAGCAGAATAAAAGGTGGTCAAATCTTGATTTTAAAATTATCTATTGTAATAATCGATATGGACATTAATATTTATATATAATAATCATTTAGTAATTTTTCTTTCTGCATTTTACAGAATGAGAAAAAGAAATCCAAAAGGGGGTGCTAATGTAAGTTTCTTTTTAATGAAATTGAATAATGCATGTAATGTCGCTAGCAGCCGTCTACTACATAGTAAGTATTCAAGAAAAGGAAACTCTTTTTATTAGGCCTGCTTGATATTGTTAGTTTCATAGCTCAGAATCACTAATCTCTTTATAATACAGTAGCATTTACCACTATATAAAATTTCAAAACTTATTTTGCCTTTCTGGCATTCTCTTTATCTTATTTTTATTGTCTTTTATCTAAAAGTATCTTATTGAGGAAGAAGAATCAATAGGGGAGGACAACGGATGAGTCATGTTATGAAAATAATTTACTTTCCATTGGACATTTGGATCTAGTGCATATTACAGAGTTATTAGTCATTACAAGACTTTATAACACTTGACAGACCGATAGCCTTAGCTTAGATCTCATAAAGTTTGCCATTAAATTTTGAGATTTCCATTATTACATCAGACCAATGAAGACTATCATCTCACAATAGTTCTCTGTAGAAAAATTCTTCTGTTGGAGGTAAACAATTCAGCGAGCATCAAAAACTTTACTTTTAATGTCCCAGCTCGCTCAGTTGTTGTCTTTTCACACTCAGGTCAAACTGTTCTACAAACATTTTAAAGTTAAAATAATTGATACAATGAACAAAATCATTTTTGTTACTAACAAAAAAATAGGAAAATATGGTGTAAGCGTTTCAATATTTAATAAAAAGTATTTTTTTTAAATGAAACATGCCAGGGACTTTGGGCATCATTATTTTAAGAGTGAATGTCACCGGTATTTTCAGATTGGGGTCATTTGTCTCAGTGGTGCAACTTCGAGTTGTCTGTTCAACTGACATTTTGAGGCCTCACTAGGTGTCACACTTTCTTACTGGAGTCATATTTAGATGCCATGTATTGAGTCTGCCATTTGGGGGCATCTGAAATTAAGCTCTCCATTAGTAGCACTTAACGGAACTAACATTTATTAAATATATTCATAATATCCCAAACAGCACTAGTCAATAAGATAATATTTTTACCTTATTTACATAGAGTGTTTACAAAACTCTGGCAGAGAAGTTGTATCCCTAAGGTCCAACTGATTTGGGAGATATACACATTAGAATGCCAAAAAGAAAAACAACTTTTTATCGAACTTTACTAACAGGCTCTGTGTGCTCAACCTACAACGTGGTACCACATTTCAACTGCACTGAAAGTTGATTTAGAATCCAGCCACATCTCAGTAGCCCCCATCACCATCATTCTGAACTGATTCGCCGTCATCTCCCGTCTGGGTTACTGTTACAGCTTCTTTAAGGACTTCTGGATTCCACTCACGCCCTCCTTACAGTCTAGTCTCCACACAACAAGCAAAGAGATGCTGTTAAAACAGATGTCAAATGTCTCACCTCACTGCACAGACTTACCGAAGACTCACTGTTCTATTCCACACAAAGCCAATGTCCTTGCATTGCCAGAAAAATCCTATAGAATCCCTCCCCTCTCATTCACTCTACCTCTATAGTCTCACCATGCTGGTCTCCTTGCCTTTCCTCAAACTCTCTTCTTCTTTATTCCAGCTGTGTCATCTGCCTAAAAGATTCTTCTTCCAGAAATCAGCATGATTAATTCCTATTTCCATCAACGTTTTGCCTCATTTTCTCCCTCTCAATGAGACCTACTGTGACAATCCTGTTTAAAATTGTGCCTCCCCAGAACTCTTGATTCCTCTTACTCTGATATACATTTTTCTCTTTTCCATACTACCCATCAGCTTCTAACATACCATATAATTTATTTATTCATTATGATTGTCTATATCCACCTTCAGAATCTAAATTCCACAAGAGTAGGGATTTTTTCTATTCAGTGGTCTATTCCAAGCTTTTAGAGAAACATAATAAATGATTATCATGGAGATGACTATGAATGAACAAAGTTTCTTATCCATAATATTTTATTTTAGAATTAAGAAATGATTCGTATAATGGTTTTGTAGTTTTCCCAAAAGCACTTAACTTCTCCTTAGTGGAGGCGAGATTTGAATGCTGGCATCATGATCTGAAAGCAGACATACTCAACCCTCTGTTACACTATGACCCCCAGTTTCTGCTCTTTTGCACCACACTATACTAATTCTTGCTTAGGTTGCGTGATTTGGTTCTAATTTGTGTGCGCACCGTTCCCTTAGCGAGCCCACGTCCACATGCTGCCAGGGGCGGGTCTCCTGGTATCTTTGCGAGGGTTCCCATGCATCTGGGCACTGAGGTCCTGCGCCCGCACCTTGGCTGGCCCATCTCCACTGCAGCCCAGCAGCGAGACGTGAGCGCCAGGGCCCTGCGGGTTGGAGCTGACCAAGGTGCTAAAGCCACAGACTCCGCCCATCTGAGCCGCATCCTGCACCAGCTTCGCCAGACAGGAGATCAATGTAGAGGAGGTGCAAGCCCTGAGGGACGCCTGCAAAAGTGACTCTGCCAAGCGGGCAGTGCACGCCAAGTTCCATCTGTCCAGGTATCCTTGGAATCTTGTCGATCGAGGATATGGAAAATTTTATCCAATCATTCTATGTTAGGGTGAAGGGCATGGCACCAGTAGTCATGATCACACCGACTCCTGCTGTTCTCTGAAGATGAGACAGGGAAATCTAAAGGAGACATTTGCCTGGCCTGAGAAAAAACTCCAACGATATGACCAAGAAGTCTGAAAGAATCTTGAGGGAAAACCACTGTGCCTACATCAATGCCTCCATTGGCTGACATATCCAGTGGAGAACATCAGCCGTACAGAACCTGCAGCGAGCATTTACTTGTACAGTTCACCTTTCGATACTTCCCATGACTTTGATCAAAGAACAGGACATAAAAACAAAGTCACCAGGACATTCCATGACAAATGTGGAATCAGAATTTCATTTACAACTTCAGGTTCACCGGAGAACAACTAAGCAACACCAAATCCTGAGATTTTTACCTTAAGGTCCGCTGTACATTTGCCTTGGACAGGAAAGCCACCCAGTGATAAACTTCAATAAGCCATGTTTACAGCTGCTGTAAGGCAGATGCTATTATAAGGCATTAGGTAAGCAAATGGTGCCCTGAGCTACTGCAGAAGAAAAATCACATTAAAGAAATAAGTATTGTGATTTTTAAAGGCCAAATTAAGTGCTGTCCTGGTTCTATCCTCTAATTTCATTGAAACCATACTTGGAGTGTCTGTGAGGGTTTCTTAATAACTTTTGGAAACACTTTTGCTCTCTGAACTGTAATTAGCAATAAGTGAAAACAAGTAACCACAAACACCAAATGCCTGCTTTGTTACCTGAAGGACTAAATGTAGTTGTCTTTAATGTACTCTGGATGTTTTTAATAGTTATTTTTTCAAATCTGTGGATATTTTTTCAACCTTATTTTATAAATTCCCTTTCTATAAATAATAGAGGAACTTAAGGCATTTTGCCATTTGGTAATGAAATGAAGGGCAGAAGATTTAGAAAAGTACATGTTCTAAACCTACAACAAACCAAAACAAACTCATGTCTGTGTTTGCTGTTCATAGTCACAGATTTTGTACTGCTACCAAAATTGCCAAATAATTTTAATAAAACTAGATTTCAACACACACACACACACAAATTCACTTATTCTTCTATTATGATTGATAAAATATCATCCCAGTAAGGGGAGAGGTAAATGAATTTCTTTATACTATCATGGGATGGAACTGCATACACCATAACAAAAATAATTTTCAGCAATATGGAAAAAATATTTCTTCAACATGCCATAATGTTGAATGAGAAAGCAGGATTTAAACTTCCATATTCAATGTGATCTTAATGAAAAAAAACATACTTAGAAAAAAGATCAAAAACTTCAGGTTAAAAGTCACATTTTGATCAAGTCCCATTTACTTATTTTTGTTGTTGCTGTGATTGCCTTTGGAGTATTCTTCATAATGTCTTTCCCTAGGCCAATGTCTGTAAGAGTTTTTCCAACATTTTCTTCTAGAATTCTTATACTTTCATGCCTTCACTGTGAGTTGATTTTTTTGAGAAGTGAGAGGTACAAATCCTGTTTCAGTCTTCTACACGTGGCTATCCAATTTTCCCAGCATCGTTTACTGAATAAGGATTCTTTTCCCCAGTATATGTTTTGCTACCTTGCGAGATTCATCTCAAACTCCACCTCCTCACTGAAATTCTGTGGTTCTTCCATACTTCAGGTGAAATTATTTTCTCTTTTTTTCATATGGCCAGAAATAGATATTTAGAAAAATCCATTCAATAGCATATATCACTTCCTACCTTGTTTTATTGCTTTTGGGTTTTTTTGTCTTTGATGTCAGTGTTTCAAGATCAGAGAATATGTATTATTCAATTTACATTTTCCATGACATGTACCATCTTGCAAAAGTCCAAGTAGGTAAGACAGGATCAATTAATATTTGTTAAATTTATTTCAGCTTCATACTAAATATTACTGTCAGTATTTGGAAAAGAAAAATCAATGCCTTTCATAAAGCACAATTCTCACTTCTTGAACATTAAAATATGTATTATAGATCTCTTTAGTTTGGAGGTTCTGTGATTCTCCAATTTCCACTTCTTCCTCCATTATGAAACAATCTGACAATAGCATATATACTCTTTATCTTTTGATCAGTCACAAAATGTTTAGTGTAACATCATGAGAGGTATGAGCAACATGGTCTAACCTAAACGTATGTCATCTGATTACAAGCTTATAGAAATGTATGGTAAATTTTATAGTTAATAACTGTCTCTGATATACAAATCTCGCAAGAATAGTAAAAATTAAAGGAATAAGTTTTATCCAGGTAAATTTCTAATTGGCATCTAAATGACTAGCACTTTTACACCTTTTGAAACTCGTTACCAGATGCTGCTACATTACTTCTTCCAAGGGTGTATGAAACCACAAAGAAAAAGTGACAAAGACTGTTAAACAATGCATAAGTCTCAGCTACTGTCTTTGTAAAATTTCTTCCTATATTCAAATTTCCTCTAGGAAGGAAAGCTTCATTGAACACTGCACAGGCTTCACAATGTTTTGCTCTTTGCCCAGTATGCTCTTTCTCTGCAGGTGGAAAAGACTATGCATTGTCTGGTAGGGGGTGTTAATTTCAGAAGTTTTCAGTAGATTTACCACAGTAACTGGAAGAAAGAAACGCTTTCTTTTTCTATAGGCCTGGTCTAATCCCAGAGCTCTGTGATGTGAAGAAGCAGAAGGTGGTAGAGTAGGCTGAATAGACTTTAGCACTATGTATCTTTTCATTCAAATGCAGAGGTTATAAACTCTCTTTTTATTTTCACTTTCATTGATTCATCATTAGTTGCTCAAATCAAAAGCAGGATATCCGCCTGCCTCTATGTTTTTGAAGCTATGTATGCATCCTCTGTTTCCATTATGCTTGTGTAAAAAAGTTATTCTCTAGAGAGCTGTTTGCCTTAAAGGATGTGAAAAAAAATTAATTTAATACCCCATATGTTGGAGTTGAACTACACTTAGTGTTATCCTATTACATTTTTGCTGCTGCATATGATAGATTCTATTATCATCTTTCTTATTATCAATCACAATGTAAAAAAATACATTGCATTAGTAATAGCCATGCATTTTTTTTTTCAATATCAGTTATTTATTCACTATTCAGTGGGACATAGAGAAGAAAGTGGTGGCTGGATCTACCCAATTCCAATGACAATCTTTCAGGCTTTTTCTGACTGTAATTTTTGGTGGAAGCAACTATTAATTTACCAAAAATTATGTAAATGTAAATTGTGTTTAGAAGTTGGAATACAAAAGGTGACCTAAAACTTATTTTTCACCAAGTCCCATTCTAAGCAATTTGTACATACTAATTAATTGAAAAAAACCTTAGAAAGTAGGTACCACCATCATCATTTGCATATGAAGAAATGAACCTATAGAATTGTTAAATACTTTGCCCAAAGTTATACAGGTAATAAGCAGTAGCACCTGAGATGCAAATCCAGTTAGGCTGGTTCTCCAGTGTGTGCTCTTAACCACTGCACTCCACCGAGCAGTTCTCTCTCTACCTGTCCATCTGCCTTTTAGCTCCATAGTTAGGTGAATCGTTTTCTATTATTCTCAGTTATGCCTCCATATTGAATAATCATAGACTGATCAATTGCAGATGAGAATTCTATAACTTGATTTTATAAAGCACAAAATTTCTGGAGTTGGAATCTGCTATATCTTTTAATGTATATAGTCACGTGTGGACTGAAATTTTATAGATTGAAATATTATCAGTAGCTTTCTTCAGAAAATCCAATGATCTATTTACTTATAATAAATTATGCTAGACGGAAATGTGCACAATTAATCTATAAACTAGAGTACTTGAATCGAATTATTGGCTAATGTCTTTGTCTTTCAACTACTCTGTGATGAGATTCTGCTATTATTCATAATTACTCCAATATATATTCATACATATTTGTGTGGCATATATTTTTTTGACAGTGTTCTTATTGAAATAAATTTTCTTCCGTAGTTTCTTAATTGATGATATATTACCAGGAAGGGCAAGGAGTGGAACTGCTAAACTCAACAAGTACACTTAATCTCCTTTCATTTTTTTTGTTGTTGTTGTTGATAAGAAGAACTTACAAAATGACTGTGCAGCAGGAGGCTCTTCCTTTCGTTGCTGGGAAACAGTCATTTGTGATTATTTCAAGGCATTGCCACCTGGAGTGGAAAACACCTTTTTGTGCCAAGGTGCCAGATTAGACAGATCACATCACTTCAAGACCAAACATCTGCTGAGACAATGTTGAGTAGGCTGTGAATTCCTATTGGCTCCATTTTTAACAACATTTGTTTCAAAATTTCATGTGCCAATTAGTCCATAAAATATTTATTGAGTCTCTAATATATTCAGAACACTGAAATAGTCACTGTGGGCAAACAAAACGTAATAGTTCACAATCCACCTCTCTAAAGAGCCATATACAATCTAAGGCTAGAAATAGTTTTGACCATAAAACAGATGTGACCTTGTCCCAAAGGAACTTAACAGAATAAACACTTCTGAATCAGAAGCTGTATGAAGCGCAGAATCAAAGATTGTCTGGTCTAACATCCCACCCAATGCAGTTGTTCCTTCTGCAACATATTATCATCTAAGTTCTGCCTGAATAAATCTAATTATATTGATTTTTATCTACGAAGCAACCATCTTCCTCTTTTGGGGAGTTCTAATTAAGAATTCTTTCTACCGTTTGTCCTTGTTGGGTCATTCAAGGCACATCTATTGAAACATTTGATGACCACCCCAACAACTGTGCCATTCATTTATTCTCTAAGTTCAACTCCCTAGTTTGTTTATACAATTATACAGTTTTCTTTTCCTTTCATGTAACTCTCTTCAAGCCTTGAAGATACTGCTTCATTTATTCAACACACATCATGTTTATTTTCAAACAATTACCTGTTTGGCTTTCTCATTTTAGTGAGTCCAAATGCAAGATTCCTGAGTCAACAAGGATGCTTCTCTTTTTTACCCCCTGAAAGGCATTTTCTAGATGAGGATTATTTATGCAAAAAACCTGGAGGTGCACACTAAGATTTTAGTCAATTCTCAAAGAAGGGAATGAGAGCCACCAAGGAGTCTTAAGATAATTTAAAGGCTAATAATCCTTAGCCATGGTGAAGTTAGGGCAATAGAGTAGAGTTGGGCCTGACCGAAAAGCAGCTACATTAATAAGACAAAATGACCAAAATTTGACCAAGGCTTGGTGGTAGTAGTTGTGCTCGAGGTGCTTTTTAAAGAAAGGGGCAGAGAATAGACAATGGCTAGATAAGATGTAGTGAAATTAACTAAAATAAAATGATTCAGTTAATGTAATTCAAGACATCTACCCTGAATTGGCTTATATATTAAGCTAGAGTGCAGCAGGATTGGTTAACCATCACAACGCCGGCCAGGAACAGTCTCAAAGAATTAAGCAGTTTGCCTAGATAAAACAGCTGTTTCTTCTCTCTAATCTGCCATGAAAAAGTACAAACAACTCCAAGGGTCTTGACAAATCACTGTCCAAATGATCAATTGCTTTCTGATGCAGTTTGTCATTGCCTTGCATGAGATAAAGAAAAAGAAAAAGGGAAAAAACTAAGGCTGAAGTCTAGAATCTCAGTTCTCTAATGAAATGTTTAACATCTGTTAATGTGATTTTCACAGACCTATAGATTCAGCAAACTTTCAAGTTATTTTTATTGTATTGAATTCCATAGCTTTGTTCTTTAACATTTAAATGCAGTATCTTGAATTCTAACATGGCAAAATACATTTTCTAAAAATTACCATTTTATCATGAAGTTCTAACTATTAACATGTTTCCTATTTTGAATTTTGGTAAGTTTTGTGATATCATTTTCTACTTTTGAAAAGAAAAATAATTTTGTCATCATAAAAACTCACTGAGCTTCTTATAGTTTCATTCTCTATAAGAATGACAGGGAAAAACCCTCAAGCTATAGAAGACAAAGAATATCCTGTTTTGATCTGAATCCATATCTGTATGTCTGATACTGTTCTTTTTATTCTTTCTGAATATCATGTGTTCTTTTTAGGAAAAGAGACTGACAGGCCCATTTAATCTTTTATATTGGCCACAGCGATAACTTCCTATTAAATATTTCATGTTGTTGTACTGATAAGGAACATAAGACATTATGCAAAACTTGGCACAAACTTGGCTCAGGAGAGCATCTGCTTAAAAATCAAACACTTGAGAACTTGGAACTTAGCACACCGCAGTGCTCCTGAGATGGAGATGGAGCAACTGTATCGTCAGTGATGTTACTGTGGGCTCTGTAATGATATTCTGCTCTTATCCTTCCAGTGAACCTCGACATCCCAGCTGCTGTGCGCTCCTAGAGTGAAGTGGCAAGTTTCCCACGTCTGTCCTAAAGACACTGCCACAATGAAAGCTCGTTCGTAAGTTAACTATTTAATAGTTTCTTAGTCTCAGAACAGCAAAACAAAGCCAATTTCTAATGTTTATTGAGAACCTTCCTAATAGGTCTAACAGAATACTTATATTACTGTGGACGGAACTCAGTTGGGAAAAATGATCTTGCTGTATAAATGGAATTTTCACTGAAAACAAAATTGTCTTTGAAATATGTTAGATATTCATAATGATGTCGCTTTTACCTGGAGACCCAACTACTACTTGATGATGATTCTTCATTATTTAGAGATGGCAAAGTTAATAATTTGAGTATTTGTTTTTAAAGTTAAAATATATACTACAAATCTTTTTTAGTAGAATACAATTGTCTTCTTCTAAGAATTCTTTCTCCCTTCCACTCGTTCTCTTTTGCAGAGAAATCATTTGCTATAATGAAGGTTAGGCTGAACTCACTCTTCTGGTACAACATCCCCCTTCTAAGTCGAAAAAAACATAATAATAAAGTTTACTTTTTCCTTAGAGATAGTTAGGATAGAGATAGCCTAAATATTTAATTTAGTCTTTCTCATGAAATTAGGGAATCTTATAATAAAGATACAAAAATATTGAATAAAGAAAGAAAGATTAAGTCTGAAAACATAAGCATTACCAGAATAAGAATTTTTAAAAATGGTATGTCAAAATTTTAAATTTTTAAAAATGGATGTAATAAATTTGATACATATTAAAGTTGAGATAGATTTCTACATGGCGTGCCCATGTAGGAAGATTATACTGATTCGAGGATTTCAAAATGGTAACAGAAATCTCCATTCCTTTAGTGATAGATACAGATATAAAGACAAAATTCAGGCTAATTTCCTAAGGTAAAATAATAATTAGTAATAAAGTAATGTTTCTTTTATGTTCAATAAGCTTAGACTTCAGGGCAATGAATCTGTTGTTAGCTTCTCCAGTGCATCCAGAATTACCTCTCAGAACATGTACTGTGAAATCAGACAGAGCTGGGTTCAAATTAAGCCCTGTCTCTTACCAAAAGTACAATTTTACCTCTCAGGGATTCAACTGTCTTACCTGCAGAATGAAAAAATATATAGAGAGAAAGTAATATACTTTATAGGTTTTTTTCCAAAGCACACTATTGGTTCAAAAGCAGGTGGTCATAAATAATAATTGCTGGTATCTAAGTGACCATGAACTTTTAGTGCTTTACATATTCCAATATGTTCTTTCTGGCCATCATCTTAGTCTCATATATTAAGAAAAAGATGGAATTTTATGTTATGATATATACACTCAGCATTCTTTCTGTGTGTTTCTACTTAAATATGTACAAATGTAATATAATTTTCCACAGGCAAGGGTTGAAAGAGTCATAGTCATTCATAGTATTTCAGCAGAATTTAAAAATGCATTAATTTCTCACAGCTTTTCATACAATGTCTTTCACAGCATAAATTCCTTGGAAATAGAGAACATTGATTTTAGTAATAAGAAAAAATATATACTGCAATTATCAGCATTTTTCTTCTACAAAGGAGGTGAATAAAATTAGCAACTTCAAGATAAACTAAACCAAATCTATTAAATCCAAACGTTAGCCTTTAGTGACTATTGGGAAGAGTAAATCTTATGTTTAGTAACCCTGGAATTTAAAGGAGCAGATTTCTGTTTCAGCATATCTTGAACTCATTGTAACTTTTTATAAAGATTATCAATTTCAGTGATTCAAACTATGGTGTAGCCCCAAAGGGTACCTGATTTTATTTCTAAAGAGGTAAAGAGGACTAGGACCTTATTATATGAAGGACAAATTAGTTGTTAGTTTAGATTGAGTAAACACTCAATGAAATAATTACGAACCTAAAGGCTAAGTGCGAAATTAATGAATCTTATGCCTATAACATTCTATTCTAGGAGTTAGATTTTTTTGTAAATAATCAAGGATCAGCTCACAGAAAAAAAAAATAGGTATTATGGTCAGAAATCAAGAAGAGGAAAATAAAAAGAGAAAAAAAAAAAAAAGCCCGTGAAGCAATGTGTGTTGATGATTCTGGAGAATGAGAGGTATTTACCAAAGCGGAAAACTCTGAGGTCCAATCTGACAGATGTGAAAAATAAATGAAGACATAACCTGACAAACTGCTCTTTTGAATGGGACCAGGTAATGGGAAAGTATTTAGTTGTTTCTCAGTCAGGAGAAGGAGCTAAGTGAAATCTAAGGAAAGAAGAAAACAGAGGTCTCATGAACAAAACAAAAAGAAATGACAGAAAAAAAACTACACAGCTATAAGAAACAAGTGAGAGCCCTCCTCTTCAAATTTCAGGTAGGCAGTTAATAATAAGAATCAACCCTTAATGACAAGGACAGCTGTATTTCATAAATGTATAGTTAGGTTTGAAGATAACAGGGTGGGAAAATTGAATAGCGCAGCATAGTTTAATTCAAACATTAACAGAGAAGTTTCACTACGACGGTAAAATTAGTGGTGATACGGATTATTATCTATGAAGTAAAGGAACATGCCATATAATGCTGTGAAATTGTTCTCATTAAGGGAGTGTTCAAAGAATATGAGACCTATTAAATGATTCTAGTCAGGAAAACAATACATAAGAAGAAGTTCAAGCAGGTGTCGGTATTGGACCAATCAGAGGTTGCCCTCTGGGGGATAGGGGGACAGTTCCCACACATGAGGTGAGCTGGAATGACAAAGGCTTATCTGCAGATCCTCAAGGCATTGGCTTTATATTGCTTTTTATAGAGGTAGCCTACAAGACAGAATCAAACGCAGATATTAGAAGATAAAACATCTGGTTCTAAAAGCGAAGGGAAAGGAAAAAGAATACCGGCCCTCTGAAATTGCAGCGTGGTAGCCCAACACACATTTGCATAGGAAAGGGGGTAACATCCAAAGTAACTTTTCTTTTTTTTTTTTTTTTTGAGTCTGTCTAGCCTGCCTGAAAGGAAAAAGGAAATAACAAAGAAAAGTGAAACACCCTGTTGAAGAAAAACATACAGTGAAAAGAAATATTTCTGCTGTCACTGAAGTAACAAAAGTCCCTCAAGGGCTGAAACATTCAGATTTCTGGAAAGGTAAGAGTTGGGGGGTGGTCATCCTGCAGAGGTGTTGCTCTACCTTGGATATCAGGTTTTGTAAGCATGAAAGCTCAAAGAAGCTTCAGGTAAGCTCATAAATCTTCAAGGAATGAATCCCCACCTGAGATGAAGTTAGAACAGAAAAAAAACTTCCCACTGCATATAGGATTCTTAGGGCAAAAAGGTATAGTCATAGGCTCTGTGGCACAGTGCTCAAACACTCAAGGATTTGACTGGAAATCAGAAAACTCAGAGACTATTAAAAAAGTGACTCTGAATGAAAACATCTAATTTGTACGCTGTGAGTAGAAGTGTAAATTGGTATAGATATTTTTCAAGAGTATGGTGGTTTCTCAAAAAACTAAAAACAGGACTATCATATGATCCCACAGTTTTACTACTGGGTATATATCCAATGGAAATGAAATTAGTATCTTGAAGAGATATCTGCACTCTCATATTCATCACAGCATAACTCACACTAGCCAAGATATGGAATCAACCTCAATTTCCATGGACAGATGAATGAATAAAGAAAACGTGAGATGCACACACACAAACACACACACATACACATAGGAATATTATTCAGCCTTTAAAAGGGGAAAAAAAAAAAACCTCCTACCATTTGCAACACACACACACAAGCCTAGAGAACATTATTTTAAGTGAAATAGCCAGACACAGGAAGACAAATACTGCATGATCTCACCTACGTGTGAAATCTAAGTAGAACTTGCAGAAACAGAGAGTAGAATGATAATTGCCAGGGGCTGGGAGGTAGGACAAATGGGGGAATTTTGGCCAAAGGGTACAAACTTTCAGCTACAGGATGAATAAATTCTAGAAATCTAATGTATAGCATGGTGACTACAGTTAACAATACTG
Source organism: Lemur catta (assembly GCF_020740605.2). Taxonomy (NCBI): domain Eukaryota; kingdom Metazoa; phylum Chordata; class Mammalia; order Primates; family Lemuridae; genus Lemur; species Lemur catta. Next base: position 11,878,539 of record NC_059146.1, read on the forward strand.
TATTGTGTGCTTAAAATTTGCTAAAAAAGAGTAGATCTTAAGTGTTCTCATCACAAAAAACAGGTAAATATGTGATGTGATGGGTATGTTAATTAATTTGATTGGACGATTCAATTCATAATGTATACATACATCAAAGCATCACCTTGAACACCTTAAATATATGAAGTATTTGACAATCATATCTCAAGAGGGCTGCAGAAATTTTGAAGGATGTCGGTTTTGAGGGTTGACGATTGACATTAGATCATGATTGTATCACCATTTAAAAAAAGACTCAAGAGCAAATTTAAAGTGGGAGATATTGTAAAGGAAGAAAGCCTGCAGAAAGCACTGCCACGCTCTGGTGGGAGTGCCAGTACAATTATCTAGGTAGGTATTTATTCAATTTAATTTGGGGGGAATATCTGTCTTGACTGTTTCTGAGAAGGCAGTGTGATAAGGGGACACAGCTCATCACTTCCTTCAACATGGCACACACGGTGCCACCCGAGCCTTATGCAGAGATTTAGCCCAAATGAAGTTTAAAGGCATAGGCTGTGGATTCTGGAAAACTGGTGCAGACTAGCATCCTGGTGAGACTGAAAGCATTGACTCACTCAGCGGGGGTTTGCTATTGTCTTTTAACCATTTATTTATTCAGCATATGGGTACTGAGCGACTATTTGCCAGCTCTGTCTAGGCACTAAGGATTCAAATATTTCAAGCTTTGTAAAACATACATTGGAGTGTGTGAAATAAACAACTGATTTCTTTGTGTGTGTGTTTAAGTGGCTGAGGAAGGACAGAGGACACGAGTTTCACAAGAGATGACCTGGTCATGGAATGGAGAGGACAGATCTTTCATATAAATACTGAAATCAATAAAGCTGATCAATACACTGGCTCAAAAGCACTGTTAGAGTGACAGTGATCTAAGATCTCCATGGAATGAGGGACAAGGAGCCTGCATGAAGGAGAGGTGGTGGGTGATAGACTTTGATAACATGATGTTTAGATCCAATGTTTTTATATTAGGGGAAGGGATATTAAACCAGAAACAGCTGTGGAAGTCAAGGGGGTATCATATTCTAACTCCAGGCCCAGGTGTTTTGAAGAATGGGAAGGAAAAAAAAAAAACAAAACTCTCTTCGAAGAGTTGTAAAGAAGTGGGAAAACTCATATTTCAGTTAAAAGAAGAAGAAGGCAATGTCAAAGAAGAGGTCAAGACTAGACATTTATTTAGTGAAGACTGACTACATTCCTGAGGGCAATTCGAAAGAGTTTTAGAAAATGGTAGGGAGTGTGTTAGGTAGCATTACTATTTCTACCATGAAGAGTGTCTGAGGATTAGAGTCCGTAGGGTGGGAAATGACGTGGGAGATTCTTGAGTCTTGTGCTGACCGACGTAACTAAGAAGGGGCATGATGATCGTGATTGTGAGACTGAGTGCAGGGAGGAAGGAGCAGTGCAGTGCAAGAACCTAAAGAAGAAGCAGAATTCTGGTTTTCCACCTGAACCTTGGCCCTGGAGTTAATTATTGGTTGTGCGTTGTTTTTTTCAGCTGCATTTCAGATTCTTTTTAAGCAAAAGGTGAGCTTTCCACTAGTTTTCTCAAGAGGAGATACAACGGAACAGTAGCTGATATACCAAAAGAAATCTTGAAAAGAAAGAAACAGTACTACTTATAAGAACTATTAATATCTCCTCATTGAAGAGGGGCAGCCACCAGCTTAGAAATTAAGCCCAGTGGAATATGAAGTCAAAATCAGAAAATCTAAACAGAAGCCTTATTTCCCTGGACTCATATTCTTGCCTCAGTCAATAAAATAGGAATAGGAGCATTTTTACCAGCAATGAGGAAAAAGCGTTTTCTCCTCATCTCCTCTATCCTGCTCTCACTCCTCTCTCCAAGGGAGAAGATTCTCTTCTTATTGGAAATAAAAGTCCTGAATAAGGAGGACTGAATTAAAATATGTCAAATGCTCAGAAGAATGTCTGGGACATAGAAAATACCATGGAAGTATTACAAGTATCACAATTTTTCTTGTTGATTTTATTTAAGTTTCTTTGGACATTTATGTGTTATATTTCTCTTAGTTTACACAAGGGAACTTTGCTATTTTGGGTTTTAGCATTGTTGGTTGAGACAAATTTTATCATCTTTCTAAGGCATCATTAACCTTAATACATTTATTAACTCAGCAAATATTTGTCCAGTTCCTCCTATGTGTGATGAACAAGACAATGTCTACCCTTACAAAGTCTATGCTCCAGTAAGGAAGACGGTTAATAATTTCCAAGTTTTTAGAGATAGAAATTTGAATAACAAGGATTATAAGGTAGATGCAGAGGAGAAAAATCTTAATTACCAGTCAAATTTCTGGCATCACGTTTTCAATTTCACTCTTTCTAAAAAAAATTTAACATTCATTATTGTCTAAATGTTTTATGAGAAAAATCACTAGATATGAAGATCAATCTAAATTAGATTTTCATGAAATTTCATTATTTCCTTTAATAAGGATCTTCTCTGCTAAAAATATTCTTTTCCTCTGATTTTTTCTTTGGTTCCAAAATTGTCACTGGTCAGTAAACACATGTTGAATGAATAAATGGTTATTTCACTTGTCTTATTAGCATGGTAGAGCCTACACTGAAAACAGCAATTAGCTTGATTCACAGTGTTAAATGAATTTAAGTAAACCAATTTTCTCCATTGCAATTATAGGCCACACAGTACACAGGACACTAAGGCACTGCCCATATTCTGAAGAGTAAATAGTGTTCATTTTGTCTTTGCTATTCTGGTAGAGATAAAGAACTTAGAACTGGCAGGGGCAAGGTGTAACACTTGTCTGAAGTGGCTGATGAGTGATACACATGGAGCAATTATTTTTACTTGCAAAAGTATCTGCTTTACTTAAAGTATTATAATAAAATATTCAAGTGGTATACTTTAGTAGCACCATACTACTTAGTTTAATATAATTATGATTATACAGAAATCTTATAATACACGTGTCACATCTTGTCTTAGAATATCCCATTGTCATTCTGAAGAAGAACCAAGAGATCTTAAACTCAGCCATTTAGAAGCTAAGCTAGATATTTCTTAGACTTCATGACTTCTGTGAAGGAGGTGACCTTCTTCAGAGGTAACTCATAATGGACACTGGAAATGAGGTCACTGGAAGGCGTTGGAGTGACCCACTTCTCCCTTCCTTGCTTACAGTTTTCAAGAGTAACTGCACAATGTGCTGGGAATGTAATATTCTGAGATAGGAATGGACTGGCTAGAAAATTGAGGGCTCTGTTCCTGTCCATCCTAGAACAGGATGTTCTTCAGTGCTTTAGCCCATCGAGCCTTGCTCCCCTGGGGTGTAAAACCCGGAGCAGACTGCTGCCCTGGGTCCCTCAGCGGTGGTGCAAGTGGAGCACAAGCAGACAAGACACCATCTGCCCCAGACAGCGAGGGTCATGAATCCTAGACTTCTGTTTTCCCTTGCTGTCTTTATGTAAGTAATAAATCCACTTCATGTAACTTGTGTGTATGAGTGTTCTGTTTCAAAGCAAGGGCAAATCAATAAAATAATGATTATTACTGATTAATGCATGATTGCCTCGTGGTTATTAAAAGTTATTTTGCAATTTAAGGTAAAGAGGGTGTTACTGAAGAATCCCTTTAGGATGTCAAACATGGAGGTTAAGTTCCTTAGGGAAAAAGTTCTCTACCTAGAGATCCTTCCAGCTGGGCAGAAGAATGAGGCAGAATTATTGACCCAACTGTCACGGAGCCAACCTGAGCCAAGCTACAGCCTGAAGCTGGGGGTGAGCTAATTCACACAACCAGTGAATGTGAGAACAGACGCTTACTGTTACAAGCCACGAGTGTTGTGGCTGTGTGTTATTTAGAGTTATTGGGGCAATAGTGTACTGAGACACGTACTATCTTTTGAGACTTTCATTTATTTACTGCTCAAATTGTTTTATCTACCATTTCACCTTACACAATGTATCAATCATAGAAAGGTCTCTGTGATTACCTGTTGATTGATTGATACACAGCTTTAGACTGAAGGAATTTACAATCTCACAGAAAAGAAAAAAAAAACACAGAAAAAGTTACAGAAGTGTAGGACACTATATGATTGTGCAGGTAGTGTGCACACGATGAATCCTACAGGGGTTTAGAAGAGGAAAGAAGACAGTTTTATTGGTGATGTCTGTGGAAAAAAAAAATATAGAGGAATTGATGAAGTCTGTTGATGAAACTGGCTTTGGACTGTATTTAAAGAACATATCAAATTAAGCATGCGTACAGAATGAGAGATAATGAAGTACATAGCAAGGGCATGACTGAGCACAGCACTCTGAGGGATAAGTGTGTAAGGAAAAAGGCATCTTTGGAAACAGACTGTAGTGGGTTCAAGTCTTGCCCTTGCCTACCTTCATAATTGAAGGGAAACTTCTTAACATTTAAGTGCCTTTATTTTCTTCTCTGTAAATGAGTTAAGTAATACTTTTTAGTGGGATGATTTTGAGGATTCAAGTGAGGTAGGCTACAAACCAACAGGCATATTCCATACATTAACAACAAACTATTAATTCCTGTCACTCACTCGATTTTTTTCATTTTCCTCTAAGTTTTTTCTCTTTTGTCTTGTTTCCATTTATGAGTTCAAAACACACCTGCATTTCAAATATTCAGCTTAAGTTTGAGAGTATGAAATTGACAGTAACAGAGCCATAAAATAGAGACATCAGTAGTCACAATGAGGAATATTGTTTTCCCAGCATCACCTAATACAAAGCTGAGCACCTGTAGGTCCATATAGACAGACTTGAGCAAGTACCGTGGTTGACTTATTGTCTCACTTACTGACAGACATGAATGAATGAAACCAAGCAACTTCAGAGCTATCTTAGACAACATATGTGAAACGCTGAGGTCAGGGTGGGTAGGAAGCCTAGGAGTTTGGTGACAGCAATATATACAACATTAAAGTAACTTGTTCAGAGAAGACTTGTGAAATTCAACTCTAACTACTGAACTTTAGCTACATTTTATCCTCATTCTCTCCAATACATACTTTTCTTTTGTCAATCGACCTCCAAATTTATCTAAAGAATAACTGAGAACAGACAATAATCCACAGTCTCTGGTATCACGTAGGTTTTGACTTTGCATTTCTCACAGAAATTTTCATTTTAAACCTTAGTACTATGAAACCTGGTTTCTAAGGCTGAGGAGGGAGGATCATTTGAGCTCAGGAGGTTGAGACCAGCCTGAGCAAGAGCGAGACCCTGTCTTCTCTACTAGAAATAGAAAGAAATTAGCTGGACAACTAAAAATATATAGAAAAAATTAGCCGGGCACAGTGGTGCATGCCTGTAATCCCAGCTACGCGGAAGGCTGAGGCAGGAGGATTGCTTGAGCCCAGGAGTTTGAGGTTGCTGTGAGCTAGGCTGAGACTCTGTCTCAAAAAAAAAAAAAAAAGAAAAAGAAAAAGAAAAAAAGAAAGAAATCTGGTTTCTAATAGTTGATAGAGCTGAGTTTTCCAGTCTGTTTTCCTCCCTGGAATTCTAACTATGGTATAAGCAGCCTTAATTTATCACTGATATCATCATTTATTACAAGCCTTCATCCTAACCACCCATTGTCTTTTAATGTCCTTTCTTTTTACTTATTTATTGTGATGGCCTGCCCAGCTCTGAGTCTGCCTTTCAGCCAGGTGGCTGGTGCTGACTGATCAGCTATCACCATCCATCACAGCAGCAAGCTGCACACCATTCACTGCATTTCAAATGCACGGTGCACTTCAGTTTTCCTGTTCCTAACGCCTTTGGCCTCTCTGCCAATAATTCTTCCACTTTAATATTTAAGAGGCACCCAAAAGTTTGGATGTTTGAATATCTGACTTCACAAGTAAACAGGATGTAGCCGGAGAAAATTCTCTCTGACTTTCTGTGTCTTCCTCCCCTTTAGGTGTATGAACACAGAGACAGGCTGGAAGTTCTTTGTCCTTTCATGGTGAATCACCAACACTGTACTGATGTGAATCTTAGTGTAAAAAATACTGCCTTTTGACAAACATGCAAAGTTTTAAATCTTTGAGGTGAAAGGAGCTCTGGAGTTTGATTAATTACTTTGTTCATTTATCTACAATGCTTACTTCAAATAGCTGAAGTTCAAATTGTTCTCACAATAAGCAAAGTGTCTCTCTTTATTGAACAATATATAAAAATACACTTTTTGCAGAGGCACAAATAGTTGTCCTGAGTACAGTCTTAATAAAATAACATTACTTTAGAATAGATGCTGATGTTTTTCATTGGCTTTGTTTCTTCTAATTTTCATATACTCAATGACATATGCCAAACTCATGATGTAAATGCATGTTGAAAAATGTTTAAATTTTACAGTCAACTGTCTTAAGAAGTGGAAACTCAGCACTTTCACTTTTTAGTCTTTTGTTTGTGACAAGTTTCATAAGCAAATAATTAGTGATTAAAAAGAGGTTACTGACTTTTTGTTTCAGCTCTAACATGTAAAAAGCTTAGATATCATCACTGTCTACATGTACCAAGAAAAACTATGATAATCTATAAATCAATGCCCATCAGAGAAGTGAAGTTGCAAGACAAACCACCACACCAATATCTGGAGAGTCTAGTGCATCCAGCGAAACACAAGTAAGATTTGTTTATGTAGAGCAGAAGCTATTGAAGCTGTAAACTGGTAGGATACTTAAATGATTGGCTATTTTAATGAATTTCTGCTGACTGATGCTGATGTACTAGCATGAGAGATGATGCATTATATATCCTTGCTCTGCCCTCTGAGAAGGCCTAGAAGCAATGAAATTGCAAAGCACTGAGCACATCTGGCATCCAGATCTTAGTTTCTTCTACCATTTTCCAATTTAAACAATCAGAGCTCCTTGGAGAATGTATGATTCTAATACTGGGCCAGGGAATACATAGGATGAGTCTGGAGCATCTTATATTGCCAGAAAGTAAGAAAATATTCAAAATTAAACCTGATGATAAAGGTATGTCATAGAAACAAAGGAGCTTTCAAAGCCCAAAGAGAAAAACTTGAGCAATAAAATAGTGAATTATAACCCAATGTATGAAATGAATATGCATGAGCCCATACTGATATGAATACATAATTGAATAAATAAATGGAGAAGAATAAACAAATCTCTCACACACAGAATTCCCAAAAATGATGTAGATACTCTGTTCTGAAGGTAGAGAAACGTAACTTTTCACTCCTTAATTGTGGGCTGTGCATGGTGACTTCTTTCCAGAGAGGACAATATGGAAAGAAAGAAAGCAGAGAAAATTCACAATAGAAAAACATGATACAAGCTGTATCATGATCATGACTGATATCAACAGAAATGTCATGGTGACAGTATACACTTTTGATATGGTGTTATGGAAATGGCAATTTACTCTGTAGCCTTTGTCTCATGAACCTGTAACCCCAGTCTAGTCATGAGGAAAAACATCAGACAAATACAAACTAAGGGACATTCTACAGAATAGCACTACTCCTCAAAACCATCAAGGTCATCAAAAAAGGGAAGGGAGGAAGGGAAGAGAAGAAAGGAAGAAAGGAAGAAAGAAGAGGAAAGGAAAGGAGTCTGAGAAACTGTCACAGCCACAAGACGACTAAGGACACAAGATGACTAAATTTATTGCAGTATCCCATGTGATCTTGGAATAGAAACATGACATTCTTTAAAATTTAAGAAATCGAAGATTATAGATTTTAGCTAAAATCATGTATTAATATTGGTTCATTTATTGTAACAAATGTCCCATACTAATATAAGATGTTGACAGTAGGAGAAACCGGGCTTAGGGCATCTGCAAACTTTTGTACTATCTTTGCAACTTTGCTATAAATCCGAGTCTACTCTAAAATAAATATTTATTTTAAAAAGTAAAATAAAACAAAACCAAAACCAAGATAGTGTCACCAAACAAGCAAACGAACAGAGTTGAGATTTTTCTCCTTGCAAAAATTGCTAAAGGAAGTATAGCAACGGCATTTAAATCATACATTCTACGGGAAGATGGCTTAACCTCTGTTTCACTCACATATTTTATTTACTCCGACTTAAAATTGTCTGTGTTTCCACTGACCCTGCCAAGAAATGGCCAGGTAGTTTTTATATCTTGCAGGCCCTTGCACATAAAACTAGCTCGTACTTCAAGTGGCTAACAGGGAATGAGATGTCCCATCACTGGCTAAGACAAGATACTTGAATCAGAAAGCCCTTATTTTGATGGTAAGCACCCGCTCTGCTGATCTGGAAGGGGAGTTTTCAATTACTTTGCCTCTGGGATTCTTCGGGAGAGAGAGACTACGTATCACTACTTCTCTTTCATATTTATTCATGTAATAAAAATAAAAATTGTGCCCAGAGCACAAACATCATACACACTCCCAGCTGAGCCCATGGCAGAAGCTGTAACACAGATCTATTAAATCCACTCTGACTTTTATATAGCTATTATTAATAATTCTTCATTTAATGGTTTTAAAAACCTAGGCAAAATGCTAACCTAGGTGGGACATCAGTATATAGGTAAACATCGTAAATGAGACTGTGCAGAAAGCCAGACTGTATAGCCATTTTATTCAATAAATGTCCCCAGAATTCTTAGTTGACAGAGTTTTTGTCCTTATAGCTTTGTTCACATATTAAGAGTTTACAATTCAAATGTTTTGGGTTCCTCTTAGTCCATAACTAAAATTGCCAAACTGGAACCAGGCAAGATTTTGGCTGGGTAATCTCATCCAACGCCATCATTTTACCAAAGAAGACACAAAAACCGAAGCAGGCTAAATGACGTGGATAAGTTCATGAGGATAACTCATATCAGAGCCATAATCACAATCTGTGTCTTCAAAACCCCAGGCTTGTTCTTTCAATTTACCCCCCTGACAGTTTATGATAAAATTGCATTCCGCTTTAGTTCAACACTGAGTTCCCTTTGGAATTTTGTTTCAGAACAGCTTGGATGGCATTTATAGAACTAAAGGTGTTTATGGAGTGATATCTTAATATTTTTTATAGTATTTAAGCTGTGGTTTTACAAAAGTAAGAAATTGAATCAGAAATCAGAGGTATCCTTCAATCAGGTCAACCTATTTCTTATGATACCAGTGATAACAATTGCTGCAGTTAGTCAATCAATATGTTTTAAGGGAGCATCTACTATTTCTAAACCACTGTATTAGGTAGCAGAATGAGAAGCTGAGAGGGGGAATGGGGACACGGTATGAAATGTCTAATCAGCTTGTCTATTATGGAAGATTTAAAAATGGATGTAATTCAATGCAACATGTATTAATATAGTGTAATTTATGGGGAAACCAATTGAGTAATATTGATACTGACTAGGAGGTCAGGTAGAGAATCATGAAAAATGTGATATGTGAGCTTTCTAGCTGAAGTCATGATATGTAGGAAGAACACGAAAAAGGAGAAAACACAGATTCTAATAATGACTGCAGAATGACAATTACCCTTATTTTTTGTTGTTTAAGGTGTTTCTTTAAGGCAGTTAGTGGGGGCTTTATGGAAAGATATACTAGAGCCATATCATACAGTTCCCCCAAAGTCCTCTAAGAAAAGAAAAAAATTATTGAACGCCATTTAAATTACTCGGTAACAAATATTGTATAGTTGCAAAAATACCATCTTAGAAGTGAGAACTGTTTACTAACTTTTATCTATGATTCTCTGGATCAAATCTTTGTAAGTCATCACTGAAGGTTGGAAATAAAAGCAAGCAATGATCAACATTTGAAAGGGTCCGCCTAGTAGAACAGGGTGGTAAAGTCAGCAGCAGCAAGTACGTCATGGAGACCTATGACAAGGCTTTCATACCAATGGGGGGACTTCTCTGGAGTTATGCCTTCCCAAGGCCATTGTATTCTATCTAATAGAGGCTTTTGATTAAGCAGCGTTTTCTTCCCATACACTGAGAATAACATGTTTCATGCAAAATACATTTTACTCTAATACCTACAAGAGAATCTTATTTTAAGGATAACAACTTGATATATGACAAATATGCAACAAAGAATTAGGGCTTTGTTGACAGAGGAGAGGATTATGGAGTAATTTATATATGATTTCTACAAAGATCTGGTCAATATATATTGTCTGATTTTTATATATTAATTGTATTCTCAAATATACATAGATTTTTGTTAATTTTTTAGAAATTGCAAGAAATATTGATTTTATTCACTCAGCAATGTATGCTCATCAATATACTGTTTTAAGGAGAAAAACTGCACCGCAGATAATTTCATTTCTTTTAAATGCAAATAATGTAATGTTTTATCATTCCGTAATAGTAATACATTCTTAGAGTAAATCAGCCAAACAAAGTTAGAATTTTAAAGTAATTATAAGACGTGAAAGTAACAACTCTTTATAACGTGTAAAAAAGGCACTAAACCTCGTATTATTTCTATAAAGGTCAATGTAGTTTCATAAATATTTATTATTTATCTTGAAAATTATTATGTAACGTGCCCACAAAGTATTAGGTAATATATAGAAAAGAAATTAAAACATGTTATATAAAATTAATAATGTAAATATAAATAATTTAAATATAGTATGTAATCTATAATATATAATATAAATGGAATATTCCACATCCACCAATTCTGGGAGAATATATGACAGAATATGCACACTGCTTCATTATTCTTAGAGAATACAATTAGTGACAGGAAAAAAATTCATATGTAACTAAATCCTGCCTGTGAGTTTTGGCAATGGTATATAACACCACTGAATTTTTTTTTTAGACATACTGAAAAACTAATTGTAATATCCAGATATGTATGAAGTTTTTGAAACTTTAGATATTTACAGATTGAAAGCAACTCAAAGTTCAGGTAATAAATAAGAAATTTGCACTTCTAGCCCTAGGTCAGAAATTGTTCTTTATCAGCTAGGCGGTTCATCAGTAATGAACCAGATGAAAATTTAAGGAAATATTTACTTGTCACTTAATGCTGACATGACTTAAAACAAAACACCAAAAACACAGAATTGCATAAATTGTTTGCATATATAACATGCTAAGGGGAAAAAAAAAAAAAGAAAACACAGTGGAGATCCCCAGTATAATAAACGTATTACTCTCACAGGGAAAAAGCCCAAATCCCAGCTTACTGACATACCATGTCACACGCATGCGCACACATCCCGCAGACAATCGGCTCGCCACCCCCCTCTCTGTTCCTAAGCTTTTGAGCAGAACGCTCTTGGACTGAATGTTGTGCCACTGAGGAAATAACCAGTCTACTTTTGAAATTATCTGCTAGACAGAGCCTTTACTGCTTTAAAATTCCAGGAAGACGTCAATCAATAGGTAAAACCTGAGAATAGGCTGTCCTCAGCCCTCCCATAACTTAGCACAGAAATTAATGACACTACAATTATCCTGCAATGGAGGTAATTTGCTATAGTTAACTGAAAGAAATTTTCTCACTTTTTAGCTGATGAGTTCATTAGCTATATTTCTGCAATTTCAACTCTCCTGCTACCTATTGGAATTAGGGATTTTCTGTCACATGTATGCTCAAAATGATATCTAAACTCCTTTCCAATTCTGAGATATGATAATTATATATTATATTATGAAATTATTTTAATTAATATATAAATATAGATCTCAACATCATATAAAGTGCAAAAGATCCAGGTGACAGTAAAACTACTTTGAGAACTACTCAAACTCTCTCCTCCGGAGATTTACCATCTGTGATATTTTTATCACCCCAAACATTTCATGTGTCATGTGCATAAACACACCAGCATGTTATTTTACAGTCATATATACCTTTATATTCAAATTGCATTTTACTTTATAGGAAAGATAAAGTTATGCCTTTGAAAAATTGAAAGGGGGTTTTAAGCATCAAAACAACGGGCAGTAATAATTTTATGTTGAACACCTATAGAAGTTGGGAAACAGCATGGCTGCCTTTAAAATTAATGCAGTTTGTATTTACTTTGTCCTCAAGCCTGGGGCTCTGACATTTTTTCTGAGACTTGGACTCTCAAAGGTTATCTTGATGTTAGAGTTGATAATGTCACAGTTGATGCCATCCAATCCAGTATAATATTCTTTACCTTGTGAGTGACTCATAGTTATGTGATGGATATAATTTTAAACAACGTCTTTTAAACACATATGCTATATATGCTTTTAAATATAGAGAAATGAACCTATAACCCAGGACTGGACTCTAAGACATTTGTAAGCCATAGGCTGACACGTAAATTTTTTTATTTATTCAAGAAAGCCCTCTAAACACTTTTCAGTTAGGTGGCTAGCGTGTTTCAAGGACAAACTAAAGTCAGGTTTTAACCTGCATCACAGAAATGTTTCTAAGAGCAAAGATTTCTAGTGAATCCAAAGTACAGAAAGCCTTTTATTTCCCAATCTATGCAGTACTTCCAACCTAGAGGACCCTAATAAATACAGTAGAACATTTTATAAAAAAGTTAGTTCAGAACTTTATCTGGTTGACCAGAGACATAGTAAGGGGTCAATATGATATTAAGCTCAAGATCAAGCTAAAGATAATGAAGAGGAGTGGTTGAAATTAATCTATCCAGAATCAGTGAAGTTGGTCATTCTTCTGACTTTTTTTTTTTAAACAGGTCACAATATTTTTTACCCACTTTTCCTACACTTAGGTATTGAAAATCAGTATCTTCAGTGAGATGTGCAATACTAGTATTTTGGACCTGTGGGAAAAATCACTTTATACATCTTCATGTTGTCGTGTTTCATTTAAGTGAGTTTAAAATGTAATATTCTAGTACCAAAAGATACTTTGATTCTATCCCTAGGCTCATATGGGGTCTAGACCATGTGAACTGATGAGTAAAAGTAATCAGGAAAAATTTAAGCCTCCTTTCACAGGAAGGAAACATAAGACAGATAAAGAAAAAGTCACCTATTGTTGGAGAAACAATTCAGTGGATTTATTTTTCTGATGAAAAGAGCCAATACATGTATTTGTTCACTATCAGTATTCTCCATGGTTCAAAAGTCAGATTCTTTATTGCAGAGAGATGCTGAAAAGATAGAGATTGGAGGCATTAAGCTGGTGAGGTATATGAAGAAAATAAAAAATAAGAGAGAAAAAAAGGAAGGGGGAGGATGGGGAGGCAAGGACAGAGGAAGGGAGAAAGACTCCTTAGAACATTAAAGCCTTCATCTCAAAAATAACTACTACAGGTTGCCACTTCTAAAACTTATCGAAGACAGAAGTTGTGCACAAAAGTTAACACTGGAAAAGAATGATCCACATTTTATCAGTTTTGTGGATGTTTGGGGACAACCTGGATTTGTTCATTCTTTTAATAATTTACTCATCTGTTTAAAAGTATTTATTAACAGCCTTCTACATTTTAAATTATCTAGTACGCCCTGGGAATATTCTGGACAAGACAGAAATGGCTCCTCCTTTCACGGATTTATATAGTCTCTCAGAGTTAGTAATCTAGGATTTGACTAATCTGAAAATGGGAACAGCCTACGCTTAAAGGATAACATTTTCCATGTTAATGAATACTTTTAATCAAGGCCACTAAGTGAAATCACAAAATATCTTAAGTTTTATATGTTATAAAACTTAAAATTCCAACTTCAGAATCTGGGGTTATCAATTAAGGTTATTAATCAGCTTCTTTGTATGCTTAACCCCTTATCTTTTTCCAAAATACTTTAAAAAATATAAATCTCTTAGAGAGATATAAAGTTGAGATCATACCTCACTCTGATTGCTAAAACGGAGTGTATTAAACAAAATTAACAAGAAATCTAGGTATATGATGATAAATCTGGGGAGAGACAGTTTAGAACTGGTGAATTGTCCAGGATTCCAATAATACCTCAACCTCCTCATCTTTTATGTTCTGCCATCCTTTGGGAAAATCACATAATCACACATGATAGTAAGGCAGCTTTAATACTAGGAGAAGGCAGGAGAAATGTGAATGACAGATAGTCAATGTTGGCCAGGTGTGTTCTGTAAAGTACTTCCTCAGTAGCCCCATTAAGGAATCTCTTATTACATTATCATTCAATGACTAGGGTAATGTAAAATGGCAATTATACTGTAAAGGATTATAGCAAATATATTTTATTTTTTATGTTGGGTAGATTTTCCCCTACCGCCCAAAAATCTGATTTCTCTTAGAAAGAACAGATAATGATTAGTGGGGTAAGGAATTAGTAGTTTCTGAATAGTATAGAGGAATACATCTTAACTGTTTACACCTAAGCGTAAATAGTTGGATGAGGGAAAAACATAAATAGAGTAGAAGACAAGAAATCCTGCTAACCATGGAAATAATTTGCTGAGATATAGGAACCCAAAGCATACTTTCCACTCAGTTTTCTTTCAAACTCTGCAGGATACATACACTAAACAACCCTTCCCCCCCTGCCTACACACAAACACATACCTATGCCTGATGTATCCATTCATTGGACTATTTACCAATAAACTGTTTTAGAATAAGCTTTGAAAGCAGTATATGACATATAGTACTTTCCTCCTAAGGAACCTGTACAAAGTGCTACCCATGAATACATTAGTTGTTACATTAATATCCTGATGGCAGAAAGAAGAAAGAGCAATACTTCCAAACTAATAAAATTTATGGTTTTAATATATACTTAAATGATTTTTGTTACCAAATCAAGTAACTGAAGAGCAAAATAAGAAAATTTAAAAAGATGAAAAAAATAAAGATTGTAATTACTGCCTGACACAGTTGAAAACGATGAAGATTCATTGTAGTTGATGCTTTGAGCATCTTTACTGAGCAACAGATTAGTCATAAATAATCCAACACTTAATATAATATTGGTTACCATCATTTTAGTTAAAAGATGCTGAAGCCTTATTAAATAACACTCTATTTCTTGGCTTTTGCAGGCTAGAGTCCCTAGAGGCAACACATAACACTTGATCTCAGCCAAAAGGCCGAGAGGAAACAGTCGTAATACATTTGAAAACATATGGATCTATGGCACATACTCAATTACTAGGAGATAAAACAATAAGAAACCCTAGGTTTATACTACTGAAGTTTATTTTTGTAGGAGAATAAAGACTACTATGCTTATACTTCATTTTTGCACTTGATTTGCTTGTGTTCTTCCATAATCTTGTTTACTACGTAGCTCAATAAATAAGATTTAGTTCTTTTCACATGATATTACCATCTTAATGGATACATTCAGATGTTTCTACTAAAAGCTGATTTCTACACCATCGCTACCCTGTATGTTAAAGAACTATAATATTTTAAAAAGTTTACAGATAGGAAAATAGCATTAAGATTTCCTCTTTCCACAAAGAAACAAAGTTTCATGAATTGCAAACATGTAGGTGGCAAATCCTTGAGAATGTTACTTTTTTGCATACAAAAAAAGCTATTTTTATGCATTGTGATTTTTTAAGTTATGATTTGTATTTTCTAAGCCTTCCAGAGTTTTAGCTATGATTTTCCAAGGGACTTATATCTCACATAAAAATATATGCTCAAGCCCTTGTTTTGCTGGAAGATTAATGTGCTATAAAACATGCTTCCATTTTTGCCCTACCTTTGAGTAGATGGAAGAGTAGAGACAGTATCAGCTGGGCTGCAGGGCTCATGACAAACACATTGTCTTCTCCAGCTTCTATAAGGAGAGGGCATTTGCTTTGATTTGATTCTCTAGAAGTACAATTAGTTCCTAAGTATAAGTCATCTTTTCATTTTTATAATTCCTATCTGAAGGACAAAACAGTATCATTCTACTCTTCATCTGTCTGGCACATGTGTTTAATAACACTTGGCTTCTGTTGACAAACAGCAGTAACAATTGTAATAATAGAGAGTTTAAGGAGCAATTTCTATGTCTCAAGCACTGCTTTAAGCCCTTTGCATTTATTCTCTCATGGAAGTTTCCCAATGAAATATAAAAGTCAGATATATTTATCGTATTGTTATTATCATCATGTCACAGGTAGGAAACTAAGGCATCGAGACATGAAGACACTTATCTCTGGTAACAGAGGTAAGTGGTGAAGCTAGAAAGGCTCTGAACCCTGGAAACGTGACTGCAAAGCCAGGTTCTTAGAAAATGTGTAATACCACATCCTTAAAAACCCAATCAAGTCCAATATAGTAAATATTTCCACATTAAATTTTTTATGTGCAAAGCATTGCTGTATTGCATGCTGAGGATTTAATACTGAGTTTGAGAAAAGAGAGAGGCAAGATGAGGTGTACTAAATTTGCCGTAAGTGGATTTTGAGTAATGGAGTTAGTCCTCGCGGCAAGGATTCACAGGACATCCATTCAAATCCTATATCTGCTATTCACTTGTGATTTGAGGAATATTCTCTAACTTCTGTAGGAATCTCAGTTTCTTGTGACACTCGAAAGGGTATAATGAATACTAAAAGTTTCATGCATGAAAATTCTTATTCTGGGTAAAGCCTATTAAGATATATTCGAATTATTATATTTCATGCATTTTATCTTTTATTTTATTTATGTCCCACAATAATGAGTTAATTACTTTTTTACATATGAATAAGTTGAATATAAAAGAAGTTAAAAGTGCAAATAACACAGAAATAAAAATAAACCTTTTGCTGCCAAATTTCAAGATTTATTCACTACACAGAAAAGTCACAACAGGCATTTGCTATATGACTATGCATTTCTACATTTTAAAACACTATTTTTTCTCTGGTATTGAGGAGATAAATTTCAACGTAAGTATAATAAACTGTTTTTTATATCTATAATTATCTCAGTATAATAGCTATTTATATCACTTATAAAAATAATTTATTAAATTTTCTCCTTTAAAAAATTGGTTTAGTCATTATAATACCATACTTTCATTTAAGAATACTGAAGTTTGCTGGCCGGGCGCGGTGGCTCACGCCTGTAATCCTAGCACTCTGGGAGGCCGAGGCGGGTGGATCGCTCAAGGTCAGGAGTTCGAGACCAGCCTGAGCGAGACCCCGTCTCTACTAAAAATAGAAATAAACTATCTGGACAACTAAAAATATATATAGAAAAAATTAGCCGGGCATGGTGGCACATGCCTGTAGTCCCAGCTACTCGGGAGGCTGAGGCAGTAGGATTGCTTAAGCCCAGGAGTTTGAGGTTGCTGTGAGCGAGGCTGACGCCACGGCACTCACTCTAGCCCGGGCAACAAAGTGACACTCTGTCTCAAAAAAAAAAAAAAAAAAAAAGAATACTGAAGTTTGGTTCTGCTATTATGTTTATTAGTGCTTTCACCAATACAGCATAAAGAGATTTTATGAATTAAAGATCCAAATGTTGTATTATGAACAAAATTATAACATTTTATCAAAATTCTATCAAATTTGGAAACATGGAATAGTCATGTTAGACAACCACATTTCACAATTCAGCCACATTTTCTACTACTGCTCTATAAAGCCATTTGACTGAATTACCAGAAACATTGAATCATTTCTGTCTTCACTAGACAATTTGAGTCATACACTTCCCAGTTGACGAGACTAGAAAGGCATTGCAAAGAAGCTTAAATAAGCTTTTAGAAAAAAATGAAAGAAATTGTCAGGATTACTTGTTCATTAAGTAGCATCAAAGTATTAGATGCTCTAACACTTTTGAAAACAGTGGTTAAGTTCCTAATAGTGATTCCATGGATGATGTTCCTCAAGATGGATTTGGCAATCTGATTATTTCCACAATTGTGCTAGTGTAATTGCCTCGAATAATAAATATGTATTTTTGTTTGATGTATGTGTCCTTGCCTCGTCATGTCTAACAACCTCCAATTCTTAAAACAAAAATCTATTTTTCCAATGTTGTTAGAAAAAAAGAAATAACAGAAACTATATTTCATATTGTTAGCCCTCACTTTGACAACTAGAAATCTCTCTCTCCTGGTGGTGAAACTGTAAACCTTCTTACATAACAACACGTAATGGATTTGGGGTGAGGAGTGTGGGACTTGAAAGGACCCCAGAACTGGCTTGATTAACTTAAATTGGCAAGAACAAAGCATCAATCAGAAAGAGAAAGAAAATTAAAGGGAAGGAAGGAAAGAAGAGAGAGCTGGCAGAGACTGAGCAGTAGGAGACTTGAGAAGGGAGACTTGAGAAGAGAGATTAGGAACAGTATCATGATGTTATAGGTGAGACTTAGAAAAGAAAGTTGGGTAAGAAATATATTTTAAAAGTTTTCTCAGAATTATGGACATAAATTTCCCTTTCAAGTTTCTTAAGATATATCAGTTACAATTTATATCACTTTTCAACGTATTAAAGGTATATTTTGGAATGCAAGGGAATGAGATGAGGTTCTTCCACAAACTGAAATAAAAGGCCCCTGTCTATAACTTCTTCCAGAAAGGAAAAAAAATAATAAAAATTTCTAATAAATAGTAATACAATATTGTCAAAATGACAAGAAAATACTCACCATGTTGGGACTCAATACTTTGAAATTTATAACACATTCCCTTTTCGAAGAATCATTTTCTTCCCTCCTTCTCCACAACAGTTTATTCTACAAATGCATTTACTGCTAAATATTTAGGTTTTTGTATCTATGAATAATCTCACAGCTACTTTGAAGAAGCCTTAAGCATAATATAGTAAGTGTGATGTTTTTTCAACGCATTCAAATTAAATTCTTTCTCCATAGTCAGCCACTTAATAATCTTCTATTTGGGGGACTTGTAAGAATCTCTGAGCATTCAGAAATACTGGAATCTTGGGCCATCCCTCAGAAAAAAAATGTGGAATGGCAATAGAAATTTGTTTTTAATATTCTCATTTTCCTCATATATCTTGTTTCCCAACTGTAATTCCTCTTCTACCACTTTAGGCACATGATCCACATGTTCTCTTTCCTCAACTCAGGTAAAACCCATCTGCAGATTTTTCTGTTCTTGTAAGTTAAAAAGTGATTTTACTGACATATAGTAAAAGCATATTCTGGTTCACCAATATGCAGTAACCCCATTCCTCCAAGTTTCTCATTCTTACAATCGAAAATCCCCATTCACAACAAAACAAACAAGCATGAGACAACTGTGAAAGTTAGAAAGAAGGCCAAGTGCTTGGAGACCTCAGGGCTTGAGGGAGCCGCAGTAGTGAGTCCCGCAGGTTTCCTCATTGCCTGCAGATAGCTCAGGCAGGGCACTACCGAAGCCTCCAACCTGGAAGTGCCAACATTCACAGACCAAAAAAGCTCCAATAAAAGCCTGTACCCCCCTAGCAAAAGGACCTAAACAGCGTGGCCTAACAATAGAACACCTGTTTCTCAACACCTACCCTATTCCAGCCAAACATCAACAGAAAATTATGTAGTTTTACAAGATGTTACCATTTGGGGACACTAGATAAAGGCTACCCAAGATCTCTCTATATTATTTCTTACAACTCTGTGTAAATCTACAATCATCTTCAGATTAACAAGTTTAATTAAACACTACATTCTGTTTCAAACTCTGTGCTATGTGAAGATGAGTCTCTTATACCTAATGTGTTTGTATTTCAACAAATATATAAGCTCGGAAATAATAAAGTGCTCATGGAACTTATATCATCAACCAATGGGCCAGAGAGCACAATTTTTATATAGAGCCAAATTACTTCAAAAATTATGTAAGTTGTTCAATGAATTTTTATGAGCTTGTATCATACACCAGGCCCCAGGAACATAGAGGTAAACTATATGATGGTTCTTATATATTAAGCAATCATAACTTTGTGGTGAATAAAAACAGAAACCAAAATTACATTGTACAGTGATGAATACAAGTGCACATGAGAACAAAACTTTGAGTGCAGAGTACAGGAATGGCTAAGGGAGCAGCCAATTCCACATGTAGGAAGTTGAGTTTACTTTTGCCAAAAAATATGTAGAGGAATGACAATTGATCATTGTTTTTGCACAGTTCTCCTGTAAAGTTTACACTGCATCCTAAGTATCACTCAATAGGCCTGTATCAGTGCCTTGTGGTATTTCTTAATTATGCAGATGTTATCGATAGCATGCATTAGCAGTTTATAGCCATGCTCCTGCTCTGCCTTACAAACATTTTTCTCCACACATATTTGGGAGTTTTTAAGTGAAAACCTGTTATCAATCTTATTTTAGAGATGTGGAAATATAATCTAGAAGATACTAACATCAGAGATAACTATGGGAAATGCTGTCCTTTCAGATAAAATGAAATACTTATGAGCTTAAGATATGGAAAATATTTGAGTCACTGATATTTGAATAAAGAATTGTACGTTAGAAAGCCAATATAAAAACCACTTTTTCCAATGCTTGTAGCATTTAGGTATTTTCAGTTTTCATCAACTTTATGTAGCCACTGTGTTCGAATTATCCTCACTTCGTTAACCTATAGATATTTTACATGCGGTGTCCAAAGTAAAGAAAAAAATCATTTCTTTACGGAAGAGATATAGTTTTCATGGATTTTGTTTCCTACATGAAAAAGTAAACTTTGAAAAAAATAAGGCAAATATCTCAGTCTGTTTCAGAGTTCCATATGCCAAACTTTTAAAATAATCCATTTTATCACTCATAAGTAGTGGTAAATGAACTCTATTTTAGATACAGACTGATTAATATATACTTTCTGGACTTTATCAAGAAATAGATGTTTTATATCCCTTATGTTATGTATTCTAATTAAATCCAAATGTTGGGGATGCATTAAGGAAAAAAAAAGAAATTTGGAAAAGCTTATTGCAATACTTAATAATTCAGATAATCTCAATTGATAAAAATGTTTTATTACTACCTTTAGTCTCTGGCTTCCAAGACCCTAGTGATCCTGCTTCTTGGTATGTTGAACCTTGTGTGGTACAATCTCCATATTGTACCAGTGTTGTTTGTTTGACCAATAGTAGATAGCAGAAGGAATGGTATGTCTTTTCCAAGATTAGGTTATAAAACATATTGTGACTTCTCTTCATTGTTCTCTCCTTCACATAACTCACGTGGAACAAATTGCTACTGTGTGCTAGACACTGTACTAGGTGCTGAGCATAAACAGTAAACAAAACATAAAGCATTAACCACAGTGAGGGAGCAGGCAATGTACAAAAGAAGAAAGAAATAGTATGTTATATAGTTATAAATGCTAAAAAGAAATACAACAGGTAAGGAAGGGGAAAGTAAAGAGAGTAGATAGTTTCAAATTTAAGATAGGGGAATTGGGGAAGGCCTTAATGAGAAGATGGCATTTGACTAAAGACCTAAAGGAAGAGAGAGAGGGAGTGAGTTTGGAAGATTGGAAATATGCTTCTTAGCAACGGGAATAGCATCTGCAGTGGCTGTGAATGAGAAGGAAGTTGGGCATATTTAAGAAATATTCAGCAGTACAAGAGTAGAGCTAACAAGGGGGACAGAGGTATGTCAGATGAGAGGGACAATTCAAGCCACATGATACAGGACCTTGGGACAAAGAGGTGGTCATAGGAAAGACTGAGTGTTTATTGGAAAAAAATGTGGAGCCATTTGGAAATTATTGAGGAGAGGAATAACAGAAGTCTTGTATTTTAAAAAGATTACTCTAGCTATTGTATTAGCTAGAGAAAATGAAGGAAAGAGGCAAATAATGCAGCAGGAAGAATAATTCAAACGATTTTGTAATAGCTCAGAGGACAGGTGACAATAGCCTTTATCACTGTATTGAGGTACTGAGGGTTTTTGCATCTATAGTCATGAAGAATATTCATTTATAGTTTTCTTGTTATATTCTTATTTTATTATGGCAGATGCTTTATGATTTCTAGTAACAGGTATCTTTTCTTATCACAGTCTATTTTCAAATGTTGTACCAATACTTCCATTCATCTCCTCTTATCTTTTGTTCTATCATTGCCATACATGCACACATGCAAATATATTTTACATAAAACATATTTATATATTTTATATATGTAAAATAAACTTCACATTACTTTTAAACACTCAATTATCTTCTAAAATTTTTAAATTTAAACATGGGAAGATGCATGAAGATACAATGTGGAGAAAACTGGTTTATTAACTTAGAAATATTTATAATTAAAATAATGAAAATAAATGCATATTTTGAAAGGATTTTGGCTATCACATTTGCAGTTACAAATATATCTGGCAATATCTCATAGTTTTTAAGCAGAAATTATGTTCAAGCATAAATTAATAGTATTTTTGCAAAATGTCTTTGAGTACTGTTTCAATTTTTTTTGTGTGCCATATAGTTCGACCCAAAATTTAGATTGTCAGGAATCTATCTTAAGGATGTTACCAAAGTGACAAATGTATTACATATGTTTATTTCAGCATTAATCATGCTAATGAGAAATTAGTAGTAAAAATCTCAGAGAAAAAAATAAAAACACTACAAAGGCAAACACCTAAATATTTCAGTGATTTTTTTTTAATGGTGGCGAGATTATAGTCCTTTTCTTTAATGGTTGCTTATCCTGATAGTCATTATTCTTTTCTTTCTATTAATAACAGAACCCTGTCAGTTTTAGCTGGGCACCTGACCGCCCAATGAGAGATGGTATTATTAATAACAAGCATCCTCTGCGATTATGATTAAAGAAAATGTGGTGTATAAATATACACAATGAAATACTATTCAGCATAAAAAGGAATTAAATCCTGTCTTTTGCAACAACATGGATAGAGCTGGAGGCCAGTATCTTAAGTGAAACAAGTCAGGCACAGAAAGACAAATATCATATGTTCTCACCTGTAAGTGGGAGGTAAATCATGTATATGCAAAGATATAAAGTATGGAATGATTGAAAATGGAGACTCAGAAGGGTGAGGGGGTAGGAAGGAGACCTGGGTGATAAGAAATTACTTAATGGGTACAATGGACATTATTCACAAGACGGATGCTCAAAGAGCCCCCATTTTACCACTATTCTGTATATGCATGTAACAATGTAACAAAATTGCACTTTGCTTTATTTTTTATTTTTATTTTTTTTTCTTAGAGACAGTATCACTCTATTGCCCAGGCTAGAGTGCTATGGTGCCAGCCTAGTTCATAGCAACCTCAAAATCCTGGGCTTAAGCGATCCTCCTGCCTCAGCCTCATGAGTAGCTGGGACTACAGGTATGCGCCATCACACCCAGCTAATTTTTCTATTTTTAGTCGAGACAGGGTCTCCCTCTTGTGCTCAGGCTGGTCTGCAATTCCTGACCTCAAACGATCCTCCTGCCTCAGCTTCCCAGAGTGCTAGGATTACAGCATGAGCCACTGCGCCCGCCCCAAAATTGCAATTTTGCCCCATAAATTTATACAAACGAAAAACAAAAAAAAAAAAACAATCGTCATATAACCAACTTCTGTCCAACAGAATGTGAGCAGAAATGATGTTTTCAGCTTTCTAATAGTTATTTTAAATGGAAAATGATTATCATTCAAGTTAGTTTCTAATGTTCAGTGGGCACAAGTGAGTTCAATATTCTATGAGATGACAAACGAAGAGCATAGAACATATCCCTCTTCTATCAGGTGACCTGGTATTATAGAATTTTTAGAAGAGGAGAGTATAACATAATCTTGTTTAAGCCCCTGCTATCCATTCTCAGCTGAAGATTTTAGCCACCATCTTCACTAATCTAATAGTTTTCTACATTTTCCAAATGACCTACAATGAATATGTATGTAGAAACACTAGTTGAATTTTATTTTCAAAGGAGAAAGAAACCAAATCTAAGAATGAACAGAATTGATTGGACCAGCATTTTACTACTAAAAGCTGATGGTCTTAACTTTTAGATATTTGGGAACCTAAGAAAATCTTCCAAGGCTTGTCACAATAAAGTATTACTCTATCTGTAAATAATATGCACAAAATATTGACTTTAAATGAATAGTTGCCTCCTCTATTCATATATAGGTAAACACCATGGAAACAAGAGACAGGTAATATGTTACTGAATTAGCAAAAGATACTCTAAAATTTAAAAACAACCATAGTGTTAGCACCATTTCTATGAAAGAAATCATGGATTTGTGACATCTTTTTAAGTAGACATAAACATAATTATAGTCATAGAGTATAGCCATAATCATAAATTTGGATTAGCTACTCAGCCACTCATGATAAGGGATTTCTCGTGGTGAGGCTCAGGATCTAGAGTTAGAGTACCTGAGTTCATATCTAAGTAAAATTACTTGGGCAAGGATCTTCACCTATACAAGCTTCACTTCCATCATATGTAAAATGATCTTAATAATACAACTTAATTCATCAGGTGGGGTCAGTATTAAAAAGAATTTAGCACTGTAAGTGGTACCCAGTTGTAGCTCCATAAATATTAATTTTTATTATGATAATGCTAATTCAGAGATGGATACTAAGATTAAATGACAAATTAGAAAATATATATGTAGGCTCCTCTCAGTGGGATTCAAGGTTAAGAAGTTAATGTGGAGTAATTGAAAAGGACTAGATGGTAGTTAATAAATTTTCACTTATTAAGTTAGCCAGTAATTCAAAGTTTCAAAGTGCCTTGGAATAAAGCTCTAATGAAAGGCGTATTTTAAAATATCAAGCCATGTCAAACTATACTTAACATGTGTATTTAAATTTATTGTGCTGTGACATATTTATTGGCACATTTAACTGATACCCTATAATGATGCTCTGAGGCAAAGTGTTATCATAGGTAAAGTATTTTCCTAGGCATTACTCAGTAGAGAATAATTCTTTCATCTGTATTGTCATTCAGTATTAAGACTTATTAATAACAAATTATTGATAAACTTAAATATCGTAGCTGTCTCAGTGTCATTGCACACTTTTATAGAATATCTTCCAGACTAGGAAGATACAGAAGATTAAATTTGAGAGGTCTCATTCCATACTATTTTATGAAAATTTATATAATGTGTGCTACAAATAGGGTGGGTAAAGGTGAGATAAAGTCAAATGTATGAGTAAATATAAGGAGGATAAATTTAAGCTGTATTATAATAATACATTTTCCTAAGGTCATAATGTGTAGAAAACTACACATATAATATAGCAGTTATATTATTGAAGACCATAGGGAAGACAGAATGCTCAAGATCATAGAGCAAGTCTACAGTAAAGATCATATGGTGATAAGAATTTGGTAATTTTAGTTTTTTTTTTTCTTTGTTAATTATAGTATCCATTTGCTTTCCTTTTAATCATAGAACATCAAGCATTAATATTGTAAACCACTTTTCTCTTTAATAAAGAGTAGTCTCTTTAATGTCAATGAGTTGTTGGTAAAACGAATGAGCGTAAGGTGGAGAGTAACTATTCTTGTCACACCATGTGTGCTACTCCTAAAATATGCAACAGATAATACTTCAAAATTAACCCCTTGTATATTATAGAATTTCCACAAAGTCTACTTTCGGCTGTAAAAATTGAGACTCAGATACTGTCATGTCCAAAATCCAAAGTTTTTAAATGACTGTGCTGACTTTGAAACTCAAGACTTTCTAGTTCATGTGTGGAATTTCCTACTAAATAATTGGATAACTATGTATGTTAAGTTAGCATGAATGGTGAATATTAATAACAGATAAGTCTAGTGAACACTACTGATTATCTTTTAGTTTTCATTCTCATTTTATCCTTCAGATATTCTACTTAGGGACTACATTTCACAATCTCTCTTGCAACTTGATGTGGTCATATTTGTGTTCTCCACCTAGGGTATAAGAACAGAAGTGACACGCACAACTTTTGATTTATCTCATTGTATTGGACTCTTTTCCCCAGACAAAAGGTTAGAAAAAATTTGATAATGACTCATCTTGGACCACACAGACCAGGCCGACACCTTGAGGATGGCAAATGTATAAGAGGGAAAGTACTTTAGTTCCAGAAGGACATCCTAGAGCTGAGCCAACATGGCTTAGAGGTCTGAGGAAGGTAAGTAAGCATCGGTCCTACTTTAGCCACTGAATGCCCCCGTCTCATTATTTCTGCACACATGCCCATATATATCCTATATGCTTATATAGTAAGCAAGCAACTAGGAAAGAGAGGAAGGATGCAACTGCATAACTCAAATAGTAGAGCAGAATTCAGACCCTATGTGTCAAGAGAACTAGGTGGCAAAAAGAAGGAAGATAAATAATTTGAGAAGGAGATGAATTGAAAGTATCTGTAAGAATCAAAGACTGGAGACATGCAATCCTTCTGAACACGAAGAATGCACTTTTGGCTATAATTCAGAAGAAGAAATACAGACTCTTAGAAGATCTATTCCTTCTAGGTTAGCTCAGAGAAATTAGGGTAGAAGTAAGGTAAAAATAATGTTAATAAGAAAGAATACTCTTCATAGATAGACAGGGAAATAAGGAAATGGATGAGAAGCAGCTTAGCTAAATGTTCAAACTGCAGTGAACAGAAGTGATGTGCATGTAAATATGAAAAATTATTCATAAATCCATTCATTCAGGAACTTATTCAATCAAAGAGCTTTTTAAAAAGCTTGATTAGGGAGTAGGGACTCAGCTTACATTGTTTTGGCTGAATTATACAATATTTTTGAGCCTCAGTTTTAGCACCTAAAAAAAGAGGGGTTTTAAGAATTTGATAAAATCATTATGGAAAGAAGATGGCACAAAAAAGGCTGTGATTATTCTTGCTGATATCATTGTTACAGAAAATGAGGCAGCTAATTCTCTGTAGGATGTGATATTATCAAAGTGGAATGTGATAGTTCATCTGTGCTTTGAAAGATAAGTAGGTATCTTTCGGGCAGAGAGCAAAATAGGGCTTTCCAGACAGAAGAAAGAGTACACATAAAGGCAAGGATCCTTGTAAGAACACTGTATAAAAAGGAAATTAATAGAGATTTGCAAAGCTTGGAACATAAGTCACAATAGAAGAGATAACTGAACAGGTAAGTAGGGACAAATTCTGAAGCAATTTGATTAACAAGTTATATAAATTTGACATAATCCTCTACATTTAAAAAAGCGTTTTGTTTTTTTTTTAACCGAAGGGTGATATGAAAGATGTTTTATACAAAGAAATTCAAGCTGCATTATGGCAGATAGAAAAGCATAAGGCTAGCTATAGATAGACTGGGGAAAAGGGCTGTTACAGGTGATTATGCAAGAGAAAACTGATGTCTAAGCTGAATCAGTGGCAGTAGGTGTACATAAAGATATGGCTGAATTGAAGAGGTAATCCTTAAATTGAATCAATGTTATTTAATAAACAACTGGATATGGGATCCTATGTTGGTAGTTTGAAGAACTGAGTAATTTCAGTAACTGAAAGTTCAAAAACTGGGGAAGGAACATACAGGTTGGTTGCCTGAGGAACTTGTATAATAGCATGGTTTTGTTAAGAGTTTAGGGAAAATGTATGCCTTACGCATACATCCTTAAAATAAATTGCTGCATTTGTAAGTAACGTAAGTTCCTCTAATATTTTTGCTATATCAGTCATCTCATATATCCGCATATCTTTTCAGAAAGAGTTTGTGTATGGAACAGCTGCTCACTCCCAAGAGAGCATTTCAATTTGAGCAGGAAGGCGCTCATTAAACAGCTCGGGCAGTGTGCTCAGTGCTGGGACGGAACTAGGAACACGTTGCACATGGTCCCTACATTCAGAAAGCTGAGAGTCTTGGTGTGTGAGCAGACAAACTAAGAGAAATTTTCTATCAAGGCACCATCGTGATCAGTGTTGGGGAGAATGGGAGCCCCTGGTTTATGGGGTTGCCCTAATTCCAAATTTTGGGGTGGGTGGGATCATATAGCTATTTTGTTCAGTTGTGCTCCCTGCGAAAGGAAATACTGTTCTCTTTGCAAGATTCCTTGCTTCAAATGAACTCAAAATTGTATTTTATTTGAGAAAATTAAAATTCAGAAAATGCGAGTTACAGATAGATGGTCTGCAATTTAATCTTCAGATTTTCCAGATAGGAAAAATACAAAGCTCAGGATTGTGCTGAAGCTACTGACATCATTATGAAAAAAAAAAAAAAGAGGGCCCAAAATACATCCAACCTACCCCTTTTCTCCTTGACATCGTCTGTAATGGAAAGGGAGAGGGGACCTTGCAGTACAGAAGACTAGTACCCAGGAAGAAGGAGGGAAGCAAAATGTTACCCGTGTAAATCAGAAAGGCTGGTGGAGGAAAGAAGTGAGACGAGAAAGAAGTGAAAGACTGGCCTTTATGGAGATTGTTTCCTTTGAAGATTTTTTGTCTTCAATTCACAAGAGCCTAGTCCTGAGAATTTCCAAATCATCTCAGATGATAGCAAATTGATATCGTATACAAAACTCCAAGATGAACGTGACATAAGTAAATGGAAACTAAGAGAGAAAATAAAACCCCTTGACTTAACATACACATTAATAAAAATTATCTATAGAAAGAGGGAGGGAACAGGGTGAAGAGACAATGGTGAAAGGGAATGGTCTCTGAATACAACTTGTTAGGTAACCTTGGTTTAGAAAATATCCAATTGTTTCCCGCCCATATTCACAAGGGACATATTCATGTACACAAGCAACTCTCCACCAAATTGGAAAGAAATATAAACAAATGACCCCAACTACCTATCAAGATGGCAACATAGCCACAAAGAGAAATCAATTGGTTTAAGTGACTTTAGAATAAATTAGAAGAGCAAAGAAATAGTAAATATAATGTGGTATTCTAAGTGCTAAAGCAAAATTAGTATATTATTTTAAATTAACTTATGTGGAATAATGTAAATGAGTAATTATGTTAATGTTGTTATGAACCAAAATTTTCAGTACAAAGGAACAAGATCCAGATTAAATAAACTTTAAATCCTGTAATAATCAATTTGATTTGTAAATATTATTATGGACTCTTAATTTTTCTTTACAAATATATTTCTAGGTAAGAAAAAGGTCTGTATCTTCAAAAATGTCATGAAAAATAAAAAAGAATGAGGAACTGATGCAGATGAAATGAAAATTATAAGATGTAATAAAAGCCCTTATTAAAATCTGGAACACCAATTTCAAATCTAATATTTAGAATGCTTAAGTACATTTAAATTATAAAATTAAAAATGACAAGTGTCATAAAAGAAGATCCTTTTTCTACGATACAGACCAAAAAAATACTGCTGAACTTATGAATTCAAGATAAACTTAAGTCAAATTAGATTATGGTAAAGACAAGGCAGTCTGTATCTTAAAAGTTACTTCTTTAAAAATTCTCAGATACGTATTACTAAACAACATTTGCAGGGGTGGGTAAGCAACAGCTAATTTATAAAAAGGAAGAAAATGGAGTTAAATATCTACAAATCATTTTCAGATTGCTTTTTAGAGTTTCTGAGTTTGTTTTTGTGTTCTTTTTTTAAGAAATAAATTGTGTTAATCTTTCTTTTCTTGGAAATAAGAAGGGTTGTCTTTGAAAAACATCTAATCATTTTGTATGCTAACATAATACATGGAAGATCATGGACACACTGTTGGATTTATTTATCTTTGTTTAGGAAGAACCTGAGTTCTTTAGTGTTCAAACATTCTTTAAGATTAAAAAAAAGTAAGATTGTAGGCACAGAAAACCACTGGTTAAAGAAATGATGTATTTATCAACATGCTGCTTCTGTATCAACTGAAAACCTCAGAAATACAGAGTAGCATTTAAGCTCAGCTGGAAGACTGCATGTCAGAGTTCCATGCCAATTGAAGGATGCATGACAGATTTTTATTTATTTTTAATAGACCAGTAGAAACATTTAACAGAAGTCAGGGTGATTTTCAGTATGTCCCTCATACAGTCTTAGTATTTCATATGAACTGCAGGCATCTGTGAAGCAATCATTTTGCTTTCACATTTTTCCCAATTCACTTTGTCTAAAATGACTTGATGCAACATAAATTTACTTTATTTCACTTACAAATAGAAAAAGGAAAGTCCTTTTTATGTTATGAAATAATTTCCTTTCTTCTATATATCTTTCCAAACTGACGAAAATAATGCATAGTTGAGTCAGTGTTAATCTCATATTCCTCTAGACTTTTAGTCAAGTAAACACATAAATCTGCATATTATAATTACTACAAATCTATAAAGGTTAATTTAGACATAATTTTTTAATGTATCATCTGTTAGACTTGAAAAGGAAAGCAATGATAATTTTGTTCTGTCTCCAGTTCTCTCTCTCCAAAATCCTCTTACCAAAATTTTCTGAGTTCTGCCTCCCAGAAATCAGGCAATTTCAAGTTATACACAGTAATCCACATTTTTAAAATTAATACATTTCATAAGAACTAAATAGGCTGATTCTTAAATATTGGTAAGCTAGCTTTGATTCAGTCTGGGTATAATTATACAAGGATTTCTATTTCACCTTTCCAATATCACCTTCCTTGAATGTAGTATGTTACAATACTACCTACATTTTTCTTATTTTACAAAAAGTATTTCTAAAATGTCCCTGAAAATTTGATTTCTCTAAAAATATATTAAATTGTTGAAAAATGTTTCTCTTTATAGCTGTATTTAGTATTATGAAACTTTTATAATGTATACTGCTATGTTTTAAATCTACTAAAAGAGTAATGTTCTCTATGGTTAAAATATTTCCAATGATTTGTGTTCCTATATTACTAATCTTTTAAATAAATTGTTAATGAATTTCAGCCTTTCTTTTATTTTTATTTTTTATTGTTATTTTTTTTTTGTTTTGAGACAGGGTCTCACTCTATTGCCCTGGCTACAGCGCAGTGGCATCATCATAGCCCACTGCAAAGCTCAAACTCCTGGACTCATGTGATCCTCCTGCCTCAACCTCCTGAATAGCTAGGACTACACCTAAGTAGCTGGAACTTCAGGCACATGACACCATACCCAGCTAATTTTTCTATGTTTTGTAGAGACAAGGGTCTCACTCTTGCTCAGGCTGGTGTTAAACTCCTGACCTCAAGCAATCTTCCCACCTTGACCTCCCGAAGTGCTAAGATTAAAGGCATGAGCCATTGTACCCAGCCAGTCTTTTTTTAAATTAATACTTTCTGGAAATGTTGCTTGCATATACTAAGTTTCCCCTAAGTCTGTTTATTTTTTTAATGTGTCAATTTTTATGTTAAGATTTTGAGAAAGATGTGTTTCTGTCCAACTTTGTTATGTAAACCTGTTAAGATAAGTCATAATCTAGTTGATCTTTTTTCTTGAAGTTTAGAAAAAACTTTCATGACATAGTTACAAGAACACAGAATTGACTGCTAAGACATTAACATATGACTGGTAAGACATCAGCATTTTAGTACTATGCCAAACATTTATTTTAATACATGAAAGTAACACTTTTCTGGAGTCTCTATTTTTACAAATAAAATATTAGAAAGTCCAACTACAAGATTTCTAAATCATGGCTGGGCATGGTGGCTCACACCTATAATCCTAGCACTCTGGGAGGCTGAGGCAGGAGGATTGCCTGAGGTCAGGAGTTCGAAATCAGCCTACTCAAGAGCGAGATCCATCTCTCTACTAAAAAAACAGAAAAGAATTAGCCAAGGATGGTGGTGCGTGCCTGTAGTCCCAACTACTCTGGAGGCTGAGAGGCAGGAGGATGGCTTGAGCCCAGGAGTTTAAGGTTTCTGTGAGCCAGGCTGATGCAGTGTAGAGACATTCTAGAATGCACATATAGTGAACGTTTTGGCGATGGAGAATTTGAAATAGCTTATACCTGACTAAATTTAGACTATAAAGTCCACCCCCATCCCCCCATTTTTTTTCCTGAAATAGTTACCATCTTTTTGAATGCTTAATGTGACAGACACCTTCCTCTTAAATGTCATCCTTTTCAGACAAGAACATGCTTATTAGCTTCAGGGCAAGGATAAGAGACATGTGGAGAACAACTATCTCAGGCAAGCTCAGTCAAAATCTGCCAACTTTAGCTCAGAGACCAGAGAATTTTT
Source organism: Lemur catta (assembly GCF_020740605.2). Classification (NCBI taxonomy): domain Eukaryota; kingdom Metazoa; phylum Chordata; class Mammalia; order Primates; family Lemuridae; genus Lemur; species Lemur catta. The sequence continues at coordinate 11,910,549 of NC_059146.1, forward strand.
TTCCATAAAGGAAAAGACAGTCTATATTTCAGCTCTGGGGCCGTGCAGTCTCTGTACCACCTATCAACTCTGCCAGTATAACACAAAAGCAACCAGAGATAGCATAACCACAGCTGTGGCTGTACTCTAACATAACTTTACTCACAGATACTAAAATTTGAATTTCACAGTTGTTTTCAAGTCTCACAAAATAGTCTTCTTCGATTTTTTTCAATCATTTAAAAATGCATAAACATTCTTAGCTCATGGGATATACAAAAAGAGGTGGTAAAGCCCCATTTGGTTTATAGTTCGCCAATCCCTGTCTTACCTTTCCTTATTGCTTATTTTTAAATGCCATTGAGGTTGGTTAAGTTTTTGTAATTTAGCATTATTTTAGCTAAATACAGAACCATCAGAGAAGACTGTTACTGTATAAACATCCATATAAATGAAAATGTATATACAATTTCTGGCAACCCATTATCTTTGCATTTAGTTGTACAATACCACTTATAGTGAGTTTGGAATTTATGCTAACAAAAAAACTATACAATCAGGTAGCATTCTGGAAATCAAAAATAAAATAACTGAATGTCAGATTTATAATTAATCATATCAAAACCATATATAAAACATATATGCATGTGCACATGTGTGTATAATATCCAAGAATCAAAATTAAGGTAGTCCTATATGTGTTTATCATAACCAGTAACCTACTGAACAAATATATATCTGACTCTCTACTTTTTAAGTCACATTGTAGAGTAAGATTTTTGCCTACTTCTCCTTGGGATTGCGTGGAGTCATGTGCCTCATTCTGGCCAAGGAGGTTTAAGTGGCATAACATGTATTATCATTGAACGGAGAATTTCCGGAGCTCACTTTCCTCCTGAAGTAACAACCCCTTTTTGAGATAGTGGCTGTTCAATCAGATTGGGTCCTTTAGGTGACCATGCTTCTGGTCCCATGTTGCTGTCTGTCCAGTAATGGACAGGTAGCATGAATGAGAATTAGACCTGTTTAGCCAAGTGAATTTGGGGTTGCTTGTTGTTACCATGTGACTACATGAATTTTAAATATGTAAATGCTCAATATTTGGTTTCCACTGCTTTAACTTCAAAGATATTTTGTGAAGTTGAATATATTTCTAAAAATAAAACATATTTTTAAAATCAATATTGCTGTCATTTAAAGGTAAGTATTGTTTACTTTTCATGACCATATCATTGATCTAGAAATTTCACAGAGCCTAAACTTTTCTCGACGTGAGGTTAAATACTCCAGAATATAAATATAAATGTGAAATATATTTAGGCAGATATGTTTGGCTCTCACCATCAAGCTTTAAAATTGTTAATGTGGACCAAAGCAATTCCATTACATAGGTGAAGTTCATATCAGAAAATCTAAAGCAAGTCAATTATCGTTTGTAAAGAAGTGCCATAAATTGTTCCTCCACACAAACAAAAGCAAATAAATGACACTTTGGATGAATTTTTTCTTATCTACAAGTAATTCTTATATTTCTCAAAAGGAGTTGAGGTTTAGTGCCTTGAAATAATGCAATTGTTAATCTGAGTTGTTGTGTCGTTTCTTTGCCCTAAGTTGTTGCTCAAAGCACGTTAATATAAATTCTGCATTGCAAGTATCCTCTCTTGATTTACAGAAATGAAAGGGCAAACAAGGAACCACTGAACACTTTTTCTTACCTTTTACCACACAATCAATTGCATTCAATCTGTTGCTAGAAATCCTCTAGTTCTGTTCAGCCCTAAATCACTGGTATTCAAAGGTTTATTGCACATTCACACTCATTTGTCATTTGCAGGAAGTCTAATTGAGAGAATTTACAGTTGGTTGAGTGCTTCATTTAGATTGTGCATGTTTAATAAAAGCTTTTTAAGTTACTAATCTCAGCTCAGGAAACAACAAAAGTGCTTGAGGGTTACGAATAAAACATAGCAGGCAAATGTTATGGTGTGACATTTCCTTATAATGTTTTCAAGTAACTGCATTTACTGGCTTTGAATTGTTTTTACACATATAATGTGCTTTGCTGGAAAAATTTGGCCTATTAGTTATACTATGTGACAAAAATGTGAAGGTAGAATTACTCACTCAAAGTGCTGTGGTTAGCTGAAAATAGTGTCAATAATCATTGCTCTATAGGAGAAAGCCTAAAATAATATCTCTGGTGAAATAATCTTGAACATCTCATAAAAATAAATCTAATTAAATAGTAGGAACTGACTTCAACCTTTGTTACTTGGAAGTCATTTTAAAATGTGATTCTGATTTTCAAATTGAACACTGAACCATAAGCATTGTTTATGGGATGGTACTGCACAGTGGGAACTGGTTTTACACAAATAATCCTTTTGCCTTTTGCCTTTTAGACTTATCTTTTAAAGAAAAGGTGAACCTGCAGAAAAGAAGACTAAAATGTTAAGGTTCAAAAACATGGCAGGAAAACCAATTCATGAGTGGATTAATAAAATGTGGTACATGGGCACCGTGGAGTACTACTCAGTCATAAAATAGAAAGAATTAATACCTTTTGCAACAATCTCAATGGAACTGGAGACCATCCTCCTAAGTGAAGTATTGCAAGAATGCAAAAACAAACACCACATGCAGTTACTATTAAATTGGAACTAACCTATCAGCACTCATGTGCACAGATCGAAGTAAAACTCAACAGAAATCATGCAGGTGGTAGGGGGGAGTACGGGATGGGTGAAATCGTATCTAAAAGGTACAATGTACACTCTGGGTAGACACATAACTTTGCTAAGCACACATAACTTTAACTCAAGCAGTACAAAAGCAATCCATGTAACCAAAACATTTGTACCCCTGTAATATTCTGAAATTTAAAAAAAGAAAAAAATGCTAGAGAAAAAGAAAGAACCCAGATATTATCAGCATCTGAGTTCTTCTTTATGCCTTGGTGTGCAGTAACTGGCCCCATAACAAAAGAAAAATCAGATGGTGCTAATGAACAATGCTACTTGATCAAAATGGGATGTGTGAAGCAGCTCTTTTAGTGGAAAGTTGGTAAGAACCTACCTATCATCTCATTCCTCGGCAAATTTATATGTCTCACTATTTTCCTTAGGTGTTGGACTAAAAGCTAGTAAGACTGCGTGACACTGAAAAGCTATTTAAATTTTGATGTTTGTAAATAAACTCCTCCCTAAAGCGTTAATATCCACTGTTATCTCATAGCTCACATGGATTAGAATTAGAGTTAAAAAAAATACAAATTGAGTTTTTATTTTAACTGAATTTGAATCCCATTCCGTTGTCCACGTACATTTTGGAAAGCTTGAAGAAGAATGATGGAGGGAAATACTTTGACAACATAGAGAAGATTGTTCCAAACAGGAATCACATGTTGGTTGGTTTTCCCTTTCACCCAGTTAACAATTATTAAACGTGTTCTATAATTTCTAGATGTTGCAGACAGAGCAGTGTATTAACATACTTCCTGTGTTGATAGCACTTATGTTCAAGTGGGGGAAAGAGGTAATAAATAAAAAAGTAAATGGTTTTTTTTAATCAATTTTTTGGATAAAAATACAATTTGCAGAAAGATTGGAAGTGAGGTATGCGAGGATATTTCACACTTTTCTAGAGCGTGAGAAAGGGTCTCACTGACGATGTGATATTTGAACAGCAAGTAGGGGGAAGTAACCAAGTGAACCATATGGCTCACCAGGGAGAAAAATGATCAACACTTTAAGTCTAGTTTTAAATCAAGTCAAAATTAGCTAAAGCAACATTAACAGCAATGTGTAATGGAATTGTTTCTTGAGTCATTAATTCCTTGAAAGCTTTATTCAATACAGCACAAAATTAGCAGTCTTTATCTTCATTTACAATTCCTTTTACTTATCTGAGGGGGCTTCATATGTTGCCTTGGCTTTCGTAACACTAGGCCCTCAATGTAATCTGTCCACATCTGTTTGAGCAAGATACCTGAGACTGAGTAATTTATTAAAAAAAAAAAGAAGAAGAAAAGAAAAGAAATTATTTCTCACAGTTCTGGAGGCTGAGAAGTCCAAGATCAAGGCGCTGACATCTAGATTCCAGTGATGGCCCATTCCTCATAAACAGTGTTCCAAGTGTCCTTTCATGAGTGAAGGGACAGAAAGGCAAAAAGGAGCCCAATGCTGTGCAAAGCCTTTTTTATAAAGGACTTAACCTCACTCCCAAGGGAGGAGCTCTCATGACTACTTACTAAGGGCACCACCTCTTAATAGTACTGCAGCGGGGATTACATTTTACCATGAATTTTGGAAGGGACCCAAACATTCAATCCATAGCACTGCTTGAATGTTACTAGTTTAACATCAAAGAGCATGCACAACTGCACTCTTATCCCTCCCAACTCATTTGTATAACCATTGCAGGTTTAAGAGAAATAAGGAATTCACCCACTTTGTGTATGTGGCCAAACTAGAAAATTCACCATCAAAAAAATTCTTATGAATAGTGCTCACAATTTTTTCTATGATTCAACCAATATTTTGAATATTAGAAAAAACATTCCCTGACTTGTATGATGGATGCATAGCCTTTTAATGTAGTTTAAAATCCAATGTTATAATATTTTTCATACGAAATAAATACTCAACATAATGCTTGACTTTTAAAATTCAAAGCTGAATAAATATATTTACATATGTGCAGTGTATATATGTATGCGCGTGTGCATATTCATGTATTTTTCACCCAAATTTTATTGTATTATAATCTCAAAGAAAAAGAAAAAAACAAGTACAGTGATGCAAGTTTGTTCATTGTCTCAAGATTCATAAAACCTGCTTAATTAGAAATTAATATACAGAACCCATTGATCAGCATGTTATTATTCATCATTATTTGCAGCACAGAATTTGTATCCCTGATCTTTTAAACTACAGGACTCAATTAAATTCAAGAAAAAAAGATTTGCAAGTAGGACAAATTATTTGCAAAAATAAAGAGAGATGAATTCTGTTAACAGAAATTAAACCACAATAGTTTCCTCTTAATTGACAAATTTACTTTTTAATTTCTGTTACTGCACAAAAAGATTTTCTTTGTGTTTAGTGGTATGTTGGATACAGAGAATAGGATAAAATGGGAAGGTTTTTTTTCTAGCACATTGTAGCAACTTGAAGAGCTTAGCCTTTAATACCTGTTATAACTGTGAGGATTTGGCATTGTCTATACTAGCAAAAAAAAAAAAAAAAAATCCCACCACAGGACAAAGGGATGGAATCAACTAAAACCAGCGGACTCCCTGCAAGAACCTGTATTCTGACTGTCATCTTTAACTTACTTGCAGACCACCCATCTAGTTTTCTGGGTGGTGATATTTCTCTCCGTCAGGCTAAAGCCAGAGAACGAAGCCAAAGACCATAATTCCGAGACCGCACTTGGCCCACACAGGGTGACCCAGCGGCGACACACGGCAGTGCAGTGTTTTCATAGCACAGAAGTGGAGGTTTGCGTGTATCAAAGCCTTGACAAATGTTCCAGCAGTTAAGTAAAACTCTGTTTATATTGCGTGCCTCTCAACAGAAATTAAGAACTGCGGAAACAATTCATGCAAGTGGTGGGCAATCTTCTCTAGTTCTCTCTTAGTGAATATGACAAGCTCACCTGCTGTGGGAGGCTGAAAATAAAGGACAATCTCACCACATTAATAAAACATGAGCCACAACGGAATCCGAGGCCAGCTAAACCACCAGAGACCTAGTGTGACGCTTCATTTTGTCGTGATGGAAGTACTTTAGCCCGAGGTAACTTTCAGGGAGGCCATATTCGCGTGCAAACCTCCACTTACAGCACTACCGCCAGGCAGAGTTAATGTCCACGGAGTGCAAACTTACAGTAAAAGGCAGGAACCACGTACGACGGTGCATCACTCAAGCCAGTCAACTTTGGTAGTGGTCTAATGTTTTATTGAAGCACAGTCCTCCCTCGCAGGAAATCTGCAAATCCACTCAGCGCCCTCAGAAAATTGTCTGTTGGGCTGCATGGACTGGTTCCCAATTGCAGAAAGATAAAAACATCAAAATAAGCTAATAGGGTTCTGCCATGAAATACAGTCCTGGGAGAGCTAGAAGTAAAAGGGAAGGGGGCGTGTTTCAGGGGGATCTATTAAGTTCAAGGTGATGCTGGAGTTAAGGAAACATGCTCTAGTAAAGAGAGAAGGGAGGGCAACAGAGGCGCAGCAAGAGAAAGGGGAAAGTAGAAGGAAGGAAACAAATCAAGAAAAAAAGAAAGAAGTCAATTTTCCTGGAAGCAGGGCTCAGCAAATTAAGAAAAACTGTTTTTAAATATTTTATCAGTCATGCAGTGTTTGAAAATGATGTTGAGGTATTGAAACAGAATTACGTGATGACTCCTATGAAAAATCATCCTTGGAAAATCATTTTAAATGATAAGAATGCATAAGGGAATATTGCCAGAAAAAAAAGACATTTTGTGAAAGAATTTTTCCTTCTGTCAATGATATATATTTTTGACACAATTTTTAAACTTATGTCTTCATTTACCTCCAACATTTTGTTTCTTGAGACAGAATGTCTGATTTAATTAATAATATTAATAATTTATATATTCTCAACCAGAGGGTATAAATGAGAATATGAAGACAAAACATTTGAAAACTATTATTGGATGACTCTTGGGAATTACTGTTGATCTGACCTTCAGTTATTTGGGGGATTTTCACCAAAGGCTTGTGGGAAAAAGTCTATAAAAGAAATAGTGCGACTTATGAAAGAGTTAATGTTTCTCAGCGGCAGGATGCTTCTGTTTGTCCTCAGTACAATAACAACATGGTCTAGAAGGTAAGTGTTTTATCACCTTTTATGCAACTGCAAAATTTTATATCTAATAGCTCATAGAAATTATTTCTGGAGACAATAGCACCAACAGGTTTATAAATTTATTACATAGGGTATTGGCTGTTTTTGGTAAAGATATTAGAGCACAAATTTAGAATCGTATATTCTCAGATTTGCAAGATCATGCATGTCATTTGCTGCTCTTTCTTAGGTTTCATTGCAAGAAAGGTTATTAAGGAATAAAATAAATTATATAAATGTGTGTCGCCCTGATAGTTCTTATCATATATTGTATTAACTGTGAACCTAAGCCATGTATAGACTTTTAGAAATGATTGTCATTGAGATAAAAATGTCTCCTGTTCTTTCATACCCTGATAAAACATTACCTCAGGGAGCAACTGTGAATTTCTTCTTCCTCTGGTTGAGTTCATCCAGCACATGCATTTCATGTGGCTCAGATATACTTTCTTTCCCCAGTTTTCATAAATTTGATCCAACTTTTAAAAGCCTGCATTCTAGGTGCTCTTGAAAGCCAAAAGGTCTGGCATTCCTGAGCCCACAGTATTTCTCAGTATCCATTAGCCCTGTGGCCAGCCTTCTCCAACCCAACACCATCTTGCTAAGACCATCTTCTTTGCCATTTCTCATCCCACTTTTTCTGTTTTTGAATTATATTTCTCTGTACCCTTGTCCCTACTGAAAAGAAAATGTGTATAACATGAGAGGCTTACAAAGAAAAAAGAAGAGTGCATTTCTCTGTGGTCTTGAAGAATCTGCCTGTGTTTAATATATAATGCAAGCCTATATCTTCCATCTGGACTGCTTAAGTCACTTGCCTTACATGTCTGTCTACTGCGTGCATTTGCATTTTAACCCTTGTATGTTTTTTTCTTTGGTGGAATGTTAATCTCTCTACTGTCAACTCCTAAATCATTTCTCACAAAACCTAACTCTGCCTAATTTGTATTTAACAATGTATGTGCCTCTTCCCTCTTAACAGACTCAAGGATCTTTGAGGGCAGGTCCTATACATACTTCAGTCTTGTAGCCACCAAAACGCTTGGCCTACTGCTGTTAGATACGCTTCAACAACATTTTCCAGAGGCAATGGATGTGTCAAAACGAAACTAGTTAACAGGCATTACTTTCATTAAAATGGAAAAGTGCATTAAAGGGTTACTATACAAAAAAATCCTAAGATCTAGAAGAGACAGGTTTGCTTGCCATTGGATTTAATAACCATATCTCTTCTTTCTATAAATACAAGGAACAAAATTGTTAAGTGTAAACCTCCTTTACATAGTTTTGCCCACTATGCATTTTGATCAAAACTGTTTTTCATTTGCCAAATCTAAGTCGTGATTTGAAAATGGAATCAGATGTGGAACGGCATTCTCTATGCTTTTTCCACCCTGGATGAGACAAAGATTTTAAACTATTGCATTGTATTTTTTATATGTAACTTTACCTCTATGTATATTTGAATTATCCGGGCTGTTAATTGACTCAGAGATATTTGGGAGAGTCATTAATATTTGATGGGATATATGTAAGAATGATATTCTAGTAGTGAACTTCATTAATTAATATCTTAAATAGACAAAACTTCCCAAAATTCAAAGAGAAACCTTAATCATGTTAATCGCTACAGAAAGCTATGGCTGTCACTGTAGCGTGGTTTAGATAGCTCTCTAGGGAATACCTTTTATGCGGTCATATACAATGTGTTAATGTCCTATACGTTTTTTTATTGGTGCCTCTTACACATGTTAGCAAAATTTCCTTTGCTAAAGACAAAATTAATTAAACATAATAATAATTTGGACTACAAATGTCATTGATGAAGTTATTTCTATATGCTAGCCACTGTAACAAGATTGTACTTGTGTAAATCTAATATACACAGCAACCTTCATTATACTGATGAGTAAGTTGGAAAACCTATAAATTAAGTAATTTGTCCCAGTCACCCTGTTAGTAAGTGGCAGAGCCTGGTTTCCACCCAGCCTGGTTGGCTTCTGGGCCTATGTGCTGAAGCACCATGTATAATACTGTCTCTGTTTATGGCAATTGCATGTGAAGTAACTGTCATTTAGATAATTTTGCCTAATTTTCAAGATGTTTCCTAGGTATAATATTTCAGGAAGAGAACACTGATATTTTGCTAGTTAAATTTCAAGGCAAATGTGACTATAAAGTATAAAGCATGTTTTTAATGTGCAAAAAGAGATTGTTTGGTAATTCTTCACCCCCTCTAGACACGTACCAGATCGTGTAGTATTTCAAATACAAAAAGAAAATAGTAACAATAACATACTTATGCACAGCTATTTACAAAAATGCAGTCATATCATACAGCACATCTCATAAGGGCTAGAGCGCATGCTCTGTCTGGAGCCGTTCCTTCTGTCCTTCACAAAAGTGACCCGTTTGCATATGTTAGGCCCCAGCTTAAACATTCCCCCCTTCCCATATTAATCTTTGCACATCACTCCATTACTGTCTCACAGAGGATTTATCCGATTTCTTCCTTGCTTATGTGCTCTGTATGTGTCTATTATTTCTTTCCCAAATTGTAGGATAAACATCAGAAAAGTGGAAACCTTGTCCATTGCATTCACTAAGGCCTATCCATCACCTTCCACAGGTACTGGCCCAAAGAAATCTGTTGCATAAAAGATTTTCAACGAATTGTAATTATTTGGTACTAAAACATATTAATAGAAGTTTGGCAGCTGAGAATCAGTGAAAGACCAACAAGAGATGAATTGGAGAGAAAGTCAAAATATATTTCATAGCGAGTCTTTTCTACTCTAAGTAGTTTCGGCGATACCCTTTAGTGCTTTCCAAACACTTTTCTTATTTATTCCAATCAATAAAACTTTGTGAGTAAACCTCCCCAATTAAACATAGTCATTTATTAAAATATAACTTCCTCTCCACTGCTACTTCCCTGATCCAATCCACTCTGAAGCCAGATGAATGGATCATATGACTCTGCTCAAACCCTGCCATGGTTCAGTCACTTCCCTCTGTAGGAGCAGAAACCTGCTTACAATGGCCTACATGGCCCTAACCATCCAGTTACCTCTCAACCCATAGCCTCCTTCACTACACTTCTCTCCATTCCAACCACTTTCTACTTGTCATTCCTTGAAATAGTGGACAAGCTCACACCTTCGTACTCTTGCATGGACTGTTGCTTCTAATTGCATTGCTATTCTCTGAAATATCCACATGGAGACTGTCTCAGCTCCTTGAGCTCTGTGCTTAAATCATGTCTCAGTAAAGACTATTCAGACTATACTATCTAAATTGAAACTCAATCCCCCCCCAATTGTCTATAACCTTTCCCAGCCTTTACATTTTTCCATAGCATTTATCAGCCTTTAATACATTTCAATGGATTACATTTACCATAAAGGAAGTGCTCACTCCCCCCGCCTTCCACTTCAAAGTGGAGTATACCTCCCTAATCACAACTTGTGATTGGCCAAAGGAATGTGAATGGATTAAAGCAGAAGTTTTAAGCAATCCCATGAGGTTTGGTTTGCATCTGGGGATCTGGGGTTCCAGAGATGCCAATTTATATTTTGAAAAGTATGTAAAATCCCAACAAGCATTATAATTATCATTATTCTTATCTGAAGATTTCAAACTGACTCTAAAATGTATTTTGAAGACTAACACGTAAGCATAACTAGAAAATCCAGAACAGCTGAATAATGATGGTGGTCACTTACTTTACCAAATATTAAACCGTATTATTATAACAATACTGTATTTGAAACACTAGCACTGGCCCATAAATGAGCAAAAAATTCCATGAAAGGAAAAAAAAATAACCAAGGAAACAGACCTTAGAAAATAGGTGCTGATTTCTCAATCCTAATTCCTCTGTGCTACACACATACTCAATATTGACATTAAGAAAGAGTAAGAAAAAAAATCAGGGCAAGTCTGACAGATGCTCAAAGCCCAATCTGAAGTAATCAAAATCAGAATGAGCTCCAATACCTCCTAGTCCAGGGCCCTTTTAACTTGACCCATCAACATTTAGTTTATTGTGACTGTTTGTAGGAACATCACCAAGAGAAACAACAGATTGGAACACTACTTTAAAATTTTTCAAGTTCTGTGCTTCTTCTTTTGTTTACCACATAAGACCTTTCACCTCCATCTTTTTTCCCCAAAATCGAGAATTTAAGATCACATTTCTTCTGAAGTGTGTATTTTTTGTATAATGACCCTGTTCATTTAAAAGTAAATAGTAAGCAGCGGAAGTCCATCACCAGATGAACAACGTGTTCTGTTTGTGAGTTGGTTCTCTGAGAGCTCTCCTTCTGCTTTATTCTTATCCTTCATCTTTGTGATCACAAAACCCCTTCACAGGTATCTCCTCCTAAAATTTCAGAGTCTCATGTAAATTAGTCACTGCATCAGTGTTCTTTTGCTGCCTTAACAAATTAGCACAAATTTAACAGCTTAAACAACACAAATTTATCTTACAGTTACTAAGTCAGAAGTCCCACGTCAATTTCAAGGTATCTGTTGTGTTCTTTTCTCATTGTTTCAGGAGGGCATCTGTTCCTTGCCTTTTCCAGCCACTAGAGGCCGGGCATATTTCTGAGACTGGGACTTTCTTTTCCTGTCTTCAAAGCCAGCAATGTTGCCTTTCTTGGGCACTTTTCCCATGGTTCCATCTTTCTCTTAGCTCAGCCAGAAAAGATTCTTGCTCTTACAGACTCACTCATATAATCAGATTGGGCCCAACCAGCTAATCCTGGATAATTTCCCCATCTCAAAATCCATACCCCTAATTTGTACCTGTAAAGATTCTTTTTACCTTTATACACACAGTTTCCAGTGATCTGTGACTGGCATTTTTAGGAGTTTACTATTCTGTCAGCCACATTCACCATGACATCCTCTCTCAAATATAGAAATTTACTATATGATAGCTTAAGTAATATAATATATAGGGGTGCAGAATTCCACACATACATACTTTAATTCAACCCCTGTATTTATTAATAACCTCATAAATTTCTCTATTCCAATATGACAAATTTTCTTCTGATCAATATGTACTCAACAGAACTTAATAAAACATTAAGATTTTGCAATAAAGGCAGAGATTGCTCAACGGGTGTCACAAAAATGGATTATTTGGAAACAAATATATTTATATCCTCATTTTAGAACTCATTAGAATGAATGAAGATGTAAATTGAAATAAAATGATCAAAGGGAAGGTTGGCTGCATCTGGCTGTCTGCTCAGGGATGCCCTCCTTTCCATTTTCAGGGATAATCAGTCCCTTAGGGACTATCTTATGCTAACCAAGCAGTGGAGACTGAAGGAAAAAAAACAGACTGAAATTTTATTAATTACACTGAGGATAAAGTTGTGACAAGACCTGAAATTCACAACTTATGTCAGATCAAGCAGGAGATCTTCATACTGGAGTTATGCTACAAGGAAATCATATTATCATCAGTAGGTACTTCATTGAAATAAATTAAGGAACAATTTTCCCAGTGGCATAATACTCATGGATGGCACAAGCAGTCTTTCTTCGTTTCACTACAAAGGGATTTACTTGGGATTCCCAACACCAACACAGGTGAGCTTAATGAGAAAAAGAGCCTTGAAAATAATTAAGAGCTTTGGCCCCCAAATGTCCCATGTCCCTTCATCTCACATTTCATTCAATGAAAAATATTCAAATGGTCACACCTAGATGTAAGGAGGGGTGAGACAATTAGCCCTTGGCCAGCCAGCTACCTTCAGTGATATTTTTATACCTTGGAAAGAGGAATATACATTTTGGTAGTGAATGACCCATCTCAACCACATGGATGAGTAAATAGGGAAATAGAGAAATAATTTCAAACATTTTAAAGCATTTTATATACATTTTAATAAAAAACTAAACTCATTTTCTTGAATGTGAAAGAAGCAAAAGAAGGAAACAAGAGAAGACTTTTAAGATCTAAGAAAATCAGTATTTGTAGTACAACCTATTTTATTGTTTTCTTCATCTGTGAAGAAAATGATATAAAGTGTAAGAAAAGACATTTGCCTAAGTACAGATCAAGTTGTAAGATTTTCTTCTATAAGGGATAAGGGAGGAGATCCTAAGTTGTCTTTGCTCTGCTTTTGGAATCCTTTTTTTTATTTTTCCCTGCGACAGTCTTGCTCTGTTGCCCAGCTAGAATGTTGTGGTGTCAGCCTAGCTCACAGCAACCTCAAACTCCTGGGCTCAGACAATCCTCCTGCCTCAGCCTCCTGAGTAGCTGGGACTACAGGCACGCACCACCACACCTGACTAATTTTTTCTATTTTTAGTTGCCCTGCTATTTTTTTTCTCTCTATTTTTAGTAGAGATGGGGTCTTGCTCAGGCTGGTCTGGAACTCTGGAGTTTAAGCAATTCTCCCGCCTCGGCTTCCCAGAGTGCTAGGATTACAGCCATGAGCCACGGTGCCCAGCCTCTGCCTTTGGAATCAAACTGCCAATTTTTTGGCAAATGTAGTTCAGAGATAAATGGAGGTAGAGCAAAACAATGACTTGTGTATGCAATATGAAGCAAATACAGTTATGTGTTGCTTAATGACAGGGACACATCGTGAGAAATGTGTCGTTAGGTGATTTCATTGTTGCGTGATTATCAGAGTGCGTTTATACAAACATAAATGGTATAGCCTACTACACGCCTAGGTTGTATGGTATAGCTTATTACTCCTAGGCTACAAACCTGTGCAGCATGTGACTGTACTCAAAATTGCAGGCAACTGCAACACAATGGTAAGTCTTTGTGTATGCAAATGTATCTAAACACAGAAAAGGTAAAATAAAAATATGGCATTATAATCTTATGAGACCATGGTTTGTCATTGACCAAAATGTCATTATGCTACACATGACTATGTAGTGACACACACACACACACACACACACATGCTGAACAGAATCAAAAAAGAAATACAAATGACTTGGTCACTCACCTACCTCTGTTATTTAATGACCAATTACTGTTAATTGGTCCAGTACTACTTTCTAGTAATTTTGAAATATCCACTAGATATTAGCGTATTTCTTCCATTTTCATGTTATGCAGCTTTATTAGTTGTTAGAATGTCACTGTTTTTTTTTTTCTTCTAAGGGTTTTTGTTCTTTGTCTTTGACGATCTTTCTCTAATCTTCCTCCCTTTGGATTAGTGATAATTGAATCAATGTTACTTTTCTGGATCCTGAGCCCATAGTTGTAAAAGGGTCTTTCATTCAACTCTTAGAACTGCAAAAATAGAATTTCCAAGTGTTGTAAGGAGCTTCTTCCTATATGTAGGGTCTCAGACTCCGTAGGAATTAGCTTTTAAAGTATATATGTCCAGCAAAGATGAAGAAAAAAATAGAAGGATCAGTATTTCCAGATCACATGTTTATCTTCCTAGAATATTCAAGAAAATTGACCAGAGAATGACTTGCTTAAAATTGAGGATATAAAATAAATCTTCAGAAATCAGTAACGTTTGCTTCTGCTAGTGCCAGACAAGAAAAAGTAAAAAAGAAAAAAAGATTTAAAACTGTAATACAAAAAATTAAATACTTGCATATTCATTTAACTTGAGACCCAAAGACTTAAACAGAATTATAAAACACTGTTGTGGGGGGAAAAAAAAAAAAACACTTGAATAAATGTAGTGATGTTCCCTACTCCGAAAGTAAATTTCCAACTTCCTCTAAGTGAAAGAGGAGGAAGTGAAGAACTGGGAATGCGGATGAGCGTAGGGCTTAGAAGGGGCAGTTAAGGGCACAGTGTGGGTTCAGGTGGTAGAGATGAAAATTGCTCTGACATTGACTTATAAATTAATCCAATATCTATTAAAGCCTATTGGAACACTTTCTAGAACCAGAAAAATACATATTAAAACTCATCTGGGGGAATAAGGACTAACAGAGACTATTTTAAAGAGATGAGATGGGTTTATCCTACTGGATTGCAAACTATTAATATAAAGCTGCAGTTATTAAAATTGTATAGACCCGTATTAACAAGAAGTATCACTGGGCTGGCACAGACTCCCAAAGCAGAATTCCTATTATTAAACTAATGTATTAAATGACCTATTAGAAGTAATACAAAAGTGAAAAAAGAATCATTCTTAAATAGAAGTTATTCGTCTTACTTTAGGTCCTGTGATACAAAATTAAACAAATAAATAAAGTAAACATGTCCGAATTTAAGCAGTTGGCCCCAACAACATATATGATGTTACCAGCGGCAGAGCTTTTAATATGCCTCTAAGCAGGCCTCTAACAAAGTATTAGGTTCATGTGAGATACTAAAAAAAAAAATGCCCTTTTTTAAATAAATGCATTTTTCTTAATTAGGTTTGTTTACTCTTTTGGAGTAAGACCTGGACATGCGAGAAGCACTGGGGAAATTTAATGTTTATACGTAACAGAAGCGAGAATAGTATAGGACACAGAAATGTTTTTATAGAATTGTCTTTAATCTTACTTTGGGGAATGTAAGTACACATTTGGGAAGCTCAGTAGAAGAGGAAAATGTTTCACAGAATGGTGTGCTTCTGCATTCAGCAGTATTGCTTTGGGGAATAAGTCTATTTTGAAGCATATACAGGCACCATTATATCTAATCCTGGACAACATCTAAAAACAAATCACTGTTATTTATGGTTCAAATGCTCATCCTAAGCAATCAAACTGGATTTAAAAACTGTAGTGTTGAAATAAATCAGTATTTTCAAAACTTTTTCTTTATTATTTTCTTCTCCATGGCCAAGTATCCTTCTGGATCTGAGATGATTTTCATTATCCCAAACTGGGAATAATTTCATCTTGGTTTCTAGAGCCTTTATCTTTCCACAAGCTGTTCCCTCAGCATTACATAAGGTTTTAGAAACTAAATAGAAAGGTGAAAGAAAGATGAATCAAACAGATCAGGAGTATATTTCAAAACAGTTAGAGGAGAACAATTTGAATGTTTCTATCATAAAGAAAAGCCAAATATTTAAGGTGATGGGTATCCCAATTACACTGATTCGATCTTTGTAAATTATATGAATATATCAAATTATCATATGTATCCTGAAAATATGTACACCTAACAAAAAATAAAATTAAAAAAAAAAAAAACTTATGGTATCAGAGGAAATGGGATGGTTTTGCACTTCCGGAAATCCAAAGCCAGTTTGTAGCTTCGTCTATTGTAGCACCGTGAATTTCACCACTTAATTACAACGCAATGTTCTTATAACAGATACAGTAACCAAAAAAGAAAAGGGAGCCTGAGTAGTGTTTATTCAAAACTTTAGAGGAGTAATTAAAATGAATGGATCACCATAAATCATTCTAGCTCTGAAGTCCCTCAGACCCCTCTCTTGACGTATTAATAGAGTGGCAGGAAAAACAGCCTGTTTCCAAAGAGACTTTTCCTCTTCTCTTTAGGTTTTCTATTAACATTATCACATTTAACTTGTCAGATAAAATGGATGAAAATTAAGTGGTAAGTGGGACATTTTTGTTTTGCTCCCAAAGAAGGATGAACATGGTTTAAAAACATGGTCACTGCTTTTGTATATCCCATAATAAAAATCAGCTTGAACACTAAATTGATGTGCATGGTCTAAATACATTTGTAAACAGAAGAAAATGTTCTCTTCTTCCTCTAATAACAATTTTCTTAATTTTTCCATAAGGTTCTTCCAATTGAAGTTCAATTTAGTTTGTACAGTGAAAAACGAAACTGTACATGCTCAGATAACATCTCTAATTAATAATTTATCAATTTCCTTGGGAGGCATAGATCTAATGATGGACTAGAAAACAAAATTTTGATATTTTATCTAATCCACACTCTTTAATAATGCAACTATTTTAGACTTGGTATTTTTATTCACTCTTTTCAGAGAAAGAATTTATTTTGTTTATAATGAATCCAGAAAACGAAGACTTATATTCCAAATAATTAAACATTTTCTCCCTATAGTTGAACGGTTAGAGAAGTTTTTGTATCTACAATACCCATTAGGTGCTTTGCAATAGTAAAATAATTATAAAACATTTGGAGTATTTTATGCTCCTTTTTTTAAATTTCCTGTAAGGATTATCAAAAAGACTGACAAATGATAGTAATGGGTGTCACTCCACCTTACTGGAGTAAATTGTAAAGGCAGACTCAGGCCAAGTACAACAAACCAGATATTAAAATACTAGAACTAAATCATATATTACTAAATGAGTATCTTCATTTCCAAGATATTATAGTAACGTAACGGTCCAGATAATTTAATAATAGTATCAAAATCATAAAACTTTACTACATCTCAAGTCTCTTACCTTCTACTGAGAGTGAAAAAATTTTGCTGCTTAGTTCTAAGGCCCATCTGGAAATCAGAAACAGCACGTATGTTCCTGATACTATGTTTTCTCATCTCATGTCTTCTATAAGCCAGGCATAGTGTGCATTGGTAGTCAACAATTTCTCAGGGATCCTCTAATAATTTATAAACCTAATTATCACCTGTGAGGTCATGTCAAAGATGTGTAACTCCTCTCAAAGACCTGAGGAATAAAAAAGCTTATTGATGATACAACAGACCAAAAAAGGGGGGGGGGGCGTTTAAATGGCAAAGCCATAATCTTCAAAATTCTCATGATTATCTTTGTTACTGCAAAAAAAAAAAAAAAAATGCCTTGACAAAAATAAAGAACTGTGTATATCAAAGTAATATTGCATTATGTAAAAATATTCACACCCCTCACAAATACCTGGCTTTTACCACCAAATAGTAGGTAATAAACTAAGATTGTTTAGATAAAACCCCAGAATTTGGAATAAGAGGACTTAACCAGACCTGATCTTTTTTTTTTTTTTTTTTTTGAGACAGAGTCTCGCTCTTTTGCCCTGTCTAGCGTGCTGTGGCATCAGCCTAGCTCACAGCAACCTTAGATTCCTCAGCTTAAACAATCCTTCTGCCTCAGCCTCCCGAGTAGCTGGGACTACAGGCATGCGCCACTATGTCCGGCTAATTTTTTCTATACAGATTTTTTTTTAGTTGGCCAGATACTTTCTTTCTATTTTTAGTAGAGACGGGGTCTCGCTCTTGCTCAGGCTGGTCTCGAACCCCTGACTTTGAGCGATCCTCCCGCCTTGGCCTCCCAGAGTGCTAGGATTACAGGCGTGAGCCACCGTGCCCAGCCCAGACCTGATCTTTTTAACCTCAAAAAATATTTTATCAGGGTATCTATGACACATACTCAGTATTTACTAACTGGTAGACATTTTTCTAAGAACTTTCCATGTATTATTAGCTCATTACATCTCCTAACAAATGTAGTAAATAGGACTATTAATGTTTTTATTTTACAAATGAGAGAAAACTGAGAAACAATTAGCTTAAGCTCACTTACCACACAATGATAACTGTACTGGACACAGCTTAAGATTTCTGAATATTTGTTGAACAAATAAATTAATGATATAATCTGACACTAATTTACCCACCATTTGCAATGCTCAATGATAGTAACAAGCATGATATACATACTTATTAGTTACTATTGCCTGGGGACAAATAGATGTTTTTTCCTTCTTAAACACTGAAAGGAAAGAAAAAAAAAAAAAAGAAACAGTACATTAAGACTAGCTAATTCTTTTTAAGACATCGCAACTTTTGAAGAAGGGATATGGATGTGTGTGTGTAGAGAGAGAGGTATAGTTCTAGATATATATAGATAGATATTTCCATAGGCAGATACACATATATAGATATGTAAAGATAAGCCTACGTGTATATATAGCTATTTCTATATAGAGATATGGATATTCCAAACAATTCATTTATATCACAGTCTTAAGAATAAATAATTTATAATCCTGTTCCCTCTCCCTCTATGTCTGAAGCATTTTGTTTTGTTTGATAAGAGATTGATTTGGCTGGAATTAGACAAATCCAGGTGGTTCCCTGTTGCTTATTGCATGCACATATTGCCTAGCACCTGCTGAATATTACTTCATCCTGTTCTTCTCTGTAATAGCCCTTTAAATGCAAAATTGACAGTATACCCAGAGGTGGACAAATGGAAACTAATCACACATTATTCCAAGTTGTTATTATTTCTCTCAGATTGGCTTGAAGGCATTTTCCCAATTTGGGCCCCAAACTGGTGCATTTGTCTAACAACACACGCTCAAGCAAACTGATCATTTTCTCTCTAATACCTAGTGTGGTTACAAATTCCTAATAAAATATGCATGCCTTTGAGTGGAGAGATTCTAAATAGCATATATGAGTTTTCTGTGTGATTTACTCTTCCATTTTATAATTCTTTTGAAATGATGTATTAATAGAGATTCATTAATATAGCATAGGTCCACAGAAATGAGACCTGACTTCACTTCAGAATAAAAAGAAAACTATTATGGAAAATGTATTCAGTATTTACAGTATGTGTTTGTGTTTGTTTGTGTATGTAATTTACTGAAAATACCCACAAATACACGATGTTCAAGAGATTCTATAAAAGGAATAAAGATATGTTTGAAAGCCCTTCAGGTAACTGAACAAAAAGAAATGACGTATTTAAATTTCAATTTCTATAATCTGATATAAATTATAATACAAATAAAATTATATATTGGTGTACATAATTGACAATAAATCTATGTCATTATTTTCTCTTAAATATTTAATGGGTTTTCCTGGTAATTATATTCTGATTCTCAATCGTATTGTCAGACCAAAACATAAAAGACAGTTGTGTCCTCAAGGAGATCCCATTCTAGTGGAAAGATGGGGGTGTAGAGAGCAAGATGAAAAGGAAAATACAGAAATCATAATCTGACTCAGTCAATGAAAAGATTCTAGGAAACTCCTAGAATCCTGAGAATAGTATAAGCATAATTAACATTCAGATTATTCAAACCATCAAAAGAAATTACCAAGAAACTAATGATACATAGGCAAAGCTAGCTAAAGTGCCTTACCAACCCTTTAATCAAATTGTTGGAAATTTAGGAACTCATGTCCTGTTAAATTTAACCTTTGGGTAGTTCCTTTTGTGCGACAGACTTTCTAACTTCGCTTCCCCTTTGTGCTACTTCTGCTCATGTTAAGTGAAATTTTGCAAGAAACAAATAAACACAATGCTTGTGTGGGTTAATACTAATTTCATTAATAAATATTTGTATTCTATTTCAGTGCTACCACATGCTCATTTTCCTAAACACTGAATCCCAAATTATTCAAGTAAGTTAATAACCAATCATCCAACATGATCCTAATTAGTTTGTGAACTTACCTACAACTGAGATGTAACACTTGGGATGGATGTACCTGCTGAACCCTGTGATGAGGAGGTATCTGAGTTTTGGCCCAACTCCAATATTTAATTAACCTATCATCTTTTATTATGTCTCAGCAAAGCATCTAAATCTTATACAAATTCAACATGCTAAAAATATTTCTAAGCCAAACCTATGATTAATTTAAAGTTAGTCAAAAGTGGGCATTATATAACTTTTCTAATTTTGTGTTTAGCTTGTTGAATGTGTTTTGTCCTTTTTTGTGGCAGAAGTCTTGACAAGTCCAGCTTATATTAATGGTAATTTTAAGTAGATTAAATAGATGAAATAGATTAAGCCAAGCAAAACTCTTGGCTTCTAGTAGGACAAGATTCTAGTTTATTTATGCATTGCATTTCTAATTATTCTTTTCAGGTGGGCCAAAACTTAGAGGAAATTTAAGTACTTTGGCCAATGTTTTATCTAAAGGAGCCAGAACTAAAATGCAAGTATGCTCAGTATGAAGACACAGCATCCTCTCCTTATATAATTTTAGGACCTGTACGAAGTTTCTATTTCACTACAATCTTTGTCACTATTTTATGTGTGTCTGTGTACGTGCATGTCATTACCAGTTATAATAAATATTCTATTTCAGAAGTTGTTCATGGGTATAGAACCCTACTCTACTCTAAGAGACATTCAGGGTGCTCTACTCTAAGTGACAGAGTACTTAACCATAAGCATATACAAATGTAGTTTTATTAACATCTCTCAATTTGCTTACTCATTTATGAATATGGTTTTAATAAAGCATAATACTTAGAAAAAATAAATCAGCATTTTCTCAGCCACCATTTTTTTTTTTTAGCTAATGGTCCTTTTTATTCATTGAAATTTCTATCAATTGTTCTAAGGTCATAGTCCCTTGAAAAGAATTAATTTCCATTTGCTATTCCAGACCCAGTGTGGACCGGGAGAAAAATCTGGTTGTAGTTTCTCTGGAAGATGACACAGGCAGTCTCAACATTTCACAGAGAAGACTTGTGCGTAACTCATGAATGTGCAAATTTTCCCTGTGCAGACATACCCTTGTGTTAAACAGAGCACTTGCAGATGACATTTGTGGCAGGTAAAAAGCTCGTAATGTCTTTCAAAATGCAAAAGATACCCTGTAATGATCTGATTTTTTAAACATATATTGTCTGCTTTGCCTTTCCTTAAAGCTTGGGTAATGACTGCTATATAATTAAAAATGTATTTAAATGTATTTTTTCACCTAAGTTGATATTATACATAAAATGAAAAAGGTAGAATAGGATGGATAAATCTGTTACCTGTATAAATTGTGCAAGAACATAAAATTTCCTAAGTCCCATAAATGTTAGTGCCAACATGTTGTAAATGTAACACATAAATACATTTCCAACTTAGAAGGAATCTAGCTTTTCCTGTAATACGATGTGACTCAGTAGAAGTGATACTCTCAGAAGATACGTTTCAGTATTCAAGCACTAAATTGCCAGAGGACTCCTCCAAAATGACTGGAAAATTATGGAACCATTCTAGTTTCAACTTGCTGCTATAATGAACTGTGTGAAGCTTCAATAGCTTTGCTTTTGGGAAAAATTTTATACTGTAAATTTACCACCATTTGTGTGCAAGTATTTACCTTTGTTTCCAGTACCTTTTGCCTGCGGCAGGGTTCTGAGTGAGATGCCACCGAAATTAGTACAATGCTTTGCTCATCAGTGTTTCAGAGTATTTTTGCAAAACAAAATAAATGATACAGTAAGTGGATAAACAATAGAAATTACCTGGTACTAAATAATACTTGTGTAAGTATATATTACTTATTGCATTTCTGTATTTTCTAAATAATAATGAATAACTCTAATCTGGATCTTCAATAAAGACAATCTATGAATTATCTGTTTCACTGGCCTTTCCAAAATATGTATTTGCTCAGCAGACTTTAGAAGGTCCTACAGGATGAAGCCAAATGCTTTGTGCATAATAGATGAATAATAAATATTTTCTGGGTAAATAACTGCAACAATTTATCATTTCAAGAACTAACTAGTCCATTAGGTTTATTTCACGATAAATGATGTAGACTGCTATTCTTATTTAGAGGTAGGAATCTCGCTTGGTTATAGGCACGGTACGTAGGATGAGAAAAGTAATATGGGACAAATCTAAGAGTTGTGCTTAAAATGTGTGTGGCCGTATCGTAAGATTTCTTTCCCTTACAATAGATCTTAAAAATGGACATGTGGTGGTAAATTGTAGCTAACCAGAGTACAATCAAAACAGTAATTATAAAAAATTTTAATTCATATAATAGGGTTTATAAAATTCCTGAGACTAGATCTACGGCTTATGCATCCTGCTGTAATATTGAACTAGCCCTCCCCAATTTTGGTTCCAATTAAACGTTTTTCATAAAATGATGATTTCTGTCTTTTAAATATAGTTGTTTATAATTTATTATTGCAATATAAACATTTGAAGTTTTCTTATCTTATATTTTATATTCCTTATGTATCAAGTCATAGAAACTTAAAATGCATTATTAATTTAATTTTTGCAGACCTAGGTAATATTTGAGAACCAAAAAAACACCCATAATTAAGAAAAAAATCAACTATTTTGCACATGATCTAATGTTATGCTAACGGTTGACTAAAACTTGAATTTGGAAATTTCTTTCAAAATGGCAAGATTTATTTTCATAATATATCCACATCTGTGTCTCCCTTTATCTATATGCATGCATACACATCAGTCAAAAGTAACGTATTAAACACTTAAAAAGAATATTTTTTTGTCTTAAAAGACTTGTAATGATACAAATAAAATACCACTGTCTTTACATAGAAAGTGATATAATTTTAACTAGTTACTTGAAAGATCAGCAAGCCATCCTGACTTAATTCTAGTCAACAGAGTCTGAGTGCTTTGGTGCCGCACCCAGATACTTGTCTTTGGGACCAAGGACTTAAGACTGCATTTTCAGGCTTACTGGCCCTTGGCACCTCACAGCTTAATCCTTTCCAGAGAATTGCCCTTCGTGGAAGATGAAAAGGATCTGCCTTGCCCAAGGTTGTGTGCACACACGCATTGACTCCTCTGAAGGTAAGGTAAAAAGGCCCAGACTCATGCCTCAATCTGAGACAGTTCTGATGGACCATCCCAACTCCAGAGTTCCCCATGGGAGGATATGCTGAGGCCATTGTTGGAACTGCACTGCAATTCTGCTCCCTCCCCGCAAGCCTGCTTCCTTCCCTCCTGTCTCACACAGGTTATTCCTGAGAGTATCCCCCATAAATTTTCTGCTTGCAAGTCTCTTCCTCAGAGTCTGTTCCCACAGAGCCTAGTCTAAGCTGTCTTCTGCACTGGAGGAGAAAACAGGAACAGGTGTCAGGGCAGACATTTAATCCTCAAACAGAGTTTTCCTTATTGGAGAAAAGAGTATGAGAAGAAATGCTTGCATTTTTTCTTTAGAACAATCAAGTTAAAGACAGTTATACAGCCAACAGGTAGAATTACTTCATTTCAATCCGTAACAGTAAGAATGTAAATTAGCATTCTGGAGGGAACAAAATGAAGAGACTGAGAAGTATCAAGTTAAAAGCTTCGCGCACAAATTCTCAGTGCTTGTGTGGTTAAACATCTGAACGGCAAAGTGTTCCTTGCTGAACACCAAGAAATATCAGCATATTGAATTTTATCACTCAAAGTAGAAATGATTTTTAGTATTAGGAAGTGCCAATATTGCATAAAGGCAATTAGAAATCACAATTGGTTTAACAGAATGCTCTATAGTTCTGAACATGCTTTCAGTTATTCTGTCAGGGTTTGGTACTCTATCATTCAGAAATATGTAGTTGTAAGCTCTCATAACAGATGGCAAAAGGTTAAGAAAATATAACAGAACTTAAAATTTAGGAAATGGTTTTTTTTTTTGAGTGAATTTAGAAAAATACTTCTATGCATAAATTTAATAGCAGAACATCTATATTCAGTAGATGCATAATATAAGAGGCCCTGGCTTAGTATATGCAGACTTCCAAATAAGAAAAAGTAGTGGGAAGAGTTACAATAGATAGTTTATTCATTCTGAGGGAGGCACCTTCAATTTTATAGAGTCCACCCCTCAATTACCGACAGGGTAGATGTCATGTATGTATGTATTTTCAGATCTCTTAACTGTTTGTAAATATGCCAACTAATTTTTTCAGACATTTAAATTTGTGTACCTTGCTAATGATCAGTTACACAATCAATCTTTATAAATAATCTGTAAACAAAATAGCGCTTTTTTCTAAATAAAAAAAAATATCCATAGCAGGAGATGTCCTCAAAGAAAACGCTGATGAGAGAAGAAGGGAAAATTGTTCAGAAAAATATCGAATTAGAGTATTTTTCAATAATTAAAACACATGTTTTGTGTTTCATTGTTTTGTGAAGACTTAAATATATAGTATTTAGTATAAGGAGAATGTTCCATGAATTGTATTATCGTGTGTCAGGTGAACACAATGGCAATTTAATTTATAACTGCAATGGTAGTAACAGAACCTTTTGGTGGGTTTAAACCTGACATAAAAAAAAATCTTTTCTGTATGTAATGTTTTCATTTCTTAAACATTTCTTATAAAACACTATAATTTCTTTAGAAATAAATATCCTGGTCGGTCCCTTCTAATAAATTACTTTGGCTGTTGACACCATCAATGTGTTCAGTGGCTATACTACATCCTACCGAGAGGTTGTGGATTTAATGTTATTAAGTCTTAATATTACATTTCATTTTATTGTCTCCTACTGAAAAACTCGTAGTTTTCTTTTAAGTACAGCAAATGAAAATACTCATGAAAAATTTAAATGGATAAAATTTGCATATGGATCACAAGCTACTAAAAATAACATTCCAAATGAAACATTTTCAGAGACATTCTACTGTTTATCCAGCATATTAAAGATACACAATTTACCAAGAAGAAAAAAAATCCATAATTATATATAAAAACTATCAGAGCATAAATAGTTTACTACCACACACTAAATATTAAAATACTTTGATTTCTTATTGTCTTTCTATTGCTTTTACAACTGTATTCATTTTAGAATATATTATAACTATTTACTTGAACTGAGAATATTACTTCACCAGAATAAGATGCAGAATAGAGTTTTAGGCCTTATTTCATGATACATTAATATGTCTTAAAGACTGATTCATATACACTAAAAACTTACTTTTGAAATTCTGTAACAGCTGTGAACTATGTATCTTCTATGAAATTATATCTTATATTTATAGATCCATCACAAGTAAGACAGTTGGGAGGAAAGTGGATTTCCTGAGGAAGTTGACATTGTTCTGTGACAGTCCTATGGCAACATTTTTCATATTGAGAACCAGACCATGTAGGTCGTGTAGTGTTAGGGGCCATACGTTGATACGTAATATAAAAAAATAGTTCATGCCAAAATGGTAAAAGCTATCCTTTGCTTCATGTCTGAATTCTTTCTCTTCTAAAAAGATGTATTGAAAATTTAATAAGGGTCACAATAATGTTAGAAAGATCACATAAGGCATAGTTTCATTATTCTTTTAGCAGTTACTTTAAAAAATTATATACAATTAGTTTGTCAGAGCTACTTTGTTTTATGGTAATTAAATGCTGAGACACTTGTTCTTGCATGAGATTATTAGACTGTCAGCATTAGTTCAACTCCATTCTAGAAGACTGCAATACGGTGTTTATTACTTATGTAAATTTGGTTAATTATACACCAACTCAGTTATCTTATTTATTGCATTTCAATTAGTATCCTTGTAATAGTCACTAACTCTTTAATTAACTCACAGGAATAAGAGGTGTCTTGTTAAATGTAAATTAAATAGATTTAAATAGACAATAAATTGCAAACGGTAGAGTTACTGCTAATGCTATAGAAAACTGTTGGTGGAAGCTCTAAATGTACTCAATACCATCCGGCATCATCTGGGCAAAAAGGGAATTCTATTTTTCTTAGAATTCTTTTTAGCCCAAAGTTAAGACTAAGGTGGAACCTAAGTATGGCAAGTTTTTGTTTTGTCCTTTTTTTGCAAGAGGGGGTTAACTGTAATTCACCGTTTTGCCTTATTGCCAATGAAAAATTCTAATGTGAAGAAATATAAAAGAAAATCCGTCTTCAGTGTGGAATTACTTCTGAAATGACTGTTAAAAGGCTGGAAAATAATCCATGACCACCGACTTATTCGTCCAGTGTGGAAAGGAACAAACTACTACAGCTCTTCACTAAGTGCTCCCTTGTGACCTAACAAGGAAATTAATTAGCAGGGCACCACTCTGTGGCAACAACATGACTACAGGGGAGCCTGAATGTCAATGGGCTGACACTGTAACCCAGTTTTGTTAACATTAATGTTTCTACTTTAGCCAGTTTATTTCTCAGAGGTGAAATAAAGGCTTAGCTTAGCTGTACAGAGAATCTACTTTCATTTAATAGCAAATTTTATTCCTTCTAAAGGGAGTTCAAGAGTATTTCTGGATTCTGTTATTTATGTTTGGGGACTGGCAGAGTCTGTCACTCTAAGCATTGGAAATAGATGGAGTAGGGTTTCATGTGTATTACTACATTCTCCACACCTTGGCTTGTGCAAGAGAGAAATGGAGTAAAACATTTTAAAATATATTGGATAAAGGTTTGGGGTGCTTCTTATTTTAATAGAATAACACAATTTAAAGTTATGTTGCCATAAATCCCTGAAATTTTAAAACAAAATATTTGGCTTCTTTCAAGATTGTAAGATTTCAAAATTAATGATGAAACAATGTTTTTAAGGTCATGAAAATATCAAAATGTGATATTATCTACTTTTATTTTTAAAATCGACACAGAATTGTACACATTTATGGGGTACTATTTTGATACATGCATACAATGTTTAATGATTAAATTGGGGTAATTAGCATATTTATCATCGTAAACATTTATCATTTCTTTTGTGTTGGAACATTCAAAATCCACTCTTCTAGGTATTTGAAAATATATTATCAATTGTTGCTAACTATTTTCACCTTATAGCAGTCTGTAACACTGGAATATAGTCCTACTATCTAGCTGTATTTTTGTATCAATTAACAAACCTTTGTGCATTCACCCCTTCCCACCTCCATTCCCTGCCTGTAGTAACCATTATCCTACTCTCTACTTTTATGAAATAAACTTTCTTAGACTCCACATACGAATGAGACCATGTGGTATTTATCTTTCTGTGTCTGACTGATTTCACTGCATATAATGTCCTCCAAGCTCATCCATGGTGCTATAAATAACAGCCAAAAATTCACAGAAATTAATAGGAAAAAAATGCTGGAACACATCATTGTATTTTTAGCAGCCCCAAAATGTATTTATTTAACTTATATCATCAGTATCAACATGGCATCCTCAGACATTCTCCTTTTATCCTTTTCCTTTCAACTCCCAAGATATGCCACTTTTCTCCAGAATCTGTGAGCTAGAATGCTATCCATAGTAGAAATATCTGATTGCAGGGGATGTTTTACTCTGAATACTATGTGAGACTACTTAAGGTGTAATGCTACACTTCTTCCTTTTTATTATATTTACTTTATATCATTTTAATATATCTACACTAAGGTTTCCTGTCATGCATTCATTCAAAATCTTTCTTAAAAAAATAAATTCTCTATTCAAATACCTTTGAAAAGCTCAGAGTCTGTAGGAAATCTCTGACCATTTCCTAAGGTAATTAATCTCGGCAATATCGTGAAAAGAAAACACATACGACTTTGCCTGTGAAACTCTTTTTCTTAGTGACTCATCCTGAGGGTCTATTCTTAGTGAAATTGCTCCAGCCAGCACACCTAATGGTGCAATGCTCACGTCCTGAAGCGATAGGTCTGAGTGGGGGTCTTGGCTCCAACATTCAGAAGCTACATGATCTGGGTAAATTTCTTAACCTTGCCAAACTCCAATCCTTCATTTTCAAAGGGGAATAAAGATTATTAACAAAGTAAGTTGGCCGGGCGCAGTGGCTCACGCCTGTAATCCTAGTCCTCTGGGAGGCCGAGGCGGGTGGATCGCTCGAGGTCAGGAGTTCGAGACCAGCCTGAGCGAGACCCCGTCTCTACTAAAAATAGAAATAAAAATTATGTGGACAACTAAAAATATATATAGAAAAAATTAGCCGGGCATGGTGGCGCATGCCTGTAGTCCCAGCTACTCGGGAGGCTGAGGCAGGAGGATCGCTTGAACCCAGGAGTTTGAGGTTGCTGTGAGCTAGGGTGATGCCACGGCACTCACTCTAGCCCGGGCAACAAAGTGAGACTCTGTCTCAAAAAAAAAAAAGAAAAAAAAAGCAAAGTAAGTTTTATATTAAAAGTGACTGATATTTTAAATGAAGATTATTTGAAAGATATAATATGGCATCTGGTATTTAGTGATTGCTAAATAAATGATAGTTATACCTATTATGATTTTAAAAGACTATATTATCTTCAGGAACAAAAATATTTTGCTAGATTTAAGTGAGAAAACATATGCTACTATGTTTTTTAATTAAGAATTATTTCTCAGATTGAAGGTAAAATTATTTACATTGTTTTTCCTTAGATTATGTAATAAAAACAAAACTAAACAAAAATATAGTGATTGTAGAAATTGTACCTACAAGTCCTCAACTCTTCTCTTGGTCATCTGCTAAAATTCAATAGTATCATCTCTGTTACTTAATCCATTGGTCAGTGCTTTATGTATCTGACACCTCTACTTTAGTCAACACTATGACTATTTCTTCTTTTTTGAAGGACTCCCTTTTTACATCATTTCCCTCTAGTTCGTAATTGCATTTTCTGTCCACTCCTACTCAAGACTATTTGCTAGCTTCAATTTTTTAGACAATCCTTTAAATTATGATGTGTAAGGGTGTTTTCTTGGCTTGTCTTCTGATTTTTCTCTTTTGACATCTTATTATTATGATCCACTACTACTTACATTAAAAATTATAAAAACGGCCATGTCCTGTTTGTAGCTCACACCTGTGATCCTAGCACTCTCTGGGAGGCCAAGGCAGGAGGATTGCTTGAGCTCAAGAGTTTGAAACCAGCCTGACCAAGAGCAAGACCCCATTCTCTACTAAAAATGGAAAAATTAGCTGGGCATCATGGTGTGCACCTACAGTCCCAGCTACTCGGGAGGCTGAGGCAGGAGGATCGCTTGAGCCCAGGAATTGGAGGCTGCTGTGAGCTATGATGACGCCACTGCACTCTACACCCCAGGGTGACAGAGCAAGACTGTCTCAAAAAAGAAAAAAAAAATCATAAAAATTATTTCTCTAGAGTTTCCGCTGAAAGCCCTATGTACCACTACATAGTGGAACTGTGCTTTAGATATTCAATAGTAGGTATAAATTATAAAGTACAAAATTGAATTTTCCATCTTCTCCAAAATACCATTGAACAAGAAGCCTGAAAACATAAAAATCTATGTATCATATATATATTATTTAAAATATGTCCCCAGAAATATGTAATACATTTCGCCAACATTTTGACAGCTGTGTTAAAGGTAGTAAGTTTTATTTAATAATATAAATTCAAATTCTTCAAGCAAAATATTTAAAAGGAAGTTCCAGCTTTTATTTCTAGTAAAGCCTTTACTCCTTCTTTCATAGATCTCCAAGCGCCGGAAACCTTCTTCAAAAGAGCATTCTTGAATAGAGAGTTGAACAATACCTGATTTTATGTTAATAATCTCTGTGCTAAAAATGTATCTCAAAATGATTACATTTAGGTCAGCTCATCAAATCATTTAGAATTGAGAAAAATATTCTGACTTATTTTTTCCCCTGTTAAGAACAAACCACATATTTTAAAAAGAATTCTCTAATGAAAGAATGATGCATAACTGAAGTCAAATTTTATCTAATAATTCATTTTGATAATTTTGTTTGGATTTTTTAAAGGATAGAATTAGAATAATGATATTTGAAAGTTTCACCATTTATATCATGCTAAAACCAAGTAGATTTTTAAAGAAACTGTTTATGATGGGTTACTCTCCTAACATTATTTTTACCTGAATTAAATATTCACATTTTGAATGCCACACCTGCCAGTACGATGCAAGAGTGACTTCCTTAATTTATGTTGCCACAAGTCCTGGTGGCAAAGGAGAAAGCACAGTTATACCGTGTTACTCAGCTAGGTGAAAGATGAGGAATAAGAGCTTACTGTTCTGGAAAAATTAATAAACGCAGTCAGTATTTGTTACTTCTTTACGTAACCATCTTTAAAGAAAAAGAGAACATATTTGTTTCATATTTTCCACAACTATATAGTTCTTGTTCATGTTATCTTTGCAGGATCTGAGAAAATAAAGCAGCCCACCAAGTTACAAAACTACAGAAATCTCTAATGTTGATACAGATGCATAAAACGCTTGCTTCCTCTAAGCCACCTCATTTGTAAGGTAGTGAACACCTTCAGATTTGCTAAATATCTGTTTCCCATCTTATGAAAGTTAATTGGTGAAATGAGAATGAGATAGTGGGTCTAGTAAGAAATGTAGTAAGCTGCCTCCTTCCCTTTCCATTCCCTCTAGCAGAATCCCAGTATTTTTTTGAGAGCAGGTGCTTTTGCTTCCTTAGTTTACTAATCCTGGGAAGAAATAGAAATGAGAGAAAAATCTGCTGATTATCTGCCATCTTATGGAGGGCCACTGGTTGATTCACCTGCTCCGTTGAATAGGTGGGATTCTTTCTCCTTTCAAATGCATCCCTTCTAAAGCCCCTTAGGCTCCACGTGTCAATGTGGATAAACTTTTGAGATGAAAGGAATAGGGGGATGCTAGACATTCACACATATATGAAGTAGAACATTAAAATGGTAAAGAAGACATCTTGTTAAAAATGATGTGGCTAGAATATATTTTATAAACACAATTA
Organism: Lemur catta; assembly: GCF_020740605.2. Taxonomy (NCBI): domain Eukaryota; kingdom Metazoa; phylum Chordata; class Mammalia; order Primates; family Lemuridae; genus Lemur; species Lemur catta. The sequence continues at coordinate 11,941,684 of NC_059146.1, forward strand.
CTGATATATCCATTCTTATTAATCAGGGTAAAATAATCCACTGGACAGATCACTCCATTAAATTCAAAATATCTAATTTCTTGGTTTGGCATTTGATTCTACACACACCAAGAGGATCTGATATGAGCCTCAAATTTTCCAACTGTGCAGTAGATAACTGGAAACCAAAGAATTATAGGTAAATGTTAGACATTTTCATAGATTTTATCATCATTGCCCTTTTTTGTACGTAATATTTATCAACATTTATTTAGCTAGTACACGATTTTTTTTTTTTTTCCTTCTGGTCTCCATGGAAACAACAGGGGACAGAGGTCCTGGCTTCACAAAGCATTTCCTTAGGTAATTGCTCCATTTTCACAGCTCTCAAGCTGTTACTCGTTAACAGTTAGGTTATGTCCCCTTAGGCTATCTACCAAGGATGTTTCCTAACTCATCCATTTCAAAATGACCTTCGAGAAGCTTTAGAAAATTAGAAGCTATGGAAACTTCTGTGGTTTCTGTGGTTCGTATGTGACTGAAATAGAACAAAGGGATTTCTTTAGTATATTGTTCATACAGAAATACAGTAATAGTCTTGATGAGGATCATTTACTATTTATTTCAATAAGCAATCACCTATAGAAAATGGTGATATTCTACCAACTCAGCATAATATGAAACACACGTGGATTTCTTTTAGGAGATGCGTCATGAAAAAGTTTGGTAAAGAAAAGGTGACAGGGGAATCCCCCAAAATTCTTTTTTTCTCATCTCTGAAAATGATTATTGTGACACATTCACATTGTTCCATTCATTTTTCTATACCAACTTACTGGCCATAATTGCTAATATACCTTCCTAAGTGTAAAATGCTTTAGATTTTAAATGTGATGTTTGTTTGTGGAGAACATACTGTAAAAACTTCTTTTGGTTCAGTCTAGTTCTATCTGTGGACTTTCTTTACCCAAATGTGTAACCAAAATGAGAAATAGTCACTGGTTACTTCTCAAGATCAGAAAGGTCTTTCATTGATACTTAAATCAATTAGTGATTTACTGATGACTTTTAACTAAAAAGTAACTTAATTAAGAAAGCTAATGGAAAAACAGAGTGTAGGTTCAAATCTGTGGTTTGCAAATAAACTTGTATTTGAACAAAATGATGATGAGAACAGTGGAATATTCCTTCACATTACAAGACTCACTGAAAAATAAGTAGGCTCTGGCTAGGAGCCCAATGCAATGATTTTTTGGTGTATACAGATTGAATATCTCTTATTCAAAATACTTCAGATAAGAACTGTTCTGGTTTTCAGATTTTTTCAGATTTTGGAATAATCTCCCATTCATAATCAGATGTCGTGAGGATAAGACCCAAGTCTAAACATGAAATTTATTTATGTTTCATCTACACCTTATGTAACCTAAAGGTCCTTTTTACAATATTTTAAATAATTCTGCGCATGAAAAAAGCTTGTGTTAAGTACTCATGTGTGGAATTTTCCACTTGAGGCCATCATGCTGGTGATCAAAAACTTTCAGATTTTGGAGCAATTCAGAGTTCTTATTAAGGATGCTCAACCTGTACCATTGTTTAACTTAAAAAAATTGTCCACAGTAAAGAAATACAGTTTTAATTGAGAAAGATGAAGCCATCCTCTTTCTCAGTGTCACATAAATTAAAGTCTTCCTGCCTAAAAAATTTAATAAATGGGAACTGATCAAATTAAAAAGCTTCTGTACAGGCAACAAAACTATCACTAGAGCAAACAGACAACCTACAGAATGGGAGAAAATATTTGCATGCTACACATCCAATGAAGGACTGGTAACTAGAATCTATATAGAACTCAGGAAAATCAGCAAGAAAAAAATCAAACAACTCCATTAAAAAGTGGGCAAAGGACATGAACAGAAATTTTTCAGAAGAAGTCAAATGGCCAAAAAAACATGAAAAAATGCTCAACATCTCTAATCATCAGGGAAATGTAAATCAAAACCACAATGAGATATCATCTCACACCAGTTAGAACGGCAATTATCGAACAGACAAAAAACACCCTGTTGCTGAGACTGTAAATTAGTGCAGCCATTAAGGGAAACAATGTGTAAGTTTCTTTAATAACTAAAAATAGAACTACCATTGGATCCAGCAATCCCACAATTGTGTATTTATTCAAAGGAAGATAAATTAGCACATCAAAGGGATACCAGCACTGCCATGTTTATTACGGCACTATTCACATTAGCTAAGATACAGAATCAACCAAAATGCCTATCAACAGATAAATGGATTTAGAAAATATGGTGTACATGTGTGTAAGGGAATACTATTCAGTCATAAAAAAGAACAAACTCCTGTCATTCACAGCATGGAGGACATTATGTTAAGCACAATGTTAGGCACAAAAAGGTAAACACTGTATGTTCTCACCCCTATGTAGGAGCTGAACAAAAAAAAGAGCTCATGGAAGTAGAGTGTAGTGATTTTAGAAGTTGGAAAGCTTAGGGAGGAGGGGCAGATGGGGAGAGGTTGGTCAATGGACACAAAATTATAGGTAGATAAGAGAAATGAGTTCTGGTGTTCTGCAGCATTGTACTGTGAATACGATTAACTATAGTTTATTGTATATTTCCAAAAAGCTAGAAGAGAGGGCTTGAATGTCCACAACACAACGCAATGATAAATGTTTAAGGTGATGGATATGCTAATTACTGTTTAAAGATTACACATTACAGACACATATCAAAATTTTACTCTGTATCCCATAAATGTGTACAAAAAATTTTAAACCACAGCAATATTTTTTCTCTTCACAGCTGATTAATTATTAGACAGACATTATATTGGTGGATCTGCATAACATAATAAGCTACCCATGAGCATTAATTTTCCTCTCAAAAAATAAGTCTATCAGACTATTCACCTTCAATGTCCGTAACCCTAGCAAGAGAAAAATCACCTACTTTCAAATTAAATTTAACCTTTCAGAGCATTAATTATTTATGCAACAATTTCCTTTCTGAGTATTCAAGTACAGTATTATTCACATGCTTTGACTTTTGTGACAATGAATAATTACAATATGAGGACTGAAGGAATAGAGTCTTCTTGGTTGAATTGCTTTTAGGGAGTTTCTATTTTAGTTCCTCTAACTAGATGACACTGGAAAAAAAAGTCGTATGTTTTCAGCATTAAAAGATTCTAATTAAATGAGTTTTGTATAAAAATTATAATGATAATGTAAAAAGATAATGATATCTGAAATGTTAATTTGTATTTAATAGATTTTTTTTTTACACACAGGGTAATCAAATTAAAACTTAATAAGTCAAGTGTAAAGTTCAAATGTGAAGGAAAATATGATGGCTTATAGGAAGTAAATTATTACTGTCAATTTTTACAAAAACTAGTAGTTTGCTGAATTTACTGAGGCCAATTTTCTTGTTGTCTCAGAGCCAGTTCAGTGAAAAGGGTGAAGGCATGGCAATTTGCTGTATAAATTACAAAGTCCTGGACTTAAACTAATTCCCATCCCAGGGGGTCGTCCCCAGGGATTCTGAATATATTAGTCTGGGGACAGAATCAGGCATTGGTATGTCATCAAAGCTCCCAGATGATTATAGTGTGCATGGGGGCAATACCCCTTTAATTTCTTTTAAGAGAGGGTTTTCAACCTTGGTCAACTTTGGGATGATCTGGGAAGTTTTAAAAAAAAAATACAGATGTCTGGGTCCCACCTCTAGATAATCTAAATTAATTCTTCAGACTATGGCCTAAACATTGGGGTTTTTAAAGCTTGCACAGATGATTCCACGGACCAAAATGGTCCCCCCTCCATAAGTCACCACAAATTCTAGCCTGCTTTCGATGTTCATAGATCAGTCATGTGCCAGTTGTTCTGATCTACTATTGCTGCTGCATAAAAACCTTGCTGTTCAATCTGTTTTTGGCATCACTTCATGCTATTTGCCTTTTCTTCACAGCTTCATTTTGCACCTCTCAAGTTTGATGCCCATTCTCCCTTTAAAATCTTTGAGAAATATCCTGTCCTTCTGACCTAGCCTGGGGCCCCCTTTCATGTGGCACCTGTCTCCCATAGGGCTGCATAGGTAGTATGCACTCCATGCAGATTGCAAAGATTCCCACCAAACAGAACAGGACAAAACTGAGGCTGCCTGAATCATGACAGGAAAGGAAAACTCAATATGGCGGGCTTGGGACCAAGACACTATAATTTAGGCTCGGTAACCCCTTATATCAACTCAGCTTCCCAGGAATCCCTGAGCTGACATAAAATCCTAAACCTCAAGTCTTCCATTAATTCTTCAGTAAAACTTGACAAATATATTCCATATATCCCTGTAGACAAAATCCTTCATCTCTCAGTTCTGTAGCCTCATCTGTCCTGCAGGAAAAAAAAATGACTTAATCTCTCTATCAATCCCAGCACCCACACATGACATTATCCCTTTGATGCACAGATGAAGATGTTACCAACTAGCTAAAAAAAACCCTATCTGTGTTTTCACTTGGTTTATTTAAACAATACATTAAGTTGTTTTAAGTTTCTGTAGTTTTCAACTTTTTGTCTGGTTACATTGTGTAGCTACAGTTGGGAGTACTGAAATGTACTTTCATCAAAGCTTCAAAGCCTAATTTCTGAAATACACCATAGAAAACCATCCTCACAACTGAACTGCAAGGGAGTCATTCAACAACTGAAATACTCATCATGTAAGCTTTGCAGGTTCATGCCGAATGTAAGATTTTCGAAACACTGAATTACACAGCTCCAGATTACAGTCTGTCTCCTTCTATTTATTTCAATGAATGTGAAATTGTCGTCTCTACCTGGAGTCCTAACCAGATGAGGAAGTAATTTAGTTTTTATAGTGCAAATCTATTAATAAGGTGATTTTTGCTATTTTGTGAAAAAGGAAAAGAATAAATTCTTGCTTCTTGATTGTAGAGAAAGATAGCGTGTGTACTTTTTATACATAAGACCACACACTGAACAGTGACTTCCAGGCTATTTATATCTTTTATGCTACCCATTAATGATTAAATGAAAAAGGGAAAAGGTATTTGATAATATTAAAAAAAGCTGTATAAATAAAATGGCAGCCTTTCAATATCCAATTTGACCAATGTATTAAAAGATGTGATAAAATTAGCAGCACAACATTTCTAAAAAATTCCAATGGGTATAATTGTATAGTAAACTACAATAGGTACAATGTAGTCTTGACAGTATAATAAAGCTCTTTCTGTACATAAATTTTAATTTGAGATTCCAATAACTTTAATTTTAAATAGAGACTAAACTCATATGAAGCAAATTTTGTAAATTATTTTGTAATTAACATAGGCAAAAATAATTAACACATAATAAAACTGCATATTGTATTAGGTATTTGTGTAGTACCTATTACTACACAATTGTATAAGTAATACAATTATATGCCTTTGGAGTAGTTTCATGGGAGGTAAGGCACATTGCTTTAGAAGTAGTGTGCTGGAAAATGGATAACACTGGCTCACAAAAAATAAAAACCTATATATATGCATATGTTTATTGTAAATTTTGCAGATAAAAATGTTATATGACACATTATACAAATAATAAAATATCCAGTATTCTTTATTCTAAATTTCACATAGCCAATTCATTCCAGCAATATGTTTTTGTTGATTTTTGCTGAACTCTCATATCCATAGCCACTAAAGTTGCAGGTGATAAATGAATGTAGATCTGACATAAACATTGGTGGATAGGTTTGTTTACCTTCATGAGCAAGATGAAAGTAAAACAGAAAAGACACATGTTGGAACTTTACTCTTCCATCAATAATGTTAGATACTTCTTTGCTAAATTGTATAATAGTTTTTCAAATAATTAAAGAATAGCTTCTCATCTCTTTATGCTATTCATAATATAGTAGCCAGAGAATGCACACACTTTTGAATTTCAACTGCATTGTTAATATTTTTTTCCACTGCTTTCTGAAGTTCAGACAAGGGTTTGGCAAAATTTTTTTTTAAAGGGCCATATGGCATATACTTTAGTCTTCTCGGCCATATAGTCTTTGTTTCAACAACTCAAGTTTGTCATTAAAGCATCAAGAGTTCCAACAGCACTTCATTAAAACAGGCAGCTGACCCATAGGTGGTAGTTTACTGACTCCTAGTTTAGACAATGAATAGAAAAATAAACCAAGTATTGATCTGTAAAATTTGGTGATTGCAGTGGTGTGGCCAATTTCAAACTACCAAGGTGATTTCATTCAAAGTGGTGGTGGGAGGAGATGCCCAATAGTAGACTGTCACACAGTGATTCAAACATACCAATACAATAAGTGTTAATATCCTCAAGAGCATGGAGAATAGTAAGATATAGTGACATAATTAGAAAATATTTTTTTAGTATTATCTTTTTTACTATAGTTTAGTTGTATATATTATATATGAACGTGTACATGTACATATATCATAATGGCTGTACTAACAACCAGCTAAGAAGATTACCAAAAATTTAACCATCTTCTCTGAGAGTCAATACTAGCCAGTTTCAGAGCACCATGACTTTTATACTTTAATATATAATTTAAAAAACAAGTATGTAAACATCCCAATCTATATAATTATAAATATTCCACAGGTATTGTCCTTAGGTTTTTGACAAGTCAGTTGTTCACTAGTCAACAAATAATACTAGTGTTACTTGCACCACTGGTATCACTAGATATAGGCTGTTTGAAGACAAACAAAAATCGAATATATGCAAATAGAGTTAAATATTTAAAACCACATGTGAATTACAACCTTTATGTACCTCCAAGTGGAAATACAACTGTAAAGAAAGAGCATTTGTCATGGATAAATATTCTTATGAGCTCTATTTTCATTTTGCAACTGATAAAATAGCAGGACTCCTTTCACCTTTTGACGTCTCCCCCCTTCATAAGGTAAGGATTACGAGGCTTGCCATTTGCCTTCCTCACAGGAATATCACACGGATAAATGACATTATATCCAGGCAGCATGCCTAGCTATTTAATGGGAAGGCATTTTCCTATAAACAAAGAGACTTGCAAACTCCATGCACAGTATGATCTAGTGTTACAGTTAAATTGTGGCATTGAATAGGCCAGTTGGTTTATTTTGAACACACAGCAGGTGTGTCAGATTCTGACCTGTGCTGGCAATTCTACTGATTCTACCCTGGCCTCTTAATGCCTTCTTTTTGAGTACAACCTTATGGTGACAGTAAGCATGGTTTGACAGAGGGGCCAGCAGGGAAGTTGCATGATCTTTGACTTCTATATGCTAAACTTTGCCTTAGCTAATCCTTCATGGACTGACCTTTTTGATTAACTGTTGTAACTTTGGCTTTACAGTGCAAACATAAACGTGCTTTGGCCAACAATAGTCTGACGTAGGATAATATCAAGTCTATATGTGTGGGAGATGAAAGGATAAACACAAAAGCCTATGTTTCCTAGCTAGAGAAGAAAAACTACAGCCCAATATGCGTGTCTGTAAAATGTTGTCTAACTTATTTGAAAATAAATAAAAATCTCTAAGGCAAAGGATATTTAATTTTCAGATGTGAAGTGCTTGGTAGAGAAAACTTTACTAAGAAAAAAAGGTTGAAATATTCTGGCTTCTAAATAGTTTTGAATCAGTTTCTGTATTTATTGATTTATGGAATAATTTCTTCAATTCCAAATTCTAATGAGTTTCCCAGGATAAAATGAAAGAAGCAAAGATGAGACCCTGGAAGGAGTAATATGAGAACTCCAAGAGGGAAACATGCATGGAATCACCTCCTTTTAACATTTTTTTCTTTTTTTATTCTTTAGGCCCCTACTAGAAAAGCCTTGGCTATAATCTTTCTTATATATGAATTTTCTGTACCAACATCAACAATGCAAGAAGTAAATTATTGTTTGATGTTAATATATTAATGTTCTAATTAAAGCTATATCCTTTATTACAAAATTTTAAAATTTACAATGTACTGGGACAGTTGGGGGTAGGGAAATACTTTCCAAAAATCATTTGAGAAGTTTGTGTAAATTCAATATAACGTGATCAGCTTGATAGCCTGAAACAAGGTTTTTGACTTTTTCATACTTTTGCAAGAAAAAAAAACAAAACATAAATTTTGAGGCCTTTTAAGGTCCATGCCTATTGGTAAATAGGTGTAAGTGAGAAATTGCTGACAGTATTCTGTTGTTGTTAAAGCAGCAATAGCTATGTTCATGAAACATTCATTCATTCATTCAGAGATGGGGTCTTGTTCTGTCACCAGGCTGCAGTGCAGTGGTTTTATCATACCCCACTTCAGCCTCAAACTCCTGGGCTCAAGCGATCCTCCTGCCTTAGCCTCCCAAGTAGCTGGCATTACTGGCGAGAGTCACCACATCTGGTGAGACAACCATTTTTAAACAAGGCCTAAAAAATATTCTGAGGAGTCTTTCTGTCACCTAGAGAAAGTAGTTCTGGCAAACATGAATGACAGATGCCACAAGGCATTGGATTGAAAACATTTCTTAGTCATTTTAGGTTAGGGTAAATTTATGTCACCTCTCTATCATTTATAACAAAACAAAATTTTGATTAATCATGTTATTGTTTGAATTAAAGTTTGGCTGTTCCATAGAACTTTACTAAGACTGGAATCTAAAGTTTTTTTTATTGGCGTTCTATGTAATTCAAATAGTATGGCACTTCCTTCTTTACTCTTCACATTAAAAATGACTTTAGCTCTGGATGGACACCTTCCTCGTGTTTTCATGGAGAAGGTTCCTTGTAGTCTAGGTGAATGGATATTGTACAAAGCAAGAGCCTTCCCTCCACAGTGGATCTCTTTTCCGACCATTATCTGGAGTAAAATATTGTTGTGTCAGCTGCGTATGGGTCAGATGTTCTCGATATTTTTTTTATTTTCGGGTAGAATAAAAGCCTGGCAGAACTTAGAACACTATACACACAAACAAGAAAACTTACTCTTCATTCTACCTGGGTAATCATAATTAATTTAGAAAATCTGCAATGATTTTATGATTACATCTTGTTTCTGTTCCTCTAGGAAAGGTTTTGTTTGTGTATGCAGTGTGTCATAGGCCACAGGTTTATAAATTATTTCATCTAAAGAGGTGATATAATTTAATTGTATTGCTATACTGAATGCATATCAGTTCTATCTTTTATCATTGCTTTTATGTCTTAAATTTCAAATTATCATTACAAAGCATATTATCTGGTAGAAAATAACTATCTGGTGTCTCTCGATATGGCTGAATAGGATCATACTGATAATGAGACCCATTTGGGTTGATATGTATCTGAGACACATAGCCTTACTTTCCATGTATGTCCTTATGTTCTAGTTAATTCTCAGATGAATAACTTGAATTTTTAGTATCAATTCAGTATTTTTATCCATTTGCTTCATATTTTACTATATATTGATATTTTATTTGCATATTAAAAAAATAAATCAATGTCAAAGCCACATCCATGGTCAACTGAAGCAAACTCTTGGATGGAGGGGCCCATTCACCTGCACATTTTAAATCTTCCATAGATGATTACATGTAACTAGTGTTAAACCATTGTGTTGGTCCTATCAATAGTTGGTTCCTATAAATGTAACAAATGGCATACAGTATAAAATATGTACATTTTCAGAAGCAGATGGATTAAGATTTTAATTTAAAAATGCATCACATTTTTAATTTTTCTGCAACACTATCAATGATTACAAAACGCTATTTGATTTTTCCGACATTGGTTCTTAATTATACTACGTGTAATACAAAAGTACAAATGTTTTCCAAAGCTCCACAGATCAACATGGTTCCTGAGCAGAAATGGCTACATTTCTACCAAGATGTGTGTCCAATTCTAGACTTTGGTGTTATTATTAGGAAATAAATACCTAGTCAGTGACTACATCCCCAGCTCCCTTCCTTCTCTCATCATCTTGAATCTTGGAACAATATGAATACTCTCCACCAACGGAATGTAAATGGTTAAGCAAGTACTATGCTTTCTGTACTTCGTCTTTCTCCATCTGTGGTCATATGCAGAGTTCCTAGGTGATTGAGATCTCATGGGATAAAAGAAACCCGGGTCCCACAGAATAGGAGAGACATCTGGATTTTAATTGAGCAAGAAATAAACTCCTATTAATTTAAGCTATTGATATTTGGGGATTTATTTCTTAAAACAGTTAACATTCTCCTAATGAATAAAATGTCTAAAGGCAATTAAAGGGCCATTATCTACTCAACATAGATCTCCTTTGTCAATCAGCAAATTTATTAAATATTGCTAAGAAATTTATAAAATCTAAATCTTGACCTGCTTAAAAGGATAATTAAAATTACATGCACAATGTGCATTATTTTTTCCTCATTTTGTTCTGAGGAATGCAAAGTGATTTATAACAGATAATTTTAAAACCTGCCATACCCAACAAAATTGGTTAACTTTCACATTTATTCTATGCTCTAATTACATTAGATATGCACATATAATTATATTATTCATAGGTTTTCTGGAGTTTAAAACATTTTTAAATTCTTTTTAATTTATAAAATAAATATATGCTTACTTTAGAAAATACAGAATAATCAGAAAAATTTAAAATGAGTTTTAGACATTTACAGGGTAAGAATGCCTAATTTACTTGCAAGTGTAATCACAGAAAAGTAAAAAAAAATTATATAATTTCTAAATTAGTAAAAGCTTAAACATGTGGAATGAGGACAACCATTGAATTTACATAGAAGAAGATGGAATAGTAAGAAAAAGAAAAATAAACATAAGGTATGGGATTTCTAAAAAATTGTATGTATATAGTGGTTTTTTGAGGCCATGAACTTATCTAGAAACTTTACAAGTATTAGAATACAAAATAAGGTGGAGGATATAAATCCTGTAAATATATGAACAATATTACTAAGTGTCCACGGACTAACTGCTTCCTTTAAGAGGTCAAGATTTTTCAGAATAGATTAAATTCAACTCTTTTCTGTTTTCAAGGCATAGCTCTAAATCATAAAGGTATAGAAAGAATCAATGTAAAAAAAATAGTTAAAATATATCATACAAACAGTAACTAAAATTGAACTGATACAGCTACATCAATATCACACCTAATAGAACGTAGAGTGAAAAGCATTAATACTGATAGGGATTTACTTCACAGTTCTTTCTATAATGACAAAAGATTCAATTGACCAAAATGGTAAAATAGTTTTAAAAAAAACTTTGTACATCTAACTTTATCCAAATCTATAAGGAGAACTACCAGACTTGCAATTCCAACTGGATATTTTAATATATAGTAATAGAAAAAATAAGTAGACAAAAATAGAGATGCTACGAATACCATGAATACAAATCTGGATTTATTAAGATATATAATAATTTATGTAGAGTACTGGATCTAACAAATACAGATTATGCATTCTTCAAGCACACAGAGAACATTTACAAAAACTGAACACACTGTGCTTAATAAAGCAGTCTTAATTGATTTCAAAGAATTTAAATCATACACAACACATTCTGACTGCCATGTAATTAAGGTGAAAATTCAGTATCAAAAGTGTATCTAGGAAACATCTGTTTCTAGAAAAAAGAATTACACATTTAAATAATCAATGAGTCAAGAAAAAATAAAATTCCTAAAAATATTTAGAAATGGATTACTGCAGGGCTATGGCACCATGTGTGGAATGCTGCTAAAGCACTGCTCTCAGCAAAATTAAAACCTCAAGTAATTTTTCTAGAAAAGAACAGATGCTAAAGCTTAATGAAAAATAATGTATCAGGAAAAGCTAGAAAAAGTTTAGCAAAAAAATCTCAAAGAATGTAAGACATAAGAAATAATGGGGACAGAAGCAGAAATTAAAAAACATTTTAAAAAAGCAAATTTGTAATACAGAGGATCAGCTAAAATTTGGTTCTTTGAAAAGACTAGTAAGAGCGACAAGTCTTCATTTAATTTCACAATACAGAAAAGAGAGGAGGCATAGTAACCATTATTAAGAATAAAAAGGAGATAGTAGTACAGATGCAGATAAAGTTAGGAACAAAAAAGTTATTTATAGCTTCATGACCAAAATTTGACAATTGAGATAAAATGTAGGGAAAAAAATCCCGGAAACATAAACAAGTTTAACCATAAAAGAAATAGGCCACTACCTAAATAGTCTCAATTATTATTTGTTCTCACAGAGCAGTCACATACAATCCCGAAAGAAAATGGGAAACCTTCCCTCTGCCTTCGCTTTACATGTAGGAGCACTCTTGTTGGCCATGTACTCAAATGGTGTTCCAGAAGATGGAAGGTGGCTGTAGAGTAGCATTAGACTTTATAAGGGTGAGAACTCAATCTTTACTGCATTGAGTCACTAAGATTTCTGGGTTCATTTGTTAGAAAAAGTAAACCTACATCTTGCTTAAGCTACTGATGTTTTGGTTTTCTGTTACATGTGGCAATTCAACTTCTAAGCAACACAACAGCGGTATAGAGGAACACATAGTGCAGAAGCAGCTCAACGTTATTTTCAGGGCCCACATTCCTTGTGGATTTCTGCTCTTTCATTCTTAAGAGTGGTGTTTATTCGCACGTTTGCAAGATGGCAGCTGGTGTTCCAGCCATCGTATCTGCAGAGAGTTCCACTTTTAAATCTGGATTCTAACACTTTTTGTATTTATTCTTAGCTGAGCAAAGTAAGGCAAGATAAAGAACCTCTCTGAGGTTTATTTTTCTCATTTAAAAAACAGGGTCATAAGACCTACTTCAAAGGGCTGTTGCAATAATTAAAAATGGCAGTTTTGCAAAGTTCTTAAGAAAATGCCTAACACATGTTAATTCTAAGTAAATGGACAGTCACTTTAAGTATTACTCCCAAATCAGAGAGCAGAATACATTTACCTTTCTCTACTCAATTTTTGACTCAAAATATTTAGTTATCACTATTATTAGAATATCTGAGTGAACAAATGTATTTTCATTCTTCATAGTTTTTCAAAAAGGCAAGTTTTTATACCAGAATAATGACCAGCATTTAGAGTCATTTTGTTCATATTCCTTCCTTGAGCCAGAAAGTAATTACAAATGAGAATAAAATATATAAATTATATAGCCTATTAAATAATAACCACAAATAAGATCTATTTTAAAAGTTTCTACCATAAGAAAAAAGTGTATTCTTTCCTAATTTAAGTCCCACATGCTGCATTTTCAGCTTATTTGTTCTTTGTTCTCAGTGGAACAGGTAAACAGGTGGTCTCACTGTCAGAAAGAAAAAACCAAACCATCACTTGAATAAGACAAGAAATTTTTATAATAACCTTAATTTTGTACATGAAAAGTTGAATATTATATTAGCAGGGAGATTATAGCTAATTGCCAAATATATTTAAATTTTTAAGAAGGTTTTTAATCATTGACTTCATAAAATGTCTAAAGTCACTAAACACACACTGATAAAAATAGGTTCATGTAGTGGAAAGAGTAGATGCAATCTTTCCTAATAGGGCAAGAGAGTCAGCAATCTTTGAAAACTTATTTATCCTCTTGGACCCAGGGGATAGTCAGGTAATTGAAAAAGAACACAATAATACTAGGTTTCTAATGGCTCAGCAATGCTGCACACATGAAAACATTGAAACTGTAGTTAAATAATTATGTTGCATTGCTTAGTGAGCATAAACATAATGTCAGTACCTCACAACTTTTAAAGATTCTTTGTCAAGATTTTACACAAAATGAAGGAGACTTTTATGTGAAGTTTAGGAATTATAATTCACCATTTAATTTATATGTTTGCCTACTGCCATAAAATCAAGCTAATCTATTTAGCTTTTGACAATGTAATGCATTTTCCATATTCTCACATAGCCCTTTTTCTCCTGGAATGCATTTTAATAGATGAGTTACATTAATTGAAATCCACACAATTTATCATAAGAGATCCCTGGACACTTGATGGCTTAGGTGACATTATCCATCTGGTACAATATGACATTCATTCTTGGGTGGTTCTTTCTAACTATCACAGATATTTTCGTTACAAATAATTTTTAATGGAATTATTGAAAAAAAATTCACTGCCTAAAGATAAGAATAAAAATGAAGATCTTTGAGAGGAACAGCTACAGAAAAAATAGAGAGGAGGAGAAAGAGAAGCATGGAAAGACAAGGTGTAAAAATGTGGAAACAGAAAAGTAGTACAAAAACTGTCTTGGAAAGGTCTATGGGTGATGAGGAAGAGGAGGAAGCATGGAAGCAAATGAATTAAGACAAAAACATACACAGAAATTAAATTTAATATTGTTCTATTGATTAAATCTTCAGAGGATAAGGCAGTCACTATATATAGAGTTTAGAGACCATTAGAAGACGGCAGAGAATTCAGAATTCAGAATCCAGAATTGTATGTAAGTTTTGGTGAACTTTGTGAGGGGGCTTTGGTAAATTAGAATATAATATAGGCCACTGAGTTCAAAGAAAAAAAAAACCATATCTGTCGCAAGAGTCCTGTAAGTGATGCTCATACAAAAACGAAGGTTTGAAAGGAAATCTGAAGACAGGATTGTGGTGACAACTGTAGAGAGGCTTTGAAACACACAAATTACCCAGGTGAAAAAGAACTGGAAAAGTTTATCTGCTCTTCAGAGAGCTTTTCTATTTTCACAGGGTGATGGTTAAGTTTATATGTGGGCTATGGGGTACCCAGATATTTGGTTAAACAAGTTCCGAGTATGTCTGTAAGGATGTTCCTAGATGAATCAGTAGAATACACAAAGCTGATTGCCCTCCCCAATATGAGTGGACCTCACTGAATCCACTGAAGGCCTGAATAGAACAAAAGTTGGAGTAAGAGAAAACTTGCTCTCTCGGCCTGTCTTCATGCTGGGCCATCTGTCTTCTCTCACCTTTGGAATCAGACTGGAAGTACACCATCGGATTTTCTGGGTCTCCAGCTTGCCAACTGTGGATCATGAGACTTCTCAGTCTCCCTAAATTAGCTCATGTGTGAGCCAAATCCTTCAATTCCTTATAATACATATATGTATATATAAAAATACATATAACATACATACATATGTGTGCGTATTTCTCTGGAGAACCCAGACTAAAATAGATTTGGGTACTGAGAGTGATTCCAGAGAAAAGAATTTTAAAGATGAGTCTTCTGAATTGGTTCTGGGGTTGCTGGAATTGGCTCTTCAATCTGATTAAAGATGCTAATGACTCTATTTCTAGTAGTAAAAAGAGCACTGATGGTCCATGTTGTGATCTTGCAATAAAGATAAGCAGAATATATCTACATTGGATACTCCTGATCAAACACATAAAAAAGCCAAGAGTTGGGTGACTGTACGTATGATGCTTTCAAACATGGAAAACTAATGAATATGATGAAGTTGCATGGTTGTTCCTCACGTTGCTGGACAAAGCGGGGAAAGAAAAGGGTGAGTTCAGGGATTCTCAGCCCCAGCTCAAACACTGCATGAAGAACCCGAAAGTTTCCGTTTCCTCTGAAATCTCTTTTATCTCCTTATCTAATGTGGCTGTGGGGCTGAGAGTGCTGAAATCAAACTGAGGATGCCATTCTACAACACAAGTTGAACACGCAGGCTTAGAGGGTGTTAAAGCAAAGGCATTCACAGGGAAAGAATGGGATCCTGTAAGTTGGAATGGGGACCTGTGTGAAGACCCTGATCAACTGGGGATGTTGAGCCTCTAAATTCTGATGAGGCCTCCCTACTCCTGGTGAAAGTGGCCCCTTCATTCCCCTCTGAGGGGATTAGGAATATTTATTAAGGAAATGTTAATAGCCTCCCCTGAGGCATTTGCCATGTAAGACAATTCCGATTCTCCTCCAGTCTCACTTTCTATCACCCCTCTTGTATTTAGAGCTGTAGTAGACTCAAGTGCAGACAAGCCCCTACAGCGGAGGTACAAAGAGTGACCCCTGAGAAGGTACACTAGCTATTTGGTCGAACATATTCTGTGCACAACTGTGAGAGTGTTTCTAAATGATACTAACATTTGTATCTGCAGACCGAGTGAGGCAGCTTCCTCCCTCGGAAGGTGAGTGAGCTTCATCCCAACCACTGAAAGCCTGAATAGAACAAAATGGCCAGAGTAAGATAATTTGTTCTCCTTGCCCATCTTTAAGATAAGACATCTGTCTTCTACCAACTTCAGACTTGGACAGGAAGTATACCATTAGCTTTCCTGGGTCTCCAGCTTGCAGACTGCAAATCCTGGAACCTCTCAGCCACCACTGTGAGCCAATTTCTTATAATAAATCCCCCCCCATATATATAGCAGATAGGAAATATTTATGTGTATATGTATACACATACATATGTATCTCCTATGGATTTTCTTTCTCTGGAGAACCCTGACTAATGCAGATAATACAGACAGTGGTAAAAATAACATTTTTTAACTATGCTATAACTGCAATTATTATCTTAATTCACCCACACTTTATTCTGAGGTTGTAAGAAAAATAAAACCTGGAGCCCTCAAATAAAGAAGTCATGTTTGAACTGTAAATAATAATAGAATGTGTGTGGCTAAATGACTTTTTCATATATGTATATATATGTAAATGTACATGTACGTGTGTACACATGCATATACATGTTTTCTTATTTGAAAGATAGTTGAAAGTGCTGTCATTTTACCAGTTGACATGTTTAATCTTCATTTTCAGGGGTGATAATTTAGAGAAAGTGTATTTGCCTGAAACATTAGATCTGGCTCTGTTACCACTTAACTACTCAACCTTGATTAATTCACTTAAATTCCAGATTTAGCACTTGTGAAAGCTGAATTAATAAGACAGTCTTTAAGGTATATTTCATATATTAAATTGTATTATATTTTCAGAGTTTTTGCTTTAAAGATTCTTAAAAATTATGTCCTATGTTCAAAGTTGCCTTTGTATTTCAAAAGGGAATTGGTATATATGAATTTTTTTTAACTATAAAGTAACCTTTCTTAATCACCCACTTTAAGGAAGCCTTCAAAAGTGATGACAGATCATAGTGCCTTTTATATTTATTGGATATAAAGTTGGAACCTACATTAAATGCACTTAATGTCATTAAGGCATATGCATAGCATTTTTTTCAATATGTCACATATAATTTTTGTGTAGTGGATGATATATGTAGCTACTAAAAATATAAACCACCTGTTCAGATTTTCACTGCTGAGAATACTGCATTGTTTAGCTTTTTCTACAGTGTGCTGTGTGTGTCAATATTGATTTCACAAAAAGTAATAAAGGATCCTGTCAAAATAAAATTAAAACCTAAGGCAATTTACTTTGCTGAAGGGGGTCAGCTTTAATAACCATCACCATCTTACCAGAACTGCTGTGAAATTTCATTAACAGTGTACTCCAGTCACATATCAGCTAGGTTTACAATTACTACTTGATTATATGTCTGTATAGATCGTTAGGCACAAGCCTCCTTTTTGTGCCCTGTATCGTTTGGTGCATGGGGTTTCTTTTCAATTCAGTGAAAATTCTATTCAAAAAAAGAAAATGATAAAGAAAAGGTTGGTGCTAAAACTGTTCCTCAACTCTGCACAAAATTACAAAACACATTACAATTTCAGGACATTGGTGTTTTAATCTATTACTGGCTCTTAAGTTAGATATCTAGAAGAGATGAAAACCGAATGATTTTATATATAAGGAAAAGAAAATGTAAGGGTTTAGGAGACTCAGGGACTGTGTAGTAAGAAAATGTAACTGCGTTTATTCCTACCTCTTGGATAAAGATTATTCTTGGCTCCAGGTATTACTTATCAATATACACTGACTCATCCAATGCATGAATAACAAACTTGAATGGACATAAGAACTAGAGAGGCACTGAAATGATGTAAACTGTAAGTGTATGAACACTTTCATTTAATAGGTTGATGCTTCCATGTAATTATTTTCAACTATTAAAGAGAATTTTTGTTAAATTTTTAATAAAATTTTTTATAACTTTTACTTTGTTTCAACAAATAGTATTGTCCTACGTGGTGTTCAAAACAAGTCAAAATATTGAATCCTTCCCAGTAACAAATATTGTATTGAGGCAAGGTTCTGGTCCACTTGCCTCCATGTGTGTTTGCAAGGCAAGCCATAAATCATCTTAGAGAAGATGCAACCCACGGTTTTGTGGACCATGTCAACATAGGGATGTAAATTTAAAAGTTAAGGTAAACTTCTGTCAGTCACCTAGGCCTATCACTCTGAGGCTCTGCATACAGCCCAGTGTCCAGGCAGTCTTGACCACATGTGCAGTATGTTAAAAGGCCAATGGGTGATTTCTAGATAATCACGTAACATCTAGCCCAATGTCTGGCATGCATTAGACCTCATAAAATCTGACAAACATTTCTCACTAATTCTATCTTGTATCTCCTTCAGTTGCTCATTTATAACTCCAATTTTTAACCATAACTGGGATTCTGTATTCAGCCCTCATGTTCAAGAGTAAGCCCTTTTCAGCTCTTGTTCCGGTAGGTGGAGGTCTGGTCCTATATAATCTCTTCAGCTCAGCTGGGGTCAACTACAAGTAGCCAAATCAGCTTCCTTTGTTCCTAGATCCATGCAGCTGCGCATGTCCTACAACAGCTATCACTGCTATCTTGAGATTATCATCTTAGCATATTGATTAAAAGTTCTGGATTTAAAGTAAAATAGGCCCTGTTAACTACAGGCAAGTATCTTTCTCTGATGCTCAGTTTTCTATTAAAAGGGGAATAATAGTAGTTTCTACCTCAAAGAAATTTTCAGTGATTCAAAGATACAACATTCCCAAATATTCGTATTCCAAAATAGGTAGCAAATCCTTAATGAGAGAAATATTACCTATGGTCTCCCACCTTATAAGATACTTTGACTATCAGGGCTATTTCAGACTGATATAGACATTGGATTCCTCCTTGGATACTGTTACATAAATGACCAAACCTTTCTTTACAGTTCTAGTCCTACAGATGGACCCAACTGTCTTTCCTTGTCCATTAAGGATGACAGGAAACAAAAATTGTGATTCTTCCATTTCCCTGAGAGTTTTGCCTGCTTCAAACATTTTCTTACTGGCACTAGTGGGAAAAATATCTGTTCCCTTAACATTTGTGATCAACTACAACTTCCTCTGTCACTGCTATCATTTTCAATATGGAGACAAGTGCTATTGGAGGGATAAATACTGACCTTTTATATCACCTAACCACCAATGCTACATACAGTAGAGCTCAAAATTACCAACTGGTGTAACTCCTTTGATATTTTTCACATTCGAGACTTCTGCATCCTGTATAGACTACGAATGTTGATCGTTAGTTGAGTATCCTGCTAAATAGGATTCCAAATCTTAACTTACTACCAAACATTGCACTGGCTTTTTTTACTGTTTATCTAGCAAATGCTTATTACAAATGTAACCATTATTTTGAACCTGCATGACTCAATGGATGAAACCAACATCTTTATTATTTTCTCATGATGACCTTCACATGCATTTTTTGTCCTGCTTCTTCACCATTCCCTTAGCTGAATCTAGGGTAGACCCTATGACTTTGGGGCATTCTCAGATACTCAAAGACCTTGGGTTGTATTAAACTCCGAATAGGGCAGTAACAAAATATTCAGTCACATGAAATAGTAATTTTTAAAATCCTTCAAATTTTATTCAACGTTTAACTTCTTCCTCCCTTCAGCTTTGGAAATCTACAACCAGGAATAGACGGTGTGGTTGTGGGCTTCTTTATTCTTCACTCTGCTAGCACTTTCCTCACTTCTCACTAGTTATACCACTAACATATATAGAACTGAAAAGGGAGAGAAGTATTACTGGAAGTGTTACGGGTATGGGAAGGATGTTTCCTGATAGGCAGTTTTAGGAGCTAGCTTCAGAGACCCTGGGCTGCAGAGCTGCCAAAGCTGACTCTTGCTCCCAGGGTGACTTTGATATGCTCTTTGGAAACTTACTTCAAGATAGGTCACTCACAGTTCCCTTGATTCCGGGGACTACATCCCTTCTTGGTACTCTTAGTTCCTCACTTAGCACGTGGCTGTTTGGGATTACTACCGAATCTTTTTCCACTGAGTTCTCCTAAGCTCTGATAGAGTCCTTTAGGATAGCACATTAAGTTTTGTTTACAGCACTTGTGTTATGTATATGATCTAGAGAAAACAAAGCCTTTGACTCACCATCTGCAGGAATGCATTAATAATCAAACCTAGCCTTTCTGTCTAGTTGACAGATGTTCCAAGCATGATTTTGTATCCCCACAGGGGTAGGGATGGGGAAACCAGAGGTGGCGCTCTTGGCACACCAAATATATTCTCAAAAAATATTTCTCTAATTATCAACTGATCTTTTTAACTTTACCATGGTATGTTTTTAATATGAGTGAGCATCCATGAGTCCCATCCTTGCAAAGGTGGAACTCACTTTGAAATGCGAGACTTATTGATACCTCTAGTTTTAAGACTCAGAAGACATTAAGAACAAAACAGTTCCCTTTAAAATTTCATTAACCTAACCAGGCTTTTGTCACTAATCTCTATATATTATAGTATCGTATTATAGTAAACTGGTTGACACATACATTAGCCTTAAAAACCATTCACTTCTTTAATTTAAGAACAACTACAGAAGTTGGCTTAGCAATCTTTTTCTTGCCTTACATCCATACCCTCACTCTGGCTTCCAATTGACTTTAAATGAAAAAAAAAAAAAAAAAAAAAAAAGGCAACCTAAGCCCAACCTGATACACAAGGCTTTTAGGTGGAAGGGAATATTCAAAACAAATGAATCACTTGTAAGAAAGCACTGCTTATTTATTCCAACTCTACTGTATCAAGCCATTCTGCTAACACAATGAGAGCTCTCATTTCTCTAAGCCTTTGTTTATGCAGCTCTCAGAACTTCTTGGTCTACTGTTTTGACTATTTGGAATAACCCTACTCATTCTTTAAGACTCAAGAAAAAATAAATGCCTTCTATATTTCTTTTCTTATGTTTTACAAGAAGAGAAAATTTCTTCCTAAAACCAATAGTACTTTCTATGTATTTTTATTACAATTATTTTACTTTTGTAGTACACTTATTTAATATAATCTGTTTACCATATAGGTCACCAGGTTCTTGAGGATGTAGATCATGTATACCATTTCCCATTGCTTATCACATTGTCTAGCATGTTACAAATGTTTATTGGGAAATATGAATGTTTAAGTCATCCAGTTTCTTAAATATATGTAACACTGGCATGTGATTGTTATTTTTTTCACTCTAAAATGTAATGAGAGTTTGAATATAGCGTAAGGTGAGCACTCAGATAAAGACTTGAACGGAATTTGGTTTATTATACTTGAGTGGAAGGCTATTTAGGCTTTTACTAGTCTTTTTATTCTTTTTACTTCAGCAGATGATTATATGCTGACCATTTCTGATGCTCTCTCTGACTCATTAAAGTTTACTAGAAAAAACTTACTAATTTCCATTGTTTCTACACTAGAAAAGCAAGTTCTCTTCTTAAAGTAGATTGACAGTGGCTAATGCACAGTTTCAATATTGGCAGTTCATTATCCTCTGGAGACCTTGAGTCAGCAGATAAATATTTCCAAATGCACTCATTCTTATTGCAGAAGAAAAAGGCTGTAGGGGACTCTTGATTGCAAATGATTCTAGTTTACTAAAGAAAGACTGTGGCCATTAGTGAGCATGTTTTATTGAAAACAGTCATTATGTTGAATAAGAAACTCTTTTTAAGATAGTTCAAGTCAGATGTTAGTGTCTGCTAAAAGACGTTTTAAAAGTCAAAAGATGAATCTAAAAAAATTTTGTTCATGATTTATAAAATCATGTATTTCTGAAGGACCACAAAAATTAGATCAATTTTCTGCCTCAGATAGCTTGAAACAATATTAAATTTCTCAAATGCTTTATTTCAGACTCAATCCCTTCAATAAAGTAGTATTTATTATACATTTGTATTAAATGAAAAACGAATTTGCAGTATATTCTTTAGGCAATTGGATGAAGTATAAAATAATTATTTGCCCTTGAGAATTCTTGATGGTGGAAAAAATGTATAAATGCCCAAAATAGTTAAAGTAACATAAAATAGGTGATTTAGTGCTTAATAAACAGGAAAGTTATAGGTGTGAAGAGAGATTCAATATGAAATATAATAGTAATGGAAGCTATCAATAATTAAATAAAAGTTGAGCTGGGGACTCAACACCATTTTGGAAAGTTAGCTAGCTTTAATGCCCCCCACCTACAGAAAATTAAAAACAAATACACACCACCAAGATTATAACCAACAAAGTCTAAGAACTCAACTATGAGGATGAGACAGTTCACAGTTCTTGGGGATGCAGGTAAGTGAAAACACTCTGAGCACATAGTAAGAGAATCATACTTTCATATCCACAATGCCTCTCTCACCAATCTGCTGAACAACAAGCATGTGGAAAATTTCCCTCCAACTCGTGTTTTCTATTCTGGAAAAAGTGAGATTGAGGTGGACAACCAGCTTCCCCACTATTTTTGGTACTCTGGTGGAAATCTGTCTCTGCCTAAACACATAGGAAGCATCAGCACTACGTGAATGGAGAAATATCCCTAAAAACAGCCAGAGACAAAAGGGTAAGGCAGGACCACCATTATTAGACCTGGAAATTCTGCTCTGTAACTCAGCCAAAGGAGATGCCAAATCAGAGTGGCTATTCGGCAGTGTCATACTGTAGGACGTTCATTCTACAGGTCCTCTCGGTCTGGACCCCTCCCCAGTCCTCCTACAGTACCAAAAGATCCCTTTGGGACCCTTCCCATTCAAAATAAATGGCATTCTGATTATTTACATAAACTAAGCCAAAGCTGGGCTTAAGATGCTATCTAGTATGTAAAAGGAGGCCGTGACCTGTTGGGGGGGGGGAGGGGAAGGGAGGGGAGTGGAGGGGAGGGATTCTGTCTTTATTAGAGAGAAAATCAACAGAGAAATTATAAAGACTCTCTAAGCAAACAAAGCCAGTAACTCAAAATATGTACACCTATTATGTATCAATAGAAAAATAATGAAAAATTAGAAGTTGAGAAAGAAAAATAATAATTTAAATAGAAGAATAAGAATCATGAGGGATGCCATGTATACAACCATAGAATAATCATCATCTGATATAGATGTTTTCAAAGGTATCAGTGTACTCAAAGGAAAATTAATTTCTTTTGCCACTAAAGAGAGAATTCTTTACCTGTAGTGCAGGTAACTAGAATTTTAACTTTTTGGCAATGTAAAATTTGTTTAACATTGCAGTTTTTAAAAAGTCACATGGTCTACATACCACTGAGCTCATCCATGGCTTTTATTAGGTTGTTGCAAAAGTAACTGCGGTTTTAGCATTGTTGAAATTTGCTGTTGGATATTGGAATATATTCTTAAATAAATGTGGTAATGTTATACATCATTTTAATGTGCATTTGCTGCTTTATTTTTTTTTTACTAATGACTTATTACTTGCTGTTTATTTTATACTTATTTTAGACCTTGGATATGATGGTCTAGAGATTTTCTTATTCGAGTTCAAAATGTGTCGTAAATCAGTGGAGACAACTCACAACATCAACAACGCTTTAGCCCAACAACGCATTAGCACTGTACGCTAATGAACATACAGTGCAGAGGTGGTTCAAGCAGTTTTTCAAAAGAGACGAGAGCCTTGAAAATGAGGAGTGCAGTGGCCAGCCATTGGAAGTTGACAACGACAAATTGAGAGCAATCATTGAATCTGATCCTCTTACAACTACATGAGAAGTTGTGGAAGAACTCAACACAGACCATTCTACTATCATTCGGCATTGGAAGCAAATTGGAAAGGTGAAAAAGTTTGACAAAGTGGGTGCCTCATGAGCTGACCAAAAATCAAAAAAATCATCCTTTTGATGTGTCATCTTCACTTCTCGTATACAAGAATGAACGATTTCTCAACCGGATTTTGATGTGCAATGAAAAGTGGATTTTATATGATAATTGGTAATGAACAGCTCAGTGGTTGGACTGAAAAGAAGCCCTAAAGAACTTCCCAAAGCCAAACTTGCACCAAAAAAAGGCTATGGTCACTGTTCGGTGGTCTGCTGCCAGTCTGATCCGCTACAGCTTTCTGAATCCCAGCAAAACCATTGCATCTGAGAAGCGTGCTCAGCAAGTCGATGAGATGCACTGAAAACTGCAACGCCTGCAGCCAGCATTGGTCAACAGAAAGGGCCCAATTCTTTTCCATGACAATGCTCAACCACAGGTTGCACAACCAATGTTTCAAAGTTGAATGAATTGGTCTATGAAGTTTTACCTCATCCACGATATTCACCTGACCTCTTGCCAACCGACTACCACTTCTTCAAGCATGGGGACTTTTTGCAGGGAAAACGCCTCCACAATGAGCAGGATGCAGAAAATACTTTACAAGAATTCATTGAATCCCGAAGCACGGATTTTTACACTACAGGAATAAACAAACTTATTTCTCATTGGCAACAATGTGTTGGTTGTAATGGTTCCTACTGTGGTTAATAAAGATGTGTTTGAGCCTAGTTATAATGATTTAGAATGCACAGTCCAAAACCACAATTGCTTTTGCACCAACCTAAATATTTTCATAATTGTTGCATTGTCACCTTGCCTGCCATGCCAACAGCCTCTTATGAAGAAAACTACTCCTCCCTCAGACCTGCTACTGGTGCCAGCTTTAAGCAGCTGAATGACAATCGTTGTGTCATCTTCATCTCTCCTAGTTTCTTCCTAATTACAATTTATGTGAACAAGGCAGGACATCTGATCCAATGGGAGCTAATACAAGTTTATGACTTGGATTGCTGGGAAAAGGTGCAACTGGGGTTTTAGTTATTACTGAAATAATAGTGTTTCCTCTTTTGAAATATTTGTGAAAAGAATTGGCCAATATGTATAAAGGAGACAATTAAAACAGCAAGGCTAGAGGTCATAGGTGAGTTGAAGCACTGCAGGGCATCTGATTAAATCTTTATATATTTCTGCTACTGGGTAGCTGGAACTGGCTTAGGTCATGAATGTTGCTTCTTCATGACCACAATCATGAATGTTCCACAATCAATGAAGTCTACACACAATGGTTCCTATACTTGGATTTCCATGAATTTACACTTCACTTCCATGTGTATACATATGCTGACCCCTTTACTTACGCTGGCCTTATGATCTCTGTTAGTTATAGTCAAGGAATTTACTAAAACATATGCCAGAGGTCCTTGAGGGCCTCTCTATGTGTTTTTTCCTCTGTCTAAAGTATTTTCTACTCTCCTAAACTTACCTTCAACTAGATAATACGTATTTATTTATCCTTTAGGACTTAGTTCAGATGTACATATGTGATGAAGCCTTTTGAACCACTCTAAAGATGCTTAATATGCCTTCACGAAGACTCCTATTATACTCTAGGTCATTTCCATTCTATCACATTTATCACAGTCCATTGTATGAGCCAGTAAGTATCTTTTTCAACTAGACAGTAAGCTTTTTGTGAACAATTACACTACTGGAATCATTTTTTATATCTCTAGGGCTTATAGAGCAGTGCCAGCCTCAGGGTAGACACTCAAAAATTATTGGGTAAATAAAAATGGTGATGTTTTTGTAAGCACTGAAATGTTTGAAAGCTGGGAAGTAAGTTACAAGACATGAGATGTATTTTTGATGACTCCACTGGAGAGCTTACTTATCTCGATCTTTAAGAGTTTGATAATGAAAAGAATAATTAATAACAGCATAAATAAAAATTATTAAACTAATTTATCTCATGGCCTTTGCCCAAAAAGTACTGAGGTTAGGTGGGAGATTACATCTTGAATTCCTCAAATAACCAGAATAAAGATAATGATGCAGAGTTAATATGGAGGTAACATATAGTGAAGAAGGTATTCTGAGTTGTTTTGAAGAATATAATGTAAACTGAGTTATCACCACAAATTTACATTCTGCTAGAACTTATGAAAATGTAAACTAGACTTATGACACAAAAAAATGGATAACAGATTCACTAGATTCTCTCAAATAATATATAAATATTTTGGCCATTTCTAAATGGTTCTAAAAATTATGTATATCTGAACCATAGTCCTAAACTTTTGTATCTATGAGAATCTTATGAAAATATTAACGAGATTTAAACTGTTTCTGTGGCTGATGCATCCATTTTATATAGTGAAAGGAATTGTTTTAAATATTTTAATAAAAATCTTCTTCAATGCCAAATGTATTCCTTAGGACTGCATGTACAGAATTCTGTGGTCTCTCACTATTTTTTCCCCCTAAAGCTTAGGAAAACAAAATGCTGAATAGTGACGTTAACATGTGCCTAAAATTCCTTAACTGCTCAGCCCCTTCCAGTACTCTCAAAAGCCTTCTTTATATAAGCTTGTCTCATATTTCATTCCCATGCTTGCCAATCAGTTACAGTCTTTGGCCCCATGTCACTTTCATCCCATTGGATGACTGTCATGGGAGCTGCCCAATGGTGCGCTGCTAATGAGGCAGCTTAAAGAGCAGCTGGGGATGTGCAATTGCTGGATTAGGGTCAAGGCCAAGAGAGAAAATGGATGAGAGAGATGGAGCCTGAATGACTGCCAGTAAGCAGGGGTTCTATTATCCTGCTGAAGCAGGACATTCATTACCGTCTATTGTAACATAATTTGGGCTCAGTCAGGCTGTCTCTCCCTCTCTTTGGATTTACAATTCATAAACCACAACTGGTCCAAAGGGTGCATTGTCCCTTGTGGCCATGTAACCCTAGGCGAGGGAGAGGCACGGCAGCTATGAATGAGCAATGAAGTCCCTAGTGTGAGCACTACCAGGGCTGACACCTTGTTCCTTGGAGCCGTGACATAAGTTGTAGGCACAATGCTGAAATAGTTTTGCATCTCCCTGGAGCTACTTTGCTCATTAAGCAAAGATAAAATAAAAACTCCTTGTCCTTTGCAAAAATCAAATCCTAATGCTAACAGCCGGTATCTCTATGCTAATTTGTTCTAGTTACTGGTGAGATTACTGCACAGGAACAGAAGTGACGTTTAGTTTTCTACAAGCAGACATACCCCTGCTTGTTTTTTAGACCAAGTCCTTCCAAGTCCTAGAAAATTATTTGTTCTATTTTTTAACAGGTTTGTGTTGTTTCTACACATAAAAAATGTAGAAAACTGTCTCATATGTCTTTCTTTTTTCTTTATCCGAAAGCTTACTTTGGAATAGAATAAATGTGCCTCTCCTTCCTCCCTTTTCCTGTGCACCCACTGATCTGCTTCTATTACACTACTTCTTATCTTTTGGATCCAGTGCTCAAGCCCACCTGCCATCTGAATTAATGGGACCACAGTGTTATTGTCTGTGTGCTGTACTCAGGAAGGCTAATGGGCTTGGTGAAAAGATAGCAAGTACAGTAATTCAGAGCAAATTAATCAAGGCACAGTGAACACAGTTAACCACTGTAATAAAGTAAGGAAAAGGGAGCATACGCATACTTTTGTTTCAGCCTGACTGACAACGGGAGATTGGAAACTTCAGCCCATATGGCAGGTGGACCTTGCAGGGCAGCCTCACACTCCTGCGAAAAGGTCAGTTCTACAAGTCACAGATGAAGGTACTGGAAGTACAACTGTAAACCTTATGGACTTTATTAATTTGGCTTTAACATAGCTGAGTTTTAAATTGTGCTTGCATTTTCCACGGCTTGCATGATTCAATCCACATTGGCTTTCTTACACACACACACACACACACACCCACACTTGTTTCACATGCCATAGCCTTGCTACAATTAATCTTTGTAATTATTTTCATTTATGCTTTACAGAACAATTGTCTTGTTAATATAATTGTAGTATTTTGACTTTAAATGCTCACGAGCATAGGTATTTCAAACTGCCCATACAGATCACAGTAAGTGACCCATTAGCAAAGTCGGCCTCTGATTCTTCCAAAGAATTACTTTACAAATATGTTTATAAAATTCAAAATACACATTGCCTTATTTAACTTCTAGAAAAACAGAGAATTGCCTATTGCCTCTTAATGAATTCAGTTCATTTAATATTATGGTTGAACATGTTACCATAATAATGACTTTGATACCTACCAGTAAAAAGCCATTTTCTGATCAACAATTTCTGCAAACTCTTAACAAAGCCATCTTTATTGAAGGCATAAAGTGCTAAACACTGAATATTTTGTGTGTGTGGAAAAGTATTCATGTTTATGGTAGTTTAAAATAGGTATTCCCTTTTACTTAAAGGTAATATGGTTGATATGTGGGTCACTGATCTAGTAAGATAGCTATTTTTGAATCTAAAACCTACATTGTCATTATGTAGTCTTCACTCATGAGTGTGTTAAGTAGATCTTTTGAGAACGTGGATGCCAGTTACTTTACTCAAACCTGTGAAATCTAATCTTATTATAGCATATTGAAATGATATGCATGGCCAGAGTAATAATTTTTGTCCTCTACAATTTTTAGAAAATAGTATTTGTTTCAGATTTATAACGATTGCTTTATGAGGTGAAGTTTTCCAGTCTCAATGTGTTCATAAAATAAATTCCAGTCTGACTCATGTTTTAACTGTTTTTTAAAAAAATATGGAGTCTACGAATTAAAGGTTGGGAACTTAATATTCTCAGGAAATACTTACCTAAAGTAATTCAGAAGGAAGGAAGGAAGGAAGGAAGGAAGGGAGGGAGGCAGGGAGGGAGGTTGGTTCTTAGGGCCTCCAGTAATTTCTAAAGAATTCTGTCACTGGAAGGGTCTTTTGTTAGGGTGCAATGATTGGTAAAGGTCAAGAAAATTTAAACTTTGAAGCTAAGTCTGGTCTTAATTTTCCAACTTAATGAAGACTTGGAAAAGATCTGGTTTTCTGGTGGTAAACTCAAGGGGGAGGACAAAATTGCCAGTGATCCTGGGTGTGCTACCTGGAAGCAAGGTTGAAAGATGAGGCTTTGATAAGAGGTGAGAATTTTTTAATATGATTTCTCCACAGGACCCTTAAAATCTTTAATAAAATTATAAAACCCATGGCACGCTTAGCAAATGTATAGACTTTGAATATAGTGGCATACCCTAAGCCACCACGTGTCCTTTTCAAGACGTAACCAAGACACTTGGTTGGCTGCTGCCCACAGGCTGTGTATTTTCCACAGACCATTATATTCTGGTGATACTAACAGTAATAATAGTATTAATGGCTCATGTTTGTTTTGTATTATGAGACAGGTAGAATGCCAAAATGCTTTACATACATTCTCACATTTAACCCTCAGCACATACCCCTTCTATGAGCAAAGTATTTTCCCATTTTTTTCCCCAAAGAGAAAACTAATGTTTAAAAAGAGTTTCATAATTTGCTTAAATCACCCAGCTATTAAGTTGTGGAGTTGAAATTCAAATTCAAGGAATCTCCCTCTACAGTCCCTGCTCTTAACCAACTGCTGAACTAGACTAGTAGGGAAGAGAATGCTAATGTGCTCTGCTAAGCATTGCATTTCTGCTGGGAAATGACTCTACAGCAAGAGAGAATTGGTCTTTTGGAATGAAGCCCTAAGGAATAAAGAACAAATAGAAACTATGAAATAAAAAGAATGACGACCACCAATAAAAGCATGTTTTAACATTGTAATTCTTTCATCAAATACGTTTACTCATTTAGCTTCTAGGAGAAGCTTATAGTACTACTTTATGGACTCCTGGAGAATTTGCGTGCTTATTAATTTAGCATATGTTTAAACTGATCTAATATCCCGTTTTCTAACTTTTCTCCTCACTTATTTCTAGTGGACTCTCAAGAAATATACATGGAGAAATTATTTTCCTATACATTCCAGAATCTTCTAGAAATTAATGGTAAGATTTTTCCATCCTCTAAATGGATATTTATTCATTTGAAACTTACATTCAGATACAGTTATGGCTCCAATATTTTCTTTACAATTAAAATTTAATATTATAATTTAGAAGATATTTAATAGACCAGGAAAGAAAGTGTGTGTGAATACACATGTACTCTTATCTCTACCTCCATTTCGCTTGCCCACTCATGCATGCAACGATCATTTCTTCTAGGTAAATGCAAAAGTTTTCATTTTTAAAATAGTTATAAATAAGTAGCAACAGTTATTAATCTCCAACAACTTTAAAAAACATGCCTTTTAATTATGTCTGTAAAAAAATATTTTGTTATTTTAGTAACTATTTTCCCCTTAGCTCATTAAAAAATATGCCTGGAGTCTTCCAAAGCCATTTCATATCTGCAAGCTCCCAAAAAACCTTCACACATGGTGACATTAGTGGGACTGCTAATCAGAGCTGGAATGGAGACTGTAAATGAGAAACGCTGTGTAAATCAGCCTCGATATTGTTCTGTTGCTTTTATCTGTCCACTGTGGGTTGGGTTCATTTTTGCAAAAGCTCATCCTGGCCAGATAAAAACCACAATCATGTTGTGAACCAAAACAAATGGCTCTCACAGGAATGCCAAAATGGGAATTATGGAGACTCCTGCTGATTACCTACTTGCACAAGCCCAAAATTTGCAGTCACATTCATGATGGCATGAACATTTTTATTTTGGTTAATGTTAAGATTATACTACAGTTTAGCATTCTCCTGCAATAACTGGCACTCAGCAAGTGAATGCTAACACTCTCTGGTTGGCTGGATTCAACTCAATAATCCACTTACTTGTTCACAGTGTTGGGCTACAAAGGCTTGTCTTTTCCCTCTCATTCATAGAAAGTTTCTCAGGGTTATGAATGTGGACACTTTATAAAAATCCTGAACCAAAAATCATTCTGAAATATAAGAAACATAAGCTAAAAAACATATAAGGTCTAAGTTTCCTGAAACATCACTTTATGTTAAAAAGCTCATTTTGCTTTTGAGTGTACAAAGCTCAGGGGTGGTTTTGGTTTTTTGTTTTGTTTTATTTTTAAAGCAACAGGATGCACGTATTTTTTTAGGGATTAATCATCTTGTCTTTGTAAAATATGTAAATAGATATATATGTATATATGTGCAATTCTGCTGTCAATTTTTAACTCTAGAAAATAAGAATTTAAAATATTGTTTCTGAATTTATGCATGATAAAATATTCTGTATTTATACACTGTATCACGATGAAACAGCTCACGGACATTTATCTGCAATTGTTTAGAAATAGAGAAATATGAAAATACTTATTCCTAAAGAAATAGTACTATAATTCCTATTTTTATATGAGTGATCCAAGACTGAAAAATTTTTAAAAATTGCCTATAGTCCCATGAAGACTTCAGATCCAGCTACCTGAATCTTAAACCTGCGCTCTTCCCCACCATGTTAAAGGGACACAGAACCTACAAAAGTCTGGCTGACTGAGTCATTTTATTCAAATTAGGTCAGGAAAACAGTGAATAAAAAAGCAATTATACAGGTTGTTTTACTTAATAGGTTGCTTACACAGAATTAGCCAATAAATTGACACCTAACAGTCAGTATTACTGCTACATGCACCAACAAAGCAAATTATTGCTTCTTTCAGAATTCAGTTAAGCCAAGAATCAAATACCAAGCAAAACAAAACCAAAACAGAGAATATGCTAGCATTCATAATTTTCATGACTCTTGGATCTTGGACTTCATCTGAGATATTTTGTTAAATGAGGGAATTATTTGTGAATAGATCCATTAGAAAGTATTTATTGAGCCCCTATAAGTGTGGTGAGCTTCAGATGCAAATACAGGAATATTAAGACAAGAAGATATGTCAACCACTTTAACTTCTAAATGGGTAGCATGAACGGGGGCTTTGAAAAACACATAAAAGAGTTTAGGAAATATAAGGTAGAAAATATAGAGGGTCTAGTCAGACTGCAATTTGTCTTACTACGCGGAATCTTATCAAAGTATAACAGGTGAATTTTAAGAGTGAAGCTTACAGAGCCAGTAGCCACGAAGCCATTGCATTAATTTGAGCATGAGATAGTAAAAGGCCTGGAAAAGAAAAGTGACATAATGCTACTGTTCTTACTTGACTCTTTATTCTGTTATTTAGTTTTGTTTTATTATGCTTTTAAAAAATTTTAGGCCATTTACTACTTCTACTCTTCTTACTTTGTTATTTAAAATAGTTGTAATGGAAAGCAAGACAGGCCATTTGACGGTAAATGACCAAATCTAATTCCAGTCAAAGCTTTGGTACTAACTTGTATGACTGGAGGATAAACACTCTATGTTCTATGATTCTGGTTTCTCAGCTTTCCAGGAGAAACAAACACAGGCTCCTCACATGCTACAAAGGGTCTTCAGATGATAATAGTCAATGAAATTATGCAATTAATTTCTGCTTCTTACCATCCTGATTTTCTAACATTGGCAAGAAAACGTCTCTACTTTTCCTTATTTGCCTGTTAATACTTACTGTTTGCATTGTTTATGATTTGCATGGCAATTAACAAAGTGCTTTTACATGCAGTTCTTTACAAAACACAAGCACACCCTGGTGAAGATGTTTCCTACATTTTCTAGATCAATCTTAATTTTCTCAGAGGTTAGCACTTGCTGCTTCCTCACAAGTTTCTAAGAATGTGGAGTCAATATGTCATGCTACTGACAAACTTAACTCCAGAACTCAAAGATTCCAGCAGACTTACAAAGCACTTAATGAGAAAAAATGTTGCAGTTTCTAGGAGGAGAACGAACCAGAGGAGAAAAAGTACTTGATACACAGATAAATTGGCACACTAATGCTTAAATGATAGGATAATAAAAATATTTATCTTTGACCTTTTTATTCACTACACATACCTGGCCAGCCACTTTTTCCTGTGCATTATCCTTCTGAACACTTTCTACACCTACATATTCTTTTATATCATTCCTACAACCACAACTCAAATTAAAACCAGGACACTATTACAATAGTTGTGTTTTTCACCTGCTCATAAGTTTCAATGTATTTCCACTGAGTGAAGAATAAAGCTCAGTCTCCTAATTACTGAAATTTTAAGCACCTCCACAGTTTGATCTCAGGATTCTGTTCAGTGGAGTCCTGAAGACAAAACGTGTGGAGGAATTACATGCATCTCTTTCTTTTTCCGTTGTAATGACATCACATTGATAGATTGAAATCTACATGGTAAGACTATTTACACCAAGAAAATTGGCAAAGCACAACTAAGGTTTTCTTTCACTAGAGAGACACTTGGTAAATATTTATCTGGACACCACTTTGCTGCATTCATTTGACACTTCCTAGATGTGTCCTAAGCATAGCCTCGTCCATCATCCTGTGACATACTCCCTTCCCATTTTGACCAGGTAAGAAAAAAAAAAAAATGATTCTTAATATGATAATATTTTTAGTAGATTTTTTTCTGTTCTAGACATTTTTTGAGGAGCATGCCTCATACCTTTAAGAAAAAAATAGAGGTGATACCTATCCTTCCAGGCCCAGTTGTAATGCCATCTGCTCCCAACACATGCCTTATTTTTCACAGCTGAAAAATAATTCTACTCTCCTCTATGCTCCCATAAGATTTTATTTGTATTTGCTTTTGTAACACCTAACATCTCACTTAGTGTTATTATTTATTTATGTCTTTCCTACTATACTATAAATTTCATGAGGGCAAAGTTTGCATCTTGTTCACATTTTATCCCAATATTATCTCATTTAATGTGTGGTGTGTTGTAAACAAAAGGGATTAAATAAATACATATTTCCACAGTTCTTCGTTTTCTTTCTACTAAATCTGCTCACTTTTATCAAAGAGCTACTGAAAAGGTCTTTGAAAGAGAAATGAAAATCTACCCCACTTATTGTCACTTCATGATCGGATATGATTATATTAAATACCAAATGAGTCATAGGCCCTGCTTTTGATGACACTTAAGAAGGTAATAAATTGAGAGCAACATGATAAAATAGCTATTGAATTTCAAATATTTTTAGAAACATAATAATGCAGATCAACTTGGTTTTTACAGCAAGTGCCTTTAAAGATCAGTGGGAAAGAAAGTACTACGTGGAAAAATATGTCCTGCAGAAAGGTTCCCTTAAATGTTACTTTGGGGACAAAAAGTATTTGCATGATAAAATTGCTTTATTAATAGCATACTGAACCTCAATTTCTTGGTTTGAAAACAGAGCCAAGAAACCCTAATACTATTTTCCTCTTTTTGTTTGTTTTCTCACTAATGTAAATATAGATTACTTTAGAATTTAATGAAAAAGTCTATTACTCCCCCAAATGCTTGAACACATTTTCTAAGATTTGGGAAGCTACCTAAGGCAACTCAAGTCAGCAGTTTTAAAGTCAGAAAATATATATCTTCATTTATAGTTTTCTCATACAAGAAGACTTTGTCATTTCTAACATCTTAATTTCCTAAAAAGATCCCATAAACATGTTCAATCAGCAGGCAATTGAAAGAGCTGATGCACAAGGTAGGAGAGCAGGTGTTGCTGACTTCCGATTTGGAAGCAGCTGGCTGTTTTTAGTAAAATGATGTTCGTTAGCCTCGATGTTACAGAAGTGTGCCAGAGGTACAGTGGTCATGGCTTTGATGTCTCCCTGCTTCGTCCTGTTCCCTGACCACACATTACCCTTAACTTCCATAAGCTACGTGCATTACGCAAGCCCTGCTGACAAAGGAAATGAAGTAAGGGAGATTCTAGCTGGATCAGCACAAAAGCACCCACAGAATTGCAAAAAAAAGTCATCTGAAATGTATACATATCACACTAATTGTATTCTGTAACATTGTCCTTGCATAAGGACAGTAGTGCTAATACTTAAGATTTTCCATAATTAACATTAATAGACAAACTCCTGTGAGTTGCTTTTAGGAGAGGGGAGCATACATTTTTAAATTTAAGCTGAGAGTTGATGGTATTTGGTGGATATAATTAGGGAAGGAAAAAAATTCTAGCGACTTGCTTTTTTACTGGAGGAAAAAAATGGCCTCCTTC
Source organism: Lemur catta (assembly GCF_020740605.2). Taxonomy (NCBI): domain Eukaryota; kingdom Metazoa; phylum Chordata; class Mammalia; order Primates; family Lemuridae; genus Lemur; species Lemur catta. Next base: position 11,976,770 of record NC_059146.1, read on the forward strand.
ATACTATCCCAGATTGTAACAGTCAGCAACTGTTAGCTCTGTGCCAGAGAAAACCATCCTGGGAAAATGTCATTCCCCTACAACAACACAAAGAAGGGAAGAATCTGTAGAACTGCACAGAGAGAATAGCTTAGAATTGATATTCTGCATTCTGTTCCATAGTAATGCTGATAATTCCAAATAGGCTATTTAGCTTTAAAAAAGTATGTAAATACACACACACACTATATATATATATATATATATATATATATATATATATATATATATATATATATATATATATATATATCTAATAAATTAGATACATCATTTCTATATAAATATATTACATATGTAATAGGAAGTAACAATATTACAAATTAAAAATATCAATACTTTATTCATGTAAGATGTATAATACTCTAAAAGTAATTACTGTAACAATCATGAAATCAATGGTAGTAGCAGCTAAGTTTTTGAGGAGCTTTTACATCATGCACTATGTAGTACGTTTCTTCCATTAACTCATTTAACCTTCCTAACTGCTACATAGAAATAGATATTTCTCCAGTCATACAACTGAGAAAATCAAGGCCTGGAGAAACTTAGTACTTTTCTCAAAACCCCACAACTATTAACTGGTATCACCAGCACTGTAAACCCAGGGTTTTCCACCTCCAGAGCTTTGTTTTTCAGCTGCTACACTAAAGTAAATATGGAAAATCTTCAAGAAATGTAAAAATTAAATTATCTTAAGATATTTATAAATATGGATATTTATAAATATATCCATGCATTTATGCAATATGGACATCCACTTTTTCATTTTTCATTCTGATATTTGAATATTTAGAACAGAATTTTCCACAATTTGCTCCATTAGATAACAACTATGCATGTTCTTAACAAATATTACAGGAAAACTTGCAACATAGTCAAACGAGTCTGGGTTAGACAAATTTAAGTAGAGCTATCTTATTGCAGGATTCATTTTTCAGATCACAGCATACATTTCGATTCTCCAAGAAGAGGAATGAAATAACAACTGTTTACCACTTTTTATTGCCTACTTATGATGTTTCAGACCCAAGAATTGCTTTATTTAATTCTAACAGGCTTATGAGTTCAGTTTATTACCATCATTTAAAAGATGAGGAAGCTGATGCTTATAAATGTGAAATAAATTGTCTGAGGTCACAAAACTGGAATGCATCTTGAAGTCTGGCCTCAGACCCTAGCTATGTTAAATACTATGATACGATATATTGCTGTCTTTTCTATTGAGAACTCTTTTACAATTTTTTTGTCTAGAATATGCTTGGAATCACCAATTAAGATAGTTAAAACATACCCTTGCAACTTCTAACATGCTGTGTATGATTTTTGTCAATATCTGCTTCCCCTCCCGCTGGTTTGTGAGCTCCCTGGAGATAGGATTCATCATATTTGTATTCTCAGCTCCTAAGGACCAGTGCGTGATAGCTAATAGGTATTCAACAAATATTTGCTGCATGAATTAATATTGTCTGTATATTGGCCTTACTCTTCTTGAATTACTGAATCTATTTAGACAACATTATTGCTAATTCTCTGACTCAACCCTTACTCTTAGAAGTGCAAAAGGAGGTAGAAGCAAAAGGAAACCATAGCTTTATCATATCCAGAATCCTGAGAATGTATTTGGCAGACTACAACAATTAGATAACATGTAAACAGGGACCACAGAATCAAAGCTATGCATTGTTAGTCCCCACAACAACTATGATTTCAAAATTATGCTTATGGTCAAAATAGATAAATCAATATATATTGTAAAACAAAAATGAGACAAAGTGAGGAGGCCATGTTTAACATGGGATTAGGTATGACAGGTTGGAATTCTACCTTTTCAATTTTACCTGTCTGGCAAGGGTTATATCCTAATGGTCCTATCATCTTTCTTGCAGAATGTTGCAAAAGTTAAATGGGATAAAACACCCAGGACAGCATCTAGAGCATAAGAGTCACCAAATAAATAGTAACAACTAGGTTACTCCAGCTTACTTTACATCAATTCAGATTGCTGATTTCTGAAGAACTAATTTACTCGTAAGGGAACTGGATCCAGGTAAATAGGCCTAGTCATAATCCACTATGCTAAGTTTACTTCTGAACACTCCCATTTCTAAGCGGTTCATTTCTTATTTTTAAAACCTGCTGATGTTAGGAAAAAGGTGGCTGCATTCTGAGACAGTACTATGGTACACTGACCATTCATCAGGACACTCACTAACTTCTCTAACTATCCGAAAATTGACTTCAGAAGTTTCCTTCATCTAGACATAAATTTAAGCATGTTGAGATGTATTAGATTGTCATATATGGGACAAAAGAGACTAACAATTCTGCATAAACCAGATAAATGCTGGAATAAATCTGCTTTTTCTAATAGAGCATAGGCCTTTCTGACATGTCATTGCTAAACGTTCTACTTTACAAGATTGAAATTGTCCAAAGTCACTCACTATTCTAAACAGGATCAATACTAAAAGGGATTTACTACTCAGCCCTGTGCATAAATCTACTGTGATTAAACTGGTTGAGAATATAATACTAACACACTGGAAATTTTCCCTTTGTTATTCAGAGGAAGTACTGAAACACATTCATTGCAACGGTGATACAGAAAGCAATTTGTTTTTTTCATCGTAACTATCAATGTTACTCACTCATTTATTCACTGATTCATTTCTCAAGTATGTATTGAGTGTTCACTATGTACATGGCACTTTGGGAGCTATAAGTTTAGTTTGCATATGGATCCTTCCCTTGAGGAGCTTATAGTCTATTAGAGAAAGATATGTATGAACATAAATTAAGTGCTGAAACTTAGCTGTAATAAAGCACATTAAGATACAGTTTTAGGGAGAACTTACATTTGGCTTAGAAATCACAACAGGCATTATATAAGCTTTGTACATTTGAATGGGGTCTTGAACAAGTTGGACGTACAGAAGTGGAGTAGAAACTGCATATTTAAAATTTTTATAAGAGTGTAAGCTTTTACAATAGAATTAGTGGTAATAAGAGAGTCAACAAATATGGGCATTAAATCATCTTTAACTAGACTTTTCTAACAAAATATAATTTGAATGTCTCATACAAAATTGGTATTTATTTCCCAAACATCTCAATCACTTTCTAGCTTAAGGATTTTGAGAGATGAGTTGATCCTCCGGTCCACAGGGAAACATTTCATCTACCTTCTGTCAAAGAGGAGCCTGCATAATCAGGAGATTACAGCATTGTAGTTATTTGTTAATTTATCTCTCCTGCTTACGTAATATGGGTGAATATTAAAATTCTAACAACTTCTATGTGACATCTGGTTAGAGTTTATAAACACAATTATTTGAAAGTGTATAATCAATATTTGCATATTTAGAAACAAGTTATATAAATAACCTACATATTGAGGAAATGGTATTTAATGCATTTAAAACATTTCCCACTAGTAAATAGTATCTGTGGTGAAACTATCAGAATTACTTGTACTTTGGAAATTTTAACACTTGCTTTTGTGCTGGAAAACTTTAATTTTGTAGGATATTAAGAGGTTTTACTGCCCTCCAAGGAGTTTGGATTAAAACAAAGTTAACAGAGCTTCTTTATTGCAGGGATTAGCTCTCAGGGTCTCTCTCTCTCTCTTTCTCTCTCTCTATATAACATTTTATATATGTATATATTTAATATATGATATATATATCATATATATATTAAAGTACAGCATGAATTCCTCAGACCTAGAATATAGTATCTCACAAACTATATAATAATGAAACTTTTTAGTGGATCATTATTCCCCCATACTTGATTCTAAGACCTGAAATAGATTATTAAACCAAGGATGAAAATTTAATGTACCTCAGAAAGATTAATTTGTGCATTTATTTACTTCAATTAAAAACAAACATGTATTGAGTGCCTAGGAAGAGGCATTATGCTTATTGCTAGAGAAACAACACAGCATGGTGTTTAAGAACACAAAGTGGAGTCAGACTGTTTGAGTATTCGACTCCAGTTACTTATAACCAAGTTACTTAACCTCTCTGTGCCTTAGTGTTTCATCAGATAAAAGACTGATAACAAGAATCTATTTAGAACTCAGGAAAATCAGCAAGAAAAAAATCAAACAATCCTATCAAAAAATGGGCAAAGGACATGAATAGAAATTTTTCAAAAGAAGACATAAGAATGGCCAAAAAAACGTATCAAAAAATGCTCAACATCCCTCATCAGGGAAATGCAAATCAAAACCACAATGAGATACCACTTAACTCCGGTGAGAATGGCCTTTATCAAAAAATCCCAAAACAAGACATGCTGGCGTGGATGCGGAGAGACAGGAACACTCATACACTGCTGGTGGGAATGCCAACTAGTGCAACTCCTATGGAAAGCAATATGGAGATACCTTAAACAGATTCAAGTAGACCTACCATTTGATCCAGCAATCCCATTATTGGGCATATACCCAGAAGAACAAAAGTCATTCTTTAACAAAGACACCTGTACCCGAATGTTTATAGCAGCACAATTCACAATCGCAAAGATGTGGAAACAACCCAAGTGCCCATCGATCCACGAATGGATTAGTAAACTGTGGTATATGTATACCATGGAGTACTACTCAGCTATAAGAAATAACGATGATACGACATCTCTTTGGTTCTCCTGGAGAGAGCTGGAACCCATTATACTAAGTGAAGTATCCAAAGAATGGAAAAACAAGCATCACATGTACTCACCAGAAAACTGGTTTCCCTGATCATCACCTAAATGTACATCAGGGAAGGATACCAATTGGATATCAGACTGGGATGGGGGGTGGGGGGGAGGGGATGGGTGTATGCCTACATGATGAGTGCGTTACACACCCTCTGGGGAATGGTCATGCTTGAAGATGCAGACCCGGGGAGGTGGGGGGGGGAGGGGATGGAGGTTTGACTACATGATGAGTGCCAGGCGCACTGTCCGGAGAATGAGAACGGACGCGCTTGGGACTCTGACTCGGGGGGATGGGCGGGACATGAACAATGTATATGACCTAAACTTATGTACCCCCATGATGAACTGAAATAAAAAAAAAAAAAATAAGAAAAATAAAAGAATTAGCCAGGAAAAAAAAATAATAATAATAATAAAGAGGAGAATATGGAAACAGAATCTACCCCACAAAGTTGTTATGAGGACTAAATTATCAAATGAACATGAAATTTCTAAAATAGTTCCAGCCACATAGCATTATGTATCTATTAGCTAATAATCACCATAAGTATAAAATAATTTTAAAACATTATCTTTGGCTTCATATAAGCTGAAAATTGATTAAACATTCCTATGCAAGGTTGGCATCATGATTTAATTGTTTGACATCTGTGTTTTTTTGAGTAAGGTATTTACATTCTCCGTGCCTTAGTTTCCTCACCTGTTATTGCCTGGAAGGAAGAGAGAGGGTGACAATGACTACATCATGCTGGCAGAGCTTCCTCTACTTTTCCCACTACCTCCCTTTAAAACGGAAGCAAAGGTCTCAACGAAACTGGAACTTTGGTCCTCCTTATTAGACTTCAGTGGAACGTATGACAGCCTTGTCAAATCAGACACATCTATGGTTATTTCACATGCAGACTCAGAGTGAAGATCATACGGTTTCACATTAGGATGACACATATTTGAAACCTTTTATGTTTTCAAATAGGAAAAATTAAGTAGAGTAAAAAAAGTGTTGACTGCCAGACCATTCTTTTTTTGGTAATAACAGCTTCACTGAGTTACAGCTGTCATAAAATTCACCCTTTTAAAGTATACAAATCAGGGGCTTTTAGTATACGCACACTGTTGTCTAGGCATCAACACTAGCTTACTTAGGACATTTTCATGATTCCAAAAACAAACTCTATACCCATTACCACTCACACATCATTTCACCATACCTAACCCCTGGTACCTAATACTCTAGTTTCTGTCTGTATGGATTTCCCTATTCTAGAATCATGTAAATGATATCATATAATATATCCTCTTTTGTGACTGGCTTCTTTCAGTTAACATAATATTTTCAAGGTTCAACCATGTTGCAGCATGTATCATTATTTCATTCCTTTTTATTGTCAAATAATATTGCATTGTATGGATAGACTGCATTGTTTATCCATTCATCAGCTGATGGGCATTTGGGTTGTTGTCACTTTTTGGCTACAATGAATAATCCTGCTATGAACAGATGTATACATATGTTTGTGTTAATATATGTTTTCAGTTCTCTTGGATATATACCCAAGAGTGGAACTGCTGGGTCATATAATAATTCCATATCTAATATTTAGAGGAACTGCCAAATTATCTTCCAACATGCCTGCAACATTTTTTAGTCCCATTAGCAATCCATGAAGGTTTCAATTTTTCCAAATTCTCCCCACTTAACAATAGTCTTTTTTATTTTCATCCTTCAAGTGGAGTAAAGTAATCTTTTTTTTGTGGTTTCAGATCATTTTTATAGGACTGAAAATATAAATGGAATGTTTTGGGGGGAGGGATATCATAAAATAACTATAATGTAGAATGGTAAAACAAAAGAATTAAACATCTTGTCAATCATTAGCTATGAAAATATTGCTCTTTGGATGCATACTCAATAACACATTCAGTTCCATGAAGGCAAACACAAATGACAGAGAACTACAGAAAGCTCTGAAATGGTGCCATTTATTTTAAAAAGTCTAGAAAAACTGTAGGTATGTCTGGGTCAAATTAAGATTTTCAATACACTTGAAAATATGGATGTTTTAATAGAATTACTATTTTACATTGGAGATAGCCTAAAAAGTAAATAGTTACTTCAAATATTTCTCCAAACAGATCTCTTACTGCTGCTTAAAAAGTAAATAGTTACTTCAAATATTTCTCCAAACAGATTTCTTACTGTTACAGTTAGCATGTTTGAGTTTAAAAAAAAAAAAGTGTTTGTATTTAATCCAGCTTTAAGTTACTACTTCCTAACTGAAACTTCATATTTTTTTGCATGTTAGAAATGTATTTTTTTTCTTAGGCATTTTGTATAGTGTTCAGAATTTTATTCATCCATATTTGTATTGGTTTCCTGTGGTGGCTGTAACAAATTACTATAAACTTGGTGGCGTAGAAAGACATATTTATTCTCTTATCGGGAGCCCAGAATCTACAGTCAGTTTTATTAGACTGAAATCAAGCTGTCAGTAGGGCCACATTCCCTCCAGAGACTGTGGAGGAGAATCTAATCCTTGCTGCTTCTAGCATGCAATGGCTTCCAGCATTCCTTGGCTTGTGGCCACATCACTCCAATCTCTGCCCCTGTGGCTATACATAACTCTCTACATGGCTGTAGGTTCAGATATATTAGAAATACATTATATATAGAAATATATTAGAAATACAAATGTCACATTTTAAACTAAAGTAGTAATCTTAAAATCATTTCATATTGCTGTGATCTGGTTTTCTTAGTCTCAACAAACCTTCTATTAGATGTACTATAAATGTCTATCGAAGTTATTATAAACCTTTGTGGAAAGTGAGACAAGCTATAGTGATTATATAATTTCAAGCAACATTTATTGCATATCTACACTTTGCCAAGTATTGGAGTCAGTGCTGATGACGTAAGCTCACTAGTGAAATAGTGCCCAGCGGAGAGATCGCGAATAGGTATGTAGACTACAAGGTAACAAGCATGACAGAAAACACCTGGGTAAAGCTGAAAAATCATCAGATAAGCTTCACTGGACGTTTTGACACCTGGGACCCAGCCTGACACATTATAGACAAGCAACAAATATTTGAGTGAATAAATGGACAATTCACACTTCACAGATTCTTGAACATTTGTCTAAAAGGAGTATGATTTTTCCTCCCTGATAAGGTGAAAGCATATTGCTAGGAAAAGGGAAAACACTAGAAAGGCAGCGCTACCTTGTTAATTCAGATAGATGAAAGAAGTACACATCACATTTTTATCAATTATATGGTTTGATATAATTAGACCACCACAAGACTGCTAAAATTTATTCATAACCCACAGAACTTTTACCTTTGTTGGTTATAGCTACCTATACTTTATTAGAAATTAAAACTAAGAACTTTAAAAAACATTTAATCATTTATTTTAAAAAGAAAATGTAATAAACCAGTGCATGTTAACAGAAATATATTTTGACTTAAAAAAAAAAAAAAAAAGTACTGTATTTTCCACAACAAAATAAGGCAGTGAAGAGAGTAGCACTGCTTTGGAAACTCTTTTGTGCATAACTTAACAGTTTAATTTTCACATTTGCTTCTGTATTCATTCAGCTGTGATTTTTTGATTGAAGTATATAAAGAAAATCTAGCCCCATCCAGCTTAAATAGAAATTAATAGAAATCAGAAAATATTTCAGATAGTTGTGAAAGCTTTGATAGTTGTGAGGCTAGTAGTTTACCTTGCAAATAATTATTAATATAAAGATGCTTTTCCTCCAGACAAGCCTTGTACTTGGCTACTCAGTAGAGGTGCTTTGCTGTGTCCTTCCCATTTCATTATGAAGAATATTATAAAGAAGCATACTTAAGGGTGAGATTTAATAAAATAATTTGTAGTACTTCATAAAGGACATTCTTTAAGAGAACTAGCTTTTTTACTTTCTTCCTGCAAGTGGGTGGCAGTGAAGAATACAATAACTGTTACTACAACTTGGTGTCATTAAAATGATTTTGAAGGTCCTCTGGGATTACTTTGAGAACTGGTGAATTAATTCGTAAGTTATTAATTTAAATATAAAATTATTAACATCAATATCATTTAAAAGAACACTGAATTGATCGGTGTCGGGCAGCTGTGGTGGGGGAGGGGATGGGTGTACACGTACATAATGAGTGCAAAAGATGTGCACTGTCTAGGGGATGACACGCTTGAAGCTCTGATGGGGGGTGGGGGGAGGCAATATAAGTAACCTAAACTTTTGTACCCCTATAATATACTGAAGTAAGAATAAAAAAAAAAAAAACATTGAAACATTTATTTTCTGTGAAAAACACCTTGGTGGCTACTCTTCAATCAAGGAAATAGATTTGTTTTCTCATCCCCAAAAATCTATGTTACCAATATAAGTTCTTCCTCATAGAAGATCCCACAGACACTTGCAACCCATTCCAGGCAATGGACAAAACCCATATATAATACTAATGGCTCAATAAATACTTGTTGAAGGCATGGAAATATAAAATTAACAAAAATGTCAAATTAGAATTGAGAAATGAGTTGCTAGACAAGGCAACTGACAAAATGTGAAATGTTGCCTGATAAATCTAAAAACAGGAAATGAAAAACAATATTCAGGAAATGGTCAAAAGAACTTTAGAAGTATAGTTGGTAGTTACTAGCTAGTAACTTTAGAGGCTATATTTTATTATTAATACAACAGAAGAATTCTTATTATTGCTCTATCTTGTCAAAAATTTCTTTCTAAATGTTTTTATCCAAAATGGTTGAAATTGAAGGAAATATAAGGATTACCATTCAATGAATAGAAAAAGTCATTTTGAGGATTCAAGATAACTGAAGCATAGCTTGATCTCTCTCACTTTAGTAATTTCCTACATAACTCTGCAAGGAATCCCTTTGAAATCTGAACGTTTAGTTGTCAGTGCTATTTTACTGATCCAGGGACGTTTTGAGAAAGGAAAGATCCTCAGAGGTTAGTGTTCTGTTGTTATAGATTCAAATAGATAAAGCACAGAATTGTTGAGCATGTGCAGGAGGAAATTAGGCTATTTCTGCACTCTTTATTACAGAGTTGTTTCAGTACTTTGACATGAATCACAACCGCTTATCAAAATGTAAAATATAAAAACATGTTTAAAACCTATTATGTTTTCTGATAACATCCTATCTTAAAATACCATGTCCTTTCTCAAATCAATTTCATGAAAATTGTTAAAAGCTGATATTAGATTAATAATCTGAGAGTTGACATAGAGAAAGGCCAATAAAGTCACCGTACTACTCAAAGTCAGTATTAGGGACCATACTGAATTTCACAACACCTGAGACCCAGATCCAAGTGCAAGTTATTAACACATTGACTGCCATACTAGAAAAAAATTTTTTCCCTGGGTCCACAGTGTTTCATTAAAACAAAATGATGCTTTCTAATTGTTATTTTTTATTGTCTTCTGCGCATGAGTTATATGCAACCAATCCACGTTTTTAGAATTAAATTGTCAATATTAACTGTAATAATAGGAACATTAGCAAGATTTTCATGAACCAGCTGCAAGGTTTTGCTTCACAAGGCCCCAGGCTCAAAACTAGCCTGAGTTAAATACAATTCATATGGCAGTCAACGTGTTACACAAGAAAGAATGTGTCTCGTTGGTTTAGAGCTCAATAGTCTCTATTATCTTAATTTACTTTCTCTGAGTTAGCATTAGATTTTTGTATTTCCTCCCTCAATTTCTACAAGAAAAATAATGTCCATAATGGTAGATATAATTAAAATTCAAACATAATACATACTAAATATAAAACATTATTAACATTTATATTATCAATACAAATGATGCTGCGATTTTCAAATTAATCTCCTAATAGCTCAAACACCAAAAATATTAGTATCTTCCAGTAAAGAAGATTTTTTATAATTAGTTAATATTATTAAGCCAATCCTACGAACAGGTTTGATTTGGGATGATTACAAAGTAGGAAGTGTGAGTTTAAAAACAGTATTTTTTCATGCGAGAAGGATGCTCAAAATATTATATTAATATATTAGAAAATAGAAAATTAGGATTCTAAAATTTGCTACATGAACATTTTCTATGTTATTTCACATTTGTACATCTCTCCTTCCAGTTAAATTTAATTGAATATTTCCATAAATCTTTCTTAAAAGTATTTTTACCACTATAAACCTTCATCTCGTATGCTGTGAAGATGACATTTTTCTTTCTTTGTCATGTTTATGTAGATTGTATCTTTTGTTATGTTAAGAACTAGTAGGATCAGATATTCCAAAAATTAAAAATAAATTCCAGGTCAACATTCAAATTTAACCTCCCAAATAACCTTGTGGAAAACAGGCTCACACACTCGTTTTTGGAGGACATCGAAGATAGGCTTAGTTATATTTTAACCATGTCGGTCTTGAAGAGTGTCTCATCAGCAAAATCTGTTTCAAAAGCCTGCTGCACAATTTTCTGCAAACGGCAATTTGAAGATTATCAGTAAGAACACTCAAGGTGACTTTCCCTGAAGAGCTTTCTGGAATATGAGACGAGGCATGGGAATCTCAGCAAGAGTGTTTTAGAGTGAAATATTTAAGAGTGAAATATTTAATCCCCTAAAGCACATTAGAAACAACAGATACAAACATTCATTGTTGCTATCACCTTTTCACTCTTTTTTCCCGGTGATTAACATGCTACATTACACCCTATTCTCTGTCTCTTCAGCCTGTTTCTGAGATAATGTACAATCACACATACATGTGTTCTACAGCCAAGGGAAACCCAGTAACTTTAAGACCAGTTTAAAGTACCATAATCTTAAATATTAAGATCTTAAAAATGTGGTTTAATTCTAAAATACTAGTATTGATGATGATGCCTGACACCCACTGAGAACTTAAAATGTACCTAACACTTTGATGTTTTTATACAAATTTCCTTATCTAATCCCTAATGTAGACAATGACAGAAGTAAAATGATAACCTCACTAATAAAAAAATAAACCTGAGGCTTAAAGTTTAAACTACATGTGCAAGTCCTCACAACTAACAACATAGTCTAATGCCTAAGAATTTATGTTAAACAAGTACATTGTATGATGGGTCAGTATGAAATCAGTGATCCAGTCTATAACGAAGTGACAATATATTACAAAAGCAATAATTCAGCTGTCTATGCTATGGTGTTAAACACATTACAGTAATCTTCTGCAAAATAATTAATGAAGCTACAGTTATAAATTGGGATTTATTAGTTAAGTAGAAAATACTTATTTTGTGCCAGGCATGGTTACTTGATGAGAATATACTGCTAAGCAAATATGAAGGATGTTTGTGTTTACAGAATTTGCTAACTAGAGAAGCCATCAGTGTGGCATAAACTTCGATCTAAAAGAATTTAAAAAATGGATATCTGTAGATTAGTGGAAGAGACAAGTTTAAATATTCTCCAGTTTGCTACTTTCCTAGAGTCATGTGCATTTGTATGTATGGCTATTATTGATCACTAACTGCCAAAGTTTTGGTGAATTCACTGGGATTGCAGGGCCAATTTTTCAATTTATGTATCATGAGACTTGGCTTATGGTTCACTCTGTAGCTACCTGTCTTTCGGCCATTTCCCCGATAATGTTTACCTATAACAAATGAAACTGAAAGTCACTCAACAACATCGTCTTCTTTTTTGACCATTCCCATAAACACTGATGAAAAAGAGATTTAAAAAATACTGTTCGAAAAAGTTTGAGAATTTTTCACATTTTGGTACATTGTACTTATCTATGTTATCCTTGTTACTCTTGCCAGTATTGAGTAAGTATTGAATAAAGAGAAGGGACATTCCCTATTGAAGATAAATGATAGTCTGTCCAATTCTGTGATACTAAAGAAATCACCAAATGAAGATTAGGATCTAATTTCTAGCTGTATAAACTATTCTTTGGAAAAAAAAGAAGAGCTCAGATGAATGTCAACTAGTATAACCTGTCTGATCTTGTGTCACCAGGAAAAAACTGTGTATTGTGCTCACGCAAGAAAATTCTCTTCACAGACAACAGAATGCTATGAACAGGTGCTGAGTACATTCTAAGAAGGCTGAGAAACTAACACACATTTGCTTAAAATATTAAATTTATAGTTATGATATGAAAGGTGAAAACAAAAATACCAAATCAGACAAGTGTCATGGTGTCTTGGATTTTTGCTGATGGTGTCATACTGGCATGGGTAGTAGTTAGCACTGTGCTGGTGATAAACATAGTTTATACACTTCCCTATATTTAACTTGCAATTTCTTCTGTAATAGCTGTAATTTTGAGTACATTGAGTGCTATTCAAGTGACAAGAGGATTGTGAGTAGAAGCAGGCACTTTTCTAAAATGATGCTAGATTTTTTTTTAACCTTTAAAGTTTTCAAGTGTTTAGGAGCACATAATGTTTATAAACCTATGAAATAAGTTAAATGCTTTAATTGCTCCTGAAACCACTTCTTATCTGAAGCAAGCCCCAGGTCTGTTACAGGTATTCTTCCCACCAGTTTTCTCAGCAACAATACAAAACCCGGCCTTGAAGATAAGAATGTGACACCCTTTTGAAAAAAAAAAAAAAAAGTCTGAAGCCGGTAAGGTCGAAATTTTTTTCCAACAAAACATTTAGGGGCAAAAAGGAAAATCTCTCATTAATCTTTGAAGAATCTTTTAAATGGAAGGAAGTATTCCCTTTAGATTTCTAAGGCAACAACTCGCATGTCAAAGTAGGTATTCCTTTGCTTTCAGGAGAAATTTGACGTTTATGTGAATATTCCCCCTTCCATTTTCAACATATACAAATTGCTGTTTGTGTAGTTAATTCTACTAAAAGTTAATATTATTCAGTAAAATTGCAGCTAATGTGCACTCAGATCCTAGAAGGCATTCTGGATTCCTCTCTAAAACCCTACAATCAATCCACGTCCGAAGTCCTGTCTATTCTACCTCCAAATCATGTTTCTTATCTACTTTTCATCACTTCCAATGCCACTCCCGCAGCCCAGTTTAAGCCACCATCATCCCTAAATACTTGGATAACTTCATTGTCATCTTTTCATTCTTGCCCTGTTCTTACCCTGATTATATATTAATACTATGGATAATTTAATAAATTGTATTACACACACCTGCTTAAAGTCTTTGATTTTTTTTTGTACCCTTATACTTAGAAGAAATGCAAACATTCTCTACAACATACAGATAGATCCCTGCTTGGTGTAGCTCTAGCCTTTCTTACAGAACTCCTATCATGCCATACATAGTCTTCTATCTTTTTATATTACAAAGCAATGGCCTTCTGAAATGTCTTAGAACAAATGATCTATCCCAAATTAAGATATTTGCCCACATTGCTCAAGAACTTTATCTGTTAGTATAATATAACTTTTCATCTTTTATGTATGAGCTTAACTAGCAATTTCCAAGAAATATTGTTCCTGAATAATCTTATATTATGATGTAAAATAATCTGATTTAAAGTAATATCTTCTTAGTATTTAAAATTTTATTTGTTTATAATTTTGTCTGTTTCCCTTCCCAGAATAAGCAGATCCACAAAAGCAATGGCCATATCTGTTTTCCTCTGTTGTAAATTGGTGCCTAGCATAGTGTTTAATATACAGCGGGCACTCAATAAATATTTACTGAATAAATAAAGCAGTGAACGAGCTACTCATAGCCTTCAAGTACTATGTTTTGTTTTGTTTTGTTTGCAAACAGGGAAAGTGATTAGAATCAACATGACACAGAACATTCACAGGAAAAACAACTTATTTCTACTAATAATTACTTTAAATGTAAAGGAAGGAAATACCAGTGGATTTAAACAGATGGAAAATGATACCGTGCTCATGGATTGGCAGAATCAATATTGTTAACATGTCTATAATACCACACAAAGTGATCTACAGATTTAATGCAATCCTTATTAAAATACCAATGTCATTTTTCACAGATCTAGAAAAAATAATTCTACACTTCATATGGAACCGGAGAAGACCCCATATAGCAAAAGCAATCTTAAGCAAAAAGAACAAACCGGGAGACATCAATTTACCAGATGTCAAGCTATACCGCAAGGCTATAGTAACCAAAACAGCAAGGTAATGGCGTAAGAATAGAGACATAGACCAAGGGAAAATGACTGAGAACCTAGTTATAAAGCCATCCTCATACAGCCATCTGATTTTTTACAAGGCAGACAAAAAGATACACTGGGGAAAAGAACCTCTATTCGATAAACGGTGCTGGGAACATTGGATAGCTACATGTAGAAGACTGAAACAGGATTCACACCTCTCACCCCTCACAAAAATCAATTCACAATCGATAAAATATCTTTATACATATTTGTAGCTGGAAGACACTTTTTAAATATTATTTCACGATTTGAGTCTACTGTCCACAACCAATGTCATAAAATTACGTATAGACCATTAAAGACTCCACATCCTGAATGACGACACAAGGATATTTGCCCATATGATACGTACTTACTTCACAGATGAGGGGGTCTTTGGGGAAATCTATTGTCAGCTCTTCTATGAAAGACTCCTCTAGGCTATTTTATTCTCTGCAATTAAATGAATTAAGATACTAATTAACTGTGGTGATGTGACCATACAGAGGATAACAGACTATAGTCTTTTGAAAGGTTTCAACAGTTTTTGAATGCAACAAAATCAATAATAATTTACCTTCATTTAATTACAGCTCCAAAATTAGCTGAGTTGGCTCTTTAAACAAAAATGTTAATGAGGTTGAATTAATTCCTTTAAGACTAACCCCAAGATTTCAACCAAGTCTATTCTTATCTTTGACTAGTGAGCAATCAACCTGCCAGCTAGTGGTGAGAAGGTTAAAAGCAAAGTGTATTTCTTGGAAATATCTGTCTACCATTAATGTGAAAGCAACTTTGCTTTTGCCAACAAATAAAATCAATTCTCTACCATGTCTTCCACAGGTATGGAAGGAGTCCCTGCATCCATTTAGTCCATCATCTGTTTATCTCAGAAGAGTACTGGATTAAATGCTTTTGTTCAAGAGAAAACAACAAATGAAACCACATCTGCTACTTAAGAAGTCTCAAGTTTTAAAATCCTGCATCTACCCTTAGGCAGAGCTGATAAAAAAACTGCATTTTGATATATGTCATACTGATTTAATTATTGATACATAGGTATTTCTGAAATTTTTGCAAGTCCAGCTACTCCAGATAGAGTGAATCAAACTTCACTAAGGAATTTTTTTCCCAAATTCCATGGGATATATGTTACTGAATTTTATGTTACTTCAATAATTGCTTTGTTATATAAACTCAACGCTTACTCAAGTGGGTGAAGAAAGGAAATAAATTTCATTCTGTTTTTTTGTATTTTGAGGATACCATGCCATACAAATTAATAAACATGAGTGATTTTTTCAATCTAATTGACTTGTTTTTAAATAAAAGACAGAAATTAGAGTTAACCTGTTTCACTCAATTCACTGGGCAAAGGTCCTTATTTTTGTCTTTTTTATAAATTAAGTAAGAATGTAAGTAGATCTAAAAAGATCTGGCCTGGAGAACTATCACCAATATTTCCTGAATTACTTCATTTCACTTATGTCTTAGTAGCCTTGCAATGAACAAAAACCCGTAACAGTTGAGCCAATAGGGGACTTCATCAGAAATCTCAAGTAGGATAGGAACCAGGAAGACAGCACCGTTGGAAATTCGGATAACTTTGTTTCATGTTATGCTTATTTGTATGCTACATAGTGTCAGTTTTTTTCCTGTATCCACTGCTATATTTTTTCTTTTTCTAATCCAGATAAATTTAATCATTTCCCACAAAATGCTATCAGCACCTAAGTCTTTATCATGTTAAAGGTTCAGTTATCAAATATAATCAATTTCACGTCCTACTTATAAATTTCCAGAAAAATAGTCTGATTGTCTCAGTCAAAACTCTGCATCCTCCAGGGATAACAGAAGAGGACCCCTCTGTCAATTGTCACCTCTTGTCCCATTAGCTGTGGCCATGGTGTGGACTTGAGATACCAAAAGTGTTCACTAGAATTTTCAGCCCAAATAAACATTTATTAAATAGTCCATATAGTACCGTGCAGTATAAGAGATGAGAAGAATAAAATGTGAACTCATTCAATAAGAATCTTACAATTACAGGGTGGATGTAAAAATATGTGTATTATACAAAGAAATCAGAATATAAAACAATATTTATGAAAATTCAGTATTCCATTTTATAATAAGGAATGTTTGACTATGGTCTTTAAAATTATCTCTTTTTAGGGGGCGGGAATCAAATAATGGAAGAACCTTTATTAGAACTGTAAGATTACATCTCATATACTGGCTTGAATTTTTTTGTCTATGAAGCTTTTTGACATGGTGTAGTCGATGCTGAATTTTTTTATTTTTTTATTTTTATTTTTATTTTTTGGCACAAGAATGCCAATTTATTCCTTTTTTGGACACATGAACACAAAATATCCCTGCAGGCCAGAAAAAAAAAAATTGCAAAATTTTAACGACCATCATCTTATCTCAACATGCAGATACAACCCCTCCCTTAATAGTTTAGAAAATACCTCGTATTGCTAGACATACATCCAGTCCAAATTTAATAAAATACATTTTAAAACATTACAAGTCTAATAATATAGAAACAAATCACACCATTAGTCGAATAAACAAATGCAAACATTTTCAGCCACTAGACATAGAAAGAGCATGAATATATCAATAGCAAGGCATAAGAAAATGGTTAATCAATAAAAAGATCTTTCCTTTAATTTTAGAAGGAAAAATTCTTGGAGTTGAAGCAGTATTGATACAACACCCTCAGCCTCCACTTTCTTAAAATGAAAGCAGAGCTACCACCTTGCTATTGAGCAAGACAATTTTAACAGCACATCCACAAAGGGTCGCTAGGGCAGGTGGAGAGGGTGAGCCTTGTTAAACAGTGGATTACATTTTCCCAGAAGGGTAGGTAGCTGAGCCAGGTAGGTAAGCTCGGATATAGGCTGGGCACCACCAGATCCTAAAATACAGACCATATAGAACATGTCTGCTTAAAAATCATCACCTTTGGAAGCAGCAAATAGAATTTACAGTAAGAAAGAATATGTTCTGCCTGCCCAGAACACCAGCTGCATTAGCCAGCTAGTTCACTTTATAAACCATTCAGAATTCAACAGCTAACAGTAACAACAACAAAACATAACTGGTTCCACTCCCTTAACGTCCCCGCTCCTTATCCCCAAATTGTTACTCTTTAGCGTTGCTACATTTAAATCTTTCACACCACTTGACAGTGCCTCAACGGGCTGCATTTTTTAAGGGGGGGGGGGGGAACAGCCTAAAACTACTTCTAGAGAATGCACGAATGCACACCTCCCATTGATTGACACATGCATAACAATTCAGTCAGTCCCGAGGCGGTTACCGATTCAAATTGTCAAGCCAAATTAAAGTAAAACTAGGCATTCAGACTTGCAATAGTATTGCAGCAACTCTGATTCTGCA
The DNA here is from genome assembly GCF_020740605.2 of Lemur catta. Classification (NCBI taxonomy): domain Eukaryota; kingdom Metazoa; phylum Chordata; class Mammalia; order Primates; family Lemuridae; genus Lemur; species Lemur catta. Next base: position 11,995,088 of record NC_059146.1, read on the forward strand.
GTGATTACTGTAAGGCTGGTGGGGGCACCCCTGCCCCCGCCTAATGGAAAAAGAAGAGGCCCACGAGACCTGCCCAGAACAACACCTGCAAGGCCCAGCTAAATTAAAGAACAGCCACACCTGGATGGTTACCCTGACAAGGGTCTGGGTTCCTGGAGTCCACACAGACCACCGGCCCCTCCTATTTTCTCAATACCCGCCCTAAAACTGCAACAAAGAAATTTCTCATTCTTCATGCCGAAATCTTCCCACCAAAGAGACTCCCATCCACCAGCCCTAAAAACATATATAAACCCACTCAGACTTCTGGGCGATGCGACTTCTCGGGTCTCTCCCCCTCCCCACCGCCTCTCTTGGGACTCGTTACCCTCACTCAGGAGGGCCCCAAATAAAGCCTCTTTACTTACCACGTTCAGCTCTGCTCGTCTTTCTTTCTCTGGCGCCGGCCAATCCAAAACACCTTACAGTTACCTCTTAAAGATTCACCCCTCAGCAAGATTTTTCCCCCAAATATCCTAGTTCTCCCATATTTCTTTCCTTTCATGCAACGTGACAGCATTGCACCTTTAACGGTACCGTTTTCCTATAAATACAGGCCTCCCGGCTTTCACCCACCACCACAGTGACTGGCCCCAGTGTCCCGGGCCTGAGTGAGGGCTCACGAGCGGTGTAGTTCAGGGTCAGGCATAGAGCCAACTGCAGGCAAGCAATCAGGGCCTCCGGCACCCCGCCCTGCTCCCCGCTCCCGACGAGCCAGGAGACGGGGAGAAGGGACGCAGCTTCTGTGCGTTAATAACGAGCAAGCCTGAGGCCATCACGTGCAGGTGTGGGGCCCGCTGGCCGGCCAGCCACATCTTGGACTCCAGAGAGTCCTCGTTCTCCTAAAAATGCTTCCATTTTTCCTCCCCTTGGGTCCAGAGCGGCCATGCTGAAGGGTATTTTCTGTGCTCTCCCTGAACAAGTGTGAATAAAAGCAGCAAGCCAGCCCCTCACCAACACGTCCTGGTTTGTATTATCCAAGTGAAGTATTCGCAAAAAAAGGAAAAATCTTATGAAATTAACATCTGCCGTGCCTTCAACTTCTGCCTCTGTTGTGCTCCAGTCACAGAACTCGCTTTCATCCCACCGTCTGCAGAGATTAAGGACGTCTGCATTCATCTGGATGAGCTGTAGGACTCAACAGGCATTACAAAACTCTCTCGCAGACCAGTCTCCATGCTGAATTTTTTTTTAAATCCCAAGTCTGTTATTTTACCAATAAGCTCCAGGCCTACCAAAATTTAATGAATACTGATACGTATGCCTATGTGGCAAGATTGTATTAGTGAATATGACCTGCAAAAAGGATTTAATTCACCTCAAATAATCAAATACTCATAACAAGAAAATATCTGAAAGTAAAATTGTTACAGCAAATGTATTAAAACATAAAATGAGGTTTACAGACAAAATGTATTTTTTAAAATCCTTCCCAAGGATCAAAACTTGGCTCTGAGCTTTTTGTGACCAATAGAAAAACATACAGTTTATTGATTTAGACTCTATATAAAATTACAAATATATTAGCTACTCAAGTGAAGCATGACTAATCCCATGCCCTGGCTCCTAAGAAATGACTCCTTTGCATTCTCAGAAAACATGAATGTAATAAACGTAAGTGTAATGAAGAGCCTCAAAAAGATCTTCACAGTGACTGTAGCAAGAGGAGACATAGGGCTACTTCTTTTATGACATCTCAGTGCAGGCTGATGCGTTATGCTAAAATACAGTTCAAAAGCAATTGTATTCTGGGGGAAGGCAGAGGAAGAAAGGGTCCCAGGGACAAAGATTATGGTTCAGTTTTGCAACTATCTGATATTCAGGTTAAATCCAAGAATATATTGTAGAGTATTAAAGAACTGACTGCATAGCTCCTAGACCTGTGGTTTTTTCCAGTCCCCAGGCTGCAGCCCGTTCTGGCCCGTGGCCTGCTAGGAAACGGGCTGCTCATCCCCACCTGAGCTGCTGCTCCCCCCCTGCACCGCGCTCCCGAACCCCCAGTCAGTGGAAAAATTGTCTTCCATGAAACCAGTCCCTGGTGCTAAAAAAGTTGGGGGCCACTGTCCTAGACAATGTGCTATAACTCATTTTTTATTAACTTGTACTGTATATTCAGGTGTGATGTGTAAGTATCTTAGTCCATTTTGTGCTGCCATAAGGGGATTACCTAAGACTGGGTAATTTATAAAGAATAGATACTTATTTTCTTACCGTCCTGGAGTCTTGGAAGTCTAATATCAAGTTTCTGGCAGAAACGGCTGTTCAGTGAGAGTTGCATCCTCCAGAGACGAGGAATCCTGCGTCTCCATGAGATGGCGGGCAGAAGGGCAGAGTAGCCTAACCCTGTGTGAAGCCTCTTTCATAAGGGCCTTAATCCTATTCACGTGGGAGCAGTCCTCATGGCCTAATAACATCTTAGAGGCCCCACCTGTTAATACCACCACATTTGCAACACCTGAATTTTAGATGAGACACACTCAAACCACAGCAAGTATGGTTTAGTACAAATTACAAGTAAATTTGAGGGTTTTTTTCTCATAAAAATACCTTGTGTAAGTATTTCACATTATGTATCAAATACAGGGCTATATTCTTTTACTGTAAAGTCAACAAGGAGTACAACTGACATCCTTTTACGAAAGACCAGGAACCTGATGGCTATGCATGTCTGGGAAGAACAGCACCACAGAGAGGCTGGCCCAGGTTAAAAAAATTAGGCTCTTCTCTAATGTAGGTAAGTGGTAGCAGATAAACCAACTACTTGCTCTCCCCAAGGAAGGATACATTTCTGTAATTTGCTCACCTAAGTATCTTAAAAATATTAACATACAGAATATAGTTTTTTACTATTATTTAATAGATTTCTCACTAGTTTTTAATATGAAGATTAATGCCCTATGATGATCTGTTTATTCAACCAATATTTACTGAGGGAAAATTATGTAGGAGACTCTGTATTAGTCACAAAGTATTATTATGTTGCAATGGAAGATACAGAGAGTAATTAACTAAGTATGAGAATTGCCACTATGAAAGAATTTAATAAGTATTGCAGAAGCACAAACAAGTATAGTTACTGATAACTGGCATTCATTGAGTGGCTGCTATGTGTGAAAAACTATTACATATTTGGGCATTATATAACATAATCCTCCCATTTTATAAATGAGAAAACCAAAACTGTTGTGCTACATAATTTGCCTAAGGATCCTATTAATTCTGCTTGGGGGTCTTGGATAAAACTTCACAGATGGGGTGACATTAGAAATTACCCTGAATGCTGGAGATTTGTGAAGGTAAACAGAAAGGAAGATAAATCCAGGGAGAGGGAATAACACCAGTGTAGTCATGGAGAATGAATTTCCATGACGAATTTATCCAATAGAATAGACTTATGGTAAAGGGGCATGAGGGAATTGGTAGTAACATGGGTAGAAATCTAATAACATCGGTCCAAAGATGAAGGCTTGCAAGTCAGAGCGAGAGATATGGGATCTAACTTGTAGATAAAGCAAAAGTGAATTTTAAGCAGAGAAGTGCCCTGATGATAGCCAAGAGAATGGATATATTTTATATATAATTTTCTTCATGTGTTTTTATTTTTAAATTATAAAATATTTACTTCTAAAAGGATATATTAATAAAATGAATTATGTATTTTTATATCAATTGTATATTACTATGTATTTCAAAAAATGGAATAATTCTTTACATTTTTCCATATCTTTTTAACCTCTCCCATCCACTTAAGAATATATTATAGAGCCTTCAAATATATAGAAACTTCACTGCTCATAGATTTACTCTTATGTTCTAAAATTGCATTCTGTTACTCCTTACCATGAACTTTACCATTCTTCATGGACATCTGAGTATTCTGGGATGATATATATGTAAAAGAAATTCTTACAAATTAAATTGCTAGGTTAAAAGTTGGAAAATGTTAAATGTAGGTAGATATTATCAATTTACACTTAAACTAAAAATTGTTTGCATTGCAATTAGCAATATACCAGTTTTCCTATTCCCAGGCATTCTCACCAACATGATTATCAATCTTTTAACCTTCTGCTAAATGGTTAAGTGATACATGTGGTGTCACAATTTTGCATTTTTTCAATGTTTTTCCCCTTATTAATAGTGTCCTTGCCAGACAGAAAATTCAATTCTAATACTCTACCTCAATATGAAATATCTGCTGCTATATTTTATTCTAGCTCACTTATAATTTTAGATATATTTAGACTGAACATACATAGGAAATGTATTATGATTAATATAAGATGAATATTTATGGTATTTTCCATATGGATATCAAATTATATTAAAGCAATTTTTTTGAATAACTAATTGTATTTCCATAGCTTTGGAACACAAGTTTATGATATATCAAACATTTATATATGCACGATTTATATCTAGATCTAATTTGTTTATCAGTTTGTTTATTATAATAATATCCTACTTTAGTCATTGTAGTTTGTTTCGTATCTAGTATAGCAGGTGGTATTTAAATTTTTATTAGCTACTTTCCAACATTTATTCTACCATACGAGGTACAGAAACAATTTGCCAAGGGTTTCCAGTATTCTATTGGAATATTAATCAAAATTTTCAACTGGAAATGTTCATTTGAGCCTTGTAAGGCACTCCTAAGTGCCAGCTTACAATTATTTTACATAGTTTGTCATTTCCTTTTGTTTTATAGTTTTGTTGATACTGTGGATAACTTATTTTTATTATATTTTAATTTGTTACTACCAGGATTTAGGAAAGATATTAATCCCTGTATCTATATGTGGGCAAATCTCTGAAGTATTAGTTCTATTCCAGTTAATTTGATTTTCTGTATTCAAATTAAATTTCCTTAAAATAATGCTGTTTTTGTGACTACATTGCCAGTACTACTTCCTTTGTTTTTCTTGACTTATTTCATGAGTTGAACCATTAGGACAATGCTGGATAATATATAAAAGCTTTGCTCTTAGCTTAGTAATGCTCGAAGTATTTTGTTCTAAAATATATTTGGTGATGTCATCTAATACATTTTATTGGTCAAGGAATTTATTGAAACTAACATTTGTTAGTTATTATCATCACTGTTTTATTTTTTCAAAAACAACAGTATATTTCAAAATTTGTTAGGACTCAGTACTAACGCACTCTGCCACAATTTTTTGCAGAAAATAACTTTATGCTGGTTCCAATTTATTATACAATTAGCTTGTGGCATATATTACTATACAGATAATAGCTAAAGTTATTACTTATCATAACTTTATAGTTTCATTTAAATTTTTTGAGGTTATCACTAAATAATTTCACATATTATTATAACAAAATATCATAATATAGTTTTAAAAAAATTTCTGGGACTCTTGCTGTTTATAAACTTCTCTCTTTGTTTTAATCCAGCCCCCTCTCTCCATCTCATGCTGCAAACACCACAATCATCAGGCTTTATTTGGCAGGGTAAAGAGACAGTTTTTGATTGAAACATTGCCATTAATTAAAGTGCCAACTAATATAATTGTACACCAGCAAATAATATACAATATCTCTTCTTGATCAGTCATTGGCATTTCAGCTCCAGTATCAATTTTGGAATTTTTATTACTTGCTTTTCCTAATGGCCCATTTTTATCAAAATATTTTTAAAGCAAATGGAAGTAGAGCTATATGGAAGACTCATCAGTCAGTGGAGGATGGGTGCAGCCTCTGAGAAGATTGAGAAGATTATAATACGCAGAGTGTAATGAGAATACAGTCGGTTATGTTCATACCAATTCTCATTACAGTCTTTGTCACTGCCATGGATTCATAGTGTATTATTTTCCATCCTTGTTATATTCTTTGTTAGAAAAATGAGTCATCATTCATGCCATCTGCCTTTGTTCCTCACATCCCTCCCTTAAACTTCATTGTGTCTTTCACAGACTGAATTAGAGGAATTGTGTAGCTCATACAGAGTCCATGGAATAGTTTTGATAAATGTCAGAACAAAGTCCCAAATCATGAATCTATGGTTCATATAATGGAATTGTAAAACAAAATAAGATAATTATAAATATACTACTCTGAAATTAAAGTTTGTACAAATGTATCCCTTCTGTAAATGACATAAGTAAGCAAATGTGTATAAGATACTGTAGTAGCTTGGAAAAGGAATATTGTGAATATAGTTAATAAATCATTCAGTTCCTATCCTCTTTCCACAGCTCCCCTTTTTCCAGTGGGTCACATATACAAGTGGTCTGATAAAGAATTGTGTCTACTTATGTGTGTATTTATTTTGGGTTTTTCTGCTTATTTTTTTTAATTTTCATTGTTGTTATCATATTTAAGGACTTTATTTTTTCTTTTTTGTTATTTTAATAGAATTCGGTGGTACAAGCTGAATTCTGTTACACATACATATATTGCATAGTAGTGAAGTCTGGCCTTTGGTACCCATCACCCAAAGAGTGTACATCGTATCCCACAGGTAATTTTTCATCCCTCACCCCCTCCCACTCTCCCTTTATATGAGTTTCCAATATCCATTATGCCAATCTGTATGTCCTTGTGTAGCCAAAGTTTTGCTCCTGCTTATAAATGAGAACATGTGGCATTATTTTTCAGTTCCTGAGTCACTTCACCTTAGGACAATGGCCTCCAGTTCCATCCAAGTTGCTACAAAAGATATCATTTCATTCTTTCTTATGCTGTACAGTACTCCATGGTGTGTGTGTGTGTGTGTGTGTGTAAAATCTCCACATTTCTTTATCCACTTAACAGTTGATGGGCACTTAAGTTGATTCCATATCTTTGTGATTATGAATTGTGCTGTGATAAATATACAAGTTCAGGTGTCTTTTTGATATAATGATTTCTTTTCCTTTGGGGAGATACCCAGTAGTGGGATTATATTTTATAGCAGTTCAGGGTCACAGCAAAATTGAACATGAAGTACAGAGAGTTCTCATGCACCCCCTCACCCCACACATGTATAGTCTCTGCCATCATCAATACACCCCTACTGAGTGGCACAGTTGTTACAATTGATGAACTTATATTGAAACATCATAATCACCCAAAGTCCACAGTTCACATTAGCATTCACTCTTGATTTTATACATTCTATGGGTTTAGACAAATGCATAATTACATATAGCCATAATTATATTTAATAGAATATACAGAGTATTTTCACTGTCCTAAAAATCCTCTGTGATCTGCCTATTCATTCTTCTCTGCCACCCACTGGCAACCACAGATCTTTTTACTATTTGTGTAGTTTCACCTTTCCCAGAATGTCATGTAATTGAGAAAATACATGTAGCCTTTTCAATTGGCTTCTTTCACTTAGTAATATGCGTTTAATTTTCCTCCATGTCCTTTCATGGCTTAATGGCTCATTTCTTATTAACACTGAATAATATTTAACTGTCTAGATATATCACAGTTTATCCATTTGCATACTGAAGGACATTGTTGTTGCTTCAAAATTTTGGTAATTATAAATAAAGCGGCCATAAACATTGGGTGCAGGTTTTTACATGGACGTGAGTGTAACTTCTCTAGGTAAATACCAAGGAGTGTGATTGCTAGATTGTGTGGTAAGAGTATGTTTGGTTTGTAAGAAACCAAACTGTCTGCCAAAGTGATTATACCATTTGACATTCCCATCAACAATGAATGAGAGTTCCTGTTGCTCCACACACTTGTCAGCATTTGGCATTGTCAGTGTTCTGAATTTCGGTCATTCTAAGTGGTGTATAGTAGGATCTCATTGTTTTAAGTTGCATTTCCCTGAAGACATATGCTGTGCAGCATCTTTTTGTAATGTTTTTGTGGGGTTTTTGCCATCTGTTTATCTTATTTAGTGAAGTGTCTGTTAAGGTCTTTGGCCCATTTTTTGAACTGTTCCTTTTCTACACTTGAGTTTTAATATTTCTTTGTATACGGTGGATGACAGTCCCTTATCAGATGTATCTTTCACAAATATTGTCTTTCAGTCTGCAACTTGTCTTCTCCCTCTTTTGACATTGTCTTTCAAGAGCAGAAGTTTTTAATTTTAATGAAGTCCAGCTTATCAATCATCTCTTTCATGGATTGTGTCTTTGGTGCTGTATCTAAAAGGTCATTGCCATTCCCAAGGTTATCTAGGTTATCTTTTTTTCTCCAAAGACTGAAAGCTGACAATACTGAGGGACTGTAGGGGAGGAAAAACTTCATCTCTACTCTCTTAGACTCTCTAGCTGGGCCTGGGAATTAATTTGGCATAAAATAGATTAACAGGAGAAAAGCACATAGAGTTTTACACCCACATGGGAGCCCCTGTAGGAAAATAAAGACCCAAAGATCTGGCAAAATCTAAATTCTTTTATACTAAGTTGAACAAAGAGAAGCAATTGTGGAAATCTAAAATATATGAGGAGATTAAAGGAAGATAAGAATGATTTTAATGAGGTCTCTTTGTACAGAATTCTCTCAGTCTCAACATACTGTTCTTGAGAGAAGAAACCTGCTTTTCTCCTGGCTTAGGGAGAGCAACTCTCACGTGGGAATTTCATCCCTTGTCTTTAAAAAGAAAAAAAAGAAATAGAATCAAAGTGGTCTTCTTGCACCTGATTGTTTTTCTTAATACTCAATATGCCAGAGCAACATATTTTGAGTTGAAGTGTTCTGATTCTTCAAGAACCTTATAGTTACCTCTGAAATCTTGATATACTAAAAAATAAATATATTAACTCTTACTGAAGCAATCTTTTCTCTGGATCTCCAACAAAAAAGACTCAACTAAAATTTACAATATTACTATTTTTTGATTTTCTTCTATTACTTGGGAAGAAAATTACCAAGTCCAAGCACAGCTTCATTTTTGCCTATTATCCTGACATAATTGTTTTTTTTTAACCTTCTCTCTTAGTAATTTAAGTTTGCAACAAAATCGTTATTAATTATAGTCATCAGGATATACAATAGATCTCTTGACCTTATTCCTCCTGTTAAACTGAAATTTTGTGTCCTATGACCAACATCTCCCCAACTTCCTTCCTCAAGCCTTTGGTAACACCATTCTCCTCTCTATGGGTTTGACTTTTTAAAATTCCACAATATAAGTAAAATCATGCAGCATTTGCGTTTTTTTGCCTGACTTATTTCACTTAACATAATGTCCTCCAGGTGCATCCATGTTGTGGGAAATGACAGGATTTCCTTCTTTTTAAGGTTGAAGAGTATTCCATTATTTATATATACCACATTTTCTTTACCCATTCATCTTTTGATGGGCACTTAGGTTGTTTCCATTTTTTGGCTATCGTGAATAATGCTGTAATGAGCACGGGAATGCAGATATCTCTTCAATATACTAATTTCATTTGTTTGGATATATACTCAGTAGCAGGATTTGGTAGTTCCATACTGTTTTCCATATGCTATACTAATTTACGTTCCCACCAACAGAAAAGTTCCATTTTTTCCACATCCTTTCTAGCACATATTATCTTTCATCTTTTTAATAAGCAGTTAATATTCAAAATATGTGAGGATTTCAAATAACTCAATAGTAATAAGTTATGCAATTACAAAATGGGCAAAGGATCTGAATGAACCAATCTTAGAGAAGACATACAAATAGCCAATAAGTATATGAAAAAAAAATGCTCAAAATCACTAATCATAGAAATGTAATGAAAACTGAATGAGATGTCACCTCATACCTGTTTTTATAGAATTGGCTATGATCTAAAAGGCTCACATAATTATTAATAGCCATCCTTCCATTTTCATAAATGTCTTTTTTAGCATTATTAATTATATAGTCTCTCTATGTATAGGTCCCTAAGAGCCACCCCCCCCAAAAAAAATCTTCTGTTTCCCCTATACAAAACACCTTTCATATTCACACTTGCAATGTCTTTTCCCCTTAGGGCTAAACACCTGGTTTCTAAATGTTACAATGTAGTTGAGCCAGCTGCCTCAGGCTCATCTTCCTGACAGAGTGGAAATCCACTACTTCAATTTTTTCTTCAGAGAATCTAGGCATTGCAACCCCTAATAATACTAATTTGCAGCTGGTCACGGTGACTCATGTCTGTAATCCTAGCACCTGGGGAGGTCGAAGCTGAGGATTTCTTGAGGCCAAGAGTTCAATTCCAGCCTAAGCAACAGTGAGACCCTGGCTACACACAAAAATAGAAAAATTAGCTAGACGTGGGTGGCACATGCCTGTAGTCCCAGCTACTCGGGAGGGTGAAGCAGGAGAATCATTTGAGCCTAGGAGTTTGAGGTTTGCAGTGAGCTATGATGATGCCACTGCACTCTAGCCTGAGCAATAGAGCAAGATCCTGTCTAAAAATGAATAAATAAATAAATAAAATAATAATAGTTTGCTATGATTGAATTAACTATGCGAATTATTTTGGTTATGACAATTAGCTGTGTTCATTTTAACTTGGAACATTCTAAGGAAATATTCATACTTATTGCATTTATTATACATTTTGTAATTATTTTTATATTTCTAGCTCCCCACTTCAACCTACTAGTTGGGAAACTAACTGATGGTCTAGAAACTAGGTATTGATATGTTTGTGATATTACAGATACAAGGTAATCGAAGGTAAAAAATATCTTTGATCAAATAAGGTCAAAGGTGTTCCTTCTTAAAGTTTTAGAATGAGTATTAAAATATTAAAGTGCAAATGAAGTCTTGTAGTAAAGAAACATGCTTAATTTCCTTTAATCCAACATTTCCCAAAATTATTTTATCATGAGGCACTATGTTACATAACACCCGTTACCAACCCACGGATCAGGAATTTGAAGCATACTTTGAAAAATGCTGCACTAACCATTAATAGTACTTGTTCTGATATGTATATGAAAAGAAAAATTGAAGCTGCTATTATAGGACATAAAATTCATAAACTAAATCATCCTTATAGTTTACCTTTATATGATTTTTGTTTAAAAAAAAACAAGCAACAGGTATCCTTGACCCTGACATCACAAAGACATTTTTTAGCTCAAAGAGGTCTGCACAATGTGTAATTAATTTTTGAATCAGTCTAAGTTTGGAGTATTCATTAGAACTAGGCGAGGCAGGTGATTAGATCATGAAGGCAGAGCCCTTATGAATGGGATGAGCAACCTTAAAAAAGAGGCCCCAGAGAGCTTTCGGAGCCATCTACGAACCAGGAAACAGACCCTCACCAGACTCCAAATCTGCCAGCTTCTAGATCTTGAACTTCCCAGCCTCTAGAACTGTGAGAAATAAATTTCTGTTGTTTATAAGCTTAAAAAAATTTTATCTCAAAACCGATATAAGAAACAGAAAACCTTGATATGAAAGTAATTGGATTAGTTTTGCAAAATTTTCCTGCAAAGAACACACTAGGTCAAGATGGCTTTGTAGGAAAATTTTATCAGATATTTAAGAAATAAATAATTTAAAACCTTTACACATTATTCTAAAAAATATTAAAAATGGGAATGCTGTTCAGTACATTTTTAGTCTAGCATGATTTCATGTAAGAGTATAAAAAGGATAATTAGAGAACAAGCTCATTTATAAACAGATACTTTTAAAAATCCTATAAAATATTAGTAAACTGAATCTAACAATGTTTAAAAATGATTATGACCATGTAATATACGATCAGGAATATCAGGATGGTTTATATTAGAAAATCAATTAATGTAATTCACAGGTAAAAAGAAAACCATGTTGTTATCTCAACAGATGCAGGAAAGGCATTTAACAACATTCAATATGCAAGAAAAAAAAGACATTAGATTTGGAATAGAATGGAACTCCTCTGGCCTAATAAATTATATCTACATAAGCTTACAGGTGATATCATACTAATAATTTCCCTTTAATATAAAGCACAAGTAGAAGCATTGTTATAATAGTAGACCTAGTGGTTAGATGCCCTGAGTTTGAGCCCTAAGTCCTCATTTACTAACGGAGTGACCTTGAGACAATTTAGTAAACTTTCCACACTTTATTTTCCTCATCTTTTAAATATCAGGAAAATAATAATGATGTCCACCTCAAGGAATTTCTAACAATTAAATTAGCTAAAATTGTAAGGGTTAGAACATTTCTTGGCTTACAGTAAGCACAATAGAAATGTATATCATATGGACAGTGAAATTCACCAATCACCGCTTCTATCCAATATTGACTGAAGGACCAATACAGTCTTGTACTTGGACAAAAAATAGTACACACATACACACACACTCACATATGGATTTTAAGAAACAAGATTCTCCTTACTTGCAGATGGTATGATTATCTGCATAGAAAAAAACATTTTCAATAGCAAAATAAAATATATAAAGTATCAAGGGATACATCTAAAATAATGATGTGCAAACCTTTTATGGGACAAGTCATAAAACTTTACTGGTTGACTATAAAGAAGACATAGTGACACTAGGATCTTGAATAGGACGTTTCAATATCATCAAGATATAAGTTCTCCCAAAAGTGATTTATATAGTCAACGTACTCCCAATCAAATTTTCAATATGTTTGTTTTCCTTTGTGGAAATCAATAAATTGATTACAAGATGTATTTATAAGAACAGTGCTCACAAGCCATATATTAAAACAGAAGGACAAAGTTGAAATGGTTTTCCTAAAACATATTAATCCTTTGTTTTTTAATTATAGTAATTAAGGCAATATGGTAGTGTCAAAGGAGTAGACACAGTAACTAATAAAAGGAAATAGAGACCAGAAACATATCTTCAAATATAAAAATGATTTAAGACAAATCTCTCATTATGCATCAGTGGGGAAAGGAAACCACTTGATAAAGACGTTGGGCCAAGTGGGTATTCATGGAGAAACAATGTAAAGGGATACCCACTTCATACCATACAAAAAAATAATGATTCCAAATGGATTCAAAACTTAATAAAGACAAGGCCTTAAAAATTTATAAAAGATAATTTGGATAACATTACATCCCATTAGGTTTCTATTGACCATAAATAACAATTGATATATTTGAATGTTTTAAATATAGGAAAATTCATTGATGAAAAGCAGTGTTTATCAATTTTTTTTTAATTATTACCATCCTAAGAATAAAATTTACTATCCCTCTAACAAGAGAAATTAGTAAGAAACAAGATTTTGCCCTGCAGGATTGAATTTTGGATGTCCAGAAACCACTATAATATCCAAATTTTTTTTCACCTCACAAGAACCATATTTTGCCCCTTCATGATATTGCCCCTGTTGATTATTCATGATTGAAAGATATGTCAAAGAAAGCTAGAGGTAAAACCACAAGCAGGAAAAATATGATTGTAGCATATAAAATCAAAGAATTTACCTGAATAATTCCTACGAATCAATAAAAAGTAAATAACCCAGTAGAAAAATTGTAAAAGAGTATGAAGAGACATTAAACAGAAGACAAGTGGCCAAACATATGAAAAGATGTTCAATCCGAATTAGTACTCAGAGTAATGCACATTAAAACCATCAAGAAATATCATTTCATACCCACTAGTTTGACAGAAATATATGGGAAAACCATGTATGTAATGTATGCCTAGATAGAATGTGTGTATATTTTTCCCTGTGTATATGTACATATATACACACAACATATATACGTACACACATGTATGTACACCAAATATGTGCAAAGGAATTAACACATAATTCAACAGGGGGCTGAGCAGGGTGGCTCAGGCCTGTAATCCTAGCATTCTGGGAGGCTGAGGCAGGAGGATTGCTTGAGGCTAGGAGTTTGAGACGAGCCTCATCAACATATTGAGAGCCTATCTCTAAGAAAAATAGAAAAATTAGCTGGGCGTGGTGGCCCACACCTGAAGTCCCAGCTCCTTGGGAGGCTGAGGTGGGAGGATCACATAAGCCCAGGAGTTTGAGGTTTCAGTGAGCTACGACTGCACCAATGTGCTCTAGCCCAGGCAACAGAGTGAGATCCTGTCTCAAAAAAAATAAAAATAAAAATAAGAAAGAAATAAAAGCAAAGCAAAGAAAAAACCTAAACTATAGGTGGCATGTGGGAGTAAGCAACAGAGGGATTGTTCTTCAACTCAGGACTTGATGGAATTAGAACCATGTGGACTTTACCATACAGTTAAAACCAGTTACTCATCCTTTCCTATCAGTAAACATCTTCAAAGGGTCAAATATATACTTCCCATACTGATCCACATCACTGCAGGTACGCTCAACTTTCCACAATGTGTCTCATCCTACAGCAACAAACTACAGAATATCAACTAAAAATAAACTACTTGTAAGTCATCAAGCAAATAACATTCAACATGGCCATACTTTAAAAATATGAATATATTATCAGGCACACAGTTGCATGCTCAGTGATTTGATTCCTATTTTCCTATGTATAGAAATTATTTATACATTTTCCACATACTTTGAGTCTATTTCTCTTCTTAATGTTATGACTCAAAATATTCTAACTGAATATTATAATATTCAATTGCCCCCCCATAAAGGTAAAGACGATAACAAATAACACATCATCTTCTATAGTCTAACTGGCATACAGAAAGTGTTACAATAACTAAATAATTTCCTAATCACTCCTACAAGCTAACAGGTTCTTGTTGGGAGACTGTTTGACTATTATGATTTTATGGGTGACAAGTGTTTTCACAGGGTATACTAGACATTCAGATGATGTTTTCAGAAATATTAAACTTAGGTTATAAAAACGGATTCCAATGGCACTGCATCTAGGACCATGAAGATTTGTAGTATGCTCTGTAAACTTAAAGAAAAACTCCAACTAGGCTCACCTTGAAAGTTAATTTTAATTTGTAACACTTCTTGGGTAGTTTATATGTATGCCAAGCACCATGTTGTGACCTTCACATATATAAGAACTTTTATATACATACATTCGTCATCAAAACAATGATCATAAATAGATAAGCCATTTCTGAGGATGAGAGAAGATAATATTATTACATACAATTAAAATAAATTTGAGATAGTTAAAGTCCAATGGCTTTCTGGACTCCTTTCTACCATCAATACAACAATTTTAATTGTTAAACCCATAGTTTCAATATGATTTAAAATTTATCTAAAACTTGGAACTAAGACAAAAACACACAAATCATGTCCCTTAGAAGAAACTTGTTGGCAACAGCCATCCAAAAATAATCTATGGCAATATATTAAATAATTCTTACTGTTTTACTCATCATTAAAGATCCCAGACTTAGTGAAAATACTTGCTATTAATAACTTGTAGACTTTTATATAGTAAAGATGCACATAAACCCAGAGACTCATCACTATTTTGACATTACAGTTGCAGTTTTGACTGATTATGGTTTTGAATCTAACTCAGCAAATTTCTACTCTTATAAATATATGCTAGCCTCTCAGATACTTTTTGAACCAATTATAACTTCTTACTGATTCCTTCATCTATAAAAAAGGAGTGTGCATGAGGGTTATGATTTTACACTTTTGAAATTACTTTTTCACAAACACCAAATTTGTCAGGGACTATATTCTTGTACCTAAGGCTGTATTTTCTGTCAGGCAGCGCTACACCACTCAGATCTCAAGAAGTCTGGGTAAAATTTTCACCCCTGATCTGGGTTTATACTGAGTTGGTAGACTTAATCCCAAATATTTCTAAAGAACCTCTTCATAAGGCATTGGAAAAGAGTTATATGCCATTACCCATGGGAAACTTGAATCTTAAGAGAAACAAAGATGTTTAAAGCATAGATTATCTTTAGACAACTGAATATTTTGATTGCAAACATAAAAATATTATAGTAATTTGGAGCTATGCAAATATACACTACTGCTCTGGGAACTCGTGCTGACTAACTGCCCCGCCAGGTCAACCACCATGTTCCCACTGGTGCCTCACTTCTCCCCAGCTTCCCCCAGTCAATAACTGAACAGACTGAGGATATCTAAGCCCGTTCCTGCGTTATATAGGAATCCTCTAATGGGCGACTCTGGTTCAAAGATTCCGCAGAAGAAGCCTTACCAAAAGTTTCTTTGGAATGGTGCCACAGCCTAAAACTTCCTAACCATTTTTCTTCCTTCCTCACACATGTATCAGACCTGAAATATGATCTGAAGTCTCTCCCTGCCGATTTATGTTTCACAGGCTTTCCCTCAGCAAGTCTTCTGCACGTCTTATCATGTCTTGACTCTGCTTCTTGGAGTACATACATGGGAAGGAAACTGAGCTCAAATTTTTCTTAACTTTGAAGCCTTTGTTTCTACCACTACATAATCATGCCTTCCTCAAAAGTAGGTACTGTTATAATATGATCCTATTAAATGTTTCTGAAGAAAAGAAGCTGTCATTAAGTAGAGAAAAATGATAACTTCGCATTGGCTTCATCTGATCAATGTCAATGAAATTCTGATTGAATGAGTAATTTCTAAGCTAAACATCTGTCAGCCATCAGGTAAAGACAGCAGCCGAGCTCTTGCTCCGATGTGGAATTCTGAGAATATGATACTGCATTATTCAACCATAAAATTGACTGCTATGGTCTGGATGTGTGTGTCCCTCTAAAATTCACCTTGAAACTTAATCATTTCAGTGATATTAAGAGGTAGGGCCTTTAGAAGGTGATTAGGTTATGAGGGCTCTCCCCTCATGAATGAGAGTCGTGCCCTTATAAAAAAGATTGCAGGGAGCTGCCTTGAACCTTCCGGCATGTGAGGCCCCAGGAAGAGGTGCCATCGTTGAAGCAGAACAAGCCCTCCCCAAACACTGAATATGTTGGCACCTTGATCTTGGACTTCCAACCTCCAGAACTATAAGCAATAAATTTATACCCAGTCTAAGGTATTTTGTTATAACAGTGGGAACAGACTAAAATATTGACTATCTGAAGGGGGTTCTGAATAGTTAGCTGTCTTTTTACCCTCCTTTCACGTACTCCAAGTTCAAGAGCCATTCAAGAGTAAAATCAAAGTAAGGAATAACAGCAGCTTTCAAGTGATTGTTGAAAAGAGAAAAGGCTGGATTGGCAAAGAATTGTAGAGACCAAGTCAAGTCACAGAGAGGAAAAACAGAAAATGTCAACAGTTCTGGCACCAATCACTGAAAATATGTCAGCAGGTCAAGGTCATCTCTAAGTAGCAATGATATAACTGTAATAAATCGTTTAGGTAAAGGAACCAGCGTACCAGTGAATACAGTCATTACCACACATTTTCAGGTCTCAAGGGAAAAAGTACTTATACCACAATTACCACAGGTTTTTTTTTTTTTCACAATAACAATATTTTTTCTTTTTGAATGTCTTTTTATTCTCCTAACTTAACCAGCTAAAATTCCTTTTTGAAATATTCTATTAGTAAATGTTTTAAGACAAAGGTTACTAAATAGTGAATCTATATATTCCATCATAAATATATTAATAGAACATTTCTCCAAATAAGATTTTCCCCTGGAGTAAAATCTGTATTATTATCGTTTTAAAATCAACAAGATGAGTGGTAGGAAAAGTGATTATACGGAAACAGGAAAGACATAACTTGACTTCTGGGACGCTGATAAAATTGTATCCAGGAGCCCTGCAGAGACTGAATGATAACGTTTTAAAAAATGAAAGAGAGCCAGAAGACTGCAATGTACTTTCAAGCTGGTAGTCTAGAAATAGCCCCTCATGTCCTCTTTAGGTATTTGTCAAGCACCTACACTTAGTTCTGGGAAAACAAGCAATAGTGGTTTGGATTTAATGAGCACTTAAGCTTAGATACTGTTAGTGTGTGAAGCTAAGCTTTACCTCCCTTGACACATGTTTTCATATCAGGATTTTGGTAACGGTTTAGTCATTCATTACCTGGTTGAAAGGAGATTGGGACTCTGGATCCTAGTCTTTAAAGGTCAAGACATGTCAAATGGATTGGTGTGGCCCAGGGTCCGGATGGCCAGGAAAAACAACCAGAGACACAGCGAAGGAGGAGAGTAGAAGACTGGAGGTAATTGATTGTCTACACAAATCTAAAGAGCTGGAAAACTTTGGGAAAATGGTGCTAGACAAATTTGCTTTAAAATACTGACCTTGACTTAAAATGAAGCTATGTCAGCAGGAATCAGAGCATTAGGGTCAACA
This sequence comes from Lemur catta, assembly GCF_020740605.2. Lineage (NCBI taxonomy): Eukaryota > Metazoa > Chordata > Mammalia > Primates > Lemuridae > Lemur > Lemur catta. The sequence goes on from NC_059146.1 coordinate 12,013,244, forward strand.
GAATAAGTAAGCCCAAGAGGCCAAGATAGCCCAGGCTTCTGCACGGCTCTCAGTATCATCATTGCTCCCAAAGTGAAACACGGGGCTTGTCTAGAGAGGATGCCCTCCAGGACTTACCTACTTGCATTCTGTCTTGCCTGACAGACAAAACACAAAATAAGTGGTAAAAAAGACTGAGTCATGAAAAAGCATAAAATCCCTGAAATTATTCAAAAGTTGCAGAAAATAAAGATATCCAGAAAGTAGAAAATGACAGAAGGAATTTTAAAGTACAAACAGAGAAGACACTTCTGTAAAAACTCATTTGTCCAAAATCATAATTACTTCTTGTTTCCTTCATTGGTGTTTTTTTCCTCAGGACTAATATTACCCTGCTGAAGAAAATGTGAACATTTAAGCTTTACCCATTCCACCTACTCTTTTTATTATGGTATGCGACTGCCTCATTTTATCCACTTACCATTTCTCTCATTTGTCCATCATTACTACAAAAAGAATCCATGCCATTACAAAGTGAATAAAGGTTACTGAAGTCATAAATTTCTCGCAGCACCTAGTACATGCTTTGCAAATGAAGACATAAAGTTATCTGAATTTTACATTCCTTATTTGGTAAATCAAATATTAGATTTTATATTCGGAGCTCTGGAATTTGGAATATTGATAATTCTGATGCTCTATGCTCAGTTTCTCAATTGTTCACTTCTAAAATAATAGAAATATTTCCCATTTTCATTTTCCATCTTCATAGGTGTGTTTTTAGAACTAATGAGATAACATTTATTATCTGAGGGAGTAGATGACTTTCTTTCTCAAGACATTAGTGTGCAATTTAGCGCTTATGAAGAAGCAATTTACTGAATGGCACCCTAGTGGCATAAGAAATATTTCAAGGACTATTCCATTTCGGGAAAGTGAAAAATTGGTGGATTTTGCATAGCAGAGCTTTACAATGCTTGTAGGCTAAAAAGTTTTAAGTGATTAAAAAACATCAAAATTAATCAGTGTATCTTCTGTCACATAGTTCTTGATTTTACACTTCCCTAATTAGTTTTCATTTCTTTTTCTAAAGGCAAACATTTTCATCCTTTCTCCTTGTCAATTTCATCTTTCCCATGTATTTTCTTTCATTATTATCTTGTGAAAAATGTCAATATTTGTTTTATATTTAATCCATTATTATTTTAATCTTTTTACTTCATTTGATCCACTTGCCATTTCTCTCAAATGTCCACTATTACTATAAAATGCAAACATGTGCATCATCACTTTAAAAATATTCAATATGATAAAAACACTTTAAGTGCAGGAATATGGCTTAAACCTATATTATATACTGATAATGTTCGAAAACCAGAAACAGTAAATTTTCTCAATGAAAATGAGCATGACGACAAATTCTCACTTTCCTGTGCCACAGTTACCCTGGGACAGTTAGGCTTTATGTTGTGATTGTTTTATTTACTGACAATCTTCTTAAAATTCATTTTATTTTAATTTTTTATATACATCCAACATAGTTGCAAACTTAATTGTAAAGAGAAAAACTAGGAAAGAAAAAAAGTCCAAGCGTTTTTATAAATTGAATCATCATAATAAGGAAAAGAACCGTGCTAGCTCAACTGCAGGGTGGCAAATGAGTAGGCTGAAAGAAATAATATGATTCTCAAATAATTTTAATGATTAAATGTACTATAAAAGTTATTAGGAGGGGTGCTATTACTTGAAATGTGGGAGCAAGAAAGAAAATACTTTCTTCTTTGAAAACTAGAAATAAAAAAATGGAATGTTTGAATTTAAGGAGAAAAAATTATTGACAAAACTACTGTATGTAAGTATATTAACATAATGAAATATCTGGACAGTAGATTAAAGTTTGATAAATTCTGAATTTCCAGAAAGTCAAAATTAAGGAATAAAGCATTAAAATTCGACCCACCCCAGAAGGTCCACCAGTACCTCAAAGTTTTTTGCTGTTTGTGTTTTTCACTCAATATATTTCATGCTCAGTGGGTTAACTCTCAACAGGAGATGTGCAATTCTAGGCTACCGGGTCAGAGATAAAGAAGAGACCATTGTTCAGTTTCTTCAAGGCTGGAATAAGGCCTTGTTTTCTCTAGCTCCATAAATGCCTTCAGAAAGAACTGTTTACACAGTATCCAGTGACTGGATGGAAGGATGCATCATTCTACCATTATCTTGTGGGGAAGGAACAACTTTCTGTATAGTCCCCCACTGTTTCCCTCAAATTCATGGAATAGATTTACTTTAGCATATATTCCTAAATTCTAAATTATGCTTCTTATTTTTTTATTTTTTTTTTTTTTTGAGACAGAGTCTCGCTCTGTTGCCCAGGCTAGAGTGAGTGCCATGGCGTCAGCCTAGCTCACAGCAACCTCAAACTCCTGGGCTTAAGCGATCCTCCTGCCTCAGCCTCCCGAGTAGCTGGGACTGCCTGGCTAATTTTTTCTATATATATTTTAGTTGGCCAGATAATTTCTTTCTATTTTTAGTAGAGATGGGGTCTCACTCTTGCTCAGGTTGGTCTCGAACTCCTGACTTCGAGTGATCCACCTGCCTCGGCCTCCCAGAGTGCTAGGATTACAGGCGTGAGCCACCGCGCCCGGCCTTATGCTTCTTAGATTGAAATTAGACCCTAGTCTATTGTTTTTAAAATAAGTCAAATCAATTTGATATATATAAATGTTTCAACTCTTCCACACATTTTACAAGCAGTGTGGACCTGGATAATGTTCCTATGAAGACTTTTAAACCAATGGAATAAGAGGGGCATTACCAACTCTGAATAAATATGAAACGCATGCCTATTTTCTGGCTAGACATCTAAATGTTTTATTATTCTCTTACTGAGGTATCCTTTATCCATGTAAAGGAGAAAAGCAAAATACTTCAGATTGCAGGCTCTGGACTCAATGCTCTACCACCAAATAACTACCCTAAAAATCTCAGTTTATTCATGGAGAAAATGGATATGATGATAGCTTCTATTCCATGAATGCATTGTGAGAATTAAATGAGATAATAAAGATAAAGCATTTTGCCTAGAACATAGTAAGTGCTTAAAAAATTAACTGGTAATTATAACTATCCATCTGCTGTATTTGAGACAGCAGATTAGAACATATATAATGTAATGATTAAAAGATAAACTTCTTCTAGAATGAAATGTTACTATTTAAAACATGAACTTATATTTTTATTATGTTCAGTTTGTCTGCCTCCACATATTGTATCCATTCCCCATTTCAGTTTTCATTTTTTCTGTTGGTTTTTTAATTTTTTATTTTTTAATTTAATCATTCATTACTGTAACCAACTTTATCCCAATATGGATCCATAGCACTTTATAATTAGAACACACACACCACAAAAACAGTGTGTCGACATAAAAGTATTAATTATAAAAATCAGAACTGCAATTCCTAAAATGTTGTTTTCTTTTCCTTTGATTCTGATTGAAGAGATGATAAATTACTGGCTCCTTCCCCACTGGAAGCTTTCTTCCTATATTTTAAACCTAATCAGTGATGAGCTGAGCCCACGTAAAACAACGTAAAGAAAAAAAACCCAGGCTACATTGGTGGAGCACTTGGCACAGAAAAAAAGCAACTGTGCTGACCTGCAATTGATACATATGCTTGAAAGATTAAAAAATAATAACAAAGAGGACCGCATTTTTCATGACTTTCCATTTTATATTCTGCATGATTGTGTGCAGAATTTCAGGGAACAATGACCATGACTACTTAATTTTTTGAAAAGCAATTTAAGAGAAAAACCTCAAGGCTTCACTCAGTAGGCTTTCCTACTAAAATAACTGGCCACTGATGGTTTCATGCAGTTAACTAAATTAACTAATGATTTTAGCAGTAATTATAGCTGCAGCTTTTATCCTTCTGACTTCTGCCTGTTTTTGTCTCTGCTTTCACTCCTCTGGGTCTACAAACAATTCTGACTGTGATGTGCGGCTGTTAAAGGTGTAGTATATGTTGCCCTCTAGTGATTCATATGAACATAGGGAAAGTCACGTAGACTTTCTCGGCTATTCAAATCTGTATATAGACTTCTTACGTCATCATGCAGAATCTATCCACTATTTTCCATTATTTCATTGTTTAAGTCTTTAATAGCTTCAGTTTTTTCATTTTAGTTTATTATTACACAAGTTCAATCCAATCTCTGTTCTCTATACATTGTAAAAAAAAAAAAAAAAAACACAAGAAAACATTATGATAAATGAAATATTCTCAAATGAGAAAAAGAAGTATTTCCCTTCTTTCAGTTATTTCTAATTATATTTTTGTGGAGTGTTTTCACCAGAGAAATCATTAACCTAAATATATGGTCTATTGAAAGTTAATCACTTATCTTACGTTAGTATTTCCTGAATATAAGAAGTGACAATTAGAATTGAATACATCATGAAAAGCTCTAAAATAATACATACTGATAGCGTATACATACTACCTCTAGCAGAATTGCCTGAGATGCTTGCTTAAAAGCATCTTTGTCCCCAAATTTGAATCAGAATATATGGAAATGGTGCCAAGGGAAGTTGAATTTTTATTTGATTCCCAAGTGATTCTTGACCATTTCAAATATTGCCTTGTTCTGGGATTTTCCATATCCTTCTCATACCATTTTACATTTCCCTTTGCTAGATTAATCTTTTCTATCTATATATCATAGTTTTTCATGTAGGGCCTTCAAGCAAAAATACTTCTAACATATGATTTTATCTCCCTTCATGATTTTTTTCTTGGCAACATTGTCTCTTATGATTTTATCTTAACTTGATTTTATGTAACGATTTAAGCCCTACCTTAGGAAGATTCTCTTCAAAGCAATTAGATTTCTAAAGAAATAGGAGGGCTTTCTAACTTGCAGTATATCAGATTTTTTTAAAGTTTTACAAACGTTAAAATATTAGTAAATATATTTCAACTTCCTAATATTTAAGTATGTAGTATATTATCATTTATGTATATTTTCATATTGATTCTTTTATTAAACTGTTACAACAGAGTTGTTAGAGATTATTATCATGCTTCTTATTTAAAGGAGAAGAATCAGGACAATAACATTTAGAAGATTAGACTAGTGACTCAGCAAGTACATCAGAGAAACAGTATTTGTATCAAGGAAGAATATATTACCTTATCAAGCTATCTAAGACAATATTCGAAAAGATATTTAAAGATTATGACCATCTCTCGTATTAGCACTGGGGAAATGAGAAATGCAAAATATATTCAAGTAACATTTCATTAAAAATTATATTTGTCTCAGTATTTAATTTTTATTGTCGATAAATTATTTTGAGAAACATCATTGACAAAGTTGCTGACCTACAAAAATCAGAGCCCAGTGAAGATTTGCTTGCCATTTAAATTAGGAATACAATTTTTATATAGCAAAAAGCTTGACTAAAGTCATAGCCAGAATGAAATACTATATTTGGAAGTTGTTAAGGAAAAAGAAAAATGAATCATACTCTCTATGGCATTTTTACTAGGTTTTTCCTGATGTTTTTAAACTCTCTTCTATTTTAGAATAATACAGTAAGAGAAAACATTTTTAAAGGCAATCTAAAATTTGACTTGAAATTTCCATCTGGTCCATGGGGACTTATAAACTACCGAAGAAATTTTGTGACTGAATAAGCTTAGCAATTTCTTCTTAAAAGGAGGTTCCATCTACTGATGTCAAAACAACCAAGACATTTATGCCATTTGTAAGCAACCAATGAATTTGATGAAAATCAAATCATTTATATTGGAAACTTGTAAATCAATAACCATAGCTAATGGTACTAAAATTTTTTTCTCATGCTTTGGTTATGCCACAAAACAAAACAAAACAAAACAAATTAAAAAACAAACAGAAAAAAAAATCTAGCAAAAACAGTCCTCATTACAAACTCCAACAAGACAGTTTGGTTAGCACCACCTACCTTTCTCATTGCCTACCCTTATGCTCCCTGAAAGGCTAGTTCACTCTGTACTGTTCCCTTTATTATAGACTGTCTTTATTATAGACTGTGTTTTTTTTCCTTTTGATAGATGCCCAGTAATGGGATTGCTGGATCAAATGGTAGTTCTACTTGCAGCTCTTTGAGGTATCTCCATATTACTTTCCACAGAGGTTGCACTAGTTTGCAGTCCCACCAGCAGTGTATGAGTATTCCCATCTCTCCACATCCACGCCAACATTTATTGTTTTGGGACTTTTTGATAAAAGCCATTCTCACTGCAGATAAGTGATATCTCATTGTAGTTTTGATTTGCATTTATGATTAGTGATGTTTAGTGTTTTTTCATTTGTTTGTTGGGCATTGGTCTATCTTCTTTTGAAAAGTTTCTGTTCATGTCCTTTGCCCACTTTTTGATAGGGTTGTTTGATTTTTTTCTTACTGATCTTCCTGAGTTCTATACAGATTCTAGTTATCAGCCCTTTATCAGATGTGTAACATGGGAATATTTTCTTCCATTCTGTAGGTTGCCTGTTTGCTCTAGTGATAGTTTCCTTGGTTATATTTAGGTACACAAATATTGTGTTGCAATTTCCTTCAGTATTCAGTAAAGTAACATAATGTATAGGTTTGTAGCCTACCAATAGGTCACACCGTATAGCCTAGCTATGTAGTAGACTACACCACCTGGTTTGTGTAAATGTACTCTATCATGTTTATACAATGATGAAATCACCTAATGACACATTTTTTAAAATGCATCCCCATCATTAAGCAACATGTGACAGTATATTGCCTATATTCTATATCTCAAGCTTTATGGAGCCTAACATCATTTGTTTTATTGCTACTCTTCCCTCAGTATCTAAGAGTAATCTTCATAAAAAGTAAATGCACTGTACATATCAACTCAGTGAATGAATGAATGATCTTATTTAGAATCAGTCATTTCTTGGTTGAAAATGAGACAACATATTGAAGAAATATCTAGAAGAGAGAAACTTTTTCTTATTTCACAGTATAACTTACATGCTTTTTCTCTGTGGCCCTATAAATTCTTTGTCTATTCCTACTTTAGCTTGTGTTGTGCATTTCTTCCATTTGCCCCTGCCAAAGCCACTATTCATCCTTCTTTATCTGTTCTGTGCCTGAGGAGGCTGATCACATGTACTTGACAAGTGGACTGTTTTGCTCTCTGGCTTCTGGCTGGGTTCAGCTATGAGAGGCATGAGCTGCAGATCTGGAGGGTGCATTAGACTGAAGTCAAAGTGAATATTTCCCCAGCCCCCTCTGTGCCAGGTTATTGTAGGTTGGTTGGCTTTTTAACCAAGGGCACCACTTTGGTAAGAGAGCCTCTCTACTGCTTTTTCTTCTGCAAGTCTTGGCAATAGCTCCTGCATTTTGCCCCTTTATCACTGGCTGCTTTCATTTTATTCATTTCTTAGTATATCATAAAACTTTTTTTAAAGTTGATATACTATTATTGAAGGTTTGGAAGCCAGGAAAAAGCATGAAGACTCTAAGAACTTGAGAATTTTCCAATGTGAGTAAAAGAGGTAACTGCTGATGAAGTAAAAGCATAACAAACGAAAATTTCCCATAATAGGTTTAGCTCAGTGTAGCCAAAATCTTACTTATTTTCTTTGGAGCTTCTGAAACAATAGAAGAATTTTTCTGTTGATTATTCTGGAGTGGACAGACTCCACAAGAACCAATTCCTACCTTAAAAAAATTAAACAAGCAAATAAGCAACAAGACCACATCAATGGTTTAGATTACTTATAGGAAGGGAAGCAAATTATGTATACATATATACTCATGAGCTTAGCTTGGAATTGGACTTGGTATAAGAATTAACACAAAGAATCTCACAAGTTACTAACATCACTGTTTTGTTTTGTTTTGTTTTATCTTAAGGGCTATTAGTATCTTAGTTTTTATTGCCACTATAACAAATAATAACAAATATAATGGCTTAACACAAACCATTTTTTTATCTTATAATTCTGTAGGTCAGAAGTCTGACATGGGTCTTACAGGGCTAAAATCAAGTTGTCAACAAGGCTAGTTCATTTCTGGAGGCTCAAGGGAGAATCCACTTGCTTACTCATTCAAGCTGTTGACAATGAAATTTTTTGCAGTCATGGGACAGCGGTCCCTTTTTTCCTGCTGGGTAAGAGCTGTTCCTAGATTCTAGAGGTTGCCTGCATTCCTTGTCTCATGTCCCCTCTTCCTCTATCTTGAAAACTAGTAACAATGTGTTGAATCTCCCCTTTTTTCTTCCATCTTCGCATCTGAGCGACTCTTTTGCCTATGTCTTTCACTTTTAAGGGTCTATGCGATAACATTAGGCCCACCTTGATAATTTAGAATACTCTCCCTATTGTAAAGTCCTTAATCTTCATTCCATCTGCAAAATTTCTTTAGCCATTTAAGGTAATATATTCTGGTTACAAAGGTTAGGGTATGGACATATTTGGGGCCATTATTCTGCCTACCACAGATTGTATATTAAATAATATTTTATCATAGGGTGATTTTTAAAATCAATCTGAATTAGTTCAATTTTAGTTTTTTAGTTTGTGATCTTAATAACTAATTTAGTTAAGAGATCCACCTTTAAAGATAATGAGATATATTCTTATATTTTTACTTATAAATATTGAATTTTATTCAGTCATATTTTGAACTAATTAATATGCTATGTTATACTAATATAAAACATTTCCCAATGAATTTGGGTTTCATTCATTATTGAACACCAAGAAAAAAAGTTGTCAAATATTTAATGAAAATTATGATGCCCACTGGTTAAATGTGTATCATGCAATTTAATGTAATATATATAAAACATATATATTTTATATTCTATAGACTGGCTTTCTGAGCATAAGAATTAAGCAAAATATCATTTTATTTATAAGAAAGTTTGATATTAACTAAGATGTTTTAAAATAAATTGTATCAATCTCTTGGGAAGTCGTTTTAGTTCCACAAAAATTTACCCTTCCACTGTCAGAATACTGGGCTAACAGTGATTATTGAAATTCTAAGTAGATTTGTTGAGCACAGAAATGAGAGTAAAGAAAAATGATTTCTTGTCTCCCAATATTGCCATTAGCCCCCAAAGCTTTTAGTGCTTTTACCCATAAAAATTAGGGGTCAGCAATGCATAAACACTTTTAATTTTCTATGACTATGATCACTTTCAAGTCAGTTCTTTAATAAATGTCTAGCTACAGGTGAAATGAAGAGATAAATAGTATGAGAAATTGTTTCCATTACAAGGATAGAGAAAAAAAAGATACACAGGAAGAAAGCTCACAAGTTTAATAAATGAAGAAAGCGTATTTCATCTGAATGTATTGTTTATAGTGCAGTTAATTCTTAGAGACCAAGTCTGCATCTTACACTTTGCAGACCCCGCTTAGTTTTACAGTTTGGATTCATGGGATGCTTGCTCCTACCTTTGTATTATTTTTTTCCACATGGGCTACTCTATTGATAAATCAAAAGAAAAACGATCAAACAGACAAAAGCAACAAAGCAGTAAAGTGCTCACTTCAGAGTTGTAGCCAATCTAATTAATTTTTCATTTGGTTCTCATGTATTAGACACCAGTCAATTTGGGATTATGTTTACAGAGTTATAAAAGAAGAGGAGACTGGGCCCTCAATTTGTTGTCTCGGCTGTCCAAATTAGTCAGTTAAATGATCCCTGGGGATATTACAAGGTGTATGAATAGGTTCTTGTAAGTACCTTTTCTTTTAATTACAGATCAAGTCATCAACACTTCCTGCAGACCTTGACCCTGATAGAAGGGCAAAGTTCTGAAATCAGACTATGGGGCTTTATTTTTCAGGGTTTTTTCCTTTACTTTTTCCATGACATATTTTAGTTAAAATGTCTTTAGAGAACCATTTTAGCATGTGGAGGTTTGGAGTGCAAGAATTGACTATCACTCAACTAAAGGCATTTTCAGTCAGATAAAAGGTGATATTAAGATTAATGGCCTCTAGCCTGTAAGAATTTGTCACTGGTAGAGATATACCGAATTACTGCAGAAAATGGAATTCTATTAAATAATGGAAAGGGGCACTATATTTCATGGAAATAAAGAACCCAGAAAAAAATGTTATCTTCTGAAATAGAGTACCTAGAACATAAAGGAGGAACAAAAATAAAATTATAGGTTGATGAAAGTTTGGTGGCCCACCCGTGCAAGATTGGAGGTACATCAATATGCTCTGAAACCATTGTTTAAAAAATAATCACTTCTCTAGGATATGGTAGTTTAAGGTAATTGACTTAAGAATATTTAGCAAGCTTTGGAATCATACTTAGATTTTTCTACACGTATTCAGTAAGCCACCACGTCCCTGCAGGTCTACTTCTCCTTCAGTCTATTCACATTGATACTCCTTTATTGTTCACCTAGCCTACTGCAATACATTCTAACCACTTTAGCTAACTCTAATCAGAATTATTGTTGAAATATACAGATATCTTAAAGGGTAACTATACTCGTAGTCTACATAGTAAGCCTTGAGCACTATCTGTGAAATACTAAGAAACTGAGCAAAGATCTAATTATAAAAAATGTGGAGAATCAACTCTTGCTTTTTGATCTTGGAATGAAAATAGTTCGGTGTCTCTCAACTCCCTGCCTTTACCGCAATGAGATGGATTTAAGACAGTCAGTTTCTATTTCTACTTGAGTAATATGAGCTTTGGTTTGTGGCCTTTTTCTTCCCCAGCCTCATAATTAAATGACTAAATCCCATCCACAGCATTACCAACAGAACATGACTGGAGAAAGATTATCCATTAAAGAGAGAAGGGATTGCTATTATGGCTTTTGAGGACTATAACCACCCACTCTCTCAGGAATCCTATTATGGCTGAGCATTTATATTATTGGTATTGCAACTCAATTCACATATATCAAGCTATAAACTCCATTTACAGTTAATCTATATTTCTAGGTCTCCTCTAATAACTTATTTGTGTGTGTCACATTGGAAGAAGTTATTTGCTTTGGAATACCTTCTTCCCTGCCACGGACTGTGGAACTTCCTTTTGTAGCACAATAAAACATCTTATCCCTATTAACTAAAATCCAAACATCTGCTGTTTTACCTTTGATTTTAGTTAGAGCCTCATCAAAGCTTATCATGATGATTCACGTGATTTCAGATACTGTCTCTACTTTCAGTTCAAATGAGCAATAATAATAGTAGAAGCCATTGTTTCCCCTGGTGACAAATGCTGATCAGGATCAATTCCATAAATCAGGGCAAGCAGACACCATGCACAAATGAATTTCATATTTTTTTCTCTTATAATTAAAGACAATTCTATCAATAATGTGTGTTAATGTCTTCAAATTCAACTCTTGAGAAACAATAGTCTTCTTTAGTAGAGGACCACATATGTGATCCAATTATAGTGCTCAGTTAGCCCTAAAATGCATTCCTTTGACAGAATATCTTGAAATGTTTCATGAGCCTTCATTTTCTTCCCCTCTACCATGTTACCTAAGGGAAAGATTTTTCCTTTTGCCATATTTAAATTCATTTCATTGACAACGTGTATTGCAAACTCCTCAATGATTTATCTGTGCCAAATGAGTTTCTATCTAAAGGCTGAGGTGAAATCTGTCTACCCTCGGTTGACTTCTTTCTACTCCTGGTTGGCCAAATTGATCAGTACAAGATGAAACAAACCATTCATCTAAGTTTTGCTATGCCAAAGGTTGCTCCCTCCTACTCATGCACAGTTGCTAAAAAGTAGGCAACTGGCTTTATCTTACAACCAGAGCACAGGGTAGTTGAGTGCTTTCCTTACCTGTGAACATCAATGGCTTCGGACATAATTAACCATGCTGAAATCACTTCATTATTTTAATGAGCTTTTCCTGTTTCCTCTAGCTATGATAATAAGCTCAGGGAAAAGAAAGTTTCTCATTATTTCTGAAACTAAAGGAGAGCAAAGGCAGTGAAATGGAAACACGCAGAAAACCAGCAAAAGAAGCAGTGAGGCCTTCTGCTGCTCATCTCTCCTCCTGCACCCACAAAGGGAAGGGTAATGAGGGGGACGCTTTGTGGACCTCCTAGACTCACAGGCAAGATGGCTGCCAGGGCCTTGGTATGTGAAGCAAAATGATTTCATCCCAGCCTCTTCACATGTACATTTTACCCTGAATATTTGACAACACATTTTTTAAAAGGAGAGGAAAGAAAAAGAATACATGTATCTAAGCTAACAACAGATAAAAATAAATGGGTGTAGTGTTCTTCAAACCCAATCACTTCACTGTTCTTCTCTAATAATTGCTATGTTTAGAAAGTAGAAGAATAAAAGAAAGAATAAACAAATATAAAAAAATAAAGTGGACGTATAGAGGATATTCTTTGAGTATGTAAGCATTTATTCATTATATATAGTGAGATAGCTTCTGTTTTTTTGAAAAAGAACTTCATGGAATATAATTCTGAACCTTGGATACATCAGCCAAGGTTCAAAAGATGAGTTAGCATTTAAGATTTTGTTTTCCTTAAAGCAGTGATTCTCAAACTTCAGTGTGCATCACAAACACCAGGATCGTGGATTGCTGGACCTCACCCACAGAGTTTCTGATTCAGAAAGTCTGGAATGATGCCTGAGAATTCACTTCTAACAAGTGTCCAGCTGTTGCCAATGCTACTGGTCCGGGGAGCACACTTTGAGAACCATTGCTTTAAAGCCACCACGTGGTACAGCAACTGTGGGGTTGTTTTTTTTTTTTTAATAGAAAAAGTAATCAAGGCATATGTTGCATCCTGAGGCTTTAGGAGCCCTTCACTGTGAAGAGATTCCTAAGAGAAAGGGACTGACATTTAGTAAATCTGAAATGTTATGCTGATATTACACTGTCTCATTTTCTACTGTCCAAAATGCATTGCTCTCATTAAAAAAATGAATGTAGCCATTGTAGTGGGGAACTTTCAAGGACCTCTTATTCTTTTGCATTCCCTCTTACAACATTAGAGAAAAAGGCAAGCACTCTATCATTTAACATGGTTTCTTTTGATATTGTTGAAAAGTAGAATTTCGTATAAATCAAAAGCTATAGATTTTGAAAAAGTGTGATTTTTGTGTCATGCTGGTTAAACCTACAAGACTTATATATTGTATAGTTTATCCAATTCAATTCCCTCTTTACAATTACAGACACCAGGACCCAGAGAATCAGAGTGCATTGCCCAACATCACACAGCTAGATAAGGTCAAAGGTAGTTTTAGAATCAAAATCTGACTTTTCATCCAACACTCTATTTTACTCACACATTCACTCGCTTATTCATAGATTCTCTCACCAACGAAACCAATGACACAAAACCAATGATACGTTATATGATATATGTATCAGGAACTGCTAGGCACTGGCCATACAAAAGGAGGACAGAGTGCAAATAACATCTGCTTAGTGACCACTCTGTGCCAAGTGAGGATATGTAATAGGATTTCTCATTTAATCTTCATAGCCGCCTTGAGAACTATTACCATTCCCATCTTTACTATTAAAAAAACATATTGGTTGAGCACAAATAATTTGACCCCAAATTTAGTGCTCTTGATATCATAAGACATGGTCTCTGTCCAAGACAAAAATCAAAACCTAAACAGACTTGAATACAAACAATTTTAATAAAGTGTCATAAGAACCATATTACAGACTTAACAAAGGCAGGAGCAGTGAGCCCTGCCTAGGACAGAACGTTAGTGCTGCTAAAATTTACTAGCCATGTATTATATTCTAGGAAATTAACTTATACAAAACTTATTTGATTCTTGCAATGGCCGTGTGCAGAAAGTACTATTATCTCTATTTTACAAATGTAAAAATGAAAAATAGAAATAGAAAGGATTGTCCCCCGGGCCACAAAGCAGATCTGTACCTGAAGATAGATGTGTCCAATTCCAAAGCCCATGCCTGTCCTACATATTCTTTACATCCCTCACGGGGGGCGGGAATGCCACAACAAGTCTTACTTCCTACTTTCCTGTCTTCTTTTGCAAGGTTTCCTGCAAAAACCCCTCTGGCATGTGGATTGTGCTGCTTTTTATCTGCATATTGTCAATAAACAACCCCTATTGTCTAGGAGTGAGTCCTGTGCCTCCAAAAAGTTGCCTCAGGGCACTCCGACCGCACAAGCTGAAAAAGTGCGTGCACAATAGCACTGAAGGTTTCACTGGAAAATTTTTACCTTTCCTCCATGATTCAGTTTGCCATATCTTAGGATGTGTTTCTTTCTTTTTGACAATCATATCATTACGAGCTTTACTCTTAATAGAGCAGACCAGGGAGAGAGAAAGAATACTTTCTCCTCGGAGGACCACACACAAAATAGTGTTTCAAGACCATTATTTTGAAAAAGAAATTTACCCAGTCAGAAGATGAATAGAGTTGATAAGCTTGGTGTCTCTAAAGACTTTCCCAAACTTACACTTCCAAAAAATTAATAATACAAAGGAGAGTGCTTTAGGAAACGAGTGATACAGTAACCACATTCTGTTTTATTAGAGAAAGATAGGTTTCCTTCCCAGGGTAACAAGGTTTTTCACGGCTATCAGCCCTCCAGACTGATTAGATCTATTTAAAACCATCATGGCCATGCAGTGTCTGTTGATTCCTTGGTGAATCCTGGGATTCTGGAGGCAAACACCCCTGTGCATAGGGACAGCGTTACCCTGGGCAGCTGAGTGACGCCTGACTGCTTCTGTGTCACTTTGGTATTCTGACAATGCCGTAAGGGACTCTGAGCTTTAAGAACCTCCTGAGACTAATAATGCAAGTGCTAATCGTTAGCATCTCCCAGAATTCTTGTAGTTCTCATCTCCTCCAGATTTTCCGGCTGCTGTTTGTGTAATTGAAGAAAACGACACAGCCAAAGGGAGGCAATTTATCTTGTGAGCCTCCCTGTAGCAGAGCAAACTAGCTGGGTTGCATAACAAAAATCCAGGCAAAGAAAATAATTGATCATCAGGGGCCTGTGGGTGTGATCTCTCCTCTTACAATAGGCCTGAAATATAAGATTTTTTTAAAAGTAGTTTTAAGAGGCATTAAAAATATTTGGGCTGTAAAGCAGTCTCTAAGAGGCGTCTTCTTACCAAAAGAAGCAACCTCAGCAGAGAGACATGCGGGAAGATCTGCATTTATTATTCAAAGCCCAATAAATACTGGGGAATGGCATCTTAAGCTAAATAGTCTATCTTGTGTTCACTGGCTTTGAATCACCAAATTGAAAGGGTACTGAAAGATTATTAGTCTAACATAACCAGTTAGATGCGGAGTATAAAATACAATACAAGTGTCCTGACAGCATCTCAATATTTATTCTGCTATTACTGTGTTGCCTATCACAGGTAAAATCATCATGCCACATTCCAGAGAACAAAAGTCATGCAACTGCCAGACTAAAGTACATCTACAAATTTACAGATCAGAGTTTCTCTTAGAAAACTCTCTAGGTATACAAATATAAATTCAAGTGATTCAGGAATATCTTTAGAGTTTTCTGTTTATGTGGTAACTTAAGGGGCTAGTTGATGAATAAAAGCAGCAAGAAAAGAATGGAACTAACATCTGCGTAGCAATGTTAGCAGTTTCAACATCACCTTGAAAGTGGTTAGAAGTTCAAACTTGGGTCCAACCCCAGACCTCATGAATCAGAATCTGCATTTTCACTGGGGCAAACAAATTATTGGGGATATGCCAATAATTTTCTATTGGTTACCCTTCTAAAAACTCCTTTTCATTTCTGGCAGCTACACCAAAATATTTTAGCACTTCAGGGAACCATATTTAAAGAATACGATAAATAAAAGCATAAGATGAAAATTAAGGATAACTTGGGTCTTAATTATTATAGGATGGCATTAGAAAATCCCTTTATTCAGTGTAAAGGCTCATTCTCAAGCTTTCCTTTTTTATGATATATATAAATTTTATCCCAGGACGTGTTTTATCTTCTACCTTTGCTCTGCATCTGGACTAAGTTCTAACGTCATCATCCCAACTTCTCCCTTCTTGTACAGGGGAGGGGGAGATGACCCCCACCTGGGATACAATTGCTTCGTGGCTTTTTAGCTCCCACTGATGGAATTACACTTCACCAGAAACCACTTATTATCTAGGCTTCCCTCAGTAAGAGCTCCCTTTATCTGCTATTACTCGAGCCACTCTTCATTTTTGCTACACGCAGTAACACTGTCTGTAAGCATACGCCTCAGATAGCTGTTTGTTATTCCAAAAGACAGAGGAATGGGGGCGGTCCAGGTGTTTATTCTTCATTATAAGGACAACCACAGAATTAGCTCTTACACAATTTTCACAAAAGTATAGCAGGGACCCATACTTCTCACATTGTCTTTTTTTTTTAATGCATCTGTTATTGTTCAGAAAACTACTAAATACAATACTTCTCCCCATTCTGGCTCTAAAATATTTCAAGCTCCAGGTGATCTATCTATGAGAAAAATGTGTAAATCCTTTATATTTAAAAATCAAACTGTTCGTTTTAAATGAGGATGGCTGTGAAAAGTGAACCCAGATGAAATGATATTTCAAGTCAGTCCTGGGCACCAGCGCCCTAAGAACATAAGTAAAATGAAGTGTAGACTTTGAGACTGGACACAATCACTATCCTTGTTTTAGGAAAGCATAGAAAGGCTCATTTTATTGCAAAACACTCCCCAGGTAAAAATAAAGTACTTTTTTCTTAATTAGTGGGTTTCTAAGTTCTTTAACAAGTCTTAAGTTGCTCAGAGCAACAATACTGACTGCACATATGTTAAAATAGCTGCCAGATGATGGCTTTTCCAAGGATAACACAGGACACCCCCATAGCGTGTAAGAGTGGGGGAGGAGAAAGAGAAGGACCGATGCAGAACTGATATTCCTAATTGAACCAGATGGTGGTGAGTACTCACAAAGCGTTTTAATAAACACCATTCCTTATTCCAAGCAATTGCATGGGGACTTCCTGTATGCCAGAGTTTTCAAAGCTAATTGCCCTTGTATCTGCTGCCATAACTGTGTTTGTCCATGGGGAAATCGGGAGTAGGAGGACAGAAGATAATATAGTGTGGACTTTTTGGCACTTTACTACTTACTTATTCAACTATCAATTATGTAATTTCACAGTTCACAGATTTCAGAAGGTATAGCCAAGAATAGATTAGATGCCCTTTGGGGCTAGAGAGTGGAAAAATGAGAAGAAATAGGGGAGGGCAAAAGGTTGAAAAAGGCTGTGCTTAATTTCCTGAGAAACCCATAAAATTAAGCTCAGCATTGAAAAAAAATTATCTTGACAAAAAAATTAAAAAAGCATTAAAGGATATACAAAGAAAATGTAGGCGAGATTGAAGTTTTCTCCTGCACCTGGGTGAGAGTGTCTGAAAAGAAATGTTTCCTGTACGTTTTCTACGGGAAAGTTCTCATTTCTGTAGGTCGTCTTTAAAGCACTTGCTGTCCATCATTTTCATTTCCTGAGCACACACTGTGTGCTGTTGGGGGGCTATAAAGGATAGAAAAGACAGTGTATTATGGTTTTGTATGTGTGTGTGTGTGTGTGTGTATGCTCACATGCACGTGTGTATAGGGATAAAGATAGAGAGAGACAGACAGAGATTAGGGAATTGGATCATGTGAAGGCTGGCAAGTCCAAAATCTGCAGAGTGGGCTGGCAGACTGAAGACCCAGGGAAAAGGTGATGCTGCAGCTCAAGTCTGGAGCCCCTTGAAGGTGGGCAGAATTCCTTCCTCCTTGAGGGAGCTTGGGCTTTGTTCTCTTAGGATCTTCAACCGACTGATAAAGCCAACTCAAATTATGTAGGGCAATCTGCTTTACTCAAAGTCTACTGATTAACATGTTAGTCTTATTTTTAAAATACCTTTACAGTAATATCTACACTGGCATTTCACCAAATATCTGGATACCATGGCATAACAAGATTAATATATAAAATTAATACCATGCATAGTCACCTTCCTCAATTAAGTTAAAATGGAATGAATCTCCATAAAGATGCTCCTCAAAGTCCCATCTCACATTCATTTATATAAAAATGTCTGTCCTCAGTGAAGATTTGTTCAGGAAAATTAAACTTTTGAACTCAATTTCTCAGGGACATTCTTTAAATATTGTTTTATTTAGGAAAAAATAAAAATTCTGAAATATCAAAAAAATTCACCAGATTTTTGTCCTGATATTTGAAATTGCCTTCCCCAACAAACTGCTCAGTTATAGAGAATTGACTTAAAATAAAGGAAATGGTTTTGCTGTTTTATAAATTTCAAGGCTTTTGAAGACCTGGATAGCCTGAGATTTAATATTTTAATTCTCATTATTTAAAAAGTCATTATGATGGGTATAGCATAGTGTGTGTGGAAGATGTAAAGGGAAGAAAAGAAGACACAGGTGTATTTCCTAGTTATTTCTATCCATGTCACCAACTGAAACTGCTACTGAGAATAATATATTAAAATTTCCTTTCCTATCTTTGGAGATGTTGAGTGAAAAACAAATAAGGCTATATACCTTTAACAAATAAGTGTGAATAATAAATATAAAATTGTGAGTTATTTTATATGCTGCTTTATTGTTTACAAAATGTGTTATCTACTTGTATTATTTGCTCATTTGGCCTCACCAAGCTTCCTTAAATTATGCAGGGCAGCTACTGTTAGATCCATGCTTCAGAGTTGGGAGCTAATGGTTACAGAAATTATAAAATTTGGCTTTTGGCCACTTAACTGGTAAGTCACAAAACCTTGTCTATCTCACTCTAAACCTAAGGAATTTAAGGGCTGGGCAACTGAACATTAAACTCCTGGTATGTGCCTCAGTGTCTTCATCTATCATATGGAAATAAAGTAGCACATCACAGAATTGTTTTGAAGACTATGTAAGATAGTACAGGAAAAGTGGTAAGTACCATGTTTGTCACGTGGAAAATAATTCTTGCTAGTGTTTGGAATTATTAATCAGCAGCGGCCACAACTCACTCAGTGAGACACTCAGCCCCCTCACTGAGAGCACAGACTGCCTGTTCTGCACTTGCTAAACTGCAGGGGTTCCCAACTGTGTAGCATACAATGGACTCAGTGTGACAGGTACCCCCAGAAGTTGAGCAATGTCTCTACTTATTATGGCAGAACAGAAGCAGCTGCCGCTTTATTGTCAGTGGCCAAAATGTTAGCAAATGTGAGAATAGCAGTCCTGAATAAAAGGAACTGGGAAAGAGGTAGCCAGTTGTAGCAAGACACAGCAGGGCTGAGCACTTTATGGTATCTTCTGGCTAATATAAAGGACAGCTGCACAAGGCCAAGCTTTGTAATACTCTTCGACTCACCATACCCTAGTGATACGATGCCTTCTATATAGTTCATCCCCATCTCTTATCATAATTTGAGAGGTGGCAGTTTGTAAGCTACATTAAACTTTTCACTACTTAAAACTGGTGTTTGACTAAGCTAACAAGTCATTTAGACATTATTTTCTGACAAATTCTTTTTGGTCACTTAAAATCACGTAAAATCTAAGGATCTTGATTACTTTTGATCACATATGGAGGGTGAACAGCATGTTTCTACTTGGCATATAGAAAAACTGAGATATATACAATTTAATTAGATCATATTTAGATTTACAAATCAGTGAAAAACTCAGAATGGAATTAAATTAATGTTTCTATTCACATTATTTGTCTATTCAGAGAACAAAATGACATCACTTACATTTCAGAAAGAACAATAAATCAACCTAAATTTCCTTCTCAAACTTAAGATAATATAAATCTAGTATTTCAAAATTAAAATAGCACCTTATATTAAAATATCCATATAACTGTCTTCAGAAGAATAAATGTAATATTATATTTAAAATAAGTTTGTTTATACTGACAGACTCCATGAAAAATATCAAAGTCAGTCTGTCTAACCAATAAACCTGTGAAAATCAAGTTTCCAGACACAAATGCTTATGGGTGACATTGCCTATTTTTATAGTCCTAAACAAATATTGATGACAACTAGACAATACATTCTGAACACATAATACAATGATTTACCATACTAACATTTTCTACCACCTCTTTTAAAACATATTTTTTAATAGGGAAACATGGGGAAGACAGACTCCTGAGAAAGAGACCAGTCTTGATTTAGAACTTCCCAATTCACTGAGCAACTGTCCTAGACTGTGTTGCTAGAAAGGAATACTGGAGACTGGGTAATTTATAAAGAAAAGAGGTTCATTTGGCTCACGGTTCTGCAGGCTGTACAAGAAGCATGGAGCCAGCATTTGCTTCTGATAAGGTACTCAGGCCACCTCTACTCATGGTGGAAGGGGAAGAGGAGTTGGCTTGTGCAGATTATATGGCAAGAGAGAAGGCGAGAGAGAGGGGGAGGTGCCAGGCTCTTTCATCACCCAGTTCTCGTAGGTACTAAGAGAACTCACTCACTCCTGGAAGAACAGCATCGTTCATTCATGAGGGATCTGCCCCCTGAGCCAAACACCTCCCTTTACACCCCACCTCCAACATGGGGGATCAAATTTTAACATGAGATTAGAAGGGGACAAATTTACAAACTAAATCAGCAGCTAACAATTCTTATCATCCCTTCATCTTTTCCACACAAGATCTTTTTTTTTTTTTTTTTTTTATTTCAGCTCATCATGGGGGTACAAAAGCTCAGGTTATATACATTGTCCATGTCCCGCCCATCCCCCTGAGTCAGAGCCTCAAGCGTGTCCATTCTCCAGACAGTGCGCCTGGCACTCACCATGTAGTCATACCTCCATCCCCTCCCCCCACCCCCCAACTCCCCGAGTCAGCACCTTCAAGCATGACCATTCCCCAGATGGTGCGCAATGCACTCATCATGTAGGCATACACCATCACCTCCCCCCACTCCCCATCTCAGTCTGATATCCAATTGGTACCCTTCCCCGATGTGCATTTAGGTGATGATCAGGGAAACCAATTTTCTGGTGAGTACATGTGATGCTTGCTTTTCCATTCTTTGGATACTTCACTTAATATAATGGGTTCCAACTCTCTCCAGGAGAACCAAAGAGATGTCGTATCACTGTTATTTCTTATAGCTGAGTAATACTCCATAGTATACATATACCACAGTTTACTAATCCATTCGTTCCACACAAGATCTTAAATGATTTTAGCTTTTAGAATGGTTGATGGAAAGAAAAGCTATCCGTTTCTGGCTTCTGGCTTATATTGGATTCTCCCAGAAGGTAAACTGTGAGATTAGGAATTATTAATATATGCAAATAATCATAGTGATAATCCCAGGACAGTGAGGAAGTGAGAAAAGGAATGGAAAGAAGCCAAGGAAGCCAATACTGGGTATTTAATAAGCAGGTCACCATAGTTGCTGGGTGGGATGCTCTGTAAATATCTGTTAGGTCCATTTGGTCTAAAATCCAATTTAAGTCCAGTGTTTTTTGTTGATTTTCTGTCTTAATGATCTGTCTAGTGCTGTCAATGGGGTGTTGAAGTCCCTCACTATTATTATACTGCTGTCTGTCTCTTTCCTATGAAAGAAATTTATTTATTTTGTATTTTATGTATTAAAATTAGGGAAGTCACCAGTAAAGGCAGCAACCCAACTCATATGTATTCTCTCTGAGTAATGTACTTGCAAAGAACACACCATACAAAATTCCTTGAAGAGTTTGAGGCAAAGGCTACAGTAACCAAAACAGCGTGGTACTGGCACAAAAACAGAGAAGTAGACCAATGGAACAGAACAGAGAACCCAGATATAAAACTATCCACATATTGTCATCTGATCTTTGACAAAGCAGACAATAATATATACTGGGGAAAAGAAACTCTGTCCAACAAACGGTGCTGGGAAAATCGGATAGCAACAGGAAGAAGATAGAAACAGGATATATATCTCTCACCACTCACTAAAATTAATTCAAGAGGGATAGCAGACTTAAACCTAAGATATGAAGCCATAAGAATTCTAGCAGGAAATGTAAGTAAAACTCTTCTAGATGTTGGTATAGGCAAAGAATTTATGAAGAAGACCCCAGTGACAAACACAGCAACAACAAAAATAAATAAATGGGACTTGATTAAATTAAAAAAGCTTCTGCACAGCCAAGGAAACAATCATCAGAGAAAATAAACAGCCTACAGAATGGGAGAAAATATTCATAATCTATACATCCAATAAAGAGCTAATAGCTGATTCTACAAAGAACTCAAGCAAATCAGCAAGAAAAAAATCAAACAACCCCAATAAACATGAGCAAAAGACATGAACTGAAGCTTTTCTGAAGAAGATAGACAAATGGCCAATAGACATATGAAAATGCTCAGCATCACTAATCATCAGAGAAATGCAAATCAAAACCACAGTGAAATATCACCTAACCCCAGTGAGAATGGCTTTTATCAAAAAGTCTCAAAACGACAGATGCTGGTGTGGACGTGGAGAGAAAAGAATACTTATACACTGTTGGTGGGATGCCATACTAGTTCAACCTGTATGGAAAATAATATGGTGATTCCTCAAAGAACTAAAATTAGACCTACCATTTGATCCTGCTATTAGATATTTACTCAAAGTAACATCAGTCGTTTTATCAAAAAGACACCTGCACTTAAATGTTTATTGCAACACAATTGACAATTGCAAAGATGTGGAACCAACCCAAATGCCCATCAATTCATGAGTGGATTAATAAAATGTGGTATATGTATATCATGGAGGAGTACTCAGCCACTAAAAAAATGAATTAATACCTTCTGTAACAATCTGATTGGAACTGGAGACCATTCTCCTAAGTGAAGTATCATAAGAATGGAAAAACAAGCATCACATGTACTCACTATTAAATTGGAACTAACCAAATAGCATACATGTGCACAATAGCCTGTAAAACTCAATGGACATCAAACAGGTGGGTGAGGGGAGGAGGCGGTAGGTGAAATCATACCCAATGGCTACAATGTGCACTATCTGGGTGATGGGCACACTTATAACATTGTCTAAAGTAGTACAAAAGCAATTCATGTAACTAAAACATTTGTACCCCTGTAATATTCTGAAATTTAAAAAAAATGGGAAGGAAATAATATCTATCATTTAAAAAAAAGAGTTGGAGGCAAATTATCTCTTCATAAAAAGTTTAACATTTATTGGAAATTTAATTAGACATTTGATCAAGTATTTTCCAAATGGCAGGCAATTTTCCAGATTGCAAATAGCATTCCAAATGGGAAAAGGTCAGCATGGTATCACATACAGTTTTAAAACTGGTTATAGAAGAGTATAGTGTTTTATTATGTTTAGCCACTTCGAAAAATACCCAGAAGCAGAGAGAATATACACACTTTAGAATATTTAATAAAACTTCTCCATGAAGAATTTGTTAAAATTTTTAAGATGTTTCATAGATCCTTTAAGAATGTATCATATGTATTTTAGTGTTATTATATTTATGAAATGGAATCAGAATGGAATTTGTTCAAGAACCCATCATTAGGAAAGATACTAATTATTAATTCAACACTTTAAAAATTGAGTTCTATGCTAATAAAATGAACTTACACTTATAGAGTTTATTTTCTGTGCAGTCAGAATTTGCATATAAAAATTTAAATGTTAGTAAAAGCATCAGGCAACTGTGCATAATTATTTTGAAATGACAAGTTGATGCAGTAAGTACTATAAGTTCATAGGAGGGCCTCATCACAAACGATGTCTTTGTTGAGAAGATAGCGATTGAACTGCACTTGAAAGACTGGTAAAGCTTGGATAGTGTCAAACAACCATGAGGTTAAGGACAGAAGAAAGAATGAATATAAAGTCCTTAGAAAAGTGCTACTTAGAACAAGATCTCACATAATAATCATTGCTATAATAGCTATTCAATGACTATTTCAATATTCAACAACTCGATACTCAAATAACTCAATATCTCAATATTGTTTTAAGCGTTTTAACAATCATCAAAGGGATAGAACCATGAGTTTGAGATACATTTTAGAAATAGAATACATTTCTGCATTCTATTTAATATTTATATTAATTTTTCCCAAGCACCAAGCTGTAGGTCACCAATTAAAGGATTTGATGATACTAAATTTTGAAATGTATTTGTTAGAGACCCTTAGGAGAAAAATTTGCCTTTGTTAAAGACAACCATAAATAATGTTTAATCTGTATTATTAAAGGCTTAATTATCAAGTGAATCTAGATTTCAATTTGTAGGATAAAAATAGCAAAGAAATTACCTAATCAACAATACGGACCTTGCCTCCTCTATCACTGATTTTGCCTGTTCCATAAAAAACAATGTGGAAAATTTTTTCTGTTTAGGAGCATTAGGTGATTACCCAGACAATACATTGGGCAAAATTATCTCATAAGGAATAATAGTAAAAGGTCAGGTATTCATTATTTTCTAGATTTGCCACACTGGTGATGTCCTTGAAACCTTCCTTGATAACCTGAGTTTCTTGAGATCATAAATAGCTAAAATTTAATAAGTTTTTAAAATTATATACCAGGTACATTTTTATGAGCTTTATGTATAATCTCATTTATTCCTTACAATTATCATTTTTTCCCAATAGATCTAGGAGGTACAAGAGTTTTTTTGTTACATGGATGAATTGTATAATGGTGAAGTCAGAGGTTTAATGCCCCTGTCAGAGAATAGTGTACATTGTACCCAATAAGCAATTGTTGATCTCTCACCCTCTGACAGCTTCCCCTTTTTTAGCTTCCAATGTCTATTATATCACTTTATGACCACATACACCCATCACTTACTTCCCACCTATGAATAAGAAGATGTGCTGTTTTTTCATTCCTGAGATACTTCACTTAGAATAATGGTTTCTAGCTCCAACCAGGTTGCTGTAAAAGATATTATTTCTTTTATATTAAAATATAATGTTAATGCCAAAACACACACAGCCGTAGAAAAAACATGCAATTGGAGCAGATTTTACGCAAAACTTATACTCAGTACTATGCAGTTCCTTTCACTTAATCACAGTTATTTGAAAACTCACTACAACTACAAAGGCAGCTTCTTGGTTTTGTTTTCCTTTTTATTTCTTAAGAAAATAAGTGGTTAAGTTTATAGGCTAACTAGTATCATTGTTACCCCTTTGGGCCCTTTCAAATAAAAAAATAAAAGGAGATAAACTATAATATCCACATATTTAAAATCTAGAATATTGAAAGAGAGAGAAAGGAAGGAATGAAATGAAATGAATGAATGAATGAAAGGAAGCTTGGAGAGCACAGCAATCGAGAAAGGCACGGCATCTGGGTGAAATCAACTTAGTAAGAGCTGAATACAAGCACTGGATGGATAATCCTCTTCATAATTTTAATGTTCAGGTAAATTTTCATGTTGGGGTAAAATTCTTATTTCTTAGATATTGGAACTCTTGGGAATTCAGTAAGACAATGTTCTAAATGTCATAATTTGGTGAGTCAGTTAAATTCATAAACTTAATATTCTCCAGTGTTACCAAGAAAATGAGCTATTAATATTTGACCAAATTATTACCGATTATGGTAGAATTCCAGGTGAAATTGTTGGAGGAATCTATTATATGGAATAGATAACTGAGTCTGCTTTTGCTTTGAATAACAATCACAAGGATGCTCATATTTTGAATTCAGGGACCTAGAGCCAAGGCTCATCTAAATCGATCTGGGCAGTAAAATCTGAACTATGTAATTCAACAGGTTTTACTGCTATCCATTCATATTCCAAACTGAGTAAGGTAAATATTATTGCAGCGAACCTCCTTTCCCCTGGCTTTATGTTTCAGCTTATAGGACATCAATTAGTGTAACTCGGTTGTCACACCCCTGTTAACTCATTTCCTAGAAGTAAATTTTCTCTTTGATAAATTTGGGAACAGACTCTGAGAATGTCCAGCTCAACCTGTTCTGGGATCTTCCTTTTATTTATTGACAATCTGACTACCCATGGAGAGAATGTTCTTTGTTGTGCTTCAAGCTAAAGGAAATGTTTAGCAGAAAAAGCTCAGCTTCTATGTGGGAAGGCTGCCAGCACTGCCTTGGATAAGTGTCTATTTATGTGGCTCAGTATTAGACAGCACATTTAGGTCACATACTTAACCCATGTTCTTCAACATCTATGAAGAAATAGAGCTGATTTGTCCCCCATTTACCTATCTCTTTGTTCATCTATGACTTTGTTAAGAACTTATGTAAGGAATAAAGGGATGTTTTGGTACTTTCTCAAACCCCCATAAACGTGCTATCTTAAAATTAATTCAAACGGTCATATAGATATAACCTGAGGAAAAAGAAACTGAGCTCTTAAGAGCCTATTCAAGGTAATATTTAATAACATACTTACATTTTAGAAGAAATAGAAAATATTTAAAATAAGTGCTATTTATGAAGGAGAGGCAAGATGTTGCCCATAGTTCCATTAGCTAGCTCACTATGAGAAATTTTCAAAATTCTTCCCAAAACTTTCCTCTTCTAATAAAGGCACCTTAGTTATATGGGGAGTGTTTCTCATTGAATGAACATGCAAGCAATGGGAGCAGATGCCATACAAACCTTAATTGTTACAGTACAGTTCCCAGAGATGAGTTATCAGGGGCAGCCACTATCCCCATTTCCAGGATTCAGGTTGGAACTGGAGTTATCACAGTAAACCAGATCTGGATCCAAAATGTCAGGCCTATTCAATTTTAATAAGGTGTGTCTCCAAAATGAAGGGATGTGTGGATCAATTGCAGATTTACTCATATGTCTAAGCTAATTCAGCAGGTATCTAAAAGACATGGTCTTACTCTTTAGCAATATTGAGAACACTAAAACAAAAGAACATGAAAAATGGTATTCAGGGAGGAAATAAACCTTGAAATTTTCATGCAATTCAGAAAACTCTGAGGAAAGAAATCGCAGAGGATACAAACAAACGGAAAAACATAGCATGGATAGGTAGAATAAACACTGTTAAAATGTGGTGAGAATATTTAAAATCTATTCTTCAGCAATTTTCAAAAATACAGTACATTTCTGTTAACTGCAGTCACCATGTTGTTCAATAGATCTCTGGAACTTATTGTTATAAATTCTGACTGAAAATTTATATCTAACTGAAAATTTGTATCCTTGGACTAACATCTCCCAGATCCCCTGTGCCCAGCCTCTCTTAACCACTATTCTACTCTCTACTTCTATGAATTCAACTCTTTTAGATTCCCCATATAAATAGTGAGATCACATGGTATTTTTCTTTTTGGGCCTGGCTTATTTGACTCAACGTAACGTCCTCCAGGTTCACCCATGTTGTCACAAATGAAAAGATTCCCTTCTTTTCAAAGGCTAAATAGTATTCCACAGTGCATATGTAGCATTTTTAAATCCATTCATTCATTGATAAACACTAAGGCTATTTCCACATTTTGGCTATCGTGAATAATGCTGCAATGAACATGGGACTGCAGATATCACTTTGACATACTTATTTCAGTTCCCTTGGATTATATACTCTGTGAGGGGTTGATGGATCTTATGGTAGTTTTATTATTAATTTTTTGAGAAAATTTTATATACAAAAATGTACGCAATTTTGTGAATTAAAAAAATAAGAAAATATCTGTCAGCAATTCTAGCATCCAGAAATCAACAACTTCTTATAACCTTACCCTTTCTACCATCACTCCGGATCAAGCCACCATCCTTTTTATTTTTTACCAAATTTAGAGCAATAGTTTCCGAACTCATCTGCAATCTTCTACTCTTCTCAACTTCAGTCTACTCTCAATACAACATTTATATCACAACAATTTTGAAAAAGAAGGTTTTTTTTTAATCTCAACTTGTGATAAAGTTACAGAATATAGGTGATTGCAAATCTCAGTTTGCCCACTAGACTTCTGATTTATAGTTTTTGTCCCAATCCAGTTATTAATAGGCTCCACTTTTGCTACTAAAAGTATCACATTGGATGGTAAATAAATAGTTATTTGGAAAAATCCAATTCTTACTACAACTCTTTTCTCATCCTGTACCATTCTCCCCACAGCTGTTCAGCATCAGTAACACTCTCTGAATGTTCCTGACTAGGAGTTTTTTTTACTCACATTTTACATTTCCTCTGCCTGGAACCCAAATATCTCATATCTGTATCTCTCATTCTCTTGAGGTTTTTGGTAGAATTTCAACTTATCAGGAAAGGGTTGTTTTATTTATAATAACAATATTCTCCTTGCACTTCCAGTTGTTTTATTTATAATAACAGTATTCTCCTCACACTTCCTAACTCTGCTTTATTTTTCCACCGTAGATCTTATCATTTTTGACATATGATATATTTATTTATTTTTTCTCTTTATCCATCCTTCTAGAAAATAAGTGCGTTGAGAGCAGGAATTTGTACCTGTTTATTCACCTCTATTGATACCTATCACATAATATGTACTCAACATATGTTTGTTTAATGACAAAAAGAAAGTATAAAAAAAGGATAATGGTATTGGAGAATATTGTGCACAAAACTGACAAAATTTATATCAAATGTTAAGACATATAAGACAATAATGCTGTATATTATTCTATTCCACACACACCAAATTTTTCATAGTAGATTTTTGGGAAAAAAATGAAACAAAAATATGACTGGGGATGGTGTCATTTATCATTCCAATCTTATCTGACATAAGATTGAGTAAATATTAAAAGTGTAATAGTTTTAAATTCAGATTGGTGGAAATAGTGGTATTTTCATATTGTTCTTTGTAATTTCCTGTATTGTGATTTCTATAAAACATATGTATCAATTATTATCCCTCATATGTTGAATAGCAGAGAACCATGATTTTCTCATTCACTAGCTAATCATTTATAAAGTCTTCCATAAAATGCAAATTGATTTGAAGAATACATTCATTAAACCAATATACCCTTTGGAATATTGAATTTAGTGAAAAATATTGACGCTAAAATCATAAACTAGAAGTAAAGGAATGATCCTTCAGGCTATTACTTCTTCTGTAATATAATTGGAAAAGTACCTTTTATTTTAAATTACTTTAGCTAGAGTCTGCTCCTGGCATAGCTCGTGCTAGCGCTTTAGTTTTGACCCATGTCTCTCTAATCTTTACTCAGTAAGCTTTTTCTTTCCTTTACCTGAGCATAAAAGGAAAATCATATTTTACTGAAGTTACTTAACTTCCAAGCCTTTTCCTCAACCATGCAAAAAAAAATGTCCAGTCTCACAGACCCAACTGACATCTTGCTTGTGAAAAGCATTTTATGAACTCTAAATCATTATATGATCATTAGGTCTCATCATTGTTCTCCAGGAAAAAAAAAAAAACAATTCTCCTAAAATTTAATGATAATTTTTGTAGTCGAGAATATGTGGAAGAAAATTAAAGGCAAATACAGGTGCTGATGGAGATAGATTTTTCCATTAATCATAGATTAGTAATTAGATCAGTAATAAAGACTATTCAGCTGAAGCTCTGGTCTAGTACCTTGACAAAAATCTCTTTTCTTCAATTTCTTTGTCAATAATGTATAGCAAATATGTTTCATGTGACTCAGAGAAAATGACGGATTTTAAATGATTGTTGTCAATAGCAATAATAAGGTACCTAAAGGTTATATTGATGAGAACTTTACTTGAGAACAAATAATGAACACAGAGCCACTATTGGATACCATGGCATGTCTGATAAAAATAATTTCAGCAAACCCCAAAAAGGCAAGCAATTGTTTGGAATTTTTATCTTTCTGATACTGAAAAATCTATAAAAATCAATTGAGCAACTCAAAAGAAATGAAAACTCTAAAGAAATTGTTTTTCGAGTATACTCACAGAAATAATGGAAGATACCAAAATTACATAGAAACATGTACATTGTAATCAGACACATTTCAATTGGAGGCTACATTTTCAACAAATTACTCTCTATGAAGAAAGGCTAAAATTATACCTAGACATGGTGATAATATCATTCTATCCAAAAGATAAAGTGGAATCTACTCTTTGAGTGATTATCTTTCCTTTTCTTTCTTTTTGTTATTGATTTAGTTTCTTTTCAGAAAAAAATTTGTTTATATAGAATGAAGCAGTGATATGAAACAAAATAGATAACACACAAGCAGAGAACTGATTTTTATGCATGAAAAGAAGATAGGCTATGTATTACTTTCTTCTTCATTTACAACCAATTCAAACCCAGATATATGCATAGAATACCTACCATGTGCAAGACACATGACCACAAATAAAATAATTCCTTGTCTTAGATTTTAAGATACATTGTGACCAAAACTTTTCCAAAATTAGAATCTGTATTTTCAATATGCAACAATTAACTATAGTTATTCCAAAGCTATTTCTATGAATTTGTCCTGCTGAAACTTTAACAAGTCTCTTTGGGCTTCACTGTCACTTAGTTTATGTCTTCAGTGTATAGAATGATTTATTTTTCTGATGCCATCAGCAAAGAATATTTATTCTGTTTCCATAATCTCATGGATACAAAGCATCTATCACAAGGTACTTGGAGTACAGAGGTTTGTCAGTTTGTCATTACATCCAAGCTACCTATCACAGTGCTAGACAGCAAAAAGATACACTGAAGAAATGAATTAACAAAATAAATTCCAAAATTCTATTTCGGTATTTAAAATACTTGGTAATTGGAAACAGAATCCTTTCCAAATTAATTTAGAGACTTAATCTAATTCAATCCACTTTCCAATGGAAATTTTTTATAACTTGGTAAAGTGATTCTAAAGGTTATATGAAAAGAAAGTAATAATAACAAAGACATTTTTGAAAAGGATGATTAATGATACATTTTCTTACATTTTAAAATAAAAGCTAAATGTAGAATTATCAAAAATGTTATGCTATATCTACATTAATGGCATAGAATAGGTAGACTAATGTATTAGAAATTGTGTTTGTAATAAAAGTAGCATCACTAATAAGAGTAAAAATAGTTTGATTTTTCAATGTATTGTATTGAGACAACTGGTTAACTACTTAGAAAAAAATGAAATACTTTCTTCATACCTTATCTCAAAATAAATGTCAAGCACACTAAACAAATGCAATAAATAAAAACACTAAAACCTTGAAGTGATTATTTGTTAAGCTCTCAGAATGGACAATGACTTTCTGAAAATAAAACAATAGATTAACTCCTAAAGGAAAAGGTCAATTGTTTGACTATTAAAATTTTAACACATCTATATGTCAGGCTAATTAATACAATTAAAATAAAATGACAAAGGTGAGGGAGATAACTGCAACACACATGACAGTTAAAACATAATTAATAAATACTGAGATATGCAAACTAATTAAATAAATCACTTTACCACGCCCACTGCACCAACAATGATCATGATCAAACCACTCCCAAATAGGAGGTAGGAGATAAAGAAAATTACGGAAAATATCCAACTTCAATGAAGAAATTCAAAATTAAAAATAATTAAGATTTTCCACCTACTAAGTATACGAACTTTTTGCAAAATGATAATGTCTCATAGTTATATGAACTCAGTGATGTGGACACAAACAGGTGGAAAACCATACCATGCTCATGAGACAGCAGAATAAACATTATTAAAATGTATATATTACCCAAAGTGATCTACACTTCAATGCAATCTCTGTTAAAATACCAACATCATTCTTCACATATCTAGAAAAAATAATTCTCTATGCTTTGTATGGAACTAGAGAAGATCCCATATAGCAAAAGCAATCTTAAGCAAAAATAACAAATTAGGAGGCATCAATTTACCAGACTTCAAACCATACTACAAGGCTATAGTAACTAGAATAGCATAGTACTGACATAAGAACAGAGACGTAGACCAATGGAAGAGAACTGAGAACACAGATGTAAAACCATCCTCATATAGCCATCTAATCTCTCACAAAGCAGACAAAAACATACACCAGGGAAAAGAATCCTTATTCAATAAATGGTGCTGGGAAAATTGGATAGCCACATGTAGAAGACTGAAACAGAATCCGCACCTATCCCCTCTCATAGAAATCAATTTACAGTGGATTACAGACTTAAACCTAAGGCATGAAACTATAAGAATTCTACAAGAAAATGTTGGAGAAACTCTTATAGACACTGGCCTAAGGAAAGAATTTATGAAGAGACCCCAAAGGCAATCACAGTAACAACAAAAATAAATAAATGGGATCTGATCAAATTAAACTTTGCTTCTGCACAGCCAAGGAAACTATCACGAGAGCAAACAGACAACCTACAGAATGGGAGAAAATAATCCCATGTTACACATCCAATAAAAGGCTGATAACTAGAATCTATATAGAACTCAGGAAGATCAGCAAGAAAAAATCAAACAACCCCATTAAAAAGTGGGCAAAGGATATGAACAGAAACTTTTCAAAAGAAGACTAATGGCCAAGAAACATATGAAAAAATGCTCAACATTTCTACTCATCAGAGAAATGCAAATCAAAACCATAATGAGATATCACTTAACTCTAGTGAGAATGGCTTTTATCAAAAAGTCCCAAAAGAATAAATGTTGGCATGGATTCAGAGAGATAGGAACACTCATACACTGCTGGTGGGACTGCAAACTAGTGCAACCTCTGTGGAGAGTAATATGGAGATACCTCAAAGAGATACAAGTAGAACTACAATTCGATCCAGCAATCCATTACTGGGCATCTACCCAAAGGAAGAAAAGATATTCTATAAAAAAGACATATGCACTAGAATGTTTATAGCAGCACAATTCACAATTACAAAGATGTAGAAACAACCCCAGTGCCCATTAATCTATGAGTGGACTAATAAAATGTGTATGTATACCATGGAGTTCTACTCAGCCACAAAAACACTGATGGTCTAGCACCTCTTATATTATCCTGGATAGAGCTGGAACCCATTATACTAAGTGAAGTATCACAAGAATGGAAAAACAAGCACCACATATACTTACCATCAAATTGGTATTAACTGATCAACCCTCAACTGCACATACAGTAATAACATTCATCAGGTGTCAGGGAGATGGGAGGCAGGAGGAGGGGATGGGTATATTCACACGAATGGGTTCAGTGCTACCGTCTGGGGGATGGACACACTTGAAGCTCTGACTCAGGTGGGACAAAGGCAATATATGTAACCTAAACATTTGTACCCCTGTAATATGCGGGGAAAAAAAGATATCAGTGATGTAGGCATTCTTATACCAAGCTGATGAAGAGAATACATTGCCCTAACCTTTTAAGAAAACAATTTTGACAGGGAATACGAAGACAGTGATATTTACTTACAGTTGTGCATACTTACAAAACTATGACCCTTATGTTGTAGTTTTAGAATAATGTCATGGCACCAAGTCTACCATCAAGAAGTAATTCAAAATAAAGCAATATAATCTATTTTTATAGCACCCTTATGAAGATATTAATTTTAAACCAGATTAATATTCCTTAAAATTCCTCATTTTTTCTGTCTAATCCCTTACTCTGAAAGGGAATGTTGCCCTTTTTAACACTGCATGAAAAAACTTCTTCTACTGCACTGGTCCAGGGACGTGATGTCCCTCTACATTTCTTTTGCAGCCCCTCAAAACTGCATTAACAAAATAAAAAATAATGTATTTGGCAAATCAGCACATTAGTGGGAGGAGAGTATGTCAAGAGAAATACATAAATTGAAAGAATAGAGCCAGAATTTACTTTCACGAGCAGGGTAGGTGAAAGACTTACAAACACTCCTAAGTTATTACTTTGTTCTGTCACACAAAGAAAACAGTCCGTATATTTCCAACACTATTGTACAAAAGAAAAAAGATGCACATGCAGTATTTAAAGAATAACAAAACATTGGATTCAATTTCTATGCCCTTAAGTGGATTAGAGATTAAGTAAATTATCAATCATTCACATAGAAAATATTATATAGTGATTAAAATCATGTATTTGAAGAATGATTAATGACATGAGAAAAGTCTAAGTAGAACAAAAGCAGAATAGAATATGCATTTCCAATATGACAATATTTTTAAAAATAAAGGAAGTACATCAAATATGTTGCTACTGGCATTCCAGGCTTTTTCTTCTGATTCCTTGTATATTATGTGTTTTCTAATGTTCTGCAAGTAAACGTTTTATTTTAATTTTTTAAAGGTAAAGTGAAAAGGTGGGAAAATGAACATTTAGAATTTTGAATTTCATTTTCATCCCTGCATTTATACTGGTAAAAAAAAAGGTGCTAATTGCCAGTCAATCCAAGTTACTAAGAAGTTACAGCAGTAAATTTTCATCCATTAGATCTGGTTAAGCATTAATATTCCTGTTGTCTTCCTCCTTGCTATTATTGCAGCAGCAAGAGGAAATGGCATAATCATGAATCTAAACTCGGTATAGTGACTGACAACGTGTTGGTAAAAGAAACTCATTTACCTAGCACAAGTCTAAAGAGAGACCATAGAACTAATTTATCTTCTGGTAGAGTCCTAATTCTAAATGAGAGGAGAAATGGCAATGCATTAGTCTATGTCGCTAATGTCACAGTTCTAATTTAACACATTACTAAGAAGATAAATCTTTGAATATGTCCTGCATAAATAACGTATTGTTATGACTGTGTTAATAAAGCATGAACAATTAGCCTAAGGACTTCTAGTACCCTGTTTTATTTTATTCCTATGAAATACTGAATATATACAAATACTGTGTGTTTAAGATATAAAAAATAATACAAGAAAATCAACCAACCTATCTCCTAGATTGAAAAACAAAAACATCCTGACTTTTGAAGTCTCTGTATAATCTTCTCATCTTCTCTACTTAGCTGTAACTACTCTCATGAACCTTATTCTTATTATGTCCTTAATTTTCTTTCTTGTTTTACTACATGTGTACATCTCTAAAATTATTCTATTTAGTTCTGCATGTTTTTGAACCTTACATAATGAAATTATACTATATGTATCCTTCTATAACTGTTTCTTCACTAGAGTTTACGTCCCAGAGAGATGTCTTTATGTGTTCATAAAATGAATGCAACTGTTCTTTATACAGAGTAGATATTATTGCAATTTAAGGATATAGTACATATATTTTTCTATTATCTTTCCTATTATTGATGGATTTCCCTATATTTGAGTGATTTACTTTTTTTGAGTTATTTACTTTCTTTGCTATGACAATGTTACTGTGACATTTTTGAGTGATTTACTTTTTTTGCTATGACAATGTTACTGTGACACTTTTTAAATATTTCATGGCACCCAGGGACAATAGTTTTTAGCATGTATTAATAAATTCAGAAGTGGAATTGTTGAGTCATAAGATAATTGGATCTTCAAAATTACTATATGTTTCTAAAGGATGTTTTCTAGAGAATTTTTTCCTAAATAGTACTTGATTCATTTTATATTTTGCTAGTTTTCATTTACTGACAGTGTTTTAAATTTTTGATTTAGACTCAGGAGGCTACTTCAGGTCAGTGATTACTCAGGTAGGGAACATCTGCCACCCAACACCAGCTGCTGAGCTATGACTTCACCAATTATCAGTGCTCTGCTTAAGCCTAACCATGGCTAGAGGTAAAACCCAAGTTCTGTATATACACACATGCACACATATTTACACATATACAAACACATGCACATATATATAAATTTATAAAATTTGACTCTGACTTATACATAGATGCATGCCTTAAAAATACTCTTAAACATTGGGTTCTAACAGAACCACTGGATTGTGTTAGACCTGCCATCAAATTGTAAAATTTGGTAGGCTTGGCCACAATCCACTATCAAATGGAAGAGAAAATACAGTGAGGATCAAGACAAGCAGCGAACACAAATAACCTACGCCACGAGGTGGCCCATTCATGCCCCAAACCAGCCATCTCTTTACCACCACTGCCTCTCCCTCAACGCAACATGCAGTCACATGATGGATGACAAAAGTTTTCTTTATTACTCAGATTTGGCTTCTAAGTAGCCTTTACTTTTCTGTCGATTCAAAAAAGTATTTGAAAAATGTATTTAATATTTTATGTATCATTTTGGTCATTTTTATTGGAATAGTCAAGGAATCTTCTCTGTCATGCTGCTAAAAATGGAATACGAGTATCTAAGTCATTATTTCAATGAAAACTAGGGTTTCAGATATGTTCTGTAATGCTAAATATAAACACATTACTTAAGATATCATGATAATCTAACACAGTTGAAAAACTAGCATTTTATGTACTGCTTAATTCATTTTCTCCTCAATTTAGCCCTCTGGCCTACAGCACTGACAATCTTGAAAGCAGAATGAAAAGTTCTGGGAAAAAATAATGAGATATATATGACAAAGAGAAGGGGAACACTTAAAACATATTAGTTTATTCTCATTTCAGAGCTCAACAATCCAACAAAGCCATCCATCAGCTTTTGGAAAATGAAATTTTTCAAATTAATTTTTGTAGACATAGTTAAAATGGGCTGCTAAACATACTACATCTTTTGCTTTTATTTCTATATGAAATAAGCCAAAGCCACAGCAAATTTTACATTTTAAAATCTTATTTAGAAATAATGGATTATTTGATATATAAAAGTGTTTATCTATGTAGTTTTTAAATATTTCTGTATATTTTTAAGAGAAATGTGAGAATCTACCTATTTTAAAATTCCTGAGTAAAAGTATATGTAGGAAATCCAAAGCAAACCTTAAAATATCCTTTTCCTGGTTTTAATAACCTCTACAACAGATCCATATTTTATGCTATGAAATAAAATTATCATTGTATATAGGAAGTACTTAAACTTAATATGTTTCTAAGTGCTTAGCAATTATTTTTATTCTTGTAATTTATATAAATAATGGAATAACTTTATAAGAATTATCAACTACTATATTACAAATTAATGAGAGGGCAAAGAAATAACTAAAATTCTGATTTTCTAAATGTGCTTTTATATTTTATATTTTTATGGATGCTAGATTTAACAAATGAATGTCTTTTTAAAAGTGTAATTAAGAAAAGAGCGGAAATGTCTACGGAAGCAGGAGTGATGCAATCAGTTAGATTATGCTTCATAAAACAATTATGAGTATTCATTATAGAAAGGCCATATAGAACTGGACCAACTGAAGGTTGTGTCTGCATGAAAATGTTCATTTCATTGTGCTGATAACTTAAATAAATCAAATTTGCATATATACTCTCAGTCCTTTTTCTTCATAGAGTCTGCTTTTGTGAATTTGCCAACTCACTAAATTTCATTTGTAAACCCCAAATCAATATTCACGGCACTTTCAGGTTATTTCCTAATATGCTCAGTGCTGGAGAAATTTGAGTTGCCTGATGCACTTATTTCCAGCTGAGATCCAACAAAGCCATTCTCTGCCTTGTTTCAGCTGTCATACAAAGATGCCCAGAGAATGGAGATGGCAGGGGGCAGTGCAGTGCAAGATGTCCCAGCTCTATGGGCCTGTTGGGGAGATTTGAATACCAACTCTGGCACCTGATAGTGGAGTGGCCTGAAATAAGTCACTAAACTCTTCTGAACCCCATTTTCCCTTTTGTAAAATAAGTAAAATAAAATCTACCAGGATGAGTTCTTTTCAGGCTTGTAGATTAAAGATTATCATCTATGAGACATGTATACACACACACACACCCCCCCCACACACACAAACACACATTTCCCCAGGAGCAATGGTTTAGTATTTGCTAATTTAGTATTTACAGCAACTTTATAGAATATAACTTCCATGAATAACCAGATTTGACTCATTATATATACACACATACACAAACACATGCATACACACATATATATAAATTTATAAAATTTGACTCTGACTTATACACAGATGCATGGTTTAAAAATACTCTTAAATTGCATCTTTATCTACAACAGTCATAAAGACATGCTGTTGTGTGAGCAGAGTTACAAATGATTGTATTATTTAGTATTTAGAGAGAATAAAAATAAATCATGCACTAATGATAAAATAAATCATAGACTTGTGGTTAATAACATTCTGCTGAAATAAAAATGTAAAAACAAACAACAAAATTAAGTACCTCTACAATGTGGAAAGAATACCAGAGAAATATATTGCCTATCACAACAATTTACTAATGATGGCTTTATATAGGTTGCTTGTCAAAAACTAAAATTTTACGAGGCAAAAAGGAGAGATTAATCTCCAATCAATTTAGTTTTTAATTAATGAAAATTAGCTTTCAATTTTTATTTTTATATAACCAGAGGGGAGATATATTTTATCCTGTATTAATATATGCAATTATTTTTATTTCACTGTTTATAATAATTATTGATAATAGATACAAAGTATGACAGAGCTAGATTACAAAGACAAGACATAAATCAATCTATGTTTTATCCACTACCTCCATTGGCAGCATACATCACCTACGGTCTACTGCCAATTTAAAAAAAAAGAAAGTGAAAGAAAATCCTCTCAGTTTCTTGTACAGTATACCAATGTATGATTCATAGTTTTGACTAAGAATAGAACTAGGATTCCTTAAACTGGTAAAGACAAAACAAGATGAAAATTATTTAGAATAGTCACCAATATCTGCCTCCTGACATGCCTCAGTGTTGAAAATCACTTTTGCAATAGATTCCTTTTTGTACCAGAAAAATCACCTACAGTATGTCTTACTGTAGATTATACTAACACAGACCAAATACCCTATGTATTGTCCCTGAGGAACATCTGGATGCACTTGTTTGAATATGAAAACTTGAGTCATGGTAGTTTTCTTACTATTGTTCAAGATTTGGAAATTGTTAGAAGAGTGTACTGGGTATCTTTTCATTAGAGTGCTTGGCACTTTCTAGTTAACCTTCTGGATATTACCTGATACTTAAAGAATGTGCACCTTTGACTGAATTTCTGTTGACTAGACTATTATTGTGCCCACAGAAATGCAAATGATTCCTGCTCTTAGGAATGAAAATAAATTTAATATGGTAGAGAATATAAATATCCATGTTAAAATTTTAATTTGAATTGGTTTTAACATCTTACTGGTTTCCCCATTGATTAATATGTTGAATAAAATCTTTAGTATATATTGATTTCATAATTGAATAAGTCATGATTTTATAATTTTAAAAGTTGTATCTTAAGACTATGAAAAAGATTTTTATGCAGACATATGCCAGATGATTTACTTTTTTTTAAAAAAAAAGTAAAATTTGACTGCTCCATACTTTACTGGTTTTTTTTTTCCTAAATAGAATTAGACTGCTCCAGCATATTGTGTAGGGTACCTGGAAATGTGCTTTTAACTTCACTGATTTTTTTTCCTAATTTATTAAATCATTCTCATTTATAAGTAGAAGTAGACTTTTATATTTCCACCTATTGATTTTCATAGTCAGAAGAAAAACATTTGAATATGAAAGGTGTTGATGCTTATATAAAGCCAACTCATTTTTTTGAGCCAACTATTGCCTGTGTTGAAAATCCTATTAATAGTTTTACATATAAAATCTTGTTAGATAATTTCACAGATGTCTGTTCCTTTGCCAATACTACAGTTCTATCCCCTCTTCATAAGCAGATTTCTCTGTGACTGAACCAATTGGAAGCTACTAGTGTTATAGTTCTTTGAAAGGCCATAAGTGGTTGGGTGTGACTTTCTTTCTTTGTCTTTAATGAATTGCAATTCTTAGATATTTTCAAAGCATTATTTTCTCTGAATACTGCATATCATTAAATTTTTTTAGAAAAGTGTTAACTTGAATATACTGTTTCTTCCAGAATGATATTGCAATTATGTGGCTTATTTCTTTATCCAGTTAGGCTGTGGTTTTCATCACATAGTACTTGTCTATTCTACTCTTCTGTTCTCTTTTCTTAAAACACATTCTCTAGGAATAGTACATCAAAACACTTTTAGAACCCATTTAATCTTCCTTCATTTTCTTTGGTTGGTGATTTTATTATTTCTTCTTAATATATTTACTACTCATTTAAAAAGAAAATATATGTCTTTGAAAACTTATCAAATCTAAACATTTCTATCTGGTTCTTTTCTTCTGAATTTCCAATTTCCTTTTAACTAATTGTAGTTCACTGGTGATTAAAACATTATTATACTCTCGTTTGAAAGTTTACCTTGAGAATAAACTGAATTCTTATACTTCAAAGCAGAATTTTGCAGGGATGTCTCATTTCCATCTCCTGAGAAGTGGTTATGGAGGGAACATGACAAAGA
The DNA here is from genome assembly GCF_020740605.2 of Lemur catta. Lineage (NCBI taxonomy): Eukaryota > Metazoa > Chordata > Mammalia > Primates > Lemuridae > Lemur > Lemur catta. The sequence continues at coordinate 12,053,570 of NC_059146.1, forward strand.
GATAGCCAGTTATATATACACAAACTTATATACTAAGCAAGACAATCCTAAGTTGTAGAGACTCCTGGCTGTTGACACTGTGGTTCTCATATGCATTGTTTTTATCTTAGTATATGTTCCAACAATTGTGCCAATTGTTATTTAGTTCAAATAATTATTCTTTATGGAGATTTGAGTTTTGTTAAGCAAATCTCTGGGCCTGAAAATTCTGAATTTAAATTCCAATTTCAATGTGATTGTGATCTTGAGTAAGTTACATAAATTCTCTCTTTCTTAATTTAGAAAGTAGGAATTATAATAGTGGCTGCTTCTCAGAGTTGTTGTGAAGAGTCAATGAGATGATATATTTGAGATATTTATAAACAGTGTGGTATTACATGATGATGTGTTCATTTCTTTATGTCATTTTTTCATCATAACACCTTCACATTCAGGTTTTGGTAGCATGGCATTAAACAAAGGGATAAAAGGTGATTATTCCTACGTTTGTAATATAGGGTCACCAGATTAATAAAATATATTAAAATATAAGAAACATATTTTATAAATATAACAGGTAAAGACATTTATTTGTCACAACAAAGTAAATGAATATTTTCTTGTCACATTTTAGTTGATAAACAACTGTTTAATTTTATATGGATATAGTCTTACTGTATTATATCAATATTTTAGAAGTTAAAGGAACACATTAAATGTGTAACTTTTTCACCAAATAAAGATATATTTTATTGGCTTTGCCTACTCCCTCATCCCATTCACTTTACTCTTTTCCCACGTCCAAGGTTTCTCTGATGAAAGTAAAAATTCTTATCCTTGTTCCCCTATAGGTAAGGTGTCTTTTTCCTCTTGTTTCCCTCTAGATGTTTTCTTTGTCTTTGGTTTTAAGTAGTTTGACTATGATGTGGTTAAATATTCTTTTTTTGTCTTTGTTTTATTTTGTTTTGTTTATGTTCTATTTTTCTTGATATTCTCTGAGCATCCAAGATCTGTGGTTTGGTGTCTCTCATTAATTCTGGAAAGTTCTCAACCATTATTTCTTCAAATATTTGGGGGGCCCTACTCTTTCTTTTTTTAAAATTTCTTTTGCTGTTCCATTTTCCCCCACCTCTGGTGTTCCAAAATGCTACACATTTTCCTATCTCTCCACATTTCTTGGATGGTCTCTTTATTTTTTTTTAAATTCCTTTTTCTCTTAACATTTCAGCTTTGGAAGTTTCTGTTGAACTATCTTCAAGTTCACTAATGTTCTCTTTGTCTCTTCAGACTATATTTTTCTTGCCTTTGGTACTTCTTTTATCTTTTTGTTGAAAGTAGCACATGTTACATAGGATAAAGTATACTGAGGTATACTGGCTTTTAGTCAGTGGATTTATGTTAATCTGGCTAGGAGTTGGGCTACATTTAATGTCTGTTGTAGTTATGTCAGGTTTTAATCTAAAATGTCAGTTCTTAGTATGCTCATGGCCAAAGAATGACCAGACAAGTAGGAAAGTGAGGTTTATTGAGGAGAGAAAGATAGGATTATAGGGCAAGAGCAAGATACAGGTTTACAGAGCATGGTACAGATGCCATGGATGACGACTGGACCCACTGTCACAGCAAAGGGAGAGCCAAAGGAAGGGCGCAAAAGAGGTGCTGGTTATGGTCTGCATCTTGTTTTACAGTGTCCAGCTAGGGACCTTCCTGTGGTTCAAATGTCACCATGGAACCACTTTGATTGGACAGCTGGGGAGCTGTATGACCTAAGTCTTACTGCACATGTGGGTTCTAGGACACTACCCAGACTTTATGGTACCCATGAGGCTTGGCCAGTGGGCTAGAGAGTCCTCTGCATTCTTCTGCAGCTCATGTGCCAAGTTCTGATTGGCAGATTCATAGGGTATTCCCTCCTCCCCCAAGCCTGGACAATTAGGATTGAGCAGAACCAAGATGGGGGCAACAGCACACGCTGTCATCCCTAGGAGACCCAGAATCTCTCACTATCTACCTAACAGTTATAGGTACCAGAAGCTTCAGATTCCTCTGGTATCCTTGTTTGTGTTTTCCCTCTTGGCTTTGGGTCTTCTCTTTGTACTGTTCCTCTACGAGAATACATGTCTTGCAGCTCTTTTAGCTGTAATCCACTGGATAATATTGGAGGCTAACTGGTGTGGTGGTAGAGTGTAGAGGAGGAAAGCCATCTATAATCTCCTTATTAATCTCCTCTGTGTCTTGGGGACTGTGTCTTGTGGGTGTTTCATACTTCACAAGTGTTTCTGTCCCTCCTCCAAGAGTATATATATATGTGTATATATATATATTTTTTTTTTCTTTTTTTCCTTTTTTACCCTCACTACCTTCCCTGGATAGATTGTTCCCACTCTATTTCTGTGCCTCCTGGTGACTATGTTTCTATGTTTTCCCTCTACCCCTTAGGTATGACAGGTAGGCTGGAGGAACTCGGGTAGGAAAACATTTTAGCATTGCCCAGTGGGAAGCTTTTCTCTCTGAAGAATTGGCTTTTGTTATGGAGAAAGTTCTGGAAGGATTATACCTTGGCTACTCCTCCCCTCCCCTTGCCAGGGCCTCCTCAAGGGCATTTTTCTTTGATCTTCACTGTGAGAGTCTGATGGGGTATCTGAAGAAAAAGTCCACGAATGTATGGAGACTCCTATGATTTCAGCTCATAAAAGTTTCTCACTATTAGTCTTGTGGATGCTCAGTCTCCAGAAATTCACTGAAATTATTTGTGAAGTTGTCCTGCCACTATGGCGTCCAGTGGCTTCTGTTTCATCTAAGCAGATTTCGGGGTATTGTCTCTCTCTCAATGTGCCTGTCTCTTCAGATTTTGTTGTGGCAATTTTCTCTGTGAGCTCAGTCCTTTGATGAGTCTATGCAAAGTTGTGTATTTTCAGTTTGTCTAGCTTTTATTTATTGGAATTATATTCTGTTCGTATTACCTGATTCATCACGTTTTACGATTTCACATATACAGATATTATAAGTAAATTGCCCTTCATTGGTGGAATTATTACTTGAAATTTAATTCTTTGAATAGCTATAAACTTTACTTTTGCAGCATACAAACCACTAACAGATCACTGAAAACATCACAAGTCTTGTGATGTTTGTTTTCTTTTTCAATCCCAACTTTCCTTCCTCGTATCATTTAATATTAAAAAATGAAAAGTTGTGCCAGTCAATTCCTGTTACTCTTGAATTTTTCACTTACTAAAATTAAAGTGATATATTCAATTATTTCCTATCGAGTTGAATGATGAATAAAAAATTGGTTTTGAAACTGATGTCTGGCCAACACAATCATTGGTAATGCAAAAGCATTAATATGATGCATGGCCAGTGCTGCAAGTTCATCTAAAATAGCATGTTCCAGAAGACGAATCAGAGGAGAAGAACCATTCCATGTGGACTCCGTCATCATAATTCATCATGTTGTCCTGGACAATTAAAGGACATTTCTGTTGTTTCTTGCTTCTTGCATTAAGATCCAAGTCAACTAGCCTGTTTCCCTGGAGTGCTTTGTGATAAATCTTTCCCAACAACTTCAATTCATTTCTCTCCACTAACCCGGGCAAATATATACAGTCCCCAAACCTTGGGGGTTGAAAAGATGGTTGGCTCAGTGGTCCGTAGATGACATTTCTGAGTGCCAGACTAACAGGAATTAATCCTACTCTCTGCTTAGTAATGATTGGAGTTAAAGGATGTGTTGAGTTGGCAATATTTAATGGGAAAATATAACTGGAAGTGATTCACATCACCTCCATCTCAGCAAAAGAGTTAAATCAACTTCAGAATCACTTCATGATTCCTATATGTCTTTTAGAAATAGTCTCACTATAGCTCTAAACCAGTTTTCAGAATGTCTCCAGCTGTCTAATTTGATAAGTTGACAATCATAGCTTCTTTTTGTTCTTTATTGTGTAAATGGAACGTATTCATTATATTTTTATTGCTCTCTTGATTTTAGTGGTCTTCTCATTTGAGCCACTGTTCTTTCTTTTTAGAAAGCCAAAAAGTAGTAGAAGCATATTGTTTCTGACATGCATAGCAGTTGTTAAGTAATTGCCTATATGACTAAAACTATCTTGGATTTATGACTCATTCAGTTCACACATGGGTATCCTTAGAAAGCCCCCACCTGCATGCCTATCATGGTTAAAAGATATACGGTGTCATATTAAGGAAAGTCTGGCAATTATCTAGGGAAGTTAATTTAGAGAAACAACACATTTAGATAGATACGATGTTAAATCCAGATATTTTCTAGATTATCAAATTGAGGTGCAAGTTTATGTATTAAACTTCAAAAATAAGATTCCTGCATTATAACAAAATAAATCTTTAGATCAATTTCTCCTTTAGAGAATTATATCCTTCATTTCTGTTAACTCCCTCTATTAACCCCTTCCTAAAACAATTGCCTTGTCTCTAACACCGCAAATCACTCTAAAGCTCTTTCCTGAATAGCCATATCCAAAGGTGAGGTTTGCAGAAACAAAATTTGTTACTTTAAATTGAGCACCCACTAAGTGTTAGATGGTTTACTTGCTTTAGCTCATTTAAACTTTACCACCCATCAGCTTATTGACAAAGAAAGTGAGAAACAGAAATGTTGGGTAACTTGAATCAGGTTGACACCTAGTGAGCGGCTTATCTAAGATTTGAAGTTGAGTTTGGCTGCCACATCATGATGACCTACTCAAGCTTCCTGGGCTATCCTGTTTCACAAATGGATACACAGGATATGAAAAGTCATAAACCAAGGAGGAAATAGGTAGGTTTTAAATACACAGTAGTTATATTTCTGTGCAGTTTCTTACTCTACATAGTAAGAGAATGATAAGAAATTCATTTTGGAAGAAGTATACCACTGGATTTCTTAGTATGGTGAAAGTAGAAAGTTTTGTTTTGTGTTGGTGGAAAGTTGCATGTTCTTTCAAAAACATACAAGCAAATCAAAAATGTCTTTAATTTTAATTGAGTGTCACTACCCCGAGCTTTTACTAGAAGCCTCTCACGTTGCACATTATGATAGCAATGACCTAGGCAAATAAATTATTTATCTTATTACAGAAGTGTATGATATCAAGAACTAATTTTTACTTTAAAAATTTATAGTAAGCATATAGATAGCATTAAGTTATGAATAAACATGAGTGATAGATTGAGTTGTCTAACAGCCAGCCTCAAGTAAGAAAACCAACTGACTTGAACAAAGGAGCTCAGCAGAGGGAGATTTATGTTATTCAGCTGAATTACATTCCTTTATAGACTGCTGCAGATGGGCTACAGGAAAAGCAGCCATCTATCCGATTTAAATAGACTGTGTGCTAGTGCTATAGATATACCATTAATTCACTGCTGGAAGTTGCTATAGGCATATAACTGGCTTTGTTCTCTGACAGGCTCCCCAGTTTAAATAGAAATGCTATTTACCAGACTGTCAAATAAGTAGGGCCCATATAACACTATAATCAAGTTGCAGTGACATTACATATTTAAGCCTCGATATTGAAAATGGTTAAGTCAGCAGAGACTTACACTCTGCAGACCACTGAGAGCCACTTGTAATTTATAACATAGCTATTGTCTTCTATGTGTAAATATAATATTGATAACTTTAATTGGTGCTGCATACTGTAGTTATGATGCTTATTCTGTTTTGTGTAGACCCTCTTTAATTTTTTACAAGTTTGTGAAATACATGCCATTATGTTAGATTTAAGGATAATAAAATTGCACAGGAGAAGTTAAATGAGTCTTCCAAGGTTATACAACTAAAAAGTGAAAACCTAGAATTCAAATACAAACATTTTGTCTCCAATTCCAATACTCTTTCCACAGCATTTGGTTAGGTGTTCTGAAATGTGGTTAGAATAAATGAAATATATTATAAAGTATATTTTGTTCTAAGTTGTGAGTAAAGTATGCATGCAAGTAACTGTAATAGGAAAAATTACTGCAGGCATTAAGTATCACTATGTTCTTGAAGCATATATAGTGTCTCAGTTATTCATCAAGTCATAGCAGAAGGTGATAATGTTGTCTTAAAAAAACCTACGGGCAAACTGTCCTCAATAGCTTGGAATAATTAGAAACAAGACTTTAATTTTAAATATCAATGGTGACTGTTGTGTTCAATATTATGTTACTAAACATGCACTAAGTTGCTCACAGGCAGCCACACAATCTATGTGAAAGCACTTTGGGTCTCTTTTACACATATGGGGTCTGAGAGGAATGGGACCATGTTTAGCTAATGTGTGTTCAGGCACTTAGGTTACTAATTTGGAATGCTTCTGATTTTAACATAAAAAAGAACTTAAACAGTTTTGATGTTAGGGAAGATAACAGTGTTTACTGAGATGTTTGAAAAAGTGGCTATGAGAGTCCTATTTACAAAAGCATATATTTCCTAAAATTAGACAGATCAGACACTTTACATTTGAAACCATTAATGATTCAGGATCTGCATTTCCAATTCAACTGGCAGCACATTGTCTTCACTCCACTTTCCCATTACCGGGAGACTATCCGTCAACATTTACCACCATATACAGACACCTCTCCACCTGCAATTTCAGTCTCAAATGACTCCGTACTAATGAGTAAGTATCAACACTTCAATGCAAAATCTCGTTTAGGATGCACAGTGACCAGAATGATGAAATAACTCTTTTGTAGGTAATCAGTGAATTGAATAGGAAAAAAAGAAAAAAAAAAACTGTTCTGCCCAGTTAAGCCAGACTCTCTAGGTAACCAGATGCTTGGCATATCAATAGACATTCTAGTGCCTAATAAATATATATAGCCTGGTTTGAATTTCATGGGAATGACTTCATTTTAAAAAGAGGTGACTGGAACAAGTTTTAAAATACGCTTATCAGAGGGCAGTTGCCTGCTTTCTCACAGAGTTCTTCTATATAGTTCATTGTGTAACATAATACATACCCTTGATATTCGCTTTGTGTTCAACAAAGCATAATAAAAGTACAACATATTAAATAAAACATTATTATATTGTTTAAAGTAAATACATCTCTTAAAAATTTGAAAAAAATGTAGAACTTTTATAATTAGAAAAAAGCCAAATAGGCCGCGTGCAGTGGCTCACGCCTGTAATCCTAGCATTCTGGGAGGCCAAGGCGGGTGGATCGCTCAAGGTCAGGAGTTCGAGACCAGCCTGAGCGAGACCCTGTCTATACTAAAAATAGAAATAAAATAATTACCTGGCCAACTAAAAATATATATAGAAAAAAAATTAGCCGGGCATGGTGGCACATGCCTGTAGTCCCAGCTACTCGGGAGGCTGAGGCAGGAGGATCGCTTGAGCCCAGGAGTTTGAGGTTGCTGTGAGCTAGGCTGACGCCATGGCACTCACTCTAGCCCGGGCAACAGAGCGAGACTCTGTCTCAAAAAAAAAAAAAAAGAAAAGAAAAAAGCCAAATATATATTTCCCATTCTCCTTCATGATGTTAACTGACCTTTATAATCTCTTCAATTCTTCTACTTATCCCGAACACCAAACCCAAGCAATTTTCCTGTATGTTTTTTAAAATTTTGAATTACACACGTATTTATCATTTTCATATGCCTAGCACTGTGCCTGATATTTGAGAAAGTTTTTTTTAAAAATAGAACTTTTTCTAGGCCTTCAAGAAGCTCACAATATTGTTATGAGACGTATATGTCCATCACATAATGTAGGAAAAGATGTTATCGTATTTCAAATTTGTGACAGAAACAGGTGCCATGAAAATTACTCCAGAGGAGGATGAGATGTTTCCTAAGCATATTTTTTTACTATGCATATTAAACAGGCATTTAAGGAAAGTAAAGGATTTAAAGTCTTTTTTTAACTATACAAAGGTAACAGATTGACTTGTGTACCCCTATACACACATATAACATCCCACTATCATATATGTATGATTAGGTGATCATTCCTCTGGTATTTCAAATCCATACAAATAAATACATCTCTTTACCAAAGATAATCTCAAAAATGGTGTGTTAGATAATTTTTATTATAATAAAGTATAGCCTGAAAAATCACTTTTTTTCATAGTATCTCTGAAGATGCACACACACTCACGTATATACCATTTTAATGTATGTATACATCCACACATATGTATAAATTTAATTTACATATAGAAAAATATAAATTTATCTACATATAAGTGCATATGTATGTGTGTATGTGTGTTGTTTTATTCTGAGACACTAATGCTCCACTCAACCTTAGAAATCAAAACGTTATTTAGAAGCCTTGAGGAAACTTAAGCCACAAAAGCCTAACAAAGTAGTAGCAAATTAATGATTGGCAAGAAGTCTTGGGAAATCTCTTATGGCAATTAGTTCTTCAATTACCATGACAATTATGACTATCACTACCATCTTCCATGTCATCTTCACTGGAACGAACTTCAGGGGTAAAAAGAAAACTCTCTTTTCATTCTCTGGTGTAAGCAACTCTTTGGAAATGGATTAAGTAAACATGAGCCTTGTGCATTTGATAAATATGTATGTCTTATTTCTCTTTTCCCACTGCTTTTCATCCAGCTGCAGCTGGGAACGAAGCAATAAATACTATTTATTTATTTTAATAGTATGCTTAGTGGAAGTATTACCAATATTTTCTATGCTTAAAAACATCCCCAAATGCATTTTACTGTTAGGCTCAGCATTTTCATAGTAATTTACAACTTAAAAAGGGTAAACTCTATTACTCTATGTCAAACCAACAACTGGGTAAGTGCAGAATGTTACCCTATGAAGTATGACCAAATTTATTGCTGCAGTCATTAGTACATATTGATTCTGTTTATTACAACCCAAAGGGAATAGTAAACCTATTATGCTGGTGCTTGGTCTCTTTCTCTCTGAGAGGAGCCAGGCTTAGCACAGCCAAGTTTCAAGCAGCATCCAATTAGTTCAGCAATCAATGGAGCTCCTTTTCTTTTGGTTATATTAATATTAATACTACTAGTCAGTGGCATGAACTTCAAGGCCTTGGACTGTATCTTACAATCAAATCTGAGCACCATTACTGCTTTTCTGCAAAGACAACTTCATTAAATCACCTTTTGAAGTCAGACTTTTTCTATGTGGAACCATTTGTTTATTTTTCTCTTCTATAAAAAAATGGCATTAAAATGTACAATGCTATGCACTAGGTAGTTTCGCATAGGTTCTTTTATTTCTATGTTAGGCACCAACGTTTTACATGGATATGAACTTGGATGGTCGCCCATTGAATCCTGGTAAACATATTTGGGAGTCAATTTGCAGAATCCAAGTTTTCTTTTTATAATAGCAAATCAAATTGTAGGCCTTTAAAGAGAAAACTCCTGCTACCACTCCCATACCAAGAAAGCCTCATTTGCTAATCTCGTTTGCTCTTCCCCAGAGGGAGTATAATTTTCTGATTGGTTAAGATTGCAGAACAGTGGTCCACCTGTACTACTGGGCAAGGTTACAGAACCGAGTCTCCTTATATTTGGCTAAATGTGAGCTTTGCTTTTTAACTTTTGTCTATCATATGGTCAATGAGAAGATTAAATATCTTAACATTTAGATATGAATTTGAGAGAATGTAGTCACTCATATCCCTTTGGGCTATGACATAATGCATCAAACCCAGCTTTTCAGAGTTTTGTACTAAAGCAATCAAGTATACACTTCCCTCCTAGCTGGTATTGTTCCTTTGTATATAAAGATCCCATAGGATTCCCATAACAAATGAGTGATTAGGCCAAAGCAAAATTTAGTCATTTTATGAAGAGTGCCTTTTCATAAAATATGATATACATCATACAGTTAAAATCAAACCTATATGCTCCAAACAAAACCCAAAACGTGCAGGTGAGATAAAAATTTGCACCTAAGTAATGTAGTATCTTTCACCCAGGGGTATGACAATGTTTCAAATCACTATCAATTAGAATAATAGGGGTGGATATCCTGCTGTGCCTGTTTTTGTAAATAAAGTTTTATTTGAACACAGCCATGCTTATTAGTTTATTATTATTTATTGCTGCTTTTGCATGACAAAGGTGCAATTGAGACAGAGACCACATGTCCTGCAAAGCCAAAAATATTTACCATCTGGTCCTTCACAGAAAAAGCTTACTGACTCTTGGAATATGCCATACTTTATTAAAGTTCTCAGGACAGTTCTTAAAATATTTTATTCACTTATTAAAATTTAGTGGAATTAAGGGAAGAATTTATTAAGAATACAAATTTTTGTGTGAATTTTATAGATCTTGTGGAAAAAAATTCTGCCTTAGAGATTGGCTTAAATCTATCTTTTCTCTCTTCCTTCTTTCTTTCTTCCTTCCTTCCTGCCTGCCTCCTTTTTCTTTCTCCTAGGTGAAGAAAGAAAAAAGATATTAACAGTGACTATTCTTGAAATTTGGGGAAGTAGGAAGTAAGAGCGTAACATACAGGCAGAGCCTACCTCCCTCGAGCGTGTCAGCAGACCGAGCACCCTGGGAATACCTCAGGGAGCAGGAGTCAGATGGTTCCCTCACTACCCACCACAGGCCCTTACATACCCTCTTCTACAACTCCAGTCACTGCACCATGTGTGCCATGAAATGCCTAAACAAATGCTTGTTTAAGTAGGAGTCACTGCCACTGTCACTTTCATGGACTCATGAGATGGCTAATTTGAAAACTTAAATATTATATAGATGAGCATACTGTTGCAAATTTGGTTCACATTTAATTTAGCATTTCACATTACACAGCCTTAATGTTTTTCATGGGAGAAAAAAGATAAAGAGAGCTAGGAGAAAATAAAAAGGATGAGAGGTAGGAAGAATAAGATTAATAAGAATGCTATCCCTATTCTTTTTTTAACTGCAAATATAGAAGAGATAATCACTTCTTCCCAAAATGGTGCACCAATTTTTTTTAGCCTTCAAAATAAATTAAGTCATAGGCAATTTGTCTTTTCTTTACTTCATCATTTGGATGTTTATTTTCCTACATGGTTATATTAAGTTCTTGAATCATTTAATTTTGAATAAACTCATTATGTCAGTTTTCATTACAGTGGTGGATATGCATAACAAATTGAACAAAAAATTAAACTAAGGAATCAAGAGCAACAAAACAGACAAACCCAGACATGCTGTCAAGTAATAGACCCAACAGAGCTGATTGGGAACTTTGGCCGTAAACATTTCCAACGTGAAGGAGCAGAGAAGGTTAATAACAAACTCCATAAATTCACAAAGCTTATAAATTTAACCATACTCTTTTCCAGCTTACTCAGTCCTTGATATTTATAATATTAAATGAGAAATTTTCAATGTGTAAAAATTGTCTCTTGTTAGATACCCGTGTTATAAACTGTTATAAGTGGTAGTAATTGGCTCAACAACTTCTGAACAAGATAAACAAAGAATGATTCTTAAATTTATAAAATCATGTGGAAAGTGTTTAAATGCTACCTTGAACAGCTCTTTGAAAATAACAACACGAGGCACACATTTTGTAATTTAAAACTTTCTCTGCAGCACAACCCAAAAATGTCTTTGTGACCATGTTTATCACTTAAATCACAAAGGCATTTATATTGCTTTGACTTATTGATAGGCTTCCCAAGGGACTGAGGTGGGGGAGTGGGAAGAGGAATTATCATTTACTTGATTATTAATACATTTATTAACACATAAAATATTGGAATTGAGAGTCATCTGATTTCTACAATGTATCCCCACACCATCATGCTCTTGGTATATATTTTTTTAATGCAAAAAGAGAGGTGGGTATGTCAGAAAAACGTAAATAATATATCCCATTTCCCAATTATTTTTTCATTATACCACTACAATATAGTATGTTTGGATAAAAATAATTTCTTAATATCATATGGCTCGTGGCACTTCTTTTTTAATGAAATATGAATTTACAAATAAAGTTTTGGTGTGAAAAATGTAAAAATTCTTAAACATAGTTTTTAAAAATCACTTCCTTAAGCCTCTGGAACACATCTTATCCATCTGTCACTTCAATATGGCCTCCACTGGGTCTCTTGCATAGCATTTAGACCATTGCAATTTTATGTCTAAATGGGTTGATGGTGCCCCTCAAAAGGACACCAGTATGCAGTGCCCTTGTATTTCTATCTGCCTGCATTGCTGTGCCCCAGGAAACATATGACCTCTAACTTCCAGGGCCTTTAATGACTCATTTGTTTTATTTATTCATTCTTCCAACCACACAGCAAATGTTTGTGGAGGATCTGCTTCATTCCAGACACTATTTTAGACACTTGAAACAGAAATAAAACAAATCAATCTAGCAAAGTAGAGATGCATACATAATAATCATAATGCAAAGAGGTAAAGGTAAAGTTAATAATATATGCAATGAATAATGGCAATACCAAGAATGAGAGAGAAATGAAACCTGGGAACTACTTTTTGGTGCTGCCCCTTTAAATGCCAGTCTCTCAAATTAACCTTCTAGGAAAGTTACTCACCTTACACTGCTGGGTAGCAAATACAAGGCCTAGTACAACTTATTTCCTTAAATCTCCAAAACGGCTACTGTATTTTGTGTAAGGTAAATTCCCAATAAATATTCATTGTTACCGATACTTATTTAAATGACTTACAAAAACAATAATGATAGATAAAGAAATGCACTGGAATAAAAATTAGCAACGTGTTAAAGAACGGTCCAGGTCTACCTGCTTAGATGCAATCATTCTCTTTCTAGCCCACAGCATGTAGCAGATTCTTCCCACCTGGCTAGACTCTCCCGATCCTGCCTTCACTTGACCAGATTTGCTCAGCTGGTGTGTTTTACTCCCTCTCCAGTTCCTAAGCCCGTTACTGGCATGTTTAAAATCCTAATTTGCAGTTATGCGTGTCTTGAAATTGAAAGATAAGACTTCTAGAGGATATTTAAGTAAATTTAATTTATGTCCTGCCTCTTGAAATACCAAACAACTCTAAATTAACATCTTATTTGGCAGGGCTGTAATTACAGGGAAGAGTCAGCTTTCAAAGGCACTGCTCTTAAAAACATACTCCAGCCGCTTACATAATGACTTGCCTTGAGAAAGTGAGAACTGCTGAGCTGTCCTTGAACCACATTGACTATTTCTCTCAGCAATGACCTGAAGACAAGGATGCGCATTCTGAAAGAGGACTGCCACAATTTTTAATCTGCCTGGCTTTCTGATCAGGCAAAATATAAATCATTTAATCAGCTCCCAACTGAGCATCAGATACAACTAGTATAAATTTTCCTTCATAAAAGTTTCATCAAAGCCGGGGATGGCTTCACTGCCTTACCTTTTGCTGGAGAAATTACAGCCTGTGAAGATTGACTGGTAGTCCTAGGTGATTGATAGGTTTGGGGTGGATGGCCTTCATGCAGACGAGTTCAAGTCTAAATGGCCTCTGCAGCTACTTCCATCTTTCCCTTAAAATAATGCTTTGCTTCACTTACTGCAAAGCGAAAGCCAGCTAGCAATTGTGGGATTTTTTTTTTTTTCTGAAAATACTCACATCAATTTACAGCTAAGAAAAAATTGTCAGACACAATTTTCAATATGGTAATTATTTCTTACAAGCCAACACACCTATAGGAATAGCTAGAAGACTAAAGAGAATCAGAAAGCTCTACCTAACTTTGATATTTATAAAATGAGTATTATTAAATTAGATGTTTTCTTATTGGCTATTTTACATGTCTGATATTATGGCTATGTGATTTTAAGGTGGAAAATACCCCCAACCAAATGGAGAAAATGTGGAGTAAAAAACTTCTTTAATCAAATCACTAACTCACTTACCTGCCTCTTTTACTTTTGTGATATTAAAATTGATACCAGTTCAAATGAAAACAATCACCTGAATTATCATAAACACTACTCAGAATGAGAGCACAGAGTGAGAAAGTCCTGAATGACTGGAGTCCTAATTATGAATTATTGAGAGACAGTGATATATCTCTCAAGTACTGGTCACATCATGAACTAAGACATAAATCCACGCTAATAAGTAAACAAGTAAGTTAATTTTAAGGAGTCTAATTTTCAGCAGACATATATCACTCATAATGTATTTCAACTTAAAAGCCCTATCATTTCATACTTTCAGATCAATAAGTATATGAAGTGCCTTACATTCCAATCCCATGTTATTTAGTTTAATATATTTTTGCTGAGTTATACTAAGAATCAAAGTGGGGCAAACAGGAAAAGAAATTTATGATTCAAATATTAAGAATTAAATAGAAAAGGCTGGGAACAAAATAAATGTTAAACAGTCTATGTCTCAGAAAATAAGACTTCTATATTCTGTAAACTGTCAGCATGCAGTCAATTAAAACTCACTAACACAAATGAATAAAGGGCCTCAACTATCCTCAGCCACAGATGAACTGTCTCTTCAGAACAATTATCCTAACTGATGACAGAGTAAAATGTCTTCTCAGATGAAAAAGTAGAAAACCAGTCTATTATACATTAGATAAAAAAAGAAAGACAGAAATCTATGATGATGATGTTTAACAGGTGGTGCTATCAAGTAAAATCTCTCTGACAAGAACAGGGCAAGTTCTAATCCAAGAATCCATAGTCAACTTCTGAGTCAGGAATCTGATCAATGGTAGATCTCTTACAGGTTGGCTGTTGCTCTCACATCCTGTACACTACTTCCATACCCTTGAAATGCCACTAAGTCATAAAAAGAATAAAATTTTGGAATCTTCCAAAAGCAACTTCATATCCAGATCTCAAGTGTGAATAGTCACTTCATTCAGGACTCCATAATCCAGAAGACCAAGATTTTGATATTTCTTTCCAGGTTCTTCTTCAGTTTTCTCCAACTGTAGTGCACATAGGAGTTGCCTGGGAGTTCATTTAAACCTTTCACCAGATTTGAATCTCTTGAGACTTGAATCAATTGTCCTGGCCTGTGTCCTGGCACTCTCCACTGTCACACAACTCCTCAATAACGCCTGATGGAGAGTTACCGATGCTGTTATAAATCTATATACACACTATGGTTAAAAAACAACAATAAAATAAAGGATCCTCAAGTAACATAACACAATCACGCCTTGCTTAACAATAGGGATATATTACGAGAAATGCATCATTAGGTGATTTCATCATTGAGCAAATGTCATAGAGCCCATTTACGTAAACCTAGAGGGGTTAGCCTACTACACACCTAGGCTATACGGCATAGCCTAATGCTCCTAGGCTACAAACCTGTACAGCATGTTATTGTACTGAATACTGTGGGCAACTGTAATGCAAGTAAGTATTTGTGTATCTAAACATATATGAACATAGAAAATGTACAGTAAAAATATGGTATTATAATCTCAGGGCCTCTCTCTTGTACGTGAGGTCCATCATTGACTGGAACATCATTATGCAGCTCATTACTGTACATTCCAGATGTGCATTCTTGTGGAGTCGGTGAATAAGGTGATAAAACCTGATTTGGTGGAGAATATGTACATCTGATCCCTGGTATGATTGGCCACAGTGAACGGGGAAAAAATTGAATCTAGGAATATAAAAGCAATGAATGTCAAAACCAGTTTGAGCTTGATTTATTTTTGTACTTCAGGAGAATAAAACAACACACTTCGTTGAGAGTAGCGTTACAGGGCTATTGGTCTCATTTAGCCTATAGTTTATAGTCTATCATTTCCATTCTTCACTGTAGAGTTGCAGGTCCATATGTGACAGCCCCAGGGGAACTTTCACATATCTGAAAGTTCTGAGCTTTTTTCCCCAACCCCCAAGTGAAATGTTTAGCTAGCCAGCCAACTGCATAGTCCAGAAATTTCTAAGTGTAATTTCTTAAATTCTTAAATATTTCTTAAATGTATAAATTAATGAAAGGAAGTCCATTCATAGGCCTTTCATCCATCCTCATATTTCAACTGTCAATGAGCTACATTGATTTGGCCCCTAAATATTTCTCCATCTGTTGAAAGCCATCACACTGGTTCAACCTTCTTCCTCTCACAGCTCACTTACATACCTACCCACAAATCAAATCATGGAACCAAAACAAACAAACACAACAAAAAAAACTAAACCTTTAGCAACCTTTTCTCACTTAACTTGTAAGATTGAGAAAAAAGTCCTTAGCTTGTATAGATAACCCTGGTCCCTACCTACCTCTTCCCCTGAATCTCCTGACTCCATCCTCTATACTGTTACTATCTTCGTGCCAGACAGATTTTCTGAGTCATTCATGCCCACCATTTCCCTCCATACTCTCCTTACACAAGCCTTTCCATACTTTATTTCCTCTCTCTGCAATGTTCTTTCCTTTCATCACCCTATGAACACTTGTGCATACCATTTCAGTTCAAATGTAATTTCCTGAGGAAGTTTACCTGTCCTTCCCTCTAAGGTCAAATCAAAATACTATAGGCAGGCTATAAACCATATAGCTTTCCTTCATAGCTATATGATGAATTTTACATTTTTAATGATTACTTGATTAAAAATGATTTTCTATACAACATAACACAATCCATTTAATTTACTTCCAGTATTCTCAGCTTTCAGCACAGTACCAGGCACATATTATTTTATGAATATATGAATTAATGAGAGAAAGTCTGCTTGTATCTAGGAAAATAAAGCTATGTGACTCCAAAGACAGAAGCTAAAGGAAACCCAAATTGGAAACTGAAATGGCACAGCAAAAAATAAATAAATAAATACACAAACAAAAAATCCCACAACTTTCTGGTAAAATAACTTTTCAGTCTCAGTCTCAGAATCTTTTTTAGATTCTTAAATATTAACAAGGGCCCCAAAGTGCTTATGTTTAAATGGGTTGTATTTATGAATATTTACCCTATTAGACATTAAAACTGAGCATGAAAAAATATATATTTATTTATAAATTCACTTAAAAATAATAAAATTAAAATAGACCTTTTAGGTAGATAGTGAAGGATTCTGGGTCTCCTAGGGACAAAAGTGGGTACTGTTGCCTTGACGAAATTGCCCCACCTGGGAAGGACAAGGGTGGGCCCCAGGCCCCTATGTTGGTCCTGCCTCAACTTAATCCTGTCTCAAGCAACTGCCATACCTGGGGTAGGAGGAAACATCCTATGAATCTGCCAATCAGAACTTGGCATGCCAGCTGCAAAAGAATCCAGAGGACTCTCTAGCCCATGGGCCAAGCAGCGGAGGTACCATAGAGTCCGGAAAGTGACCTAGAACCAACATGCACAGTAAGACTCAGGTCATGCAGCTCCCAACTGTCCAATCAAAGTGGTTCCATGGTGACTTTGAACCACGGTGGCAGGGAGTCCTTACCCGGACACTATAAAACAAGACCCTGACCATAGCCAAGCTGTGTTTTTCTGCTGTGACAAGGGGTCTGGCCGTCATCTGTGGTGTATCTCGCTTTGTAAACCTATGTCTTGATCTTGCTCTATAATCCTATCCTGCTCCCTCACAATAAATTTCACTCATGCTTGTCTCACTTTGGTGTGTCTGGTCATTCTTCGGCCATGAGCTCATCAAGAACTGAGAACACGAACAAGACTAAACCTGACTGACACAGTACATGTTACCAAAAATAACATACTTTAATGAAAAATAAATATATTTTCCAAAATAAATGAAAAGATTAGTAAGAGAAACAGCTTTGTTCATTGCAATCTCTTCAATATTTGGCTTAATAAAAGACAGCTGGATTCTCTGATCTGCTTCTGCATTCAATCTGCTACAATATCATACATCAACATCATGTAACCTTTAAAAACTCTGGTCATAAGAAAATGAGAGTTTAAAAGAAAATAATTTATGGTTTATTATAAAAATAATTTTGATCTTAGTGACCCTGTGTAAACATCTCAGATACCACCAGAGATCTGTGGACCATAATTTCAGAACTACTGATATAATTTACCCTCTAAAAGGGGAAACTTTTAAAAATGAAAGAATGTATTATAATAATTGTTCTGGGACATCAAGCATAAATAGGGACTATTGCTAATATGTGTTAGTGAATGGTTATAGAAATATGCAAATCAAAATATTTATAACTCAAAACAAATATAGGCTATATGGCACAGAATTTTTTACTTCTAAACTGTAAGCTTCTTTACAGTTGGATACCTTTTCGTATATACACAGGAGCTAGTATAGTACCTTCTACAAAACAGGCTTTCAAGAAATGTTTAATGGCTGAAAGACAATTATTGTGTAAACGAATAACTAAATGATAACTCTGACTTCACGTTTCCCAGGCCTTACAGTCTGTTTTGAAACAGATATGTGAGAGTGGTTTTATACTGTTGCAATGATTCTACCATAACAGTCCCTACTTCCTTTAGGTTGCTCAACTTTTTAAGTTATTTCAAACCTGTGAAGGTAGAATCTATAAACCAGAATACAAAATCTACTATACATATGATTGGAGAGGCACAGAACCCTTCAAAATGAATAATTATTCATAACTAGAGCAATACTTAAAGTATATTGACTATAGTTGATAAGAATTATCATTCTTCCTTAAGTCAATTTTTAAGTAGAATTACACTTGGAAGAAACATTCCATCTTTTTTTTTTTAAATGAAATATCCACTCGAGCCTAACCTCATATACAAGTATTTAAGATTTTCCTAATAATTATCCAAACACACACAAACACAGACACACACATGGACACACACACACACACACACACACACACACAGAGCACATGCCACCTAGAAAACTAGAAAATGATAGTTAATCCTTTAATCAACATAGAAAGCTTCCTAAGTGTAAGATGGCCTTAGATATTTTCTCTTCCCCAGAGATAACCTTAAACATGAAAGCATGTATGGGTGCAACAAAGATTCAGGATAATAATGTTGAGTACAGAGGTAGGAGATTTAGTAAATTGATAAGGACCAACTCACCAAATAGATAGAACTTCTTTACTAAGAAAAAGTTCAAGAAGATTAAGGTAGAATTTTTAAACATTTTATAAATTTTTTATATTTGTTTTAAAAAAAACTACTGTAATCCTTTTGTAAGTAAAAGGCAATGAATAGAAAAGGTAAATGCCTCTCCTAATTACTGTTTTGAATTTATTATAAGTTATTGCTGTACCATATAAATTGATTAGGATCATTTTTAATTGTCCACAAGAGTAGGAAAAGTCCCAAGGAAAGATGCAAAAATGGAAGGTGACCGAATAAGAGAAGAATTTACAAAAATGTTGATGGTTAGGAGAATTGAAAGGTAGAAGGAGGTTCTAGCAAGGACGGTATTCAGCATCCATATACCTTCATGAATATAATGTATAGATGGGAGCCATGTTAGGTTGAAGAAGTAGTCAAAATTTAAACTAAGTGAGACTGTAGAATGAATTTGTCGCAGAGGGAAAGATAAGTTGTATTCATGTGCATGTCTCTGGAATCTGGAGTAGTTTCTGGAATTTAGCACATGCTTGAGAAATGGCTACTGATTGATAGACTTAATGTAGAATGTGTAGCCCCAGCTCAAGCTGGGTCGCAGTGGCTGTAAGCCTGGAAAAGACAAGTTGGAGACAGACTACAGAAACCTTAAATGTCCAGACTACCTGTTATTATTTGTCTATTTCAATATAGTGTCTGTGTTAATCAGGTTTCTTTAGAGAGACAAAACCAACAGAACAGAGGGATGGATGGATAGATAGATGAGAGAGGATTCATTAGGAGAATTGGCTCATGTGATTATGAAGGCTAAGAAGTTGCACAATAAGCTGGAGAACTGGGAAGGCTACTAGCATGGCTCAGTTCAAGTACAAAAGCCTCTGAACCAGGGAAACTGATGGTGTAGCTCAGTTCAAGGCTGAAGGCCTGAGTACCTGGGGACTGCTGGTGCAAGTCCCAGAATCCAAAGGCCAGAGAACCCAGAGTTCTGATGTCCAAGGGCAGGAGACTAAGGTTATCCCGGTTCTAGGAGAGAGAGACAGTGAATTCACCTTTCTTCTGCCAAACCCTCAGCTGATGGGATGAGTCCTGCCCATATAGAGGGTGGGTCTTCCCTACTTAGTCCACTAATTCAGATACAAATCTCTTGCAGAAACACCCTCACAAATATACCCAGAAATAATGCTTTACCATCTATCTGTGTATACCTTAATCAAGTTTAAATTTAAAATTAACCAACATGGTGTCATAAAACATTTTTGAAAAATGAGTAACATTTTAGAGATTTCTTCAACAGCAAGTTGCATGCAGGACAGATTGGAGAGTTTTCAAGCCACAGGTGTCCATTCTCTCAGGGAAAAAAACATAAGGAAAGAACTAGAGAATTGAAATTTACTAAATTTTTTGTGCCAGGCCCTGTATTACATAAGTTTAAACTATTTTCTGGTTTTCTCCTCTTCCTCAAAAATGTTGTCATCCAGATTTTTATAAGGAATCTAAAGTTGAGATATGTAAAGCAATGAAAGTTATACAGAAAGTAAGAAAAAGATGATATTTAACCCCAGCTTTACTCTAAAGTACATGCTATTTCTACTATAACACAGGTTACAGTCTTGGAAGTACTTACTTCAAGGAAGCTGATTAGAAGACTATTTCGAGAAGAACACGAGTTTGAGCATCAGTGTTGTAGATTAAGTCTGTCGTGAGTTCTTGGCTACACTTCCCATTAAGTGGAGTCTACTTTCCCTCCCCTGGAACCTGTGCCGGGCCTCTGCCTCCTCTTGACCAATGGGATATGACAGAAGTGACACCTTATTACCTTCAAGCCTAGATCAAGAGCCTTGCAGTGTCTGTCCAGGTCTTCTGGAATGCTCACTCTGGGGAAGCCAGTCATCATGAGATGAGCATGCTGCAAAAATCCCGGGCCACATAGACCCTGCAGAGTGATTTAGATGACATATTGCGAGAAAGGCCACAAAGTAGCAAGGCTGAGACATGTGAGTGAAGAAGCATCTTTGCAAAGAGATCATCCAGCCCCAGCTACCTCACCTGATGCCTGAAGGATCAGGCCTGATCCTCTTGACCCCCAAAATTGTAATCAAAATAAAATGGTTGTTTTGAAGTGCTATGTTTTGGGAGTAAGTGATCAAGCAGGAACAGATAATGGGGATAAGCTAGAGACAGGCAAAGTCACTAACTTTTTTTAAACAACATATCAAATGGTGTTAGAGATCCTTGTAAACACTGAACTTCAGTTGGACAATCTAATGACTGATGAAATGTTGAATCAAATTATTCCAATAAAGTACAATCATGTGCATGCGCGTGCACACACACACAACACACACACCCTAAACAAGTGCAAAAACAAACAAACAAAAAAACCAGCAAGTGAAAATGAAATGTAAGGGTAGAGGAAAATTCTAGTAGTCAGCACTGACCTATCAAATAAGAATCACCATGATATTTCCAGTGCTTATCTCAAACGGTCATTTTTAAAAATCCTCCTCATTTCTGTGGGAATCCTACTGCCCAAGTGACCCACCTTTAGTGGCCTACCCTACAACTAGGTCAGTTAAAATCAATTCTCAGTTAAAAAATCAACCAATAAGGAAAGACTTAAAGGAAAAGAGAGAAAGATTTGACAAGGGTTTTATTAAAACCTCTCTGCCCTATACACATTTTAGGCCTAGAAAGGAAATAAGCATTTTCTAGTTATCCTGGAAAAGCTATTTTCTCTCCTCTTAGCTGAACCAAAATAATGATGCCAAAATGCTTTGTCTAAAAATCTCCTTTTTCAAAGAAACCAATATTATAGCGTAAACTAAGAAAGGTGCTGTGCTTTCAGAAAGCAGTTTCACAAAACTCATTGATTGTTTCCTACCCATAGATAATCCTGAGTAAGTATGCTCATTGATTTATGTCAGTTCTAAAAGCCCTAATTCTCCTGAATTATTCTAGTGCATGTTAAGCCAACCAATTCTAATTCATTTCTTTAATCTATGGACTGCATAAGAAATTTTCAGTCATTTCAATAGGATTTTTCAAATGAATTTATCTTAAACACCCTTTTAAATGCCCGTATCTTCTCTAAGTATTTCACATTTCAAAATGATCTGTTGATGGGAGCCATGGTACTTCAAGTGGAATTAAATATATGTACCATTAGCTCATACACCAAGATCTGTCAAAGACCTTTAGTGTCTCTGACAGCACTTAAAGGTTTGATTTGAACATTTGTTTCCATGTTGTCTTCAGTGGTAACACTCAATCAGCGTAAGAATTTGACTTTAGATAATAACAGGTGTAAATCATTATTACAGCACATGCTGGGAAATGGGGTGCTCTTCTTTAAACTGCCATGATAGTTCTTATTTTCCTTTCTTAATGTTTATCATAAATATTAGCAATTGACAGGTCTTGCTTTTCCATAGATTTCTTACAGCTACATATTGAAATATGATGACCCATAGAACATTGCTGAAGATGATATAGCATATTAATTCAAACAGAATGACTTATAATTCTTCACTTCTGCATCCTCTATATGTTACATGTGAATGCATTTATCATCTTAAAAGATCCCAAATCCATAATTTCATGCTGCTTGGAAAGAAATGCCTTTTTTGTTAGGCCAAACCAAAGGAAATTAGACAAAGAGAAGACAAGGCCCCAGGTGGACTCGCTCACCCATGTATCCCCTGCACTTGAATACTATCTGGCACACAGTGGGTGCCCACAGATAGTTTATGAATTAGTTAAGTATACACTTTAATTTTTCACAAGTTATTATTAGAATGCAAATATAAATAATAAATATAACTACCAGAATGCACCCAGAACTCTCCATTACTCAGTAAGCCGTCATATTTTTTTTTTAGTTCAAAATATTAAAAGGATACATGTTTTTGGTTACATGGATCATTTTTGTAATGCTTGAGTTACAGTTATAACTGTGCTCATTACCCAAATAGTATTCCTTGTATCTGTTAGGTAGGTTTTTGCCCCTCCTCTCCTCCCACCTCCCTTCTGCTTGATTTCCACTAAATTTTACTTCCCTCTGTGAACATGTGTGTTCATCGGTTAGTTCCAGTTTAATAACCAGTATATGTGGTGTTTATTCTTCCATTCTTGCGATACTTCACTTAGGAGAATGGTTTCTAGTTCCATCCAGATTGTAGCACTTAAAGGCATTAATTCATCCTTTTTATGGCCAAGTAGTACTCCATGGTATAAATGTACCACATTTTATTAAACCACTCATGAACTGATGGGCACTTGAGTTTATTCCACATCATTGCAATTGTGAATTGTGCTGCAATGAACATTCCAGTGCAGGTGCCTTTTTCATAAAAAGACTTCTTGTCCTTCGGGTAGATACCCAGTAGTGGGATTGCTGGATTGAATGATACATCTACTTTTAGCTCTTTGAGGAATTTCCATGCCGTCTTCCATAGCGGTTGTGCTAATTTGCAGTCCCACCAACAGTGAATAAGCATTCCTTTCTCTCTGCATCCACTGTTTTTGGACTTTTTAATAAAAACTATTCTAACAGGGTAAGGTGGTATTTCATTGTGGTTTTAATTTGCATTTCACTGATGATTAGTGACATTGAACATTTTTTCATATACTTATTGGCCATTTGTCTATCTCCTTTTGAAAGCTTCTATTCGTGTCTTTTGTCCACTTTTTAATGGTGTTGTTTGTTTTTCTCTTGCTGATTTGCTTGAGTTCTCTGTAGAATCTAGTTATTAGCCCTTTATTGGATATATAGCTTGCGAATATTTTCTGCCATTCTGCAGGTTGTCTATTTGCTCTGTTGATTATTTCCTCATCTGTGCAGAAGCTTTTTAATTTAATCAAGCCCCATTTATTTATTTTTGTTTTAGCCATAATTGCCATTGAGGTCTTAGTCTTAAATTCTTTGCCTAGGCTGATATGTGTAACTGTTTTTCCTACATTTTCTTCTAGAATTCGTATGGCTCCATGCCTTACATTTAAGTCTTTTATCCATCTTGAATTAATTTTTTTAGTGGTGAGTGATAGGGGCCCTCTTTTATTCTTCTGCATGTGGCTATTTCAATTTTCCCAGAACCATTTATTGAATAGGGATTCTTTTCCCCAGTGTACATTATTGTCTGCTTTGTCAAAGATCAGTTGGATGTATGTAGATGGTTTTATATCTGAGTTCTTTACTCTGTTCCATTGGTCTATGTCTCCATTTTTGTACCAATACCATGCTGTTTTGGTTACTATAGCCTTGTATTAATAGTATAGTTTGAAGTCTGATAATATGATGCCTCCAGATTTTTTCTTTTTGCTTAGGATTGCTTTGACTATTTAGACTCTTTCCTGGTTCCAAACCAAGTGTAGAATTATTTTTTCTACATCTTTGAAATATAACGTTGGTATTTTGATGAGGATTGCATTGAATCTGTAAATCACTTTGGGCAGTACATTTTATTTAATTTTATTTTTTAGTTTTTTATTTCAGCATATTACAGGGGTACAAATGTTTAGGTTACATATATTGCCTTTGCCCCAACCAAGTCAGAGCTTCAAGTCATTTTAACAATGTTGTTTCTACCGATCCATGAGCATGATATATTTTGTTTGTTTGTTTGTGTCCTCTGTGATTTCTTTTGTCAGTGTTTTGAAGTTCTCCTTGTAGAGATTTTTCACCTCGTTGGTTAAGCATATTCCTCGGTATATTATTTTCTTTGTAGCTACTGTGAATGGTATTGAGTCTTTGATTTGACACTCAGCTTGACTATTACTGGCATATAGAAAAGCTACTGATTTGTGTACATTGATTTTGTAAACTGAGACTTTGGTGAACTCTTATCAATTCTAGGAGTCTTTTGGTGTAGTCTTCAGGGTTTTCTAGATACAAGATCATATCATCACAAGTTTAACTCCTGCTTTCCATCCTCTTAATAATTAGAATATTTAACTGAAGAGACAATATGATCATAAATGAAAGATGTGTAATAGACAATTATACATGTATTTAACAAGATATTTTATATTAAAATTGTAGCACTCCAGAGGTAGGAAAGTCTTTAAGGTTCACCTATATCCTCTATTTAAAAGGTAAAGAAAAGAATAATCCTAAAGATTTAGAGCCTTATAAACCAATCTTTATGTTCACAGAGGTTTACAACCATGTGACAATACTTGGCATGAATGACCTGCCAGTTAAACAATAAATGTCAGTGAAGATTTTTGTTGAGCTTTGCTTCCTTTCTATGTTTTCATCTTCATATCCCTTTCATTCTCTGTTCCACTCTTGGTAACACCTCCTTGGTTTAAACAAACCAATCCTGCCTTTGGAGATAATGATAAAAACTTACCCCTCAGGTGTATTTCTATTTTAATGTGAAATTCTTGAGGGTCAAGATCTGCTTAGAAATCAAATAAAAGTCTACTTTCGCCACTTTTTAAAAAAATCACAACATCCCCTCCCAGCACACCTAATGTTTTTCATCCTGATCTATTTCCTTTCTTCAATAACATTTTTTCTAACCTACTATAAACATATTTTTATACCACGTTTATATTTCATTGTCTTTGTTTCTCCCTAATAAAATGTAGGCTAAAATGGGCGTAGATCTTTGTTTTATACACTGGCATTTCTCAAATTTCTAGAACAGTAGCTGGCATTATAGTTATTTAATACATGTGTGTTGAAAATATAACAGATATGTACCTATGCAATTTTTGCATAGGTATAGATATATAGATATGTGTGAATATAATTATTGTTTTTCTCGTAATGACACGGATGGGAGTGTGCTTTATTCTGTGTAGTATTCCTCAATCATCCAATTTTTGAAGTCATTAATTATATATTCTGTCTGAGTCTGTTCAAAAATATCCTTGCCAGACCATATGGAGTCAGATTTGTCCAAGGTTATAAGACCAACTAATAAAGAAACAAAGATTTATTTAATATTTTAAAATTGCCACCTTTTAAAAAATTACAGAATGTAAGGGCAAAATAATATTTATAATATATAAGCAAGTTATAAAGATGTATAAATTTTAAATAATAAAAATAAATAAACTTTTATTTACTCACTACCAGCTTAAGAAGATCATTAGAAAAACATTTAAAGTTCCAACATGTGATCCTCCCAAATTCTATCCTATTTCCCACCTGTGTTCCAGAGGATATCATATCTAGACTTGCTGTTCTTCTAGTGGTTTTACCACGTATTTGTGTTTCTTATCAACCCTGCTTCATTTTGTCTATATTTTACCTTTATATGATTGAAATTGTAAAGTATATATTCTTCAGGAGCATTTAAAAATTTTCTCTATTGTGTTATTAAATTCACTATGATCATTTTCACTGCACTGTTCTATTAATTGTATAAATGTGACACAATTTTTATATCACTTCTTCTGTTTGCTTTTACATCACTTTAAGTTTTTGTTTTAGATTCTTTAAAATAAGCAGTTATGTTACAAATGCTTCTTAATATGTTTCTGTTTTCAGGTACCTATGTGTGATAGTTTCTCAAGGGTATTTATGGAAGTGCATTTAAACAGTATGTTGCTAGGAGTAAAATTTTTGTTTATATATGTTATGTATGTTCACCTTTTCCAAATAATGATATATTGTTTTCCTCAGTGGTTGTACAAATACCATCCTTAACACTAATGTGTTAAATTTCCATCTGATCCCATCCTCAATACTTGATATTATAATATTTCAAATGAAATATATTTCCTTTTAAGATACTGAGCCAGTTCTGAAGGATTAAAACATAAACTATGTCAACTATTTCTTCTTAGAAAGGCAAAAAAAAACAATTTACAGAAAAAGTGCCTCTATACAATTTTCATAAATGATCAAATGTAATTATTTTCAATATATGTACTATACAGTCAAATATTATTTAATAGTTAAGTACTTAATACATTCCTTTGAATACAACCCAAGCTGTTTTTTAGTTCTCCATAACAGAAAAAAAATCTTTCTTATCAATGCACACTAGTAAAATAAGCAATTCTGAATTCTCCTTCCATACAACCTGGCTATTTCTAAGGTAGATTGGTTATGGATGTTCTATTCCAACATTTGTTCTGTGCAATATCTGAATTGTGATATGTTACATCAGGAAAGGGTCCTGTGTTCCATCCTGTCTTGGAAACTTTGAGTTTAAAGTGGTTTAATGTATTTATTTACTGTAGAACATCTTAGCCTTAGTACACTTTGAATCTCTAAAAGTAACACATAATATTTACTGCTTTCCAAGCTTTTTAAACAAAAACACTGTTTTGTCTATAGTGGCTCATGAAAGGTAGTTTTGGAATTGTGGTTATATAACATTTACATATAAAGTTCTTTACAAAAGTATCCCATGCAAAATTTTGCCTTACGTTGTACCATTGCATGAAATTTATACTCTAGCCTTTGATAAGATGAAATAAAAAATGTAAATTATGCATTACTGCAGGGAATATAAATTTATATAGTTTTTATAAAAGGAAAAATGATGATATATATTAAAAGCTTTAAGTATTTTTACTTTGACGCTGTATGGTTAGACATTTATATTTTTGTTTTTATTTACTTTTTATTTTTTTAGAGACAAGATCTCTCTATGTTGCCCAGGCTACACTGGAACTCTCGGGCTCAAGCAATACTTCCACCGCAGCCTTCTGAGTAGCTGGAACTGCAGGTATGAGCCAGCGTCACCAGCGATGTTTATATTTTTGGACATTGTATATTTGACATTGTATTTTTAGTGCCAGAAATTATCCTCATAACATAATAAGAGTTTCATACAAATATATGCCCAAAGATGGTAAAATATTAGAAATAACCTAAATTTATAGTAATATACAAGTTTAGTTACAATAAAATATATTGATAACATAGAAAACAAGCAATAAAAACTTTATCCAAAAAATATAGAAATACTTAATAACAGGAAATATTCATGAATGCAAGATTAGTTGAAATATGTGAATACTTAAAAAGCACACATACATTAAAATAGAAATAAAAATAGAAATAAAACATCAAAATCTTAATAGCGGCAATCACTAAATGGTAGAATTATTAATTTTATGTTCTTTATAAAATTTTGCATTTTTGTCCTAGTGTTTACAAACAATAAGTATTATCATCTTAAATCAGTAAGGTAATGCTAGCTACAGAGATAAACTAGACCAAAATTTCAGTAGTTTAGGTCATTAAATATGAAATGTCCGATTTTGAATCAAAAATGTAGTTTATTATATCTCAAACAAGAAGCAGTACAATTAATACAAGAAAGTATGCACCTAAACTATCCACACAGTTTTGTCACCTTAATGGTAGCCTATTTATGCCAGCAGCAAAGAAGCCTGGAGAGCCAGTGCTGACATCTTAAAAGGCATTTTCTACAACTTCTTGAGAATTGAATATTTTTCCTTGCAAGAAGTGGTCCAAAGCCTGGAAGAAGTGGTAGTCAGTTGGTGCAAGGTCTGGTGATTACGGTGAATGACAGAGAGTTTCCAAGTCCAGCTTCTGTAGTTTGAGCAGCGTTGTTTATTCAACATGCAGTCGAACGTTTTCTTGCAAAAGGATTGGCCTGTCTCTATCAATCAATTTTGACTGCTTAATTACAAGCATCCTCAACATTTCATCCAATTGGTTGTAGTAGACATCCACTGTAAAGGACTGACCAGATTTCATGAAGCTCTAGCGGATAATACCAGCGCTGGACCATCAAACAGATACCATTACCTTTTTTTTATATGAATATTTGGTTTTGGACTGTGTTTCAGAACTTCATATTTATCCAGCCATTGTGCTGAATGCTTGTGACTGTCAAAAAGAATCCAGTTTTTATCACACAGAACAGTACAGTATAGAAATGGTTCACCTTTATGTCATGACAGCAAAGAAAGGCAAGTTTCCAGATGATTTCTCTTCTGACTCTCATTTAATTCACGTAGAACCCATCTATCCAGCTTCTTTGCCAATTTGTTCCAAATTGTCCAATATTGTTGGAATAGTAACATCAAACCTTGCTGCTAATTGATGTGTAGGTTGAGATGGATTTGCTTCCACTACAGCTTTCAGCTCATCATTATACACCTTTGTCTCTAGTCGCCCACATGGCTCATTTTCAAGATTAAAATATCCATTTTCTTTGGAGCCACACTTCTGTTGCTGTGAGTATTTGCTGGTACTCTAAACTGTGTATTGCATCTTTTTTTTTACAAAGTCACAGAAAGATAAACTTTCTGAATGAAAAGTGTAACATGACCCTGATTCCTCATACTGAAGAAAGAAAATATAAAAATAATTCCTGAGTATACCCAAATATCTTTCTACTAAACAGAAGTCTATGAAATTGTGTGTGCTGATGATCTAACCTCTGGTACCTGTGAATGTGAAATTTAGAAATTTGAAAATAGAGCCTCTGGAGATGCAATTAAGATAAAATGTGATTATGCTGGATTAGGTTGTCTCTAATCCAATAATTTGCATCTTTATAAGAAGAAAAATTGGACACAGAAACACAGAGGGAAGTAAGCCATATGAGAACAGAGATAGTGACTGGAGTGATGATGTAGGTACAAGCTTAAAAACACCAAGTGTTGCCGACAAATACCAGAAGTTAGAAAGATGCATGGAACAGATTCTCCCTTAGAGATTCCAGAAGAAATCACTCTGCTGTCACTTTAATTTCATACTTCCAGAGCCCAGAACTGATAAAATAACTTTCTTTTGTTTCAAGCCATCCCATCTGTGGTATTTTATAATGCAGCTCTAAGAAATTAATATAGGTGGAAAACAACAATCCAAAATCTCCTGAAGAGCTGTGATAATTTGAAGCCCAAGCACTGACTGCCTGAGCATTACAAAATACACACCAAGGACAGCCTTGAGGTCTGATGCTAGCAAGATGGCAGAACAGGAGTTTCCTGTGCTCATTCCCTCACAGAAATGTCAATTTGAACAACCATTCATGTATAAATATACCTTCACAAGAGCTGAACAATCAAGATGAGAGATTATAACACCTGTCTGGAACATAGAAAAAGGAAGCATTAAGTAGAATAGGAAAGATAGTTTCACATTATCCATATCAACCCTCCCACAATCTCAGGCAGCACAGCACAGAGGCAGTTACCCTTTGCATGGAGAAAAGTGAGCATCTCGCTTCCCCAGGAACCCTAGCACCAGGCTGCTCCAGTGATGCTGATGTGAGGCTGATCACGGAAGCCTCAGGCTCCGGGCTAGCTCCCACGGCCCCAGGCTCCAGGTCAGCCCCTGTGCCAGGCCAGCTCCCATGGACTCAGGCTCCAGGCTGCCTTATGCAGATTCAGGCTCCAGCATGGCCTCTGTGGCCCCAGGTACCAGACCTGCCACCATAGCCCTAGGCACCAAAGACTGCCTCAATAAATCATGAATTATGGCACCAGACTACTGCCTTGAACCCAGGCTCCAACCTTTCCCCACGACCCAGACATCAGGCAGATCCCTGAAGAGTCAGGCTTGAGGCTCACCCCAGTGGCAGGTCAGCCCCTGGGGACCCAGGGGTCAGGCTTGCCCTGTGGACATAGGCTCTATGTCCACTGCCATGTATCCAGTTTCCAGGCCCACTCTAGTGGACCCTAGCACCAGGCCGGCCCCATGGATCCAGAATCAAAGCCCACACATGCAAAATCAAGCTCCAGGCCTTCCCCCCAAACACCAAGGCACCAGGACTACACATGCAGCCCCAGCACCAGTCCATTCCTGTGGACCCAGGCACCAGGCTCACCCACACAAGGACCCCAGCAGCAAGCCACTTGCAGATGCCACAGGCCAACCACCCAGATTCTCTGGACAGGCTAACTGGAAATGGGAGTTCTCTGCCAAAGCCAGTTTTTAAAGACTGGGAGAAGCGTCTGCTTCTTTAAATGCATAAGCACCAAATTAAGGACACAAATTTTTTAATTGGCTTTTTTGTTACATACTTTTACAGTAGGCCTAAAGCAGGCCAAATTTTTGCCAAGATATGAAATATGTCTTCATTGAATTGTATACTAATAGCCTCAGACATTTTCTAATGATAAAATCTCATCAATATCTCTGAAAGAAATGCTTTTATTTTGAAGAAGACCAATTTTCATTAGGTGCTTTAACTAGCAGTTTTAAAAGTTAAAAATTCAAGTCACAAAAGCAAGTCAAAATGTTGCATTTTTCTTTATTCTGACATGGGTTCCTAAGGATGGCCAACTAGAGAAAGCACGAAGACCATTTCACTAAATGTTTTGTGAACCGTACAAAACCTGTACTAAAAATGATCATTTAAATAGACTAATATGAAAGAACAATAAAAAGATGAAGACAAAAATAGATGCCAGATATCTGGATTCTGGTCCCAACATTCCCCTGACCAGTTGTAGGATCTTGCAAAAGTCACTTCAAGTATTATATTAATACATCTTCCATTAAATGAGAGAGCGAGGCTCTAAGGACCTTTCAACCTCTAAAATTCTATGAATTTATATTTTAAAAAGTAACAAGTATATACAGATTAAGGCTGTTACTTTATCTGAATTTTTCCTACTCACTTATTACACAAATGTATTGTTAAAGAACAATAAAAGCAAAGGCAGTTTGAAATTTAATATCTTGTTGCTCTTTGCATGTAAACACTCTAAATCTCACTCATAGGAGTCTATGTCTAGCTTTTATACAAACAGTGATAGTTTTTGCTTATCCTTCTACCTCTTTTTTTCTCTTCCTCTGTCAACCTTAGGGAGAAATTCAGGTACGTAGAACATAGGACATTACTTCGCTTACAAGAGCAAACTTCTATGACTTTAACTCTGTTGCTGAATAAGTTTTTCCCCATGCTCCCCTCAAGTCAAGGGGGTTGCATATCAATGTTCAAAACCTGACCAGTTAGTTTAAGTGATGGGAAGATGCCTGCACATAGGTAATGGTAAGACATGTTGATAAAAATGTGGAGAGGAGGTTTTAATGAGCTCTTTATCAGCAACCAAAGTTAACTACGTGAAATTACTTTCCACATTTCTAGTTCAAAAGCAGACATTTTGAAACTGATGAAAAGCAGCTGGCTGGAATTCAATCTGACTTCCTCTAAAGTGATGTTTCTGTAATGTCACATTAAAATGTCCTATAGAGAATGCAATGCAATGAGCAGAGCTCATCCCCTAAATATTTATATGTGGCAGTGTATAATTATCACAACTTTTACAAACAGAAAAATAGAGGAATAAAAAATTAACTGATTTTATGTTACTGAGTGAAGGAATTGTAGGAATTCCTGTCTTCTTTTTCCAAATCAGTTTCTAACTCCTACCTAGCCTTTACTCTACCTTTTGACTTCCTACAAGATACCAAAAGTCAGAAAAATAATACTGGAAATCATTTGTAATTTCATTCTAAGAACAGAGATTTATATTTGAGTGTCTGATTAACTTGGCAACACTTTACCAACTGAAGCATACAGCACTCTTCACCTGACCAGGTTGTACTATCCCATACCAATGAATCACATTCCTGTAGATTGAGTTATCACACACATTGAGTCCCAAAACTGTCACTGTACAAGATTGTATCTACTGCCCTTTAGTCCATTAACTCAAATTGTTTCTCTGTTTTGAAATATCAGACAAACAAGTTTTTAATTCTTCATTGGGATTAAATAGCAAAGTAGTTAATTGTGTCTGTCATATAAAAGGTGAGAGAACCAAAAGATTATAGTTCAACACGAGTAATCACTTCTCATAATGAAACAAGCCTTCAAATTAGAATTGTGTGAAATTCTATTAGTATAATGCAGCCGTTCCAGAATGGTTCAAATTTTTGCAAATAAATTGATGCATAGTATTTTTTTAATATGCTCTCAAATGAGAACTTTCAGACACTTTGTCAGGTTGCTTTGTGCAAATCTAAAAATCTTGTGTATTTCAAAAAGAATTGACTTTCTTTATGGTAAAGCATCTAATTGTATTATATATGCAAGTAATCATTTTTTGTGAATATTTCTTCATGTTATATTGTTAAATAAAATTTGCATATACATATAATGCCTCAATCACAATAACAATTTATTTCTTAATTACACAAAACCCCAAATTCATCCTCCCGTTTGGTGGGCAGCTCTTTTCAAAGTGGTATCTGGGACCTGGGCTTATTCTATTTTATATGTCCACCATGTTTAACACTTGGATGAGTAATCACCATTATTTTTTGCATGGAACCAATGGGGTGGGGGAAATCTACATATTTCCTTGCTATATATTTTATGTTCAGCAAAGTAGGGATTAAAAAACTGCTTTTTTTCCTTATTTCATTAGGAAAATGTCCTGACATAACACGAGACGTAAAAGTATTCTCTAACAGGCTTGGAGGTCTAAAAATTACATCTGCAAATTTTTCATGAATTTTCTCCCTAGATTGTTAAAACCATGGACTCTTCCTTTTATTCTTCGAAGGACTCTCTAAAATATAGAATAAGCACATAAATATATGAAGATATTTAATTATCAGAAATATATCACATAGCACATAGAGCCAATATTAAGGGATCATATTGCAAATAGAAACTGCATTTCTATACATCCTCAGTCTGTAAAATCTATTTCCACAACCACTGACAATTTATTCCTTTTCACAAAGGGCTATATGAGATTACAAGAAATGTAATTGATTGGTGTTCTTTCAAATAATTTTCTTCTTTGTGCTGAACATGGGAAATTTATGAGGTTGAATGGTGTCCTCCCAAAATTTATGTCCACCTGGAACCTCACAATGTGACCTTATTTGGAAATAGGGTCTTTACAGATGTAATTAGTAAATTTAAGAAGCTGTCACACTATGTTAGGGTGGGCCCTAAATCAAATTACTTGTATTCTTAACAAGAAAGAAAAATCCAGACACCTAGACACACACAGGGAAGACAACCGTATGAAGACACACAGAGGAAAGAGTCTATCTGACAAGGGAGGTAGACAGTTACAAAGCAAGGAATGCCAAGACCTCAGCAACCATCAAAAGTTAGGAGAGAGATGTGGAATAGATTCTTCCTCAGAGTCTCCAGAAAGAACTTGCTGACACCTTGATTTTGGACTCTGGACTGCAAAACTGTGAAAGAAGAAATTTCTATAATTTTAAGTGACCCTGATTGTGGTAATTTGTTACAATAGCACCAGTAAAATAATACAGGAATATACCAACATTATATCTCAGGGTTACTTCAGTTGAATATCATCCTTTTTGTGGGCATTAGAGTCCCTTCAGGTGTGTCAACCTGTAATACTTTCACTTCTTACATTCAAGAGGCCGTAGACTAGAAAGTAACTATTACAGCATAAAAATCAAGAAAACTCACCTCTTTGCCCCAAAGAAACTTAGACCTAATTACTTTTATCAGCATTTACCTTTCACTCCTTAACTTCTCTCACTCACTTCATTTGTTTTGTCAACAGAGCAATCTGCTCTCCCCATGGTATAAGCGCAATGCCTTTTTCTACCCAGTCATCCAGTCCCACTTGTTTTTATTTAACACACCTTTGAAAAGAAGTTCATTGCTAATGCATCATAGAATCCTCCAAGGAGATTTAACAACAGAAACAAAAATTCTTTCAGAGCTATTTTATATTCTGAGAACTCTGCTACTTTTACAATAATCAGCCGAAAATTCTACTTATATCAAACTCTTACTGGTAGCCATGGATCAGGGGATCTTTTGGGGAACACAACTTCTGCTTTCATTTGCTCTTGATCAGGGCAATGAATAAAAAAATCTGGTGCATTGTAATGACTCAGAGAGCACCTGGAATAAATAGTATCGATTTACTAGACAGTGTAACAGAATGTTTTTAGCATTGCCTTTTCATAACAACATCGGGCTGATGTCTCCAAGGTTAAAAGTCATTTTAGAAGTAGAATCTGTATGAACGAAAGAATTTTATAGGTAAATGGAACTTTCAAGATCATTTTCAGTTAATACCTTCTTTTTACCACTAGTGATTTGTTCCACTTTAAATCAATGACACTCCAAGTGTAAGACAGATATTGAAATTTTCTATATTAAAAGAGGATAGCAAAGGCATATGTTATAGTAATCTATTTTACTCGTTATCTAAATAAACACATTTATGGTTCTTCTTGAAGTTCTTTATATCTCCTTGACCATAAACAGCTGATGTTCAATGAGTTATGGAAAAAGTGTTGATTAATTATGAAAACTTTATTGTGACAGAAAACTCTGTCAATGAGTCTAATATTACCACCACCACTATCCCAACCCTTTGCACCTTTAAAAATACCACCTTAAGGAAAATGCCTCTGAAAGAGCAAGAGTCATGCTTTCATGTTGGCTAATCCAGATATCTGTCTTTATCCTTTCCATCTTTTAATGTCTGCCAAAAGTACTATTTTGAAAAATCTCCCAATTCCCACCATGAACCCTGTTTTCTTATGTATTGAGATATCTGGTGATTGTATCTTTGCAATAATATGTTGGGGAATCTCTTCTCTATAAAATAGTTTTTATTTATTATGAACAAGAGAAAACACATGCTTTATTATACGAAAGCTAAGCCCTTTGAAGTGAATTTCAATTACTCAGAATATACTGTAAAATCCTTACTCAGACCTGCAAGAATCAGTACTTTATACTATATACTACAAGAGGGATAATAATTTATAGGGGAATCTAGGCTTTATACAATTAACTTAATCATAATTAATTTTTAAGTAACCTAAAAAGAATAGAATTATCCAAATGCACTCTCAGGAGTTGACAGCACTTCAAATGATCAAAAGAAAGAGATTTATCTCTGGCTTGTAATAGAGAAAAAATGGAAAAAAATCATGTAAAAATATGTAAATTTTTTTACTTCACCAGGAAAAGAGAACTAAGATTATAAATTGTATAAATTTCTGTGAATGTTTTTGAACTAAATGGCTATATATCTCAACTCTAAAAACCATTTTTCAGGCAGTGTACAAAAATATTTAATGAGGAATATAGTCATGGCATTTTATACATTTTTTTCTTTTCTTTTTTTTTGAGAAGGCAGTGGCATGATCATAGCTCACTGCAACCTCAAACTCCTGGGCTCAGGTGATCCTCCTGCCTGAGCCTCCTAAGTAGCTGAGACTACAGGCATGTGCCAAGATGCCCAGCTAATTTTTTTCTACTTTTAGTAGAAATGGGGGTCTCACTCTTGCTCAGGCTAGTCTCAAACTCCTGAACTCAAGCAATCCTCCTGCCTAGGCCTCGCAGAGTGCTAGGATTACAGGCATGAGCCAACACAACTGGGTTTTTTCTGTGAACAACTAATTGTACGTTTTATTTGGAATACATGTATCTCTTTAAATATCCTCCAATCACCACATCTTACATGGGTTTGTTGGTTTACTTTTGACCAGTAGTATGTCCACAGTGATAACACATCTTTCCAGGAGGAAAATGTTTCATTTCAGGGCAGGTAAGAGAATATTTGAAAGAAATATCGTATGAGAATTTATGTTAAAAGTAATCATATCACTAGACTACTAAAAAACGAAGCTAATCCTGTAGTCTTATGTGTTAAATAAAAGAAAATGCTAGTTAACTCTTTAAAATTTTTCCCTTAATACTGAACCTAAATTCTTTAGGCTGTTGATAACATAAGTAGTGCAAAGGCATTCCTAAGATAGAGTCAGACTAGTAAAAACGTTTGTGAACTGAGAGACATTTGAACCTATGTAAAAGGCTCCTATTCATAATATGAGTAACCATACTAAAATCAGCAAGAAAAAATATATAATATAGCAACAGAATGGTGTGCTAAAATGAGTTCCACCGCATGCCAAAGTTGGTGTCATGATAAGGAAGAATTTTAAATTAAAATACTGGCAACATGTCACCCAGGAATATCAAAGCACATAATACAGACTTTCCTAGCACCCTGTCATCATTCTGAAGTTCCTTCTACATTTTTTATGGTGTTCACAGCTCACACATTTGGATCAGTCAGTGAATACTGGACAGCCACAGGTCACACGACGCTGAACTGCGTGTTTCGGCCACAGAACTAGGAATGTGGCAAACCATTTCATAGTGGCCGTTTCAGTTACGTGATGTTTTGCATGGGAATGAATGGAGGATGTGTAAGAAAGCATCTGAAGTCAGCCTTTGCCTCTAGTCCCAGAATGTATCACAGAACATCAGCTGAAAATATCAATCTTAGGACTACCTCTGAAAAACTGGGCTTCTCAGCAACACATCTTTTTTAAAAAAAAATCTTAAAAAACCCTTTTTTTAAGACTTTGATCCATGTGGCCAAGAGGTACTCATGCCAGAGTTTAGATTTCCTTTCTCTCTGTATAAAATGTGATAGTTTTTTTAAGAAAAATAAATTTTGGAAGTTATTTCAACCACCTAATAATGTATTCTCATATTATACGTAATATGATACAGGACGATACAGTGAAAGAATAGGAAGATTTAGTAACCACCTCATCAGAAAATAATAATCATTAAGGTATCACAAAGTGTATTGTACACTTTTGTTACAAAAACAATCTTTGTAGGTTTTTATCACCTATCTATATATATTCACTTCTTTCTTTCCTATGAGATAATATTTTTAAGTCACTCATATGTTCCAATGTTTTTTCACCATACATGATAAGAAGCAAATAATAGAATCAGAAAATAGTTTATAATGGTGGATCTGTAGCTTTCTACTTTTGTTTATAAAAATTAACATGACTTTTGTCAGTTTGTGAAATATGTCAGCTAAAAATTTAAATTAGTCATCACAAATAGAGTAAATTGATTTAAGGTTTTTATTGTTTCCTTCTTAGTGACTTTGGTAAGGATTAGAGCCTAGTGGTGGTATGTAATCAACTGCAGAAAAATCCAAATGAAACATGAAATCCACTATTATGTTACAGCTGCATATCATTTATTAGTTCTGAGCTCCTGAAAATAAGATCTGTTTCTGAGGCCATTTGATAACTTCCACAATGCAACCTGTGTACCATTTAAAGTCCTACTAAGAAACAAAGTATTTCCATAGGTTGTTATTAATATCTAAGTGCCAATTAAAGTGTGTTATAAATAGCTTATCATGATCATTATATTTATTTTCTCCTATGAAATGCTCTGGTGTTATAGTTCCTTTTGGAATTATCCATTTTAGGCAAGTTTGTCTTCAGTGTTATAGTAGAAATTTACTTAAATGAAATACTTATGAGAACCCTCTTTTAACTGGTATTTTTATTGCATTTTTCTCTTAGGATGCAGATAAACATTGGGAGAAAAATTTAGATTTAAATATTTAATTTAAATAGGTCTCCTATTCAGATTCTGCTTTATTGCCTACTTTCTACATCTGCATTTCTGTAAGGTGGGGTAATTGTGATAATTGTGGTAGTTACTGCAAAAACCCTAGTCTGGATAGGCTCAGTGGGGTTCTATACCCGGGGAATCACAAGGCCAGAATCAAGGGGTGAGCTGGGATGACCTGTTGGCTCTGGGAAAGAATCTGCTTCCAAGCTCACAGAGCTGTGGCAGAATTTGGTTTTTTATGGCTCTAGAAGTCCCCATTTTCTTGCTGCCAAAGCCAAGGGGCTGACCTCACACTTTGGAGACCACCCACATTCCTTCTCACATAGCCCATTCTAATTTTAAACCAGCAATGGGGAATTCA
Organism: Lemur catta; assembly: GCF_020740605.2. Taxonomy (NCBI): domain Eukaryota; kingdom Metazoa; phylum Chordata; class Mammalia; order Primates; family Lemuridae; genus Lemur; species Lemur catta. Next base: position 12,092,174 of record NC_059146.1, read on the forward strand.
AGGCCTTCTTATGTTTTCAATCTCTCTGTTTTTCCCTTCAACTGAACAGAAAAAAACTCTCCTCTTAAAGGACCTCAAGTGATTAGATTAGACCCACCCAGATAATTTAAGACAATCTCCTTGATTTTTAAGGTCAACTGATTAGTAATCTTAATTACATTTGCAGAGTCCTTTTTTCCCTGTACCCTAAGATATTTAAGGGTGTGATGACTCATCGTGGATGATTAAGGAGGTAAATCTTTGTGGGGGGAGGTGGAAAGTTATTCTTAGAATTATTCCTACCACAAATTCTCTGTTGTGAGAAATGATATATTAGATTTCTATCACTGACACAACCAATTATCACAAGTTTAGTGTTTTAAAATGCCAATGCACTGTATCACAGTTCTACAGATTAGAAGTTTGACAAGGGTTTCACTGGGCTAAAATCAAAGTGGTGGCAGAGTTATGATTCCTCCGCAGGGCCCTGGGGGAGAAGATCTTTCCTTGCCTTTTCCAGATCCTCAAGGCCACCCACATTCCTTGGCTCTGGCTCTTTCCCTCCATCTTCAAAGCCAGAAAATTTGCCTCTCTCTGATCATGCTTTTGTCATATCTCCCACTCTTTCTGACTACAACTGGGAAAGTTTTTCTGATTTAAGGATCCATGTGGCTAGATGGGGCCCATCCTATTAATTCAGGATAATCTCTCCATTTCAAGGCCCTTAATGTAATCACATCACAAATTCTATTTTGTAATGTAAATTAACATATTCACAGATTCTGGGAATTAGGATGTAGACATCTTTGGGAGGAAGGAAAGAGCACTATTCCGCCCACCAAAAATGATGTTGATTGCAGGTAAATTTTAATACAAGATCTTAAGTCATAAATGAAATCAAATTATATTTATTACCAAATTTTTGATTTCTCATTACCAATACAAAATATTCATATTTAAAAGGATTTTAAATAGTGTTAATGACTTTCAGAGTTAACTAAAATAAGTAATTAGAAAAGCCGCTTTTCCAGTATCATTGCTTATATGCTCCTGTGTTCCCACCAAAGATTGACTCTCTTTGAACTTGGAATCTGATAGTTTCAAATAATTCCCCTCACTGCAGTTTTAAGGTCTGTCATAACCAACATCTGAAATTTGAATTAGTCATTCAAGGTATCCCCTCTTTACTTCTTGACTGCCTTTTTCATTATTCACAATAATTCTGAAAATTCCCCTTTCTGTGTCTCAATAGTGCATTCAAGAATCAAGCCGTGATTTAACAGAGAGCATGCTAGAACCAAAAATTATTTTTTAACGCTGACACTCCACAGACTTCCTTACAAACTCTTACATCAAACTCACATCCCATATAAAGAGTTCACAGCCAGTCAGAAATGAAATAAAGCATTACACTTGTCATGCTTTTCTAGGTGGCAGGAATTTGAGCATAGTTGAAAGTTAAAGCCCATCTGGCTTGCACTTGAAGTTGTACTTCCTCTAAATTCACAGGGATCTCTCTCTCCCTTGAATTCCTCCAAATGTCCTGTCATTTTCACTTATTCAGTTCTTGTTCTTTAGTGGCTCACTTTTAGCTACCTGTTACATTGATGTCTTCCCTTTTCTATTACACTGTACACCTTTATCCTCTTTTATGATGGCCCCCCAGTAATCCCAGATTGTTAATCCCTTTGAGTGAGTGCTCGGTGGTTTTTTTGACTAATTAATTGAAAGCCCATGCATGCAAAAGCTACTGATAACTCATATAATTTAAACTATTGAAATTCTAATGTGTAATGATGGCAGTATATCCGACTGCCAACATTTAATAGGCTTAATAGAATCAGTGAGAAATTTTGAATCAGTTCTTTCCAATTTTGATTACACCAGGCATCTTTTGCACAGGGTCTTAACATTGGGTTATTTTGTGGGGAAGCAGCTTAATGGCATTTGTATGTGCTTCTTGTATTAAATAAAGGAGTGATAATCAGGCTTAAAAAATAATGACTTGTTTTGCTCATTAGCTGAATGAATGTGGAAATGACTCATCAGTTCATAAATTTGTCATAATGCTGTCTTTAGTGTCATCAAGCAGTAAAAACCAGATTAGCAGAGTCCTAGCAGGAGGCTCAAAAGATTATAGAAAGTTGCTGTTAAAATTGACTTGACAACATTTTAAGTTTGTTTTTCTTTGGCAAAACAATGTAGTCAGCCAATTGCTGAATTCTCAGCACACTATTTGCTTCTTCTTGAATTATATCCCATTTGTAGAAACATGATGCATTTTTGTTCTACATGGACAGGACAGAAGGTTTACCAGCTTGAACTGGTTTTTCTGTGAAAAACTGTCCGGCACCCCACTGATGCTAAATGTGCCATTAACCTTCTACCTGGGGTGTTTATTACCTTAACTTAGACAATATTCACAAATGTCCTTATCAACATAATGAGGTCAAGGCAGCAATCAATGTCTGCTGTGTTGTCTCTTCTTTCTTGAAAGTGCAACTGCTTTTTAAATCAAAATCTATCATCTAGGTTAAAAAGAGACACAGAGATAAAGAGCTTCGTTGTACCAAAAGATCAGTACTCATCTTTCTCACAAAAGAGGTGCAAAAGTTGGGTGACCATATAATATTTCATCCAAGGGCACCTTTTTAGAACAAAATGGGGGCACTACTGACAGTTACTCGGGAACAGCTACACACAAACAGGGACTCTCTTGGGCAAAACAGGATCTGTGTTTACCCTACGTGAAAGGCACATCAAAGACAGGATTTTCTCCTTTGAAGTTTGAGGATCTTTAGAAGTTTCAAATCAGAGTTTCTATTAAAACTTTGAGCCTAATGGACCTCCTGACACCTATCCACATTGGTACATATTGTTTTTAAAAATTCTAGAAGTTTCCGTTGGCACAAAAATAATCAAAGTAAATAACTTGGAAAGATGAACTTAACCTTATGGATTTTTCCTTTTCTTTTTCTTCTTTTTAAGTTACCATCAATTTAAAAACTTTAGCTTCTCTGCCTGAATTTGCAAGAGGTATCTCAAAGACTAGGAATATTTCCACATCATAACTTCATGTCAGTTAAGTGGGTAAGACATCATCTTTCGCCACTTGGGACTCTCCATGATTTCATTTTGAAAGCAAAATTATTTGATCTACATGTATTTAGAAAAAAAATAGTTTCCATTTCAGTTTAAAAACACTTTGTCCTTGCTTTGTATCTTGATTTGGGCATTGGCAGCATGGGGATTATGTACACAATTTGCCAAAACTCTTCAAAGTGTACAATAAAGATCTGTGTCTTGATTATATATAATTACACCTTATTTAAAAACATTCGCTGCCCTGCCCTATATCAGTTAGTCGCTAACAAATATTTTGGATCTACTGTGTGTTTTAATTTCTGTGCCAGACTTTATTCTAGGCACTGGGGATGCAGCAGAAGGCCTGGGAGTCAAAGACCTTGCTTCAAGGAACTTACATTCTAGTGGGATAAAAGAAAATAAACACAATGGAAATAAGTAAATAAGATACCACCTAGTAATTAATACTGTGGAGAAAATCCCTGAAGAGTTGACATTAGAATGAAGAGCTTCAGGAAGTGAAATGGAAACGTTGCATGCAATAGGATATCGGGGCCCTTGGAAATGGTAATATATCTAGCATTTTAAAAGGACAAAAAATAGACTGGGACAAAGAGAGTGAAAGAAGATGAGCTTGGAGAGATGGACAGGAACCAAATCCCCTATGGTTGGGCACGGGTCTACAATTCAGTGACTTAAAATGAGGAGTCTATAATTTAGTGAATTTAACTACAGTTTTTTTATAGCTACTGCCCTGATATTTACATATAAACAAAATTTGTATCTCATGATTTCTTTAAATATAATTTTTTTCTCAAAAAAAGCTATAATAATAGAAAACTAGTAAGCTTATGCTTTTTATAATAATACAGAGTTCAAATCAGGATAAAAAGAGTCACAAATAAATAGTTACTATGGTTTTGTTGCCTTATTTTCATTTTTTTACCCTCTCATTTGAAGCTAATAGTATCATTTTATGGACAGTCTCCTTCTCAAACCCCCAGGAATCATGGATTCATGAGGTACATATGGATCCAGGATGCACACACCTTATAAAACCACTTTATTGCGTCAGCCTTTCCATGATAATTAAAATGGACCCTAGAGAACAATAAAATATATTTATCATTAAAAGGAGACAATAAGACATGACTTGCAGGTGACTTATGTTACCTACATGATTATTTTAGAGGACAGATGTTACATCAAAGTTAAACAATATTTTTCCCTCGACATCAGCATTTTAATAACATTTATTCCTGTAATATTCAGTACATTTGAAAGAACAAAAAGTAACAACAGAATAGACTGTGTTTTGTTATTTTTGTTTTGTTTTGCTGTGTTTCTCAATGTGGCATGAACTGCCAGTCTAATTTTAAAATGAAGGTTTAAAAACTGAATATTTATCAGCTCATTTTAGGAAAATGATAATACCATATTTCCTTCTTCAAAAATAGTCAATGTTTCAATGCCTGTGCCTATTACAGATGTTCAGCTGGGCACGTCAATATGTTATTACCTCGCTAACAGCATCAACACAGATGTAATACGGCAATCTTTGTTGAATGATTGAATGAATGAATACGGCAAGAGAAAATGTGTGTATCTGAAAGGGCTTGTACTTTGGGTAGGTCTGTTTACCAGTGTGGGTAGGAACTGACTCTGCAAGTGAAGGTACAGCAAATCGTGTTGTGGGATTACAGTGATGATAAATAATTTTCAATGCAAATGTTCCACAAAGGAGGTTAATGTTGTTCTATTTGCTTTTTAGATTTTACCATTTTGGGCTGCCAAAACTACTTGAAGCCTCACAGGATCCTGTTTGTGTTAAGCCAATGAAAATTTGATGATCCATCCAAATATATAGAGATGTCGCTTTAATGTTGCTATCATTACTGGAGCTGTCCTCTACACAGAAATTCTTAGGCACTAGTGGTAAATGACAGATGTGTTAATTAAGATACTGAGGCAAAGCCAAGGTTGATGTTCTAATGAACAGGTCATTAACTTTGGTAATGACCAATTTGAGAAGATGATTGTTATTACAAACTATATTCCATGAGTTATGAGTGCAACAGTATAACTTTGAAGTACAACCAATGGTCAGATTATAATAGGAAGTATTCTAAAACAATGGATATTTCTCATATGTCACCTTGCCAATTTATCACCTAACACATTTGCAAAATGTGATTTTATATAAAGCAAAACTTATTAAATTCTTAATTAAATTCAAAGAAATAATTGGCCTTTTCTTTAAGAGTCAAATAGAAAGCTTTGTCAATGATAATTTTAAGATTCTGCCTAAAGTAAACTTGTTATTATATTAGCAATTCTTTCCAGAGCCTACAAATGATGTTTAAACAGGGTGAAGAAATGTAGTAGAAATTAGAAATGCATCAGAAATATGTTGGAAAGGAACTTATGAATAAATTTGTCCTCTCCTTGAACTAACGTTAAGAGTTCCCTCTACAATATCTATATTAAATGGTTCTTTAAAAGTTTTCTGCTCAAACCTCAAACATCAGCATTTTTCTTCCTCATAAGAGAATCTATTCCATCTGAAACAGCTCTTCTGGCTATAAATTTCTCTCTGATTGAGAACTAATTTCTACAGAAAAGGTGAATAATGTTTGTTTCATAAAACATAAATTTAAAAGCCTGGAAATATTTTATGCCTTTTCTAAATTTTCTCTTTTCTAATTAAATATGCTATGTAATCATTTTGAAACTTGCTGTCATTTCTCATGTGATGTGGCTTGCAGATTCCTCACTGTGGCAGCTCCTTTTTCCTGGTTAGCACAACGAACTTTTCAAACTCTGTTTTGCCTTGTTTCCTCCTACTTTAGAAGCTAGAAAAGCTAAATGTCCACTTACCCACCTAACCTTGCAACTGGAAGTGACCATACTTAGTCACACTATGCAAAGAGATGTAAGCAAAAGTCTACTGAGAGCTTCTGGGAAACACACACTTCCTTAAAACAAGCTCAATCATACATTCTCTCCCATTCCTTCTTTCTTGCATATGAACAGATACCTGTATCTGAAGGTACTTTGTTGCTTGTATAAGGACAAAGTACCAATATGTCTTGCATAAGGACAAAGTAGCAATATGCTAACCATGGCATACCAGATACCCTAGATCCTTGGAAATATTGTGGAGTGAATGAGACCATGTAAACAACCTCAAAATGTGATAATATGTGAGGAAAACATCTATATATATATAGAAGAGACTGCATTGAGTTTTAAATCCATTTCATGGGGTAAATTTCCCCTTTGGCGCTTCCTCTTGGCTTCTCTCCAGTCTTTATTCACCCACAAGGGGAGAAGTTATCCACTGTCATCAACCACAAGGCACTGTCCTTATACCAAATGTGGACTGGCCTAACTATGTAGATAGCATGTCCTGCCAACATCTCCCTTTCCATCCTTTGTAATCTCACAGTGCCTTTCCCAAATTGAAGTAATGATCTTAAAAATCTATCCCAGTTCTATATCACTGTAAATCACCCACTGCAGGTGTTTGCAGACTCTCCTAAACTTTCAGACTCACATGACCACCACTGGCATCAGCGGACTCAGAAAGACACAGGATGGGAGTGAAGCATGCCAGCCTTGCAGTACTGGGCACTCCTCTTTGGAATCCTTGTAGCAATCCAGCTACCAGTTCTGGATGCCATTAGACACTGTCCTTATAAGGTGGGGGCAGGAGCTACTCTTGCTTAAAAGCTTCCTCTGTAGGGCTTTTCTAGAAAGAAGTTAAAATGTGGATAATTGAGCCTTTTGAAAAATTGCTTGGGAACCACATAGTTCGATCTATTCTTTTTTACATGAGAAAAATAAGGCACAAAGACATTAAAGGGCTTTCCCAAGAACACAAGGTCACTGAAAGACAAGTGCTAGACTAGAATGCAAGTCTCCTAACTCCCAGTCCAATGTTCTAGATAATAGTGTTTCTTCAGGTTTAGTGAATAATTTTGTTATTTTTGCTTTAATTTGGTTGGTCAGTTATTTTTTTTCTATACCCTCTGTATTGAAAGTCAAAAATATAAACATATTAAATTGACCTCCGTGTTTATAAAAATGTACCTGTTGATTTTGTGTTAGAATTTTAATATTAAAAGAAAATAAAAAGGAATGTCCAGATGTTATTAACCCTTTATAATTTACTGAAATTAAAGAGAATGAAGTCACATATATGCTTATAACATATATTAATTAAAAAATCACTCTTTTAAACACATTTTGCATTCTATTTGTAAAACAATATTCTGATTTCAAATAGCAAAATTTCATACAATATAGCAATCACTACAAATTTTATCTTTGGTAGTATCATTACTCAAAATAGAAAACTTGCACCCATATCTGATTATAGGCAAGAATTGAAAAGAATAAGCACTCATATGTGTGTCAGTGTAGTAAGGTATAGTCAAAAGGACTGAGGACAGCAATTATTAATAAGTATAATTATATTTATTATCACCTATTGAATGCTTACTATGTACTAAGAACCACTGGAAGATCTTTACTTGCATGAAACTATTTAATCCTCACAAATAGTTAAAATTATGTCCCTCATTTTACAGGTGAAGAAAAGTGCACACACAAAAAAACGATTAGCTGATCCAATGTCACATAACTAGTAATTGGTAGAGACAAGATAGAAATAAAATGCTTTGATTGTATCAACAAAAAAAGCATATTCTTCATATTCCTACAACACAGCATCACCACTGACTCAGACAAATGTATTTTAATGAAAACCATTTCTAATTAGATGATTTCAGCGCTGCTATTAGAGCTGTGTTTCTGATATGTTTCATATCTATTAAAATGACAGACAAGAATACATGCTGATAACAAATGGGATAGCAGAATGTTGGCAACAAAATTAGATTCATGCTTCCAAGATACTTAAAAATGTGGTCTTTGGTTTATTTTCAAACAGTATTAGATGTAATTCAATAAAAGTGGCCTGTTTTCTTGAAGGCACCATGGCATATATAAAACACCATAGCAGCAAAAATTCCACATTTAACAGGTTATATTCTTTATTTTCCTTATTATTTCCGTGTCTATGCAATTTCAGATCAATGTTAAAAGTGAAACTTTTCCATCAGTTAACCAGTGGCTTTTTTGACGTGATTCCAAAATATTAGTGTGTACAATTATTAAGCTAAATTGTCCATTTTAATTAAACTGGTTCAATATTTTGTATTATGGAATTTGTGTGTCTATGTAAAACTTGTCAGTATCAGTGGAAAATATTGGCTAATTTATTCCAAAAATAAAAGATGCTCTTTTGGATGATATGGAAAATATTTAAAAAATCAATTAAAAATCATCTCTTCATCTTTTGACTAATACTACTATATAAGACAGAGAAAATCTGTATTAATGTTCATGATAACATAAAATACAATTTCTAAAAGAGTGGTACTATGTGCAAAAGAAATTAAGATGTAAAGATTAATTTTGATTTATGTAAAAGACTTTTTTTGGTAAAAAAAAAATGTGTAATTTAAAATGATTTTCGCTGTTCTTGTATAACAGAAAAGATTTTCATAAGAAGAAATGGAAGGATAATATGATGTTGAAATGAGGAGAAATGAATACATAGTAAGTGAAGCAGAGTAGTGAAAGATAAAGTTGGCAAAATATATTAGTAAAAATAAGAAATGTTTATTTGTAATAGAATAAGGTTATTGGAACTATGTCTTATTTATAGAATTAAGTCATGTTTTTTCATTGTGCCATTTAGTAGATCAACTGGAAAATGAGATTACTGTGCAAAATAATCCAACGGGAAGTAGCTAGAGACTAACCATAGTGGTAGCAGAAGAAATGAAAGATTAACATGATAGGTTCATGTATATATTTGTGTGAGTGGTGATAAAAGTACAGCTATAAAAGCTTCTTACAAAGGATGAATCCATGGAACTTATTATTTGTTAAAATTACTATGGGATAGAAAGTGTTAGACACAGAGGTAAATGTTAACAGTAATATTTGGCAGGTCAGCTCCTGGTTTCTATAAATGCTGGTGCCATGCTTAACAAGGATCAGGTAGATATCAGCATGAATTTAAATTGAATGCCTCTTTTATTGAGAAATGGCGAGTTTTATTTTTTACATATTTAATGCATCCTGGTAGAAATGTCATATAAGCAATATGAATTATAAATCTAGATTTTTGAAAGGAGGTTAATGCTAAGTACACAAAAGTGGAGCCATTCTCATAGAGAAAAAACCTGAAATGATGTTAATGGATAAAATTTTAAAGACTTCATATTGAGAGAAAAACAAAAGGAAGAAAATAACTTTATAAAACATCTGCATTAGGGAATGGGGACGAAAATAATGCATTTTTGATGAAGGGAAAAAAAGTTACTTAAAGTTGGAAGGAGCTTATCTAAAAGATGTATTAAAAAACAATAAAAAATAAAAATGGAAGGAGCATCAATAATGTCTGAGAAAATAAAGGAAGTAAAATACACCATCTAGCTCCGAATTACTAGAACTACGCAGGCTCTCAGATCCCACCCAATCTAAGGAAAATGGATTCTAGAGAAGAGCTCTAATCCCTGTGGGAAACCAAATTTAACTGAGAAATGATGTTATAGATCATTCTTAGAAAAGCAGGCATGGAATAGAGTGGCAGTAAGTCATAACAAAATGAATTGTTGAGCAGCAATGAGAATCCACTGGCGGTTAAATACTGTGCTGGTATATACTTATCACCATTTACCAAGAATTGGTAAAGCAAGCAGGGATTCTTATTTAAGTTTGGAACAAATATGGTATATTAGAAAGTCAAGGAGGCCAGTTGTTCTAGCTACTACATGAGGATAATCTAAGTTAAGAATCAGGAAAGATCAGAAAGAAGAAAATCAACTGCAACACAAAACAGATCATGGTAGAAGAAATACTTTTGTTAGAAGTAAGTAGTGGAAGAGATAGAAGAATATGAGGTTGTGATTAAAGAGGAAAGATAATAGCTTTAAAGATATGGACGGATCCCAAGCGAAAGTGAGAATCGCTTGAGGTGGCGGTGTTGGTGGGTGGCAGATATGGAGGAGAGATGAGACACAAATGGTGAGGATCCAGGGAGATGTCAGACTGGTAGGGTTTTAACTTGGATCGCAAAGTCACTAAGCAGAGGATTGGATGGGGATAGTGATAGTTGACTCCTGGTTTCAGAACTCATTGAGGTACATAACTTGGAAGATTAAAATAAAAGCTTTGTTAAGATTTATTAATAGGCTTGCTTGAACATAGCAAAGAGGAGAAAGTGCATACTGGAAGGGCAATTTTCAATTCATGAAAATTTGTACTAGCATATGTCAGAACATAGTCATATCCTCTGACTTGGCACCATTAAGGAACATTATCCTTGTTCAATTCCTTCTTCCTTGTAAAAAAAAAAAAAAATACACACACACACACACACACACACACACACACACACACACATATGGTAGTTTAGCTGTCCCAGGTCTGTATTTTGAAAACTTCTACTCCATTAACTTTTCCTCCTTTATCTCCTCTCCACTTTCCAATTCTTAATTCTTTAAATACTATTAAGAATGAATACCATGGGCCATGGGATAAAAGGTAGACATTATTCTAGAGTTAGAGATAATCACATTGAGGAATAGGAAACAATGTTATTCAGGAGAGAAGGTATTGTTTAGTGATGATAGTGAATAAATCTATACTCATGAAGTAGTGGAAGAATTCAATAATTTTATCAGACCCGCCCCTGAATACGTGAGTTGAGGCAATTGGAGGAAAGGGCAGGTCTTTCTGGAAAGGAAGAAAGCTCTCTTCTAAAGATTGAAGGGAAGTTGAAGTGATAAAAAAAAATGATAAAATAAAAGGACCAGGATGTGAGGGAACGATTCGCCACAGAATTGGACATCCAAAGATCATAGTCAAAGGGGTTGATAGATATGAGAGCATTTGGAGCTGGGTTTGAAGAATGATAAACCTGAGGTCAAAGTAGTGCAGAACATGGATGGAAAAATTAACATTCAGAGCATGTTTGACCCCAGAGCCATGGTCACGTGTAACCTGGAGCAGAAATGTCCAGAGTGGGCCTCAATAAATGTAGAACACTATCAAAGGGCGACCAGAAAGAGTAAAAAGAAAACCCTAGAAAACACCCAAAGCCAAATATAACCTCAAAATAGTGGGGAAGCAACACAAAATCGTATTATAGAAAACTTTCCTTATCTAAATAAATCAGGTAATAGATGTGCAGTTCTTGATCGTGATCAGCTAATGACATTCATTAGGGCAAATCAGTAAAAATGCAACCAGATGTTTCACTCACTTCTACTGAAATTAATTCAGTTCAACTAACAGGTTCTTTCAGATGAAAAGCTTAGTATTGAACCAACGGTTTATATTTTGGATTCATATTTAATTTTCAGATGTTTTGATAATTACTCTTTAGGAATAATGTAATATGTCTTGCCATCTCCAATTGTTCTTAGATTATACTGAGTGTTCTCACCCCCTTCCTCTTTTACATTAGAGATTTGAAATATGTTTTAAATGTTTTTTATGAATTTGTCTTGTCAGCCTGTCACAAATTAATTCCTTTCCCACTTTTCTTTCTGAATCTAATTCTCTATTGCACAGTATAGCTCATTTCTTAAGGGACTTGAAACAAAAAAGAGCAATTAATTTGTGTGGAATTTAAATGTTACTCTTCTAGATGAACTTGTTTTTTATAATTTGAAACTAATGATTCTCAGGGATTTAAATTTCTCTGTGGGAGTCAGTTACATATTAAGTTACCTTATCTCTTTCACACCATTGGATCATTTTTCTGGAGCCAAAATTACTGTACGGTAACTTTCACCATAGGAGAATTTTGCTTTTTTTTGTAATTAGTTCTCAGTTATTGACCACCCTTTAGCCACTGATTTTTATGACTATCAAATTATTTTTACATAATTTATAATAAAATCAAAGTTTCTGTATTATTTCTCCTTTTACAATATCCCCAAATATAGTTTTATAGAAATATAACATTTCTCCAAACTTTCTAAATTTAAAGAATTCTTCTTTATCATCATAATCATTATTATTTTACTGTCCCTCTCTTGGGATGAAAATAGTCATGGCTGATGATTTGCCTATTTCACTAACTCTTTTGAAATCCCAACATATCTTAACCCTTTCCCAAAGCCAGAACTTCATTAAATATAATAAATGAATAGGTAAAACCTAAAATCACCTGTACAGTCTGAGATGAGAGGGGAATCTCTGAAAAAATACACCCTTCTTTGATTGTCCTTCTCAGCCTTGCCATTGCTTGAGTCTGTGAAACTCCTCTCCTTTAGGTTCAGGCAAATCTACATGATCACCCCACTTCCACTGGGAAAACAAACAGCTAATGCTGCCGGTGGTGACTAGGAAAGTGACAATGGGGTGTGGATAGTCCAAGATCAAAGTGCCTACAAGGTAGGTTTCATCCTGAGGCCTCTTCTCTTGGGTTGCAGGTGGCTGCCATCTCACTGTGTGTTCACATGATCTCTTGTGATGTCTCTCTCTTCCTCTTTTTATAAGGGCACTAATCCCTTCGAGAGGGCTATACTTTCATGACCTCATTTGACCTTAATTACCTTCCAAAAGCCCCATCTCTAAATACTATCACATGTGGGTTGGGGCTTTAACATAGAAATTTTGAAGAAATGTAAATCAGACCCTGGTATTATTGATTTGATAAATATAATGTTTTTATCAAAAATACTTATTAGTACTATCTTGCTTCAAACTTAACTTTGCTATTATTGAAATGAAGAACAGAATTCAACACTAACCTTGAAATTTAAACTGAGTCTCAGAGGGGTAAGACTGTTCATCCTAGTCTTCCTACAATTTCATTTATACAAATGACTGGAAAAATGTAAACACATTAAAAAAAGAAATGAACATACAGCAAGCAGCCAGAACAATCCAAAAGGGTTTGGGGAGGCTTTGTAAACACAGTTATATGATGACAAAGTATGTTTTGACAGATGTGTAATATGCTATTTGGCCTACAGAAGATATCTGTGGTCATTTCAAAAAAACAATTAGAAGGCATCAGAGAGAACTGCAGCATTAAAAAAGGAGATGAATCATATAGCAGCTAAATAACCTTTGCTGACTTTTAGAACATATTATAAAATGTTTCATTTAATGTCCAACACATATAATTTTGTTCTAAGTATTCTTTATTTTTAATCATAATAATCAGGGATGATTTTTTAAAATAGTTAATGGGTATAGTCCAGCCATTGGCCACCCAGAACACATTGAAAAAGAATTCCATAGGCCCTGCTATGCCAGTGAATCCCATAGTTACTGGATTACGCTGAGGAGTGTGGGGGAGGGAGGATAGTGGCCGCTAAGAAAGAGAAGGAACTTCAGAGAGGTAGGGAGTGGAGTTTTAGTAACCAGTATGAAATTATTTAAACATTGTAACTGTACCAGCATTTACCAGCTAAATATCAGCCCTGGTAATAATTTAGTAGTAACCGAAAGGCTACTTTGCATATATATATGCTTTCTTCTAAGACAGTCAAAATATAATATGTATATTGACAATAATTTGTTATACACATAATTTGTTTTTAAAAAGTAATGTATTTTAGCACTTTATAACTGAAAAAAAGGAATTTGGAATTAATTTCATCTAAATTGTTACCTTTTTAAGTGTGGTTTAATATAAAAATTGACAGATGAATTATATAAATGTGTATGACTACTACATATATATAGCGTATGACATATGCATATATACATACACATATTTGATTTAAATCAAATTGTCTTCCCCACATTGGTTTCTACCTATGTAACTTTCAGAGAGAAAATACTCAGGTTTGTCACTTTTCATTTCCTATTTTCATTTTCAATAATTTCTCATTTAAAACTAGTCAGAACCTGCTGGAAGAAAAAAATAAATCCGAATGCATTTATTAGTATGTTGTACAGGAAAGCAGTACAGTGAACACTATTTTAAAGTTTCTCAAATTTAAAATATGTCAATAGAATTTTATCAGTGACAGTATAATACTGTGAAAACATAAGAAGAGAAAACAAGGTTTTGTCTAAGCAAGAAAAGGCAAGATATAGCAGAAATGATATTTGCTTAACAACATTCTTAGTAATTGAAACACCAAAACAAGCGAAAAATACGTGAGGATGAAAAGTGGCTTTCCACAGATAAAATTCTATTTCATATTTCAAAATGCAGAATATTATTTTTAAAGAATTACAAATAAATACAAAAATTCTGGGTCATGATATAGAGCCGTAACATAGACTTTGGGTCACATTATATATTTTGTTCCTGTCTCTCAGAACCCCAGATGTCCTCATTTATTTCATCAAAATAATTAAAATGGAAGAATCTGAATGCACAGGCTAATCTGTGGAATGAAGCAAGATTTTTCTTTTCTACCATTTCTTGTTTTCTTTCATTGTCAATCAGTGCCTGGATTCTGTGCTGGTCTAAATGTTCTAAATATTAATGCATCCAGTTTATTGATTATGCAATGTGTACAATGCAATTAAATGCAACTATATTTTTACCTCCAATTCCCTTTCAATTTTATTCAGTGGAGGTAATCTTCCCTTGGACTAAAATAGAAATCAGGTTCAATGTCATGACTTTTATTCCAACTCTTAGGTAATGGAAAGTTAAAGTTCCAGCCAACTCTAGGTCACAAAGAAGTCTCAGTCCAAGAATTCTAACATTAGATATTAATCCATGCTTCGATTTCCATTCAAAGGTAAGACTTCTCTTCACTCCACCCCTTGATCCTGTAAACAATGCCTGTGTTAGGAGAAGAGATGCAGTCAACTTCAGCTCTTACCCCACTAACTTCCTTCTCCTTCAGTAGGTTATATTTAGAACCCACCACAGTCAAACCAGGGTGAAAGAGTGAAAATAGGGAAGACGTTTCTAAGCTGGATGAGTGCTTTCGAGCTTTCTAGGCTTTCGCATCAGGGACTTTTGTGGATCCTTTCAAAAGTCCAATTACTGACATCTTTCATTTGCTATCTCATGTCACAGGCAAAGTACCGACTTACCAACCTACCCATGTCGACTCTGTTGCTCTTTCCCTGGTTCACTGTTTGTATCATATAATAATAGTTAAGATTATGAATTTGGATGTTGAATAACCTTGGTCTTAAATCTTGCATCTCTTACTTGCCAACTAGAATCCTTATGCAAATCAATTTACTAAGCTTCAGGGTGTGTGTGAGTGTGTGTGAATGTGTTAGGTATTTTCCATCAATACTAAACACTAAACTCTTCCCTCAGGGACTGGTAGCCTAGCAAATAAATTCTTCAGGCAGACTCACCATCAGGAATCAAGTTCACACTCCAATCAATGAGAGAAATTGTACAAGAATTTGAAGGTGGGAGAGAAGCAGAAGCTATTACTCTGTTCTAACCATAGCAGGTTTATGTGGGCGCAAAATGTGCTTATAAAGTGTTGAGTAGTTTCTAGGAGAACTTCTTAACCTGCTTTTGTATAGCAGGCAATAGAGACCATCAGCTTTCTCCTATTATTTCAATAATTCCTAATTCCCTCAAATCCAGTAGTGATTCTCTTCTGACTTTACTCCCCAGTCCTATGAACGTTTTGTTAAGTATATTCTATTAAACCCCTTCCTGCTAAAATATCTAAATAGTTTCTTTCCTTTAAAAAAATGTGTATCTCACAGGATTATAGTAAGAAATATATGACATCAAGAATTTAGCATAATATTGTTATCAGCACTATTTTGAATATTATTTTCACTATTTTGAATGCCCTTTCCTCACTCCAACCTCTCTGACCAGATCTGGAGTTTAAGTACTACACATCTCATAACCAGCCACTGTGCCTCCGAGAAAGAAGCTGACCTCTCAAACTCAAGATTTCCAAGAGTAGACCCATCATCTGCAACTGAAACCATCTTGAAAGAGCGCCATTTCAAACACTGGACGTGAAGTTTCAGAATTATCTTTGACTAGTTTCTCTAACCTATCACATTCAATCAGTTAAGTTCACTCTCTCCGCAGCATAATTTTCATATACTTGTCTCCATTTCTGAGGGCACTTCCATAATGCAGAAATTGTTGCTGCCCAGCCAGGGTCATTTGCCCACCGCACAGAGAAAAGCCAATGTACTGAGACAGCTGGGGTTGCGATGGAGAAAGAGTTTAATAATTCCACATAGTGCTAAGCGGGGAGATGGGATAAAGTTTCTCAAATCCGCCTCCCCGAGAATTTGGGAGACAAAGTTTTTAAGGATAGTTTGGTAGGCAAGGGATTAGGCAATTAATTTGTTAATTGGGACAAAATTATAGAGATATAGAAATCATCTTCTTGTGTTACTCCAGTCCCTGGGGTCACAATTCCAGCTGAATTGGTTTCTTGGCATGGGCCACTGGTCTGGGTGGGTAAACCAACCCACTGGAATGCGGGGCCTGGAAGATATCTTAAAAACTACCTTTAGGTTTCAAAAAGGTGATGTTATCTATGGGAAAAGTTATGAATCTTTATGGACACCAGCTATAGGGAGAAAGTTAAGAATCCTTATGACCACCAGCTGCGTGGCTCTGGAGTGGCAATTACAGAGAAGCAAACAGAGGGACGTGGCTATTTAATATCATTATTTCTTACTAGGCCTGTGTCTTATGTCTAGCTAGGCCCTTACTACAGTTCTCGCCTTGCACCCCTTTTTATTAATTTGTAAGGGTGGTTTCAAAATGATGAAATATAAATGATATAATGTATTTAATCATTCAGTGCACCCAGTAGATTGCTGGTCCGTAGTAGGCTTTCAATTCTCATTACTTTCTCTTTCCCATTAGGTTTTTGATACTATTGTAAGTATTTCTAATTGCTGTTCTTGTAAGACCATCTACTTTGTCACTTTGCCTCTGGTATCTCTCAATTCTCATCTATATCACATTCTATTGCCAAATTAATCTTCCTAAAAGAGCCTTCTGAGTATGGCATTGCAATTGTTGAAAAGCTTCAATTATCCACAGAATAAATTTGTGCCTTTCTCTCCAGGAATTAAAAGTTCTCCATACTCTAACTGCCTAACATTACCTCTCACTTCTTGTCCCTTTGTGCCTCATTTTCTGGTAAAATTCATTTAGTTACTGTTTCTGGTAATCTCCATATTTTGTACTTCTACTTTTACTGTTTATCCTTCTGCCTAAAATTACTTTCTCCTCATCTTTATCTACTGGAATTGCACCAATATTCCAAGCTATTCAAACCTCACGTTGGTAATAGACATGCCAAAGTGAACCTTCCCTCTTTTGTACCTTTCTAATGGCTGAATTGAGTATGTCTGCCTTATGTTATGGTTATTTGTATATTTTCATGTATTCTAGCTAATTTTCTTGGTTTTTCTACTAGGAGTCAGAGATGAGAACTACATTGAAATCCTGGTACAAGAAGATTCAGGATAATGAAAAACTGTTAAAACCATTAGCTGAAAATTCACCGGGTAAAACTCACCTTTTCTACCTAGCAACAGGACTATATAACACAGGTTTATGTCTCCATTGTTATCTTTAAAAAATTAATAAAATATGATTATACTTTTAAAGTTCTACTTAATAAATCAATAAATGTTCTTTCTCAGTTTCCTTACCTACTATTTTATTTTACAAAGTGGTATTAGGAAAACATATTTGTTTTAAAAGGAGTGTACTTTATAACCTATAAGATGCTTTGACACTGTTGACTTTTAATATTTGTGTGACACTGTTGACTTTTAATATTTGTTGCATGAATATATATATATAAATTGCAGCCACTATAACACATTTACAATGAGTTTTACAGCAGTTGAACCACTTAAAATAGAATGACTTTTTTAGTCTTTATAAAACCAGAGGATTTTTCTGTCTCCAGGATGCCTATGTATTTTCTTAACATTGGCCCCTGGCTATTTTCACTTTTCCAATGAAAATCTTTCTTTCATATCTCATAGATACAGACTACTCATTTCTCCTATTCACACTCCCTGTGTCTCAGATTATCCTGCCGTTCACTGTCCTGTTATGCAAAGCAGTCATCTTATCAGCCTGGTTGACCAGAGGATCACCTTGGTACATGTTTACCAAACAGAACATTAAATATGGCTTCAAAGAGGAAAGTACAACGTTTCCCTAAAGGGAAGAGAGGCATTCGTTCATGCATGAGCAGTCTGGATTTTGCTCAGTTAGGGATTTTATGTCCAGAGCCACTTGAAAGGGCAAAGTATTTCTCATGCCAAATTTTATAGGACACAACTGACCAATTAAAAAACAAAGGAGTCAGCATTTGTGTGTGTCCCTTCAGGAGGTAACACGTCAGCAAGTTATTCTTCATTGCAGAGTTTTAACACACCATTAGGCAGCATCCATGGTCAAACTGATGTCGCTGTTGCTTTTCTTTGCTGCTCCCAGCACCTTTGAACCCTAGATCTAAAAAAGGACACCCCATGACCTCGTAATCATAGGAAGCAATGAGGTTCATCTGGAAGAGCGCTGGACCTGGAATTAGATTATTGTTCAATTTTTCAACGTTGTTGATCAGTTACTCTATGATAGCCATTGGAGAAATTCCAGTTCAAGATTGTGAAGCAGATGCTATTAACACAGGGAGAAGAAAGAGACAGACATAAAAACAAAGAACTACAACTGAATGTAGAAAGTGAGATATGGCAAAATACTGCAAATTGCCCAGATTGTCAGAGATATTTATGGGCCTATTCTGTATCTGACTGGTTATTGAAGTTTTTCCACTCGCTTAACTATTATTACTCTAGAGCTTATCTGTTAAATGTCAACTAGATCAAAGTCCTTCTTTATGTCTGTTCATCTTATCCTATATAAAAACTGAAGTCTTTACATCACTTATGAAGCCTTCATTTTCATTTTATTATAGTACCCATGTAATAAATGCTATTACAGGAGCACGGAGGAGACAAATATTAAGTAAGGGAATTGTTATCTGGAGCCATTTTCTTTCTTTCTTTCTTTTTTTTTAAGTTCTTCAAAATTTCAAAATATTAAGGAGTTACAAATATTTTTGTTACATAGATACCTTTTATTAATATTAATATAATGCATAGGTCGGGGCTTTTAGTGTGCCCATCACCCAAATAGTGTTCATTGTACCCATTAGGTAGGTGTTTGCCCATCCTCTCCTCTCCAATGCCCCTTCTTGATTTTCCATAATCTTTACATCTCTTTGTGCCCATGTGTACCCATCAGTTAGCTCCCAATTACTAGAGATTAGTGTTTTTTTTAATCTGAAGCCATTTTCTAAGCAAGTCGTATGCGTGTCTCTGTGTGTGTGTGTGTGTGTGTGTGTGTGTGTGTACAAATAATTAGCACAAATATAAAGATTTACCATAGATTGTAATTGGAGCACATTTTATATCCACTTCAATTCAGGCTCAAAGAATAAGTCCTGCTAAAGAAATTCCAAAATTGGCCCAAAAGACAAAAAAATCACTTCAATTCCCAATAGATAAAGATCACCATAGACTAATTGTTACAAAAAATAAATTTAAAAAAGATAATATCCAAATAGAAGAGTTAGTAAAGGATATTAAAAGTAAACTTTCAAAATAAGTACAAGAAGCCAATAAATACACTTTTAAAAATCCAATTAATGATAAAAAAAGTAAATTAAATGAAATTTCAGTTTTCATGTGCAGTATCAGCGAATATTCTACAAGGGTAATTTCTACTATTTGTGAGCACATACTTCCTCTAGGAACACTGGTGCATTTCCAGGGACACTTCATATAGCAAAATTCTGATTTTAGAAATTTATATAAAAAATTATAGATGCAGAAAATACTTTGCACAAAAATGTTCTTTCTAAATAATATTATTTTTAAATAATAATTAATAGCATGATAGTGACAGATGCCACTTATCAGATGCTCATGGTGCTGTAGGATGTACATTATTTATAAAATCTAATTTTAATTTTTAAAAAACTGAGAACCACGCGTAGGCAACCAAATGTAAATAATAAAGGAGTGCACTGTATGTAGAAAACGTAAAAACAATAAAACCTACTAATATTTGTCCTTCTATTTTTAACCAGTGTGCCATCAATTCTAAATGCCACTAACAAAAATACTCCTTTGCAAAACTCTTTTATAAATTTTAAAACAAAATAATTAATATATTGGAAAAATTAAGGAGGGGACAACAACAATTTATTTCTTACAGTTCTGAAGTTCAAGATCAAGGTGCCAGCAAGGTAAGTTCCATAGTTTTTGTTTTTCTTTTTGTTGTTGTTGGGTTTTTTTTGTTTTTTGTTTTTTTGAGACAAGGTCTTACTCTGTTGCCCTGGCTAGAGTGCAGTGGTGTCATCATAGCTCACTGCAACCTCAAACTCCTGGGCTCAAGTGGCAATACTGCCAGGTCTAGTGGCGTGTGCCTATAGTCGCAGCTACTTGGGAAGTTGAGGCAGGATGATCACTTGAGCCCAGGAGTTTGAGGTTGCAGAGAGAGAGAGGAGAGCAAGCTCTCTGGTGTCTCTTGTTTAAAGAACACTGACCCCATCATGAGGGCAGCGATCTCATGATCTCATTTAACCCTAATTGACCTTCCAAAGGACTGATCTTCAAATAACATCACATTGAGGGTTAGAGATTCAACATATGAATTTTGGTGGAGGTGACACACACATATACTCCACAACACAAAATAATTCAGGAGAAACAGCTTTCTACTTTTTCTTTAGTCAAAAGTATATTTGCAGCTTCAGTGAGGTGAATTAATATGTAATTCATTGCTGTTTTTGCAGAGATCATTGCTGACTAAAAAGAATATGCATATCTCTTTCTCAATCTAACAGTTTTCTGTAATCATGATGTTTGTACCACATTGCTTTTTCACCCTGTTGTCTGAGGATATTGGTTATACATGGCATGGCATGGCATGCTTAGTCATTATATTGAGGTTGAAAGAAAAAAATGACACAGCACATTACATATTCTCTTACATGTGGTCAAGTATATTTGAAAATTCATTTCTCACAGGTAATGCCCAAGGGCTTTGACAAAGTGAGTTGAATCACTGATGTTTTCCTCATTAGAGGGTGAATTACAACTCAAACTGGTGAAGAAAACCACGTTAGTCACGAAGAGCTTCCCAGGGCAGGCTACATTAAAACATATGGGATGTATGTATATATTACTAAAGGTACTTAGAATAGCCATTAAAACATGGAAATTAAACTAAAATTATAGGAATTAGAACTTTTAGCAAAGAAGATACTCTGTGACATCACTTTTATTTCTCTAATTTTGGCAGTTCAGAACTTTCTGAAACCAAACACAGCTGATCATGGAAAAAGCCCAAAGGCTTTTGAATCAAATGAAATTAAGCCTCAACACTGCTGGGAAGTAGATGCGTCTTAATCTTTTAGATTAGAAAAGAATAAAATGGAGGCTGAAACATGTTAAATGAATTGCTCAAGGCCACTCATTAAAAGCATCACTGGCCTTTCTGAAGTATTTTATCAGATGAAAGCCAGACTAATTCCATGATTTTATTAGGCCCATTGTGCCTAGCTGGTTAGTAGATACTTTCCTTTATCTGGAAAAATTGCAGATTTATTACTCTTTTGTTTGCAGTCTTGAGGGGATGAAGAGTGACAAAGGAGCACGAGGTTTTGCCTTATAGTCTTTGAAATGTCTAGAAACCCCAGATCTTGTCTGGCTTTTCCTGATACCAATAACATGTTTTCCAAATTAATGTAGTTAACATTTATGGAAAATAAAATTCTACTACAGGAAAAATATTCACTGTGTCCTAGTGCTTTGGTTTTCCCCCCTATATTTTGAAGAGTGATTAGCTCTTTTCCCATAAGTCAGAAAATATTTTTATTACTTGAATACGTGAGGGGGGAATCAGGGCTGGCTAAATTTCCTTGTTTCTGTTTAGGAGTCTATTTAAGTATGTCAGTAGACAGCTTTTATTAATGTAATTCCTATTGGGTATATTTTATGGCTTAACAGAGATGTAGTATTGGAATTTTATTCATTATGGCTTACTGTAAAAGGGGCTTAAATGACATACCATGGAGAGGCATCCCAGGATAAACTGGTACTTAAAGGCTAGACTAAATGTCTTGTAAGACATTAGGAAACAATTTCCCATTAAGGTTTGAAATCTTTCTCTAGTTTTAGTGTCTGTAAAAATAATCATCAGAGTTCTTCAAGGTTATTCCTTTCTTTAAGACTTTGAAAAAGTTCCAAATAGGATATTTGTAATAATTTCAGTTTTTATATTTTTATTTTGTAGCACCTGAATGTATTTTTCAGTTTTCTTAGTCCAAACTTACTGAATCACCACTGCCTTGCTAGAAGTAACCATAGCTCCTTGGAATATAGTCCAAATAGATTTTAGAAAATTCTAATGAAATATCAACTTTTTGGACTGACTTGTAACATGGTTATGAAATGGACAGAAAGTTATCTTTTTGTAGTAGAGCAGTACCAGTAAATCTCAATTGCCACCAAAGCTATGTACCATTTTAAGCCTTAGTCTCAGAGGAGAGATATCCTAATCATTTTTCTCATAGAGCAATACAAACTCACAGGTATTGAGGGAAATCCTAAATAGAAATTTTACCATGATTTCCAAGAATTATTATGATCTAGTAATGTGTAACATTTTTGTATACCTCTACTCTGTGACATACTATCCATAGGGGATACATCAGTCAAGCAGATCCATATATAACTCATTTCCAGTAACTTAAGAATCACCTAATTCTATATGCACCACCAAATTGCCCTTGAAAACATTTTAGAACAATCTACATGCAAAAAAGTAATATACCAGCTATTTTACTCATTATAATAAATCAAATTTAAAACCTCATCAGATTCTATCTTTAGTTTGTGTTATTGCAGATATTATTCCACTTTTAAGAAATAAGTTGTATGTAATTTTTTTTTAATTCACACCAACTAGTCAATCTCCATTTAGCAAATGTTTATTTACACTAAAGAAAACATGAATTCTTTTTCAAGTATCTCTTATAGGGAAAAGAATAGTCTTTTGGAATGGAAACAAATAATCTGAATAAAAATATTTGAACTTAAAGTATTTTAATCATATTTTTTATATTTTTAGTTATATGATGTTGAAATATTGTGATATATAATTTTTAAAGTCTAACTTTATGCACAAAATGTGAAACATTGTGAATGGAAAATTATCTTTAAGTATTCATCATTTTAAGGTTGGTAGGCCAAGTGATTTATAAGCCATGTTTTAATTTTAGCAATTTGGCAAAGCAATTTATAGAGTAAGCAGAGAGAATCCTGTCTTTTTTCAGTATCCTATGAACCACACTTTGACTATAGAGTTGACTATCATTATTTGTGGTAGTTGGGTCTGTAAAAACATTGTAAACACTAAATTAGCAGATACTAGAATCATTGCCAATAGAGAAAATATAGGATTAGGTTCCTGTGAGCCTCTGGTCATAACATTTCATCAACTGAGCAATACATAACGTTGTTTTATATGTATTTCTGTTTAATGCCACCTTACTTAATATATATTATTTATTTTGAACTTTGAACTCATGGACAACTATAACTCAGGCCTGAATTTATTGCTCTGTAAGGCACATCACCACCTTCTTGCACTTAGGAATGAACATTAGACAGAACTACAACACTATGTTTAGACACTATTTTAAACATCAAAATCACTAGCAAAAAAGGCAAAGATGCAAAAAATGTGGTACTAAACAGACTTCCAAGGGCATTTGTTTACAGCATGAGAGCTGAAACCAAAAGACTGACCATTCCCTGTTCTACCTCAGAATATGTGCACCAGGCAACTCAAATTTTCTGCCACTCCACGTGTGCTCAAGTCCACCAATGCTCGCAAAAGCGCCACAAGCATTGATTTTGGGGTTACAAATACATTGTGAATTCTAATTGCAGAATATGAGAATGATAAGAAAGACGATTCAAAGATCAGAGGAGAAATGATGATGACCAAAACCCGGGTAACAAGAGTGGGGGTCACTTACAATGGTGTACGGTACATACATCATGGGTGAATGTTACAGTAGGTAAATTATATGCTAATAAGACCGTCAAAAAAATAAAAATAAAACATAATGTTCAGGTTATGACTTGGGAACTTATATAGATAATGTTAATGTTCTTGTAGAAATTCTATGAAGAAATCCTATCGCCCCCTGCACTGCACTTTTATTTATTTCCATGAGAATATGAATGGTTATCTTGCTAGCAAAAATCTTGGCCAGGCTCCTCTCACTTCAGCATTATACAATTCATCCATGTAACAAAAAAACACTGTACTCCCTAAGTCTATTGAAATAAAAGAAAATTACCAATATGATGTACAATATCCCCACCCAAAATACCTGCATTTTGATCATACCATATCACACAGAATTAAATTCTCTCATGTTTCACTTTATCAAAGTATCAGTTTGAGAGAATTTATATTGGTGGGAGGTATTTTAAAGTATATGCAAACCATTTCCTGTTTTGTTTATTCTAGCCTTTATTCTTCAGTCAAGCTGCTAATGTGTGCTGAGTTGTACCAACTTTTCAATTTCTTTCACTGTTAACTTAATTTGTTATATTTGTAACTTACGATGAAGGGCTCAAGCATTTGATATAATATAAATAATGAATTTGACTAGATTTCCTTTGACCACCAGGAAGTTTACAGTGAAACAGGTAGCTCAGCTTTCATAATAACATCAAAACTTATGATTTACATGTCTATGTCCTTACTTTAAACCTGGTCATGAGCTGCCATTTTAGGTGTTATTTATTTGATTCTGAATTTTTATTTTTGTTTACTTTTCTTCATGTTATAATGTTTATGTTAGAATTTAGATTTTAGTTATCAGAAACTAAATCTTTCTGGCATCAGTAGAAAAGGAGAATTTATAACAAGAATCTCAGGTAAGTATGCAACCAGGAATTTAAATTTGTCAAGGCTCTTTCTTTTTCTTTCTTTTCTTTTCTTTTCTTTCCTTTCTTTTTTCGTCTCTTCTTTCTGCACCTCTCTTTGCACTTGTTCCATTTTGTCTACAAATAGCAGGACCTTACAGATCCAAAATTTTCTTTTATCCTATGAAAAAATGTATCAGTTTGTCAGCTTATCATGTTTCTCTCTCTTTCTTTTTCTCTCTCTTTCTCTCTCCCTTTTTTCCCCTGCCTTTGCCTCACATTCACTTACTTACTTTCACCTAGATTTGTAACAAAGAGACTCCAGTTGGATCAGCTTGAGTAAAATGCCCACCTTCATTGCTGAATAGGAAGGCCAGAGGGTTGTGGTCACCTCGCCCACACTATCTCCCAGGGAAGCCCAGTGAACATGCGTCTGACCCAGGCAGACATTCCAGACGATGTCCACCTCAGCATTCAAGTAAGGAATTTCAAAGCCTCTGAAGAAAGGCTTCTAATCACAAAATGCTCATAGTGGGTCACTTGGTCTTCACAGAGCTTAGGAGCTATAATTTTATTATTGCCATTTTACAGATGAGGCAAGAGGATTTTATGTGACTTACCCCCTGTACACAGGAAGTAATTAGCAGATCTGGGATTTTACCTGAGACAATCTGGCTCAAGTCTGAGCTTTAGCCACCGTAAGACACTGCCTCTGTGGAGGGGAAGAAGAGTGAGGGAGTACGACACAGTGAACTGTCCTCAGCATAAGGCGTTATCTAGAAGAGTCACCAGTCACATGCAGAGGGTTAAATACCTGACACAAGGCTTTTATACAACCGTAGTTTCAAAACTAAATTAATATTTTTCCACTGCAACACTTCCACTGGCCCAAGAAAATGGATTTATTATATGTAATTATTTTGAGAGATATGGCCACGTTTTTCTGAAAATCTTTTATTTTTTGCAAGATGTCAAGATCAACATTGTTTTTTTGTTTGTTTGTTTGTTTTTGAGACAGAGACTCACTCTGTTGCCTGGGCTTGAGTGCCATGGCGTCAGCCTAGCTCACAGCAACCTCAAACTCCTGGGCTCAAGCAATCCTCCTGCCTCAGCCTCCCGGGTAGCTGGGACTACAGGCATGCACCACCATGCCCCGCTAACTTTTTCCATACATTTTCAGTTGTCCAGTTAATTTCTTTCAATTTTTTTTTTCAGTAGAGGCGGGGTCTCACTCTTGCTCAGGCTGGTCTTGAACTCCTGACCTCGAGCGATCCTCCCGCCTCGGCCTCCCAGAGTGCTAGGATTACAGGCGTGAGCCACTGTGCCCCGCCAGAATCAACATTGTTCATCCCTCCTTCCCATCCCCCAAATTAAAGAAATATGTTTTAAAAGAGATCTAATATTTGATGTGTATTTGCACAATGTTTGGGTAAAAAGCTTAATAACTGAAAATAGAAGAAACACTGAAAGGCAAGTTGCAGCTTTTAATTTCAATAGAAAATTTTGATATGGTTGGTACCTCATTACACAGATCTACATGACAACTGAGAAAGAATGATACATTTTACATTAATTCCTTTCTACTTTGAGTTTAAAGAAATGATTCAGGAATAATCATTCACATATAATTTTTGTTGAGGGCCTAGTATGTACCACGTACTAAGCAAAGAGCAGAACTGTTACATATGTTGCACATTTTGAAATAAATAATATTTATTTCAGATGTGAGGGTGATCTGGCTGTGACATCTGTCACTCCATTGATAGCCAGGGTTGATTCTGCTGATCTGGCTGGCTGGGGGGAGGGTGTCCCCTTCCTCCCTCACTGCTCCACGTGTGTCCCTCCCGAAGCCACACACTTGGTCGAAGAGGATAGAGGAGAGGACCTCCAATAGAGGAGGACCATTCTTTTTTTAAGAGTATACGAGTAGTTGTGCTCCCCTGCCAGAACCTCCAAACAAGCTCTCAAAATAGAAAGATATATTAATATGTCATCTTTTCAGATGAGGAAAAAATTATCCAAAAAATTTGAGGTTGCTTCTGAAAATCACACGTAGGAAGGTGGGATTCCTTCATCTTAATAAGTATTTTGTTCCACAGTGCTCCATGGACATCTAAAAGCTACATTTTTAAAAACCTTCTGGGTAATTATAGAGTTATCAAAATTATTGTTCACATAAACTGTCTACCTCTTAAAAGAGCGATATATGTATGACGGCTGACCAACTATTTCACTACTTCACTTAGGACAGGCTGGGTCAAAACTGTGATGACTGATACATATAGGCTGAGGCTGCATACCTAATGGCAATGTTAAACACAAAGCAACCTCTGTCAACATAAATGATCGGTTCTTTAAATGGCAGCACAGTTTAAGAATAACATCCTGAATCAATCCTTAACTAATTGAAAAATTAATTAGTGCCTGTCATTTTGACTCTGAGTATTTTTAAGCTTGAATGTGATTACAGTTAACCAGCTGCCTGCAAGAAGCCAGTTCATAAATCCAATGAAACTGTTGCCTGAATTTTTCATAAGGCAAGATATCATCCTTTGTGATCTTGGTGTATGTTATTGCTTAAAAATCCATCAACTTGCTAATGTCCATCAATGATTGGCAAATTAGTAAATTGTTTAATATATCTCTTTTATTACATGCCTCGTAAGTTTAACTATTACTGATATCCTCATTTGAGTCTATTATGATTGTCAATCTTAGAAAAGCAATAAAATGTGTTTATGTTTACTCTTTTCCCGAAAGCTAAGTGTTGAGTATTTTAACACTTTGAATAGGCTAAAGGACCAAGAAACCACACCATAGATAAAGAAGCATACAAATTAATAAAGAATTCCTTAGAAGACACAGTCTATACACCTGTTAATTTTTATTACAGTTCCTTTAGTAGTTGTGAAAGTGAAGTGCAGGAGTAATTTTATCAGAGAAAAGAAGTCAACATTTACTGAGCACCTGCTAGTTGCTCTGCTGGGTATTTATGTTATGTGCTTACACTTCAATACAGCCTTAGGAAATTGATATTAATATTTTCATTCTGCAGATAAAAAATGGGGAATCAAAGAGGCCAAGCTATTTGTTGCAGGCCACATAGCCAATGAGGTATTAAATTATATTCATGCCTTCTAAGACTGTGTTCTTTCTACGGTGTTATACTCCCTCCCATTTATAGATCAAATATTGGAATAGACAATTCAGAAATATGGAAACAAAACTCATAAATGAACATGGTGGAAATATTCACTCATAGGAATAGATTTAAATCTAAATAATCATAATGTATCATGTGTATCTGTGCAAGAAATAATGACCTAAAATGTTAATACCTAAAGCTGGTGAAAATATGGGAACACATGCCCACTCCTACAGTAAGTGTTACAGTAACTTTAGAGTAGTGTTTGGAATTATATAGCACAAGTCAAACCTGTTCATTCCACTTAATTCAATAATATATTTCTGGAAATCTAGCCTGAGAAAATAATACAAAATCAGAAATCTACTTTATATAAATATATTCATCATCACATGCAGAAAGTCATGTAAATTATTGTATATCCATTGGATAGAATATTATGTAGGCTTTACAATTATTATGGTAGTATCTGATTATTATAAAATATTAATGTAAAGTAAAAATATCCATATTAAATATTATATAAGCATTGTCATCACAGTTGTACAACTATAAAGAAAAGGAAAAAAAGACTGTGTTAAGAAGTACTTAAAACTTCTAACAGGGCTGCTGCCACCACAAGTTGCATATTTCTCATATCTACTGTATATTTTATAAAGAAAATACTAAAAGAAAGAATACCACAAGTCTATTAGCCTGCAAAGCAAAGTATAGAATAATAATTGGGTACAATCAATTCCTAAAAACCAACTATTTGGAAAATGTATGTGTTTGACATCATGGGCAAGGATTTCCTCTTCTTATGAGAAAGTTGGACAGGATCAATCTAGAAGGAATGTTTCCACTAATTAATAGGTCATGTTTGCCAGTAATTGTCTAGTAAAGGAGATCATGTACAGGAAAGTTCTTGATAAGCTTCAGCCTGGTATACGTTACGCTATTATTCCTATTATGAAGATAACAATATATGGAATATATATCTTTTGATTTCTAAGGTGAGATCAATTTAGATATTGCTCCTTTTTTACAGTTAAGTTCAGGATCCAGATATATTCGAGCTTGTGTTCAGGGTTCCTTTCTGTAGACTAGACTTTTTTTCTAATTATACACAGGGAATACATGCCCTTGTTAATGTTTATGCCAAATACTTTTTCCTCTTCCATACATTTTACTTGAAATAATTATACCGAGAGACATGGAACACACTTTTGTAAAACCTCCAATTTTGCGGATAGTGAAAATAGGCAAGAAACTGTACAAGATTAGATAGTGGAACAGTAAATATTAATAACATTATAGAAACCAATAACAGTCACAGAATGTCCATACAGAAATAAGTTCAACTGCAATCAGATATTTACTTCAAATATTATGTTAAATTTAAATGCATGGTTTTTAAATAAAAGTATTATTTGTCAGCCTGGTAATTTAAAAAAATCATTTTCTGCTTTAAAAAAAATTATGCAGTTTTAAATTACTATACCAAGTATTTCCCATATCAATACCACTTACTGATATATACCTCTACATGTTTTAGAATGGATATAAGGTGAAATACTATTTATCTTTAAACAACAAAAATTAATGTTTTGAATATTTTTCTTGAGATTCAGTCAACTGACAAAGTTTAATGAACAGATGTAATAGATAAAATAATACATCTCTCCAATATAATATAAATGGGAGGAGCTTTTGTATAACATTTATGTGCATCCCACAATGAATTCAACATTTCCTGATTGTTCTTCAGATTTCTTCAAAAGTCTCAAGTGACTTAATTTCCCCTTCAAATTCACAGCCTACTTTTAGCGTCTCCAGATTTCATGCCATCTTTCCCACCTTCGTTGCCTTTGTCTAAAGACAGGCTTCTTGGCAAAACATTTTTATAGTAAAGTAGGTTTTACATAAGATAGCAAAGGAACTGGGGAAAGGTGGTTTTATTCAGCATATGTTGGTTTTGAAATAATTTCAAGACTAGAAAGCAGAAGAAAATCTAGCACTTTCAGAAATAGCAAAGAAAAAGAGATTTCTGTAGATATGTGTAACTGTTCGTGTTAGTTTGAGTCTTCCTATTTCTCACACTTTTCAAGGCTTTCAGATTTGTACATGATTGTCTTTTTGTGGCTTTTATTGCAGCCTAGAGTAGTGTTCATTGTTAACTCAGTACATAACACCCTCGATAATTCTTTAGAGATGCATTGACTCCGTAGGAATCTGTTACCATTGGACACTAATAAGCACGTAGCGGTATGAAACAGAGGAACATTAGCACAGCAGCTTAGGAAATGTAAGGCAGCCATGACTCATAACGTATCTGATTCAAGCTATTGATGCATAATGAGCACGAAAATGAAATCTGTGCCCTTCACTACTAAGAACAGAATCCTGGAAAACCCCTTTCAAACAGCCACCATATGTGGAATGAAAACGAGCTGTTGCCTTTTCTCACATACATATGAAGAGTGGAAAGAAGTTTAAGAGGTTGGAGGAAGAAAATAATACCTAGAAATTATGTATGTAACAGTATATCCTTTGGTTAATCTACTTGTGAAAGATAAAGGAGATGTTTTAGACAAACAAAGCCCATGTCTGGCTAAACTAAGCAATGATCCTGAAGATCACTGCCTCATTCCCCATGGTGTTCCTACTCTGCTAATGCATGTCAAGAATTCAGAACAGTTCCTGGCACTTGGGAATATTTAATAAATATCTACTAGGCTGTTGCTGCTGCTGCTGCTGCTGCTGCTGCTACTAATACTGTCTACGAAGTTGGTAAACTCTTTAGGGAAGAATATATTATAGAATTTCCACCAATAGTGCAAAGCAGCAAAATAATTCACCTTTGGAATCAGGAAATCTAAATGAGATTTCTATGTATATCATTTACTAGTTGTGTGACCTTGGGAAAGTCAAATAACATCTGCAACCTCCCTTTCTTTATCCTTAAAATAAAGGTATTAATGATGATAGTTCACAGGATTTTTATAAGGGTATCATGAAATTAAATATGATATATAAACACTATCCATTATTAACACTGTGTTTGGAATTATATAGCACAAGTCAAACCTGTTCATTCCACTTAATTCAATAATATATTTCTCGAAATCTAGCCTGAGAAAATAATACAAAATCATAAATCTATTTTATATAAATATATTCATCATCACATGCATATTGGTGGAAATTCTATAATATATCAGTAAGTGGTATTGATATGGGAAATACTTGGTATAGTAATTTAAAACTGCATAATTTTTTTTAAAGCAGATTTAAAATTAAATGCCTCTTCCCATCTTTTAATGAGGATCATTTTGATGTGATGATTGCCACATAAGTCACAAGGTTTGTTATAGTCTTTCTATCATCCCACTATATTTACCTGAGAAAAAGGTTGAAGAGAAACTCCATCTGCCCTCCCTTCCCCCAACTGTTCTCACTGCAACCTGTGTTTGTGCTACTTGACTGCTTGGTTACCAAAAGAAGCATGCATTAGCAACATCAGATTTGATTAAAATCCTTCCCTTCTCAGAAAATGTGTTAATGAAATCTCCATGAAAGTGGAATTACTATAGAAACACAGTTTAGCAACCACACACATTCTTCTATCCACTCATAGACTCTGGAGATCTTTGCCTTGCATTCAGTAATTCCATCAGTTAATCTTTTAGGCAATATCCATTTTCTGCACACCTACTATGTGCTAGAACATAGTTTTACAAACCACATGAATATGAAATTAAAATGCCCCTGCCTTTGAGGATCTTACCTTGCTTATACCTAAAGCAAGGTATTTATTCACAAAACAACAACAACAAAAATTAAAATTAATTTTACTAATTGCCACAGAAAGGAAAGCCAATTATATGACTTGATGGAGGAATAAATCATCAATAAATTGATGAATAAAAATAAATGAGAAGTGTTGTGAAAGTAAGTTTTCAAAATGCTCACAAAGATATGTCTAAATTTAAATACTTAATTACTACTTTGAATAACACCTGCCTTCCCTTTTTCCTCTTGTCTTCTTGTTCTCTTTAACCAGTTTTCTTCAAGAACACCTGAACCAGGCAACTGCTAAAATTGAATAAATCATTGTAGGGGTATTCAATATGTGGCCCCCATATGCTTTTTCCTACTTCTTGGGTAATGCAGTTTATGTGATTGATCATTCGCAGATGCCTAGCATTTGGTTTTCAGGTGGGATTCCTTCTGAGTTTATACTTGAAGAACCAATGGTAATATGTTCATTCCAGAAAGTACACAGATGAATATGTTCACTGAACTATAAATGGTTCTATAGAAGTAGACTCTTTTTATGATTCTATAGTCTAGACATCATCTTATTAATAGTTATCTTTCTTTGTGATTTATCCTCTTTCAGGATTTCTTGTTTTATGGGTGGCTGAGAAGACTCACTTGGCATTTGCTGTCAGTAAATAAGATGTTCAGATATTCTGAGTGGGAGATTATTTACCCTCTCATGGCCAAGTAGATCATGGCTAGAAAGCAAGGAAGGACTTCTTTCCTTGCTGAAATTTCTATACCATTGTGATTTTTACTTCTCCCAGTAAGCCTTTATCTTTTGAGGTACATGTCATCTTAGGACAGCCATTCCACAATTCTTCGTATTATCTACCAACCTTTAGATCACACTTTCACATTCAGTGGAGTTTTTGTCAACTAAAGCACACCCTTTCACTACAACTCTTAGCTAATTTCAAAATCTAAGTGGGTTATGTATGCTTCTAGCAGCCTAGCCTAACAGTTACTTGTCTTCTTTTACCTAAATAATTTGACCTCCACTTCTCTTCAGTACTATTCTTCCACTGCTCTACATGGATTATCATCACCTGCAGCTGCTTAAGTGACTTCTAAAAATTTCAAATGAAAAAATCCTTTAATTTCATGCTATTGTTATAACAATTCTCTCATAAATTTTTCTATCATTTTAGCTGTCCAGAGTACCCATTAGTAATAAATTTCTTCTTTCACTAGTGAAAACCTCCAGTCCATTGATCTAGTCTTTCATAAGACCCTTTGAGAGTCAAGTAAAGCCAACTCAAACTAATTTAAGCATAAAAGGAATAGTTAATGTAAGATGCAAATATAACCCACAGAATCCATTTTTCCATTCTAGTAGCATCCTCTATATTTACAGACTTTTTAATTTACATTAAACTTCCTAGTTTTATCTTTTCAGTGGTACTTTAGGTTGCTCTATTGTACCCTTATCCTCTATTCCTTAATAATGTTTAACCCAGGGTCATTCAAAGTAATGATTTTATCTACTCATACTTACTCAGTAGCCATACTGAGCACTAAAGAAGAAAATATAATCATATGAGTCTGCATTATTTAAAGGTATGTTTTTAATGACAGCCTGGTACTGAATATACTCCAACAGTTTTTTTTTTTTATGAAGCCTTAATAAACTGTCTCTAATTTCATACTTTGGCTCTTCCAAATTTTTTTTATTTATTTCAGCATATTACAGGGGTACAGATGCTTAGGTTACATATATTGCTTTTGCCCCACCCAACTCAGAGCTTCAAGTGTGTCCATCTCCCAGATGGTGCACACTGCACCCATTAGGTGTGAATATACCCAGCTTCTCCTCCCCCCTCCCAGTTGCCTGACACCTGATGAATGTTACTACTATATGTTCATGTAAGTGTTGGTCAGTTAAGTCTGTTAATACCAGTTTGATGGTGAGTACATGTGGTGCTTGTTTTTTCATTCTTGGGATACTTCACTTAGTAGAATGGGCTCCAGCTCTACCCAGGATAATACAAGAGGTGCTAGATCACAATTGTTTTTTGTGGATCAGTAGAACTCCACGGTGTATCACATTTTATTAATCCACTCATGTGTTGACAGGCACTTGGGTGGTTTCCACATCTTTGCAATTGTGGACTGTGCTGCTATGAACATTCTAGTGCAGATGTCTTTTTTATAGAATGTCTTTTGGTCCTTTGGGTAGATGCCCAATAGTGAGATTGCTGGATCAAATGGTATTTCTACTTTTAGCTCCTTGAGGTATCTCCATATTACTTTCCACAGAGGTTGTACTAGTTTGCAGTCCCACCAGCAATGTATGAGTGTTCCTATCTCTCCACATCCACGCCAACACTTATTGTTTTAGGACTTTTTGATACAGGCCATTTTCACTGAACATAAGTGACACTGGGGAAAAGAATCCTTATTCAATAAATGGTGCTGGGAAAATTGGCTAGCCACACATGAAAGACTGAAACAGGGTCCACACCTATCACCTCACAAACTTAAACCTAAGGCATGAAACTATAAGAATTCTAGAAGAAAATGTTGGAAAAACTCTTGTAGACATTGGCCTAGGCAAAGAATTTATGAAGAAGACCCCAAAGGCAATCACAGCAACAACAGAAATAAATAAATGAGACCTTATCAAATTAAAAAAGCTTCTACACAGCCAAGGAAACTATCACGAGAGCAGACAACCTACAGAATGGGAGAAAATATTCTCATGCTACACATCTGATAAAGGGCTGATAACTAAAATCTACATAGAACTCAGGAAAATCAGCAAGAAAAAATCAAACAACCCCATCACAAAGGGGGCAAAGGACATGAACAGAAACTTTTCAAAAGAAGACAGACTAATAGCCAACAAACGTATGAAAACATCTCTAATCATCAGGGAAATGCAAATCAAAACCACAATGACATACCTGCTTCTTGTATCTGATTTTTAAAAATACCTGTGTGTTTTTCCCATGTAGCATATAATATTGCCAGATATCTCCTATGCTCCCTCAAAAAACTTTTCTTCAATTTGCCTCCATCACAGGCTACTTCGTTCTGTCCTCTTTACCAGCAACTTCTTTAAGAAAGCAGTTTCTGTACCTACTGCTTCACCACCCAGGCAGTTCTTGCAACACTGCAATTTGGCTCAACTGGAACTTCTACAGTAAAGGTCAGCGGTGACCTCCTATTTGTCAAATCCACCACCATCTAATGGTCTTATCCCTATTTCTACATCTACTTCATCACTATCTCCTCTTCCTCTCCACTCTTAAATCTAAATTTTACCCAAAAGGAGTCAAACACCATTGGTTGCTAAATAGTCATTTTCTATTCCCTTTCCCTCACTGCCAAATCCCACTGGCTATAACAAAGCTGGAAATAAATGTTATTTCCTTTCCAAAACCCCCCTGAACATTTTAGAGGCTGTATGGTCAGTTCTCTGAAATGACGTAAAAAAAAAAAAAAAAAAATCTCATAGAGGTCTTCTCATATTTACTTCACAAATAAAAAGGGACATGAAAGTGTCTAACTCCCAGCCATTGTGTATGGACTGGTGGCATAAGTAGATGATACTTGCACCTTTGGGAGACATTTTTTGACAATAAGGTCATACATTGAGGAAAAAAGGTGAAAAGATCCTTGTTTCTTGATGACAATGAGTGACAAAGTCAACCCAGGATTGCTGACCTTTGGCTTGTTCTAAGGAAATAAACATTTTTTTGCTTGAGTCACTTTTTACTTTTTGTTGCCTCTTCTATTCTCACTCATCTCACCTTTGAATCTATTTACACTTTTGGCTCCAATTATAACATACTGCATGCCACATAGAAAGTGCACGGTGGCCTGGCACATAGTCGGTGAGCAAGTAATGTTTATTAAAATTTGAGAAAATTATTTTAGTTGTGTCTGTCTTCCAAACACCTTTCTATTTTCTTCACAATAAACTTCAAGCTCTTTAGCAATGACAGAAAGGTTATTACTGCTCAAGCCGACCCTGGACTGTGACCACGCAAAGTTGGTGGGTCTTTGCCTCTGCTGATCCCTGAGCTTGTTCTTCCTGCCTCTTCCTTTTTAGCTCTTTGAAGTCTTGTTACAAGTGAAGCACCAGCTACTCTCATAACCCTTGCTTTCTGCTGGAGGCACTGAAACACTCCCTCCTCTACATTTGTGGCATCTGTTCATACCTTTATTATAGCATTTATCAACTTATATGGCAATGATTTGTTTACCTGTCTCTCCTTACACTGTGAGTGCCATGAGAAAAAGAACTGGTTCTTATCTAAGGGAGCCCAGATCCCAGCTCACTGTCTGGCACAGGGTGGAAACCTAATTAATTATTCTGTTATGAGTAATGACTCTTGCTCATTAGTTCCTCAGGAGCAAAAGTCAGATAATAGCCTGATTTTTATTTCCTTTGTAAATTCTGAAAAGATGACAGTCCTAAAAAGCATATGTGGCAAGAGCAGATAACAACAACAAGAACACTGGCTGAAATTGTGCCACATGTGTGTTAGGAAACACTAAACTTAGCCAATGTTTCAATATTTCATCTTAATTAATTACGACAGCCATATTTTTACAATGCCAGTAAGGGATATTGCTCGCACTTTACTACCTCACTGCAAAGATATAAGCAAGGCAAACATCTATCAACGGATAATATTAATTCTATCATTAACTTCCTATGTTACTGTTTTCCTCTAGAAATCCTCAAGCAGAATCCCTAACTTTTCTCTGACCAAACCCTCCCCCACTTTCTTTGTGACATTATTTTGCTTCAGGTTCCTTGCAATATGTCACTGGAGGAGGAAGTGGTCATCATTTCTTTCTTCCCGGAACAGTCGTAAGGTACAGCCATCACATGTGTGCCCCACTTTTCCCGTGAGATCTTCTCTGATTTAGAGGGAAGAAGACAGTAGGATAGAAGGGAAGATGCTCATTTAACCCTATACCACGTTTTGTGAGTACAGTGAGGGTATGAGCCGAGCTCTAAGGTTTAAATGAGAGAGTCTTCTCATGATTATCTTTTCTGAGCTCTATCAAAGCTTAACAATTTCCATGTACTTACATCACCTAAGCCCTGGTTTTGAGGTAAGTTTTTGTACTTTCCCAAAGAAGTCAGGTTAATTCTCATAAAGCCAACTAGTTATCTTTCTCAACATTGTTGTCTAAAATACAAAAGATCCTCAGCATCATTCATTTGAGGAATGTGAGGTGATTTCCAAGCTGTGGCTAACCTGTACTTGGACTACTCACGTTTCCAGATACAATAATACTAAGGGCAGTTTTCTCCTCTGTTTTCCCTGTGAGATGAAAATGAATTAAACATCTGATGATAAACCACACTACAATTGCACTGCAGAGCACAGATCTAGAACGAGGCACCACAACTATCAGCTCAAGATAGCTTAGACATAAAAAATAAAAACAATACAAACAAAACAACCACTCTAAGTAAAAATAAATAAATACTTCCACATACAAAATTTGTAGAATGTTGC
This sequence comes from Lemur catta, assembly GCF_020740605.2. Lineage (NCBI taxonomy): Eukaryota > Metazoa > Chordata > Mammalia > Primates > Lemuridae > Lemur > Lemur catta. The sequence goes on from NC_059146.1 coordinate 12,129,659, forward strand.
AACAAAGCCTGAAGCATATATAATCAGTAAATGCTTGTAGAATGGATGAAGAGATGAATGTATTATTGCTTTTATATCATGGTAAAATCTTGGTTAATTCTATAAAGTATGTGGTCCCATCCAAACCTTTTCAAGCTTAAGAAATGTTCAACTTGAATATCCCAAAAATGTGCACCTAAGATGGTATTTTCTAATAATTTGCATATCAATTTAAATATTTGATAATATTATTTCCATGAGCTTATTTTTCATTAATAATATTAATCTGAGATAAGTCCAGAAGCACCACATCTCTTGTCATGTAAAATTCTTAGTAATTTACACTTAATAACAAATACATAATGAAAATTACTCCCCAACGCCCAACTATTGGCACAGCATTTGGGAGAAAACAAAACTGAACAAAAAAAACAAGCCTTTCCTTATGTCTTCCATCCATATCCAGACACATAGGCATCTCAAAGAGCAATAAGCAAACAAATAAATTTTAAAACAATAAATCTAAAAAGGTATAAAGTCTGGTTTTCTTCAAAGGAATCCAAATTCTTTTTCAGGAAAAATGAATGCAAAGGATTTCTCCGTTTGTTATAATGATTGTGCTAACAAATAAAGATACTTAGCAGAGTGAACAAAATTAATGTAAAATTTATAATGTAGTAAAGAATATTTTTATTGCTATTGTAATAGCAAACTGCATTTGCTTATTATTACAAAATAAGAAAGCCAGATTTATATTAGAAATCTGTGTACAGTATATAAAAACCTAGCCGTGGTGTGGTGGGATATTCTCTTAATGGAGTATGAATTCACTTATTTTTTTTTAATACATACAAGTAGTTTGTCAGGAAATGGCTGATAGAAAAGAGATTTCAATTTCATAAACATTTAGCATTCTTTTTTTTTTTTCTGTCTTCTCACCATAGCAACTTGACAAACACCTGCCCTGTTTTCAATCAGGATTCCTTGCTCTGGGAAGGTGAGGTAAGAGGGCTTTGGCAAATCATGTGGAGATCGCTTTTCATCTGCAGGGACTGGGATGAAAGACCAACTATAACAGTTCATTTTTATGAGCATAAATGGCCTTTTAAGCAAGTACTCATTTTAATTTTTTGCTTTCCAATTTGGATCATTTCGCAGAGCTCTAAGAGTTACCTGTGTAAGCCTTCCCTTGTCTAGAAATGATTACCAGTAATGTCATGAATAGACCAACAGTCTCCTATAGCCTACAACAAACATCCCACCTCTAAGGAAAGGAATTGCCTCCAAGGTAGTGCAATGTTTTTGTTTGTGTTCTTTTTTATATTTCCAGCATCTGGGTAAAAACCAGCCTTTAAAACACTTTGAACTTGATTGTTTAAAGGGAAATCTGAGTTTTCTGTCTAGGTGGAGGATTTTTTTTTCCCCCAGTAAAATTATTCTTTTTTTTTTTTTTTCCCAAAGTATTACGGGAGTACAAATGTTTTTGGTTATATGTATCCATTTTGTAATGCTTGAGTCAGGGTTATAAGTGTTCCTGTCACCCAGATAGTGTTCATTGTACCTGTTAGGTAGCTTTTTGCCCATCCCTCCCCCTGACTGATTTCAATTGAGTTATACTTCTTGAGTTATACTCTACGCACATGTGTGCTTATCGGTTAGTTCCAATTTAATAGTGAGTGCATGTGGTGTTTGTTTTTCCATTCTTTAGATACTTCACTTAGGATAATGGTCCCCAGTTCCATCCATATTGTTGCAAAAGGCATTATTCTTTCATCAGGGAAAAATATGACTCTGAAAGCTTTATCACTGTATCACTAGCAAAAGAAAAGAATTTGCTGCTTACTCTGAAATAAAATTTATATCAAATTATTTCAAGATAAACTCAGGGATCCCTGAACAGCACTACCTATAAAAGACCATTAGTAGTTAGGTGACTGGTAATTTTTCACATTAGCGTGATAATATATATGTGTTACTATATGCCATGGGACCAATTGAATATTAAAGAGCATTACTAAGGCTTATCAGTATTAATGGCACATGCTGAAAAATGACACATAAAAGAGGATTCTGGAAAGACGGCAGTGGTGTAGTGTAGTTTCTAATCTCTGAAAATCCCCTCATGAAAACAGAGCAAGCATTTAGATAACAAAACCAGAGTCAGCATTTAAAACAAAACTAAACAGCTATATCCATGAACCGCCAAATACATAGGTTGGAGACAAATGATCAACAGACTTGAAGCCAAATGATACCCACATATCAGCAGGACTAGAGGAAGAAAGCAAGCAACAGGGCAGTGTCTTTGGGGCCTGAGAGCAGGCGAAGGCTAAAATTCTCAGTGGTGTTTACTGGAAAGCAGAGACCAATTGGGTATAGCAGCCAAAACTGCAAAGAGTTTGTGGGTACAGCTCCTCCCCCCAAGAAGGACTAGACAACCTGGAGCAAAGAACATCTGTTAACTCTCAGAATGGACCCACCAGGGCTCCCTTCAAGGACAGGAACACACAGTTGAAGAAAAACTGCTGGGAGGAAATCAAACAACAAAGAGAACTGGGGGGTGGGGGAAGTCCAGACTGAATCTCAGAAAGCACATTACCATATTTTCAAACACAACGTAAAAACAACAGAAGAGGGAGCTCTGTAGGTTACTTAAGCTTTCCTAAACTCCACCTTAGGCAATTCCTTTCCACAGAAACATGAGCAACGTAAACATATCAAGATCATATTCCTTAGGGAGTTATCAGAAAAAAGGAGGGAAAAAGTGGAATAACATACATGTAGGCAATAAAAGCATGCCAAAAAACTTTACCCACAAAACAGAACAAAACTATAACCTACTATTTCAAAACTAAGAAACATTAAGAAAACAGTGCAAGACATTAAAGAACAGCGTAAGTTAGAATTAGAAAAGCTCAAACACTATGCACCATAATCCCACATATAATTGGAAACAAGAGGATAAAAAAGCATTCCGAAAGTGAAAAATAAACTAGAAATAACACAGAATAAACACAACAGATGATGAAAGATGAAAAGATAAAAATCTTAAAAATCAAAAAGCAATGAAGAAAAAAGATTCAAGGGAAAGTAAAAAAATTTTGAAGACAGGCGGAAAAGTTTGAGCATATGGGTAATAGCACATGATAGCCAAAGTAAGGAAACAGAACAAATACTAAATCCAGTAATCCTGGAGAATTTTCCAGAAATAAAAGATTTTAAATTGCATATTGAAATTGCACACAATGTCACTTAGAATATAGACCTATAACAACTAACATTAAGACATATTCCAGTAAAATTGTATGACTTAAAAAAAAAAAAGGAAAAAGAGAGAAGGAAAATATCCTTTGGGCACCTAGAAAATAAAGAGCACATGACTCATAAGGGAAAGAAAATCAGATTATCATCAGACTTTTCAACAGCAACACTTTATGCCAGAAGAAAATGCAGTAACATATTAAGATAGTCGAAATTTTTTTATGCAAAAGAACAGATTTTCAAGTTCAAAGGGCACAGGCAAACTCTCATTAACATGCAAGAACTCCAGGAGTATTGTTCCCAGAAGTCCTTAGTAAGGAATCTACTAGAGAACAATCTTCAGACAAGCAAAATTACTAGAGAGACATTGACATAGGACTGTAAGTACATAAATATAGAGTTACCTGTAACAGTAAGACTAAATAAGGGCCAAGGGAGAGAGAGTATGGCATGAAAAGGCTATAATCTTAGACAATGAAGGCATAAAACAATTATTAAAAAACAGAAAGAATAAGGAATTAAAAGCAGATTTAAAATATTTTAAAAGAGGATTTAAAAGAATAGGGGATTAAAATACTATCAATTAGTGGTAATATTACTATTGCTACTCCAATTCTGTTGAATGTGCAATATTAGATAAGGAAAAAATGAGGAACGATGAGGTTTTCTACTATTCTCCATGCCCTTGAGAACCAATATTCTCAGAGAGAAATCAAGGAGATACAGATGCAAAGAAGATGTTAAAGAAAAGCCCCGGGCTCTCAAATTTGAGTAAAAAGCATCATTCTCAACTTAGGGTGGATGGTCATCAGAGCAAAGGAGGAAAATAAAACAGAGTCAGAAATAGAAAAATAAGGGAGGATTACTATTTTTAATAGGCGAGTCTAGGAAGATGACTCTTGGAGAGAGACAGAATGACTCGATGGTGTGAGCCATGTCGAATGTGGGGCAGAGCAATCTCAGGCAGAGAGATCAATGGAAACAACCATCCTAAAGCACCACGTTGGGCACATTTGTCCTTATAATTGCTGTTTCCCTTTAGTGCACTGAAAAATAATTTCAAATTTTAAAACTTCGGGCTATCTTAATAAATTAAGGCCTCAAATCCAAAAGCATAAAAGTTTAGAATTTACATGGAACATCTTTATTTACATGAAACACATTCATTCTTACAATGTGATTTAACCAGACACATAAAAAATCTGTTCAGAGAGTTATGAAAACTTTTTTCTTCCCATTCTTTCTGTTGCCCCCTTCGATCCCAGAAGGAAAGTTCTAAACAGGATTCCAATCTTTGTCACTTCCCTTGGTGGACAGTAGCTACTAAAGGAGATACTGTGAAGCAAATATGATGGTGGACCCTGGAACTAGGGTCCCACCTGTCATTTTCATGACCTTGGTCAGGATGCCCAACTTTACTGTACATCAATTTCCCTATCTATGCACTACTGAAAATAATAGTATTTACCTTGTAGAGTTCTTATATGGACAAAATGAAATACCACACGTAAAAAGCTTAGAATAGCACCTGGCTCATGTTAAACCTCAATAAATATTATCTAATCTTATTACAGTTTATGAATCATCTTGGGATAGAGAACCTTCTATGCCAATGTGCTCAGAGTCAGAAGATGCAAGATCATATCCCAGCTCCAAAATACACCAGTCATGTCCTTTAGTCAAGTTCCTTAACCTTGCTGAAATTCCTTCTTTCACTTATAAAATAGGGATAACAACTACATCCTAAAATTAACATGAAGATTCAGTATATTTTAGTTGAATGTGGACATTTATCCATCTACATATTACCTTAAATACTTCCAAAACAAATATTAAATACACACACATAAACACATACAATATCCATCATAAAAATAAATACTAAGTATCCTTCTCCCTATGTTCCTGAAAAACATCAGATGATACTTTCCTGCCAAAAATTAAAATTCCAAGTGTGCTTGACTTGGCAGCACATATTGGAATGAAAATTGGAACAACTTGGTGAAGATTAGCATGACCCTGCACAAGGATGACATGCAAATACATCAACTATTCCCTGTTTTTAAAACTCATTGAACTGTACACTCACAATGGGGAATTTTACATAGTACAAATTATTTCTCAACAAACATAGTAAAATTTTTTTTAAGTTACTAGAACCTAAGAAAAAGCTTCTCTTTTTGTTAATTTTCGAGACTGATGACTTTTCCCTAGGTCTGTTACCTACTCCCAAAAATCTCTATAATTTTTCAAGGATGCTATGCCTGTAATCATGGGCAGAATTTCTTCTTTAAGAATCCACTCTGGGTAGAGTAAGCAGTGAAGATCTGTGTTCTAATTAGATGTGAGAATGTGTGGTTTTCTGTTCTGTATACACGAGCACCAACGATGCAATTGTCAGTGGCTGCTTGACGGATCAAGTAGAAGGGGAGATGGGAATCTTTCTTTGCTGTTGCCCTCCTGAGCTACACATAAAGAGGGAAGCCAGATTCCAGCTACCACCTTCCTTATTAGTGTAAAGAAGTTAACATAATAATTTATACTTTACAGTATGCCCAATTAAAATTATTTATTACCTTTTAAAGCTTACTGCTATCGTCTGAAAAAAAAAATGAGCAGCTGGGCACATTTTCATGAAGAAATAAGTTAAGTACAGAAGGCTGAGACCAATTTGTTGAACTTAGCAAAGGCCATTCTCATTTTGCACTGTATTTCAGTTGCCCTGGTTTAAATAACACCAGCACCCCAAAAACATGTTTCAAATTTCAGTAACCAGAGTATATTAACTGAGGGTGATTGCAAAGAACAGAGTTTGCTGCTATCTGTTCAATCCACAAATCACTACATAAATAACAGGTGCACATCATGATCAGTGACAAACTTCGCCACTTCTTTCAAAATCTGTCAGTGTTTGGTCACTGTGCATCTGTTACTTATGCATAGGCAATGGAACATGTAGTTGCGTTGCTTCCTTGTCTCCCAGTGGTAGAGATATACTTGATGCAAAATAGTTTAACTATTAAAGCACTACTAAGGCTGGATAATACTTCAGGTGATTCTCTTGGGTACGTGAATAAAAATATGAAAATGTGCTTTATACCACCAAACACAATTTCATTAATTCAGCCACTGGACCAAGGAGTTATTTCAACTTTTAAAGCCTATGACCTTAGATGGAATTTCAGACAGACTACTGATGCTATAACTGAATAGCATGCCATTTCTTTAGCTGAATTTGGAAAGAAATATGACATGAATCATGCAATGGAAAATATCGAAGCATCATGGCAGGAAGTAAAACACATGCAGCATGGCGGAAACTTTGCAGCACTGTACAAATAACTTTGCAAGATATACAACGTATGCAAATGTAGTTTATCAGTGAGATAGTTAACTGTGGAATGTTGATACTAATGCTAACAGAGACACTCTATGTATACAGTCAGAGGAACTTACTGATGACAAAATTAGCAGCATAAGAAGTGAAACCGGCAAAAACCTTCACATTATAGAAACTCCTGGAGATAGCTCACGACATTGAAAATGCAACGGATAAAGGCTAAGAGACTGATCCAAACTTTTCCTGAGTATAAAAACTTATCAACCATAAAAAAAAATGCTCACTCTGTATCAAAATGTGTAAGACAAAAGGAAGGCGAGCATTGCTTAAACTATTCTTAGTAACATTTTTTACAAAGAAACAAAACTCCTTGATTTTCTATGTTTCTAGTTTTTAAATTAAATTGTACTGAATAAATATTGACTTTAATATTTTGCTTATTTCTCTACACATTTATAAGCAAATGAGTTTTTAATATTTTTGCAAGGAAGTTGTAAATGTTATGAAATAATCATTTTTCCCATTAATTATTAGGATTACTGTTTATGATTTCAGCTTGCATGATCATATTTTACGGTCCCTCACTACTGTGCAAAGTGAGGATTGCCTGCACATCCTTCAAGTGCTTGATACCTTCAAGCAGATATTTGCATTCAGGACTGATATCACCTACACAAAGCTAACTTATGTGTTATCAAGATATTGGAACGCTTTCCTCAATTTTGGATGTCAGGTCGGCAGTCTGTTCTTGGTTCTTGGTGTGTTCTGGCCAAAGAATGACCAGACACACCAAAAGCAAGGTAAACACAAGGCGAAGTTTATTGAGTAAAGTAAGATACCAGCAGGCCCCCTGTCACAACAGAGGGTCCTGATTATGCTCTGGGGTCCTGTTTTATATTGCCTGGACTGGGCCCTCCTCGTGGTTCAAACCTCACCCTGGCACCATTTTGATGGACAGTTTGGGAATTACATAACCGGAGTCTTAACTGAGCATGCAGATCTCCCATGAGCCTCTCTGAAAGCCCATGGCGGGGAAACCGCAATGCAGATTTAAGCTCATGACATGATAATTAGCCTTGGTTGCTCTAGCTCACCTTCTAGACCTTATTGGGCCTGCACTGCTTTGCCCGAGAATCCTCTGCATTCATTTGTAGTTGGCATGCTGAGTTCTGATTGGCAGGGTGTTCTTCCCCGCCCCCCACCCCCACAATTGCTAGGGTCACCCACCTTTGTCCCTAGGAGAGCCGGAGGTCCCTCACTATCTACCTAACATAAAAAAATAATTAATAAAGAAGTATTAGCTAACACGGAAATGTATTTCTCTGCTGAAGGAACCCTGGGTCTTTCACCAAAACCCTTACTCTGAATTTCATCAAAGGAGATTAACTAAATTTTCCAGATTTCACTGCAGAGCATTTGATGTGCACTTTGTGCTGCCTGACACACTGCAAATTTAACAGGGCCTTGAATTTTTTTTTTCTTTTTTACCCAGAGGTTCTAATTTAGCTACCATAATGTGTTAGTGTGAATTAATATGGTTCTAAAGCCTATTTACCCGCCAGGTTTATTCCCATTTAGTTAATTGAGAACAATCCTCTCCAGGAACATTCCACGTTTCTTTGATATTTAAATTCTAAAATGTTCTGATAAAAATGGTTAGCAAATGTTTTCCTACTTCACAGGAACAAAAAAGTTGGAGTTAGCGCAGTTTAAATCAAATCAGGAGGCTTTTTCAATAGATTAAAGGAAGAATTTGAAAACAATAGTATTTTAAACTTTGGATACCATTATGAAATACAAATCTCTGGAAATGTTTTTTAAAAAGTTTCCAAAAAGATTTTTATTTGTTGATCAATGAGTTTGTAAGCACCCACTCAGCATCGAGTATCATGTTAGAAATTTCTTTTGGTATTAAAGTGTTCACTTCTAAAAATGAATGGGTAGTGCATATGCAATGAATTTAAGGTACAACTAGCAATAAGGTTTTAGATTTTAATTGCCTTTTACAATTCAAGCATTCTGGTTTTATTTCCTCACATTAACTAAAAATAGTTTGCTCATTTCCATGGCTAAATGTGGCCACTGCTAGAATTAACAAGAATATATTTCCATACGTTCAAAGGAGAGGAAAAATCACTTTTTTAATCTCCTTCAGCCACTTAAACCTTTATGTCCAGTAAGCACGGTCTTTCATGCTTTCCCAAGGCAAGGCCTGACTATTCAGACTCTCTAGGTGGACAACTGTTACTAATATAAACTAGTTAGAATAATAATCAAAAGTGAAAAATAGTAAGTACTATTTGTCTGTGCACATGTGTGTGTGTGTCAGTTTGGGGAGTTCTTCAGTGTTATGTTATTGTGTTGATCCTTGCTGCATTCCTGTTTTATGAGGAGGTATCAAATTACTGATTGAAAATTGTTCCTTTAGTGATGCTGGAAGAAATGGATGAAGTGTAAAAAATTCAAATAGTTATATATGGCTTTGCTCCATAACAGAAAATGAAAATGAAATATATGTTCTTAAACAAATATGTGACCTGATTTGTTTTTTTTTTAATTTCCAAACTCAATGCTTATATAAATAGTCCTGACTTAGATTCTCCACTCAAGATGAAGGAAAATTATTTTTATTGTGTATCTGTGCGTTTATGCCCCGCCAATATCCAAAAGGGACTGAGACAACTTTTTTTTTAAATTAATCTCTATACCATGATGTGAACTACAATTTGAACCAATGTTCACATGAACTTATTTGAACTAACTTGAACCAAGGATGATCTATGAATATTTGCCATTAATGAAGTAATTAATGGAACAGTACAACGTCTTTGATTTTTACTATCAATTAAATTAAATGAGTGAACGCCTGATTCTGAGATTTTGTGTACATTAGAATCACTAGTGGCACAACAGATGTACTGAATGAGAATCTCTAGAAGCAGGATCTGGGCATATGTACTTTGACAAAACTCCAGAGAGTTGATTCTGATATGTGGCAAAATTTGTGAACTTCTGCTCGAGTGTCTAGCATTCCAAAAAACATGAGGCAGAATCAAAATGAAGTAAACGACATAGGCTTACTCTCAAGAAGTTTAAAATTTTGCTGAAGATTTAAAAACATAAAAATTTAAATAGGATCATATAAATATGCAATATTCACTAAGAGATACATTTTAAACCCATTCAAAAATAACCCTTGATAAAACAAATTTCTTCATAATCACTTGCTTGTTTTTGATAAATTTTTCCTGATTATAAAAACGTCATCATTGAAATGTGTAAATAGACTAGAATCAATAAAAATAGCAATAAAAATAAGCAATGTTAATGTGTTGTTCTTCAGGTCAGTATTTCCATAAATACATATTTTGTGGGTTGGTTTGTCTGTGAAATAGTTCTTACTTATCATATTATCATATAAAATATGATAGTATTAATTAGTCTTCAAAAACAAAGTTTTAAACACTGCATTTATCCATCATGTGGGAGAAACAATTTATTGAATTGTTTTTGTACTGGTAATGATTTATACTTCTACATTTTGGTGTTTAAAGTAACACTATGATAAATCTTTTATCATGAATATTTGTACATATCTGGTTATTTCCTCATAATGCTTTTTGAAGGGAATTAAATCAAAGAACATGAAAATATCAGACATTTGTTATATGTTGCCAAATTGTCTTCTAAATATTTTGCCAATTTACACTCACATTAGCAATGTTTGTGAATGCCAACACTGGTTATTATCTTTTATATATCACTGACAATTTGAAAGAAGGGAATGGCATTTAATTGATGTTTAAGTTTGCATTTCTTTTCTTACTGATGAAGATTAATTCTTTTTTCATAGGTTCCCTGGCTAAAAATATTCTTATATTCATTAGCAAGAGTAAATTTAAAGGAAAATATTTTTAAAAATCTATCAAGATTATAGAGAGTTTCAAGTTTGGCAAAGCTTAAAACGCAGCTGAGATGCATAGATTCGTTTCTCTGAGTCAAAATCAAATAGAACATAAAATTTTAAGTCATATGTTTGGCATTTGGCAGATTAAAAGACATTCATACATTAATTCTCATAAAACGTTGAAAGTCTTTTCAATTGGCTAAAGAGACATCTCAGAGTTTTAAAATTTATGTGGCACCTATAACAGCACATTTTAATCAGTCAAGCCTAAGTGACATAGAAACATATGGAACTGGCAGTCATCTGGTTGCAGAATGATTGAGCAGTTGTGGGTGAAACAAGTTAAAGAGGATAATCAACATTAATGCTAATTTTTTTTTTTAGCATTAATGGCTCCTTAGTTCAAGGCTTCACAGCTTCCAGGTGTCCATGCAGATGCCACACATTAAAATGGTCCTTAGGTGCACACTGAGTCACTCATGCAGGGCATAAAATGGCAACTGGCATGGAAAATTATTCTCGAAATGAAATCACTGATGGGACTTTCTTCAATTTCCACATCTTTGACACTCATAAGGATTAGCCCTTGTTCCAGCTTCAGAATTTTTTTAATTTGAAAACCCATTAAATATAATAAAATCGTTTTTAAGGAAAAAAGAAACACTTTCACACTTGTTATTCCACGATCTTTTTCAAACTTACAGACTGATCCTATGAGTATTGCCACACTAATATAGCAATTTATTACACGCACATATATTCCAAAATGCAAATCACAGCTCCTCATCACTGGAAACCATAAACATAAAGCACCTGATATTAAGCTGATTGGGTTTTAGTTCTGTCCTCAGTAGACCAGAATTGAAATTAGGGATTTAAAAGTAAGTTGAAATGTAAGAATTCTAGTTGAGAGGCCTGAGCAGTCTTACTGTACAAATAATAGAGTTCCTCCATCATCCATCAAATAAAGCAACTTTTGTAATGCATACTTAACACCATATGAAATAACCATAATCATATGAAGGCATTTTTAAAATTAGCAACTACAATAAGCAGAATTGATCTAATGCTTTTGGGCTTAAAGATGTCAACTAATAGAGTATAATTTTACCTAAAATTTTGGAAATGGCCTATTTCCAACCAATTTCTAAAGTGAATGATGAGTATCCAATGAGGAGTACAAGTGAAAATCTTTTTTATAAATACACTACAGAAGAAATTCAGACTAAAAATATGTGCATGGTAAAAAGCTTTTCAATAATTTGTAAAGCCATTGTCAAATTCCTGGGCTTGCATAAAGCCTATTCCGACAGGATGGTTCATAGCATGTTGCAGAAACACTGAATGGCATCATCTTTATTTACACTATTTAATTTTTAACACTGGAAATTTGTGTTGGCCATTGCTATAACTGATTCATCTCTATTTCTTACAACAACAACAAAAAAATCCTCAGACATTCCTCTGTTCCATTTATGCTCCAGTCAGAATGGGTTACATGCCTTTCCTGGACCCTTTTCTTTCATTAAAATAAAATCCAAATGTCCACAGTTGTCTCTCTACTCTTATGACTTCACAATCCCCCCAACTCACCTGTTTAGACATGCTGGCCTTCTTTCTGCGTATCAGACATAGGCCTGCCTTTCCCTTCTGACTAGAACACTCTTCCTTTATGCATTCACGTGACTAACTCTGAATTTTATTCAGTTCTCAGCCCCTTAGAAAGACCATTCTCTCTAAAGAAGCTCCTTTCCCCCAGATTGTACTAATTTCTCTTTAACCCACTACTCTGTTGCATTTTCCTATAGCATTTATAGCTGTGAAATTATTTATTTGTGTCCCTAGTTGTTCCATATTAAATTTTATTGATATTCCCACTTTGTTAAGAACAGTGGTCTTTGTGCAACTTGTAACCTGTGTAGGTAATCTGCATATGTCCTATCTGTTACTATTTCTCAGGTGTTTATACAACCTCTTTATATTACTCCATAGAACATATGCTAGATAGAACTAAAGAAGAATAGTGTCCATGTGATAGAAATGATTTTCCAAGATGCACTACATACCTTGAACTATGTCAAGCAACGGGAATATGCTTGTTATCAATAATCTGCAGCCTCTAAATCCTTATTCAAAAGGATATCTAAATGTTCCAGCATCATTTGTTGAAAACATTATCACTTGTCCACTGAATTACTTTTACATCCTTGTCAAAAATCAGTTGTCCATATACATGTAGACCTATTTCTGGAATCTCTTCTCTGTTCTATTGGTCTATTTGCATATCTTTATGCCAATCTCATACTGTCTTGATTAATGTAGCTTTATAATGAGTTTTGAAATCACATAGAGTTATTCCTCCAACTTTGATATCTGTTTCCAAATTTGTTTGGCATTCTATATCCTTTGCATTCTCTTACGATTTTAGAACCAACTTGTCGATTTATACCCCCACAAAATGCCTTCTGGGATTTTGATTGAGGTTATGATTGATTTGGGGAGAATTCACATCTTAACAATGTTGAGTCTTCTGAACTGTAAACAGAATGTCTCCATTTGTCTTCTTTGATTTCTCTCAAATATTTTGCAGTGTTCAATACACACATATTTCATACCTTTTGCCAGATTTTTCCCTAAAATATTTCATATTTTTGATGCTACAGTAATTGGTATTTTTTATGATTCTAATTTCTAATTGTTCTTTGCTAGTAGATAGAAATACAATTGATTTTTGTATATTGATCTCATCTTATAACCTTGGTAAACTTATTAGTTCTAATAGCTTATTTGTAGATTCAATTAGTATTTTTACATATGTAATCATGTCACTGGAAAATAATGACAGATTTAATTTCTTTCTTTCTAATCTGGATGCCTTTTATTCTTTTTCTTTGATGACTGTGCTGATTAGAACTGCCAGTGCTATATTGAACAGAAGGGGTGAGTCAGGAATTCCCCACCTTTCTTGGTCTTAGGAGAAAAGGTTTTAGTCTTTTACCATTGAGTATAATTTAACTGTAGATTTTTCACTGCTGTCTTTCATTAACTGTTGGAAGCTTCCTTATACTTCTAGTTTACTGAGTGTTTTTACCAGGAATAAATTTTATATTTTGTCAAATACTTTGTCTGCATCTGTTAAGATGATCATATCTTTTTTCTTTTTAATGTTATTAATCTTATGAGTTACACTAATTTTTTAAAATGTTAAACTGAGCCTGCATTTCAGAGATAAATTTATTTTGGTCATTAGTTAATATCCTTTGATATACTGCTGAATTTGATGTCCTAAATTCTGTTTAGAATATTCACATCTGTGTTCTGAGATATGTTGATCTGCAGTCATCTTTTCTTATAATGTCTATCCAGTTTTGGTATCAGGGTAATGCTGATTTGTAGAAGGAGTTGGAATGTATTCTATCTCCTTTTATTTTGGGCATGAGTTTGGGTACTAATATTGGTACCTCTTCCTTAAATACTTGGTAGACTTCACAGGAAGAACTATCTGAGCCTTGAGTTTTCTTTCTGCGAAGGATTTTAAAGGCAATGCAATTTATTTAATAGATATAGGACTACTCAGGTCATACATTTGTTCTTGGATGTGCTTTTATAGTTTATCATTGTTGAGATAAAATGGTCTATTTCACCTTAGCTATCAAATTTATGAGACACGATTATTCATAGCATTCCCTTGGTATCTTCTTAATATCTGTGCAATCAGTAGTTATATCACCTCTCTCATCCCTTATATTGACAAGTTGTGTTTTTTTCTATTTTTTTATGATAGTCTGAACAAAAGCTTATCAATTTGATGGATGTTATCAAACAAGCAGTTATTAGTTTCTTTGATTTTTATCTATTGTTTTTCCATTTCTAATTCACATACCTTATAAAAACCTTACAGTAGTACATTTCTAGTTCTTCTAGTCTTTGTGTGACTGTCATGTTTTACTTGTACATAATTATGAATCATACACTACACTGTTATATTTGTTTAAACAGTCTATTATCTTCTAAAGAAACTGAAGTAATAATTTTTAAATCTTATATACTTATCCACATATTCATCTACTACAGAGCTCTTCTTTCTTTGTATGGACATATATTTCCATTTGGTATCATCTTCTTTTTGCCTGAAGAACTACACTCAACATTTCTTGTACTGAGTGTCAGCTAGTGGTGAATTTTTCAGCTACTGTATTTCTGAGAGTGTCTATTTTGCCTTTCTTTTTGAAACATATGTTGACGGGGTATAGAATTCTAGGTTGACTTTTATGCTTTCTCTCGTCATTTTCTTTCTTTCTTTTGCCTTTCTTTTTCTTTCTTTTATTTTCTTTTTCTTCCTCCCTTCCTTCCATTCTTCAGTATTTTAAGGATCCTTGTCCCACTGTGTCCGACTGCATGCTTTATTTCCAGTGGGAAGCCTATTGTGATTCTTAACATTGCTCCTGTGTAGCTAATGTCCTTTTTCTCTGGATGCTTTTGGAATCTTCTTTTTATCACTGGTTTTGCATAATTTAATTATAACTTGCCTTGATGTAGTTTTCTCATGTTTCTTGTGCTTGAGGTTCAACAAGCTTCTATAATCGATGGGCTATATTTTTCATCAAATTTCAAAAACTAACCAATTGTGTACAAGCACCAGACATTGTTATCAAAAGATTTTTGTGTGTGTGTGTGAAACATGTCCGATACCTACTACTCCTCTATTTACTGAATGAATATTTCCTGAATAAGTGCTACACATTAGGAACTATTTTAATCACTGGGAATACAAAGGTGAACAAAAGAGTAAAAGCCCCTGCCCTAGTGAAGAATACATACCATATGAGAGAGACAGATTACAAAAAGTAGGTACATAATGTGTTACATCTCAGTAACTGCTATGGAGGAAAAATAAGATATTGATAATATGATATTTGAATAGAAACTTAAAGCAAAGAAATAAGCCACAACAGGGGTATGGAGAACTATTTTAGATTAAAGCAAGGAAATGCAAAGACAATGAGACAGGAGCAAGCAAGCTGATTGATTGTTCAAAAACTTTAAGAATGCCACAGTCGCTGAAGCTGAATCAGTGGGAGGTAAGTTCACATAATTACTGCTGGCCCAAATTGTGTATAGATCATTATAAAAACATTAACTTTTACTCTGAGAAAAAGGGGAATCCATTGCAGGATTATTGAAAAGGAAAGTTCATGATCTTTATGTTTTACAAAATTCATTTCACAGCTTTTGGGAGGATATACTAGAAAGTAAAAGTGGTATATACGGGCAGATAAATAGGGAGGTTATTGTAATAACCTGAGTGAGACATGACAGGTTAGACTAGGGTGGTATCAATGGATAGTAAGACATAGATAGATTCTGATTACATGTTCAAAGCAGAGCTGACAATATTTGCTTGTGGAGTGGACGTAAGGTATAAGAAAAATATAGAAGGCAAGGATGGAGCCATTGTTTGTGGCCTGAGTGGTTTAAATAAAGTAGCTAACATAGAGTGTCTGGGGAAGTATGTAAAAGGAACAGACTGTGACATGTTATGACTGAGATTCCTATTCAGTATCAATTAGAGATGTCAAGTATGTAGTTAGTTATAAAAGTCTAGAGTTCAGGACTTAGATCTAATCTAAGCTAGAGATATGAATTTAGCCAGAAGATGGTTTTTAAAACAATGGAACTGGATAAGATCTCACCTGGATGGGATCGTTGGGAGTGAGTAGAGATAAAGAAAAGGAGATGTCTGAAGATCTGTCCCTGATGTCTAGAAGAGTCCAAACACACTGGGAAAGTTTTTCATGTTATTTTGTCGCCATTAATGTTACTTTAATATGTAGCTTGAGATTGTACGAACAATACATCAAAGTTGATTCAGAAGATACCAAAGAAATAAGTCAATGTTTTAGACATATATGCTTTTGGGGGAATTATTTTTGTTCGTAGCTACACTGTGTATGTGTCAGGCACTACATTTAGATTTTGGACACCTGGCATTGTCTGAATATCACAAGTGAGAGTTTTTGCTAACGTGTTGACTCACCAAGATATTTCTGATTAAATGTGATCTTTTTAAAAAAGATCTTTCCTTTCTGCTAGTCATGACTGAAATCATGTTATCTGGGTTCTCATTATCCAGATAGGTCACTGAACAAGATAAATAAATCTGGTAAATAAAATCAAAATGTGAGTATCATTTAATTTAAATAAATACTATCTACATTATGTGCAAATACAATAATACCAACTGTGTTGAACAAGCTTATTATATCATGAGAAGAATATAGAAATGTAGAGAACAGATTTTTCAAGTCTCAGGCAGTCTTTATGTTGCTCAATCACTTTAAAAGAGGCAACCAATCAACAAACTCTATTACTTCATTGGTTTGTCGCAAATATGCCCAATAAAGTCCTCTTTTTTTTCTCATTCACTTGACCTGACATCTATGTGCCCATCAAAATATTGCACAATTCTGGAAGAGCATCATGTGCACTATCGTCTAAGTAAATATACTTACTGGAAGAGTTATTTATAAGTAGATTAATAAACACTTTAAAGGAAGTATGTGGGAACTAATGTTTAAAATAAAAAGTAGTAAAATTTTGCTAGTTATGGGTGACTACAGGAAAAAATACTGTTAGCCACAAAGCTCTTCTTTACTACATTTGAGTTATCTTTCTAGGTCAGTGATTCTCAAAGGGCTATCTCTGGACCCACATTCTCAATATAAGCTGGCAACTTCCTATAAATAGACATTCTCAAGCCCACCCAAGATCTACTGAAGATCAATAAATCTGAAGGTAGGGCCCAGAAATCCGTATTTTGCAAGCCCTTTAAATGATTCTGGTTTACATTAAGGTTTAAGAACTACTGATCAGATCAAACATATAATAACAACAATATCATCTAGTATTAATGAAAACCCATGTGTACTAGACACTGAATTAGGTATGTCACACACATTTTTTATTTTATAATACCTTTGCAAAGTAGCTATTTTATCTCAATTTAACAATGAGGAAATAATTAAAATAAAGATTTACTTTATTTTAATAGAAGTTGAAATAAAAATATAGAAATTGTTTCACTAGCCTAAAAACAGTGGTGTTTTCCTTATTCCAAAGTTTTTCTTTTTTTTTAATTTTAGGGCAAGAAAAATGATAAATGAACTTAAAATATCTAAAAGATAGGAAAGCAGAAGCATTTGCTAATGCCAAGAAGTTCTCAGAAGAGTTTTTCAGGGCTGTTAAATTTTTGTAATCAAGTGTCAACTTATTTTAGTGATATGTAGTTCTAAAGAATACTACAGAAGTTAACAGTCAAACTGATGTAATCTATAAAAAATCAGAAGCCAACAGCAACAATCTTTGCTTGACATAATCTTTCTAAGTGAAAGAAAAAAATTTAAAGGAAGTAAGAACACACAAAATCTATGAATAAAAAGAAAAACAACTCACAGGTTTCTTAAACACATCTTTTTCTATATTTTCATATGAGCATAGTAGGAACAAACTAACTTCTCCTTAGCGTATAAAGACTTTGCACTTAGGAAAAAACACTCACCTGAAATAAAACCAGAGAAAATGGGGACATAGAAAGTACACTGTATCTAAAAATGCCACAAACATTCAAAAATCATTTTTGCTCCAACCTATTAATGTCACTATTTGACTTGACCCTCAATAAAAACTAGGACATAATCCCTTTCAAAAAGGCAATCCTATCAGAAATTTTCTGCCTATGTTTCCTGGTATTACACAGCTAGCTAGTTCACCGCTGGATGGAAGCCGATTTCAAAATGTGTTAATGTAACTGCAACTGTTAGGCAGCTCTTTGGAAAAAAGAATTTTTTTTTGAGTCAGAATATATTTTTATTTCATGAGTCATTTTCCAAAAATAAAAATAATAATGCTCAGAAATCATCATTAGGGGTTTCCCTGCTCACCAACTGCTGCTACTAAAATAATAGAGAAAACTTACTTTACACATAAACATAAATACAGGTCATGACTTGGACTAGAACACAGAAATAAAAACTCAGGTGGACTGAAATGCAGAGGATTTACATGTAAGGAAAAGAAACATTTTAGCAGAAAGGGCATAATTAGTTGTGCCAGAAATATTTGGAAACATTCTCCACAGTTTTGTGACTTACGTGTGTTGGCTTGGAGAAATAACACAGATCAAATATTATCAAACACATCAAAACGTGCTGAGGAAGCCAACACTTCATTACAGGTTAAACGTATGTTTTCACTCTTATATCATGGATTTTTTGTGCTCTCAACTTGGAGTACAGTCTTAAGCCCATGAAATAAATGTTCATCAATTTCTGACTGCTGAAAAGTAATTGAAAACAAAAGTATGGAGTAAAAATTTCTTTTTTACATGAAATAATTATGTTTTAATAATTTCAAGGTTTTCTAAACTATACTGTCTAACTTTGTTTAAAAATGTGTGTATGTAAATTCAGTAACCCCAAATAACCTATTTAAAAGAAAAAAATGCATAGTAAATATTCTATGTCAAGCACTATCAAGCTGATAAATTAGCTATGGCTGTAACTATGATGAAGCTAACATATTTGTAGGTGTCAAATAGAAACAGAAACACGGGTAAATGGTGACTCCAACAGCTTATAGCTTGCTCACCTTATTTTGTTTTAAGCATATCAAGACATGTCTTTAGATATATTAATTGCACAAAGACAGCAGACATTTTCTTTCAGAGATTTCTCTTTCCCTACATTGCCCTTTGAATTTTAGTGTTATTCAGATTTCCATGCTACACCTTCTCCGAATGATCTCATTGTACTGCACTGGCTTTAACCACCTTTTCAACGCTGACTACTTTCAGAACCATTTCTCCCGGCAACACCTACCTCATAGGAGAGAACACCCGTCTGCCCTGGACACAGCTTCTTACTGCCATATCTGCCACTTTCTGCTGACTTGCTTTCTTTGACAGCAGGAGCATGCTAGGGCCCTCCATGTAGGGGGGGCCACAAGTGTGCCGAGCTAGCTCTCAGGAAGCAGCCTCAATCAATGACAGACCAGAGGTGGTGGATAACTACCCCAGCAGCCTCACTTGTCAAGTGGAACTACTCTAAAGCATGTTTTACAGTCTTTCATTAGGTCCTGGTGAGGGGAAAAAAAAAAAAAAAACCCAGTTGCCCATCCAGGTAACTTGTGAATTACACAAGTATTGACTTATTTCCCTTTCCTTTCTCGCGTTTCTGTTCCCCTATTGGTCCTTCCCGGGATTAACTCTCAACTAAACTATTTGTATTCAAACCCAAATCTCAACTTAAACATCTATATATTGCACTTCTTTATCTAGATGTTTCATACACAGCTGAAATTCAAAATGTGTGAAACCCATCTCACCTTCCTCAGATAACTAGCTTGGATATTCACAATATCAATAAACAATGCCACCGTTCATCCTGGGAAACACATACTTAAGCATTATTGTAAATTTTAGTTCTTTCCCTTATCCTCTATGTCCTGACACAAAACCTCTCAATTGTACCTTGTTAACCTCTTCCGAATCTGCCCATTTTCTGCATTACTGTGACCTGTACTTTACTTTAGCTTCTAATCACATATTACCTGAATTGCAGCAACTGGTCTTCACTGAAGTCTTATCTCCCCCAATCTCACACAAGCTGTGATGATTAAATTCATGTGTCCGTTTGATGGGGCTATGTGGTACATAGATATTTGGTCAAAGATTATTCTGGATATGTCTGTGAGAGTGGTTTTGGATAAGATTAACTTCTGGAGTAGCAGACTGAGAAGAGCATATTGCCCTCCCTGATGTAGGTGGACCTGTTATAATCAGTTGCAAAGCCTGAATAAAACAAAAAGGCTGACCCTGTCAGAAGTAAGAGGAATCTCCCCGTCTTCACTGGCTTGGGTTGGAATGCTGGTCTTTTCCTGCTTTCACTCTTGATCTGAAACACATCGGCTCTTCTTGAACCTCAAATTTGCTGGCGTTCAGCTGTTACACTGTCAGCTGTCTTGAGTCTCCAACTTGCTGACTGCAGATCTTGGGACTTTTCAGCCTCCATAATCACATGAGCCAATTTCTGATCTTTTTCTCTCTCTCTCTTTTTTTTGAGACAGAGTCTCGCTCTGTTGCCCAGGCTAGAGTACCATGGTGTCACCCTAGCTCACAGCAACCTCAAACTCCTGGGCTCAAGCAATCCTTCCGCCTCAGCCTCCCAAGTAGCTGGGACTACAGGCATGTGCCACTATGCCCGGCTAATTTTTCCTATATATTTTTAGGTGTCCAGCTAATTTCTTTCTACTTTTAGTAGAGATGGGGTCTCACTCTTGCTTAGGCTGGTCTTGAACCCCTGACCTCAGGCGATCCTCCCACCTCGGCCTCCCAGAGTGCTAGGATTACAGGCGCTCCTGGCAGAGCCAATTTCTTACAATAAATTTCTATGAACATTCTATTGGTTCTGTTTCTCTTGAGAACCCTGCCTAATACATAGCCCCTGTATGCATACACTGGCATCATGTTGATTATTAAAAAAGGAAGGAAGGAAGCAAAGAAAGAAGGGAGGGAGGAAGACAGGAAGAAAGAAAGAGATGCTGTATCACCAATCTGCCTAACATTTAAACAGTGACTATTCATTGCTTTCCAGATAAAATTCAAATTCCATTAGCATAGCATACAAACCATCTGTGATCTTTCCTCAGTGAATATTTCAAGTTTCATCCATCCACTGGACACCACAATCATACTGAATGCTTTGCAATTCACAGAATACTCCATGTTCTCCTTTACCTTGATGCTCTCTAATAGTTTGTCTTTAGTGCCTAAAACATGCTCCTACAATCTCTTTCTTCAGGCTAACTCACTAATTAATATTCAGTTCTAGTGTGACCTACTCCAGGATACCTTCTCTGATCCACTTCAAACCCCAAGACTAACTTAAGTGCATTTTCTAGGTATTCCCATATTACATTATGTGCTAAACACTGAGCTAAATGTTGGAGAAGAAAAATAAAATATTATTTCTGCTTCCAAGGAACCCACAGTCTAGTATAGTTTAGCATACAACTTTAAGTAATATATTTGAAATACGTAGAAGAAAAAAGTGATCGAAAAATACAAAATGCAATGATTTCTCCTAACAGAAATCCAGAAATTTTGAACCTGGTTCAAACAGACAAACAAAAGATTTAGAATTACAACTTGACATTTAAGGTCATTCATTATTTATTTATGTAAAATACAGGCCATTCATTTATATGAATTAAGTTTAATTTTCATCTTTCTCTTTAGACACAAAACAATAGGCTTAAAGATATTTAGGAAAAACAAACCATTTCAGTCTAAGAATAATACCATAAGGTCTAACTTACTGAATACTGAAGGGTGTTAGGAATAGAGATAAGAATTGTAGTCAGCCATGGTGGCTCACATCTGTAATCCAAGAACTTTAGGTGGCCAAGGCAGGAGGATTGCTTGAGGCCAGGAATTCGAGACCAGCCTGGGCAACATAGTGAGACCCCTTGTCCCTACGGAAAAAAATGAAAAAGTATCTTGATGGAGTGGTGTAGTCCTAGCTTTTTGGGAGGCTAAGGCAAGGGCATCACTTGACCCCAGCAATTTGAAGTTACAGTAAATAATGATCATGCTACTGCACTCCAGCCTGAGTGACAGAGCAAGATTCTGTCTCAAAAAAAAAAAAAAACAAAAAAAAAAAACAATGCAAGTATATATCTGAATTACTTTAAGGAAGAGGAATTCATTTTCTGGTTTATATTTATTTAACATTTTAAAAGAGAGAAAATACTAGGCCATTAAAAAATGGCATTGCAATAAATAAATTTAAGGAATGTTTTTAAAAAAAAAAAAGACAATCTTTCCAAACTATAGTAAAAGGAATGGTTGGAAAATAAAATGTGTGTGTGTGTGTGGTACTATGGGGGAATCAATGGACAGAACTGAAATGGTTATCTCTCGTGTTTCCTAGCATCAAACAGGTATTGACCTTGATGCCCTCAATAGTCTCTGTGTGTTTCCATTTGAGTTAATGAAGATCTGTATAAATTTGCCAACATGAGCTGGAGCCCAAAGCTCTAGTGTAATTAGTTGATGTATTAATTTGCCAGCTAGATGTGAATTGAACATTACTGCTGTGGATTATCATGCCAAACCCTAGTAGTAAAAGCCCTAAAGGGACTAAAGAATATAGGTCGTTTCCAGTCTCAAACTACTGACTGAAAATTTAACACAGTCAACAAATAATTTTCTGTAAGGAGAGTCATTCATGCTTTCATTCTCAGCAGAAAAGCAGGCATCTAACACCATAAACAAATAGGCTTAAAGAATTAGAAGGCAGCATCACCATTACTATCACAGAAACAAAAGAAAAAAATGCTGATATTAAAACTGTCCCACAATAATTTTACTTAAACCTTCAGTGAGTTACTAACTGATATATTATTAAAATTCCATTTAGCTAAATGTTAAGTCTACAAAAAGAGAATAGTGAACTGCATTCGATTTACATTTTTATCTTAGTGTTTGTATCGTCCTATAATGAAAGTATTATTTTATGTAGATCAGAAAAAATAAATATGGTCATTAATATTAAAAAAGATAATTTAGTTAGATAAATTCAAGTCATCAATAACCTCAACATAAATAAAAAATTGAATTAACAATCACAAACACAAATTGGAAAATACCTTTAAGAGTCAACTTAACAGGAAAAAGGATGAGAAATTCATTAATCTGTTCCTTTTTTTCTTTCCATTTTGCTGCTATGCCTTCAGCACTCACTTTAATTTTGTCTTATGACATATGAATGAATACAGCAGTGCTTCAGACACAGGAGGAACTTATTACATATTTTAGAAAGAATATTTAAACAAATGAGTTTAGAGCTCCAACATTGTCCATGAGAAGCTAACGCAATGATACAATTGTATATTAAATACAGACAGGTCCAATGATCCCGTAAGGGGTTGTTCAAGCTCATTGCCAAAAACAGAATGAATGCTCTATTTCAGGCTATCTAATTAATACACACATTTGGGAAATAAAGTAAAACTTGTCATAGTAGATTGACCAAACTCAGCGAAAAATATTTCTCCCACCTCACTCCAAGCCATCAAGCCAATGACAAAGAACAAAGTAATGAGAAAAACAAAAAACCTGAACATTTTTGTAGTCAAAGTTTACTAATGGTGTGAAAATCTATTAATAGAGCTATACAAACTATCCATAATAATTGGCTTTCAACAGGCCTGTTGATTTTTTCAATTTGGATTAAATTGTTTCCCAGTGAGAAGAGAGCCTAGGGAGCCTATCTGAGTTCATAATTCCCAGAGGATTCTTATTCCCTTATTGAAGAAATAAACAAATGTCATTTGTAAATGCTGATTTAATTTACAGAGGAGTGTGATACTCAGGAAAGGTTGTAACCCTTAGGTAACCCAGTACCGTGTTAGGTACATGCAATTCTAACCCACAATTTGCCAAACTGTGAGATTCCACAACCAAATCATGATTTTGGTGCATTCCCCATACCTAAATTTCTTATGGTTCTATTTCTTCTCCACTTACGCATCTACAAGTTGTGTCTGCCTAGTGCTAACCTAGGTGCAAGGCTTCATCTTGCCATAGATTTATAGAAATGATCCCATAACACCAAGAATTTCATATTTTGCTAATAATTTGAGGAAATATGGCAGAAGACGAGGTAGGACACTGTATAGTCTTTTACATTGGTTCTATATGCCTTTCTCTTTTCCTACACGTCCCTATTATTGCTAAGAGTAGCAAGTAAGTTCTCAGTCATATCTGATACATAAATGTTACTGAAGTCAAAAGGAAGATTAGTCATATTGCAGATTTTTTTTCTTTTCAACTTGCCATCCCTTCATCCCAAATCCTTTTTCCAACATTTCTTCTGTTCCTTCCTTTCTTTCTTCTTCTGGTATTCCTGTTATGCATATGTTACACTTTTTATAGTTGTCCCATAGGTCTTAGATGTTCTGTTTATTTTCATCAGTCTTTTCCTCTTTGCTTTTCAGTTTTGGAAGTTTCTACTGGCATATCCTCAAGCTCAGAGATTCTGTCCTGAGCCATGCCCAGTCTCCTAATGAGCCCATCAAAGGCATCAGTCATTTCTCTTACAGTGTTTTTGATCTCTAGCTTTTCCTTTTGATTCATTCTTAGAATTTCCATCTCTCTGCTTATATCTGAACCTAGTTCTAATACTTGCTCTATATTTTCAAACTCTGTATTTTCCTTTTAGTATCCCTTGCATAACTTACTAATGAAAGCGAAACATGACATACATGGAAAAGAAACTATGACAAATAGCCCTGTAGTAATGCAGTGGTCAATGTAGGGGGAGGGGACACATTCTAGAGTCTTGTGATTAGGTCTCAGTCTTGCAGTGGCCTGTGCTCCTGGACTGTGAACGTCACACAGTTTTTCAGCATTCCCCCTTCTATGAGACACGATGGCTGGAGCGGCTAGGGTTGGGTATCTTTCTTCTACCATTTGCAAGACTAGAGGTGGGCAAGACTTGAGTATTCTCCTTCCCTCTGGTTAGTCAGGTTCTAGTAAAATAGTTTCCCTTGAGTGCAAACTTGTTAAGAACAGAATAGTCTTGCATATTTCACATGGTTACTTTTCCCCTTCCCCTGCTAGAAACCTGAGAGGATTTTTCTCCCCTTCTTCACTGCGATGACCTGATAGAACTCCTTGAGGTAAAACTCACAAGTGTGGGCAGGGCTTCCTAACCCTGGGCTCCCTGCAGGTTCTCTCTGACTTGCTCACAGTAAGCCTGGGTTCCTGCTTCGGTGAACTGCGATTCTCTACATCCACCTGTCTGTCTCTCCAATTCTGAGGGCAATAGTTTTCACTGTTATCTAAGTTCTCTGATTAATCTAAGAAGAGCTGTTAATTTTCAGTTTGTTCAGCTTTTACTTGTTAGGATAGAGACTTCCAAGGTCCTCACATGCTGGGCCAGAAGCTAGAACTGTCCCAATCCTTCTTCTACCTTCCTCTCTCTTGCTCTGAATCCTGAGTGGGTGGCCTCTGTCTGTACATCATCAGGGTACTTTGCTGGCTGGCGTCTTCTTGGATTTTGTCAATGAGTGGTACAGGCAGGAAATCAGAGGATGAGATGAAAGAAAGAAAGTGCTTCAATAAGATAATGTAAATATAATTTCTCTTCAACGCCTTTGCATTGTACTTAGAATAAAAACCCAAAGTCTCCTCTATGACCTGTAGGGCAGACATATCTAATCTAGCCACCATCCTGTCTTCAGTCTTCAACCCAGTATGTCACATTTCTCTTTCCACTTCAGCTACATGCTGCTTCTCTCTGTGACTGAAAGACACCAAGCGTCTTCCAAACTCAGATTCTTTGAATGTGTAGCTCCTTCTGCCAAAAACATTTCCCCCTTCTCTTTGTATACCCAGTTCCATTTCACCAGTCAATCTTTGTTGAAATGTCACTGGAAAGTTTGGTCTTTCCTATCCTTGTACAATAAAGTGAAAGTTGTGTGTTAATAAAGGAAGAATAAAGCCTTTCTTCCCATTATTATTCATCTTAGTACCATGTTTGTATTCTTAATATAATTTGATTATAATTTGCAATTCATTAAATACAAAATTGGAAGGTTTCTATATCATACTGTCTGTTTCTCCCCAACTAGAATACGAACAGAAAGGCCAGGAGAGCATGTCTATTTTGTTCATTTTTTGAGCCACAGTAGAATGACTGATCCTAGAAAGTCATAATTAATTATTTCAGAATTTTCAAGATTTAGAAACCTATTCTTTTCCTTTGTTTGAATGTATATATTAATTTGTCATATTGTATTTTCCTTGTTAAATGATTGCTTTTTATCTTTTCCCTCAGATTTTTCCTTCAGTGCTGGCACTAATGTAACTATTTTCTACCCCTTTACTCACTCAGTATGAATGATGAATGACAAACTTGGTGAAAAAGTTCAGGGCAACTGGCTTTGAGGAGGTTTGAACAGCTTCCTTTGACAATTTTTTCTCTCGAGTAAATTTAATTTATTGAAATTATAAAATATGCAAAAACCACAGACAACTATAAAGTTTGGTCCTAATCTAGTATCTGACCAATCGTTTGTTCTTATACAGTCAGCCCTTTGTATCCACAGGTTCAACCAATCATGGATCCAAACTATATTAAAAACAAATACAATAAAAAATAATACAAATAAAAAATAATACAATATGACAACCATTTACATGGAATTTACATTGTATTAAGTACTATAAGTAATCTGGAGATGTGGGGTGATGTGTGTAGGTTATATACAAATACTCTACCATTTTACATAAGGGACTTGAGCATCCATGGATTTTGGTATCCACAGAGGTAACTATCTATATTCTTATAGACGATGGGTAGTAAGTACTGTAACCTTATCTCTGTAATACCAGGTAGAGCAAACTCGATGAGTTTCACTCCAAGTAAATTTCACCCCCAAATCTGTGAATTAATAAGTCTAACACATATTGAAATCATAATGGCCAAAATGTTTCTCCTTCCATGGAATATTTTTGTGTTGACTCAAGTCTGGCAGAAACTAACTGAGCATCATCTATATTTGAAATATTGGCAAACACTAACATTAAGGTATTTTAACTATGCACATACAAGCATCCTTTCTTTAATGGCTCATTATTTACCTAAAAACATTATTTTAAATAAAGGCAACAGGAGTGATGCTATTTTTAGGACAGAATTAATTTTAACTAACACATAAAAAGGTCACATTGTACTTTGTATGCATCATTCTAACAAGTACATTTCAGTGTTTTAAAGTACAGTTTATCCTATAAAATATATTTTGCTTTATTTTATGTTTTGTAAGATTCTAATAAAATGAAGTTTTAGTCTGCATTTTCCATTTTAATGTCTAAGATGAAATATGCATTATATGATCATTGTTTGCATATTAATAAGTTTTACCAGGTGAAGAAGGAAAACAGGAACTTAAAAAGCAGACAGAACTATGAGCATTTGCTAAGCTATCCAATTGCCCTGATTATGAATTGTTTTAATTAAGTTAAGATTTCACTTGACTGAAACCAGTACCTTGCAATAAATGAGAGGTGATAAATGATATGTAAGGTACTCCCTATAAAAATTTTCAGCAGTCCTTTCTGTTTTAAATCCCCCCTCCAATTTTAGATGTGTTTGCTACCTACAATTCCTGAACATTTCAAGGTTTCTTCAGAAGTTGACTCATCTCCACTGCATTGTAATCTACCATTGCAAGTGGTCAAATTTTTCCTTTCTCCAAATCAGTTACAATTTGTTTTTTGCTTTCTATCTTCCATATTTTGTTGACACCTCTTAGGTGATGTCATTTTATCTCTTATTCAGTTTCCCCACATAAATTTATTCTCTTTTTTATTACTCTCAGGAAGCAGAGATAAAGAAAAAAGAGTATATGGAATACACTTTAATATCTACAGGGGTTGTATCGGTATGGATGGTTATATTCTTTTTTCATTTCTATATGCTTTTAAGTTTTTGAGCAAACACACACATTATGTTTACTTTTATATCGGATTATAAATTAATCTTTGTCTTTTAAAGCACAATTAAATTTGAATAGTATATACTATCCATTCTAAAGGTAGACACTGTCTCATAGGACAGATTGTAAAGAAAATGAAAAAAAGACAAAAAAATAGAGTGTAAAGTGGCTGGCATTTTTTGGCTTGATTTGTTTTGAACTGGTTTGTTTGGTTTGGCTACAAAGTTTTGTTTTTTTTTTCTTTTTCTTATGCATCAGTGTACTATGGCTGCCACAGCAAAGCACCACAAAATAGATGGCTTAAACAAAATAAACTTACTGTCTCACAGTCCTGGAAGCTGTAAGTCTGAGGTTAAGTGTCATGCTCACTCTGAAGGTGCCAGCAGAAGGTCTGTTGCAGGCCTCTCTCCCAGCGTGTGCTAGTTCCTTGGCTGGTGGCAGCATAACTCCACCCTGCGCACAGAATTCTCCCTGTACGGATGTCTGCTCCTGTGTTCGAATTTACCCTTTTTATAAGGAAACCAGTCATACTGGAGTAAGATTCACCCTGATACCTCATCTTAACTTGATCATCTGCAAAGACCCTTTTTTCAAATAAGGTGGAATTTCACAGATACTGAGGGTTAGGACTTCCATATCTTTTTGGACAACACAATTTAACTCATTACACCCTGTAAAGAACAAAAGGCTCTTGGAAATCCTAAAAATCTACTCATTGCATCCAGCTGTAGTTCCATGGTAATGCTCCAAACTGTGGCTCTGTCTGAAAAATATCTGCCCTAGAAGGGTGGTTCTCACATATAGCAAATTATCAGAATCACTGGGAAGTATGTACAAAATACATATACCAGTACCCTCCAATCTTTAGTTAGAGATTCTAATTGAGCAGGTATGGGGAGGGGAACAGGCAAAATAAATTTTTAAAAATTCCCCCAGGCTTTTTCAATGGTCAATTAGATATGGGAATCACCTGTCTCCAAAGTAAGACCCTCCGGGCATGTAAATATAATCCACTGAAGTGCAAGAAATATATTAGAGTTTCTATTTATTCTGCTGTAGACTTTTAAATGTCTGTGTATATGTATTTTTCATAATGTACCTTATATTTCAGTAGCAATCATACATCACATGTATAAAGGTATATAATTTATAAATTAAGATATATTTAGAAAATACACATTCAAAAATCTTCAACTGATGGTAGATTGCAAGCCTTTTGGGGACCATTGCCCTGAAGAACACTGAGATAGACAATTATCTTGTCTTCTCTACCATGCAGGTGCTCACTAAAAACACAATAATGAGATGACGATGATGAGCAGGATTCCCCTTGGACTTGTAATAAAAACATGTTTATGGGAACTTATAATAGATAACTTTGTACTTATTATGGGAATTTTAATTTGTACAGCTGAAACATTCTGTATACCAGCCTCATTATATAACATGGACATTTATTGCTAAACAATGAACAAACTGTAAGCATAAATTTGCTTATATATGATTCAGTGCTTCACTGGTACATTTTAAAGCAGGAGAAATACACTGAGATGAAGATTTTTTTATTATTTTAAAGAAGTAAAAATATAGACCCCAAAAGTAAAAACAATATCTAGCTTGAAAGCTTGAAGAAAGTGAAAAAGAAAGGGGAAAAAAAAAACAGAAAAGGGACAAAGGAAGATTTTTTTTTTTAATGGAAAGAACATCGAAAGATTTCAGGTATTAAATTAAAGGGAAAAGACCTTCCATATAAACAATGCAGTACTGCCAATTGTGTTGAGAGAGAATGAGGTGGAATTGATTGTGCCAGAATTAGATAAAGCACTAGCTAAACAAAGAGCTTCTGGCATCCCGAGGAAGGAGCCAGAAAATACAAAAAAAGATCAGTTCAGTGGCAGTCAGCCATTAGATACCAACGAAGTTAATCCACATCTCTAAGTTGTAAACCAAGTAGATTTTCCTCCGTGTCTGTTCTCACAAATAATCATTAATTTTAAGTGCAGCTTAGGCAGGTGCTCAGAGAGTCCCTACTGTTTTGACATTGTGTTGGAGGATTTCCAAGCAGCAAGCTGGTATAGTCCTTGAGTCCCTTCCACTTCACTGCTTCTCAAATTCACTTACACCTACAGACAGCCCGTCTCCTACCTGTAACATTCAGGGGTAGACTGGCTATTCTGGCATCCAGAGAGACGCATTTTCAAAAATTTGAAGCCAAGACATTTATAAACTTATTCAGCAAGTGACAGCAGGGGCCTCCAGTCACTGATTTGAACTGTCTAGGGTAAGTCTACTAGGGTGATATGATTGGTGCTCACCTGCCTGTTAGATCAGCTACTGTGGACCGAATTTCTGACATCTTTATGCTCAAGGAGATACACTGTGTGCTCTCACTCACTGTACTTAAGACCAGTACAACTAATATATGAATTGATATTGGACTTAATATAGAGAAAGCATTGAAAAAGAAAGGGTTTCAACTTCTTGCAGATCTAAACATTTGGCATTTTAGTTCCCATTCCACATTCTACAGTGTCCAAGTTTGAATATGCACTTACTTTTCTCATTCACTTTGTCTTTACCCTTTTGGAGGAGATAAATAAGAAATAAAAGGGGAAACGGTTAAAAGCTGTTTCATTTGGCCCGTTTCTAGCCTTCTGAAGAAGCCCTGAATAAACAGCCCTGAATAAAAAGCAATAGTGAGTTATAATTAAGTAAGTGTAGATGTCACAAAGGAATTGCAAAACACAGAGGAAATGTGTCCCTCTTGTCCATATAGTACTTACCCCTTCTGAAGGTTTATAGACACTAGTACCTGTTTTGGTGATGGATTCAGCATGTCCACTGCAAGCTTTCCAGGCGGTGAGCAGAGAGAGCAGCCACATGAGGAACCATCTGTAACATGAAGACATCTGCCAGCTCTCTCCTCAAGATTTGACGAGGACCAATGATGTATGTATAGATCAATTCAAATTCCTTAGAAGGAAGGACCTGTGAAATAAGAGTACATTCATTTTCCCTAGGTGTTAACAGGTAGCTGTCTCCTACCCACAATATTGACACAAAGATAGGTTAGATGGATTGCCCACTAACATGGAAGAATAAATGACAATGTTAGAAAAAAAAACACTATTGTCTCTTAACACAGCTAATGGATGCTCAGTTTACTCGGGGAAAGATTTATATAGATATTATAAAGGTACAGAGTTCCTTCTCTAAATTTCACATACTGGGAAATATCAACTGTTACAAAATTCACCAGATAAAGATCATCTGCTAAGTGGATAACATATTTAAAAAGGAAAAGAAACTTGACAAATAGAAATCAGCAAAGAGTGCGATTGCATCTCACTTTTAAGACATCTATGAGAAAATAAAATAAGCCAAAAATTGATAAAGAAAAATTACTCCCATTTCAGCTTGAACCCAGACTATATTCTTTTATAAACTTTGAGACTATCATGTTTAAAGATAGAGTTACAGTCTTTGAAATGGAAACGTGAGGAATTGTGAATGCAATCGGCCCTCTGAGTTAAAGACATTCATGTCTTGAATTTTAATTCCAATTATACAGCTTGCAAGCTAATGCCAGAATGGACCTGTTTTCCTCTCTATTTAGAAAAGGGAGGAGGAAAGGGAAAACTACACATGGCATCGTTGGAAACAAGCCCAGTGGCAGAGTGCTGGGGAAGGAATTGGCAGCCACACCATCTGAGAGATCAAACTGCCGACAACTTTCGATGCATTTCAAAAATAAGATGTGTCATAGTATGACAAGTACAAACTTTTTAACAAAAGCAGTGAAAATCGTTTTGCTCCCTCCCCTTTTCTGCAATTATCATTCTAGCTTTCTAACTGTTCCCACTTGATTTCAGCTATGTTACTATTTTGGTATAAATGTCAAGAAAATCTTAAAGACTGTATTTTTCTAATCTTGGAAAATGCCTCAATTTTTTTTTTTTTTTGAAGAAAACAAGGTTCTAACAAACAAAGAATTGGGAAGTAACTTCAGCCTGGTTAAAAATGGAAAATGTCAGAAGGAATCACTGCTAAAGAAAAACAAACTGGCTATTAAAATTGTTAGCATTCTGTAAGGCCCATAACCTAGTCCAGGATACTTGAACATAATGGCCCCTTTTATGTGAGGCCCTTCGAGCATCTCCAAGGCAGTCATCTCTTTAATCTCCAAACTATCGCTGTAATATAGAAGAGAAATGCCATCCATCATAGCCCCATTTTCCAGATAGTAAATTCTCAAGTGCAGGGAATTTAAGTCTTACTTAATGATCCATTAAAAAAAATGGGTGTTGGATCTGAACTGCGTGAGCCCAGTTAGGTATGGCTTTATCTCCTCATTCCTTACATTCCCATGGAGGGAGATAACTCACACTGCCCTCCCCAGGAAGCAGTATTAGAGAAAATGTACCTTGTTACTTTCTCCATCCCCAAGCTCTCATTCACTCTTTCCCTGGAGGGGAAGAATGGCTCATTTTAGGAAAACAGCTCTGAGTACATGGAGCTCAACCCTTCTTTTTTTTTTTTTTTTTTTTTAATTTCAGAATACTATGGGGGTACAAACATTTTGGTTACATGTTATGACTTTGCCACACCCAAACCATAATTTGAGGCATGCCCTTGCCCTCCTACAATGCTCACCGGGGTCCATTAGTTGTGAGTTTACCCATGCCCAATCCTGCTATCCCCAAAGAATATTACTATGTTGTGAGCACCTTAGTGTTGATCAGTTAGTGCCAATTTGATGCTGAGTACATGTGGAGCCTATTCTTCCATTCTTGTGATACCTCACTTAGGAGAATGGGCTCAAGCTCTATCCAGGAAAATATAAGAGGTGCTAGATTACCATCATTTTTTGTAATATAGTAGTATTCCATTGTATACATATATCATATTTTATTAATCCACTCATGGATTGATGGGCACTTGGGTTGTTTCCACATCCTTGCAGTAGTGAATTGTGCTGCCATAAACATTTTAGTGCAGATGTCTTTATTATAGAATGTCTTTTGTTCCTTTGGGTAGATGCCTAATAGTGCTATTGCTGGATCAAATGGTATTTCTATTTTTAGCTCTTTGAGGTATCCCCAAATTCTTTTCCACAAAGGTTGCACTAATTTGCAGTCCCACCAGCAGTGTAAGGGTGTTCCTATCTCTCCACATTCTCACCAGCATTTGTTGTTTGGGGATTTTTTGATAAAGGCCAATCTCACAGGAGTTAGGTGATATCCCATTGTGGTTTTGATTTGCATTTCCCTAATGATTAGAGACGTTGAGCATTTTTTTCTATGTTTGCTGGCCATTATTCTATCTTCTTTTGAAAAGTTTCTGTTCATGTCCTTTGCCCATTTACTGATGGGCTTGTTTGATTTTTTTCTTGTTCATTTTTTTGAGGTCTAGATAGATTCTTGTTATCAGCCCTTTATCAGATGTGTAGAGAGCAAATATTTTCTCCCATTCTGTGGGCCATTTGCTCTAATGATAGTTTCCTCGGCTGTGCAAAAGCTTTTTAATTTGATCAGGTCCCATTTATTTATTTTTGTTGCTGCTGTGATTGCTTTGGGGGTCTTCTTCATAAATTCTTTGCCTAGGCCAATGTCTGAAAGAGCCTTCCCTACCTTTTCTTCTGGGATTCCTAAGGTTTCATACCTTAGGTTTAAGTCTGTTATCCATCGTGAATTGATTTTTGTAAGCAGTGACAGGTGGAGATCCAATTTCAATCTTTGCATGTAGTAATCCAGTTTTCCCAACACCATTTATTGAAAAGAGATTCTTTTCCCCAGTGTATATTTTTGTCTGCTTTGTCAAAGATTAAATAACAATATGCAGATGGTTTTATCTCTGGATTCTCAGTGCTGTTCCAGAGGTCTATATCTCTGTTCTTGTGCCATTACCATGCTGTTTTAATTACCATAGCCTTGCAGTACAGCTTGAAGTCTGGTAGACTGATACCTCCCAGTTTGTTCTTTTTGTTTAAGATTGCTTTGGCTATACGAGGTCTTCTCTGGTTCCATACAAAGCGTAGAATTATTTTTTCTAGATCTGTAAAGAATGATGATGATACTTTGATAGGTATTGCATTAATTCTGTAGACCACTTTAGGTACTATGGACATTTTAACAATGTTGATTCTGCCAATCCATGAGCAAAGTAAATTTTTCCATCTGTTTACATTTTCTTACAATTTCTTTTCTTAGTGTTTCATAGTTCTCCCTGTATATGTCTCTCACCTCTTTCATTAACTGTATTCGTAGATATTTAATTTTCTCTGAGGCTATTGTAAAAGGTATTGCTTTTTTTATTTGAATTTCAGCTTAACTATTATTGGCATATATGAATGCCTCTGATTTGTGTGTATTTATTTTGTATCCTGAGACTTTACTGAATTCATTTATCAATTCTAGGAGCCTCTTGGTTTAATCCTTGGGGTTTTCTAAATACAATATCATATCATCAGCAAAGAGTGAGAGTTTGATCTCTTCTGCCCCCATCTGGATGCCTTTAATTCCCCTCTCTTGTCTAATTGCTCTAGCAAAGACTTCCAGCACTATGTTGAATAGAAGTGGAGATAGTGGGCATCCTTGTCTGGTTCCAGTTCTAAGTGGGAAGGGTTTCAATTTTTCCCCAAGAAAACATACCTTGATAGTAGGCCATTTAAATATAATTTGTACATTTATTTATTTTTATATCTCAAATCATAATCATACTGTGTTTTTTCTTTTGCATATTTAAATCATGAGTGTGATCATAACTTTTGAGGTGCTATATAATTTGGAGAAATTTGAAATGTGAAGGAATGGATGTGTTTTATTTATATTTAGCAATGC
Organism: Lemur catta; assembly: GCF_020740605.2. NCBI lineage: Eukaryota > Metazoa > Chordata > Mammalia > Primates > Lemuridae > Lemur > Lemur catta. Next base: position 12,164,547 of record NC_059146.1, read on the forward strand.
AAAAATCTCAAAACCAAGTTTATGGCACCTAATGGCAAGTACTGAACTCATCCTGAAAAGCTTCCTAGATGTTTCTAAGAAAACTAGAGTTCACTTCTTTATCATAATAGTTTTGATAATTCTGGCTGTCATTAGGATATGCTTCTGCTTTTTACAGAATAAATATTCTTATAATTCATAAATTTTTCTTTTCTATCACTTTCATATATCTCTTCTAAATGAACCATTCTGTCTCTGAACAGTTCATTAACAACATCTAAAAGCTCTACTCATCATTAAACGGCAAGGTAGAATTACCAACAAGAAGTTCCTGGAAGACAGCCAGTCAAACTGCATTGAAACTTGATAAAATACAGCCATCTCTCTGTGTCTTGCACGTAATTAAAGCTCAATAAGTATGGTCTGACGTGTTGATCTACTGAGTTGGATCGGTGGGGAGGATAGACGTGCACAGGATGTTCAATTAGCTTATGGATGATGAGTGAAGCAGGGTACCTACAAACAGGGGCATGAGAGACAAAATGTTTTTAAAGACACCCTGAAGCATAACTTCAAACACTCTGTCATGGCTGTGGACCACTGGGAAACCCACACAGCAGATGGCTCAAGCTAATGCCCAGCTAAAATGAAACGGTTGTTTTCACAAAGGTACCAGCTTCTCTCAAATGGGAAGAGATTGCTTCAAATGTAGGGCAGTCTGCATTTGTATATGGTATGGAAAGGGCTGAAACATCCAAAAAAAAAAACTACTTTCAATTCAAATGTCTTTTAAGACAAGCAAGTTCCCTAAATCTCTTTCTTTCTTTTTAATTAACTGCATTCAACTTATTTACGTAAATATCTTTATCACTCAAGTCATCAGTAATACCATAGCACACAAATACATTATAGCATAATAGTTTTAATGACATTAGAAGGAAATAAGTGGAAAAATATATTATTCCATGATTCTATCTGATAAGATGTCAAATAGTCTCATTACTCTTTTGAGCCTACTTAGTTTTGTGTGTGTTTTTAATTTTTATTTTATTTATTTTTTTAGAGACAGGATCTCTGTCTCCCAGGCTGGAATCCACTGGCACAATCATGAGTCACTGTAGCCTTGAACTCCTGGGCTCAAGTGATCATCCGGCCTCAGCCTCCCAAGTAGCTACTTGATTTTTTAAAAATCCACAGATATGCTTCATTTGACTATATTAAGTATGCACATTTTTATATTAAACCAATTTTTTCACAATTGTTGACTATTCATTATTCACAACAATTTATATCTAGAGTGAAGCATATTTACAGTGTTGATATCATCCATATTTCTTAATTTTCCATGGTGTTCCCATCTATCTGGATTTCAAAAGAAAATAATTTAGTGTCATGAGAATTGGCTCTAAGGCATAATTATTAAGTAGGAGCTCTCAGCAGAATCTTTCTCATCTCCTCTTTTAGTTTCTTTCCCATTTTCTCCTGTCAACACCTTTTTACATCAGAAATTCTTTCCACCCTCCTTGCCCTCATGTTCTCTCTGCCCCTGTTTACCAAAACTTCTCTTTCTATGAAGTAAACTGGATTTGAATATGGGAGGGGCCCCTCAGGGCCCCTCCCTTCCATGAGTACACTCTGAGAGGAAAGCAGTCAAGAGAGCCTGAATGAAGCAGGAGAGAGGAAGGTCCAAGGGCAAGAGCAGGAGCCTTGTTTCAAAACCAGGCAGGGAATGGTGCCTGGTCTCTGGTGCACATGTGCTGCCTCTGTAGGAACTACAGGGCGCTCTCTGGGCATCCTGAGGAGCCATGTGGGAAAGGAACTAATAAAGTAAATTAAACAAATGTGCTAATACCAGCACAGACCAGCACCCACGCCAACAGAGAGGGTTCTGGACGTCCGCTTAAGAAAGAATTTGAACACAGGGTCACATAGGAAGAAAAATGTATTATAGATGGAGTATAGAAATTATAGTACACTCTCAAAGACGGTAGAGAGAAGATTGCTCCACTAAGGAACAGTGCCACCCCTAGGGTTAAGGTCTGTCCTTTTATGCTAATCCCTAATAATGTGCTAAACTAGGGATGGACTATTCACCGGTTTTCTTAGGAAAGGAAGTGGAGAGTTCCTAGAACTGGGAAGTCTCCCCTTTCTTGACTTTATAGGGTAACTTTTAGGTGTTGCCATGGCATTTGTAAACTGTCATGGTGCTCGTGGGTGTAATTTTTACTGTGTTAATGAGGATAGTTCCTTTAGGGATATTGTCTCCTCAACTACACACATGCCCCAATTAAAGGAACTCCCCTTTTACCTTAGATAAAGATATTATGGCTAAAGTAAAGTAACTAAAGGGTCCCTGTTGGTTACATTAATCTTAGCTAAGTATATTCACATTCTTGTGACTTTCATCCTGTTGGCCTTCTCCTTCTGACCTCTGCCCTAACTGCCTGCAGGGTATCTGACTCCTATCTAAGTGTGATTGAGCTATAATAACTACATGTTTTACCCCTGCAAGGATTATAAAGAGTTCAAAGGGGACAAAGTAGTTGGGGTTGAAGTTGGTGACTTTAACACATTTTGGCTTTCCAGGAGAAAGGATTTTATCTCAACACTCCTGGCTCCTTGCCCATGCCCTGCTCCTCCACATGGGGACAGAATACGACACCTGGTGAGTGGGTCATAGACATTATTCCAGTTTTTTCAACTGGGTTTAATACCTTGATTTTGATGATGGCATCATGGGTGTATGCATATGTCCAAACTCATCAAATTCTATACATTAAACATGTCCAGGGCTTATGTGTATATATATCACTTATACCTCAATAAAGCTGTTAAAAATAATGAAATAACCATATGTAAACAAAGATATTACCCATTAAAAACTAGAAATGAACAAATTAAGAAACATGTCCCTAGAGCTAATTCTTTGAGAGCATCAATAAAACAAACTGATGGTGTTCATTAGTGAGAGAAAGAAAAAAAGAGAGAAAGTACAAAAGACTTTTTGGAACAAGAAAACTGGAAAAGGTATTATACCATTTGTCATGAAATTTAAATGCTCAAGAATAGTTAACATAAAATTTTTTAAAGTAAAAATAATGCAAGAAGCCTTATGATGTGATACGTGAAAACTTAAATAAATAAAGCAAATGTGTAAAATAATGCCTTATATCAGTGAGGAAAGGTAAGTTTAAAACATTAATATTAGTGAAAATACCAAAAAATATAATGGTAGATTCTTGTATCATTTTTTTCCAAAATAAATTCAAAATGGGTTAAATATTTAAATATTAAAAAGAAATTCTAAATGTATAGGAATGAGAAATGACTTACATACTTATTTCAAGGCATAAAACAAAGTCTGACACTTTAGACTGCATAAAAATTGAAAATTTATGTAAAGCAAAAAATACCAAAAACAAAGTGAAAAGGCAAAAACCAAGCTGAAAGAAAACCTACAACCTTCACAAAAATCAAATGTCCAATATCTTCAACATAAACACAAGGTCTACAAATCAGTAATGAAAACATAAATAACTCATTAGAAAAATGGGCTAACGTCCATGAGTATGCTATTTATATAAGAAGAAATACAAATGGTCATTATAACACATTTTTTAAGTTTAACCAATGAGAAAATTCTAATTACAATTGCAATACAGGAACTTTTAGACCTATTTGCTGAGTAAAATATAAATGAAAGAAGAAAAAGAGCGAGAGCACTACAGGGCATTGTATTATGGGTTACCAGAAATGAAAACAAAGATGCAGTAATTATCTTCAGTCTTAAATTTAGTCTGGAAAAATAAGACATAGCTACAACTTGATTCCCCAAATTGTGAGCCAGAGGTCCTATAGGGGCACAGTAACTATTGTCAGACTCCTCTTTTCTTACCCCCTTCTTATCTTGCTCCCTCCACTCCAGGGGACAAGGACTGGAGAGTATGTTCTCCAAATCACAGAAAACCCAACTAAGAGTAGTTTAAACCAATAGAGATTCATGATTCATATATTACAAGGAATCTAAAGGTTAACCGTGGCTGGCATTGATTCCTCTTTTCAACAACATCAAAACGAAACCAAGATCTTACTATATTTATGCTCTTCCAACCTTCGCCCATTCATCTAGGTCCTCATAGTTGCACTAAGGCTGCTGAATTCCAAATAACACATCTGCATTTCAGGGAAGAAGAGGCAAAAGCAACAGAGGTAAAGGGGCATGCTAGGTAAATGTGTTACATTTTATCAATAATTAAAAGCATTCTGGGAAGTTCCATGAAGCTGACAGCCACTAATAATACACTGGATAGAAAAAGGATCATAAAGTCAAGACTAGATGGACAGAATCTAGAAAGAAGAACATTGTATTTGCCAGAAAACATGGTAGCCACATTTGTCAAGCTGGTTAATTGTTGCCTGAGACATTTCTTGGACTATGAATATTGGTGAGTAGTGGTATCATGTTTTAAAAGTCACAGACTCATGTTAAACTTCTTCTCTTGAAATTGTTGATTCCTACTTTCATGTAATAGGCAGACTTGGCTACAACTAGCCTCCTCTACTTATGCCCAGCCATGCCTCTCTCTTTTCTACTTCCTTTCTTTGATGTAGTTCTGTCCATAAGCTGACTTAAGGCCTGATCCTCAGCAGGTCCTACAAGTTGCTCTACCTTCATCTTGTTTCTTATAGTAGATAGCTTAAGAAGACCAGTTTTTAGAATTCCTTTAAAGAGGATGAGGGATGCTAGGAGAACCCACTTAAACTTGAACATAACACTCTTTCTCCTTCCTACCTTTACCCACATTTTCATTGGCGGTAACAGGTACCAGGTCATTTATATCAAAAGAGGCATTTCAATTTTCATTGTTATGATTTGAGGGGAACCCTGTGAGCAGCAAGGGAAACTGGCAAGTTTCAACACTTTCAGCATGTTCTGTTCATCATACCAGCAATTTCTCTCATGCTCCAATTTCTAACAGACCCATAATAGGCACGTAGCAATTGAACTCATGAATGCACAGACATGTTTGGATCTTCTCAACCAGCAGATAGTAAAAATATAACTCTGTACCACATAAAATATATTAAGTATGTTGATGCTATAAAAGGTCTCTTGTCTGCAAAAAGTAGAAACCACTGCCCTAAATAGGAGCAAAACAAATTTTTTAAAAAGCAAAGAAATAAGCATGTTGCCATGGCCTAACATTCTAAAATGTGAAAAAGAATTAGGGGATATATAAGAACAAAGAAACAACTATGAAAACAAAAGTATACTGTTGGGTTAAAAAGGAGATATACATCTGAAAAAACAGAGGTAGCAATATATGAAAACATTCAAACATTTGAGAGTAATATATAAAATATGTAAGATACATGCATACAAATGACATGTTACATGAGAAATAAAGGCAAAATTCACAAAAGTTGAGGCTCTTAAAATAGTTATGGCAATAACAATATTTTATATTATGACAAATCAAATATTTTTCAGTTTATATTCTATTACAAATGAGAAGGTGTGTTCTGTTAAAGCTAGTGAATTGCTTAGCATTAATAAATATCAGAAAGGAAATTAGTTATTTTTTTTCCTTTTTTTACTCCTTAAGAAAACAGTTTTTGGAATGGAAAATATAAGAAAAACAATGCTGAAGAGGGAATTAAAACTGAGAGATGTGGCGCTACAAAAAAGGACACTTTAGGCTCTTTTTAGTGGCTTCCAAATACAAGTCTGCAGCCTGGCTACAGAGGAAGACTAGAAATGGATAGGGATGCTCAAAGCATAAGAAACGTTAAGAAAGTTCAAAGGTTCAGAGGCAAGAAGGAGTTTGCTGGGATCAAAGAACAGCAAGGCCACTGGGGCTAGAAAGGCATGAGCCAGGGCACACTAGCAAAAAATGAGGAAGGAAAGCTGGACAGGGACCCGCTCATGTAGGGACAAACAAGTGGGTTACAGTAAGGACTCCACATCTATTCTGAGTGCATTGAGAAGCCATTGAAGGATTATGAGCAATAGATGTGTTTTAATGTTTTGTAAAGAAAACTTTTGTTATGGGGGGAAAGAAGTCGATGGACAAAATTTATTATGTAACCCAATAAATTAATGGTAGCTTTACATTAATTTGCTAACATGGTAGCAGTGGAAATAGTGACAGTCTGACAGTCTTCATATATTTTATAAGTGTAACCAAAAGAATTTTGGATGACTAGAATATGGAGGGTGAGAAAAAGAAAGAACTCAAGGAAGATTCCTAGACATTTGGCATAGCACCTAGGTGACTGCTGATGCTGTTTTTCTGAAATTAGGAAATCTGAGAAATGAGTATGTGTGGGGGTAGGGGTGAAGATAGTGAAGAAATAAGTCCCAAAACAATAAATGTTGGCATGGATATGGAGAGATAGGAACACTCCTACACTGCTGGTGGGACTGCAAACTAGTACAACCTCTGTGGAAAGCAATATGGAGATGCCTCAAAGAGATACAAGTAGACCTACCATTTGATCCAGCAATCTCATTACTGGGCATCTACCCAAAGGAACAAAAGACATTCTATAAAAAAGACATCTGCACTCGAATGTTTATAGTAGCCCAATTCACAATTGCAAAGATGTGGAAACAACCCAAGTGCCCGTCAATACATGAGTGGACTAATAAAATGTGGTATATGTATAGCATGGAGTTCTACTCAGCCATAAAAAAAATGGTGATCTAGCACCTCTTGTATTATTCTAGATAAAGCTGGAGCTCTTACTACCAAATGAAGTATCACAAGAATGGAAAAACAAGTACCACATGTACTCACCATCAAATTGATATTAACTGATTAACACTTATGTGCACGTTTAGTAATAACATTTATTGAGTGTCTGGCAGATGGGGGGAAGGGGGAAGGGATGGGTATATTCACACCTAATGGGTGTGGTGTGCACTATCTGGGAGATGGACATGCTTGAAGCTCTGACTTGGGTGGGGAAAAGGCAATATATGTAACCCAAACGTTTGTACACCTGTAATATGCTGAAATAATAAATAAATAAATGTTCAGGGGAAAAAAGCAAAGACAGAATTCTATTTTGGACATATTAAATTTGGTATGTCTATTAGACAACCAAGTGGGAGATGTCAAGTAGACAATCAAACATACAAGTGCAAAGAGCAAGCAGAGTTTGAGGATGGAGCTGAAAATGGTGATGGTCATCACATAAGATGTACTTTAGAGCTATGAGACTGGAGCAGAAAATCTTGGGGGTGGGTGGAGATGAGAACCAGAAGAGGGTTGAGGAATTAGTTTTGGTACACTCCCATATGTACAGATCACAAGAGCAAAGGTGAAGAATGGGAACTACCAGAAAAAAGGGAGTGTGGGAAATCACACAAGGAAGGTATTCCAAGAGTAGGAGGGAGCAATCAATTGTACTAAACACTGTGAAGCCACGAAGTAAAATGAGAAATGAGAATTAACCATTGGACTTTAAAAGTGAATGACTTTGTCAAGGGTATTTTAGTGGAGGGTAGACACGAAATCTAATTTAATTGAAGGAACAAATGGAAGATAAAGAAGGGAAACTCTTTTGAAAATAATCATAATTAAAAGAAGTAAAGGTGATACAGGGAGGGGTCAGAGGGACACAGGAAGATTTTCTTTTTTATTTGAATAGGAGCTTTTGCAGTGTATTTGGATGCAGACAGAAATGCTTCAGTAGCAAGGAAAATATTCATCGACCTATGAGGCAGATTGTACTTTACAAAAATAACTAAAATAATACTTCCCATCCCACATGCTTTTCTACAATGGGACTGTGACACTTTTCTTATCAAGAAGTGCGGCTGATACTACTTTCCCTCGAATCTGTGCAGTTTGTGATTGGCTTATAATCAAAAGGATCAGCAGAATAGATGCTGTGTGAAGCATCTTGGCTATTCTGAGGCTAGTGCAGAAAGACAAAGAAACTTACTCCCTGATCACTGGAACATTCCCACTGAAGCCTTAAACTGTTTTGTGAGCATTCTGACTGCCCCGAAGCTACTGCGCTGCAAGGAAGCCCAAAGCAACTCTTGCAGGGATACTGTTAATACAGAGAGAAGCGTGCAGACCCTGTTAAGTGAGAGAAACACTAGGCCACCCCTCAGCTGCCCCTGGCCCCTGCTATGCCGGCTCTAGCTCCAGCCACTATCTGACTACATCACATGAGGGATCCTTGGCCAGAACCACCCAGCTGATCACTTCCTGAATGCCTGATCCATGGGATCCATAAGAGATAATAAAATGCTTATTTTAAGACAATAAGTTTTGGGGTAATTTGTTAAGCAGTAATAGCACAGAAAGGAGAAAACTGAAGGATAATTTTGAGTAAATCAGAAGGGCTGGAATCCATTGCATAAATGTAAAGTTCATCCATAGTAAAAAGTAGCTAAGCAGCAAATATGTGTCCAGATGCATAGATTTGGCAGATTTCGTGATGAGAAGACAGAATTGTCTCTGATTGCTTCTATTTTCTCACTGCCATAAGAAAAGAGTCATCAATTTAGGGTGAGAAGGTAAAAGCAATGTTGAAACCCTGCGGAAAGAGAAGATGTGAAATAATGTCTTGAAAGGGTAAGAAGGTGAATTGATTAGGGAAATGAAGTAAGAAAGCCAGGCAGTCCTGAGGAAACACATGAGGTTTGGGATTATGATTTTAAAATGGACCCGTGAGTACATTTGTGTTTTTTCTCCAGCTGTGTTCAGCTGCAAACTTACAGATATAGCTGAAGGAAGGGCTTACCCTTCATGGTCAGGGAGTGGAATTCCGGAAATAAAGATTATGTGCAAATTGCCATTCTTGGTAATAACAAGTTCAGATTACAACCTAGGGATGGGAGGCTGAGGAAGAGCAGGGGACATAATCATTGGAGATACAAACAGTCAAGCCAATGAGGGGCCATGATTTTAGAAAGAGTGTCTAACTGGATGTTTGAGATACTATTAATAAGGAAAATAACAGACATGGTGAAATCAATTGCTAAAATCTCCAGGGCATGAGAAGATGTAACTGGGAGTTTGCTATATGAGTGTCCAAGAAGTGTAGAGGGGGCTATAGTCATGTTCTTCAAATGAGCTGGATATTTTGACCAAAAAAAAAAAGAAAAAAGGGACAGACAGTGGTCTGGAAGAAACAATGGGAAACAAGGAGGATATCCAGTCTACGTCTGATCCCCATAGTACATGAAATATGGAAGAAAAATTCACAATTCAAAGAGCTATGTCTAAGAGGACATCTGAGCTTCTTTTAGAGCAATGAAATATTCAGAGAAAAAGATTTCTAGAGAGCACAGTGGAGAAGTCTGGACAAATGGGGAAGGGAGGGAAACGGATTTAGATTAGGGAACACACAGAGCCATGTGGAGGTAAAATCACGGTGGATGTACCAGGAGCCTTGAGCTTGAGTTTGTGACCAAGGTAAGACACAATGAAATTAATCTTGATGGTTTCTTGGGGAATGTGGGGAATCAACTTGATTTATAGTCTCCTTGTTGGGATTGGTGTGTTGAACACTGTGCAATGCTAAGAAAAGAAGTTGTGGGGAAGGTGATGAGGATAGTGGATGACAATATTGCCAAACATGGATTTCTGGGGTTTCCTAAAATCCTGCTTTGGTCACTGTCAATGCTGTGGAGACATGATCTTGCCAAAGGCAAAGGGACTTCCTTGGGACTGCACTAAATCCTGCTACAAGTGCTGTTGTGACAATATGAGGAGCAATCTTACCATGGCCAAATGTAGCCTTGGCCGAAAGGGAATCAGAGATAAGAGGTAAGACCATGAGTAGAGTTTACATTCCTTTAACTATTCATTCTTTACTTATTTTGTTCTCCTTCAAAAGTTATTTCTATTTCTGACGACAGACAAATTAAGTAAAGAATGAATAGTTAAAGATATGTAGAAAGTCTGATGTTAAGTGAGAATCCTAACCCAGAGTCAATCTCCAGAAAATACTGATTAATAATGCCGGCCACAGTGTGGGAACCGAATATAAATTTGAGGGATTAAATAATTATTTGGAATTGCTGTGAGGTATGAAATAGATAAAGGAAAGGCATGAATGCATGGCCAAGCAGCCTGGAGAGTTAAGCATGAACATGTAGATGACAGGGATTACAGCTTCTCTTATACTCCACATGTACCTACCCAAGGCCATGGCATGAAAGTACCTAAAAAATTATATTAAAAAAAGAAAGATACATGACTTTTACCTTTATACCTTTAATGAGACTATAAATGTGATGATGCCTTATAACTCCTGGCCTTACCCAAGTTGGAAGACATTTACTATATATTTTTATTCAAGTTACATCATCTGATATTCTAGAACATGAGCTCCCTGGGGTCAGGGAAGACGTCTTATTCATCTTTGTATATCCAGCTAGTATCACAACATCTGATACCTAATAAGTATGCACAAATATTAAATAGAAATACAACTATGTTTACGTATTTGTGACACCTTCTAAGAAAATAATGTATATTTATGATTGAATAAAAATAGACTATGATAAACTTTACTGTTTTCGTGTTGTAAAGATTCTAGTACTTTTCTACTTGTATGTATATATCACATAGTATATATATATATATATGAAAGTTTTTTTAAATAAAAAATCTCATCTAGCTGCTAGTGTTGGTAATTATTATTTGCAAGCTCATCCTCCATAATGGCAAAAAACTAATGTGAAGAGAAAATAGTATTGCTGGTGTTCTTTAAAAATAAAAACCTACTGTTCTGCAAGATTTTAATGCCCAGGTGTTACCTAATGTGCTGTAAATACGTACAGCAGACAATTTCAAACAAGCTATTTCATTTCCATGGCAACATCAGGGCCACAATGGAGGGTGCTGGTTAAAAATGGATTCTTTTCATTAAGACCACACCACAGGAGGGGGCAATTAGCAGACTGAATAGAAGGTCTAATGAATTTAGTAAAAATGCAATAAAGCTGTCTCTCTATTTTTACTGTAAACATTTAGGAAGCAAACTACAAATAAAATGCTTGATAGATTCCAGCCTATGTCAAGAGACAATTCTACAACTCTATGCTTTCGAATGTTACATTAAATATTTAGTGATTTTCCGACCAGATTGAATAGGAAAAAGGGGAACAGACAAAACTAACAAGTTTTGATTGTTGAGGTCACTTAAACCACATCTAGTAAACAGAATTGTGAACCTTAATTGCTGTTGGGTAAAAGAAAGCTTGAAAAGTCAAAAGGCTAATTAAAATTTACATTAGCACAATATAAGATTAATAAGTAAAACTATAAAATATAATTTTCCCCCACTCAGCTGAGACTGCTATTGGTCAAGACTGAATGAATTCCTTTTGAAGTCATGCATTTGTTTGCCTGATACTCTGCCACTGTCTGGCACCAAAGAATGTAATTTAAAGTGAAAATTGTGTCAGTCATTCAGAGGTTTTGACTACACAAGGCTAAACATCTGCATATCTGGATGAGTGCCTGGCTTTCTAATTCACTAGCTGAGAGGAGATACACCATTAGTTGTTATCCTAAGCATCAAGAAACCTAATTCATTATGCATATCAGATATCAGTGCACTTGTTTGGGATACATTTATCTTATCATCTAAGATTATGTTGATTTTATTTAGATTATATCCAAATAAAGGATAATTAAACTGCTATGTGACGGGAAAGAATCCACTGTTAGAGGCCGGGCGCGGTGGCTCACGCCTGTAATCCTAGCTCTGGGAGGCCGAGGCGGGTGGATCGCTCGAGGTCAGGAGTTCGAGACCAGCCTGAGCAAGAGTGAGACCCCGTCTCTACTAAAAATAGAAAGAAATTATCTGGCCAACTAAAAATATATATACAAAAAAATTAGCCGGGCATGGTGGCTCATGCCTGTAGTCCCAGCTACTCGGGAGGCTGAGGCAGTAGGATCGCTTAAGCCCAGGAGTTTGAGGTTGCTGTGAGCTAGGCTGATGCCACGGCACTCACTCTAGCCCGGGTAACAAAGTGAGACTCTGTCTCAAAAAAAAAAAAAAAAAAAAAAAAAAAAAGAATCCACTGTTAGAGAATTCTGCTGAGATAAAATTACCTCCCTGGATGACCTTCAGGCTACAGGGGAAAGAGTAAGGGAACAACAGGCCTGTATCAATCTTCTCTCTCTAAATAACATGAGTTGTGTCATCTAAAGCATTGGTGTCTCAGTTTCCTTATCGAAAAAGTGAGGTTGAAAGTTCTCAATTTACATATCTCTAGATACAGTAATAAGATTAAAAATTACTGGTTAAGAGTGCAGGCTCTGAAATCAAATACACCTGGTTTAAATGCTAATGATCACTAAGGCTGCAAATTAGGAAAGCTTCAGTTTCCTCACCTGCAAACTGTTGAATCATAGTATGAGTGTTATGGGAGAACATGCAGCCTGAATGCTTAACGCAGTACCTGGCACACTGTAAGCAACCAATACACACGTGTTTGGGAAAATCAAAGAAAAAACATGTTCAAAGTAAACTGGAAAATTAAGAGGACCATGGACTCTACCATTTCTCACATTTGAGATGCTAGAACATGTAAGTCACATCCCATTTTCTAAGCTCCCAGAGGGTAAAATGAACAAACTGTCATTAACACTGGCATAAATCACATAGAAAACTCAAACAAAAAGAGTGTGTGTGTGTGTGTGTGTGTGTGTGTATTTTCTTTCCTGCCTCTATTTATCTATATGTTCCTCTCTTTTTTTTCTTAAATTTCTTTTAACATCTGTCCAGAGAGAGCCCAGAAGTCCCCAGAAATCAACCCATCCTTCTACACCAAAGAAATCAAACTAGAGGCCAGATCTGCCCTGAGGCTATGCTTCCTCTAGTTCACAGTGCTTGAAAAGAGTTGAAGTGTAACATATATACGGAAAAGAACATTAATTATAAGTATACAGCTCAATGAATATTCATGAATTAAAGGTATCTGTATAACCAACACCCAGATGAATTAACAGAACATACCCAGCACCCCAGAAACCTCCTTCCATTCACTGTTCCCACAAGGGAACTGCTATCCTAACTTCTTATGCCATAGACTTGTCTATTTGAACTTTATGAAAATAGGGTCATACAGAATGTATTCTTGTATTTCTGGTTTGTTTTGCTTAATATCTTATTTGTGAGATTTATCCACATGTTTGTAGGGAGCTATAACTCTATGGATGCATTTATAAGGTGCACACAAAGCTTGTCCATGCTCCCTTGATTTATGTTACCTGTCCCTATTGGGGTAGTTTGCTATCCTAATCTATATGTAAGTCTTTCTTTAAGAAATATTTTCCCCTAGAATTCTCCTAATACCTCCAAGTCCCTTGTTCTTTCTACAACCATTTAACTCCCTCCATAGGGATCTAGATTTTTAAAGAGTCCTCTTTGCTCATGCGCGGATAGAGTTGCACAATCACTTAACCTATTTGATCCTCTGACCCATCATCAAATTCTTTCCCTCCAAGTTCCCTTTTATTTCAAATATGCCCCAAACATCTGGAATTGCCAAACAGCAAAATGTGATTTTCTGTTACCTGCTTGCTGTGCTGCTGCTTTGTCTGTCCTTGATAAAGAAGTAGTGTCTAAATAGCACAGTTGCTTTGTACAACAGTCTAGAATCAGTGCTTTGTAAGCAAAAGTAACCGTTTTGGTCTACTCTGAATGATGAAATATGTCACATCTGATATGTTGCCATCTTCAGGTACTGATACCATGTCACTAATTATACAAGACTTTTCAGCAGGATAATAAAACTAGTGATCCCTAACCATAAATTTACAATCTGTGTGGATGTTTTAAAGCTAACAAAAAAACCTTGCTCTTAAGACACTTATAAATGATATATGTGTATTTTTAAGTGCTCTTTTGGAAAAATTAAGACATTATGATTCAAACTATTATTTAGGCAACAAAGGAAAAATGATTGCATTTGCCATCGACCAAGAATAATTTTGCTGGGAATTCTCTACTTCCTATTTTCCCCTGAGATTTTCAATAGGCTTTTAAAGCAGATGCTGAGCTGGAAACTAATCCAAGAAATAAAGAAAGCCAAGGGGAAAAAATAATAATACTAGACAGTTGTACTTGATTGTTTCCATGGTCAGGGCATCCTCCTGAGTGACAGATAATTCATCTTCTGTCAGTTTCCATTGCCTAGAGATCATTCTCAGCATTGTTATCAGCAAAACCTCCACCAAGTGAAGGATTTTCAAACAGGAAACCAGATGTGATGGGGTCAGGCCCTGCATGTGATGGGGATATTTGGGTTAATGATGATTGATGCCATATCACATTTCATAAAGTACACACTTGCCAAATCAGGTATTTCTCTCCTCACATAGGAGCCGTTGCTGAATGCCTTTATGTCAAAACACCAAGGTCAAAAAGGAAGGAGTGGACACAAAAGAGCCCACTTTCTTTAAGAAGGTAGCATAATAGAATGAGGCTAACTGTCTTGCATATTGTATAGAATTTGCATGATAATCCTTCCTCAATATCTGTTATTTATCTGGGAAATCTAAAACACTCCCAAATTCATGCACATTGTTTTTGTTTGTTTGGGGGGGTCTATGTTTAACTTTTTTCTTTAAATTAATATATTAGTGACATTAATTTTTACCCTTTCTGTAATTACTTTATCAAAATCAATGATTAAAATGGTGAACTAGTTCTCATCACACATTTTGTGATTTGTGGGAAAAAGTCATTCAAAATACAAATGTATACCCAAGTAACAGTCTCTGTTATTTGATGGTACATACAAAGATAGTGATTTAATTACCACTCTTGCATTTAGTGGTGAGAAATAGATTTTCTTTCATTTGTGTGATATTTTAATATAGACACTTATTTAGATGCTATAAGAGGACAATTTCCAAACATGCTCAAGGGACAAAGAACCCTCACCATTTAATCTTAGAAATAAGTCTTTGCAAAATCATTATGTTGTCATTTTAGAGTTTGATGTTTTCAAAAGAAGGATAATGAATGCTAATGTTACAACAATCCTAAAATAGTTCCAGAAAAGCTTAATAGTTATTATTAAGTTGATGTATTTAAAAGGCTCTTAAAGCACTCATAGTTTTCTACAGCTATTGATATATTATCAACTTTTCCAAACCCAGCATAATATTTCACAGAAGCTTATATTCAGAGTTGGTATAGAGGCCTGCATGGTTGATTTTACAATTCCTTCCCTACAGTCAAGGCCTGGAAAGTAACTGGGAGCAGAAATAGTTCTGAAAGTGTAGGTGCTAAATAAAAAACAGAACCACATTGTTAATAATAGTTTGGGAATTATTGAAATAAAATATAAAGGTATGATAGTTAATTTTATGTATCAACCTGACTGAGCCATGAGGGGCCCTGGTATGTGGATAAATATTACTTCTGATGTGTCTGGGAGGGTGTTTCTGGATGAGATTAGTATTTTAATCAGTAGACTGAGCAGAGCAGATGGCCCGCCTCAGTGCGGGTGGGCATCATCCAATCCATGGAGGGCTGAAAAGAAGAAAAATGTCGAAGAAGGGAGAATTTGCTCTCTTTCTGCCTGACTGTTCAACTAGGATATTAGTCTTCTTCTGCCCTTGGACTGGGACTCACACCCTTGGCTCTCCTGATCCTCAGGACTAATTCTCATGGTTTTCAGGCTTTCAGGCTTGGATTGGAGATATACCACCACCTCTCCTGGGTCTCCAATTGTGGGACTTTTTCGTAATGACATGAGTCAATTCCTTATAATCCTCTGTCTCTCTCTCCCATACTCTGTTGGTTCTGTTCCTCTGGAGGACCCTAACTAACACAGATTTTGATACTGAGAAGTGAGATGCTGCTGTAACCAATACCTAAACATGGAAATGGCTTTGGAACTATGTAATGGGTAGATGCTGAAAGAATTTTGAAGTGTATGCTAGAAATGTGAATATTAAGGGCAATTCTGATAAGGGCTCAGATAGAAATGAGGAACATATTATTGGAGACTGCAGGAAAGAAAATCCTTGTTATAAAGTGGCAAAAAAAAAAAAAAGAAAAGAAAAGAAAAGAAAAAACTTGGCTGAACTGTATTCTAGTGTTTTCTGGAAGACAGAACTTGTAAGAGATGAAAAAGGATATTTAGCTGAGGAGATTTCAAAGCAGTGGGTTGAAGTGGCATGATTCCTCCTGACTGATTTTAGTAAAATGCAAGAAGAGATGAATTAATTGAAGATGGAATTGTTAAGTAAAGAGGAAACAAAGCTTAAAGATTTGCAAAATTCTCAGCCTGTCCGTTTTGCAAAAATTGAGAAAACATGTTACCAAGAGAATACCAAAGTGTGGCTGACTGACCATTTGAGATTAGCATGGCCGTGAACCACAGACCTAATCAGCCATCTCAACAATAGAAGCCAGGAATAGAGATGAGATTATACCACCAGAAACACCGCCAGCTGGGATTTAAAAAATAGAGAAATAGGAGGAATGAGTTCCAGCATTCTATGGCACTATAGGGTGACTATGATTAATAATTTATTGTATATTTTCAAATAGCTGGAAGAGCATATTTTGAATGTTCCCAACATAAAGAATTGATGAACGTTTGAGGTGATGGATATTCTAATAACCCTGATTTGGTTATTATACACGGAATACGTGTACTGGAGTATCATACCATACTCAATAAATATGTACAATTATTTGATGTCAGTTAAAAAAAAAATAAAGAAAGAAAATTGGACAGAATGAGGGCAGGCTGTGAATATGAGTTATTCTTCAAGTAAAGGAAGAAAGAGCCCAAAAGTGTTTTAGAGATCATCAGGGCTACTATTCCTAACAAAGACCCACAGTGTGTGGGCCCCGAGTGGAAAGGCTGCCTGCACCTTGTTTGAAAGGGTGGGACTGCCACCCAGCAGAGCCACCAGGGTGGGGTCCTCTCAGAGAGCCAGAGGACAGCACTCCACTAAGATGAAGGGCCCCACTGAGCTGCAGGGGTGACACTGCCACCCCGGGGGGTCTGGAGGACAGAGCATGGAACCAAAGAGAATTAATTATTCTTGAGCCTTAAGATGCAATGGTGCCTGCCCTGCTAGGTTTTGAACTTGCTTGGGATTTCTTACCCCTTTCTTCTTTCTGATTTCTCCCTTTTGGAATGGGAATATCTGTCCTGTGCATGTCCCATCATTGTATTTTGAAAGCACATAACTTATCTGCTTTCACAGGATCACAGCTGGAGAGAAATTTTGCCTCGGGGTGAGTAATATCTCAAATCTCACTTATATCTGCTTTAGATGATATTTAAATCAGACTTTGGACTTCAACTTTAGAGCTAATACTGGAATGAGTTAATGTTGGGGCTGTTGCGATTTGATTAATGTATTTTACATGAAGAAAGACATGAAATTGAGGGACCAGGGCAGAATGTTGTGGACTGAACGCTCTCGTCCTTCCCTAAGATTCATATGTTGACGTCCTAATCCCTAGTGTGATGGTATTTGGGGGTGGGATCTTAAGTAATTAGGCTTAAATGAGGTCAGGAAGGTGGGAACCTATGATAGAATTAGCATCCTACAGAGCAAAAGAGATCAGCAGTCTCCCTCACTCTCTCTCTCTCCAACCCCCCCCACCCCCGCCACCTTCTATGTGAGGCAGAAGGAGAAAGTCATCACCGATAAGACAGAAAGGGGACTCGCACCAGGAACTGAATCTACCAGCACCTTGATTTTGGAATTCCCATCTCCAGAACTGTGAGAAATAAATGTCTGTTGTTAAGCCACCTGTCTATGATATTTTGTTATACAGAAAGCCAACCTAAGACAAAAAGAAATATACCACACCAACCACATTAATAAATAGGGGTTATTATCCATCTTCCTTTGTAATTATACATGAACAGAACTGAGGTCATAGGAGACTCATGAGATCACAAAGATTAAATCTCAAAATTGTCAAAGCTATTGGAGGCATCATCCTTGGGTCCTTACTTACATCCTTAAAAAGAATAATTATTAAACACTTAACGTATTCAAATCCTTCAAGCTAAGGATTCCAGGTCATTCCAAAGAAGGCATGTAACAAGGGCAAATAAAACAGAGAACTATTTTCATTTACTTGTGAGAATTGTGTTTAAGGTTTTGGACATGTCCTTTGTGGAGTTCTTATTTTTGTAGTATATTTATTAAGAAAAGCAGACATACCTATTTTCATCTTGGTTCATATAAGTGCCTAGCCAACTAATCTGCTTAATAAAATATAAAGAAAACTCATTCACTCTTTAGGATAATGATAATCAAATTATATCTTAATTATATATTGTACAAGGATACTGTGATGACATTTTTAAGGAAATATCTGCACAGCTAGTACTAGAACTGGAAGTACAGAAAACAAAAGTCTTTCAAATCTGTTCTCATGAATCGCTGATAGATAGGAATGCAAAGTACAAACGCAGCGAAGAAGAGTGCTCACAGTCTTCTGCCGGAGGCATGGGGGGGAATGAGATTTTTACTTTCTCACGGCTCAAGGTGAAATTGCTCCAACCTGAAGGTAACATGAAAAATGGTGGCGAACAGGGTTAACATAGAAGAGTAACCCTGAGAATCATTCCCTCCTGAAGCCTTCTCTTTTTCACAATGACATCTTGGCTAGAAGAAAACTGGCGAGCCTGATAACCACCACCACAAACCACATTTGCAGATGTGATTTTTTTATTTTATTTCTCAAATATATTATTAGACATGAGCCATTTGAACAAAGAAGAATTTAACATAACTGTGTGTAAAATCTAATACTCTGATATTTATAGTCTAAATCTAAATCTAAAACATGGATTGCACCATTCCATTTGTTTAGCATTTCCCAGGAAGAACACATGATATCCTCTCTGAAAGGAAATCTTTCAGTGCTCAGTGTTTTCAATAATAAATCCATACTCACATAAAAGGGAGCTACCGATGATGAGCTTCACAATTCAGATGAAGGAGGAACAAGAACAGAAGGTATTCTATTTGCATATCTTTTATACCATGCACACAGGCATATCAAAACATCCCAACAATATTCCAGAGAAAGGACTATGTATATAACACACACACACACACACACACACACACACACAGAAAGTAAGAACCATACAAATCAAATAGCTTGCACATCTTATGCAAATACAGTTCAGTATAGGAATTTCAAATTGACATACCTAAAAGCAACTCACATCAAAAGCAGTATTTATAAAAGTCCACAAAAGCTTTTTACTTTGGGTTCTATTTTTAAAGCTAAAATTCCCTTTTATTAAATTAATGCACACACGTGGTTAGAAATCAAATTGTACAAAAGGATTTATGATTAAAATTATTAGCTCTCTTCTTCCCTTCCCCACTCTAAGTTTTGTTTTGCTCCTCAGAATGTATAACTTTTATTGCTATTGGCTTTAGTTTTTCCTGTAGTTCACATTTATAAATACACTCATGCAACCATTTTTTGAGGGAGGGTCAAATCAGACCTTATTCCTTGCCTTCTTATTGAGCTATGTGAGGATGTAACATCCACACCATTGCCCATCCCCTCTCTCCCTTCACTCTCCCCCAAATGGTACTATTATTAGCTCCTCTATTTGTTCAAGTTCATAACTAAATAATATACTTATAACTTTATTACTTATTTTGAATAATATAGATAATTGGTCCTGTACAACACTCTTTGTGCCTCTACCCTTCCCTTGACCCAACCTTCCCTATCTTTTCAATTCTAATTTCTATTAGCTCTACTTTTTATATTTCTGACATTAATAGTATTTATAGGTGGTTCTGTAATTATAATCAAATTATCATCGTTGTACTCGTGGATTGATTCCAAATGTTGAAAATCAATAAAGAGTGTTATTGCTGGAGGTTTTGCTCACTATACAGTCACATAGTGGGCTATGATTAGATTTTTCTCTTATACAGTTTTTTTAGTGATTCCGGTTTTTTGTCTTCTCCTGGAGTTACTAATTGCCTTTATGTATGTGTATGCATTAATTATATTTAGCACCTCTTTAATTTGTGCTAAATTTTCAGGAAAAGTATCAAATCTCTGGGCCCCCCCCCTTTTTTTTTTACCATCTCCTTCCCACCAGATTATTGCTTCAACTAACATAGTCTTTGAATGCTGAAAATAAAATGTTTGCTGGTACAGAATTCTAGGTTTATTTCATTTTCCTTGAGACTTTTGAAGCATTTCCTGTTGCCAATGTGATTCTCATTTCTTTTTCTTCTTTGATTTTCTTTATCTACAGAAGGTTTATAAAATCATCTCTTAACCCTTAGTGTTCTAAAATGCCACAGGGTCTTTGTGATTCTTTGTTACTCACCTGGTTGGACACTGAGTGGGACTTTAGTTCTTGGACCATCTCATTCCTTTGTTATAACATCCTAGTCTAGTTTTATAGATTGTAATATTTTCTCAAATCTAGGCCATTAGAAATATTTTAAAATTTCTCTTTTGTTCCCTAAATTATCTGTGTCCTCTGATTTCTTTTCTTTTTTTTAAAAAAAAAAAATTATGTTGGTGTCTCTCTTTAAAGATATAGTCTTTTCTTGAATGCCTTGAGATTCTTGGATATCTAAGAATCTTGGCTTTGTTTGTTTGTTTGTTTATAGAGGAAATAAAGGATACTTCTTTAATTTTCAACTTATTTGAAAAAATCTAAATGTATTCAATTTTCTAACATATCTTATGGCATTAACTATTATCTATAAATGAATGATGGTCCCCAACTTTTATCTCCAGTCAGGGTGTCTCCTCCCATCTCCAGAATTATGAAACTGTTTCCTGAAATAATTACTTGATTTGTAATTGATATCTCATACTTAACTTGTCCAAAAATATATTCCTGATCCTACATCCTCACCCCACCAACCTTTCTCCTGCCACAAAGTCCTCAACTTCCAAGGCTTATTCCAAAACCTGGAATTTTTGTTAACGTTTTTGTAACCACTATCCAAATCATCAGAAAATTCCCCCAGCTGTACATTCTAAATATTTCCGGCATCTAACTATTTCTCAGCATTTCCACTGCTGTCTGCTTGATTCAGGTCCCTACCATAGGACTATCAGGTTATAGCTCCTATCTTGTCTCTGTGCTCTCACCAATATTCCACCAGGGGCTGTGCTCTGCAGGACACAGAGTAACTATTTGGACACATAAATCGGGTCATGGCATGTTTTTGTTAAAAACTCACAAACATCTAAAAGTCCAGAAAACCCTTCCTTATCTGATGGTCTGAAATTATACACCCATATTTTCCTCTCTCGTCTTATCTCCAGCCATTTTCCCAATCAGTCACTCTGTTTTAGCCACACTGGCCTCTTGATTATGTAATCATCTCAAACCTTCTCCCATCTCAGGGCATTTCTAATTGCTGTTCCCTGTGCCTGGATGCTCTTTTCTCAGATGTCCACATAGATCCTTCTGTCACCTCCTTTGAGTCTTTGCTCAAATATCACCTTATCAGAGAAACTTAACCATTCCACCATATAAAATAGAAACTTCCCTCTCCCAAGCATTTCCTACTATTTTGTTTATTAAAGCCTTGTTGTTCTTCACAGCCCTTACCAAGACCTGACACACTCTATATGAACTTGTTTACTTATTCCTTCCTCCCCACTCCATCACTAGAATGAAAAATCCTAATAGATAATTTTTCCTTCTGTTCACTGCTCTCATCTCCAGCACTTAGAAAAGTGCCTAGGATATAGCAGAAGCTTACTTAATATTTGTTGAACAAATGAATGAGTGAAAGGATTAGTGAATAAAAAATGAGCCAGTAATATATATGATTATAAATTACATCAATAAAGAAAGTTGGGAAAGCTTGGCATGTTTGAACCTGAGAGAAGCTCAGAGAGATTGCCCCACCGAACCAGGGGCGAGAGGGCTTGGGATGACAACGATGAGTTGCAGACAGATCAGCCTGGGACTTGTGTGTCAGGCTCAGGAATTTTAATTTCATTTTAAGGAAAATATTGAACCATTAAAAGTCTTACTCAAAGGAAGACATGATATCATTTATGTTCCAGAGGTCTGGAACACTTTGTCTGCTGAGTGGAATACAGAGTAGAATAGGGACAAGAGAAGAAAGACTTTTTTATACTCAATAAGGCCATTGTCATAGTTTGAATGAGACATGATACCCTCTTGAACAAAAGTGAGGACAGCTGGAAATGGGGAGTAAAAATAGACTTGGAATCTATTTTGTGAGTAGAAACAATAGGAATTGCTAATAATTTTCATGCATTAAGCAAGGGAGAAGGATTTGGGCTTAAATAATTCAGTCTATAAAGCTAATGATCAAAATAGCAAAAACTAGAGGAGGAAAGGTTTCCGTAGACAAAAAAAAAAAAATCATTTGGTTTGAACATGTTTAAGTCTGAGATGATTGTGAGGCACCTACAAATGATGGGTTACAGACTCTCTCCACCCCTGAGACCTTATTTAACCATGCTACTCTGTAAAGGCAGCCACTGCCTCAGGTAACTTCACAGACACCAGACTCTCTCCCAAGCATCTCCCAAGGAATGAAGCACAAGATCCCTCTAAGTTTTAGGATATTACATGCTACCTTTATTTGGACATCCTAGAAACCAGTATGACATCATGCCAATACAGTCTTATGTAGATTTTTCTAACAGAACTCAGATGGGAAGCAATTCTATATGACTTAGCTTCTATTTCTCGTTTGACAGGAGATGATATCCTAGCAGGAAATCTGGCCTGAGACTGAAAGCTTCTTACAAAATCCATATTTAATTACTTCCTTTCTCTAAGTCAGATAACCCCAAATGCCCACCATGAAACTGTCTCCCCCTTCTTACATGATAGGGAAATAACAAAAGTGCATACATAGAACAGCCACATTTAGGCAGATGGGGATTTGTTTGTTACTCACAAAATAGAAAGTTCTCGACCTCAAGTATTTTCTTTCTAACCCTAGAGTTGCAAACTGTCAGCTGCAAACTGTCAGCTGCAAACTGTCAGCTGCAAACTGTCTAGGATTCAACAAAGTAGTTTGGGTTGGAGAAATAAATATGGAAATTATGAGTATAAAACATTTAAAGCCATAATAAGAAATATAACTTACCTAGAAAGGATGTGTACAAAGGAAAGGCACAATAAGAGAACTTTGAGCTTCATGGATACTTAGGGTTTAGGTAAAGGAAGGATCCAATGAGGGAGGCTGAAAAAGAGAGGTTGAACAGAATGGATATAAACCAGAAGAATATGATGGAAATTAAGAGGAGTTTTTGATAAAGAGGAAGTAGTCTGCAGAGAGGCTGGGTAAGAAAAGGATAAAAATTGAATGTGACAATATTGGTGATTATGATATGAATAAATTCAGTGGCATCATGAGGGAGAAAGCAAACACACAATGGCTTGTTGAATGATGGGACAATGAGAGAGTGAAGATACCTTGTATAGAAAATATCTTCCAAAAAATTGGACGTAAAGGAGCGCAGAGAAATGCGGCAGTAACTGGAGGGCTGTGGGTGCCAAGGAAGTCGTTTTTAAGCCAGGACACCCAGAGGGCAGCAGAGAATGCACAGTGGTGCCCAGCCTGCTGACCAGACCCTATGGGGCAGCGCCGGCCAAGCACACCCTGAGCACGCAGTGGAACAGTGACCAGGGAAGGGCAGTAAGACGAACTCACAAGCAGAGGGCAGCTTCAAGGTTCTGGGCTTGGAAAATTGTCTTCTAATTATCTAATATAACTTTGAGTCATATTCTTTGGGGCAGTTAAGTATTGTATGAAATCATTATGGGCTTTTGGGAAACTGGAGAGCTATGGGTAGGACATTTAGTTACTCTAATACTTCTGCTACTGATACTTGCTGACGTTCTTTTTTGCTATTATTAAACCTCTTTGCCTCTAACATATTAGCGGTACTGTCCTGAGGGCTCTATAAATATCAGCTCATTTAATCCTCATTACAACACTATAGTATGGGTACTGTTAGTATCTTTATTTTATAAACTGAGGCACAGAGAATTCTATAAGCAGTGTTACATGGTCACATGAAAAGCATTTCACCCAGCTTCTAGATGGATGATTTAAGTCAGGTGAAAAACAACCCTTCCATTAGTTAGTTTGGGGGCTCTGTTCTTTTGCTGTTGCTGAGATAAACTGTCTATAAGTGATCAGCATTGGCAATGTGCCTTCCATATCAGTTGTCTTTAAATCTATATGAGATGAAACTGTCTAGTTTAAAAGCTTCATTTTTATGATTAATAATATGATGGATGAAGAACTGATTACTGGTTTTGCTTTGTTTCACTTGGGGTGGTGGTGGGGGGACACCCTGAGTCTTTTGTACAATTTTTCTCTAAGAATTCTAGAAGAAGCATCTTTTACAATTGATGCAGTGACATGGCTGGAGCTTCTACCTCCAAAACCGTCAACTCAACTTCCCCAGTCTGACAAGTTGATTTTTTCCTTCACTCCTACAAAGTATCTTGAGTCCCTTGATCTTTATTTTTTTTTAACCTTATCCATCACTTTATTCCCAGCCTTATCTCCTATCTCCTCATTACCTGTCCATCCTGCATCGGTTTTTATCAATTTAATGACCCTTGATTTCTTTACCTTTATATGTTTCTAGTTCAACATCCTGAAGCATGATAACTTAAATAAATCCAAACATGGAATTTTCTCCTCCTCCAGCCAGACTTCTGCAGACCGAGCCATGTAAAATATGACAATTACATGGATTGATGGTGCCATAGGCCTTGGACATCACACATCAATCCTTTTACAGGGCTCAGGGTGGCTCTCTCTGTCTTTATCTCCTCTCATTAAGATGTGGGCTGGACTCTGCCTGACTCAATGTCAACCTCACATTGACAGAGAGGAGTAAAGTGCTTCATCTATAAATGCCACCTACTACCTCACTGTCGCATCCCCTTAGTCCCCAAGTCAGAAAAGGGAGCACTGCTTCTCTTTCCGTGGCATTTCTCTCATACATGCTTCACACGCCATCCTTCCCCGCTTCCACCAAGTTCTGGCTCCAGCCATTATCCAATTTTTCTGTACTGGTGACCTTTCTCATTCCATTAGCCCCTCCCTATGTATGTAGTCAAAATATAATCAGTTAAGAAACACAAACAAAATTAAATAAATAGAAAACCTACATACCCCTGTTTCCCTCATCTGACACCTTTAACTCTACACAGCATGTCCACTCTTCCCAAAATATTACTAATTGCTAAAACTTTTAGAGCATTCACCGTGAGTCAGGTACTATTATATATGCTAACTCATTTCAACCTTATAACAACGCTATGAAATAGGGATTTTTATTATCCTCATTTTACACATGAAAACCTGAATCGCAGAAAGTTTAAACAAATTGTCTGAGATCACTCAGATCCCACTGTCTCTTTGGCCTGTTAATGAATTTTACAGGACTCATCATGGGTGGTCATCTGCTACTTTTATTGTTTCCAGGTTTTAAACATTTAATCAGAGCAGCTCTTCGAGGGCTTTTTTCCAATACCTTCTTTATTTTCCATTTTTAAATTTTCTCTGAACTCTGTATTTTCTATTTCTATCACAATCCAAACTTGTACTCATTTCACAGTGATTTAAATGATTAAAAACCAAACTGTGATTGAATTCAAAGTATGTGAAATCTGAATATATTTTCACTCGTAGAGTATTGAAGTATAAAAATAATTATTTTTGTTCAAAATTAACTACTAAAACATTAGGAATAGCATTTTAAATAAAAATATTTAAATTAATCTGGAATTTTTAATTCTTGAAGTTTGTTAAATCTTATTAAACATTTTTATAAAAATGTAATCCATTACAATTTTATATTTAATGTCCATTTATTTGTCAAAGTAAAGCATCAGTATCATGCTTCGTGAAAGTTGTATCTAAACCTAGGTAAATACAAATTTAAGAGAAATATGAATTGTTTAATATTGTAAAGTAGATCAAGCTCTGCCACATATTGTGAATAGCTGTTATTTGTGAATACCTTTGGAAACGCAAATTGGAACAGGAAAAGTAACAGAAAATAGATGCTCAGCACTACTGAGAAATGATACTATATTTTGCAAGAATCTTTTGTGCTTATGTTATTTGAGCAGAAGCATTTGGCAGATCAATTCATCTATCTTTTCTCTGAGTAAGCCCTTTGCCTGCTCTGATCCTCTGCTCAATGTGAAGCGCTGCCTTTATCTCCAAGGTCAATGGCACAGCCCACAACCTCTGGACAAATCTGCCTTTTGCAAGAGGTGAAGAAAAATATTCCTCCCTGGGGTGAATGTGGTATTAGGTAGAAGGGATGTTTAGGATCACAGAGATGCAAGTCTTGAGTGCTAAATTTCATCTGGTAAGAAAACCTACATATTCTTTAAAATTATTACATACATGCATTCAAGATAGTCAAGGTCTTCTAAAGTGCAGAGCTCTGGGTAAGGACCACTCTTTTCCAGACTGCAGGGGGGTTTTGCTCAAGAAATGAAAAAAGATACATTTCTTGAATTTCATAGCTTGAAAATATAGCCAGCACACTACTGTAAATTACAGATATGTTACAAAATGTTACTGAAAAATCTGTTTTCTTACCAACTTAGAAGAATATTAAAAACTGGAGTTAGGTCTCAATCATTGCGGTCCCAGTGAAGAGCCTGTCTTCTGGCACACACCAACAAATATTGCTATAGATGGTGCACTGTTTCTAAGAAAGTTAAGCTGAGATCAAGCACATACAGAAGATGGGCATGCTGAGGGCAAAAATATCTCCAAGTGATTTAAATAAGAATATTTCAAATGATAATGAGACACAAATAACAAATCCAAAGATTATTACTAATGCAATATGTAAATTTTCCTCTTCTGTCTCATTTTTATCTTTGAATGAACAATTCCCAATAGTAAATAAAGAAAACCAAGAGCTCTTTAACCACTAGATTTTCTGATAGCTATTACTTGTATAAGTTGATATACAAGGAAAAATGTTGCTATTAAACTAAATTTTAAGTAAAAGCACATTACGGTAGAAATAAGACCCTCCAGAGAATAATTTTATGAGACCATTATTGCACGGTAGCTTGGGCAGTTGAACTCACATGAAACAAATGGCTCTATAAAACAAGTCCCAAAGTGGCCTATTGCTTAATTAAATTCATATACAAAACGTCCCTCTGCCTTGACATGTGTACATACATATATTAAATATATTTTAAAATTCAGCCTGAAAAATATGACCTCATAAAGATGCAAAGGTTTAGACACCACTTCAAAGCCAAAGAACTTCTTGAGGCAATATTTTACATAGAACTGTAACTTTTAAATAATTGCTTTTTTTCCCTTACCCTAGTGGGAACAGTCAGTCTGATGTATATAATATGTTTAAGCTTTCTGCCTAGAAAGATATGCTATAGTCTCTATGAAATGCTTTCAGCGAATGCAGGCACTGCTAGTGCTTTCTTCTTCTATTTCATTAAAATGGAAGCATTTCTAGAGAGGCCTGGGTATGCATAGCAAGAAACACATTTACAAGCTCTATAGCCCAATCCTTCAACCAAAATGTGTCTACTTAGAAAAGTGCTAATTTAATGAATGCAAATAAATTAAGGCATGTTTTCACCTTGAATGTAAAATTGTTTTACCATCATACACCATACTCTTCTGTTTCATGAACCATCTACGTGTGGGCAATAGCCCTCCAGGAAAAGAATGTGGTCCAGTCTGTTCAGTTGGCTAAAAACATCCTAAAGTCATCTGGTATTAAATGTATTCAGGGGACATAGAAATAAGGGGTAAAAAGCAGAGACATTATTCAGAATTATACTAATTGATTATAAGATTTTGTGTCCATAAATGTTCTATCAGTTCCAAAATTTCACACTAAAGAATCTGGCCTTTCTAGTTTCACCTACTCTTTTGGGAAACTCTTTAACAATGCCTATTCAATTAGCACCCCAAAGAGAAATTCAAAACAGCGTATAAAATCTAGAGAAACACAGGTGAATCTAAAATGCAGAAGGTAAATGAGACCAGTTAAATACATAGGTAGGATGTTCTAAATTTGGGTGAAATTCTTAGGACTTACAAACAAAAAATGAGAAGGGCTGTATAATAGTCTAATAATTTTTGTAACCAAACACTGAAATGTCCTGCATAAAAATGAAGGGGGGAGAAAAAGTGTCATGGCTCATATCCCTATGACAAAAGACAGATTAACAAGAGAAAAGCAATAACAAATTTATTTAACCAAATTTTTATGTGACACAGGAGCCTTAGAAATGAATACCCAAAGACCCAGAAAATACTGTGCATTTTTATGTGTAGTTTTGATGAAGAATAGACAGTTGTATGAAAGTATGACTGGACAAAAAGGGGATATGATCTATTGATAAAAATCTTGGAAGAAGTTAGCAAGGCCTATTTGTTCAGATTATTCTCGGCCTCCAAATGAAGGACAGGACTCCTCTGGAAGGAGGGTCTTATGACTTACTTTCAGATGAGGTGGGTCAAAGAATTGCCTTATGATCATGCTTTAGGGTAGAAAGACAGTGGAAGGTCAGAGTGAACTTCCTTCTGCTGTTTTCTCAACTGCCAAGGGACCATATTTTGGGGTAGCATGTTCTGAACCCAAGCATGAACAATAGTAATTATAATAACAACTACTATTAATTAAGTACCCACTGGATATCGGGCACTATGTCAAGCATTTTACACTGATTATTTAGTTCTCATGATATCTCTCTGTGGATGTGTTCTCAGTTTAAAGATGAAGCTGAGGCACTGAGACATTAATCAACTTACTTCAAATCACACAATTACTTAGTAAATGGTAGAGTTGAAATTCAACCCATTTTTCTTTCACATCAAAGCCCATTTTCTAAGCTCCTCAAATCCTCGCTGCTAACTTTGGCAGCAAGTTATACAACTGGATCTAGCAATGGGGAGAATCTTGGTAATACAAGTCTTAGAACCTCACAGAGATAACTCTAAATTTAGGCCACTGACAAGAAAAACAACAACAGGTCAGACAGAGATACAGCTCCAACGCTCACCTCACTAAAGGTAAACTGCACAATCTGACCAATGTCCAACCCTGCATTTGTAAAGTAATATTTATGTAACAGAAGAGGTCTATGTTTGCAGACAGTGAGTGTCTGCCTGACTCATTTACATTCACCAAGAGGATAAGCACGCAATCTTTTCTCTAAAGGTGTGTGACAATGAAGGAGAGGCCACCGAACATGCACTCTTTGCTGTATCCAGCAAATAAGCCTGGGGAGATGGTGCCAGACTGCAAACGGAGAGAGGATAGCAGAGCTCAGCTCCTTGTGTGAAAGGACAGCATGTGGGAGCTGTCCTGGCCCTGTTTGTCACTTCTACCTCACTCACTCCCTTCCCTGATGCCACAGCTGAGGAGTAGTAAATGGTAGATTCTGTGTGTGAGCGCAGATATAACTATTGCCTTGCAAAAAAAAAGCACCCATATTCAAAAGAATAGCATAGGGAGCACTGAACAATGCTTAGCAGACATGCACAGGACTTCATAGGTACTTTGCAAGGGAATGTAATGTTTATCTGGATACATAATCATAATGAAGCCAAATAGTCTTTTTTTTTTTTTTTTTTTGTGCCCACTGTTAAACATCATGCTCCACCAATTACAGGGATATGACAATTTTCCTGGTTGCCATAAGAAAACCCAATGAGATTAAAAAAAAAATTTAATGCACATTTATCAAAAAAGAGTACAGCAGCCCTCCTAACCATTAATTTCATGGAGGAGTCAGAAGGGGAGGCAGAGATCTGTTTCTCTTTGCAAATGGAAAATGATATGTAAAATATTTATAACAAGAGTATCTAAATGAGGATATCTGTGAATTCTCACTCATCTGTGTCATCATTATTATGCCTAGTATTATTTTGTCACTTTGGGCAGGAAAAAAACATATGGCATAGTAAGATAATTTATGCATTTTAGAAATTTAAATTAATCTTTCAGTAAGGTTTGAATCTTTTAAGAACTCAATTGAAGGAATGTGGCCATGATGCTTTTAACAAAACTTATTCTGCTACCATTCTGTAATATTGAGATTTTGAGAATGTTTTCAATATTTTCAAATAAAAATCTCTTCTGCCATGTAGCACTTGTAAATTTTAGCCCTTGCTTTTTTTTCAAAAGAACTCATTTTAAGATCCACCTATACTCAATAAATATTCATCAAATATCTACAAAATGCAAGACATTTTTCTGTAGTGTCTCAGAAGGTATAAATACACAAATGCAGATATTCTTGAATTCAAAGTGAATTTACTGTCAGGCAACAAAGGTAAAACACATAACCAAAGTTATAATGCCAAAAAGCCCAAGGGAAGTGCTATTTGAATGATAGAGACTAAATACCTACGAGAATTTGTTTCAATTTGGCTTCAGAACTTTTAAGTGACCTTATAAACCCTTGAGTGTAGCCAAGTTCAAGGCACTTGAGATGAGGAAAGCTCTTTGTTTTAAAAGTCTTAGAATGGAAATTTCTTGGTATTGCAGAGCTACCAGGATTCTCCCTGACTCAATCCTCATGATAATAAAAGGAATCAGCCAATAAGCTCTTTACTGTGAAATCACTTTGACCCAGTTTATCTTGATGTTACCATTGTCCTTTGCCAAAACACCAAATAATCACTCAACATTAAGAGAATATCTTTCATGATATGTTTGAGTATTTTGTGAGTTAAATGAAGAATATTTAAGTTATAAAAGAATTTAGAAAGAAAAAAATTAACTTCAGAGATGAAATGCTAAAATCCAGATAAGTGAAGTGAGTTATGGGCAGAGAGAACACTAGAACCTTGTTTCCCGATTTCTTAATCCAGTGTTTGTTCCACTACACTGTCTTGATTAATTATTAAGTCATTCAAGTTCATTCAGTCATTGAAAATGCTGTCATAGGCATTTTTGCTTTGATCTTTGATTCTTTTATTAATAATGTTTATAAGTTTTCTGTCTATTTCTGGGATAGAAACATTTGAATGTAGAATTCTGAAAGTAAACAAATGGATAAAGAAGCTTGGCATTAAAAAAACTGGCTTTGACTCACATTTTATGAAACACATAAATCTGTCTTTAATACAAGAGTCGATGTCTTATTGTTTCTGGGTTTTGAGAGATGAATCCCACAGAATGAAAGGACGTGAATCTGACTTTATTTTTGATGCTACTTTGGAGATCCTCAGTTGCACACCTTGCCCATAAAACCTCCCTGAAGTTCACGTTTCATTTGCAAGTGAAAGTCATCCCTCAAGTCCCTAGAGCAGCTTGGCCAGTGCATGTGGCCTGAACTTTTGTACCCCCATGATGATAAGCTGAAATAGAAATAAAAAAATAAATAAATAAATTTCCAAATTAATATCCAAAAAAAAAAAGAAATAATTTGTATATCTGAAATAAAAAACAACTTGCTTCAGCAAAAAAAAAAAAAAAAAGCTGCTCTCACTCAATCCAAAACCAGCCTATGTTAATCTCTTCTAGTATCCTATGACATGCTATTGCTTTTCATTCATGGCACTCATCTCAATCTGTGTGGCAATATCAGGATTTCAAATTTATGTATGTATATTTTTATACTCATTAGTTTAATATTTGTTATTTGATAACACTATAAACTCTGTGGAGAAAAGGAATTAGTCAACTTTGCACCAATTTCATTTTCCTCATGGAACCTAATGGTTATTCAGTAAATATTTCTTGAATGAACAAATGACTACTGATGCTACCCCAAAATATAGTACCTTGGCAGTTGAGAAAACAGCAGAAGGAAGTTCACTCTGACCTTCCACTGTCTTTCTACCCTGAAGCATGATCATAAGGCAATTCTTTGACCTACCTCATCTGAAAGTAGGTCATAAGGCCCAGATTCCAGAGGAGTCCTGTCCTTTATTTGGAGGCCAAGAATAATCTGAACAAATAGGCCTTGCTAACTTCTTCCAAGAATTTTACTCCTCTGAATATTGAAATTGATGGATATTCTTAGATTTTGGCTAGGTACAATTAATAAAGGAGGAGTAACACTACATTACACAGCATAAATATTTCTGAAGTCTATTACTGCCTGAATTAGAGAGGGTCATTTTACGTCCAAGTGATAAAACCCAACCCAAACTCATTTAAACAAAACTAAGACTTTGTCAACACAAAACTATGAAGACTAGGAGTGCAGTTAACTAGAGGAAAGACTTAATCCTATCTTCAACACATAGTACAAGAATGAATACTCAGCAAAATCAAGGATATTTCAAGATGTTCAATGATGTATCCCAAGTTCCTATACCGGCACTTGTCACATAGTAGATGCTCAATAAATGCCTCAGTAAATGAATAAGCACTCTGCCTCTCAGATAAACTTTTCTACCTGATGGTATGGTAGGCAATATAATCACCCCCAGAGACATCCATGTCCTGATCTTCAGGATTTATTAGTATACATGCATCACTTTACATTTGCAGATAACTCGAGGTTAGGACCTTGAGATGGAGAAATTATCCGAGATTGTCCAAGTGGGATCAATCTAACACATATAATTTAAAATCAGAGAACCTTTCCCAATTATAATCACAGAGAAATATGACATCAGAAAAGGGGGCATATGAGGGCAAGATCTGCTGCTGCTGGCTCTGAAGATTGAGGAAGAGGACCATGAGGCAAGTATACCGATACCCTGTAGAAGCTGGAAAAACGATCACCTAGAGCGCAGCCTCCAGAAAGGAAAACAGCCTTGCTGAAACCTTGATATTAGCTCAGGGAGACCCCCATAGGACTTCTGACCTACAGAATTGCAAGATAAAAATATTTGCATCATTTTTCCACTAAGTTTATGACAATTTGTTATAGTAGCAATGGAAAGTGAAGATAGTTGGCTTCATTCCCAGACTGGGTCAATCTATGTGACGGCTACTATGGAAAATATAAAGAGACAAGACTATTTTGAATAGAATGGGGACTTAATTATGGAAAGATTTTTGAGATCAAGAATCAAGAGGGAGAAATGAGAAATAGAAGATGACATCAAGGTGTTAAGGTTTCAAAAAAATTATCAATTGATTCAGCAATCCTACTACTGGGCATTTACTCCAAAGAAAAGAAATCACTGTATCAAAAAGATACCTGCACTCATATGTTTATCACAGCACTATCCACAAAAGCAAAGATTTGGAATCAATCTAAGTGCCCATCAATAGATGAATGGATATAGAAAATGTGGTCTTTATATACAATGGAATACTATGCAGCTATTAAAAATAATGAAATCTGTGTTTTGCAGTGATAGAACTGGAGGATATTATCTTAAGTGAAACAACTCAGAAACAGAAAGTCAAATACTGCATGTTCTCACTCATAAGTGGAAACTAAATAAGGTGTACACGTGGACATAAGAGTCTGAAATAATAGCGAACAGAGATTTAGAAGTGTAGGAGGTTGGGAGAGGGAGAGGGTTGAGAAATTACTTAATAGGTACAATATACATCATTCAGGTGATGGTTACACTAAAAGCCCAGACTTCACCACTACCTGAAAAATCCATGTAACAAAACTGCATTTGTATTCCTTAAAATTATATGAGTAAAAGGTAAAAATTATCTACAAATGTGTAAAATTATTTTTATGAGATTATGTGATAAAAGCATACTTACCTCTAATTGGCCTCATTGCCTATGGTAACTAATCAACTCGCCATCTTGGTTATTACAGTGAGATTTTAAAAATTCGAGGTAGTATAATATAAAAAGCTGTGATGATATCTTCCTTAGCTTCTCCCACACTACTCCTGGGCAAATGCCCTGTGTTTGCTCCCCTTGCTGTGCCTTTATACGTGGTGCTTCCTCTCTCTGGAAGGTTTCCCCAGCCCTCCTTCTTGGCCTACCTAACTCTTACTTGGCTTTCACATCCTGATTGAAATGTTACTTCCTCTAAGTTTTCTCTTCTGACTGCTACCCTCACCCCCACACCCAAACCTGCATGACGTGGCATTCCAATATGTCCCCAAAGGTTCCTGCCCTTCTTGTCATAGGTACCTTTGTACTAAAATTAGCATTGTATTAACATCATAATTTACTTGCCCATCATCCTATACCAGTAAGATAATGCCAGCCACAGAGATAAACCAGCCCAAAATTTCAGTATTTTAGCACAGTAAATGTTTCTTTCTCGCTCAAATAATAATCCCATCAGAGACAAAACTAAGTCTCAGACAGAATTAAGAGAGACTATTTATTTACAAACTTGGGCAAGAGGATCATCTGCCGTCACGTTCATTTTGGCTAGGGATGAAAGGAAAGTAACTTTTATACAGTATAAAGCAGAAACATTGAGACAATTTCTGATTGGCAAGTGTTCTATTAAACTGGTATTTTGGAAATGGGGGAGGTTCCCTAATTGGTCACTAGATACATTTGGCAGCCTTTGGCTATAGGGGACAAGTCAGCAGCATGTGGACATTTTAAAAGTAGGATTGTTCAATGTTAGTTTTGGAAGGATTTTGTGGTAGGCCATTTCTTGTAGCAAATGGAGGTGCATGGGGTGCTTTTCTGTGGTCAAACTGTCACGGTCCTTAGTGGGTTGGCTGCCGTAGGAGGGAATTTGAACAGTCCAAGAACAAGTTTTCCTAATGGTTCAGTGACTTTCTTCCATGTGATGACTCTGGGCCCTATGCTCCTTCCTTCTGTGATCCTAACATCTTCTAGGTTCAGTGAGCAGATGAGAAAAGAAACGGCATCCTACTTCTTACAAACCCCAAACAGAAACTAATAAACATCACTTTAGTTCACATTTTGCAGGCAAAATCTAGTCTTGTGGACATAACTGGATTCAAAGGGTGCTGGAAAACGGTCCCAGCTGGGTGACAGCCTCGCAGTGACCCCCTTCTCACTAAGGCAGGGAAATGTCAATTTTGGGTGAACCACACATAGCTGCCATCTCTGCCACACATCCCCACTAGATTTTGAGGTTCATAAAAGAAGATACTACATATTTCCCCACCTAGCAAAGGGATAATGCCACATATTAGTTGCTAAAAAAATATATTATTGAATGATTATCATCTGGAAACTCAGAATCAGTAAAATTGCTTCTCTCTATTCCTGAAGATTTACTCAAGTATAGTTAACAATGAAATAAAAACTCATAATCTAAAGTATAAGGTACCATTCTAAAAGCTAATACTGAATATCCTTACCGTTGAAAAAATAAATCTGAGAAGATGAACTATAGGTAGTAAATATCAAATAAATATAATAGCAATATTTAGAACGGTAAAAATCAATATTATAAAATGAATTAGAAGAAAAGTTCCTCTAATAGGCTGATAGGTGTATTTTGGCAGTACTCTTGCCAAAGAAACCTTCCTAATGTTTTGAAAATGGAATTCATAAGGGTCATAGATTTGTTCTTAATAACCAACAAGGAAATTTTTATTTTAATTTTTGAGCTAATTTTTGAGGTAGTAAGATCACTCTTAATCATTTCTATTTGTCACTTGAAGATATTTCTAAAATAAAATTGTCAAAACTAAGCATGAAGTAAATATCAGCACATCACCTAGTGAAAAATATAATAAACAACTTTCCAATTAGTTTTAGAGGTATTCAGGAATGAATTATCCTCTGCTTTCAGGTTTTCATGAATAATTCAAATTCCACTGTCAGTCGACCTAATTAGTAATTATCCAAACTATTTCTAAATTATCTGGTTTCAAGCTACCTGTGTTGCAGCTAGGTTTATTTCTGATATAATTATTAACCCCATCCTCGTGGGTCTTGTCTCTCTTTCTGTTTCTGGTAATGGAACAGGTATCTCCAGACAGCAGAAAAACCTGCAGATTCAATTTATTAATGCACCACTACCAATTAGCCCCTCTAGTCCTAAGAACTGATAGCATATATGACACAAAGAGAAATTTTTAAGGTCTTAGAAATGCCTGCACTACATTCTACTGATTTAATCATATAAAAGATGGAAGAGCAATCTGACCTTAAAGGGAAAGAATGCACTCTGGAGTAGACATGATGGGAGGATAGTGAGACAAACAACTTATTCGAGGATAGGTAGAAACACTGACGTGATTACAGAGGCCTCACTTGCTCAACACTCTTCTCCATTTGAGCCATGAAAATAATTGAACACATTCCAGAAACAACATGGTACAAAAAGGAAAATTCATTAAGCTCAAATTTAATGCAGGGCCGTAATGCCAGAGACTATGCTTTCTTGGTATTTTAAATTACAGTACATCTCACGTGGTATATTCCTTAACACTATTTAAACTTACAAATACCACTCTTTAAGAAAACAAATCTTACAAAATAGATTGTGACATCCCTATCCCCCCAAAAACATGAAAGCTCAAAATTTCTAACAAGTTTGAGGATAATGCAAAGCATAAATGAAACTATAACTGTGATGCAAAACATACTTCATTCATGGCTCCAACTGCATCACAAATTCTGGGAAGAAAATTTTAAGTGATCATGTACAAATTCCCTGATTTCATTCTCCTTGTTCCTAGAAAAAGAATTTAGCTGAAATTGTATTACCTTTCTCTTCTTAAATACTATTTTTTTCTACGGACAGCTTTTAGATATTATAACACTCTATGCCATTCTTTCAAAACTGTCAGAAGCATTTAGTTTTAACATGCAGGAGTACATCATA
Source organism: Lemur catta (assembly GCF_020740605.2). Taxonomy (NCBI): domain Eukaryota; kingdom Metazoa; phylum Chordata; class Mammalia; order Primates; family Lemuridae; genus Lemur; species Lemur catta. The sequence goes on from NC_059146.1 coordinate 12,201,235, forward strand.
AAATTTTATTTCACATTTGCTGCTTGCCTGCAATAATAGTTTTGTCTATTATTGTCATTAATAGCTTCTTCCATTTCCATACACATTCAAAAAAAATTTTTTTAATTCTATTGCTCTTTTTTATTCTTTCTTTTCCTAGATTTTACTGACAACTGAGAAGAATAAAAGAGATGAGAGGCTTGTGGTCATTTCTTGAGTCTGCCTGCTCAACATTTTCACTTTACAGTATTTTTCTCCCTGTTTTGTTCTTTCTATTGGATATATTTATAGAAACTTTTCTTATTTCCTTTGAGTCCCTTAGCTACATTATTTCATTTTGCTTTCTTACCTCTCTTATTGTGTGCCTGCATTCCTTGATGGCTGGCTTATATCTATTCCTTTCAATCTCCCCTCTTTTCCATTTCTTATACAATTCTATTTTATATTTCAGTGCTTAGAGAAACCCACCCTCACCCACAGATACTTTTTAATCTTCTCTATATTTTTAAACTATATTGGAATAGCTGTTGAGCTTTCAATGCTGAGCTTATCTTAAAACTCATTTCTTCTCCTTTTACCTGCCCCTAGCAGTCACCCACTGACTTCATTTTAACTGATTATTTTGCTCAATACCCTCATAACAAACTCTTCAAGTTTAGCCACTATTTATTGCATCAGGGACAATGAACAGGCATTTAACAATTATAAGGTACTTATTGGTCTGAAAACAAAATGGAAAATTTTACACACAACTCTGTGGTGTCCAACAAATAAGTGAGTGGGTGATACAGTATCACTGCATATACTGAGTCCTTCTGAGTCACTGAGATAGGAACAACCTTCCCGTGTTAGGAAAACAGAAAGTCCAGATGACTTCACTGTAGACAAGCATTGTTGGTCAGCTGATGGATCTAATGGACAAAATCGTGACAGTAGGCAATACCACCAAGGCCAACTCTAGGTCCACTTAACTTGGAACTACTCTGTATTTCATTGCTGCTAGGACTCAAATGCACTTAGTAAATTTGTTAAATTAACCTCCGTAACAAAGTATTGTTCTAAACCCTCAAATTGTATATGTAACCATGGGCCCCTCAAAGATGATGTAATAAGAATAGCTTAGCCTAAAAATCAAAGTTTCAAGTAAAAGACCTTTTAGTTAAACTTCAGATACATTTTCAGGTGAAAAATCTATCAAATTTCTATGACTAATTTTAAAAATCTAAAGCATGACCTGGAAGCCCGAGGAGTTTTGTTAACCAAAATTTACCTTAAGACCTCAGACCTATTCCAGCACAGATATTTAATGATGTTGTCACAGTAAGCCACCATGTGGTCTTAAATGAAAGAGCTAAGCCCAAGGAAATGAAACTCAAAGTCCTGCCACCCGAAAATGAAAGAAATATAGGGAATATAGAGAAGACTTTGTAAGTATAGATTGCCTGTGTTACACTTAAGAGCAAGGGCAAATATTATTCAAATTACTTCATTTCACTTGACAGGCACCAGTTGAAAAAGAAACTGAAATTAAATATTGGTTTCAGGGTGGCTATTTAGAGACCTTATGTCTATGTAAATCAGCTGGCATTTTACTAAATATCTTTCAGTTAATATCAGCACCTCTGTGTCTGATCATTTTAAAACAGGTAAAGATTCATTAGTTATATGGTTTTACCCAATTGTTCTGAATAGTTGTTTTCACACACAAAAAGGAAATTCCTACAGTCTTGACATTGTGGAACATATAACATAAAGATTAAAATGAACCTGGGTCCTTCCCTCAAGATACTTTCAGATTAACCACAATCTGATTCCATGCTCATAGATTGGAAGAATCAATATGGTTAATGTCTATACTACACAAAGAAATCTACAGATTCAATGCAATCCTCATTAAAATATCAGTGACATTCTTCACAGAAATAGGGAAAAAATCCTAAAACTTACACAGAACCACAAAAGACCCAGAATAGTCAAAACCGTCCTGAGAAAAAACAGCAAAACTGGAGGAATCATATTACCTGACTTCAAATTATACTACAGAGCTGTAGTAACCAAGACAGCATGGTACTGGTATAAAAATAGACACATAGACCAATGGAACAGCATACAGAAAGAACCCAAAAATAAATCCATACATCCATAGTGAATTTATCCCTGACAAAGGTGCCAGGAATATACCCTGGGGAAAGGACATTGTCGTCAATAAATGCTGCTGGAAAAACTGGATATCCATATGCAGAAGAATGAAACTAGGCCCTTATCTCTCACTACATGCAAAAATCAAATAAAAATGGATTGAAGCCTTACATATAAGACCTGAAACTATGAAACTACTAAAAGAAAACATTAGGGAAATGCTTCAGGACATTTGTCTGGGCAAGGACTTCTTGAATAACACCCCCAAAGCATAGGCAGCCAAAGCAAAATTAGACAAATGGGATCACATAAAGCTAAAAAGCTTCTTCACAGCAAAGGAAACAATAAACAAAGTGAAGAGACAACCCACAGAATGGGAGAAAATAGTTGCGAACTTCCCATCTCACAAGGGATTAATAACTGCAATATATAAGGAGCTCCAACAACTCAAACGGAAAAAAATCAAATAAAATGGACAGAGGATCTGAATAGGCATTTCTCAAAAGAAGACATAAATGGCCAACAAATATATGAAAAAATACTCAACATCATTAGTCATCAGAGAAATGCAAATCAAAACTATAATGAGATATCATCGCACCCCAGTTAAAATGGCTTTTATCAAAAAGGCAAGCAATAACAAAATGCTGGTGAGGATACAGAGAAAGGGGAAACCTCATACACTGTTGGTGGAAATGTAAATGAGTGCAACCACTATGGAGAACAGTATGGAGGTTCCTCAAAAAACTAAAAATAGAACTAACATATGACCCCACAATCCCACTGTTACATATATATATCCAAAAGAAAGGAAATCAGTACATGGAAAAGATATCTGCACTGTCATGTTTATTCCAACACTAGTCACAATAGTCGAGATTTGGAATCAACCTAAGCGTCCATCAATGTATGAACGGATAAAGAAATTGAGGGTGGTACATATGCACAATGGAATATTATATAGTCATGAAAAGGAATGAAATCCTGCCATTTGCAACAACATGGATGGAACAAGAGAAAATTATGTTAAGTGAAATAAGCCAAGCACAGAAAGACCAATCTTGCAAGTTCTCATTCATGTGTGGGAGCTACATATTAAAACAATTGATCTCACAGAGACAGAGAGTAGAATGATGGTTACCAGAGGATGTGGAGGGTAGAGGAGAAGGGAAGATAAAGAGGGGATGGTTCATGGGTACAAAAATATAGCTATATAGTTAGATAGAATGAATAGTATTTGACAGGACAACAAAGTGACTATAAGCAACAATAAGTTAGGGTATACTTTAATATAACTCAGAGTAGAATCTGAATATTCTTAACACAAATAAATAATAAATACCTGAAGCGATGGATACCCCAATTACCCTTATTTGATTAATTTACATTGTATGCTTATATCAAAACATCACATGTACCCCATAAATGTATACAACAAATATGTACTCAAAATAATTAAAAATAAAAATGTTTAAAAAATGAACCACAATCTGGATAAAAATGCTTGTTTTTTGCAAGCTTTCAAACAACCTTCTAAATTATATATATACAATTTATACATGTATACACAAATTCTATATAATAATGACAATAGAATATAGACTCACTCTTCATATTTCTTTACATAGATGGCCACAAGCATTTATATGGCGAAAAAGCACATGATCAAGCATAAAATCAAGCAGTCTCTCACAGTAGATAGAGAAGAAAAATCAACTTTCAGAACTTGGAAACAAGACTGCCTGCTAAAGGATCACCCCACCCCACCCCCACCGCAGTCAAAAGCAGGGCATTCTCTATACATGTCTGTAAATAAATGACATATAAACTTGGTCATGAATAAAAGAAAAAGGACAACTTTTTGTACCATGAAGAAAGGGTAAAAGCAAAATACCATCAACATTAAGTGGATTTTTTTTCTTTTTTATGGATTTTACATTTTAAACACATATGTCATGACATTTTAATGTAGCAGTTCTGAAATGGAGAAAAAGCACATTGATTTTGTGCCCCAGAGAAAAATAAACAATAGCACTTTCAGAAAAGGCTTTGGCCTGAGATTCCCTCTAAAAACATAAAAGTCGTTTATCCCCAAACGGAATAATGTTGGTAGTGATTGCATTCCCTTGACCATTCTTTCCATCTAAATATTCTGGTTTGATCCTTTCAATGAGGTCACCATGATGCCCAAGCAGTAATATGAGATATTTATAAAAAATTACTATAAATTCAGATTGACATAAAGAATATCGTTGAATCCAGAATAGTCTGAATCAATACAAGGTCAATAAAGAAAGATTAACCAATATCCTTCATATATTTAACTAAAAATTCAGCAATTTTCAGAGAAAATTTTATGGAAGTATAAAAAATTAAAATATATATCCATGTAGCATGTGTTTTAATTTTTTTTTCACTACCTAAAATTATTTCCTTTCTGTTCTTCGTCTTGTTATAGACTTTTTATGATGATGTTTAGTAATTCTAAAGTGAAATGAAAGAAAATACTTTTGGTAGGATTAAACTAAATGTTAAAGAGGTTTTTAAAAAATGCATATTCTACCTTTGATGTAGGTAAAACCTATTGAATGGTGATATGAGTTACACTTGGCCACAGAGGAATTATTTAACTTCAAGCTTTAAATATCGTCTTCCGAAAATTCTTATTGACACATGCATAACCTGGAGTCTATTGGGCAAATAAACTTTAAGTATTTACTTTCAGAGAAAGTAAAATAATATTTGTATGCTTTTTGATATGGAAAACACTCTTCTAACTCCACCAAAATATATACATTGGACTCTCAATAAAATACCCTAATTAGGATGCATAACACAAGACTGCTGTTTTAAATAAAATGATACTATACTGATACCCTTTAACTCAGTTATTACTTTGACAATGGGAAGCTTTCATTTATCATTTAAAAAATTATAAATGAATGAAATCTTCTTTCTTTGCTTCTATACTGTTCTCTCCGATCAAAATAGAAACCTCATGGGTAGAAAGCCTTAAAGAACCTAAAGATAACAGCATCTTCACTTCTTGGAAAAAAACTGGGAAGCACAGATGGCTAGTGCCCACCTGACATAGAAAGAGAAGAGGCAAATGAAGGGATGAGAACCCCTTTAAAGGTTTGGTGAAGATATTTTCATTCCTCCACATCCATTCCGAATCATATTAATATTTCAACCTAGAAGTCCAATGGTAGCTGTGTACAGTGTTTTAAAAGATGGAAGCAAGTTTGATGGGACTGACTACAATTACCAATGGCATCATCTGCTCTGGACTCTACCCATTTGTACTGAATGCATACTCTACTTGAACAGTCGTTTCCAACTGAGTACCTATGCCATAATCTGATGCCACAGAGGCCTCCAAAAACCCTGTGTGTTTTCATTTCCATTTTCAATAAGACTACTTAGGGAAGGTCAAATGGTGATTTGGAATTTCTTATTATAGGATATTTTATAGTTGAGATCCAAAACAAAGACAACTTAATTCAGCTAGCATTATAGCCCTACAAAATTATTTTTAATTTACAGGCTTTTTGAAAACAAACCATTTGGCTTGAATTTGTTAATCTCACATCCCTATTGAGGCTCATTTTATAGTTCACATTTGAGAATCTGAACATCTCAGAAATATCAGTACAGATCTTGTATTCTGCCTAGTCAAATTCATTTTCAGTAGAGCCAAGCCTTCCCAAAAGACCAAATAATTTAATATAAATATGCTGTCTTTCAAATTGAGACAGCTAAACTTTGGAAATGTTCAGTAAAACATGTGTTTACATTAACAAAATAGCTTGATACTGTTTTTTCATGAGTCAGTCAAAATGTAAAAACAACCATAAAATTAATTTTATTTGTCAACAGTTTGGCATTAGCATAACATGTTCTATTGGAATTGAACTTGTGAAGTTTTCCAGATAAAACGTGAAGGAGACTATATACCAGATATTGTATATTAAATATATGCATCACTCTCTGCTCCCTCGTATGTCAGTTAAAAAATAGGAACAACCCAGGAGGATGAAGGAACAGTACCAGGTATACAATAGCCAAAACATGTCAATAAATTTTTGGAAGATGAAAACCAGGGGGATGGTGGTTAGCTAATTTTTAAAACAGGACAAACCTGAAAGTGAGAAAGCTGAAACCCCTGCAGGACAGCATACCAATAAGTAGTCAATTTAAACATCAGAATCAGAGAAAGACTCAGGAATCTGGAATCATGGTAAGGCTAAATATAGAAAGAATATGTGAAAGTTAGTTTAAAAGAGCAGTTAGACCTCCTAATTTTCTTCCCAACCCTAACCAACTACAAAAGTACTTCTTTCCCACTTTGGAATAGTATTTTTGGAGAAATTAAAAAACTTAGGCTTTTGACATAAGGATGGAGATGTTAGGAAAATCTGAGAATAGGACCACAAATTAGTATTAAAAACCAAAGATTTTTTCACATTCAAAATTAGGATTGCTCCTATATTGTCCATGCCTCTAACAGCCAGGTTATACCCGGCATGTAACTAGGGAATGCTTCCTTAGAGAAAAAATATAGCTCAAAAGAAAAAATATACAGATAGTAAAACCTGGAAATCCCCAAGAGAATAGTTAAGCCCTGCCTCCTTGCCCTACAGTGAAGCCCAACAGTCAGAAAATTCTGCCCAAACACCAGTTTTCAGTTCTTAGTGCTTCAATCCAATCATATATGTGAATAGTCAAAAACTACCAAACATTAGAGGAAATGCTTCCACATAAATGTTAAAAAATTTAAAAATAAAACAGAAAAATAAATGCAAAGAAACATACAATGCAGGAAATAGAAATCAACTTCAAAATGTATTTGGGTAATAAATATTCTCAGAGAGAAGAAGATATTGCTCTGTGAGAAAAATAACAGGTTACTATTAAAAAAGGACATGTAGAGAAAAAAAGGATACCTTTTAGACATAGAAATATGATAGTTAACCTTCCACTGACAGTTTGAAAAACAAAGTTGAGCAATCTTTCAAAAAATAGTATAAAAGAAAAAAAAGAAAAACAATTTGACAATTAATCTAGGAAGTTCAATTGCTGATCAGCAGAAGTTTCAGAAAAAAAGTATAAAGAAAATGCAAAGGAGAAATTTATTTAAAAATAAAGTAAAATTTATCTAAACTGAAAGACATACATTATCAGATTAGTCATCAATATCACTAATTAAAAATGATTCCCACCAAGGTATATCACCATGAGGTTTCAGAATTTTGAAAGTAATTATCCTAAAAGCTTCCAGGGATGATAATGATGGTGATAAATACATAGTTCTACAAGAAATTATACAGGAACAAGGTTAGTTTTCTTACAAGTTTTCCACCCTAAAATTTCTTCCAAATTTGATCAAATGGTAAGGTAGAATAAAGACATTTTCAGACAAATGCTCAAAAATGTTACCTTTGTTCTATTATACCTGAAACAACTACTCCAAAAATGGGGAGAGGGGCGTAATAAGGAAGACATAAGGCACAGAAAATAATGGTTTATCTTAGTAGAGAGGTAAAGGGAATTTCCAAATGATGGTAAGACAGAAATGCCATGTTGACCACTTATGCAGGTGGAGACAGCAGGCAGACTCTATGGGGCCAGAAGCATGAAGGGCATCGGAAAAGATGTCTCTGAATAAAAGGAAAACACAACTGATAGATCATCTATTGTGGCTGGCCTCCATGAGAAGCATCCTTTCCTTTAACAAATTTTTATTTAGGAATAATTTTAGATGTACAGAAGATTTGCAAAAATAGTGCATAAATTCCCTGTGTACCCTTAACTTAATTTCATGCTTAACATCGTGAATTATCATGTACACTTGCCAAAACTAAGGAACTCTTATTAGTATTATACTTTACTATTAACTAAACTCCAGACTTTATTTGGATTTCACCAGTTTTTCCATTAATAACCTTTTCCCCTTCCAGGATCCATTCCAGGCTACCAAATTACATTTAGTGGTCCTGTCTCCCCAGTCTCCTCCATCTTTCAGTTTCTCAGTTTTTTTCTTCCTTTCATGCAACAATCTTGAGTAGTACTGGACAGCTACCTGGGTTTGTCTGATGTTTCTGTCATGATGAGACTGGTTAGAGAGGGGCTAAACTTCATCTTCTGTTGGAGGAAGTATCTACATATATTTTTTTAATTATTCTGTAAAAAATATTTCTCTCTTTTCCTCCATTTATTTACTTAGTTAATCATTTCTTTACATTAGCAGATGGACTCATATGTATTTATTTTACACTTTGGATTATAATCCAATTCCACATTATTTGTTTGTTGCTCTGGTTGTTCCAGCTTTTGCCAATGTGAGCTCTTTCAGGTTAGCTCTTGTGTCTCTTTGACATGACTACATCCTTTTACTTTTAGAGTACTTTGTTACTTTCTGGTACTACAAGGTGCTCCAAGCTAATCGAAAACAGGTGCAGACATTCTCATATCAGATAAAATTGACTTTAAATCAACAATAGTAAAGAAAGACAAAGAAGCTGATTATATAATAAACAAAACAATTCAACAAGAAGACGTAACAATCCTAAATATTTATGTACCTAACACAGGTGGGCACAGATTCATAAAGCAAACTCTACTGGATCTAAACAAAGTGACAAACAGCAACATCATAATTTTCAAAAGAGGATAAACTAATGGCCAATAAACATGAAAAAATGCTCAATGTCACTAATCATCAGGGAAATGTAAATGAAATCCATAGTGAGGTATCACCTTACCCCAGTTGACTTTTACTAAATGACTTTTATTAAAAAGTCCAAAAACAATAGATGCTGGTGTGGATGTAGAAAGAAATGAATGCTTATACACTGTTGGTGGGATTGCAAATTATAATAGTACAACTTCTGTGGACTAAAGTATGGAAATTCAAAGAACTAAAATTAGACCTACCATTTGATACAGTAATCCCACTACTTGGTACTTACTCAAAGTATAAGAAATCATTTTTTCAAAAAGACACCTGTATTTCAGCACAATTCACAATTGTAAAGATGTGGAATCAACATAAGTGCCCATCAATTCATGAGTGGATTAACAAAATGTAGTATATGTATACTATGGAATACTACTCAGCCATGAGGAAGGGTGAATTAAGGCCTTTGCAACAATTAGAACGGAAGTGGAGACCATTATCCTAAGTGAAGTATCTAAAGAATGGAAAAACAAGCACCACGTGTACTCGCTATGAAATTGGGACTAACCGATGAGCACACATCTTCAAAGAGGGAAGTAAAACTAGTGAAAATCAAGCAGGAGGAAAAGGGATAGGGGATGTGAGAAAACTTAACATGTACGGTGAACACTATCTGGGTGATGGGCACACTTACAACCCTGACTCAAGCATAACAAAATTGATATATGTAACCAAAAACATTTGTACCCTCATAATATTTTGAAATAAAAAAATAAATAAAATAAAATACTTAAAATCTTGTCCAGAAAATAATTCAAGATCAAGATTGCTATTATTCATATTTTTATTCACATACACATTTTTATTATTTCATTCACTAATCTCGTCCTTTTAAATCAAAGGCATAAGCATGCACGTTAAATATAGAGAAGCGAAGCCACAGTGGTGTACTTAGACTATGCATTATCTAGGCCACAGAAAGATTAAGGGCTGTGTCAGTCCCAGACTTTTCAATTGTTTCCTTTATCCCCACCAACCTATACACCAGGTTACTTGTCCAAATGCAGCAGATTCAGAAATATGTGGCATATTGAAACTTAAATTATAGTTTCTTAAATATTGATGAGATCACAAGTTAAGAGAGAACTAGACTCTCTCAAAGGATTTTTTTTAACAGGATAAGGTCTATTTTTCATAGCTTAGTTTAGCTAAGCCAAAGACTTTGTCCTGTGGCCTCGGGATGGTCTGCTTTACCTGAAGCCTGACTATTTCACATTTTACTTTAACTATGAAAAAGTGTCTCCTTGGAAACACACTCTCCAGGAGTACTTGGTACTTGACTTGGGACTTTCCCTGTATAGAAACAGATAACAAGATAAGCAGTAATTTCCTTCTGGAGAGCTGAAGTGCGTTAAATCCATCAGCTAAATTATGGGCATTAACATCAGTATCTCCCACTGGTTAGACACCAAATTTGTGTTCTAGGAAATCGTGATAAAACAATGTCCAACTGCTGTTAAGAAGTAAAAGTTTTGTGTCTTTAAACACACTTGTGCATTGCAATCTTGACATTGAAGCAGTAGTATGGAGAGTGGTTATGACTCACTTCTGAGTTGGGCTCTATTTCTGACCTTGAGAAGTTGTGTAATCCAATGTGCCTCAGTTGCATATTGTGCAGATATAATAAAATCATGTTTTTAAAGAGCTTAATATAGGACCTGCCACAAAGTAAATGCTCAATAGGTAATTGCTTTTATAATTACCATCATTATCTGAAGTGTATATGATGCCATAAACCTGTAGTAAAATACTTCATTTTTTGGTACTAATTCTCCCTATTTTAAAGGTAAAGTACTAAGGCTATTTCACCCAAAGGCACATAGCTAATATGAAAATAATTCAATAAATTAATATTTTATACTTTACATTTGCTTGCCTAAGCCCCAAACTATGTTTTTCCTATCGGCAACAATTTTAAGTGGCAGAATTTAATTTCATACCAAAAATACCAACTCTTCTCATTCAGTAAAATCTTACAGTCATAACTTACTGAAAGAATATTTGCTAAAACATAAACTTCTTCCTTCCTCCCTCCCTCCCTTCCTTCCGTCTTTCCATTTTTTTCTTTTGTCACTTCCTTCCTTCAATCATTCCTTCCTTCCCATTGTCTTAGTTGTCCATAAATAGCACTTACAGCCAGGGGAGGGAAAGGAATTATGTTTGCTGGGCTCCACAAATGGTTCAAAGATCCATCACACATCCACATTAAAAGATTCTCTTTTTTTGCAGTCACTAAAGGGAAAACCACAATAGGAATCTGTGACTGGCTCTAGGGTAACAATATTTTACAATCTGCCAATTGATTGAAGTCCCACAATTGCCTCAAATTTGAATAGAGAAAAGAGAAAGAAGAGAGAATTTTATGTCAGTTTAAGAAAACAGGTTCATATGGTGGCCTGAAGCTAGGCCAAGGGCATATTCCTCAGCAGAGTAAGAAATTATTCTAACAATCTCAAAAATGTTGGAATTTAAAATGGTTTTGGTGATTCTATAGTATACACAAATAAGTGTTTCAAATGGTATGCAATCTTTTCATGAAAATCCATACAATTGTTTCTTAATATACCAGTTTTTAGAATAGAGCTAGCTAGTTTATTAAATTATAAAATATTAGTAGGCTTTTAGAACCAGAAGATGCCCAGAGTTTTTTAAATTGATTAATCCAGAGAATTATTTCTGGATACATTTCTTCTAAAGAAGAGATCCCATGACCAACCCAATATACTTGGGAATCATTTGTTTAAACGAACTCCAGAAACCTATTTTTTCTTTTCATATCTTTATTTTTTAAGCTCCGGAACTTCTAGGAACCTTTAATGTGCTAAAGTATGTCTTGAGTTTCAAAGAGGAAGATACAGGCTGCCTTATTTTCCAAGCTTTTGTGACCAGAGAATTTTTTTTCCAATACATTTATCAAGTGGTTCTGTTAAACATTGATTAGAAAAAATCTTAATGTAATAGAGAGAATTATACATGATGTCCTAGAGGCCAAAGATTGAAGTTGTTTTCTCAAGAACAACTAATTATAATAGAAATAGGAGTGGATCTCGTTCTCTGGATTCCTAGTTCAGGATACTTTCCACTTCACCATTCCAAATGTTAAAGATATCTCCTGAGACAGAAATGTAGTTTACAGCTAAGGAAAGGATGTGCTTCTATATTAAGCTAAATCATGATACGTGTCAAAAATCTAATACTTGATAATAGGAATGAAATGTTTGGGGTGAGAAGTCAGGGACTCTTAATAACAGTCTTAATAACTATTAACTTGAATGCCTTCATCTCACTCTCAGGAAACGGAAACCATCTTTCTTCATCTATGACATAAAAGTATTGTAAAGATAAAATAAGATAATAAGCTTAAAAGTATGTTGGAGCCATAAAAGAACATACAAAGGGAATGCATTATTATTAGTGATAAATATCACACCTGTTATCTCAGTTTTTAGAACTTACTTTTGACAATTTACTTTTGAAAACTAATTTATTTCCTCTTCTACTGTGTTGTCTCAGGATATCCAATGAAGGGCTGTTACTAGTCTTCGAAAAAAATAAAGAAATTGTTAAGGATCATAAACCACTTAATCCCATAGAAAGAAAAAAAATATTGAAAATACAGAAGATAGAGAATTGGTCAAAGAATTATTGAAATGTAAGGAATTTAGGATATAAAATCATTGTTTTAATCATTATAATATTCTAGTAGAATGTATGAACATGAGGCAGTATATACTTAATACAGGTGAAATTTGCTGGTAGTATTTGGCATACTCATGTGAAATAAAGGGAACATTTTAGAAATGAGAAACTAGAAAAATATCCCCAAGGACTCATTTTATTAATACTTAGAAGGACAATTTTTCCACTGATTCATTCCTTTATTCAAACCAATATCAATTGAGTGCTTGAAATGTGTCAGAAATTATTTTACCTCCAGGGAGTACACTTGTAAACAAAACAAAGTTTCTTTTTCTCATGAAGTTTACATTGATCTGAGTAAAATGAACAATAAATAAGCAAAAAATAGATCATTGCAATAAGCACTTTGAAGATAATAAAATTGGCAATGACATAAAGAAGGCAAGGAAGGGAGAAAAGTAAACAGGATGGGCAGAGAAGACCTATCTGAGGAAGTGACGTGAGCTGACACCTGAATGATGAGAAAGAACTATACTGCCATGCAAAAATTTGGGGAAAAGAGCTATTATTGAATATGAGTCATTATTTCCCAAGGGAATCATAAGAACAAAGTCTAAGACTCCATAAGGGAGAATAAAGAATGTGTTATTGGTTTGAATATGTCACTCAAGAGTTCATGTGTTGGAAATTTGATCCTCAATTTAGCAATACTGAAAGATGAGACCTTTGGGCAGTGATTGGATTATGAAGGCTCTGCCTTCATGAATAGATTAATCCATTCGTGGACTGACGGGGTAATGTGTACTGAGGAAGTGAGCAAATTATAGGCAAGTGGGTCTGTTATATTAATATGAGCCAGTTTGACCATGTCTCTGAGCCCTTGTCGCCTGTGATACCTTCTGCCATGTTCTGACACAGCATGAGGCCCCCACCGGAAGCCAGGCAGATTCAGCCCCTCGACCTTGGACTTCTCAGCCTCCAGAACTATAGGAAATAAATTTCTTTTCTTTATAAATTACTTAGTCTCAGGTGTTCTCTTACAGCAACTGGAAACAGACTAAGAAAAACAGTCTTTAAGAAAAAAAAGACTGAAGCAGGAATAGAAAAGTATGATAATGAAAGAGATTCTGACACTAACAGTGCAGCTAGAGAAGTGAATGTAGCCAGGATGACAGAAATGGTGGAAATCTGCAATTCCATAGACATAGAGGCCTCTCCAGAAAAAGGAGCCCTGAGATCTTTTTTTAAGGTACATTTGACAGAAGATAATTCACAGGTTGAAAAAGAGGTAAAAAAAAGAGCAGCACACACAAAAAATTGAATGTCAGTTAGTTCACCCCAGCAGCTAGAATGTGGCAAGAAAACAAAACCAAGGAAGAATAAATACAACCTTCCAAAGGTAAAGAACAGCAGCTGTAGATGGATAAAAATATCCCCTGCTCAGCATCATGATTCACTGATAAAAGATTGAAATAGATGAAAGAAGGTATTTTTCTTAGTCTGCTCAAGCTGCCATAACAAAATACCATAGACTACAGCTTAAACAACAGAAATTTATTTTCTCATAGTTCTGGAAACTGAAAACCTGAGATTAGAGTGCCAGCATGGTCATTTTCTGGGGATGGCTCTCCCTAAATTGCAGACAGCTGCCTTCTTACTGCTGCCACATGGCAGACAGAGAGAGGGACAGAGAGAATTCTTTTGTCTCTTCTTTTGAGGACACTGATCCTGCCATGAGGACCCCACCCTCATGAACTCATCTAAACCTAATTATCTCCCCAAAGCCCCATTTGCAAATACCATCACAGTGGAGTTAGAGCTTTAACATATGAATGGGGAGGGGAAATTCAGTCCATAGCAATATTAAAAGTACTATAGATAAATTTGAGAAATAGAAATATTTTCTGAACCGGATTTAGGATTATGACCAAAAAACCTGAGGCATTTAAGAAATCAGAATGCTGTTAGAAATTTTAGATTAAAGTATCACCCCAAATAAAGTTGACAATACAAAGAAATGACAATCCAAAAGACAGAATCCAGTCTTAACTGAAATTTTGCCCTTTTCCTGTAGTGACTAAAGAGTTAAACTTATACCTTATTTAGGAAGGATGTACTAAATGACACTCACATTCAATATGTACATTGTATTGAGTAGGCTACATATCTTTTATTCATCCTTTGCCCATCTTTGACCTCTAGCCCATGATAGCACAGTAACTTTGTAAGTTTGACATAATGTAGGTGCCAAATAAATATTGGTATATTTTTAGTTAGTATAAAGTACAAGAACTTTGGAAACTTGTAGATCTGGTACCCTAATCTCTGGAACTTATAATAAAGGGATACTGATCTCTCTGAAGAGAATTTGAAATAAAATGTCTTTCCTACTTTACACTCATCATTGCCTGTACTCCTTCCCAAATGTGTATCAAAATCCAGGAAGACATATTGCTATTGGTTATTTAATTTTGAGGATACTGTTCAGGCCAAATTAACTAAGGGTAGAATTTGTAAAATAGTATTTTGGTATGCTCAGACTGCCATCACAAAATACCATTAGACTGGGTGGATTAAACAACAGAAATTTATGTTCTCAGAGTTCTGGAGACTAGAAGTACACAATCAAGATGCAGTCAGGGTTGGTTTCTGGTGAAGCCTCTCTCTTCCTGGCTTGTAGACAGCTGCCTTCCTCTATATCTTTACATAACCTCTTCTCTGTGTTCGTGTGAGGAGAGAAAAATCTCTGGTGTCTCTTCCTTTTCTTAAATGGATGCTACTAGTCCTATCAGATTAGGATCCACTCTTAAGACCTCATTTAACTTTAATTATCTCTTTAAGGGCTCTAGCTTCAAATAAAATCACATTGGTTGTTAGGGCTTTGACAAATGACTTGGCAAGTTGCAATGCTGCAAACCTCTTCTAAACACAGTGGCTAAAATAATGATCATTTATGCTCATAGATCTATGGGTAGGCTGATGCTGATGCAGGCTGGGCTCCAGATCCTGTTAATCTCACCTTGGTTGGCTCCCACACCTGTGGGTGCCCTGGATGGTGCTCTAGGTTGGGCTGTCATGGGTCAGCTCCATCCCATGCAATCTTCCTCCTGGGACCAGCAGCTATGGCCTGTCCTGTTCTTCTCATAGCAAGAAGTTCAAGAGAATAAGTCTAATGACACTCAGGGCTTTGCTTGTGTCAAATCTTCCAACACCCTACTGGCCAAACAAGTTATATGGCTATACTGAGAATCAAGGTAGGAGAAGTATACTATACCCATGGAGGCAGGGAATGAGAGTGAATAATTTTTAAAATAAATAAAATCTATCATTGTATATACAACTTTTTACCACATTTAAATATTTAGGCCCAAGACTCTGGTATAGACTTTGGGGTAGAAATAAGACTGAACAGAACATTAGGTATACCAGCAATTTCGTTCCAGAGCTTAGAAATGAGGTCTTAACAAATTATAGATTCACTAGTTACAATTCCAATTTGAGATCTTGGGATCCCAGCAAGTGCTGTCTTGCTTAATTAATTGTGCATATGTATTCTCCTAACCTCCCCGCCATTAACTTTTCTTTTATATGGTCTTAAGAAATGGGGAGTGGAATTCAAAGGGTATAAAATTTCAGTTATGCAAGATGAATAAGTTCTAGAGACCTGTTATATAGCACTGTCCTTATGGTTAACAGTACTGTATTCTACCTAAAAATGTGTTTTGGGTAGATCACATAGCGAGTATTCTTACCACAATAAAATAAAACAAAATGATTATTTCCAAGAGAAGTAAAAGAATTTAATGAAGATAATATATGGTGGCAGCAAGCACAAAGCCTGACACTAAGTAGGTGCCTATGACAGTTTTCTCTTGCCCATTATACAAATATAATTCAAATGGGCTCATGCATAGCATTGTTTTGTCTTTATAAGGCCTTAGTTTTCAACATTTCAGGTTGTAAAATTCCCTTACGATTTTAAAGGGAAACACCTAAATATAGTTGAACTGTGCTAACAATGTGATCTTCATTTTTAGTACATAGGGAGAAAAATAACCCTAATTGAGTTTGCCAAGCCATTGGTTCCCCAGAAACATTTTATAAAACCAGTACCCTTTGGGATCATCCCCAATATGAAGAGGCCCAACCACTGTCTAGTTAATCTAACACAGGCCCATAGACTTAACATTCACACGGGATACGTAAAAAGACCTTGCAAATCCTCATATGTGTAAACGTCACTATATCATATCATTTTTCACATAAATCTGTTTATGTAATGATGCATTTCAATAACCTCCTCGGACCTCTAATGAGGGTTTCTGCATATGTGACAAGCTGAGAAAAACAGAGCCACAGTGGTATCGAGACACAGAGTGGTTGATGAGGCCCGTGCAAAGTGTCACGTGTTTTCCCCCCTCATGCTGGCCTCAAGGACACACAATTCAAACATGAGCCTCAACACACAAGTACTGTAAGTTGTGAACTTTCCGTGTTTCCTGTGAATCATCAAAACCACAAATGTTAAATCTGTAAATCGCAAGGGTCCACTCAACCATGAGACGAAATTCAGAGGAATAGCAGGACGTGAAAGATATTCACTAAAATAGGTAATGAAATAAAGCACACAAACTTCCTGCAGTGGCACAAATGAGACAGTGCACACATTCAACTCAGCCTTTACATGATCAGGTAAGATGTGCAACAACTGATTATAAACAGCAACCAATAACCCGAGTAACAAGCCCTGCTAAGAAATAAATATCCCCATGCTCCCATTACACAATGAACATCTATTAGCATATAACCTTCCACTTACAAGTACACATGGGAAACCTGCCGATAGGATACTACACGCGGAAGATGATTAAATCAGCATTACAGAGAGAGGAGCACAAAAAGAGACTTTCTAAACAATTTAACTACAAGCGCCACACTTACTGGAAAACAGAGTTTGAAATCTCTTGTTACCAGTTATTTTTAAGATGAAATTTCAGACTAAGTAGGAGAAAGGCAATTCCAGATGCTCTTTATGGCTAACCCACTCTGTTCTATTACAAATGTCCTCCCACTTTAATGTTAGGGTTTTCATATAAATACTAAATTCCATTAAGTAGTAGTGTTGATGATGATGACGATAGTGGTTGACATCTATTGAATGCGTTCTACCTACCAGGCTCTGTTCTATGTGCTAAACATGAATTATGACCTTTAACAATTGCAACAGTCCTATAAAACAAAACTTAACCATATTCCCATTTTACAGGGGAGAAAAAAGATGTGTAGAGCCAGTAAGTATAATAGTAGACAGAACCCAAAATGAAGTGGTTTGGCTCTAGAGTCTGAACCCTTTACCAAAACAATTTGTTGCTGAAGAGTGGTTAAGAACATGGACCAGAATTTAAATCTCACTCTTTGTCTCACTTGCTATGCAACTTTGAGCAACTGACATAGCCACTCCAAACATAAATTTTTCATCTCTGAAATGGATATGCACAAATATACCTAAATTCTATTTAAGGTTATTGTAAGGCTTAATGAAACTAAGTATGTAAATCATATAACACAATATGTGGAAAAGAGATTTCAAAAATATTAGTTCACATTAAGGAAATTACTTGTCACATGCCATTCTCATCCTGAACAATGACTCATTTCAATACATCACAACCTGTATTCTCATATAAAATATAAATTATGTATTCACAAAATAATTCTTATTAGAAAGCATAATTTTATGCATTTTAACATGAGCACTTGAAAATATAGAACCTAATGTTATATTTAGGACAATCATTATAGAACATAACTAGCCTTTATCTACCCAAACCCAATCCATATTTTAACATTTCTTTTTCCCAGGACCCAGTTAATAGGTTGAAACTCTAGGTGAATTCACCTAGAGCCTCATACAATGACAGGAAATTTGGAGGAAAACTTTTCAGTAACTGTAAGAATTGTCCTTAAGAAAACTCATAACAGTATCTTGGAATTATGTAATTATTGTATCAATTAGCTATTAATGCAAAAAAAACACGGACCTGGTCTCAGTGGCATGCCACAACGTGCACTGATTTTCACAAATCTACAGGTCAGTCAGCCAGGGTGGCTCCTCTTCAGGCTTTTTTTTTTTTTTAATTTTAATAACATTTTATTTAACCCAATATACCTCAAATATTATCATTTCAATATTAACTCAAGATAAAATTATTAAGGAGATTTTTTTACATTCTAATTTTTGGTCTTATGTCTCAAAGTCCAATGTCTATTTGACACACAGCACATCTCTGTTTGGACCAGATACCATCCAAGTGCTCGAAAGCCACATGGGCTGGTGGCTACTGTACTGAGCAGTACGGGTGGAGAGGGTCAGATGCTGTGTGCTCATCCAGCAAACGGGGACTGATTAACAACTACGTGCCAGGCACTGTGTCAAGACCAGGGACAGAGCAGGGCACACAGAGCCCTGTATTCCAGGACCCACCAACTATGTCTGACAGTCTCTGCAAGAGGTAAGCTTGGGTGTGCCAGCTCCACCCACATCATGGGAAGTGATGTGTGTCCACCCCAGGACACTCACATACACAAACACACACATCCCACACACGTGCTGCCTTGGCAACTATCTCTCATGAGATACTGCTGCCCAAGACATTTTATGTCGCTAAGGAGGGAGGTGGCAACAAAGGGAAACAACAGACTAAACCATTCTGGGTTTCCTTCTTGGAATGAGCATGAAGTAAGTAAATAAAGCAAGCAAGAAGCCCCAACCTGGGAGCAAGCGTATTCAGGTGGTAAAGCACCTGGAAGTCATAAGCTTGCGAAGGCACCAAGAAACATTGATCTGTTCACTTTCAAACAGCTACAGCTGCCGCCTGAGGCTATCTTGGGCTAGCAACTCCCATTAGCTTCTGGTTCAGGTAAGTTGCAGCGAACGGCAGAGTGTCAAGACTATACAAGGTTACCTCGTGTCCTTTCTTCTGAAAATTGAGGTTATGCAGATACAGGCATGGTTTCAGAAGCACTTAGGTGTGTGTCAAGTGAAGGAGCATTTGACATGGGCTTTCACTGTAATTCCTCGATCTTGAGTGGGACCCTCAGCCTGAAGCTGTCAGCCCTGCACTGTACCTGTGACCACACAGGTGACAGCACTAACTGAGCCAACACTGCCCTTAGGGGGCAGCAGCGGCTAACTGTGCCTCTCCTCGGTTCCCTGGGGCTCAAGGCGGACTTTTGACGCCCAGGGAAGGGCAGAAGCCTTTCCTCCACTCCCATTCAACACTCAAGCCTCTCGGAGAACTAGTGCTCTACCCCACTGTAAAGATTATTCCTACCTCCCAGCCAATGTGCCCACTGAGCTTCAGTCACCACCGTGAAAACACTTTGGAAACTCTAAAACCAACTATATGGCAGTTGTCAGTCTCTGACCTGAGGTGGTTAATTGCCTGGATCCCTGGGGACGCCGAAGGGACCAAGTGAGAACAAACGAATAACTAACTGCACTAACAGTGGAGTGAGACCGGCCTGAGTTTGGATTCCCACTGCACCAACTCCGAACTTCGCCGTCCTTATCTGTAGATCGCTGCAAGGAACAAATGATGTAATACGTGAAGTGTCTGGCACACGGTCTGGCTCCTGGCAAATGTTCCATACATCCTAGCTATCATTATTATTCCACATTAATAGTAACAACGACATAAACGAGCTGCGCTGTGTGTGGCGGAGGGGGAGGGGAAGGGGGTGGGGGCAGGAGGGGGTCTCAGGAGGGGGAGAGAAGCCTGCAGGGTTCGAGGCAGCCCTGCTTTGAGAGGGGGCTTGCGGGCGGGGCTCGGGGGGCGCAGGGCCCGAGGACCCCAGGGTCGGAGGGGCGAAGAAGTGGCCGTGGGGTGAAGCAGGGGTCAGGGCTGCCAGGCCAGGCGCTGCAGAACGTCTCACCTGCCTCCGGCGTCGCGGCTTCGGCCTGTCCGGCCGGCCCGTGCACCGCTCCCGGCGCGCCCGCGGCTTCTGGGGTCCCCCAAAGCCCCTGTCCCGGCGCCGCAGCCACAAAGCCTCGTAAGGTCTAGATTTGCAACCGATGTCGTCTTATTTCTGCCTCATTCTATTGGCCAAAATAAGTCACATGGCCACGCTCAGCATTAAGGAGCAGGGAATACACATAGCCCAGAATGACACCGTAGCAGGGTGTGAATGGAAGAAAATGTAACCGAGTAAGCCCAATAACTTAAGCTATAAAAATCATCAGAGTCTCATGTGGGAAAAGACAAGCTGTCTTAATCCATTTGTGTTGCTAATAAAGGAATATCTGCGGTGGGATAGTTTATAAAGAAAAAAGATTTATTTGGCTTATGATTCTGATGTCTAGAGAAATTCAAGATTGGGCATCTGGTAAAAAGCTCAGGCTACAGGGGAGTCAGTGCATGCTCCCCTATAGAGGGGAGGTCACATGCTGAGCGAGGAAGCAAGGGGTGGGGGGAAATGGCAGGCTCTTTGTAACAACCAGCTCTCAAGGGAACTAAGAGAATGAGAACTCCCTCACCTTCCTCCCCAGGGAGAGCATTAATCTATTCATGAGGGATTGGACCCCACCTCCAAGATGGGGGATTAAATTTCAGCATGAGATTTGAAGGAGGCAAACATCCAAACTACAGCATTTTGCCTCTGGCCCCCCCAAATCTCATATCCTTCTCATGTTGTAAAACATAATCATTCCTTCCCAATAGTCTGCAAAAGTCTTAACTTGTTCCACCATCAACTCAAAAGTTCAAAGTTCAATGTCTCATCTGAAACTTAAAATAAGTTGCTTCAGAGCCTGTAACATCAAAAACAAGCTATTTACTTGCAAGATACAATGCTTGTACAGGCATTAAGTAAACATTCCCTTTCCAAAGTGAGAAATCAGCCAAAATAAAGGGGTGATAAGCCCCAGGCAACTTTGAAGCCCAGTAGGGCAGACATTAAATCTTAAAGCTTCAAAATAATCTCCCTTACTCCATAACCCACATCCTGGGTGCACTGGTGCAAGGGGTGGGCCCCCAAGCCCTCAGGCAGCCCGCCCTCATGGCTTTGGGGCACACAGCCCACACAGTTGCTCTCACTGTTTGGAGTCTAGTGCCTGAAGCTTTTCCAAGCTGAGGTTGCATGCTGCTGGTAACTCTATAATTCTGGGGTCCCTGTGGCAGCCCCATTCCCACAGCTCCATTAGGCACTGCCCTAACGGAGGCTTTCTGTGGTGGCTCTACCCTTGTAGCAGGCTTTTGCCTGGACACCCAGGCTTTCTAATACATCCTCTGAAATCTAAACAGAAGCTGCCAAGCCTCCATCACTCTTGCATTCTGGGTGCCATCAGACTTAACACTACATGGAAGCCACCAAAGTTCATGGCTTGCCCCTCCAGAATAGGACCCTAGGCAGTACCTGGGGCCCTTTGAGCTACAGCTGTAGCTGGAAAAGCTGGGATGTAGGGAGCAGTGTTTTGAGGTGGCACAGGGCAGCAGTGCCCCAGCAGGGTCCCTGGAAACCATTCTGTCCTCCTAGGGCTCTGGGACTGTCAAGGGAGGGGCTGCCTTGAAGATTCTGGAAATGCCCTCAGGGCCTTTTCCCCACTGTCTCTTGACTATTAGCATCCTGTTTCCTTTTATTCATGCTAATCTCTCTAGCAAGTGGTTGTGCTGCAGTACCCTTGGATTCCTATCTTAAAAACTCTCTTCCCTTCTCTACCACATGGCCAGGCTGCAATTTTTCCAAATTTTTATGCTTTGCTTCCCTTTTAATTACAAAACCTACCTTTTACATCATTCCTTTGCTGCTGTATTTGATCCTTGAAAGTAGCCACACCACTTCTTGAAGGCTTCACTGCTTAGAAATTCTTCTACCAGATACCCTAGGTCAGCGGTCCCCAACCTTTTGGCACCCGGGACTGGTTTCATGGAAGACAATTTTTGCACGGATGGGGACAGGGATTGGGAAGGTGGGGGCAGGGGTTGGGAGGGTGGGGGCAGAGCTCAGGCTGTGATTCGAGCCACATGTAGTGCACATAAATACAGATGAAGCTTGGCTCGCCTGCCACTCACTTCCTGCTTGGTCCGCCCACCCTTCCCTAAGTTTCATGGAAGACAATTTGGCCACAGTTAGGGGATTGCGGCAGAGCTCTACGGTCTGGTCCCTAACGGGCCATGGACCTGTCTGGTACTGGTCTGTGGCCCAGGTGTTAGGGACTGCAGCCCTAGGTCAGCACTCTTAAGGTAAATATGTTACCTTACATGGCAAAAGGAACTTTGCCGATGTGGTGATGTTAGAGAATTTGTGATGGGAAGAAGTGTATCCTGAATTGTCTGAATGGGCCCAGATGCTAAACTGCTGACTTTAAAAATAGAGGAAGAGGCCAGCAGCCAAGGAATGCAGGAGGCCTCTAGAAGCTGGAAAAAGACAACAAAACAGATTGCCCCCTACAGCCTCCAGAAGGGACACAGCCCTGCCCATGTCTTGATTTCAGGACGTCTGATCTCCAGAACTGTAAGAAGACAGATTTGTATTATCTTAATCCACTAAATTGGTGGCAATTTCTTATAGCAGCAGCAGGAAACTCATACAAAGTGTATATGGTCTAAAATATTTGCCAAACTAGTTTGGATACAGAGGTCTGGTCACAGTTTCTCATGATGCAATGTTCTGAAGATGATCTCTGGGAAATACTGCTTTAGCCTGTGCCCAAATGCAGCAGGGACAGTGGTGAAGAGCCTAGTGGCCAGAACAATTGGCTTCTAACCCTGGCTGTGCCACTTACCAGACAATTACTTGCTGATTTGGTCAGCCTCTCCAACATGCTTCAAAGTCCTTGTCTGTAAAATGGGGATGATGATAGTACCTACCTCAAAGAATTTTTATGGGAATGAAAAACATATCATGTGTATTAAGAGCCCAGAACAGTGGTTACCACATTATAAAAAACTATATAAGTTTTTGCTTACAAAATATAGACACTAAGACAAGTTACTGAGAAATGAGGTGAAAAGTAATTTAGATCTAGTTACATGCTCAATATATTAGATAAATATATAAGTCAAAGACAGTTTTTGAGGGAATAACAAACTCTTATGGTGACAGAGTTTTAGTTGTAAACACTTCCATATTAATTAGACAAAACAATTTTTAAGACTTTAATCTGAACAAAATCATATGCTGACTTTATCAAATTCCCATTACTCACAGCCCCTAAAAGCAAACTCTCATTTTAAGAAGCTGCCCTACTTTTGCCTACTCACATTACCAGTTTAAATATAAACCTGATATAACTATACTTTCCTCCTTTATCATTTCAAGTAATTAGAAGTTGCTCTTTGCCAATCAAAATATCATCATATATGCTCTATGTTTCCATAATAGGACATTTTAATATAATGCCAATTTCTTCATTCAAATTCAATAAATATTTAAAAGTTGAATGGATATCAAGCATACTCCTACAAGCTTGGGATAAAAAATATGAATATATATTTAGTCCTGGGCCTCTTTTAGATTTTAAAGTAGATTGCAAAGTCTTCAGTGAAAAAAAAAGAATTAAGAAGTATTTATCTTAAATTCACAAATTGTTTTGAAAAGTCAAAATGTTCTAATAAATATCAAATATTCAGACACTCAGATCTAGAAAATACTATTCTAAAAAATGATATTATTGACTTTAGCATATATAGGCTTTTTACTTTCTCTTTATTAAATATAAATATATGTATGTTTTATACATATATAGTAAATATACATATGTATATCATGAATACATCTTTTATATATACACACATGCATATGCACATTGATACACACAACACATATATACACAGTTCTACCATTAAACCTAGTAATTCGTTTTCAACAAAAAAATGTGGCTTTTGTTAATAGTAACTACTGGATAGTAGAATATGACTACTTTAGTATTTCTGCTGGAATTGAGATATCTATGTTTAAACCTAAAAATAGACTCTACTCATTTGAGTTGAGAATTGCTGGTTACAAAGAGCAGAGAAAAATCAATAGTTCCTTAGTAAGGAAAAAAAATATATACACACAATTCTGCTATGAGTAAGTATAGAATCTGATGGCAAAGATCATATCTCTCTTTAAATTCTGAAATTAAAAGATGTACCTGCCAGGAGACCAAGCATTGTATCAACAGGAGCTATAGAGGTTATAGTTATGAAGCAACTGTATAAATAAGTGCACACTAAGTGTTTTCACTTTCTCCTATAAAAATAGTTATGTCTATTCACACAGTGTGCTCAACTATAATGGAATATATCTATAGTCCAATGCTTAGTCACTGGGAAATGGACATTTACTCTCTTCCAGCTATACTCATTCATTTATTTTATATTTCACTTCTCAACTACTATATGTTAAACACTTTGATAGCCACTAGGAATCTAAAGTTGAATAAAATGTGCTCCTACTATGAAGAAGCTCACGTGCCAGCAAGTAAGACAAAGTAATCATGAAAAATGTTATGAAAGAAATTTGGGCTGAAATTGTAGAAACCCCAAAAAGAAGTAACCAATAGAAAAGAGATGTACCATGGGTCAGAAAAGCACCATGTTATACAGGTCTTTAAAGGCACAGAACAATTTTATGATTCCTGGAGATGCTCCTCATTTTTCCCCAGCTTAATGGATGAGACTAAGCCTTCTTGTTCATAAGAGACTGTATGAGAAAGAATTCAAATCCAACCTTGGTCAATTATCTTCTCTTCTCTTTGCTATCTTGCAATAATTTAAACTAAGAGATATAGAAGTGATATTAGCAGCTAAATCAAACTAATGGTGAAATGCAAGTATAAATTTCCAGGAAACCCTGTCCCTGAAATTCACTTTCTTTTTGAAGTTTTCCTTGTCTACCACATCAGATTTTTTTCCTGTTGATGGGATCTGAAGCCCCCAAATTAACTTTCTTTATTCAAGGTTTTTGATTTTTGCAATTGAACAGGGGGAAAAAGGAAATTCAAGCACCAAGAATAATATATGCTAAAACATAAAGGAGAAGAATGAGAAAGGAAAAATTTAAGATGCAAATATTTTAAAATAAGAAATAAGATGTATTCGTCCCAAAGTTGGGCCTGAGACACTTCTCTCTTCCAGACAAAAGAAAATCCAAGACTACTATTTGATTTCCTATTTCCTAGTGTTAAGGGTTCTGCATAATGTGACTATAAAATATAAAGAAAATATGAATACATATTTCTCATATGTATGTAGAAGCTCAATTTTAAATTAGCACAGGTATAAAATAAATTCACCAAGTTATTTACCCATAATGTTATATGTTATATATATTTAAACAGGCATTTCATATATTTCCAAAAATGTTACTTACAAAATTAATCTTTAATAACCCAGGCCAGTATATGAAACTTCAGACAAAAAATCGCCTAAAAAGTGAAAGGCAAAAATGAGAATCCAACAGTAATTCAAGTTAGGAAATTGTGGGAATAAAGTGTGCCACAAGGCATTGTGCTGGGTTCAATTATAATTAATAAATTGTATATGTATATATTAAAACATTATGTAATATATATAACATTTATATATACATGTGTATGTGTATATATACACACACATGTAATTTCCAACATGGAGTAAATATGAAACAAAACATTTCTGTAATGCAAAGCAAACTCTACAGTTTCATTTTTTTCTCTTTCTCTCTGACTTTCTTTCTCTTCCTTTCCTATTTTACTTTACTTCTTCTGGAAACATGTTGACCTGTTCAGCATATCTTCTAAGTACCAACAGTAATAAATCTAATATTTTGAATTTCTCCTTTAAAGTTTAATTTCTCATTTTTCTTTTTAAATAATATATATTTTCATAATACAAGCATATAATAAGAGTACTGTCAGTATTTCCTAAACATTTTCAAAATTTTGGGTGACTGTGATAATACTTGGATTAATTTTAAAAAATGATTATTTATCAAAAATGTCCTTATTAAGTAAAAAGAGAAATAGGAAATATTCCAAGCTTTAGTGTATCTGTATAGGAAAAGAGTGGGCAGAGAAGGGGGAAACAATGCTAATTTTATGATTTTTTTAAATATCATTAATGTCACAATAATAGAATTTTTAAACAATAATAAATTTCTTCGTTCAAAAAGCTATTAAGCACTCACAATTATGAAAATTAGTAGGAGTAATACAATAATAAATTCAAATGTAGCAACTCTTAAAAACTTACTATCTAGTGGGAGGAACTATCAGGCATGTTTAAGTCCTTTATTAGCTTTTTTTTTTTTTTTTTTTAAGACAGGGTCACTCTGTTTCCCAAGACAATTATACTGATGTCAGGGCTATGTTGCAAATTCTCTCCTTATTCACTGGTCCACTGGGTAGAGATAAGTGGAGTCCCAGTGCTGGAGGTAATAGAATCCACAAAAGAAGCATGAGGATGTGACTGGCAGTGACAGCACTGGAAACACTGTGAAAAGCATAGAGAAAGGTTGTGTAGAGACAAACTGATGAAAGACTGAGGTTAGCTCTGGAACAGAACTGCAGTTATGCCCTTTCCATAAAACCGTTCTTTGACCTTATCTGGACAGCCCTATTCCTTGTAACCAAAGCAAACTAAAACAATAATGCTTTGCTATTTATAAAATATTTTCTTCTAGAGTATCTTATCTGAATTCCCAAAAAGCTCATATAATGTGCAGAGCAATTATTACTCTGGCTTTTATCTTTGTTTTGTTTTACAGATGGGGCTCAGAGAGATGAAATAATTTATTCTATCAGGACTTTTGATTCTAAATCATCTCCATTCAGAAAAATGTATTAAGGAATTATAAAGTAGCAGAAATCATACTAGCCAATGGTATCACACATACACACAACATACAAAGATACAATTCCCACCACCATAATAGGAGAGACAAAGCAGCGAACCACAAGTTAGGACATAGTTAATTGCAGAGACACATGTGTGCACAGGATGTTAATTACAGAGAGGAAAACTTGAACCTGAATTTTAATGGACAGCAGTGAATATCCAGTGCTATTTAGTGCACAGCCAGAAACAATGGGAAGGAAAGCCCAGGAAAAAGAGAGCAACTAGTTAAGGAAGGCTTTATGCAGGAGAGAGATAACATTATCTGGCACATCAAAGGTGGTCAATCAATTTTGATTGAATAAATGAATAAGCTAATAATGACCCTAGAACTTATTATTGAAACAGGACTAGGTGTTGGCTGAATAGACGAAGAGAACGAGTATTTTTAGGGAGATAGATTATAGAATCTTTATAGAAGTTTGAGCTATTTGACCTGGCTGGAGGGGTGAGAGCATGTATGAGAATTTGAATATTAAGAGATAGGTGTCAAATCATGCAGGGCTTTCTATGACATTTTAAGGAATTTGGTACTTATCCTGAGGTCCCTGAAGAGTAAAGAGAGTACTTATGTTATTCCATTTGCATTTTAGAAATATGTGTCTAGTGGTCACATGAAGGATAGATTGGCGAAAGACAAAAAGTACAGCAGATAGGTAAGAAAGGAGTGTCTCATAGTGGCCAAGGGATAAGACTTACAGGGTTAATATAAGACAAAAAGAGTCAAGCTGAATAAGAGGGCAAAAATCACAAAGAAATTCAACAATTTATAACACAGGACTCAGTCACCAATTGCATATTTAGGATGATAGATAAAAGGAGTGATAAATTGACTTTTAGGTCATTTTTGGCACATTCAAATGCTATTCACCAAATATTGAATACAAAAATAGAGCAGATTCAGAAAGAGCAGAGAAATAAAAGGAAAACTAGGAGACAGTAGTAGTGTGAGAGGCTGAAAGAATTTAAAGAAGGAAGTAGTGACCACAATGTCAAATGGCAAAGTAATGTCAAATAAAGTAAGAACCAACGTGGAGCTGTGAGATTTGGCAGTTAAGAGCGTTGGGGGCCTGTGCAACAGCTGTTTTGGTGGAATAGAGGAAACAGATGGCGAAGAGCAGCTGGTGAGTGGAGTGAGAATGGGAAACAAGTGCAGGAAACCAAAAGCCCAGAGACTTCTTCTTTACACCTTGTTAGCTATATCTCACAAAAGTCAACCATATTGGGACAATATTTGGGAATTCAAGATTCCGCTAGTCATCCAAGTGTCATTTAGTTACAATCAGAGCAAAATATGCAGCACGTACTTAGAACCCTTCACTAGATGGAGTGTGTGACATTTTCGGTATGAGTCATCCCTGCTAGACTATAAATTCCAAAACAGCAGGAATTGTGCCTGTCTTGTTTCCCATTGTACTAATACCTGGCAGTCATTAAATATGCAGTCATTAAATATAAGTAGATAACAACTTTCTTATCTCTATTTTTACTCCTTTATTGTGGCAGTACAAATTTCATCCATTTTTCCATGTTCAGAGGATGAAATGCTACTCCCTGCATAAAGTCTTTTCCAATATCCCCCTGGCTATCTCTCTCTCTCTGTCTCTCTCTCTGCCTTCTGTGATTCCAATATGATATTACAGAATATGTTACATCTAAATACATACTGTCTTATAGCTACTTTTATGCACATGTATGTTTCTGACTAGACTATCGGTTATGTTTCTTCAAAGGAGCAGAATCTCTATGGGTAATAAAAGGTCTTATTTAGAGATTTATTTACTTCAAGTCCATTTGGTACCCCTGCATGGAGTGCTGGGCCTGAAATAAACTGGGCCAGACGTCAAGCAGGGAAGATAAGTATAAATGGGGGGAGGGCAAGGACAAACTGGAATCTATGACGATGATCTTGAATCTACAAAGACAAATAAACCCGCTTTTGACGTTCACCAGGACCTTCCCTGATCTCGTACCTCCTCCAAGCCTCAGGCCTCCAACTTCGGTCGATGCAGTTTTCCTGCAGATCTAGTTTACTCCATCAGGGAGCTGTGAGTGAATGCTACTCAGGATCTGAGGAAGCTATGGAAGATCCAGCAAAACTTGCAGGTGAGCCTGCAGAGCCACAACAATGTACAGGTGCTACAACTCTGCCTAATGCTGCACCAGCCTCCTGAGTGTGAACGTGGCTGCTGCCTCTCTTCTCCTATCCAAATCTCACACAAACTTCTCTTGTCAACTCCAACCCAGAACCCTGGAGGGAAGAGAATTCTGGAAAAGTAGCCTCAGATTAGCTAAGTGAACATACTACCCTTTATTAATTTGGCACCATAGACATCTCTTTTAGTCATATTTAACTTGCACATAAAAACAGTATCAAAATCGTGTATTTAGTTAACGTGATAAAATTGTCCCTTGTACAACCAAAAATATGCTAACCCTTTGCCCTAAAAAGAATGAAAAGTTACTCTATCCATGTTTGAATGACGCACATTTATCATCTATCTCAGTCATGTTCCCCCTTGATACACTACAATTTAAATATCAAGATATGAGGTTAGCTATTGTTATCTCATGTTATGTTAGATCATAGGGGATTAGGAGAAGGAAGGAAAATGGTTAAAATAGACACAAATATGTTTATATCAAAATAAGGAAGAAAAACTTATGATTATTACAGTCCTCATTTTTGAAAACTGGGTACATGATAACAGCTGATATTCATATTGTCTTTCTTTCACTACAAATTTCATGTACACTTTGATTTCAGAAAGCATGTGGTATGTGGGATAGCCCAGATTTTCAAGGGTCAGACCATTACTCATTCTGTCTGTATGGGGTTGTATTTTTGGTGGAACTAAGACCACCAGACCAGCAGAACACAAAGGAGAGAGAAGCAAAACTTTCACTATCAAATCACTTAGAAGTAACAGTGAGAGAAGTCGCTCCAGTTGCTATACCTTGATTCCCATACTATGAATCCTGACTATGGGGGGAGCATCACCATGTTCTGATGGCAGATTTAGAGCATATGCCACATTCTGGTAGCCACTACCCTAGCTTCCAAAGTGTTGCAAAAACTGGCACCTAAACTGAGTCCTCAAAATGCCACTTCAAGTATCAGTGAAACCAGATACATCAAGGTGATGGAAAACATGATAAAACCAGAGGATTACACAATCATAAGCCTATTGTCGCATGTTATTTGCAGTAAAAAGAGTCACTTGTCAGAAGAAATTCTGTGGGGAATGCCATTATAGTGACAAAGTCATCTGTAGATCCACATGTGATGGTTTTGAAAGAACAATAGAGGAAAGGGAGGCAAATCCATTTCCAGGGTAATGTCTATTCCAGTGAGAACAAATCCTGGTTCTTTCCATAAGGAAAGTGTTCCAACATACCCAGTGTGCCACAGTGGGCTGGCTGGTCACCACAGAGAATGGTGCCAGATTGGCACCACTGGTCTGTGATTTTGACAGATTGAGCATTCAGCAGTGGCTGTAGCTATTCATTCTTGGTGATTATAAGCCCATTTGCTGAGTCCATGCATAACCTGCATTCCCACTACCCTGGACAATTTGTGAACCCACTGAGCAAGAACAAGAATAGCTGAAGATAGAATGTGTCATCTTGCTTATCTTATTGTTAAGCTCCTCTCTGGCTGAGGTTCTCTGGTAAGCATTCACACAGGACACAAATGATTTCACACTCTGTGCCCATTCATAGAGGTCTGTCAACATACTCTTACCCCTTAGCACTTTGTCACCAATTTTCTGTGTTCCTTTCTAAGTTCCTGATATCCAGTCGAACCCATAGTCAATAACTATGAGGCGGTGTAGCACCATACCTCTGGCTGTTTCTTCTTTGAGATTTAAAGATCTGCTCTCTGGGTGGAGAGGGGGTGGGATTTCCTTTCATACTGCCTTTCAGAGTGGACTTACAGTGCTACAGCTCTTTACTTTTGGGTAATGTCAGCATATTGTTCAGAGTCATCTATAAACCAAATTCAATATTTTTTCAAAATCCTTTAAGGCAGATACCACAACGTTTAACACAGCATCCTGTATGTAGAGGTCACTCAACAAATAACTATTAACATGAATTTAAAATACTTCATTTTAACTAGTAATTTCTGTTGCCTCTTGGGAGGAAAAATAGAACAGCTAGGGGAGATGAGTGAGACAGAAATTTCTCCCTTTTTGTGCATTTGAACTTAGAACCATTCAAATATATTGCTTATTTTTAATTATTTTAAATTGAGGATAATAAGCTCAACAACTGCAAATTTTTTTTTTAAGAAAAGAAAAATTCTATTCTTCATAGTTTGAAATTTTTAATGTATTTTATTTGGATTTCAACTGCTTTGTAATAGGATTTTTAACTTCAGTGTTGATAGAACAGAGGCTGACTTTCCTTTGTATTTCTTGGAGAAAATTTGCACAGCTTTAAAGTAAGCCATGCTTACATAATACATGCATTAACCTTTCGTGAAAATGTCATTATGCATGCATGTTCACATAGTGCCAGAGAATGTCGGATGTTACTCAAATCCACCCTACCATTCCTAATCATGTCAAACAAACTTCTTTAGGCTTCTCTCAGTCAACAATTAATTGGTTTAAAGAAACTTTCAATAAGCTTTCGGAGAAGAGCTACATTGTAAAAGTTAGAAATAGTAGCTTCCTTTCTTCTTCCTGAAGAAAATTCTAGAAAATGTGCTGGTCAGTTCTCACATATTATAGGGGTGGGCATTATCTCCACTCATTTCATCTTTTGCTTCAGGTTTCTCTGATGGTGCAACAACAGGCATCCACATGCATGTATTGTGAAATTAATCAAGAGATTTCCATTTATTAATATTTCCTATATCTTACATGTTTGGCTTTTTATCCATATTTTATTTAGTGTTCCCATGCCAGTACTTCTCAAGTTTCTCAACTGCACTCTTAGAATAAATAAATCAATGAATGGATAGTAAGGTTTTGTTTAAAAATTATGATCAGTTAGTTCTGAGTTCTCACCATGACTTATTGTTAATACTATATGACATATTTGATCACTTTCTCCTTCAAACAGTTTTTTCTCTTGGCTCTTTTGGTACTTTATCTGCATGACTTCCCACTTCTTCCTAAGCAGTCATGGATTAGATTTTCCTCATCTCCTCAACCTCTAAGTGTTGCGGTCCTCAAGCTTTGGTCTTTCCTTTATTTACTTTTATTCCTAAATAACCTTGTGCCTCATCGTTTGAAATTCCTTCAATCTGCTAATTCCCAAATATATACCATCCTGGAACTCTACGCTAAATTTCAGACTCATACTGAACTACTAACTCAACATTTCTAATTAACATCTGATATATATTTGAAGCTTAACGTGTCAAAATTCAACTCCTGATTCTCCACATGCCCCTAAAACTCAGTGATCCCACAGCCTTTCAGCTTTGATGAGTGAGTACTCTGTCCATCTATTTGATCACAAACCCACCACAGAGGTGGCAAGATGGCAGATCAAAGACACCACCAGCCAGAGTGTCTTTGTAAGAAGCAAGTTTTAGATGAAAGAGAAAAAACAAACAGACAGACAAAAATAGCTCAGAAGAGGGTCTGAAGGGAGGGTGCAGGAACCTACAAGAGACTCCATGGGAAGAGGTTGTGGAGCAGAACTGGAAGGAGAAAGGCATCGGTGGCAATTAAGATGTAAGAGGATCAGAGACCAGTGAGAAGGGTAGGTGGATAAATTAACATCCCCTTCCCTTGCATCTTGGACTGTTGATGGGCTCCCCAGGTGCTGGAGAGAACTTCTGCTGATGCGAGCCCAGAGACTGTTGCCTCCACTGAGCAGAGAACTTCTTGCAGACAGGGCACCAGGCTCCCAGCAGCAGCCCTGGGGCACCTCCCACCCCACAGACCTGAGCCAGATGGCAGGTGCCATATTACTTCTCTACCCACCAGACACCTTTCTTCTCCCCAGGGGGCCCCAACCCCTCAGATTCCATCTTGCTTGTCCCCACACAGACATTTCACAACTCTGGCCAAGACTGCAGGAGCCACAGGGGTCCAGTGAGTCCCAGGTGATCTGCATGACTCCAGAGCCCCATCATTATGGGTGGACTAAGTCCCAGAGAGAGGGTTGGAGATGACCAGAGGGTGGACTTTCCTCTGCCTAGACTCTTTTTCTACCCTTCCCCTCCGCCACCTGCAGCTGCAGAGAGAGACGCTTGAGCCATGACACGGAGGCTTCCACAGGGAACAGGGTTCAGACCTTTCCTTTTGGGGTCCTGCAGCAAACTGAGCGGTGCTCGTAGGGGTGATGGTATTTGCGAGTGGGGCTTTTGGGAGATAATTTAGGATGACTCCCAGGTTTCCAGGTTAAGAAAATAGAAATATTTTGATACTTGGTAAACTAAAAGAGGAATAAATGTAAAATGAAATTGCATGCATAATTTCCATTCTGAACATATTATATTTAAGGTAAGTATGCAGCACATATGAGTTAAGATATTTAGGAAGGTTGTGGAATGTCCCAGTGGAACATTCAATAAGATGAGGCAGTTCAGAAAAAACCTGAGTTGCTGGTGGAAATTTGGAGACCATAAATATATATGTGCTCATTAAAACCATACATGTATTAATAAGTGGTTGTATGAAATTTGGATTTTACATATGCGTCCATGAAACCATATTGCTCAGGGAGAGTATATAACACAATAAATGAGTAGTACTGAGATGGAAACTCTGCAAAACATCTACATTTAAGGGACAGATGGAGGAAGAGCAGCCTTAGAAAAAGACAGGAAAACATACATAGGGAGTCAGGAGGAGAATCAAGAGTATGAGACTCTATAGAGAAAAGAAAGGAAAGTTAAGAAGTGACTGATCAAAGTGTCACCCCTGTGTAAAATTGAAGAGGTTGAAAGGTAACATATTACAGCTAATAATCTGGTGACTACCACACAACTGCTTTGCACATTCCACCACTCAGTAGGAATTGATCTTCATTGGATGCCAATGGGAAACCAAGTTTCTTTCCATTTATCTGGTATACATTTCCATGTCTCCATAATTTTGTGGCTAATATAGCCTCTTAAATTAAAATAGTTATTCCAAAACCAAGAACTTTCCTTTGTCATTGAAAGTCCTTGGTTCCTAAAGTATAGGATCAGTTGAGGTTTGCCCATTTCCCTTTACCAATACTTTCATCCTGCAGCTCAAATATTTCAAATTCCCAAACATAATTTTAATAATCTTTAATTGGACAAATATTTATCATCCTTCAAACATTTTTTTATTTCTTCCCCAGAAGTGGCAGCACCTTTATGTTTTACTTTGCAAACCTCATCAAAAGATTTAGACTTTACAGAAGCTTCCATTGGCCACTGAGTCATGACCTTTACCCGCTCCTTGCTTAAAGCTTACTCATTTTACAAGCCAAAGAAAAGACATAAGATGAAAGCGAGCAAGATAAAAGAGGATAATAAAAGAAGTGAAGCTGGAAAAAGGTGGCTTCCAGAACTCCTGTGAACAATAAGAGGACCTCATTCATAATAAGGAGGCACTTTGCTGGAAGCATTCTTTCAAGAATGTACTCAGGTGCATAACCTTGGAAACATAAGGCGAAGTCAAATTGCTATAGAGAACAGCTACTTTCCTCCAACCTCAATACACAAAACTTAAATTTTTCTTCCTTTCTTGCAATACTCACTGGTGAAGTGACAACATATGTTCTGAACCAACACAACTTTTTCATCATAAAAATAAGAAGGGATACAATTTGAATAGAAAAGAGGAAAAGTAAGTAAGAACCATGACCGTGAACTAGGTTTAGATTAGCAGTATACTCAACTCCTTTTATAAAGATGAGAACTACACAACAGCTTCCAATTACACCTAAACCATACTGCCCGCACACAGAACATCTGGTAATATTCAGTTGCCAATTCCCAAAGGATGTCACACTTATTAAATTCTTATTAAAATTAATAGCAAGACTGCAAGTCATGGCAACATTATAACAGCCCCTTATCAGGAAAACAGTATCATCTGAGATAATAAAGCTACTTTCTGTAAGAAAATCAAGGCCAAATATTATATATAAGAAACTAATTAAATTTATTCCTGAGGAATGTTATTCCTTTCTATGCCATATTGACACACTGATTATTTACTCATAATGCAACGTCATGGACATTAAAGATGAATATCTCTATAGGATCACAATAGATATTTCCACAAGACCCAATTTCTAATTATTCTCATTTACATATTCCTTTATTGTAGAATTAAATACTTTAAGTTACTAAAATATTTTTTTGCATATTTTGTCATTGACAGAGTCTAATAAATGTTACTTTTTAAAATAGTCACCCTTTATATAGCCGAAATCACCTTTTGGAACATGTCAATACTGCCTAAATAAGTAATTTATTTACAAATTGAAGTTCTTATTTCCTTGATGTCATTGTTTTTCTACACAGTCTTTTGTTCCCACACCTGAACTTTGACACCCAGGCATTCTCTGCCTCTCTTTCTGTCTCTCTGTGTATCTGTCTATGGGTGTGTCTGTCTCCATCTCTGTGTATGTCTCTTTCTGTCTATGTTTATGATTTGTGTATAGAAGTATTATTTTTTTTCTGTGGGTACTGTGTGTAGCTACTGTATTTATGTCTTTCTCTCCATAGTGGGGGTGTGTGTGTGTGTGACTTTTAATATCTCTGTTTCTATTTTCACTGAAATGAAGTTCATATAGCATAAAATTCACCATGTTAACCAGTTTAAAATGTAAAATTTAGTGGTTTTTAGTATATTCATAATGTACAACTATCACCACTAAGTCCAAAGTATTTTCATCACCCTACAAAGAAAGATGGTACCCATTAATCAGTCATTCCCAATTTCTCTATTTCTCCCTCTCCCCAAGCCCTGGCAACCACTAATCTTTCTGTCTCTATAGATTTGCCTATCATAGAAATTTTATATAAATGAAATCATACAGTAAGGGGCCTTTTGTGTTTGGATTCTTTCATTTCGCATAATATTTTCAAGGTTCATCCATTCTGTAGAATATATCTGTACTTCATTACTTTTTATTTTTAAAGAAGTACTGGGATAGTTTCCTTGTACCTCCAAGTCTAAGTACATGAGCATGTGTGAGTCTCTCTTTGTGGGTCTTTGTGGGAATTTCTCTCACTCTCTCCCAGTTTGTGGTGTCTATGTCCCTATTAGATAAACACTGGTGAAACCCCAAATCAGATTACATATAAATACCAGTGAGAAAAATCAACGGCCCCCAGAGTTCAGTGCCACATCCCATGTTGTGTTTCTCTCTGATTTGGTCTTAACATCTCTCTCTGGAAAGTGGTCATGAACTCTAGCCTTGTCCTGACAGGGGTCTAAGAGATTTGGTCATAGATGTTTACAATGTGCCTTTCACAGGATACTTCTTTATCCTGGCAGATGGCCTAATGCCTAAATGTCTGACCCATGACCAGTTGTCCCTCTCACAGGAAACCTGTTTATCCAACAGACATCCTTGTGGCTCCTTGTATGACCTTCATATAGTTTATTTCCACCAAGATAGCCACTCTCTAAGAGAGTCTTGACCAGGAAAAAAGTTAGGTTTTGGTGTGTCAATTGGTTGAGACACAGGAGAGGCAACATGACAAAGACACATGAAATAATAGAAGCAGTTTATGACTCACAGGTCCACAAGAGAGGTACTGATGAGGGACGACGGGAAGATCTGGGAGGCAACGCACTCAACCAGCAGATGGGGAGCCAGAAAATGACAGACCTATGGGCTGAAGCCTTTCTTGGAGTCAGAGTGCTACCCAAGCAGGTGTCCTGAGAGGAACTTTAATTGGTGGGTTTAGAGCAAGCAGGCACACATTCCATGGGGTCACACTGTGACCAAGAGGTTGTCACTGAGACATACCTGCACAGTTCCTGTGGATTGTGTGGGGGTCAGTGGGGTGAGTCAAGTAGATTGTATCTGTCTGTCCCAGAGGACGCTGGTGAGAAGGAAACAATTGTATAAGGCATATATCTGGATCAATCACACTGAGGAACTGAAAGGAGGCAAAGAATTGGAAACTGTGTCAAGGGTGACTAAGCCCTGCTTCTGATACGAAAAAGTTAAATCTACATTCAAAATAAATGCCAAGGCAGCACAAAATTATAGAAATTTGCTATATTCTGGTTTTTGCTTTGCCTGTTTATTTGGGTGGTTCCAAGAACCACTGAAAGGGGAGAGGTGATAGGACACAGGAAACCAATAATGGGTGTGATAATGAGCACGATGCTACCATGGGCAGCAGAGCCTCGATCTCGCTGATGATCTCTGGCAGACAGTGTGGAACATGCCTCAGAGCTACCCATCTAAGGAACAAGAACATTGGGGTATTTATACTCCAACTTCCATTCATTATTATTTAAGAGTTTCTCCTGGTGACATTAATTCTCCAGCACTTCCTGTCTGTCTTAGGCAAAGTCTGAGAGAAAGCCCTTAGGTAGAGAGACCATAGGACACCTGAGCACTAATGAAATGCTGAATACTGAGGGGACACAGGTAAGGCAGCCACAGGGTCTCTTAAACTCTGCATTTAACAGGACAAGTCCAGACCAGAGCTGATACCCAGCTGGTTTGCTCTGCCCAGCTGTTCCAGTTGTTTACAGCTGGTGTCTGTTTTGATTAGTCGGTAGCCAAGCTTCGTTGGTAAAATGTTATAAATATCACCCTTCCTAAGGGCGTGGGAGAGCTCCCTAATTATTAATAGGAGAGACTAAAGTATAGGATGAGCTATGGTTCAAACTCCAGTGGTATGAGGAATAACTCTAAACACTTGACGACAAACATGGAGAGATGCCAAACACCTGAATGCTTTGCAAACACCATCCATTCATATGGCAACCAGGTCTTAATGAGAAAAGGTAATCGTTAATGATGACTTCAAACAGAAAGCTTGAGTTTTTAAAATACTATGTGACCAAATTTGAGTCTCTGCCCTTGAAGCAGAGACATTTCTTACTAATACATTTACAGTGGCAAGACATCCCCTGCAACCCAGATTTGTTTGAAGTAAAGCGGGCTTTTTAGCTATCCCTGTTGCAGGGTTACATACTTTGTCAATCTTGTGTGGAGGAAAGCTCTAGAATGCACACCCACAAAAAGACCAAGTTAGCTCTATCTTCCAGTGGGGCAACATCCTCAAAATGTGAGTAGCATGCCAAACTGTACAATAAATGTATAAATAAAACCCATCTCTGTTTTTAGCCCAGAGTTCTACCCAATAGATCACCTTGCCTCTTAAAACTTCTCCATAGTAAGGAATTATTTTTAAATCATTTTCAAAAGGGCAAACCTAGCATGAAACTCAAGCCAATACCATATGGAACAGAGAATAAAATGAATTAGCATATTATTAATTGCATACCATTAATTTTCAAGGACAACTGCAAATTAGAACAACTCATTCATTTCTGAAATGTAGCTTATGTATGGGGAATATCTTCATGTCTCAGACAGGTTATCCATTTATTAAGATTAAAATATTTCCTTTCTCTGAAGGGTACCATAAAAGGGGGACAGATGTTGAATGGGAAGAGTGAGCCATAAGCCCAACACTATAAATCAGGGAGAAAAATAGCAAGAAGCAGAAAAAACTGCGGAAGCCCCTTCTGCTATAGCCCAAGTACCCAGTCCACACACATGCAGAAAAGGAAAAACAATTTTAATGATATCACTCAAGAGAAAATAAGGACATTATAACAAGAATCTATTTTAGTCCCCTCATGATTGCCTTCATTATTCAGCTGGTGTCAGTAAGGCAAGATTCTCTGCAAAGTTTTACCCGTGAACTGTTTGCAACACACTGACAATGTGCTCGACTCTGTATTGACTTAGGAGATGACTTGGTCTCTGCCTGGGGCTCTTACAATCTGGTTGAAGTAGTCAAAGCAATTCAAACATAAAAATGCCAGCTGAGAGGGGGATTAAATCTCAAGAGGTGCAAAGGTGCATGTAACATTATTAGCCACGACACCACATGGATGGTAATTAAGCAGAGAGCACATCTATTTTGCCACCCTCAGCAGCCCATATCAAGAGGCCACTATTTAAATTAAGTCAACCTGTGACCTTGATGTGACTTATTATTTGCCAAACTTGTAACACTGCACATCAGTAATTCAAATAAATTTAAATAATCAGAATTGTATGTTGCAGATTTACATGATCTCTTGATATTTTAGAACCAAAATGCATGGTGATTTTTACACTGTGAAACTATCTATCAAGTTATCCCAGTATAGGAATATAGCAGTATAAAAACTAAACTGGGTTTTGATACACTTATCTGACATGTCCATCAGCTAAGTTTCACTCCTTTGGGTGAATTTATGAAGACTGGTTGAGTAAATCAACAATATTTTCATAATATTATGTGACTGCAGCAGATTTGGTCTATACTTATACATTGGTGAAGTTATTTTCCACTCTATCCAAGTCCAATAAAATCAGAGGTAATTATTACTTAAATGAATTATATTACATATCCTATAGCACTATGATTAATCAATATCCTTAAACAGGATCCATTATTCTCTAGAATATACCATATTTATACATAATGCTAAAGTCCTATTTTATTTCCATGAAGTTGGTATATCTTAAAGTGATAAGAGGTTCATTCTTTTCTCCAAACTTTTACTCTCATCAGACTTTTCTCAACTCTCTGTAATGTTAATGAAAATTAAGGTAATAATTTGGGGAATTTGCTAAGAAACATATGATAACCTGAGTGTTTTCCTGAACAAAGGGACTGTTTACAGAGGTGTAAGTAGATCTAGGGAAACCTTAGACTAGCACTTAGTTTCACTAATACCTTACCTTTCCCCGATTCCTTTAGTTCCAGGGATTGTAATGGTTTCCTGCTGTTATTTCCTGGGCATTTCACCATTGCTAACCTAGGATTTCCTTTGCATATTACTAGTAAGTGTTTGTATATTAAACATATAGTCTATGGCCTCATCTAATAAAACTATGAGATTTGTTTTCTACCTCAAGTCTGTGTCTTTTCTTACAGTACTTCATTTCTATTTCAAGAGTAAATTATTCAAGATAAATTAAGTATCTTCACTATAACGGTTTAGGTGTGTCTCCTCCAAAACTCACATTGAAATTTGACTTCCAATATGGCAGTGTTGGGAGGTGGGGTCTAGTAGAAGATGTTTGGATCATGGGAACACCAGCTTCAAGAATAGATTAATGCCATTTTATAAGAGTGAGTGAGTGAGTTTTTGCTCTGTTGGGAATGGAGAAGTGCATGAGAGAGTGGGTTGCTAGAAAGCAATCTCAGTTTCTCATGTGTCTCTCTTTGCACATGCCCACTGGCCTTTCTGCTTCTCTGCCATGTTGTGACATGGCCCGTGGCCCTCTCCAGAAGCCAAGCGGTTGCTGGCACTACACTTCTTGGACTTAAGAGTCTCCAGAATCATAAGCTAAATAAACCTCTCTTTTTTATGATGACCAAGTCTCAGGAATAACCAAAACAGACTAAGACATCCACTAAGTGTTGCTTATTCAGAAGAAGGCCTCATCTGTAGAATACTGGATATGCTTTATAAATTTACTCCCTTATCTACTAGAGAAAAGCTCAACCCTAACATTGTCTCTAGGAGCCCAACATCGATAAGCACTGAGAAGACATTTACAATGACCTTAAAAACCATATGATATTTTGACTAAGATTTGTTTTTAGTTAGTTCCATGAATTAACATATGAAAATGTTATTTACAATCCAGGAGCCTCCAGTCATGTTGACATGGATGAAATTAGTAGCTTCATTCTTATAAGTTAATACTTTCACTATGTACCATTGAATGCATGATCCAATATGTGTGTTTTTTCAGAAAATATATGCTCAAATGAAATAGTCTCACAATTTAAAATGAGCTATTACCAATGCCAGAAAGAAATCTAATTATATATTTGGCTAACTAAAATAATTTAGTATTGAATATGAAGAAAGTGAATGAGCCCAGTATGAGATACACAGATTAATAAGAGGGAAGATAGAAAAGGACAGTATAGACAGAGGAGGAGAGGAAAAGTCTAGATCTTAGAGGTGGGGTTGTCTTATAATGACTAGGTTCATACTGGTGCTGGGTAGAGGTAGAGGAGAAATAGAGGTTAGTGATTCAGAGAAGAACTATTCAATTAAGAGATTTAATGAACCATCAACAAGAATAAAAGTGAGAATGAGTTACAAAGGGAAAAGTATAATACATGCCTGTACCCTCCTCTGCTATTTTTTGAATCAATTAATGTTGAGATTTTGACCTCACATATTCATTAGGATCCAATTTTTTTCTGTTTCCAACACATTACTTTCAGATATAGGTAGGTATGTTAATTAATCCACTTTTGTAATTCCACTAAACTGTGGTTGGATATAATTTTCTGTAGTTGGCCAACTGATCCAACCCAAACACGAATTTTGATAATTCCTCAAAATTATTAGAAATGTTAAATCTACTTGGCCAAGTGCAAAAAACATAGTTTGCCTTAATGGAAATAAGTCATGCTTACTCTGAATTTCAACATCTTTTTAAGCAAAATTAGACTCTAAAGCCCATGTTATTTCCATGACACCATTGTATCTTTCCTTATAAAGGTGAGTCTGTTTTCCAAACTAAATTACCAACTGCTACACTTGTGATTCCTGGCAGCATACAGTTCATAATGCAGAGCAAAATGTTAAAACTCAACAAATGTTTGTTGAATTGAATTTAATTCATTTTCCTACCTATCAATTTTCACAACTGAAAAGCTCATATATTTTTTTTCTCTAACTTTATAATCTAAAGCAGAGTGCATTGTAAATTCATGCTGCCTACTCATTCTGTCATACAATTTCTGAAAGTCAGTCATTTATATCTAAGTTGTATTTAATCTACTTACAACCATCTACATAAAGTATAAATATAAGTTGAAATTTTCATATAAACATGAAAATAAAATTTAACAAACGACAAACTGTTGTGAATTATTTTGACCACTATTCTTTGGGTTTTTAAGACACTTCTGGGCGGTGTGACTTCTCGGGCCCTTCTCTCAGGACCCGTGAACCTCGCCTAGGCCCCTCTATTGGGACCCGTTACCCTCACCCGGGAGCACTGAAATAAAGCCTCATTACTTACCCCTTTCAATTCTGCTCGTCTTTCTTTCTCTGGCGCCAACCATCCAAAAACCTTACACTTGTCACATAAAAAAACCAAAACCAAATATGATAAACTTACTCACTATAGTTCTAACAATTTTACCCTAATTTAAAATAGAAATTTCCTTGATAAACTTTATATTCTTCCAAAGACAGAATAAACTCAAAGAATCAAATTGTGGGACCAGGCAGGACATTAAAAGACCCTCAAAAATTTATTCATGTCTGCTATGCTATCCTCTTCAGAATGGGCAATAATTCTGTCATCTCAGATAACAGATGAGGAC
Source organism: Lemur catta (assembly GCF_020740605.2). Classification (NCBI taxonomy): domain Eukaryota; kingdom Metazoa; phylum Chordata; class Mammalia; order Primates; family Lemuridae; genus Lemur; species Lemur catta. The sequence continues at coordinate 12,244,088 of NC_059146.1, forward strand.
TTTATATATACAGATGCTCCTCATCTTACGATGAAGTTACGTCCCAATAAATCCAACATAAGTTGAAAAAAAATGAACTTAATACATATAAACTACCAAACATCATAGATTAGCCTAGCCTACCTTAAACATGCTCAAACACTTCCATTAGCCTACAGTTGGGCAAAATCATCTAACCCAAAGTCTATTCTATAATAAAGTATTGAATATCTTATGTAAGTTATTGTTCTAAAAGTGAAAAACATAGTGGTTATATGGATACTCAAAGTATGGTATCTACTGAATGCATGCATATCACTTTTGTACTATTAAAAAATTGTTAAGTTGAACCATCATTAAGTAAGAATGGTCTGCATTTTAAGTTCTCTAGAGAAAGAGATTTTTACAATCTTAGAATATACCTCTAGCACTTTTACTATTATCTTTTTATTTTATATCCATCCTACATTTTCCATATATCATATCTTCCATATACTGACCCCTTTTCTTTTGCTTTGAATTCTCTATACATATAATACCTACTCTGGAGAAGAGACCTTCATGGAGTGTCAGACACTAATTCCAATTCTTTAAACTTATAATAGTAAGTCATAAAGTAATCTACACAAACTCCCTCCCAAAGTTGAATCTCTTCCAAAACATCCCTGATGCGTGTGCCCCTCCTTTGCTTGAACACGCCCAGTGGAAGGAAGCTTCATGCCATGTGAAGACAGCTCTACATGGGAGGCTTTTCTGCACTGGGTTAGTATCTGCCTCCTTCTATTATTCATCCATTGGCCACAGTATTAGTCTTTCAAATAGTTGAAGGCACTTGTGTTTTTCTCAGGATATTCTCTTCTAAGATAAACATCTGATACTCCTTCATAAAATGAAGTTAAAGACATTCGGCTCTAAGAAAGGGGGCAGCCAACTCTAAGAACATACAAATCTGGCTACCTATCCCCGCACACCCCAGGCACTCTGTGCCCTATTCTGTCCAAAGGATATGTTGTAAGAAAGGATGGGCGTATTTCCAAAAATGAACTTCAAAAATAAATACATTATCTTCAATATTTCCTTAAATATTGATTATATATCTACCACCCCAGAATTTAGAAAGCTTTTTCAACCTAGATTTTCAGCCTCAACCTTCTTTGGATGTTACAATCATTCTAAACCTGTAGTTACTCATTATAATAAAATATCATTCTTTTTACTAGCCTTAAATTTAATCCCACTAAGTTTTGTACCTCCCTAATTCCAGTTTACCAGAACATGGTGAACAATTCAGCATTGTAGACTATTTTTCTGTCTTCATTTTTAAGATTGTGTACTCCTAATTTTTTATCTTCTCTCATATAGTATCTCTTTGGAAACTTTTCTTCATCCCCCTTACCCTAGATTTTTCTAATTACTAATCTAGAGTGCATCCTGATTTGTTTTCTTCCTTAAGGAATAGTGCTAGAGTGACACACAATTGATAATGTCCATAGAGTAGATATTTTAGTTTATGAGTCGTTTGGGTTCTCTTTGGAGAAGTTCAGTATGCAAAGTTTTACTGAGGAGTATCACCAGTGAAAGGAAAAGGTAGAAAACAGGATTGGGTAGCGGAGGCATTAGTCTGAATTGCAGATTTGACATGCCTCTCATAACCCAAAGGGGAGTTCCAGAACAAAGAATACCATTAAAGGAGTTCTGCATTGGGCACAAAAGTTTATGCCTTTGTAACAGAGTCTTGCTCTGTTATTGTCCTGAAGAACCACTGAAAGAAGGTTACCTTCACTCAGAAGTAGATATACACCTGGGGAGTTAGCAGCTGGAGGCTGTCAGCTAACCACAATTCTCATGGGCAATGAACCCTTTCTTTGGGCAGGGGGTGGCAATTCAAGCACTGTATCTCTATATCTGCCACAATCTACCCCTTGCACCATGTAGATCTACCTCTCCATATGTGTGCAGGGAGCTCCAGGACTCTGACGGACCTTTTTTCTAAAGGGATAACTTAGAAAAGATGAGTTAGAGAGATGAACAACCCCTGTAACTGCAGTTGGTTCAAATTATCTCCCTCCTCCACCATTCCTGTTAAATTTTCTTTCCTTTCAGCTGTCACCACTGGTGGTCATAGTGGCATACTCAGAGGTATGACCCAAACCCTCACTGCTGGGACGTCTGAGCCCTGATATCTATACCTTTATTACCTAAGGGTTACTGAACTTGTCTATTCACAACCATAATTAGACAAGGAAGTACCAATAGGTACCAAGTAGGTACAGAGTTCCATGCTTCGGCACTGGGAGTATCAGTGACAACTGAAGTCTTACATCCAATACTCAAAATGTGTAGGTATTGCCTTTTCCAAACATACCGTCACCTGAGTAAGTGGCCATAGGTTCCACTGAAGAAGGACTGGGGAAATCATTATATAACATGCTTGCTGTGCTGTTGTAAGTTTCTTTTTCCCAGTGGAGATATAATGAACATGATATGGGAGGAAAGGATTCCAGTGAGTTTCAGGTCTGGAAACTGACTCAAGTTTGGAAACTGAGCAAAGGATGTGGCATTTTATTACACCTATAACCGTCAGTTTCTCCATCATTCTTGCTTTCTTTTGATTATATATATTAAGCAGTATCCTTGTTAGCTCCCCATCTATTTTGTACCTAGAGATGCTTCATTCTATTAACCACCTTCACAACTCTCTGCAGGTCAAGCCTTCTGAGCTGTTTTTCTGACCTTAACAGTTGTTACAATAATTCTTAATATAACTTGAGTTTGGTCATCAGCATTTTGTGCTCTCCCAATATGTCTCTTTTCTTGTAAAATTCTCTAAAGTCATTAGCAATGAAATTCTTAGTACTTGGGCCACCACCTTGTGCCAGAGATAGGGTCCTTGCACCAGGGATCCCAGTTGGAATAGAGTCTTCATTGCCAAGCAAATGGTAAGCAAGCCAGGCCCCAAATTCCATCTTACACATTGTCTAACAGACCACTTACCCATGTCAACTGAATTCTCTAGGAAGCAGATCCTGAGACAAAAGTAAGAGTACAAAAGGTTTACAAACACCACTTGTGAAAGGGAAAGAGGAAAAATAGAACAGGGCAGGAGGTCTGACAAAATCTCTGCCAGCCATTGAGGAGTTGTGGTGCAAAAGTTACCTGTCGGAGCAGTTCCAAGTTGGGGCAGAAATAGCCTGTCCTTTATATCGCTCTTAATTACTCGTTGGTAAAACTGCCCTGAGAAAAATATGATCTTGACTCAAAGCCTGAGATGGAAATGAAAGAGTTAACAGCCAGAGGTTGTCTACTCTCTATACTGCCTGAAGGTGCATATCACTGTCATAGTTTTCTTTTCCCCCCAAGACCTTGTCAAAAAGAACTAAAGTTTTTAAATTTTGAACCTCCTAGAACATTGACCTGATGCCTTGGAGTAGTGACATTACTAAAATAACCTCTTTTGAAGGTCAGACTTTTAGGTAAAATTAAAACGTATTTCTTGGTCAACCTGGTCCTCTATTACAGGCAAGTGTGAAAGGTATTTTTCTTTAATAAAGTGTGCTGATTGTTTCTCAGGGACTTGATTTCATGAAGGTGTTTTCAGATTGATTTTCTCATAGTTGTTCTTGATGCTTCTTTTGCAGCAAGTCTTATCCGAGTTAATCTATTACCTTATATATTGCCATGACCATAACTCAGATAAAGCATAACACATTTTCATTTTGTCGCTCCATTATTTTTGCAGTAAGTCAATATAATCTGAGATGAAGCATGCCTTGCTCAGCATTTATTGATCTGTCAGTTTGCTCATTGTTTACATCAAAACACCACTTGTCAGTTCTGGCCCTATAATAATTATCTTCTCATATGGGAAATGACAGCTTCAAAGCCCAAATATGAGTCAATTTCCAAGGTGAGTTACTCTCAAGATGCTGGTACAAAATGTGCACCCCACTTCTTCTCTAGGCACAAATGATGGATAACTTTCCTTTTCTAACTAAAAAACAGAAAAGCATACATCTATCCTAACAAGACACCGTTTTCTCCAAATATGAGAACAATTTATTTTAATTTGTATCACAGGGCAGAAGCACACAGTAGATGTTCAATAAATGGTAATCATTATTAATATTGTTCAAGGAAAAAAAAATATTGTTCAAACCATGGTGAACATGTTCTGGTAATTAACAGGAATCAATTTTGGTGAGGTGGGATGGGAAATGATAAAGTAAGGCAAGTGGGAGTAATTTTTCTAACTCTCACAGAAATAAAATTTAGTTGGTCTTTCAAGTTCTTCACTGTGTAGACAACAAACCTTTTACTCAATGCTGACCTTAATTTCTCAGGTGTCTAAGCTCCTTTCTGTTTATTTTAGTATTCTGCAACCACATTAACTCCTTAAAGCCATGGAAATACTAGTACTTTGCTATGTTTCCTAACTTTTTATTTTGCCATCTCCTCTTATTTCTAGAAAGCAATTTAATCTCTAATTCAGTCAGGCACCCTGCTGGCCCAAGTATACATTTAACCACATTCCTAACTCCAGAGAACTTTGCTTCTGACATCCTTTTAATAAAATTTCATTCATTTTTTTCCTCGCATATGAAAGTTATCTTAAACCTTTCCTCAGACCAGCGAAAAATCTACTTTCTTCATGGAACTCTCATGTATAAGGACCACTTACATGGAGTTTGTCCTCACATATTGTCATCAATAGGTTCTGGGAAACTGCAACTTTAAGCAAAATGGCATATAACAAAACCAATTGTTTTTTTTTCTCATCAACTTTACAAGAAACAATGTAGAACAAAATGACGTTATTCAAGGACCTACTGTATGTCATTTTGCTTAAAGTCTCAGGTTTCAAGAACCTACCACGACATTAAGTGAGGACTTTACTGCGTAGCTCTCATCTCCTATAACATTTGTTATTATTTCACACATTTTGACCCTTGGAAGAGAATTGCTTCTTACGTCACTGCTATTCATTGAACTGCTTTTATAATCCAGAATTGGGAAAAGACATATTGCAGCCTATCAGGTGTACACGGGTTGTGTGATCTTTAGTAAGCCCTTTTGAATATCTGAGTCTTGGTTTAAAAATTCTAAAGTCTTTTCCAACTCTACAATTCTGTAATTTTATGACTTTAGCTTTACTTCTTAGCCTGGCATTATGTAATATATAATTTTTAGTACCCTCTCAGCACCTACTAAAGTAGTTAACTTAGTACAGATAAGAGCACAATAAATAGATGCTGAATAAATGAATGAATGTAAGGCTTCACTGACTTAGTATAATTTGAGTAGAGAGATTTAGTTATACTTTCCATTTATTGTGTGTTAGTGAAAACCTTAGACATTGTTCTAGCTAAATTTAAGGTAGCATGTATTAGTGACAAAACTGCTTCTTTGTTGTTGAGGCAACACTTTAAGTACATATTTTTGAATTTTTCCAGTTTTAAAGTACACTGGACTTAACATAAAGCATTTTGAAAAGTGAATAAATATTCGCAACTTAAAAAAAATAAGAGTTAAGAGTATAAAGCTCTTCTGTCACCACATTAATATGAGAGCTTGGAAAGGTCACTTTTACTCCCTGCCACTAATTCCTCAAATGTAAATACAGGGACCTCGCCAGAGTCTTTCAACAGGAATGGTTAAAAAATACACTACAAATGCAAGTGAAATTAACAAGAATTGGGAAATTGCAATTAATATTATGAAAACAGAAGAACTCAAAAGGTGTAGCTTGAGTACAGCCACCGAGCTGTCGGAGCCATCGAGTAAGCTTTTATCCTGACTTCCAGCTGTAAGTACTTCAGAGGCTGTGAACATCAACCCTTCCCCCAGGAATTACATTTGCCATTCAATAAGCCCTGGGGAAAATGTTTCAGACAGATGCTGGCTGTGTGCCTATCAACATTAGACTGGGCCAGGGACAAATCTTAACAATTACACTGCACTTGTAAAACATCCCCATATTCTTTTAGGGAATAAATCATTTCATGCTCATCCATTTTTATCATGATGTGTGCAATACTACTTATTCCCTAGAAAATAAATCACAGCCACACTTCCCCCAAAATGCTTGTAATGTCTTCTCCACCAGTCCCCAAAGCAAAGAGGGCTGTTAAGCTGTTAAGGAGATTCTGGAAATGCTTTTGGATGGGAGAATCAGGAGGCTGTGGTGCTTCCAGACACAGAGCGGGGCAGGGCATGCATACATGAATATAATCAGTAAAGCTTTGCTGGAAAGATCAATCACTTTGTCAGATGAGAAATTTTCAGCACCTCCTACTTTTGACCCAGGTATCTTAAAGGAAAAGAATTTTGTAAGTTAAAGTCAAATTACCCTATAAATCTGAATAAGGCAGATGAAAGCCTATTTTTTTAAACCAAATTTAGTTGGTTTTTTTTTTTTTTTGCCTGAGAATTTACATAAATAACTGCATCAAATCCTTACATTCGGAAATGGAGCTTTAAAATGGAGTTGAAGATTGATTCCTAAAATGTGAATATTTTAAGAAGATGCTTACCTTTGTTTAGAATTGCAAATTCTCCCAGTGCTGGGTGTGGACCCCACCTGCTCCTCCTTTCCTCTTGCTGAAGCGTATGTCCTACCAGATTCCAGTCACCCATCCACTTGTCCTCTCCTTTCCCCTTCTTAGAGACCACACAACTCCAGTCATTCCCTCCCTGCTGCATCTTCATCCCTCTCTCTTTCTACTGAATCATCCCTTTCAATGTTCTAATGTGCTTTCATTCCATCTGTATCTTCAAAAGGTAAAGACAAAGCTTCTCTTCCTCATCACTCTCACCTTCATTTTGCTAACTCCTGCTCACCTCTCTGTCTGAGCTAGAGATCATTGCATAACAAAAAAAAAAAAAAAAAGTCCACTGAGAGTTTACCTGGGATTGTTTTGTGTGTGTATATGTTCTCCTACTGAGATATATATATATGTGTGTATATATATATATATATATATACATGTATATATATATATATATATACACACATATATATATATATATCTCAATCTGTGTAGGAATAATTGTCATCTTAAAAATATTGAATCTTCCAATTAACAACCATAATATATCTTTCCTTTACTTAGATCTTTAATTTCTCTCAATATATTGTAATTTTCAGTGTTTAATATTTTTTAAAGTTTATCTCCAAATATTTAATGTTTTGATACCCTTGTATTTTTTAATTCACTTTCCAATTGTTTGCTGTATACATACAGTAAAAAAAATTGATTTTTGTATACTGATTTCCTATCCTATAAACAGTCTATATTTACTTATTAGCTTTTTTAGAGTCCTTAGGATTTTGTATATATTCATACATATTCTCGGTGAATAGAAAGGTTTATTTCTTATTAAATCTGTTTGTGTTTTACTTTCCTTACATTATTATACTGGCTAAGGTATCTACTATACTGCTAAATAGAAGTGGTGAAAGCAGACATTTTTGTTTTGTTCTCAATTGTAGAGAGGAAGTATTCAGTGTTCAACGTTAATAATGACTATAGGTTTTTCACAGATGTTCTGTAGCACGTTGAGGAAATTTGTTTTTATTCCTAGTCCGTTGAAAGTTTTTAATAATGAGTGGCTATTTAATTTTATAGAATGCTTTCTGTATTTCTTACATCTTCCTCTTTCTGTTCTCATACCTTCTCTATCAAGGGTCATCTCTCTTATTCAATGTTCTTTCTAAGTCATAACTGACCAATAACATCTCCTGAGAAAAACAATTGTCCCAGTTTATAGATGAGCGTTCCCATGCTTGCCATATGCACCTCTGAGGGAGTTGTCAGGAGAAAATAAGATAATGTACTCAAAAATGCCTTACAATCTTTAAAAAGAATTACAAATGAGGTCTTCTTGCTTCCACAAGTATTTTCACAAGTAATATATGCAGTCCTCAACAAAAACACCTCAAGGCATCTATATAAGTTCAGTGATTTGAAAGTGTGATATATGAACGAGCATGAATGCAAATCAGGCTGTTAAGCTAGAATTTACTTTTGTACTTTCTGTAAAATGAAATTTGATAAGCAAAGAATAATGTAAACATGGCAAATACTTAGCATCGGTAACTATGAAGGGCAGAAAACTATTTTTAAAGCACCGGAGTATCAGAAACTTTATGTTAAAAGAATTAATATGGGTAAAACCTGTTTAAAAAGCACAAATGGATATTTTTAAATAAGTGCTCTGTTCCATCCTCTTCTTTCTCAGTCAGCATTTACTCATTACAGCCTGAAGTAGCAAAGCTATATTTCTTTTGAAATATACCATAAGTCAGATTTTACATCAGGGCATAGTGACCTTCCTTTCAGTTAGTGGGAGTTAGTGAGGTTTTGCACTATTTCTTATCTCATAAATACTGTAAATAGCAGTTGCCTTCGACCCACAGCCATCCCTCCAACTAGAGAATTCGGTTTTGGAGGCATCTAAAGAGCAAAGAAGAATTACTCTCATTGTATCATCTTTAACTGCTTGAATTTTTTACCAGGGATATAAATTACATTTTCAATTTAAAACAACCTGTTTAATAGAACCATTAAGTAATATAACTTCATAATCATATTGTGCATGGTCCATTATGGATTATAAACTACCATAAGAGTGCACACCTAGCTTTTATTAGCATTATACCTGAAAAAATGATATTTGTTGCGCACAACTGACTACTGTTTATTACACTAATGAATACAATTAAATAGAAATAATTGGTGATGAATAAAAACATTTTTCTTGACAGTGTTAGATAGCTAATAAAATATCAAAAGTTCATTGATTCTCAATAAAAATAAAATTCAATCAATGGGTTCACACTTAAAGCTACCACATAATTGCTTCAAAGAGTTTTTATAAGTCAGATAAGGATGCTGTGAATTCTTCTAAATGCTATATGCACCACACATTTCCTATAGAATGTTAAAAATGACAAACAGTGGTGTAATGAAGTGAAACCTCCCATTATTTCAGCATGGTTCATCATTATATCACTGAAACAAGGGCATTGCCTTGTAAAATCTGCTAGCTCCCTCCAATTTACATTTCAAATTACAGAAAATTAAATAAGAGATGTAATTAGGTTGTTCTTGGGGGAAAAGTTAAGAAGCACCCTCTTCCCAGTGCCTTTCTTGACAAACGCTAACGCTTACTCCTTCAAACGCACTGCCCTGTCCGACACTGGATTGGGAGCTGGAGGAATCTGACAAACTGGCACTAAGGTAGACATTTTAGAAATGAGATCAGCTCTGGGAACCTGGCAAACTATACAGAAAATTCCATTTTCTCCTTACCTATTTCTTTCAATTTAATTTTGGAGACTATTCTAGAATACCAATCCTTATGGAACAGCCAAGGAGGAAATGATTCATATTCTATAATATATAGGTCCTTCTCATGCCTAAATAGCAGCTCTGTCTTCAGTGAGGATTTCTGTAATTGGAAGATAATTATGTAACCTACTTTGAAGAGGTGGATATGAAGACGTAGGAGAAGGGTTTGCCTGCGGCCACAGCCACAGGGAACAAAAAAGCTAAGAGAGACTCGGGGATGAGTACAAATTGTGAAACCCTCAGCCATGTGTGGCTTCCGTGTCCAGGGTAGGAAAAAACTGCTTCTGGGCTTGTGAATGCGTGTGTGAGTGTATGGGGCAGGGCAGTGAGAATGCTCCAGGGAAAAGACGCTGCATTTGACAACTGAGGGAGGACTTGTAGCGAAGGAGGGAAAAGGTTCTCCCACGAAAAAGCCTGGATGGAGCCCAGGGCAGGATGGGTCACGGACCCGTGAAAAATGGCGGGGCCATAGAGTGGGGAACATGAATCCCTGAGGTAGGTGGAGGCCAAACAATGGAGGGCTGGCCTGGAATGCTAAAACGTTAGATTTTATTCTGAGGGCAATGAAAACCCAGTGTAGGGCTCTCAGCAAAAAATGATCAAATATGCACTTTAGGAAGCTCCTTTAGCTGCAGGTGCCAAAGGAGTCAGAGGGAATGCTGCTAGCTGGCAGGAGTCAGATCATTACAGTCACCCGGGTGGTGGACAGTGGTGCCCCACTCTAAAGCAGCTTTGGTGAGATTAGAGAGACGTAGAAATGGATTTTAGAAGCATTGAAGGAATAGAATCAAGAGAACTTCAAGTCTTAATAGATGTGGCAGATGAATGACTCCAGTGTTTCTGGCAGACGCTTCTGTTGGTTGACCCCTGAGTAGCCATACATACAGGATTTAGGTGGTGTGTGTATGCATACAGGTAAACATTTGTCATTTGTCCTATTTCGAATCTCCTTTTTTGACTTATTATATTTTAAAATGTCCCAACCCAAAAAAATTTTTTTTTTCTCCTTTTGGAACTCCTATAACACCCAAAATTAAGGTCTCTACCCAAGGACTCATTCAATAGAACAGTGTGCCAGCCTTTCTTCTTCAAAATTGTACAGCAAGCTCCTGTCAGACCAGTGGCCTCCTGACTGATACTGACACTCAAAAAACCTTCCATGGGAGTAGATTCAATTGGATACTTTTTAATGATCCAGTATATTAGCTACAAAGTTGAGATTTGGCTCTTCTGCGCTTGCCTGTTGTGCTTTTAGGTGACTTCCAATACTTCCCCTTCAAATTTTATGAAGTTGGAATGAATTCCAGTATCACTGGTCCATATCACCCGAAAATGTAGGTCAAACATCAAGAGAAGGTCTCTGAAACAAAGTTGACTTCAGAAAACATTATCTTTCCCTTTACTATCAACAATCAATATTGCTTTTAGGAAAGGATTGTACTTGCTTCTCTATTATTTTGGTATCCCACTATTTTTTAAAATAACAGTCAGATGTGTCCAAACACTGTATGGCCACAGGGGGAATTTAGGTAGAGTTCAGACTTTCATGCATGAGCACTGAAAGAAGAGTGAGGGTATTCAGCAGAGGGAAGGCCAGTCTTTTACAAATTTAAGGGCATAAATCAAGATTAGATAAACTATGTTTCCATCAGTCCCATGAATGAATAGTACCGCCATGCCCCATAACATTCAGACAGCTGAATGCTGAAAGGAATGGAGTTCTAAATTGTTACTGATGAAATGGTTATAAAGAGGAACTGCCCAGTGGGATCTATGTTTTTGGTTTTGTCTCTCCATGTTCCGCACGACTCGCATTATGAGAGTTCTCCAATACAAGCAATGGAAGCCAAATCTGATGAGGAAACAGCTTCTTCTGATTCCCCACAACACATTTCCCCTGATTTTTCTGATGGGCGTTTGATTTCCACATAGGGCTTTGTTAAGACACTCTTTTTAAGGAATAATGAATCTCACACCATGCTTTTAATTGGATAGTTTTGTGGAAACTAGTGTGTCAGTCATTATTTTTCTAGCCATATTCTAGTTTAAGCCATGCTAATTGGCATTAGGGCCACTTAGTAGTGTCTTTAATAAGCAGAGAGAATACTCTTCTACAGATAGGGGTGGCTCACAATTTAGCACTGCAGTATCACCTTTGCAGTCCATAATGAAAGGGATTTCTGCCTTGGCAGGATTGTGCCATGTTTTAAGGCATATGATAAAGAGATTTATTTGACAAATGATTTTACAACACTGTATGTCTACATTACTAAACCTTGTCTAAATATATTCAGTCTAATGTTTTAGAAAACATCTTTATCTTAAGTAGGGCCAGCATAGTCTGCCAAAATGTAATACTTAAAAACTTTGAGTATAGTTTAGTAGTCTAAGGAAACAATAATATAAAATTACTGTTAGCTTTTAAGAATTTGTGCTCATTTTTAGAACTGCTTTTCTGTTAAATTTTTTTCTATCGTGTAGGGTTTTTGTTGTTGTTGTGGGTGAATACATTTAAAATATCTTACTATTATACAGAATATAAATTGCAGGAGAAAAGTTGAAGTATAGCCTGCACAATATTGGATATGAAATAGTTAACTAGGCTTGTTGCAGATCTCTTAAGGGGCAGGGATGCATTGAAGTGCTGTAGCCAAGAGAGTAGGGTAAATGGTTTAACCTGGAAATTTTATGAAGGCTATACTTCTGCAGGGCGTGGGAGACTAGCAGGGTGACAGTTTTCTACATGAAATCCTCAGGAAGCTACTCAGTCCCTCCAAAAGGTATTCTAAGTACTTCTCCTTTTGTTGTAACACAGCAGAGAACAAAGGAACTGAACATACAGGCCACCAGCTAGGAAGCTTACGTTAAAGGAAAGAGCTGAAGCTTCAAAAAATAAATAAACAAGTCAACCCACAAACAAAATAAAATAGTAAAACAGCAGACATTTTGTGGGATGCAATTCTTATTAATACAATTGATAAATACCTTACATCAGGGAAACGTTAACATACATAAAAGTAAAGACCAAATTGTAACAAGGCCAGTTTTAAATAAAAGCCACTAGAAAGAATAAATAGAATGTGTACAATTTAAGAATAATTTAAAATATCAATAAAAATAGAAATAAAGATGATCATTTATTATCTATTATTTTCCAGACACTGTACTAAGCACTTTATATTCACTGCATTATTTAATCCTCACAATAAATCTATGGGGCAAGTACTTATTTTGATGCCTACTTTGTAAACGAAATTGTTGCTGAGGGTGGTCAAGGAATTTGCCCAAGGCTAAATGAGTGGTGAAAACAAGACTGACCACAGCTGATTGAATCTGTTATCAAGCTCTTCACTGCCACTCTGAGGAGGGGTATAAACAAATTATTCTCCTGATGACTTTCACCAGCTCCTTAATCTGGATGAATTAAATAAATGAATTCATAAGATGAATGACTCCAATTTACACTGAAATCTCAGCAAATAACATTTGTAAATTTTGTATAGCCTAATGCTCAACTTCCTAAAATATGTAAGTACTTCCAATTATAATAGTGAGGGTTTAGTCCTTCTCAAAATTCTTTTGGAATTTTCTTGCAGTTTCAACTTAAAATCTTGATTTTGTTCTCAGTACCTCTGTGGAACAAAACTAGAAAAACAGCTTAACTGATAGAATATTTTTATGTGGCATAATTCAGTCTGGAAGTACTCCATGCAATACTGACCACAGATACAATTGATACCATTTTTTTGGTGACAAAGTTGCATGAGCTTTCTAAGGCAATTTTTATTAACAATTTACATATCTTTTTTCTAGGTATTTGTGCTTTCCTTGTGTATTATAATTATTTTCCTCACCTATATTTTTATACAAAAGATTATTTACACGCATATGCATAAACGCATATACTCACACTTACATGTTTCATATCTATGTAAACAAGCACACATAGCTATAGATTTTTTTTTTTTGTAATTTCAAGGCTATTGTGGTTGAGCAGCTACTTTGATAGCTTAGCAGTTATATTCATGCAGTGTCAGCAACTGCCCAGCCTATGATGATATAAGGGCACTAATGATATTATATTCACTGAGCTGCCATAATAAGTTTCCAGAGAAAGATAACTTAATTGGCAGCCTATTATCTGAGTAGGTATATGGGTGCTCTGGCGTTTGGAATGTGCTCATTGAAGCCAGGGTAATTGAGGCATCAGGTGATTTGAGCAACGGTTATTAGAATCATCTGTGTGCAATGTGCAGTGAGTAAGAACATGTGTAGGAAAGAATCCTTTTTATGAGACATTTAACTGTTGAGCCCCCTGAATAACCTTGCTATTCATTTACCCTGCTCACTTCTAAATCTACTATTAATGCAAACTGGAAATAATTTAGGCAAATATTCCTGAGATTTATTTTTGTAACAATTACCAGAATTTAGGGTAAAAAGCTAAATTTATTTCTAAGGTAAACGTTACTGCGTATCTCGTGTCTATTTATACTCATTCAACAGTCTGTACCACAGCTAAAGGAATCAGAAATGATTCTGATATGTTTCAAAATATAATATGATAGCTTCTGAAAAACTTCAAACACATTTCTAAATATTTGTAATGTTGAACAAAATATGTCAATATAAAAGTATGTGTATGTGGAAAATTCATGGAAAACTTAATGAATAAACAATAACAACTTTCTATTTATTAATAAAAATGATTCTGACTATAAATATTAAGTAGTACATCAATTTATTCTCGATTAGATTGTACAAATTCTAAGCTTGGTTCTAGCTACCATTAGGTCTGGGATGCTAATATTGAAGGGGGAAAAAAAATAACATAATATACAAGAAAAGCACAATTCCTTAGGGTTTACAACATAAACTCCTAGTAAAAATTATTATTTTAAACCCAAAAAGACAGAGACCAAAAGTCTTCTAAATTTGTTTTATTCTCCAATAGGTATTGACACATATTTATTGAATGAATGAATATATATTTGGGGATCAGAGTTGGTAATCTGATTTATAGGGCTATAGTAATTTTTTTTGGAATCATTTTCTAATACCAACTTAATTTTAGCCACCAAATACCAATGAATTTTAAACACTGATATACACTATAAAAACTGTAAAATATGTTACTCCAAATATTGGCTGGTAAATTTTAGTAAACGAGAGTCAGTATGTTCGTGACTCTGTTATCTCTGAGTGCTTGTGTAATGAACCATTTTCCAAAATGTGAAGAAACCTAGTAAAAGTTAGCATTATGTACGGATGTAATGTTAATGAAGCCTTTGAAATAGTCATTCCTACATATGGAAGCATCAGAACCAACCCAATGGCAGATCAATAGATCTTGGAGATCCCTTCACTTTCTGGGTTATTGGTGGCAAAGTTGTGTGAGCTTTCTAAGGCAATTTTTACTAATAATTTATATATTTTCTTTCTAGGTATTTGTGCCTTTCTTGTATATTATGATACTTTTCCCCACCTATACTCTTATACAAAAGACGTTTTTGCACGTGTATACTCAAATGCATACACTCATGTGCCTCGCATATGAGTAAACAAGTACATACAGCTACAGTTTTTATTTTTGTTTTTGTAATTTTAAGGCTATTTGGTTGAGCAGCTACTTTGATAGCTGGAACGAACCGGATCATATCCCTGCCTCTGGCCTTTCTGTATCATTTTTCTCTTTAAAAAAATTAATTGTGTGAATAATCTTTAATCTTTTAACGAAACAGTCTTGGTCAAAAAATACCATTGTCTACTTACTAATGAAAGACTTAAACGTGTAGATAACCTTTCCTTTCCTTTAAGTCAAGTCTCTAGTTTTCCAATGTCAGAGTTTATCATAACCACTTTATATTTAACAAAAAAACTTTCATGCTGCTAGAGTCTAATTAGGTAGTGACATTATGGGTGAACTCTGAAGAACAGATGTTTGGAAGAGTAGAACAAGAGGTCATGTCTGCTAAGCACATCACAGTATAATAACACTAATGTGTCCTAATAACTTACACCAGTATAACCTGCCTACTAGGTTAATTAACACTGCCAATTATGAAAGAAAACAAAATTGTTACCAAAAATTACTTCTTTCAACTAATATTTTCTACAGTAGTTCTGAAATCAAAAAAGAAATTAGAAGTTACAAGCAGCCACTGATTTCATAGAAAGACCTTCCTTGTCAATCAGTCATATACCTCACTGAAGAAAGGAATCATTAACAACTACAAAGCTGTTATTAAATTTTAATGAAGAAGTGCAGTTGCTGGGATTTATCAATCTCACAGCTATCATGGTGTCCTTTATAATTTTCTCAACGTTCACATTTATCTTTAATCATCCTTCCTGAAAAATCAACTCACTTTCCTGATTTCTCTATTTCTGTCCATACTACTATCATTCTTCTAGTCACCCAAAAAGGAAAATCTGGATGTAACATCCAGATCCTTTCAGCCGTCAAATCCTATCATTGTTCCCCTTGGGATATTTCTGAGATCCAGTGTCTTCCTTTGAATTTCTATTGTGATCAACAATAATATGGTTCAAACCAGGGATTCTTGAAACCCAGCCTAAATGCACAGTGATGAATAAGATAAAGATATAAGGAAGTCTGTTGTATTTTGGCTACTCAACATCCATTTGTCTTTCTTTCAGTATCTACCTCTTCCACAATGGATACAGTCTTGAAGAACTCTAAGAGTGTTATCAAAGTTTGATCTTGGTAAGGAGGTCAGGGAAGGCTTCCCCAAGGAATTGAATCTGAAACTGAGCTATAAAATATGAATATGAGTAAACTAAGGAATGAAGGGAAGGAAGGGTGATCCAGGCTGTGGGAATATCATGTACAAAGACTCTACGACGGTGAACAAGAAATGGAAGGAGACCTGCTCTGTCCCAGCAGAAAGCAGTGGAGGGGCACAGTCACATGAATGAGCCTGTAATGAAAGGGAGAGACAGGGCCATGCAGTCTTGAGGGTCATTTAAAAAATTTCATTTTTATTCCAAACCACTGGATGTTCCATGATACTTCAAATGCAACATGCTGAAAAAAGAACCAGACTTTACCTTGGACTCTGATTTCTCCCTTTTTATTTCTTAGTTTTTTAGTGAATGGTGTCATCTACCCAGAGTCTAAAACCTAAACCCTTTAGGCTTCCATCTGCTACATTCAGTTTAGTCTATTATACCTCCCACATATGCATCAAATTTATGTCATTTTTATCACTGCTGTTTAATTCAGATTTCATTGTTTTTTTCTTGATTTACATCACTAGAATTCTCCCTGTTCTGTAGCTCAGTTGCCATCTAATTCATTCTTTTCACTACTCCTCAAGTGACCTTTTAAAAGTATTGATATAATCCCATTAATCCCCTGCCCCTTCATAGTAAACCCAAGACTTTCAGTTCAGATTAGTTTGTTGCACAAACCACTACCTAAATCTTTATTCTCAGTCGTGTAACTTCTTTAAATGCTCTCTTGATTTTGATACTGAGTTTCTTACTGCATGAATGAAACATGTTGTTTCCTGTCTGCATGCTTTGGAACATGATGTTCTCTTAATTTGGATTCCTTAACAAGTCTTGCCAAAATATCACCTTGAATTCAGGACTCAATCAAAGTATCACCTCCTCTAAGGAAGATTCTGACTCACTCATCCCTCCTCTGGCTTGGTCAACTTTTAACAGAGTAATTATAAAATGTTTAGTAATAATTTTCAGGTTTGTCACCTCAACCCGATTACATTCTACTTGAGTGCAGGGACTGTCCCAACCATCACTTGATCTCTGTCCCCTAGAACAATGTGTGACTCACGGAGGAACTTAACTCTTTGTCAAACTAGACTTTACTTAACCACGCATTTAATTTGTATAATAATCCTGTGCAGTAAACAGTCTTAACGCTGTTAAACTTGAAACTATGACTCGGAGAAGGTGAATATCTTGCTCAAGCAATAGTTCTTTAACTAATAAGGAACTCTCTGCCCCTGTGTAATGTAAAGCCAATATTTATATTAAAGACGGCTATTTAATTTCTGAGACATGATAGAGCCTCACTGTTTACCATCTACTCTTGGACCATTATTAACATTAAACATAACTTACTTAAGATACTCTACTTGAGGGTTTCATTATGAAAAGGCCACATATGTAATATATTTAATATATTACATTAATATTACAATTATAATATTACAAGAGTAAAAAATAATGACAATAGTAATCTAAGAAATTGCCAAAATTGCAGGGATACAGACAGCATCATCTCTATATGATACAGACACAATGCTCCTAACATCATTGAATGATTTTGTGAAGCTAAACCTCTGAGCAGTGATTAATGATGAAAGTGAGAAATGTAACTTTACTAATCTCTTAGATATAGAGAATTACAGGGAAGAGGGAGTTTGCAATTTTATATCAGTTGCTCAGGGAAGGCCTCACTGAAAGAACAATATTTGAACAAACATCTGAAAAAGTGAAGCCCATTTAGTTGCCTGAAAAAGAAATCATACCAGCAGAGATCATCATAGCAAGAGAAATTGAGACCCCTTCCCCCCACAAAGGGGTGAAGAGAGAAGAGAATTTGAAAAACAAAGAATGGCAAGTGCTACAGAGTGGTCATATAAGATCAAGATTGAGGAGCAACTACTAGTTTTCATAATTTTCTTTAAAGCAGTTTCAGAGGGAGTGAAGGGGCAAACAAAAAACAGAACAGACCCAAAACCCAGAATGCAGCAAACTGAAGAATGATTAAGAGGTGAGAAGAGAATTTAGCATATGTAAACAACTATTTTCCGTAACATGACACTTGCATCCCTCCACATTAAATCCGTGAAGAAATGATGTGTCAGCTCTACGGTGGACATGTGTCCATATCTCACTGCTGGTCACCCCCTGCAATGTTACCATCCTAAGCCACCACTTTCTCTTTTCTGGAAAGTGAATATAGCTTCCTAATTGGCCGTTCTGCTTACACTCTTGCCTCTCCAGAGTCAACATGCCACACAGAAGCAAGTACATTCTAGTTAAAATATCACTTCTCTAATTAAAACCCACCAATATCTTTCCTTTCACTCAATATTTTTTCAAGAATCACAAGGCTCTATGTAGTCCATCCCCTATGACCATCTCTTTGGCTTTCAATTTTACAACCAGCCCCTTTATATTTCTCAAATACGTGAAATATAGTCTTGCCCCAGAGACTCCGTGTATGCTGAACCTGCTGCCTGAAATACTGTTCCCTTCAGATATCTCTGTAACTTGTTCCTTCTTTGCCCAAATAGCCCTCTTGCAGTGAGGTCTTCCCTGAGCAATAAAAAAATCGCAAACTCCTCTCACATCCCTTGATCTCTCTCTATGCCCCTTCCCAGCTTTTCTATATTTCCACAGCACTTATCAGGCAACATGCTATTTCACTGATTTTTCAGTTTGTCATATCTCTCTATACACTATAACATTAGCTTCATCAGGGATTTTTATGTTTCATTGACTATTGTATTCCTACCATCTAAGACACGCTTGTCTCATAACCTGCTGAATGAATACTTGTTCTATAAATGAAAAGAGTGGATGTTAAGGAAAAGTAAAAATTAAATAGAGGAAGCAAAGGTCCACGAACGGAATGTGTAAATGTTGACAATACCAAAACACATGTATATACTGATGCAAAAAAGATAGAAGGTATAGTGTTGAAGATATATGAAAACAAGGGAATTATTGATAAAGCAAAGTCCCTGAAGCAGTAAGAAAGCATAAGTTTTAGCACAAATATAGATTTAAACATGCATATACCACCTCATACCCACTGACATGGCCACTACAAAAAAAAAAAAAACCAGAAAATAAGTATTGGTGAGGATGTGGAAAAATATAAGTTCTTGCTCACTGTTGGTAGGAATGCAAAATGGTACAGCCACTGTGGAAAACAGTATTGAGGTTCCTTAAAAAACTTAAAAATAGAATTACCATATGCTCCAGCAATTCCACTTCTGGGTATATACCCAAAAGAATTGAAAGCAGTCTTAAAAAGATACTTTTATATACATATTTATAACAGCATTATTCACATCAACTAAAATGAGGAAGCAACCCAAGTGTCTATTGATAGATCAATGGGCAAGCAAAATGTGATACATACATACAATGGAATATTATCCAGTCCTAAAATAGAAGGAAATATTAACATCTGCTATAACATAGATAAATCTTGAAGATACTATGCTAAGTAAATAAGTAAGCCAGTCACAAAAAAACAGATGCTATGTGATTCCACTTATATGAGATATTTAGATTAGTCAAAATTAGAGATGGAAAGTCGAATAGAGGTTGCCAGGGGATGGGGAGAGTTTTATAAAATGAAAAGAGTCCTGGAGATAGATAGTAGTAATGGTTGAACAACACTATGAATTTATCTAATATTAATACAACTGAACTGTACACTTAAAAATAATTGAGATGGTAAAATTTGTGTTATGGGTATTTTACCACAATCTAAAAAATTGGGGGAAAAAAGAGTAGAGTGATGTCTAATCTGTTTACTGGGTTTCCATTTCACTGCCTTTAATACTTCTCAGAAATGGACTTAGATGCAAAAATGGAGGATAAAAGAACTTACAGCATGCCAAAATAAGATGCTTTCTATTGTATTATCACAAGAATAAACTTTGTTGTACAAACTGACGTTATTATATATTAGTCTTAAGAATTATACTAATCATTAGTTGACCTCCCTGTAACTTACATAAACTGCAGTATGATTTCTATAAAAATGCCATTTTTATCTCTGATTTCAAGGAGACCATCAAACCATATCCAAGTCATTCAAGCCATTAAGAAAGCCCATCCGTTAGAAACGATCAACACATTTTTAGAGATATTTGCCAGGTTAATGGTAGATTAAAGGGGGCCCATTGTTTTTCCATCTGGATCCAAGCATTGCACAAATTAACCTACAAGCTAAATAAAAATTATTTCATTTTTTACTATCCAGGAAACAAAATCAAAGAAGAGCTCAAACATCACATCAAACAAAGTGTTCTCAAACCAATTTTACATGCCTGGTGCGCCTGATTAGTTGTGTTTGACAGTGTGTTAAGAAGGGACTTGAGGGTTTCAAACACTTGGCATGAAATTAGGCTCTTCTGCCTCCTTTGTCTATTTCCATTTACCAATCATATTTCAGGAACTTTACAGTCCTCCTCTGAAAATCTATCCATCCTTTCTAATGTCCTATCCATGGCTCTATATCAAGCTTTTATCATCTCTCTCAGAGACCACAGCAGCAACCCCCTTACCGAAGTTCTCACTTTGCTGTACTTAGGACTAAGTGCTTGTATACATATGGCTAAGTAATTGCACTACAGATGTCACACAGAGATCTTCAGAATCTTTAATGGAAGTTTTGATGACAGTAGACCTCTGAAGTGCTCAAACTCCACAAGTGTCATGCAAAATCACAAATTATCCTTAAGTTGGCTGTGGATGAAATGCTTTGTAGAGAAACTCTTGGATTAATTAAAATAATTTACAAGCCTTAAGTCACAGTCATTTGATCACATATTTTGTATAGGAAAAAGTAACGTTACGCCAGAAGGTAAGTATCATTGTTTTTTGATATATACACAAATACATATTTGTGACATCTTTTCTCAACAACTGTTTTTCTTCAGTATTCCCATGCAGTATCACCACATATATGATTGATTAATAAGGAATCTGAGTATCATTGTATCACTTAAGATGCTACTGGATACAACTAATAGAAATCCTGACTAAAATTGGTTTGGACAATAAAAAATGCATCTCACATCACACCTCTCTTTAACATTAGCTTCTCTCCTCTGTAGTTTTCTTGGAATTGCCTTTCTTTGCATGTTGGCTTCATCCTCAGACTAAGAGGAAAATGGTGGCAGCAGGTTCAGGTATCACACCCAGACATGACAATCCCAAAGAAGAAAAAGGGACCATGTTTTCCATTAGGACTGCTTGACCTAATGTTAACATTACCTAACATTTACTGAGTGCTTACCATATCGCCAGCTGAGCAGGGACTATGGTAAGGTGAGTGAGGCAACTCACCTCTAGCACAAAATTTAAGGGAGTGCCAAAAACTATATGATCAAGAGCCACAGTAAAACTTTAATGTAATATTTTCAAAAATCAAAACTAATGCAAAAAAATCCATGATGAACAAAATATAACATTACCATCATTATCATTACAAACTCTACAGCTAATGAAAGTATACTGATTTTTCCTTTTGCCTCAGGCTATATAATATGTCTCTACACTAGTGCCCAGAATTGCACTAAGCCCTCTACATACTTCAACCAAATTATTATAATTCTCGAAGCAGTTCTGTTACAGAGACCATTGTTATCCTCCTTTAATAAATGAGATGCCCTTAGGATTAAAGAGGTTAAGCAGCTATATTCAGGCCGGTGGCCAAGAACGAGTGGTTCTGGGACTCACACGGTGGCCAACCTGCCTCCACAGTTGCTGCTCTAACTCATTGCTAAACTGCCGCCTGGTAGGTGGATACCTGTAGTTGGAAATTTTGCCATATACTTCCTATTTTAAATACAGGTTTAGACACAGTATAAATTCCCTGACCCTAAAACACTTCTTGGGGGGCAGGGAGAAATGATATGAGAGAACATTTCTAAAAGTAAAAACATTAAAACATGTGTTTACTCAAATTAAAATGAATCAAAGACTAGCCAAACTAGTCATTTGCTAAATTTCAAATTCCAACTCCCCCTTCCTTCATTTTTACAGCAGTATTTTTTAAGAACTCTTAAAAATTGTCATGCAAGAAATATTCACTTAATAATGACATATCTATTTTACAAAAATATATCCATTCCAGTTAACATATTAGTCAAATCATATCCATATGGTAATTTGCCCTTGGGGGCTAAAAACTTGCTAAAGAGGGTTTTTTTCCTACACTAGATGGATGATCATCCTTCTGTTAAAATCAGTCATGTGATTTAATGAAAAGAGATAATACAAATGAGTTTTAGCTACATTAAAGATAAAAAAATTCCTAATTTTTTACAGCTTTTTTATCTCACTTTTCAGGTATAGTGTTTATCAGGTAACTGTGTTCTTTCATTTCCTCATGTCTGTTTTGTTAGTGTTGCAAAAAATAGAAAAATTACAATAATTTTATTAATGACATACCCCCTCCAAGTGTTCAGAAAATGGCTTTTTTTGGTGACTGTTTTACTCTTTTCAAAGAACACTGTAGACAAGGAAAAGGCAAAATATTCCCATTTGCATTTTGTACTTGAGGAAATAAAAATGCAGTCATGCTCAGCAACTTACAGCAGATGACTTGGAAATCAACATCATATTTGGATATTATGGTCAAATTTCATATTGTAGTCTCATTCTGAACCTTAGGTAGGTAAAGAAGAAGAAGGGGTTTCTGATTAAGAGAAAACAGCATATATGACAATCTGGGACTGAGAGGTGACAAAGTAAACCCAGGACACTTAGAGAAATGATAATTCTATAAATAAAATTATTTATAGAGTAACGTTAGATACGATGGGTTCATAATATGGTATTTTTACTATTACACATTAAGATAGGCAATATTATTATGCTCATTTATGTAGGATTAAACTGCAAATCAATGTCACACAATTAATAAATGATGGAACTTGTCTTATCCATGTCTTTTGACTCCAGGATTCTTTTCTTTTATTAAACTATAAATCTGAAGAAAGGAAAAGATTACATACTTGCAACATTTCTTAGTAACTAATGAAATTTCTAGGTACTACAAATCAATTTATCTAAATTTGCTTTCTAATTATTTAGATAATATTAAAGATGAATAAAAAAATTAAATTTTATATAAATATATCTAATAAAATTGAGCTTTAAGGTATTCAGGTAATTTTTCTCTATTTGTAAATTAAGTGTAAATTTTTAAGCAAATGTGCTTATCCACTCTAACTTTTGTTACTTCTTTGACATCAGAATGTTTACCAACCAATAAAGTAGCCCAGGAGGAATAATTCTGACAAAAACAGAGACCAAAAACTAAAAGCTTTTAATGTGTCTTTGTTAAAAGCTCTCCAGAAAACAGAAATAGCAGCAAGGACTAAGGACCAGTGCTTAATTTGGGAGGTAAAATTCCAGGGCAGTAAGATTGAGGGGAAGTGAAGTTAGGCATGAAGAACAGCAAGCAATGAGAGGTGACACATTATTGTGTTGGTTACTGCTTCAAGGAGCCATGAGTAGACCTATTCGGAATATCTTTACAGATCCGTAAGAAAAAAAAGTGTGCCTCAGATCAGTCCAGTAGAAGAAGGAAGAAAGAAGGTATTAATCGTCGCATGTCCTGTCCATCTGCTGTTGTCCACTGTTCAAAGTTGCCCTTCTAGACCCTAACTCCTCACAGCTCTGAGTTGCATCCTACCCTTTAGCAACCTCTCAAGAAGCACAATCGCAAGTCCCACAGTACAGCTCAAAAGTTGAGCCAAGCAAATGCACATGGCACAGGCCACTCATGGCAGTGGCTGAAGGGGAGCAATAGCTGAGGGTCCTGGGGATAGGTGAGGCCAAAAGACTACAGGAAACACCTAAGGTGTGACTGATAAAGACAGTGATTCTGCTATGTGCTTGTGTGGATTTACATAAACCACCTGATTCAATTTTCTTAATTCATTATTTCTGATAAATGGTATCAACCCTCTCTCTGAAACTCCATTTGGAAATTTCTAAGTTACATTTTATTCCAATATCTTCACATGCAATCGGTTGCAAGTTCCTGTTGATTCTTTCACATTAATTTCTCATAGTCAGTAATTGCTTTCCATTAATATTTTAATTATCCTAGCTGAGTCTGTTGAGATTCTCCACTGTAAGATCCTTCCAACTGTTCACCCTGATATTGTTTCCCTCTGCCTCCAAACAAGCCTTGTTTAAGAACAAAACAGGGGATTGCAGAAATATTCTCAAAGGTGCACAAATTCACTACCGTTTTTAAATTATGTTTTTAAAGGATAAACTCTGGATTATCTGACAGACTCTGAGGATTGAGTACCGCTACATAACTTTGGTCCCCTGATAGACATGTGTGTTGGTGCTGGAATTATTGGGGTTGTCTCTAAGGAGAGCCAAACACGTCGTATAAACAAAAACATTTCAATATCCTGAATAAAAGAAATATGATGAGAAAAAGGAGTGAGCACACTTCACAGAAGAATATGGGTAGGCTGAGCTCAAGAGAACTTGCCCTGTGGTAGTCAGAGCCATATTCACTTTGAGAACAGCCAGATCATCTGTATCATACAATTTAATGTCACTAATTTGAATTATCTCAGTTTTCCTATTTCCTTAGGTATTTATTTATTTTTGTTTTATAGTTATCATATGATTTACAATCAATTTTTACTGAATTTACAGTTTCACATATTCCTGTAGCATAACAAAAATTTGCGTCCGTGCTAGAAATCCAAGACAATTAGAGCAGCTTCTTTAAAAATGTTCTATATATTATTTCAGCTTTGAAACTTGTTGAAATATACTATTGTCAGGTTAATTTTCCTAAAGCCCATCTCCAATTATGCTGTTTTCTGATCTAAAATCTTTAGCAGTTTCTCATTGTCTACAAAATTAACTTTAAATTTATGAATCTGGCATTCCTATATGTATGTTCTCCTCCAGTGTGCCAGGACTTGTCTTTGTTTTTCAAACTTTACCTCCACTTATCCTGTCGTTATGGTCTGAGTGTTTGTGTCTCCCCTACAATTCATATTTCAAAACTTAACCCCCAAAGTGACAGCATTAGGAGGTGAGGCCTTTGGGAGGTGATTAGGTCATGAGGGCTCTATTAGTGCCCTTATAAAAGAGACTCATAGAGCTAACTAGTCCCCTCCGCCATGTGAAGACAGCAAGAAGGCTCCATTTTTGAACTAGAAAGTAAGTCCTCACCAGTCACAGAATCTGCCTTGATCTCAGATTTCCTAGCATCCAGAAATACATTTCTGTTGTTTATAAGCTACTCAGTTTATGGTATTTTCTTACAGCACCCTGAATAGACCAAGACACCTATGTTCACTTGTATTTCTTTTTGCCACAATCTCCTCATGACCAATCCCATTCAGGCATTAAGATCCAAGCACTTCACCTGATCCTTCAAGCACTTGAGACTTGCCACTCTGGTAGATTTCTGCGGTGTTTTGTGCATACCATTCTTACAGCATTTAGCATATCTATTTTGTATTATGTTACTTGTGTACTTACCTTAGCAAAGTCAACTTATCTTCATCTGGGTATCCTCTAACTGGCCTAGCTTGGTATTTTCTATAGGTTATCTGTTCAATAAGTACTTGTTAAGCTAATGTAAGACACAAAACAAAATTAGCTGCTTACCCATTTGAAAATATCTATATACTGGGAAAGTAATCACCATGAAATTATTGATGGCTGAATATGAGGCAAATAACAGAAGCTCCAAAGAGGTGAATTTATGTGTAATTTGATGAACACCTAGCAAATAATGACATTCTAAATGCAGCACTTTTATAAGGTAATGTCAAGCATTGGAATCTAAGATTGTGTATTGGTATTGACTAGGATCACTAATGGAAAAAAAAATAGCAAATAAGGGCCAGAATAGTTCTTTGTTGGATACCAATTAACTGCTAATCTGTTTGCTCTAATAGGCCACTATTAGAGGAATGATTAAATTAGCTATGCACATAAGAAACATTTATTGCCTACATATTACTTTTGCCCTGAGACCCGTACAATTCAGCAAACTTGTACAATAAAATCAGCCCCAAAACAGTTTAAAATAACACAAGCTTTTATCCCTACTTGCTTGAAAAACTTTTTAAAACTAAGATCCTAAACATTCAAAGGAAGTGAGAAAATTTGTTTGTTTAAATGATTTTTGAATACGCCTGTTTTTTAAACTTCCGAATTGCTTTCTGCATCTAGAATGCTATCTAAATCCCTGCTGACTTATCCTTACACTTTCAGCAGGATTTCATTGCTCCTGGGCACCAGACAGCCTTGTTAATAATGGCAAATCCTTTCAGTCCCTGGTTAGTGCTGGTGGGGCTTTGATTGACAAGGTAATAAAAGTGTTAATGAGACAGAGTGGCACAGAGATCAATAGTTGCCAATAAGAAAAACAATTCTGATACTCAATTTTGGAGAGTACCTTCAAACCAGTTAAAAATCTTTTGCATCAAAATAGAGCCTTTCCATTTTTTAATTGATGATTTTTTTCTTTGTCACTAACAAAGCTGTCTGTCATAGACGTTGTATGAAAGCATAAACATGCCTAAAATAGATACTGTCTGTAATATCATGCCTGAATTCCTTAGCTTCTTCCCATTCACAGACCTGGTTCAGACTGTTTTGTCACAAAAGACTGCAGTCAGAAGGACTTTCCGCTCCTTCACTCAGCAGCTGGGGAACCTAAGGCAAGTTTCTAAACTTCTCTGAGCCTCAGATTCTACACCTGTCAAAGGACTTTACAAATACCTCCCTTGCAAAGCACTCATGAAGGTAAGGGATAGGAAACCTGTAAAGAAACAAGCAGTCTCTGAGGCATAGGAGACATTTCAGAAAGGGTAGATATTATTACCTTTAAATATATGTAGTAATTTTCCCTCAGTTAGGACTTGTTTAGAACTTAAAAGTTTTTGACTTTTTTTCTTTTCTTCATCTTGGGCATCCATGATATATTGAATTACTAGGACTACAGTTGGATTCAGGAAGTATAAATGGATATCTACGATGGCTTTGCGATGCTTCATTTTCATTTTGATTCTATTTTGACTTCTTTCTCTATCCCTTTGTATCAATTAGCATAACAAGGCATATCCAAAATTACTGACTTAAATAATAAATATTTATTATTTCTCACAATTTTATAGGTTAGCTGGATGAATTTCTGGTCCGGGCCAGCCTAGCTGGAGCAAGATGGTATAGGATGGCCTCTTTGATGTCTAGTGGTTGGTTTGATGCCAGTGGAAACCACAGAGATGATTTAGCTTCATGTATCTCCTCATCTAGCAGGTTGTCCCATTGTCACAAGAGTCCCAAGAACAGCAAGAGAGGAAAGGCCCGATAAACAGGTGCTTTTCAAGTCAGTTTTTGTCACGTCTGCTATCGTCTTATTGATCAAAGCAAGTGCATTGTCAATCCCAGAATAAGAGTGCGCATATGAAGAGGTGAATTATTCAGGCCATTTCTGCAAGAAACTACCGCACTCTCACACTGTTTGCTCACATGGCCTCAAGAAACACATACAATTTCTTACAGAACATAATGTTTTCAGATATAAATCAGCCAGGGTTAAATATATCAAAAACTCTTAATATGCTTTTATATTTTTGTATTCCCACTGAGTGTCTGATTAGCTTTTAATTAGACGGAGTGCTGAGAAGTATGTTTGAAACAAATGTACTGCTTATTCTAAGTATGTATGACCTTTTTCTTGAGAGCTTTTTCACCTGTGGAAAAATGCTAGTTTTATCTCTCCAGTTTAGAAAGCATGGCTTTTCCTTTGGTTTGGTTCTTTTTTATTTAAAGAAATTACTATTGGGTTAATTGTAACTTTTAGTTTTAGAACAGAACCAACGTATTTCAGAATCTGTGTTGTCATATATCTTTGCTTTGTATCTTGATTTTATTTGTAAATTTTATTCTACAGATATGGCCCCAGAACAAAATGTATCCCATTTAAAAGATGGCAAAAGTACAGGGGAATTGTATTAGTCTGCTTGGATTGCCATGGACTGGGTGGCTTAAACAAGAGAAATTTATCTTCTCATAGTTCTGGAGCCTGGAATACCAAAGATCAAGGTGCCAGCCAATTCCATTCTTGGGGAGGGCTCTCCTTCCTGGCTTGCAGATGGGTGATCTCTTGTGCCCTCACCTCACATGGTGGAAAGAAAGTGAGCTCTCTGATATCTCTTCTTATAAAAACACTAATTACTTCATATCAGGTCCCCATTGTTAAGATCTCATTTAACCTTAACTACCTTCTTATAGACCTTGTCTCCAAATACAGTCGCATCAAGGGTTAGGGCTACAACATATGAATTTAGGGGTAGGGACACAATTCAGTACACAGCAGAAATACTTGAAAGAATGAAATCCAAAAGCTTAAATCTTTACAAACTTCACCAATTTAATTAAGATAGACTTGATCTATGAAGTACGTGATGATCACACAAACTTCTATGACTCTCTATGTGGCAGTGACTAAACACAATACAGTTGAAAGAAGCAAACAAACCAAAAAACTGATCAAGAACAATACTCCTTGGCATATGTAACTGGAAGGAAGGTCTGGCAGGCACAGCCTGATGCAGCATCTAGGAATTATGTTGAAAACAACTTGAAGAATCATGAAGAATATAAACTGTTTCTTCTTTCTTTTAATTAGCAAAAATATAAATAACTTTGTAAAGCTATTTCCTATAAAACTTTTTTTTCACATATTCTTGATGTATCCCTGGTTTCAGCATGAATTTGTTTGGAAATATTTAGATAATGTGAGTGGAATGTAAATATAAAACCCCATTCCTAAAATAATTTTCCCCCAGAGTAGTAATTGTTTAAAAATCCAAAAAGTATAAATTTTATTTCATAAGGAAATGATCTTTTCTAAGGAGCACAGAATAAACTTAGAGTTAGTTAAAAATGTCTAAAGCATTTTTTAAAGTGCCTTTCCATGTTTTTGGTGAAATGCTTAGTAAAACTTCTGCTACAAAATTCTCTAGACTATTACATTGTTGAGTATCTTTTTTCTTTTTTTTTTTTTCTTTTTGAGACAGAGTCTTGCTTTGTTGCCTGGGCTAGAGTGAGTGCCATGGCGTCAGCCTAGCTCACAGCAACCTCAAACTCCTGGGCTTAAGCGATCCTACTGCCTCAGCCTCCCGAGTAGCTGAGACTACAGGCATGCACCACCATGCCCGGCTAATTTTTTCTATTTATATTTTTAGCTGTCCATATAATTTCTTTGTATTTTTAGTAGAGACGGGGTCTCGCTCTTGCTCAGGCTGGTCTCGAACCCTGACCTCAAGCGATCCACCCGCCTCGGCCTCCCAGAGTGCTAGGATTACAGGTGTGAGCCACCGCACCCAGCCTGTTGAGTATCTTTAAGAACTAAAAAAATTCCCTATCCCCATTACTTCTTCTATTCAATTTCCTATCACCACACATGAATCTGGGTTTTTTTTGTTTTACCAACTGCACTTGAAAACTCTGATTTGTGTGATACTGCTATATTATAAAAGTAGGAATTCTTTTTCTTGTTAATATCCTTTTTGAAAATGACATGCAAAATCTTAGCAATTATACTTCCCAATGTGATGTCAAAACTATAGACTGAAAGTCATTCATTTCTATATTGAATATGTAATGATGAAAAAAAACTAAATTGCCTGGAAATATAGATTAGACAGTATATTCTTACAGTTTACTTTTCAATATATCCAGGGGACTATGACTGGTGTCCAGGAAGGTGTGTTAATCATCTTTGGGCTCCCATAACAAAATGTCACAAACCGAGTGGCTTAAACAACATAAATATGCGTTCTCACAGTTCTAGAGTCTGGGAAGTTTAAGATCAGGGTACCAACTGATTCTGTCCTTGGTGAGAGCTCTCTTCCTGGCTTACAGACAGCTATCTTCTCTCTGAGGCCTCACTTGGTGGGAAGAAAGAGAGAGAGAGAGAGACAAGGGGAGGGAGTGTGACTGAGTGCTCTCTAGTGTCCTTTTCATAAGGTCACTCATCCTATCATAGTAGAACCCCACCCTTCTGACCTCATTTAACCTTTTATCACCTCCTCACAGGCCCTATCTTCAAAAACCATCACCAGGTGTTAGGGCTACAACACATAAATTTGGACTGGAGGTGGGGACATAATTCAGTCCATGGCAGAAGGCAAATGCTACAAACACAAGTCAGACTGCAAGGCTAATTTTGCATGTTGAAATTTCCTGTTAGTCCCAGCAAACTGATAGTTCTTGCATCATGATTTAGGGCTATAGTTTTTCAAACTGTCAATGATCATGCCCCTGTTGATTTTGAAACTGTCTAGTGTAGATCCTGCTTCAAGGATCACCCTTGAGAAAAGAGATGAGAGAATTCTTTGTTAGTGCTGAGAGACCAGGGACCTGCAGTTCAGCCATCTCATCTGCTAGAGAAAGAGAAAGGCTCATCTACCTCCTTCCTTTTTCTTCCTGCTACCTTCACCTCTTTGGTATACTCTAGAATATGCAAAGAAAGCACAGAAATAGAAGTATTTCTATTTGCCATATGCTTATTGATTTGTTATTTTACTTAAAGATTTATTGAGGTTCACTAGTGTCAGATGTTGTGCTATAAACTAGGGGTACAAATACCATTCATTTATTCCTTCAGTAAATATCTAACAAGTGCCTACTATGTGCCTGGCACTATTCTACCCATCAGCGAATGAAACAGAAAGGCTCCTTCACTCCTGGAGTTTATATTCTAAGGGAGAGAAACAAACAATAAATAATCAATTTTAAAAGTTAAATTATATGACATGTTAGAAGTTGATGAGCACCAATAATTATTAAAGCAGAGTAAGAAAGTGGGAAATAAAGGTAAGGGGGTAAGTTGCAGGAATAAATAAGGTTGTCTGGGAAGGCATCAGAAAGAATGTAAAATTTGAGTAGAGACTCAATGAAGATGAGAGAGTTGGCCAAGCAGAAATCTGATGGTAGGATATTCTAAGCAGAGGGAACTAGAGCAAAAGTTTAGGCTGGCCTGTGTCTGATGAGCTCCAGAAGCAGCAAACAAGGTAATGCGTTGGAGCAGAGCGAGCAAGGAATTCAGAGTTGAAAGATCAAATCATATATATAAGGCCTCATAAGCCACGCAAAGCGGTGGCATTAACTCTGTGTGATTTAGAGAGGCATCTTGGGGTTCTGAAAAATTGAATGCAATGTTCTGACATATTTTTAAAGTATTGTTTTTTAGATTTAAATACTATAAACCAAATATAATTGCACATTGTTTTTTGATTCAATCTGATCATCTAATCTTTAGGTAAAGAGTTTATTCCATTCATCTTGATTGTAAATTTGCATTAATTCTGCAATCTTATTAACACCTTACATTCTTTATTTGTCCTTTTTTTCTCTTTGTTTCCTCTTTTGGATTAACTTGGTCTCACCAATCCCCATTTGATGTTTTTTTCCTCTATTCATTTCTTAAGTACAATGTCTAATTTTATTTGGTTTGTTTAAATTCGCATGCTTATTTAACCTCACCAGTTCTAACCTGAATATGTTTATTTTACTTCTGAATAATACAATGACCTTATAATGCTTAATTCCAATAACTACACTTTTTCCTAGCTTATATGATATTGTTGGGTAAGATTTTATTTCTGTCTTGAGTATTTAACCTTCACAAATTAAACAGTATTGTTATGGCTGCAGAGTCAGCGATTTTTTAGATTTTTCCCACAGTCTTAGTATTTGATTGCTCACCATTATTTCTATTGTTAGTAAAATTTCAGTTTTTGTTCACCTGAAAAAGTATGTTGTTCCTAAAAATATTTTGTTCACTATAGAATCCTACATTAACAGATCTTTTTTTCCATATTTTGGCTATGTCATCTGACTTCCACGGCTGTTATTAAAAACTCACCTGTCATTTAAGTTGTTGTTCTTTTGTCTATAATCAGATTATTTTCCTTCTGGATGCTTTTAAGTAATTTTTATTATAATGAATTACATTAAAAAAATTCCTAGTAAAATCTTTGCATTTCTGGAATAACCCTACATGCCATGATTCTAATAATACATTGTAATATACTATTTGCTAATAATGTATCTAGCATATTTACTCCATATTAGAATTTGCATTTGCTTTACTCTTTCCATAGAATGATCTGCAGTCCTCGTGTTTGGCTTCTTGTCAATCAAGTGTCAGCATAAGCATACCCCTTTCCACGGGTCCTTTCCTTTCCAAAAAATTTAAAAATATCCTCCCTTCGCTCTCTGTAGCATCACCCTTTTTACATTTATTTCAGAACTCTCACAACTACAGTTATCCTACCACTATGATTGCTAATGTGTCTGCTTATGCGCTCTTCCATCTTCCCTCGCCAAGCCTTTGTGAGAGCAAAATGTTCCCAGAGGGCCCTCTTTGTTCCCCATGGAACCTTTGCCTTGGCAGCTCACGCAAAATCAGAGGATTAGTGATCAGAGGTTTACTGACTTTTATCATTTCTTCTAACTTGGGGTTTGACGAGGATACACGTCAGTACCTGTCACCAAACTGCCTGAGTCATAGTTCCTCACTTTATTTTTTGTTAAAAAATAAAATGTTATCATTAATCAGATACATATACATATTTAGAACAGTGTTCAGTTTACGTTTTTAAATTAAAATAGGAATACTTTAAATAGTATGATCTCATTTTTCATAAAATAAAAAATAACAAAAATATTTGTATGTTGAGATGTACATTTTACTTATATTCATGTAAAAGTGTCTAGAGATAGTAGTGCAGGGGGGAAGAGGGAGTATTTCAGTTTATTATATCTTCTCCCCCCAAATTTTAAGCATATGGATAATTCTTACTTCCGTTTTCATGTTTTAGTAAGTTTAGAAAATAATAAGTCGGAAATTCACCAAAGGATCCCATTAACCAAACACTGATTCATTAGCTAAAAAATAAGTAAGTACATACACAAATAGAAAATTAATTGCCCCAAAGTCTCTGCTTTCTTTCTTACTCTACTCTTAGAAATATAGATTTAGCTTTCTGTCAATTACAAGAAATATGACATTAAGCTTCCAGCTTTTATTAAACTTTTCCCAAATTCCATTGGTGCCTCCAAAACATAATCTCCTATTTGCACTTCAGTCTTTGTATATTGTTTTGCCACATCATGAATTGGCAAGTACCAGAATCAAAGGTAAACCAATCACACATGCAATCAAGGAAGTTGGCATAAATTTGCTTTTGGAACCTTCAAGCCATCATGCCCAAATAATTGAGAAAGCACTGTTCCAGTCTTTCCTTGGTTTGTGTACCACAACAATGAATGTACAGCACAACAGAGCTTAACCCTGCATACTTGCTCTGAACAAGGCCATAAAGAAAGAATACCCATAAAAGGAGGTCTATATAACTGAATTTCATGGGGGAACAATACATTCTTTTTTATGAGAAATTCTTGTACCTTGGAGCCCGATTGTAAGGCACTGCATTTCAACTCTTTCAATTCTTATTACTGGGGAAAAAATAAAAGATGAATTACTCTGTAAACTAATGAAACTCAAATGGCTAGCAGATTGAGCTCTGATACCTTTGCTCCATTTTTTGAAATATTTGCAATGCAAATAACTGTTCAAGATTCCTTTGGCTACACTAACATTTATGAGTGTTGTGCCAAATAAAATAGCTATTTATGTGTTTAAAGGAGAGCATTCCTTGTTCTGTATGTGCACACCTGGGCTCACTTCCCTTGAGAAGATACCTCAACAGCGCTAGTATAACAAGACAATAACAACAGAATAATAGAGATTTATAGTGATTGTCCAGAAGTCAACAGGGGATGGCTCACACAGTGAGAGTAACCATAACAAGTGTCAGTTTTTTCAAGCAGAAAACAAAAGCAGAGACGTTTGATGCAATCTAATGTTTGAGCCACAAAACCACACTGAATCTACAGGCTAATCATGGCATGCCCTTATTCCTAGGATGAAAACAAGAAGAAGAAAAATCATAAAATATTAAACTGTAAACCCTCGAACCTAAATTGCATACAAAACTCTCATTTTTTTATTGCAAAAGATGCTTCCTAAAGCCTACACAGTAATAAGGAAATCAGAACATTTTCACATTTAAAAGTCTGGACTTCCGGCTTTGAATTATCACAGGATTTAGCACATTCAAAATCATAGGTGTATGGTAACCATCAGATGGGGGTGAGTAACAGCTGCCCCCTTACCTATTTATTATTTTTGTAGCTATTTCTTTCCTAGTTGAGCACATTCCCCACTACTCCCTACTGTCCTTCATTGCCTGCTCCTTTACTAGTTTATAAACAGTCATTACTTGTCTGGCAACCCTTAGCACTTGAGTTTGCATTCCCAATACAAATAAGTATTTTTCTATCATCACTCCAGAGTCAGGCTTTTTATCATCAAGGACTTTACATCCCAGGAAAAGCTCTGAAATAGATGTTATGATGTGAAATAATTTGCAATGCAAATTACCTCAGGCTTAGAGATTTTAAAATGACTTATTCATGGAAATTAAGAAATGCCTTTGGAGGGAAACTAGAAAGATAAATCAGATTCACTCTTCATGAGAAGTAAATTTTCCAATATTTGAATGTGGATGACAATGCCACTGTGGCATAATTGAAAAATCCAGGGCCCAGTGCTAACTCTGGTTCTGCTTTGGATAGATCACTTCACTTATCTGGGTTTTAGTCCCCTCATCCCCAAAGTAACTGTGTCTGATAATAATAAGGGCCCCTTCCAACTCTTGCTTTCTGTATGAACCCCAAAATAAGAGGAAAGGAATCTCCTTTTTTTAATTCTTCCTGGCTCCAGAAAGCAAGTGTAGAAAGAGTGAATACATTTATATCTACCTTCTAGTAGTGAGAGGCCAAGGCAGGAGGATCTCTTGAGCCCAGGAATTTGAGACCAGCCTGGGCAACATAGCAAGACCCCATTTCTACAAAAAATTTTTAAAAATTAACCTGGTGAACCTGTAGTCCCAGCTGCTTGGGAGGCTGAGTTGGGAGGATAACCTCTTGAGCTCAGGAGTTCAAGGTTGCAGCGAGCTGTTACTGCATCACTGCACTGCAGCCTGGGTGACAGAGTGAGAGCGTATCTCTTGGAATAAAAAAAAAAAAGAGGGAGGAAGCTATATTTAATCAGGATTTCCCAATAAAATAAATAATTTCTCCTTTACGTTAATCATCTTGAGTCCTCATCATCTAGCACAAGACAACATGGAACAAGACATTTGAAGATCTGAAAGACTACTCCAAAGTGTCTAGAGTCGTAGGACATCTCTGATAAAGTACAGCTATTTCAACCATGATTTCTAACAACTATCATGTTAGCATGATTTCTAACAACTATCACTGTTCATTGACTTTCTACCAGCATTTTGGCCAAGAATTTCAAATGTATTGTCTTATTTAATTCTGGATACCATTTCATGAACACAGGAGCCATTTATTTCTAAGCATTTCCAAATGTTCCTCTCAAACGTCATTGTCAATACCGTATCATGCAGCCATATCACTGAAGCTCAGAAAAGGGAAAACATAAATCCAGGATGCAACCAAAAGCCTTCCCACTTCTTGGAACACCTAACCATGAAATCTTAGTGAATAGTTATGGATTCTAAGTGTTTATATTTGTCCATTCCATCACTATTTTATTTATTACAGTCTCTAGTCACTTTTCTTTCTTCCAATCTATACTCTTCTTATTGGACACACATACACACAACACAAAAAACTTGTAAATCCTAATATTTATAATTTGTTAAAAAATAATCTTTTTTCTCTTATTTCCAACTTGTCTCTCTATATTTACTTGAGAATCCATTATAGGATTACTTGGAATATAAAAGAAATCAGTAACAAAGAAATTATTACTTTAATTAACCTAAGGTGTCTTGATGAAATTACTTCAAAAAATGTGAAGCCTTCCTTTCATTAGTTATAGCAGAGTTGGCAAATTTATTTCTGTAAAGGGCCAGATAGTAAAATAAATATTTTGGGTTTTGCATAGTATATTGTCTCTGTTGTAACTACTCAATTTTGACATTATAGCACAAAAGCAGCCATAAACAGTATATAAATGAATGAATGTAGCCTTATTCCAATAAGATTTTATGTACAAAAATTTGAATTTCATGTAATTTCACATCATGAAATATTATTTTTTCAATTTTTTTCCCAACCACTTAAAAATGTAAAATCCATTCTAAACTTATTGGTTATAAAATCTGGCCATACAAGGGCTACAGTTGCCCTACAAGCCATAGTTCACCAACCCTAAAATATAAAATGAAGGTAAAAATACTTAGCATAAAGAGGAGTGTGCGTATCTGAATATTAACCTATGTAAACTGCTTTATGTAGTGCTTATAACATAACAGAGCCTCAATAAATAGCTATTATTTGTAATTTTCACTATAAATTTTTATTTTGTTTAAGCTATACTCATAATTTTTTTAAAAATTAATGGTAAATAATATGTATTAGGTTAGCATCCATAATTCTAATAAAATTAGAAAAATTAAATTTAGGATGTTTTATTATTGCTCATTATAATAAAGATTATGTTAGCAAGTGGCATTTTATAGTTCTAGGTTAGACAATCTGTCACCATAATTTTTGCATTAGCTCTGTGCAATTTGTTTTCTAAATATTTTCACTGTTCATAATATAACTTTCCCAAGTCATCATACATTGTCACCCTGAGAGGAAGAGAGCCTCTCAGTCTTATAGTTAAAATCTAAAAGGAGCACCACAATCCACAGCTATCCAAGTACCATATTTAAAAGAAAACTTACAGTAAGCCATGTGCCGTTATACCCTACCAATAATATGTATTACTGTAGTCAGCAATTCAGACCATTGAAGAATGTCTGCGAGGGTTGTGTATACCACAGGGAGCTGAGATGCAGTGTTAATGTTCTCAGTCTTTCACTTGCTAAACATAACCAGCTGTGATGGGTAGAATTTTCTCTATAAAGAATAATTTCCATCAAAGTCAATTTTATAATCATTAAAATGAAGAAATTCCATTGTTCTTAGACTTGTGAGAATATACCCAACTCTGTTGTTGGCAAACTTGTAGATGACACAAAGCTGGTGCATAGAGGAAATATATTAGATGACACAATCGAAATGATAAAATATACACGCTCTCATTTGGGACTTGTATTCGGGTTCTCCAGAGAAACAGAACCAACAGGATGTGCATATATAGAGAGAAAGAGATTTATTTTAAGGAATTGAGTCACAGCATAGTAGAGGCTTGGTAAATCCAAAATCTGCAGGATAGATCAGCAGTCTGGAGATCCAGGGAAAAGCTGACGTTGCAGTTCAACTCTGAAGGCCTTCTGCTTGCAGAATTCCTTCTTCCTCAGGGGAGGTCAGACTTTGTTCTATTTAGGCCTTCACCCCACATTATGGAGGGTAATCTGTTTTACTCAAAGTCTATAGATTTAAATGTTAATCTCATCCAAAAACACCTTCACCAAAATATCTAGAACAATGTTTGACCAAATATCTGGGCACTGTGATACAGTCAAGGTGACACACAAAAATTAACTATCAAAGGCCCAAGAAAAATTTTAAAGAAGTATAATTTGCAAGAGACGAAAAGGTTGCCCTGCTCTGCTCAAACCCGATCACACGTTTCCTGGAGTTGTTTTCAAGTTTTGACAAGATGATCTAAGCAGGACCTTGAGACACTGGATCATAATCAGGTCAGTATAGAGTAAAGCGGTTTCAATGATGAAGGGACTTGAAGTCATAAGACAGGGAAGATGATTAAGGGAAAGAGGAATATTTACTTTAAAAAAAAAGCAGAGTCTTAGAAGGGATAGGATAACTACCTCCAAGTAGTTAGAGAATGCTTATGTGGAATTGTCCTGCTAAATCTAAATATCCAAAGACAAAAGGTAAATCCAGTCCAGAGACTGGAGGCTACAAGGAGATTGCTTTCTGCCCAACATAAAGAAAAGTATTCAGCAGAGTCACTGAAAGATGGAACGGACTGCCTTAGGAAGTAGAATTTGCCTTGCCGCACATATACAAACTTGGAAGGAATGACCACTTGATGAAAATGTTCCAAGAGAGATTCAGCTATCATATTGATGATTTGACCAAAATACTTACATAGAATCATTCTAACTTTGACTTCCATGTTTTTGTATCTAAAAAGATCTTGAGGTGGCTCTTGTCCCTGCTAATAGTTTATGATCAAACTTGTGTTCTTCAGATAAATTTCCAACCTAGGAATAATATCTTTCTGGGATTTAGGAAAGTTAATTATTAATATAAGACTTGCTCAACTTGAAAAAGCGATAGGGATGAGAGAATTCTTCCTACGTCAAAATTTTCAATGAAAACATCACAATGAAATATGGCACAAAATTTTAATCTAGAGTCTTCCATTTCAAAAGGTATCCTCTGAATCCTGAATCTTCTAATTAAATTGTTTTTCTTCTACTATACCACCTGCCTCAAATTATTTTTAATGACTTTTTCCTTGAAGGTGTACACTTGGCTAGTGGCAGCTATTCTCAATAATGATGAAAGAATCTACATACTCTTTGCAGTGACAGGGTTTCCTGATTAATGTACTTTTTGCCTCTGGGAGTTGACTTTTAAAGGCACCTACGCATAGGTAGGGAAATAGACACAACTCTCTCTGAGAGGACTGATGTGGAGGAAGGCAACTGAATAGACAGTGTGCAGCCCACTTACAGTTCAGCCACCGAAAAGGCCTTCAAGCAGTCACCGTTCTTGAAGTGACAGAATAAAGGTTGAACTGGAGCCTTTGCACAGGGAAAGGCGAATTGTGCCTTAGTGGAACAAGATGCTGACATTCTAGAAACTTTGGAAAATTAGTTCCTATTTCTCCATTGGTAATGTTTGTATTAGCTTACTCGTGGAGAAAAAAATTTATGGCAAGATGCTAAATTTAAAATTGTGAGGAAGGGGCAGAAGTAGTAGATAATCCCTCTCTGCTATCTGTAAGATAACCCAAATTTGGCTAAACGTAGATGCCATTAAGTATAAAATCTCTGCCATTGCAAGTCCGGGATCTCTACTTCCTTCCCCCATTTGCAGCAGTGTTCTAGTGAATGCAGTGATTTTCAAGAGACAAAAACTGCTGGTTACATGGCCTGATATATGCAGCCTCGCCGCCCTGCCCCAGACAGCATCTTTGTGACCCTCATTATTTTTACCTAGAAAATATGTAAAACTTTTCTACATTTTATTACAATGGAATATTTGATTTATATGTCTGTCTTTCCTCACTAGACTGTCACTTTCTTCAAAGAAATAACCAGGCCCTGTTGATCTTGGACTTAGCTGAACATAATAGGTGTACAACATTATGATTTAGAATGAATAAAAAAATGTATAAACTCAAAAATATGAAAATATAAGATCTTAGATGGCAGAGACCATCTTATTTATCTTTTCATACATTATATTCATACATGGTGCCTTGAAACTGTTGGGGTTTTGCCTATTCTACTAACATTAAGAGAAATAGCCCCTGTGCCCAAAGAGCAAATACCTCTATAGGGCTCTTTCCTTTCCCAAATGAGAAATAAAAATATTTTGAAACTCTAGCCAAAAAAAAAAAAAAAAAAAAATGACATCTGTACGGTACAGAGAACTCTTTGGAAGAATGAGGAGAAAATTTATTAAATTAGAAAAGGACTTCTTTCCTCCTGGTGCTTGGAACCCATGCTCTGGCAAACAACACCTGAACCCTTGTCGAAACTTAGTGTTAAAGCACATGGTGTCCAAGCACTTGCTGAGAATCTCTGATTATCCTTAAGCCAAGGGACAGTGAAATCTGTAAATCTGCAGGTATAGATTTCATTCCACGTAGGACTAATGGTAAATACTTTCACTACTCTACTTCCTAAAACAATGTGATTAACTTTGATGGAAACAATGAATGTTCAACCCTGGAGCCAGGTCCGCTTTTCCATTCTTTCTATGACAATTGTTGAAACGAAGGAAAAGAAATAGCCCAGGAGCCTTTTAAGCGTCCTTATTTTTCTCTGTCACATCATTAAAGGTTCAATGAATCTCCAATTAAGTCTCCCTGGCTGCTGTCACCAATTTGATTGATAGATGTCCTTGGCTCACCCTCCACAGGACATGCCAGTACACCAAGCCCCCACCTGCCACCATCAATTATCGCTCTCTTGTCATCAGTGCCCTCACTTGTCAATTTATTTGCCGCAAATCCAGTGAAGCCCTCTAATCGGGGACAGAAAAGTAAAGCCATTCTTTACTTTTCACAGTGGGATAGGAAAAGGTCTTAGCAAACCACATAGTGTTTAATCTTAGAAGAAAGTTTGCTTTCGGCTTTTTCTTTTCTTTCTCCCGCCAGTCACCAAACTGGTCTATAGAACCTGGGTGTCATATGAAGTGACTCATGCACATATTCAGTTAACCAAAAGTAAGAGGGAAATGGGAGAATTTTTTAAAAATATGCTTGTAAATTACAGAAATGTAGACTTTTGACTCTTCGAGAATTCATACCGCATTTGCCTGGGGTGGGGGGAATCTTCTTTCAAAAACTGGTAACAAGAAGCAGCGATTAGAATCGATTAAAAAGGATGGAGCAGTTTTTTGGTTGTTGTTGGCAAACCTAGTAAACATGATAAATTTTACTTGTCTCCTGCCCCACCTGTTTAATGTTTAAATCTGAACTGATTGTGGTGCTTGATAACTGATTACCTGTCTGGGACACTGCAATCTTCCGTCTATCGACAGAAAAATATAGTTTCCCCTGGAGTGCCGATATCCATTCCTGCCTTTGACCATGAACCACTCTGCACAAACCCCAGGGAGGCTCAGGTGCATCTGACAGGATCGTTGATGGAGAGATTGATCCCATTTGTATGCCTGTTAGATAGTAACCTTTGACCTCTGTACCCAAAGTGACAACAAAAAAATGCCAACTCTTATTCATCTCATGTCCCAGGAAAGAGTATTTATTTCAGAAGGTTTCAGTTTTCTGTTTCTCTGTTTGATGGTTTTGTGTTGTTTTGCTTTGGTTTTTTCCTAATGGACAAAAGGAAAAGTGTAAGAGAGGTAAAAGAGAAAACATTCCATAGGATTAGAAAAGGTCTCATCTCATCACATGGAGGAGCATAGGAAGTCATTTTGCTGGTCTAAAGTATCTCCCAGGGATGACTGATGCTCTTCCTCATCCATCTATTTTGCCATTTTGGAAGTGCATTACTTACTATATCATTAAATATATATTCTGAAAAGATGAATTGTGTTTACTCAAGGTATGTAATGAG
This sequence comes from Lemur catta, assembly GCF_020740605.2. Lineage (NCBI taxonomy): Eukaryota > Metazoa > Chordata > Mammalia > Primates > Lemuridae > Lemur > Lemur catta. The sequence goes on from NC_059146.1 coordinate 12,285,501, forward strand.
CAGAGGGAGCAGGGAGATTATCTTTCTTCACCATTCTATTATATATTTAAAATTATCCCCTCTTGCTGTGATCAAGTCACAGGATATGAACAAGCATCTATAATGTCAGAATATTTGTGTTGTAGTGCTAAATGCCTATATGAGTGAGAATACATTGAACAGCATTTATAGGACTGTAATCTGCTGCTATCTGATGACTATTGTACTTTGCAGGGTCATTATATCAATTCTTCCAAGGTCAATCCTTCACCCCCAAACGTGACAGTGGTTAGTTAATGGATTCTAATCATTTTTTCTTTTGTTTTTAATTTACATTGTACCTGTAAATGATCAGGCTAACGGCTTCTTGCTGTTTTAAAATATTTTCTATCTTAATTGCTCTATTAAAGTGGTCTACTCTTAAGAAAAGGGATTCAGTAAATGGCAAAATTACCTGTAAATGCAACCAAATGTAACTATGCTTAAATATTTATTGCTGAATTTTGCATAGTAGCCAATATTCCAACCCTACTTGTTAAGTCATGAAATTAGGTCTAGAATAGATGATCACGAAGTTGTTGGGGCTTAGCAATTATGGGCCGGACTTATAAACTCATATTTCATTCCTCATATAGGCATTTCTGCCACAAGACAGGGCAAATGAACCACTGTTTCAGTCGAAGTCTAATCCAGGTAATTTGGCTACAAAGTCACCAATAGCAGCATTGCTCAGTTCATTCAACCTGAGATGTTCAGAAATGGAATAAAACTTCCATATCAGGACACATTTAGTTCACCCCCAGATATTCAAAGCAACTGATTTTCCAGTTCATATTTGAATAATTACAAGGGGTTCTCCTACTTTCCTTGGGGGAACTCTTTGACACTTGATTTGTTCTTAGATCTGAATGTTAATAGTAATGTTTTTCTTTGGTGATACAAATATCCTAAAGCACGTTACTCTTTCTCATTACATGCTATATATTAAAACTATTTGGATTTATTATCTGTCTCCAAAAGTCCTCTCTTTATTATACCACACAAAAAAATAAGTTATAAATATATTATAGCTCTTATTTATTGACATAAATGTAATGATTCCATTATGCATTTATTCTATCCCCTCTACCAACTTTCTAACCACACAGATGTTCTTACCATCTGTGATTCTTCCATATTTAATGTACAGTATCTTCTGTATAGAACAATTTTACTGCAGAAAAAACAAAGTTCTTTTTAAGAGTTAATAATCATTCAAGTGACTATCCTCAGGATTCTATGGGACCACTGTCAATTTTGCTCAGATACTTTTCTAGTTTAGACAGCAATTGCTGCAGTCCTTAAGCATCAATCATCTTATCATTCAAGGGCTCACTGCTTGTCCCTTAGTTGTTGCAAGGACATCCATTTCTGGTAACTGTACTTTCTACTTTTTTTTTTTAATCACAAGAGAAATCTTCAAGCCCTGTGTAAACAAGCAGTTCTGAGCCTGTATTTAAGCTACACTTTCCAAGAACTAGGAGTTTCTCAGAACAGTCCTCAAACTTAATGTGCATATACAAATCACCTAAACATCTTGTTAAACTGCAGATTCTAATTCAGTAAATTGAGGGTGGGACCCGAGATTCTACATTTCTAGAAAGCTACTAGACAGTATTAATGTTACTGGTCCATGGGCCACATTTTGAGATGCAACCTGTTATAACATGAACAGCAAACTTTTTCACTGTTTTGCAAGAGGACCAGTACTTCCTTACCTCATGGAATTGGCTTGTTTAATTTTCTAGACTGGCCTAATCAAAAATCGAACACTCAGACCTCAGATTTCCTTTTTAACTCTAAACAACAAATGTAAATACATTTTAATGAAGCAAACCAAATTGTAAATATCCTTAATTACTGCTGAATTTTGCAGAGTAGCCAATATTCCAACCCTACTTGTTAAATCATGAAATTAGGTCAAGGATGGATGATCATGAAGTTGTTTGGGCTTAGTGATTATGGGCCACTAAACTAAAAACTCTAACATACGAGTAGCACATTAGTTGCTAATTCTAAATTAAACATTAAGAAACAGTGCAAGTAGTGTATAGTTATTAAATCTCTATCTGTTAACAAATTAAGAAGTTTTATCTCTTTTTTTTCTGTTCTCCATAATACTCTTCTCAAATATCAGTGTGCATAAGAATCTCCTGAAGAGTTTGTTAAAAGTGCAAATTACAAAGCCACAATCCCCAACACTGGTTCAGTAGGACAGGGCAGAGCCTAAGAAGCTGGGTTTGCAGTAAGTCCCTCATATGACCCTTGCACAGGTGGTAAGCAGACCGTTCTTTAAAACACACTGCCATGTAATGATGAAACACTTTTGGACCATCTAAAAGACACTGTAATTTGCGTTGAAAACGGGCTATGTCATATTATTGACTTTTTCTTTTAAGATCTGGAATGGAAACATTGTCTATCCTAAGTAAATACCCACTCAGTTTTGGTGAATCTCTTTGTTAGCATGGATTTAAAAGTCATTAACCTTCATATTACTGTTGTGGATTGGAAAATGTAACGCTCTTTCTTAAAGACAGCAGGACTGCCTGAGGGTAGAAACAAATACCTCATTTGGCCTTGTAACCAAATCTTAAAATGGTTAGTCCACCTCAGATTTTACTCAGATGTTACAAAAGAAGCTCACAAGAGCCAATGAGCTGAAGGTATCAGAGAAGAACTTTCTAGAAGCCTGTTTTAATTAGAAAATGGCAGTTGAATTTTGTGCTAAAGGATAAACATCATTTCCATAATGACTCTTTTCAACTTGCAATATTTAAAAATTTGATTTCAGAGGAAAAAAGATATACATAAAAGAGAAACCATACAAAGAACATCTCAAACAATGCCAGGAAAAATACAGGACATTCCTCAGTTTGCTAGATGAGTCTGGGAATAGAACAAATAAAGCCAATGACTATCCACTGTGCGTGACAATCTAATAAGAGAGCAAAAGGAAATATACTTGGGAACTTAAATTCCGGGAAAAATCACAGAAAAAAAGCCAGGAAAGTGTTGTGAAAATAATTTACACTAATAATTCACATATTCACAGGTCACTGAACCTATTATTTTAAATATCTCAGATATAGTCAGAACACAGGGAGTAGAAAGAAGCCTCTGAGAAGTCAAAATACATGATGAAGTCCACTTGGTATAGTTTATATTTTCTATTTGAGAGGGAGGACCTTCCATCCTCACTCAAATCTTATTTACTCTTATTTTAGGGAGTAAAGCTTTCTATCAAGTTTTCTCTAACCTACAGATTAGCATTTTCCATGGAAAATATGGTAATATATAATAAATTAGCCTAATGTACCTCCTTTACAATCACAGATCAAGGACAGAAAGATGTTTAATTAATAAAGAGATATGCACAAATAGATATATACATGTATAGTTATGCGTATACATTATTAACCTGAGATACTGTATAACTTGCATTTTCTGAAAGGGTATTTATGAGAATTAAATGAGTTAGTTTTTTTTGAAGAGCTTGAAATAGTGCCTGGTTACTATTGTTATTGTTACTTTTCCCATTACATGATAATAAAGAGTTGAGCTATGATCAACACATGGCTGGGCTCACTTTCAAGTTCCATGCCTTAGATTATACCTGTTCTCCATTTTTTGATTGTGTAACTCTTATTCAGCCCTTATGCCTTGGCTTGTAAATCTTCCTGATCCCCCATGTAAAGTGCCCTCCTATAGGCTCCCATAGCGACCGGGCCTTTCCTATCATAACATATACTATGCTGAATTGTAAATGCCTGTTCATTGGTCTGCATTCCCCCTGAGACTGCTAGCTTCACAAGAGAAAGGACAGCATCTGTTGTGTCTCTATTGTTCCCTCATTGCCAAGCCTACTGCCTGTCCATAATAAACTCACAGTTTAATTTACCAAATAAATAAATGAGTGAATGAGCAAGTAAAAGAATGACAGTATGGTGAAAAGGTTAAGCATATAGTCTTTAGATTTATTGAACTCAAATCCTGGCTCTTTCATTTCCTAGCAGGATTAACTACACAATTTGTTGAGCCCAAAGCAAACGGAAAATGTGAGACCCTTGTTCAAAAATGATTAAGAATTTCAATGCAGTGACATTAAACCAAGCATGGGGCCCTTCTAAACATAGGACCCTCTACAGCTGCTTAATTGGAATGCCCATGAAGACAGCCCTGCTTCCTAGTTGTATAAATTTGAGCAAGTGGGTCTGTTTTCTTATGTGTAAAATGAGATTAAAATAGAATTGCTATAAGAATTAAATAAATATATATACAGTAGTCCCCCCTTGAGGAGATGCATTCTAAGATTCCCAATGGATACCTGAAACTGATGATATTACTGAACCCCAACTACCATACACAATTTTTTTTTCCTTCTTCACAATTTCACAGATAGAAGATTCATTCTTATCACAGATCTTAGCAATCTCAGCAAATGATTTTTTTTCTTCTCTTATTCAGTTCAGAACTTTCACCTTTTCACTTAAAGGAAGAATTTACAGCTTTCTTTGGCATATTTGAGTTGCATCACTACTCCTGAGCTTTTACCCTTAAGTAAAATAAGGGTTACTTGAACGCAAGCACTGTGACGCCATGACGGTGGATGTGATAACCAAGATGGCTACTAGGTGGCTAATGGACGTGGGGCTTACACAGCATAGATATGCTGGACAAAGAAATGATGCACGTCCCAGGAGGGACACAGTGGGACAGCCCAGTGTGATTTCATCATACTACTCAGAATGGCAGGCAATTTAAAACATATGAATTGTTTATTTCTGGGATTTTTTATTTAATATTTTCAGACCATGGGTGATCACAGGTAACTGAAACCGTGGAAACCAAAACTGTGGATATGGGGATGCTACCATAAAACCCTCGTAATGATGAAACCTACATAAGTACTCTTATTACAGACAGGACAAAATATCGATGTCAAAGGCAAATTTTGATTATTTCAAATTTTTCTACAGGTTTCCTAAAAGCTATAGGAGATTGTTCAGGCTGACCAATATGGATCAATGGTTCTCAACTGAAGGTGATTTTGCCTCCCAGGGGACATTTGACAATGTCCAGAGACCTTTATGGCTGTCACAGCTGGGGGGCGCTACTGACATCTGGCAGATAGAGACCAGGGATGCTGCTAAAATCCTACAGCCCCCACAGCAAAGAATTGCCAGGTCAAAAATGTCAATAGCACCAAAGTTGAGAAACCCTGATCTAGATTGATTTCTGAGCTTCCAAGGACAAATCGTTGAATTTTTCAGCCTCTCGGATTCCATAAAAGATGGCCAATAACACCTGAGCCTACCCACTTTGCAAGGATGTTGTAAAGATAAATTCAGGTGAAAAGAGCCCAGCTCACAGAGGGGAAAGGGTACTATTACAGCCTGAGGTGTTATTATCAAGCTGTGCTGACACTTTCACTCTCAGGAAGCCAAATGTTCTACTTGGAAATGATAATTTCCCTCCACTAAATGAGCATTTTACTTCCCAGAGGGAGTAATTTTATTCACCTTTTGCCATCATTGGGTTGGGCCCATTACAGCTGTTGTTCTTCCTTTATTTGAAATTTCGTAACACATAATAACAGCAGAACCTCTCCTGTGGGAACGTGCAGCCCTGCAGTAACAAGGCACACACGCATGCCTACGTGTAAACAATCTGCTAACCCAACCGGCCTGGGTATTTTAAGCACTGTCCTCACATCCAAATCTGTTTCAATGAGACTATTCAGTACAGAAGAAAAAATAACGTTCTTATGAATCATTGTTCACACCACCACTCTCCCAAATCCCAAAGGGAGATAACAGATAAATGATAAAGTGCAATCCTGATTTTCTATTTATAAAGTGAATGCTTTAGAGACTAACAGTCATGGCAAGAGATGGGGGGAGGTGGAGGAACAAGGAAAAGTTCAGACCGAAAAAAATTAAAGGAGAAAATCCTAGGAAACCACAAATGCACTCGGCCAATATTCTCAAATGCTTTGAATGTGTAATTAATCAATAGTTTGTGCATGAAGATTGCACTGCTTGCATGAAATCAGAATGGAACCACATTATAGCAATTAGAAGGAGGTAATGTGGGTGCGTGAGGCCCCAGATGTTCGGATCAATCGCTTACTAGAGAAATCTGTGTTCACAGAATAATCCCAGGACAGAAAGTACTAGCTGGGGAAAGATTTACCTAATATGAGTGTTGCGTCACGGTCTTGCTTTGTTCTGCCCCTTTGTCTGACAGCTGAGGAGCAGAGCTGCCAGGGACATGGTGTGCAGGGCGTAGAGAACTACAGAGCATGAATTCACTTACCACGTTCTATCACTGGGGAACTCATGGGTATGAGAACATCTTTTTATGGCTCTCTACAGACAGGCAATAGTAGTGATGACAGCAAGGGCTGTGGATGGTACTTGGTGCCCTGGGGTCAGGAAAAAAGCCTCAGCCTTCCACATGCCAGTGTTGGCACTGTCTCTGTGTGGCTGCTACCCCGACAGGCCACTGTGGGGCAATGGAAGTAGAAGGTCTACAAGGACCAAAACTTGGGGTCCAATATCCATCACTCTCTATTTGACCTAGTCACTGAAAATCTGAGTCCCGATTTCCTCCTCTGTAAAATGAGGCTAATATCTTTATATGATAGGACTATTGCAAAGATTTTTTAAAAGGGTTGGTGAATAGAAAAACTCATAACATTTAGCAAATAGTTGTCACTCAATGTATGCTTACTTATACATTTATAGGAAAACATTTTTCCCTACTTAGAATCACCAACCTTCCTATGAAATCTCCTTTAAAATTCCTTCCTTCCCCACAACTGTCCTTGACTGGCTATGCAGCATTCGCAAGTCTCTTCTATGTCACATTCCTTCACTCCTAGGTACTCAGTGGGAACCACTGCACCTCACTCCAGTTGGTCAAATATCTGTCTGTGAATGTCCTTCAATTCTGTCATTCACATGTGTTCTATCTACACCACAAGCGATCCTGGCTTTCCTTGCTTGTGACTGGCCTTTACCCATCTTGAAATTGTAAACAGAAGGATGTAAGTGAATGTTGTCAATTGGATAAACTGTCGCATGACTGGATAACTTGGCATGGGTTCCGGGGGAAAAAAAAAAAACTCAAGTGGTTCCTTCTCATCACAGGCTTCTTCGTGTGAACTGGTTATATCTAGAACCTGGGGCCATGTTGGACTAAAGTTAGAGTGGGGAGAGAAAGAAATTGGAGGGATTGAGCCAATTAAACCTCCCCTCCCCATCTAAATATAGGCATGTTTGTGTCCCTACGTACACATCCTTTTCTCTTCCTCTTGTTGTAAATTAGTGTATTAAAAATCCACATTGCCTTTTAGGTACATTACCCTGAACACTGATTCAATTATAGTAGATTTACTAATTTTGGTCCTTTATTTTTATGCACTCGATATGCAAAGTCACATAATCAAATATGCAACCCAAAATAATGGGAACACTTGTTATTTTGCCAAACAAGTAAGACTTACTGCTTCTGTCAAAGTGAGCTAAACTACCACAAAACCTAAACGGCTGAACACATGCTACTGTGTCCCTGATTTGTCCATGTGGCCTTTTTAACACCAGTCAGGACCAGCAAAGGAGCACTTTTTCATCCTCACTATCCTTTTATTTCATATCTTCAGCGATTAGGGTCACTTTTCCATTTGCTTCAGGGATAATACTTAAACATTCTGCCCAACAGTGATTACACCAACCACTCTCAGATGCTGACAACTGAATGTTGTTGCTTTTGCTAACTGCTTCTGTTCTGTTATTGGCCCAGGATCTTAAAAAACTACAAAATAAAAGCAAAAAAATGAACAATTTATCACTCTTACATATAGGCTCTCATCAGATGCTTTGTTGGAGTCTTACTTTGGAGCCTCCCTGTCTTCCTTCCCCTGTGTTGAGATGCAGAACTCAATAGAACTGCACCAAAAAAGCAGCTGCATAATTAACAGCAATTAACCCAGAGTGGGATTCAACAAAGGCAGCATAATACTCAATTTTGCCCTCTATTCCCGATGATTCAGGCACAATTCTAAATCTGTAATGCCAAGAGAGTCTAAAACAGGGAGTGCCATCAGAACTGACATAAGAGAACCATCATGGTGCAAACTTAGATTTGATTCCAGGCTTAGGCTGGTGGTTATTTCAAAAATGCTTCATTCATTGCTAATAAAAGCAATGCTTCAGCGACTTTCCTAGATCAGCTGTCTAATGCTAGGATCAAGAGTCAAAGATTACAGGGTTATAAAGAAGAGTTTGTTTGTTTGTTTTCATCTTTCCACCATGTCATGTTGATCATAAATGACCAAGTCAACTGTGACTAATGCTGGACAATCAACAATCAATGCCAGGCAGGTCCTGCTATCAGACAGCACTCAGAGTTCACCTGGCTCCCCAAGAGATAATGGCAGTCTTATGCTGCCCAGCTGCCCTGTCCTAGCTTCTACCTCTCACACTCACCACCAAAGGAGTTAGGGTGCTAGAAGAGCCCCCAGTCCAATCAGCACAGTCCAAGCCAGATGGCCAGATGGTAGGTGTTGCTGCAGGGGAAGCTAATGGACTCATGTGATAGTGAGATCATCCTCAGGCCTTTCAGGAGAGGAGACGCTACTATTGAATTAGCTTTGCAAAGGATCCTCTTTCAGCTTAATCAACATGTGCAGAAGGAGGAATTAGATTGTACAGTCTGCAAATGCAGCTAGTCACCTTCCATGCTCAGATATTGCTGCTTCTGATCGCTGCGGAGAATGGACTTTATCTGTACAGGCAGGTCAGGTCCGAGTACATGTTTACTAGCAATGATGATGGTTCATATCAAACTCGTAGCATGTTTGTTTTGAGAAAGGAAAACAGATCAAAACCCCCAAATTTAAAACATAAAATTGCCTCTGAAGTGCAGACTCAGATTAAACCACAGCAAGACAAATATTGTTTTTTCTTGGTTGACCTTGAAATCCTTAGTTGCTGAAATCTCTGGAATCTTGAAATTTGCTAAATCTGTTGAGTTGGCTCCTTTTCTAAGCAAAGAACATGTTCTTTTCAATGTCTGAAATTATTCAGCTCAGTTGGTTAGAACACAGTATTTAAAAAGTTCTTATGGAGCAACTGCCTTTGTTCTATTCCCTGGCCATGAATTTCACCTTATACCTACTCAGGGAAATTCCCATTCCTGGGAGTTTGGATGAAATAGTTCAAATCTGTGGTTACCTCTGGGAGGAAAAAAAAAAAAAAGCCAAGTAACTGCTCTGCCATGTGTATATGGGGTACATGGGCATCAACTTTTCACGTTGTATAGGATGGTGAATTTTACTATACTAAATGGAAAAGACCATATCCATTTGATGTCTCCAAAAGATTGATATTAAATTTTCTGCAGTGAATTCTGATTTTCAAGTACTTACAGTAAACACTTAATAAATATATGTTGAGTAGATGAGTGAAAGAACTTAGCAGCTCTGTTCAAAATCCTGAAGGAAAAATAGAGGAAGCACATTTTATTTAAATATATCTCTCATATAAATATAATAAAAGCAAATCCTATCAAATTAAATCCAGATATTTGAAACTACTTTAAGGGTACTTAGTCTCAAAGAGAAGTATAATAGTCTTCTCTACACCTGGATTTATTCCCTTATAAAGCAAGGCAATTAACTTTCACTATCAGAAATTTTTAATCTGAAGCAAAATCACATTCTTATTTCTTCTTTCCAGTAGCTCATTTCCACAAACCAAGCCTACGAAGCAGGAAAGCAGAATCTCCAGGTCACATGTGGTCCCATTCAGAGCCTCATCGCCAGCTCTGTTCTGCTTTTTTCTCTTACACCTTGGTTAAATGGTAAAATAAATGGAGGCAAATGAACATTAATTCTTAAGCACAGGTTAAAAAACTTAGAAAAATCACTGGAATGAGGATTTTAAAAATCCAAAATCCCAGAAAGCATGAGTTACATTAAATAACAGTGAACACCTTTTAATTAGATGGGAGGGACTTCATTCCAGTAAATCTGGGGTGCCTAAACTCATCCAAAACTATGCAGCATACAACTATAAATATTAGCACATTACAAAAAAGTAAAATATGTAAAGAGGTGACTCACAAAAAAATGCAAAATTAAGACTGAAATATAGCTCACATCTTAAATAGATAAAAAGTTGTTAACAAATGAAATTAAAATTAAGTGAAATTAACATCAAGTAAGAATTCTTTTTCTCAAATGAGAATTTCTTCTCAAAAGAAGACAAAATTCTTAGAAGCTTATTGCCTTTTAAAAAATCTAAAGCAGTACAAATTATAAGACAGGGGTTAGTTTAAATTATGCTATTGTTAGAACCAAATTGTTCACTTCAGGCTCTTATTTCAGAAAAGCATATGTGCTGCACCACTTGACTCTAATTTTACTTAACAGACATATTTCTGATACTTTATATCTATTCACTGCTTAGTCATATCTATTCATTATTTTTCATTGTAACTAACAGTATACAGAAGAGTTTAAGTGTAGCCTTGCACCGTTATTATCACCTTTGTTATTATAAGTATCATTAATTATCATTACCATCACAGAGCCAATATTTATTGAGCATTTTCTAAGTGCCAGGAACTATGCTTATAACATTCCTATAAATTAGGAATTATTATTGTAACTGACCCAAAGTCACAGAGCTTGCTAGTATCATTAAAATTTAATTCAAGTCCACCTTACTCCAAAGTTTATACTTTTCCTGATAAATAAAACATATAATATACGTTAGAACGCAAAAAGCCATCTTTGTAAAATCACTTATTTAGAGAAAAAACATATTCTTCTTATAAGATAGTAATATAATAACATCATTCAATGAGAATATACAAACAGTCCCCAACTTATGACAGTTCAACTTACGATTTTTCAATGTTACAATGGTGCGAAAGTGATATGTATTCAGTAGAAACCGTACTTTGAATACCCATATGACCATCCTGTTTTCCACTTTTAGTACAGTATTCAATAAATTACATGAAATATTAACATTTTTTATAAAATAGGCTTTGTGTTAGGTGATTTTGTCCAATTGTAGGCTAACATGAGTGTTCTGAGCATGTTTAAAGTAGGCAAGGCTAAGCTCTGCTTTTCAGATTAGGTATATTAAACACATTTTCAATTTATGATTTACATCTATGTTTTTTTCTTCTAAGAATTTTATAGTTTTAGTTCTAATATTTAAGTCTTTAATCCATTTTAAATTAATTTTGTACATTGTATAAGGGAGGGTCCAACTTTCTTCTTACGTATGTGAATAGCCAGTTGTCCCAGCACCATTTGTTTAAAAGAGAATGTCCTCCCATCGCATTGTTTAAACAGTCTTGTTGAAAATCAATTGACTTTAAATGTGAGGATTTATGTCTGGGTTCTAAAATCTATTCATTTATTTATGTATTTATTTATTTGGAGACAGGTTCTCATCCTGTTACCGAGGCTAGAGTGCAGTAGCATCATCATAGCTCACTGAAACCTCAAATTCCTGAGCTCAGCCTCCTGGTAGTTAACACCAGAGGCATGCACCACCACACCCAACGAAGGTTTTTACTTTTTGTAGAGATGGGGTCTCACCATGTTGCTCAAGCCGGTCTTGAACTCCTGGCCTCAAGCAATCCTTCCCCTTCAGCCTCCCAAATTGCTGGGATTACAAGGATAAGCCACAACTGGCCTTAAAATCTATTCCGCCAATCTGTATGTCTGTCCTTATGCTACTACCATACTGGGTTAATTACTGTTGCCCTGTAGTTTAAGATTTGAAATTGGGAAATGTATCCCAACTTTGTTCTTATTTTTAAAGATCATTTTGGCTATCCTGGGACCTTTCAGTTTCCAAATGAATTTTAAGATTAGCTTATCAGTTTATACAAAAAATGAAGTTGGAATTTTGATGGGGATTACATTGAATCTATAAATCAGTTTAGGAAATATTTTCATCTTAACATCATTCTTAATTTTTTTTTTTTTTTTTTTTTTGAGACAGAGTCTCGCTCTGTTGCCCAGGCTAGAGTGCAGTGGCATCAGCCTAGCTCACAGCAACCTCAAACTCCTGGGCTCAAGCGATCCTCCTGCCTCAGCCTCCTGAGTAGCTGGGACTACAGGCATGGGCCACCATGCCCGGCTATTTTTTTCTATATATTTTTAGTTGTCTAGCTAAGTTCTTTCTATTTTTTTAGTCGAGATGGGGTCTCACTCTTGCTCAGGCTGGTCTCGAACTCCTGAGCTCAAACGATCCTCCCGCCTCGGCCTCCCAGAGTGCTAAGATTACAGGCGTGAGCCACCGCACCCAGCCTATCATTAAGGCTCCCAATTTTTGAACATCAGGTGTCTTTCCATTTACTTAGATTTTCTTTAGTTTCTTTCAACAGTTTGTCATTTTCAGATTACAGATATTGAATTTCTTCTTTTAAATTTATTCTTAAATATTTAATTCTTTTTGATGCTATTGTAAATGAAATTTTTTATTAATTTCATTTTGGATTATTCATTGCTAGTGTAGAGAAATACATGGGTTTTTATATATTGATCTTGTATCATGTAACCTTGCTGAACTCATCTATTAGTTCTAAAAGTTTTTATATATATCTGTGTGATTATATCATCTGTTAATACAGGTACTTTTCCTTCTTCCTTTCCAATCTGGGTGCCTTTCGTTTTATTTTCTTGCCTAAAATTGTCCTGGCTGAAACCTCCAGTAGAGTTTTGAAGAGAAGTGGCAGGAACATACATCTTTGTCTTGTTCCTGATCTTAGAGAGAAAGCACTGAGTCCTTTACCATTCAGTATGACGCTCTCTGTGGGTTTTCATAGATGGCCTTTATCAGGTTGAGGAAGTTCCCTTATAGTCTTAGTTTGTTAAGTGTTCTTCTCATAAAATGGTGTTAAATTTTGTCAAAGGTTTTTTCCACATCTACTGAAATGATCATGTGAGTTTTTAATTTTTTTATCTAATGATATAGCATATTACATTCAGAGGTTAAACGAACTTTGCATTAATCTTGATGTGTAATTATTTTTATGTGTTCCCAGATTCAGTTGGCTAGAATTTTCTTGAGGATTTTTGCATTAATATGCATAAGAGATACTGGTCTATAGTTTTACTTTCTTGTGATGTCTTTGGTTTTCATATCAGAACAATTTATATTATTAATATAAAAATTTAGATGCCTTCCCATTAAGATAAAGAAAACACCATATGCCCACAACCACCATTACCAATTAGCACAATATTGGAGGGCTTGTCTAATTCCTTAACACATCAAAAGAGTATAAGAGTTTTAAGCATTGGAAGAGGAGAAATTAAACTTTCATTATTTGTACACACTAAAGTACATTACGAGGATGCTAAAGTGCATTAACATATAAACTATTAACACTAAAATGAATGCTTAGCAATATTGCAAGGTGCAAGTTTAATTTAGAAAATGAATGCTGTTCCTCTTTACCAGCAGTAACTAACTAGAAAAATCTTGTATAATCTGAGATACCATTCATAACAGTAGCAAAAACTATAAATACTCTTAAGATCTAAAAATCTATTAAAACTCTTAAAGCAGATAAAATTAGATTGCCTTTGTCAGCATTTTAAAAGCTTAAAGATTTGAAAAACTAGAGATATATACCATGATCAGGGATAGGATGACTTAACATTTACTAGGTCAATTATCTCAGATTAATCCACATATTCAATGTAATTTTGATCAATATTACAACCAGATCTTTTAAGGAACTTCAAATCTATTCTAAAATGTATATGGAAGGCTGAACATCGTTGAAAATAATTAAGTCAACTTAAAAAATCAAAAATACAGAGGAAAATCATTTTACTAAATATTAAGGCTTACTACAAAATCCATAATAAAAAATACATATGGTATTTATTCAAGAACAAATAAAACAAAAAATGGTACAAAATAATGTTTAGAAATCATCATAATTTTCACTTCTACATTTAAATCTTTAATTGAACTGAAAGGCTATATTTATAATGCTAGATTGGAATTTAGCTTTATTTTTCTACAGTTAGTAAGAAGCTTATCCCTACACCATGCATCAAACAATCTGTCCTTCTTTCTTGGCAACTGTGGCATATATCCTATTTCTATGTATACATGGAATGTCAACTTATAATCCATTTGTAAATTTAGGAAAAGATTCAAACATTTGCACAATAATAATAGCTTGCTGGGATTTGATAATTTTACCTCAAGGGTCCCATTTCTATAAAAACTTTATGAAAGCATTTAAGTGTGGATACCAATAGGATGACCCAAAAATTTCAAAGTAAAATGAAGTAAAATGATACCTGAAATTCCTGGAATAATACTGTCAAAAGAATATTTCCAATTCATTTATTTATTAATAAGTTTTTGTTAAAGAAAACTATATATTAAATCCCTTAGGGTGCGATATTTTTAAACAGTTCTTGAACTAAGTAAGAGTGAAAGAATTATCTTGTGTTGAATCATCTAAACCCCAACTCCACCACATCAGAAGTTCTGTTCTTGCATTCAGCAAACATTTATTGAGTATCTTCTGTGTGTTAGATGATGGAGACACAAAGTGGTCCTCCCTGAGTTCAGAGTCTATTTTGGAGACAATTGTGATTCAGAGTGGTAAGTACTATTAATAGTATAGCAGCAAAAACAAGATCTTTGAAAACACCAAGGGGAGCACCTTATTGTAGACTTGTAATAATGGTTAAACTGCACAAGGAAGAATAGTGAGTCTTGTGAAGAAGTTAAAAAAAGGTGTTCCAGTCAGAGGAAATTTTAACTGCAAAGGCATGGAAATGAGAGACAGCATGCAATATTCAGAGAGGAGAAAGTAGGTATGGCCTTAAAGTGAGTATGATATGTTCTACTTTATTATCATACAAGCATCCATTTTCCATTTAGAAGTTAGCATGGTTAGCAACAATGCTTTTCACTGCACATAGTGCAACTGTAGAACTGTTTAACTTGGTATGTGTGCTTCAGATCCCCGA
This sequence comes from Lemur catta, assembly GCF_020740605.2. Taxonomy (NCBI): domain Eukaryota; kingdom Metazoa; phylum Chordata; class Mammalia; order Primates; family Lemuridae; genus Lemur; species Lemur catta. The sequence continues at coordinate 12,300,553 of NC_059146.1, forward strand.
TTACCAAAGAACTAAAGAGATACTGAAGTCAGACCTGAGGCTGATGGAACACACACTAATTGCATCTGTCTTCATTGCCATACCTTTTATGCATTCCTAAATCATTTCTGGGAACAGTTTGAGAACCAGGAATTAAATAATAAAGCTCTAACTCAAGTGGATTTAGCTCTAAAACATACTGGAATCTCAGCAGCAAGATGGTAGATAAAGGAAAGGAAGCTATAAATGAATGGTGCCAACATAAAATAATAGATATTCACAGAGGACTGGATTTCAAAGGAGGTCCCATTTAGAGTGTCTGAATTAAATAGTGAATTTGAGTTCAATATCAGCAACGATCTAGAATACAGGGCATCCAATATAGCGGGTGAGAAACAACAGGAGATTTTCAAGAAATGGCAATACTCAGAGTTAGGCAGGTAATTCTTAAAGGTATCTTATTTAAGAGTCTGGAGACAGTGATAACAGGACCTAGTCTCCATGGAAAAGGGAGAAACGGTAGCAAGTGGTATCTATACAATGTCAGAGTCCTCACCTAGAGGAATGCAGTTTCAATGGGAGAATTGAAGACAAAATTAAGAAATCAACCCAGAAACCTAGTCACATGAATTGGGGAGATACAACAGAGTTTTCAAAAGCCTGACTCTCAGGGATCACAGGGACCCAGTACAAGCCTCTTACACTGTGAACACCAGGCTTAGGACAGCCTGACAAATAAGAGACCCTGCCTGTAGTGGGCCACGGGGTTCCTACAGTACTGACTGCCATCAGTGGTGAAGAGCTGACTTAGGAATTAGCATCACTAAGTCCACAGACCAACAATGTCAGACACTTCAAGGGCTAGGGAAGGCAGAATGGGACAATCAGGTAAAAACATATCAACTGTATTCCAGGGAAATATTCGGCTATCTAGATATTTATTCTACCTGAATAAACATATCACGTAAATTTGAAATATGCATTAGTTCAAGTCTTATGTTTCTAAATATTTATGGCAAAAGTTGACCCGCAGCTAAGTGGTGAACTGAACTTTCACTGTAGACCTAGATGGTTTGGCACAATGATAACATAACCACTGAACACATGCTGCATAATTGTGACTCTGCTGTACATACGTGTCACTTCTGAACAATCTGCACGTACTTCCCCCAAAGATGAAATACAGGCTACTGAGGAAGGAATAAAATGGACTTACCATCAACTCGTGGAAATTCATCTTCGATTATCTTAAAGTACCTTTGTGCTATAATATTTTTGGATATAAATTCTCAACAAAACTAAAGTTATTTGAATTGTTTTAAAAAGTAAATCTAGCACCCACCAAAGGTAATTCTCATGTAATCAGCATCAACTTTCTAGGGAGACATTCCCATTTAAAAATTCTGCTTCAAGCCCCATTTCCAACTATCCAGCAAGATACACACAATTTGAAAATGACAAAACTACCCATCAGAAAAACGCCTTTTGAATACTTGTCCCATAGGCTGCTGCTCACTGAGTTAGAAAAAAGAAGCCTGGGAGTGCAATTGCCTTGACTTCTAGAAAAGGGAATTCTGAGGCCTTTGAGCACGTACTAAGTTAGTTAGTTCGTTGAATATAAGTGAGTCTATTTCTCTTTATCTCATCTTTACAATAAAGAGACTTATTAAAATTATAAAAATAGGAATCATGGAAAATATTTGGGGAATGAGATAGGAAGAAAGACTACTATCTGCTTTCTTTTAAAAAGAGGTTTTGATGAGAACATAAATACAGATTTAGAGAACTATTAAAACTCCAGCTACAAAGGAAATGAAAAACTTGAATTGTCTGTATTCCTGTCATCTCCACAGCTATCCATTTCATAACAGCCTTATTGCAACTAGACATGGGGCGATGAATGCAGAAATGTCAGACAAAAAAGAATGTGTAAAGATAAAAGGCTATAGGGTGAAAAAAAAAACACACAACAAAGAAGTGACTACATGTTGCTTTTGTGATCATTTTGTTTCCAAAAGTTGCCCAGGCGATAGCTAAAAGCCAGAATTCCATAAAGATAGAAGCAATCCACAAAAGGACCCTGATGGTTCTGAAAAAAGATTATAATAAAGAAAAAGATGGATAAGTCTACTACCAAAATGTGTGTGTATGTGTTTCTCTCTCTCAAGTAAGGGTCTAAATTTACACACTGAGCACCTTTTATTTAAAGATCTCAAAGCACTTTACCCACACATAATTATTCTACCATTTCCTATTATCAGTTAAAGCCTGGAAAACTTGAGAGTCAACTTAGCAGGAGCCATCAAGTCCTATTATGCAGAAATAGAGTGTAAGTTACTGACTGGAGTGTCACAAGCATCAATAAGAGACCCATGGTTGCTCCCTTCTGTTTTAACCGCAATTTCCCAAAATCACTTATTGCAATCTGCCAGAGAAAAGGAAATTGTGTCTTAAAGTATCTTTTCTTCACTGAGGCATTAATAGTACAACCTAGATAGACATCATCTCTTCTTCTTCTATATACATTTTCATTGAACCAAACTGTATATAGAATTCCCTGTTAAAAAAAAAACAATCCTAGAAGTTATCATCGATTTGTTTGTAAGCTCCTTCCAAATTTCCATGGAGTCATGATGCAACTATCTAAATGGACTTTATTCTCTGACTGTTCTTCTCCTTATTATTAATACACATAAAAATAAAAATGAGAATATTCCATTATTTTCTCAGGTGGCACCATTGATCCACTTAAAATTTTTTTTTAGGAAAAATTCATTGCCTTGTGATAAGAATAAAGGGTATTTTCCAAGAGACTGAGTATCATTATTTGAACTAATGGTTCATCCGTGGAAGGGTGCATCTCTGCACCGTAGGAAGAGAAGTCTTTGGAGCATCTGGTGAACATATGGAACTGAGAAAGTGAGAAATGGAAAGGGGGATACAAAAAGGGAGGGAAAAAACAGGCTAGTGACAACAGTGTGTGGATTATGAACTGTCAGCCATTCCTCTAAGCTCATCCTACAAACTAACTTCACCAAAGTTAAACTGTCCACTCTAGGATACAAATCAAAGCACTTGCCACAGGTCCCCTCATCTGGACTTAACCCTCAAGGCACCAGAACCAGAACAAATGTAGGGAATAGTGGGGTCACTGGGGAGAAATGAAATGGAATTAAAAATGAAAGTAAGCTGTGATTTCTCCCTTATACTGATAGCAAAAGTAAGTACAACTATGAATCTTATTTAATTAATGGCAATAAGTAGATGAATAAAAATAGAATGCATTCATTCCAACCAAGGAGCCAGAAAATAAATAAAATTTGAAAAAAGAAAATTTTATCTTTGATCAAAAATGACAAAACAAAGAAAGTAAGCATGGTAAGTATAAATGCAAAATAAAGTATTAATAAAAAGTCCTGACTTACATTAACCACAATAAATAAATTGACTTAAACTTACCATTAGACATAGACTCTAAAAATGAATTTTTCCCAAATAAATCAACAATATATTATGCTAGAAACACCAAAAAAAGCAAAAAAAAAAAAGTTGCAAAAAAAGATGGAAACAAAGGGATTGAAAATATATGTCAAGCAACATATACCAGATATGATATATTTCAAAGTAAAAAATTCCATAAAGAATAAAGATAAGAATCTTATACTGCAAAAAATTGCATACTAAATAAAGGCAATAATAAAGACCAGAAATCAATGACATAGAAAAAGGATTAAGAGAAAGAATTAACAAAATGAAAACTCTTTTTAAAAGACAACTAATATAGGCAATTCATGAGTAAGATTTATCAAGAAAAAGAAAAAATTGCATGAACAAGCAAAATTCAGAATAAAAGAGGAAAAATCACTGCTTACATAGCAGAGATTTTTTTTAATTATAAATGAATCTTTTGATTGCCAAAATTGGCCAGTAAGAAATAGAATACTTGCCAGGTGTGGTGGCTCACACCTGTAATCCTAGCACTCTGAGAGGCCGAGGCGGGTAGATTGCTCCAGGTCAGGAGTTCGAGACCAGCCTGAGCAAAAATGAGATCCCGTCTCTACTAAAAATAGAAAGACATTATCTGGCCAACTAAAAATATATAGAAAAAATTAGCCAGGCATAGTGGCGCATGCCTGTAGTCCCAGCTACTCGGGAGGCTGAGGCAGTAGGATCGCTTGAGCCCAGGAGTTTGAGGTTGCTGTGAGCTAGGCTGACGCCACAGCACTCACTCTAGCCTGGGCAACAGAGCGAGACTCTGTCTCAAAAAAAAAAAAGAAATAGAATACTGGAATAGATCAATAACCATTAGAAATAATAGGATCACAGATGAAAACTTCTCTCCAAAAGAAGTCATCACCCAGAGTTTTTTCAGATAGTTTACCAACCATCCAAAGAGCACATAATAACCTCCAGCTTCTGTGGTTCTTTTTGGACTTGTGCAATGTGGCAGTCCTAATTGTTAAATTTTAAATTTAATATGGACAGCTTGAGCAAGAGCGAGACCCTGTCTCTACAAAAAAAAAAAAAAAAAAATTACAAAAACTAGGTGTGCGTGGTGGTGCATACCTGTAGTCCCAGCTACTCAGAAGGCTGAGGCAGGAGGATTACTGGAGCCTAGGAGTTTGAGGTTTCAGTGAGCTACGATGACACCACTGCACTCTAGCCAGGGTGACAGAGTGAGACCCTATGTCAAAAAACACACAAAATTTAATATGGAATAATAAAATTTTAAAAATATGGCCGGGCGCAGTGGCTCACGCCTGTAATCCTAGCCCTCTGGGAGGCCGAGGCGGGTGGATCGCTCGAGGTCAGGAGTTCGAGACCAGCCTGAGCGAGACCCCGTCTCTACTAAAAATAGAAATAAAAACTATCTGGACAACTAAAAATATATATAGAAAAAATTAGCCGGGCATGGTGGCACATGCCTGTAGTCCCAGCTACTCGGGAGGCTGAGGCAGTAGGATCGCTTAAGCCCAGGAGTTTGAGGTTGCTGTGAGTGAGGCTGATGCCACGGCACTCACTCTAGCCCGGGCAACAAAGTGACACTCTGTCTCAAAAAAAAAATAAAAAATAAAAATAAAAATAAATAAATAAATAAAAATAACTATGAGAATTCTGAAAGAGGAGAGTAAATAATGAAGATTAATTCACCCAGATATTAAGATATTTTATATGGCTACAGTAATTAAGTCCATGTTCTAACAATAATAAAGGAAGCCAGATATAGAAACAGATCCATATATATATAACATATATACTTTACACAAATGTTACTTGTAATATAGTAACTTAGACAACAAGAAAAATTGAAAAGGATTATGGGTTTAGTATTAGTGAAGTCATTTTAGGGTATGATTTGGTAGACTCTAATGAAACTCAGTATACGTATACTCTATTCCCTATTCCTCTCTTGACTTTAAACTCCCAGAGAAACTTTCACACATGAATACAAAGAAAGAGGTACAAATATGTTCACTGTAGCATTGTTTGTAAAACCAAAGAATTAAAAAAGCATCTTTAAATATCCATCTAGGTAAAAAGATAAATATTAGGTATAACTGAATGCTACAATTATGTATATCAACGTGGGTAGATCTTAGAAAAAGTTTTCTGAAAGAAAAATCAAAAGTAGAATGATCAGCACATCAAAATGCCACAGTATAAATGCTTTAAGTAAATATAAAACGTGTGTATGTTACATATTACAAGCATAAAATATATATTCTATATAATTTTTCATTTTATGATATGTATGGTTATAAAAAGACATAGAAGGTGGATATACATAGAAAGTAGATGTGAATAGAAAACGATATTGATAAGATTTTTATAATTTTAAAGAAAAAATAAAGTCTATTACATTCATGAATGCTTGTTTGAGTGATATTTTGGCACTGAAAATCAATTAAGGAGCTAGATTCACATTGGAGTGATACACCACAGGACAGTGGAAAACAAGTGGAAGAAACTAACAAGCAGTGAATGTCAGTATACTTAAGTCTTTCATCAACCTCCCATACGTAGGGAATAAACAGAAATATTGATCGAAGCTCTGGATTTCCATAGACCACAGAATTGGAGAATTCCAATCATCACTGTCTTCTAGATAATCCAGGCTGTAGCAACTCAAGTGACATCTGACTTAGATTTATAACAATCATATCCTTATAAAAGACAAAAAAAATTAAAGATTTATAACATGTATTCTTTTATTGACGGCAAAAACCATGTCTTAATTTAGTTAGTCTCATCAATTCACAATGTGTCTTATGCATAAGATACTGTGCTAGAATCTGCCTTGGCTTAGATAGGAAGGGAAGAAAAGATGCCTTTTAATCATATTTGTACAATATCCGAAACAGCGTCACACATGCAAAGGACTCAGGCTCAGGGAGTTTAAATGACTTGCCCAATATCACACAGTTAATAAATGGACTGAAAATGAGAAGCTAAGATACCAAAAGTGCTGAGCCATTTAGACAAATACTAAGGATAGGATCAGAATAATAAACTCACAGCAATATTCTACTTAAACAACAACAACAAAAAAAAAATAAGCAATATTAAATGCAGAAATGGACGTACTTGAATGATGTGAAAAGTATGGGAATATGATGTTGTATGGAGACAAAAGGTAGAAGTAGGCCACTGTAAAAGTAAAGAAAGGCTATACATCATGGAAGTAACATGTTGCCTACACTAGATGACTTTTTTTTTTTTTTTTTTACCTCTAATGCAAATGGTTTCACCTCACTGGGATGCCTCTGTCATACTGAACCTATTGTCACTTGGCAGTCTTCTAGGACAGGGACTGGACTGGCAGGGTCTTATCTAAAAATCAGACACCACCACTGCTTTTGTATCCTAATCCACAGCTTTGAGGTCACTGTGGTGACTTCATGTGGGCAGTAATAATTACATAATCAGTATTAGTAATACAGAAGCCCCCCTTATCTGCTGGGGATACATTCTAAGACCTATCCTGAAACAGTGGATAGTACCAAACCCTATGTGTACTATGTTTTTTCCTATACATACCTCTGATAAAGTTTCATTTATAAATTAGGCACAGAAGAGATTAACTATAAGTTATAATAAAATAGCACAATTGTGACAACATACTGGCATCACTGCTCTTGTACTTCTGGGCCATTAGTCAGCAAAATAAATATTTAAACGTAAGAACTGCAACACCAACAGTTGTTCTGATAACCAGAGGCTACTAAATGACCAACAAGGTGGGAGTGTATACAACGTGAATTCTCTGGACAAAGAGATGATTCACAGCCCAAGCAGGACAGAATGTGACAGTGTGAGATTTCATCACACTACTCAAAACAGAGCATAACTAAAAACTTACGAATTGTTTCTGGAATTTTCCATGTAATATTTTTGGACCAGGGTTGACTGCAGATAACTGAAACCATGAAAAGGAGAAGCCGCAGATAAGGGGGGACTGCTGTAATTGCTCAGTTAATCATCTAATTGTTAAATGACACAAAATTGGAATGAATCTAGTAACATATGACATTGCTTTTCAACTTTCCACAAGGAATTTGGAAACTAGATTTATTGGTAAATAGGTGAGCACCACTTGAGAATGAACAGTAGATTCAGCTTTCAGTATGGGCAGCCTCTGGGGCAGCATTTCCAGCCTTTGAATAGAAAATAGAAAATTTTATTCTCATTGTCTGCCCTGCCCAGGGCCTGAGAAGAAAGGTGAAGATTATTGTTCTTCTAGAAAGAGACATGAATATAACCACAGGCCAGCAACATCATTAGCCACCCATTCAATACTCCAGTAATGATTGATGTGGATAGGGCAGCTTTAGTCTCCTGGGATTTTCCAGAGTGGCTCATGACAGTAACAGCATTATTGCGGTCAGCCGTAAGTCATCAATGTTGCTGCACTTCCCTTAGAAAACTCTATTCCCATGGCCTTAAGGGTTTGCACAGTGCCTTGTATATTTAACATTGGTTTTCTCACAATCTCTGAAAGGATTTGTATTAATATTAGAATAAAAATTTTAAATTTTTGAACTGCCTTATCCATAAAAGGAAGTGATTCAACGAGATGTTCTTAAAATATTTTATTATTCTAAGTCAGTATTTTGTCATATTTACTTGAAAGGGATGTTTATTTGCTGCCTTTCCTATATTTGACTTATCTCAGTACTCTATGGCCCAAATTAAAAAGGAAAGGTGTTTTTTTTTCTGAAGAATCTATTTAGTACATATAGAGTCTATTAGAATAGAATGAGCATAAGGTACTTTCTTTAGGTGAAATAATTTTTTAATAAAAGGTATAAAACAAGAAACAAATAAATCCTCTACAATTTCAGAGGTGAGAACTGTGGTAATTTGTGAGCAGTAAATATTTTTTCTTTTTTTTGCGTTAACATGACACAAAAGTGATAGGAAAACCAATGGCTTCAAAGATAGTAATTCTGAGGTTGTTTGGTCTGAGGTACAATAAAAAAAAAAAAAACATGATAGGTTGGTGGGGCCACTAGATTTGTTACTTAACTAAATGGAGGGGATTCTGTAAGAAATAGGGACACTTAGTTCAAGATGAAAAAAAGAAAAAATGTGTTTACTTTCTCCCCCTCCAAAAATTTCATTGGAATGACAGAAAATGCATAAAAATTTAATCCATATGGTTTTAGAAAACAGATTATGCAAACAAAAATTATGAGGACTTTCTGGAACAGAGTGAGACAGAGCATCTGGCTTGAGATAGACGGAGAAACAAGAGCACAGAAAGCTGCTGGCCAAAGACACAGAAAAGATCTAAAGACCCTGAGAGCCATACTTTCCAACAGAATTATGGAGAAACTTCACACAGAGTCAACAAGTACAGAAGGTGGAAGGAAATTGTGGGTAATTAATAATTGTGCCAGTGGAAATTCTGAACTAGTAATCCCATTTCTTCTGTATGGAAGATGGCTGGAGATCTGAACTGCAGCTTAGCCTTCAAGAAAGGCACGAAACAAAGTCTATGAATAACTAAAGTGGATAGAGGGGCAGTTATTTCCTAATATAAATGTGCATTAGCATACATACACCAACTTTAACATATATATTCATACACTTATAAAAGAGGAGTTCATAATTCTGCTTTTTAAAATGGGATCATATTATGTAAAATTTTCTGAAGCACTGAATAAAAAGTAATTCTAAACCTATAAGATTGCCTGCTGTGTGCCAAATCTCAGAACATATGATAGAATTTTTAAAGAATACGACACATTGCTGTGGTTAATTTGTATGAGATGAAGGACTATTACTCTAATCATAACATCAATCTAGCAAGACTCATTGGTTGATTTTCAAAAGAAGCTGTTTAATTAATTGTAATATGCAATTTAATTAAGAAAAATTAAAACCATAGGTTTAACCCAATAAGAAACCTTGAGATTACTAGATCTCAAGGTTACCAGTGAACATTATACAGATAATTTTAAGTGTGTTCAGATCAAGACTGAAATCATGAGTTAGAAAGACAACTGGGTCACTATAATAGCATAATTGCCGACAGTTGACCCTTTCATTGTGATGGTTCAAGAAGAATTTAGTTTGAAAATAGATGGCTAAATTCATGATGTATCATTTAGTTTTCATTTAGCTGCAAGTAAGAGAAGACCCAGCTAACAATTAGCATTTTATTATCTCATTTAACTAGAAGTATACAAGTAGCTCCAATTAGACAGTTCAAGGGCTAATAAAGAAGCTCAATGACTGTAAGTCATAATTTTTTGATATAAATTTAATACAAATGTGTGATGACTCTATAACATAACAGTAACTTAAGGGATCATCAAATAAATAAATACCTTCAATACATAACTATGGGCTACATTAACTTAGCTATTAAACATAACGTACTCCTCTATCTACTGATTAGCAATTTATATGGTTTTGTAATTTTGAATAAAATATACATCCTAATTTTTGGAATTTTAAAATGTAAAAAACTTTGACCTATAAAGAAAGAAAGAAAAACAAAAATGAATAATTACAGTACATTATAGCTTAGTTCCAAATAACAACATTATCAGATATTCAAAGACCCAGAAAGTTCACCATTTATGTTACCTCCTAAAAAAATTTACTCCTGGACATACTCCAGCAAAACAAAAACTCAATCTAAGAGACAAATGTGGGATCCAAAAAATAGTGAAATTACCTAATATATTAGTCTGGTGGCTGCCGTAACAAAATACCATAGACCGGGTGACTTAAACAACAGAAACTGATTTTCTCACAGTCTGGAAGCTAGAAATCTGAGATTAGAGTGCCATTATGTTCAGTTTCTGATGAGGGCTCTCTTTCTGGTTTGTAAATGGCCACCATCTCACTGTGTGCTCTTCACAATCTTTGTGTGTGTTTGAAAAGAGAGAGAGAGAGATCTGGTGTCTCTTCTTATAAGGATACCAAGCCTTTCAGATTAGGGACCCCCTTATGACCCCACTTAATCTTAATTACCTCCTAAAGACTCTATCTCCAAATACAGTCATATTTCAGGTTAGGGCCTCAACATATGAATTTGGGAAGGACACAATTCAGTCCATAGCACCTATAGTATTCAATTTAAAAATAAAAAAACAATCTCTACATAAAAGCTGTGCTATCAGTTAACAAAAAAGCATTGATTCAAATTAAAATACGAAATTTGATAAAATTGTGAAAAAAGTCTTCAAATTATAGTCATATTACTATGCAAGTCACATGAGTAAGAATATATAAGTTAAATTATAACATGCTTTTAATGAGAAGGCATTCCTCTTATCAATAAGAAAAAATGAAAAACTAAAAAGAAATAAAAATAAAAAATAACAGTATGTTTTTGAGCAACTGGTTAGAACATAAGAGAAATACTTATTGAAATAATAAAAAACCAAAACATTTAGTCATGTAATTCAGACAGACAAATAAGACTAACTAGTACTCTGAATTCAAAGTTCCCTATGTGTTTTCTAGAAGTCATTTGTCATTTACATACATTTTTCTTACAGTTCCACCTTTTTTCTCTTAGAGATCAATCCTTAAGGTAAGCTTGAATTTTAAACTTGTTTTTTTTTTTTTTTTGTTAATAAAAAGTAGTATGAAACCAAAGATGGTACTGTAAAAGTTTTAATATCTGGAAAGTTTACTCTAAGAAATTTGAAGCTCCAAAGTCACAATAACAACCACAACAATAAAACATTATCCAAACTCTTTTAATTTTTTCTTAATCTTTTATTTTAACTTTGGAGAAATCATCTTATCAATGAATAATATGTGTTTTTAAAATTAACTAAAGTTTAGTATTCCCATTTTAGTATATTTTTTCCTCGTGTCAAATTCAAGCAAAGTTAACCTTAACATATTTATTTTAAAATGTCGAATGTCATCATTCTTTAGAAGGCAGGAATATCATTGATTTAAACTTTATTCTTTATCTTTTTCAGTATTTTCCAAATTTCCCACCATAAACACATTCCTCTTAAAATAAGAGCAGAATAATGAATGTTATTTTTAATTAAAAGAACAATTAAATGTCAAAGAAATAAAATGTCAAAGAAATATTAATATTTAAGATGATGAAAGATGAAATGGCTGAGGGGGACTACGATCTGGTTGTGGATCTATATTATCTCTAGAACTAGAGTCAAGAAAGAGAAATAAAAACAAGAAAGAGATCACTAGACTAAATGTTTTCTACTGTTGGAAAGGGATGTATAGGTGAGAATCCAAACTCAAAAACGAGTGAATATTAGTCATTTTGGTAAGTAACATGTATTTGCCCTGGATGCTGTAAATATTTTAGAAGATATCGGGACACCCTTCCTCTTATCAACTTTGTCATCTTTGGTTTCCCTTAGCATTTCTTCAAAACAGTTTGAATTATTTATAGCAAAAAGCATTAGTGAAGAGAGTGTCCAAAGTCAGTCCCTGACATTTAGCCTAATTATATAATAATAATAACTGACATTTGCTGAGCACTAACTATACGAAAGGGACAATTCTAAGCTCTTTATATTAACTTTGCTTATTTAATCCTTCCAACCCTCTCTTGAGGTAGGTATAACTATCCTCACCTTACAAATGAGAAAAATAAGCAATAAAGAGTTTAAATCCTTTGTTTGCTCCAGGTCGCTTAGAGCAAATAGAAACTCAGTTCTAATCCAGACAGTATGACTCCTGAGGCCAGCTCTAAGCTGCTACACTAAGCTGTCCCTAACAGGACAACAAGGGATGATTGATACTTGCTCCAAGATGAATCAAGAACTATATGAGGTAACAGGGAGGTTCAGTTTTCAATTTCCAACTTGGTTTATAAAAAAAGACATAGAGCTTCTCTGTGTAACTAAACTTGCTAGCAAGAAAATGAAATTAGTCAACCCTGGAAAAACATTTCACAATTTACAAAGCATTATTACATGTTAGAGCTCATTTAACAGGCCTTAAAATCTTGGAGGATCAGCAGTATCATTATTTTATAGCTGCGGAATATGAACATCAGAGAACAGAGATGACCTGCCTGTTTATAAGACAGTCAGAACAAAACCATATTTTCTAACCTGGATCTTATGCTCTTTCCATCACTATTCTCACAATCAATGGCTAATTGAAAAAAAATGTAGCAACTCTTTAAAGTCTATCTTCCTTTGAGAAATGTCAAGAAGAAATGGGGAATTCATTTTATTGGTTGTTGTGATCTATTTTCCCCTTCATCCTTGCACTTCACTCCAGTTCCCACCACCCCTACCCACAACCCCAACCCAGATCCTGACCCCAGGCACCTGCTCTACTGTGTTCAAATGTCTGTCCTTAAATTGTCTTTATAAATGCATTTTTATGCCATGCATTAATTTACATAAACAGCACTATGCCAGGACTCTTATTCTGTTCCTTATCTTTGCTTTATCAATACCATGTCTGAGACATGTAGGTTCATCTAGTTCACTGTTCCTAATTGTTGTGTAATGTTCCTTACTACGCAGCCACCACAATTTCCTTACTCACTTTCTTAAGAGTCAGAAATCTATTCTGCCTTCATCCTTCTACTACCACAAATGATGCCCTGACAAAAGCCCCAAAACATATTTCCTTAGTGATCTTGTGAAAAAAGTTCCTGGCAATATCCATGGGGGCAAAGGTTCATATTTTTATTTTCACTAAGGACTGGCAGTCTGCTTCCTAGAAAAATAAATTGTACCATTTATTCTCACTAACAGAGCATAAAAGTTATAGTTTCTCCACATCCTCTCCAACCTTGGTAGTAAGCTCCTTTCTAACTATGATCAATCTAATATATGCAAAATTGTATCTCAGTGTTAAGTTCCGTTCCATTTCTTAAATTACCATGTACCTGATATGCTCATTAGCAAATCAGGTTTCCCTTGATCTAAATTACCAATTCCTATCATTTGCCTATCTTTCCTTTTTATTTCCAATCTTCTTATTGGTTTTTAAAGAATTCACTTTGTATTCTAGAAATTGATCCTTTCTTGACTTTGCAAAATGCAAATATTATCTTCCACATAGTTATCTAACACCTTATTTTATCTATGACATCCTTTATTCAGCAAAAATCTTTTATTTTAATGTAACCAAATCTGTTCATTTATCATCTTAGAATTTATACTTTGGGAATCTCATTTAAAAGTCCTTCTCCTCCCCTATATTACAAAATATTCACTAATTTTTCTTTTATTAGTGGCATTTAATCTTTCACAGTAAGGCCTTTAATGCATCAAGTCTACTATGGATTGTTAAACAGGGATCATCTTTATCTTTCTCCATGTAGGAAGTCAGATTTTTCCTCTACCATACACTAAACTGTCCCTTCCCCTTGTTTTGTGGTCCATTTTTATTATACATCGTATTTCTAGAATACAACAGATTTTTACATGAAGGTCTCATAATGGTAAAAGATTTTCACCAAAACATTAGTGGTGGTTATTAAATCATATATAAAAGAAAATGAATAGTCTATGTTTCCCTTTCATTGTTTGGGACCCAATCTTGAATTAAGTTACAAGAACTACATTTTATCATGTGGTGTTCAATTTAGTACCTACCCTGCCTCATTTTCAAATTCACACACCTTTTGAAACCTTCAAACTTTTTCTTCATTGTAAGAGATTCCCTTTAGAAAACAGTACTACCATCCTAAAACTTCCTAAAACTCTACACATTTCTGGCAGAGCGGCAACTAACCTGCTATACCTAAGCAAAACATTGGTCTTCCTGAGCTAGCTTGTGAGACTCTTTTTATCAAGAAGAGCTGCATAAAGTGACAGAAAAAAATATTATGCAGTATGCATAACAACAAATGGGTAATCAAATCTCATGCTTCAAGAAATAAAGTAATTACTGCAGGATTTAGGAACCAGAGCCTACCTCCTTCAAAAACAGCATTGTCCAAATCACTGGAAGCTTTATGTATAAATGTGTGTGCATTTAAGTTTGTGTGTCTGTGTGCGTGAGAGAGACAAATCATGTATATTAATAGAGACCTTGGAGTCAGACACAATATGCTTCTTCCTCCTAAACTTCTGGTATCAGTCAGTAGACGAAATCAGAGCCTAGGATGCACAGAGTTATATTCTATTTGGGAATAATAAATCCAAGATTTTCACTGTTCATCCTGCCTCTTTGCTCACTAGAGAATAATCTCCCTTAAGGCTGTGCCCAGGTCAAAAATCCCAACCAACATGCATAAAGGAAATTGCTTCTAGAATTCCTACACTTAATTTTCCCTCTTGTGGTTTGGGTGCACTTGACAGATTGGGAGCAAATCTAACATTTTATACCATAGTATTACTTCATATGATACTAGAAAAAACAGACAATACACTTTTGCCAGGATTTTTCCCATAATGCAAACCTACTTTAGTTAACACTAATTCAGCTACATGCAAGAACTATTTAAATGACAAAATGGAATTATTATTTTTAATGAAATTATTATTCTGAGTTCTAATTCTAACACTGTCAATGCCTTTCCCTATCAGAGCTTGAGCTAGTAATAACCCACTCAGAAGCAGAGATGAAGATCCTTGACCTAATTTCAAAAAGTGTAGTCAAAATCATAAATTTATGTAATAAAAGGTTATAGGACAGCATAAAACTCAATGATTTATTTTGTTTTGCTTTAGAATTATATCATATGTAATCAGTGGATGTTAATGCATATTTTTCCCACTAAACTATAAACTCATTGAAGGCCAGGACTATGCCTTATTCACCCTGACATCCTCAGTGCCTGATGTGTTAAAGACAATCAATGAATTAAACTGTTAGTGATTTCAACTATTAATATTGATCAGATGCTCAGATAAGCAGTTTGATGTTTTACTGATATTAAAAATATAGTGACTGTAAGTTAATTATTACTTAATAAAGACAGTTTGTCCAAGAGATAGAGTCCATACAAAAGGGAATTAATTTTTAAACTGGGAATCATACAATTATACTAATCACTTTGGATTTCTCCAATTACAGTTGAATGTTGAATGTCTAACCCAAAAGAACATAAAAGATAGTTAAGAGTAAAATTATAATAAGTGTGTTTTCTTCAATAGATGGTCTTGTTTTCCTAGCAATTCATTTTTAAGGCAGTTATCAGGATTTGCACAGAAATTGGGAGGTGATTACTCAATAAGAAAATAATATGCAATCCTGGACAGAACTTACAGCACCCAGAAACGCTTCTCCAGGATTTAAATCTATTTTCTACCATCACCAATGTGCTGCTAGGTTTTTTTCAACTGCTATCAAAGTGCCAGACATATTAAGGAAAATGTGAATATATATTTGCAGGTCAGGGGAGATGGAAGGAACAGAGAATATGGTAAGGTCAATTTTAGAAATAAATTAATCAGGAAGGATTGCAGTATAATATGTAGTAAAAAAAGAAATCCCTCCTTACTGCACTGAAGACAATTTCATAGATAGGAATCAGGCTTATCCAATAGCTAGCATGCCCTCTCTTGCTCTCTTCTCTTGATCGAAAGATAGATAGATATCCTGGTAGAAATCCATATGTGTGTGTGTGTGTGTGTGTGTATACACACATATATATATATTTATTTACACAGAGAGAGAGAAAGAGAGATACCACATATACCATATATATACCAATGAGAGAGATATCCTTGCAAATCTCTTTTTTTTTTCTTTTTTTTTAAGATAGAGTCTTGCTCTGTCACCCTGGATAGAGGGGCACTGGCATCATCATAGCTCACTACAACTTCAAACTACTGGGCTCAAGCAATTCCTCTGCCTCAACCTCCCAAGTAGCTGGGACTACAGGTCTGGGCCAAGGTGCTGGGTTAATATTTCTATTTTTAGTAGATGAGGTCTTGCTTTTGCTCGGGCTGGTCTCAAACTCGTGACCTCAAACGATCCTCCCACCTTGGCCCCCCAGAGTGCTAACATTATAGGCATGAGCCACTGCACACAGCCCTTGCAAATCTTTTCTTATTCTTGGTACCTAACCTGTAAGGTCAGCCAAGGTTAGGACAGTAGAATCCATGTGGAAAAACACAATATTGATTTGCCCATCTCAGCTGCCAGGCATTAAAAAAAAATGTCAAAAGCTGCAATCAAATGGATAGAACATATTGATTGTTTTGGAAGTAGTCTTCACAAATTCCCTCCAAAAAAGAAAATAATTGGCATATGTAAGCAGGTTGACAAAAGTTTATTAAAGACATAAGTTTAAGTTGGCAAAGTTTTTAATCTGTTAGCAGTGTGTCCTCCCTTTACCTGGATTCCTAAAATAACATACTGTTTGCCAAACAAAGAAAGTCTGAAGTTAAGGGCATACCTAAGTAAGACAAAGGAGGTTCTCATACCCCAAACGATGACTGCTCTCTACCCTCTCCTACATTCTCTCAGAAAATTCCATCTAGAAAGGGTTTTCCCAGTCTGAGACTTTTTTTATCATTTCAGTGAGATCAAAATTTCTCATTCATATCCTGAATTGATTTTCTGATTTCTTTGTTTTCAGATTTTTCTTACATCTCATTGAGCTTTAGAATCAATATTTAGAATTCTTTATCTGGCACTATGAGGAATTCTTTTTGATTGGGATACCTTGCTCAACAATTGCTGTGGTCCTTTGGTGGTGCCATATTTCCTTGCTTTTCATGTTTCTTGTGTCCTTCTGTTGATATCTGTGTATCTGATGTAGCAGCTGCTTGCTCTGATTTTTTCAAATTGCTTTCAAAACACAGAATTTTTTTTCTGAAGATGTATATATGTTTTTGGTTGAGTAGAACATTTTGGCTTTGATTTTGGGTGCCTGCAGTGGTACAATTTTTGTAGGATTTATTAGGCAGTACATACAGTCAGTGGTATCTGTGATTTGATTTTCTTGGTGGCTTAGGGAACAGCTATTAAACGCGGTGATAAAATTTTGCTGGAGACTTGAATGCCAGCCAAACCGGTGTTTTGGCCCCAGTGGTGGAAGCAGTGGTATGAGTATGGCTGATTTTAGGCCCCCGAGAAGCTTGCACTGGCAGCTTTGTTAGTGTTTCCTCAAGGGAGGGCAAGTTTTGGGCCTTCAGGTGGCTTTCTCAGAAGCTAGTAGTTGGAACAGAGGGCCAGGTGTGAGGTGTTAGGTAGGTTCTCAAGACCCCAGGCTCAGGCTTTTGTATATTCAGACTTCATCAGATAAATAATTTTCTTTCTCTAGATGCCAGATTTTTAATCCCTAGTCAAATAAAGAGCAAGAAATATGATTATTACTACACACTGCATACAAATACTTACAGGTAAATGCTGAATATGAGGCTTTAAAATAGCTCTTACCATGTAAAAATAGATGGAATATAAACTTAATGGCTTTGATCTCCTTCAAAATTTTCTGGTTGAAACTTTTAGAAAAAAATCCTCTTTAAGATGACTATGTTAAGACATGGATTATTCAGCTCACATCTTAATCTCTTTATTCTAGGAACTTGAAGCCATCTGTCACCCAGAAATGAAAGAAACCTTACATAAAATAGACATTTAATAAATATTTACAGAGAATTGAGTCATTAACAGCACACAGAATTTTCTTACACTGGTGAAAACATACTGACTAAAGTAAAGCATTTACAACGTACAAATGTATAGATTTATTAAAGTTTTCATACTCATGACTTACATGGGTATAAAAACCACATTTTTCTTATAAAAGACCAAAATGTACCTGACTCAAAAACTTTGTACAGGTTTCTGATGGGATAGGAAGTATAGCAAACATTATTTAGATCCTTAGGATATTCATTTCAGTGATTTGTGAAACTGCAGGGAGAAATTGGACAGTCCCTGAGAGCTTGGGATACATGGTCTCTGCAACTATGGGAAATTATAAAGTTGGAGGCCAGGGCAAGGAAAAGCAAAATAAAAAAGGAAATTCAAGAGTTAGACAAACTGCCCAGGAAAGCAGTATTAGTTTAAATGAAAAATTTTAGAACTTTAAAGTTTTAGAAGATTAAGAGCTAGATATAGAATGTCTTCTAATGTACCAAAAAATATGTCAACTTATGAAATCTACAATTAACCAAGTCAGTTATTGAAATGTCATCTCTGTGCTTCAAAGGGACAGAGGGACTTTTGTCTAAGAACACCAAATTATTCTTTATGGATAAAGCATTTGTCCAGCTAATCCACTAAAAAGCAAGGCTGTTTCACCTAGAAAAAGACAGTAAATGGCTAATGACAGAAAATGTAAACTAACTAAAACAAAGCATAAATTGGAATTCACACATTCCCAAACCAAATACACATTTTTCTCTGCTCCCCTTCCCTGCATAAAAATAAAAAGATAAGGATCTTTAAGAAAGGTACCCTAGGAGGCACGCTTGGTGTGAGCAGTCTGAAAGCTATTGGTTGTCAATGTCATTTCAGTCATTCCGCCAATATATGCTCTCGCTACCTCACACTGATTGGAAGGGTTTTCTAATTTTAGTCGCTAGTTAGTCTGCTCACTCAAGCATCCTGCCTCCATACGTGAATTCTTCCTTATTACAAGGTCACTTTCACCACACATCTCTGCCTTCTATTTGGATGTGAAATATCCAGGTGTTCTGGATTATTAAAACATACACACAGTTTACCCTGCTTCAGAAAGATTATATTCATTTTTCATGGGGTTTTACATCTCATAATAAGGTACTTGTGTGATGATCCATTTTCATTTTTAATTAGGATGTCCTCTGAATTCTCTTTTTACTCCTACAGACAAGAAAAAAAATTAATCAAGAAATATCTTTTTAAGCTCCAAAACAATTAAAATGCAATTCTTACAGGGATGTTATCAGATTAAGACGATCTGGAATTAGTTGTTTGGTGTTATCTTTATCAAAGGCAAACTCTCACTCTAAATGTAAAACATGTCTGATAAGGCTTATGACATAAAGTTAAAGTAGTGTTTTCAAGAAAGAAAATGGATCTCTGAATTGGCTATGGGTATCTAGTATCAACTTAACAGGGTGTCTACTATCAACGAGTGATTATGATAAGTGCTGTCTTGGAAGGGAGCAAATCCTAACAAGTAATTGGATTTGCTAAATCCAGACTTGCTTTGGCTTTGGTTCTGGCACCTGCAACAAAAAAGGACAGCTGTTCTGGACACCCACCAAGTAAATACTATTAAGCTCATTAACACAAATCTTTTGGCTATGATCAAATGAAGTACCAGTTTAATCCTTTATATGTCTTCTGTCAAGGGACTTACGTGGTCCTGCCCTACTACTTAGAGAGGTTGTGGGGTGGGATTTGGCAGGCCAACAAAATCTGTTTCCTCTTAAACAGCTATAAGTATTATTTATGATCCAAGTGAAATAGCATGGTAATTATAATGATAATAATACCTTGAATGGATCAACACCTCAACCCTAAGGAGCTCAGAGGGCTCTGCTGATATTTATCTAATTAATACTCATCACATGCTTAGAAAGGAGGCATGTGTCATTATCCCTAGTTTACAAATGAGGACAACAGGGCAAAAGTGACTAGCCCGGGATCACTAAGTAAGCTACTCTGGAGAAAATAATATAGCCAAGACTTCTCATCTCTCAATGCAATGCTGTCATTAAAATAGCAATTGTAGCCATTTTAACATTTCTGGTTTAAAAAAAAAAAAACTACATACGTAACTGTGAAATATTACTATTTGGTAATTGCATGGCATTGCTCAGGGAGCATTAGCCAAACAAGATAATGACCTATGCGAATGTATTATATCCTCAGATGACCTTTAAATCCCTTTTTATCCACATATGTTGACTACAGTTTTGGACCAAGTTCTGACAGAATTAAAAGGAAGAAATGGTGCAATAATTAAGGAAGCCTTTTAAGTACTACTCCAAATCAACGTATGGACCACAAATAAACCTGTACATTTTATAACCTGTTTCCTGTTTATTGTTGAAGCCTCAGGATTTTAACTCTTTAAAACTACTTGGAATAAAATAATTATTTTTTTCCATATTACTAAAACATTATCATAAATAAAACAATCTGGCAGATGTGGTCTGATCCTTAGATTTTTAAAAGTCTCACCTTAAGGAAAAAGGACCACATGGATGTAGCTCAGAAAATCAGATTCAGAATG
Organism: Lemur catta; assembly: GCF_020740605.2. Taxonomy (NCBI): domain Eukaryota; kingdom Metazoa; phylum Chordata; class Mammalia; order Primates; family Lemuridae; genus Lemur; species Lemur catta. The sequence goes on from NC_059146.1 coordinate 12,321,131, forward strand.
TACCGGGGCCTCCATTCTATGAATCAACCTTTCCTTGTCCTTATAGGGCCAAGTGAACATTTAGTAAAGAACCATCAGAGCTAATCAACTGAACCATTCACCACGAAACTGACAGCCTTTGAAATAATTGAGATTTGACCAATTGCAAACTACAAGAAGCCTATGCATATTTTTCTGGAACTGTATGCTTGTTCTTTCTTTTTGCAGCCATAAGGATATTTCACCTTTTCCTTTTTGCAGCAATGGGGATATTTTTACCTTTTTGCAGCCAGTACATCTCTATAACAATACCATAAAATAAGCAAAAAGTGGGCTGAAGTTCAGAAATAGGATTTTGTTCATAGTCCAAAAGCCAGACAGACAAGACTTTAACTTTGTATGGGGCTCCAGAAAAAGAGACTGTAAAGGAAAGATGGAATGATAAGAAAATAGACATATTTTTTCAACAGAAAATACAATATCTAGCAAAGGGACAGTAGCCAATTCATGTTTTAAAAGAATATTTTCAGTTTTGGTACTCAGAACTCCTGGGTTCCCTGGACTGTGCACTCTGGGTATATTTCAATCATACAATAAGAGCCTCTGTATGATAATTATCAGTTAAATATTGATCATTCTTGTATGCCAACACCATGTAAATATATATCAGTTCTTATGCTCAAGGTATTGTGTTAGGCATTTATTTTCAAGCTCCTGAGTTAAGTTTCACAACAAACTTGTTCTTTTTATAAGTGAACATTCAACAAATATTGGTTGAATAAATGAATAAGGGAGATAGATGCTATCTTCATTTTACAGACAAGGAAACAGGTTCATAATAATAAAGTGATTTGCCTGATGCCATGCCAATACTAACTGGCCAAGCCAGAATTCAAATTATAAAACTCTTACAAGTGAATCTCTTCCTGTTATACAAGTATCTCCCCAGATAGACAACTCATTCTTAAAAACGCCTTTATTTAAGGTAATTTTGGGGACTACTTGGGGTGCTACCTGAGTGTCACTTCTGAGCCCCTAATAATTTTAATTGAAAGATAAGTGATATACAATCTCAAAAAGATATAACTAAATCCAAGAAAAGGAGTTCAAGTTAATAACCTAATGTGTGCTTACTTTCTTCCTTCTCAAGTAGAGGTTTTATTCTAATGAATGTGGCCTTAGGAAAGCAAAGATGATTTCATTTATCCCCAAACTCTACCTCCATGGCCATTAGAACACCACTGAAGCCCCTCATGCCGTCTCCTCTCGCTAACATCTGGAAAATGTAACTTAGGATTTTCCATTCCTAAATGAAATGTCTCAGGAATGGAAAATCAAACACTATATGTTCTCACTAATAAGTGGGAGGTAAATGATGGGTACACACAGACAGAAAGAGATATAAAGGTCATTGGAAACTAAGAAGCAGGGGGGGTGAGAGGGAGGGTGAACAATAAAAACTTACCTGTTGGGTAAAATGAACAATATTCTGGTGACAGGCACACCAAGAGCCCTGACTTGAGCATTATACAAGGTATCCATGTAACAAAAACATTTTTACCCCCTTAATATATTGAAATAAAATAAATAAATAATTTTTAAAAGTCACTAGAGTAAATGTATAAAAAAGAACCACACATATAGAAAGGAGAGGCTGGGTGTGGTGGCTCACACCTGTAATCCTCACACTCTGGGAGGCTGAGGCAGGTGGATCGTTTGAGCTCAGGAGTTCGAGACCAGCCTGAGCAAGAGTGAGACCCAGTCTCTACTAAAAATAGAAATAAATTAGCTGGACAACTAAAAAAATATATAGAAAAAATTAGCCAGGCATGGTGGTGCATGCCTGTAGTCCCAGCTACTCGGGAGGCTGAGGCAGAAGGATTGCTTGAGTCCAGGAGTTTGAGGTTGCTGTGAGCTAGGCTAACGCCACAGCACTCTAGCCCAGGCAACAGAGTGTGACTCTGTCTCAAAAAACAACGAGAAAGAAGACCTGAGAAAGTGAATAAGAAATGTTTATGTTTTGTTTTATTTGTTTTAAACCACCATCAGTGGAAAGCTTTTTCCAGAAATGGTCTTTGAAAACCAAAGGCAAAAATATTTGAATGGCAGACAATGGGAGTTACATATCTAAACTCAACATAGGACATTGAAGATTTGGTGTGCATGCTTATTTTACCAACATTCATACATAAATAATTTCAAATGCAAACTTCAAAACATTTTGCATTTTACTAATGAAATACTTTAAAGTATATGAATTTCACAAACACAATGAATTTTATTTTTTTTTATTTTTTTTTTTTTTTTTTTGAGACAGAGTCTCACTTTGTTGCCCGGGCTAGAGTGAGTGCCGTGGCATCAGCCTAGCTCACAGCAACCTCAGACTCCTGGGCTTAAGCGATCCTACTGCCTCAGCCTCCCGAGTAGCTGGGACTACAGGCATGAGCCACCATGCCCGGCTAATTTTTTTGTATATATATTTTTAGTTGGCCAGATAATTTCTTTCTATTTTTAGTAGAGACGGGGTCTCACTCTTGCTCAGGCTGGTCTCGAACTCCTGACCTCGAGCGATCCACCCGCCTCGGCCTCCCAGAGCTAGAATTACAGGCGTGAGCCACCGCGCCCGGCCACAATGAATTTTAAAAGATCACTTAAATGCAGATTTTAATGAGAAATATGATGATTTCCTTTTACATAGTTTTAGAACCACTATAGAGAACTCCACTACATATCGTTGGTATAATTCACACAGAAATATTAAAAACTGAACAAATCCTGTATTCAGTCACTCATTATTTACATATCATGTTTATGCTCCAAAACTACTGATCTATCTTGAGGGTTTTTTGGTAAAATTCAAAACTAACATGATAGGATTTTGTATGATTTTAAAAATCTTCATGAACTAATTTTACAGCCCTGGAACACGGTCAGCTCTCCACAGTAGGGTCTTCATGTTCACAAGTGGACCCTTCAGTTATAAGAGGCTTCAGTTTTAATAGTCTCCTGAGTGCTGACAATGGACCCAACAGAAATATCAGAACCAAATCATTACAAGTTTCTTTAATTAACATTGATATGGATTTTGGTCCTGTGCATTTTTTAGATGTTATATAAACAGGATCCTTACTAACAAAAATATATTTACCTATTCAACTTAGTTTAGTTAGCTTCTTTATGAAAGGTCCTCACTGCTCCACCTAAGAGGAATGCGCAGGTGAGTCACTGCAGATTAGGGTCCTAACGCACCATCTCTCACCTCACCCATAATAAGCTCTCCATTACACATACTCCTTCTCCTCATTTCTTCATGAGGATGCAAAACTCATCTAAACATGACATATAAAGTCTCAATTCTCCTTCCTCCTGTGAATATCCTGTCTCCTCTTTTCTTCTTCACTTACGCCTATTGCCTTTTAGGTAGCACCTTGTAGAAATTAGACTTCTCTGGTTCCAAATCTGCCTCAATCCCACACCCCTCGCTTTGTTCACATACAAATCTTATTTTAGCACTTTTTGTTTTGGCCTTCCGTTCATTAAGTATTTATGGAGAGCCCACCGTGTGGCCAGCACTGTTTTAGAAACACGAGAGACAGCTGTGAACAACGGAGAGTCCCAGCTCTCACAGGACTTCCACTTTAGTGGGGAACAGAGAGTAAAAGGAAACAATAGAATACATAACATATGTTCAGAAAATTGGTACTAAAAATAAAGCAGGATATGGACATAGAGAATAAAGGTGAGACAAGGAAGACTCTTAAATACAGTGGTCAAGAAAGACCTATGAGAGAGAACAGAGGCTGTCTAAATCAGCTCAGATTGTCCTAACAACATACCATAGACTGGGTGATTTAAACAACAGAAATTTATTTTCTCACCATTCTGGAGGCTGGAAGTCCAAGATCAGGTTGCCAGGAAGATCTGTTTCTGGTGGTTTCTTTCCTGGCTTGCAGACAGCTGCCTTCTGCGTTCTCAGATGATCAGGAGAGAGACAGAGAGAAAACATTCTGGTGTTTCTTCTTATAAAGACACTAATCCCATCATGAGGGCCCCACTCTTACAACCTCATCTAAATCTAATTATCTCCCAAAACCACCTTCTCCAAATACCACAACATTGTAGGTTAGGGCTTCAACATATAAATTTCAGGGGAGACACAATTCATTCTCTATAGCATAGACCTGCATGATGTCCATGAGTGAAGATCTGGCAAAGGAGACATTCCAAGTGGAGTGCCCATGTAACGAGGGAAGAATCAGCTTGTAAGGTTCCAGGAACAGATGACCAGCATAACTAAAACAGAATGAGCAAGTGGGAGAGTGGCAGAAACAAGGAGAGACAGACAGGGGTCAGGGCATACCAGACTTCACAGAAGCAGTCAAGAATTTAGAGATTATTCAGAATATAACGTAAAGACATAGGACGGTTTTGAAAAAGAAAATTATTTGATCTAATTTATATTTAAAAGAAAATCACTTCACCTGCTATGTGAGAGCAAACGTGAAAGCATCTTTATTTGGAGGCTCTAGGAAAAGTCTCAGTGGGAGGTGAAAACCCTAGTTTAAGAGTAATGCAAATGGTGAGAGGTGGTGAGACTCAGTATGTATTTGGAAGGTAGAGCCAACAGGACGTGATAGATTAGTTGAAAGTAAAAAGAAAAAAGAGAGAGAGAAGAATGAAAGCTTACTCCTAAGTTTTGGCTTCAGCAACTACATAAATGTTGGTACCACTTGCTGAGATTAATTAGACAGGGAGAAGAGAAGTGATGAGACAAAAATTTAGAGTTCAATTTAACATATAAAGTTTGAACTGTCTATTTGACATCCAGGTAAATGCTCAACGTTCACAAGGCCAATGGAAAGGGGCAGGCTGAACATACAATGTGGAAGTCATCAGCAGAGACACAGTATTTAAAGCTATGAAACTGAATGAGATCACCTGGGAGAGAGTCTAGGAAAAGAAGAAGCCAACAGTGCCTGCAGCACTGCACATTTAGAGACTGGTGACAGGAGGAAGAATCACCAGAGAGATTGAGGAAAGGCTAGCAGAGCTGTAGAGAGAAAACGCAGGTGAGTATGGTTCTATGTATTCAATTGAAGAACATGTTCTACCGTGTTATACTCTGCTGAGAGCTTAAGCAGGAAGACGAAAGTAAATGGATCACTGGACAGGACCTGATGGAGGCCAGTGGCCATTTTTAGTGGACTTTTAGTGAAGTGATGTTGACAAAAGACTAATTGGAATAGGTTAAAGAAAGAATTGGAGATAAGCAAGTGGAGAAAGCCAGTAGACATGATTCTTTCAAATAGTTCTGCTCTTAATCAGATCAGAGAAATGCGGCAGCAGCTGAAGAACAATGGGTCAAGGGAGGATTTCTGAAGATGAAAGATAATAGCTAGTTTGTGTGCTGATGTACTGACGAAGGCACAAATAACTGCAATCACAAAGACCTTGAGTAGGCAAGAGCGGCTGGAATCCTGTGCCCAAGCAGAGGGTTTGGCCACATGCTACAGCAGAGAGAATTCACTGAATCCAATGGGAGTAAATTCAAGGTATGGGTTCACATGCAGGTTTTGAAAATTCACTGGGGGAAGATGGAGTAGTTCTCTTCTGAGTGAAAGGGGAGGAGATGGAATTTGAGGTTTGAAGAGGGAGCAAGTGTGAGGTAATTATCACAGAAAATGAGAAACTAAAATTATATCATTTGATTTTATGATATAATAAAAGTGAGTTTCTCTTGGAACTTAATTCCCATTTGCAACACTGTTTGTATAGATAATTATTTCAAATAATGCCATGTATAATAAAGCCCACATTTCCAGGAAATATATCCCTAATGTTATTCAAATAAGTGGAGTATTCCCTTCTTACAAAACTAATACTCCACTAATGAAATTTTGCTAACTAAATCTATCAGGTTGCTCATTACCTTCGATTTAGGAAAATATTATTATATCTAACACTCTATTTTTATTAAGGAACTAAAACTAAAACCCATTAACCATATTTAGAGTCTATTTTGGATGAAGAAAGTTCAAATTTTTCAAGGAAGAAGCAATTCTTTCAAAGTTGACAATAAAAGATATCAATAAGTGAAAAACAGCCATTGTCACTGCATTTTTCTGGAACCCACATTCAACTCAAATGTTAAGGAACAACAATAGCCTGGGCAGATTTCCATGAAAGTTTTAAGAAAAGAATCAGATATACACATGAAGAGTTCAGGTTCTGTTTAGAGCTTCTACTTCTTTTTCATTATAATAATAGAGCTTTCTCAATAAATACAGAACAAAATAAACTTTGAATATTTTATAAATATAGGTAGATGTTCTGTGAAGAATATATATTAGAATCTCATTTATTTAGAACCTATCTTCCTATCTTATGCATAGCTCTGGTTTGAGTCACTATATATATATATTAATTACTGTTTTGTCCTCTTCCTATAATCACCATGGAATTATTTAAACGGAGAAATGTCTAGTGAACTCTCTAGATGACACGCATACTTAGAATGTGCAAAATCAACATTAACCCTCACATTCAATTAGGACTCTTAAGGGTAAACAGTTGCTGCTGCTTAGTTTCCCTGGGTAGACTGGGATTATCCTACAGGAACTTTGCTGGGGAGTGCAGTAGATATTACTACCTGGAGGGGAAGGAAAGGAAGCAGGACTGGGCAGAGGGAGAGAATGGGCTGCAGCACATTCTTAACAAAGTTGTCGGTTGAAACCACAGAGCTCTGGAGCTAGGATGGTTTTTCAGAGATGTCCCCAGCTGGGGAAAGGGAGTGAGATCTTTACACCCCAATAAACACCAGACATTGGATATAAGCTGCCCCTGGGAAGGGCACATGATTTGCACAAGGCAGCTCTCTTCAGCTGAAGACCACTCCCAGCTGTGATCTATCAGGCAGCAGCTAGAGGAAAAGTCTTTCAGTCCTGAAGGGGCAGTACCGTGCAGCACATGGTTCACCACAAACATAAAGACCGTCTTAGCCCTGTTGTAAAACTGAGAAACTATAGTTATAAACGGTAGCTTCAAGGGTTGTCTTTGAAGAGTTAGAGTCAAATCAGTTCTCCCTACAAGTGCAATATTCTCTGTGGGAACAGAAGTGAGCAAAGGATTTCTTCAGCCTGAATATGTGTTGACCTCAGAGAGTCCAGAGAGGTCCTGACCAGCTACCCAGAGCTGAGAATTCCAATGTGCACAGGACTCCCCATCACATGAGAGAACTTGGATGGAACATGACAAGTGCTACCTTTATCTTTGAGGACAGTATTTACAGGTCAGTGTGAGAGATTAACTGCTAGTCAGAGGACAATCAGGCCAGCAGCTCTGCTGAGCTTGGCAAGAGTCAATAACTTGGTGCTCCCGTCTCCCCCGAGAACTGAGAATTACCAGCATAACACTTCTCTGTTAAGAATCTAGAGAATATGGCCCCAATAGTAGTCGTGATGGTGACAGCAGTAGTAACAGTAGTTGTAGTAATAGTGGTAGTAGAGGTAATAATGCCACTTAGCAAGTAATAAATATTTCTATATACCAGGCACTGTATTCAGGATTGTAAATGAGTTAAAAAGTAAAATAACTTCCAAGGTGCCTACTAATAAAGAGTGCAACCAGAATTAGAGTAACTGTCCACATAACTTCAAAATATTCTTTTTACTATATGAAGGTCTAGAAAAAAGGGTATAATCTCAAATGTCTACAGAAGTCACACAAATAAAAATGGATGAAGGAGACTGAACATAACTTGCAATGCATATAGTGTATGAGTAATGGGAGCTCTGATAAGTCAAAGAGAGGATACAAGTAATACTGAATTCCCACTAAACGTTACTATATGGAAATGTGAACCCAACATGGCCAACTATACCAGCTTTTCAAGAGGAGTACAAAATCTGTAATGTTATGTGAATTCATCTATCTTTAGTGTTGACTTATGTTTTAATAAATAATGTACCTTGTGAGTTACAGAAAACATATCTGGGACAATATCCATCTACTTCTGAATTAGAATGAGTTTGTTCTTCTAGGTGTCAATCTGTTCTTGATTGGATTGGTAGACTTATACCCATAAAGCAGGTCTACGTATATGCACACCAATGAAATGAAGGCAATAGGGAAAAGAGGATAGACAGGGAGCTTCAGTGGTAAATCTGGAGTAAAAGCAAAACCACTGATGAGACCTCAGCAGGTGGCCAATATTACCAGTTGAGCAGCAACAACACAGATGAATTTGGCTAAAAGTGGACTAAATCTATTCAGCAGCAGTGGGAGTGGAGCATAATGAACACTGGAGGTAGTAATTTTGAGGGCTGGAAGACATTTTTCTCCATTGTCAAAGGATATTGCCCATAAGGAAAACAGCTTCAAGAGTAGTAGATTAGGCCACATGAGGACTTGGCAGCTCTGAATATGGCACTAGAAAATGGTAGTGGGAATTGACAGCTGGGTTGTTGCCTTCTGAGTTAAAACAAGCAGGCTGAGAAGATCTTGGAGCAGCTGCCACTTGGAAAATCCTTTGAGCAACCTGACATAGGAGGAAAACCTGGGCTTTGAACGCAGACAAGTACCAGCTGGTCAGACCTAACTAGCAGGATAGTGAGAGGGTTAGAAACAAATGTGTATGAAGCTCCTTGAACAGAGCTTGAACAAAAACTAGCACTTGGCCAGAATTCAGTAAATGGAATGAGAAAGGCTACGTGCAGGGAAGAAAAGAGACCAAACCTAAGCAGGGGCGGAGTGATCAAAACATTTCCACTGACTTACACCTCAAGACCTGAAATGATTAAAAATGTCTAAGCATTATTATGAAGCAAAGCAACAAACTGGCTGATTAATATATTAGCTAAAGTTAATACAAATTAATTGTTAACCACCTTCTGATACAAACTGTTAGGAACTTCCAGAAAGAATGAAACAAGAGACAGATACATTTTAAGTGGGCAAGATAATTAAAAGGTAAATTTGTTGCCCCAGGAGTAGCAGATCCTAACCATTCTGGCTATATCATGAGGACATCAGGAGTTTGGGTTTGATGAGAGAACAAAGAGAGGCTGAAAAACAGAAAGAAGGGAGAGTATCAATGGCTGACTTTGTGTATTGACAACATTGCCCAGGCCTAGTTCAAATGAAATAATCCCTTTCAATGGCCATGTTCAGTAGACCAAAGAGTGAATGGAACACCCAGCAACATTTCATCATTTTTAAGCAGCTCTACCTCAGAAGAGACACTGACATATTATGGAGACAGCCCTAGCTGAATATGACACCTGGATTCTAGTCCTACTGACCACTCATTAGTTGTGTAACCTTGGGCAAGCAGCTTAACCTCTTTATCCTCAGTATCTACGTAAAGTGGAGATAAGTAGACCTGCTTGTCTTTCTCATACAATTATTAACAAAGATTTAGTTAAATAATAAATTCAAATATCTCAGAAAACTTTAAAAAAACAATATGCCATTCTAACAGTTCTGTTCCTATAAAATCAACCTTCTTAAAACTTTGCTTTGGTATTGTCACTCACAATTCATACTTTCCATTGTCCAGAACACATCTTGAAAGCATTCACAACTATTCACTTCCGAATTCTCCATGCAAGCAAACAAATCTTCTACCGTTCTAACCTTGTGCTTTTACTCAATCTATTTTATTGACTCTAGGAAAAAAATCCTTCAAGACTCAACTCAGTTTGCCTGCCTTTTCAGATAAATTCAGCCCATAATGATTTCCTTTTTATACGAGCTCTAACATTCCTTCCTACAGATATTAATTTAGTAATTCATAGCAGTCTAGTCTTTAGCATTTTTTTAATTCTGTTTCACACTGTTATCTCACACATAACTAAAATCTTCCTCCCCTGCTATACTATTAACATATGTAAGTTGAAGATAGCAGGGACTATGCCCTTGACATATTTGTATTTCTCTCAGCATGTGGTGGCAGAATTCTCTCCTAAACAGCTGAATCTATGACACTGCTGCCACTGTAGTCACTGAACTGCTGTAAATCAGCCCTGCATTGCAAGGGCCACAACCCACCACAACTGAGCTTGGCCTTCCAGTGCAAAAATTCAGTCACAATAACATTCTGCCATGAGTTTATTTTAGGACTCAGTTCATTAATCATGGTTCTGTCTGTGTCATGGCCTTCTACACATATTTACATTATGGGGTTACCTGTCATCATCAGGAATTGTCAAAGCAGGAAGTCTGGCCTGTGCCATAAATACTGCCATAAAATTGCTTCTTGCCATCTCTTCCAATAGTTGGGCATCCCAAATTGTTACAAATAAGCAACCACTTATTGCCCCCTCTTCTCTGCCCCATGAGTAAAGTATAGCAGAACAGAGACAAGTGGGCAGCAAAGTTTGTAATGAGACTAGACAGGTAAAGGCTAAAGGTCTATAGGTACCGTGCACTTACTTCTCTCTCTAGACCTGTGATACCGAATACCACATCCACTAGCCACATACGGCCATTACGCATGTAAACTGTGGCTAGTGCAACCGAAAAGCTGAACTTTTCATTTTATTTAATTTTAATTCATTTAAATTCAAATGTATAAACCGAAGGAGAGTAAAAAAGTTTTTTGGGTTTTTTTTGGTTAATTGTAACTCTATTGTTTTGCCAGAACTACTTTTCTCTTTATCCACTGAACACTTAGTATTCAAATTAAGGTGTGCAGTAAGTATACAACACACACTGGATTTTTGAAGACTTAGTATGACAAAAAAAAACTATAAAATAGTTCTTTAACAATTTCTATATTGATGACTTGTTGAAATGATATTTGGACATAGTAGACTACATAAAACATGAAAATTGATTTCATGAGGTTTTTTTTTACTTTTTTTGATGTGGCTACGCGTGTATTATATTCCTATTGGAAGGTGCTATTCTAGCCCATCACCTAGTATATCACAAAGGGTTAATAAATAAAAACCTCATATACATTATTCTATTTTATGTTCATCATGACTCTTCAGGTATTAACACTTTTCATAGATGAGAAAATTCAGGTTTAGTAAGATGGAATGCCTTATGCAGTATCACACAGCTGGTAAGTGATGGAGCTGGGATTCATACTTAGATCTGTCTCTCACCAAAGCTTATATTGAACAACTGATGGATTGGAATGTTTACCTCCACTGAATTATAAAAGTACTGCTCAAATATGCTCGGAAATTTATTTTTTGAATACAGCCTAAATCATCTAGCCAATTACAAACAATGAGAAAATTCAGGCAGAAGTTGGACAAAAACCCAGTCAGGGTAGTTTCTGAAATAGAATTCAAATTGGGCAAGTCAAGAGCACAATAATGGCAAAACCTGAGGGAACAACTGACAGGGTCACAGAGCAACCAAAACTCAAAGTAGGCTCAGATTTAAATATTCCCCAAAGCACTGTGTCAAGACACATACCAAAATAATGGATAAAAGTATTAGTTTCTCACAGTTTTCTCATTTCATTTCTGAAGGAATTTTTCCAAGCAATTCAAAGTCTTAGCAATTGGACTTTATCAGAATAATGAGAAGAGCATTGGAATGTTCCTTGAATGTGAAGAATTGCTGCACAGGAGGCTAATTATTTGAAACTTGAATGTATACTCACTGCACATTAATTTCTGTACCTCGCCAGCTCTCAAACTGCCTTTAGAAAGTAGTAGTGACAGTGATAATCCAACCAGCAGATTCCTGACGCTGTTTCAGGAACACATCATCACCTAGAAATGGAATATGATCCTGTCATCCATTTTGGAAATCTAAATTTTTTTCTACAACTGTAAAATGGTAAGAGGAAGGCTGATAAATAAGACTGACTAAATAGATCATCATGTCATTGGAGATGTTGATTCTCCAGGTATATTTTCTGAGTAAATAATCTAATAGTGGCCGAAACTCTGAGTTCTATAAATTTATTGGTCAGCACTAACAAGCTCAAAGAAATCCCTCTGAACTGTTTTTCTCAACTCCAAATTCTCTCCCTCTTTCCCTCCAGCCCATCCCATACCCATACACACACACACACAGAGACACACACACACAGACACACACACACTTGCAAGTATATCTTTGCATAAATATGTACCTTTGCTTATATGGGTTGCACTTTGCATTAGGACAAAAATATTTCTATGGAATGAATTAGAGGTACTATTTGAAATCAAGTTATATGTCATTTTATGTAATGATATGAGGTGAGTCCCATCCAGAATTGTAAAAATGCGGAAGCAGCTCCTAACTCTTTTGAATGGATCAAAATCAGCTTTCTTCCTGAAATCTAGAGTGTGCCTACCCACATATCTGATCTGTATGGCTCTACTAAATGGCCCTGCTCTTAACTAGTTGTCCATTAAAACGTAAGTTAAACATATAGCTAAGGTGCATTTTCTCACAGGAGTTATCCACACTTTGATAAGAAACTCTTGAAGCCCAAAAAGATGCATAACACTTGAGAATGAATATGTTAACAGTGTAATCTCAGACAGACAGGTATTAGGGAGAAAATATGGAAACACAGAAATATTTCCTCCTCAAATGGTGCCATTTTGGCTACTACCTACTCACAATACCTATCTTGCTCTGATGTGTACCACTTGGTTGGAAATTTACATGGAAGTTTTAGCCCTCTGATCAATTTTTTCCTTTTATTTTCCTTCCTTCTTTCAACAGACATTTATGGAGAATGCCATATATTTATTACCTGTGCCAGCCCCCTGTAAACACATACCTTTTACATGTGGGTTTAGGTGGTATGTATCAGCGTAAGGAATAGTCAGAGTAAGCTAACTTTAAGCCCTTTGAAAATAATGACAGACATAGAAAAAGATGCCCAAACTTCTCTCCTGTCTGAGAGTTTCTCAAATATCACTGACCTGAAGCTGGAATCTTTCAGCTCTCTTTGAAGCCACTGCTGCTTGTTTTGCTCCTGCAGCTTTCTCCAGCTGCTGTCACATCTGTCTGAGATCACAGCAAGCTTGGCTGCTTTAATACCTTGGTGTCTATTATGTTAACTCCTGCTGGGACCTGGCACCTCAACTCTTCTATCAGCCCAGATCATCGTCATTACCATCCAGGCTGACCTCCATCGCAGCTAGCGGCTCTCATGTGGACTCCCTGTTAGAGACACACCTCAGGCAGCAGACACTCACAAACTACTCCCCACGGCTGTGGGAAGAGGTTACATATGAGCGGCTAAGCTCAGTCATATTTTATCAACACCTTTGATCTCAGGTTTGATCTTGGCCAAGATCTGCGACACAAACAGGTCTCTGCCCACATGGCAACGGGTGCTTATTCACTCAATTCCCCCTTTTCACTTTGAGCATCCCGCTGCCTATATAATATTAATGCTGTCGAACACAAAATGAAAGGTCAAAGTAAAAACAGGTACTTTGTAACAGAAGACATATTTTCTTTTACCCTATTGGCTCATTCTGGAGCCCTATACTTTTACAAGGGTTTGTTTTTTTTTTTGGACCTGCCTAAAGGACATGTTAGATCACTTTCTGTCAGTTCCTTTTTCGTATATAATCGGTAAGTTTTAAAGTGGCCATGAGGTAGGTAAAATATCTCTGTATATGCTAGACATTAACTTTATTAGACATTTAATATTTTAAACATGTATCATGGGTAATTGAACTATATACTTCAGTCAGAAATTACCCAACAAATGTCTTCTTTTCTATATATTAATATTTTAAATGGCTCTGGAGAAAAATGGTTCCACTTACACAACTGATGGAAACAATTGTGAAGAAGAGAATTCTGAAAACATAGAAGAAGTGAAAGAAGTCAGACACATTGGATAGGATGAGGAAGACGAAATCACTCAGACCTTGAACACCCGACAAGGGTATGAATGGTGAACTTGACCCTTAGGGAATGGGAAACCCTTGTGGGATGTAAGAGGAAGAATGGAAATGCTAGAAGCACGGGAAGGGTCATGTGAACAGTGGCAGTAGGCAGAAATGGAACAGATGGACCGCTCACAGGCAAAGGCTTTCAATGAAGAGAATCACTCAGGTAAAGGCTAGGGCAGCGATGGAGAGAGCAAGAAAAGGCTGCAGATTTAAAGTGACGCAGCAAGGGCGGAGCTATATAAAGCTATCACGCAGCTTTTGAGTTTGGATGTCAAAGAGAAAGACTGAAACCTGAAGCTGCTGCCTCCTTTGAGATACTATTAAGGAGATAATTACAGTGGGAAGGACATGTACCAAAATAATAACAACATCATACCCTGCCTCCAAACAGCAGCCACCCTGACCATCACCAGGCCTTAACAGGCACATCAAAATAAAGACCACAAGGCATTCCAAATTTAAGAAATCTGCAGATTCAAATACAATAAAAATATAATCAAAATATTATTTAAAAAAAAAATCAAACAGCCATTATGGGACCAGGGAATGGGACCAGCCAGGAGATTAATTTAAAGATTTTTACTTCTTATTTTGTGTTAATATACAAACAAGAATTAGGAATAAGACCAACAGGCAGCATGGTATTACAAACAGGACCTGTTTAACAGCTGAACAAGCTGAGATTTAGCGTCAGCTCAGCAACTAATCACCTGTGGATCTCCTGGCTTCCCTAATGTCATCTCACCTGTCCTCTCTACTTCAGTGGCTATTGCTTCTCAGCCTTTATTCCTAGGTATTTCCTCTGCTCCAAATCTTAATTTTGGGATGCCCCAGGACTTGGTCCTCAGACTTCTTCTCTATCTCCTCTCCCTCCTTCAGAGAGCCTATCTTGTCCCATGGCTTCCAGTACCATCAATATACAAATGATTCCCAAATTTCTATCTCTAACCTGACCTCCTCATTCAGCTGCAGGCTCATAATTCAATAGCCCATTGGACATCTGGGTGAAGATATCTAATAGGCATCTCATAGTTAATGTGTCCAGAACAGAATTCTGGATTTCTCCCCAACCCATCAATTCTTTTCCCAGGCTACCCATCTCAGCTCACCAGAATCACTATCAACCTAGAAAACCAAGCAAAAAACTAGGAGGCAACTTTGATTCCTTTATTTCCTTCAACCCTGATATCTAACCCATTGTATGTCCTGTTGACTCTATCTTGAAAAATCTTAATATATCCTATAATCATCCTCTTCTTTCAATTCGACATCACCATATTCTACAATGACATCACCTTTTACTTGACTATGATGGCCTACCATGTGATCCTCCTTCTGCCAGGTGATCTTTCAAAAATATTAATAATCAGATGATGTAATTTTCATGCTACATATATATGCATATTTATGCATATATGTACTATGTATAATATGTGACAAATACAAGTATAAATATGTTTCCATAGAATTCAGAATGAAAAACAACTGATGAGGACCTAGAAGCCCTTCGTGATCTGGACCCTCCTACTGCTTCAACCTTATCAGGAGCTGCTCTCCTGCTTGTTCACGATGCTTCAGCCACACAGGCCTTATTTCTGTTTGTCCTACATGCCAGGCCTTGACCATTAACCCTTGCTATTGCTCTGCTTAAAATGGTCTGCCCCCTATCTTTGTAAGCCTGGCTTCTTTTCTTTCAGGTTGCAGTTTACTGTCACCTCTGAAGTGGCCTTTCTTAAACACCAAATCTAAAGTGGCCAGTCCTCAACCAGTCACTCCACTGCACCCCAGTTTTATCATTTTCCTGGCTCTCATCACTATCTGAAAGTCTCTTGCTTTCTTATTTATTTTCCCTCTCCCTGCTCTTGAAGGTTCGCTCCATGGAAGGAGGGTTCTTATGTTTTACATACTCACCACTCTATCCCAGCACTAGAAAAGTATTTGGCACATACGAAATGCCTGATAAATATCTGTTACTTAATCAGTCTGGGCCTCAGTTTCTTCATTGGTAAAATAAAAGTCTATAGTAGATGACCTTCTAATATTTTTCCAGCTCTATCATTTATTTTAAATAAAATTGAGTACATAATGGGAAAAGTTTAATAGATGGGCTCCCAGGTTAACACAGTATAGACAGTTAATAAGTGTTTGCTAATAAAATGATATCTGAGCTGTTCCTTTGTGCATATGGAAAGATGTAGTCACCTGAGCCTCTGACATGCTGCTCCTCAGTATGCAAAAGGGAGGTTTGATTTGTCTCTCATTACTCTAATCTAATTCTCCAGAATAAATGCCACCTCAGCAAAACCTCACAAACACAAGACAATGAGAGCTGACATCCAACTGGTATTGCCATATTCGTTGTTTACAAGCAGCATCTTTTTTGATTGATCGATCTCCATGCCATATGGA
Source organism: Lemur catta (assembly GCF_020740605.2). Taxonomy (NCBI): domain Eukaryota; kingdom Metazoa; phylum Chordata; class Mammalia; order Primates; family Lemuridae; genus Lemur; species Lemur catta. Next base: position 12,337,390 of record NC_059146.1, read on the forward strand.
TGTTAAATACTAATATTTTGACTCTCACACATCTCACAGTTCTCCAACCCAAGGCTTTATTTAAGCATATCAGTACCCAGAACTGTCCAATAAGGATCTCAGTTAAGGACTTTCAGTTAACACTCTCCTAGGCAACAATGGGCACTAAGCTGATTTACTCTCCTAAACCAAGGACCAGAAAGAGTACATGGAGAATATTGGTCATATTCATTTACAGCATGCTTGACTTAATAAAATCAGCACAGTCTTTCCTAAAAGTTGTTTGATACCTTATTGATTGGATTGGAGTTGGCAGAGTTTGATTTTCCTTTGTGTTTTGTTTTGTATTTTTCTGAACTGAGTTTTGATGAGCCTCTTCTGTCTCCTGGAAGTGCTTTCCCCAGTTGTTACACACTCGGCAGCATAACATGTATTCATCAGAACCACAGGAGAAATGCATTTGACAAAGTGATTTAAAGATGTTATTGCTGCCATTTGTTTATGGTTTTACTAAAGAAAGGCTGGGCATCACATGGATTTCTGCCATATCAAAAATAACTTTGTCTTTAAAAAGTTCAAATGATGCTGCTGCATAATGGACCCTTTTTTGTGATCTGTTCTCAGTTTCCTTAAAAGATATTGGAAATAAATAAAATCTAATTAGAACAAAAAGACCAAGCAATACTTAAGCTCAGCATTTCTGTACCTCAATGAGTCAGTTTAATAATTATTTTAAAGTGTCAGAACAATTTGTCTTCATTTCATTGCAGTAACTTAACCATTAATTAGTGTGCACTGGCCACACTAAAATCTCTTTCTAAAATTTTGTCATAATACTCTGTTTTGTAATGAAATTTCTTCTTAAATATCTGGATTTAGTAAAATAAAAATATAGATATATAAAAGATAATAAAACTGTTCAATATTTAAAGTGAAAAGTTCTCAATATTCCATTTGTATTCAAGCCCTGAAAAACACTGAAAGTATTTTCAAAACATTCATAAATCATGGTTTCCTTTTGATGTTATTTGCTGGTGAGTAACACACATGTAAGGTGTTACCTTCCACTGTTGATGTGTCTGTGTCTCATCACACATGGTAGATTGTGAGTTTCTTGGAGAAGAACTTGTATTTTATAGCCCTCTGTATCCCTCATGTTGCACAGTAACTTGTACATAACAGGCACTCAGTTTGAAAGAAAGTATGAATTTCGAAATACTCTTCTTTTGCTTATGAAAAATTAGCGAGGCTACTTTAATTAGTTTTTGGGTTTGCGGTTTTTACCAGCTATGATATTCAGGAGACGCTGGCCAGACAAACACCCTTTCCTATTGAGTACTTATGTTCACATTACTGGAATTGTTTCTGTTACAAGCAACAATAACTTCATAAACATCTGAAATAAAGTATGGCAAGGCCAAACACCCAGATTCAGGTTAGATCCATCAGTTCACAGTTTGGTCTGAAAAACTTTCCCTACTTTAAAAAAAATAACCTATTAAGGAAGTTCCAAAATTTGCTAATTTCTCTACTATCTTTTGTATTTAAAGTTAACATCAAAGTGAACCTCTCACATTCTCTTCAGACAAGCGTTGCTTCCCTGGCCCCACTGCAGACCCAGTGGATTTCTCTACCATGAACAGAGGCTACCTGCAGTTCTCATTTTGTGATGTTCAGGGAATAAGCCAAATTGGCTTAGAAATGCTTTTTTTAATAATTATAGAAAATTCAAGAACAATAATTAACTACTTTGACTTCATAGATGTTAAATAGAATGTAAAAAATAACATAAAATAAAAAAACCATTGTAGAAAGTAGAAATAAAAAAGAAATTGCCAAAAAATATAGCATTATTTCCTAAAGTCTTGAGGGAGGGGAGACAGAGAGAGAGGAGAAAATAATTCTTAAAAAAATGAGGCTGGGCATGGTGGCTCACACCTATAATTCTAGCGCTTTGGGAGGCCAAGGTGAGAGGATCCCTTGAGGCCAGGAATTTGAGACCAGCATGAGAAACATGGCGAAACCCCATCTCTACCAAAAATAGAAAAATTAGCTGGGCGTGGTGATGTATGCCTATAGTTCCAGCTACTTGGGAGGCTGAGGCCAGAGGATCACTTGAGCCCAAAAGTTTGAGGCACAGTGAGCTGTGATGACACCCCTGCACTCCAGCCTGGGCAAAAGAGTGAGACCCTGTCTCAACAAAAAAAAAAAAAAAGGAAGTAACATATACCAAGGGGCAGGAAAATTAGAAGACTTTAAAACATATTAGAGGTACTGAATACGCTGAAGTAATTTCCAAACACTTTTAAATGACTTAAAGAAGAAAATAGTCATTACAATACCCATTAGAGAGATATTATATGTTCATAAATAGGAAGACTCAATTATTATCAAGATATTAGTTCTTCCCAGTTTGATCTATAGATTCAGTGCACTCCCAATCAAAATCCAAGAAAGTTATTTTGTGCATACTGACAAAATGATTCTAAGGTTTTCATGGAGAGGCAAAGACCCAGAATAGCCAACACAATATTGAAAGAGAAGAGCAAAGTTGTAGGCCTGACACTACCTGAATTCAAGACTTACTCTAAAGCTACAGTAATTAAGACAGTGTGGTATTGGTGAAAGAACACACAAAGAGATCAATGGAACAGAATACAGAGCTTAGAAATATATCCATATAAGTATAGTCAACCGATTTTTTACAATGTAGCATAGGAGATACAATTTAAAAAAGACAAACACTTGTCTTCAACAAATGATGCTTTAACAACTGGACATCTACATGCAAAAAAAAAAAAAAAAAAAAACTCTAGACACAGACCTTACAGCCTTCCTAAAAATTAACACAAAATGGATCATAAACCTAGACCTATGGGTAAAATGCAGAAGTATAAGACTTCCAGAAGATAGTACAGAAGAAAAACTAGATGACCTTTGACGTGGCAATGACTTTTTAGATACAACACCAAAGGAATAATCCATGAAAGAAATAACTGATAAGCTAAAATTCATTAAAATTAAAAACTTCTCTGTGAAAGACAATGTCAAGAGAATAAAAAGACAAGCCACAGACTGAAAGAATATATTGCAAAAGACATATCTGATTAAAGACTGCTATCTAAATTATACAAAGAATCCTTAAACTCAAGAATAAAAAAACAAACAACCCAATTAAAAAATGGGCCAAAGACCTTAACAGATACCTCACCAAAGAATATATACAGATGGCAAATAAGCATATGAAAGATGTTCCACATCATATGCCATCAGGGAAATGCAGATTAAAATAAGGAGACATCACTACAAATCTATTAGAATGGCCAAAATCCAGAATACTAACACCACCAAATGCTGGTGAAAATGTGGAGCAATAGGAACACTCATTCATTGCTGACAGGAATGCAAAATGGTACAGCCACTTTGGAAAACAGCTTGATGTTTTTTTACAAAACTAAACAAACTCTTAACCACAATTTAGCAATTGCATTCTTTGGTGTTTACCCAAAGGAGTTTTATATATACATCCACAAAAATACTTGCACACATACGTTTATAGCTGCTTTATTCATAATTGTCAAAACTTGGAAGCAACCAAGATGTTCTTCAGTTAAGTCAACAGACAAATAAACTTTGATATATCAGGCAATGGAATATTACTCAGCCTAAGAAGAAATGAGCTATCAAGCCATGACAAGACATGGAGGAAACTTAAGTGCATATTACTCAGGGAAAGAAACCAATCTGGAAAGGCTACATACTATATCATATGATATTCTGGAAAAGACAAAACTATGGAGTAAAAAGGTCAATGGTTCCCTAGAGTTGGGGGCCAGAGTGGGGAGGGAATTGATGCATAGGTGGAACACAGAGGTTAGTGAAACTGCTCTTTGTGTGATACTATAATGGTGCATACGTGTCATTATACATTTATCCAAAACCATAGAATATACAACACCAAGAATGAACCCTAATGTAAACTATGGAATTTGGTTGATAATGATGTGTCAATGTGAGTTCATCAGTTGTAACAAAGGTACCATTATGGTGGGAAGTGTTATATGGAGGAGGCTACATATGTGTGGGTATAGGAGATATCTGAGAAATCTCTGCACCTTCCCAATTTTGCTGTGAAGCTAAAACTGCTATTTTAAGAAGCCTTAAAAAAAATACATCTTCAATGAAAACGTGAAAATAAAATGTTTTTATAGCAACTCTCTATAAATTTAGGACATGAACATAGCTATATCTACATTTATACATACACAATGGATTAAAAATTACATAGCACAGAAAACTATCATTTATAGAGTGAATTTAAAAAATTTATTTGGTGTAACTAGGAAAAAGCAAATTTAAAACTACAATGAGATACCTCTACACACCTATGTGTACAGCTAAAATTCGAAGACTAATAATAATATCACTGGTTGGCAAGGACGTGGAGTAACTAGAACTCTCATACGTGCTGAAGAGAATGCAAAATAGTACAGACACTTTGGAAAACAGCTTGGCAGTGTCATAAAATTTCATAAAATCCAGTAATCCCACTCCTAGATATAAGAACATATGTCCACAGAAAGACTTGTACAGTGTTTATGAATTTTCATAGCAGCTTCACTCATAATATCTGCTCAGTTTCTGCCCAAGTAGGTGCACTAAAATACATTTCTGACACTAAATCTTCATATAATAGCATCAGACTCCGCAGGATTAAAAGATTTAGTCCTCCATAAGACTGCCCTTGTCCAGCAGGCAGATGGGAGCGGGGAAGAGGGGATGGGTATATTCACACCTAATGGGTGCACTGCGCACCGTCTGGGGGATGGACACACTTGAAGCTCTGACTCGAGTGGGGCAAAGGCAATATATGTAACCTAAACATTTGTACCTCCGTAATATGCTGGAAAAAAAAAATGCCCTCGCTTTAGATGCAAGCTGCAAGTCTTGAGGTCCACATACACTTATGACAGGCTGGCTTTAAATTCAGAGGTCCCTGTGACCTCCTTAGGTGCACTAATTTGTAAAAAGGACTCACAAAACTCACTGAAAATGCTATACTTCCAAGTATACTTACAACTACAGTTTTATTATAAAGGATACAACACAAGAACGGCCAAGTGGAAGAGACACATAGAAGAAGGTCTGGGAGTTTCCAGGAACTTCCCTGTAGGTCAGGGTGCATCACCTTCCTGGCGTATCAATGTATTCACCAACCAGAAACCTACACCAAACCTCAGTGTTTAGAGTTTTATCAGGGTTTCATTATGTAGATGTGATTGATTAAACACTGGCCATGGGCTTGAACTCAATCTTCAGCCTCCATTATCCTATCCCTGAAGGTCAGGTAGGTGAAAGTTCCAATCCTCTAATCACATGCTTGGCCTTTCTGGTGAAGCAACCCCAACCACATAATCCAGCTCCCCTAATCCCATCCCCCTGAGTCACATTATTACTATAATAAAGACATCCCTATCATTCAAAAACATCCGGGATTCCTAAAGCTCTGTACCAGGAATCAGGGACACAGACCAATGTATATTCTCTTTTATATCACAATACCTAAAACATAAAAACAACCCAAATATCCATCAATCAAGGAATAAACAAATTATGATATATTCATACAACAGAATGTTTCTCAACAGTAAAAAAAGGAACTGCTGATAAATGCAACAACAGGGTGAATCTCAAAAAAAAACTATGCTAAATGAAGGAAGCCAGGCACAAGACTATATATTCTATGATTCCATTTATATGAAATTCTAGAAAATGCCAAACTATTCAACTGTAGTGATAGGGGTTGTGGGGATTAGTGTATGAAGGTAGAGAATTGACTGAAGAGAAGAAGAGGGAATTTTCTTTTTTTTTTTTTTTTTTTTTTAGGATAAAAAAATAAAGTTTATTTATTTTCCTGAAAAAAAAAAAAAAAAAAAGAGGGAGCTGGAGATAGAGACAGAGAAGGAGGGAATGGCCGCAACACAGAGAAAGGAGGTGTCAGCAGCTAATGAAAAGGTGCTTGGAGTTTTAAAGGGTAAAAATGGCTCTTCCCCCCTACTTTAACAGGCTGATAACAAAAGCGGTGGCAGAGCTGTTACAAGTCTTCTTTATTTCTTTTTCTTTCTCTGTGAGGCCGGCTAATCTGCGTCCTCAGAATCTGGTACTGATGAGCACTGAAGTGGGAGCTCACACCCCCACTGTCTGCATAGGGCTTTTCAAGGCTGAGAAGCAAGTCTTAGAGAGAACAAGTTAGCCCACAGGTGTTTTAATTAAAACAAAAGGTAGTCGTGTTTTATGTGCTGTGAGTTTATTTTCCTTACTTTCTGTTTGATAGTATTTTCCTCTGTTAATACACTGCCACACTAGAAAAAAAAAATTTTTTTCCCCCTTGGGGCCACGGTGTTTATTATGAAAATAGAATAAAAACTTGGAAAACAAGATAACCCTTTCTAATTTAATGAAAAATTTGTTATTTTTTTATTATTTTCCGTGCATGAGTTAGAAGCAACTTGAAAAACAGTTCTGGTGGCTCCCAAGGTGAGGAGACGTGTGAGTTACTTATGTTTCATGAGACTCAGGGCTCAAAACTGGCGTGAGTTAAATACAACTCATGTGGCGGTTAATGTGTTAAACAGATTATTAGCAGGCCACTTCCCGGTAAGATTCCAGATCCTGTACTCACAGATAAGGTCCCAGGACTCTAAGTTTCTGGAAATACTTGCAGACCCTCTCCCTACAACAGGGGGCAAGAGGCAAACGTGCATTCAGGAAATGCCTGGTTTTGTCCCCAAAGCCTTTCTGCGATAACGGACGAGCAGAGGCCACCGACGTCTCTGGCTGTCAGACGGCGACCTGGACACCTGATGTGGGTCCGGGAGGCCGGTCTCGCAGGAGCGGGCTGTGTGGACGCGGGCTCGGACCGGGGAGGCGCAGCCCCGTCGTCGTGGGTCTCCCCCCAGGGCCCAGCCTCGTCCCTTGGGCGCTCCCGTCGCCAGAGTCACGCCCTCGCCCTCCCCCGTGAGCACAGCCGGCAGACAGGGGGCGGCAGGCGGCCCGGCACGCACCCAAGCCGGTCGCCAGGCCCCAGGCAGCTTTCTGCAGCTCCTGTAGTGAAAAGGGTAGCTGGATCCTAATCTGACGCGGCACCAAGACAAACGAGGCGGCCAGCCGCGCCTGAGGACCAGCTCGTGAGATCCCGCCTACCTTCTCCGCGGTCACCCGGGGACAGACGCAAGGCCGAGCTGGGTCGAGTTAGGGCGTCACGGGCCGCGTCCAGCCAGGCGCCGGCCAAACCCCAGCTGGACGGAGCGCGCGGGGCCGGCGCCTGAGCCGCAAGATGGCGGCAGACCCGGAGCCCGCTGCACGCGGCGCGGGGCGGGGCGGGGCGGGGCGGGGCGGGGCGGGGCGGGGCTAGAGAAATGTCCCGACAGGCCGCGCGGCACCCGGTTTGAACGCGGGAATTTTCTGCACAGACAGAAATGTCCTCGTCTTGATTGTAGTGGTGCTTACATAGCTGTATTACATTTGTCAAGACTCATCCAACAGTAGGTTTGAAATGAGTGAATTTATTGGGTGTAAATTACACCTCAATGAAGCTGATGAAATTTTTAAGTTAATTGAATTAGATGATAATATTTGGCCTCATAGGCTAGAAGATGAAAATTTGATCTACTATTCTGAAAAGAAGTAAAAGCCTAAATTTTACTAACCTAAATCAACATCAGTGAATATGTGCATTAACTTGATTTTTAAATATGAACAAATTAGAAAAGGACTAGCACAGTACTAGTGATGCACAAAGAAAAGTGAACTTTCTACCGCATAACCAAACATCATATGATAAGTAAGCATTTAAACATGGCAAAGTAGGAAAATAAAATAAAACGTGACTTGAATGCATTAAAAACTGTTATGAGTAGGTTTATCAAAAATTGAAATATGAAAATAAAACACATATCTCTGATAATGAAAATTTTTTTATTAGTTTCATCGTCACTTCTTGACATAAAATTTGTTAGGGGCAACTGAAGAAGTGAATTTATTATCATTGACCATTATTTTTTAGCCTACTAATTAAATAAGCATCTCTAAAGCACATAAAAAGAAATCTTTAGTCTACTTATATTTAAATGTTATTATGGTGATAATGATGAGAGATGCTAATTGTCAACAGTAAGAGGAGTCCTGGAACATCCTTTGTTCAACTTCAAGCACCTCATTACTAGATATTTGTGGACTTCTGTAAAAAGCAGTCAGAAGTGCTGAGGGCTAAAGTGATTCATTCATATGAAAAGGTCAAAAGAACATCAAGGATGACACACAATTAATCCTCATTAATTTGGCCTGAGATTATTCAAAATCAGAGCTTTGTGGACGTTGGGACAAACCTGGACTTTGACACAGCGTAGGCGTGAACGAGTTGCAGTAAGTGGCGTTCAGGGGTTACTGGGTATGGTTATGATGGACAATTTTTAAAAGGGAGGATAGTCCATTTGGATAATTTTGGGACAGAACAATAAGGTATTGTGTCTTGGTGGGTTTATTCCTCAATTTTGTACATACAAAAAAAGAAAACCTCTGTATTTTAATCACTTCAGTCAGGGAAGATTTGATGTCTAGAAAACTGGTTCATGGGTTAACGCTGAGGACATTCAAAACTGGCTAATGTTTAAAGCATAATGCCAAGATTTACATTTACAATAAGAATATTTTTCAAATAGAAAAATGCATTCCCTCCACGGATACCTTTCCTGGATCAAAAATAATCAAATGACTGCTTGGTGAGAATAGAGCTAAAACAAAGGTAAGATTGTGTTTCATCAGAGTAAGGATAATCTGACCTGAACTGTAAAGAGACTCAGGTTATAATTAGTTTCCATCCATTAGGCATTGATTCTTGCTTGCTTCAGTTAAGGTCACTTTCTCTCCTTGGCCCTAGATATTGAGATACAGGGTTTACTTGTAAGTTGTATCGTCACCTACTCAAATACCACACTGAGCAATAGTATCCTTTAAACAATAAAGTACTTCTTATTAAATCATGATCTCCAATGATTTAGTGGCATAATATATTATTTTCTACTATGTGGCTATATACAGACATGAGACTTCAAAGTAGGGATTGCTTAATTTCTAGAAAGGGATAATAAGAATGGGTATATTGAAGTTTTCATGAAACATTATCCCTGTTTTATTTATGCATTGTGCAATTAATTTATTTCTTCTTTCAACTCTACTACATGTCAAACACTATGCTAGGCGCTAGGAATTTCTTATAGTAAACATATAGAAGTGGCCCTTACCTTCACAAAGCATTGGGCACCTGATAGTGGAATGAAATAGCCTGCATTTGTTAAACAGTATCTCTATGAGGTTCTCGCAGTTTGTGAATTTTTCTGAATACCTGATATAGCTCTGGTGGTTAGACATGCAAGTCTCATAAAGTCAGTAAGAACTCCCAAGGAAATGGAAATTGCATAACATGATTTACTATGTGGGTGTTTAAAGAGCATGTTAATTAATTGCCCACTTGATTATTTTCTTGCTATATAGTAGAATAATTGCCCACAATTGTGTATTGCCAGCAGCAGAAAGTTCTTTGAAATGGATATTAGTTGTTCATTGCCATGCCTTTGAGCCCAAATATTTTGGTGGAAATACTTCTATAAAATTATAATAAAAGTTAACAGGGAAGTAAACATTTATAATTAATTTTTACTATCTCTTAAATATATCTAAAACAAAAAACACATCTCAAATATGGTCGTAATGATCTTTTTTAAGAGGAAAGGAAAAGAATAGGTTGCCAAAAAATAAACACCAAAATATAAAATAATGGAAAACACAAGAAAAGGCAAACATGATCATAAGTAGCAGAGAGGAGACCTGATTCCAATTTACTTCCACCAACACTTCCTGAAATCCCCTAGGTTCAAGGCACTTCGCTAAGTCAGGAGAAAATACCAAAATAAGTTAGAAATAGCTGTGCTCCTCAGGGTTGCACAAGTTTGTAGGAATTCATTTTCTTCTCATTCTAATTTCTCTAACTCAAGATGCATAAAGAGTATCTGATTCTAAATAAGTATCTGGCCCTCCCCACATATTACTAGATTGTTTGGAGTTAATGAGAGGTTTAAGAGGAGAAATTAAAGCACTCACAAGAGTCCTCCTTTGGTCAGACGCTCTTGCACAGTGATTGAGCTTTTTGGTTGCATTATCACGACAATATCTCTCTGGGTTGTTTGTGAGTTTGTCTCATCAATAAGAACAATCTCATTGTGCCACCCACCAAGCACGCCCTTGCTAATCACTGTTAATTGCCTACAACTGAGATCAGTAAACTGTTCACTGAAAACAGCTATGGGCACTTAACTCATTGGCACTGAGGTTTCCTGTGTGCCCATTTCCACTAATGCATCATTTGTCCTGGAAATTGGAAGTCCCAGCATCAATCACATAAACCCGACTCAGTGGGCAGAAATGTTTACTTTCCTCTTCACCTCCAGAGGGGGCGGTGATAGGAACAGGCACTTACATTTGGCCAGAAGGTGGGCAGCGTTTGCAGAGAGCCAAATTCCTTCGCTCCACCAGTAGGGCTCAAGAAGAGGGAACTCCCAGAGAGGCAAAGCATTCTGAAACAAAGAGGATGACAAGAGGCAGAATCTTTTACTGTCATCATTTTGTTTTCAGATGCCTTGTCAACATGTCACAGCACTATGGGAAAGGTCAAAGGATGTCTCTGGAGATAACTGAAGAGGCAGGGCTTCTTCATAATGTCTTCAAAAGCTGCTTCCTCTTAAGAAGCCACTATCATTGTAAATATAGAGATGAAAATCACTGTGATCAAAAACTAAATATTGATAGAGTATGGACCTGATACAGAGGGAATGAACAAACATTTTTCATCAGCAATCATTGTGCCTATATGTCTTCCTCCAAAGGTTAGAGCATATACAATTGAACCTGTGTTTGATGTGACCTATAGTCACAGTATACATCTAATACTGACACCCCTTTAAAAGGAGAATTTCCTGGGAGCTTGTTAGATCTCCTGCATACAGTCAACAGCATCCTCTACAATCCCAAACCACTCTACCTTTACTTCCCAAGATTACTACTTATCATTAAAGATTCTTGTTTCGAGGTGTAAAAGAAAAAAACTATTCTGACACTTGTCAAAAGTGTAAGGAAGACTTTATTCAGGACTATTGCAATAAGTGTCAAGACTATCCCAAAAGGGGAGAGAGATTGGGCTCAACTACAAATACAATGAAGATAGCTGGATAATGAGCCGAATGAGGAGGGTTAGTGAATGGAAAATTACTAAGAATAGACATCAAGCTTAGGGAGATTATTCCTAAACTGACTTAACAGGTTCTTACTGAAGCCAGGCCAAGGTGGTCAGATATCAATGATGGGGGATTCTTGGTAAACTGACGTACAGGATTCTTGCTAAAACTGGACTCAGCAGACCAAAGACAGGGCCTAAGGATGAGGACTAATTAACAAGAGGATTCAGAAGAGCCTGTCAAAATTTTGGTCCAGGACAGAATTTTTGTCAAGAGAAAGCCATGATCCTTTAAATAAGTCATCCTGTGTTTAGAGGTTACAAAGTTCAAAAGCAGATGCCTTAGAAGTAACTACCTTATTGGAATTTCCTAAATCAATAAGTCAGATAGAAAGAAAAGAAGTCTCACTCACATTGGCTTCAATTTGGGTTTACAAAAATAGGTTTTCTATTTCTATATATTCCTTATATTTCTCCTACCACCCTCCCTATTCACCCCATGTGATCTATACAGACATTTCTCTCTCCTTCCAACTCTTACCAACTCTCCCCTCCATAATCCAGCCTGTAGCTTCCCTGATTTTCAATGTCTTTATTCACCACCCAAACACTTCCATCTGCACCTATCTTGCCCCAATCATTCAGATTTGACTTTATATCAATTTTTAAAAGTTCTTGGATTCAGTCCAGTTATTGTAACTTGGACCTGTAATATTATTGTCTCTGTCTGAATTTTGTTCTTTGTTCTTATTCTATCTAATGTGAAAGTTTTCTAAACGCTTGATCTGCATATCCTTTCTCCAAGGTAAAGTCCACCAAGACCATCTGTAGGATGCAAGTCTTCTATTTTCTTGATTCAAGGTAGCTGTGAGCTTTGGAATTGTGGCTACTTTTGCATAGTCACAGAGGTTATGGAAAAGAAAAAATGACTTTATAAAATGAGGCTCTAGAGTCTGCAAAATTCTTGTAGATAGTAGGTTCTGTAAGTTTTTTCTTTCTTTTTTTTCAGATTTATAAAATATTAGTTTGTGGCATGTTGTTTTCAATGATCAATGAATGTTCTCACTTTTTTTTTTTATGTTTTCATTCCCTACATCTTCACAACCCCAATATCCCATCCTGTTCCCTTCTCCACTCTAAGCACCCGTACCTAACTTTGAGTTTGAGTAAATGCAAACTTACCCAAATTGTATTATACTATACATGTAATTCTGCTCACTTTTCTTGTTATTTCAGAATATTATGGGGGTACAAACATTTTAGTTACATGTAATGCCTTTGCCTCGCCCAAGCCAGGGCTACAAGCATGCCCTTCCCCTATACAGTGTGCTCCAGTCTCCATTAGTTGTGAGTTTACCCACCCCTGTGGCATCCATGTCACACAAATAGGCTGCATTTAACGTGAATAACCTAAAATTCCTAAATTAACAAGCCATTTTTAGCAAATTTATACTTGGCGCCAACTTTAGGCCCTAAGAGAAGGATGTTCTATTGATCGCTAGAAATATCTGTCCCATTAAAATTGATTTATTGTTACCACTTATCACCAGTTTTTATTTCGATTCTCTCATTATTTGCAGTCATTGTTTCTCTCTGCTTCTGTGCCACCCCTTTATTTATTCACATCATAAGTGAAAGTCCCCAAGAGGAGCACAAAAGGGACGGAGCTCTTGTCACCAACAATAGGGATCGCCCTCCAGGCTCACGTGGGTTCATTAATTGAGCAATGCCAATTAGTACCTTTTGAGTATGTTTCTTCCACCAGTAGTTAATTCCTTTAGTGTGCTAGATTCCAGTCCATTTTCTCCACTATTTTCAGATGCACACAAGAAGAACCTCTTTCCAAACATTTTGGTCCAAATATTCTAAGCCTACCATATTACCATAACAAACCTTTCTGTGAAAAAAAGCAAATGAGGCCAGTGTGGCCTAACTTGGTCCCACTAACCTTGGATGTTTGGGGTAAATGCTATTCTCCACTCAGAGTGTACCAAACTATTTCTTTAATAATATCTCTCTCCTAGAATCTTGCCCAAATTTAATGACAAAAACCAACCCTTCTATATCAGGCATGCCTACGCTCCCACCAGGCTTCCTATAGTGTTCACTATATTTTATTATAGTGATTCATAATATCTGTTACTAAAGGCAAGAACTGTACCTAAGGATAGTGCCTAGCATATGAAATGTTTGTCAAATGAATAAATGAAAACCCTTCACTCACTTTTTAGCTATTAAAACTTGAGGTATTGAAAAGATATTAGCTAATAGGTGTGGTAGACAGACTCTAAGACGGCCCTCTGATTCCTGCCTTCTGTTATTTACACCTTTGATAATTCCCCTCCTCTTGAATGTGAGTGGGACCTATGACTTTTAACTAACTGAATACAGCAAAGGTGATGGATATACGTGATTACAAGTACATGATTACATTAAATAACATAATGCTCATCTTGTGAGGTGATTCCTTCTTTCTTGCTGGTTTTGAGGAAGTGAGAAGCCATGTCGGAGGCCCACATGGCAAGGGACTGAGGGCCACTCATAACCAGCAGTTAGCAAGAAACTGAGGCCAACAACCCACAAGGAACTGAAGGTTGCCAACCACCATTGTGAGCTTAGAAGCAAATCCTGCCCCAGTCAAGTCTCAGATGAGACTACAGCCCATTGGCTCCTTGATTTGAGCCCTGGAGATGACCATCTTCCTAGTGATTAGAGAAGGCTTTGTTTTACATTCTCAAAGCTACCAAAGAATAAGTAGACCACAGGGCACTTGATTGTGCGTTTTCCAGTCCTACAAAACTATAAGTACTATAAAGACAAGACAGATAGGTAAGTAGATAATCTGTGTTACATTGAGACAATGGACTATTATTGAGTGCTAAACAGAAATGAGCTATTAAGCCATGAAAAGACCTGAACAAACCTTAAATGCATTTTACTAGGGCCAATCTGAAAATACTACATGCTGTAGATTCCAACTATCTGACATTCTGGAAAAGGCAAAACTATGGAAACAGTAAAAGAAACAGTGGTTGCCATGGATTGGGGGGAAGGGGGATGATAGGTAAAATACAGATTTTTAGGGCAATGGAAATACTCTGTGTGATACTATAACGCTGGATACATGTCATTATACATTTAAACCCATAGAATGTACAACACCAAGAGTGAACCCTAATGTAAACTATGGACTTTGGGTGATTAGGAAGAGTCAGCGAGAGTCATCAGTCATGACAGCTGTACCCTTCTGATGAGGTACGTAATGGAGGAGGTTGTGCACGTGTGGGAACAGGGGATATAGAGGATAACTTTGTACCTTCCTCTCAATTTTCCTGTGAACCTAAAACTGCTCTAACAACTAAAGTCTTGAAGGAAAAACAAAAGAAACAAGTCTGGTTGGAGGGGCTGGACCAAGGACAAGTAATATGGCAGTACCTTCCCCAGCAAGCCAGGCCTCTTATTTCTGTCTTGGGGCATTTCTGTGGTCCTAGGGGAGGGGTGGCTCATGGCACTGAGAGGGGAGGGGTGGCTCAAACATGCCTGGCAGTCCACTGAAGACAATACAGAAGACAATGTTCCCGTTAATACAATTCCTTCCTTTGGCTAAAATGAATAAGTAAATCTCTTATTTAAGTGACAGTTTGTAGAAATTCTTAATTTTGTTTTTGGTAACAACCACATGGATTGGAAGGGAAGGAGTAAATCCGATCTAAGATGGCAGCCTGATCCCTCCCCAGCCAGGCAGAAGCCAGAGGGGCCAGCACTGCCTGATGAATAAGATGCTCTAATGAATAAAAAGGGCAGGGAGATACTGCTTCCAGACACATCCACAGAGGGTGTTCAGGGTGTGATTTATTCCCAACCAATTGTACATTCAGTGTTTGCTTTCCTCTAAAGACTCCGGCAAGTTGTGTTAAAGTATGGCTATCCGTATTCCACTGTCAGACACGTCTCCACATTTTTGCTATTTTGTTCACACTTATCTGAAGAATCTTGATCTCCTAAGGCTATCTGTGACCTCTTGGTCTTGATTCCAGAACCACCTTTCTTATCTGAGATTATAGATTTTGAGTGCATCTAGGTCATCCACGCTTATCATATAATATCCTTGCCTCTGGCATGCACCGCCTTCCTTGTAAAACAATCTTTTCTGCACCTTTTCTTAGGTTCCTTTTTTAAGCCCCCATTTTAAACACATCCATGCCGTGCATGTTAACACTTTCTTACCACCTCAACTCATGCACTTCAATGAGCGCTCTGTGAAAACCCCTTTCGTATCCTGAAGCAAGAGCCCCAGACGTTACACTGAGAAAAGTGTCCATTACATCAGTGTGTATTGCTGCGGGGATGCATTTTTCACCTTATTTCTCTGATATCTATTCTCTCAGCTACCCTGACAGAGATAAGCTGTTCTGTTAACAAACAGGGCAGGCTGTGTCCTCCTCACTGTCCCCAAACTGAACTGTATTTCCACTAATTAAATTGGGCTCCTTGTATTGGAGAATCAGAGCTAAAACTTGAGGCTTCCTTCTAAATTTATAATCATTCTTTCCCTTTAAATCTACCTATCAACTGGCCTTAAATCTAAAATTCCCCCTCAGGCCTCTGTTTGCTGTCTTTGTCCCAAGGCTTAGATGTGCCCCAAAGTTTTGACGGAACCCAAGTTTGTCTCCAAATGTTTATATCCAATACATCATCCCCTTTTTTTCAGATAGTACTGATTTTTCCTTTAAATAGCCTTTCAGAAAAATGTCTAATTCTCTCTCTATTTTTACTGGGAAGGGAAAACTTCTTTCTATTGCTGATGGTTTAAAAAGTAATACTTTCCTATTTTAATAAAAAAGTCACGTATAGCTAGATGCAACCTATTTTAAAACAGCACACCAGACTAGATATATAAAAATAATTTTCCAATAAATAAAAGTAACTAACAGATAAAATTTCCATTTCAAATAAGGCCATTGAACAAGTCTAGTCTAAGACCATGGACAATGTAAAGTGTAAACTACTTAGTGACAGAAGACACCCTGTGCCAACACAGTATTGACGAGCACTTCAACTACTAGCCTGTTCATTTACTCAACATCTGCTAAAAAACAAAACAGGACAAAATAAAACAGAAAAAATCAGGCATGCAGTGAGAATAACTGGGAAGACAAGAGTCTGCATCCTTTGGTTCCCCTGTCTACCCTTCAGGTGACCCCAAGAGTCACATCACTGATAGCATTTCCATCAGAATAAGACTGCTTCTGCTCCGTGAATGTGGTGTACATGGAAAAAGTTAGAAATCTGCACCCTAACAGCAAAACAAATCCAATTATGTACCAGCAATTTTAATGCCTTTCCAAGATTGAAGTAGCTCACTAAAGCTCAGACAGTAAAGATCCAGGGCGCGTGTTTATTTATTTATACCGTGCCTCCCTCCAAATAGGATTTGAGGCAGCTCAGTGAGCATGTTAATAATGCTTATTCTCAAAACCCTATTTACTGTGTTGTGCTGCAGCAGATATCATTACCCCTGTTTGCGCTTCAAAAATCTGACTTTTCAGAGGGTTGTTTGTTTATATGTAGAATTTTCTGAAATTCAATAGGGACCTCAAGGTCTGATTTTTTTCCTGCCCCAGGACGTGGGAGCCAGAGAAGGGAAAACCCCAACTTTGGGGTGGAGCCACCCAGGGAGGGAAGGGCAAGGCGAGCACATGAGGTTCCAGGGTCCCCAGACCACTGTGAGAGGAAGGGGTCAGTGCCCGAAACAGGTCCTGCTTTGGAAATGGGACTTCAGAAATTATTGAGAAAACTGTGCTCCTGACACCAGAGGATACCAGTTCTTTGGATTATTTAAATTTTCTTCTCAGTATTTGTGATTAGGGCACTGTGCAGTTTGGAAGCCTCCACTGCCTAGAAATGAATACTGCCTGTGTTTCTGGGTGGGAATTCAGGTTGAGAGAGAAAATGCATTGCTGAGGGCCTGGAACTCCTGACGCCAGGCATTTTACGTATGAAGTTTCAACAGATCCCTGTGAAAACTGCAAGACTGGAGTTTTTGTCCCTCTTTTGGAGATGAGGAAACTAATGCAGAGAGAGAGAGATCTAATTTGTCAACAGAGAGGCAGCTGGTAAGTGATAAAGCTGGAAGTGGAGCCTGGGTCTGTTTATGACCTGCAGAGTCTCACTTCTGTGCTACAGAGAAGCCTCTGACTGATCCCTGCACTGTGCTTAGCATACAGTAGGCAAGAGGCCAGTGCTTGCTTGCAAGAATGATACAAGACATAAAAATGTCCCACTCAATAGATACTGACTGAGCACCTACTATGTGCCAGACACTATGAATCAACACAGGATAAATTCTACACTAAAATCACAATTAGAATGTAAATCAGCTTTAATCTATGAAAATGAAATCAGGCCAGCGGGGAGGCCATAAAATGAGCCTATTAAAATACATCTCATAAGAGGAAGAGCAAGCAGGAAAAATGAGGTAAACAGATGATGAGATAATGTACTTTTAAAATTAGCTCCTGTTCTCCTGAAATACTTTTAAGATTTTACTGCAAAATGACCCAGGCAACAGGAATATGCCATTTTTAAAAGACTTTCTCACTTGGCTCAGTGTATAAATAATAATACACATTTAAAAATGCATGACTATTCATTAAGCCATTGACCACTTCCAGGCTATTGAGTGCATAAGTATTTTAAAAATTACTTTAATACATATTTACCCAATAGACCAGAAAAGTTCCTTTGGTACATCATGTGCATTTTAAAAGCTGCCTACATAAGGAGTTATCTGATCGGAGCCAGAGTCTGCTGCCAACTACATAATATGCATTTTAAAGAACAACCTAATTATGTGCTTACCCAGGAGAACAAAGTTAATACTGAGGGTCAATAATTATTACCTTCCTTTGCTACCTTTTATTCTTTTCTGTCAAATAAAATGGGAGGAAAAAAGTTTATACTTGCTCTCTTACCTATATTCTCTTGACAACTAGTGTCCCAATGTTTTTCTTATGCTTACCTTGAAAGAAAGAAAGAAAAAAGAAAAAAAGAGAGAGGAAGGAAGGAAGGAAGGAAGGTAGAAGGAAGGAAGGAAGGAAGGAAGGAAGGAAGGAAGGAAGGAAGGAAGGAAGGAGAGAGGAAAAGAGGGAGGAGAGAAAGGCAAAAATAAAAAAAAAACTATATGTAATTAAAATTAAGTTCCTGGTTTATAGCAAATGTGGAAGATCAAAAATCCATCCTTTAATGTATATTATTAATATTCTCTCCCCCTATGTGTATTAACTTATGTTTAACTTATATACTGCTTAGTTTCAAAATTTTCTGGTGTCCTCCATATTTACTTTTATAGAAATATGACGACTTTTTCCCTTTCTCCTCAATAAGACATAATGATATAGGTTCCTTTCTTCACTTGCACAAAAACACATAGATCCTACGTTATCTAAGCCATTGAGTCTGTTTCCATTGGTATGACATGGAGGGTTTCTCAGCAGAAAACCCATTCCTGCTCACACAAATATAGAATAAAAACTATTTTCAACAGGCAGACTGACTCCCTGGTGTCTCTGCTGACTGCCCTCATGTTGTCACCATCAGCAGCGATACGTCCCCATCTGTGAGGCAACCTGATACACCAAGAAAGCAAGGTTGTCAGTTTCTCCATAGGACTGACTTTGCCCTAATTTCTGGGGTGTACAACAAGCTCTAATGAATACAGCCAAAATGGAAAGACCACTCGGTATTTAAGTAGTAGATGTCAGTCCGCATGAAACAGTGGGTTATGGGTCTGTGGACATTGATGGCTGCCATATACACAACTCCTAAGTGTTACCGTCTCTCACTGCCACCTGTGAGAACAGACTTAAAAGGTGATATTGATTTTATTTTTGTTAGGTAGGGCTTAGGGTGTGCAGGTGGCAGGGCAGGCAGTGAAGGGAAGTGGTCAGGGGCCGAGGGTCAGGACCAATAGAAACAGGGGAAAGAAACCACAACAGCAGGAACCTGAGGTTAGGGATTTTTCCCAACCAGGAGCATGTGCAGAAGTTAAGAGCCTATGACCAAAGGTAACCTTTCCTCCATTAACATACATTAGCATATTAAAAATCACACCTCGTAGTGCCAAGGCAATTGTAAAGGCAGCCATACAAGGACAGACAGTAGGAGTGTACCAATTCTAGGAACTTTCCACCCCTTTCTCAAAATATTGTTATTCCACCCCCAGCTTAACATAGAATTGGGGAACCAACATAAAAGGGGAAATCTTGTTAAACTCAGGGTCTTCTCCACTCGTAGAGATAGACCTGTCCCTCCCCTGGGATGTACTTTCACTTTGTGTTTCCTGTAATAAAGCTACTTGTGTGAGTTGCTTGTGTCTGTGTTCATGTGGTCACAACAGCCCTGCTTGTGATTCTTCTAAGTAAGGAGCCAAAGAACCAGGACAGCCCTCTCATAAAATCAAACCTGACATCTGGTGCCAAAATCAGGGACAGCCTTAAACGTTTCATCAGAGCTATGCAGGCCCTCGGTAAGGTAAGGTAAGATGACGGAGTCTGTATGTCCGGCTACTGCTTCACTTAAGCTACTACTCTTTCCTTTTCTTCTCCCTCAGGTCTGTATCATAGACATGCTGGAAGGGACTGAATTGTGGGGGAGACCTAAGGGTCCCTGTCCCTTCTGTTTTAGAAACTTTGGTCACCAGGACAACATCTACATCTCTCTCTTTCTCTCTCAAAAACCAACCCTGACAATTTTTAAAAATTTATTTTGAACAAAGGTTTACTTTCATTCTTTGCCACCACCTCCTCATTGCTAAATCAATTATATCCCATCTCCAAAAACAATTACAGAAATCTTTCACAAGTTCTAATTGAGTATTAAGAATTGTCCTCCTGTTCTAAATGAGTTTATTTCAGTCTAGGAAGATGAAATCATGTTTACGGATAGATTAAAAATATCAGAGTTAAGGATTTTTTTAATTTATTCCCAATAATTTTACATTTATCCTTTCTTCTTTTTATTTTTTTAATTATTTTTTATACCTGAAGAATACCCTAGAGATTAAAAAGTTGGTCACAATTTCTTAAATAAATTTGTCAATGTTATACAGAAAGAAGTCTTAGAAGAAGCTAAGTGAATTTTAATCAAAGAAAAGTTTATTTACTCTCAGAACAGTAATTAAAACATAATTAATATGTAAAGAAACAAATCTAATACTAAAAATATATGTCTAAACACCCCCATGACTGTTCTATGGAGTTAAATGACTCAACTTAGTGTACTTATGTTTCTTACTCTCCAATGGACAAGAATAACAAGTATAACTGGAAACATTTTGTAAGGATGAAATCATTTTTATTGTGGGTGTGGATATAGATATATAGAAAAAACCTAGGTAAAATTAAAAAATAATGACCACCATCATAAATGTAAGCCAGCAAGATTCTGACACTATCACCTCTTGTTACATAGATTAGTTTGTTTCAGACATACCACTCTACATGAATAGTAAACTCTACTAGAGAGTCAGATTCATTTCCTCATTTAGTAATAGATTCAAGATACAGACTAAAAGGTAGAACAAGCTGGAAAGAAACATTAGTCTCCAGCTGTTTGATGTGTTTGTTATTTTTTACAAACCGAGAAATATACCAATACTTATTGATTCAAGGGCTTGCTTTCATTTTGTTCTAATAAGTGTTAAAATGAATTTTGCATTTTTATCAAATTAATTTTGGCCATAATTTTATTCAGTTTAGCAAAAGAGACATTCCAGAATCTAACTGGGTAAATTTTCTGTCACCACCTAGGTTGAACTGGTATTAGGACCTTGCTTTGTTCTCTGTCCTCTACACCCAAAAACACCTTCAAGAATGAGATTAGATTAAATTGCAAGCATATTTAAAAATCCTGTAGTCCATGCTCCAGCTCACCCTTCCCTTTTCTGCACAGGCTAGCCACCTACATAAAATGGCAATGAGACACTAGACTCTCTTGTCAGTTTGGTCAGTCTGATTTTAAGCTAGACTCAAAGGTGAGGACCAGATGTAGACGCAAAGTTCCATATCTGTCTGGCTACAACTTCCCCAGACAAATGACCTATTGACTAACTCATAGGTAAATTCCCATCAATAGTTTCAAATTCCACATAACCTCAAAGGACATTAAATCTATTATTTTCAGTCTTGCTTAGTATCCACAGTAGACAAAGCAGGACTCAAGAAACTTGATTAGATGAATGGTGGTTGGTTATGGAGTCAACTTTATTATTTGGTTGGTAGAATTTGTACAATACATTAAGTTTGGTAATTAACAGAATCATGTATGAGAATCTGGACTGGTGAGGATTCTGTTTGGTCATGGATGGTTAAAACTACTTGGTTAAAAGATTTCATGGGCTTCCGTAGATAGTTTCTAAAACAGAAGCCAGCTCTCTGTATATTTAGCACCCACAGCTGCCTAGCCATTGTTTTCTATTCACACTCTCAAATCAAAATCTTGCCAGAAAATGAGAACAAAGAAGACTCTGAGTTCTTATTGTAAGAGAGTGCATTTGAGTTGGCTGATTGTGAGTTAATTACCTCTGAGCATTTCTGGAATTGCCATTTATGCATTTTCTTACTGCTGACAGGATCCCTAATACAGACAACTGGAATTGTTTCAAGCAAGATGATGTAATTTAGCCTTGCATCCTTTTTTTCTAGACCTGTAAGTGTGACAGTGATTTATTCTCTTTAGGAGGGTTCTTAAAGTACAATGTATAGATTAATGGCCTTGGATTTGGGGCCTCACAAAGGGGTGAAGAAGGATAGGAACTAAATAGCAGTTCAGTGTGCCTTATGTCAAAGAAATCTTGAAGGAAATGAGGAAAAAGAGGTTCATGGTTCAGACTTCAAAATAAGGAAGGAGGGTGAATGGATTAAGATTCAAAGGCTATGACTTAACAACAACCTAGAATGGCAGTCTCCTAATAGGAAGAGCTCTGATCTGGGAATTGTAATCCTACCTCTACCTCCATCCTGCTGTGTGATCTTGGGGCTAGGTTTTCCAACCTACAAAATGAGGGTATTGAAGTGCTTGATCTGTAAGGGCTGTTTCAGCTATAAAATTCTCTACCCTGACCTGAAAAAGGAGACTCAGTCACATTGTGAAGTAGGTAAAACTTCTGGCCTACAACCTCTCTCCCAGTCTTCATTTCCTTCCACTTGGCAGATTTGCCCATGAATTCCCTCCAACCTCTTATCCTGGGTAAATATTTTCACTCTTGGGGCCGTCAAACTGTCTGGTAATTAATGTGATGTACTTGACTAATAATAAAGATGTCAGCTGATAGTGCCCGAATGAATGACCCTTACCACAAGTAACAGCATTTTAAACATAAATGGATTCTCAAAGACTGAAATACCATGACCCAAAAGACTGAAATTATAATGATGAAATGAGTGGAAGTAGAGTCAATCTTTTGTGAATAAGTAATCATCTACTCTGCTTACTCATAAAGCTGTCCCAACTCATTTGTCTAGAGGGAGAAGTTCAAGGTAGAAGGAGTTGAAATGATGCCATAGTGTAGTGGTTACTAGCACAGACTTTGAAAGCAGACAGACTTGGATTTAAGTCCCTGCAGAACCATTTCATAGCTGTTTGAGTTTGGGCAAGTTACTAACTTGTCTGATTTTAAGTCTTCTTATCTATAAAATAGGATTTATAATGCCTATATCTTAAAATTATTTTAAAGAATAAAGAATACAGTGTTATCTGGCATACATTACACATGTAACATTGTTTAATTGTTAAATAACTATTATTTAAATTACCTCTTCTCTGGGACCAGTAGTGATGTACCCCAGTTTAAAAATCAAATGTTATTTTCACTTCCATATGGAGATTCACTTTAAATTTTTAAGCTTTGCTGTCTTATAAAATGAATATACAATATCAGATCTCTGACTGTAAAATAATGACACTGGCTCAGCATAAGAAAATCCGTCTGATTATTTTGTAGTTACATTTAAATAATTAATTGGTTGAATACTGCTTTACCTTGTGAAATCCAACATTTCTGCTTTCAGTGGGTAACTTGCAGTCCTTCATTAATGACAGATAATTTCCCTAAGTCCTCAAAATCATCTGTCCTATTTAGATAATCTTTAAATGATGGAAACAAATTTAATGGAAACAGAAAAGGACTGACCCCATGCTATGAATCAAATAAGTACAAATGAGAAACTAATCCAAAACAGAAGCTCTCTGGATCTGCACACTTCATCAGCCCTTGGTCCCTGTATCTTCTGACTACTCGATATCACAATTGCAGCATTACTTTCTTATTTAAATCCTCTTATGGTTTATTCAAATCTATAGCTTTTGCCTTTAGATTTTTACATCTTGCTTTTGACCAAGTATTGAGGAACAGTGGGGCAATGAGCCAAGAGGAAGTCTGGTGCAGAGACACCTGAATGTGCAAAGTAAGAAGCCCTCTGCCCTCTGCCTTCTGCAGGAGGCAGTTTTTCATCTTCATGGTCCAGAAGGATATTCAGAGAAAACATCGAAACTTTGCAGCCCCAGGTAAGACCACCATCCCTTCCTCCTGCCTCAACACTGACTAGCCACCACCAGCCTTGGGACCACAGGACAAATTGCGTCATGCCTTTTATCACTGCTTATGTCTTCATCAAAGGGACCCAAGGACTCTGTGGTCATCCTTCCCTGAACTTTCTTTTCATTTTTTCTAAGAAAAATGAAACAATGTAAGATGACTTTCACAGATTTTACTACTATACATACTTACCTATCCGCCTATTTTCTCTTCCTTCTCTCTCATTACTATTCACTGTCCATGTTCTTAGCTAAGATTAACACCTCTACTTTGCAATAGATGTCATCTCTTGCCTGTTGGAGAACACGGGTCCCTTGATTTCTCCTTTCTCTTGCATTATCAAGGTTACTTTTTCTAGAACCTTTTTATTTTGCCTCCACCACTCCACTGAACCTCCTCTTGCTCTTATCATTGTCAACATGACTTGCATCATCACTAAATCCAACAGTTAATTCTCAACCCTCATCCTACTTAATCTAGCAGCAGCATTTGACACATTTGATTGCTTACTCCTCCTTCATGTGACTTCTAAAGCTCCACACTCAACTGACTTTCTCATAACCCAGCAGGTACTTCTTTCAGTCTATGTGCTAATTTCTCCTCAGCTCAGCAACCTCTTAGTGATGAAGACACCCAGGCTCAGTCCCTGGACCTCATCTGTTTTCTCTCTACACACACTTCTTTAGTAATCTCATCCAGTGTCAAAGCTTTAAACCCTGCCTCTATGCTGATGACTCCCAAATCTAATCTCCAGATGAGACCTGGCCTCCCAACTTCAAACTGTCACTCAATATCTCCATGTGCTTATCTAAAGGCATCTCAAGTGAACTCCCAAACTGATCCTGCCCCTCAAACCTTCTACAATAATAGCCTTTCTCGGTGAAGAACAGCTTCATTCTTCCATTTGTTAGGGCCAAAAACCTTGGAGTCACCCTTGACTCCTCTCTGTCCCTCACACACACATTGTGTCCCAACCTATTCAACAGCAAACCCCACCAACTGTACCTTCAACACATATCCAGAGTCCGACCGCATCTCACTTACCTCCACTGCTACCATTCTGGCCCGGGTCACCATTACATCGTGTCGAGATTTCCCTGCTTTCTTCTGTGAAATCTCAACACTGCAGCAACAGGGATCCTAGGAAAACTCACCAGCCAAATCGTATCTCTCTTCCACTCAAAACTGCTATGTCTCACTCAGTCTAAGAGGCAATGTTGTTGTAACAGCCTCCAAAGCCCAGTTAACTCTCTTACCTCATCTCCCCCAGACTCACTCCCTTGTGCTCCTGCGCTGCCGGCCATCCTGCTGTCCTCAGCCCTGCCAGATGCGCCCCCACATCGGAGCGTTCGCACTTGGTGCCCTCCTGCTCTAGAACGTTCTTCTTCCAGACATCCACATGACTTACTTCTTCACCTCCTCATGCATAGTCTTTGTCTAGGCATTGTCTTCTCAGAAAGCTTTCTCCCGACCATCATATTTAAAAATGGAAATTCCAACCCGGATCCTTCTTTATCAACTGCCCATCCCTCTTCAGATGGAAGCTTCATGACAGCGAGGATTTATAATTTTGTTCTCTTCTCTGCTATCTCAGGTGCCTAAAGCAAAGCAATTTTAAAAATTTTAACGTTCTTAGATGTTTAGGAAATAGACAATACTCAGTTATAGTGTTGTTATAATAATAATAACAAACTGTGTAAGGTTTAGTATGTGTCAAGTACTATTTTAATGGTTTCATATAATTAACTCATTTAACTTCCACAAATAACTCATTTAACCTCCCCGATTAACTCATTTAACCTCCACAGTTAACCTATGAAATAGATACTTTTGTCTACATTTTATAGATGGAGAAATTAAGACCCAGAGAGGTTAATGATAAGATTCAGTACACACAACCCCAAAATATGGCACCTTGGCATTTGAGAAAATAGCAAAAGCAGGAAGGTCACTCTCACCTTCCCCTCACCCCTTTTTTCCCTGGAGTAGGCCATAAAATCTAACTGATCTCCACAAGACCCTCATGTGAGAGGTGCCCACCCTATACTCAGAGGCAAACAACATCCTTATCTCTGAAGACACTGAGACACAGAGAAGAATCTGAACAAACAGGCCGTGCTAAGATCCCCCCAGTTTACTACCACTGGATCATACCCCTTTTATCCAATAATACTTCTCCATAATATCAACTTCTTCAGACAGCATAAAAATACACAGGTTTCCCTGTTTCTTTGGGTCTTCATTTCTGAAGGCTCCTGAGTCATGTAAAACTTACATTAAATAAATTTGTATGCTTTTCTCTTGTCACTCTTTTGTTTTATGGACCTCATCCATGTACATAACAATATACATTAAGAAACTCCCTCAAGATTACACTGAGAGTATGTAGAGAATCAAAATTTAAACCTGGAATTTATATTAACTTCTCTAGGCTCTGCAAAAACTGTAAAATAAGATCTTTGCGGGATTTTGATGAGAATTATATGTAATACATACAAAGTATAAAGACAACAGCACAGTGTCTGACTCTGGCATGTCAGTAAATGGAAGCAATAATTAGGCTGCACCTGCTGAACACACAGACTAAAATTTAGTACAAGGAATCTGAAAATACCTTCCTAAATGGAAATGCTGTGTTATTCAATCCCCTAATTTGTGTTTTGATTGGCAGCACCATATTTAAGTGAGGCCCCTCAAAATCATACAAATGAAAATTAGTCTTTCCTTTCTATGTAAAAACTTGGAGTTTTGTTTTTGTTATTGTTTTTCTTAGCTTAGTATCTGTAGTATGCAAGTCTGTATCAATGTATGCATGCTCTAACAATGCAGGCATATTTGCTTTTCAAGTCAAAAAGGGGAGACTTTATAAGCCATTCAGTGTTTGTTTGATTTATCCAAGACTCTAACCTTCTCTTCATTTAAGCTTGCAGAGCTCCAGTATGCAGAAATCTTTAAACCCCACGCCTGCTGACAGGCATGAACTCTCTTCCGGTACCACAGACAAGTCAGCAGTAGGGCGCCATACAGGGACTCCAAAATGAAATGGGTAGATTGATGTCCCCATTTGTGTTCTAGTGTCCCAAAATACCTTCACAGCATGTGTAACTGTGGGGGGGGGAGTCCACTGAATTTGTATTCTGGAAAACAAACTAAAAGGTCAACATGCATGTATATTTATAATGGAGTTGGTCTTTGCTAATCGATGAAGGGAATGTTTCTTCCTTTGTAGCAACTTCTCAATGGGCTTCTCAAAGAGAGCTTCTCTGCTCTTTTTCTGCAGAGAGCCTGCAGTCACCCTTAGAAAACGCTTATAAATTACAATACTGTATTTTCTAAGGCACTTAGGACAAAGTGTGGTCAAACTGATAGAGTATTGACTTCACAATGTCAATACCGAAATTAAGATGCAATATCAAAGTAGTAAGTTTTTCATATCCATTAAAGAGGGAAAAATCTATGATATAAGTGGAGCAGAATGCATTAAAAAATAACACTTGTTCTGAGTCCATATTGTAGTGTAAATTTCTTAGACTGGCAAATATTTTTAGTTGTAAACTATGGATGGAGCACATCAGTTTCACAGGTGATAATAATTGTCAATCACCTTAATCAAAATAGAGATCACACCTGTATACAATTTTCCTATAGTAAGAATGGATAAATCGGTCTTCCACTTCCACCTCCCAATTTTATAGACTTAAAACTTCTTAGTCGTGTTATCCTGGGTTAATTAGTTTTGAAAACATTATTTTGCATGACTCACAGAGATACCTAGAAAAATACACTAATAATAAAAGCATCCTTTTTGGAAATATAAAATCAGAGTTGCTTAATGGAGACCTCCATTTGGTTTTTCAGGCTGTATTGTCTGACAGGACTACTTCTCCAGAATCCAAGTCCTTCACATCAGGTGACTCCTCCTGCGACCAAACACAGCACCCACACCTGACAAAGGGACGGAAATGCACAGCTCAGTCTGCTGTGCTCCCTTTCTCAGACAGCCCACTCTCACAGCCCTTTAAAATTCCACATTCAGAGACTATTTTGCATAGGGTACGTTCTCATTTTCTGAGTCCTAACAACATAGACTAGAATCCCTTGATTTCATTAATCACATAATCCAAGCCACACTCCTGCTTCCAGGAACATCTGATTACCTCCATGATGTATGTCTCCTTACAAAGCTTAACCACAGACGTCACCACATCCTCACCTGGTCGCAGCCTCCTGCTTATTTATTTCTTCCTCAGGTACCACACTCAGTACTCATTCTCATCCGCTACTTTATAAATAGTACTGGATAAATACCAGTTGGATTAAATTGGGGTGGTTTTTTTTTTACCTTATTATCTAAAAAAATTTGGGTTGTAAATGCACTTCTGGGTTTAAAATGGGTTTTAGTTTCAGACATGAGTGTTTTGGGAGTTTATCGATCGGGGTGATTAGCTCCATATTTGGGTTAGTGGAAAACAACTAGAATGGGTGCATAGGAGATAAAAGGGTGATGGGAACATGAGTCTGAGAGATTTATCAACTCCAACAAGTATAATAAAAACAATGTGTAGTCTGCATTTATGCATAAAATGTGAGCTGCAGTGATCCAGGGTGACATGCAGGGCTGTGAGGTACATGAAAAGGCTCCTAAATGTGGGCAAAAGGTAAATTAGAGAAGCGGATTGTTATTAGGTCATAGTACAGTTAACACTTGTTATTCAGGAGCAGTGATATTCTGTCATGAGAAAAATATAAAAGTTTAAAGATTTTCTGTCCAATAAGATGTTTTAGTTAATTAGTGGAGCATAAATGCTTTGTTGTATCAAATGACAGGATAATAGTCAAAGCATGATAGTTGAAATAATTTCTATTTGATAATGCATCAATATATATTTATAGATCGCCTTAATCTTGTAGTTTTATTGCGTTGTTTGGGGAAATGGAAGAACAGGTTGTCTCATCTCTTAGATTGGCAAAAACTGCAAGAAAACAAAACAAAAAAAAACCTCCTAAGAATGTTTGCAAACAGCATTTTAAGTGGAGGTTAGGCAATAATTTGTGTACCTAACTATTATAATCCTATTGGGAGGTGGTTTGGTATAGTTTTTTAAAGCACAGACTTTGGTGTCAAACTCATCTGGGTCCCAGTCATTGCTCTGCTATTCAAAAGCTACACACTTTTGGAAGATTCATGACACCTCTCTAGGCCTCAATTTTCTCATTTGTAAAATGAGGATAACACCTATGCCACAGGGTTGTTTGGAAAGTTCAATGATGTGAGGTATGTATTGTAGCTATTCTATCAGTTGAATCATTACTGACAATTACACTGATGGTAAAAATATTATATTTTAAGAATCTCTGAGATTTAAGCCCAGAGAACCACAAGGCTACGGGCTTTATCTTACTAGTCTTCATATAGCGAACGTTTCTCCACGTGAAAGCTGGGCAGGGTCTTGACACTCAGGCATGCAGGTAGTGCACTACTCAGGGCCACCACCATCCACATGTCTTGGGCTTTTGCTGACTTACTTGAGGATGGGAAAGCAGGAGTGGAGAGCCTGAGGCTTCCAGATGAGCCCCGAGAAGAGAAAAAGAAACCGTTCACCATAAACATTGGTCCATGGAGTTGTGCACACATATTCTGCTAGTGGCATGTACAGTGCAGCTACAGGGCTGTGAATGGGCAAGAGTGTGAGTGTGAGTGTGTGTGTGTGTGTGTGTGTGTGTGTGTGCACGCATCCAGCACGCTGCCACACAGGGTTACTCAGGTTGTACAATAATATAAGGAAAATTGTCTTAAGGAAGGGAACCTTTCCTAACTCAAGCAAAGGTACTAAATGGGTTAGCGGTGGCCCTGCTCCCAAGGCGAGACCTAGAAATGTGATACTACACAAACAGGAAGGAGCAGAAGAAAAACACACTATGAAAGAAGCCGGCAGATCAGGTACCAGCTCACAAAATGAACTCAGACCAGCAGGACAATGGAAGGCAAGTTGGAGATAGAGCGAGTAAACTGGAAGCAGGAAATAAGGAGCAGAGGAGGGACATTTGGGTGCCTCTGAAGGATGCAGCACCCTACGGACATTTTTCCAGACTGGCTCTGTCCAGACCCCTGGGCAGCCACATACTACGTGATGCCTGTGGTCAAGTCATTTAAACTGCAAGTGCCTGTATTTCTTCTTCTGCAAATGGAGATCATGACACTACCCTTGTCATAAGGTTTACGTATGCGCAGGCATTAAAGTACTACGCAAAGCACATAGATATAATAAACATGAATAAATAAATAAATGCTATTATAATCACTGTTATTCTTATTCACGAATAGTTTGCTGGCAGATTCTCAAAGCCATGGACGACTCTGCACAAAAACCAGTCCTCTTCCCTGGCTCACATGAGAAATCAGTAAAAGCAGCATCATATCTCTTCGAAACTTGTACGTCTTGGGGGATCTTCAAACAGGACCAGAGGACAGTGGAGAAGGACAGGACCTCAAAGACAACTGGTGCCGAGAAGAAAACTCCCAGCTCTTTTCCATTGCTTCCATTTTCCAAGTCAGCGGGCAAAGGACAGTATCCAAAAGCGGGAAGCCACTCATCTAGGAATATGGCCAGGTGCACAAAAGTGAGCACATGGTGTGCAATTCGTTATGCAGTTTTGCAGAGGTGAATACAGTACTACGAACTGCCTATAAGCCTGATTATGTTTTAATACAAGAATGAATTCAGGACATATGGAAATTGTTCATAGAACTTAACATTTTCATTAAAACACAATGTAAACAACACTGTTTCTAAATTTTGTTTCCAGGGCAGAATGCTTTCCAGTGGTAACATGATAAAAAACTTTTTAAAAGAAATAGTAGCGTTTGTTAAGAAGTAAATAGGGTACCATCAACTGTATCCCAGACTAAATCTGAAACAATGTGTATATTTTTTAATTTTCTATTTAGGAGTTCTGAATCTACTGTAAATAACACAAGAAGCTTCTCAAACTCCTCCAAGGTATAATGAACCTAACGTAGAAACACAAGATTATGAGGAATAAACAAGCTTACCTGGACAAATGTGATGCACATCATAGCAAAACCCCCATGGCATCAAAAGTAATGATGAAGCACCACATTTTTGACCGGGTGCAGCAGCAGCTGTCAGAGCAGCATGGTGTATTGACACAAGCCACAGAGAGATTGTGTTTAAGTATAGTCACCTGGCCCACTGTGCACCTAGGAGCTGTGGCAGGCACTTCAAATAGCATCTTTAATGACTATTCAAATAAAGATAGGGTGATTAATGATATCCTTTCTCATTTTTTTTAAGTACCAAATATGAAGCCAACCCTATATAAATTCCTTTACCTTGCAGACTGAGAAACAACCTCTCATTATAATATACTCCCATAAATCACACATACACGGGATTGCATAGTAAAAACAGCACGGCTCTGCCTTTAATTCTGTTTCTCCCTCTCTCTCTCTTTCTGTGTGTGTGAGAGAGAAATGGGATTGACACCTACCTTATAAAATCTTTGCAAGTAAAAGTGACTGGTGTCATAAGTGCTCAATGATATATTTTTTTTCTTGAGAAACAAATGCAGTATCCGTAGGCTAGCATAATGCATAGCACAGAGTACTTGCTAAGATAAATATTTGTATAAGAAAGGAAGAAAGAGGATAAAAGGAGACAGAAGAGAAAAGTAAGGAAGAAAAGGAAAAGGAAAAGAAAAACTATTAGAAATGTTTTCAAAGCACTCTGGCTAGCAGAAAGTCCCGCTCTGTGTGTTTCACGTGGAGTAGAAGCGCAGAGTGTGTTGATGGAAAGGCTGTAGCTATTACCACTTGGCTCCCTGGTGAGATATATGAAGATCCAACAGTTCCCCTAATTGGTCAGGGGCTGAACTGGAATTGAATTCCAAGTATTCTAGTTCTTAAATGCCTTGTGATACTTAGGTTAAAGTTTATCCGTTATATGCTCTCTGACCCTTCTCTAAGATCCTCTCATCAATTTGATATGGTATCAGAGGGCAAGATACCAGATGTCAATTCTAATTGTTTCCATTTGGCAGTCATATTGAGTTGATTTCAAATCCAAGAAAAACAAATGAACAACTTCCATCTCTTCAATTGATTTCCACTAATTTTTCTCTTGTCATTTAGGAAACTTTCTGGATACACAGGCTTCAGTCTCTTGGGCAGAAAAATTTCCATATTTCCATGAAGTACTTTATTAATCCTTCTTAGCTTCACTGTTCACTGCTAACCATAATATTCTTTCCAATCAGTATGTCTCTTTAATGTGTTAAATCTTTAAAGTGACTAGTGTTGGTTACAGAGTAGTGAATTAAAGTGGATATAGAAAAAAAATGAATGTCATAAGTCATTTGCCTCCATTATTCTAATGGCTTTTAAAACAATGAAATTATTTTTGATCAGGGCATATTGAAAATTTGTACAGTTTAGAAGCCATTTGATTTTCACATACTCTATATTTTAACACTTAACAATGTGGCAGTCTCCAAATGGCACATTGTCAAGCTGAAAATCACTTTAGAAATTCTGAGGTACTAAACTAAGTATGGGGTAGGCCATATACAATTATCTTTGGAATTGTAGGGCAATGTTGGCTCTCAAGGACTTAGATGACAATATCATGATCATATGACCCATATAACTGTCACATTACTTTTCTTAAAGTGTAAACTTTTCATAACATGTATTTCATTCAAACCAAAAAGTTTACAATTGAGGTTAAATTGATTAAACAGTGTAACATCCTATAATCTGATTCCTTACTATAATATTTAGTCATCCCACATGATTTAAGTCTTTTGATTTGATGTGACTAACCTCTCAAAGTGAGACTTGCCAATTACAGTTACCATACAGTGTGATTTGATCATTGCATATTGTATACATGGATTGAAATATCATATTGCATCCCACAAATATGACAAATATGTACAATTGTTATGTGTCACTTGAAATAATAATAAAAGCAAAAAATGAGACATTTGCCAAAATATCTCACTTTTTATGAGCTCAAGAAATGGAACTTCCCTAGTGTCATTGGAAAAAGGAGAAAATGCATTTTTTCTAGGGAACAGGACCAAGTCATACAAAGAAACTCAAAGGAAATGTCAAATTCCTTTGAGAGAATAGTAGAGAATGAGAGACTCAGCGTGGTAATTCAAGGATCTCCCATACCTTAGCCCAGTTCACCAAGGCAATATCACCAGGAGTCTGCAAAAGCTGCAGCATTACTGGGCTTAGGATACTCCCAGTACTGATATGGCTGTAGTGACCAAAGACTTAGATCACAACACTCACTTCCCTTTGAATATCTGGAAAGCTTTCTCAAGAAAGAGATAAAATCTACCTTGACCAACTGGACAGAGCAAAATCAGGCAAGCAGCCCTAAAATTAAAACTTATTTTCAATAGCTGAAATTTTAGTGCAAATTCTTTTTTTTTTTTTTTTTGGTATCAATTTATGGGTTACAAGTGTAATTTTTTTACACGGATGGATTGCATAGTGGTGAAGTTAGGACTTTTAGGGTATCCATCACTTGAATAATGTATAATGTAATGAAATTTCACTGTAATTCTAATGAGACAGAGGAGATATTGGAGTTAGATTGAATTAAGCAGTGATTATTAAAAGCCATTTGCAGACTGAACATATTTTATTTCTGATCATCTTTCTTCAAATGATATTTTTTTCACATCGTTAATATCTAGCATTTTAAGTGCCAGATTTTTCTTTTAAATGTAATCAACTAGATCACATACATTCTCTTCAAATCTTCAGTTGGTCTTCCTTGGGAAAGAACTTACTTGTTGAGTTTATACTCAAAACACTTTCACTTGGCTGTAGTGGCTGACACAGAAATATGGGCATACAGTTATTAATGGAATAGAAATGAGAGGTAAGATTTAATGGAATTAACTTTGTAAATTAAACATATTTCAATAACAGCAAGCATCATACTATATCAGTTATAATTTATATTTTCATTTTTAACTGTTTGGTCAATTGAACCTTTCTGAAAATGCAACCTTGAAAAATTATAAAGCTGCTTATAGCATGAAAATTACTCATTTCCCCAAAAAACAGTTCAAGAGGTCTGTTCACTAAAATGTCATAGGTAACAAAATGTTTTCCACTAAATAGCACAGATGTAGATGCCTTTTAAAAAATCCTATACAATAAAAGTCATTGTCTTTTTTTCTGCCATACATTTATCAGAGGCTTACTTTCTCATCCACATTAAACTATAAAATGTGCTGAAAGAGAGAATCTGTTAGGTTTTAAATTAACTTCTTTAAGTGAAATAGTTTAGTCACTTAAAATTATTGCATGGAGACAGACATTTGTTTTCAAAAAAAAAAAATTTGACTTTTCCCCTTGTGGATAAGATAAATATTAACATAATTCTCACAAAGTGTATCAATATTAAAAGCTTAAGTGTTTTAAATAAACATTTTAAAATGCTAACATTTTTACTTATTTTAAAAGTTTTCTTGAGATATAATTAACAAACAACATAATTCACCCATTTAAAGTGCACAACTCAATGTTTTTTACTTTATAGGGTTATGCAATTATCACCACAATCTAGAAAATTTTTGTCCCTTGTAAAAACAGACACCAAATCCATTAGCAGCCATTCTTCATTCCTCTTCACCTCTCCAATCCCCAGTCTCAGTCTTATGCAACCAATAATCTACTTTCAACATCTATAGATTTGCCTATTCTAGACATTTCATATAAATGGAATCATCCAATAGGTGATCTTTTGTGACTGCTTCTAGGAAATTTTCAAGTTTTAGTTATTTTGTAACGTACATAAATACTTCATTTCTTTCCTTTGCTAAATAATATTCCATTGTATGGTTATATCACATTTTATTTCTCCATTCATCAATGAATGAACATTTGGACTACTTCTACTTTTTGGCTATTATGAATAATGCTGCTATGAACGTTCATGTATAGGTTTTTTTGTATGGACATATGTTTTATTTCTCTTAGTGGATACTTAAAAATGGAATTGCTAGGTCCTATGGTGACTCTGTGCTTAACACTTTGAGGAAAAGCCAAACTGTTTTCCAAAGTGACAGCACTATTATTTTAAATTACCATCAACAACATATGAGGATTCTAATTTCTTCACATTTTCACCAATACTTGTTATTGACTGTCTTTTTTATTTATTGAACACGAAGCTTTATCTCATTCGAGTTTTGATAGGCATTTCTCTAATAACTAATGATGTTGAGCACTGTATCAAATATTTAATGAACATTTGTATATCTTCTTTAGAGAAATGTCTATGCATACACAATGCCCATTTTTAAATTAGGTTGTTGGGTCTTTTTATTATTGGGTTAAAGGGTTCTATATATAGCATAGTTGTTACAAGTCCCTTATCAAGTATGACTTGCAAATATTTTATCCCATTCTATAGGTTGTCTTTTCATTTTCTTGATGGCATCATTTTCAGCACACAAGTTTCAAATTTTGATGTAGTCCAATTTATCTGTTTGTTTTTTCTTTTGTTCCTTGTCCTTTTAGTGCTGTATTTAAGAGACCATTGTCTAACCCAAGGTCATGAAAATTACTCTTACATGTTTTCTTCTAAGAGTTTTATGACTTTAGTTCTTGCCTTTGGGTCTACAATCCATTTGTGATGTTTTGTGTATGGTGTGAGGTACGGGGTGCAACTTCATTCTTCTGCGTGTGGATATCCAGTTTTCTAGCACTATTTGCTTCAGGGTTATTCTTTTCTCCATTGAATTGTCTTGACACCCCTGTCAAAAATCAATTGGCCATAAATGGGAGGATTTATATCTGGACTCTTAATTGTATTCCATTGTTTTATATGTTTACCCTTTTTCCAGTACCACATTGTTTGATTATTATAGTTTTGTGTTAAGTTTTGAAATCACGAAGTATAAATACTGGCATATTCCTTTTCAAGATTGTTTTGGTTACCTACTATGGGTCTCTTGCTTTTCATAAGTATGTTAGGATCAGGTTAGAGTAAAGCTTCTGCCCTATGAGTGATGGGCGTGTGGAAGAAAGAAGACCCAATCCTTTCAGTACATCTACATGCAACACGGGCCTGGGCAAGATGAGAAATAGTAGGCTTCTCCACCAGGGGTGAAACCATAACCCCAGAGGCCGAGGTGGGTGGGTTGTTTGAGCTCAGGAGTTCTAGACCAGCCTGAAAAGAGCAAGACCCCATCTCTACTAAAAATAGAAAGAACATTAGCTGGACAACTAAAAATATATAGAAAAAATTAGCTGGGCCTGGTGGCACATGCCTGTAGTCCCAGCTACTCAGGAGGCTGAGACAGAAGGATGGCTTACACCCAGGAATTTGAGGTTGCTGTGAGCTAGGCTGATGCCATGGCAATCTAGCCTGGGCAACAGAGCATGACTCTGTCACCAAAAAAACAAAGAAAGAAAAAAAGAAAGAAATCATAGCCCCAGACTGGGAGCTGGAGAGAGAGTGAGAACCCTGGCTTCTTGGCTATAAACACCTTGGATAGAACTTCATTATTGCAGAGTTGGGGTGGAGCTGGGGAATGATATAAGGGAGCCAGCCATGACTCAAATGCCAACTTTTTCTGTTCTAACTGAGATTTAGTAGATTTTCTCAAATAAATGTGTTTTCCATTCTCTATATGCCTTCAGGACAATTTAAAGACTTTAGGTGTTCATTTTTCATAACTTTCACCAGTTAAATTATTATTTGCTGAGGAGAGAGAGCAGCTAAGCTCCTTATTTTGCCATTCTTGACATCTCTGTCTCACGTTGCATAAACTTTTACAAATTTGCTTGATTATTACAACATCACCATGAGTTGAGAAGTAGCAGATTTTTTTCTGTTTTTCAAATAAGGTGAAAGAGGTTAACTGTAGACATGGAAAATGTACACTTGAAAATAAAACATACATCTCCCAACCAACTGTTTGCATCAGTTCAAGCTGTCTCTGTGTTGAAATAAGTCTGAAGAAAAAATTCAGTGAACTTAATTTGCTTTCTAAAATACCTGTGATTCTGTGATCCTGTTTCTTTGTTCTATCATGTCAATCAATCTCCAGGAGGCTTGCAAAGACAGCCAGACCTGGCCAGGTAGCAATTTTGTCAAATGTTAGTAAGATATTCCACTCAACTATCTTTAATAGGACTCCTTCTTAATGGAAAACATGCCAGAAACAGATAAATTGCTGGTAAAAGACTAAATTTAAAATGTAGATAAATTTTCTAATAATTTTATGTCGATTATATTATGTAGCTTAAAGAAAACAATGACATAAAAAACACAGGAGCATATGCACAACTAACTCATAAGGAAAACTGGCATTTAGATGAAACAAAATATAGGGTCAATCCAAGACAACATTGTGATGAAGGCAATTTTTTCTTCTACTCACTTTTCCCCTATACTAGTAACAATTCCATTTTTCCAGCTGCAAGTATCTGATGGGTTTGTGTCCTTCCATTGTCTTAAAACCTGCTTCATAGCTATTCCCATCTTAACATGGCATGCATTCCAGTTATCTGCATCTTTACTGAGTTTTGAGTTAAAGACTACAGTCTCACTGTATGATTCTTGGCATCCTCAAGGGAGTAAGAAAGAGATTTGGAAATGCAGTGAGGCTTTCTTCCTTTACACTCTAAAATCCCTCACATGTGGGTAGTTTTCTATTTTACTTACGCGTAAGGATTTCTCTACAAGAAAGATGCCATTTCTGCTTGTATAACTGAATCATTCTCCTGAATGTACAGCTTCAACCCATCTATCACTCATTGTGACAGCGCTTCACAGAAATACAACAGGAGAGATTGAAGACAAAGACAACTGATCTGCCCACCAGTCAGATGTCATTACAGTTCTGCACATTAATGTTTAGACTACAAGGCAGTGTGTATCATCTTTATCACCACACAGGATCAGAGGAGCTATTCACTTTCTTCCTTATCTGGGGAAAGCTTAGAAAAGAACACACAGCACCAGCCACATCATGTCACCTTTCTTCCACTGAAAAGTAAAACTGGAAGACAGAGATGAAAATGAACCAGTTTAGGGATTCAGAACCTCACTACGTTTGTAATTAAACATCAGAACTTATCACCTTTTATTTTAGTTCTTTGAATAAAAGATATGTCTAAGAATACAGGGCAGGAAGAACCCTGTGCTACCTCTAATTACGTCTTCACCTTTGGTAAAGCTCAGTTTCAGATTGGGAATATTGAGATGCACTAGGAAGCTGTCTTCTCTTAGGTTACATCTTCCAAAGAAAGAATAAAAAATGCTAACAGAACTTATTTTTTTGTAATTTTGGCCCCTTTCTCAATCTTGAGAACAGAATCCTTTTTGAAACCTGCCTGACTGATTATGTAAGCGTCCCAGAAAGGAGAATATAAAGCCAGTGGAGGACATAAATGGAGACCATAATGTCACCTAAGTCAGTGTTATTACCCATCTACTCAGGAGTCTGCCCTAACTGTGTCACCAACAGAGGTGTTATCAGAAAGCACAGTAGTCTCTTAGAGCTCAAACAATCTTTTTATCATGAAACTTTCAATGATAGACTTTTAATGGCAATGCAGGATAATTAGCTGACAATACATTGTATACATCTACCTGACTTTTAAAAGTAATAGTAGTAAATAAACAATGTTATATTTTGCATGTTTGAATAATTTTAAGTCGATTAAATTTTTAGTCCCAGTGTATTATCGATAATTAGTTCCATGCTTCATCTATTTTGCTCAATCCCCAAACCTCAGAATCATCTTGCTTGTTCTCTTGACTTTCCACCCCACATCTAATCCATTAGGAAATCCTGAGAGTTCTGCCTTTAAAAGATATCCCAAATCCAGTAGCCTCCTCCACAACTTTTAGGTTATTTCAGGAGCCTCCTAGTGTTTATCTTTGATTTTACTTTTGCTTCACTTTGGGCAATTTTACACACAGTACGCACAGTGAACATTTAAGAAAAAACATCAGATCATTTCATTCCCTCACTCAAAACCTACCAATGTCTTCCCTCTTCTCAGCTTATTCAGAAGAAATTTCAAACCCCTAATCATGACCTAAATGCCTTGCAAAATCCAACCCCAATCACTTATTCTATTCAAGGGCAAGAATAAACAGAGTCCTACTGAACGGTAGGCCAGTCACTAACCTGCAAAGGGCTTTTGTACCTACCCCACTGACCAGGCATAGGATAAAGGCTTCCCCTTTGATAATTTCCGTTATCAGTATATTCATTGTCAATAATAAAAAGTAATAGAAATAATATCAATAATAAAAAAATAGAAGAAAAATTGTAACAGTACTAGCATAAAAGTAAGTGAAAAGGGGAAAACATGTGATTTCTTTCCCTCTCTCAGGATTTTCATAAATCCAGGGAGGTGACAGTTGGCATTGGCTTATTTGATTGCCAAAGGAAAGTAAGAGCCATGTCAGATTTTTTTGCTTTTGCTTTTACAGCCTGTTCTCTGACTTACTGTGTATTTGTTTTACACAAATGCATCAACAGCATGTGCGTCAATTTATGAATACGGTTTGTTCAACTTTAATAAAAACAAATGTCATCCAGCAGTCTGATTCTCTTTGCCAGGAGAGATAAAGCCCAGAAATCAGCTTTCATCGGGAAAATGTTACACAAATCTCCTTCGTGTTGGCTCATCTGTTATGTGTCTATCTTGATGTGTTCCTTGATGTGGTCCACTGTCCTTTAAACTGAAAGTGAGGACTGCAGACACATAGGCACGGGTGTGGGGAACAATGGCATGGGGTGAAGTCCCCACTATAATTTCAAAGAAGAGTCTATTGTCAAAGTTATTGTTTCAAGAGCCAGGCACAGTGGCACACACCTGTAGTCCCAGCGACTTGGGGGGGGATCACTTGACCCAGGAGTTTGAGACCAGCCTGGGCAACATAGCAAGATCTCATCTCTTAAGAAAGAAAAAAAGTTATCGTTTCAAAATTTGTGGAGCTATCTGTAGTTACTAGAATACACATTACATATTCTTTTGGTTATTTTTTAAGGCCTGTCTGTGTTTACTCTCTGTGGGGATAGTTTAGTAAATGAAAAAGTAAGCCAATAGTCTAAGATTATGGAGAAAACTGAATTGTAGGAATAGAACATTGGACCATCCTCATCCTCATCCATTAGCTAAAATGTCCATAGACATTTACCTATCATTGCTTTACATTATGTAAAATATTTGTGATTATATTAGTCACCGATATACATCAACATTACTACACATTAAATTTGGCCTCGATTCACAGATATTCCTACATATGCTACACATAAGTCCCTTCTAAAAATGACCTTTAGTTATTAGTGGAAAAGCTACTTTACCTGGCAAGCCCTCCCTGATCTCTCTGGGTAAGTCAGGTGCCCCTGCCGCCTGTTCCCCTAGCGTTTAGCTCCCTGTCTACCTCATTGTGTCATCTCTACCTGAACTCCATTTCTATCTAGGGACAGAAACTGTTTCTATCTCATTCACCTATGAATACCCAAAACCTAGCGGAGTGCCTTGCACACATTAAATACTAAATAAATATTTGTTAACAAATGAATAAATGAACAAGCAATTGAACAAAAGAAATATTCAGACAACTTGGGAGTGAAGAAAAAAAAGAAGTTTGAAAGATCGAGAGTTTGCTATAAAGACAGCTATGCAGGCTGAGGGTTCTGTGCAATTCTTTCTTTCCTCCCTTTCTGCATCCACAAACTTTCTAAAACCTCAGTGCATTTACCATGATGGCTTCTGTGGCTGCAGGTCTAATGGTAGGACAAGATAAGAAAAGGACAGAAATATCAATGTCTTTTTTTTTTTACATCTGAGTCCATCTATAAATTGTTTGTAAATCAGAAACTACCTGAAAGCTTCCTTTTTAGCTAATGATACTGTAGCTATTCAGTAGGAATTCAGTTTGCTTTGGGTACCTCTGGGCCATAGCCGTATTCGTTAGTTTATTTTATCAAACATACAGAATACACCAGAAGAAAGATGGTAGAGATTATCCCCTTGCTATGACTTTGCAAACCTCACATAAGAGCTTGAAGCTCTGGGAAGTGACAGATAGGGGATTTTTATCTTTCACAAAATAATCACAAACATAGTTAGACCAACTACACTCCAGAGGCCTATACCGATTGTAATGGGAAGTAAAAGTCACATGGCCCTGATCAGAATGTGGCTTTTTCAATCCCAAGATAGCTGATCAATATAATAATTTTGGCACCACTTAGGCTAGAACAAAATGGCTAACAGAAATGTGGGCTATCACTAACATCTGAATTTCCACATCAAATAAATGAAACTGTTTTCCCCACTTCCTTCCCTCCTCCACTCCATCCCTCTCCCTGTTTAAGCTCCCCTAGGAATAATTTGTTATCCCCGCAAACCCAAACGGCTGACTTTAAAAATATATGTTTATAAAATACTCGTACTATGCTCTGAATTTTAGACTCCCTTGAAATAAAGCAGCCATAATCTCTGTGACAGTTGCTACCATTAATGCCGATCATAAAAGCTGGTAAAGAGGCGGAGATGCTGATTTACCACCCATCGCTGTGCTTGTGTGTCCTCTTTCTAATAAAAATCAGGGAAATTATTTCTTTCTGAAAGCTAAGAGCTTCAACATTTGTATTACCAACCTCCTCTCCCGCACAAATTCAGTGCTCCCCGTGCTATTTTTTTCTTCTCAAGGAGCTGCCAATGTAAATGTGCCACACTTGAGCTCATGGCACACCGAGCCGAAAGACCATATGTCCTACATCTAGAGTGGAAAACTTGGTGTTTAGGGAGCAATGAACTGAGCTATTACTCAGACTCAGAGATAAAAGCTGCTGGAGGCTCCTGTTCAGTTTATAGATATAATTTGAAAAGCTTAGATATCTTTCCCATAAGAATTTTTCCCCCCAAGATTTAGGTAAAAAGAGTGATGCTACAATGGTTGATATGAATAATATCCTATTATTATTTTCTCCTTTATTTTTTATCTGGCACATTAATATAGATGAAGTCAAACAGCACTAAAAGCATACAGGAGTGAGATGTGCTAGAATCATCGGCATATAAATCTGGACAAGATGTAGGACTCCAGGAATATATAGCATTAAATTGATTTAGCTTGATTCTTTGGCTGATACTTTCACTTAATTCAAGATTATATTCCAGAAACACTAAGAGTTGTAAAATGAGCTTTTGACCTGGCCGTATTACCAATTGTAACACTGGTCTCCAGAAATCCAGAGATTTGTTTGATGGAAAGTGATCCCTGGGTATCACATACACACACACACATGTGCAGCATACACATGCACACATACACACAGTTGCCTTAAAGAAACCAAATAATCAAAGAGTTCAAACCAGTACTTTGACTTATATTAATTCAGTACAATCATAACCTCCTCCCAAAAAGACAATCATAAAGTCAGTCCCACAATTTGTTTATTTTATTCTTTCCTTATTTATTAATACCTACGAGTATTTGCTATGTAGAAGTCACATTGCTAGATGTTAGAGATACAATGAAGAACAAAACAATCCATTCTTTTATGTATTTTATTTTCTAAGAGTGGAAATCCACTCATAGAACTTACTTGTAAGAGTGGAGATAAACAAAAAGCAAAGTTTCTTGAAATTGTCTTAAGTATCAAAAAGAAAACGTATAGTATTGTGTGACAGAGCTCACTGTCACGTTCAGAGTAACTCAGTCTCACATTATGTAAATATTGCATGTGCCATTTTGTCTCCCCTGTAAACTCACTATCACTGCCCCTTCTTAATGATCAAAGTGGTTGGGGTTAAGCTATTCTAGTGAAGATTCAGACTCCACCCTGTTTGAAATACACTGGGAAGAGAGCTGGAAAGAATTACTGAAGAGTTAAGCCAGCAGACCCAGAAGACAAGACTGTGAGCAATTTGCAGGGAATGGGAATGAGTCTTGAGTCGTGTCAGGCACATCGCAAACATTCCATGATGGAAGGATGGGTGACTGGACAGACTGATCAAGAAGAACATCAGGAAAGGAAAGGAAGAATCCTTAATTAAGCATAAACAACAAATGCTGAGTGTCTGCTGCGATCCAGGTATAGATTTGGAGCTCTAGGACACAGAACAATATTAGTAATAGTTTAACATTTATTGAGCACTTACTAAGTTCCAGGCGCTGTGCTAAGCACTTTTATACACATTGATGTTCACAACAACCTCATTTGGTAGTTAGTATTATTAAACTCATTTTGCAAATGAGGAATTAGAGAGAATTTTTTAAAAATCACCTTGCCAAGGTCACACGGCTAACACATAGGGGTTTGAGGATTAAAGTCTGGACATTCTACTCATTCTCCTGCAGTCCTGTTTTAATAAGTTGTCCTACTGAGATAGATAACCTTACAATCTATTGAAGGGAAGGATTCTAGATAAATATAAGTTAATAAAATGTAAAGTAAGTAGCATGAAATACTATTTGAAAAGTTATATGTTGTCTTAAAGATGTAAATATCACATTCAGTTGATGCTGTGAAAATCAACATACACCAAAGATTCAGTGACCACACTCAGTAACACATCCCACATTCTAGAAGCACTCTCTTTCAGACAACTTACTCTCTTCATTTCTACCACTCTTTCAACTGAAATACACTATTTATCTTTCTTCTTCATTTAATATTTAGAGTCAGTCCTTTCCTTCTCTGTTTCTAGAATGCCTTGTATGTATTTTTATAATTATTATGTTTTTAGATACCTGCTTCCCCCAGTAAATTAAGTTCCAGGCAAGTTATAACTCTCTGCATACTTTCTCCCTAACCTCACTGCCCAGCATGGGCATGTAGCAAATATTCAATGAAATGTTCATTCGATAAACTTTTCGGTATCTTACTGGCGATACAGATGTGATACAATAATACGGCCTCAATTTAAATGCAATAGTTGTAACTCCGCTCTAGACTAAATGACTTCTTAATGCACAAAGACTTTTGAGAT
Organism: Lemur catta; assembly: GCF_020740605.2. Lineage (NCBI taxonomy): Eukaryota > Metazoa > Chordata > Mammalia > Primates > Lemuridae > Lemur > Lemur catta. The sequence goes on from NC_059146.1 coordinate 12,381,277, forward strand.
GACAGGATTTAACATCATTTTGCTACAGTTGCAAATAAAGTATTATTTTACTATAAGGAATGAAGAGAAAGCTAGAGCACTTCAAACTGCCAATAATATTTTCTCAATCATTATGTGTATATCTACAAGGAGCCAGACTAAAAGTGGCAAGTACACGTCCCTTGTGCCAGTACACTCCTACTCTGCAAGAGACGTTGCTAATCAATCACATTCATTGCTTCTGAGCTTGGACTGTCTCCCCCACATCACTTTCAGCACAACATTCCAGGAGTCGCTGCCAATGGATGGGGGCCTCATCATCAGTTAATATCCACCTGTCACGCTTCACCTGGACCAATGTCACATAATTTTCCTATATATAACATTTTACCACTTGGTGTTTCCTCTTCTAGTGAGGAAAGAAAGCATATGGGCAGCTCAGGGAAATCTTACATAACTAGAGTTCCAGATCTTATTCGAGCCAGCCAGGTCCCAAAAGCGAGTCTATAGACCATTACTGATCTGCAATTGATTTTCTCACCACTTCAGGGGAAAAAGAAAAGGAAAAGAAACAAGAAAAAAATAGTCCAGTTACTAACCTGACTGGCAACATTAGAATCACCTGGAGAGCTTTTTAAATTCCCAAACTTGAACTAACATTTCTAGGAAGTATAAAAACTATGTGAATATATGTATATTATGACGTGCAGTCAGGTTTAGGTACTGCTGAAATTTTTCGTCTGGAGGTATAACATTTCAATTGTATGCATTTGGTAAAGAATATTTTTTCCTTAAATGATGTCCCTCTTATTCTTAAATTTTAATTTTAAAATATCTCTCATTTATGAAAGAATGGAAATAATAAATAGTAGTAGTGAGAGTATTTGGGGCTACTTCTTTTAATGCCATATTTGGTAAAATAAAGAGCTGGAAATCCTACGTCAGCCTCCTTTTTCTGAAATTTTGCTGATCCTTTAAACAGGCCTAGTGGTGTCCAGATCTCAGACGAGTCTGAGCATGCAGGGTGAAACGGTGGGTGGGGTGAGCTATCCAGAAAGCTATCTTCATTCAAAACTGAAGAAACTTCTGGGAGATAGTTCAGGCCAAGAGGGAAACAATGTCAAGAGAACAAATTAGGCTAAGCAGCAAAGCCTTCTCCCAAGAAGTGATGGGGCACAGTTCTGGTGTTTGTCATATGCCTGGCCCATGCACAGTCTTCAAGTCTAGGTGCCGTCAGTGGCATTATGAAGATAAAGGGACAGATTATCACATAAGAAACAAGAAGACCTGAGCTCCGTCATTATAACCTCTGCAAGATATTGAGGTTTGAAAGCACTCAATGGTGTAGCACAAGGAGGGGACAGAGGCATTGCCCCGCTCCCCGTGTGTCACCCATAGCTTTGGTAGCTCAGAGCCTTCAGGGAACCTGGGGCAGTGGCAGCTCGGTGAGCGACAAAGAAGGAGCTGCCATGAACAGGGAGAAACCACAGTGCTCGACAAAATGGGGCAGCAGAGCCCAGGAGGGGATGGGCAGTGACTGAGAGGTGGCATTCTGAGAGGTGGCAGCAGTGTCCGGCAGCAGCAAGGTTCCCAGCAAGCACAGGGGCCCCGACAGCCACGTCCAGGACTCAGTGGAGCTCAGGGAATGCTGAGCAGTTCTCCCTGAGCGTTTATAAGAGGCCTTCCAGAAACATTAGAGCTTAAGAGAGAGAGAGTTCTTTGTGGGAAGCTCAAACTAGGCTTAGTACACTCTGCAAGAGCCCAAGAAGTTTTGATACATAATGTGACTGTTACCCCTTTCAAATCCCAGTGTAGGGTAGCCCTTACGGCAAGCAGCCTCTGTGAAATAAGAATGGAAGGCACACTAGGATGTTCTGCAGGGTATTCCTGCACAATCCTCCAGCTTCTGAGTCTCTTTTGGTCACAAATACACAGCATCAAACAAGCTCATGGAATTACCATCATATAAGGCACGAGGAAAATAAGGCATCTAGGAACTAAGTAACTCATTCCAAGCTGCTTGGCTAGAAAGTATGGTATTGAGATTTGAACTCTGGAAGGTTGACCTGAAGACAAAGATCTGCTACACTATGTCATATCAGACTCTTCTCTCTCTAAAATCAAATGAGATAACAGCATTTAAGAAGATACGAGGTTTTACACACCCAGGAAACATATTGTTGTTAAAGTATTATTCCTTCCTAGGCTGGGCCTTGAAATTATGGTTACCATGTTTCCAAAAAGAATACATTAATTCCAAAATGTAGATCATTCCCACTAACCTCTTTTTGTTTCTTTCTATACACACAAATGACAGGGTATAGGATTAGAAAATCCTCTGTACAGGGAAACAGAACAATTCAATTAATAATTTCAATTTCATTTGGCATTAAAGGTGTTTTAAAAATAGATGTCTTTATCTCAATGAAAGCAAGACCATTAAATGAAAAGAAGTCCCTCTGAAGATTGAGAGCTCCATGGCACTAAATTAGTCAATGGATTTCGAATTACAAAGACTTAAAGCCCAGAAAATATTTTATAGGGTCTTTTATCCAGTGACTTTAGATAGCAGGCCTTGGGAGAAAGGCAAAATTCATTCCAAGGAAGCATGAGAAGCTAAAACTTTAACGAAAAAAAAGTACTCTTGGAACTGTAAAGAAGACAGATGACATTGAACAGTCTAATATCATTTTCCAAGCAGAGTGCATTAAAAACAGAAGGGAACAAAGTAAATTTAAATTAAGCCAATCTAAAAGTTCAGTAAACAGAATTTATTAGAATTTAGGAAATCTAACTTTCTGTTCTTATTCCTAATGATGTGTGCTGTTAGTTATGCAGGCAAACTTTTTAAAAACAAGTATAATTCTTCTCTCAACAGTTTCCCTTTAATTAACTCTCTGGTCTAATGTCAGCCAATTGTTTTCAAACGGTGATTAACTTCTGCTCCACTGTGTGAACAGTGACCAAGCTGTGTCTCTACAGCAGCTGCCATTTCATACCTGAGGAGGCAAAGAATATGATTGCCTGCTGGATTGTATAATAACTGGGGGAACATAAAAATGAAAATGTCCTTGAAATCTTCAATAGACAACATTAATAACGATGACTTAGTCACATGGATGACTCTTTTTCCTCCATCTCTAATAGAAAACAATAGGAGAACAGGATTATCAATATAATCCTCTACATTAAATAAAATAAGTTTCCAAACCTAATGTTAAACAACCAAGGTTACACAGGTGACTCTTACTTATACAACAAATAATTCAGTCTAGTTGAGTTACTGGAGAGTCAAGTGCAGAAAAAGAGGTTTGCTGGAAATATCAACTCATTAATTCATACCGTGCACCCCCATCTGTGCAAGCTCTGGACTAGGTATAGGGATAGAAATGAAGGGGACATGGATCTTTCCATCAAAGTAAACACAGAATCCACCAAAGATCCAGAAACCAGAAATAATCACTCCTTAAAACCAATACAAAATTTTACCCTTAATTCAAGAATCTATGCATTTCACTCACCATGTATCTAAGCACAGTGTGAAATACACATGTGTGCATGTGTGTGTGCATGTGTGTGTATATGTGTGTGTGTGTGTATTTGAAATAAGGAGGATGAACAGTAGCTCTCTGGTTCTTAGAATCAGTGCTGGCCCCATATTTTGTAGGGCTCAGAGCAAACAAAAATTTGGGGCCCCTTATTCAGAAAATGGGGAAAAAGTACTGTTAAAGGTACCAAAATATAATTTTTTTCCTTTCTTCAATGATCTCTCTCTCTCTTATCTGTTATGTTATTTGCTATTTAACATCATTCTAAGTGTTGAAAATTAAAATTTGTAACTATTCTTGTGAATTTTACTGTTCATTTTTATACTGTGCAATATCAGTTTTAGACGCAATTCTAAGAGTATTGAATTCATATGCAGAATCACCAGAATTATACAATGTATTTCTCACTTCATAGATACATAAATATTCTATTGCATAAGAATAATAGAAATGCTGCCACTATTTTTATTTCAATTCTTAATGCACACACATTCTATCAATAATCCTACCTTTAGCTTATTGATAAGTAAGGAAGAAATGAAAGTAAAAGGAACTATAAATTGTCTTCTTTCCCTTTTCTTCTACGGCATCATTTCCACGATAAGTAGTTGGCTAATAAAGGGAAGTACCTCGAATAAGAAATTATATGGTAACGCGGTCATTCATGTTTCTTAGAACTCCACTGAGGTTTTCCTGTGTTTAAAGCAAGCTCTGGTTCAAATGAAAAAGACGACATCCTCACTTAGTGGGGAGGCTAAAAAATGGCCCCCAGAGGTGTCCACCTCCTTTTCTAGCTCCTAGAAAACCTGTGAATATATTATCTCATATGGGAAAAGGTACTTTTCAGATGTGATTAAATCAAGGCTCTTGAGATGGGGATATTATCTGGATTATCCAAGTAGGCTCATTGTAAATTTTATAAGAGGAAAGCAGAAAGATCAGAGAGTCAGAGAAAGCAATGTGACAACAAAAGACGCAGAAAAACAGAAAACACTATGCTTTAAAGATGGGAGAGGATGAGGCGATGAGCCCAAGAAGGCAGCCTCTAGAAGCTAGAAAAAGCAAGGAACAGATTCCCCCCAGAGCCTTCAGAAAAAATGTAGTCTTTGATTTTAGCCCCGTTCTAATTTCCAGAACTTTAAGAAAATATATTTGTGTGGTTTAAGCCACTAAGTTTGTGATAATTTGTTATAGCAGCAATAGGAAATTAATGCAGTAAATTACAGAGGTACTCAAAACTCCCATGCATTGTGGGTCCACCAGAACCCTACGCTCATGGGGCATCAAAAACACAATGTACAAACAGGGCTGTGAGGAATGGCAGACACACATGATGTATGTATCTCCTCTGCTCGTGCACACCTTCTACGGTCCCATTGGACTACACTTATAAAGCACAAGTTCAAAGAAAAAAATAAGAATTTCAAGACAGCAACAATAGAAAAGTAAGCCAAGTGTGGGGCCCTCTGAGCATAAGGCCCTGTGCAAATGCACAGGTTGCTTGCCTGTGAAACCAGCCCTGCCTAGAAGGAATAGTCTCCAAAAATAAAAAAAGTTGGTAGGAGTTGAAAAAAATATAGTACTATAATTGCAGTACTTGCCAGTATTCAAATTTGTTTTTATTAATACAAGTTTTCCTGTCATTCCTCCAAACACACGCACATAATTTTCAGGTTTGAAGTCTAGGAATATCTATTTTTTAGAGCTCTGTAATTGATTCTGATCATTCCTGTGTTCAGGAACACTGAGAAACTCTACCATTTTCAAGTTTCATAAAACCAAGGATCAGAAGTTGGAAAGAGGCCAATATCCATTCCTCTGAGAAGCATTTTTAACAGCCACCCAAATACATAGTGAAGCCAACATAACCACATACAGTTGGCATGCTGAAGTCTGGATATTTTTTCTACATAAGAAATTGAATATCGAGAGGGGGACCTGGTTTGAAAATTAACAAAATCTAAGAGAAATGGAAAATTACCCTGAAGACTCAGAGAATAGGCAAAGCTCTAAACCTAATTTAACGGAGGAATCAAAAGAAAATTTTGGAAAACTTTATGATATCTTCAGGAGAATGGAATAAAATATGGCCAATAAGGCCAGGGAGTCTAAGAAAAATAAACAATAAAATAGGACAGTTAGATGAGACACAAAGACAGCAAAGTAAGATTTAAAGGGATATCAAAAAATGTTTCGTATGTTTGCTGGCCATTATTCTGTCTTCTTTTGAAAAGTTTCGGTTCATGTCCTTTCCCCATTTATTGATGGGGTTGTTTGATTTTTTCTTGTTAATTTTCTTAAGTTCTTACAGATGCTTGTTATCAGCCCTGTATTGGATGTGTACAATGCAAATATTTTCCACCATTCTTTAGGTTGCAAACATATAAAAAAAGTGCTCAACATCTCTAATCATTACGGAAATGCAAATCAAAACCACAACGAGATACCTAACTCCAGTGAGAATGGCCTTTATCAAAAAGTCCCAAAACAACAAATGTTGAAGTGGATGTGAAGAGATTGGAACACTCATGCTGCTGGTAGGACTGCAAATTAGTACAATCCTGTGGAAAGTAGTTTGGAAATATCTCAAAGAGCCAAAAAATAGAAATACCATTTGATCCAGCAATCGCACTACTAGGCATCTATCCAAAGGGAAAAAAAACATACTATATAATAAAGACATCTACACTGGAATGTTTATGGCAGCACAGTTCACAATTGCAAAGATGTGGAAACAACCCAAGTGCCCATCAATACATGAGTGGATTAATAAAACGTGGGAGAAATGCCACAAGGGCTGGAGTAGTCAGGATTATAAAGGGTATAGTCACTTGGTGCCACCAAAAACCTGACTCGAGTTAATGCTCATTCTGAGTTAGATAGAAAGTTATCAGTTGAACCCCTGCCCTGTGGAGAACAGAGAGAAAGACAGAAAAGAGAAGGTGTAGTAAGGCCCAATTACCTTGCTCTTCGTAAAGATTTGGGACATCTATAACCAAAACCGTCAAGCACATAAAAGAAGTCCTTAATGCCCTGAGCTTCTCCATTTGAAGACCTTGTTCCTCTTTTAAGATCCCTCTCCTCTTCCAAGGGTGTCAGTACCCTCAAATGTCTCCACTCATCCTGCTTATTTGAGGAAAAAATCTAAGAAACTCATTAGTTGTGTGATATCAGCAATATTAATACTATTATAACTTCTCTTATTGCTTACATGCTGCTTTCACCCACCTTGGCCTGTTGGACTCTAGCACTTAGCTCAGGAAGGGGATTAGAATGTCTGCTGTCCAGGTTGGAGACTTAGCAAAGAATGGGAGAGGAATTTATTAAGTGTTTGAGGTGAGGGTGCAACCCTCATCCTGTGATTTTACAGCAGCACAGCACTGAGGGTTCTGGAACTGCACTCTCTAGATGAAAATCCCGGCGCTACTCCACTAGCTGTGTGATCTCAGGCAAGTCGTCCCGTATCTTTTAGCTTCCATTTCTTCACCTATAAAAAATGATAATAATTCAAGATCCTGCCTAATTAAATTGCCGTGATTATTAACTAATGCATGTAACATGCTTGATGTAATGGCTAGAATAGATTAAGTATTCAGTAAATGTTAGGTTTTATAGCCATTATTATTCCCTCTGTAACTTGCTGCCGCAAGCTTAATACCCTTGAATTTCTACAAGAGATGAAGCCTTAATGTAAAGAAAACTGTCTCATGATGGCATCATCAGATATAATACAAGCAGTTGGTCCGGGCCTCTTTCGGTATTCTTTTTATTTATTTATTTTATTTCTTGCTGGAAGAAAGTAGGGGAGACGCAAGGAGCTAAAAGGCTTTCCAGTATCTCTGAAAGCGTAAGGTGTAGACAGCAGCATAGATCCAGAAAAACCTCCATATACACAGGTTGCTGTACACAACTGAAAACTGGAACTAGCCTAGGTATTTTAAGCAGAAGGGGACTTCATGCAAGAAATAAGAAACTCACAAAATCTTTAGGACGGGAGGGGTATGTGGATAAGAACCATTGAATTCAAGAGTTTACTGCTAGAGCTTCAATCCAGGATCAGGAAGCTGCTGCTTCTACTAATACAACTATCTCAAGACACTCACAACGGTGCTGACTAAGCCCTGGAACCCGAGTTCAGCCCTCCTGCCTCTCCCACTGCCCTAGGGACCCTGAGTCTGGCTGTCCTGCTGCCTCGTGTTTCCATAATCTCACCTGTTTGCACACACAGTGGCAGAAAGAAGGCATCTGCCTCAAGTCCACAGTCCTAATTAGCAGACTCTGACTTGCATCTAGAATCCCAGAAGCAAGCAAGTCTGAGGAATGTGGTTTTAAGCCTTCCATCTCCTGATAACTGGATAGAAAGGGTTGAGAATGGTATCCAGTTTGGTTCTTCTCTTTGGCTTCCTAACACCCACGTATACCATTTGACATGAAATTAAAATTCCGAATAGCAATAGTGAAAATATCTATCCACCTAGTATAATACAAATATTCCTCATTGAAACGCAAAACTCACCCTTTCCCCAAAAGAGGAACCCAAAGACTTTCAGTCATTGGATTTATCTCTATCTCTGGGTGGTGTTTCTTCCTGTTGTATAGTTCAGTCACAGTCTGACTTTAATATCCTATCACCTAAGGACTAAACTATAAATTTAAACTACCACCAATATACTTTATGTAAAGTTCTAAAACAGAGAGCTGAAGGAAGGATGTTTATTAATATATTAATATTTATATACATGACTAGAGTCTTCTTTTGTGAAACTGGCTATAAGGCATAACTGGAATTTATCACTTCCTTCTTCAACTCCACATTCCATTTTCCCTTTGCTCTCAGCCAGATCTCCGCGACCATGTGCTTTATATTTGGTGGGGACATGGTCACCTTCAATCTTGAGATGTCTCAGTCATTAATGGCCCTGCCGGTATTAGGATGTGACAACTTTTCATTAACTGTTCTACTTGGCAGGGAAGTATTAGAGACACTGCAGAGAATACCCCAAGTTCCAGAAATATTTCTCCTTGCCTTCACGATGTAGGAGATAAACCCACGGTGGCCAGGATCAATCACCTAGATAACACAGTAATCATTTCTCTGCTTCTTGGTTCAGTGGCATTAGAGTCCAAAATGGCCAGGTGACTGACTACCTCAATGTTCAGGTTAAATGGAACCGTTTCTTATGTTCCCTGGTAGAAAGCCTGCGTCCATACCAAGACCTCTAAACCGTCAGAGTTCAAGGTTTCTGGGACATTTATTAAGTGCAAAATACCTGCGCATTTTGGCTTTAGTTAGATAAAATCTATTTCAGAATGGAAATTTCAGGTCACAGAATGACTTGTCTCTTATGGTAAGGCACTCAGTCTCCATCAGGGCCTAGTACTAAGCCAGAAACTGATTAGCACAACAAGAGCACAGTCATCCCTCGGTAACCATGGGGGATTGGTCCCAGGAGCTTTGGCAAATACCAAAATCCACGGCTGCTCAAGTCTCTTATATAAAATTGCATAGTATTTACCTACACACATCTTCTGTATACTTAAAATGATCTCTTGATTATTTATAATACCTAACACAATGTAAATGCTATGTAAATAGTTGTTATACTGTATTATTTAGGGAATAATGCCAAAGAAAAAAGGTCTGTACATTTTCAGTACAGATGCAACCATTCATTTTTTTTCCTGAGTATTTTGTATCTACAGTTGGTTGAGATGGTTGGTTTTATGTGTCAACTTGGCTAGGCTATGGGACCCAGTTATTCAATCAAATACTAACGTAGGCACCGTTGTGGAGGTGTTTTGTAGATCGGGTTAACCTCTGTTATCAATTGACTTTAAGTAAAAGAAATCATCTTCAATAATGTGGGTGGGCCTCTTTCAATCAGTTGAAGAGCTTTAGGACAAAACTGAGGTTTGTGTGAAGAAAAGAAATTCTGCCTCAAGTCAGCAGCATCAGCTCCCATCCAAGAGTTTCCAGCCTGCTGGCCTGACCTAAACATTTCAGACTCGCCAGCTCCCATAATCATGTATAATTCCTTGAATTCAATTTATCTATCTATTAAACTATCTATCCATCCTACTAGTTCTGTTTCTCTGGAGAACGCTTCCAGATTCAGAGGCCAGGACTTTCTTCAGAATTCTAAGACGTGGCCAGTGATTCTCTATACAGAATCCTTTTCTGGGCAGGACGAGATAGCTCACACCTGTAATCCTAGCACTCTGGGAGGCTGAGGCAGAGGTTCACTTGAGGTCAGGAGTTCGAGACCAACCTGAACAAGAACAAGACCCCATCTCCATTAAATATAAAAAAAAGTTAGCCAGGTGTTGTGGCGCATGCCTGTAGTCGCAGCTATTTGGGAGGCTGAGGCAGGAGGATTGCTTGACCCCAGGAGTTTGAGGTTGCTGCGAGCTAGGTTGACACCATGGCATTCTAGCCCAGGTGAGAGAACAAGACTCTGTCTCAAAAAAGAAAAAAAAAAAAAAAAAAGAATCCTCTTCTGTCGTTTAGGACTCTTGGATTAGTAGGTTATAGGGTTAAGTAGAAGAGATTCTGGGAGAACTGATTGTTTTATAGCCTAGAGCAGCTGAAGAACTATTTCTTGATTTGGACCACACTCAAAACTGGAAACCTAATGGAATTATTGGGTCATAGCTGAGGACCAAAATATGGTATGTGTTGCCTCCAAAATATAAAAAACCTATCAAGTATTGTGCATATGTGTGTACATGTGCACACATGTGTGTGTGTTAGGAATTACAAGGAACAACTTGTCTTTTGCTTTGAATGGGGATATCTTAACATGCTCTATACCACTGAATTCCAAAAACTTCACTGAAGTGGCAGATTCCTAAATTTTCATAGAGTTTTTCTCTCATCCTCTGGCAAACAGTCTTATAAAGGCAGGTACGGTATCACTAATCAAAGTGTGGCCCACATATGTGTGCTGGTCTATGAACTCTTTCTTACTGATCCTCAGTGAATACAGAAATTGAGAATAAGTACTTAGAAATGTTTGCAGAAATTTGATAGAATCTAATAAAATAATTAGATTTGTACTTTTATGCTTTTTTAATTATTATTATTTACAAAATCATTGGTCTGAATGGATTGGAAATTATTAAAAGATGGTCCATCATCCTTGATTGTTTGAGAAACATTGATCTAGGATACCAGCTACTTTCTGCTTATCAGATTCTGTCAGCTCAATGTCATCAATACAGTAGATCAATAGTCCACCCTATGGGGTGATAAAATGATCAAATGCCCCATGGAGTAAATTATGAGAGCAAGCCAGAGAGATGACCTAGCCCTGGAGTAAGATGCGTACTCCTATTAAGGTTAAGAGCAAATTGCTTCTGCTGCTTCCTGTTTGGAGGAAAAGAGAGAAAAAGTACTCACCAGAATCACAGCTGCATACAAGGTGCCAGAGACTGTGTTCATTGGCTCTAGCAAAGAGAACGATCAGAATTGCCATTTGATTAAGTTTAAAATAATGTGCTATTATTCTTAAAAACCAATCCATATTCATTCCATCCTTGGTGGTGACACTAATCTCCACTCTTCTCTCCCCTAAACATACAGTACTGCTTTTGATTTACTCCTTTGAAAGGGAGGAGAGATTCCAATAATTTTACTTAGTTTTTAATAACAAAATAGCCCTTAATCCATTCATCACCTGATCCTTAAAAAAGCCCACTCTGACCTGAGGACCACAGTGGTTTTCCAGATCTCTAGGGATTATCATTACTTGAAAGCCACTGATCAATAATCCTCAAAAGAACTAGTTTTGTTCTTTTTTCCAGTATTTCACTGTCATGGCAAATGGAAAATCACTTGAGGAAGACTAGGAAAATGACTTACTGAACACACTTAAACGAGCATTTCAAGTACTTTTTCAAAAAGATGCAGCTACCTCTTGAGTCAAGAGGCTGTGGGTGAGGAAACTCTCTCAGATCTGGGTTTTGAATAAAGGCCCTTGACTCTGCATAGTATCTCAAGTCAGTTTCCATTCACCAGACCTAAAGATTTTATTTTATTTGTTTCAGTTGTGAAGGTCAAATACCTTGTCTCCAAATATAGTCACATTCTAAGGTACCAGAATGTGGGGGGTGTGCAGTTCAGCCCATAACAGTGGATATTCTCTGTAGATTAGGGATAAAGATAGAAGATGCTGTTATCGAAGTCTTGGATTTTAATGGAAAATAGAAAGACTGTGATCTTAGACGTCCGGCCTCCATAACTGTGAGAAAATAAATGTCTGTTGTTTAAGCCACCAGGTCTGTAGTATTTTATGACGGCAACCCTAGCAAACTAATACATCTGCTAATGCCGCTGTGCCTTTACCAATGCATTTCTCAGTTTCCACTGTGAACAGAACTTCCTCTGAGCCCTTTGAGAAGACACAGTTAGGAGGAAGAGACCAAGTGATGTGTAAAAAATACATTGAAATATTCTCATTATCCTAAATCTCTGCATTCCTTCTTCCATGGGTTAGTTGGCAAGTCAACTTTATTTGGTGTTTACCAGCACCGACTCCAAGCTTTAGTTCATCGGCCAAGTAAAAACTAAGGGCTAACCTCCCCAAGGCTGATTCCCTGAAGTATTAACAGAATGGCCTCCTATGAAGTTGCACAGACAGTGGCTGTAGAGGATCAAGTCAGGTAAAATGTTAAGTTGGCATTTAAGACCACCAGCCCACCCCATCACACTGCTGCACTTGTAAGGCTTGGGCCTATATTAGTTGACTCTGGCCGCTCTACAAAATATCGTAGACTCAGTGGCTTAAACAAGTGAAATTTATTTTCTCGCAGTCTGGAGGCTAGAATTTCAAGATCAGTGGGCCAGCATGGTCATTTTCTGGTGAGGCCTCTCTCCCTGGCTTGTAGATGGCTGTCTTCTTACTATGTCCTCACAGGGCCCTGCCTCAGTGAGTGCTTGTGGAGAAAGAGAGAGTGAGCTCTCTTCTTATAAGGACACTAAACCCATTGGCTCAGGTCCAATTACGATCTCATTCAACCTTAATTACTTTCTTTGAGGCCCCATCTTCAAATACAGCCACATAGAAGGTTAGGGCTTCAACGTAGGAGATCTGAGGGAACGCAAACATCCAGTCCATAATAAACTCCACCCCTTCATCACACCACAGGAGGAGTTAGTGATCTCCTATCTGAACACGGAAGTAGCAGCTCAGGACTATTTGCAAATTGTTGGAATAATTTCTATCTCCTTGAGCTAGGGCATTGAATACAGAATCTCTTATAAGTCTCCTTAAAATCATCCCTTTACAAAGATATATTTCTTCCTCTCTGGTCTAGCACACCTAGAATCCATTCTTATGCCTGTATCTCAGGTTTCTGCTGATATTTAGCAATTCTTTTCATGTGTAAACTTTTTCCTCTGCCTCAGACTTTAGACTTGCCCCGGGATATGCTGAGATTGACTTCCATCAAGGTAATTGAGGAATGGTAGACATGCAGCATAAGGACAGCTGACATGTCCTTTCAAGGTAACTGTCTCTGGAGAAGTCATTACAGGCTGTCCAATTAATAAGGACCATCCCCAAAGACAGGAAGATGGGGCTGCCTCTGATGGCAGGGGAGACTTGGGGGTTTGGTTGTTCAATCTACTTAGATTCATTTCACTCCACCCAAATGTCCCCATTCTGATTCTTCGGGTCCCAGCCTTCCCCAGATAATCAATGTTCAAACTTTGACCAAAAAAAGATCTGATAAGTTTGTTAATTCAACTTACGTTGTGATTTAGCAAATCATAAGATCGAGTTTTGGTTATAGAAGAGTTACAGAGGGTTCCTGATCACAGCCACATCATCCCACAGTCGTTGTATTCTTCGTTCCTGCAGTAAGAGTCTCTCGTAGAAGCCCCTCAGTCTGCCAAAGCCTTGCATGCCACAACACTTTATTCCCCGGGGTGCCATGTGACAATGTAAGGAACTCTTTTGCCTGTGTCCACTGACTACCAGGATCCAATTTTCCAGTAGTATAAAAAATATCACCACTTTAAAACACAACCAAGTCAAATAACCAATACAAATCCCCTTCGGTTAGAGTTTAATCCAATAAACAGATGCAATATTTTTAACAATTTGGAATTGAACACAGGGAGTCAGATGTTTGAAAAAACTCTAACAAAAGCTGAAGAATCAGGAGTCAGGGTGACACCACTGGAAATTGTGAAGTTAGGAGCACAGTGCGGAAAAGAGAAATTGCTACCACACCGCCACAACTCTCTTCACACCCACAAAGCTAGTGACCAGACGCTGAGCCAGACTGCGAACCAGGCACGGCAGCTGCCTCCTGGCACTCCGTGCCCTTGCTCGCCAGCTGAAGCTGCACCAGGAATATAACCGCTGACTCGCTTCCAAATCTCCTCCGAGTGCATGCTACCGTCAGGACATAATTTTCTTTCAGAACCCCAGCTGCAATGCATTCTTGGAAATGTATTTTTAACTTTCCAGCCTGTATAACACAGGAAGGCACGTAAAAGAGTAAGCACAAGACATGAGTGTCAATTTGCCAAAGCCAGCAAAAATCCAACCACTTAGTTCTCCTGGTCACTTCTAAGTTCTCTTTAGTCCAGCAGAGGGATTCTTCCCTTCCTTCACAGCCTCAGTTTACCCAGAGCTATCCTGACAAGAGCAGCCTTAGATCTCAGGGTGTTTCACAAGTGAAAAAGGTCACTGGTTTTTTTTTGTTGTTGTTTCTCTTTTTTGCAAATATTTCTGTCCCAGCCTATTGACACAGCCCCTTTTCAAAAGAAAGCATAGTCAACCCTTCATTGTCTCACAAAGTTGCATTGTTTTTGCACGCTAGCTAGCAAGCCTGGACTTGAGTACTAGTATGTATTCTACGTATTGCAGGAAAAAATTGAGAAAGAGGCTGTGTTAGTTTCCTAGGACTGCCACAACGAAGTATCGTAAAATGGATGGCTTAAAACAACAGAAATTTATTCTCTCACAGTTCTGGAGGCTAGAAGCCTGAAGTGAAGGTTCCAGAAGTGCCACGCTAACCTCTGAAACACTGGGTGGAATTCTCCCTTGCCTATGCCTGGCTTCGGGTAGTGGCCATCAGGCCTTGGCATTCCATGGCTCACAACTTCATCATTCCAATCTCTGCTTCTGTCATCACATGACGTTCTACCTGTGTACCTGTGTCTCTTCTCCTCTCCTCTCCTTATCAGGATACCAGTCCTATTAAATGAGGGCCTAATTTACTACAACCTCATCTTAACTAATTACATCTTCAAAGACCCTGTTTTCAAAAAAAGGACACATTTGCAGGTGCAGGGGATTAGGACTTCAATATATCTTTAAGTGGACACAGCTCAACCCATCACAGAAGCAAAAAGGATATTCCACCCTTCTTCACAAAGAAGGTCAGAATAATCAGTAACATGAACTTTCCCCAAGAATTTCAAAGAAAATTGCAGGTGGTGTTACGTCATGGATTCAAGTGTGATCATATGCAATTATATAAACAAACACAGATGTAAAGGACATTAAAATTATAACTGAATTAAAGAGAGATTATTCCTAAGAAAAAAAGTAAGTCCTCATCTAAATGGTATAACCCTTTTTATAGCACTGATTTTATCCAAGATAAACATAAATGTTCCTCTAAAAAGAGACTGATAAATTGTGTGAATACAGACATCCAAAAATATATAACTAATTTTTGCACAGATCTTTTTTAAATTTCCTAGATTCCAATTTTAACCTCAATTTTGACCTTCTAACAAAAATAAAAAAAAAATCTATGATATATTTATTCTCTCAAGAAATATTTATTGAGGCTGGGCATGGTGGCTAAACACCAGTAATCCTAGCATTCTGGGAGGCCAAGGCGGGAGGACTGCTTGAGCTCAGGAGTTCGAGACCAGCCTGAGCAAGAGCAAGACCCCAACTCTACTAAAAATAGAAAAAATTAGCTGGACATGGTAGCACACACCTATAGTCCCATATGGGTGCTATCTCCCCCCTTAGCCAAACTTACTGCCTTCTAATTAAATCTCAGGATCCCAAGCATTGGGTAATCATGGGCCACATCATGACAAGTGAGGCTTCCTTGGGCTCAGCCCTCTTCCAGAATCATTGCATGCATTATAGCGATTGTCTACCAAATTGCTGTACTCTTGCAAAAAGCTTATGAGCAGTGAAAGGGTCTGGATCACCAGTTAGGATAAGAAACTCTGTGCTGATAGAGAAAACTGCATCTAACCACTTGTCCTAAATTACTCTGAAAATATTTTCTTTTGTGCAATATTTATTCTAAGCATATAGCATTCTGAAATCCAGAGCAAAAGAATCAGAGGGGAAAAGCTCTCAGGTACCATCCGTTTCCCAAATATCTATAAGTACATGGAAAATCCAACTCAGATTTCCCTGAGCACCACAAGAAACAGAAAGAAGCTACTGAGATGAAGGTACTAAAGAAGCCAGTATCAAATCATCAGTATGTTTGGGTGTTTGACACTAATGAATAATAAAATGGTACCACTGTGCCAGCCCACATAGCTACTAAAACAGCTGGAAATAGAACATACCCAGAGATAACCTTAGTCTGTGGTTTAGACCCTAGTCTGTTATTTGGCTATCAGGCAGCTTCTAGGCTAATCTGACAGTGAGTCCCTCAGCGACCTTGAGCAAGCCACTCACCCTGTGTCTCCCTTTCCCTCCACCAGCCTAACAATGGTAAGATTACTTTTCCCCCTCAGAGAGATCATGTGAGATATCGTAACAAAAGCATTTATTATGCATTTTAGAACTCTCATACACACAGCCTGAAGTTCAAAGCAGCTCCATATATGCCCAGACAGGGACCCATAAATGCATTTGGTCTATACCAAGGGATGACTCTGCCATGTGTTACTGGTGAGAAATGAAGGACTTGTATTAAAAATGCATAATTTAATCAAGAGAAAACCACTAATCAGTAGGAAATATGCAACCTTGATGTTATGGGATTTTTTTTTTAATGTTCTTGTTATTAGAGCTGCCATAATTTCTCATGGACCTATTGAAATGAAAATTAATGTAACACAGAAGTTTTGAAAGATACAATGAGCTCAAATATGAGCTCCTCGGGGTGGGGGGGTCTGGTGCTCCTCTAGGGAAAATTCAGAGAAGCAAAAGCAGCGTGACAGTGCCAGGGCTGTCACTGTTCCCTCTCCCTGTTGAAAAGTACAAATTTGCTAGGGAAGTTCTGCACTCCTTTGGAGTTCAGTAAACTATGTGGTCATTCTACTCAACCAGAGCCCACACAGTGGCAGAATATATAAGCCATCAATAATATGGCATCAGTTTATCATTGTCTCAGTCCGTTTGGGCTCTATAACAAATACCTTAGACTGGGTAATTGATAAAGAACAGAAGTTTATTGCTTGAATTTCTGGAGGCTGGAAAGTGCAAGATTCAGTGAGGGCTGCTCTCTGCTTCCAGGATGGTACCTTGTCGCTGGTCCTCACATGGTGGAAGGATAGACACTGTATCTTCACATGGCACAAGAGATGGGAAGGCCAGACAGCTCTCTGAAGCCTCTTTTATAAAGAAAGACATTAATCCCATTCAAGAGGGCAAAGCCTCATGACTTAATCACTTCCCAAAAGACCCCATCTCTTAATTCCCACCACAATAGGAATTAAGTTTCAATATATGAATTTTGTGGGATACAAACATTCAAACGATAGAGTCATGCACTCTCCAACTTATGCATAGAGTTGGAAAAATCACTGAAAAATCTAAGTGATCTTCTCAGGCCTTCCCATGAGTCAATGATTAGGTACAATCATCCAAACAAGGCTTTATGAGGTTCAGCAGTGAGTCCTATTCGAACCCAGTGCAATTGGGAATGAGCACATGGGACAATTTCATTAGCACTTTACCGGCATGAGAGATTACTTGGAGATTTAGGGCTGGGACAAGGGGTGGGTGAGTGTGTGGCTCTTTCTCTTTCTGTGTTTTGCTGAGAAAGAATGCAGCAACAGTAGAAAAGGCAGAAAATAGGGAAAACAGAATGGTGTCCAGCTGTTCACCATTAACTCATGTTTAAGCTTGATAAAGAGACACTCAGACAGCTGCTTACATAGCAGTTTGCTTGAAGGACTCTGAATGATATGTGACCACAATTAACTCCATTTTTATTCCCAGGTGCATCCATGGAATAGGCAAAAAAGAACAGCATTTCCACTTCTTCATGGAACACAACTTGATGTAATGAACATTATAGGTAGGAATATCACACATTAGGTCCACCCAAGACGGTGTGGTTTCCACCTGGTGTCCCAGCACAATTATCAGTGGCATTCTCTGTTACTCTCAAAAGTATCTCTATTTATAGAGAATGAATAGAATCTTGAAGGGTGGTGCTTTGAAACCTTAGAGATAGGGAACCCTCAGCATGGTATATTCTCAATGAGTGGCACTGATTAACAGCAATGATGGAAAACAGCAACCTCGGGGCCTTGGGAGCAGTGGTCATCTACAGAGGCCAGCAAGAGCAGATGGCAATGAGATGACCGCTCGTGGGCACCTGTGTGACATTCTTCTGGCAGAGGCAGGGCTGCATATCTCTGGCTAGAATTCTAGAATTAAGAAAACAACTGACTTTCTCTACCTAAACACATGGTAAAAGAGACAATGTCAATGACTATTTAATGATTTTCTTAAATATATTACACTGATGATATATAACCTTGGAAGAAATTGGTATGTTTTTGCCAGCATTGCATTTTGCAGACTGGTTATAGAAAAACTTTATCTTACCAAATTCCATATTACAAAATTTTTGTATTTCTTTTTATTTTAAATCTTTGCATATTTATGTTTTGTTTTCCCAATTTCAAGGTCCTAGAATATAGGGACAAAGACTCATAGCATAGAGCTATGCACATACTAGCTGCATAAAGATAGAATTTCTTCTTTCTCAATCAAAAAAATATGACCTGTACTGGTTAAACTCGACATAGAACATAGTAACCTTTTTTTTTTTTTCAATTTAAAACATAAGCTGATATTTTTTGCAATTTACTCTTCACTTTCTAAATACTACTTTTCAACTCCCATTGAGGCAGTTTTTGTCATTTCTCATAGTGTTTCTATGCCATATGGAGAACTTTCCCACAGTAATCCTAGGCTAAAAAACGATTCCCTTTTACATGGGGTGAATGTTGGAGGAAAAAACCAAAAAAAAAAAAAAAAAAAAAAAATTATTCCCATTTTATAGATGAGATTCCCAGGGCCTACAGATGTTAAATAATATGTCAAGGTAACACAGCAATGAAATAGAACTGGAACTGAACCCAATGCAAGTAAATCCTATAAATATCTGTCCTAGACTTCCTTCTCCCTCCCCTTCTCTTTCTTTTTCTTTCATGTTTTTTTCTTTCTTTCCTTCTATCTTCCTTCCCTCCTATTGTTTTAATGCTTCCTTTATTTTAACATTTAGAAGCTATAAGAATTCTAGAGGTTTTAAACTTATTTTCCTTTAATATCTTATCAGAAAATTAGAAGGAATGAAAATTTTAAAAGGGAGGAAGGGAAGGGAAGGAAAAGGAAACTCCCTTGACCCAGCTTCTGGCTCTGGCTGGTCTTCTTCCCTGTACAGTAAAATTTCTTGAAAGAGTCCTCCCTACTCAAAGTCTTGTCTTTCCTTTCTCTCTACTTCTTTCCAACCAAGTATCTCCCCCATTATGCCACTGGTACTGCTTTTGTTAAGGCCACCAAGGACCTCCACATCTCAGTTGACACTGTTGGTCGCTCCCTCTGCTTTTAATGCTTTCTTCACCTGGTTTCTGGACCATCACACTCCCTTGCTTTCCCTTTTCCCTCCTGGATATTTTCCCTCAATGTCCTTGGCTACTTTCTCATCATTTCCCCAACTTTTAAATTTGCAATAACTGACAACTTAGTTTTTGGACATTTTTGCTTTTTCTATCTTATGATTTCATCTGGTCTCATGGCTATAAATATCCTCTATATGCTGATAACTACCAAATTTATTTCTCCATTCAAGACGCCCTCCCCTGAACACCAGCCTGGGATACCCAACTGTCTACTTGACATCTCCACTTGTTTGTCTAATAGGCATCTCAAAGTTTACATACCTAAAACTGGACCTTCTTCACTCTTTCCACCAAAATCTGTTCATCCCACAATCTTCTCCATCTCAGTATCAGGCCAAAAACCTTGGGGTCACCCTGAACTACTTGCTTTCTCTCACATCACACACACAATCCATTAGCAAATCTCGCTAGCTCTACTTTCAAAATATATGCAGAATTCAACTAGTTCTCACAACCTCCTCCATTGCCACTTTGGTCCATACCACCAGCACATCATGCTTGGGTTCTTATAACAGCCTCTGAACTAGAACTCCTGATTTTGCCCTTCTTATCTTCAGTCTGTTGTCCAAACAGCAGCCAGAGTGATCCTTCTAAAATGGAAGTCAGCTCATGTCACCCTTCTGCTGAAAACCCTCAAATGACTTCCCATCTCCCTCAAGGTCAAATCCAAAGTTCTCCTCTAGACCTCAAAGCCTTACTCACTCTGGCCCCCTCCTCCCTTCTCTGGGCTCATCTCATGCTACACTCCCCTTGCTTAAACTGGCCTGCTTGCTACTAATCCTCAAAGATATCAGACACACTCCTATCTCGGGGCTTTTGTCCCTTCTGTTCACTCTTCCTAAAGTGCTCTTCACACAGAAATCAGCATGGCTTGCTTCCTCACTTCAGCTCTTTACTTAAATGCCATCTCCTTCGTTTGGGCTTCCTGACCATGCTATCAGAAATCTGCAACCACATACACAATTCCTATCTCCCTTCCCTGGTTTAGATTTCTCCTTGGTGTTTGTCACTGTCTAATATACTGTATAGTTTCATGTTTGTCATGTGTAAGTTCTATCCCCTCAGTTAGAATTCTGAGCGCAGGGATTTTTGTCTATTTTGTTCACTGCTCTATCTCTAACATTGAGAATAACAGTAGATGCTCAGTAAATACTGTGGAAGGCAGAGGAAGGAAGGAAGGAAGGAAGGAAGGAAGGAAGGAAGGAAGGAAGGAAGGAAGGAAGGAAGGAAGGAAGGAAGGAAGGAGGGAAGGAAGGAAGGAAGGATGGAGGGAAGGAATTATTACAACACTAGTTCCACCTCTCAGTGTGAAAAAAGCATCTGGCTCACTTATGACATTTAAGTAGCGGGTGGCATGAGCCTACCCCATTGCTTCCTGAGTAGATCTAGATAAATAGAAACCTTCAGCCTCTAAAGAACAAGTGGCATCCTCCTAACTAAATGCACTTTTTAAATGCCCACACGAACCAATTAAAATATGGTTTCAACTTCCAACAGCTTTTTTCTTAGACAACAAACTACGAATAGAGGCCAATGCCCAAGCTGCCCCTCTACCTCACACCACGTTCAGCACAATGCTGGCTCTAGATAAATGTTAAATTGCAGCTCTACCCCTTTTATTTCCCAAAACTAGGTTTTGATTTATCTTATTGCAGGTTTTGAGCGTCTGGAATTTTCCCTAGTGAACTAAAATCCCACCATCAGTAAAACTGCTGCTCATTACCTGTGTTAATTTCATCTCTTTCCCCGCATTCAATAGCCCCATCTGCTGCGGGTCCAGCTGCGAGAAGGGAGAGGAGCAAGAGACTGAGCAGACCCGACACAGGGACTCCGTGGGGTGGCAATGCCTCTTTCACAGGAAAAAGGAAATTTATGACTCACAGTGGACACGGCTGGATCCATTGAAAATAACCAGGCAAAACGGAGTCTTAGTGTCAGTCTCTCAGATTTTAAAAGTTCATGTTTATACAATGTCAAAATGTCCATTATAATTTGCTGATAAATTCATTTTTATAAATACACTTATTATATGATGTCGTAATATACAAGCAGATCCTTCAGCAAAGTACATACGACCTAAGCTTCTGCAGAAAGCTGCAGCGACCCCCCACGGTATTTCCGAATAGGGGTTTGTAGAACTGTAAGAAAATGGCAGGTAAAATATGCCATAGGGTAGATGCTCAAGAAATGTTAGCTCCCTCTCTGCCCCTTCAAGGAAACAATCAAGCCTGGCCCAGGTCATTCATCCTCTGTGACAAGGTTTCTCAGCAAGTCCCTCCTTGGAGGAGCCACCCCTGGCCTGCTGCCTTCTGAGGGGCTTCCATAGGCTCTGGGAAGCTGCTGGCACTGGGGGAACAATGTATTTTCTTCCTCTTTAGACTGATAAACAGAGTTGTAGTGATTTAGGATGACACTTCAACAAGCTCAGTTAGTATCTAATAGACGAAGATATGATTCGTTTCAAAGTTGCCCCTACCCTAAAGGGGAAGGCTGTATGTGTCAAAGAAGTGAGTGTTCTTGTAAGCTTGGCTCCCTCTCTTGGAACAGACCCCCCGCCCCCCCCACCTCTCTCTCAGCACCAAGGAAAAATAGACATTATACGAAACGAAAACTAGCTACGTAAGGGAAAGGGGGAAGAGAGGAGCATTCCAAGCAAAGGGAATGAGCAAAGGCACAGAGGCATAAAAATCCATGCACGTTATAGAAACTGTGAATTGCAGTATTATCGGAGCGTGAAATACAGGGCAGAGTGGCAGCGGTGAACATTACCAGATGGGTAGGAGCAGATCACCGCCCTGTGTGCCAAGATCGGGTGCCTGTTGTTGTGGGGCTCGTGAAAGGTTTTAAGCAGGAGACTGATGTGATCCAATTTGCCTTTTAAATACATTCCCTTGACGGCATCATAAAAAACAGTTGTGAGAAGGGCCAGACTTGAAGACTTCTTCAGTAACTACGATGGGCTGGAGATGATGAGAAACTGAATTGGGGTTATGTGAGAGGGGTGGAGAGTTGGAGACAACCTTGGTAAATATTTATAAGGAAAATAATAGAAGGATTTGGTGACTGATTAGATACGATGGGGAGAGGAAGGGGAGGGATCCGGGATTACCACGTGGGCTCTCCTTGGATGAAGAGAGTGGTGCTGAAATCCCAAACATAATAAGGACAAGTTAGGGAGGGAAGGTGGGAGGATGGTATGAGTTCAGCCTGGAGAAGATAATTTTGAGGAGGATATGGGACATCAATAAGGAAACGTCCGCTCATTATTTCAACAGATGCATCAGAGGCTCGGAAGATCAAGGTTAGAGAAAAAGATGTGGTAGTTATCAGCACAAAAATTTATGTTTACCAATAAAGATTATGTTTACCTGGTTATATTAGAAGGCCCAAAATAACAGTGGTTTTAACGGAATAAAAATTTATTTCTCTAGATCCAGCAGAGGGGAGTCCGGGGCTGTTGTGGTGGCTACAACCTGCCGTCAGGGAGTCAGGCTCCCAGCTTCCTGCCCCACCATCCTCAGTGCACAGTGTCCATCCTTAAGGTCCCCTGCTGGTCTGTGGGGCTCCTCAAGCTCTACCCACTATGTCTGCCATCCAGGAACCTGAGAGATGCCAGGAATAGCAAGAGAGAGCTCCTTCCAGAACCTCTTAGAAGCCTCCCCTGACATCTCATACGCCAGGTCTGTTTGCAATTCCTTAGCCAGATCTTTGACACATGGCCCACCTAGATATGACAGAGACTGGGAGATGTAATGTTTTTGCTGAGCCCATTAAATCCCTGTATAAAATCAGGGTTCTGCTACTACGAGGGTTGAATGGATATTGGCTAAGCAGAGAGTAATCTCTGTCATATCATGAGAATGGATAAGATGAAGGCAGGACTTGAAGCATAAAAGTAAAGTAGGTCAAGACAGACTCAGGAGGAATGATTTAAGGGTCAGGCAAAGGGAAGACCTGAGAAGCGAAAATAGTAAAGGGAGACGAAGAACTCGGGGGAGGAAGTAGCTTTTCCACAGTGCTCCAAATCGTGATTCATTAAGCCTTCCGCAGTAGGATCCACATAACATTCTCGAGAATTAAACTGACGCTTCTGGGTTATTTTTGTTATTGATTATTCACATTTCCAGAAATAGTTTTTGTATTACATACTTGCTTATGCCTGATGTCTGTGGTCATTTAGCTTCTTCCAAATAGGCACCTTTGGAAACTGCGTTAGCACCTTCAAGCCATCAGAATATGCTGGAATAGCAACTTCTGAGATATTATCTTCACTTGCAGATACTGAAATAATTTAACTCTATGACTCATTCAAAAGTGTTGGGCTAATGAGAATATTAAAAGTAACAAACAATAGTGTCAAGTTGGAATGCCAAGCACAGAGCAGAAACAAAGTTATACTGATATCCCTCAATAAAATAAACAGTTCATTACTGAAAGTTGTCTTTGAAGCAAAATGCTGATATTGAAACCATATTTTTCTCATTCATTTGTACTTCCTGGGGGGGGGGGGGGAACTCAGCCCCAAGACATTTAAAATGGAACCGTACGCCAGAGCCAGGTATCCCCTCCACTGATGGGAATGAGGAAATGAAAAAGAAAGAGGGAAAGTTATCATTAGTCACAGTATACGGTCCCGTACTCTGGATAGAAAAGAGAAATTCGCAAACTGTCAATAAAAGGCAAACTGGGGCTAAATGGAGGCCAGAAAAGAGACTCACTGTCATCATTGCCTACCAAAAGCCAGCACGAGTGGACTTTCAAAGGATGGTGGTATTTCTTATTATGGCCATTACTCAGCATTGCCAAGAAATGGTGACTGTCATAGAAAAGCAGGTTCAAAGAGGCGTTCCTTACCTGTCAGCTAAAAGGAGTGTGCTAAGGTCCGACTGCTTTTGTCCCATCCAAAACTCACATGGAAACTTAACCCCCAGTGCAACAGTGTTGGGCTTAGTGAGTAATGTGCTAAGCTCATGAGGGCTCCATCCTCATGAATGGATTAATGTCACTATAAAAAGGACTTGTGGAAGTGGGTTTGCTCTCTTTTGCTCTTCTGCCACGTGAGGACATGCAGAATTCATGGCACCATCTTAGAAGCAGAGACCAGACTCTCATCAGACACCTGAACATGCCAGTGCCTTGATGTTGGACTTCCCAGCCTCCAGAACTGTGAAAAAATAATTTCTGTTCTTTTTCAATTACGCAGTCTGTGGCATTGTTATAGTAGCACAAATAGACTAAGACAGAGTATAACTAAATTTTTCACCCTAAAAGTCCTCTAAGACTGTGAGAACCACACAAATGTTGAGAGAGAACATTAGAATGCAGGGCTTGTGATTCCAAGATTTCAGTTCCCTAAGAATATCAGAACAGCACTTAATATATATGGCTCATGTAGATTTCCAATATTTAAATTATCAGTAAAATTCACTAAGCTTTAATTTCACCTCATACTAATGATTAGAAAGTATGTTGATGTATTACCGTTCCTCAGAAACATCATTATAAGGATTAGTTACACTTATAGGTATGTATAGAAATGCTAATAAATAAAGCTCTGAGTAAGGCTGTGTCAGGTAAAACAGTACACTTTATGTTTCAATCTTTACATTTAGGTTACAAAATTAGGGATCTCAGAAAACTTTTATCTAGAACATAGATCATCCAAAGTTTTTCTTAAATTATAAGGTACATGACTGGCTTTTATTTTAATTAATCCTCCTACATTACAATTTACAACATGGTTTCTTTCTTTTCACCTCCCTTCCCCATTTGATTGTCTTTCAGTATTTGATTATGATGTAGTCACATAAACACCTTTTCCAGGTGATTTACCAATGTCAGATTTTTCATATCACAGGCAGATGCAGAAGTACAAGAGTAATAAGTACAGCAGTCTCCAAATTGACATTATCCCTGATTTCAGCACCAACAAGACCATTCACACACATTGGATTACTTTCATGTATCTTGTTCCTATGCTGATTCCAAAGTAACAGGTTTCATGCCTTTTCCATAGCCATTGACACCATCCATGGTAAGTACTAGTTTTCTATTGCTGCTGTAACAAATTACCACAAACTTAATAGCTTAAAACAGCTGTTATTTTACAGATTTAACAGTCAAAAATCTGAAATGAGTCTTAATGGGCTAAAATCAAGATGTTAGCAGAACTGGGTTCTTCTTGAAGACTCCCAGGGAAAATCCATTTCCTTGCCTTTTCTAGCTTCAAAGGCTGCCCATACTCCTTGGCTTATGGCCCCTCTCTCCATCTGTAAATACAGAGGTGTAGCATCTTCAGATCTCTCTGTCTAACTCTAAGCATCACTCTTCTCCCTCCGTCTTTCACTTATAAGGACCCCCCATGATTACATGGGCCCCCCTAGATAATTCAGGGTGGTCTCCCCATCTCAAGAGCCTAAACTTAACCACATCAGTAAAATTTCTTTGCCACATAAGGTAACACATTCATGGGTCTAGAGACTGAGATGTGAAACTTCTTTCAAAGGCTCTTAATCTTCCTATTATCATAACAAAGAAAAATTGGTGAGAAACTCTGAGTGGATCACATATACTATTCAAAGAAGAAATCAGATTATTTTAAGCAAGTAAGCAAGTTATATCATTATGTTCCTTATTAAGCCACTGCTTCCTATTTTTCCAGTCACTTCAAATAGTTAACCATCTTCTAAAAGGTCTTAACTTATTCCAAAGAAATAATATCAACCATAGAGAGAACATGTTTCTTAAAATGTACAGCCCTAACCCAGCAAACCTAAACTTGTGTTTTTCAAAAGTCAAAGGGAAAGCTAAGAACACTGCTCTGCCATATAATCAAAGGTCTTAGGACAGAAACTGAAGTCTTGTATTGTGATCTGAGCATTGTCCACAGAATTGGTCAGTGACCTCTACATAAAAATATCAGGGTCATAAGAGAACAAAGATGAGCCACTGTGCTTTCACATTCAGGAAGGGGTAAGAGAATCTATTCTGGCCTTAAATTTTTCCAGTGGTTTCTAATTTTTCCAAAATGAACATTTGTTAGGGGCATGTGTATGTGTTTGCATATAGTTAGTTTGTTTAAAAGATCTTCAGAGGAGAAGAAATAATTTACCCCAGTAACCTTTTCAAATAGGAAATAGCTTTGATTTTCCTTACACAGAATAATCTCTATGTGGCTGTCAGAGGATGCTATTTAAGTAGAAAGCAAGAAAAAGAGGTCAGAAACCCATCTCGTTCTTTCTCAGATTAGCAATAGAAAGAGAGAAGAAAATACCAGAACAGTTCTGACCAGTCTCTCTTCCCAATATGGGAGAAAAATCTCAGTTTAAGGCAGAATGGATTTTAGCCCTTTTACCAATTGCATTCATGTCCAAATTGAACAAAATCTTTAAAAATGTACACATGATATGATCAATGAGATAGAGACAGAAACAGATATAATTCAGTCTAATGACATGAACATAACCTTTATTCTAAATGCCCAATTATCTGAATCCTTAGAATCAGAGATGAGGCATAGTGTATGGCCCTGGGTGGGGCTCTGAGATTCTCAGGTTTCATTACCTATAACCTGCATGACCACAGACAAATTATTTGACCTTTCTGGACTTTGTTTCCCTGACTGTAAAGTATAGACAACGGTACCTGTCTCAAGGGGTTATTGTGAAGTGCTTATTGCAATGCCTAACCTCTCCTAAGAGCTCAGTAAATGTTAGTCATTATTATAATATAAAAGTTGCTCTAGAATTGAGAAAAGATATATTTTTTTTTTAAATCCACCTAAGTCCCATTTGGAAATAAATTAAAGAAATGCATATGAATTGGTGGGTAATTAGTCAAATTCTTTTTCAAGTCCTATTTTGGCACTGCAGAGGTTCCTTTTCTCAATTTATCCTTCTCATTGAGAAACCTAATGAGAAGAATTTTCATCAGAGATTTCATTTCTTTGATGCCCTGAGTAGAAGGAATTGATAAAGCATAAAAGGCCTGAGAACTGTTTGTTTCATTATTATTAAGGAATTAACTCTTAAACATCCCAGAAGTACAAACAGCCACAGACCACTGGACATTGGTTAATTACAGAAAATCAAGAATCAGGTTCTTATTGACCAATCAAGTACAGTTTCAGAATAAAATTAATATCCAAATGCAGCAGAACTGTAGGAAAGAGGACTGGTATATAGATGGTGAACAATAAGTATCTTATATGGCAGGCAGGAAAGATGGAGGTGGAGAGGGAGGAAGGTAGGGGAAGAAGAGGGAGAGGGGATGGCAGGGAAGGAAGGCTGCCTCCCGTTCTCTGGAGACAGAGGATGGCCATGGGCAATCTTGTTCTTTCTTGCTCATTTCAAACTTTACCTTTCCCAGCCTCCCCCTGCCCACTCCCACCCCATACACACTCTCATTCTCTCCCGTGCATCCAGACAGTCTTGCCTTAAATTCATGAGATTCATCTATAACTTGACCTTGCATGTGTAAACCATTCCTACACAAGCCATTCAAGTTTCTACATGTGGACTTGAACTGCTCTTCCAAAACTAACTTGTAACAAAGATCCAAATCCATCTCTTCAGCAGGCAATCCCTGACTTAGTAATGGCCCATTTATACAAATGACTATCATTACTCTCATCCTTCCCTGTACTTTGCTGGAACATTAAAGCCATCCAGAAAACACTTATGTGCTCATAGAGAACCTATTGGTTTGGAAGAGAGGATAGAAAGAAGTTATGAAAAGGTAGAGGCAAGTTTTAGTGACTCTCACCCAGAGATCAGATTCCCAGGTAAGGGTAATCTGCCTGAGCCAGCCCTCTTCTGCCCAGTATTTTTATTAAACTGGCCTGTTTGCTTATAGTCTTACCTTATTCCTTTGCCTAAAATTCCATTAATATAAATAAGACATTCATCTGGGGTATCAAGCATCCTCTTTAGCAATGCAAATACTTCCCAAAAGGTTGATGAGCTTTCAATCATGAACACAGTGGTTTTGAATTAACTCAATCAAATTGCTTTCCTCCTAACTCCTGGAAAGCATTTGAATGAAAGAGTTTTGATTCTGGAGAAAATATGAAGATGATTTAGGGACATCAAGAACATTTTTTGATTCATTTATCTCCTCATTCATTCAAATATATTGAATGCTTCTAGGTGCCAGGCCGTGTTCTGGGCAGGAGTACTCAGCAGCTAAGGGTGGTCACGGGGCAGGAGAGGGATGATTGGTGTGCCACAGTGGAGACTCAGGACAGAATGACAGCAACAGAGTCTGTGATGAGAATTCTTGGAAGGTCAAAAATGTAGTAAACTGAGGCAAAAGAAAAAAACAGAAGGGTAACATTGACAAATTTTATCTATTTGAAAAGTTTGTCTCATCTTCCCCTATATCAGAGAAATAGAGAAAAATATATTTTTTCCTTCCCTGAATAACCCACTGTTTCCAGGACACAAAACATAATATTAACAGAAATAGTATAATCTATTATCTTCTGGGTCCTATGATAAAAATTTATTCTGGATGGAAGAAAGAATTGCTGTTGATTTTATACCCTTTTAAGGGGTTTTAAATTTTACTTACTTCCATTTAAAACAATCCTAGTTATACTACTCTAAAACCATGATGACCATGAATTCCTATCTTTGTATCTGTATCAGTGATGACCTCAGAAAGCATTTAAGAATATGGAGCTGCATCTGCAACACTAAAACACTCTAGAGCACCATTGATGTGGGAATATACTTGTTTTTATGTTGCTTTTCTTTACTCATTCTCAAGCGTCATTTCTTGTACTCTAAGTATACCTACCCCTAGCTTGCTTCCTATCTAATTTGGTGCTTTACCCCAGATAATCAAGGCTCTGTGAATTGTGTGTGAAATAAAAGTGAATAGGAAGTCTGAGAAATTCTGTAGGACAAGTTCATGAGTTTCAATGTATGAACTTTGGGACATTTACTTTAATGTTTAGATGTTTTCCTACATAATTTCTCTGCTTTGCTCTGGCTAATGGAAGACGTCAGATGCATGACCTCCAATTAAAGAGAAATTGTAATGTTGCGGTTTACCAGACTGAAATCAGAAGAAAAGCTCACAGTGGAAGATTGTTCGTGCAGTAATCAAGATATAGTTTTCTTTTTAAAAACACTCTTATCTTCATCTGCCTTTGCTGTTGTCCCATTCTCAAATCATAAATGACAATTGACCTATAGGAATATGCAGCCTCAGTTAGGGCAAAGGGCAAAACCCAGTCTTCGACTCATGTGAGGAATAGGCCAACACTTATACCTGGTGTTATAGTTAAAGTATACAGCAAAAATTTTTCTTCCCCAAAATATATTTCTTACCTAACAGCTACCTAATAGCTAATTCTTTGAAAAAGCTCTGGCTTAAATTGTCTTATTCTTGTTATTAGGCCAATATTCTTGGAAAAAAATTGTTTTTCAAATTAAAAATTACAATAATCTCTTTTGTAGTCAGTCTCCTTAGCGATGCAAATGCCTCCCAAAGGGTTATGAGCTTTCAGTCATAAACATATTCATTTTGAATTAGCTCCATCAAAGAGCTTTCCTTGTAACTCCTGAGAAGTATTTGAATTAAGGAGATTTTTGATTCTGGAAAATATGTATTTTTCAATGTGTAATTGAACTCTTCCTCCTGTGTGAGAAGACTGTAAACTGCCCACCAAATCCTTTCCACTTTCTTACATAAAAATAAAATTCTAGCAAACCACGTGGCTGGCTGGGTAGACTACATTTCCTACTGACTAGACAGACTACCTCTCTTGCAGGTGGGTGTGGCCAGGTGACACGGAGAAGAGAAGTGATATTCTCTTTCTTGGCCAATATCTTTTTTTTTTAAAGCTTTTATTTTTATTTTTTATTTCAAAGTATTATGGGGTATAAATAATTTTGGTTATATGAATCGCTTTTATATTGCTTGAGTCATGATTATAAGAATGCCTGTCACCCAGATACTGTTCATTGTACCTGTTAGGTAGGTTTTCATCCATCCCTTCCTCCCCGCTACCACCTGGTTGATTTCCATTGAATTTTACCTCCCTCTAAGCACACGTGTGCTCATCTGTTAGTTCCAATTTAGTAGTGAGTACATGTGGTGTTTGTTTTTCCATTCTTTAGATACCTCACTTAGGATAATTGTCTCCAGTTCCATCCAATTATTGCTGAGTAGTATGTCAGGAATTATACATACCACATTTTGTTGATCCACTCATAAATTGATGGGCATTTGGGTTGATTCTACATCTTTGCAATTGTGAATTGTGCTGCAATAAATATTCAAGTGCAGGAGTATTTTTAATAAAAATGACTTCTTTTCCTTCAGGTAAATACCCAGTAGTAGGATTGCTAGATCAAATGGTAGGTCTACTTTTAGTTCTTTGAAGAATCTCCATACTGTTTTCCACAGAGGTTGTGCTAATTTGCAATCCCACCAACAGTGTGTAAACATTCCTTTCTCTCTGCATCCACACCAGCATCTGTTGTTCTTGGACTTTTTGATAAAGGCCATTCCAACTGGGGTAAGGTGATATCTCATTGTGGTTTTAATTTGCGTTTCCCTGATGATTAGTGACATTGAGCATTTTTTCAGATGTTTATTGGCCATTTCTCTATCTTCTTTTGAAATGTTTCTGTTCATGTCTTTTGCCTATTTTTAATAGGATTGTTTGATTTTTTTCTTGCTGATTTGCTTCAGTTCTTTGTAGATTCCGGTTATTAGTCCTTTATTGGATGTACAGCTTCAGAATATTTTTTCCCATTCTGTAAGTTGTCTATCTGCTTTGTTAATTATTTCCTTGGCTGTACAGAAGCTTTTGAATTTAATTAAGTCCAATTTCTTTATTTGTGTTGTTGCTGTGATTGCCATTGGTGTCTTCATAAATTCTTTGCCTAGGCTGATATCTAGAAGAGTTTTTCCAACATTTTCTTCTAGAATTCTTATGGTTTCATGCCTTACATTTAAGACCTTTATTCATCTTGAATTAATTTTTGTGAGTGGTGAGAGATATGGATCCTGTTTCTTTCTTCTACATATGGCTATTCAATTTTCCCAGCACCATTTATTGAACTCGGCTTCTTTTCCCCAGTGCATATTGCTGTCTGCTTTGTCAAAGATCAGTTAGCTACATGTGGATGGTCTTTCCTGGCCAATGTCTTAAGACAGCAGGAGTACCTTCTCCATTTCTCTTCCTCCTTCCTTCAGAAAGCAAATAAGACCCAGTGGAGACCCACAACAAACAAGGCCACATCTTAGGGGATGAAGAAAAACAGGGGATGAAGAAAAAATTTGAGTTCCTGATTGTCCTTGTGGAGCCGAACTGCCTAGCAAATTAGTTGTCCCACAGTGTTACAAGGGGATGAAATAAACATCTCATTTAAGTTACTTTAAGACCTATTTGTTGAAGCAGTTTAGCTTTATTCTAACTAATACATCTGGAAGCTCTGATATGCTTTTCTGGCAAATGAGGAAATAATTGATTCTCAAAAATCATTGACTTATAGGTTTTAAGGAGGTATAACCACATGGGTTATTTTGCTTCACTGTCTTGTGGAAGCTTTTGATAGTATTAATATTTAAAGAAACCCTTCCACCTGTGCTTTGGACCACAGCCACCTCTCAGAAATGGCTAAATTGTTTATTCCTTTCTCTCTTCTTGCCTTAACTTCTCCCTGACTCCTTCCTCTCAGTGTTTACACATCCCAAAAATACTTAATATTACACCGTCATCCTTCATCAACTCCACGTCCTCAACCATCTACCACTCTATCTCTTCTTTCTTTCATTGCCAAACCTCTTCAAAGTATTGTTTAAATTCGCTGTCTTTGCTTTTCTAATCTTTACTCAAGCATATGATCTGGCTTCTAGCCCCACCACCATCTTGAGGCTAAATCCTTATCATCTAGCTTATCTGCCCTCATGAAATCACTTACCTCACCATCAATGACACATGCTGTCCTCATTTCCTCTGCTGCTCTGGCTACTCCTCCACAGGCCCCTGTAGATTCCTCTCCCTTTACCTGTCCTTAAATGTTAGGATAACTCAGGATTGTCCCCTGGGCCCTCCCTCTCCTTTCCCCATTCATCACTTCGTACTGTCCCCTGCTTGGTTTCTCCCTGTCCCGTGGCTCTCAGATGGGCAGCTCCAGCCCAGATCTCTCTAGAGAAATTCTCCATTAAGCAAAGTGCTCTTGCCTCTCTCTCCATGAAAACTTGCTTCTTTCTAGTACTCCGCATAACAAAAATATTCACCCAGTTTCCTAACAATCAATAAATCACCAAGTGCTGAATCTCCTAATTATTTTTGACTCTGTTTACTTCCTTCCATCTCCAATAAGACCCTCCTAGTTCAGCCAGTCCATTGCAGTGATTAAGTCAGATTGCCTGAGTTCAAAGCTCAATTACACCACTAAGTGTCTGACACTGTACACATTTCTTAATCTCTCTATACCTCCATTTTTCTTCTGTAATATGGGGATAGAAATAGAATCTACCACATAATCATAGGTTTAAATGAGTTATTATAGACATAAAGTACCTAGAAAAGTACCTGTCACATATTGAATGCCAATTGAGGGTTAGCCATCATTATCTCTTACAGAGATTACAATAATCTTTTTTTTTTTTTTTTTGAGACAGAGTCTCGCTTTGTTGCCCAGGCCAGGGTGAGTGCCATGGCATCAGCCTAGCTCACAGCAACCTCAAACTCCTGGGCTTATGCGATCCTCCTGCCTCAGCCTCCCGAGTAGCTGGGACTACAGGCATGCGCCACCGTGCCCAGCTAATTTTTTCTATATATATTTTTAGTTGTCCAGATAATTTCTTTCTATTTTTAGTAGAGATGGGGTCTTGCTCTTGCTCAGGCTGGTCTCGAACTCCTGAGCTCAAACGATCCACCCGCCTCGGCCTCCCAGAGTGCTAGGATTACAGGCGTGAGCCACTGCGCCCGGCCTACAATAATCTTTTAATTTCATCTTCCTGAACAATCCTTTCTCCCTGCCAACACTAACTTCAACATGCAATTTCTTCTTAACCTTCCAATGGCTTCCTATTGCCTTCAGTTAAGATTCTAATTCTTTTACATGGCTTAAAAGGCCTTTCACGATCTA
Source organism: Lemur catta (assembly GCF_020740605.2). Lineage (NCBI taxonomy): Eukaryota > Metazoa > Chordata > Mammalia > Primates > Lemuridae > Lemur > Lemur catta. The sequence continues at coordinate 12,414,774 of NC_059146.1, forward strand.
ATCCCATTTCCCTCTCTAGCTTCCCACACTCTTTGCTCTCATCAATTTGGCCCTGTTCAGGCTCCTATTACACCCTGTACTTTCCAAAGTATGACATTTATCACTAAATGCCATCTATGTTCTCTCTACTCCTCCTTTCATTTAACCAGGAATTGAATATGTATCTGAATTGTTTAATTAAGAAGTGCCTTTGCAGCAAAGTAGTGCTTGTTCCCAATATATTTTGCATTTTCACAGAATTGATTCCCAACCATTACTTATTGGTCCTTTTGTGTAGATGTGCCAAGCAGAATCCTTGCCCTCTGTATTTAGAAACTTCTATTTATACTGTGATATTCTCTGAGACTATCACTTGCATTTTGAGTGATCATCTTATAGTCCTGGCTCTTATATCCTGCAGCCCAACAAAAGATCGCTTCCTATTTTACATTTAGAAACAATTCCAAGGATAAAGTGTCCTTGCTTTAGCAAACTCTGAGATAACCATTATCTAACCTAGTTGGTCTGAGGACATTGTGTGCATATGTGGCAGGTGGAAGAGATATTTGAGCTATAAACCCTAAGTTATTATTCCTCTCTCTGAGCTCCAAAGTATAGAGAAAACTCTGGGATCAAATTTCTAAGAGTTAATGCCCTCCTCAGCCTTCCATCATCACCCCGATGACTGGGAAAGGCTTTGTCAGGCTGCTTAATAGCCACCTTCTCCTTCCTTCTTTCACACTTCAAGCTAATCATTATGCCTTTCCAAATTCATCTGCCCTTTGTTACCTCTATATTTTCCCTTGTAACCCTCCTCTTCTGCCATTCACTGCTCATAATGCTTTGAGTTCCAGTTCCAATCATACAAACTTCCTGTAATGTTCATTTGAAGTAATATTTGTATGCAGCTTTAAAATTTACAAAGCACTTTCATATGCCTTATCTCATTTAATGTAAGAGGCTGCATAGCACAGTGGTCAAGAGAGCGTGCTCTGGGGCCAGACTCCCTGAGTTCATCTTCCTTGCTCTGCCATTTACTAGCATGAATCATAAATCCATTCCATTTTTAAAGAAATAGCTAAACTCGCCATTTTAGCTTATACCCCATAAGTAAGACAGCCTTGCTTTTATATCATAGCTTGAAGAAGAAACTAAGTGCTAGAATTCTAACATTTTGAAGACTCATTATCAGAAGCTATCTATGACTCTTTCTTTTCCCCTTCTTCCTATACTTAATTACTAACTAAATCTGTGTGACTCATCCATCATTATGCTTCTTTTATCTCCCTTCTCTTTTATTCATACTGTCATTATATTAGTTGAGGCCGTTATCAACTCATACCACCAACAGGACTATCTGTCTCTCCCATTTCCTCTTCCCAATTCAACTGCTCACTACCAAGAGAGTGGGTGATATGAAAAAGTATAAGACACCCTGAAATCTTGTGATGCAGTGGAGATGTCAAATAGGCATTGTACATTCATGAGAAAACAGATCATGTGAGACAATAAATACCAGCAAGAAGTGGAATATGAAATCAGAGGAGGGAGAAATCCCCCCTCCAGCTCAGGCAGTCTGGAAATATTTCATGTAGGATGTGATTGATCAGAGCCCAGCTTCTATTCATTCATTCACTCATCTATAAATGTCCATCCAACAAATATTTACTAAACATCCGCATTGAGCAAGGCATTGTTCTGGGCACTAGGAATATAGCAGTGAAAAAAAGAGTTAAGATTCCCAGCCCTTATAGAGTCCACATTCTAGTAGAAGACAAACAAGAAACCAATAAGTTAAATATGTAGTATATTATAATAGAAGATGATAAATGCCATGAACAAAAATAAACCAAGGAAGGGTATAGGAAATGAGGGATGGAATGTCAAAAAATCTGATTAGAGAAGGACTCACTGAGGGGTGACATTTAATCAGTTAAAGTATAGGTCAGCAAACTAGCTCATGGGCCAAATCCAACCCTCCATCTGTTCATATAATATATAGCCAGTAAGCTAAAATAGATTTTAGATTTTAAATGGTCGAAAAAATCAAAAGACAAATAATATTTCATGACACGTGAAAATTATTAAAAATTCAAATGTTAGTGTTCATAAATAAAGTTTTATTGGAACACAGCCATATCCATTCACTTATGTATTGTCTATGGCTGCTTTTGTGCTACAACAGCAGAGTTGAGAAACTGTGACAGAGACCCCTTATGACTACAAACCATAAAATATTATCATCTGGCCGTTATTATGGAAAAGTGTGTTAAAGAAAGTGAGAAAGGGATGTGTGTGGTTTCCTGGATGTGGAGTGTTCCAGGCAGAAGACATAGTAATACCAAGAGCTGCAATGAGAGTGTGCCTGGACTGGTTCGAGACCCAGGAAGGAGGTCAGCATGGCTGGAGTGCAGGGAGCAAAGGAAGAAGAAGAGGAGGTGAGGTCAGAGAAGTGACAGAGGCTCACACCAAGCTCAGCCTCACTGGCCACTGTCAAGACTCAGCTTTTATTCCAGGTAAGACAGAAAACCACTGGAGGATTTTGAGCAGAGAAGTGACATGATTCAATCATCATTTAAAAAGGAACACTCTGGCTGATGTGTTTGAGAAGAGACTTCAGGGATCTAAAACAGAAGTAGGAAGATGGGTTAGGAGACCATTGAAATAATTCTCATGAGATGATACCTTCTTGAACCACAAAAGTAACAGTGGAACTGGTGAGAAGTGGTCAGATTCTAGCTATATTTTAAAATAAAGCTGACAGGATTAGATATAAAAGAAAGAAAAAATCCAAAGATGACTCCAAGTTTTTTGGCATGAGCAAGTGGAGGATGGAATTGCTACATATGGAGATGGAGAAGAATGTGGATAGAGCAGATTTTAGAGGAAATACTGATTTGGTTGCGTACATGTTAATTTTGAGAGGCCTCCTTGAAATCTCAGTGGAGAGGTCAAGTAGATAGTTAGCTATGAGTCTGGGAATTCAGAAGAAAGGCCTAGACTGGAAATAAAATTTGGGGAATTGTCAGCACACAGATGATATTTAAAGCCATGAAACTGGATGAGTGAGAGTAGATGGAGAAGGGAAGAATTCAAGAGCTGATCCCAGATGACTCAAACATTAAGAGGTCATGGAGAAGTAGAGAAATTGACAAAGGAAACTAACAAAAAGTGAAAAGGCAGCCTAAAGCCAGGAAAGTGTGGCACCTCGAAGCCACGTGAAGAAAGTGCTTCAAGGAGGAGGGAGTGATCACCCAGGTCAAAGGCCCCTGATGTTTCTAGAGTGATGCATTGACTTACGCACCTAGCAACATGGAGGTCTTTAATGACCTTGTCTAGAGCAGCTCTGATGGAGCAATAAGCAGAGAACTAATTAGCATGGTATTAAGAGAGAATAGGAGAGAAGAATTGGGAAAAAAACAAACATATACAACTCTGTCAAGAAATTTTGCAAATATGGGGGCAATTAGGTATGGATAGAGTTAGGATGGAAAGAAAGGAGAGAGAAATATTAATATTTTAGTTGGTACAAGTAGCCAGAGTCCCATTTTTTTGGTTGAGAGTCCTGCATTAATTACACAGATTGTCTTTTAAAAAAAATTGCAATAGTTTGCATCCCTGGACCAAGCACTAGCTAAAGGATGAGAATAATCTGGATTATGTCCCTAACACTATACAGGATGAGAAACCTATAATTGACAGACTTTCCACAACCACAGGAGTGACACTGAGCTGACAAAATCAAGATATGCTCACCATAATCTTCAAATTATTCAGTAATGGCCATACAACTAGGGAGTATGTCTTTCTTATTAACAATAAAAAGAATTTTTTGGTTTGCATTACTTCCCACTATGGGAAAACTTAAACACTATGGGACAGAACCCTCTTTTTATTTAGTATATTACAGCTACAAGGGATATTAGAAAACTATTGAGTCCAACCCTTCACACTACATATGAGGAAACAGTGAACCAGAGAAGTGAATTGGCATGATCCAGAGTAAAGCCAGGTCCCAGGACTACAAGACCGCTGGGCTTTCCTCTGCATCACGCTGTTCCTGAAATGAAGATAACAATTAAATGGTCTTTTCCATCATGACAGGAGCATATAAAATGTACATCCTGCTAAATGATGTAATTATTCTTTACTTTACATTTTAATGCTAAATATCAATTTCTTGGTAACTTCAAGGTGGTAACTACCATGGTCATCAATAATTAACACAATATGAGATGAAATTATACTGAATTTTTTAAAGCTCATAAAAAATTGATGCTAGGAATACATCTTAACTTTTAAATGCAAATCAAATACAACACTACTTACATGCAGTAGGTTTTTAAAGATTCTTTTTTTTTTTGACGATATTTCATCTTGATTAAAGGATCCCATTTTTATATTTTTAATCTTGAAATTAAAAATTCTATTACAAATAAGTATCGCTAGTCTAGTTTACACTAAAAACACCAGCAAAATTATTGTGAAACAACCACCGTATTGTTTATAAAACACTCATAAGTCAAAAAAGTATACTCACGATGTAAGAGAAAGAAAAATGTCATGAAAGCTCAAAGGTGGCCAGCTCAGCTTACCTCAAGACTAAGGCCATGGATGATATACCTCATTATTTAAATTGTTATATTTAATTCATTCTAGTTTGTTTATTAATGAGTTACTCTCTGTTACCCCTCTCAACTTACTTTATAATCAAGAAATCAAAGTTAAATAGAGGCAGACTGATACTAGCAGTTCCCCTCTGGTTTAGCAGTACTGGGTGTTCACAGTATCTGTTCTAACTGGTCCATTTCAGGGCCACACAGTTTGATGGTTAATTTTATGTGTCAACTTGACTGGGCTAAGTGATACCCAGATAGCTAGTAAATAACATTATTTCTGGGTATGACTAAGTACAGAAGACTCATCCTCACTAATGTAGGCAGGCATCATGCAACCTGTTGAGGGTCCAAATGAAACAGAAAGACACAGGAAAGGCCACTTCTCTCTGTCTTCCTGAGCTGGGACATCTATCTTCTCCTCAGATCTCCTGACTCCAGGACACACACCAGCACTGCCTAGCCCCTACCCATCTCAGGCCTTCAGATAAAGACTAAATTACACCACTGGCTTTCCTGGTTCTGCATCCCTCAGACAGCACATCATCGGACTTCTCAGCCCCCATAACCATGTGAGCCAAGCCCTGTGATAAATAAATATATAAATCCTATTGGTTCTGTTTCTCTGGAGAACTCTGATTATGGTGTATTATATTAGTACTGTCTAATTCACCAGTAATTAAATATTTTGAAGATCATACTTTTATACTGGCATGAATTAAAATGCTAACACAGGGAACATCAAAGAAGAGAATCTAAGGACATCCTGGCCTTCAAAATTTGTCTCCTGTTCCCCATTCCCAGTGGGCCTTCCCAGGCTCTATAATCTCAAGCTCTCTTCACCTCTCTGTCCCCACACACACTGTCACAAATAAAAACATGAAGCTTAGTCTGAATAAGGTATAAACAACTAGTAATAACTAAAGTCTCACACCTCCTAGGGTGTCCTGCTTTTTAGCAAGGGACAAAGCCTCACCAAAATAGTAGCTACAGTAAGTTATTTCTCAAATAAATGTTTATTGAATGAAGATATCCACTGAATGGACACCCTACAGGGGAAGTCATTTTGGAAAGTAGCAAGGCTTTCTGATGTCTTTAAAATCATATGTATAAGAGCTGCCTACTCAATATATAAAAGCCATTTTCAACCCAAATCTCATCGCACAAACTCTGTGAGGATGTTCCGAAATGGGAAGTGGGGAGAAGGTCTGGCTAATTTCCTTCACGTGTTCTGTAGCTGTTGAAGCTGCACTTAGAAAACCTAAGCCTAAGATGAAGGCCGCCTGTCTGGCTCCCCAGCTCAAGAATAACTCTTTAACAATATGTCCAGAGTGGCCATAGATTTATTTCCCATATTTGTTGTTTTTCCAAGTTCTCAACCTGATCCAAATACTGTTTGAGCCTCATTTACCAGAAATGCTTTTATTAATAATAGCAGTCTCTTCCATGTGACTCACAAACAAGAGGGACACTAGGCTAGTGCAACTATTATTGCATCAGGGACATGAGCTCAAGGGGGCTGGTGGGAGTTCACTTCACAGTGGGGATGAGGAGTGCAGAGGCTGACTATGGAGGCCGACTATGGAGGCCAAAGGCTGGGATAGTGGTTTACATCTTGGCTGGTACAAGCTAATAGAAACGGGCTACAGAGGCCACAGAGAGTCCAACTTTCCTGTATGTGAGGACAGACTGCTCTCCAGAGGAAAGCGTGACCCATTTTACAGCTGCCTGGGTACCTTTTGAAGTCCCCATAGTGACAGTAAAGACAACTACCCATTACAAAATATCGTCACCCTACCCTTGCCATCATGCCTTGTTCCCCTGTCCTGCTTGCTATTTCTTGGTTAGCACTTCTCATCTCTTGTTTGTCCCTTGTCTAACTCCTTCCATAAGAGCATAAACTCCCTAACAACAGAGACTATTTTATTCACTGTTCTATACCCAGTGCTCAGAACATAATGGCACTTGGTAAAAATGTTTTAGCTGAAATGGACAGAAAGTGCATTATCTGTGGCACTGAGACATCTACAGCCCTGTGTTCTTGGGTACTGTCACCCCTAGTACCAGAAATAAAGCAATCAGTTTCTTACAAAACTAACCATACTCTTAGCAAAGGATCTAGCAATTGCACTCCTTGGTATTTACCCAAAGGAGTTAAAAACGTGTATCTACACCAAAAACCCACACAGAGATGTTTCTGGCAGCTTTATTCATAAATGCCAAAACTTGGAAACAACCAAGGCGTCCTTCAGCAGGTGAAGTACATCCAGACAGTGGAATATTATTCAGTGCTGAAAAGAAATGGGCTATCGAGCCATAAAAAGACAAGGAGGAATCTTAAATGCATATTACTAAGCGAAAGAAACCAATCTGAAAAGGCTACATACTGTTTGATTCCAACTATATGACACTCTAGAAAAGGCAAAACTCTAGAGGCAGTAAAAAGATGAGTGGTCACCAGAGGTTGGGGGTCTGGGGGAGAGAGATGAAGAAGTAGAGCACAGAGGATTTTTAAGATGGTGAAAACACTGTGTGTGATACTATAATGGTGGATACAGGTTATCACATGATTGTGTAAACCCATAGAATGCACAGCACCACGAACCCTAATGTAAACTATGGACTTTCAGTAATAACGACGTGTGAGTGTAGGTTCATCCATTGTAGCAAATGTACCACTCGGGATGTTGATGATGGGGGAGGCCGTGCACGTGGAGGGGGAAAGAACACATAGGAAACCTCTATACCTCCTTCTCAATTTTCCTATGATCCTAGAACTGCTCTAAAAAACAAAGTACCTTTTAAAAAAAATAAAGCAACCTCTCTTCCATGATCACTAAAGAACTTTAATTTTGCTTAGTCAGCCCACTACTACTATTTAGATACATCTTGGAAGAAGCTTTAAGGAGACTTTGCCTAGGAGCCCATCTTTACCCATCAGGCTACCACTCCCAACTTACCTCCACCTTGAATCAGATTTTACATATATATATATATATATATATATATATACACACACACACATGTATATGCATACACATACATATACATATATGTGTGTGTGTATATATATATATATATATGTAGCACACTTTTTTCCCACATCCACCTCTTTTTGAGACTAAAGAGGAAAAGAAAAGCTAGGGGAAGGAGGATGGCTTTAATCACCAACAGTGCTATTTGACTCAGCCTGTCGTGGGCACCCGCATGTCAGATGGACAACTCCCTTGTTATGCTCCATGACACAGAGCTGGTGTGATTTTGTGATATAATCAGACACTGCTTACACTATTCTCTATTATCACACCTAGAATGAGCTAATTAATCTGGAGGGGGGGAAAAGTTTCTCCCCAAAAAATGTTCAGATGTCCCATCTCTGGAGTGATTTCAAATATCCTCCAAGACCCTTGATTTCCTCCCCTCTAAAGTGAAGGTGCTATTCTGCTAGAAGGCCTCTGAGGGGCCATGTGTCATAGCTCTCAGGTGCTAGGACTGCACGTCTAGAAATGACACCAGAAAGTCAAAAACCAGTGTCAACTGAACAAGGAGAGGCTTTGGCAATGTGTTCTGGATGTCACAATGGGATCTGTTTGAATGTAATCTGTTAGATTTTCATTTTAAATTCACACTCTCTACCTAAGTCAAATGTCACCCTAGAGCTAATTTGTGAGCCTTGATAAAGCTGGGCGGTAATATCTTCAAAAGTATTATTTCAATGGAATCATTTTATACGTTAACTTTGAAAATGCCAACAGTGGGGGCCACTGTGGAGGAGCTTAGGAGGTCTCTGCATTTGCCATTTCAAAGGCTTAAGCCGTCAGGGTAGGGGTGGGGGCAGCCTGCTGTGCTCCATGTTCTGTATAAACATTTCCAGAAATATTTAGCAGATAATAGGGCTCCCACTGGGGCCATGTGTTCAAAGGCACCACATTGGGCCACCTACCATGAAAGAGGTAGATGCCAAAGCTGAGAGCGCTCTGGTGTTCAGATTGGGTTCTTGCTTCCTCTAGAGGATTTCCAAGTACACGAAGCCAGAGAAAACTGCAGAAGCCCATCTTAAAGGAAAAGCGCTTCAGGCAGGCCGGAAGAAAATAACACAACGGTCAACGTCTGGGTAATATTCAATAGCCTTCTATCATGCAGCAGGTCTGTGAAATAGTCTGACAGCCTGAGAATTGAGGGCCAGAATTCACCGCTTGCCAGACTAACACCCATCAATTTCAAAAGCTCTGAAATCCTTCTTGACTGTATGCAAGGAAACTGGTTGTGGTTAAAGGGACAGTGATCTTTTTTCTCCTGCATTTTACATCGGAAGACACTACTTTTTTGTTCTGAATTGGACCTGAAATTAAAAGGTAAACAGACAAAATTAAGACATAATCATTCTGTTTGATTTTATTTATTTATTTTTTTTTTGAGACAGAGTCTCGCTTTTTTGCCCGGGCTAGAATGAGTGCCGTGGCGTCAGCCTAGCTCACAGCAACCTCAAACTCCTGGGCTTAAGCAATCCTACTGCCTCAGCCTCCCGAGTAGCTGGGACTACAGGCATGCACCACCATGCCCGGCTAATTTTTTCTATATATATATTTTAGTTGGGCAGCTAATTTCTTTCTATTTTTAGTAGAGACGGGGTCTCACTCTTGCTCAGGCTGGTCTCGAACTCCTGAGCTCAAGCAATCCACCCGCCTCGGCCTCCCAGAGTGCTAGGATTACAGGTGTGAGCCACCGCACCCGGCCTATTTGATTTTATGAGAGGAAAAATACATACGAGTGTTCATCCACTTTAAATTCTCTAAAGAATGAAAAGGACACACACGCCCCCAATACTATTGTACTTTGTAACTAAAACAGCCATGCACCACCAACAATGTTTTGTTCAACAGCAGATGGCATGTACTACGGTGGGCCCGTGAGACTATGATATCATATTTTTAGCATATTTTTTCTATTTTTATACACAAATATTCACCATCATATTACAATTGCCTATAGTATTCAGTACGGTACCATGCGGCATAGGCTTGTAGCCTAGGAGCAATAGGCTATACCACATAGCCTAGGTGTGTAGTAGGCTATACTAGGTTTTCATAAATACATAAATACATTCTATGATGTTCAGACAACAACTAAATCACCTAACGATGTTTTTCTCAGAACATATCCCTGTTGTTAAGCGATGCATGATTATAATAATGAAGACATTATGGATTGATTCATTTATATATATTGCATAAACTTTTTTGACTCTCTGCAATGTTCTAGTCAAGCAGTGTCTAAGTACTGAGAATTTTTACATGCCTGAGATCAGATTCCTGTCATCAAGAAGCTTGTAAACTAGTACAAGATAAAGGTGTGTACATGAAAAATTAGCAAATGATGCGAGAAACCTCACTGACACAGTGAAATGTGCTGTTGGAGCCAGAGGAGGGAGTCATCTTCCAACACTGCGGGAAGACAGAGGAAGTACGCAGTAGGCTCTATTACACCAGTTAAAACCCAAACCCAAAAGTCCAGTGAAGGTAAACATCCCTTTCACTCTCAGAAAACAATTGCAAAAAAAAAAAAAATGGTTTCCTACTGTGAAGCCTCTCCAAATATTTTTTTCCCACAGTTTCGTTTTTTGGAGATGATGATCTTTATTTTGCTCCCCTATCCCATGATACCTTGAATACCACTTTCTAATCATATTGAAAAGAAAGCCTTTCAAAACGCCAGTGCTAAAACTATGAAACCACCTGGGTGTGGGGGAAGCGGCCGGCTAGAAAGCTTTCTCATTCTCTTGCCTTTTACTGACCTCTAGTGGGAATTTGTTGCTATGACATGGGAAGCCAGTCCTATACCTAGAATTGTAATCCTCTGAATTGTATTAAATTAATTCCCTCACCCAACTTCCCTTCTTCTGCCTGAATACTTATTTTTTCTACTCTCTTTCTATGTAAACGTCAGCACAAACTTGAATTCAATATAAGCTCATAATGTACAAAATACCCCTTCACACGTGGAAGTGCAAATAAGAAAACTTTCCTCACAATGTGTTGTTTTTTTTTTATCTGATTCCAGAATTATCTTAGACAAGACATGGGATCTTAATAACCATTATTAGAGCAGAGTACCCCATGAGATTTCATCCAGAAATTGTACTGAAAAAAAAATCTTTCTTTTTATACATTTTTCTCCCCAAACAACTGTCACTACCTATGTTTCTCTCACCCCAAAGAAAATTACATTCAGCCCAAATTTCAGCTCAAGAGTTTATTGCTAAACAAAAACTGCTCCTCTTGATTTGTGAGGCAATTGGAAGGGGAAAATACCCTCATCTATACCCGCTAGACGCCAACCCCTTTGTTCCTTTATACCATTTCTCCTGAACTGCTTTCCATAAAGAAGAAATAAACTTGATCTATAAAGGCGTTAATAGATTTGATTACATTTGTGTGGCAAACGGCTGGACCATTATGTCGGCGAAGGTATTCTAAATGTTAATGCGGCTGCTCACTGCTCAACAGGCTGAAAGCTGAAACAAGACTGCGATGAAGAACTCCGTGTCACAAATTTGCACGATAACACTTGGAACCCAAAAATAGATAGGACGCTTAAAATAATGATAACTAATGCAATAATTTGTTAGAAAGACTGGAGGGGAAAAAACAAAGAACATATGTGAGAATCATCGGACTCAAAATAGAAGCATAAATCTACAATGATAAGACTGGGACCATGTCTTAAAGGAGCAGGGGTACCAGGTGACATGGATCCCCTGGTGCATGTCTGCCACGTGGAAGAAGGCTCTTATTTGAAACAGCGCATATTAAATTCTAGAAATATCTTTCTGTATCTCTGTTTCTCTATTTCTTGAAGCAGATGCATAGTCTACCAATGGGGTAATCCAGAAGTGGCCCCAGCATACAAGGTGGTTTCCTTCAGACACTCTAATTACAACTCACTAAATCCTTGACACAGCAAAGAAAGGCTGTGCTGTGGATGCAAAAGAAATTAAATTAAAATTTAGGAGATTTTTTAACCAAGAGATTTTGTTATCTGACAAAAAAGCTGACAGCAAATTTTTCTTTGGCTGAGAGTGGGCACAGTTCTGCTCCTACCTTCATGTTTATAACAATAGATTGCATAAATATAAAGTACAGATAAATGTTTACAAATCTATGTCAGGTAACCTTTAAAAGTATAGAAGTATAGCAATTTTAGCCCCAAATTATTTTTAACTAATTAAAAATCCATTGTAGTTGCAGCAGTTTTGATTCCAAAGGAATAACTGCATTTTAACTAAGGGTATCAGCAAATCAAGCCAGAGAAAGCCTTCTTCAAGGAGATCTTAGTTTCCAGAGATACTCCTCTTTTGAAAGATCATTGAGTAATTAGGACTCATTATGTCAAGAAGAAGGCAGTTTGGTGAATCACTTAGAAGGTAAGAGACTTCTCTTACTGATTTACTGATTTTTTTTAATTATGTGATTTCAAAGTGCTGCAAAGGAATTCAAGAGATTCACAAGTCATTTGGTTTCCTTTTTGGCTTTGGAGGCAAATAATGTAGCATCTTTTCTTCCACCCCAACAGTCCCTCTTATTATATTTTTATTATGTGTGTACTCAATGCTGAGAACTCACGTTTCACTTAGTGTCAATGTTGGATTATCCAATAGCTGGACTAAACACACATCTTTTTATTTTAATTATTTTATCTTAAAATATTACAGGGATACAAATGTTTTTGGTTACATGTATTGATTTTGTTATGCTTGAGACAGGATTATAAGTGCGACCATCACCCAGATAGTGTTCATTTTACTTGTTAGGGAGGTTTCTTCCCATCCCCTCCTCCCACTACCCCCTCCTCCCTGCTTCATTTCCACTGAGTTTTATTTCCCTCTTTGCACATGTGTGCTCATTGGTTAGTTACAATTTAATAGTGAGTTCATGTGGTGTTTGTTTTTCTTTACATACTTCACTTAAGATAACGGTCTCCAGTTCCATCCAAATTGTTGTAAAAGGCCTTAATTCATCCTTCTTCATGTCCGCATAGTATTCCATAGTATACATATACCACACATTTTGTTAATACACTCATGAATTGATGGGCACTTGGGTTGATTCCACATCTTTGCAATTGTGAATTGTGCTGCATGTTTTTGATAAAATGATTTCATTTCCTTTGGGTAAATACCCAATAGTGGGATTGCTGGATCAAATGGTAGGTTGACTTTTAGTTCTGTGAGGAATCTCCATACTGTTTTCCACAGAGGTTGTACTAATTTTCAGTCCCACCAATAGTGTGGAAGCATTTCTTTCTCTCTACATACATACCAGCAACTATTATTTTTGTACTTTTTAATTAAAGCCATTCAATCTGGGATAAGGTGATATCTCATTGTGGTTTTAATTTGCATTTCCCTGATGATTAGTGATGAGCATTTTTTCATATATTTATTGGCCATTTGTCTATCTTCTTTTGAAAGGCTTCTGATCATGTCTTTTGCCCACTTTTTAATGGGCTGGTTGGTTGGTTTTTTTCCCTGCTGATTTGCTTCAGTTCTTTGTAGATTCTGGTTATTAGTCCTTTATCAGATGTATAGCTTCAGAATATTTTCTTCCATTCTGTAAGTTGTCTATTTGCTCTGTTGATTATTTCCTTAGCTTTGCAGAAGCATTTTAATTTAATTAAGTCCCTTATTCATTTTTGTTGTTGCAATTGCCACTGGGTCTTCATAAATTCTTTCCCTAGGCTGGTTTCTAGAAGAGTCTGTGCAATATTTTCTTCTGGAATTCTTATGGTTTCATGCTTTACATTTAAGTCTTTTATCCATTTTGAATTAATTTTTGTGAGTGGTGAGAGATATAGATCCTGTTTCTTTCTTCTGCATGTGGCTATCCAATTCTCCCAGCACCATTTATTGAATGAGGCTTCTTTTCCCCAGTGTATATTGCTGTCTGCTTTGTCAAAGATCAGTTGGCTTTATATCTAGATTCTCTCTTCTGTTCCATTGATCTATGTCTACATTTTTGTGCCAATACCACGCTGTTTTGGTTACTAGAGCCTTTTAATATAGTTTGAAGTCTGGTAATGTGATGCCTCCAGATTTGTCATTTTGCTTAAGATAGCTTTGGCTATTTGGGCACAATTCTGATTCTAAATGAAGGGTAGAATTATCTTTCTATATCTTTGAAGTATGATGTTGGTGTTTTGATGGGGATTGCATTGAATCTGTAAATCACTTTGGGTAGTATAGACATTTTAATAATGTTGATTCTACCTATCCATGAACACAATATGTTTTTCCATTTGTTTGTGTCCTCAGCAATTTCCTTCCTCAGTGTTTCATAGTTCTCTTTGTAGAGTTCTTTCACTTCTTTGGTTAAGTATATTCCTAGGTATTTTATTTTCTTTGTAGCCATTGTGAATGGTCTTGAGTCCTTGATTTGATTCAGCTTGACTGTTATTGGTATATGGGAATGCTATTGCTTTGTGCACATTGATTTTGTAACCTCAGACTTTGCTGAATTTATTTATCAATTCCAGGAGTCTCTTGGTGGAGTCTTTAGAAATGAGTTCCTGTGGTTTTTGTTTTTCCATTCTTGCAATATTTCACTTAAAAGGATGGTCTCCAGTACCATCCAGGTTTTAAAAAAAGTATTAGTTCACCATCATATTTGGAATTCTTTATCTTTCATGTCAATATTTTCATTTTGGTTGGGATCCATTGCTAGAGATCTGGTGTCCCCTTCTGGGGGTGTTCTTTTGCTCTGATTTTTCATACAGGGCACCAGTGGTCCCAAAGGAGTGCCCACATCACTCCTGCTTCAACTTCAGCAGCCCAGCACAGAGAGTGAAGGAAGAGAGTGAGAAACTCAGGTCGGTAATGCAGGGAATTCTCCCACGTCTTACCTAAGTCCACCAAGATCATACCGGTAGGAGTCTGTGACAGTTAAAGCATTGCTGGGCTTGGGGCACCCCTAGTGCTGATATGGATGCAGTGAGCAAAGACTTAGCTCACAACACACAATTTCCTTTGAATATCTGGAAAGCCAACTCAAAAAGGACAGTTTTAAACAAGCCCAGCCTATGAGAAAACAGCCAAAGCAGTAAGGTCAATCTCACCTTCCCCTTGCCTTACCCCCCAGAAGCAAGCCACAAAATCTAGCAGACTTCCCCCTGAAGGAGGTCATAAGACCCTCATCTCAGATGTGCCCTCCCTATGCCCCGAGGAAAGGGATGTAACTACCTATGAAGTTACAAAGACAGGGAAGAATTTGAAAAAACAAGCCTTGCTAAATTCTTCCTCGCTTATTAACATTAGATTCCACCCCCTTTGTCCAATCACATTTAGCATGGCTGCTCTTCATCAAACTCAACCATAAAAACATACAGATTTCCTGTATCTTTGGATCTTCATTTCTGAAGGGTCCTGTGTTATGTAAAACTTATATTAAACAAATTTTTATGCTTTTCTTTTGTTGATCTGTCTTTTGTTATAGACACCTAGGCCATGAACCTAGCAAAGGATGAGGGAAGAAATCTTTCCTCCCCTGCAGTTTCTGGCACTTAATGAAGCACAGCTGAGATATCTGACTCTCTGAAGCCTGCAGCTGGGACCCTGGGACAGCTGACAAAAAGCCAGTGAAAGGTAAGGATTCTTATCAAGGTTAGCCCTCCTGTATCTCTGTCTGTAGTGCCAGGTCAAGAGAGGACAGTAAAAACTTCTTTCCCCTTCCTTTCAAACATTAGATTAGCAGGGGAGGACATCTGTGTATGAACTAGTTCTTTGGCCATAGCAACTTTTGTGGTTTTGCTCAAGTACTCTTGATTTCTGATCCTTTCACGCCCAGAGTCTTTTTTCCTCTTGTCTCTGTCTTTTTGTGTCATTCGTCGCAACAAGAAAATCAGAAAAAATTCTCCTCCTGTTTTATTTTGTGTCTTGAAACCTAGGCTTGTAACCAGCAGGAGGAGATTTCCCCTGGTCTCCACCAGCTGGTAGCCAGCTTTCAAGGCTAGAAAACCCAAGTGTTTTTCCAGCCATACGGGGCTCTCAGGGGAATTTGTCTCATCCCTGATATAGGGGCTGTGTCCTGTGGCAATAAGAGTCTTTGTTTTCTTAAAGCTTCCTTTGGAAGTGACTTTTGGATCATGGGAGTTGCTTCTGCACCCACGCCAGGAACACCCCTTTCAGCCATGGTAAAAATGTGTTCTAAGCCTGGAAAGTTACCTCTGGGTCTTACCATGAAAAGACCTATCGGATTAAATCATTTTTGGAATAAGTGCATTTCTGGTGATGCTACTTGTCAATGACCAGACATGGCTCCTTTGATTTGCAAAAACTTTTGTATTTGAAAGGGTTTCTGAAGAACTCTCATTCTAAACAAATGCTGTTTGTCCCTCTGGGAAGATCGAATTGAAAGGAGAACACAAAAGAGCATTACAACTAGCCTTAGGGATTTCCTTAATAAGATCAAAGAACAGAAATAAAAATACACAAGTTTTCCTGTTTCTCTGAGTCTTCACTTCCTTATGAACACTCCTGTGTCACATAAAACACATTAAATAAATCTGTATGCTTTTCTCTTGTTAATCTGTGTTTTGTTCTAGGGTTCTCAGCCATGACTCTAGCAATGGGTGAGAAAAGAAATCTTTCTTTCCCTTCAAACCAAAAAAATTGAATGTTCAATGGCCAAAGGTTTACCGCAAAATGTTTGTTCAATGTTGGCCACCACTGTAGGTTTGTGATAGAATTTGCTGATTTTTAAACATTAGGGAATTTAGACGTCCTATTTTATAATCTATAGTTTATGTTCGACTTTATCTGTGAGGTAAGAAATAGGAATAAAATGTCTAAAGTCATTTTGCCCTGTCTTATGATACAAATTATTACTTTGATTTTAGCTTTAAAGGATAAACGTGTAAAGCTATTTTATCTTTATTGGCTTGATGGTTTGTTTCGGGAATTAGAATCTGACATTGCTTAATATCTTACCAACCCAGGGCAGCATCCTTTATATATGTCATAAACGGTGACAAACAAATGTGTTTGGATTAGCACCTGCCCTCCAAGTCACCCACACAGGAAAACTTTTCCAGTTAGAGCGCTGCCCTCCTCGTTGTTTAATCAAACTGCTGAAATTGAATGCTGAAATCTCAGCCTGAGTTTTATTTATGAACCAGTTGCCTGGGAAATATGCATAGGCACTTGAAATTAGTAATAATGAGTCGAATATATACATATTTTAAAAACGTACATGGATCATTTCCTGTCTTTTCTTGTGGTTGAAGCAGCCTGGGAGAGAAGCCGCCTCCTCCAGCTGCCATTAGCATCGCACGTTTCTCTTTTATTGCCCATCAAACATGTATGGATTTAATGACCTGGAGAGGGATCAGTGAAATTCTTCACAGCGCTGCATGTTTATTAATGGGCCTCCTGTTCATTGTGATGTGATCATGTCAGGATCGTGCCAGTGGTATCGCAGGAGGCAATTGAGGGTTTCTTTATTCCCGATAAAAAGGAAATTAGCCACTGATCAGCAACACAGAGACAACCCAACACCCCGGTGAAGAAAACCAGTCTATTTCATCCCAAAATAAACTTCCTTGGCATATATTGGAATGGCTGTTCAGAGGGGCTACAGACCACGGGAACAGCTTTGAAGAGCTCTCCTCTTCTGGGGCAGATTTGCCTCTGTGCAGAAAGTCTGCATTAGTGAGCTAAACAGCCAACGCAAACAGGCTTCTAAGGCCATCCCTTTATTTGAATCTAAGAAAACGAGACTAAAGTCTGTTGCTTTCAAGGTCTGACAGAGAAACTTTTTCCACAGGCTACCATCTAGTCTTTCTGAGGGCAGCTCTGATTTTTATTTGTATAACGAGGCAGGCTTTGCTTGCCATGCCTTCCTGCCCTCGTTTTCCAATAATCTGCAATGCCACCCCCATGTCACCAGAAGCCCCAAGCCATTGTTATTTCTGTAACCTCAGGATGGTATAAAAACTCCACTCATCTGGCTTCTGCTTTGAATCTCATGCTTTGCGTGTGGCTCCGGGCCCTATGCATATTAATAAATGTGTATACCTTTTTTCCCTGTTAATCTGTCTATCGTCAATTCATTTCAGCAGACTTAGACTCAGACCTCCAGAGGGGGTGGGAAAGTCTCTTCTCCCCTACACTGGCAAGCACATGGGGGAATGAGAACAGCAAAGCCACAAAGAGGTTAGAAGATAGGACAGCATTGGATGAGTTTGCTTTGTTGTGGGACATGATAAGGAGGAACGGCAGCTGGGTAAGAGGAAATAATGGAGAATAATGGAAGCACAAATGAATTTAGACATGGATAGAAAGGAGGGTTTTGCAATGGCTCTTAGTTTCCTTTGGCAAAGAGACCATCCAGTTCATTCAATTAAATTTGTTTCAATTTCATTCAAGAGGAAGTTCTCTGTCAGCTACTTATAGGAGTCTATGGAAGTTTTTTGAGGGATGTAAGAATAATTAGGATTTAATTTCTGTCCTCAAATAGGAAAAAGAAAAATCTTAGGGAAGGGTTTACTGAACTTTGGGGAAGGAGATGTTGGGACTTAGAAGCTGACATTCCCAATTATGGGCTTTGACATGCTGAACTGAAGAAGCCTTGAGGTCTCTCTGAACCTTCCCCCTCCACCCACCCCGGAACCCCCACAAGAATACTCTGTCCCTCTCAAAGCACAGGATAAAGTTGTTCTCTGAAGTTCCTTTATCTGCCTAAAGTCCAAACCCACCAAAGAGGAAAACAATTACCTCTGGTCCCTTCCCTGAGTTTTCATGCACAGAACTCACATCACAGGGAGAAAGACTGAAGTCTGTCAACACACCTCCTTGACAGGCTTTTGTCACAAACCACTGTCTGCTGTGTAGCCTTAACAGACTTTGTCCCAGGCCACCATATGTTCTTCAAGACCATCAAAAACCCATAAAAATCATTTGCTACCTCCTTAAAATAAAATCATCTGCATTTTGCCATCTGCCATTTCCCTAAGAAGAAGGGTATATAGCCATCTGTGCCCCATCACATGGTAGGGCAGTCACTCTGTGATTGTCCCCTGTGCATATTAATAAATTTTTAAAATTTATTTTTAGTTTTTTTATTTTTAATCATCATGGGTACATAATACTTGTATATATTTATAAGGTACATATGATATTTTGATACAGGCATATCCTATGTTTTAATCAAATCAGGGTAATTGGGGTGTCCATCACCTCAGGCATTTATCATTTTTGTGTGTTAGGAACATTCCAATTTATTGGAATTACCCTTTTTCCCAATTTTCCTGAGAGCTGTGGATGCCCAGGGTGATCTTGGAAGCCAGGTGCTAAGGATGGCAGACTTTTCATCAGCTTGGGCCCCTGAATGACTGTACAGGCTACAACCTTCTTCCCTTCCTGCCAACCAGGAAATCCACAGTGGATTCCATGAAATAAACTTCTGTTGTGTGAAAGCACTCGAATTTCAGTGCTTTCTTGGTACTAGCAACACCAAGTACAGTTGCTATTATCTTAGATAATTCAGACCCTAAGTAATGATGGTGACTCTGGGAGAGATGATACAGTCAATGCTGCTAAAAAAAAAAAAAAAAAAAAAAGCCAAAACAACAAAACACCTTACTTAATCCAGGTGATACTGAGAAATCTGATGAAAAGGGTAATAAATCAGAGAGGGTAGTGTAGTGTTTAGACTTTTATTAAAGAATTACAAACTTTGAACTCCAATTCACATGAAAAGGATATTTAATTTTGGACTTTAATTTCTTTTTCTTTAACTTGCAAGAGGATATGATCATGCGCTTTTAATTCTCACTAGGATGTTGATATCAGGAGGATCTTATATTAAAATTTTGACAATTTCTTTTGTCGATGTTTTAGTACTGGAGCACATTTCATTCTAATATTATTATTTAGTCTCATTGCAGAACATATGAAATCTTATATTAGATTGAGTTTCTAAGAGAGTGTGAAGTAAGAAATAGAAAAGAGTTAATTTCAGCTGTGTGTACGGAACAACTTTGGAGTTGTTCTAATCGGTGTATGGTTTGATCCAGATCAGAGCCTCCTGCGAGCAAAGTCTACTTGCTCAGCAGGTCTTCCCTGGGGGAACAGTGGTTGGTCTTGGCGAGCGTACCTGGGGAGGCGGGAACAGGACTGCCCAGATAGAAGACTCCTTCCTTCCCCTCAGGAGGATGACCGCACACTTGGTCAACTATAAGAGCAAAGGTTAACCCCAAATTTCCAAAGGTTAGAGGAAGGTGTCAAATGTTAGGATGGGAAGTGCTTTTCCATAACTCTCGGTTTCCATGATGAAAGATTTTCTGTACACACACTCCAGGTCCATTAACTCTGCCCCTGTCAGGTGGTCCCATGAAAAGAATAACTGAGCACGCACAGCTCAGAGCCTCACCTTCTTCCTCGTGGGAGAAGGCAGAAGAACGGAAGGCCCTCCCCACTCCTCCATGGACGGGCAGCTCCTGCTCCCCACCTGCTCTCCATTCCCGAGGAGATGTGCCAGGTCCAATTTTCTCTTAATTGCATCCAGGTTAGGTGTGGAGTTCTTCACCCACTGTTCCACAAAAAGTCAGTTTGCTCAGGCAAAGCTATGCAGCAATTTGTCCTTTGGATGCCTTTCTGCTGGGAAGAGCCCTCGTGCCACTGTCCCAGGGCTCAGGGTGAAACTGCTCTTCCCAGAGTGATACCACCCAGCAGTATGAGTGGGCGTCAGGGGCTGGAGGATAACTCTGATCTGGGCTTATCCCGCCTGGTGTGGAACCCCTGAGCTACAAACTCACACCCCCTGACCGTCCCTAACATAAACTGCCCATCCTTCAGGTATCTGCTTAAAAGTCACGTCCTTAGGGACATTCTTCCCAATCCTACTTTCCCATCCATCCCAGTCTGGATCAAATCATCTTGTTAGAACATCCTAAACTTTCTTTCATAGTATATGTTGCAATTGCCGTTGTAACAAGTTAGTTCTTAAAGGGGACTCTTCCTGTTTCTGATCTTTGCAACTAAAGCTCCAATGCTGAGAACAAAAGGCACAAAGTTCCCCCAGAGTCCTCATGAGACCCTTCAGCGCAACCCATAGAACTTACTAGCAACAGAGCCAGGCTTGCTGTCATCACCTGGATTCAAGCCCATGTAAAAGATTATTGGTAATTTGGAAGAGGAGTTATTGGACATGATAGGGAGTTTGGGGAGAGATGTTCTCCTCCCCAAAGCCAAGTGCACAGGTTGAGAGAATCATTTATAGAGGTGTGGGGTGGAAGGGAGTTGTCTGGTGAAAGGAAATATTGACACCATCACGGGGCTCAGGCAGCAAACCTCTTGATTTTCCCTGAGCTGCCTAAGCAGAGAAATTGAGAACTGGAAAAACTATGGGGCAGAGAGCAGGGCAGCGGCAGGGCTCTGCCAATTGCACCAAGTAGCCGAGCTTGAGGCACCTGGTTGAATCCTGCCCATGAAAGTGGCCTTAAGGTGAGGGGCCCCAAGCAGCAGGTGATACCACTGACGGTAGAGGCGAGAGCTGGGGAAGCTACTACACATAACACTGCTGGGCTAAAAACACTTTCGCCCCTTTTCTGTAATTCTCCCCCTCCGCAGCACGCCCCTACCCCCACACTCTACCCATGGGGTCCAAAGCCACAGGCTGAGTCCGGAAAAAGGGGTGGAAAAGACCATGGGGCCCTTCCCAGTGCATGTGCCTCTCACGAAAAGTCAGGCCAGGTCTGAGGGAAGGAAATGAACCACGAATCAGACCAGAGAATGGACTGCTAAACTGGCCTGGACTGAAATTTTTTATATCTTACAGTGGCTGCAAAGTTATGGAATCTCTCCTAAAAGTCATTAAGGATTGAGAAAGGGAGAGTCACCAGATACAGAGAAAGGCACTGACTGGAGAAAAACAAAACTATTTCATGCCTGTATCGTACTAAATTCAGGCAGTTTCATTAGCTGTTGAGATAATTATGTAGTTTTATAAAATTACCAGTGTGTTTATTTGCCTAAGGTTCATTGTTCCACTACAGTGTAAGTTCCCCAGAGGCAGAGATTACAATCCCAGCAACAGCCCAGCTCTGACACACAGAGGGCCTCTGATCAATATTTGTTGAATTAAAAAAAAAAAATGAATATATGCAGAAGTGAATATTTTTGAATTTTCTTCGTTTAAAAATTCTCAATAGCTCAGAATAACTGTCCAAAATGTGCTTTGCTGTATTCACGTATGAATGATACCCTACCTATCAGATCAGTCAATTAAAAAATGAGACTCTGGGAGATGAAAAGAAATTTGGAAAAGGAAAAAGAAGAGACATCCTCTGGCGAGAGGATTACTTTCCTTTAGATATGTTATTTTAAGTATAAGTTTGATGTTCCTTGGGCACGGAGGATGGCAGAGAAACACCGTAGGCTCAGTGTGCTGGCAAACAGCCTCCACTAAAGCAGCCGTTGCTTGTTCCGAAGAAAAGGCAGATGGGTGGGAGGTAGAAGGAGTTGCTCTCTCCTGCACTCACCTCTTCTCCTTATAATGTCCCTCAAGGTAATATTTCATCCCAGAGTGATCGAAGTCCCTGAAATTTCAAGAACAGGCAGGTCTTCTTTTACAAGCAACAGTAAAAAATTTTTGAGCAGCTAAGCATGTTACCGGGGAATTAATAATAAATCTGTACAGATTGATATTCCCCTGAGATAAAAGGAAAGAGAAAATATTAAAAAACCGATGCTTCTGGCAAATGAAAAACTAATGGAGTGTATATCTCTCCGGGGGAGGGAGGGACACAGCACTTGCTTTTGTTCCCAAGACCAAAGGCGGCCACGTGAGCAGGCTGCTGGGTTCTTCTCATGTCTGCTATGATAGCAGTTCCACCCACAAAAGCCAAGTGGCTCGTCGCGGAGACCCAGCAGGCTGGAATGCCAGTCCTACCCCTGATTAGCTGTGTGACCTCAGACAAGTAACTACATGTCCCTGAGCCTCGGTCTTTGCAACAGAAAATGAAAATAATGCCTACTGCATAATGTATGGAGAATTAGACAGAAGTATATGCACACTGGCTAGTATCTAGTAAGGATTCAGTACACTTTGGGTTCTTTTCCCATACATGGTACATTTTGCTAGGTCATTTCATCTTTATCCAAAAGAACCCTGTCTTCCACATAAACTGTCAACCCTTTACCTACAAACTCACACGGTACTCTATTTTAATGACAATTCAAGGTCCACAACCTCAGGAAATTTTTAGGAAATTTTTCTTCTCCAATTTTACAGACATCAGCTCCTTGAAAGTGTTGATTATGCTTCTTTGAGTTTCACCTCCTTCCACCAGCCTTTCCATTCCCATCCTTATTAGTCACCAGTAGATTATAAAAGCAATGAAGTCAACGTCTATATTTTTTTTACCGTTGTACCCGAGGATCTAACAGAGAATCTAGCACTTTGTAAGTAATCAGTAGGTATCTGTTACATGAATGGATGGATGTACGATGTATTTATCAAGAGAAGCTATCTGCCGTATCAAACAACCTCAATCCCTCAGTGTCTTGGATCAAAAAGTGCTTATTTGTTACCTACCCACGGCTGAATGTGAGTCAGCAGGGGGCTGTGCTCTGCAAAATCATTCAAACATCAGGATCTTTTCATTTAATGTTTCCACTTCCCCCAGGGCCTCCAAATACTTCACTAAATCTTCTGTATTCAACCAACAATTAAGGGAAGAGCAAGCCAATGAGGAGGACTTCCAGGAAGATTTTAGGAGCCAGGCCTGAGAGTGACATTCATCATTCCCCCTCACATTTCACTGCCCAGAACTCAGGCATATGAGCCCACTACCCTGTAGAAAAAGCTGGAAAATCTAATACACCTGTGACCCCCAAAGGAAGAAGAAATGGGTTTGGTGGGACTCTACCCAGATTCTCTCGCTTAATAAGTCAGGCTATGTCTGTTGAGTGACAAAGTGACCAGCATTAGGAATTGGCCAGACAGTTGTCATCCAGCAATAACAGCCAAGGCTTGGGAACAGGAATCCAGGAGCCAGTCTGGTATGGGAAGGAATAGGGTGGAAGAAACCGAGATCTAAAGCAAGAGACCAGGACTACAAATCAAGGCAAAAGTTCTACAACCCCAAAGACATCCATTAATGTAATAGCTCAATGTCATCAAATATCAATACCGAAGCAATGACAGCCTAATTCAGGTCCATCCTATTCTGGAAGCTGAAGCAGGGTCAGCTCATGTGAGATGGATGTGCTTTAGTTTGCAGAACTAGGTATTCAAAGACAGGAACGGTCAGTAATAGAAACAGGCAAAACCATAAAACAGCCTACAGGAAACTGCTCTTGGCTGGACACAAGCCCTGTGGACTAGATATGATCGGAGAAGACAGGACTCCTCCGCAACCTCGGGCCTCCGCGCTCCTTGTTCCCTGCTGGCACACCTGCAGGTAAGGGGCAGTTTCTAGGAAGGTCATGCTTTTCTGGAAGGAACAGGCCCCTGGAGGACAGGCACAGACCCCTGCAATACCCAGGACGAGACTGCAGCTGCAGCCTCACTTTGAGGACCTGCACGTTTGCCTGAGCGAGAACAAGGTGTAGTGCTGCCTTGACAGGCCAAAGACAAGACCATTCTCCCTCCTCACTGCAGGTTTCCCTTTTCAGCACATTTTTCCCCCTGCCAGGCATCGCAATTAGCGCTTCTTTGTGGGTTTAATTGTAAATTTGTTTTGATTAATTAGTCTCAGAGCTGACTTGGCACTTATTGAAACACGGGAGAGGGTTCTGGATTTATTTAGTGTTCAGCCCCCTGCACCCTCGGGGATTCCTCTCTTTGTCAGCAGCAAAACTTCAAGTTCAAAACTGTCTATGTTAGAAAATATTTTATGTGTCTAATTAACTCTTTGTCACTTTGAGGTAAGTACAAAGATGAAATCTCACCATCCTGTGTTAGGTGACGGATGTGTATCTTTTTATAGTGCATGGACCAGGGAACTCAAGAATCAATTTCTAGACTAGGGAACAACGACAAAATTGCCTAATATATTAATTTGTGCTGTGACACATTACTCCTGATGTAACCTTCCAAATGGTTTCTCAAAATCTTAAACAACTCCCACCCTACCCCCCAGGAAATGTTCTTAAGTCTTTACCTCCAGAATTCAATGCAAGAAATGAAGCTGATAATATTAAGCACAGCACAGCAGAGCCAAGAAGTCATGGTAAGATTTGTGGAGAATCCAACTGAGATTAAAGATCCGGGTCCAGATCATATCCCTGCCACTAAGGAGCTGATTAGGACTCTCAGACATCCAGCTAACATGAGCTTAGATAAAATAGGGAATACATTAGTTCATATAAGTGAAAAGTCCAGGGCTTGGTCTTCAGATATGGCTAAACCAAGGAGATCAAATCACGTTGCCAAGGCTCTGTGGTTTTCCTCCTGTGCTTGGCCCTTCTTTACTTTTGATGTTGGCTTTATTCCTCAGAGAGTGTGTTCAAGGTGGCATAGCCCATGGTAGCCCTAGGTACACATGGGCCTTACAATTTTCAGTCTCGTTAAAAGAGAATGCCTCTCTCTCTGAATATCCAGAAACAAAATTTTACATTAGTTCTGATTGCCTCACTTGGGCCACCGGCCGACCGCTGAACCAGTCACTGAGGCTGTGACTCATAACCCTTCCTGTGGTCAGAAGGAGGAGAGAGAATCAAACCACAATGGTAGACTCAGCATAACTATATGCAGTGGGGAAATGCCATCCAAGAAAAAAAAGATCAGGTGCTATTACCAGATGCAAAAGAAGGACCGACAGACAAAAACACCCTAAGTCTGCTACTCACTTGCTTAAACCAATTACTTATTCTATCTACAAAATAACCATAAGAATGCCTCCATTCAGTTTACATGGACGTATAAAGATAAGGCAGAAGAAATGCTTTGAGGAGAGAAATTTGTTAGATATTTTACAAAATAAATCACATCTCCTCTACATTGCTACTAAAAGTATAAATTTGCATCAGTACTTCAGAAAACAATTTGGCATTATGTTGTAAAGCCTAAAATTTCACTCCTAAGTAGCAGAGACAGGGGTGATCTTCAAACACCTGCTCCCCTACATGTCTCCCCTTCCCCTGAGCTAGGTGGGCCACCTGGCTGCTTCAGGTAAAGGCAGTGTCAATAGAAGTTGTGTTAGTCGGGGTTTTCCAGCGAAAGAACCAATAGGAGATACATACACGTGTGTGTGTGTGTGTGTGTGTGTGTGTGTGTGTGTGTGTGTGTGTGTGTGTGTGTGTGTGTGTGTGTGTGTATCTCTTTCTAGTTATTATCAGTTTTGATCCACACCATTCTAGAAGCTACGTCCTACCATCTGTCATCTGAAGGCTGGAGACCCAGGAAAGCCAGTGGTAAGTTAGGTCTAAGGCCTGAAAGCTGAAAAGCTGCTGGTATAGATTTTAGTCTGGATCTGAAAGCTTGAGAACCAGGAGCACTGAGAACCAGAGAAGATCCATGCCCCAGCTCCGGCAGTCAGGCAGAGTTCATTCAGTCTTCCTCAACCTTCCTGTGCTACTCAGGCCCTCACAGGATTGGATGATGTCCACCCACCCTGGACCATCTGCTTTACCCAGTTTATCAATTCACATGCTATCAGC
Source organism: Lemur catta (assembly GCF_020740605.2). Classification (NCBI taxonomy): domain Eukaryota; kingdom Metazoa; phylum Chordata; class Mammalia; order Primates; family Lemuridae; genus Lemur; species Lemur catta. The sequence continues at coordinate 12,441,024 of NC_059146.1, forward strand.
ATTCTCTTCTGAAAACACTCTCACAGACGCACCCAGAAATAATGCCTAGTCAAATCTGGGCATCCCGTGGCCCAGTCAAGCTGACAGATAAGAGTAACAATTGCAAACATGGTCTGTCACTCTGAGATGAAGCACTGAAAAGCCCCGTGCAGTTCCGTAGTGTCCACCCTCCCCTGCCAAGGACATGGGGGAGCAGTCACGTTCCTGAAGACACAGCTACATGATGGTACAGGCCCTGTCAGCCTGGGTCCCTGCATGTCCCCCACCAAGAAATGACCCTTTACTGTGTTAAGCCATCTATGCAGAGGGGTTAATTGATTATCACAGCATAGTCTATTTATCATGTCTGATACAATCCTCAAGAGAAACTTTGGCCCACGTACAAGATGATCATAGTGACACTGTTCACAATAGTAAAAATGTTGAAGCAACACAAATGGCTATTGGCAAATATGACTCAAAAAAAATCATGATATATTTATACAAAGAAATGTTACATGGTAAAATATATTACTATGAGCAACATTATGTATGAATCTTAACAACATGATGTCAAGTAAAAAAAGTAAGTCCCTGGAGACTACATATAGTTTGATGCCTTTTTAAAGTTTAAAAATAATCAACGGAAAATATATTATGTGATTTTTTTTTAAAGCAAGAAAATTACAATCACACATAGGTGAATATAGTTATCAGTAATGTTCTAGGTTTTGGATTAGGTCATCAGTTCCTAGGTATTATAAGTAAATAAAACATAAAAGTACTAGGCAATGATCTAATAGCGATAGTATGACATGAAGCAAGAATTATGATTAATCCAATTTTATATAATTGGGATCCAAATAAAGAAATATGTATTAATAATAATAGAAATGTTAGTCATGGCAGGTATAAGGTTAGAAGCTAATTCCTCCAGCTTTCAGTTTTCAAACTTTTCTCCTATTAAAGGAAGGGGTAGTCATTAGCAAAACTGGAAAGTCATCAAAGTCTGTCTTTGGCCAACAAATCTCCTAAGTTTGTGCCCTTGTTCCTTTTTGCGGATGCCCTCTGCACCTTACTTTAAGGTATCCTTTATCTTCATATTCTCTCCAGTCTCTCCCCTGCCAAAAAACAGTTTCAAGAAGTCTGCGCTCTTTCTGTATAACATATTCCTCTTTTCCCCATTGTCTAAATACTTTCTCAGGACAGTGTCAACAACAAATATGGCTTTGACAGCCACTATAAACTGATAAACCCCTAAATTTACAGATTTTTCTCCTGAGCAACAGAATGGTAACTCTAACTTCTCATTTGTCATCTCCACTTGGGTGTCTGACAGCCATCTTTAATTCAAAACATACGATATCCACTTCTTAACTTTCCTCCAAAGTTCATTCTTCCTCCTACTTCCCTCTTTTGGATTAATGCTACCACCAGCTACCCAGTTTCCAAAACTGTAGTTCTAGAGTTAATCCTAGACAATTTCCTGTCTTTAGATGCCTGGGAGAATGTTGTTAGCTCAGAACACCAGCAGCAGTGACCAGGACAAAAATGAATAGACGAAGAAGAAGATGTAAAGGCTGTTCCTAAAGACGTGAATCACCCCCAGGAATTCCCATAAATAACTGAGGTAGATTTTAAAGGGACCAGGATCTATGTTATAAGGTAGAACTGTGAACTAGAGGAATTTAAGTTACTCAATTCTACCTATAAACTAGGAAGACCTAGATGTAATTAAATTATGTAGTTTGAATGTCTATTTCTTCCACTGTATTATAAATCTCCAGGAATTATGAACTGTTTTATTAATCTTGGATTTCTCAGTGCCTATCATGGTATCCAACATACAGTAGATATTTAATGCTATTTAATATTAATAAATCCACATGAAACATAACTGTTCCAGAACAATTTATGTTTCTATGAGTGAGGAAAGTTGGTGGCACAGTGAGCCTTCTGCTGAGTCCCTGATGGTGGAAGGAGCCATTGCTCAGTCAGCCTGAACGTCACGACATTCCCCATGACAGAAGCGTTTTGGACCAGGGCTACCTGACTGCTTGTCAGCAAGTCATCTTGCCTTGTACTTAACATATTTCCTAGCTCCACATAAGTAAACAAACAGCAGAAGAAAAAAGGGGAGAGGGAAAAAATCAGGAACAAATAGTCTGCTATGTTTTGGAAACATTTGCCTCAAAGGATTAGCCAGCAGGACTCATAATAATTTTGTTTTTGTTTTTTTGAATCATAAACAAATAACACCATGAAGTGAAGCCCGATGCTTCCACAGAATGTAAATGAGATGAAATAAAGAGGATGTTGTTTCCACTAGCATAAATATTTACCAATCTGGTTAAACTTCATAGAAGTCATGATAAATGGGTTCCTGGTTACAGCCAAGGGAGCACTCTGTATTTGTTGCAAGCTATCCACTGGAAAATGATTATTTTTTCTTCCTTCTATAATTTTAATGTTTTTTTTTTAGAGCATGTTCATTTATTTACCTTGTGGCATTCCACATTTTTGTCAGATTGTTTTTCTTACGTTATAAGAACCAGTGTCAGATGTTCATGGTGGTGACACTTGTAAAGACGCCCAGTGGAATATAATGAGGCCTGCAGTCAATAAATAAATAATGTTGACCTGAAAAGAATAGTGAAAACACAACTTCTGCCTTCAGGTAACTACTGACTGTTAACTGCTTTGTACAATATCATGAAAAGAACCCTGTGCCCATGGCAACCCAGCCGTTGAACTCTAATGGTGTTTTTTTTTAAATTTTGGGCAGGGGTGGGTGTGCATTCGCATGCCTACCATAGTTAATAATAACTTCTAAATCTGGCATTTCCTGATAATACTACAAGCTTATAAAAACAGCTTTCATCCAAGGACCTTAAAAAGGACTAAAATCGAGCAAGTATTATCAGCATTTGAGAGATAAAGAAGCCCCGAAAGAATATGCAATTTGCCCAAGGTCAGACAGAAGAACTTGCTAAAGCAAAAATACAATTCAAGGTAACTAACTCCCAGTCTGTTGTTCTAATTATTAGACAATCCTCTCCCGTGTTGGACTTGAAGATTTGCCTTTGGTTCGCAAAACCTTCAGTGAATCACTAAAGTCCAGGCAATGGTCCCGAAGTGCAGCTGTCGTTAATTGAACATCTTGCAACTTGCAGGATTCTGTTGATAGTTTCATTAATTAGCTTAAAGTATTTCTCACAAAAACTCTCAAAACACATGAAAATAAAGGATTTTCCCCTTTGTTTTATCATCTCACAAATGAAGATGTGAGAACCAAATTATAATTGAAATGACTGTATCCCATTTTCATTTATAATTCAACAGAAAATAAAGTCTTAATTGTATTAGGGTAGGGTAGCTATAAAGAGGCTAGAGGTGCAAAGGCCCTCCGCAAACACTCCCCTTGTGGTGCCGAGAGCATTCTAAATTAAGTAGCATAAAAACAATAGGAGTTCATTATGCAAAACAGCAAAACACTCAAAATTACTAAGCAATGATGTCTAAGACACTTTCCCTTTCATCTCTGTGCTGCTGCACCTGCTGTTCTCATAATCCAGACCACCCTTCCTCCCTTATCTCTCCTTCTGCAGCATGTTAACGCTCAAAAGACCCAACTCAAGTGTCACCTCGTTCCTGAATTCTTGCCTGCCTGGTGCCTCCATGTCCTGCCCCACCTGCCCCAGGGTGGAGTAGAGCCATCTTTTGTGTTCCCATAACCCCCTGGCTTATCGCTATCGGCCACCCATGTTCCTGTGTTTAAATGGTCTCTTGTGCATTAGACTAGGGGAGGAGGGAGTATTTCTTAACACATTGAAGAGTTTAGGAAAACTGTCCAAAACCAGAAAAATAAGTTTTCCTATTTCACCCTCAACATGTAAAGCTAAGAAGCTGTCCCTCTCATCCTTAGAACAAGAAGAAATCTGAGCAAAATGAAAACCAGTGACTTTTCTTGGACCCATCAGAGAATTAAAGTTGTAGGGAAAACCACTATCCCAAAGTCTGGGCAAACAGGTAAATCCAGAGAAAGACATCTGAGGTCTGCTTACCCGGAGCACAGTCCTCCAGAGCTGGAAACCGGCGGGAACAGTGAAGTGGCAATTTGGGTAAATTGCTGGAGGCTGAGTGTGGACTAGTGTGAGAATGGGAAACTCCCAGGGCTCCCAGGTGTAGGGACCACCCCCCGCCGCTGCCGCCAGGAGCCCTGCCAGGTTTTCATGGTAAAAAGCCAAGAAAGATCTTCTTGTGATTCTGGGAGGAGCAAGGCAAAGCCACCGTTGTGAAATGCCAGAGCATTCTCCGTTATAAAGCCTACTCTCCGGTGAAAAAGACTTTACCAGAGCCTTATCCTGTCTGGGGATGGGCATTTCTCTGATTCCAGCCCCTTCTAGCCTTCTAGTCTCGCAGGAGGGGTGAAAATAAAACCAAGAAACACCTGTGAAGATTAGGCCCACTAAAAGACTGACATTCAGCCATAGGATTGTGGAATCCTTCCCCTGCCCACAACTTTATCACCACACCAGTGAGGCTCCAGTATCATGGCCGTGGATAACAGCTAAAAAGGCTACAAAATGTATTCTCTGTCCAAGGAGGAGTTTGGGAAGACCAAGGACAGCAAGAAAGAGAAAAACAAAGACACTCAAAGCATTTGAAATCTGTGACACCTACAGTTATAGCAAACATCAAACACAGCTTGCACCTCCACACTGAAGAACCCCTTACCTCGGTCCCTATTACTCAATATAACATTTGATTTTTCAACAAAAAAAAACTAGAAGACATGCCAAAAAGCACGAAAAACACAGTCCGAAAGGCCAAAGCAAGCATTAGAACCAGAGTCAGATGAGACACAGATTTTCGTATTATCAAAGAATTTATAATAGCTATGATGGATATGTTAAGGACCCTAATGAAAAAAGGAGACAATAGGCAAGAACAACTGGATGTGGTAAGCAGAAATATGGAGACTCTAAGAAAGTATCAAAAGGAAATTAAAAATCAAAAACAGTATAATTGAAGAATGCCTTTCATGAGCTCACCGGTAGACCGGACACAGCCATGGAAAGAATCAGTGAGCTTGAAGGTACATCAGTAAAAACCTCCCAGACTCAAAGGCAAAAACAAAATATTTTTTCTAACTAACAGAACATCCAAAAACTATGGGATAATTTCAAAAGGTATAGGTCTGTGCAATTGAAATACCACCAGGAGAATAAAAAGAAAACAGAGCAAAAGAAAGATTTGAAGTTATAATGTGTAAAGGAAAATAAAAATCTCAGGACCACTCCCCTAATTCCTTATGCAAAAGGGAAGGTCAAACCTGAAGGCTGAGTCATACAGTATCTCCTTCCAGATGAATAACTGTTACTATCATTATGCATCAGCCGGATCCCTCTGGGAAGGTAGAAGGCCTCAGACACGTGCGAAGGACTGCCCCCACAGATCATTCATTAGGACATTTTTTGCTGGCTTTCCATAAATAAGGACATGCAAATTGTAACTTTGGGTCTGCAGGCTAAGTCTAGCTTCTAAAAACTAAAGTCTGTTCACTTCCACACTAACAATGTTGATTACAGGTTCATCTTCCCAGGTGCGGAACAGAGACAGGAGCAAACATTCTTCCACCTACCCAAGGACGTCTACATAATTGATGCTTCCCTCACTCCCTATTTCTCTTTTAACATTCACCTTATCTTGGGTAAAATGTGGATTTCCTAGGCCTAACAAGAACATAACCATTTTCCCTCATCCCTCCTCATTTGTTTTCTGCACACCTTCCCTTAAATACTAAAGTTCCCAAATTCCCCTTTGGAGAAAGTCACAGATTTGTCTGTGGTTTGTGTTTTTCCTGGGTGTGTCCTCAAACTTTGGCTTAATAAACCTCCATTGATCGAGATCTTTGACTCAGTCACTTATTTGGGGTTATCAAATGGCTGAGAATTTTCCTAAATTAATGCCAGACACTGTCTTAATCTATTTGTGTTGCTATGAAGAAATACCTGAAGCTGGGTAATTTCTAAAGAAAAGAGGTGTCCCTGGCTCACAGTTCTGCGGCACGGGCATCTGTGTCTGGTGAGGGCCTCAGCCTGTTCCACTCCTGGCAGAAAGGACAGGGAGCTGACATGCGCAGAGACCACATGGCAAGAGAGATGGGGAGGGAGGTGCCAGGCTTAATAACTAGCTTGCACAGGCACTAAGAGAGAACTCACTCACGGCCTAGGGAGGGCATTAATCTATTCACGAGGCCTCCAAACCCATGGCCCAAACACCTCCCATTAGGCTCCACCATTGGGGATCACATTTTAACATGAGGTTTGGAGGGGTCAAATATCCAAACCATAGCCTTCTGCCCCTGGCCAACCAAAACTCTTGTTTTTCTAATATTGTAACGTATAATCCTCCTTTCTAATAGTTCCAAGTCTTAACTAGTTTTAATATTAACTGAAAACTTTAAAGTCTCATCTGGGACTCAAGGCATGTTCCTTACAGCTGTGAGCCTCTAAAATTAAAAACAAGTTACTTACTTCCAACACACAATGGTGGAACAGACATTGGGTAAATATTCCTACTCCAGAAAGGATAAATTGGCCCAAAGAAAGGGGTAACAGGCCCCGCACAAGTCCAAAACCCAGCAAGGCAGACTTGAAATCTTGAAACTCCAAAATAATCTCCTTTGACTCCATGTCCTGCATCCCGAGCACGTTGGTGCAAGGGGGGACTGTTGAGGCCTTGGGCAGCCCCATCCCCATGGGCTTTTTCGGGAACAGCACAAATGGCTGCTCTCATGGGTTGGAGTCCAATGCCGGTGGCTCTTCCAGGCTGAGCGCAGGCTGCTGGTGGCTTCTGGAGGGTGGCAGGCCTGTTCTCACAGCTCCACCAGGCACTGCCTGGGAGGGGACTCTCTGCAGGAGCTCCAACCCCACATTTCCGCTCAGCATTGCCTTCGTAGAGTCTCTCTGTGAGCGTTCTGCCCCCGTGGCAGGCTTTTGCCTGGGTGCCCAGGCTTTCTGATACATCCTTTGAAATCTAGGTAGAAGTTGCCAAGCCTCCACCACTCTTGCTCTGTGGGCACCTGCAGACGTGACACTACGTGGATGCCAGCAAGACTATGGCTTGTGCTCTTCAGAGCAGCAGCCCAAGCAGCACCTGGGGCTGTTTGAGCCACAGCTAGAGCCAGAGCCACATGGAGCAGCACCCTGAGGTGACAGAGGGCAGTGGTGCCCCAGTCCTGGCTGCTGAAACCATTTCGTCCTCCTAGACCTCCGGGCCTGGGCTGAGAGGAGCTGCCTCCAAAGATTTTTCACCTGTCTTTAAGGGCCTTTTGCCCATTGTCTTAACTATTAGCACCTGACTCCTCTTTAGTCCTGCTAATCTCTCTAGCAAGTGGTTGCTCCACAACACCCTTGGATTCCTCTCCTGAAATTGTTCTTTCCTTCTCTACCACATGGCCAGGCTGAAAATTTTTGAAACTTTTATACCCTGCTTCCCTTTTAATTATAAATTTTAACTTTAGGTCATTCTTTTGTTTACCTATCGGATCATAAGCTGTTTAAAAAGTAGCCACACCACTTCCCCAAAACTTTGCTGCTTAGAAATTTCTTCCACTAGGTCATCACTCTGAAGTTCAGCCTCCACAAAGCCCTAGGGCATGGACACAGTGCAGCTGAGTTCTTTGCTATGGCATAATAAGGGTGACCCTTGCTCCAGTTCCCAATAAGTTGCTCATTTCCATCTGAGACCTCATCAGCATAACCTTCCCTGTCTATATTTCTGTTGGCATTTTGGTCACATGCACTTAACCAATCTCTAAGATGTTGCAAACTTTCCTTCATCTCCTTATCTTCTTCTGAACCCTCCAAATTTTTTCAGCCTCTGCCCATTACTCAATTCCAAAACTGCTTCCACATTTTGGGGTATCTTTATAGCAACACCCCACTCCTCGGTATCAATTTTGTTTTAGTCCATTTGCATTGCTGTAACATAAAGGAATACTTGAGGCTGGGTAATTTGTTTTAAATAAAAGATTTATTTGGCTCACAGTTCTGCAGGCTGTACAGAAAACATGGTGCAGGCATCTACACCTGGTAAGGGCCTCAAGCTATACTACTTCCATTCATGACAAAGAGGAAAGGGTTGCCAGTGTGTGCAGAGATCACGTGGTGAGAGAAACACCGAGAGAGAGGCTGTTTTTAACCACTAGCCCTGGCAGGAACTCACTCATCCCTCCCAGGGAGGACATTATTGTGTTCAAGAGGGCTTCGCCCCCATGACCCAAACACCCCCATGAGCCTCACCACTGGGAATCAAATTTTAACCTGAGGCTTAAAGGGGACAAACGTCCAAACCATGACAGACACTAAACCACACATCCAGGAAGCTCAGAGAACACCCAGAGGAATAAATACCCACAAAATTTACACTCAGAAATTCAAACTACAGAAAACAAAAAACAAAGGCAAAGTCAAGAAAGAAGCCAGAGAGGAAAAAAAAAATCTGACTTTTAGAGGATCAAGGATTAGAATGACAATGAACGTCTGTCTCATCAGAAACCATGAAACCAGAGGAGAGTGGAGTGAGATATTTAGTGTTGAAAGAAGAAAACCAAAGCTGGAAAATAAGGTTTTAAAAAGGATTTATTAATTTTATGGGGGAAGGAATATTCTTTTTAAAAGAAATATGTGTAATTGATATACAATAAGCATATTGTATGTCACATGAAAAGTATATAATTTTATAAGTTTTGACATGTGAAAATGCCTACGGAACCATTATCACAATCAAAATAGTGAATATATCCATCACTTCCCCAAAGTTTTGTTGAGCACTTTTTTGATTCCTCCCTCTCTCCCCCCTTGGGCAACCCCTGTTCGGCTTTTTGTCACTGTAGATCGGTTTGCATTTCCTGTACTTTCATGTAGATGGAATCATACACTATATTATTTTATGCCTTACTTCTTTCACTCAGCATAATTATTTTGAGAATTATTTGTGTTGTAGCATATATTAGTTTTTCATTCCTCTTTATTGCTGGGCATGGATTTTTTTTAATGAATATTTCACAATTTGTTTATCTGTTCACCTGTCATTTTTTGGCTATTTAGATGTTGTTTCCAGTGAGGGATGATTACAAATAAAGCAGTTATCAACATTCACATAAAAGTCTTTTTCTGCACATGTATTTTTTATTTCTCTTGGGAAAGATTATTGTCGACATAGACTGGTGAAGGCTCACATAGTATTTATTGATGCAAATATATTCATGATGTATTTAATGAAGATGTCACAAAATAATATGTATCTTTTAATCACATCTTGTCCATATGTATAGATATGCAAAGAGCAATTGTGGAAAAATATACTCTAACATCTCTGGATTGGGAGATTACAGGTCATTTTAATGTTTCCTTTTCATATCTCTACTTTTGGCATTACCTTGTGTAAACTTTTGTAATAAAAAAGTTATATATTATATATATGTTATATAATATATATTAAAAATATATATTATAATAATTATATAATAATATATTATATATTTTAATATCTACTGAAAGAACAATATAAAAATTCTGGGAAGTTGATTGATAGAAATCAAATTCTTTAATATGCTCCAAGAAATTAATTTTAAGTTTCCAATGCCCTAAGAATTCAGAGAGGAGGGGTTTCAATTTGATTGTTTACCATTGTGATTGTTTACCAGTATTTGCTGCTATCCAACTTTCCTTTTTAAAATGAGCCCAGCCTTATCAGCAAAGGACACTATACTAGATTCTCTCTCAGTAAGTAGGCAGGGAATGGACAGGCCATCGGTCACCAGATGGCAGAAAAGCAGCTATATGTTAACCTTCCCTTGAAACACTAGGTAACGCTGACCACCTACTATCAACCAAAAGTAGAGGTGCTCTCTGAATACCAAGCTCTTTTCCATAAAGGCACTAATCCCATTCTTAGTGCTCCGCCCTCATAACCCAAAAGGCCCCACCCACCTCCTACCCCATCACATTGGTGATTAGGTTTCAAGATAGGAATTTCAGGAGGACATAAACATTCAAACAATAACAGAAAGAATCCCTCGCATACGTTATAACCAATTGTTCCCAAGATTTCTTCCCAGCACTGACCCCACTGACTTTAGAATTCTATATTAGTTTATAATTTTGAAGCCAAATGGGGAAAAAAGGAAATACCATCACTAAAAACATGGAAATGTAAAAACAGCACATACTTCCGTATTCAAAACATCTAAAAGCAGAACTGTGTAAGTCTGGGAACTAAGCATTACAGCAGACTTTTTTTTTCTTGTCATTATAGAATGTAGGAGTCATTCATTCATTTATCCATTTATTCCACAAATATTCCCACAGCGTCTGTTCTATTCCAGACACCGTGTGGCAGGCATTGACAATCGTCTCAACAGTTAACTTAGAAGTGCTTTATTTTTTATTTTGAGCTTCTCAGACCTCGGGTTCCTGAGATTCAGAGTTAACAGAAAGGAAAACATACCTGTCCCCAAGTACACGTGCACTCCTGATGGGCAAAGCCCATGAGTTCCTCTTGTGGTCTCTAAACAAGGCACAGATTTCATATTCTCCCTTATCAATATCCAACTAAAATTATACATAGTTATATCTCTAAGAATTCTGATGAAGGCAAGTAAGCATCTATACAAACAAAGACAAATGCGATTGAAAGACATAGACACCCAGCAGGTACTATGGAACTAAGGGCCCATTCATCCCCAGTGATTTAAGAGGGAAAAAATGCTGTGAAAATGACCAGTCTCTGTAAATAGCGCCTAGATCTAAGTCTGCTTTTACCCCTTGGGGACAGAGTGTTTTGATGGTGACGGCATCTTTCTCCCACCTCAAATGCAGGGAGATCTCTTGGTGAGATCTGCATCTTCATTACAGGAGCACACTTTGTAATGGAGTCATTATCTTGCTGAGGCCCAAGTGAGAGAAAGTGTTCCTCCTTTCCCGTATTAAAGTGCCTGCTCTTTGGCTCAGTTATTAAAATGAGGGCGCAAATAGCTCCTTGTTCTAACTTTCCTTATCAGCCTCCGCAAGGCCCATTTCGAGCTGTCTGGGAAGTGTTAGGATGCAATTGTGTGCCTGAATAAAAAGGAGACGCTGAATTAGAGCCTCTTAAGACCATTATATTGTCTTATTTAGCGGCACTGTTTGCCTCACCATTGCTAAGCAAGGAGCTAAGTGTTCTTCCTGAGTAATAATAATAATGCCCACATTTAACCAGCACTGTACACTTTTCAAAGCACTTGCACGCACGTTATCCTCCTGTGAAGCACGCAGCCAGGCTGGGGCGGATCAGATGGAGTCATGATCATCAGTTTGCAAAGGAGAGGACTGAACTGTAGGTAAGTTATAGCTTTACAACTTCAAAGTCAGGACGTGAAAGCCAATGAGCCTGGAATTAGAGCAAAGCTTGCCCTGGCTTTGGCCTTCCAGGGACCCCATCACGGACTCAACCGCGGGCCTTCCCTGCTGCCTCTGCCTAGAAGCCTCCACATCCTAACTTAAACGATTAGTCTTGGAGAGGACAGAATTGCAGCAAATCAGAAGAGCTTCCTATTAAGCAGGCATAAACATGAATATTTGTTATTAATTTTTATTACAAATTAACTACAAATAAATTTATTACAAATTAACTAATCTGTTATTAATCCATAAATTATGGAGGACAGGTCATTTTTAAAGGACTTAAACTTTTGAACAACTCTTTTAATGATGTGGATTCATGGGACTATTTTCATAATCTGTTTAGATATTCTGCCATATGGCAAGAAAATCCCCACTTTATAGAATATTACAATGGTGTCATCAATTATCTTTGTGAAAGACTCTGGCAAGTATATATGGGTTTGCTTCTTTCAGAAATAAATATAATCCTGGAAATATTTGTATAAACCGATTTTTGGACAAACTCAATGTTATGATCTCCATGACAGAGTTCAGGACACGCTATCCCAAAATATGGCACTTGGGCATACTGAATATTTTAAGCTGAAGGAATTTGAGACACAGCGTGTGCAGGAAAGACCTTCGGCCCTTCCCCTGAAGCAGGTTAGAAAACCCTATACCCAGGAAAGGGGCATCCTTACATTTGAAGATGAAGGGACACAGAGAGGCATCTCAATGAACCGGCCTTGCTCAGTTTCCCCCAGGTCACCACTCTTAGCTCATAGCTTTCTGTCCTGTCATGTCTCTCTGTGACTTTCCACGCTTCCTCAAACCTGGTGTAAAAACACTTAGGCTTCACCACTTCTTCTCGTCTTTATTTCTTTTTGAAGGTTTCCATGTCATGTAAAATTTGTATTAAATACATTTGTATGTTTTTATCTTGTTAATCCATCTTTTGTTACAGAGGCCCAATCAAGTAAACTAAGATGGGTAGAAGGAAAAGATAATTTTCTCCCCGACACCCACTTGACTAACTTCACTGATCAATTTGTATTTTGAATAAGTATAAGGCTTTCTTCAAGCGGAATGCACATGTATGACTTTTGCATATTTCAGTTGTCCAGTTTGTCAGTTATATTATTTATTGGAACCCTGCAGTTGGCCAGGACTCTGTTAGAGGTTGGGAGTTCAAAGGCAAAAATACAAACCCTTGTGTTCAGGTTGCTCATAATCCTAGGAGGGAAAGAAACTAACTAGGTGGGAAAGTGTTCTAATTCTCCATTTGATGGTAATGGAGTTCAGAAAATGCCACCCCCCCCCCCCCAAATACACTGTTCTGATATACAGGTGGAGTATTCCTTATCCAAAATGCTTGGGACCAGAAGTGTTTCAGATTTTGCATTTTCTCAAATTTTGGAATATTAGGACTATACTATGCTTAACATCTCAAATCCAAAAATCCCAAATCCAAAATGCTCCAACAAGCATTTCCTTTGAGCATCATGTTGGTGCTCAAAAAGTTTCAGATTTTGGAGCATTCTGCATTTCGGGTTTTCAGATTTGGGATGTTCAGTCTGTACTGATTACTTCAAGCTGACGGCACTTGGAGAACAGCAAATGCAGGGAGGGGCTTTCTCTGAACTCCCCTCATCTACTTAAAGACAGATCCTCCAAAAGGAGCTGCCTTGTCATCAATCTTCTTCTTGGACTTTCATCAACCTGGGAAGATTAACTTTTATCACAGCACCCTGCCTGCACACACTTCTTCTCCAGCTATCATCTATCCTTCTAAGGGCCCATTCATCTTTCTCCAAAATCATTTGCTCTTTCCTAACTTAGCTACATCCTCCCTCCCTCTCCTAGATGGAGAGGGTATATAAGCTTCAAGACCTCACTGGGTTTTCTTTCATGTGATATACCATGCATGTGATAAACATGTATACCTTTTCTCCTGGTAATCTGCCTGTTGCTGATAATTTTATAGACTCAGTTATTGAACATTCCGAGAGTAGAGAGAATGTCAACTCTCCCCTACAGTGGTCTGCAAATCCCAGAGGTTTATAAAAATATTTGTGTCATTACCCAAAATGAGTTGCATTGTTACCAAAAATAGCATTTTATCGTATCCTCTAGAGAGTGGAGCGTTGGCAAGAATCAAAATGGTACCACTCTGGTTAGGAGTTGAAATGCCAAGGCAGAGGACAGTGGGAAGGAAAGCGAGAGAAGATGTGATACGATACAAGTTCAAGCATGGAAGGAATACCTGACAAGCATGAGGCACCAATCAAGAGAGAGAAATAGAGAGAGAAAAGGAAAGGAGGGAAGGAAGGGCGGGAGGGACAGATGGGGAGGGAGGAAGAGAGGGAACCATGGCAGGACTTTGATCTTTGATCCCAATACAGTGTCTCTTCCATTTCTATGTTTTAGACTCAATACATAAAATAATTCCATAATATTTTCCCTGAACACACTAAGTGGAGATTACAGACAAGGTTGCTTTTTTTACATGGTCTTGAATCATGTTTCTCTCCTCCTGTAGAACACTTTCCAGTTTATAGTCATTGGTGTTATTTGATTAATAACCCTAGCTTCCACTAAATAGTAAGTTTTTCATAACAAAGATCACGTCTGATTTTTATCTCCATTGGATTCCCTGTAGCTGGCACTTAGCAGGAGCTCAGCAAATACTTGTTTAGTGGTTAAATGAATAGATGAGAGGAGCGTGCTCAAGACCCCGTCACTGAGTCATTAACACTCGGCTACATCTAGGATGGCTTCTCTGGTGGTGCTGAGTGAGACACAGATTAAAAATATTTTTATTCTTTGTCATTTTTTGGTCAACATGGTATATAAACATGAAATGGTTTTTTCTTGTCTATTCTTTAACATTTCTGCCCCTTCCTCTCTTTCTAGCTCCTGGTTTGTTTGGACAAGGAAAAGGATTAGAGAAAAAGGGCATCTTTTTTATTTGTAGATGCTGCTGTGTCTTTTTAAGACATTGATACCCTCTGACTCGGGGGGATGGGCGGGACATGGACAATGTATATGACCTGAACTTATGTATCCCTATGATGAGCTGAAATAAAAAAAAAAAAAAGACATTGATACCCTTTGGGTGGCAGGTGTCCAAATGCCGGCTCTCTTGTGGGTACGTGTGTGCATCCTCGGAGGGAGGGAAGTTCCTGCAGAGGCCCCTGTCTGCAGAGTTCTTTGATGTGGGAAATCTGCTCCCACTCACCTTCTCCCAACACGCCCTTAGCTCCCTTTTCTGGGGCCCACTTCTCAGGCTCTTGCCCCTGGGGTCCCCTCACCGGGCAAACCAGCCTTCTTAGGCAGGTGAGGGGAAAGTATTAGCAAGATGGCCCGAGCCAAGCTACTTTCCAGAGTATCCACTTGTCAAGGAGGATTTTCAGTTATGGCAAGTGTGAAGGGGTCAGTGGTTCCTCTTCTCAAAAAGAAAGAAAAGAAAAAGTCTAAAACTAGACAAAATTAGCCAAAACAACCATTTCAAGGCACCACACATCCTCACTCCAGGCTATCCATCTCTTGAACCCTCTCCACCGTCTGGTTTTCTGACCTTTGTCCTTTGCACTCAGATCACTGCCAGGTGATCAGATGACTAAGGCTAATTTCATTCCCGTGGTAGTCTTGCTAAGTATGAATGACATCATTGCTTAGCCCATCCAGATGAAATATCTGCAATTCACGGGGTCTTTCAAAGTCTTACCCATAAGGAAGAAGAAATAATGAACATTTTTTGCATTCCTGCAAATCAATGAGGGAGATATTTTAGATAAAAAAGGGAATGATCCTCTCAGTTCTTCTTAAGTCTGTCAGGTATCTAAGTTGCTGCCTCCTCTCCCTCCTTCCCTCAAAGCTTTGAAATCTATATTTATAGTTAAGTTAAAGAGAATTAAATAACTTTATAAGATTTTTGCAACACATTTTGAGATAATTGGAGACCTCCTGATGTGCCATAAAACCAGGGATTGAAATTTCCTGCTCTAAATGATTTAGTAGTTTGTGGAAAGCTCACACATTCAAGCTACTTCCGAAACAAGACCAAATACCCAAATCTTCCCTCCAGAGCTTTGGCTCTAATCCTTAAATTATTTTGATCCACTTTCACTAAAGCGTCTTGTGAAAATTGAGCTATAATTGCTAGAGGTACTATAAATTAGCTGGTATGTTGTGTCTTTTTCTTTCCTAAAGTTAAACCCTTAACATTAGCCAGAGAATGATTTTGAGTTGTTTAAAGAGATTGAAGGATTCAGAGCGCCACCTACTGGTGCAATGTGTGAACTCATGCAACTTCCCTGGATTGTACCTGATAATCTAGAGTCGGATTTCTAGTACCAAAAACAAAAACCAAAAAACTTTACTTTTTTAACAAAGGTAATTAACACATATGCAATATGTGTATTCCTTTCTTGAAATAATTTAAACACTTTTAAGGAAAAAAAATCACTGTCCTTGGTATTAGAAAATCTGGTGTGGGTCTGCCAGCTTCCAGCCATGTCTGACCATGAGCAAGTTCTTAACATCACTGAGCCTCAGTTTCCCAATCTGTAAAATTTGGATTAAAATAATAAAACCTTTCTTGAAGGAGTAAGATGCCATAATGTGCTGGGAAGGATGGAACAGTGCTGAAGGTGACGGAGTTAGGCAAAATATGACACCTTGGCATTTGAAAAAAATGGCAGAAGCAGAAAAGTCACCCTCACTGCCCCCTTGCTTCTTTTCCCCTGAAGCAGGTCATAAAACTTAGCTGACCTTCTAAAGTGGGTCACAAGGCCCTCATATGCCTTATATCCAGAGGAAGGGGATGTCACACAGGGACACAGATAAGAACCTGAACAAACAGGTCTTGCTAAATCTCCCCGGTTTCTTACCATTAGATTGTATCCTTTTGCTCCCCCAATCATATTTCTGCATGACTACCCACAAAAAAACACAGTTTTCCCTGCTTCTTTGGATCTTCATTTCTGGAGATTTCCATGTCACATAAAACTTACATCAAATAAATCCGTGTGCTATTCTCTTGATCTGTCTTTTGGTGTAGGGGCCTCAGCCACCAACCTCGTGATGGGAGAGAAATCCGTCTCCCCTACAAAGGCTGAGAAATGGATGCAGAGTGAGGAATTTACTTACATTAATGCAAGTCCCCCAGGATGAGTTTTGCAGTCTGATGGAAAAATAAGATAATAAGGTGCTGGTAAGAGAATAAGAGACATTGTATACGAACGTAGCCTGGCAAGAGAAAAGGTAAAACCTGGACATGCGGAGGGAAAGGAAAGGGAAAGAAACTAGAGATTACAATGAGGTGAGAGCTGGTAAACTGTAAATAAGGATAAGAGAGATCCAGAAGGACAGGAAATAGCAGTTAGAGATTCATCCCAGAGCTTACCAGCTGATAACGACGTCACCGGTGTGCCCAGAGGTGAATGTCACAGGGGTAAAGGTACCATGAGGCTGCGTGTCAGGTGAGTTGTCCGACAGACCTTGAATCGTCAATGCAGGAGAGAAAAGCCTTTAATAACTATGAGAAAGAGACCGATACATAAGAAGATCACGATAAGAAAGAGGAATAGAAGCCATCTTCTATTCTGTTGGGCAGATGGCATCAGTCCCAAAGCAGGTGGAAATTTTGCTTGAGAATATCAGTCTCCTCAATCATTCACTCAGCCTCTCAGTCCCTCTGTGTGTGTATGTCTGTCTCTCTCTCTCCTATAAATAGTGTCTTCTCAACGTTTTTATGTAGTTTTAAGCTTTAATAACTTCAAAAGTATAAATGCTACCAACAGACATATATGTTCACATATGTACATGCACATGCTGAGACCAATTCAAAAGCCTTGAACTTGGGAAAGCTTCCAAGTTTGTTCCTGGAGGTGCACAAAACAGCTGGTCAACTATTAAGATACACCACCATTTCCATTTCAGAAAATAAAATCACACTCCTGGGAAATGCTTGCTAAATGGCCCAGGTAATAGCTTAGATTTCCTGGCTTTTAACTTGTCCTTGCCCCCTTGTAAAAAGAAGTCAACTACATTAAAAACATATTTTAATAAAACCACAGTCAATGTTATGTTATACGACAAGGTTCAGGACACGCTATCCCAAAATATGGCACCTTGGCATACTGAAAACTTTAAGTTGAAGGAATTTGAGGAATGGAGAGTGTAGGAAAAACTCGCTGATCTTCCCTGTGCCCTCCCTAAACCTAGAGAGGAGCATCCTTAGTTCAGAAGATGGAGGGTCAGGTGAGAGGAATCAGAACAATCAGGCCCTTGCTAAATTTCCTCCCATTTACTGCTTTTAGCTCGTATCCTTTTTGTCCTTTCATATTTTTCCATGACTTTCCACCCATCATGAAACCTAGTATAAGAATGCTCAAGTGTAACCAGTTCTTTGAGTCTTCATTTCCTTAAGAGGATTCCATGTCACATAGAGCTTATATTAAATGAATCTATATGTTTTTCTCATTAGTCTCTTTTTTTTTTTGAGACAGAGTCTCCCTCTGTTGCCCAGGCTAGAGTGAGTGCCGTGGCGTCAGCCTAGCTCACAGCAACCTCAAAACTCCTGGGCTTAAGCGATCCTTCTGCCTCAGCCTCCCGAGTAGCTGGGACTACAGGCATGCACCACCATGCCCGGCTAATTTTTTCTATATATATTTTTAGTTGGCCAGATAATTTCTATTTTTAGTAGAGATGGGGTCTCGCTCTTGCTCAGGCTGGTCTCGAACTCCTGAGCTCCAGCGATCCACCCGCCTCGGCCTCCCAGAGTGCTAGGATTACAGGCGTGAGCCACGGCGCCCGGCCTCATTAGTCTCTTTTTAATTATTTTGGAGACCCAGTAGGGAACCTAGAAGGAAAAAGACGTTTCCTCCCCTACATATACATGGTAGTATATGTTATATATTATATCAGCATGTTGTTAATTATATGTTGTACTGCATAGGAGACATATTTTCTTATAAAAGTACAAACACTGAGGGTATGCTATTTCTAGCATGTGTTCAGGGATGGTGGAGTATAACAGCTAAAAGCAAGGAGTCTGGACTTTGACTACCTGGGTTGAAAATTTAATTCTACTAACTCGCTAGGTAATCTTTGGTTACTTAACCACTTTGAGGCTCAATTTTTTTCTACTACAAAGTGAGGGTTGTAGTAATACTACTTACCTCATAGCATCATGTGAAGTGTTTAAAGATACAACATATGGAACACCACAGTGATGCATCAGAAAGATCCTTTTAATTAGCTCAACCTTCTTTCCATCACCTCTCTCCTTTCCCTTTCTTCTTTCACATAGTATCCTGGCCTGCCTTGGCAATAATCTGAAATGGGAAGTTGAACCTAACTTGGTCCTGAATCTACTTTTTCCAATTCACTCTAGAAAAAAAGTGCTTCCTTTTCCCTAGTCTCTTCTCCCCATATAAGAATTTGGGACCAAAATGTAAGACAACTTCATTTGAATTCCGGGGCGATCTTAGCATATTTGAGCTCTGTGTCTACTGACTGTAATAGATTTTAAATGTTAGGTTATAGTCCTTAAACCAAAAAGAAATGTAGATTTATTCTTGGCAAGCCAAATTCTCATTTCTTGCTGTTCCCTGGATACGGATGAAATGGAGATTATTAAAAGGTTAAAATATTTTTGGAAACCGTAACTATTGTGCTTAGCTTTAACTAATTAACCCTTCCATTGAATTAATGACAGGGTTAATTAGCTCAAATGGGATACAGCTTTTAGTTTGGAAAAAATAAAGCCTTGGAGATTAGAGTCATTCTTTTGCCATCTTGTGGTTTTGCTGCCACACTGCAATGTGTTAAATAGATCTTGTCTATAAAAGCTGGATAGATACATTGTTTATGTAATTTTAGTATATCTTGGCATGCACTTAAAGCTGCCACTTAAAACTATCGTATGATTGCATTTTGGTTTTTTGTTTTTCCAAAATGCCAGATACTCGAATTTTCAGTCTTGATATCCCTCTAAAAAGAAAGAATGTTTTCATATACATTTGGGGATAAATGAGACAAAATGTTGAGAGGAACAGCTGAGTTTACAAAGGAAGGCTGACACTTGTATCGTTCTGTGGATTTCTTATAAGCTACATTCTCTGTCAGTGTATCATTCATAGTTTTTATCAGGACAACTAATGATACCCTTGGAAGACTCAACCCACACAATTGAGAGCACTTAACTTGAAGACAAAGTGTTATTATTCCGTTGTTGGCATTCTTTTTTTTTTTTTTTTTTTTTTTTACTTTTTCATTCATGTGTCTGGATGGCTGTTTCCTTCACCTCCCTCACTTCATTCAAACTCTCACAAAGAGGGGGCCCAAAAGCTACCCTCATCGGCAGAGCCTTCTGCATTGGCTGGGTAAACACTGACTCGGGGTATCAGGGCCAGGTCAAGAAGAACCTTAAATTTTCTCATTCCTCATCCACTTTTATTTCCATCACAGGCTTAAAACATAATCTTATTTATATAGCACATATAAAACAAAAGTTTTCCCATGTTTCTGTGATTCCAAAAAAGAACTACCAGAGATAACCTTTGAAGCCAAAATGAAAACCACAGTCAAAACAAGTCTATAATTTTCCAGCTAAAATTATAACTGAATGCTGGACGACAGACACGTCTCCATTCTTAAATAATGCCCTGCTTTGTCTCACACACATTATGAATGAATTCACTAGAAAATATTTCCTGTTCTGTACCGGTTAGCTATTGTAACACATAGTTAGCTGCGCATTCTCTACTAGGAAGCCACATAAGAAACTATCCCAAGACTTAGTGGCTTAAAACGGTAGTTCTGCAGGTCAACAATGTTGGCTGTGTGCAGATGGGTGATGCTTCTGGTCTTCACTGGGCTCCCCCCATATGCATCTGTGGTCATTTGCTAGGCTGGCCACAAGGTGGCTAGTCCAGGAAGGCCTCAGCTGCATAACTTGTCTCCACTATTCATGGTCTCTCATCCTCCAGCAGGTTAGCGAAGGCTTGTTCTCATAATATCTGGGCAGGTTTCCAAGTCTCATTAAGGCCTAAACTTGGAAGTGGCCTGAAAAGCATTCAAGGACTCTTGAGTCCTCGGCTCAGATTTGGCACACTGTCATTTCTGTTGCATTCCACGGGCCAGCAGGGTCACATTGCAAAGGGCATATGTATAGGGAGGAGGGAAAGATTGTGGCTATTTTTTGTAATCTGCCATATTATACCCAACATATATAATTATTTCACTTTTATTTGAATACTTTTATATTCATTGCCATTCAACTTAGGACAGTGATGTATTAACAATAGAGCAAACTCCCCACGTTACCAAGAAGCTAGTAATACTTCCATAGAAACTTATTCAGGTCATTTGTACCCATTTTCTACACAATCCCAATCCTGTTTTAACCTGACCATATTGCATATTAATTCCATAAATTGCAACTGGGAATTGATAAACAACCTCAATGCCATACACAAAAATAATGCATTCTTGTGAAAACAGTAGTGAACTAGTGATCAGATAAAACAGCTGCATTTTCATGCCACTACCGACACCCCATGATGGTGTCTTCATGATGAAACCATGTCGTTATCTGAATTCATAAGATCCACTCCGTCAAAACAAAAGGAACAAATGAAGAGAGGACAGACAGAGGTGTTACTTGAAAGGAAAAAGGAAAATTATTTTCCTGAAATATCCTTATTGGAAGGAAGCCTGGTAGACTAGAAAGAGCACCGGGTTGAGAAATAAAAACCTGGGTTCTATTTCCACCTCTACCACTTATTTATGGGTGACTTTGAGAAAGAGCTTCATAGGCCGGCATTTGCTTATTTCCATAAATTAAGGCAATGGATTAAAGTGATTTAAAAAAAATCACTGTCAGCTCTTAAAAAAAAAGTGTGGCGACTGTGGAGGTTCCTGAATCACTATGCCTAACTCCATCCTTGCTCATCCTCCACTTCCTCTATTTGCCACCCTGCTTTGGAAAAAAAAAAATCCAAAAATATGTAAGTTGAATGGCCTTAATCCAGTTGGGCTAAGAGTAGTTGCAATGTAAATGATAGAATTCAATATGCTAACATTTGTAGTGAGTGACAACTTGTTTGACAATCAGATTACATGACAGACGAGACAAGACGGGCTGCCAGCAGCATCCTGGATGTGTGGCCGGCGGTGGGGGTGTGAGGAATGACAGTGACAGGAAGGAAATAAAGGCTTTTTTCAGAAAACAGATTATTCAACAGAGTAAAAATGAAACTGTTCTGAAGGTGGATAAGACTTCCAGACAAATTGCTTAATACAGAGACTGGCAATTAGAAAAAGTTTGAAAGCCAAAGCTCAGAGTAAGAGTAGAGCTCAGGGGAGTTAGTGAAGGAATGTGCCAGGAAAGAGGAAATTCAGAGCAATTCCTAGGGTTGGAGCTTCAGGAGAGAACCAGCACTCAATTCAACTGAACACATTCAACAAATGTGGACTGAGAGCTTACTTTATGCCAAGCCCTGTTTTTGCAGTAAAATAAATTTTTATAAACCATACCCTTGTCCTCATGGAGCATTTTAGAAAGGAAAAACACAATAATTTCTATGGGAATAAATACAGCAGTGTAGAGTTCCTGGGTATGGTCAGGGAGGTTGCAACTGTACAAAGGTTAGTCAGGGAAGGCTTCAAGGAGAAGGTGGCATTTGAGCAAAGACTAGAAGGAGGTGAGCGCAAAGGCCCCCTACCGCTTGCATGAGCCTGGTGAGGCAGAACACACACAAAAGTCAGGCAAAGCGGATTTATTACTCACAGATAGGCAGCAAGAAGAAACAGAAGCCTAGAATCCACAGCAAGCTAGTGCCTCAAGGCTCAGGAAAGCTCCCCAGGGCAGATGGAGTTCTGTCTGCATGTGCCCCATGTCACACTACAGCTGAGGGACCCCAAAAGCACTCCACCCTGGGTTTTATACCATGGGTGTCACTGGGATCACTGAGTTCAAGCACTATAGGACATCCTGTTCTAGGAGGAACAAGGACCATTACTACGCTGATGAACCATATTGACGTTCAGATACTGATCAGATGTAAGTTTTATGAGGATTGGTAAGATCATTAATTTTAGGTGTCAATAAATGCAGAAAAAGCATTTGACAAAATTCAGCACCCTTTTATCATAAGAACGCCTAACAAAGTAGGCATTATCTCACAATGATAAAATCCATATATGACAAACCCACAGCCAACATCATACTGAACAGGGAAAACTGAAAGCATTCTCACTTAGAATTAGACGGTTGCTCACTACCACCACTTCTATTCAACATAGTGCTGGAAGTCCTAGCCAGGGCTATCAGACAAGAGAAGGAAATCCAGGGCATCCAAACGGGGACAGAAGAGGTCAAACTATCGCTCTTGCTGACGATATTATTTTTTATCTAGAAAACCCCAAAGATTCTGCCAAGACTCCTGGAATTGACAAATAAATTCAGCAAAGTCTCAGGTTACAAAATCAATGTACACAAATCAGCAGCATTCCTATATGCCAACAACAGCCAAGCTGAGAACCAAATCAAAGACAGAATGCCTTTCACGATAACAACAAAGAAAATAAAATACCTAAGAAGGTGAAAGACTTGTAACAGGGAGAACTATGAAGTACTGAGGAAGAAAATAGCAGAGGATGTAAACAGAGAGAAAAACATGCCATGCTCATTGATCGACAAAATCAATATTGTTAAAATATCTATACTACCCAAAGTGATTTACAGATTCAATGTAATCCCTATTAAAATACCAACATCATTTTTTGCATATCTACAGAAAATAATTCTGTGCTTTGTATGGAACCAGAGAAGACCCCAAAGCTACCTTAAGCAAAAAGAACAAATTGGGAGGCATTAATTTACCAGACTTCAGAAAGTGGGGAAAAGAATCCCTATTCAATAAATGGTACTGGGAAAATTATCCCCACTAATGATAATAGTGTTAAGAACATCACAAGATAGGTATCTGATCAAGGATTCAATAATTATTAGAAGAAATATTTTAAGCATTTTTATTTAAACTTAACTTTGACGAACCTTTATGATTTAAGAGAAATTGCAAAACAACTACACATAGATAAAATACACTAAAACTTTAGGTAAGTTAAAAGATTGAAATAAATTACTAAAATCAAAGCATACAACAAATGTTTAAGGTTTTCCCATTAAAGTAGTACTCCAAATTTTACTTGTAATATAGTAGTAATATTATTTCTCTTTATAGAGAACTAATAATAATGTTACTGGACTATTCAATAAAGAAAATGTCTAGCTGAAATTTGTTTTTCTATTAAAACTGTTTATATATATGTATTTATAATCAGACCATAAAATACATGAACAGAAATCGTATCAATTATATTTATTTCTATGGAACTCATTATTAACAACAAATTGGTCACAATGTAAAGAGAAATAATCCTTCATTTTCATGACAGTGGAAATTAAAAAAGCAAAGCACTGGAAAAAAACCTTATCATACCTCATTTCTCCTAAGCCCCACCTCCTAAAACTGTTTTGAATGTATGTATTTAAATGTCAAATAACAAACCTGAAAAAGGGGCTGGCCTAAAGACCATGAAACATCAAATTCTTCAGAGTTAATGATAATTATAAAATGTTATCTATATCAAAAAAACTTTGATTAGACTCTTTAGCTTATTTATTGATGCATTTCATTTTGATATTAAAAGGGGGAAGGGGAATACACAGAAAGCAGTAGCAAAGGACATTGCCTCCAGCAGAAAATATGAACAAAAACATGATAGAAAAAAGCTTCTAAGTAATAGTTAAATTAGATGTCATGTGAAGACAAAGACTACAGAGGTGAAAACACCATGTGACAATGGAGGTAGAGACTGAAGTGCTACAGCTGTAAGCCAAGCAATGCCAAACAAAGATTGCCGGCAAACCACCAGAAGTTAGGAAAAGGGAAGGAAGGATTCTCACCAATAGGTTTCAGAGACATCATAGACCTGACAGCACTTCAATTTCAGACTGCGAGTCTCCAGGACTAAGACAATAAATTTCTGTTGTTTTAAATCATTCAGTTTGTGGCACTTACTTACAACAACCCTAGGAAACTAAGACAAATTGATACCGTTCACCACAGTTCTCTACTATTGGATTATTTAATGATTAATGATTTAAAACTAACATTTAGAACAGTTTTTTTAAATGAATAGACATATTGGTCAGATCTCTTCTGACAAAGAGATGTACTATATTTTTTTGTATTCTTTTCATATTATTAAAGTAATATCATAAATATGAGTATCACTATAGGCCATGTGTATAGTCATGGAAAAATTATAAGATATAAGTGGGAGTTTGAAATGTTAATCAAATACAAATTTACACAAAACTAAATAAAATTTTTATTTTAAAACATCACAAGTAATTACAACAATAAATGTCCCAACTGTACAGTTATATATATATGTATATATATACACACGCGCATACATTTAAACTTGCTTCATCTTTCATCTTTTTATCTGAGTAAAAAGAAGAACACTTTCCTCATTCAGGAGATTTTTGATGTTGTAATAATTACCTAAAAGTAAAGTGATAAGAAAATAAAAGTTATTTCCACAGGAATCATTTCCTTTTGATTAAATATTTAGTCATCGCCTGGCAGTCATAGTATGTAACATAAAATAAAAACAATTTACCTAACCCAAAGTAACTCATTTAATTCCATGAACTGAAAGGCTTTAGAGTTAATCATCATATGTGACCACAAAAAGGCTTGAAAGAACAAAAATTTCCCATCATTACGGTAACGAAGGCAGAGATGAGTTAGACAAAGGTGCAGGAAGGGAAAAATCTCTTTCTGAAACCAATCTTTAATACGTCTCTAGAACTGCTACGGATTCCCCTAAACCAGACATAATGCATATACACAAGGTAAGAATAAAAGGTACAGCGTTAAGTAAAATAAAATCTCACAATTTAAAAAGGCAAATGAGGTAATAAATAATAGCAAAAGTGAACTATAGACGACAGCAAGCATCACACATGGCATGTCGATTAACATTGTGTACTATTACTGAGACTTTCTACATATTAGAAATTGATACATAGTAAGATTAACCAAGTTAATAAATATAAATAAAGTATTCAAAACAGTACTGGCTGGCACATACTAAGGACTATATAAACACAGCTATTATTATTGTCTCCTTCCATTAGAATACAAGCTCCACGAGCGTGGGGATTTTTGCCTGTTTTGTTCGCTTACGTATCCTAAACTTTTAGAATAGATTAAAATACCTATTTCTAATGACTTGTGCTCTTTGATAACTGGAAGCAGCACACTGTTATGTGTGTTTAAAATAACCCACTAAAAATTGTTTCAGCACATAATTTCTTAGAGATAACATGGCGGAAACAATTTTCCTTCTACCCTGAAATACAACATATCCTCTAAATAAATATTTTTATATTCAGCAATAAACAACTCTTGTTCAATTTTCATGTACCAAAACACTAATACACTTACCTAATGATAAGATTAAAGGACAATATATATCAAACTGCTTCGGCATCAGTCATATCACACTTCATTTTGATCACTGTGGCTTCAATTTTCATAGTGCCCATGAACAACTACATAGATATTGCCTATGTAAAATAAAATGTCTTTAATTATGCTTACCTGAAGGAATATAGAAAGAATCCCCAGTAGTTACTATATAAGATGTTTCATGTAAGGTACACAAAAGGTCACCAAAGTTAACATAAAAAATCTGTAAAATTAAAAATAAAAATCTTATTCCAAAGTGAACCATGACAACACCACTCCAAAGAACCTTAAAGAAAATGTGGTAGGTAGAGTAAGAATTCCCTACAAATGCCTATGCTCTAATCTACAGAACTTGTAAATATGTTACATGGCAAAAGGGAACCTGAGAGAAGGAAATTACCCTTGATGATGTAGGTGGGCCCAATCTAATTGTATGAGCCCTTAAAAATGGAGAACTTTTGACTGCTGGAAGCAGAGAAGCAATGAAGCAGGAGTCAGAGAAACTCAAAGCACAGAAAGGATTTGCACTGTTGCTGGCACTGAAGACATGGTGGCCATGAGCCAAGGAACGTGGACTATATTTCTAGAAGCTGAGAATGACACCCTGGCCAACAGCCCGTGAGGAAAAGGGAACCTCAGTCCCACAACCACATGAAAATGAATCTGCCAACAATCTGAGTAGGAGTGGAAGCTGAATGAAAGCAGATTCATCCTCATAACCTACAGAAAGGAATACAGACCTGTCAACATCTTGATTCCAGCTAATACCAGCCAAGCCTGCCAGACTTCTAACCTACATAACTGAGATAACAAAAGGGTATTGTTTCAAACCACTATATTTGTGGTATAGTCATGGGCCACACGATGTTTTGGTCAACAACGAATTACATAAAACAATAGCAGTTATAATAAATAAATAAATAGTTAAAATAAATAGTTAAAAGGTTATAATGGAAAGCTTTTGAAATACACAAAAATAGAATGATGAACTCCCAGAATACCTCGTATTAACAACCAGCCCAGTGAAGAGTCTACTCTCCTTGTTCCACATTATTTTGAAATGCCCATAATTCATTTGCAAATATTTCAGTGTGTACTGAAAGATCAAGTGTTTTAATAATGTAACTGCAATACTGTTATCACATCTAAAAATAAATATTTAATATCAAATATCCAGTCAATATTCACATTTCCAAATCATCTCTTAAACATAGTATCTTCAGGGATTTATTTAAATCAGCATCTAATTAAGAGCCACACACATTGCCTGCTTGATCTGTTCCTTAAATCTGTCAATCAATATTAGTGGCTCTCAATCAAAGGTGATTTCGCCCCTCAGGGGACCACTGGCAATTTCTGGAGACATATGTCACAACTAGAGTGGTGCTACTGGAATCTGATGGATAGAGGCATCTATAGCAAAACTTATAAATAGTAATCAAAAATAATGTTTTATATTTCCATAGTGTCCGTTGTGACCTTTCCTTTTTCATTTCTAACTGAGTTTAGTGGAGTCCTTTCCCTTTGAATTCTTGTCACCTGGCAAGACGGCTGTCAATTTTGTTTATCTTTTCGAAAAACCAGCTTTTGGTTTTGTTGATCTTCCGTATAATTTTCTTGTTCTCGATTTCATTTAGTTTTGCTTTGATCTTAGTAATTTCTTCTCTTCTACTAGGTTTGGAATTTGTTTGCTCTTCCTTTTCCAATTCCTTGAGACTATTTATTAGATGGTCGATTTTTGAGCTTTCTGTTTTTTGGATGTGAGCATTTATTGCTATTAGTTTTCCTCTCAAGTATGCTTTTGCTGTATCACACAGGTTTTGATAACTTATGTCTCTGTTATCATTTCGTTCGAAGAAACTATTGATTTTCTTCTGTATTTCCTCCTTGACCCAATAGTTATTCAACAATAGATTGTTTAATTTCCATGACTTTGTGAGGTGGTGAGTATTTCTGTTGGAATTGAACTCTAATTTTATACCACTATGATCAGAGAAGATACACAGTATAATTTCTATTTTTTGAATTTGTTGAGGTCTGATTTGTGGCCTAGTATATGATCGATTTTGGAGAAAGTTCCATGGACTGATGAGAAGAATGTATATTTGGCTTTATTTGGGTGGAATGTTCTGTAGAGATCTGTCGGACCCTTTTGTTCTAGAGCTCTGTTTAAGTCCATTATTTCTTTGCTTATTTTCTGTTTGGAAGATCTGTCCAGTTCATTCAGTGGGGTGTTCAAATCCCCTGCTACTATGGCATTACTGTTTATCATACTATTTAGATGAGACAAGGTTTACTTTATGTAACTGGGTGCTCCTGAGTTGGGTGCATAAATATTAAGAATTGTTAATTCTTATTGGATCTTCCCTTTCACCATTATATAGTGGCCATCTTTGTCCTTTTTTACTTTTGCTATTTTAAAGCTTATGTTATCGGAAAATAGTATAGCTACCCCTGCTTTCTTTTGACTTTCATCTTCTTGGATGATAGTTTTTCATCCCTTGACCTTGAGCCTGAAGGCATCTTTGTGGATTAGATGTGCTTCCTGTAGACAGCAGATAGTAGGCTTGTGGATTTTTATCCACTCTGCCAGTCTATATCTCTTCAGAAGACAGTTTAAGCCATTCACATTTATTGAGAGGATTAAAATTTGAGGTAGATTTCCTTTCATATTGTTGGGTGAAATCCTGTTGTTTTGGTTTACTCCTTGAGCCATCATGAAGTCCAAGTTCTAGCCTTTAACTCTTGAATGATTTTATTCTGAAGAGTGTCTACTGCACTGTTTGGTGTGTAATGCAGGTCTGAGTACTTCCTGTAGGGCTGGTCTGGTCTTTGCAAATTCCATCAGTGACTGCTTGTCTGGGAAGGACTTTATTTCTCCCTCATAGATGAAACTTAATTTTGCCAGATAAAGAATTCTAGGTTGGGCATTATTATGTTTTAGATGATTAAGGATAGGCACCCAATCCCTTCTTGCTTGTAAAGTTTCAGTTGAGAAATCTGCAGTTAGT
This sequence comes from Lemur catta, assembly GCF_020740605.2. NCBI lineage: Eukaryota > Metazoa > Chordata > Mammalia > Primates > Lemuridae > Lemur > Lemur catta. The sequence continues at coordinate 12,470,004 of NC_059146.1, forward strand.
CTGATAGGCTTTCGGCCGAGGCAAAGAATTTTTGAAGAAGACCCCCAAGGCAATCACCGCAGCAACAAAAATAAATAAATGGGATCTGATCAAATTAAAAAGCTTTTGCGCAGCCAAGGAAACTATCATTAGAGCGAACAGACAGCCTACAGAATGGAAGAAAATATTTGCTCTCTAAACATCCGATAAAGGGCTGATAACAACAATCTATCTAGAACTTAAAAAAATCAACAATAAAAAATCAAACCCCATCAATAAATGGGCAAAGGACATTAACAGAAACTTTTCAAAAGAAAACAGAATAATGGCCATTAAACATATAAAGAAATGCTCAACATCTCTAATATTAGAGAAATGCAAATCAAAACCACAATGAGATATCACCTAACCCTAGTGAGACTGACCTCTATCAAAAAAATCCCAAAACAACAAATGCTGGCAAAGATGTGGAAAGATGGGAACACTCTTACACTGCTGGTGGGACTGCAAATTAGTGCAACCTCTGTGGAAAAGAATCTGGAGATATTTCAAAGAGCTAAAAATAGAAATACCATTCGATCCAGCAATAGCACTATTAGGCATCTACCCAAAAGACCAAAAGACCTATAATAAAGACATCTGCACCTGAATGTTTATGGCAGCACAATTCACTATTGCAAGCATGTGGAAACAACCCAAGTGCCCGTCAATTCATGAGTGGATTATTAACATTTGGTTTATGTATACAAAGGAATATTACTCAATTGTAAGAAACGACAGTGATCTAGCACCTCTTATATTTTCCTGGATTGAGCTTGAGCCCATTATCCGCAGTGAGGTGTCCAAGATTGGAGGAATAGCCTCCATGTGTGCTCGCCATCAAAATGGCACTAACTGATCAACACTATGGTGCTCACATGGTAGTAATATTCTCCAGGGATTAGGGGGGTGGGGGGGTAAATTCACAACTAATGGACAGGGTGAGTATTGTAGAGGGGAAGGGCATGCCTCTAATCCTTGCTTGGGTGAGGCAAAGACATAAAATGCAACCAAAATGTTTGTACCCTCATAATATCCTGAAATTAAAAAAACAAACAAACTTATAAATATATGAAGAAATATACTCACCAATACATCCGGGCCAACATGCTGCTTTCCCTTTTCTTGATGTGGTCCTAATACCAATTTCCCAGTAGAAAATAAGGGTGTATCCAGTGTTTTATATACTTTCAACTCACCATGCATAACAGAAAATTGGTATGTATCTCGTGGCCTTACAAGATCTAGGTAAAAGCAGTAATACTAATATAAAGCAATGGCAATGACACTGGTCAATGATATAACTTACATACACATATATAGAACAAAGACTTATTTCTAGATATAAACCTGCTTTAAAGAGACAGAACTGATCACATCATTGACTCTGGAGCTAGAATGTCAGAGGTCAAATCCTACCTCTGCCTTATAAGTATCATGACCTTAGGCGAGTTAATTAAGCTCCTTTTCTCTGCCTCAATTTCCTTTTCTGTAAAATGGAATAATAAAAATTCATCTATGTTAATTAGTTACTGTGGATAACAAAGTTAATGTGTGTAAACTATTTAAAACGTTGGCACAAAGTGAACACTTTGTTAGTCTTAGTTTTTAATAATGGCAACATTATTATTTGTACTATAGCCAAGACAGAAAATAAGATTAGCTGAGATATAACAAAAAATTCATATTTTTAAAAAGTTTAAAATAAAGTCAAAACGTGTCCCTTCTCTGCACAAAACACTCTAATGACTTCCCATCTCACTCGCTGGAAAGGCCAACCTCCTTTCAATTGCATTTAAAGCCCTATATGATCTAAATTTCTATTTCTTCCCTCATCTCCTAATGTCTCCCCTTCTGTTACTGTATTCACACTGGCCTCCTGTCACAGGGGCTGTGAACTGCTGTTCCTTCCGCATGAGATGCTCTTTCCCTGGAGAGCCATGTATTTTGCTTTCTCATCTCCCTCTCATCTCCCCCAGTCACTTATCTAGAGCGGCAGCTCTCGTACCAACCTATATAAAACAGCAACCTCCTCCCTACACCCTCTACCCTGCTTTATTTTTATCTATAGCACTTATTACCATCTGATGACTCATATATTTGTTCGTCTGCTTATTTTCCGTTTTTAGCACACAAGAATATAAGCATATTGAGGTACAGGGACTTTTATTATGTTCGCTGCTGTATTTCCAGTGCCTAAAACAATCCCTGGCACATAGTAGTTACTTAATAAACATGATTTGAGTAAATGAGTAAGTAAATAAATGTTGAGTGAAGAAATGAATAAATGGATCAGGAGCTTGTCTCCAATTATACTGCCAAAAAAAAAAAAAAGTTTAAAATAGCCCACAAATGTATCATCACTCACTATACCAATAGATTTTTTTTCTGTTTGCTTGACTCATTTATTTATCTGGCAAAAGCTATGAGAAACCAGAGTTCTAACTGTTACTCAGAAATTACTATCTCACATTCAAAAATTTCCCTTTTACTCACAAACCTTTCCAGATCTAGAATCAACATTCTTCTCTCACCAGCTTCTGATTCTATTTTCCTGGATATTTTGGAATGTAAGTGAACCCACAGACTACATGATACAGAAAAATACACAGATATAAGAAATAGATAAAAAATGAACTGATAACACTCATAACTTTTCTAATTTGGTAGAGTACAGCAATGTTTTCAGTTAAGACACTAAAAAAAACTCTCTGTACTTCCACCTCTGTTTCCAAAAAACAATCTTAATATAGAAATAACTTGGCTAAGCTGTTAAGATGTCAAATGGAACTGATTTTGTAGTCAAAATTTTAAGTGGGAATATTATCACTTTTTGATAATCGTGATAATTAACTCTGACTTAATTATATTCTGACTTAGGACAAATAATCCTCAGTACTCAGTGATATAATCATAACAGTTGTTAAAACATTTAAATATTTCCTATATGTAAATATTGCCTGGTTGGTAAATAGCTGAGCATTCCCTAAACCTCTATCCCATTATAGTCCATCTCTTGGGACCTTCCATAGCTTTCCAGAGACTAAATACCTAATGTATATCTAATATACCTAGAGGTTTCAAGTACCTTGTTGTCAGCCTTAAGGTTAAAGCTGGCATTTGTACAGCTGATTGATGCCCTTGCTAGTCATCCTCACCAAGGTTTCATGTCCCAAGTACCATTATTGGCATCCACAGGCCCAGAAGGTTGTGTGTCCCCTGCTCACAATCCCTGCCTGGCCCCACAGAGTATACCCTTGGGTTTGTCAGCTAACTTGCTATAATTCCCCATAAGCAGCCCCTGTCCCCATATGTCTTCCTGGTCAAAGAAGGCCTAGACCTTTTTGGGAGAGACAACACTCCTGGCGATAGCACTTGTACCCTAGTGGACAAATGCATGGTACTATAGATCCCCTAAAGGTTGTCTGCCATCAATACTCCCCCACAACTGTCCTCACATAGACTGCTTAAAGAATTAGATCCTCTACTGGACTTTGGCACTGAAAGAGCTCAGGAGAGAAAGACAAAGTAGATAAGCTGATCATCAAGCAGGCAGTCTGTTCTTACTAGTAGTTTAATTAAGTATTTTCAATATCATCCCTGATCTTACCCATGAGAATAAAGTTTCTTGTTTCTGGGTCCTTTACCCTCGTTGGCTGCAAAGGATCTCCTAGAGATATATCCAGATTTACCATTAATCTATTCTCTGCAAAAGAAATACCATTGAAATACAAACCAGTTACTTAAAATTCTTCTTAATTCTAAAAAAGTTCAGTACAAAATACAGGTATAGAGAAATTATAAAAGAAATCTGCCAGAGGCATAACAGTCTCTTTCTGTTTATAAATGATCATTCTGATAAACAAAAATTCAAATTCAAAAACCCACATTTTTTTTTAATGAATGGGATCTTCCTGTACTGCCCATACTGGTATCAAACTCCTGGCCTCAAGCAGTTCTCCTGCCTTGGCCTCCCAAAGTGCTGGGATTAGAGGTGTGAGCCACCATGCCTGACCAAAAAACCTACAGTGATTTAATTGAGAAGCAAACACCTTAAACTTCCTCTTTCTTATAAGCCTATCAGAACATGTCAACTCTTGAACTCTTGCATCATCAAAGAGTTAAATGATGTTTTACAAATTCTCTAAGAGAGCTGGAAGTATGTAATACACTTTAGAAAGAATTCTTTAGGTTTCAGGAGCAAGATAATGGACTACAAGCAGCCCATGCACGCTGCTGTCAAGGAGAGGATGGAAAATTGCAGGTGGATGCTGACCTACAGTTAGGCCTTCTTGCAAAGACCATTGTGAATCACTAGCGAAATGACAGGGGGACATTCAGAGTGAACGACAAGGTGATAGAGAGATCCATTCTGCAAGATAGGAAGGTACCTGGGGGAGGCATCCACACATGGGGAAGAACACGAGGAAAGAGCCCTGGGGTTCCATGCTCCCCCAAAGTACTTCGGCCTGAGCTGTGAGGGGGCGCTGAAGACTACCACAGACCTCTGGACTGATGAGGGAGCTGCTTGGAGTCTGTGCAGAAACACTGCACCGGAGAGCAGGTGCAGTAGGGACCTGGTGGCTTTCGCTCCCAGGTTACTGCAACTGACACTATTCTGAGCTCTAAGGTCCAGGGTGCAAGGTCTACATGGGGCTCGGATTTGTTGCAGCCACTCTATCATAATTGGGAGCTAGCTGATGTGTACACACAGGTAAAAAGAACTGTAAAGGTCATTGGAAATCAAGAAGGGAGGAGGGGGAAAAGGGGAGGAATAAAAACCTATCTTCCAGATACAATGAACACTATTTGGGTGATGGGCATGCTCAAAGTCCCAACTTAACCATTAAAAGAGGTATCTATGCTAAAAGTCCCAACTTAACCATTATAAGAGGTATCTATGTAACAAAAACATTTGTACTGCCTTAATATTTTCAAATTTAAAAAAGTCTTTATCGATAAGATTTTATAAAAAACATGAGAAAATGAGCTGGGTACCAACATCTGCTGTTCCCTTATAGGAGACAAAGACTTTTGTGGCAAAGGCTAAAGCAGACATGTTGCCAACCAGTGCTCCCACACCTCATGATGGGGGGCTAGCGACAGAGGAACTGGCCCAGATTCTTTACAGAAGTGTGGAAGTAAAAGAGAAGACTAAGCTGGAAATTTAACTTGCAGTCCTAATCTCTGAGTTTGAGTTTGATTGATGAAAATTATAAAGAAAAGTTACAAGTGCCCCAGTGTGCCTAAGGAATTTCACAGCCACAGGTGGTGTCTGATCTGGTGTCTGATGGGGAAGAGTGGGAAAAGGGAAAGAAAGTTTTCTAGCAATAAATTTCCACAATGAACAGAAATCTACTACAAGAAGGGGCCATTCCTAGAACCTGTGAGTGTGAACTTATAAGGGGCTATTCCTAGAACCTGAGTATGACCTTATTTGGAAAAAGGGTCTTTACAAGATATACTGAAGCTTCTGAAATGAGATCATCCTGGATTATCTGGTTGGGCTCTAAATCCAATGAAATGTGTCCTTATAAGAGACACACAGGAGAAACACAAGAGGAGAGATCCACATGAAGATGGCAGTTATAAGCCAAGGAATACCTGGAGCACCAGAAGATGGATGGAGGTACAGCCATACCAATATCATGATCTCACAATACTGGCCTCTAAAACTGTGAGAATAAATTTCTTTTGTTTTCTGCCATGAAGGTTGTGGTAATTTGTTGCAGCAGCCCTAGGAAACTAATACACTGGATGAAACCTGAAAACATGCTAAGTGAAGAAAGCCAGTCACAAAAGATCACATATGTAATTCCATTTACATGAAATGTCCAGAATCGGCAAACCTATCAACACAGAAAGCAGATTAGCAGTTGCCTTAAGGCTAGGGTTTGGAAGGAAATGGGGAGTGAGGGCTAGTGGATAGGGGAGATCTTTTTGGGGTGAGGAAACGGTCTACAGTTGATTGTGGTGATAGTCACACAATTCTGTGAATATACTAAAACCATTGAATTGTACATTTCAAATGAGTGAAGTGTATTTATATTATATTTCAATAAAACTTTTTAAAAAATTAAAAAAGACTTCTTTAAAATGTCTTTTGTTGGCCGGGCGTGGTGGCTCACGCCTGTAATCCTAGCACTCTGGGAGGCCGAGACGGGTGGATCGCTCGAGGTCAGGAGTTCGAGACCAGCCTGAGCAAGAGTGAGACCCCGTCTCTACCAAAAAAAAAAAAAGAAATGATTTGGACAGCTAAAAATCTATATAGAAAAAATTAGCTGGGCATGGTGGCGCATGCCTGTAGTCCCAGCTACTTGGGAGGCTGAGGCAGTAGGATCGCTTAAGCCCAGGAGTTTGAGGTTGCTGTGAGCTAGGCTGATGCCATGGCACTCACTCTAGCCTGGGCAACAAAGCGAGACTCTGTCTCAAAAAAAATAAATGAATAAATAAATAAATAAAAATAAAATGTCTTTTGTAACCATAGTTTTGGCATGAAAAAGGTAAGCTTCATTTGGCAGAGCAATTTACTCATGAGAAAAGGTTTTACGCTACACTATTAATAAATTTTTAATGAATACAATTATCTTCCAAATTTGAAAAAAGTTGACATTAATAAATGAATTTTACCTATAGTATCATGTCTGAAGTTTTTAGGAGTAAATTTCAAATTTTGCAAAGAGCTTCTTCCCAAAGCACTCTTATTTAAAATAAAATCTAAAAGTTACTTTCAAAAATAAATTCATACTTCTTTCATCGTTATCAAGACAGATCCTTTTCTGCTTAGCTATTTTGTTGACTTTTTCCACGTTTCCTTTTGCCTTCCTTTTAGGCAACATTGTGTCTGGGGATAGTACTCCACCAATCAGAAATCCTCCTGAAATATAATAACAAGAAATGCAAAATATCATAAACAGTAACAAGTAAATCTTGAAGCAAAACTCTTTACATTAATATAGCACATTGGCTTTCAAAATACCAAAGAACATATTATAGCTAACAGTTCAAATAACACAAATACCCACCAATTTCACTTATGTCTCTACCACACTAAATCTAGAAACACTGATCAAACAGGATTGGATGATCTCTGTTGCTTACTTGAAATCAGTCATCAGTAAATGTTAAACAAAAACAACAAAAAAGGCTAGCAATGAACTATTTATTGAAATTCACATGTAAGTTTAGTCCTTTGACATACGTGATTTCCATCAAAGAAAGGAAATAACTTTAAGATAACGCTATTCTTTGTTGCTTACTGTAAACCATTTTGTAGAAAAATATGAGAAAATGGTTGATAAGCATAATAATGGGAACTACTTTCCCAATCTAATGCTTTATGAAATTAGAAACCTTCTCAGATAATATAGAATAACAACACTTATAAAGCCACACAGTCAAATAGCTACCAAAGAGAAAAAAAATACCAGTATCTCTAATCAGACAAATCTGGATTTGAATCCTATTCTTATCATATTTGGGGGGGGTCATGATAATTAAATGACACAATGTATGTAAATGTGTAACACAGTGCCTGGAACATAGTACACATAAATTTGTTAGAGATAGACATTATAGCATAAAGTAAGTTTTACCTGATGGCGTTCCCTGATAATCTATTCGCTCGCCTCGCCAGTATTCCAAAGGTTTCAAACGTATTCTCTTGGTCCTGCGAACATTTGGTGTGTTGGAGGGCAATACTGTAAAAAGATGTCAGACAAAAATGTACATATGTAAATGCTCACTTGATAATACTTAGCAGTACAAAGATTCATATTACCTTTTAGAACATAAACGCTTTTTTTAGAACATGAATGTTTTCCTAGACAAGACTAAAAAAAAGATATATTTGTTCTAATAATTGAAGAAATGTCAATGAAAAAACTGGCTGCCAGACTGGCAAAGATTTAAAAATTTGATAATGCCCAGGGCTGATGTTAAAAGTACACTCATCTTATGTGAACTATGCAAAGTTCTGTAGGTCATTAAGTATGGAATGCCCAATTTCCTTAAGTACTAAGGTTGACAGCTGATATCTCTGACATTTCACTTTGACACTTCTTTTTTTTTTTTATTGTGAAGGTACATCCTCATTCTTTCAAACACATATTTTTGGCTTGTGATTATCTTTCAAATTTTTTTAGAGCAATTTTTACAAAACCATGAATAACTCAAAAATATGTGTTATTTTTGAATACGAGTTCCATTGTGGAACCAATGCAGCACAGACAGCTTGATATATCAACAAGAGTTTGGGAAGGATGTGGCTAATGAACACACAGTACGTCGACGGTTTGAGAAGTTCCGTTCTCGTAATTTTAATCTTGAAAGTAAGCCATGTGGGTGACCTAAGACCACGATGGATAATGATGAGGTGAATGCTGTAGTGGAAGCGAATCCATCTCAACCTACGTGTGAATTAGCAGTAACGTTTGACATTACTATTCTAACAACATTGGACCATTTGAAACAAATCAACAAGGTAAACAAACTGGATAGATGGGTTCCGCATGAAGGAAATGAGCGTCAGAAGAGAAATCATCTTGAAGCTTGCCTTTCTTTGGTGGTGTGACATAAAGGCAAACCATTTCTAAACCATATTGTTACATGTGATGAAAAATGGATACTTTTTTACAACTGCAAGTGTTCAGCACAATGGTTGGATAAAGATGAAGTGCCGAAACACAGTCCAAAACTGAATATTCATCAAAAAAAAAGCTAATGGTGTGTGTTTGGTGGTCCAGCACTGGTATTGTCCACTACAGCTTCATGAAACCTGGTCAATCGATTACAGTGGATGTCTACTGCAACCAATTGGAAGAAATGATGAGGATGTTTGTGATTAAGCAGCCAAGATTGGTCAACAAAGATAGGCCAATCCTCTTGCAAGACCACGTCTTAAAAAACAACGCTGCTCAAACTACAGAGGCTGGACTTTGGATGATCATCCACTGTATTCACCAGATCTTGCACCAACTGACTACCACATCTTCCAAGCTTTGGACCACTTCTTGCAAAGAAAAATATTTAATTCTCAACAAGCTGTGGAAAACACCTCTCACGATTTCTTTGCCAGTCACTCTTTAGGCTTCTTGCTGCCGGCATAAGCAAGCTACCATTAAGATGGCAAAACTGTGTCAACAGTTTAGGCACATACTCTGCTTCTTGTTTGAGATACAGTAAACTATTGATTTTAAATTGGACATTTCATATTTAATGGCCTAATATATACTTGACTGAATTTGTTGGCTATATTATCAAATTCTTATATTCTTACCTATTTTTTGTTTGTAAGAGCTGTCCAGAAGCTGTGCAAAAGGCAACGAGAAGTTGTCTACTACTCTTAGGCATAATGCTTGATTTTCCTCTCTGGGAATACTGGAAGTCCTGCTCAGGGACATTTTATTTCCCTTTATCTACTCCTGACTCCACTCATCATCTCACTCCAGGACGAGCATTAAGTATTGAGAGGTATAGCAGTCTTTATTCATATGGGCCCACGAAATGCTAACGGACAAAATGTAAATTCTTGGATGAAACAATGAGAAAGCTTCATTACTGGTTCTCTTTAGGTACAAGTGCAAGAGCAGTCACTGCCTCAAGTGTAGGGAAGAACAGAGATAGCCTCTCCGGCATCACACAAAGGTGGGAGCTCCTATGAATTGTGACTGGCAAATATCTCTTTGGGAACCATGGATTTTTAATCCTCACATGGGCCTCTCCACAGGTTCTACAGCTCCCAGCTTTGCTTAGTTACCATTCTAGCTACTGCTTTATTTAGGAGTTAACTGGATATAAGTGGAAGGAGAAGTTATCAGGGATGCCATCTACCTAGCAGTTATATTTTCTTTAACAAAATTTTGCACCCTAGTTTCTTAGATTCAGTGGGATCATATTCCCCACTATGGGGCAAAAGGGTGAGAGGGCTACAGGATTTATAAATGGACAAAAGACTAACTCAGTGGCTTATGATGATTTGCTATGAAATTCATGAAAACTAAGTGCATAATTTTAATTTAGCCACTAATTCAAATAATAGTATGTCCCCCACTTAAAAAAATTAAGTTATATTTAGAAATAGAGATTTAATTATAGCATTATCCTCACTGGAAATGTTAAAAGAGAAAAATAATATTACCTAATTTGTGATGTATTTTGTTGTCTGGTATCACTTTAGATCTTTTTATTCTTGAATCACCTACAAAATGCATAAGATAATATCATGAGAAACGGCTGCTAACTCCATGTTGACTTAAAGTATGTAACTTGGTCAACTCTATTATACGTATTTTAAACAAAATTTGACCTGACAATACATTTTAATACTCTCTTTGCTTTTCATTGCTGAGGAATAAAAACTAAGGAAAAGAGTTTTCAAGATGGCTGACTATAGGCACCTGGTGTTAGTCTCTTCTTTGGAGAACAATCATCAACTATCCATATTTCGAATACATCACTGGAGAAAAAAACACTTGAAGGTAACAAAGAAGTGACAGGGAGACACCAAGGGTGAAAAGGGGAAGCCAGATTTCCAGCATGGGGCCACTGACAGCATAGATGCTGGCAGGGCAGATATGGTAAAAAGAGAACATTTATACACTGTTGGTGAGAATGCAAATCAGTACAATCCCTGTGAAAATAGCATGGAGATTTCTCAAAGCATTAAAAGTAGACCTACCATTCAATCCAGCAATCCCACTACTGGGTATCTACCCAAAGGAAAAGAAGTCATTATATCAAAAAGTCACATGCACTTATATGTTTACCCCAATACGATTCACAATTACAAAGATATGGAATCAACCTAAGTGCCCATGAACCCAGATAAGACAAATAAAATGTGACATATATATATATATGTATGTGTGTATATATACATATATACATATATATATATATATATATATATATATATCTCACCCATGTATTTATACCATGGACTACTACTCAGCCACTCAAAGAAAAGAATGAAATAATGTGTTTTGCTTCATCCAAGTTATTCATCCAAGTAACTTGGATGAAACTGCAAGCCATTATCCTGTGTGAAGTATCTCAGGAATGTAAAAACAAATACACCATGTTTTTACTTATAAGTGGGAGCTAAATGCTGGATATACGTGGTCATACAAAGGACACTGGACTAGAGATTCAGAGGGGAGAGAGGAGGTGAAGGATGAAAATTCACCTATTGGGTACAGTGTACAATATTTGGGTGTCAGGCACACTAAAAGCCCTGATTTAACCACTATATAATTCATCCATATAACAAAAAAACCACATGTACCCCTCTAAATCTAATGAAATTTAAAAAAATTAGAAACCTAAAAAATGGAAGTTTAAAATTAGGCAAATCATATGAGCCAGGTGGAGAATAAATATTATCGATAAGCAGAAAAAGAACAGGAAAAATAGTGTGCCATTTCCATAGACTTTGTTACTATTGATTATATCTGAAGAGCATAACAGTTGCAGAGTGCTGGTGCCTCACATCTATAATTTCAGCACTTTGGGAGGCTTAGGTAGAGAAACGCTAGTGGTCAGGAGTTTGAGACCAGCCTAGGCAACATAGCAAGATGCCACGTCTACAAAATAATTAATAAATTAGCCAGGCGTGGTGGGCATCTGTGTTACAAACTTGTAGTCCCAGCTACTCAGGAGGCTGAGGTGGGAGGATCGCTTGGGCCCACGAGTTCAAGGTTGCAGTGAGCTGTGATCATGCTACTGCACTCCAGCCTGGGTGACAGAGCAAGACTCTGTCTCTAAAATAAATAAATAAACAAATGCAGTCCATGATCCATGACTGGATCCTGAGCCAGAGGGGAAAAAGGAACTACTGGTGAAATTTGAATGGAGTCTCTAAATGAATAGCAGTGTTGTATTAACGTTTTCCTTATTTGGATGGCAGGGGGCGATTATGTTCTTGTCTTGCTGAAATACATGATAGGGTATTTTAAGGGAAATAATATATCATGTCTACAACTCCCTCTCAAATAGTTCAAAAAAAGATGAATGATAATAAATGTGTAAATATTTATGTAGAAGAAGCAGGGAGGGAGACGGAACAACGTTGTAAAATGTGGACAACTGTGAAATCTGAATGAAGAGGATGTGCAATTTCTGTATAAATGTGAAATTATTTCAAAATAAATTATTTTTTTAAAGTGGGTAATATAGAGATATCTCCTGAATTTCAAAGATTAAAAAGCCCTAATAAGCATAGGGATAGAAGAAAACAGGTTATCCACAAAGAAAAAAAGAAATAAGCTGCCTTCAAATTTCTATTCATAAGCATTAGCTCTCATGACGCAAAAGAGCAGTAGCCAGATAGTTTAAAAGAAAAAAGATCATGACTCAAGATTATTTTTCCTATCTGACTGGTGATTCATTGTGTTTAAAAAAAAAATCTTGAGTCTTTGCTAGTATATGTGAGAATGTAGAATGTCTACCAACTTTACAAAAAAGTAACAAGCATATCTGTTGATAATAAGTATAAATGTGTTAAACACATTTTTTTCAAGGGAAAAATGCTGACACAAGTCAAAAATAATTCAATTATGTGCTGTTTTCTAAGCCACTTTTAGTTCTGTAAGAACGGTTAAATAAAAGGATGAATGAAGATAAAAGAAACAACAATTAACCAAAAGAAAGCGGAGGTCCCATTATTAATATTAGACAAAACAGAATGCAAAGTAAAAAGCATTTAACAGAATCAAGAACATAAATTTGACAAAAGCAGGTACATTCCATATGAAGGCTTACAAGTTCAGTAACAGCACTGAAATGTACATAACAAAGACTGCAGGAAATACAAGGAGAAACTGACAAACCGTTGTGGTAGAACACTTTACTTCAACTCTAGCAGTCTTTGATAGATCTCAAACCAAAATTAAGGATACAAATGATCAGAATAATATCAAACTTAACATGTCCAAATCTAATATCTGGTTCTTTTCCCCCAAATCCACTCTTTCCTAATAGTTCCCAAATAAGGTGATAATAATGCCATTCCTTCAGGTGCTCGGGCCAAAAATCTTGATGTTATCCCTGACACCTTTCTTTATCTTATGCCCCATATCCCATCCATCAGGAAATGCTGTTGACTCTGCCTTCAGAACTACTTAAAAATCTTACTACTGCTCTCCATTTTCTATTACTACCACCATGGTCCAAGCCACCATCTCTCACCAGAATTATTTTAATATCTCACCAACTAGTCTTCCTGCTTCCAATCTTCCCCTGTCCCCTCAACTCCACCAATCTACTCCTTACACATCAGCCACAGTGATTCTGTCAGGTCATGTCTCTCCTCTGCTCAAAACCCTCCAATGGCTTCCCATCTCTCCCAGTAAAAGCCAAAAGTCCTTACAATAGCCTTTAACATCCTATGTGATCTTTCATTCTGTTAACTCTGTGACATCATCTCCTAACTCCTTCTCTTCCTCTGCTCTATCCCCCTGGCCTCTTTGATGTTCCTTAATCAAGACAGACCCTTTACCAGATCAGAAGCTTTGCCTTGATCTTTCCTCTGCCCAGGACACTATTTACTGAGACAGCTGCATGGTTGGCTATCTCAAATGATCACTTCCTCAGTAATGCCTTCTTTACTCATCTACCTAAAAATTTATCTTCCATTTCCCACCCTAAAACCCCTGCTTTTTCGTCCCTTAACATCCAACAAATCACACATTTTTGCTCTCCTTTTATATTGTCTACCATCTGTCCCTCCAGAAAGTAAGCTCCAGGAGGGCAGGAATTTTTGCCAGCTTTGTTCATTGCCAAATCCCTAAGCCCCTAAAAGAATACACAGTAAGTATTCCATAATATTCTATAAATAATTAAAAATTACATAAATATTCAAAGTATATTCAAAAAACATATCTACTTGTTAATCAACAAAATAATGACTGGATATATATTTTTAAATCCATATCTGCACACAAAATATTCTCTTTTTCAAGCATCCATGGAAAAATTATAAAAACTAAACATATACTAGAACACAAAGAAAATCTTAATAAATTCAAACAATAAATAATACTGGCCAATTTCTCCAGGAATGGTGAAATGAGACATTAACAAACAAGAACAAAAAAACCAAAACACAACTTCTTAGAATAACAGCAACAATAGGGTATTTAACATACACTAGATATTAAACTAAGTAAGGAACATATAATCATCCTTATACCAACTTATGGGATTTGAATTGATATTACCATTTTACAGACAGGAAAACTGAAGTTAAAAACACTGAAATTTCTTACTCAAGATAACATAACTAGTAAGTAATAGAGCTGGATTCAATTCCAGGTCCCTAAATCTGGAGACCAAGCTCTTGACTAATGTACTCTTTTAAGTAACTGCTGGATCAAAGAAAAATCACTATCATTTAGAGTACACTACAATGACACCACACAGCAAAACCTATAAAATGAAGCTAAAACTATACTCAGGAAAAACCATTACTTTTTCTTTATCAAATAAAAAGGAGAAAAATATACAAAGTATTCGAGTTAAAAGAGAAAAATAAAATAAATCTAAAGATGGGGAAAAAAGAATTTAAAAGGACAAAGAATTAGTGAATTAGGAAATAAAAAACAGCATAACAGATTATATCCAAGCTCACACTTTATAGGATTATAAAATTCTCTATTAAGAGGCATTTTAAAAACTTTAGTATAGAAAGTTTCAAACATACTGAAAATAGTATAACGAATCCAATACACCCATTGCTCCACGTCGGTAATCACCAACAGGTGGCTAACCTTGCTTCATGTATATACCTTTATCAGCTTACCAATTTTAAATACTGGAGTAGATACTTAAGTACCAATATTTCATTGTGTCCTGCTTAAAAAAAACAAACTGTCATTCATTATCTCTCTCTCACCTCAGTACAGGGTCTTACAAATCTCTAACTATCTAGCATGGGTACAATGCCATCAGTGATGATTTAAATAAAACATAATACACCTTATTCCATATACATAACGTCATAAAAATAAAGGCAGTTGAAAAATAAACAGTAACTTACCTGAACTTTTCTGAACCTTCTCATCATTCACATCAAAATTATTTTTTCCAGACATTAAATAATTCTTGATCCTGGAAGGTCCACTTAAGAGGGAAAAAATAAATAAAATAAATAAATAAATAAATTTATGTTTTTATAATACACACATCTAATGTATCTACCTTAATGATCATTTTTCTCCTAAAACTGCCAGATGTTTCTTTCTTGTAAAACCAATAATGATGTTACAGATCACCAAAAATATACAGTTATACCTCAGTATCTGCAGGGAATTGGTTCTAGGATCCCTCACAAATACCAAAATTCGAGGACATTCAAAAGTCCCTTATATACAACGATGCAGTATTTGCAAATAGCCTTCATACATCCTCCAGTATACTTTAAATAACCTCTAGATTACTTATAATACCTAAAACAATGTAAATTCTATGTACATAGTTCTTATACTGGTTTTTTCATTTGTATTATTTATTGTAGTATTGTTACTTTTTATTGTTTTTTGGATTTTTTCTGAATATTTTGATCCATGGTTGGTTGAATCAGCAGAACCCGCCAAGGTAGAACCTGCAGATAGGGAGGGTTGACTGTACTTAACTACACACAAAAAAGACTACAATTTAATCTAATAATTAATAGCCAAACATGGTAAATATTACATTTTTTATAATATTTTAAACAAACTCATTGATCAGTTATGAATTTAGTCAACTCAAACGATAATATTCTTTGATATAAATCAAATTATAAGAAAGAAATTAGAAATAAATCAGTGTATCTTAATCTTTTAAAAAACTATAGTCAAAAACAAATGGAACTTAAAATGGAGTACAGAAATAGAGATGATTCATGTTATCCCACTCCTAGATTCCTTTCCTCCTATTATATACTCAGGATAGGCCTACTTATAATCCCACACATAGAAAAGGGATCTTAGCTATCCCTTAAAAGTCTGAGAATTTCCTATAATTTACCATTTATTTTTTAAAAGGTTATAGAACTTCAGATATAATAAGAGTAGATTAATTAAATTTGCTCACTAAGTGTAGTTTCCCACAAAGTCTTCAATACTTCTCCTTTAAAGAGGTGGAGCCTAATTCCATCTCTCCCTGAATGCAGTCTGGACTCAATAATTCGTTTCCAATGAACAGAATTAAAGTAGAAGTGACAGTGTACAACGTCAAAGACTAAACCCTTAAAAGGCACTGGGATTTCCATCATAGTCACAATTTCTCTTCCATCACTTCCTTTGTGGGAAGCCAGGCACCATACTGAATAGCCAAGAGGGCCACAGGGCAAGAAACTAAGGTCTACTGACAACAGCCAGCAAGGAACTAGGACCTCCAGCCAACAGTCATGTGAGTGAGACATCTTATAAATGGAGCCTCCAGTTCCAGTCAAGCCTTTAAAGGACTATAAACCAGAAAGACATCTTGACTGCAACCTCCTCAGAATCTATGAGCCCAAACTAGCTCTCCCAGATTTCCAGCCCACAGAAACTATGAAAATAAACATATCCAAGCCAATAACAAAATTAAAATTAAGTTTTGGAGTAATCTGTTATACACAACAGGTCACTAATATAGAGAGTAAAGCCTATTATCCTTAGAAAACATGCATACCTTTCCTCCAAAACTGAAGTTTCAGGTTCTCTAGAATCCAAGTGAGAATCTGTTGGTGTCTTGCATGTATAGCTACTGATCTTAGACTTTAGATGAACACTGTGTGCAATCTTTATATCATCTTGATCCTTTGAATTTCCTGTAGATCTATGAAAATAAAAAATATAACTGTATACATTTCTTTAAAAAATATTTCTTCCAGAAACAATACACAGGTGGAGACAATATAATATTGGCTATAACAAATATCAGATTGCCCTGTTTAGATTCTAAGACTTAACAACTAGCTCAGGAAGGAAAATTGGTTATTGGCCCTATCGAGAATTCCAATTTGAAAAATTCTAATGAGAGAAATGGTACAGACACAATCTAACTAAGATGGAAGTGATGACAGAAGAACACTGGGAGACCTTAGCTACAAGCAGCTTATGACATACACTACAGAGTTAATCTACCATGGCTTACTGGAGAATCGATAAACAACTAAAATTGTTTTCTTTGATACCCCCAATCAGCCTACTAAGGGACAATATGGTCCTCAGAGGGACCAAGCTCATCTCTTCAGTAGCTACCAGCTAATTAGTTTACCCCAAACTTATACAAACAAGATACACTATTCCTAGTGACTATTTATTTCTGTAGGATCTACTATCCTCCTGGATCCTCCCATTAGTCAAAAAGAAATAAAATGAATTGTAAGAGACCATTATGAACAGCTTAATGCCAACAATCAGATAATCTAGATGAAATGGACAAATTCCTAGAAACACAAATTACCAAAACTGATTCAAGAACAAACAAACAATCTCAAAAGACCTATGAAATAAAATAAAATTAAAAATTAAAAATTAAAAAAAAAAAAACCTACCCAAAAAGAAAAGCTCAGGAGCAAATGGCTTCACCACTGAATTCTACCAAGCATTCAAAGAAAAATTAGTAAAAATTCTTTACCAACTCTTTCAAAAAATAGAATACTTCCTAACTCATTTTATGAAGCCAGTATTATTACCTTTATACCAAAACTAGACAAAGACATCATAAGAAAAGCAAACTAAAGACCAGAACACTTCAACAAATTACTAGCAAACCAAATCCAGTAACATGTACAAAAAAGAGAGAGCAAATATGAGAATGTCTGAAAAAATTAAACACAATGCATATGGGATTTCTTTATGACAAAATGATAGACCCCAATATATTTTAGGGCATTCTATCATTTATTTCAGTACCTCCCTAAGTACCTTGCTGTTTCTAACACACAGGACATATTATTTGTTGAATGCATGCTAAAGCAAAAAGCAAGAATGGATAAAAACAATACTTAACTCAATAGGTTGCTAGGACTAATGAGAATTCATTCCAAGCACCTAGCAAATACTTGGCACACAGTAAACACTCAAAAAAATGTTAACTATTATCATTTAAGAAGAAAAATATTGAGATATATTTCTAATTATTGAAATCACATTAATCTCACTTAAAAGGAAAACAATTTGAACTATACACTTAAAAATGATTAAGATGGTAAATTTTATGTTATATGTTTACCAAAATTTTTTTAAAGAAGAATCAACTCTCGGGCAAGAATAATATTTTATTAAATTTAACAGTTACAATCCCATGTGCTGTACATTACTCCCCACTTTAATATGCAAAAAAATTCAGGGTACTACTTTGTCTGGGTGTTACCCAGCTAATGGTAGAGCCTGGATTTAATACCAAACAGGTCTGTCACAACTGCAGAGCCCTTTATGCTAATACTGCTTCTTTGTCAATCATTAAATATCAGAAAAGCTATCAAATGCTGAAAAACAAAAATTACTATATTGTACACATTACAGACATTACCTAGAATGATTATCAAGATTTTTCTTCTCAGCCAGGTCTGCCTCGTCACTTTCCAATGGCTCAATCTGGGAACAACTGGAAATTTCATCATGGTCAATAATACCTTCAGAACCCTTAGCATTTAAAAACTTCTGTACTCTTGAGCTGCCTTGAGTTGCTGTCTTCTGCCTTTTAAATGGAATAGTTTTTTTCTCAGTATTCCTAGATGACTGATTTTTCTTCTCAGCAGGTTTCCGCCTACTGTTGTGTGGCACTGATAATTCATTTCTTATTGGAGAATTGCTATGAACAGGACCTGAAAGATTCAATGATAACCTACAGTTAGTACAGTGTTTGTCCAGATGATCTGGATCACTGAAATACCCACACCATTTATACTTACACGCAAACACATACACACACACCAATCTCATACACTAAATTTGTTTCCAAATTAAATTCCTTAAACAATGCAGCTCTTCAATTTATAGATACATGCACCAGACCCTTTAAATTTGTCACAAGCTTCTAAAACCACTCTCTGGCTCTGCCCACTACTCTTCTGGCAATCCTTAAGATCCTGGTATTCCCCAAGGTTTCACCTTTAGCTTTTTACTCTATATACTTTACCTACCTACCCACAGCTTTTATTATAATCTATATGCTGATACCTATAATATCCACCTACCACTTTCCCCCTAAATCTGTCTCTTATGCTTTATTCCCTATCCTAATGAAAAACATAGCTAGCTATCCAGATACCTAAATCAAAAATCTGAGTCATCCAAGACTCCTGCTCCTACCCACAATCAATCCCTAAATCCTATCAGTTCTCCTTTCTTAATGCTTCTCAAATCTACTTCTTTCAAGCTCTCCCACCTGTCATTAGAGGCCCTCATCATTTATCTGGATTGAAGAACAAGGCTACAGAAGGGGAGATTAGTTAAGAGGCTCCCTTCTTTGGCCTTGTTCTTCAATCCATTTTTCATAGTGCTACAAGAATCATCTTTGAAAAACAAAAATTAAATCATTACAACCCTACTTAAAATGTTTTAGTGATGATTATTTATACCTTCAGAATTGAGTCCAAATACTTTACCATCTATTTATTTCTACATCTAGAGTTTGTTTACTTCATTAATCACAACTCTCAACAGCACCCTCCAAACCAACCAAAAAAGGCGAGCAGTACTGAACTATTTGCAGTTTCTCTAAAGCATTTGTTCCCAAGAGGCAATCCCTAGAGGCCTGCAAGATCAGCATCACCTGGGAATTTGTTTGAAATGTAAATTCTCAGGCCTCACCTCAGACCTACTGAATCAGAAACTCTCACAGAGCCAGGCCCATTAATCTGTGTTTTAACAAGCCCTCCAGATAATTCTGAAGTACACTAAAGAAAAAAATAAAGAGAAGATCAAGTTCTCAGTTCCAGATCTCTGCACATGCTACTTTTGCTTGAAATAGTCCATCTTGCTTCCTCACCCCACCCAATTGCTTTAACTCCCGGTTCACATACTTGAGGAAGCTTTCACTAATTCCCAAGTCTTAGGGTAGCGCTCTCTCAATCCTTTGATAGTGTTCATCACACATCTGACTGCTTACTTGTCTCTATCCCTCACCTCCAAAAGACTGACAATTCCTTCAGACAACCAAGGAATTGATTGGTATTTTACCAATCTTTAAATTCCCAATGCCTAACAACAAGGTTAAGGCTGTGGTGAAGTATGACAGTACCCTTAGGTGGAAAGTTCAAGAAGGTACTCACCCTCAGGGTCATGCAAATAGAGCCTTAACTCATAAACCTTGAGACCAAATGCCTTTAAATTTCCACTCCAGTGCCTCACTTGCCTCACCCTAGTCCTGGTCCTACCTTATACCATTCCTGCTTCACAACAAGCACTCAATAAACGTTTCTTCATATATACAAAAGGGCACTGGTGCCACATGTGTACTACAAGCAGGCTGGGGGCAAGTCATGTAGTTTTTCTGCACTATAGACTTCAGTTTCTTCTTCCATCAGATGAAGGAATCTGGACTATTTGATCTACAAGCATTCCTCCACTTTTGCTTCTCCCAGCTTTATCAGAAACCCAACATCTACTTCAAGACTGTTACATAAGTCTTTTTTGATAAGTTTCACGGTTCTAGCACATTTATCCAAGCTCTGTTAGGCTTTTATTTACCCATATATTTACACATTCATCTACCATAGTACTGCAGTATTTCAGGCAACCTGGGGCAGAAAAGTGAGTTCCCTAAAGCAGTAACATTAGCACTTAATATTTCAACACTAACGATATGCCACCTACTATGCCAATCACATTTAAACCGTATAGAAACTCAATGAGGTATCGGTAATCATGCTAAAATGAGAAACTTTACAAAGTAATCTATCCAAAGTGGAGGAATCATAATTTGAATTCAGATCCAACTCCAAAATCTAAAAAGGGCTGCAGTACAATAAACAGTACTTGCTGCCATCAATCAAGGATCCCAATGATTCGATAATTCATAGCAACAAAGACTCACAGATGTGCTGTATTTGTACTAGTCTCTCACTTACTGATCTAAATGCCCCACAGTCAATAGTACTTACATATGTAAATACTATACTATGATCTACCAATTTTTCAGGATCACTTTATTAAAAAAAAAAAAGACAATTTTTCCAAAATGAGCAATGTTTCATATTGTGCAAAAAAGAGTTAGCATAGCAGGTACAAGAATACTATTCCTAGAAAGGCCTTGCAAAGTCACCCCGGGTAACTTGAATCTCAGGAGGGTTCCCACCACTTCCTAACTCACAAGCATGGTTCAGTGTGATTTAAACTGCTCATATAAAAAATATGGTTTATGCTGAATATTTGCTTCCCTTCAGGGAATCTGGAATGTTAGTACTTGCCAGGCAGAGGGTACCTATGTGACCACCCTCAATAAAAATCTTGGGCACGGAAGTCTTTAATGAGCATCCCCAGTAGCAAACATTTCATATATCTGTGACAATTCATTGCTGGAGGAATTAAGCATCTCCTCTGTGAACCCACTGCGAGAGGACTCTGGAAAGCTTGTGCTGATTTTATGTGGACTTTAACCCATGTACGTTTTTGCTACTGAATTTGCTTTTTATCCTTTTGCTGTACTAAATCATAACTGTAAGTACAACTATATGCCATGTTCACCTAGCAAATCACCAAGGCTGCAGGTGGTTTTCGGGACCTCCAACACAAATTATTTACCTTTTTATGTGTAATAAACTAAACTATAATCTGTTAGATTATAAACTCCTTGGTGGCAAGAACCTCATTTTAGGAATTCTTGTATCCCTCACAGCCAAGACCTTCAAACAGCAAGATTAACACTCCTTGACCACATCCCACTGATTTTCACATAGAAGTTGAAAAAATTTGCAGGATTTAAGCAAAGCCCATAGTGATAAAAATGTTCTTAGTAGATTGCCTTTTCTTCAACAGCACCCACTGTAAAACTTAAGATCAATTTTCGCTCTATTTCCAAAATCTATTTCAACTAATCCATTATTGGACCTCTAGTACTCTTTGATCCCGAGATTACCAATCCAATAACTCTATCATCTTTTCAATAAAAACCACTCCTTCAGTTCTATCAGATCTTTTCCCTTTAGACTCATTTTTATCATGCTATTCCTTCAATGTACCCACTTTGATATCTAACAGAAACCTCAGCATATCAAAACTTGAAATCTTGACATCCTTCCCAAATCTGTTTCTCTCATACCTTTCCTCATCTCAGTAAAACAGTAGCTCCATTCTTCTACTAGCTCAGGCATTAAAAAAACCTGTGAGTCAGTCTAGACTCCTGCCTTTCTCTCACTCTAACTAATCTATCAGTACTTCAAAAAATATCCTGGATCCAACCATTCTCATCTCTTCCCTCTACCAGCTTCCTAAAACTAATCACCATGCTTCCATTTTTGCCCAGGCATAGGTTCCTCTCCACGCAACTGTAAGAAAGATCCTTTTGAAAGATAAGTCAATCGTGTCACTTCATTGCTTCATCCAAACTCTTTATCATGCGCTGTCTTGCTGACTTCATTTCCCCTGGCTCCCTCTGCTCCAGCCACATTGGGCTTCTTGACATTCCTCACACATGCCAAGCATACTCCATCAGGGCCTTTACAAATATTGTTCCCTTGGCCTGAAACGCTCCACTCCAAATTATGTGTATGGCTCCCACCCTTTATTCATGTATGTCCACTAAAAGACTGTAACAGCCTCTCATTCTACCTATTTCATAAATAGTATTCCACTCTATGCTCCTAACCACACCATCCCTGCCATCTATCTCCCATCTCTTACCCTTTATCTGCTTTATTTTTCCTTATCTATCACTAATTGTCTTTCCCCACTAGAAGGTAAGCCCCATAGGAGTAAGGACTTTCAATTTTTGACTTTGTTTTTCCACAGCTGTAGTCCTCTTCCTAGAATACTGTATATATTAAAGAGGCAAGGAATTTCTTTATAATTGATTTAATATTTATTTTGATGACCCAATTTAACTTGGTTCTCATGAGATTCTCTCTGGATAATGAAATATAAATCAAACATAAAGCCCCTTACAGAGTGATTTTTTGGGAGAATGAACACAATTTAATAAAATTACTTACTCTGTTCTGGTTTTACCACCCACCAATCAGATGGACGCCTGGAAATTCTTCGATTTCTTGTGACAGTTAAAGTTACTTCTTCAGGTACAACTTTGCTGGTCTTGGACTCATTGGCAAAACGCTTCTTTTTAGAGTCTTCCTTAACTTTTCTGGTGCTACTTTTCTTACTTTCTAAGATAATGAAAACCATAAAAACAATTCACAATCTACCAAACCAGAGTTTTTAGGAAAACACAAGATTTAAAAAAAAAAAAACTTCTCAATTATAGGAAATTCTTAAATTTATCCTGTGGCCTTCTTTTCATCTCTATTTTTTTAAAAGTCACATTTTCTCAATAATATCTCTAACTCTCTTTCCAATTATATGTGCTGCTGAAGCGAGCAGTAACTTTCTGTCAATTAAATGCAAACTTTTCACACTACTTGATAACTCTCATAAACCTCAGGCCAAAAAAATAAGTATGATTTAAAATGATCTAAAAAAAAAAATGGTACATTCCTACTACTTACCAATGTTCAAAGTAAAAAAAGGTAATTACTGCTTTTCTCTTTTAATCAATGACTTTTTCAACCTAATTTCTAGAAGACGAGATTGAAAATATCATTAAGTTATAAACCTTAAAATGGAAAGATTATCCTGAATTGTCCAATTTGACCCAATCTAACTACAAGTGTCCTGGAAGAAGAGTCAAGAGAAATTCAAAATGTGAAAAGGCTAGCATTGCTGGTTTTCAAGACAGAGGAGGAGGGCCAAGAGTCAAGGAATACAGGTAGCTTCAAGACACTGGAAAAGGCAAAGAAACAGATTCTCTACTAGAGCCACCAGAAAGGAATAAAGCCCCAGTGAGATTTCAGCCCGGTGAGACTTCTGACCAACAGAACTATAAGATAATAAATGTGTGTTGTTTTAATACACTAAGTATGTGGTGATTTGTTATGACAGCAATAGAAAATTAATACAACTGGCATGGTATTACATTTAATGAGATTATTTCACTAACCAATCTAGATAAAGAATATATATAAAAATTTGTGTGTAGAATATAGCAGTTATCTCAGTTTATGTTTAATATTTACAATTATAAAGAACATCCTTCAAGTATACTTCTTTCATATAATGTCTTTTCCTAAGAAATTACGGATAAATCAGAATTTTGTACCTTCAAATTTTGTGACTTCTTATTCTGCTTAAGGACTAGTAGGAAAAAACTTTCTTATAACTATCACCTTCAGTTTAGTCAGATTCTTTATGTTGTGCCTTTCTTAAATGGCCAACAACTAATAAGGAATTGAAGGAAGCAAAACAATAAAGAACAAATTCAATAAAAAGAATATGGGACAAGGTAAACATTTACAAAAGAGGTCCTCAAAATAGAAAAGGTGGTTTCTTTCTTTATTTTAAGCACAATTTTTCAAATACCCACACAAACAAAACCAAAGTCTGTCAACTACTATTCCAAGCATTTTAAAGTCTATATTAAAATAACTGAGTAATTCAGTGATAACTATATTAAAGTGAATTTTTTAAAATAAAAACTAGCTTAAATACGTTGCTTTAATATGCTCTTTCTCTATATATATTAGCAATATAGTACAGTCATCTAGAACTTCCACACACGTACACAGTTCTGGTCAAGAGTTTTCTCAAAAGCTAATAGTTTTTCCTTGTGAGCATCAAACACATTTTTACTTATTTCAAAACTTCTTGGTAGAGATGAAAGAATATGGGCTCTAAAGCAAGACAGATCCTGGACCAGTTTTGTTTTTTTAATCTTCCTGAGTGTTAACTCCTGTCTTATAAAAATTGTCAAAAAAAATTAAATTATATTACATACATAAAGTGCCTAATATTTGATAAGTGTTTTCTATTCCATGAATTATTCTAAAGATAATTCTGTAAGAATAACTACATTTTCTGTTATCTAAAAAGTGATACATAAATTGTCCTTTTCTTCATGACTCAGTGTCATCATTACAACCCCGAACCACTGTACAATGGTGATGTTAAGGAGAGTGGCCACACTCAGGTTTGCCTGAGACAATCCCAGTTTACGCTTACTGTCCTGACACTCATTCTCAAAAGGGTCCTGATTTGGATGATAAATTGTAATATATGGCCACCCACGATACAAAGGTACATACTGAGGTATAGGTTAAATAATTGTTCCCTGTGATTTTATTTTCATCCTGTGAATGTATGTATATTTATCTGTTGGTTTACAGACCCCAGGAAAATGATCTTAACATGGAAATTGTGTCTTAAGTAATTTTTGTGATTTTAGTGCCTAACACGGTATCTAGCATTTAACAACTATTATTTAAGTACATGATAAAAAAGAATGGGTTTTTATCTCTGTAAGAAATAACCCCATACTATCTGGGATTTTTAAAAATAATTTATACTTTAATAACCCTAAAGAATTCATGATTCTGTCTTTTTTTTTTTTTTTTTTAAGACAGAGTCTTGCTTTGTTGCCCAGGCTAGAGTGAGTGCCGTGGTGTCAGCCTAGTTCACAGCAACCTCAGACTCCTCGGCTTAAGCGATCCTACTGCCTCAGCCTCCCGAAGAGCTGGGACTACAGGCATGCGCCACCATGCCTGGCTAATTTTTTCTATATATATTTTTAGTTGTCCAGATAATTTTTATTTCTATTTTTAGTAGAGACGGGGTCTCGCTCTTGCTCAGGCTGGTCTCGAACTCCTGACCTTGAGCGATCCACCCGCCTCGGCCTCCCAGAGTGCTAGGATTACAGGCTGAGCCACCACGCCCGGCCATGATTCTGTCTTATTTGTGTTCTGATAACTAACTTGTTCAGGAGCCTTCCCCTTTCACCATCTCCCTCCTACATATGCTGCCATTTGAGAAGCTAAAAAAAAAAACCGAGTGAGTTAGAATTGAATTATACATAAAATAAAAAGTCTAGAAAAGAGCCTGTAGGCTTTTGAGGCTCCTTGTTGATTTAGGTTTACTTTGCCTACTTTCCAAAGCTAGGCAGGGATATTAAAAAACATAAAATGGTGGAATAATGTTCATAGTTATATTTAATATAAACTTACCTGCAGGTGGCACCTGTTTTTTGGAAATATGATCATTTCTCCTCTCTTCACACTCTTTCATATTTTTATCTGAATTTCTCTGAAACTTGTTTTGGGCAATATGTGATATACTTAAATTTTCAACATTAGATTGTCCCATATCAAGCTGTTCTTCAACTACATTGGCTTTGAAGTTTCTTGTCTGTTTTTGTTTTATAGCCTTTTTGCTTTCAGATGATTTTTCTGCATTCTGAGAATATATTGCACATTTTGTAGATCTGTTATTATTTTCCGCTTCATCTGTCAAAGGACAACTTGTACCCAGTTTTTGTTGACCAGAGGGCTGAGAATTCTCTGTTGGGTGAGCTTTATGGGAACCTTTGTCACTTGTCAAAGTCTTAGGTGAGACATTGTGATGTTTTTCTCTTGACTCTTTACCCTTAAGGAGTGCAGTGTTCTCAGCAGGCGATACTGTGCGTTGTTTCACAGGCGCAGTTTTTCTTGGTATTGTAATCCAAGATCGATTGGCAAAACTTCTATCTGATTCATCAATTACAAATTCATCCTCTATCAACGTCTTATCATTTGGAGGAGGCAAATGAGGTGCAGCAGTTGCTAAATGCCTAATAATGCGACTGAAACAGGATGTTACTTTAACAGCTCAAAAAAGTGAAGCTTTTATCTTTGTTTCATGAAGAAAATAAAATTATCTATCTAGGAAATAAAATCTATACATCTTTTAAATAGCAGTTTACAAGTCTCCTCAATTTTCCCTTAATCTTATAAGTCTTTCCCTCCTTTTACATTTCTGTAATACCTGATCACTCTGATTTATAATATTAATGCAATCACAAAAATTTAGAGCTAGAAGAAAACCCAGACATCAACTAATTTGATCCCTCCACTCACCTATTTTATATACTAAAAAATCAAAACCCAGAGATATATGATTATAACCCAGATACACTGACTCACAGTTGGAAATGAAGGGCCCTATTACATATAATATTAAATTATATGTTTGTATAAGTGTCTTTGGGGTCTGAATTTCTTCACATCCAAAACAAGAGTAGACAAGAGTATTTCTAAGAAACCTCCAAGTCTAATATTCTAAGGGAACATTACTAAATTCTAAGAGATTAGGGATGATTTCTTCTAATAGTTTTTTTTATATACCATAGGACTTCATACGTAGCAACACCAAATACACAGATGTTGAATGCAAGGAATATAAAAATGATTCATATCACTAAACTATATCATATAAAAATTCATTCCAAGTTTAAATATTTTACATACATTTTCATATATATTTTAAGATTATAGTCATAATACTGAAATAACTGATGTATATCTAGAAAGGTAGCATAAGCACAAAAGAAATCTGTGCCACAGAAACAGAAAAAAATAAGACAACTCTTACTACAAAATACACAATGCTACAAAATCCATTATAACTAGGTCAAATAATGCTTCCCAACTCTTTCTCCACACTCCTAGCCCAAAATTTATTTACTAAGAGAAAGTCTAGGTCATGAATGTTACCATCATTTCCCACATATAGTAGTATAAAAAGATAAAGAACAAAATAATTAGAAAATTTCATTCTTATGGGTTATAATTTAACATTAACACTAATTCCTAAATATTTAAGAGCACGTACATATTAAGTACATACAAAGCAATCCATGCATTTAGCAAGGTGGTAAATAAATCACGAGCAGTACATTGGAATTAAATTAAACAGTACTTTTTCCAAGTGGTTGGGAAAGTTTTCTAAAGAAGGAAAGAATTATTCAAAGGATGGTAATCTGATGCACTGACTCATTTTTGCATTTCCCTGCTTTTTATGATAACAGCCTCAAGCAAACCACATATTGCAGTGATATGCAAAATCAAAAACTTAAGGTAAACATCCAAAGTCCAAAGCTAACATATTCACTCCTATTTCTGCCTTTTTCACTTGGGTAAGGAGGCTTCGCTATTTTTATCCATAATAGAAATAAAGCTAGAATAGAAGAATTATTCTTATCTGTTTTTCTCTTTTTATTAGGATATACAAAAGGATTCTAAAAGAAAAATGCTTTCTCTGCTCCTTCAATCTTAAACTGCTGATAAATCTTATAATGCAAAATAGTAATTATGCTAAGAAATACACTGTTTTCTAATAGGTAGTTTCACAAATTTATACAATTAGAAAACTCTATAAAAACTAATAAATAAAAGAATGTAGAATAAAAAAATAGAAGACATGAATGAATGTTTAACAAAATACTATTTTTCAACATTTAAAGAAATAGCCAAACTGTTACAAATAAGTCTAATTTGCCTTATTGTATATTATTTATAATACCTATTAGTTCTCTCTATATAAAGTAATGCTAAGAATTTACAAGTGAAGCCTTCCCAAACTAGCCAACAAGAACTCTCCTAATCTGCTCCTCTTCTACTTCAACCAGTTATTCACACCAAAGACATCCTTCGAAAACAACCTTAACACTATTAAATCTTAGAATAGAAAAGATGACTTCTAGCTAGGTGGAAAAATCAAGAAAGACTTTGTGGCATTTGAGCTGGATCTTAAAGGACTGGTAAGATTTGGTCATGAGGAAACAGAAGATAATCAGAAGGAAGAGCATAAACAAAAGCAATGATGCTAGAAAGCACTGGGAATAGTGAGTAGTTAAATCTGGTGACAGCAATTAAATACAAAATTAACTTTACTCACTAGTTTACCAAAATCATTTAAAAAATACTTCATTACTTTTTTGGAAGTGATATAGTTAGCCCATAAGTGTAACACATTTGTTTCAGATGGTATGGACAACATCCATGCAGGAGGTAAAATATATATATATTAAAAAAATGTATATATACATATAAAATATTGAGAAATCAACTATGGGAATAGGGACTGAACAAAAGGGGAAATTCATTCATTCATTCAACAAGTTTTTATAACAACTTCCTGATATGTTCACTAGCACTCTAATAGGTAACACAGAAAATACAAAAGAAAACTCTAAACTCCTGGAAAGGAGGGCTTATGTTTTAATTTACTAAGAAAGACAAACATAAAATATTAATGCTACAATACGAGGTAAGAAACTACTTAAAAAATAGTAAAGTGGAACTTGGAAAACTCTAGAAGCCTAGCATGTACCTTAAAAGAACATGGAGATAGGCAGATCACAAGGCAAAACGGTATGACAAAGCAGACAACCGCAAGTATGTGACCAAGTGCGTAGAAACAGCAGACTACAGCGAGTGATGCCCTTAAATATCAGCTGACAAATCTGAGGTTTATTCTATAGACCAATGGTTCTCAACCCTGACTGCCATTAATTCCAGGTAATTGCAATGTATAGTCAGGGCTGCAAATCATAATATGGACATTGTAGAACCAATGGAAGTTTTTAGGTAAGAAAGAACACATTAACATTTATTTTAGGACTACTCTTTTATTGCCACAATCAGAAGAAATGGAAAAAAGATTTAAAACCTATGATAGTGACATACAGGCAACCTGACGAATTTCCATTTCTAAATACTGTACTGTCTTCATTCTTTGATATCATACGAACTAGAAAGTGTTGATGAGCAGAAGCAATGAGAACTGAATAAATTCATTTTCTTTCACCTCTAATTTAATATCTACTACAGGATGGCTTTGGCAGTGACTTACTGGTAAGAAACTACTTCTTATAGATCAGGCAAAATTTCAATTAAAATTTGTGTCAATGAAAAGACTTATTTCTAAGTTAAATAACATTAAAAATCCTTAGATATGGTTCATGGAATACAAAAGAAAAAATGTCTCAAAGGACATTTTTAATAACTCACCTGGATTCATTTTTTCTTTTTATGGTTTCTAAAAACAATGATGAAAAACTCTTCTTAGACTGTGCTTGAATTTCATATTCTGAATCTTGTATTCTTTTCTGAGATATTCTTGGTGGTTTCTTTTCTTGTCTTTCTGATATTTCATACTCTTCTGATTCTTTATTCTCTACTTCTACTTTCTTCAAAATATCTTCAAAGTTTAACCTGAAAGGTTAAAAGGAGGGCAAGGGGAATGATCCCTAAAGGTTTGTTGAGTTATGAGTCTTCCTGAACCCCTTTAGAGAGACAACACAGACCACTTATAAAATTTTGCACTGAGCCTTCATTTAAAATTTGTAAATGCTGATGTGTAAATTCTAAATATACAAAGGTAAATTGCTCAGGAAAATTGTGTATTTGTCAATAGAAAAAATAAAAGAGAAAAGAACGGTTAAATTATACACCAAGGAAACGTATAGCTGAGCACTGGTTTTCAGAGCTCTCTTATAACACTGTGGCAGACCAAATTTTGAATAGCAAAGTTTTAGACTATACTTAACTCCTTATCTCCTGGAATGACACAAGACCGCAGACAGAAATTACACTCACTACAAAGGTCTCCAATAGCAAAGAACCTTAACAATCTACTGCGCTTCTTGAAAGCCTAAGGTAAAGCCCCAAGAAATGGAACTGGGTTTACCACAATGGATTATCAATAATTATGCTTTGCTACTCTAGAATTAACTTGATACACACCTAACTTGCAATTACAAATAATATAGACGTAAAACAAATTGTTTCTCTCAGGAAAAAGAAAGAAAACACATTTTTCCATAGACTATTTATTGAAAAGTTAACCTCCAAACTTCTCTGAAGTACACTTTAAGGCCTTCCTGATTAATTAAAACTGAACATATACTAAATGTATTATTGTTTTTCTCATAACATGTTAATAATCCTTAGTCTTTACTAGAAAACTACATAAAAAGACTGAATTACCCCTTTTCAATATAAAATGTAAAATTTTTTAAGTAGAATTAACACTATTTAAAAGATTACCTTTTTTTGGTTTTAAGAGAAATCTCTGTACTTGAAGACAGCGTATTTACTGAATTTTCCAAAGTGTAAGTCTCTCTCTTTTGGGCAATAAATGGAATAGCATTTTGCGATACAGATGTTTTTGCCTCCAAAGGAACAGAAGGCGAGCCAACAGATAAGTAAAATTCTTCATCATCTTCACTGTGATGATCATTTAGTTTTCCACTTGACGTTTTTTTAGAGCCAGGTATATTTTTAGAACCAACATCAGTTGCCAGATTTTTCTGACAAACTTCATGGGCTTGAACTAAAAGAAAATTACATAAAGATATTTGTCAATTAAAAGAATAACATTAGAATCAAACGTGCCTTAGAAAAATAAAGCAATAATTTAATTAGAAATAGTTTTCAGAAGACTTGCAGGTCATTAAGTTTAGAAATCAAAGATCTATAATTAAAATACACGAGCACTGTAAGCCAAGGCAGCTAGATGATCACATATTTATACATATACATAGATATCACAGACATATGACACATATGCATGTGTGTACATACATACTATATGCATGTATATGTGTATATCTCTCTATGTATATTTAAGGAGGAAAAATATATATATGTTCTTAACCCTCAATCTTCAAACATCAAAGAAAAAGAATGGCTGGGTAGTATTCATACTGATTCATAAACTTAAAAAAACTCAAAGTAAAAATTCAAACTATAACAACAAAGCAATTCTAATTCTGGAATGAGATGGCATTTCCTTGCTTCTTCCTCTAAATACAACTAAATTCTCTGGAAACTATCCATCAATCAAAATTATAGGACTCTGAAAGCTAGAAGGAAGAAGGCGGACTAGCTAGAAACCTCAAACTTATTGGCAATCATGGAAATGGACACTAAAATAACAATGAGATCACTTAGTATCAATGTACTGGCAGAAAAGTAGAACAGTAATTATCTATATCAGGTAAAAGTACTCTCCTGCATTGTTGGTAAGAAAGGAAATTGTAACAGCCTCTTCTGAAAGCACACAGACACCAACACACACCCACACACACACTTACATATTTTTTCATTTATGAGCACCAGTGAAAGCATGGAAGGATTCAAAGGTTACCTCAGCAGAATCATGGGAGTAATGATTAAATTTTTCTTTTAGATGTTTGATTCTATTACCTCAAATGGAATAGTACTCTTCTAAAATGAAAAGAAATGTTACTGATTGAAGGAAATGAAGTAAAAGAAGAGAGGAAAAGAACACTGGCCATGGAACTGAGAGTGAATTAAAAACAAACTCATCCATTTCACAGTTCTGCCTAGGCTGACCCTGACCTTGTCACTCACACATGTGCTACCTCTGGCATTTCTAACTTTTTAAATATATCCAGGCAAATAACACCCATGGGGATGCCACCAACCTGATCTGCTGGCAGCTTCACTCGGTTCTACAGTGCATTGCAGAGAGGCTTCTTTCTTCCTTGAAGAAACTGGAATTGACTTTTGATGGGATTTCTGGCACTGAGCATAGCAGAAATACAACTTTATTAAATTACCAATTCTGATTAAACATTATTTTTTAAATGTAGAAAAAAACCCAAGGATTTTAAAACAACAAATCAGGTGATAGTTGTATACTGAAGTAATTACTTTAGAAAACAATTTGACATTATCTGGTAAAGTTGAGATTTCATATAACCTACCACAGAAACAATGCTGCTCTGAACAGCAAAAAACTACACTAATAAGAGACTGAATAAATTATATTTATATATTACATATACAACAGTGAAACAAATAAACTATAACATGAATAAATGATTATTTTAACCAACAGAAGTTGCAGAAGTACATATTAATATGTAAAGTTCAAAATATAATGATACAAGGACATGTAAACAATACAGTATTTACAGATTCACTCTATGTAGAAAAGGAGTTAACACAGGACGCCTGATTATTTAAAAGGCTAACTTACAGGGACAGCCTTTGGTTGACATCTAGAGGGCTTGGCTTTTAGAATGTTCCCTCCATTACCAACTGATAAGGTTGTGCCTCCTGTACAAGCCTGCCTAGATTGTATAAACAATGTGATTTATGGTGAACACCTGGCTTTCTTTCCTTCTGGAAGTGCAGAATTTTGGTGGGCAGAGAGTGCCTATGGAATGACCCCCAATAAAAATGGGCCGAGTTTCAAAAGGCTTCCCTGGGAAGAAAGACTGTCCACATGTTACTGCATTTCACTGCTTGAAGCAATGAGTACACTCTATAGACTCCCTCTGGAGAATACAGGAAGCCAGCACATGAATTCCTCCAGACTCTGCCTTTTCCCCCCTATTTCTCCTAGCTGTGTATCCTGATTGTATGGCTACAATTAATCTCAGTCATGAGTACAAGTATATGCCAAGTCTCACGAGCCCTTCCAATAAAGCAACAAACACGGATGGTCGTGGGACCTCTATCACAAGTGGTAGCAGAAGTGCTTACACAAATTGATATGCTAAGGAAAGAGAATGAAGAACATGAAATTCAAGACAGTGGTTACCTCTGTATAGAAAACAGAGGAAGAAGAATAGGATTGGAAAAGGGCACATCAATGCTTCAAAGGTATTCATATTTCTTACACTAAGTAATGGGTACATGATTGTTCATTTATATTATTTTTAATACCTTACTTGTGCATTATACATTTTTGTCAATTTGAACTCTTTCAAGCCATCAATTTAATATTTAATAATTCATTTCAAACATTCAATTTCTAGAGAAATTCAGTTTGTAACATGTACACAAGGAGACACGAACAAAGATGTTCACTGCATCAGTGTGATAACGAATAGATGGGAACAACCTAAAAATCTACCAATAGGGGAATAAATAAAGAACAAAGCCACTGCACTGCTGTTGAGTGGGTAACTATGGAATTCATTCCCAGAAAAAAACAAAGGCAGCTTTCAATTAATTTCTGCTCCCTCTTAAAACTTCAAGGACTTTTAAAAACATATAAACCCAGAAGGAGGAAGAGAAAGAAAAGGGAGTAGATGAGATATGTTAACTTTCTGAAGTTGGAAAGATTAGTAGCAACTAATCAGACAGAGAGAATGGAAACATTCTAGCAGTGGAGAAAACTCAAAGGCAGGCAGATTAATGTTTATGGAAAAACACATAAAGATCAGTAACTAGAGACACAAGACACTTTTAAAAGAAGGGGTACTCTTGGGACCTGCAAACAGAGGGTTGTTAAAAGTATATAGAGAAAGTAGTGAAACCAAAGGGCTCCTCCCAACCCTATCAGAAGATCTGATGTTTACTCTCTCGAGTTTCTGAATCAGAGAGACTGGGAACTAAATGGCATGAGACATAGTTGAAGGTAAGGGTAATACACTAAAATCAGATATTAAGTAGGAGCATTCAGACTGCACCATCCTTTTGCTCCACCTGGCTGAGAACACTCAGTTAGAAACTAACCCCCAAGCAGGAAAGATACCTTCACTGGAAAAATTTACCAGGCCAAGAGAAAAAAAATCTACATATATTAATACCTGGACATCCATACAGATTCGATCCACACCTTGGACAATGAAATGGCCCAACAGTGAAATCCACCAAACTACAAATTTTACTATGCATACAGTTTCCAATCCATTTTAGTTTCTCACTCTTAAATAGGAGGAGATGCTTAGGATCACCGGACGTCTGATAAAAGGCTCTAAAATAAAAGGCAATGAACAAAGCAAAAGAAGTACTCGCAGGAAACAGAAACTATAAGAAGAAATCTTAATGAACGGGGTTAGAGGAACCTAACATCAAGGAATATAATGAAATTTCAGATCACTGGGCTCAAGCGATCTTCCTGCCTCACCCTCCCAAGCAGCTGGGACTATACATGTGCGCCACCATGCTCAGCTAATTTTTTTATTTTTTTGTAAAGATGGAGTTTAGCAATGTTACTCAGGCTGGTCTTGAAATTCTGGCCTCAAGTAATCCTCGGCCTTCCAAATTGCTAGGATTATAGGTGTGAGCTACCACACCTGGCTCTTATTTCTTAATATACATTAAAGTTATGAATTTCTTCTAACACTATTTTACCTAAATCTCAAAAGTTCTATTTTTTTTAATATGGTACTTTGAGAGTATCATAAATCTCAAAAATTTTGATAAGTCACATTTTTATCATTCAGTTGATAATATTTTCTATTCCTATTGTGCTTTCTTCTTTGGCCCAAAGTTATTTAGAAGTCACTGCAACAGACCTCTGCTTTAGAACAAGATGTAATATAGTAACAGCAACCAGACGTACCCTCTCGCCTGAAACAATTTAAAAAACAGACAAAATATGCAAGTTTCTCAAGAAATCTGACATCAAACAATCAAACAAGAGGAGAGGGCTCCTTGAGAAGCGGGGAACAAATAAAGTGAACCCTCTGATTGCCCTAGCTTATATCCTGGAGAGTTTCCACATTACGGTACAAGGAGGGTGAACTCCCAGTTGAGGAGCCAAGGCTAGGGATAAGGCAGTCAAAGTGGTTAGAATTTGCAGGGTAAAGTACTGGACAGGAGATAGCTACACAGAGAAAGAACTTCAGAGATGTACAAAAGATCTCCCTCAAGCATTCAATTAAATATTGATCAGAGCATGCGTTGTGAGAAAATATGAGAAAGGCCAGGGAAAGAACCACCTGAAGCCTGAGGAGGAATATTCTCTCAGTCACACATGACTGAGCCTACCAGCTAGAATGGAAAACCTCCATAAGTTAGCGGACAACGAGTAGAGCACACAAAGGTATTTTGCCTCAGAAGGGAAGAAAATTAGTTATACACTATTTGGTCCTAGTCTTTATTGTCTCTACAGCTCCCCACATCTCTAAAAATATAATCTGTTTTG
Organism: Lemur catta; assembly: GCF_020740605.2. NCBI lineage: Eukaryota > Metazoa > Chordata > Mammalia > Primates > Lemuridae > Lemur > Lemur catta. The sequence goes on from NC_059146.1 coordinate 12,505,925, forward strand.
CATTTTATTTTTTTTAATTAGCTGTTTTAGCAAACGTGTTAGCCTACTATGATTTATTACATCCTATCTAGAAGAGGAATCTCTAGTATAACCTTGACAACAAAGATATAAAAGAACGCCTTGAGAGAAAATATTATTCATGAACAAAGAGGTAAACATCTTCAATATTAACCAAATAAAAAAGTTAATACTCTACGATCAAGTCAAGGTTATCCCATAAAACTTAAGTTGATTTAACTTCCAAAAATCAATGTAACTTATCACATTACAGAAAGAAATTCCTTAGAACCAGAAGGTTATATATAATACATGTGTTTAATATGCTGATTGCCTGTTTATAATTTTCTAATGAATGTTATTTCTAGACTACATGATTTTTCTAATTAGTATTGTGCTTTTGAACAATTTGCCTTAGATCATTAGCTTCACAAACTCTATTTGAAAGTCTATTTATTATATTGAAGTCAACAATGGGGTGCCTTCAGCCTTCAGAAAATAACCAAACTTGTCAACGTGATCAGCAAATTCAATAGCTGCCCACTTTTTAAAAAACCTAATTTAAGTATTATTTTAGGAGAAATCAAAAGTGATTATTATAATTTGGCAATTGTAATTCCCAGACCCTCAATTTCAAACATAGAAAATATCAAATCAAAAATTTCACAAAATATCTCCAAATTTTATAGAAAGTCAATGGGAATATAGGATCTTCTTTCAAGAATAAGACTTAACAAAGAACGAAAATGTACATAAGTATATTGTGTATAACTTCATTAATTAACATATTAAACCTGTACTACTTCTCCTTTATGACTTACCTCTTTGCTTGGTGACTGCATACAAATGTCTTTTATTTTGGGTGTTGAATAAAGCACTGATTTTGTAGAATTTGTGCTGAAATCATTGGCAAGACCTAAAAAAAGTATGAAATTTTGGAAAACAAAATACAGTATACTATCTATGGGTTAAAATTAAAGTAGTTCTATTTGAAGTATGAAGAATTATCTATTGATTCTTTAAACACAAGTAACTTAAGTCAAGTACAGACATCAATTCAATATTCAAGTATTACTGAAAAGCATCAGGAACTGAGAAAGACAAGGCTCCTAAGGAAGGTGTCAGCTCTTCTTTCCGAGCATGTACAGAAGAGATACTCTTCTACCGTCTACCCTCATTTGTTTGGCTGGCCCATTCTCTTACTACCTTTTGATGCTGACCGGCACTTAGAAAAATTTTTGCCATAATTCAACACTTCCTTAGAAAGGGATGTGAATCACTGAAGATTATCTCAAACTCTCTAGTGATGCCAAGAATTCTGCACATCTATTTCTATTACATGAAAACTTTCTCTTGTGTATGGTAATTATGTATGGACTTCCACATTACAGGAATCTAGTGTGAACTAAAGGAGATGACAAATTATTGTCAATAATTTTTGCCAGTATTATCCTAAGTACAACAGAAGGTACATGAAGAATTGCATATAAGCTCAAAATTCTGGGGAAAAATTCTGCAGATATTTAAATGCTAGAACATATTTGCCCCATTTGATATTAATGTGACGGATTTATATTTTCATCCATCCCAACCCTCAAAGTCTACCCAGAAATGAAACCTTACTTTTTTCTTCAAAACAGTCTTTTAAGATTTCCAGTATGTTCTGGCCTTGCTCTGTGTTAATGTCAGGTCCCCTAATAAGAAAAAAATAATATGTAAACAAACGGGTATGCTCCAATAAAATTGAAACAAAACCTGTTACAAAACAACTAGCCAGCCTATGGGCTGTAGGAGTTTACTGACCCCTGATCTATAACATTCCTATTTTTCTTGAGAGTTTGAAAAGTACTATATATGAAGTAACTCAAGATTGTGGGCCACAATGCATTATCGGATCATCCATCATAGCATTTTACAACTGAAAGATCTCAGAAACCACCTAGCCCAATAATTACCATCCAAATATGTACATAAAATTACCTTTGCAGAAATATACATAAGTGGTCATATCCCCCAGACCAAATGAATCAGATTTTCATGTAAATTCTGATGCATAAATCTGGTTAAAAACCACTAACTGAATCCCATGTCCTCATTTTGCAGATAGAGAAACTGAAACTCCAATTTGGTCAAATGACCTGCCCAAGTCTGTAAACCTAATTAGTATTAATGGCAGAGTTTATACCAGAATATAGGCCACTATTATAAATTCTGGCCTTGACATCACCCAAGAATACTACATACATGTACATATATTGCAGAAGTATAAATATACTCCTGCTATCATCTATTTCACAGATGAGACTCAGACAGATCAAATGATGTGCCAAAGGTGATAATATAGAGTCACTATTAGAACACAGGTAACCAATATATACTCTAGTTGTCAAACAGAAAGTCTAACTGATATAGTATGGGTATAATCTTCTGGCAGTTACCAAATGATTCTATTTTATAGAATAGACTTTATTCAGTCATTTGGTGAAAGAAATCACTTTTTTTTTAAATTCAATCATTTGGGAAAAAAATCACTTACAGTCACCAAGTCCTACAGCTTTTTCAATATTTTCTCCAATTTACCTTTTCTTCCTCCTTCTCATTACTACCTTAGCATAAAAACACCTCAACTATGTCTAGATTATTGCAACCCCTACATTGAGCTGTCCTACAAACATCATGCTACTCTTCTTTGCTTTTTTAAAATGTGGTGTATGTGTGTGTTCACATTTGGTAAGCCTTATTCCAAAGAGGATTTAAGACAGTTTATGCAAACCCGTAACAGATGCCTAAAGACTAAGATATCCATTTTCTGGCTCTACCCAATTCATATGGTCTTGTTTTCTACTTTTACCCAACCTAATCACCATCTTAAATCAGGTCTGCCTGTTGCTGACAAACCACAATATATGTATTCCCAGTGTGGGTCTTTTGTTTATGCTACTTCTTAGGTCTGGAATCTACTTGACCTTAGTCTTTAAATCTTTATTCAAGGTCCCCCTAAGTTACACCATAACTTTAAACCTTTCCTTTAATATCAACAACACACAAATCCCTTCCTAACTTCTTACATGATTGTCTATACTACAAGTTAATGCTTAATTACATACAGGCCTGCTCTTTATGACACACAAAGTATTACTTCATTATCATATTATTAGAAGTATTATTTTTGTTCATTATTTCACAAATGTACATATTCATCTTCCCAAAAAGAAAGAAAGCTTCTTGTGGGCAAAAGAACATATTTCTATGCCCTACTGGGCCTAGTAAAATCGAAGCTCAATAAACAAGATGTTACTGACAATAACATCTTCACTTTAAAAAGCATGTTTTTCATCCTATTACTACTCAATATTTAACTAGAAAATTTAACTTTACAGGTTTTACAACTAAAAGGACCAAAGCAACCCAAATAATCACCCAACAAATAAATTTATGACAACATGCATTATTTTTCTTTTTGCCCCACTGAATAAGCAATGTCCTTCTAGTTTTACCATTCAATCCACTCTACAAAGTGCTTTTCCGATGGCTTTCACTTAGAACTGAGACTTCCTCTTCCTGGTCCTACCATTTTACCAGGGGAATTTCTTTTCTCACTGCCTACTTGCATTAATATTGCACTACTTGCATTAATATTTGTCTGTTAGTATAAGATGACTACACTTAATCACTGGATATAGAAATCATTATTTTAGTCACAGGTGATGGTTTTTCTTTTCTTCATTTAAAAATCCACTTTGTAAAGATACGAATAAAAAATCTTAAAAGCTTAAGTATATAAATCACCTGGAAGGTCGGCAAAATCTTCTTCTATAGTTATTTTTGAGATGACCCTGAAAGAAAAGCAAATCATCAATTTGGTTTCTTTGTTTAAAATATATTCAAATACAATTTACCTTCACGGTAATTTCACCCAAGTATGGGCATGCCACACACCAAATATCTCCTATGGGACAAAAAAAGAGCCCCCAGTTAAGAACCACTAAAGTACAGGAATGACTGAGGATAATCTCCCAACTCCTCTTCCCTTGTCTTTTAAACGGATTTTGATACAAAGTCAGATATTAGAACTAGAAGACTCAAAACAGGTTATGATAGGCATTTGAAAAACGAATTATAGGCATTTAGTAAGTTTTATTCCCCTTCTTTTCCCCCAGTGAGAATGGCTTTCCTTTTTTTAATTATATGTAATATGTAAACAATATATGTGCTCACAGTAAAAAGTACACACTATGCTGGCCTTTCATACATTTCTTTATGCATACATGTGTCATTTTACATAACGGGAGCTCATCGATATAGAAGATTTTCTTAGAAGGGGAGATAAACAAGAAAAGAGATGATACGGGTCTTATAACATATAGTAACTATAAACAAAGTTTGAAATACAGAGTGGTGAATACCGAGGAAGTCCAGAAACATGAAAACAAAAAATGAGTTCCCGACCCCATTAGTCACTCACACCTTGCAACCTTTTAACTAGTAGTTGCCTTTCAGGAGACTTTATCAGTAACAGATGCCCAAGAAAAGCCTCAACATTTTGACCAAAAAAAAAAAAAAAAGGCGCAACATTTTGACGAAAGAAATGAGAAAGTCAAATTATTTCGAGACAAAGTTGTCACATAATCAACGTTTCTCCAGACCAGACAGCATGACGCAAAAGTACACTTTTAAGGCGTCGAAATACTTCTACTGTGGGCAGAGAAGTATTTGGAGAACTAGAACCGCAGCTAGACTAAAAAGTAGAAATCACAAGACTCTGAATAGAAAGCCCCAGTCACAGACGAAATTACGACATGAAACCTTCAGGGGAAAGTACAGTAAATTAACTCCGGTTATCTGCACAGGATCACACTTGATTTCAAAAATCCGTGCGTCTTCCCCACTGACAGCCCTGGGAGGCCCCGGCTCCAGCCTAACGTTCCCTCCTTCCCCGCCCCGGGCGGCAATCGCCGCGGCTGGTCTCTCTCTCAGGAGAAGCCGAGCCCCGCACGTACCAGACCAGACGCCGCCATATTCCGAGGGGGAAGCCCGCACCGGACACGGCTCGAGAAGGCGGAGCAAGGACAAAAATCGCCGAACTAGCTGCGAAGCGACGAGCCAGTAACAACTTTAACGCGAAACGCGGCGGCCGCCACAGTTGCGATCCTTAGGCCGCGCGCTTCCGGCCTGCCCGGACCATTGACTCCACCCACAACAACAAGAGCGCCCGGCGCGCGTCCAGAGTTTGAAACGGGTGGCGCATGCGCAAAACGGACCGCGGGTCCAATAGTAAGCAAGCCGTTATTAGGCCCGCCCCCTCGCTTCTCTAGGGCGCTGCCCCGCCCTCCTGCAGCCCCGCCCTCCTGCAGCCCCGCCCTCCTGCAGCCCCGCCCTCCTGCAGCCCCGCCCCTTCAGCCCCGCTCTCCTGCAGCCCCGCCCTCCTGCAGCCCCGCCCTCCCTTCCTCCTGCAGCCCCGCCCTCCTCCTGCAGCCCCGCCCTGCCTTCCTCCTGCAGCCCAGTTCCCACCTCCCACCCCGAAGCGCACGCCAGTGATGTGCACGAGGCTGTGCTTTTACTGGAAGGCACGATCTTGGAAACCGCCTTTGCCACTTGAGCACAGTTCTATTATAAAACTTGTCACAGTTCTATTATGGAATAATTAGCACTACTTGTAAGGATAAGAGGTAGAATTGGCAGAAAAGAGAAAGCTTGAAGAGAAAGATTTCCCTGTGCGGATTCGTCAGCCACACCCAGCCCATCTATACATCATCTCTGAAAATAATAATACTGTGTAATAAGGATGATGGCTTGTATTTTTTCAAGTACGGGATGATATTTTAATGATGTATTGCCAACAAACATGACCTATGTAAGTGTATCATTTAAGTATGATGTTCTGAAAAGAATTCTATAACAAGTCCTGAAACCTGCCCAGCCACTGACTAGCTGTGTCATCTAGGGCAAAATTGTGACACCATTCTAAGTGTTTCTTTGATGATATCATGAAAGTCTAAATGAGATGCTCTGAAGATTTCTTCCTACCTGACCAGTGTATGATTCTTTAAAACTGTGTCTTATTTTTATGATTTAATTAAAAATTATAAGATGATTTTAATCAGAAAATAAATTACTTGTTGAACAAATACATTAATCAGGAGTTGAACTAATAATGTTTTAAAATTTGTAATGCTTTAACAAACGCTGTCACCTATCAAAGCCACTTTTTATTTTATTGATTTACTTTTGGCAGGGAATTTAAAGGGGTTATGAACTCGGACTCTGAAATTAGAAATGCCTGAGTTGCACCCTACTCCAGTAATTCTACCATCATTATTGCAAGTTAATTAAATTATCTGTTCCTCAATTATCTTGTCGGTAAAATGGGGATAATATTAAAGTTGTTGAGATGTTAGAATTAAATAATTCCTGTTAAGATCTAAACCCAATGCCTGGAACATAGTAAGAATCAGTAATAAAGCTATTGGTATTTGTGAAGAGATCCATTTTTTAAAAAAAAGCTACTGGTATCATTATAGAGAATTTTTTACTACATTTAGCAGTTTTATCAGTCAGTCTACATTATATATAATTTGGTGCTATCCATTTGGAATAGATAATAAAAACTAATATTTATTGAGCATGCCAAATTCTGTGAATGCTCCAAATACATTTGAGACATTTGGAACATGCCTGTAAGAGACCAATTAATATCCCTATTTTATAAACAAGGTCACTGAAACTCAGAGACTTAAGTAACTTGCCCAAGATCACACCACCACTAAATGGCAGAATTAGGTAGTCTGGGGATTCTGACTCCAGAACCGAGCTCTTAATAACTATCCCAAGGCTGGGGAACCTATGGCCTTAAGTCCACATGTGGCCTTTTGGTCCTTAAGTGCAGCCTTTTGACTGAATCCAAATTTACGGAACAAATCCTTCTATTTTTATTAATACATTTTTGTCTTTTATATTTTTATTTTATTTTTAAAATGAACATACTTAAAATACCAAAGAATAAAATAAGTTTCAACAAAATAATCCTCCCAGATTGACCGACACAATTAGAACATTAGTAAACCATAAGGGCTAAATTGACAGCTGCTACACTCCTTTAGTTGTAACTTCCCCCGCCTGCCTGCTGCCACTACCACAGGAGGTTGGCAGGTAAGAGTTTATGGGGGTCAAGTACGCCAGTCTCTTATCAGCTTTTGACAACAGTGCACTGTGTTTGTGCTTGAAGTGAAATTTGTGAATAGTTGCACAGCTCTACAGTATTTTTTAATTGTCTGCTTAACAGCCCATCATGTCAAAGAAGACGAAGACAACACTGAAGGAAGAAAACAGATTTTTTAATAAGGATTGGGAATTGTAATATTATCTTCTTTCTGCTAGAGATGATTTGTTTGCTTTGTGATACTACAATATCAACATTAAAGAAATTCAATGCTCATCAAAATTATAACACTCATAAGGACCACAAATATTTCAAATTAGAGGGAGAGGTGTGAAAGTTTGTATTGCAGAAATAAAAGATGAAAAGCAAAAACAAAGACAATTCTTTCAAGCAGCAATAAGATCTGGAAATAATGCCACTGAAGCAACTTATAAAGTAGCTTATATACTTGGGGGGAGAAAGGGAAGCCCTTCGGTGATGTAGAAATTGTGAAAGAAAGCATTGTTGAAGTTGTAGGATGCTTAGACCCTGATAACATTTCAAAGTACAAATAACTGCTTCTTTGAAGGAGAACCATAACTGATCAGCAGCATGAATTAGCCCTCAACTTAACAGAACAACTTTATGCAATACTTCAAAAGTATTCAGTCCCTTTGGATGAATATATATTATTCAATAGCTTTGGATAAATCAACTGATTCTACTGACTTGGCACAGGTTTTACACTTCATTCAGATCAGAAGATTTTCTTTGCTACAAAAAGTTACTCGCTTTGGGCACTTTTGGGAACACAACATGGGGAATAGGGATATCATCAATAACTTTCAAGATAAATGTGAAGTTGGACTGAATTTGGTAAATTTAGTGAGTGTATGTACAGATAATGCACCTTCCATGACAGGAAAACATGAAGGGTTTATTGTACAGATAAAGTATTAACAGATCGAGATGCTCTCATTTCTTTTCATTGTATCTTGGATCAGCAAAATCTCTGTGCTAAAGCTACTATTTTAAGTGACACTTTGCAACAAGTTATAAGCATTGTTAACTATGTTTCTGCAAATGCAACAGGGCCACATCAGTTTCTTAATTTGCTAAAGTTGAGTTATGAGTTATTCAGTGTGGATTTGCCATATCATTCTAAAGTGTGTTGGCTATCACAGGGACAGGTGTTAGCCAAAATTTTTCTCTCTCTAAGAACAGATAGTTAAATTTATGAAGAACAGAATCAACAATGTGAATTATTGAAGGAAGATCTCTATGGGAATGTAGCATTTCTGTGTGATATATCAAATCAAAACAACTGGAATATTTCTTTGCAAGGTAAAACTAACTCTATATATGATATGTGGCAAAAAAAAATCCAAGCTATTCAAAAAAAGTTATATTTTTTCAAAACAAAAAAAGGCAACACAGTAATTTTGAATCTGCAACTCCCAATTTCTGTTCCAAACTGTTTTTATTTTGACAATGCATCTGAAAACTCTTCTCTAATTTACTGATTATCAGTCTGTATTGTTCTACTCACTTTGTAGACAACTTAGCTCCCCATAGCCACAGCTGTGGGATCAGTGGGACCCATACTGGTGGAGAAAACCATGCGGTTTTTCCATTAGGAGAGGAGGATCAGACTGAAGATTCCTGGCTTGCTTTGATTTCTGAGAATAGGCTGGTCTTACCGGGGCCATGCTTTCCAAAATCTAGAGTAGTTATGAAATACTGAAGGTGAAACAGGCAATGATGGAAATTCTCAGGACCCCTGTAAGACAAATCAGAATTCCTTCTAATAGTCTTTGCTTCCATCATTCCCTGAACTGTGCTAGGCCAAATCCAATATCTTGAGAACCATTCCCCACATGCAATTATTGAATGCATTTTAGCCCCAGTATAGCTCTATAAATCTCACTAGATAACTGTGGGGACTCCATCCAGGGATCATAGTATTAGTGATCTACAGCTCAGAAAACATAAAAGAACAAAATGAAAGTTTGAAAACCTATAGCTTTGCTAGATATTTTTTGCTAAAGGTCTTATTCTGTTTTGTGTTGCTGTAACAGAATCCTACAGATTGGGTAGTTTATAATGAACAGAAATTTGTTTGGCTTATGGTTTTGGAAATCCCAGAGCATGGCACCAGTATCTGGCAAAGACCTTCATGCTCATTATCCCATGGCAGAGAGTGGACGAACAAGAGAGAGTGAGAGTGAGCATGAGAGCCAAACTTGCTTTTACAAGAAATTCACTCACTTGGTAACTAATGCACTCCCTCAATCATGGCATTTATCCACTTATGAAGGCAGAGTCCTCATGACTTGATCACCTCTTAAATGCCCCACTTCTCAACACTGTTGCATTGGGGATCAAATTTCCCACACATGAACTTTGGGAGACACATTCAAACCACAGCACCAAATATCCACCAGTAACCCATATACTTGAAACACCTATTGGCAAAAAAGTGAAAAATTCCATGTTCCCATAACTGTGGTTTTTATTTAGTGAACCATGAAAATGGGCATGAGATAGGAGAACCATTCTTTTTAATTTAAACATAGCTTGGCCCTGAAATATTTAACCACCAGAAATAGTACTAGTAAAATTATCCCATGAAGTGATTTTTTTTTCTTTTTTGAGACAGGGTCTTACTCTGTTGCCCAGGCTAGAGTGGAGTGGCATCATCATAGCTCACTGCAGCCTCCAACTCCTGGGCTCAAGCGATCCTCCTGCCTCAGCCTCCCGAGTAGCTGGGTGACAGGGGCATGCCATCACACCTGGCTAAATTTTAAAACATTTGTGTAGATATAAGGTCTTGCTATTTCCCTGGCTCTTCTCAAACTCCTGGCCTCAAGTGATCCTCCTGCGTTGGCCTCCTGAAGTGCTAGGATTGCAGGCGTAAGCCGCTGTGACTGGCCTGAAGTAATTTTTAATGAAGTCGAGTTTATTCATGTCTTCTGGAAATAAAAATGGACAGCAATAAACAAACAAAAAAAAGATAGAAAAAACAAATGTGTCCTTGATGTCTCCCCTAAAGTCCACAATCTCTACACCTGTTTCTTTCATCCTCAGGTGATGTTAATCTTCTGTTTGTTTTGCCACTGTAAATCTAAGTACATGTCGTTTACTCAGAGATTACCGTCTAAAAGTTGGTCTATGGCAGTTCCTTCTTGCCTCACAAAAAGTAAAGGGAAAAGTGTGTGTGTGTGTGTGTGTGTGAGTGCGAGCGTCTCCTGTTGGTGGTGGTGTTGGTGGTTAAAAAGCAAGTTGAGACTTCCTCTTTGAACACTTGCCTTTTCCTCCCACACAAGGGAGATTTCATTTTGTTTGAAACTGGATATAGTTGAAACCAAACCACACACTGAAGAGAGGGTATGATGGCTAAGAAGCCCCCGAAACCAGCCCCTCGCAGGATCTTCCAGGAAAGGTTAAAGATTACTGCTCTGCCCTTGTACTTTGAAGGTTTTTTATTAGTCAAGCGGTCAGGATACCGGGTGAGTCTACAGATGATAATGTTAAACCTGAAACTTCTGTCTTAATATAAAATTATTTCATAGTAATGTGATATGACAAAACTTCCTTGTTTCTGTTGGAATTAAACCCTTTTCTTTTCCTTGAGCTCAGAAAAATGATTCCAGTTTTTCATAATTTAAATATAAAATACAGCTTAAGCATGCATGTAAACTACATATATTAATAGGTTCTAATATTAAGTTACTAATATAAAACATTCAATAAGCTACATTTTCAAATTATTTAAATACCACAGAAGATTTTGGCTTAGGAGATAAAATATTTCTTATATTTTCTCCACCATTTACTACTATGCTTCAATGATGATGTGTACCATTAAGAAAAATGATATTATGGTTGAAATTATAGCTTTTGCTCCTATTCTCAGTCATTTAAACTTAATAATGATCAAATTATAAAAATACTAAACTTTTATAAAAATTGTTTAAATGATAAATTAATACTGTTTAACATTATGTATAGTTACACATTCTAAAATCACTGGTTCAAGATAGTAACTTTAAAAGATAATATTTAGGGTGCTATTGTAGGTATTAAGTACACTAAGCTACATAAATACATTTGTTCAAAGAAAATCCACAAAGCATTCCATATTTTTAAAATGTCAAAATTAAAACCTATAGTTAGTTAAAATCATTGCTTTGAAAATAGTAATTGTGGTTAAGTTGAAATTAATGAGAAAAATAAACTGAAATTGCCTGTTACTAGAGAAAAAAAGAAATCATTGACTTAGATCACATTTTATGGAATTTTATATTGACAGAAACTCGGAAAAATTTTAAGTGTTTTCAGAAATGCCATAAGAAATGTTTAATTATGATAATAAAATATTTTCTGAGGATTCATTAATATTTATGGAAAAATTATATATATTAAAATATCTATAACAGCACATTCATATTTCCTACACATATAATCAGATCATTTACTATTTGCGAGTAATGACATGGTAACTTGTATTGTTATAGGTGTTAAACATATATGAGTAATATTTTGTCAGCTATATTAGAATATTTTTTGGTTGATTCCATTATATATGCTTTTAAAGTAAATTCAGTCTTGTCACCAGAGGTTTGCCACATTGTTACACTTTGCTAAGAAAGGGGAGTTGAGAAAAAGAAATTTCTTTGTAATTTAAATTTTCTTACTCACTGAATGTCTTCCAAAGTATTCAGAATAACTTTCTGATAGGAGGTTCTTTTTAATGTTTATAGAAGGCATGCCATTAGTATGACTAGCAGAGAACAAGAATTTTAGAGGGTCAGTAAAACATGTCTTTACCCTAATGGTCTTGCCACTTACAATCTGTGGTCTTGTGCAAGTTATTCAATCCCTTGAGACTCAGTTTTTTCAACTATAATATGGAGAGAATACTACTTGCCTCCCAAGATAAAGTGTCTGGGATATAGTAGTAGCTCAATCAGTTTATTCATTCAAGCAACATTTATTGTGTGCCTCCTATGCACTAAGCATCAGTCTCAGTTCTGGAAAATATGAATAAAACAAAGCTCTTACCTTCAAGAGGCTTAGTTTAGTAGGGGTAACGACTCCCTTACCCAATTACTATTCTTTACCTTTTCTTAGAAAGCATGCTTTGAAATGGAATAAACTATAGGCATAAATATTTCTGAAGAAATTAACAGATTTTTCCATTTGAACTTCTAGTAAAGTATCTTTTACTTGTATGTCAGAAAGAAGAGAGCAAGAGGACAATACTAATACATACTTAGGGGGTTGTTTCAGGGATTAAAGGGATAACGTATGTAAAACACCCGGTTCACACTAAAGGTTAGACTCATTCTCTTCCCCTTTCATCATTTACCATATTCTTAGTAACATACCAAAATCAATTTGGGGTCTGCAAGCAAAATGGCTCAAAGGAGAGCCACAGTGATAATTAAAGTGCTTGAATATAGAAGCTATGAGAAAAATCCAAGGAAAATAAGTGGGATTTCCAAGCAACTGGCAGCAAAATGCCTGTGAACCTTTGGAAGGAAGATGAGCCAGATCATCCTTGGAGCTAATGGGCTAGAGGAAGTTGGGAGGCTCTGCAGAATGTTAAGTGGGGTCTCTGTTGAAGTAATCCAGAACATGAAAACTAGAAAAAATACATCTGAGAAGTAACCTTCTCTATAAGTTGATTACACATTGAGAGATGTTTCTTAGCCATTTTTGTGATGGGACATTTTTAAGAATTTAAGAAACTTTGCTCCAGGAAATTGTGCCATCATACACAATTTTGCATGCAATTCCACAAGGCCCCGGATCTCAGGTCAGGAATCTATGAAAAGCACATAATTTTCATGGAAAAATAATGTGGGAAGATTTATTTAAATCACAGCCCTAGGATTATGGATAGACCAGGAAGATGTATTTGATAATAAAATCTATTACATGCCACAGTGGATACCAACTGCATCACAATTCATACAGACAGAAAAAAAAATTCTCATTTTTCTGGAACTGTTTGAAAATAAGAGAATTCGGGCAACATCTCAGTTTTTTCAATTTGTGATGTGTTAAAGTTATGATGTGGGTACATTCTATGTGATAATGGGTACATTCTTTGGAGGTGTGACATATGGTGGATATCACGCTGGGCTCTTAATGTCCTGTCACTCTGTTCCTTGCAATAACTCTTCTGGGTAGAAATTATTTTATCCACTTCATAGATGTGCGAGTTGTGGTTCACAGAAGTTATGTTCAAGGTTCCTCACCCATTAATAGCCAGTCAAACTTGAGTTCTAATGCCATTTGATTATAAGCTTCCAAAGGCTAGAAAATGTCTAATCACTAGATATTTTATCACATTGAGCTCATCAGTAAGCTCAGTATACTTTCGAAATCATTTGTTTAATTGGATGAAAATGAGACAGTGACCTTAAATTCTAAATACAAGGGCATCTAATGATTATGAAGCTAGTAATAAATTCAGAAGTCTTATTTCAGTCCCTTTTCTTACTTTAGTGATTGAACACAAACGATTGTTAAAAAAAAAGAAACTTTGTGCTAAATATATTTTATGCAAAGATGCATACTTCAAAATTAATTTTTACAGTGTTTAAGTATCTCTGTAGATATAAATATATACCTAGATATTGTTTATTAAGATTAATAGATGAGTCAGATTTTACTGGTACTTATGAGGTCTTATCAGTAACTAAATCAAGACTGTGACCTGCAGGTCTCTGCCTACCGAATACTAATTTGGTCTGTCCTTAGGTTTGTGGCTGTGGTTGCAGATCACAGGGCCTATTGCTATTTGTTACCTTACTTTTCCTCCAAGGCTACCTTTCCTCTCCACTCAGTGACTTTATACTTGCTTCTTTCCCCCATTTAATAAATCTTCCTAAATTCTTTTCACAAATCTACAGGTCTGCTTACCTGTAAAACTCCTAGTTTTCCCTGATTAAATTCTACACAATTTATATTACAAGACTGTGAATGAATACCTTTGTAATTTTTCTCAGGAGCACAAATGGATGTCTGCACATACATACAAAGGGAACTCGATAAACCCTGACTGGCTATTAGTGACATTAATTTTTTTTTTAATCTTATGGCAGGCTAATACTGTACTAATGAGACTAATTAAGATGAACAGAGTGGTAGACTTCGACGTCAGCGTTTTCTCTTGCTTTCCTTTCCTCCAAGAATCATATAATCTTGGGGCTGGACTAGATCTTAGATGCCACACTTTAGTAAAACTATACAACTGATGGTTAAGTTCCATGAACAATGCATATTCTCTGCATTCCCACATCCTCCAACACTCTCCCTCATCCCCTTCCTAGTTCCAAAATACAGAATAGCCTTGTCTTACTCCTTTCATTGCAGAGGCTTACCATTGGAGCAGGGTGTAAAAGCCTTAAAAAGATTGGTATGATAAGTAAACAAAATAAAACAATTCCTGAAATAAATTTGAATTGTTTTGTTATTTAATTGAAGGTCTAATCTGGGAAAGTTCAACTCTTTTTCAACCCAGTTAAAGACTAATCACTGGCCATGGGTTTTACAGAAAGAACATCTGCCTGATCTTAGTGCCAGTATATATAAATATTAGTAACTTCTCAAGCCAAATTTCTCAATGTAGTTTTTGTCTCTTTATTTAAGAAAACATGAAAAGGTGATTTTATATAGGAATGACAATGGGTTTCATTGTTCTGGTCTACAAAATATTACACAATCATTATTATTATTATTCAGTGGTTTTTAATATATTAAAAAACTTGTACAACCATCACCACTATCTAGTTCCAGAACACTTCCATCATTTCAAAAGGAAGCTCCATGAGCAATCACCTCTCCTCTCCTATTACTGGGCATTTTCTTCTCTCAAGTTGGAAACCAGACACAGGAATCACACAAATAAAAATCAGTTGGTTGCTTTTATTATTGACAAAGTCTATCAATATGTGGTTTAGATTTAAGGCCAAAATTATGTTAACATTTCACCCCAGACTTAGGTAGCCTTGAGCTACCTTGAGTCACTGACTCAGCTTGAGAGCCACAAGCCTGCGCCTCTTGGAGGTGTTTGCCACCTGGCAGGGAACAGAGGAAAATGGCCACTCTCTTCTGGTAGACTGAGCTGAGACAGGACAGGAAAGGGCTCAGCTGAACATGCTGCCTCCCAAACTCACCTACTAGATACCAGTCCTGTGCTCTGAGAAGGAGATAATTCATTCTGGCAGCACGGTGCGGATAGATTGCAGAGTGGAAGACGGTGGCAGAAAGGCCAAGTAAAGGGCTATTGTGGTAGAAATAACACTTTGCATCCTATATTAAGGATAGGGTTGAAATTAAGATGTGTTCCTTTGTTTTATTCAACTGCTTGACCCTGAGATGTGTCAGGTATATATTGGGCATCTGGGATTCAGACAAGAGGAAGAACCTCTTTGCCCAGTCTTACAGTTGCTCCTTTGGGGACCATCTATTGGCCGATCCTTCAATCATATGTCCTTGTGAATTATTCTTTTCTATGGTAATTCATTCTTGGTTTAGAAGGCATCAGCCAGTTTATTTCATGTTATAGCCAGTTCTCAACTGTAAGGTAGGATTGAGGCGAAAGACTGCAGGGTTCGGGCAAAGATACCTTGCCCCAAGTTCCAACTCTGCCCGTGAGGTAGACTGCTGCAGGAATACTACCAATTTGTTCAAGCCTCACTGTATGCACTCCACCCCCCATTAAAATGTGACTTTCCTGCTTCTCCCACAAAGAGGGAGTCTATTTTTCTACCCTTTGAATTCCGGAATGGGTCATGTGACATACTTTTTTAAATGTGAGAAAGGCAGAGGCTTAGAATATGTTTGTACATTGGGTTTTGCTCTCTCTTGCTTCTGGGAAGCCTGCCAGCATGTGATCAAGTCCAGGCTAGCTGACTGGAGGATAAGACACCACACGAGTGAGACTCCAGTCATCCCAGCCTTGCCTGTTGTTGTTCCTGCGTTCCCAGCTAAGACCCTAGACAAGCCAGTGAGGCTGCCCTAGACCATTCAGCCATAGCCAAGTCCGCCCAGATCAGAAAAACCATCAGCCAGCCACAGAATGGAGAGAAATAGAAAACATGTGCTGTTTTTGTCCTCTAAGTTGTAAGATGGCTTGTTATGTACAAAAATGTAGCATACATGGCACTTTATTAGCCATGAATACAAAGGAAGAAAATAGTTCCACCAAGAACATGAGAAAAGATGGTGGCTATAATTCAAAATAAATTTAATCTTGAGCCAGGAGTTTAAAAGCCCAGAACCCTAGGAGCCAGGGAAACAAAAGCAAGATTGGGTTATAGAGTTCCTATTATTCGAAAAAATAAGCTTCTAAATTCTGAAGATGTGACAAACATTTTACTGGCCAAAAAAGGGTAAATGGTATGTCAATTTTTTTTCTTTGAGACATGGTCTTGCGTCATCATAGCTCACAGCAACCTCAAACTCCTGGGCTCAAGCGATCGTCCTGCCTCAGCCTCCCAAGTAGCTGGGACTGCAGGTGCACACCACCATGCCCAGCTACTTTTTTCATTTTTTGTAGAGACAGAGTCTCCCTATGTTGCTCAGCCTGGTCTCCAACTCCTGGCCTCAAGCAATCTCCCCACCTCAACCTCCCGAAGTACTAGGATTACAGGCATGAGCCACTGCATGTCAATACTGAAGAGACACAAAATACCACAAAATAAAGGGTCTTCACATTTACAAAAAAAGAAAAATAATTTATATGACTTTCTTAAATTAATCCCCAATATATAAATCACTATGGTTTAACAAGTTGCAAAAATTTCAGCTTATTAAACTCTAAAGGAAGGAAAGATCGACATGTCTATTAAACTGACTGTAACTTTTTTAAAACATACCTTGGAAAGAGCTGGGGATGAAGGTAAGTATTTAGATGTGAAAAATTTTAAGCTTTAAACTCACTTGCCGTTTTTTGGTAATAGAGTCAATCTTCACTTGAGTAAAATGGAAGTCTGACTAGGTTATTTAAATATTTTAAACTTAAAAAGTTCTATTTCTATAGAACCCATACTAATGTGAATGCATTAATAATTAAATATTCACCACATGAATGAAATTTGGGTTTCAAAGTTCAGCTTTGATGGTGTTAATTTTTTTTATCATTATCAATTTCTCACATTTCCTTGATCTATACCAATAATATATACTATTTATTGAACCCAAACTACGAGCCATGTACTCTCTGCTAAGTGTCTTATATGTCTTAAATAATTCATTCCTTCCATCTGTCCTAGAAGATAGATATTATATGCTTAACCTATCCTGAGCTCTTAAAATGGTACATGTAACATGTGCAAACTTCTACTGAAACTGCATAAAAAGTCTTAAATCAATGAGAAGAATTTTGGAAAATGATCTATTTAAACACAAATCAACTTATAGTCATGGGTCGCTTAACAATGGAGATTTGTTCTGAGAAATGTGTTGTTAGGCAATTTTGTAGTTGTGCAAACATCATAGAGTATACTTATATCTAGCCTATTACACACCCAGGCTATATGGTATATACAGCCTATTGTAACTAGGCTATAAACCTGCACAGCATGTTACTATACTGAATACTATAGGCAATTGTGACACAATGGTAAGTATTTGTGTATAAATACAAAAAAGGTACAGTAAAAATACAGTATGATACATAAAAAATGGTACACCTGTATAGGGTACTTACCATGAATGGAGCTTGCAGGTCTGGAAGTTGCTCTGGGTGAGTCAATGAGTGAGTGACGAATGAATGTGAAGGCCTAGGACATTACTGTACACTACTGCAGAGTTTATGAACACTTGTATACTTAGGATACACTATATCACATTTTTCTTTAATAGCAAATTAACCTTAGTTTACTGTAACTTTATAAACTTTTTAATTTTTTTAACTTTTTGATTCTTTTGTAATGACACAGCTTAAAATGCAACACATTGTATAGCTGTGCAATAATTTCTTTCTTTACATCCTTGTTCTGTATGATTTTTTCTATTTTTAAATTTAAATTTTTTTTTACTTTTTAAATTTTTTTGTTCAAAACTAAGACGCAAACATGCACATACACCTCAACTTACACAGGGTCAGAATCACCAATATCACTGTCTTCCACCTCCACATCTTGTCCCCCGGGAAGGTCTACAGGGGCAATAACACACATGGAGCTGTAATATTCTATGATAACAGTCCCTTCTTCTGGAATACTTCCTGAAGGACCTGTCTGAAGCTGTTTTATAGCTAAGGTTTTTTGTTTTAATAAGTAGAAGTAGTACACTCTAAAATAACAATAAAAAGTATCGTATAGTAAATACATACACCAGTAACATAGTTGCCTATTATCATTATAAACATACTGTGCATAATTGTACGAGCTATACTTTTATATGACTGGCAGAGCAGTAGGTTTGTTTGCACCAGCCTTACCACAAACACGTGAGTGATGCCTCATGCTATGTGATAGGAATTTTTCAGCTCCATAATACTTACATTATACTACAATTAATTTGAGAAGAACCAGCTTTCGGAGGGTGATGGACGCTGCCCCAGGAGCGGGAGCTGTCCTATTCCCTCCTCTTAGAATTTGCATTGCAACCAATAAAGGCCGTTTCTACCATAAAAAGAAAAAAAAAGAATCAATTATAAAGTTAAGTCATAAAAATTAGGTGAATTACCCAAGATGAAGAAGAACCTTATATCACATAAA
Source organism: Lemur catta (assembly GCF_020740605.2). NCBI lineage: Eukaryota > Metazoa > Chordata > Mammalia > Primates > Lemuridae > Lemur > Lemur catta. The sequence continues at coordinate 12,524,801 of NC_059146.1, forward strand.
CAATTTAAAAAGTTATAAAGGAAGATATCAATAGGAAAATAATTGAATATATACTAACAAATAATGCTTATGATTTCTTTCTTACAGGAGTTTAAACATTATTGGACAGAGTTGAGAGGAACTACACTTTTCTTTTATACTGACAAGAAAAGTACAATAGTAAGTAGACGAACATGTTCAGCTGATTCAAATTGTTCCCAATGTATCCTTGTCACATACTCTGTTTTTCAATTTGGAACTTCTGCCATCCAAGAATAAAGATACTCTATTAAAACCAATTCAAATAAGAAAATTTAAATCTGTGAGGGCTGTCAATTATGATAACCAATGGTAAAATTTCCTGGGCAACTCAGAAGAAGGTATTAATTCATGTTTTTTACTTTGCATTCTTTTCTTTCTGATCCTGATAATTAAAACTTAGTTAAAAATTGAAAATCTTAACTAGATATATGTATATAAGTTGCTTAATACCATGTGATAGCTTCAATTTCTCCCACTTTTTATCTTGCTCTAGCATGCAATTATAATCTGAAAGAAACAAGATGCTCTCCAGAACATTATAACATACAAACTCACAATTAAATTTTTCTAAAAAGACAAAAACATGCTCCACAAAGCAGGACTTCTAAGAGCTTAACCATAAGAATAACAATAAAAAGATTCTGAGATTTATTTATTCATATTAATTTCAAATTCTGATTGTGTGTTTCATTTTTTTCCAGGAATAAGATGTAGCATCTTAGTGGCAAATGCTTGCCTACCTTGGAATGCTATACTTATAAGAGATTTCATGAGCCAGTACCATGTTTAAATATGAACATTGTGGACCATGGATATAGTAGCCCATACTTCTTAGAACATCATTATTAGACGCCTAGATCTAATGAGGAAAACAAAAAAAGAACCTGTGTGATATATTCCACCTACAGGCATTTCAGCTCCATTAGTGGTGAACTAGCCAGAAACCATTTTTAAAAAAACAAACTTAAAATGGTCACCTTTCACCAGGGTTCTGGATAGACAAGATTTGCACAAGGGTGTTTTCAAATACCATACTAAATTTTAAAAAATTAATTTCTCTGTTGTACATTCCAATTTCCCAGTGATATCAGTAAATATAAAAGCCCCTGGTCTAAACTTTGTATAATGCATAGTAAACGAGAGAACATATAGTTGTTGCTCACTTCCTACATGGCAAGAGTCAGTATAGCTTAGCCATTGAGAGCCTGGTCTCTTTGGACAGACTGCCTGCATGTTTATCCTGGCCCTGCCATTGTACCCGTGGGATCTTGGGCTGGTTACCTGACTTCTCTGTGTCTCAGTGTATCAGACAGGGAACCGGTAGAAAACAGATGACATCTCGACTTGGGTAATTTGAAGAGCATTTAATAAAATTTTAATAAATATTCAAAGCAGTTGACAGGGCGTAGGAAAATCACAAAAGATAGTACAGACCCCTGATGGTAATTATAGTATCCTCTTGTCACACCTAGGAGTGAGAAGAAAGAGTGGGAGTGTAGTCAGGAGAACTGTGTGGAGGTGACTGCCGTGAGAGGAGTATGGTCTTTGATTGAGGGAGTAACCGCATAGGGTAATAAATACCCAGCCTCGCTTTCCTCACCCTTCTGATCTACCAGTGCTCTCTAGTGGTCCATTCCAACAGGCAGTCAGGGGTAAGCGAGCCCCTTGATGTTGTCCATCTAGGTCCCTCTCCTGGTGCGATGTTGGGTGGTGAAGGAATAAAAATGACTCTAGAGGAGCAAACAGAAGATCTCCAACACACTCAATCTTCAAATCTCTAAAATTCAGATAAAAACAGCAGCCCATCTCATAAGGCTATCAAAAGAATTAAATGAGACAGAATATGCAACCTGGCACATAGTAAGCATTCAAGCATTAAAGTATCTCATTTAATTTTCACAACTCTACAGAATGGGTACAATTTTAATCCCCATTTTATAGGTGGGAATAGTCAAGTTTAAGGATTAAGAAATTATACAAGATCAGACAGCTGATAAAAGGGGTACCATCCCTGTCTTGCTCCTGAGCCAGCCGTCTTAATCATTACACCAAGAAGCGATTATTATAATTAAATGCCGCAGAATTGCCCATTTACCAATTGTGTTAAAAGAGGATGCAGACTTCGGGGGAACTTTTTTGGGTGATAGTCCCAGGAGAAAGTACTGTGGCTAAATGTAAGAAAAAGCTTGCTAGGACACAGAGCTGCTTAGGAGGTGTGAGTTCCATGTTGTTAGAGACGTTCGAACACAGACTACATAGAAGGATAGCCTGCAGGAAGTTCAAGCATCAGATGGCAGGTGGGTTAGACAGATGACCTTTAAGCCTCTTTATAACACTATAATTAAAACCAGAAAGATATGATTTTCTTTCATCTAATCAATAGATCAGCTTACTGCACTCTATCTAACTCTGCCACCTTTTCCTCTGCTGCTTCCTCCTTTGTTGCAACACAACTCACTGACCTTGAGCTAGACAATCCATCAGAAAAGTATTCTTGGTCAGGCGCGGTGGCTCACGCCTGTAATCCTAGCACTCTGGGAGGCCGAGGCGGGTGGATCGCTCGAGGTCAGGAGTTCAAGACCAGCCTGAGCAACAGCGAGACCCCGTCTCTACTAAAAATAGAAAGAAATTATCTGGCCAACTAAAAATATATATAGAAAAAATTAGCCAGGCATGGTGGCGCATGCCTGTAGTCCCAGCTACTTGGGAGGCTGAGGCAGTAGGATCGCTTCAGCCCAGGAGTTTGAGGTTGCTGTGAGCTAGGCTGACGCCACGGCACTCACTCTAGCCCGGGCAACAGAGTGAGACTCTGTCTCAAAAAAAAAAAAAAAAAGTATTCTTATGTAATATTAAATTCTGTCTTCCTTCCCTTGTACCTCTCCTTCCTTTTTGCAAATTTATTTATTTAACTTTAAATTGACATATAAGATTGTATATTTTTATCATGTACAACATGATGTTTTGGAGGATATATACATTGTGGAATGGTTAGATTTGAAAATAAATAAGCCAACCCAAACTCACCTTCAACCTATCAATATAGAAATAGCTCTGGAAAAAATTTATGGACATATTTGTAAGCCCTACCTTATTCAGAAAAATAAAATAGACTTACAAGAATACAGTAAAGTAAGTTATATTAGGCATAACTAAGAAGAAAATAAAAGGAGATAAAAAGAAGGCAAGAATGAGACTAATTTAGAAAAATAATATATATACCATAAAAACTCTACTACACTTACTAGAGGTGGTTCTTTCTAATACTAGAGGGCAAGTCTGGCCCACAGCATACAGACCAATCCATATGGACCAATTGCTCACAAGAAATATTTTTATTGTACTTGGACAAGATAGGAATTACTTTTAAAAATCCTCATAACAAGTGGTGTGTGGTAAACGTTGAACAATGGCTTTCTGGAAAAAATGTATATGTGAATATATGTACATAAACTTGTAAATATTACTGATATAAAGAATATGTAGCACATAATTTAGAAAATGTACAATATTCTTTTTTTTTTTTTTGAGACAGAGTCTTGCTCTGTCATTCTGGCTAGAGTGCAGAGGCGTCATCATAGCTCACTGCAACCTCAAACTCCTGGGCTCAAGCAATCCTCTTGCCTGAGCCTATTGAGTAGTTGGGACTACAGGTATACACCACCATGCCCGGATAATTTTTCTATTTTTTGTAGAGATGGGGTCTCACTCTTGCTCAGGCTGATCTCGAACTCCTGATCTCAAGCAAGTCTACTGCCTCAGCCTCCCAAAGTGCTAAGATTACAGGCATGAGCCATCGCACCAGCCCTACAATATTCTTTATTGTAATTTCCATATAGCCGATTGATTTTCACAGAATGTGTTCCTTGATTTTTCCTTGATTTTGCATTGGTAGCCAACTGTCATTGTAATTCCATTATGATTTGACAAATGGAGATGTATTCCAATCTACTATTTCCCTAATAAATTTATTGGCATTAAATATGATATTTGACATGAAAGTTGACTGATATTTTCATTTACATTAATGAGTAAAAGAAAAGTAAAATGATGATTCTGTATGTCAGAACTTCTTGTATTCTTAAAGTCAATGACACGAGCAACTTCTTTCCTGAGTTAGATAATACTTTTTGAAATCTGAAAGAATATTTTGTCAATTTTTGTTCTATTTACAGTGAAGCAGCTTCAGACACAACAAACTTTGAAGTTTCATCCATATTATTAACATTTTTTCCTTTTCTTTCTTAAAGTCTAGACCTGGGGCCACAATCTGTGGACCTTGGGCCATATCTGACCTGTGGTCTGATTTTGTTCAGTCTTTGAGCTAAGAATGGTTTCTTTCATTTTTAAAATGTTGTAAAGAAAATAACAAAAACAAAAACAAAGAAGAATTTGCAAGAGAGACTGTATGTATGTGTAAAGTATTTACTATTTGGCCTTTTGCAGAAAAAAAGTGCTGCCTCTGAAATAATCAGTCAAGCCCTGATTTATAAGGTTTACCAATTTCTGTGGTGTAAATACTCCCACCATGGCTGATTTCAGTCTGTTCACCTGACCTCACTGAACATGGAGTTGGGATGAAGATCACAGTAGCACACCACTATCTGGTATTTTCATGACACAGCAACAAAGATGTGAATAACTAACTTCAAGAGCATAGAGAATAGTCAAATGCAGTAATATAATTAGGAAGTAACAAATTTTAAGTTTTAATTACTTTTTAAATATATAATTTACTTACTGACATGTTTATATAATTTAATTTCTAATAATGGCTGTGTTAAACAATCTACCTGCAAAATTCCTAAAAACTTAACAATTGGCTTTTGCAAACTTGTCCAGCACACCACCACATAATACATTTCCAGATGCCCTCTGGGATTGGGAAAACCAGGGTATCATGCAAAGTGTAACCCGTTTAAAAGAAGATATTACTTATTTCCTTCCTGCTAGGACTAATGTTTGTTACCATGAAATAATTTAATGAGGTTTTCCTTTATCTTTGCAGTACGTTGACAAATTAGATATAATAGACCTCACACGCCTTACTGACCAGAGTTCAACTGAAAAGAATTGTGCAAAATTCACCCTTGTTTTGCCAAAAGAGGAAGTGCAACTGAAGGTGAGTGAGGAGAAATAGTCTGCAAAAGGGTTGTGGTTATAAATAACACTTACCCAGTGGCCAAAGTAAAGAGGAATTAAAAGAGAGGCTAAGTCTTAGACTTTGTTAACATTCCTTGCTTGCTTTTGGCCAGGAACCAGTTTTCTGCATTGGTATTTAAAAGACCATGATGACTTGTTTAGTACACAAGCACCATGAAACCATATACTTCTGTCCTCTGACAAAGTCAGGGATCCCACCTGGTGTTTTTTAAAATGTTGTTCTTGAATCAGCACTCAAGGTGAACCAAGTCAAGTCAACCAACAACTACCAGTAATAACATAAAGAGAACAACCTGCAATTGAATAAAATGTAATTGGAGACTTTCCCAGGAAATTACTGATTGACCTTGAAAGCACTGGTCCTTCAAACTTTAGTGTAATAGGAATTACTTGTACTTAGGAAATCCAGACCCCACCATAGAATCTATATGTTAGGTAAACTTCTTAGATAATTTGAGGATGCGGTGGTTCAGAGCACAGGATTAGAGTCAGATACCTAGGTTTGAATTTGCACTGTTTTATTCATCAAAGGTGTGAGTGCAGGCAGGTTATTTATCCTCCTTGTAGTCTTTATTTCTCCACCCAGAACTAAATCTTTGCTCAGATGTAACCCCCTTGCTGAGGCCTACCTGGATCACTTTCATAAAAAATGGCAACACTTTTCTCCTCCCCTACCTGCAGTCACACTCCCAATCTGTCTTACCTTTTTTTATACATTTTTCCCATTTATTTCCTTCTGACACTGTAAAATTTACTACTATGTTTATTATTTATTGTTCCTTGCTAGACCCTAAACTCCATGAGAATTTCTGTTTTGTTCCGTGATGTAAACCAGTATCTAGAATAATGCCTAGCACATAAAGGTACTCAATAAATATCTGTTAAATGAACAAATTGGTAAAGCAAATAAACAAAAACTAATAGTACCCTTTGCCAAGTTGTAATGAAGATGAAATCAATGAATACCTGTGAGGTGCTTAGAACAGTAGCTTCCATCATAAGCACTCAAAAGATGCTGGTTAATATTATTAATGGTAGTAATAGCAATTATTTATTCTTATTTTTTTAAAACAGAACACAATTATATAACTTCTATACAACCCAAAAATAAAACACCACAGTAAAATAAACAAGTAATAGTAATTAGAGCTAAGAATTGGGAGTTTCTACATTGGTTGCCCAAACTTAAAGACAGTCAATATTAAATACTTATGAAGTGAGTAACTGTGAATTGACATGCTACAAAAATAAATTTGCTAATATTTTTCTGTTAAGTAAATTTGCACAATTGTATTTGTTTTAAGTAAGCAAACAGATTAAAGCTATATATGTCTGTCTTCTGACAAAAGAAAATAGTATTGAAATATTTCATAACAAATAAAAATTGATAGTTATAAACAAAAAAATGAATTATGTTTTCCTTTTTCAAACAATGTGGCTTCAATAGAAGAATATGTATTTTGTCAATCTTGCTGGGTTTTGATGACTTACATATTTCAAGTTATAAAATAATATGAAATTTTAAAGTTATTTGAAGTTAATTAAAGTATTAATGCTCATATTCACTCATGGATTTTCTTCTTTGTTTTTATCTGCTTTCACCTTCAACTTTAGACGGAGAACACAGAAAGTGGGGAAGAATGGAGAGGTTTCATTCTTACAGTAACAGAGGTAAGAAGATCATTACTTTTGAGTGATTCATTTTTTTCAATAAATATTTGCTGAACACCTACTACGAACCATGCAGAGTGAAAGTGGCCGAAGCAATGAAAAAAGATAGATCTAAACTCTTGCACTTACTCATGAAAGTTATATCAGGTGGTGGAGATGGAGAAATAAAATAAACGAGTAAACAAACAAGATCATTTCTATTGTGATAATTGTTACGGAGAAAATTAAATAAAGCAATGTATTAGGGAGTGACAAGTGCTCAGAGAGATCTACTTTTTGGTCTTATTCTTCTGACACAGTGGTCCTTTGTATATTCTAATATTTTCAGCTTACATTGCATCTTCTAAAATGTTTTTCAATTCCTTTCCTATTCATTTAATATGTATTTATAAAATGCTGAGATGAATGTTATTAATAACATAGATAATATAAAAGAGAGAGACCATCAAAATGAAAACTCAACCTTTAAACATTTGCTTAGTGAGTCTTAAAACAAAGGGATGCTTATCTGTTCAACTCTGTGGCATCTTATCAGAAGCAAATAGTAAGATCTACTTCTTAGAGTTAAGTGTTACAGCAAGATAACATTCATTATTTTAAATAAACCCACTGTAGCAACTGCCTTGGAAAAATGAAGTATTTTGATAACCAGCCCCCAAAAGAGAACCATGTCTCTAATACTTTTAGAGGATATGAAAATTTTCTGTGTTTATTAGGGCCAGTTAAAAACAGACTATCCAAAGCTAATTTCTAAGTAAAGTCATATATGAAAATAACTACTGCACTTCACCAAGATAGTGGATACTTTCTTTATCTCAGCCAGTAACAGGTAAAAGTTGGAAGTTCAACTACCATGTAGAGAAGTCAAACAGGCCAGAAAAGTGGGCCAGTTAGAGATGTGAAGTTCATGTTGACTTTTGGCAGGTAGGGAAAGAAACTCTTTGGGTGATTGCACCCTCTCCCTCTGGTGTAAAAAAAGCATCGTTGTGTGGCCTGGTGGATCTTATACTGGGGTACAAGCATCCCAAGGGTAAGTGACTAAGTGTCAAGGAGTGCCCTAAAACCCAGCAAAAACTTGGTGCATTTTCCGGTATGCTAATTATACTTGAAGTTTTGGCCAAACATTTAGCTTTCAGTTTTTTTCCTTGAGGTAAGGATCAAAACATCCATAGATATATTACAGAATATAAAATAAAATTCATGTGAATTTTCAAGAGAAGATAGATAGCCTCAGATTTTGTCCTCTGTCAATGTTTTGTGCTATGGTCCCAGCTCACTGTGTGTGAACATTTACACTGTGTTGTTGTTAGGAGAACTTCAGGACAGAAGTGTGAGAAGCACCAACTGTGTGTAGTAGAAAGAACTGAGATGTGGCTCGTGAATCAAACCCAAGTTTGAGTCCTGAACTTACTAGCTATGTGACCTTGGACTAGTTATTTAATCTTTCTGAGCCTGGGTGTTTTTTTTTTTTTTTTTTTTTTTGGAAAGTTGGGATAACAATATCTTGTAGCATTGCTGTGAGGATTTGCAATAACACATGCACCATGCTTGAGCTGTAATAGTCAATAAGGAGTAGCTGTTTCATTAGCTATTTTCCCCATTACTTAGTCATTTAGAAGAATGGTCTCTAAACCTTTTTAACTGTGTATCCCATTAGTAAATTTTTATTTAAATTTCATACGTACATATATACATAATAAAGCAAACAATAATAGGAATTAATGAAATAGAAACATAATAGAAAGTGAAGTTCTGATGTTTTCTTCCCCTACTCTAATGGCCTTTCTTATATACCTCCTGGAAAACATGCATTCCCATCTGGAAATAAAGATTATCATCAGACAGAGCTGCCTCCAGATATGGACTAGCTGGTGTCACCTATAGAAAACTATTCTACCACTCACACTACACCTTCCAAGAGCACATAGCTGGTCTTAATGAGGTCTACATCAGGGGTATGAATACAATTCAGAACATTTGTAGGTAACTCAATCCAAAATATACGGTGCCCCAAAAGTCACCATATGTAGCGAAAATGGAAAATTGTAGCTAAATATACCTTTATTTGCAAAATATTCATTACAAAATTTTCCCTTTGTATGGAAACTTTTGGGACACCCTGTATATCTCCAGAAAAGGTAACAACAAAACCAACTAAGTAGAGAAGTACCGTAATTCTAATGTGTGATTGAATGTTTGAAACACACACACAAACACAAAATATAGACCTCTGTAATGCTGATCCTCAGTGATCTGATGAATAATCCCATCTCAATCCTATGCTGCCATATGGCTGGGGGAGTTTATTCCAGGTTGCTCATGAGAAAGTGAGGCACCTCAAAGGTGCTCTGGAACTTCCCTGGCATTGATAAACTAGGGAGCTCAGAGTGCAAAATGAGAGGATTTTGGTCCTTGAATTAGCTTGTCGTGCAAAGTCAGTATACTTTGCTTTGGGGGCCAGACAAAAAGGAAGATGTCTTGAAAGAAGGATGGGCACCAGTGCAGGTTCTAGTTTGTTTAGAGGCCGTTCTAAGACACCCTTCTAGACCAAGATCCTCTATTTGTGATTCCACCCATCCATCTCTGTCTGGTAACTGAAGCTTCATAGGACCAGAACAGGCTCAACTTTACTAAAATCAGTAAGTTATTGGGCTGGCTTTCTCATCTGCCACTTTTTTAATTGGTTTCAGCTGTCAGTTCCCCAACATGTGTCACTCCTACCTGGGCAAGTAATTAGACTGCATGAAGTCCTAGAGAGAGAAAAGAAAAGGAGGATTGAGACAGAGCAGCTGCCAAGTACGTCTGTGGAAAAGGAGAAGGAACCAACGGAAGATTATGCGGATGTACTAAACCCTATGCCAGCGTAAGTGCACAATGAGCTCTAGTTTATTCATTTGATTAAGACCAGTTTCTAATTATCAAGGAGAGTTAGCCACTTGACCTTATTAAACCAGGGACAAAAAGTGGTCTTGGGGATAAACTGCATCTCTCTTGAGTACATGCCACATTTCCTCTTCTATGTCATGATCAACAAAATGCAAATTTGAACCAGCCCTCTTACCACACAGGAAATCCCCTTCCACCTATATCTTTAGATCAAATACATCTTTCCGGAACTCAAACCTAAATAAATATTCTTACGAAGAAGGAAGGAAAAGATATTTTTTCACCATGAAAATATATGATTGACTGACTTTTGTCTTTTTTATATATATATATATATATATATATATATATACACATATATATATATATATATATATAAAATAGACTTTATTTTATAGAGCATCTTTAGGATCATGGCAAAATTCAGGTCCAGAGATTTCCCATATACCATCTACCCCCACAGATGCACAGTTTCTCTAGAATCAACATCACCCACCAAGGTGGTACATTTGTTACAACTGATGAATTTACACTGATGCATCATTATCACACAGAGTCCATAGTTTATATTAGGGTTTACTCTTGGTGTACATTCTATGGGTTTGGACAAATGTACAATGACATGTATCAACCATTATAATACAGAATAGTGTCATTGCACTAAAAAACCTCTATGCTCCACCTATTTCTTTTTCCCATCTAATCCCTGGCAATCCCTGATATGATTGACTGATTGTCTAACAGAAAATTATACCAAAGGATTTTAAATACCTGGAATGTTCTGTTCAATTGACCAATCAGTGAGTAGTCGTTGAGCTTATACTTTGAGAAAGGGCCCATGTAAAGCATGTAAGGTGTTGTTGGAAAAATGAAGAGGCATAGAACATGCTAAATTCAGCAACATTCTACATTTATCTTATATTATTGAAAAGATTGTGAGCCCTTTCCTCCTGGAATCTTGGTGTTCTTATCGATGAAATTTGTCCTGATTCCATCTTTGACATCAGATTCTGACACATTCTATCTGTACTAGAATCGCTGAAAACTGCCAACCATCACTTTCAGCTGAAACCAGCGACAACTGATGGACTGATAGGTTAAGTCACATGCACTCCTTTTTTTCCTCAAAAAAACTAGTAATGTATGTTTATTACAGATACACAAAAAGATTAAAATAATTCCTTGTTCCATCACTTGGAGATATTTGCTGTTAATATTTTGGTGTATTGATTATCCTGCAAGATTTTTTTCTGTAACTATGACTATATATTTTCTTGACTATAATACACAGATGGTCCCTGACTTACAATGGTTCAACTTATGATTTTTTTCGACTTTACGATGGTGCAGAAGTGATATTCATTCAGTAGAAACCATATTTTGAGTACCCATTTGAGTTCTGTTTTTCACTTTCAGTACAGTATTCAATAAATTGCAAGAGATATTAAACACTTTATTATAAAATAGGCTTTGTATTCGATGATTTTGCCTAACTGTAAGTGTTCTTAGCATGTATAAGGTAGGCAAGGCTATCATGTTCAGTAGGTTAGTTGTATTAAACACATTTTGACTTAAGATATTTTCAATTTCTTATGAGTTTATTGGGATGTAACACCATCACAAGTCAAGGTGTATCTGTATATTATAAAATTAAGAGGTGCTTTATTTTTTAATTTTATGCATAAAAATACCACCAATGCCATAGAAGGACATATTATACCAAAAGGGGTGAGTTCAGACATGTCCTTAAATACCTGTTTTTTAAAACAGAGACCATACAAGAGAAACATTTAGATTTATTTTGTATTCCTGAAAGGAAATTGTCAACAAATTTTTATCCAAGATCTTATTTACAAACTGAGACTGAGGATACATTGTTAATTTTTTTCGTATATTTTCAAATGGTATTGGTGATTATATACTTATCAGTAGATAACTTTTGTTTAAAGAGGCTTTAGAGGAATGAAGGAAGAAGGGCCTTAAGCATTAGCATACACGGAGTGGCACAGGCTTATAAATATAGTTCATTATATTCATAATTATATAATTATATTGAAATAGTAAAGCTGGAAAATTTAAGAAATGTTAACAATTGCAGCTCTCAGCTATGGTAGCATTCTTTCAAGTAATGATCTTCATCAGTTGAAAAAAACATTTTTGTTTTTTAATCTCACCTCTGTAGATGTTTTTATACAGTGTCCCGGAAAGAAGCAACTGAGATGCTTGAGAAGAACCCTTCCCTGGGAAATATGATCCTGAGGCCTGGTAGTGACAGTAGAAACTACTCCATCACTATCCGGCAGGAGACAGAGTATGTTTAATTTTCAAATGCATGAAATTGTTGTTAAAGGCATGATATCACTTTACATAGCAAAGTCATATAAGTTCAGATCATCACCTGCTATGTGTTTTATTGGGGTTAAAGATATGAACACAAGAATAGGGAGGGGATGTTATGAAAGCAATGCTAAAGACTGAACCAACATTGATATGTGCAGTAAAGAATAAGATGAATGAGCATGTACATTACTTTGGTCCTGGATATAGTTGTATTGTTCATTCATTCAATAAATATTTACTGAGCAGCTACTATGTACCAAGCAACAGCCTAGGCATTGAAGATACAGTAGTGCAAAAAACAACATCCCAGGCTTCAGTGAGTTTACCTTCTTGTCATGAAACATAGACTGTAAATAAATACATAATTTAAAATATCATATATATGATGATAAGATCTGTCCAGTAAAATTAAGCAGGGTGAGAGAGATGGAAACCCTCAGAGGTGATACAGACAGCACATTTTTGTGGTTGCTATTGTTTTAACACAGAGTGGTCAGGGAAGGCCTGCTTTATTAACTGACATTTAAACAGAGACCTGAAGAAAGGGAAGGAACAAACCATGCCAGTATCTGGGGTAAAAGTGGTCCGGGCAGCAAGTGCATACGCCCTGAGGCAGAAGAATGCTCAGCTTGTTCAAGAAAAAGAAAGAGGACACTGTGACTGCAGTGGAGTGACCAGGAGAAAAGTGGTAGGAGTTGAGAGTCCGGAAGTAGGGGTAGGGGCAGATCACTCAAAGCCCTGGAGGTCATTGTCGGACAAGGGTTTTACTCTGAATGACATGAGAGGGCACTGGACTATTGACATAATCTAACTTATGTATAAAAAGGGCCACTGGCCACTTGGGAGCCTCTTGTCAAGGTTAAAAATTTCCTTCTGGTAAAATGTTTTACCTTAGGTAAAGTCAGTAGCACTTACATGCAAAAGTTGTTTTTTCTCTGTAATTAGGGTGGTTGGATCTTTTTAAGGGCTCCCCCAGCTTTCAGAGTCTATGAAAACTTGCATTTCCATAGGGACCCTGGCTTCATTAACACCTTCACAACATAAAATATAATTAAAATATAGAAGTTTGTCCTATATGAAAATATTTAATAAATGATTATCTTTAATATAAAAGCATAAACAACTTTAATTCTTGAATTTGCTATTATCTGTGGGGATAATATTACTCTATTAACTTTTTTACTATAACGTGTCTATCAAGGAATCTACTAATCCATCCCATAAATATCTAAAATTCTAAATAGATTGAATATGAAGACATTGATGCTGAATAAACACAGTAAAAATAAAATACTTGCAGGACAAAGTTTAAATTATGGCATTATGACTGCATTGCTAGTATGACCCGGGGCCTAGTAAGCTTCATTCACTTGCCAATTACTCTGTATAAACAGACACTTGTCTTTGTACCTTAGCCATGTGCACTGAACAGACTGCAAGAGTGTTGCATGGTAAACCAGGGCATGGTTCTGTGTGTATGAAAATGTGTATGTGTGTGTCTGTGTTTTTATTCTATGAGGAATAGTGTTTTATGCTACAGATGTGGTTTGTGACCAAACGTAATGAGGCTCTATACTTAGGATATGAATTTAATGTCACAATTTTTACTTATATTTCATACCCAGCAAGCTACATTTTAAACTTATTAAAAAAGAGTCTGACAAAGGAGTTCATATCAAAGTTGCATACTTCTAATTTTAAGTGAGCTTCCTTTCAGTTTGAATTCATATGGAAATTCATGCTTTTGTCAGCTGATGGTCATAAAAACTTATAACATTAGTTTTCATAAAACTAATCACCTTCTCTTACCAAAGCTCATATTTGGAAAGCAAGAAGTGAGGTAGAATGGTCAAACTGAAGCATTCTAACACTGGAATCAGTATGTGCTCATTTAGGCTTTGGGGAATAGTTTATCCTGGGAAGTGGGTAAGAAAAATGTGAACTGTATTGCACAAATTTTTCTTACAAGCCAAATACCTCTAAGATGTCAGGGATTGTTCTATGTGTTCTCTTAATGCCTCAAAACATGCCTTTTAGAATGTCTGCATTTATTAATAACATCTTCTATCTAACAAATCACTTATTTTAAAGGGTAGCAATTGTAGAGAGCATTAGAATTTCACCTTGTTATACTATAGAGCTTGATGTACAGAATTTGGTAGAAACCTAGGCTGTTAAAAAGACAAAACCTATGTTTCCCCACGTAATTAATTCATTCCCTTACGGGTTATAGGAGAAATGTTCAGCCAACAAGCTAGATGAGTATATCTGGTAAAACACTCGCTGAAAAGGACAAGATGGTTTACAAAGCAGAACTTAAAAATAAAATTACCTCCATCTATTAACAGAGCAGCTGTGGGAGGGAAGGCTACTGTTACCAGGAATAAACAAAAGTCATTCAATGCCACGTTATCAAGTGACTCCTCTCTTGGTGCAAAATACCATCCACTTTTACCCAGCCCAGTGGTGTGTAAATTCCTAAGACATAAAGCCAGTCTTATGACAAACTTTATGTTTTGGTTTTGTTTTCTTGAAATTCTTATGACTAGGTGCCAAGCTAGTAGTATAGACATTTTGGAAAGCCATTTTCTAAGGAGGAAATAGAAATTATTTACCTAAAATTTCTTTGCAAAAATTGAGGTCAGAAGCTAAGAACAAGTACTTATAACCACATTAAAGGCCATATATTAAAAAAAAACAAAAAACAAAACTGGCTATTTCTTTTTTGAGGTCATAATCAGGAAACCTTAATATAGCAAATTTTATCAATCTTGTTTTTCTCATCTCTCTTTATTTCTTTGGAAAAGCAAAACAAAATATGCAAGAAAAACAAAAGGTCTAATATGAGAGTCAAAGATTAAGCAACTTCAGGCAGAACAAAAAATTTGAAACAGTATTTTTCATGTTTTACAAATAAAGAGGATGAGACTCACAGAAACCACTGAATTAAAACAATAAATTTTAACGGTAGTAAAAAATAGTTATAAATTACTGAGTGCTTTAATGTGTCAGACACTGTACTAAGGGCTTTGGAAACACTAACTCACAACAGCAAGGCATCACCATGTCCATTTTACAGATGAAGAAATGAAGGCTCAGAGAACCTACATGACAGAACCAGAATTTTGTTTTTGTAATTTCTTTTTAAAAATTTTTTATTTTTAATTATTATGAGTACATAATAGTTGTGTATCTTTACAGGGTACATGTGATATTTTGATACAGACATCCAATGTGAATTAATCAAATCAGGGTAATTGGGGTATCTATCATCAGGCATTTAACATTTCTTTGTTATGAACATTTCTATCCCACTCTTTTATTTTAAAGTATACCCTAACTTATTGTTGATTACAATCACTTTGTTGTGCTATAAAATATTATTCATTCTATTTATTTTTTCACCCATTAACCACCTCCACTTTATGCCCCCCTCCCCTCTCTCTACACTTGAGATCAATTGTTTTTTTAATATTTAGCTTCCATATATGAGTAGAAACACATAAGGTTTGTCTTTCTGTGCTTGGCTTATTTCACTTAACATAATGTTCTCCAGTTCCATCCATGTTGTTGTAAATGGCAGGATTTCATTCTTTTTTGTGGCATGTAATATTCCACTGTGTATATGTACCACAATTTCTTTATCCATTCATCAGTTGATGGACACTTAGGATGGTTCCATATGTTGGCTATTGTGAATAGTGCTTCAATAAACATGGGAGTGCAGATATTTTTTTGATATACTGAATTCCCCTCCTTTGGATATATACCCAGCAGTGGGATTTCTGGGTCATATGTAGTTCTATTCTTAGTTTTTTGAGGAACCTCCACACTGTTCTACATAGTGATTACACCAATTTCCATTGCCATCAATGGTGCATGATGAGGGTTCCCCTTTCTCCACATCCTTGGTAGCATTCATTATTGCCTATCTTTTTGATAAAAGCCTTTTTAACTGGGGTGAGATGATATCTTATTGGAGTTTTTATTTGCATTTCTCTGATGACAAATAACGTTGAGCATTTTTGCATATAGCTGTTGGCAATTTGTATGTCTTTTTTTGAATAACATCTTTGCTGATCATTTGTCCATTTTTAAATCAGATTATTTGAATTTTTCCCATCCAGTTGTTGAAGCTCCTTATATATACTAGTTATTAATTAATCCCTTGATAGATGGATGGTTTGCAAATATTTTCTCCCATTCTGCAGGTTGTTTCTTCACTTAGTTGATTGTTTGCTATGCAGAAGCTTTTTAGCTTGATGTGATTCCATTTCGCCAACTTTGCTTTGGTTGTCTGTGCTTTGGGAATATCATTCAAGAAGACCTTGCCCAGACCGATGTCCTGAAGTGTTTCCCCAATGTTTTTTTTTTAGTAGTTTCATAGTTTTAAGTCTTAGATTTAAGTCTTTAATCCATCTTGATTTGATTTTTGAATATGGTGAGAGTTAAGGGTCTAGTAATCTTCTGCATAGGGATTTCCAGCTTTCCCAGAACCATTTATTGAAGAGACTGTCCTTTCCCCACTGTATCAGAACCAGAATTTGAACCACATTTTTTTAAATCAGTCTTCCAAAGAATAGCAACCATTTATTTCATAGGAACATAGGAATTCTTATTGAAGTTGGAGAATTTTCAAAAGTTAACTGTCTGATTACAAAGATCTTTTCATGACAGAGGCAAAGGTAAAGCCAGAGCCAACCACTCTAAAAGGGTACCTTTAAGACTTCCATCTTTCCGTCACCCATCTATAACTGACTCCTGAAGTTTCAGCATTAAGGAATACTCTCTTTTAGGAGGGGAAAGTATTGGTTAGGTTTTACCCCATGTTTTGAAAGTAGGTCATTGGAATTCATTTATTAGCTGTTTTCCAATGTGATGTATAGTTAAGAAGAGACATAATGGTGGATAAGGAAAAAGTCCCCTGAATAGACGGCTTCAGTGTAGCTCAGTCCTAGAGGAATGTGAACTGTAAATGAAGGGAGAAGTGATAAAAAAAAAAGGTGGAAAAGGCCCTGTAGTCGAGATTAACCTGATGAACAATTCTGCTTTAGCTTCTCTACATAGAAAACGAAAGTTGAATTAGTTTGTTGTTCAAGCAAATGACAATGTGATAAATGCTATTAATTTGTCAACATTAGAAAAAGTTTTGGTCCTAATACTCTTGCCATATGAATCAAGGGATTTCAACACATACTCTTGTTCAAAACTAACTGTCATGGACACTGACTTATGATCTCAATATAAATTCATTTAGTCCTAGCAGATAGCACTGTGAGATGGGCTCCTATTATTATATTTTTAAATTCAGTTTCATAAATATTTATTGTGTATCTAATGCTGGAATACGAAGATGAATAGAATATGCTCCTTGTTCATAAGCAGTTCATAATAAAATACCATGTGTTTAGAGTGGTAATAATTTAGAGTGCTATGTAACCATAGAAGAGGAAGACATTAAGATTCATTTACTGGACTTACACTCCCATCTATGTGTTCATATAGTGCCTAACACCTAGAATTTTCTGTATCTCTAAGTCAGCCCTGAAGTTAGCAGATATCCAGGGTGATATATGAGCTATCAGGAACAGCTTTTGAGGGCTTTCTGGTTGGATTAGTGATGAGATAGAATAGAAAGTAATTTGCTTTCAATAATTCTTTCCACTTCTCTTTTAATATAGAGAATATATATTTGATTTATATATGCTTACACAGGATTTTATAATGTCTACTTTGTAAGTTACCAACATTTAAAGAAATTATTTCTACCTAAAAGATTTTCATTTTTTTTCTGTTTATTCTTTTTTATTCACCCACTCAATGACCCAGATTTTCTATATCCCACTGTATAACCCTCCAAAAAGGAACATAGCAAACCATGTAAATAGAACAACAAAACCACCAGGGATTTTTTGCCAATCAAACTATAGTCATGGGAACATAGGTTTACTATGCAGGTGATATTTTATACTTACTTTAGTTTGTGTTGTCCCAATCCTCTAATCAAATGGAAATTAACCATGTGTTTCATTTTAGCACTCCGAGAATCAAGCACTACAAAGTGATGAGCGTAGGAAAAAACTACACTATTGAACTGGAAAAACCTGTAAGTAGCTATTTCTTTGTTGATGCAATTTCTCTCGATTCCTCCCAAACCTGCCTTATAGAATACAAAGAAAGATGGAAAAGCAGGCTTCTTCCCCAGGGACCTAGTGCTGGCAAAAAATAGCCAAGTTAAGGATCCCTGAAGGTGGCAGATACACAGGATGAGAAGTGAGATGCCAGAACAGGTGGGTGAGGCAGAATAAAAGATAATCTGCTTCTAAAAATTCTTTCCACTTTTATTTCTTTGCAAGTCTTTATCAAAATAATTATTTCAGGGAAAGAAAGATATGTTAGTTCTGTTTTACATCCTCCAGTTATAATATGCGTATTTGAATGTGTTTATTTCTAATAGGAGGAAATCTGTGAATTCCTAGTCCATTAATACCTCCCATGCAGAAGTTCAGAAATCCCCGCTTAACAGAAACATACCAGGGAAGAAAGGGTTTCTTCTCTATCTTCAAGTCCTCTCCCACCCTAGCTGACTAACCATGGCCTAATGATATAACTACCAGATACCATGTTAGGCACAGAGCTAAGTCCTTTACACATTATCTAATTTAACCATTATTATTACTCTGAGGTAGATATTGTGTTGCCTATTACACAGGTTAGAAAACTGGTATTTACACTGATCTCAACCAATGAGAAAGTGGTGATGTGGCCTACACTCCAGGGTGCTGAAAAAGGGGAATGTAACACTGTGATTTTAGGCTGCATAATGGGAAAATTGGGCCAGTAAAGATGTCTCTGAATATCACTTATATAGAACTGGTTGGTCTTAAAGATATTTTTATTTCTCTAAAATTGAGCTCCTAGTTCTTCTGCTTCTTCAGGTTTATTGTATAGATTAAATTAAAAAAAGGAATAATGTGGTTGAATTTCTTATATTTTGGCCATAGCCCTTAGAGAGCAAGGCAGCTGCTGATTCATACAGCCCACTTACACATTTGCCATGAATGCTTCCCAGAGCTTCTCAGTTCTCAGATCCATGCCTGATCAGGCTCTTTTTTTTTTTTTTTTTGAGAAAAAGTCTCACTCTGTCATCCAGGTTCGAGTATAGTGGCGTCATCATAGCTCACTGCAACCTCAAACTCCTGGGCTCAAGTGATCCTCCTGCCTCCTGAGTAGCTGGGCCTACAGGTGTACACTATTACACCTAGCTAATTTTTAAAATATTTTTGTAGAGACTAGGTCTCGCTATTGTCCAGGCTATTCTCAAACTCCTGGCTTCAATTGATCCTCCCGCCTCAGCCTCCTGAAGTGCTAGGCTTACAGGTGTGAGCCACCAAGCCCAGCCCTGACTAGGCTTTTTAAATAAAGTTCTAATGAAGGAGGCAAAGAACTAGACTGCTAGAGAATAGTCCAAGTAACCAAGTAACTAGAAGCAACGCTCAGGGAAGGATAATGTATCTTTGCAACTGGTGAACTGGGGCTCATTTCTGTCAGCCCATGTAGTCCACCGTGTAAGGAAAACTAACACTCTAGATTATCCTTTCACCCTCCGCAACCCTATCCCTCAATCCCTCAATCAAGTTGTATTTTTGTTTTTAATTTTTTTTTAAGAGACAGGGGTCTCGCTATGTTGCCCAGGCTGGAGTGCAGTGGCTATTCACAAGTGCGATTATAGCACACCACAGCCTTAAACCCCTGGGCTCAAGCGATCCTCCTGCCTCAGCCTCCCAAATAGCTGGGACTAAAGGTACATGGCCCACACCTGGCTCATAAATTCTTTTTCCTCTTCAGGGTTACCTGGGATATTCAGGTTTAACCCGATTTTACTTGTATGGAAATATGGATGGGGACCTGCAGCCTTGGGGCCACACGTAGTCTTCTGGATCCTTTAGGGCAGCCTTTTGACTGGATCCAAATTTTACAGAACAAATCCTTTTAATAAAACTCCTGGACTGAAGCTATCCTCCCATCTCAGCCTCCTAAGTAGTGAGGATTACAGGAGCGAACCACCACACCCAGCTCTAGTTATGGCTAACTTCAGCAAAAATAAATTTATTATTAGGCCATAGAATGACTAGAAGGCTAGCAAACTTTCATTCAGGGACTAGGAAGCAGTTGCTTGTACTAAGAACCATCTGATTAGGAAGCTACTGCCCTTCCTTGTTCCTCTACTAAAGTTCAAATTTCAGGAAGAAAGCATTTTATGGCTGAACTTGAGTCACCTTCTTAGGCCTTAACTAAGGGAGAACAAGATACCTACTTATTTCAAATGGGTAAAAGGTAATTACTTAACAGAGAATTGACACATGGTCAATTAGAAAGGAGAAATAAGACACATGGATAGGTAAAACTATGGTCATTCAGTAAGTCATTGAAGTAAGGTACTGACATGATTTTTGGAGATCAGGAAATACACAGTAATCTCCATTAAATTCCAACTGAGCCTTCTCTTACTGTATCTTTACCCAGGTGACACTGAGCCTTCTCTTACTCTCTCTTTATACAGGTAACACTCCCAAACCTTTTCAGCGTCATTGATTATTTTGTGAAGGAGACTCGAGGAAATTTGAGACCATTTATATATTCAACTGATAAAAATCTTGGTATGTTCTTCACTTCATTGCTGTATTAAGGAAAATAAAACAAAGTTCCCAAAACTCTGCATATGATTTGTAATACCAGCCAGGTAGGAACTGTATTTCAGCCTTTATGGTTATCCATTTGGAAATCATTTTGTCACTGAGTCTGTGAAAATAAAGGAGTACCAACATACATTGTGAATAGAGTATGGACCTATTCTAGAGAATGAAACAACCCTGAGGCACACATGTATTGTGACTATTAGCTTCATTCTGTCATTCTACTTCGCTTTATCAAAGAAGTTCGGAGATATGAGAAAACTGTAATCATATGGATTAATAAGAACCAAACAGGGGATTTAAAGGGGTGATCTGTCAACAATATTAGATGCTCCAGACAGGATAAAATAAATGAGGATTAAGGAGAAACTATAGGAATTGGTCATTAGGCAATAGATGATATGAGAGAGAGAAGTTTTAGTCCACTATAAAGACAGAAGTCAGATTGTAGGATAACAAGGAATGAGTGGGTGGGGAGGAACTACACATAAAGACTGTAGTTAGAACAATCTACAGAATCTGTGGGCCCTGTGTTCATAAATCAAGAGTTTCAAAAACAGTTATGATAGACCATTAAACCAAGTTTGGGGCCCTGTACAACTGCACAGTTCACATGCCCATGAAACTGACCCTGTTTACAGTCCAATTCTTGGCAGAGCACGCCAGGCCGGATGCAATAGTTTCTATCCTTTGCAATGATTCCTCGCACACGTGGTGACTTGGCAAGCTGTAAGCAGGAGACACACAATATCTCCAGCTTGTTGGATTTCAGTTATCAAAACAGGTCCCTGTTCCTACAGATTATGAGGGAAAACAACTTCATCTGGCTGCCTGCATCAGGGGCATATGTAGAAAGTCTCACTAATTAATATGTCAGCAAGTTTAAAAGTCCAAATTCTTAAAACATCACTATGAATCTTACGATGCCAAATAACAACAACAAAATCCCCAAAAACTCAGAGTCTGAAGGAACTTCAAAAAATTATCGAGTAGTGTCTTATCTGCAAAGGAGTCACTCACAACTCAGTACAGCAAACAGCTCTTAAGCTGTGACCATTCAGCTTGCTTGAAAATTGTTCACTGGTTTTTGAAGGAAGCAGCACAGTTCACTTCTGGACAGTTCTCATATTAGAGAATTCTTCGTTAATACTGAGCCTGAAACATTTCTTCCTTTAACTTCTACATAATAATCCAACTTGTAGCTTTAAACAATACAGCTTTTTTATTTTTATTTATTTATTTTTAAAGAGAGACAGTCTTGCTATATTGCCCAGGCTGGTCTCGAACTCCTGGGCTCAAGCAATCCTCCTGCCTCAGCCTCCCAAGTAGCTGGGACTACAGGTGCACACCACCACACCGGGCCCGATACAGGTTCTGTAAAAGGTCATCAAACATTTTTAAATGGCCACAATGTCTCCTCTTAGTCTTTTTTCTGTCATCTAAATTATTGGTTCTTGTAGCTCTCCCACTGTCATCTTTGACTTTCTCTGTCCATTGTCTAATTTATAAACATCTCTTTTAAAATATAACAAGGGATGAACACATTGCTGCAGACAGGACCAACATAATACATTACCTGGGCATTATGCAGGAAAAGACCACCTAATAGAATTTTCTGGGAATGAGCTATTATCCCCCACCACCCTGAGAACAAAGAACTTCTTGTAACATCTCTAAAATAAAAATTTTTTTGCGAGGAAGGAAAACCCAATGTAACTTGCCTCCTCCATGGATGACAGACATTATCTCAGTTATCTAATGCTGTGTAACAAACCACGCCTGAAACATAATGGCTAAATCAACAACCATTGTATCTGGTTATGAGTCTGTGGGCCAGAAATTTGGGTTGATTCATTTGGGCAGTTTTTCTGATAGTCTCATTTGGTGTCACATGACTGTAAACAGCTGGTGACTTGATGGGGGCTGGATGGTCTCATTTAACCTTGTTCACACATCTGGTATATACTGCTTTCAATAGTTATAAATATATTAAGCAATTTAAGAGAAAATAGTCTTTTACCCAGATTTTTATCATTTCTGTTGTTCTCTGCCCCCCAAAGTTTAACATTTTCCTGTGGTGTCATTACTCTTCAACCTGATGAACTTCTGAACCTATTCAGTGAATTAATTTCAGATATTTTATTTCTCATTTTGAAAATTTATTTGGTTTTATAATCTTTACTTCTTTGTTGAAAACATCTCTCCATTCATTTTAAGAGTGTTTATAACCACCTCATGGAACATAGCTGCTTTAAAGTCTTTGTCTTATAATTCCAATATCTTGGGTATCTTAGTGTTGGCATCTGTTGTCTTTTCCCTTAAGAACTGGAGAGCTGGTCATATTTGTTTTTTTGTGTATCAAGTAATTCCTAGCTCTTAGTATATCAAATAATTTTGGATTGTACCTTGGACAGTTTGAACATTATATCCATGAGCCTCTGGGTCTTGTCAAAATCCTCTGGAGCATTTTTTTTAAAGCAAGTCATCATTCTGATTAAAGTGAACCAGTTCTGTCTTACTTTCTATGGGAAGCCATTCCAGTATTAGTGCAGTTTTCAGAGCCTCTGTTATGCTGTTTCGGGTCTGTACATCTCAGGAATTATTAGCCTGGGACCTGGGCAGTAGTTTTTATCTCAGTTTAGTTTTCAAAGCCTTTGCTCTCTGTTTTGGGCATGCATAGCTCAGAGGTAAGCCTCCACTTGTATCACTTCATACACAGACCTAGGGATGCTTTTTTTCAGCTCTCACCTCTCCAAGATTTCCTGTATACTCTCCAGCCAACAAGAGTCTTTTTTCCTGGTTTTCTAGCTAGAGAGATGGGGCTTCTTAAGTGTTGTAGCCACCTGTGCTGTCATGTAATTCTGTGAGACTGTGGCTGACAAATCTCTCTAAAGAAGTCAGAGAAAAGAAAGAGAAAAAAGTAATTCCAACTCTCCTTACTGCCTCAAGCTCATTTTTTACTGGTTTCTCTGGCCAGAAGGATGAATGTTCTCTTGGGGTTTTAGATGCCCATGCAACCACTGCCACTGTCACAGCAGCACCTTGACTAGGGGCCACCCTCAGGGCAGGGTCAGGAAAGAAAAAAAACAGACAACAGAAAGAAAGAAAATGGGCTGTTGATGTAAAATGTCAATGATTTTAGAATCAGACAACCAGACTGCTATCACTATGTGATCAGGAACAAATTAAACTCAACCTCCTTGCATTTCAGATTTCTTTGTTATAAGGATTGTGGAACGGAGCAGAAGGAACAGGGAGGGGAACATAGAGGAAGACTTCAAATAATTAGAATATCTTCTCTAGAGTAACATACTTTCTTTCATGGAAAGAAAGATGGAAAAGTGAACTGGAAAGAAAATGAGAATGGAATAGGACTTTCTAAGAAAAGCTACAAAAAGGTCAAAACTTATCTTGACAAATAATGCTGACGTTCTAAGGAAACTTTGTGAAACCCTAAAATTGTTTCAGGAATTTAGACTGATAGCTGGTTGGGGCACAATGAGACTGCTAGGGCATTCAGCTTTAATTTGTCTTGAGTTGTAGAACACCTAAAGGGTTCAAATCTGGAGATCTGGAAAAAGTTAATGTAGTTTACAATAAAATACTATCTAAAAGAAAATGAGATTTCTTTTAATCTTTGTTAATCCATATTAGCATTTAGCTTTCTCTCTAATATCAGAAAGCAAGAACATAATCCCAGCACTTTGGGAGGCTGAGAGGGTAGGATCACTTGAATCCAGGAGTTTGAGATCAGCTCGGGCAACATACCATACCACTGATGTTCCACACACAAGCAAGAAAATCAACTCACATTGAAAATAAACAAAACCTTGTTCTGTGATACTGGTTCTTTAATTAATCAAGTTTTTCCACTCACAATTTCTAGGCCAAGAACCCAACATGGAAGGGAGAAGTGAGAAGATGGAAGAAAAATCCACACATCGCATGAAATAAAATGTGAAAAGTACTCCTTCACGTATCTTGGTAATTTTTATTTTCAAAGGAAGATCTTACTCTTAGAGAATTATCTCTGTATTCTTGATCCTGATTACCAAGTCAGTCACCTGGACACCAGAATTAAACACTGTAGCATACAATTTCATCATCTTATCAGAATGAAATCAATTCACTGGGAGACCATAGACTATGGCTGTGGGGGTAACTTCTAGTGTATGTATTCCCGAGCACTGATAAAAGTTGAAAACATAGTACTTTCTAGATAGAGTTTTTATTTTCCTAGGCTTCAGTTAAATACATTTCTCCTATACAACTTCCACAGCAGATTCTCTAGTTTTCCTAAATTCTACCAATTCCAAAAAAAAACCCACTAGGTTTTGTTGAAATCTGCTTTGACCAATTTATCAAATATAAGTCATTTTAATTATCAAGTTGGAAGCCAGGGACATAAAATGTACTCGGAGAAGCCCTTTTCCAATAGAAATAATCTGTGCCACATTTTTTGTTACTGGAAATAAACGAAATTTATCCATTTTCATGTTTTTCTCTGGTAACATCTTTTTGATAGCTCAAAATCAACCCATAACTCCTTACAAAGATGACAAAAGGCTGTATCATCACCTTATTTCACAAGTGCAACAGTCTCACAATCAGGATGAGACTGATTATAAACACCTAGAGTTCCTTAAAAATACTAATTCCTTAGCCCCAGACTATATTTACTGAATTAAAATCTCAGGGATATTTTAAAAAGTTCTATATTATTTTAATTATTATTATTTTTTGTCCACACTGGAATGCAGTGGTGTGATCATAGCTTACTGCAGCCTTGAACTCCTGGGCTCAAGAGATCCTCCTGCCTAAGCTTCCAGAGTAGCTGGGACTACAAGCGCATGCCACCATGCCTGGCTTGGGATATTTTTCCATAAATATTTTTTCTTCATAAAAAAAACTTCTAAATTGATTTTGATGAACATTCAATTTGGGAACCACTTACACAATCAACTAAGAATTAAAAGATACAGAAGTGAATAATAAACCAAGTTAGTATGTGGGAGAAGACAGAAATTCAGAAAGGTGAATCCTTCATTTGGGACCACCGTGTGCTGGAAACATTTACAGATTTGCAAGAAACTACTCAGAAGTTGAATGGAGATAAGGCACTTAGTATTCAAAGGTAGAGTCTAGGGCCAGTGAAGAGGTGAGGGCCCTTGCTCACACTTTGGAACCCTGAAGGGTTGCACCCTAGGAATAAGGTGAAGGAAGAGCACTAGCACAGTCTGTAGCTCTGCTTTGAGTCACAAAGATAGCCCAGAAAATCTCAATTTCTGAAACGAGATCAAAATGACCCTAAGTTACTAGTGCCCGGGTACCCTAGCAGAAGCAAAAAACTCTCTCGAGGATGAAAATACCATCCTGGGCATCAAATTATTTCAAGTTTTCAAGTACAACACTGGCAAATAATTAAAGATAACCACACACAAAGGAAATAAGACAATAAGAATGAAGACTAAAAGAAACAAAAGAAAAATAAAAACAGATTTACAGGAGGGTTTTAGATTGTGGAATTATTATACACAGACTATAAAATAATTATGCTTTTCATGATCAAGTAGGTAAGAGATTGAAAATTTCAGCAAGACAATTGGAAACTGCAAAATTAACAAATTTGCATGTTTGCAATTAGAAATTTGAGAACTGAAAATACAAAGGGCTAAGAATAACCAAGACAGTACCAGAACAGTAAGTTGGGAGGACCTGTTTTGCCAAATATCAAGAATATTTCAGCTATGGTGACAAAGACAGTATATTAGCACATGGATAAAAAAGAAAAGAAGGCAGAAAAAATTCAGAAAGAGACATATAGACATATGGATATGATACATGACTTTGGTGGCACTGCAGAAAAGACAGGAAAAAATCAGATTTTGCAGTAAATTGTGGTGAGGTACTTCCTAGCACACACAAAACTCGTATGTGAAAGGGAAAACTAAAGCTTTTAGAAGACAACATAGGAGAGTATCTTCATGACCCTAGAGCAGGGAATGATTTTTAAAACTCACAAAAAGCTCTAACCTTAAAACAAAAGATTGATACTTCTCAGTACCTAACCATTAATAAATTCTTTTACCCAAGAACATCATAAAGAGAGGGAAAGGCAAACTACAGAATGGGAGAAGATACTTGCAACTACATAGTCAATAAAGAACAGAATTTATAAAGATCTTTTATGAATTAAAAAAAGATGTCCAACATAACAAAAAAATATGTGACAGAACTGACAAGACACTTCACAAAAGGGAAAGTTGAAATGGTCAGTAAACTTATGAAAAGGCGCTCAACTTCAATGGTAATTAGGGAATGGCGGAGTAAAATTTCAGTAAGATACAACTGCATATCCATCAGACTGGCAAAATAAAAAATGTTACTACCAGTGTTGACCAGAATGTGGAGAAATACGATATCTCTAGCGCTTAGAAAAAATAACGTAATCATCTAATAAAATTTAAGATATGAATACCTTACGACCAAGCAATTCTAGTCCTAGATATATATCTTATTTGTATCAGGAGATATATAAAATAAAATAATGTTCATTGTGGAACTGTAACTGCCCCCAACTAAAAACATCCCCATCATCAACAGAATGAATAAATGGTGGTATATTAATACAAACGTAAATTATACAGCAATGATGAAGAATGAAGTATAGGTGCAACCAACATGGATGAATCACATGTTGAATGAAAGAAGAAGCCACAAAAGAATGAAGTATGATCTTTTTACATAAAATTCAAAATCAAGCAAACTATTATTTAGGTTTACATACATAGTAACACTATAAAAATGAGATAGTCACCATAAAAGGTAGGACAGTGATAATTACCAAGGGATGTGTGGGGCAGCTGGTTGTGATTGGGAAGGGATTACATGGGGAGTTTCTGGACTGCTGTCAGTGTTCTATTAAGTTGACTGCTGGTTATATACATAGCTCCTTTAAAATTATTCTCTAAACTACATATTTATATTTTATGTACTCTTCTGAATATATATGTTTGAAGATATGTTTCTTAATTAAAAAACAAAACTAAGATGTAGAAAGAGAAAAATGAACACAGATTACCAATTGATATGCTGATCCCCATGATTTCAACTTTCTGATTTTTGTTTTTAAATCTGTGAAAAGCAAAAATCGTTAAACCCATACCGAGAGATTGTATACTAAATGATTAGATATTTACAAGCACAATGAATTAATTATGTTTGTTATAGCTGAAAAAGTTAGGTAAAGACGTTTCTTCCTCAAGATCTCAAGGGAACAATTTTCGTTCTGTCTTCATTTTACTAATTATAAAATGATAGATTCTAAATATATTTATAGTTGATTTTTTAATGTTCTATCACTGTTACCACCAGAGTGTGCCATAGTAGATAAAAAAATTAAAAAAGGGTCCATATTCATTTCCAAGTTCTACCTTTGGAACAATTTATGAAGAACTTACAGACAAGTAACGTAACTGTTTTGAACTCCAAAAAGGAAACGACGTTAGAAATCCCCAACTAGTAGTCCAGGATTTAACAGATATAGGTTTTACATGGTCACGACTATTTCTCTCCAACTGTTTTAAAAGAATTTCCAGGAGCCAAAACCTCTTTCAGGTAATGTCCCTCCACAACCAGTGACTGCTGTATCTCCATGATTGCAAAATTTGAAAATTAGGAAACACCAAAGCAACATTACTCACAAAATGAATAGCAGAATCAGAATCTCTAGAGTCAACTATGGAACATGATTTACAAAGATATTCTCAAATTTCTTAATTTATTTTTAGTAAGTAAAAAATTATTCAGTGGAATTATACAAAATCAAATCATTAATTTTTACACCTGGTATTTCAATCACCAACGGTGATCTCATGGTACAGTAATTGATAAAAGAAGAAGAACCGTCATTAGCTTCACCCTGGCTTTCTAGCTTACTAGAACTAAATAAATCATGGCAATAACCATTATCTACAGAAAAAAAAAGTAACGACAAAATGATTATAAGTTTAATCACAAAATGAACTTAATCCTTATTGATTTTGTTCGTATCTGCTAAAGGATTGATGTCCATAAATATGAATTGATAGCATGGCTCTACATTTAATTCTGAAAAGATGTGGAGACTTGGACAAAATATAAGCAAGCTATTACATCATATATGAGGATTGTTCGATGGCTACCTGGAAAATATCAATTACTTTCAAAGAGCCCAAAACAAAGTGAAAGTGGAAAAATGCCTTCTTATACAAGTCCTTTTATTAGTTCTATCCTCTAAAGTTCCAAGTCATTGAGTCTTGATATTCCTGGATTCAATTTTAATTAACATTAATTTTAAGTATTACACTTGGGATTTGCACAACTAGAGAGAGTAGGATATGGTGAACAAAAAATGGCTTATTTCAAAGGTAGCCATTTCTTTAAACTCACCCTGTCCACTTTTCCCCAGCTCCCAATGTATAGATTATCCTTTAATCACACAAATTCACTCTCCACTCCCAAATATATTTTCCCAACTAGATGATATTTTTACAAAAGAAACCATGCTCACTGAAAAAGCAATTTAAACTATTTGTAAATGGAATAAAAGAAAAGTACAGAGTATAAAAAGATACGAAATTGAAGTAACACTGATATACATCTGGTTTTTAATTTATCAAAATACCTATTAAGGTCTGAATGGGAGTAGAAGGAAAAGAGCTAGAGGGAAATGATTTCCTACAGTTATAAAATGCCAATTGCTTTAGAATGCATGGTAGCCTTAGTAATAAAAGAATCACTTGCTGTTTTCACTGGGTTTACAGCACTGAATACTGTTTACATCATTTTAATAAAAGCACTTATATGAACATTTGCAATAGCTCATATCAGAAAACAGAAAGTTTCTCTCAATAAAGACTTAAAAAAATAAATTTTTATCTTTGTCAATTCCCTCTCTGGGGATGGGAAATAAAATGCTTCCCTTTAAAATAAAAATATTAAGTTTTTTTTTCTGTTCATTAGGTTTCTGGAAGAAAAAAAATCAAGACCCTACTAGTGATGATTTTTTAATTTCTAAGGATACTCCCTTCACAAAACCTTTTAGTCTTATATACTATGACAATCAGAGTTTTAAATAAATAAAATCACCACACTAGAAGGCATACTGAAAAATCAAATGATTAGTCACATTTATCTGTTCACATTCATGGATTATCTAAACGGGTTGTCAGAGTCCATATAATACTGTTAATATTTAGTCCAAGTTAACATGTCCACTGACCTACAACAATGATGCTATCAACAAAAATCCTGATTTTGTTGAGACAGTGATGTAACAAACTCTCATTAAACTAGCAAAGGTAACAGGACAGTAACTCTAACTGCACAATTTAAAATGTCTATTCTTCATCCACCACTACCATCCTTACCCTTTATACGGTATTAAATTCTCAAAGCCTACTCACTGGACAGTTGCAGGGTGCCACTATTTGTGTAGAAAAATGGGCTTCAAATACTAAACAAACCAAACCAATTCATAAAATGGGATTAAACTTTTTGGACAGTTCCATTTGTTACTTTCAATTTCTTGATCCTTATCTCCTCTGGTCATAAATATTTTTTCCTTCTTTTTATCCAAACAGGTAAATACACAAATCTGCTTTAAGTCTTATAAAATGGCATTCCAGTTCAAAGTTGTTTGTGATCAGAGCCACGTGTGAACTGTTTGAGAAGTGTATACTATGCTACAAAATGTTTTACAGTTTTTCAGGGTAGTTTCATACTGATGTTTCCCTTAAATTAAGGCTTCATCAAAGAGAAATCCATAATATTATGAGCTGATTTTTTTAGCTTCTGAATTAAGTGCATTCTTTTCAAAATCAAGTAGTTCTGGAGTAACCTTAAGACAACTTCCATTAATCAGTGTCATGAGTGAAGTAGTATCTTACTGGAGGTCCAGGCAAATCTTCATCTCCATCAGTGTCTGGGGCAAATGACACAGTAAGATCCACATATTTCTTTTCAGCAGAAGGTTTCACAAGTTTATGCATTCTAAGAAAAATAAGCAAAGATGAATATTTTGGTAAATTCTGTAAAATAAAAGAATGATTTGCTGACTAATGCCATCCAGAAAATCTGGACTTCTATCTAGACTTTATTTTAAAATTTAGTAATCCACTTGCTTTCAAATATTCAGTTTTCTTTACTAAAAGTTCTGAACTTAAGACACTCATTTACCTAACAATGAATCAAACTGGACCACTGCTGGTCATGACAAAGAATACAGACCATTTATTAAAAGACAAAAAAAAATTCCCATAATATAAGCAAGGATTTTAAAAAATTAATTCCCCTTCTATATTCCCTATACAATTTGGAGACATTATACATTCTCAAGCATTTCTCTGTAAAGAGTAAAAAAGCAAGCCAGATTTAAATCTTAAAACGCAAGATAGAAACACCACAGTATAAGACATTCTTTTTTTTTTTTTTTTTTTTTTGAGACAGAGTCTCGCTTTATTGCCCGGGCTAGAGTGAGTGCCGTGGCGTCAGCCTAGCTCACAGCAACCTCAAACTCCTGGGCTTAAGCAATCCTACTGCCTCAGCCTCCCGAGTAGCTGGGACTACAGGCATGCGCCACCATGCCTGGCTAATTTTTTGTATATGTATTTTTAGTTGGCCAGATAATTTCTTTCTATTTTTAGTAGAGACGGGGTCTCGCTCTTGCTCAGGCTGAAAGACATTCTTAAGTTTTGCCCTCATATCCAACTGTTTATCCTATTTACTGAAAAATCAATTCATCTTTGCTATTGTCACTGCTACTGTTTTCATCTTTGCTATTGTCACTGCTACTGTCTTAAGTCATCATCTATATACCCCTTAGATTATTGCATTGGCTTCTAGCTAGCTGCCTTCAGTCTCTCTTCTACCTCTAAACTACACTGCTGCCAGCATTCTCTTAAAATGTAAATTTGATGTTATATTCCTGCCTAATAATGTTATCCATTATATATTGTATACCTACTTCATGCTAGGCTCTGAACTATATAATCTATTTAATCCTCAATAACTTTCCATTTTACAAAGATATTTTGTCCCGTATATAACTTCTCATTTTTCCACCATTCATTGTTATCACCTTACTCATGAGTCATTCCAAAATACTTAATTTCCAAAATAGACAATGCATGCTCTTTTTAAGCTGCATGTGTTTGCACAAGTTGTTACTTTTGCCTAGCATAGTCCTTTCTCAAAGGTAGCTCAAATGAAATCTACCCTGAACTAGAGGTTAGAGTTAGCAGTGCCCAACGTACTCTGTAAAAAAACCTTTATTATAATAATTATTCAATAACATTTTAATGATCAATTAACATGTCAATTTCCCTTAGTAGACTGTGAACTCCTTGAAAGCAGGGCTATTGGATGAAGATATATGACAGTAAAATATTAACAGTGGTAACATTTATGGAATATTCTTATATGCCATTACACTATTAGTCCTTAACATTATTTTAATGCCTAACAACTATGGGCACAATCATCTCATCCTATTAGATAAGAAACTAAGTTTCAAAAGCTACTCCAGTGACAAAACAACTAAGTGGCTGAGCAAGGATGTGAACCCAGGTCTTTCTAAAGGTGAGTTCATGCTCTTAACCATGATCCCACTGACTGACCTAAGGTGTCCAGGCACTTAATAGGTACTCAATAAATACCTGCTAAATGAGTAATGCAATAAAATGGGAAATATCCTTCACAAACATTATCATGCTGGATGTTTCATCATGCTGGCCAACTGTCAAAAGCACTTTCGTTAATTATTTGCAGTGAATTTTAAATTCCACTGATCAATACACCTCATGACCATACATTCCACTATCATCTAGGTAGTGTACAATAAAGGAATTCTAACCACTACTCTTAATTTATCCAAAAATACTTAGGAACCTAAATGAAAAACAATGTAAGGCAAATCAATGCTTTTATATAATAGTTTTATTTTTTCAGGTATAGATAATTAAGACTGGATTATAATTTAAAAGTGATAATCATAGGCAAAGCCAACAGATATGTTAAAGATAACCATTATGCAGAGATTCACTTATTCAAATGACAAGTATTTATTGATGTCTACTATGTACCAGGTATTGGTCTAAGCACTTGAGATACAACACTGACCAGATCAGTGAAACTTATGTTCTAGTGGGGGTGGGGGTGGGAGACAGATACAAACAAAAAATATAAGCAAAACACAGAGCAGTCTTAAGATACTGATAAGTGGCATAAAGGAGAGAGAAAGTAGAGCAGAGTAAAGGGGTTTGGGAATACTAGACTAGGATTGGGGACAGGTTGCTGTATTAAATGGGGTTCAGGAAGGCCTCTTTAGGAAGTGCAAAGATTAGAGGTAAGGGTTAGCTATTTCACCATCTCAGAAAGAGTTACAACAAGAGGGAACAACTAGAGCAAAGGTCCCATGCTGGAACATGACTGGAATGTTCAAAGAAAATTAAGGCAGCCAGTATAGCTGGAATATTGTAAGCGAGGGGGAGAGAAACAGGAAAGGAACTTAGAGGGTAACTGGGAACCCGATCATTTAGGGCCCTGTAGACCACCGTAAAGCCTATGGCTTCTTTTGGTTCCTTTTCTTCCTTTTGGTCTCTGCTCAAATATCACCTTACCAGGTAAGAATATGATAGACAGAAGGAACACCTAGATTACTCAGTATAATACAGAAGCTCAACAGCCCCAGCTTCCCACATTTCCTTTTCCCTTTATTCTTCATTTTCTCCATGGCACTTACCATCATCTGACATACTTATCTAGTTATGCAAACTCAAGTAGGAAGGAATTTTGCTCAGTGCTGTACTCCTAATGCTTTGAACAGTACCTAGTACACAGTAGGCGCCTTTAACAAAAATCTGTTGAATAAATGAATAAAAATAACAATCTGGCATTTTTGTTTTAATCCTGCCTTATAAGCCAGGTAATTATATGTTTCAACTTAAGAAGCAGGTTCACTTAAATGTCTTGACCAAATCAGGTTTCTAAATCTGTTAACTGAAGAGCTGACTCTGAACTACCATAAATTCACAAGGGTACTGTAATCTTGTCAATCTCACTTGAGAGGTAGCCTGTTGGCCTTTACCTGGCAATTTCACTGTCTTCATTAATCCCATTAAGCAAGAGTAACGCTTTTATCTGAATTTCAATAACCTCTATATTTTAATTTTTCAGTGTGTGTCCAGCTTATATTTCAATTCGTTTGAATTATTTGCATATAATGTTCAATACTTACGTTAACTTCAATCTTTTCGCATGACCAGGCATTACAGGAACATAAAGCATTTTGACTCCCTGTACCACCATTGTTGGCTCAATTCCATACTTCTCCTAAAAGTCAATACCCAAAAGAGAAAAAAAAAATCAAAGCCTTACCCAAACATAACTTAACATTGTTTATAAATGACATTTTATGGCCAGTAAAGAGAGCAAACCTGTGCTAAAAAATATTTTTAATTTACAATGAAGTTACGGATAAAAACTAAACAGAAACCATACTCAAAGCTAATGACCCAAGTCAATAAAAGTATCTCACTTTGACTGCATTTATGAAATCCAAGAGAGTAAAATCTTCTTTTCCATGTATAGTCCATCTATCCCAAATTGTAAATGATATTCCATTTCTGTAGAAAAACATTCAGAACAGAAACATTTAAATTTTCTTCCTTTCACTGATAATTTAAGAAAAAAAAACAGTAGTCCATTATTTGTGATTTAGCTAGAAATTAACATGGGGGAAAAAAGGAAAATACAACTTTTAAAATATTTCCATAATCTTATTTCACCATCACATCATACAGGTAATCACTTTTATCAGTACCTTGTTGATCCATACAGTATCTCATTATAAATCAGTATGTCTTAGTGAGAGAGTGCTTTCTCTCTCTTTTTAAACAGCTGCATGGGTTTCATTGTGTGGAGGTTCCAGTCCTCTATTACTAGACACTTGGGTTGTTCCAATCATGGTATGATGAAGAATGCCATAATGATAATCTTGTATATATATAATTTGAAATGTGTGCAAATTTATCTGCAATTTTGAAATATAGTGCCATATTTCCCTTATTGTGGATTATATTATTTTATACCCTCATCAGCAATGTTAAGAGAGTGCTTGCTTTCTCACACCCTTGCCAAGATAGGTTTTTTTCCAAGTTTTGGCTGCTGCCAATAAAAAACTGCAAAATAGAGACTTAGGGAATTGCTTTGCTTTGTCACAAGCTCGTGGAATTAGATTCTAGATATCATGATTCATAGTTAGATACTAGAATACTTCTAACTCATCTGGATTAGGTAGACATAGATGAAATCATGTTAAATAGAGTGGCAGGATCAAGTTCTGTGAGAGTTCTTTGGCTAGTTTAGTCAGAAATGCTTCATAAAGATGAAGTTTGATCTGATCTTGAAGTAATGGCAAGGATTTATATATATATTGAAAAAAAAAGGTGAAACCAGTTTTTTTCCCTTTTAAAAGTTAAAATATTTTATTTCATTCTCATTATACAAGAGAAGTAGTAGATGTTCATATATACCTGATTTTAGTCTTTCTTACTTCAGATGTCTCTGTAAACACTATAATTGGAATGGCTAAGTTAAGGAAACAATTTTTGTAGGCTTCAAATGGATAGCCACCAGTTACTTTGATCATCTCCAAGGCAACCTAGATAAAACAAGGTAATCTGATTATATAGACAGCCTAAAACTATTCATGAGTTGATCTACTCAATTTTCCCAAGTTCTACTCAAGCATTTCTCTGTGAATAGTAAAAGCAGATACAGAACTGGAATAATGTACATTTCTTATTTATAAGCCTCTACACCTTGAGCATATTTTATACTTTCAAACTTTCAATCTACTCTATATGTGGTCAACAAAATTATTAAAAAAAAAACATTAATTTGACAATATAATTTCCCTACCTTGAAAGCAGATGCCAGAACTAAAAAAATATAACAGTCTAATATCGCTTAATATAAGAGAACAGGTAACTACACAGCTTCTAAGAATACCTCCAGAGTAATGACATAATATGGTATAACTAGGGCCATACTAAAGATTCTGAATCATTAAGAGTAAAGATTAAGGCAGTTCATTTTATTCAACAAAACAGAGCATCTGCATTGTATGGTGGTTATAAAGATGACTGAGAGGACTATTGCCTGTAAGAAAAATTATCATCTATCTTGAGATTATTTTTTATGCTAAAATGTTTATGTATAGGAAGTCTCAAAATGTAGATGACTATTTTCAGAAATAACTTCAAATTTTAAATTATAAAATCTAGTATTTATCCTTCCTTCTTTCTCTAAGATCTCTGAGTGACTGGTTGGGGTTGGTAATGATGGGAAAGACAGGGAAGAGGCAATGAAAAAGGAACATTTTTATTCAGAGAATAATGAACTTACCAGGCCAGAAACAGCAGCAGTGGATGTGGCTATAGCAGGTATAATTTTGCCAGCTATGCGCTTTGTTTTGAAACGGTCAGCTGGTTCAATGTTATACATTTTGGCACGAAGATTTGATGCAGCTGTGATGAAATCTATGTGTCCATTACGATCGTCATCTTTTTCAAATGAAAGCACTGCCATCTGAAGGTCACCTGATTGTAAAAACCAGAAAAAAAAATTTCCTTAGGAAGTGGTTAAGCTGCCAGTTTCACTAGGTAAAAAGTAATGTGGGTTTACTGTTAATACTTTAAAGACTCCTTTTATGTTTTTAAATGACTGAAAAATATAAGCAAAATCAAGGCAACTGAAGTTATTGAAGGACTTGAAAATGGCTTTAATACCAATAAATTAGAAAAGTTTCTATATTTAAAAAAGCTAATAAACAGTAAAGTAAGAAAGGTATGTACCGTACATCTGCTATCAAGTGGTTTATATTAATAATACAAAAGTCAACATTTGTTATTGTTCAAAAATTCATTCCATAAATCCTACCCTGAAACATTTTCCCTCTGATAACTAAGAATAGGATCAGTTGGTCAAATAAAAATATGTATCTTTTTGAAAGTTCTGTAGATCAGTGGTTCCCAAAATCATTGTAATTATTATTTTAGATTATTTTTCCTGAAATACTGGTTCACGCATAAAATACTAGAAGTTTGGGAACCACTGATTAATGTAATAAAAAGATGGGGAGCAGGTCTAAAAAGATGACTAATGGCTCTGTTTTTAAGGAATTAAGTTCAGTTTTCTTATATTTTGATATTTAAGACCATTTTAGCAAGGATGTATATAGGTTCGTTTATATTCTCTCTGTTGGTAATTATGGAGACTAAGAATCTAAGAAGAGTTCTGTTTATGGTTCTTTATCCTAAAGGGATTTAATTGGGTCTGTCTAAAGATTTCTCTCCACAAAGACCTCATTAAACTGAATTTTTAATTCATTAAAAACATAGCTATTCACCCATTGTTTTTAGATCTGCTCACCATGAGAAGGACTAAAACAATCAGAACAACAACAAAGCAGTTAATGTGATTTGGGAGAATTGTATTTCAACATTCTAGGATAGGGCAATGGTGGGGAAAATGAATTTAGTCAAAGATGAACAATGACTTTCATATAATCATGAAATCAGTATTATTATTACTGTTATTATTAAATCCCACAAACTTTTGGGCATAGAGTTTAGTGAAAATAAAAACCCATCTGGTTCAAAACATTTTTATAAAGGTTTTCCCTTACTTTTGGTAGCTTCATTAGATAAAATAGCCTTTTCTAGTTGGAAAGCAGCATTCCTCTCATCTTCACTGCTAATAGGAACATGGTCTGGTTTTCTTGCAGTTTCATCTGTTTGAACCACCTTTAAACATATGAATATATTTTTTATTAATGTTATATTCTGCATCTAAGTTTGGTTACCACTTATCTGTTTTATCAAATAAATCACAAATAAAAATATTTCCTCCATGTATTTTAATCAGATTATTAATCATCATGGTCCAACATATTTTACACCTTCCTTTAGTAAGTAATATTGTTATTTACGTATTTGTTTATTATCTGTCTTCTCAGACTGGCATGTAAACTCTATGAGAAGAAGGATCTTGATGTGTTTTGTTAACTGAGAGAACTACAATATATCTAAAACAACTTGTTCAAAGGGGATGTTAAAAATATTTATTGAATAGCTCATATGCTCTAAGTCCATATAGATCTCTTTTAAAATTACACATTAAAAGCTAATATTGATCAACAGTTCGTGATTCTGACAAATCTACTTTAAAATCAAGTGGCACAACTCTAACTTGTACACAGCTGTTTAACATTACCAAAGAAATTGAAGAAATCCATAAAATATATATTATGGGCATCCTTTAAATATTTATTGATGGCTGACAGGAAGTTCTTTCCTAAAGAATGTCTTCCTTTATCTAGAAAGTTTAGCATGAGTAAGGCAGTGCATACCACAAGTAATTTATCATTATGTTTGGGTTTTTTTTGAGACGGGGTCTTGCTCTGTCACCAAGGCTGGAGTGCAGTGGTGGTATAGCTTACAGCAACCTCAAACTCCTGGGCTCAAGCGATCCTCCCAAGTAGCTGAGACTACAGGCACGCGCCACCATACCTGGTTAATTTTTAAATTTTTTGTAGAGACAGTGTCTCGCTATATTACTCAGGCTGGTCTTGAACTTGTGGCCTCAAGTGATCCTCCTGCCTGGGCCTCCCAAAGTGCTGGGATTACAAGCATAAGCCATGGTGCCTGGCTCTTAAAAGTACTATTTCTTATTTTAAAAAAACACACTCAGATCATGCTTTTACATATTAAACATTATTACAAGTATGTAAGAAATATTAAGGAGTCAAGGAAGCAAAAACTTTTTGTTTGCTAGAATGTCTAGTTAATATTTTTGGCTGTGACATCTGTAACTAGATGTGCAGGCCTGACGCTTTGGTATGAGCTTCTTTAGGGAGTTGTTAGAAACTCTGTAATTCATGTTCAAACTATAGCTAAATTGCTCAGGAAAATTTATTACTCCCAAACTTTGACACTGATATGGAAGCAATGCAAGCCAGAAAACATACTGAAGCAAGAGCAATAAAAGCCAGTAAAGTTACTGAAGTAGGTTTCCTTGACTTCTGTGTAGGAGTTTTGTCCATGAGAAAGACGGGCTAACAACTTTCTTTCTTTGGGACTCCTGTCTATCCTTACTATATTTTTATGCTTTATAGGCTACAAGTCATGAACATTTCATTCAGCAAACCCATCTACTTGTGCAAAATTAACTGCCTATAAGTCTTCCTTTTCCCAAAAATAAAACCGCAGAATTGAAGACTGCACACACTGCTTCTTTCTTGAATTTTGCAGGGAGATGGTCATTACTCCATCTTTTTGGGTATAGTTAAAAGGTAAGGGGAAAACAAGGTTGTTCTGTGGATGATTTCTAGAGTGCATACAAGTATATACTGATAATATAAAAAATAATATTTCACATTTTCAGACTTTCCTACTTACACTGCCTAAATTTCATGTCCCATCTTTACTAATACTCCCTTATCTCTTTCTCCTTCTAACATATTTGCCTCGCAAAATCCCAACTGCAGTCATATCCAATTTTTCATCTATTCTGTAGTACAATAGCTCCCGAACAGCTAAACGTGGCTGGAGAAAAGGTAATGATCTTCTCTCCAGCCACATTTAGTAGACTACATTAAGCAGATTAACTTTCAGTGGGTCCTCAGTGTTGTCTTACAAATTTACTACATCTTCTAATAAGTGATTTTCCCACTCTGCTGGCAATTATTTCATACTTTTATTCTCTGCTCTAACTTCCTTTATCTTTCTATCCCCTCCACTCTGAGCTACTACACTTGCTTGTAATTTCAACTAAGAAAATAACAATCTTTTTTTTCTCATACTCCATTTCCAATCCCCTAGAAATCCTCTCAGGGTTGCAGTAAAATATATACAGAATCCAACCCTTTATCATCACTTTCCTATTACCTACTATTTCATTCAAACCATTATCATCTCTTGCCTTGGATCTCTCAATAGCCCTTCCTGCTTTCTCTTGGGTCACATAAAATCATCCTTAACATAAAAGCCAGAACCACCCTTTTAAATGTAAGTCAGATCATCTTGTTCCTCTGCTTAAAATCTTCCACTGGTTTCTCATCTCTCAGTAAAGCACAAAGTACTTATCATAACCCCAACTACCTCTCCAATCTCACAGTTTATCACTCTCCCCCTTACATATTCTCTTTTAAGTTCTGGCCTTAAAAGCCCTTCAAGGTTTTTCTCTGTACTTGTCCCTGCTGGCTGTATTGCTTTTACCATTCCTTCACTTCCTGTGGGTTTCTGCTCAAATGTTACCATCATCATATAAATGATGGTAACACTTCCAATCCATATAAAATGGCACTAGCTCCATCACTGTTTTTATTTCTGAAACAGGGTCTCGCTTTGTTGCTCAAGCTGGAGTGTAGCGGTGCAATCACAGCTCACTGCAGACCTGAACTCCTAGGCTCAAGTGACCCTCCTGTCTCAGCCTCCAGAGTGGCTGGGACTTTTTTGTGTGGAGACAGGTCTCACTATGTTGCCCAGGCTGGTCTTAAACTCCTGGCCTCAAATGATCCTCCCATCTTGGCCTCCCATTATGCTGGGATTATTAGGTATAAGCCACCATGCCTGGTCTCCATCATTCTTTATTTCTTTTTGGTTTTATTTTTTCTTCTTAACACTTATGTTCACATTGCAATATTATATACTTATTGGCATTTTTGTTTATAGTCCATCTCCACCCCATTGGAATATCACATCCATAAGGGCAAGAACTGTTCATTATAGTATTTTCCAGGTTCAGCATTATGGATACAAATGGAAGTGTAAAAACTATTTGCTGAATGAATGAATTTTCAAACATACCTTGTTGGAAGGTTTGAATTCCTGAACCTTTATTTCCGAAAGAATACTCAAGAGGGCATCTGCTGATAAGTCCTGTTTTTTAAAAAAGTAATCAAAAAAGATATTCTTCTATATCTGAATTCCAAAGCTAAAAACATCTTATAAAAGCTCCTTAATCACATTAAAATATTTGAATAATTATCATCTGAATATTTACACCACATCCATTTGAGACATTTACCTTTATTTCTATAGAAATATCACCCATCAAGTTTATTAGGGGGATGGTTAGGGATGAAACAGTACAAATTAGTCCTGCGATTCCCAACCCCTGGGCTGCGCACTGGTACCAGTCTATGGCCTGTTAGGAATCAGGCTGCACAGCATAAGGTGAGCCACAGGTGAACAAGCAAAACTTCATCTGTATTTACAGCCACTCCCCATCACTTGCATCAACGCTGCCTGAGCTCCGCCTCCCTCCCCATCAAAGGTTGGGGACTGCTCCATTAGTCTAAAAACCTAAAATCTTAGTTCTTTCTTCAAATTACTAAAAACGTAGTTTTAGGAGTGGTGATGAATATAAGACTGAGTGCCTTGAGATCAGAGATTATCTTTATCATTTCCTTAGCTTCAATTTTTTACAAAGTTCCCTGCACAAAGTTATACTCAAGATATAAAATAAACAAGTAAATGAAATTCATACCTTGAGAAGAAAATACTTAAATGGTTCAAGATGAACTTAGATGAATTTAAGGCTATCAGATCCACATTCCTTATTAAGAAGCTACTTAGGAAGAAATGAGGTCAACTACCACTCTTATCATAAAATTACCACTCTTCTCACAAAAAGAATATCAAACTGAATGCCGTTATTTTTACCAGACATTTATGGTGTATTTTATTTGCATTAATTCCAAAAAGGATTAATCTATAGTAAGCATTTTTATCTAGATCTCAAATAGCCAGTGTTAATTATGTACCCGGTTCATATTAGCCTATCTAAAAGAGTAGTAATTTATGTAGCTCTAATATACATTTGTGAAGAAAAATTCACTAATGCAGATCTGCCTTTCAAATAAAACTGTATTAGACCCTTTATCTTAATCAATGAAGATGATGTCTAAGAGAATGGGTATGATAATTAGGACAAGAAATGTCAATACAGGGGAGCATTTTCAGATTCTCTGAAAGCACTAATACAACCAAATAAGTCAAACCAATGTTAACAAAGAAAATCTCTAAGAAATATTTTTAAATTGCTATGAAATTGTTCACTTTGGCTTTTCAGAGTAATTTGGATAGCTGAAATTGATGAACAGGTTATAAATATTTTAAAAATAAAGTATGGCTTACAAATATTACTTTTTCCCTACCTAAATTTGGAAAGAAAAATTCAACTTTCATCTACTTAGTAATACTGCAACGAGCTTTTAGTTTCTGCTACGTTGGAAGGGGCAACAATACAAAAAATAAAAATTTTATATCAAAAAGAATGATTCTTATAACCTGTAAACACATTTTGATACAATCAGCTGATCAGGCACCTAATTGTAACCTGCTTTTATATCACTTGCTAGGACATAAAGAGTATCTTACCTCTTCTGTACATGGAATGCAATATACTGTAGCATATAATTTTGCAGCATTCTGAAGGAAACTGAGGTGCCTTTTAAAATTAAAAAATAAAGCAAAGTTTGAATGCATAGTTTTAAAGATGATGTTTAACTCATTAGGAACTATAGCCTTTAAAATATGATTTGAAGAAAAACAATCAGAATTTTGTTAAGGATTTTTGTAACAGGATTATTTTTTAAAAAGTCAGACAATGAAATTCTGATCTACATCAAAACACTGCAGAAGTTACAAAAGAGAAATCAAATGTTTACCCTCAAAAGCACTAATAATCAGGCAGTGATCATAGTTACTTCAGGCAGAGAACTGAGTGGCCAGAAGTAGACAAAAATCAGATTAGTGAAAAAAAATTCATTTTAATTCATAAGAAAATATTGTACATTTGGTCTTAAAGAGTGTACGTCAGGTTCAAACTAAGCAAACAACTTTGTTTAAAAACAAAAAAAAAGTTAATTCTTATAGGAGAAGTGGTTCAGGTAAGGTGACTGGAATCCTAAAACAAAAACCAGACAAGAAAATTAAGCATGAAATTATTTGTTAAAAAGAAGGTTAGTAAAAGGCAAGCTAAGTGTTTAATTAAAATATATACACATTAAGTGTTAATCTAATGTGTAGCTAAGATAGTATATCTAGGTATTCATGCAGAGACCAACTCCTTTGAAAACTAATTTGAGATTATTTAGGCAGATATTCAGTAATCATTTTTTCTTCCATATAACTAAAGATTCTTATATACTGGCTTCATTAAATATAAAAACATTTATTGTCATTTTATTTTACGGATAAAGTCAAAGAAGTGATTTTGGTTTTATCTTAGAGTAGATATTTATTATAAAATATGAGGTTATTTACAATGTAAACAAATGGATTCACATTTTTGTGGGAAGAAGGGTTGTAGCTGCTTTGTAGGACAGAATGACTTGTCAACTCTTAGATTAAAAGGAATGAAATAACATTAAATAGCCTGAGGTTTTCACTCTGCAATTTACAGATAAGAAATTTACAATGAAGGATGCATATAAAACTAGATATAAATACTTACAAAGGTTCATTTAAATCAAATTTTATTGGTGAGGGGGGCCTCTTTGGTGATTGCCAAAACAAACCTAACAAAAAGATACAAATATTATTTTTAATGTATGTAGCCAGTAATAAATTACATTAAAATTTCTTCTCAAGTTATACTTACTGCCATCTTTTAATCGTATGTCTAGAGGGAAACAGTGAAGAAGCTGAAGAGCCTAAAGAAAAAAAATGAATTAAAAAAACCCACTACTTAACATTATCTGAGGTAAAAAATTTTTTAAAAATAAAAATTAAAAAATTTTATATGTATTTAATAGATGCACATGCTTCAAAAATCAAACCACATTAAAAAATATACAGTGAAGTATACATCTCTCCATTCTCCCTTCACTGCCTCTCATACCTGGAAGAACCTCTATTATCATTTTTTATCAATATTTATGTAGTTTTTTTAGGGGAAGTACCTACACAAATACAGATTATTTCACTCCTTCTTATACAAATGATGGCATATTTTATATATCACTCTGCTCTTTTCAAAGAGCTAATCCTTAAATAATGATACCAGAAAATACATAGCATTTTGTATTTTGAAATAATATGATGTTTGAGATTTGCTTCAAATCATCTGGGGGAGGGTGAATATAGGTGGGAGTGTAGACAAAATGAGATTATCTATGAGTTGATAATTGTTAAACTGGGGTGATAGGTAATTAATGATAACATTAGGGTTCATTATTTCCTCTCCATTTCAATGGCTGAATTTTTTCAACTGAAAAACATTTTTTAAAAAACCTGAGAGAAGGTAAGAACTAAAACTTTCCTCAGAATTTGAAATAAAAAGGACACTGATAATAATCATCTAAATAGCAAGGGAGAAAGAAGTCACATTTACTGGATAAGGAGGTAGCTACAGTGAGCAGTACAGACCACTTTTCCAAGGTGCAGAGCCATGATGAAAGTGAAAAGATAGGGTAAGTGTAACCGAAAAATTTTTTTAAAAAGATGAACTTACTTTATATTCTGATAGGTAAAAGCCTGAAGAGAGGGAAAGGCTAGAGAATGCAAGACACATTCTAGCAAATGTATATTAACTCGAGGTAAGAATAACAGCTAATATTTAGTAATTATTTAAGTGTCCCAGGCTCTGTTCTAAATGCTTTACAAGTATTAATTCATTTGATCCTCACCACTACCTTATGTATTAGGTACTAATTTATTATCTCCATTTTACAGATGAGGAAATAGACATACAATTTGATTATCAGGGGTGGAAAAGGCAGAATTCCAATGAAATTTTTGACTGAATATCTCTATTTTCTGTCTTTTGCTTTTTCTATTCTGAACAAATTCCTTCAGTCTACAGATGAAATGCATTACCTATTCTCTAGAGGAAACCTTATATAAAACCCAACTTTGTGCACACAGGGATGGGATCAGTATAATGCACAACTGACAAGCGCATGAGTGGAATTTAAATGCATTCCTTAATCAGTAACATTCAGAGATAAATTAGTTGTGTGCCCA
This sequence comes from Lemur catta, assembly GCF_020740605.2. Classification (NCBI taxonomy): domain Eukaryota; kingdom Metazoa; phylum Chordata; class Mammalia; order Primates; family Lemuridae; genus Lemur; species Lemur catta. The sequence continues at coordinate 12,569,649 of NC_059146.1, forward strand.
GCACCTTTTCTCACTTAACTTACTAGTTATTTCTGAAAAGCTTGCTGAAAGAAAGAGTATATGTTTCAGGTTAATTTCTTAATAACTAAATGAGCCAAGGCAGACCTTTTCTGAATGTCTCAACTCACAATGCATACTTACCTTATGGTTAAAATATTTTTCAAACTTTAATCTTGCTAATTCTACACATTGGGACCAATTTCTAGGTCTTCTGCTAAGTAACTTAATAACTTGAAAACAGCCTTCTAAACTGTGTCCACTTTGTATCTTCTAGAACGGGAGAAAAAAAAAAAAAAGAATACACTTCCAATTAAAAACACATAATCCCCACCCTCAAAAAGTATTAGCCAAAGTTTGATGTGCCAGCTCGTGTTTTAAGCTTTTTTTTTTTTCACTTTAAGCTCCTTGCCCCTTCCTTTCTCTTTTCCCTCTTTGTTTTTTGTCTTTCTTTTTTTGGAGAAGGGGAATGGGAGGAGATAGCACATGAAATTTTAACTCTGATTTCTAATACGTTATCCTCATATTTTTCTATCTATTAATATAAGTTATCAGTACTATACATACACTTACTATAAGTGCTATGAATAAAATTTGATACTAAAAAATTGGCCTATTTAGTACAGGGTTAAAGTAAGAAAATATCTTTGAAGTCGTTCTCATTATGAATTTACCTCAACTTCCAAACGGCCTAATAAGCCGTTTTATTATCTGTAGCCCTCCTATCATTATCATCACATCTTTATAGGTTGAAGAATCTGAATTGCTGTCTTGTTGGTCAAACATGGTCAAATACTGACTGTTTCACATACTTCAACCAAACTAAAAAAAGGGTCACTTGTGACATAATTTCAAGATTCTTGATGCATCATTTCACTTTTTATGTACAATAATAATGTTATAATTTCTCTTTATGGTAAAATAAATCACTTGTAGGCAACTTGAAAATAAGATTACACTAACACAAAGTGTTAAAAGTTTGTATTAAAATGTATTGATTTTTACCTGCAAGACTTCTTCTGCAGATGGATAGTTTTGCCAAAATTTGTTAAATAATGAAGGCTTGTGGGAAAAGGAACTTTCAAACTGTAAGAGAGGGAAAAAACTTACAAATAGAAGTTCATTTAAAATTGCAAATATTATCTTTCCTACTTCAAAGAAAATAAATTCCTTGAAAAGAAACTTTTACCTTATCTCTTGCCCATTGTATAGTATGTTCGATAGTGGCTGGAAAAGACTTTAGAGTACAAAACGGTATTTCCTCTTCAGGAGGATCCCGCTAATTTATAAAATATGACAAAAGATACTTAAAAGAAGAAATGACACATTTTTATCGATTAAATTTACTTTTGTTTAAATTTACTTTTGAGCTTTAATACCATTAAAAAATAAAATCCAAAAATAAATAAAATCTAACCACATATTTTTTATACCTTCTCAGACAATAAAAGGAAAAGTTAATTCTTCTGGCACTTTAGCTATTTGTTAATAGCACTGTAATAATAAACACTAATCCTATTAACAATATAATTATAAACATGAGTTATTAATGTAATGACAAATATGAATCCTTATCATTTATCATCTGTGCACTTATTTGGAATATTATTATGTAGTACTCACTCATGGCAGACCACCACATATAAATAATATATTTTTCTCCAAGAATTAAGGTGACATTTAAAATTTTATAATACTCCCTACTTTGAAAAGTAATTCAAGAATCCCTGGCCGGGCGCGGTGGCTCACGCCTGTAATCCTAACACTCTGGGAGGCCGAGGCGGGTGGATCGCTTGAGGTCAGGAATTCGAGACCAGCCTGAGCAAGAGTGAGACCCCATCTCTACTAAAAATAGAAAGAAATTATCTGGCCAACTAAAATATATATAGAAAAAATTAGCCGGGCATGGTGGCGCATGCCTGTAGTCCCAGCTACTTGGGAAGGATCGCTTAAGCCCAGGAGTTTGAGGTTGCTGTGAGCTAGGCTGAAGCCACGGCACTCACTCTAGCCCGGGCAACAAAGCGAGACTCTGTCTCAAAAAAAAAAAAAAAAAGAATCCCCAATATACCAGCCATATATATACCTCAGCAGAGTTTCTCTACGGAGAAAACAAAATTGTAAGCAGGGATAACATGTCCTTGATGCTTGGTACAGTTTCTTGCTGAAAGCATATATTAAATAAACAGCAAATGCCTAAGTTGTCTCATTGGATAAAGTACTACTGAAGAAATCCTTATTCTTGTATAGGGTACATTTAGTCTAGGCTTACTGGTTTACCCAACAGAAAATGACTCATTTTTGTCTCTTTTCACTTGGAGATTTATATTTTAGCTTTTTGACCTATGAAACATCACTAAATATTATATATGTCAAAGAAGAAAGCCAGGAGAGTATTAAATTCTGGTTTTTATGAGTTTGAAGTCAGAAGATACTAAAGGTTTAGGAAAGATGTAATAGACTGAATAAACCAAGGTGATTTTTAGAATTTTATAACATTCCCTACTTTGAAAATCTTCTGATACCCAACTTATGATTTTCTCCATCTAATCTTCAAATAAAACTTGTCAATTTAGTCTATTATAATATTTATTTTATTTAATCAACTTATTTCATGACAGTGCATGGGAAAACAATAAACTTTATAAAAATTTAAAAATTTCATAAAACTAAACATATCCATTAAATAGAGATATTTATGCCTGTAAAAATATTCTCTCAATTTTGTAACTAAGGTTGATCTTTTTAAAATTGTAAAGCCTACAATTATTTTCTAGATCAGTGGTTTCAACTTTGACAGTATCGCAGAATCACCTGTGAAGGTTTTAAAGTTACATCTATATAAAATACAAGCATATGGAAGGCTTAGTCCCACCTATTAAGAATCTGATTCAAAATTCAGTAAGATTTTGGGTAGGTCACTAGTGTTTGTACTTTTATCAAGTTTCACAGCTATTTCTGATAATGCACGCCAGGGGTGCAAATTCCTAATAAGAGTAAACACTAGACATGAGTGCACAATGACTAGACTTGCTTTCTTTATTCTTGATATACTAGCTAATGTCTAACATAATAAAATCAGAAGGTCAGCAAGTGAATGTAATTTTATGTCTTTGTTGATTCTCAATATAACAGTTCTATTCTCAATATAACGGTTTAATTGTTCTTATCAAGCAATCTTAAACTCAAAGTTTGTTACAAAACTCATCACGCAGCTCTGAGAAATAAATAGTAAACACAAGAATAATATTGGAGAAAGACCAAAGTTCTTTTTTTTCTTTTAGGAATGTACAGTATACAGCATATTTTCTTTTCAGCAGACACAAAATTTTGATAAATAATAAGTTTAATTATATTTTTAAAAATGTACATGCATATAGGCATGGACATCATTGGCAGAGCAAAATCAGAAGGATTAGGAAAGCTAAATCAAATGTATTGATTGATGAAGACAAAAAATTATGAGATATAAAGAAGACATTTACTTCAAAATATTGATTCACTTACATGACTATTATAAGATTCAGTCAAATGAGGTACAATAACTTCAGTGTGTCCCTTAGTGCCCATTGTTCCAGAATCTAAGAGAGGTCTTAGATTTGCTAAGCAACGGCTATTTGAAAAGATAATAGGTGAAAAACATAAAAGTGAGCAGTAACAATGTAAGCAAAGGACATCCTACCACTACCTTTTCACATACTGATCCCTTCTTGACTTGAATGTGGTACTGTATGAAACAGATACATTAATATCAAACAATCCATTGATCATTTCTGCCCCTCACCATACACACAAATTTTGTTGTTCAACTTAGTGATTTCTGTCCGTCTGTCCCTCTCTTCTACTACTAGTACTACCAAATCTTGGGCATGTTAACTTTTATCTCTAGGTTAATTCTTAATGTGTTACCATTTCTTCTCTTGCTTTTTATTTCTTCCTTGGTTACTTTCTGACTACAAGTTCTACCCCACTGTATCTTCTCAATGTTTTCTCTATCACAAAAAATATTAACCTTCTTTCTCTATACTTACAAGACCTATATTCTACACACTATAATTTCTTCAAGTTTTCTTTTTTCTTCCGCCCAAGACTGCAAACTTTTCCCTATATTTCTCAACTGATAAATTTTCCTTTGCTAATCCATCTGCTCTAGCACCCTAACATTAAGGAGTCATATCATATAACGATGTAAGAAAGATTATGTATGGTGTACACATTTATAGTCATTGACTCATCTACTTATTTAACAACTATTTACTAAATAACATCACAAGTTGGGTATTGAGGATACAGTGATGGAAAATAAACGTCCATGGATGCATGATTTACTGAGGAAACAATATTAAATAAATATGCATATCAATAAAAATAAGTGCTATAAAGGAAAAAGTACAGACTGCTGTGAATGATCATCATGGAAGGATCTAATTTAGAATTTGGGGGTTAAAGAAAGAAATATACGCTGCAACTGAAAAGATGAGGGGAAAAAAATCTAATCTAAGAAAAGAGTAGTAGTAGGTAGGTAGATTTGAGGTCAGGAGTTTTAGACCAAGAAAAACAGAACTTTCTGAGGATAAAGCACAGTATGTGAAAGTTCCTGAGATAAAAAAGTGCTAAAGGCCTTGTAAGAACTGAAAGAAGGCATGTGTAGCTAGAATAAGGAAAGTCAGGGAGGATCAGGTAAATTTTAAGCTGGAGTATTGGACATGTGGCAGTTACTCTATGGAAAACATTTAGGCTATGTTGCAGATTTTGAATTTTATCCTAAGTATTATATGATGGGAAATCACCAAAAGGTTTGGGGTTTGAGGAGTCCCACAAGAGGAACATAAAGAACAATCAGAAAATTCAGTAATTTTTCAGTAAGTACCTGTGGGAAATAAAAGTAAAAACAAAAGATAATTCTTTATGAACCTGAATTTCAAGAACCTACCTGTCTACATATCTCCTGGCTTCCACATTATCTAATGCCGTAATAATTATATCTTGTTTAGTATAGAACTCATCATTGTAAATGGTCTCAGTTGCCGGACATACTTTGTTCAGGTGTGCATCTATCTTTATTTGAGAATTTATTTTCAAAGTTGCATCAGTTGCAGTATAGCTCTTAGGTTTCTAAACAAATAATAAGAACAGAAGGAATAAATGTTAAACACAAAAAAATGAACTATGATTGAACTTACACATTCTTATCACTTTAAAATATATATATGAGGTGAAAGTAATAAGACCAGTTTGTAATTTTGGTTTGTGGAAATTACATTCATTGTAGTCACACTACATTCAATAACGCACATTAGTCCAAATAATTCACATATTTTTAATCAAAATCTAAACCACCTTTACTTCATAGCTAAGTGCTTTAGAGTTTTTAAAACAATAGGTAAAAGTCCAATTAAAGTTTTTTTTCCTAGTAATGACGTTTGACTTGGTAAGTACCTATAAAAAAATAAGAACACATTCAGTAAAATATTAGAAATCCAGACTCTGCAGAAAATAAGCTGTTAGAGGTATGAGAGATTAACATTTGGTACTAAAATCATTTAAAATTGTTACTAATTCTGGGTAGAAATATTTTCAGAAATTATTACTTATGTTTCAATTTTATTAAAAAAAAGTACAGTAGTTTCCCCTTATATACAGGTGATATGTTCCAAGATCCCCAAGGATGCCTGAAACTGCAGATGGTATAGCAAACCCTATATATATGATGTTTTTACATATATACCTATGATAAAGATTAATTTAGAAATTAGGCACAGTAAGAGATGATAATAAAATAGAACAAATATAATTTTTATTAAAAGTTATGTGACTGAGGTCTCTCTCTCTCAAAATACAATACCTTATTGTACTAGACTGTACTCACATATTTTCAGACCATGGTTTACTGCAGATAAAAAACTGTGAAAAGTGAAACTTCAGATAAGGGGGACTACTATACCCAAAATATAACTCATTCTTTTTTTTCTTAAAGATTTAGTTATCATTATTAAATCACTAGTGAATTTCAGGTGTTACCAAAGTTCATTTATATTTGCTTTGACACTAAGTATCTCTAGACCATTCTACTTGAATTCATGCATTTAGTTTTAATGGTATTTCTGTCTCTTCTCATTGTTAGGTTGACATGTTTCATTTCTCAGTATTCTTAGGGTACAAACAAATCAAAACTTTGTTAGAACTCAGTAAAATAAGAATGAACAGGCCTTTCTAGTCTTGTAAACAAAATGTACCAAGTTAAGCAAATAAATTTTGTGATATTTTAGTTCATAAGAGACTGTTATTCTGTCCTTTATATTTGGATAAGTGAGGCAATTAGGTTAACTATGCCACCTGTTATTGTTACTTTCTGTTCATAACATTCCTAAGTTTAGGAATAACATTCCTAAGTTTATTAAGATTGGCAATGAGTTGTTGATCAATGCAGGGAAAAACATTCCTAAAGTAAAAGCAAATTTACTTGATTAAAACTGCTTCTTTCCTGACTTAAATATTTTCATCTCTATAAAAAAGACTAAGAATAAGCATTTTACAATAAAAAGGAATTTTAAATAGTCAAACAAAATCAAAAGAGCACAAAAATTCTAAGTGCTAAACTTTACCTGTTTTGTAACAAAGACCAGAAAAAAAAGACAGTGCCAAATTTATGATCTACCAAAACTTCAAATTAGAAAATCTGTTTCTATATACTTCCTTTCCAAAATTAAATATGTAAACATACCTTAGTGATGACAAAGTGAAAAAAATACTGCCCATGTTTCACAACTCAGATTTTAATATCCAAAATCAATGCAAAAATCAATATTCTGCTTTAAAATAATTTCATATTTTTCTCTTTTGTCATTCCCATTATTTATTTGAGAGATTCTAAATAAAATAAAGGACATATTATGCTTATTCTAACACTATAGTCTATTTACAAAAAGGAAACTCTCTTTCTTTATGTAATATAATAGATGATTTAAAAAGACTAACTAGCAACATACCTGTATGTGATGAGGACGAAACAGGAACTGTCTATTTAAATTGGATTTTTCTATCAAGTCAGGATCTGTAACTGTAATCTAATATCAAGAAAATGGCTGAAATTACATGACAGATAAACTTTAATCTATTTGGCTTTGCTCAGTATGACTGAAAGAATCCCCACAAATTATTCTAAATTATTGTGGCTGGTAATGGTTATAACACAAATATTCAAAAAAAGTTACCAACACTACTCTTGTATACTTATATTTAATTGTACTTAATGTTTAGCATAGGAACACACCAAACAAAATAATTGAACCAATTGCAATTCATGTTCAAAACTTTTTTCTAATTATTTATAACAGAAACTAAAAAGATCACTATCACCTTTTAGAACTAAGTAATGCATTACTCACAGAGGAGCTAGCTCTTCTCTCTAAACTTATATTTCTTCTTAATCTTAACTAATTTGGGATTATTGCTTGCAGGTTTCAATTTGAAAAGAACTCTGGCTAAAACAGAAGTCTACAGACTTCTGTGCAGGCTGCCTGTTTTTGGTAAATAAAGTTCTATTGGAACACTGCCATGACATTTATTTAAGTATTGTCTATGGCTGTTTTCATGCTCCTAGGGGCAGAGCTGAGTAGTAGCAGAGATGGTCTGCGAGACTAAAAGATTTGCAATCTGGTCCTATAAGGAAGTTTGTAGAATTCCATTCTAAAGGATGCAAGAAGAAAGTAAACAGACCCAGGATAATCTGAAGAGTATTCAAAATATATTTGTCATTTAAGCTAGTATTTTTAAACAAGATTTGCCTAGGTGTAGTATTTCTCAGACTGTTTACATGTTGATTGGTATTCACAAACACATTCATTTTCTTTCTCTCTCTCTTTTTTTTTTTAAGAGACAGCACCTTGCTCTGTTACCCAGGCTAGAGTGCAATGGCACAATCATAGCTTACTGCAGCCTTGAACTCCTGCGCTCAAACGATCCTCCTCCCTCAGTTTCTGGAGAAGCTAGGTATACACCACCATGCCCAGGTATTTTAAAACAATCATTTTGTAGAGATGGGGTCTCAAACTCCTGGCCTCAAGCAATCCTCCTGCCTCAGTGTCCGTAGGTGCTGGGATTACAGGCATGAGCCCCTGCGCCCAGGCCCCACATCCGTTTTATTTTAGCTAGTAATTCCCTGACACTTTCAACATTTCTGTGTAATTATGTTACAGGGTGTCTCTTTTAATAGATTTTAAAAGAAGTAAACAGAAAATATCTTGTAACACAAAAGCTTAATCAATTCATAATTGTGATTACTCATGTAAGGCTTTTTCCTTCCATCTCCTCCAATTCCACTTTTTATTCCCTTCTGTTTTTGCCTTCTACTTGATTACATTTTCTTGATTCCTATTCCCCTGGCCCCACAAACTGGTCTGGAAGCCAAATGTCTATTTTTATGTGGCTATGCTTGAAATTTTAACATGCACATGTGATTTAAGATCTAATTAATTAAAATTTCTATCCTACTCCTGAAGAATGTGAGAATATCTAAACTACTTAACTTGGAACTCTCCCCCTCTGCTTTCCATGTTACCAATGAACAACATTTTAGTTACACTTATTTTTAACCACCCCACTTGGTCACTATTTTAATTAACGGTTTTTAAAATCAATGCTTATTTAAATCTAAGAATTCTGACAAATGCCTCTGCTTACTCTTTATGTACCTCCCACATTATCTAATAGTTCTTTCAATAAGAACCAGTATATGGTGATCTTTAATCATTTTACTTGTCAGATATCTGTACTTTGCCATTCCTCTTGAAAGATAACTTAGCTGAGTATAGAAATCTAGGTTCACAGTTATTTTCCCTTGAACTATGAAGATATGCTTCTATTGTCTTCTAGCATTATTGCTGACGAGAAGTCTATTATGCAATCTTTTTTTTTTTATCTCTGCCTTTGATTTGTTTGGAACTAGTTTATCTTTTCAATCTAAAAAGATCTGTCTTTCTTCAGCTCTGGGAACTTTTGTCATTACCCTTGGAATACACTGCTTCTTATCCATTATCTTTATTCTCTCTGGAAATTCTACTAGACTTAGATTGGACTTTGCAAGTACATCTTTCACTAAAAAAAGATATCTTTCTATACTATATTCTAGGTATTAATATTTATCTTCTATTCATCTATTCTCACTTATATCTGAGTTTTAAGATTACTGATTATACAGAAATTTGGCTTTTTGTAAAAATTTCAGTGCCTTGTTTTTCCTCATGTTTTCCTCCTTATATTCCTCTTAATCTTTCATTATTTTTAACTTTAAAGTCTGTTCTATTATCTGTAGATTCTTCTATTGTCAATAGCACTTATATTATCTATAGTTCTTAGGGAATTAATTCTTCTATTTGTCTTGACTGATTCTTAAGGTGGTTCCTTCTTTCTAGGGGACTGTCATTCTTTAGTGTGAATCAGCTTTAATGGAGGTTGGTTTTTCTGCATAGTCCTACATGCTCTGGGTATGTAAGTATCACTATAATATAGTTTTAAATCTGCTTTAATCAAACTCTGGAGGTTTCAATGGTCCTAAATTTGTTATGTTTATTTCTCTGCTTAAAGTTTTTACATGAGATAATTTTGGACCCCACAGACCAGTATGGTACATGCACTTTCTCATAAGTGACTTCCATTTTTACGTAATGTTTTGGACATTCAAGATACAGACACTTGTGAGTCACCATGGCTTTTAGCTCACAATTTTTCTCTCTCTCTCTTAATTCCTGGCACCTGGGAATTTCTCTTTCCAGCTTGGCTACATATGTGAACACTTAAAAAAATAATAATTTATATAGTAAGTCTATGTGTTTGCAGTAGGATAGAGGGCTGTCCACATTAATTTACCTCGTTTTATTATCTGAAGTTAGCAGGTTTCTTCACTACCGTTCTTTTGCTGACCTTTATACACTGATACTCCTTGTGAATTTCCAAGGAGTTAAATTTGGCTGACTCCCAAATTTATGCAGCAAGGATTTTTTTTTTTAGGAATACCTTTTAAAACCACCGGAAGTAATAGTGGTTTACATAACACAATTTAGGAAATGCTGAGCAAGGATAATATAAATGTAGAACATCTGCCTGTAACTATGATGGCAATGAATGCCCTCTTTAAGTGAACAAGAAGCCAAGTTTAATAAACTATAAGACAAAACTATCATATAAATTTTTAGTCATTTAATTAGTTACTCTGTTAGTTACCACGATAAGTCTATGAAATCATTAATGGAAGGAAGTTCACATCTTAAAAGGTGAAACAGCACCAATAAAATATATATTTTTTAAAGATATGATATGGCTCCGCAATTAACTCACATTTACAGTCTTAAGAATTTAAATTATACACCAAAGTTTATATTATTTCCACTACTTTTGATACTCAGCAATTGAAACTACATCTCAGTACTCTGCAACTGTCTAATGTTAGCCTTTCTCACCTTAAAGATTTAACAATAACTACTATCTAATAGAAATAATAACAATAATAATGTGTCTTATAGTTTGCAAAGCCCTTTTTCATTTGATCTTCACAATACCATTATAAGGTAGGTAATGCAGATTTCGGTTTTACAATATTAGAGAAGAAAACTGAGGAGCAGAGAACTAATTTGTCACAAGACCACATAACTTTTGAAAAGTGGTCAGAGGAGAATCAGAATCTTCCAATTTCTAGTTTAATGCTCTATCCTTAAATATTGATACTTCAGATCTATGCAGTCGAATACAACTCAAAAAAGGGGCAATAAAAGAAATACAAACTTTTAACTCTCAGCAATTTATTATCTTACCATTCCCTTCTCTTTGCTTGTGCCAACACCAAGTAAAGCGAAATTTTTTAACATTTCACAGCCTATGGCTCCACACCCTATCTATGGAGGAGAAAAATGACATATATCAGATTAAATAACACGACCATTTACTTATTAAAGAGCAATTTCATCATAACTTTCTTCAAATGCTTATAAATACATATTTTTTAAAATAACTTGAACACTGGTTACTCATTTTACTTTGTAATATTTAATAGCTTTATTATACTATTTCTCAAAGAAAAACAGTATAAACCAAATAAAGAAAAGCATAATATTTACAACTCCTTTAAACATAAGACATTTAAAAATTCCATAAGTCAAACACTGAGCGCTCATTTTTTACGTAAGATAGAAACGAACATGAAACATTAGCACATTTTAATGAAAGATTCTTTACTTCTAGACATTTCTTAAAACTCATTTGATGAACAGAACTATTCTAAAGACTTCTCTATTACCGTTTTTATTTAAAACTGATAACAGATTCCATCTGCATGTAAAAGTTCAGCAATAGGTGATTTTCAAAACATTTTACAAATGATTACTAAAAATCAGCAGTATTTTCAGAAATGATTATAATAATAAAAAGCAACAAATGTCAGAAACAGAAGTTTTATGCTTCCCTGTCAATGCACCAAGACATTTAAGAAAGACAGAATTATGCCTATATATTCCTTCATTTAGTGAGGAAAAAAAAAATGAACCCCACCCATTTTTAATATAGTTCTAGAAAATCATTTAATGTTCAAAACTATCATACTCATATTTTTATTTTAAATGTATTAATTCTTTAGATCAGAGGATGGCAAACTCTTTCTGTGAAGGGCCAGACAGTAAATATTTTGAATTTTGCAGGCCATTCTCTGTCACAGCTACTCACTTACACTTTATTCACTTGGACTCATACTTGTCTAATAAATTAACTCTATATACAATAGCAGTTTGAAAATACTACTTAGTCCCACAATTATTCATACTTACTAAGAAGATATTCAAATTCTGTAGCTTCTGACACAAAGTATCTCCAATGCAGGCTCGTAAGGCATCATATCTATCTCCTCTGAAGAAAACAAGGTATACCAAGGAAACAGAAAGGCATAGAAAACATTAAGATTAGTTTCATTATGGTTAATACAAATTTAATGTTGTACTTTAGAATAGAATACTCTTTAAGATTAGTTCCCCCTAACCTATTAGATGAACTATCTTATTTGAAAAAGGGAAAGACCCCATAAAGAAATCAGTTTTTCCTTTTTTCCATTTGACTTAACAGGATAAGTCCAAATGATTTAAATGAAGGTGACTTTATTTAGAAAAAAAATTTTTCTAAGCCAGGGGGAATTTTAAGAAAAGTTCTTAAAAAAAGGTTATAGATGGGCTTTGGAGTTGTTAACCCACTTAAATTGAAGGCACAGCTTTGGGTAATGTATATTTTAGGGAGAATGAATCTCTAAATTTTTGCAGATTCTCAAAGAGATTTATGACTCCAAAAGTTTAATAATGACTGATACAAATAAAGACTGCAGATGGCAATATTTTTCATTTAACATCATGAATGCTAACCAGTCTCATGGCATACAATTTAAAACTCTGTATTCATTACTTATAAAATAATAAAGAGACAGCATTATTATGATACTTAAAATGACCCTTAAGTAGAAAAGAAATGACTGCAAAAGTAAATGAGTTAGAAGAAAACATATATAAAACCAATGCATGTTTAGACAAAAACTTTTTCACTCTATTCGCCTCTTATACAACTAAGAAAAAGCAACAGAAATTTCAGTATTACCGTGGGAGAAATTCTTCATATTCAGGTTTGCCTAGGAATTCGACAATATCTGCTGCTTCAAGATATAACTTAAAGAAGATTAAAAACACAATTTATTATGTATAAAACTTAAATTCCTAAGAAAAGAAGTTCTCTTCTACAATTATTTAATAATCAAGGGAAAAATCATGAAAATGCCAATGCAGAGCAAAATAATGTATTAAAAATATAATTTTTAAAAATACAATATACAGCATTACATTCTTTCATTAAAACAATGGTAAAACCTGAAGAAACTATTAAAAGCTACATAATTTGATTCATGTCACTTAGTCATCCTAAAGATGATATATTCTAATTTCAAATCCAAGGAAATTTCATCTCCAAATCTATTTTTCATAACTACATAAAAACTTTGGAGGCCCCAATTTCAGCTACATCTGAATAATTTGATTACTTTTTGAGAAGAAAGTACCTACTTTCTACTTATTTTCCAGCTTAGATAGATTATATGTAATCTAAAACTACATACACTATAGGGAAAATGATCTAGTTTCCTACTTTCCACAATTTTAGCATTTTAAAAACTACCAATTAGTTCTAAGTTAATGAAAAAAAGAACTGACTCTCACTCTCATTTTCATTTCAGTCACTTATGTGGTTAAATTTGAACATGATCAAATGTTTACTTAATTATAACAACATAGGATCTATATTAATAATATTTTATTTCTCATGATATTAACAGTCATATCTAAATCAGACTTTCACTAATGTATTCTGTTTAAAATAAATCAAAGAATGGAGTGGCAAAATAACATTATGTGGGTACTTTTAAAAATATAAGATGAATGTTATATTCAAAATTCTAAAGTGTTTCAAAAAAGAAAGTGCCTGAAGAGAGTGTCCTTTGATACTTTGATACCTTCTGTCAATTATTCCTTTTGGTAACAGAAATGAGAGTTTATTCCATTTTGTGATATTTTTACCCTATATTCCTGAAGCCTGTACCATTCCTATGTTCTCCACCTTTAGAAGTTTATACCTAGGAAGGGGAACTGAAGATTCATGAAGGCAAAAGATTCTAAGGAACAAGTTCAAGAGTTCTGAGAGTCCAAGAATGCTAAGCTAATAGTACTAGAGAACAACTAACTATATAGATAGAAAATTCATTCCCTTACTCTCACAGCTGAGAGAAATGTATCTGAGAAAGCAACTTTGGGTTATATCTCAATAGCCTCAAAATACAATCCTGTTAATTTCAATTACAGAAATAAGTTTTAGAGGAATATTACTTGCATCTCTCTCATGCATCAAAAAATAGTTTAAGGTTGCTTTTTTAATATATTAATTAATACTAGATAATAATACATAACACATTCATTGTATGAGCAGAGAATTCAACCTAAAATTTAAAAAACATTAAAATTCAGAACTAACCCACTGGCACAAAGGAGAAAACTTTCCTGTCACAGCTTTCAATACTTCTTGGCTGGCAACACCTCCTACTGCTGCAGCAAGTGGAGGTAAAAAGCCTTGAGCAGTCCAAGAGAGCCAGTGCACGATGTCAGCATTTACTTCAGGCTGAAACACATGTCATGAAAGACAATAATATTAACAGTATTCACATAGTACACTTAAAATTTCATTGACTAAATGTGAGAATTATTAGAACTTAATTTCTAAAAAAGCTACTCACTTTCCCTAATAAATAGCTTTTAAGTAAAAAACGTCCCAATCTCACGATAAAAAAAACCCATTTGCACGTTACTTTTAGTAGTGTTTCTCTTTATCAGTACCTGCCCATTTTTGCTTTCAGACTCTAGTCAACCTGAAGCATCATTTAGAATTAACTAGAATATCTATCATTTACAGTTTTTGTTAAAGAACAGTTTTGTGATGACAGTCATGTTAACAAACAACCAGAATTTAAAAAAAAATTAATGAAAACTACTACGGAAAAACTCTGAACCTAAACTAAATAAAAATAAAATGATTCATAAAAATAATAAGAAGCTATCAGTTTGTGCTGGAAGTGGTAAATAAAACTGCAATGAATAACGACACAATACATTGTTAAACGACAAAGTTCTCAAATACGTTTAAAAATTCAAATTATGTTACTAAAAATAAAATTAATTAGCATTATGAGGAAATATTGGATTTTGGAGCTATTGTTTTAGCACAATTTCTTATATGTGAAAAAGATCTTTTCACCAGCTCTGGTATCTCTTTCTCTTCCTATTAGTTAAACATCAGTAATCTTAATTTTAACCTGAAGCTTCAAGAAAGGCTCAATTAATCTCCTGAAATCCTCTGTAAACAATAGTTTTTGTAGATTTAGGAGCTAAGAGGGGAGGGTTTTTATTATACTCTCAAAAATATCTGTGATACAAAAATGATATATATCTACTCACTATTCCACTCCTCCATTTCAATTTTCTATATCTCATTATTTCCAACTATTAAACACCAACCTCAACTCAGATAGATTATGATTTAAGTTGTGTCATTTTTGAATGCAGAGATGTCGGTGGTGATAATAATAAACAATGATGAAAATGCTAATAGCAGTTAGTCTGAATGAGCAACTACTGTGCCAAGCTTTGTATTAAGCCCTTACATCATCTTCAAAATAATCCTAGGAAATATAATTTCTATTATACAAGAAAACTGAAACTTTGAAAGATTAATTAACTTATTCAAGATTTTATACCTAGTAAGCGGTGAAGCCAGGATCTACATCCAAAAGGACCAACTTCACAGCTTTATTCTCATCATTAGATTACACTATCTGAAGTTCCTATTAATTTTTAGTAAATAAACAAACATCCAAATCTTGAAAAGTTTTGGTTACCCTAGGATATAGACAACAGCCTAAATCTAAATTTCCCCACACAATCTCTCAAACACAGGCATAACTACAAGAAGAGAAATAAAAGTGACAGGGCTTTAGCATTGCTAGGAAATAGAGAATATTACAAACTTCAAATTATTTAAAAGTGGAGAAACAGATACCAAACTCCAGCAGAGCTATCTCTGGACTTCACAGTACTACGAGCCTACACAGCAGAAAGTATGACGAGGTCACATAAAAGAAAGTGAAAGGCCTAATGGTGACAAAGCACAGTCAAAAGTATCCAAAGAAAAAAACTCCCGCGCTAAGTGCAAAAAATACTGAACAGAGGCAGGAAATCTGACAGATCTCAGGCCTGGCTACAGCGAAAGAACTCTCTGAGAGAGAAAGATGTGAATAGAAAGGGGGAGACACTCTTTGATAAAGAAAGCTAAAGAGAGGGAAGTTAAGGATCTGGCAGAAATGAAAGAGACACACTAACAAGACACACTAAGACCTCTCCACCAAAATAAAAGTCATCCATTAAAGAAATTCCTTTTCAGTACTCTGAGAGAAGAGAATGTTATAAAAGTAGGAATCTAAAAAGCACCCTAAATCCTTACCCTGTCCAAAAAATAGGCACAAAAATCAGTCTACTATACAAAGCTGAATTAAGTAAAAAGCAGAAAATTAGAATCTAAGCATTGCAGCTATTGAAAATTTCCTCCCAAACTAATCACAAATCAGGTGAAATTTGTTGGAGTGAATTATATATTCTTAAGAAGCTCTTAGAGATGGAGGAAAAAAAACAACCAAAAATCACCTTCTATTAGGAATTTAAAAACTAAGAACAGAAATCATCCATTCTACCCCTCCAAAAAAGGAAATAATTAATAAAACAAAATCTTAATCTACATACTGAAATGGGCTCACTGTGTATCTGAGAAAATTTACCAAATGATCAACTCAGAGATATAATCTGGTAAAACTATGAGATTTCACATATGAAGACAAAATACAGAAAGCCTCAAGGCAGAAAGACCAGATTATTTGTAAGAGTAAAAAATTAGCTGACATCTTATTTCTCAATAGCAAGATACAAAGTAAGATATCAGTGAAGAAAGTAAGATCCTAGAATTTTATATCCAGCCAAGCTTGTTTTCAAGTATGAAGGCCATAGAAAAAATTTGAAACATAAAAACTCAAGGAATACTATAATCCTGAGTTCTTTCTACATTGCAGAAACTCTAGACCAAGCCTGATCTCAAGACTTAACATAAAAGTCACAATAATCAAGACAAGATGACACTGGCAAAAAGATACCAGTATGAAGATAGCAGAGAGTACAGAAACAGACCTACACATATATGGTCAATAAATTGCTGACAAAGATGCTTTCACATTTCACTAAGGAAAGAATAGTCTTTTCAACAAATGGGCTAGAATTACTGGACATTCATATACAAAAAAATTAATCTTGCTCTATATGTTGTACAGTATATAAAAATGAACTCACAAAACTGTGCACAAAATTAGTATATAATCATGTATACTGATCTGTACTTTGCATTGTCATGTCTTGATCCATACTTTGCACAACATACAGAAATGAAATTTTAAAATTACAAAATCATAAATCTTCTAGATGAAAACACAGAAGAGCTGCGTGATCCTGCATTAAAAAAAATTCTTAGGACAAAAAGGCACGAACTGCAAAAAGAAAAACTGATAAATTGAACTTAAAGGGAATATTTGTAAAACATATATCTGATAAAGGACTCCCATCCAAACATAAAGATATTGCTTTAGAAAACTCACCAAAAAAAATAAAGAACTTTCACAATAAGAAAATAAAAAACCTAATTAAAAAATAGGTAAAGATTTGGAAAGACAGTTTAATAAACAGATATGAATGGCAAATAAGCATCCTAAAAGATGCTCAAATTCATGGCCATTAGTGAAATGCAAATTGAAACAACAAGACACTACACACATGTTAAAATGGCTAAAATTAAACAGACAAAGTGTTAGATACAGAGTGTTAGAGAGATACAGAGCTACTGAAACTCACACATTTCTGGTGAGAATGCAAAATGGTACAGCTACTTTTTATAACACTTTGGCAGTTTCTTATAAAATTAAACATATACCTATCATATGACTCTGTAATACACTTCTAGATATCTACACAAGAGAAATGAAAATATATGTTCACATCAAAATCTGTATACAAATATCTGTAGCAGCTTTATTCATAACTGCTCAAGCTGGAAACAATGCATATGTCCATCAACTGGTAAAAGGACAAGCTGTGGTATATCTATAAAATGAAATACTACACAGTAATAAAATGGAATGAACATGCAACAACAGGGACAAAATTCAAATTCATTATACTTAATCAAAGAAGCCAGACTCAAAAGGCTACACACCATATGATTACATTTATATGACATTCTGAAAAAGACAAAACTATAGCAGCTGCCAGGGTTTGGTTGTGGGCTGGGAAGATGATTATAAAGAGGCATGAGGGAATTTTTTGGCATTATGGAAATGTTTTATATCTTGATCGTGGCGGTGGATACATACCTGCACACTTTGAATTCATTGTGTACACCTGAATTACGCACAGAATTTTGTAAAAGGTAAAATTTACTTTATGTAAATTATACCTCAATAAGCCTAATAAATCCTTAATCACATCCTTCTGTTTAATCATAGACTTCAACAATCTATTTCTAGCTTTTCACATATTTTCTTTCTCTAACCACTAAATATGCAATAAAAGATCTTTCATTTATGGCTAGTGAGTCACTGCTTTCAGTACATTTATTATTTCTTTCTTTGTTTAATTATATACATATAGGAGATCAAAGCTTCCTACCACTGATGTTAAGATTTTCATTTCCCCTTTATTTTTATAAAATAAGAGCAAAATGAAAGAATTTTCAAATAATTATATAAACACTGCTATGTTGACAGATGCTTAAATAAAACTGTTGAGTGGCAGACACAGGCATCATAACACGAAAAAATCATTTTCTAGAAGACATATTCAAGTCCTTCTGATATGCAAAACAATTAAGAGATGTGAATGCATAAAGTATAAGAGGTGATTTACAGGAAAGCTGATGACTTACACATAATCAGCTTAATTGTGTTAACTAAGTAAATGAGAACAGAATAATAAAAAAGGATACTAATACCAATAACAACAGCATCAGCAGTAAATAGTAATTACTATGTCACATGGCATTCCAAGTGCTTTACAAAATTAAATCATTTAATGTTCATAACAACCCTATGAGGCAGGTTAACTGTATTTTACAGATTTATAAACTAAAGCAGAACAAAGTGAAATAACTTGCCTAATGTTACAGAGTCAATAAGTAGCAAAGCTGGGATTTGAAGGATAAGAGAATATTAATATTGAACATTTATATGTTACAAACAAATTTTTTTATAGCCATAACTATGAATATTCACCTTCTCTTCCAAGGTTTCACTTATAGTTGTTGCCAGTGTGAACAGTTCTTCTGAATCTTGTTGGCATCTGCAATTCAAAACAAAGCACCCTACTTCAATTTTCTCAATTGCCATAAACAGTAAGACATATTCAAAACTAAAATTTATGAAATAAAGAAAATGGAATTTTGCTAACAGGTTGCAAAAAATGTTTCACCCACTTAAAGGTAACTGGCTTGTAGTTGTAAAATATATATCTGATAAAGGACTCACATCCAAATATAAAGATATTGCTTTAGAAAAGTCACCAAAAAAGGCTGGGGTGTGGTGGCTCACGCCTCTAATCCTAGCACTCTGGGAGGCCGAGATGGGTGGATCATTTGAGCTCAGGAGTTCGAGACCAGCCTGAGCAAGAGTGAGACCCCGTCTCTACTAAAAAAAATAGAAAGAAATTAGCTGGACAACTAAAAATATATATATAAAAAAAAAAAATTAGCCGGGCATGGTGGCGCATGCCTGTAGTCCCAGCTACTCGGGAGGCTGAGGCAGGAGGATTGCTTGAGCCCAGGAGTTTGAGGTTGCTGTGAGCTAGGCTGACGCCATGGCACTCTAGCCCGGGCAACAGAGTGAGACTCTGTCTCAAAAAAAAAGAAAAGAAAAAAAGGTCACCAAAAAAAAAAAAAAGATATATAAAGAACATACTTCAAGATAATACTCAATTCAGGACAGTATGTAAAATAAGATTTAGGTTTAAATATACAAAGCAAAAACCTTCTCCAACAGTATTCTGACCTAGTAGAGTATACAGTAAAAAAAACCATGGGTTAATAATTCAATAATTCTTAGTTGTTTTTTTTTAAGTTATAGCATTTAAAGGGTTCAAAGTGGAAAAAATTCATGTTTAGTATGATGTCACTTTTGTAAACCAATCTCTCCACTCCCACCAGGAAAAAGAGCAGAAAGCCATAAGCAATGTTTATATAGTTTGGTGTGTATGTACTGGTATTGGAATTTCAAGCTTAGCTACTTTAAAAAAAATTATAGTTTTTGAAATATTACTTTTAAAAAAAGGAAAATAGTTATTTTTAAACAAAAAACATTACCCAATATTTGGCTTGCGACTGTAATTCTCCTGAAACTGGTCCAAGGCAAGCAGAGCTGCGTGAATCTGTAAAGGTGCCTATTGAGAACATTAAAAATTGGCCAGTATTTACTGAGTGCTTATTTGTGCCAGGCACTGTGTTAAATACTTTTAAAGCACTATTTAATTTAATCCTCACAATAAACATATTAGCTTAATACCATTACTAGCTCTATTTAACAGGTAAGAAAATCAAGGCTTAGAGAAACTAAATGAGGTGACTTTAAGGCCATAAGGCTACATTTAAGCAATAGCTCCCAGTTTCAATTCCAGGTTGTGTGACTAGTGTTTACAAGGTTATCAATATGAAACCTGGAGTAATATCAATCTAACAACAGTAAGACAACATCTGTACAAGAACACCTAATTCCTTTTCCTTATTAATATTTAAAAATTTGGAAACTGTTAATTCCTTATCATAAAATACATTTATCGTCACAAAATTATACCTAGTGATTTAAAGAAATAGAATATATGCTTAAGATTTTTTTTTTTTGGTAAGAAATATGTATTATACAGAACTCTACACGGTTGAGAAACTCTTTTAATAAGGTCATCTTTGTATGAGTTACTGAAATCATCTTTTAATTATCTAAGGTAGCAAATCATTACAAAACTTTTTTGTATTATTCTAACATTTTTTCCATGATACAAATTCCCGTTTTTAATCTTTGGGAGTCAACTTTAGATATGTGAGTACAACCTTTATTAAGAAAACCTGATAGCAAGGTATACACATGGTCACTCCAGTTTAACTTTATAATCACTAGCTAATTGCCATACCCCACTCTGCTGCCTCTCTCAAACCTACAAAGTGTTTATTTACCTCAGGATTGCTGAAATCTACAATAAGGTACTTTGGATGTTTTATTTGTCTCTCCAATGGTTCCTAATAGAAAAAAAAATTATTACTTCAAAGCAAGGGAGTGATTACTTGACAAAATATACTGTTATATGTCAGTGCACTAAAAGCAATGGGGATCTCCTGAAGGTCTGAAATAAATGAGGTTGGCCCAATTATGTTTTAATTGAATATAAAATAGCTACCATTCTCCCTTATCTTATGACCAAATTAAAAAAAAAAAGTTAAGTACAATAAAACAACATGCTCCACATAGTAAATTTGGGACCAATGAGTGAAAAACTTTGCACTCTCAAAAAAATGTGTTTTGATAGAAAAGCTACCATATTTTTCTGATAACAAGTTATCAAGATTTGTTATGCCCAACAAGACTTGCATAGATACTCAAAGTTAAAATCATCTTTGTGGAGCAAAGAACACAAAGGCAAAACAAACAAAAACCTCAAACACAATTCCAAAACAGCCACTCAGTCTGAAATTATTTGAGGCATAAACTATCCAATTAAAAATTGGAAACAGGGCACAAGAAGGTATGCCAGGGCAGACCTAACTAGCTATACTAATTTAATTTATTGTTTTGTTCTAACTTAGGCTTACACAAATCCTTGTACAGGCTTATAGTATTTTTTTTTTTTTTGAGACAGTCTCACTTTGTTGCCCAGGCTAGAGTGAGTGCCGTGGCGTCAGCCTAGCTCACAGCAACCTCAAACTCCTGGGCTTAAGCGATCCTACTGCCTCACTCTCCCGAGTAGCTGGGACTACAGGCATGCACCACCATGCCCAGCTAATTTTTTTCTATATATATTTTTCGTTGGCCAGATAATTTCTTTCTATTTTTAGTAGAGACGGGGTCTCGCTCAGGCTGGTCTTGAACTCCTGACCTGGAGCGATCCACCCGCCTTGGCCTCCCAGACAGGATTATTGTATTAATAGTTATTAATAATATTTCTGAAAAAGAAAAGGCAATCAAACTAAAACTTTGATAACTTGCAAGGGAAAACAAAGATATGTTAGCTTAACTGAGAAGTAGCCTAAGTATGTAAGCAATTCCGACACAAGTAGTCTCTAGATTCTCTCTGTACAGCTAATTACATTTTCCTTCCAGTGCCAGGAGTTTGTAGGAATTATTTTACATTTCCAGCATACATACTGCTTTTTGAAATTTATAAAATTAAATTAAATTTTTAAAATCTGGATTAACAAGTATAAGGAAATATTCCATTTATTTTAAACAAATAATTGAATAATAAAGCAAAACAACCCTTGCTAAATCTTTTGCAAATACATTAGTTTTATCTCTTGTCTTAGAAGGTAAATTATAAAGTATGATCAACTCTTTGATGATTAAAGAAGGCATAGTTTCTTTGGGGTATACTCATATACCTTAACTATATGCATATGGTATTCTAGTTATAGAAGATATGTCATTTTTTTGTTGATTATCAGTTTATTTCCTTAAATTCCATTTTCCTCAAGGTGGGTGCAAATTAAAAAACAAAATCTGTTCAGCCTTTAAACTGTTAACTGAATATTTATTTTATTGTTTTTTTCTCTTCTACCATTTTTTCCTTTGAGGAAATACTTTTGAAGCAGAAAAAAAGTACTTACAAAGCAAAATGTTTTAGGAGTCTTAACTTGGACAGCTATGCCTCCATGTAAATATGGTTCCAGGTCTGTAGTATTGCCAATACTAAAAGAAAATGGTGATACCACTAGAAGAAAGAAAATAAGAAAACCATTACATAGGAACACAGATATTTAAATGTTAATTCTCTCTAATTTACAAAATTAAGGAGATTCTCGATAGTTTTTTTTTTTTTTTAAACAGATGAGTGGGAGGCATATGGGAAGCTAGACAGAGTATTTTTTCCCATGTGAACTTTAGGACTTAAAAATAACCAAGAAAACTCAGAGAAAAAAAGAGTAATGAGAGGTATTCAATATTAGACATTAAAATAGATCATAAAGTTTCAATACACTGATGCTAATTATACATCATAATAATTAATATATTAATAGTTTGGTGCTGGCTCATGAATAGACAAATGGAATAGATTAGAGAATTCAGAAATAGACCCAAGTACACCTAGGACACAATAAAGGTGGCATCTCAAACCAGTGAGGAAAAGATCATATTATTCAATAAATATTTTGCGGAAAAAAGCTATCCAGGAAAATATCTGTTTCATGCGGATGGAAGTTTTAAATGTCAAAAAAGTTTAAATGACAAAAATTTTTTAGATAAAAGAATGGGAGAAAAATTCCTTTAAAATCTTCCAGTGAGGAACGCTTTTCTAAGTTAACACTGAACACAAAAGCCATAACAGAAAAGACTGAACATTTTGATTATATAAACATAAAACAGAAAACTTCATGATAAAAACCCATCACAAGCAAAGTCAAAAGATAAATGTCAAACTAGGAAAATTATTTGCAAGTCACATTTAAAAAACTGGCAAGTATGTCATATAAATCAGGAGTTCCTGAGAATGGTTAAGAAAATGATCAACAACAAGAAAACAGCAAAGGACAGATGGTTCACATTAAAGGAAAAATAAATATTAAATAGCTCTAAAACCTAAGAAAAAGACACTCATCTCATTTATAATATGAAAAAGGCAAATTAAAATTATTTTCTGGCTGGCAACAGTGGCATGTGCCAGTAGTCCAAACTACTACGAAGGCTAAAGCAGGAGGACGGTTTGAATCCAGAAGTTTGAAACTTCAGTGCACTATAATTGTACCTGTGGATAGCCACTTAACTCCAACCTGGGCAACACAGCAAGACCCTGTCTCTTAAAAAGAAAAAAAAATGCTCTGATAACATTTTCATCTGTTCCGTGAAATATTACATAGCCATGAAAGAAAACTTAAAGGAAAAAAAATGCTTTACAATTACTGATGTAAAAAGATCACCAAAATATTTTGTTTAATAAAAAGGCAAAGGGCAACACTATATATAATATGCTACCTTCTGTGTAAAAAAAAAGCATAAGGAAACCCTGAAAGGATTTTCAATAAATTAAGAGCAGTGGTTCCCTGTGGTAGGTGGATGAGAACTAAGGAAGTGGAGCCAAGGATGGGCAGAAAACTTTTCTCTGTAAACATTTACTCTTTCTTATTTTTGAATCATTTGCTTATTGAAAGAGTTAAATTAAAAAGAACAAGTAAGCCCCCCTCAATATAGTAAGACTTATATATTAAGTAGACAGAAAGGTCAGCAGAGTAAACACCAAACTTAGCTGCTGTTACCTCTGAAGAGGGGACCAGGTCTAAAATAGGACTCATTTTTAACTCTACTTAAACATATGCTTATATATACATCTAGAATGTTTTTCACATTAACAGAAACCTACCTTAGAGAAGTACCAATTAATAAATGGTAACGAAAAAAAACACCCTTCATTAACAGCCATTCTATTTAAGCATTCACCACCCCCACCACAAATAATTTTTGGTACAAAATGTGGGTTTTCTTTATGATCATTCTTTGATATCCAGTGGCTCCTCTTTATATAGGCAGCCTCGAGATTCTGATCCATCACCATAATCTACCACTGCATGGAACCCAAAATAACAAGTAATAATCCTAAATGATTCAGCTAGTCAATTTTCATAAAAACAGAAATAAGTTCTTTAATATCAATGATCTGAACCTGTATTTAAGATATCTGGCTGAAGTTGGGAAACAAAATCAAATAGTTTTGCTACCAAAGATGCTTAAATATGGATCCAAAGTTGTTTATCTATAAAGACTTTGTAACGGGGACTGATTTTTCCCTGTTACAAAATGTACCCTAAGGATATATTTTGCAGTCATTAAAAAAAGTAATTCCATTTACTAGTCTATACATTAAACACATAATTATATTTTCAGTTGCCCTAAAGATAAAACTGAATCGCTCTCTCCTAAACCAGTATAAACATGCCATACAGTTGAGTTACAAGTTGTCTAGTACTGTCTTTAACTCTTTTAAACATGGCCGGAAGAAAAATACAAACTATGCAGATTAATGCTGCTATAAATTCATTATCTCTAACTTCCAATGGGCACTATATGATGCCTGATAATCTTTCCATTTTTAAAATACCTACTTTCCTTAAACTTCTGGCTGTGGTACCTTTCATTGTTTTTTGGACAATGATCACACATTAGTCCAATAAAAAAACAGATTCCTTGACAACAAACATTCCTGCAGTCACAACCATTTATCTCTTTTATTCAAGCCACTGAACAAGAAGATATAACCAACCAACATCTAGAAATCTGAATACTTCATTGCCACCTCACCTGACAAGTCTACACTATGTTCATTATCTTTTCTCCAAAATCTACTCCCTTTCTTGTACTCTTTAAGTGAATAAGATGACCATGAAGGAATCTTTGCTCACCTATTGTATGTAATTACAAAGTTTGCTACTAAATGTCTTAAAATTAAGACTCTTGTGATCTCAATTCTCACTGTCAGTCAGCCCTGCCATATTATACAACTTGTAGTTCCTTGAGTACTACATCTGTCTTGCATCTGAGCCTTTTCTGTTTGTCTCTGCACAGAATACTCTTTTCAACAACTTCCTAAGCCAATGCAACCTTCAGATTTTAATCAAGACACACTGTTCCACTGCTGCTGTCACCAAACTGGGTGGGTTTCTTGTTAAATTTAGAGTTCCCAGAATGCCTGTACTCTCTTAATTTTATAACTGTTTAACAATGTCTTCACTTGGATTCAATGTTTTGAGGCCGAGAACTACAGATCATGTCTGTCTGAGTGATGTTGTGTTCCCAACACTAACTATAGTGTCTGAATTATAAATATGCTGAATAATAAGTATGAATAAACTAATAAAACACATAAATTTACCAGTTATTTGTTGTGTAGATCCATTTAAACCTGTCATTCCATTAATTTCTCGAAACGTTATGAATTGTCCTGTCTCAAGTTTGTGAGGATGATTTTCAAGGCAAGTGACAATGCCAGGATTACCCTAAAAAAAAGAGTAGAAAACAAATTCATGTACTCTTCCAAATCTTACACAAAAAAGACAAAGTTATCATAAAATTCTCAAAACCAAATTTCTAAGCCGTTCTTCTACATTAGTAAAAGCAAGCTTTTAAAGAACTGTCACAAAATAATTATCAAATTATTACTATTTTTTAATGAATGTTAAAAATATGACTTCTACATTTGGTGGGAGATGTTCCTGAGATTTCACAGTTGAAATATTTCATATATTCAAAAATTCTTGTGACTTATAAAAAACAAAGTTATTTAATAGTTTTAAAGTCATGTTACAAAAACTCTGTCTGCGTAAAAGATAAAAGCCTAACTTTGAAGATCAAAGAAATGGGAGGAAGGAGGATAAAGATTTTAAAGATGGGAATAATATGGTAGTTTATATACCTTGCCCAACACTCTAAAGAAATATTGCATAGTTTATCAACTTATTTCCTACACTATTCAATAAAAGAAAATAGCAACACAATATAAGAATCCATACTATCTTTTTAACAGTGTGTTATTGTCAGGGACAAATTAAAACCAAGTAGAAAAGGTAAAAGGCTAAGCATTAATGTGCCTGAAAGAATAACTCAGATAGAATAATAAACCACTCTATAAACAGAAAGATACACAGAATGATTTTTCAATAAATTTTTCTTAAAAAGGCACAAGAGAGACAACATTACACTGGGTTTAAAAATAAAGCATAAAGACAGAAGCACAAATACTATTATGTCAAAGTATATTATCATTCCCTTATATTTGGCTTCTCTGGGGGCTTTAATGTAAGTTGATGACAAAGAGCACAAATAAATTATTTAGGCTAAAAAAAAAAGAATATTAAAAGGGGACGATACTGATTTCTCCAGTTCTTTTATGGAATAAAAAATTAAGCTTACTTCATATTAGGAGAGTATGGTTAGAAAATTTAGACTTTTTAATTTGAAGTTTAATTAATTCTTAAATTTTTTTCTGCCCTCCAAATAATGTTTTAGAAACATAACAAATTAGAAATGATTTTGTCTAAGATGATTTACGACTCTTCCTATAGTCAGTGTTGGGCCAGTTGACTTACATAGTACATCCATGATCTGACACAGTAAATGGTTCATGTCCCATAGGAACATGACAGAATAAAATTAAAATTTATGACAAGCAAATGTTGATCTATCAAGTATTAAATATTGTCAGAGGAAATCTAGGATTTTTTTTTTTTTTTTTTTGAGATAGAGTCTCGCTTTGTTGCCCAGGCTAGAGTGAGTGCCATGGCATCAGCCTAGCTCACAGCAACCTCAAACTCCTGGGCTTAAGCAATCCTACTGTCTCAGTCTCCCGAGTAGCTGGGACTACAGGCATGCACCACCATGCCCGGCTAATTTTTTGTACATATATATTTTAGTTGGCCAGATAATTTCTTTCTATTTTTAGTAGAGACGGGGTCTCACTCTTGCTCAGGCTGGTCTCGAACTCCTGACCTCGAGCGATCCACCCGCCTCGGCCTCCCAGAGTGCTAGGATTACAGGCGTGAGCCACCGCGCCCAGCCCGGATATTCTCAACAATTAATTAATATTCCTATTTCCAGTTAGTTTTAATATAATGCAATCAAAAAGTTAAAATATTCACTTATGAGTTAAAACACTGCAAAAAAATGAAAAATATTGCATATTATAATATTTTGCTATTATAACACTGCCTTTTTGAAATAACATTCACATCGACTTTGAAAAATTTATTTTAAAAAGTTCATTAATATAATCATACTTGCGTTATGTTTGAAATGAAAATTTCTTTTGTTTCTTCTCCTGTTGTATCTAAAACTTCAAATTCATCACCAAAATCACAAAACAACCGTGACCAAATTCCATGTATATCTGCACTGATGAACTGTGAAACAGCGAAAACAAGTTCAAGCTTATTTATTTTTATAAAGAAAGAAAAAAAAAAAAAACAGCTCAACTATCTCAGGCTCTTTTCTGACAATTTCATTTATAATTAAGTATATCCTTTATAATATAAAGTGAATTATGAACAAGATAAGTTGCAGACTGTTTTAGAAATCAAAGAGTTTGGTATTTGGTAAACACATTCCTAGTGTAACAAAATCAAAACTGATCAGTGTATCTTTATATGTTCTATAATTTTTAAATAACTAAAATTCTGGCTTTGTCATAAATTCAAGAACAACTAATAAGAAACAGATATCTTGGTTTGACAGTCAAGCAGTGACTTTTTACTTGTTATTTTAGAAAAGAGGAGAGTAAACAGAAAATAGAACAGAGCTATTTGAGAGCTAAATGAGAGCAGAATTGACAGAAAAAGAGCTGAGAAACCAACAGTGCAAAGCAAAGTCATGAAAGGTAAAAATTAAATTCTTAAACACAATCATAAATGGTTTATTAAAATAATTTTTATAAAACATACATTATCTCCATTCCACGAATCTGTAAAGAAATTGTTTTTGTGCTTAAAGCTATTATTAGGGCTACTGCTAGTAAAGAAAAATGTTTATTCTGTAATGCATCCAATCCTATATAAAGTAATATTTTTCTAACTAAATTAAGTATATTAATACTTTGATATAAGAACATATCTCAATAAAATAATTTATAACCCGAATTATACAAGCGGTGAGATGGCTAATGGAAGACTACCTCCCACTTGATCATGTATTGCCTTTGGTGATCAAAGGGGCACTTAAGCATTTTTTTATGAAACAAAACTGAGTATCTTTAAGTTTAAAAGCTATAAATTCCAAGATAATTTCTTTCTTTCCAAAATAACTCTAAAGTATAGATATATCTATATCAATTACATAAACAAAGATTTTAATTTGTAACCTAGTATAATTATTTTATAAAACTTCTGTGCCCTGTTGTAAATTAACTGACTGTTCTGACTTATTCACATGCTTAAATTGTAAAACACAGCATAAATGCTCTACAGAGTGTAAATATGTTATGTAAATACCACAATCCAAAAATTTTCAGCACACCTATATCATACAGTATGATTCTGGCTTAGCACCTAACTCAAAGGAATAAACATCTTTTTCTTTTTTCAAAAGGAACAATGATCCCCAAAACAAAAGAGGTGGAGTTAGTAACATGCATTCAATTACAAAGGAAGAACTAGGATTTTTCCCATCTAAACCTCTTCCCAATATCTCCACCACCTAATTATGCTGGACAAAAATCTAGGAGTCTTTTTGATCACTCATTCCTTCACAACTCACATTCATCCACCCACAAGTTCTGTTAGCCCAAAAAGGCTACAAAAGATACCTAAAATTCAATGATTTCTCACTATGTCTACTTCCAACTCTTTTGTCTAACACACCAGCATCTCCCAGCGGAGCTACTGCAATAGCTCCTAACTGCTCTAGCTGCTTCTACTCTACTCTTAAAATCCAACAGTTCTCTTTCTTTTGGATCTCTTTCATGACTCCTTCACACTCTTAAAAATTACTGAGGATCCAAAAAGCTCTTGGTTTGGAGAAGGACGTAGAGGGTCATATATATCTTATAGGATCTTTGAGGATATTTGAGTTTTAGGCCCATGAGTTTTGATCTGATTTATATTTTTAAAGGATCATTCTGGGTTGCTGTATGGAGAATAGACTATAGCTCTAGTTTATGTGAGTTACAGTTATCGATATTTACTGTGTTAGAAATTAAAATTGAGAAAAATTTAAATCACAAGAATATTCAAACATGTACTCCATTAGCTGTTGGAACAATTGATACCACCACACATCATATAGACTCTGGAAAACTTCACTGTGCCCCATAAGAGAATCAGAGTGAAAAAGGCAAATAACTAATAACATCTTAGTAATAGGAAAATAGTTTGACTATGCAGATCCCTGAAAAGTCTCAGGGACACTTAGTGTCCTCGGACCACACTTTGAAAACTGCTGCTATAGGCTGTACCCTCTATCTACTTCTCCAAACCTAATCTTCTGTGTACTCCTAGTATCCTCTTTTTTTTACCTAGCTCCAATTTGGTCCTGCTTGCCTCTTGCTGTTCCTCAAACACATCAAACTTCACTGGCAGGCCTTTATACTTGCCGATGCCCCTGCTTTGAATGCTCTTTCTCAGATCCCTACATAGCTGTTTTTTTCCTCATTATTCAGGGCTCTATTCAAATATCATCTCCAAAGAGAGGACTTCCCTGACCTTCTAATCTGAAAAAACAAGCACTGGCCCCTCTGCCAACATCATGCAGATATTGTTCTCTATTCACATTTTTTTCTTCACAGAACCTGAAACTATTTGAAATCATGTATTTTTTTTTACTGTATATGTTCCCTACCAAAAGGTAATTTTCATGAGTAAGAAAATTTGTCTGTCCTGTTCACTAATGTATTCCTAGTGCCTAGAACTGTACTGAGTATACAGATGTTCAATGACTATTCATTAAATGAACCAATGAACCTCTTGAAAACCACCATCATATCATGTTTAAAATAAGATGATGAATTCAATGTTTATCATCCTTTCCAGGAAAATTTGGTAATTTGCTTATAAACCAAACTTAGATCCTAGTTTGAAAAATAGGAAATGAATATTATACCAAAATTAAAGAGAAAAATCTTATTCTAATTGTCCTCATGTAAAAAAAGTTTCTTGTATAACTCGTTGAAAAGGTATAAACACTAATAGTGAAAGTGTTCTTCCTGTGGTTAAGTACATGTCATTATTAAATATTACCTTAATTGGAGGGCACTGAGAACGGCAGAAGTCATTGATCTTCTTCTGCAATGAAAGTTTGACCTCAGTCAACACTACACACTGTTGAGAATACAAGAAATTAAAGACCAGAAAATACACAATTATTTTGGTAATATACAACAATCAGAAGCATATCAGTTTGCATTATGGAAAAGATATATTGTTACCCTTGTAAAAAATCATTATCCTATGGCATTCCATTCTAACGTTAGTATCTTCAAAAGTACAGAACAGCAAAAGTAAAAGTAACATATACAGGGGAAAACCTGCCCACATTAAATCCAAAAACTGTCAAAGCCTTCATAATCAGAAGCAAACCCAAATATCCTATATGGTATTTATAGACTCCAAATGGTTAGAGGTTTATCTGTTACTGTCATGGAAAAACTAACCTAGCCACCAGAGTATTATTTTCATGCTACCTTAAAAAGAGATGATATATTGGCCAGGCGCGGTGGCTCACGCCTGTAATCCCAGCCCTCTGGGAGGCTGAGGCGGGTGGATCGCTCAAGGTCAGGAGTTCGAGACCAGCCTGAGCAAGACCCCGTCTCTACTAAAAATAGAAATAAATTATCTGGACAACTAAAAATATATATAGAAAAAAAAATTAGCCGGGCATGGTGGTGCATGCCTGTAGTCCCAGCTACTTGCGAGGCTGAGACAGTAGGATCACTTAAGCCCAGGAGTTTGAGGTTGCTGTGAGCTAGGCAGACGCCATGGCACTCACTCTAGCCTGGACAACAAAGTGAGACTCTGTCTCAAAAAAAAAAAAAAAAAAGAGAGATGACAATTACATTTTTAAGAGATACATAAAGTACAAGAACATCTCTACATGTGGATTTAGTTTTATTATCTAGAATTGGTATGCTTCTTGTAGGGAGACGTTCCTCCATGGGTCTCTTACTCCATACACATCTCATTGGGTTTGCTATGAATGCAAGGCCCCGACTACTCTTTATTCAGGGCCATTACTCAGGATTACATTTGTTGTGAAAAACTTGTGGGATGAAGGACTTCCTCTTATCTTCCTCAGGGACAAAGAGAAGGCTTATTTACTGCTTGCTATAAAAGAGCAGATTCCTCAAGCTCAGTGTTCTCTAAAGCAACCCACTACGTGTACAGGCATCCATTGAGCCTTCTGCATTACACCAGCGGGACTTGAAAGGGAGGGAAGGGCAGAGGAAATGCAATAACACCCATATTTTCTGCTATGCACTAATAAAGTCCTTGATCTCTGACCCAGGAAATCTCATCTTTTATCAGTGAAAGAGTAACAGGCTAACTTAATAGTTTGCAAATAATATAAAATCAAACACTAGACCCAATGTACTTTTAAACTGATTTGTGTTTTATCAATGCTAGAAAATTCTCAGTCATTTATTTGAATACTTTTTCCTAATGCTCTTTCTAGAAATCCAACCTCATAAAATTGGATCTTTCATTCAAGTTCTCATTTCTTTTAATCTCTCATTCATATTTTCTCTTATTTTCATGTGCTGTAGTCTTAATTTCCTCAGATCTTTGAATTCACTAATGATTATTCCAGCTGTATCTATCCACTGTCTAATCTATACACTGAATTTTAATTTTTAAGACTTTATTTTCATTTCCAAAAGTTCTACTTGGTTTATCACATATGCCTAGTCTTTTTCAATAATGTCCTATTTTTATATTATATATTTAATCCTTTAAGATTTAGTCATTTTGAACATCTGTATTTTATAGTCTCTATCCAATAATCCTGTTCCCTGAAATTCTTGGAGGTTTAATTCTAGTTCATTATATCCACTGACTCTTGATCATGTTGAACTGCTTTTTCCTATCTTATTATTTTGGATTGTGAACTCAAAGGGACTTCACATACTGGAATACACTGTGGCCTAGTTGAGGGCATATTTCTCTAAATTTGTTTAGTTTTGTTTCCGTCTAGCATTCTAGGGTATGGCCACTACGGTACTACTTCTTAGCTTGGGAATTTCCAGACCACAAAGGATTATAAAGTTGATCTCCAAACCTAGAAGAGGGCAGGCCTATGGTTATGAATTCCCAGGGAAGACCTTTATTTTTCATCCAGAGCTCAGAGAAAACAGACACACTTTTTATTCTGATGGGCAGATTATTCTTGTCCTCCCTTTCACTGTTGGTGTAGCTCTCTGGGGTTCCAGCTTTACAAAGAGGGGAGGGTCTCAATTCCTTTTCTCTAGTTCATAAAGTCCTAGGTCTGCATCTTCTGTTTCTGTGACCATTAATTCCCAAGAACCTTGGTTACTGTGACAGGCAAGCCCTGTCCCTGAGAGTGATGACAGAAAATAGTTAACTGTCTTTTATTTACCTGTTCATTATGGCCTCTGAGCACTTCCCTTATATTATTTTGAACTCAGTCATTTAGAAGGAAGTCTGTTTAGCAATTCTAGGTGCTTTGTAGCAGGATGGATTTTAAGTTATCTAGTATAGAATGGAAGTCTACACTGATTTTTAAATGGATAACAACATAATTTTATCACAGGAAAAAAAAATCAGTGTCAACCTACTCACTTTTAGAACACTGAAGGTGTTGGGAATTTTTGTTGTTATTTAAGGAATTGTTACCTATAAATAGATTGAACTACTGATCCTTGTATTTCACTTCACTGTAATTGTATTATTTGCCACGGCTTTAGTAAGAGCAGAGTGTACTTTCCCACTCCTTGACTTTGGGCTTGACAATGTAACTTGCTTTGGCCAATGGTATGTTAATGGTAGTAACACAGAGGCTTGAAATGTGCTTGAGTGGTTAGACTTTCCTTTTTGTGTTTCTGCTACTGCCATGAAAACATGACCTGGGTAGCTGCCTGGTCACAAAAGAAAGACATGTGAAGCAGAATTCAGACTTCGAAGTTTAGTCCAAGCTGAGTTCAGCATAGGAACCCCAAATGACACGCAGGTACATAAGAAAGAAATAAATGCATGTTGCTATAAACCACATAGTTTTGGGTAGTTTTAAATGCATATCATGGTGAAAACACTTAACTGATATAACTGCTTTATCAGTAGTTCCTAGGCCCCTTCCTTAAAATGGAGAATTTGAAAGGCATTATTCTAATAAAATTCTTCTAACTTGAAATTTTTTGTTGTTCCTCAAAAACTAGGTTAAATTAGTTATACCATATCAATACTTAACGAAATGCCTTGGAATCTGTCAATAACATTTAATACAAAACGGAGTACTAACCTGGTATTTATCTAAGAAGGACAGTTCTGTGGTCTCATTGAAAGGAACAGAAGATGATGTCACATGAACGTATGGATTTAGTTCAGCAATATGTTGAAGTACAGCTTCAGCCCTAAAAAAATAAATAACCTCCACTATTCTTTTGTTCAATATACTCAATCTCCTAAAGTTGGACACTTTAATAACATCAGAGGAACCTCATATGCTATGAAATTTCAAGAGACTTGAACTGTAGAAGAAACCAAGACTTCTTTATCTTTACAGACAACTATACGATCTTGAGATGTACTATCATATTCCATAGTAAGCCACACAGTCTTAACAGTTCCAAGCTTCTCAGGTTTCTTAAAAATTCAGCAATATTAAAGACCTTCTTTAATAAATTCAAAGAAATTCATTTCTAGGCCCCTG
This sequence comes from Lemur catta, assembly GCF_020740605.2. NCBI lineage: Eukaryota > Metazoa > Chordata > Mammalia > Primates > Lemuridae > Lemur > Lemur catta. The sequence continues at coordinate 12,603,904 of NC_059146.1, forward strand.
AAAATATGTGAATGTATCCAAAATTTGACAAGTAAAAAGAAATAAGCATATACCAATTTATGGTAGTGTTAATTTATGGTGATGAGTTAAACACTGGTGTTCTAAATACAGAAAATATTCTAAGTAATTGAGGGAGTAAAATAAAAAATATCATAATACATCAAAATATCTTCACCTGTTTCTTTTATTAACAACATCATCTTCACAAAGAAAGAAGTTGGTTCCTAGATCCCATGCTTGGCATTTTTCTGTATCATGAATTGTAAGTGCCTTCAAAAAAGAGCAAAGTATTGGTTGATGTCAGGAGTAAGACAAGGATACTCACTATCTCTGATACTATTTACACGGTATTGGAAATACTGTTTTGTGTAATCAGACAAAGAAAAGTAATTAAAGGCATTATAATTGGAAAGGATATAAAACTAGATCTATATGCAAATGGTATGATTATATACATTGGGAAACCCCATTAAATTGATGAAACAAATATTTTAAACATTAAGAGTCAACATATGAAAATCCAGAAAATTTACATAAACAAACACTTCAAAATACTCCATGTTCCAAGTAAAAAAGATAACTGACAAACTAGGAAAAAAACTTGCAGCTTATATCACAGGCTACAGACTACAGAAACAGGGGTAAGATATCATGAACAAGGAGTATAATGAAAAAGAAAGGTACATGGCCCTTGAAAATATGTAAAGATGTTCAATCTTGCTCAGGAATGAAGTATCTTTTCTCAATTGCTAGACTGGCATGAATCCAAAAGTTTGACAACATACTCTATTGATGAGTGTGAGATGAATCAGCCACTTTCATACATTACTGATGGGAATGTGAAGTGGCTCAACCTCAATGGAAAGAAATCTGTCAACACTAGCAAAAAGACATATACATTATCCTTTGACACAGCAATCCCACTTTTAGGGATCTATCCCAAAGACATGCTGAGAAAAATACAAAAAGATATAGTACAAGGGTATTAAACACGGCACTATTTATAATAGTAAAAGATGAAACAATAAAAATATCTATCAGTGGGGAACTAGGTGTAATATATACATCTACAAAATGTATAACCATGCAATAATTTAAAAAAACAATGAAATCTATATTTATCACTATGGAGTAATCTCTAGGATATGCTATTAAATGATAAAAAGCAAGGTAAAAAAAGTACAGCACTTTACCTAGGAAAGGCAGGAGAAGATAAATACATATACACACACATAAACAGATATGCAAGTGTGTATGTATTTGCTTATATTTAAAAACAAAAGAAGAAAACAACAAATTTAAAAAGGGGTACCTAATAAGTAAAGGAGGAAGCAGAGTAGTGAGAAGCTAGACTTAACTTAAAATAATTTGTTTTATAAATCTAAGTTAAATCATATAAATGTCACATAATAGCAAAACTAAATTAAATTAAAAAAAAAAGCAGCTGGATGCAGTGATTCATGCCTGTAATCTTAGCACTTTGAGAGGCTGAGACACGAGGATCACCTGAATCCAGGAGTTTGAAACCAGCCTGGGCAACATAGCAAGACCCTGTCTCTACAAAAAAATTTAAAAATTAGCCAAGCATGGGGGCACATGCCTATAGTCCCAGCTACCTGTGAGGCTGAGGTAGGAGGATTGGTTGAGCCTAATTGTTGGAGGTTGTGGTAAGCTACGATCAGGTCACTGCACTCCAGCCTGGGTGACAAAGTGAGACCCAGTCTTTAAAAAAAAAAAAAAAAAAAAATCCTAAAAATCCAAAGCAAAATGAATAAATGGACCAAATTATTTACTGAGTTTGTTTCATAACCATCCAGAGAAATTACTTAAAGTGACTTAAAAAAAAGCAGTTAATTACTTTGCCAAATCCAGGTGGGATAAAAAAAAAAGATAATACAAATCTTAAATTATTTTCAGTAATACACTGTTACTAATAATATTGAAATTGGTGTTCTGAAACTATGTCATACAGGTAAAACATAACATAGAATAAAGCAAATAAGTAATTAAATTAATATCATCAGGAACCAAGACACTTACAGTAAGAGAAAAAAGATACAAATATAAAATCAAAGAGGTAAATATCCTATAATACAAGATGTGAATTATAAATTTTAGTAATATTAAAATGTAGCAATTTAAAAATAGTACACATTAAATTTTAAACGTTAAAATTTAGTAAAATTATAGTAATAAACATTTAGAATATTTATAATCCTAAACTTGAAAATCAGAAATTTCAGTATTTACTCTTTAAGAGTGTTCTAGGTCTGTCCACCAAAGACACTTTATAAACAGTGACAAAGACTATTGGGGTTGTGTCACAAGGACTCAAAAACTTGAAAAAGATTCAAATAACCAATGATGGACCAATTTGAGATCAACGAAAATAACAACTGTAATGAACCAAAACACAAAAATATGTTTAAATCTATGAGTTTATCATGATGTACACACATGTGTATACAAGTTCAATGGTCACTGTTGGGGAATGATAGAACTACTGATTTTGAAAACTGGTGAATAAAAGGGGAAAAATTAAGTATTTATTCTGCCTTTCACACATGTGCAATCTATACTTTTGTGAAACCAAGTGGTGATGAATGGAAAACTTTCTTTCTAAAATATTATTCCAACTAATAAGTGAGGAAAGAATGACAGACTATCACTGCAGCCTCTAATGAAATAATGAATCTAGGCAACCATCATCAGTGACTAATAATACTCACAAAAAGAGGGACAATAGAATATTATTGTTTCCTGATGGGAGAACAGTATCAGCTATGAAGTAGTCTTGACGAAAGAATCAATTCTGATTCTCTGGATATAACTATCAGTTTATAGGAAATACAGGAGTAGAGGTACATACAACAAAACTACTAGTTTATAGGAAACACAGGGGTAGAGGTATATGGGACAAACGACTGGTTTCTTTAACAAATAATCTTCAAGGAAAAAATAAAAACAGGGAAGGGAAAGCTATAGATTAAAAGAAAAAACAGGCTGGGCGCAGTGGCTCACGCCTGTAATCCTAGCACTCTGGGAGGCCGAGGCGGGTGGATCGCTCAAGGTCAGGAGTTTGAGACCACCCTGAGCAAGAGTGAGACCCCGTCTCTACTAAAAATAGAAAGAAATTATCTGGACAACTAAAAATACATATAAAAAAAATTAGCCGGGCATGGTGGCGCATGCCTGTAGTCCCAGCTACTCGGGAGGCTGAGGCAGTACGATCGCTTAAGCCCAGGAGTTTGAGGTTGCTGTGAGCTAGGCTAAGGCCACGGCACTCACTCCAACACGGGCAACAGAGCGAGACTCTGTCTCAAAAAAAAAAAAAAACACAAGTTCAGTATATGGATTTTACTTGGACCTCATTAGAACAAAGAGAGCTTCAAAAAAATTCCTAAGACAATTAGGAAAATTTGAACTCTAGATATTTGATGATTGTGGTAGGCAGGCTTTAAGATGGCCTCAACGCTTCCCACTTCCTGGTATTCAGGCCTTTGTGTAATCCCCTCCCCTTGAGGATGGGCTGGACATACTTCTGATATTAGTTTACAAAGAGTGTGACTTGTCTAGTTAGCAAACTCCCTCTCTTCTTGCTTGCTCACTCTAATGAAGCAAGTGGCCACACCATGAGCTGCCCTATAGAGAGGGCCACATAGCAACAATTGAGGGTGATCTCTGGTCAACAGGCAGCAAGGAACTGAGGTCTTCAGTCCAACAACCCATTAAGAACTGAATCCTGCCAACAAGACTTGAGGAAGCTTGTTAAACAGATCATTCCCCAGTCTAGCCTCAAGATGACTCCAAGCCCTGCTAATACCTTATCTACAGCCTTGTAAGAAACCCTCAAACAGAGGAGCCAGCTAAGTCATCCCTGAATCCTGAACCACAGAAACTGAGATAATAAATGTTGTTTAAGCTAACTAAATTTTGGGGTAAACTGTTTTACAGTCATAGGTAACTAATACAATGATATTAAGGACTTGTTACTTTTTAGGTGCAAAAATGGTATTGTTATGTTTTCAAAGGTCCTATTATTTTTTAAAGATTAAAATATTTAAGGATGATATAATACAATGCTTGGAATTTACATTAAAATAATTTGGCAGTTGTGGGCAGTGGGGAATGGGAAGGAGATATATGAAACAAATGTGTCCATTGAGTTGGTAACTGAAGCTGTGTAATGGGTATATGGGGGTTTATTAAACTATTCTTTCTACTTTTGTATATTTTTAAAATTTTCATGATAAGCTCTTTATTAAAGTAGAACAGTAAAACAATTCTGCTATTAAATGAAGACACAATAATGTAATAATGTACACAATAGTATAAACAATATTACCACTACAAATGGGGGGGAAGCTCATAACAAAATTTTTCTTACTAAAGATATTACTCACCTTAATTCCTGCAAGAACAAGATTCTTTGCTATAAATGAAAAAGAAAACAGAACAGCTTACTATTGGGATAGCATACTAGATATGTCTTCATGGAGCTTGGATAATTTTAACTTTTTTTACTATGCAAGAAGTTCAAGTTCCCTATTAAAAGGAAAAAATAAAAATTTGCATAATCACACCACCCTGAAATAACCACTCCTAAAATTTTAGTGTATTCTTCTACACATGTTTTTATGAATACTAACATAATTAATGGATAAAGAGAATGATCATTAATAGCTATTAACATCAGAAAAAGAGAAGCAATCAGAGTCATTATTGGTTCCTTGTGGAAGAATGTAACAGTATCATGAAATACTGTTGCCAAAAGAATCAAAACTGAATCTCATCAAGGTTTTGGATTGAACTTCTATTATAGGAAATACAAGGGGAAAGAGTTAAATTCTTTAAATTATCTTATATTGCTCAAAGCATCATACAAAGTTATGAATACAAATATTGCTTACCAATTTCCAAACCAAGACCACCCATACCACTTAAGAAAACATGGGACTTGGCCATCTTCTGCATTGCTGTGTCTCCAAGAACGTACCTCTGTCGACTATATGCAAAACACAATGAAAAATAAAAAATTACTTCAACGAAATTATCTATCCTTTAAAGTTGTTCACAAACTAATAGCTAAGTACTAGATCTTTCCCACCAAATTGTTTTGAATGATTTGCCCAATGTTTAAACATTTCTGAATTATTACATCATTAAATATGAAACATCTGATTTTGAATCAAAAGTTTAATTTATTATATCTCAAACAAGAAGCAGTACAATTAATCAAAGTATGTGCCTAAACTATCGACACAGTTTTGCCATCTTAATGGTAGTTTGCTTATGCCAGCAGCAAAGAAGCCTGGAGAGCAAGTGGCGATGAACTCATGAAAGGTGTTTTTCATAGCTTGCTGAGAATTGAATATTTTTCCTTGCAAGAAGTGGTCCCAAGTCTGGAAGATGTGGTAGTCAGTTGAAGCAATGTCTGTCTGGTGAATACAGTGGATGACAGAGTTTCCAAGTCCAGCTTCTGTAGTTTGAGCAGCATTGTTTTTTGCAACATGTGGTCTTGCAAGAGGATTGGCCTGTCTCTGTTGACCAATCTCAGATGCTTAATCGCAAGCATCCTCATCATTTTGTCCAACTGGTTGCAGGAGACATCCGCTGTAATCGACTGACCAGGTTTCATGAAGCTGTAGTGGATATTACCAGCGCTGGACCAACAAACAGACACCATTAGCTTTTTTAGAAGAACATTCAGTTTTGGACTGTGTTTTGGCACTTCATCTTTATCCAAACATTGTGCCAAACGCTTGAGATTGTCAAAAAGAATCCATTTTTCATCACACGTAACAATATGGTGTAGAATGGGTTCCCGCATTTATGTTGTGACAGCAAAGAAAGCCAATCAACTTCAAGATGATTTCTCTTCTGATCCTTGTTTAATTCATGCAGTACCCATCTATCCAGCTTCTTTATCTTGCTCATTTGTTTCAAATGGTCCAATATTGGTGCAACAGTAATGTCAAACCTTACTACTAATTCAGATGTAGGTAAGATGGATTCGCTTCCACTACAGCTTTCAGCTCATCATTATCCACCTTGGTTTCAAGTCACCCACATGGCTCATTTCCAATATGAAAATCACCAGAATGCAACTTCTCAAACCACTGACATACTGTGCGTTCATTAGCCACATCCTTCCCAAACACTTCATTGGTATTTCGAGCTCTCTGCACTGCATTGGTTCCACAACAGAACTCATATTAAAGATAATACAAATTTCTGACTTATTCATGGTTTCACAAAAATTGCTCTTAAAAAAAAAAAAACGAAAGATAATCACAAACCAACATGTACATTCAAAAGAATGAGGATGTATCTTCACAATAAAAACAAAAAACAAAAAAAACCAGACGTGTCAAGGTGAAATGTCAGAGATACCAACTATCAAACTTAGTACTTAAGGAAATCAGACATTCCATACTTAATAACCTAATAATTGCCAAGTATATGACATATTTTGAAAAATTATATGATTTGGCACCATGATTCACATTCCCTCAAGGCAACAGACAGGTGGAGCTGAGTAGGAGTTGCCCTATTTAGACACGGAGGATTGTGAACTCTAGACCTTGAGAGCAAGGAGAACTGACACCATGCTGATATCCATGCTGCTTGCTGTGTCGTGAGTAATGAAGTCCTTTTTCCCTCATCCAGGAGTTTTACATCTTTGGTCAGTATCCACTAAACAATAATAGACTAGTTTTTAACTTTTAAGTAGGGTAAAATCAAATACCAGGCCCTGACAATATATATACAAGGTCTGACAGGATAAAGAATAGGATGCTGGAGGGTAAAGTGGCATGGAAGCTAAAAAGAAAGACGTGGCCATGACTCACGGTAAATAGTAACTAAAAACTACTGAGCTCTTAGGTACTATTCTTCTATAATTAATTTGCAATTTGTCTGAATTTTTCTGATTAAATACTCGTTAAATGAAGGTATTAAAAATGAATGAATGAATCATTGAATGAAGAGATTAGGCTTAAGAGGTTAAGTAGCCTATCTAAAATCACACACTCATAAATGGTCAAGGAGGATTCAAATTCAGATCTAACGTTAAAGCTTACACTCTCTGCCACTAGGTTATGCTGTATCCAAAAGAGGGCTTAAATGCACATTAAACAGTTTAGTCTCATCAATGCAGATGATAGAAAAACCACTTAAAAATTTTAAACTGAGAAGCCATGTGCTCTGTGATTTTTAAAAATATTTGGATAAAGTGTGGAAGATGGATTCGAGACAAAGGTAGCTCAGCTCTAAAGAGATCTGAAAGAGAATATTATAATTGTTTAATTGAGAGATGCCAAATGCAATGGGAAGAGAATGAAAGAGTAGGAATTAATAGATGTTTAGACAGAATTTTAAAAATAACTAACTGAAATTGGAGAATGAGATTGGGAAAAATCTAAAATGACACCAAAGTTTCTAGCTCAGGTAACTAAGTGGGTATGGCAACATTTAATTAGTGCTTGGGAATGGGAAGAGAGAAGAAAAAGAGATCCCATGGTATTGAGTGCTACTTTATACTAAAAACTACTTCATGCTATTTTTACATAAATCTTCAAGACTATGATATTATTAAGATATGAGATATTATTCCTATATACATGAGAGAAACCTGTGGAGCAGAAGGATTAAATAACAAGCTCATATAAATACCAGGATTGGGATATGAACTTTCAGCTCTGTCTCTGGAGGCCATGTTAATTCCACTGTACCACAATGCTTCTCTCTAAGATGTAGATATTTGCTGAACATCTACCTGTTTTACATTTAAAGTACGTACCTGCATGCACTTAAACATGAAGGTCTTAAGCTTGTCAGGAGAAAGCTGAAGAAGAGACTCAAGTATCACTAGCATACAGATAGCCAAAATCATGAAAACAGAAGATATGAACTAGAATATGAACTAAGAAAAAAATCCTTAAGTTGGAATCTGGCATTTATGGTGCATGAAAAGTGAGGAAAGTCTAAAAAAAAAAATCTGAGACAGAAGAGTCAAATCTGAGATGGGAGAGTCAGTAGAGCAGAAGCAAATCCAAAAAGATTGATATTCCAGAAGCCAGAGAAAAGCGTTTCCTCTAGGATTCCACTGGAATAAATGCAGGTTTTGATGATGCTATGATGATTATATTACATCTAGAGATCTAGGAATGTCTATGTGCTATGGAAGAGAACCCAAATAGAGAGAACATCACAAAAGGCTGGAAGGATTACACCATTGAAGATGCTGCCATTGTTACAGGAAAAGCTGTGAAAGCCATCAAGCCCAAAACAATAAATTCCTGCTGGAGAAAACTGTGTCCAGATGTTGTGTATGACTTCACAGGATTTATGACAGAGTCAATCAAGGAAATCATGAAAAAAATTACGGATATGGCAAAAAAGGTGAGGGGGTGAAGGGTTTCAAGTTATGGATTTTAGAGAAATTCAAGAGCTAACAGACACCACACCAGAGGAATTAACAGAAGATGGCTTGATACTGACTTGATATAGATGAGTGCTTCCAAACTAGTGCCAGATGATGGAAGGAGGCAAAGAAGCAGTGCCAGAAAACAAACTGGCAGAAGGGTTCTGATTATACCAGATTGCTTCTGACTTCTTGTAGGACATGGACCCTTCTATGATAGGGACGCTAAAACTAAAGCAAATGGAGGACGGAGGACTGGTACCGAATTAGAAACTTTCAGAGAAACTGAAAAGCAAAAAAGTCAGACAGAAATTATGATGTATTTCCGTAAAGTTAAACAGAGTGTGCCTGCCTCTCAATGTGAAGATAGAGGACGAAGACCTTTACAATGATCCACTTGTACTTAACGAATAGTAAGTATATTTCCTCTTCCTCAAGATTTTCTTAATATTTTCTTTTCTCTAGCTTACTTTATTGTAAGAATACAGTATGTAAAAAATGTAACATAAAAATATGTGTTAATTGACTACGTTATTCATAAGGCTTCTGGTCAACAGTAGGCTATTAGTAGTTAAGTTTTGGGGGAGTCCAAAGTTATGCGTGGATTTTCGACTCCATGGGGGTGGATACACCTAATTCGTGTATTGTTTAAGTGTCAACTGTACTTTAATATACACTTAAAAATTTTTTAATAGGGTGGAATTCATGTTATGTGTCTCTACTATGATAGTAATCTTTTAAAAATATAAATGGGGACCATGCTTTTTTTTTTTAAGAGACAAGGTCTTGCTATGTTGCCCAGGCTGAACTTTAACTCCAGGGCTCAAGTGATCTGCCCCCCTCAGCCTCCTGAGTAGCTGGGACTACAGGCATGCAACACTGCATCTGACTGGAACTATGTTCCAAACGACTCTGCAAGTTATAGCATTTGGACTTGCATTATGAGACAAAATAGTCAGAATGTGGCTGTGTGAAAGAGAATGAAGAGAAAAGAGAACTTGTGGAATCTATCTTTACACTACTCTACCTTCATCCAGCTTACTCCTGAATCTATCTCCCTAAGATGGTAAGAGGTTAAGGATTCTCACTTCACACTTGGTCCCTAAAATAAATCATTGCCCAAAGACTTAAATCTTAGTCCCCGCTAAGCAGAAGACATATATTTAAAATTAAAGAAGAAAAAAAATCTCCCAAATCTTTAGGTTCAGTCACGTAAAAAAAAAAAAAAAAAAAGAAAAAAAAAACCTCCATAGCAGTCACTGAAAAAAAATCTATAAGTTAATTAGAATAATTTTTAAAATCTAAGAACATAAAAGCTAATTTTTGTGTTCAAAAGCTCACACTTTGGCCTTTGTAATATACACATTTCTTTGGATTTCCAATAAGAAACCTTAAAAGTAGTAACTGTTTCAGCATTCACTAATAGTACCCACACAAATTTCTGGCTTTATCATTTATTATTTTTTCTTGATTCTTGCACTATGACAAATTTTTAAGAAACATATCAAAATATAAATAAGTATAAAGATGTTGGTAAACAACTAGAACATGTTTATAACAAGTCATACATCCAAAGTGCAAACAACTACACTAAAAGATATTTTGTCAGGTAAAAGAAAATAGCTTACCTCTTAATAATATCAGCTAAACTGCTATGTTCTATAACTTTCAGTCACGCAAACTACGGTCTACTTACTTAGCATTGTAAATGAAAAATTTAGTCAGTGGTCTACTCAAAATTATATTAATCAGCATTACAGGGTTAGAGGGATATAAAAAAAGTTTCACAAGAATTATAACTATACAATCAATGAAATTAGCCCATACTATTCCAACAAGTTGCCATTTGTTATCCCAAAAACATGACCAAGAGGACATTAAGAATGTAATTATAGATTAAGAATCCCAACTAAAGGTGACTTCTGAAGTATATTTTATAATCAGGAGACTACCTACAAAATTATTTTCACATAAGTAAGATTAAATGTTAGCTTTCTATCTCTTTTTCCAAGTGCAAAGCACAAAACAGAATTTGGGATCAACATATCAGGTGGCATGCATCAACTCCTAATAAAGTACTCATAGTTAACTCTGCACCCCACATTAAAAAAATATAAAGAGGAATTAAAAATACATAATAAGCCTATCCTTCCAAATTCGACTGACATTAAATGTATTTTTCGTGGTTATATTGAGAGGAAATCTAATAACTTTTAAACTGAGACTCTGCTGTCTTCCATACAAACTCCAACTATTAAAAAAGATTTCTTAGGTGTGATAGCAATGTATGTGTTTTTAACTTTTCTTTAATTATTGAAAAAAGTATTCTGATTTCATGAAAAAGTGCTGTTAAAAAAAGTCCCACCAAATTCCATTCAAATCACAACTCTTCAATCACATAATACTTCTCCACTGTTTACAAATTACAAACAAGCAATGTTTTAATGAGATTATACTGAAGTAATTATATTCTCTAGATGCTACTGTATGACTGAATAAGGTGAAATTGAATTTTTTTATGAGACTCCTGCATTGTCAAGAACATAAATACGTGTTATTGTCCAAAAACAAGATGTACATTTCGTAGGACAGTATAATCCTTCTTAATTAGTCTTATCACCTAAACCAATCGAGATTTAAATATTATTAGAGCTTTCAGATTACAGTGAAAAAAAATCCAATTACTGAAACCCTAATTTTGACCTGAGAGGAACTCTCAGGATATATATACATATATATAATTCTGCATAAGCTTAATGGTTTCTTCAAATAGACTACTTGATTACTTGAGAACAATGAATCGGGAAAATAAGTTTCTGTTTCCATGAAGTTCTTACCTGTATAATGCATCATCAATCTCCACAGAATCTGTTGACATGATGGGCAGATTTTTATTTGTACTGGAAAACAAAAAAAACTTATAAGAGCAAATATGGTTATTAAATATTCACATTTTATAATATAACATTTGATTATACATGGGATCAGATTTATAAGTTACTAAAAGCTTTTACAAACCAAATATATATTTTATTATGTACCACTTCTGATTTTTAAAATGTTTTGAAATTAAATTCTTTTTTTTTTCTTTTTTTTGAGACAGAGTCTCACTTTGTTGCCCGGGCTAGTGAGTGCCGTGGCGTCAGCCTAGGTCACAGCAACCTCAAACTCCTGGCGATCCTACTGTCTCAGCCTCCCGAGTAGCTGGGACTAAAGGCATGCACCACCATGCCCGGCTAATTTTTTCTATATATACTTTTAGTTGTCCAGATAATTTATTTCTATTTTTAGTAGAGACGGGGTCTCGCACTCCTGACCTCGAGCGATCCGCCCGCCCGGCCTCCCAGAGGGCTAGGATTACAGGCGTGAGCCACCTGCTGGGCCTGAAATTAAATTCTGATTGCTTGCTATGCCCTGTGTGTACTATAAGATTAGAGAGCCCAAGGTTTTATTCTCAGTTGTTTTATCACTTTATCATTGCCACATATATTCTGATGGATCCATATTTTAGCAATTTTGTTTCATGAACAAAATTTCTCTATATACACAGTCTCCCTAAATAAATTCCTTCAGTCCCACAGAAGTCACTGTATACCGATATCTAATCTTATTTCTTCATATTTGATCTCTGACCTCCAGATTTTAAACACCTGCCAAAAAAAATAACTCTATTCTGATGTCTAAATGTTACCACAAACTACTGCTGCTTAATCTTATCTTCCCCAGTCTTTCCCAAACAGTTTTTGGTACTACCATTTTCCCAGTTGGGCTTGAAATCTAGGTATCTTCTTATTTAAACCATTCCTTTGCTTTCTCCACCTGTGAGTCCTGTTAACTCTACCTTCAAAAGAGATAGCAAATCTGATCATTTCTCATTACTTCAATCAGTACAATCTCAAACCATCACATTTCACCTGAATTACTTCAAAGACCTCCTAACTAGTACCCTTATTTCCACTACTGCCCTCCTCTTTAGTGTATTCTCTATATAACAGCCTGAACACCTTAAAGTGTAGTCAGAAATTATTCCTTGACTTAGAATTACCCTCCCGTGGATTTCTTTTACTTTTAAAACAAAATTCAAATAACTTACCATGCTTGAAAGGGCCTATTTGTTCTGTCTCCCAATTACCTCTCCAATTTCAACTCCCACCACTCTCCCTTCTTGATTACTGTCTACAAGCCATACTGGCCTGCCTGCTGTTCCTCAAGAAGCCAAGCTTGCTCTCACTTCAGAGTTTTTACAGTATTCCCTCTGCTGGGAATGTTATTCCTTCAGATCTCAGAATAGCTGACTTCTTAAGCCTCTACTAAAATACTGCTTACAAATATTACACAGATCATTCCCGATCATTCTATCAATAAAATGACTCCCCTCATGCTTAGGTTAACCTGCTGTACTTTCTTCAAATCACTTATCATTAACTGCTTATTGTCTGCCCCTACACCTCCCAGTAGAAAGTATGGTCTGTTAAAAACTCACTATTGTATTCCAAATACCTAAAACATTACCTGGCATTTAGCAATAACAGCTAACCCTGCGCCATACACTGTTTTAAGCGCTTCAGATGTACTAACTCAGTTAACTGCTACAACCTTATGAGATAGGCACTACTGCCATCTCTAATGAACACAGGAAAAAAACTGAGGCTGGGAGAGTTCAACTTGAATAACTTGCCTAAGGTCACAGAAGCAGGTAAATGGCACAGCCAGGATCTGAACCCAAACAGTCTAGCTCTTGACTACCACATTATACTGCCTATTGCCTCTCATAAACGAAGCAATTAAAACATGTTTTTTTTAGGAATAAAAAAACTAAGCTAAACATACTAGTGTGACAAAGTATACTTATACTAATGTATTATTTGCAGTAGCATGTCCCAATTTTTTCACAGCATGGCATACAAAAAAATGATATTGTAGGAAACACTTAAGAAGCAGAGATAGTTCCCAGGCAGAAGGAACCAGCCTGGGGCATTTGGGCCCGAGCCACTGTAAGAACTGAGATCAACATTATCTTGGCAAAAGTGCAAGCAATTCCAGGTTCTGAGAAGCTCTAATTGTCAATCACAGGATTCGAAAAACAATGTCAGAACGTGAAATTCAGGTTTGGAATCCAATTTTCTAGGCTTGGGATTGATAAATAAGCCACAGGATTTGTAAATATGGGTAATTAAAATGCTGCCGTTTATTTTACCAAACATTGACTGGTATCATCAAATGATATCAACTTCTAGCAGTTAAATGGATAACTATTACAAAAACTCCTGACTGCGATTATGAAAGCAAACCAGAAGACAGCTGCTGCCTCTTCAGAAAGTTCTGCCTCACTGGAATATTTCAAGAATATTTGAAAATAATAAGATCTATAAGGCAATCAAAAACGCTTCAAATAAAGGGCGTGTTGTGTATGTATGACATAATAGCCCCCAGGTAAATGTGGCAGTGTTGGGAATGGCAAACAGTATCATGGTACTAAAAGAAACGCTTCTGTCTGAAACTGGCGAAAAAGCTACAGGTTTATGGACAGTCTCTCACGTTAGCTGAAAATAATACAACCTTCACTTCTAGCTTTGGCATAGTGTATTCTGATAGTGGGCAGGACATAATCACTTACTTTATTATGAGATGACTGAAAGAGAAACTACTAACCAAGAAATTGGTAAGGGCCTAGCACAAACCTTTCCCCCTAATTTTGCAGGGGCGGTAAAGAAGTGAAGGAGAACCTCAGTTCCAACTTGGAAATAAGAATGGGTGACTTGAGCCTGTTTTCCTGGCCTTCCCCACCCCCACCCCACAGACTGCCACTGATTCATTCTTTACCAAGTTGCCTCTGGTAATAGTTTTCAAAGGAGGATCTCAGAGAAGGATAGGGAACAGCGGCGCTCACAGCTTTCACGTTACCGAAAGAAGAGGAAAGCAGCTTGGCTCCAGGCAGGGAGGCTCGCAACAAGCGACCGGGGCCCGAGCACTCTCTCGGCTGCAGACCCAGATGCCCCGTCCGGGGACCCGGAGGAAGGAGGATGCCAGACCCCGGCCGGAACTGAAAAGCGCCGCAAGGAGCGGGAAGCGGACTTTCTCCTCAGGAAGCCGAGGCCGGAGCCCACCCCGCCACACCCACCCCGCGCGCCCCCCGCGCCAACCAGGGCCTCCCGCGCGCTCCCAGCCCGCCCGAGGGGAGAAGCAGAAAGCTGCAGCCCGGGTCCCACCCGCGACCCCTCGCTTCTTCTCGCCCTCATCGTCCTCTCACCTGCCAGTCCCCCAGGAAGAGCAGGACGCCTCTTCCCCCTGACGGGCTGCGACCGGCTGGGATCCCTCCATTGCCGCCTCAGACACCGCCGCCGGCGACGGAGAGACAGGGAAGGGGGCAGGATCGCGAGGGGTCAAGGGGCGAGCGGTGACGTCACCAGAGGGGGGCGGGCCTAGGGAAGCGAGCGGCCCGGCAGCGCCTTCCCGTCAACCCTAGGGGCGTCCTGGCTTCCGGTTTGGGTGTGGCCGCGGGGCCGGCCGTGGTGCAGGTGGCTGAAGTGGGCGTGGCTGCTGCGATTGCGATTCGGCAGATGTTACGTGGAGCCAAAACTGAAGTTTTGCGTCGCTGCTGGCTGTACAAGCAAGCGTACGGGACTCCAGTGATCCGCGAAATAATGAGATTGTGTTGCAAATCCTTAAGAGTCTTAGAGCAAGAAGAGGAAACTCCTTTGTTTTATAAATAGAAAACCGAAGGCTGATTTTCTATTTCTAGTTCCAGATTTCCACTCTGATGGTCTATTTAAAGACGTTATACATTTAACGAATAACTTTGGGTGTCTACTATACGTGAGGAACTGTCTCAAATTTAATGGAATCATATAATTTTTAGAGCTATAAATGACGTTGGGTCACCCAGTTTGGTCCTTTCAGTTTATGAGTGAGAGAAAGGAACTTCCTGTCAGTGTAAGAGTGACTTGGTCAAGATCTCAGAGCCAGTCACGGTCAGTTTACCAGAACACAAGTCTAAGGACATCTCATCTAATTCTCTTTCCGTTAACCCCTATGTCAGTCACCTTTCTTAGAAAACCACACCTAGTTGGACACAATAACGATAGGTTTTGACTTTCCTTCTAAATAAGAATGGGTATTTGAAGAAAGGTCCACAGGATTTTAAAAATTGGTATTTACCTTGACTTTGGGTATTACATAATTTTCTGTAATGTATGATATTTTTACTTAATTAGAATTTCTTCCTCTCTCGTGGTCTAGGCAAAACTGCATTTTCCTTTGTGTTATACATTGTCTTCGAAATTGCATATCTCCAAATACCTGGAAGCCTCATGTTCACCTATGACATCATCTAGGTTTCACAATCCTGTTGTGGGCCTTTTCTACATAACCATTAAAATGAACTTGATTTATGTCCTATTCTTTCACAGTTCTGCTCTATCCCTAAGTTTAGATATAAATATCTTTGGCTAGCTGCCCCTCCTCCAATACCATCAATTTGTTTCCCTCCCTCTAATTTCCCTTCCCTATTTCTTTGCTTCCTAAATATTTGTTGAATGTCTATTAAACATTAGGGTCTAATGACTAGACAATGATTGGCAATAGAGATACAGTGATTCCCGATTTGATCAATCTCATTGTGGAAAGCCAAAAATAGTATGTGAAAAAATAATTTCAGAAAGTTGGTAAGTATGATGAAAATAAAAGAGGATAAGGAGATAGAAAGAGACTTGGGTGGGTGGGGAGAAGGAGGGAGACAATTTTAGTCAGAATAGCCAAGGATGGCCTTTTTGAGGAAGTGATGTGTGAGCCAAAACCTAACTGATGAAAGCTTTGTGAAGATATAGCGGAAGAGAATCCTAGACAGAGGGAAAAGCAAGTATAACCTTTTAAAATATTCTTTTTAGCATTTATCACCTCCTGGCCAATACTTATTTATTTGTATATTGCCTCTCTCCTTTTAAAAGAGACTGAGCCTTTCCTGGAGAAAGATTCAAAGTGTAAGGGGGATTCAATGTGAGAGGGATTCTCCACTGCTAACTTTGAAGAGGGAAGGGGCTATGTAGCAAGGAAGGGGAATGGCCTCTAGGAGCCTAGAGTGACCTCCAGCTAACAGCCAACAAGGAAGTGGGGATCTTGGCTTACAGTTACAAGAAATAAATTTGTCAACCACCTGTATGACCTTGGAAGAGGACTCCAAAGCTCCAGATTAGAACACAGTCAGCTGATACCTTGATTTTTGTGAGACCCTGGGCAGAGAACCTAGTTATGCTGTGCCTCAAGTTGTGACTTACAGAACTGTGAGCTAATAAATTTGTGTTGTTTTAAGTCACTAAATTTGTGGTAATTTGTTATGCAGCAATAGAAAATGAATGTACTGTATTTTATATAAGATCTCTATCGAAAGATAAAATTACAACAAAAAATTAGTTTAAAGATCTAATTGGCTTTTACTTGAAATTCTAGATTTAAGCAACAGAATGTTCTGATGAGCTGAGTAGTGAATTTTGGCTTTATAGGCAGAAAAGGGCTGAAGAAAGCAGAAACAGAGAACAAAAAGCAGATTGGTCATTTCAAAGTTACTGTCTTGTAAAGGTTAAAGTAGATGGGATTTCCTTATTACATTGACTCAGGCTGACTGGAATCTCCTATTTTTTAGGAAAACCATCCCCTTGCACAGTTTAGTTTGATTACGTGGCACTTAGCCAAGTGACTCCTTCTGGTTTGGTCTGGTCTAATGGGGCTTGGTACAGAAGGCAAGTCCAAAACAATGGGCTCCCATAAACTTGAACATCCACATTTCTTCACACTTAACATCCCTGAAAATAGAATTTATTTTTTAAATAAATTTTCAAAAAATGGTGCATCTTAAAATTGAGGGCATGTTAGACTTGATAAAATATGGCGCAAATTATTTCAAACATACAGTATAACAGGAAATCAGATTTAATAGATGTTAATGAGAAAGGAAATTAGATTATCACAACTTTTTGACAGTGAAGCTTTATGCCATAAGGAAATGGAATAACGTATTTAGTGATGGAGCATACAATCTGGTTGATGATGTAGTTAAGGTTGTTGTATATTGGGTGCTCAATATCAAGGTTTCTGCACAAATATTATAGGTAGCCCTATTATCTAATAGAAAGACACTATCAAAGTGCTCCAGAGTAGATGGAGTTGAAGACCTCAGCTTATGCTAAGCAAAGCAAAGAAGCTAGGTAAATGGAGAATGCTCTTCCTATAATCAACAGATAGAGATTATATCAATAGGAAAGCAAAATAACAACTGGTTTTACCACCAACCAGCAGACATTCAAGAACACCTGATGACATGTACTTAGATCAGCTAGCTTCTGAATCCTGTCCGGTGCTTGGTCAATGATTTCCTTTTCAGTGGTGTAGTGACCAGAGGTATCACTGTTATTTGTAGCACCCTTTTTGCCGGTGATGGCATCCTAGAGAAAACTTCATCACTGACTGTTGGTGCTAGGTCTACAAACATTACCATGGAGTCATGCTTGACAACACTAGTCTCATTGAAGAAGGTGTTGAAGGAGTCCCCCTCTCTCAGAATGCCCTTATCCCTTGGCTTTGTGTTAATGAACCCACAAGGGGGGTTCTCTCTGTTGCTCGCCTCACAGAAAGCCAACTACTGAGACAACAAGGACTGTCAGGGAAGAAAGGATTTATTACAGAGGACGTGTCAACCAGGAGGTGGGAGGAATGGACTGCCTCAAATATTCCTCTTCAGCCAATAGGTTTAGGATTTTTTCTGGAGGTGAAATAAATAATGCATGAAAGGAGTGAGCATCATTACATGTTTCGGGCAGAGTACAGGGCACACAAGTGCAGTGAGAGATCATGCTAGTACACACATCCCATGATCAAAAAACGGTGGATATGTCCTTCTCAGGGTGGGGATTTTAGTAGTATAATGAGCTAGAGGTTAATAGTGGTCATTCTTTCAGCCTGGTGTGCAGGCAGGATGTGAGGAGGAGGCTGCTCAGTGGGTTCTTGGGCACAATCTGTGGTGGGCTGTCGTTTGTCTTGTCTTCTCTGGACAAACAGTTGGTGTAAGGCTTTGTAGTTATTTCACGGCTACAAGGAGGCCATGCCCTTTCTGGGAAAGAAACTCAAAAGGGAATGCATCAGTGCAACAGAAAGTGACAAAGTTCTGATCAGCAAATCTTACTAGCCTGGGAATTGGAAACATAAGAGAACTATAAAAAAAAATAATAAAAAAGTTTTCTTGCTTATGGGGCCAGTTACAATTTACCCCTTATGTTTGTTCATCTCTCAGTCTTGGGGAATCAGGGCATCAAACCATCTAGCTGCTTCCTGCTGAAATAGGGCATAGTTGGGGTATGAGGAATGAAAATGTTGAAACTGCTGGTGAAAGCGCTCATGAGTCATAGGTGAATGATTGAACATCTCTAACACTGTTACTTGAGTGTTTTGTCTGTTAGTTTGAAACAACATTTTAGTCCACATTTAATTAATATGTTTATGATGAAGTAAATCAAGAAAATAAGTACTAAAAGGGAAAGGCTAAATTTCAAGATCCCAGAAAGAATAGAATGAATACCCTCAGGAATCAAAGAGAATGGTCTTCAGAACCAATCTCCCATTCCTAGATCATCCCTTTTAACCTGTTGCAACCACGAAGCTTGTTGTCTAATCTTATCAATATGTATTTCCTCTTCTGCATAGGCATTTATGTAAGTGCAACATGAAGAATTAGCTATCACATAAACACCCCCTTGTTCTGCTAAAACATAATTAAGAGCAATGTGATTTTCAAGAGCTACTCGAGCTAAAGAGTCTAAAGATTTTTGTTGAGCAGCTATTGCTATTTCAGTTTCATTAGTGATAATTCTCAAGATTATGGATAGGTTGCAGAACACGTATTGATGAGCTGCCATTCCCCACTAGGGCAGTAGGGTGTACCCAAAGAAGTCATCTTCTCCATCTGGGATTTTCCCTGGAAGATACTGTTTTGGGGTTTCCCCAGATGGAGTCTCTGTATAAAATTCCCCTAGTTATTCATTAGAACAATTTCGTGGAACTGGTACAGTGATCAACTTCAGACCTATTATGCATTGAGAAGGGAGTGGTGAGGAGTCCTAATAAACAAGTCCCCGCATTGCCCAGCTGTTTCAGCAATCATAAACCCAAGGAGTTCCTTCCTTGCCTCCACAGACAAAAATATATTCAACGGGGGAGGGAGAGGGGAAGGCACAAACAGTACCTGCTCCTGTTTTAATTTGTTAAACAAGAATCTATATAAGGGAGTTGATCTTGTCCCTCCAGGAGCTGACGGGTTGCTATTAATATTAATTGTTTCCCCAAGCCTTGGGGATACATTTTTGCTGGCATACCACAGTACAGGTAGGGGTCCCATGGTCCTTATCTGAGGGGTTAAAGCATTTGTTAATAAGATAATCTAAAGAGGGCAGTGCTGAAAAGACTGTAATAATGGACCACAATAGGTGGTCAGTTTAGGGAGACTGTATGGCCCATAGGAAGTCTGTTTATAAGATAGTGGGTTCTTGCTGTCCACTTGTACATAATGTCTGATACCGGGCTGAGCGAGAAACATGGGGCCTCTGAGTATGAAGTTATTAATTGTACCCTGTAGGTGATCCAAGAAACAGGCTTCCATAAGTTCAACGTACAGGAGGGTGCATTAGTGAAATTGTATACAGGGACTACTATAGGGTCAGAATGGTCCTGTGCTGAACAAGGTTTAGGATGACAAACCCAACGGTGGGACAGGTTAGTGGAAGAGGCGATAGTTTAAGAAATTCTAACTAAAGAGTTGTCTTGCCAGGCAAACAAAGATCCCCAAGATACAAAAGGTATATAACTTCGTGTTACTTATCTCTTTTTGTGAAAGAGCAACTTTAGGTCTTCTAAGGGCTCACAAGCCCACGGCTCCTCTAGTCCCTCGGAAGGTGCTGAATCCCGGAGGTGTGGGGTTTCTGGTAGGGGTGCCTCCTTTATCTGTGTGTGATGAATCCGCAGCTTAACTCCTGCAAATTTAACTGATCAGTGAGTTGTCAGGAGCACCTCACATGGGCTGATCCACTGTAGCTGTAGTTGATCTTCAGGATGCTGGTTTCTCCAGATTTTCAGTAACACCTTATCTCCTGGCTGTAAGGAATAGAGGGGCACGTCCGTTGGAAACTGGAGTCTCTCAGAAGCAAACTCAGAAATACTAATTAGCATATTACCAGCTGTTTTACAGCTGAACAAGCCTCCATCTCTGGGAGTAGACAATCATTAGGTAAGAGCTGGAAGCTCTTAGGAATGGTCTCCCATATAAAATTTTAGGGGCTAAGTGCCAGCTTACTTCTGGGGGCCACCCGAATTCCCAACAGGGCAAGGGATAATACCTTGTCCTAAGTTAAATTGGTTTCTTGACAGATTTTGAAAAGAGTCTTCTTTAAAGTTTTATTAATTTGTTTAGTTTTCCCCAAAGACTAGGGTCTCCATGATGAATGAAGTTTCCAGTTAATTTCTAAAATTCTTGCTATTTCTTGGGTGATTTTGGCAACAAAGTCTGCTCCATTATCACTTTGGAGAGTTGATGGAAGTCCAAAGCTAGGAATAGCTTCCTTTAAAAAGGCCTTAGTGACTTCTGACGCCCCTCCAGTCCTGGTGGGGTAAGCTTCAACCCATCCTGAAAAAGTGTCAGGATTAGAAGAATTTTCTGTCGACCAGCTTCAGTACATTTTGTACCTTGTTTCCCCTTCACAGCTTACATAGTTCTTGTGACATATGTCTGGACACATTCATATAATGACTCTGACCCTACGCTTTCCTGTCACTATGCCAGGTACGTCAGTACAAATAGGCATTTTATCTAGCACTATGCCTAGAAGCTTACTTTAATGGTT
This sequence comes from Lemur catta, assembly GCF_020740605.2. Classification (NCBI taxonomy): domain Eukaryota; kingdom Metazoa; phylum Chordata; class Mammalia; order Primates; family Lemuridae; genus Lemur; species Lemur catta. The sequence continues at coordinate 12,625,210 of NC_059146.1, forward strand.
ACTAACGACTTAAATAAACATGAAAGTGACCAAGAATCACATAATATCCCTCTAGATTCAATCTAAAGATATCTTTAGTTCAACTTCTCCTTGCCTGGATCCCAAAGATTTCCATGGCCATTCCAACACCACCTCATCTCAGGGGAAGTTTTGCAGAGGGCAAGTAAGAGTGGAAAGAGATAGTCTTAGCCAATTGCAATTAAAATATCTTATTTTTGCTAATCTTATAAAAACACGTGACTGTGTGATAACATCTTTTCCAGGGCCTGGGGAGTGGACTGAATAAGTGAGGAGCTTTGAAGTTCAGTTTCATGAGCTTTACAGGAAATCTACCTCAAGTTGCCATTTATTTATTAACTTACGTGACAATTATTCTCTGAATCTGAAGTAATGGCCAGAATTTAAAAAACTTATGAAAATGTATTGCCCAATGGACTAATTATAAAAACAAACAACCAAATGAAGAAAAAAACAGGACCCAAGAGTTCCTAAGAAAGTCAATAATTATGCAGAACCTACTCTCTATACATCAAGTGAGGATTCCAATCACTAGAATTTAATATGCTTGGATTTAAATTGTGAAAAACAGTGAAAATCTGTTATTTTCCCATAGGGCTACATTTATTGTGCAATTACTATGTTCCAGGAACTGCATTTAGTCTTTATGCTTTGTATTTAAATTGTGTGCTATTTAAAGTTGTGGTATATATAGTCTCAATTTTGCTTTGAAAGATAATTGGTGATTATGACAGGTACTGCTGTTTTCTGACCCAAAAGGCATTACCCTTTTTTACACTCTCTCTCTCTCTCACACACCCATACACACAGCACGTCCCCCCTCTCAAAAAAAAAAAGAAAAGAAAAAAAAGCCTGCCTTTTTTTCCAGTTATCAGATTGCTAAGTGTTCAGGGAAATTGAGCCCTGTCCCACGAGATGGATCATGCCCTTAAAGTGTTCAAAGTAATCCCCTTTTTCTTTGTAGTGATTGGTTTGGGGTTGGTCACGTGTCCCATTCTGGCCAATTAAAGAGGAAGTGCTGAGGTTGTGGGAAAGAGAGATCCGTAATGAGGAGTCACCCGTCCTTTCTGCCTTTGAGACTTAGAATGGTGAAAACCAACCTCTAGTCATGAAAGAAAAGCCTAGTGGAAGCAGAGAAGCTGATTCAAAGGTCTGGGTTAACCAATTCCACATGCCTACCTCTGGACATCCTGTAACATGAGATGGAAAAATACCACTTCTAGTTTGACATTTCTATTCCTTACAGCAGAAACAATTCTAAAAGAAACAGAGTGGCATGAAATAAAAGTCATACAAACACACACATATGACATTTATTGTGCTTCTTCTCATTACAAAAGCATTTTGGGAATTTGGAATTACAGGAATTCACAAGGAAGAAAATTTCAAAATAACTCAGAGTTAGCTATATTAACACTTTTTGCATGCATTTGTCTATTGCCTCTATGTATGCATTTTATGTTATGTAACTTTTAAAATTAGACTAATTATTTTAAACTTGATTTTTAACTTAATAATCATAGACATAATAAGCAAGATTAAATTGAACCTTATTCTTTTTTCTTTTCTTATTTCTTGTATTTATATGGTAATTAAAAAGCCCAAGACATTGGTTTAACATGTAAAAGCAGGTCATAGATAAAATAGATGAAATTCTAAAAATACTTTAACTGCCTAAGATATTATATCTTATGATGACCACATCAGTTCTGAGATGAGGTCATTCTAAGGAAATGCCTAACTCATTTATGCTAATTTATATTTCCTGGTAGATAATGTTTGTACCTGGTACCTCTCCCAGAGTAATTTTTAAGCTACTATATCTCTGTTTAATAGGCTGAAATGTAATTAATGTAAACTTTGTTCAATTCATTGTCACTAGTTTATGTCACTTCTTTACTAAACTGAATTGCTAAAGGAAATGCAATTTTTAACTACTTTTATAGGCTAAGTAGAGGATAAGACACAAGATAGAATCTTATAAATATCTGATTTGTTGGATTGACTCTGTAGAACATGTCTTTTTTTACAAGGAATATTCATCTTTTATTATACTTGGAAATAGAATAAATGACTTTAATATTGAATATGAGCTACTGCCTGTTGAGTGGTATATCTTTAATTTACAATCCATATTTCCCTTTTGGGTGCTGTGAATTTTAGTTTAAATTCATCTCCACATTATAATTTATGGACCATAACATTGATATAGAATACTTATTTCTGTGAAGTTTTTCATTGCATATTGAACCTTAAAAGAATTTGTCTGTTTGAAAAGAATAATTAAGCATATTGAAGCAATCCAGTTTCAATATTAAGATTATTATCCATATATAAAAACAAATGAATATTTTCTGATACATTTTTATTGTAATAACTCTCTTATGTATAGATACAAAATCAAGCAGGGATTCTTAACCTTTTTGTACCAGGGATGCTTTGGCAGTCTGATGTAGTCATTAAACCCCCTCTCAGGATAATGTTTTTAAATACATAAAATAATACAAACAGGACTAAATGAAAACAATTACACTGAAATATAGTTTTGTGCATGGACTGTAGATTAAAAAACCCCACATCAAGATTTTGAATAGCCCTTTAGTTAAAGTATCAAAAAAATGCCTGAGGAAATACTTAAATAGAACAGTTTCTTGAACACATAAGAACCAAGCTGAAATACATTCATTAAATACATGTGTAATAAAGCCCTTAGATTGTTCCTTGTATGTGTGTGTTATCTTTGTCCTTAAATCCAGAAGTAACAATTATTATCAGTTTAGCAATAAGTATATGAACAAGAAACATGGAGAAGATATATTTTTTGCAACTTATCTACCTCCCTGTGTCATCTAGGAATAAAATCTTGGAATTGCTGTACATGTCAACTTTGAGCATTTTAGCACACTATAAATTTTTAGCCTCCCCAATTCAACTGTAGAGTTGGGTCATAGATTGGCTAACAAAAGGCGTGAGTTTAGTAAAATGAAAATATGAATGAAAGAGTACAGGAAATGAGCTCAATGGAGACACAATTGAAAAATAAGATAGGATGGGGGGAAAAACCCAACTACTTCACAAAACTGAAAGTACGAGAGGAGAAAAACAAGGAAAGGAAGGACTTATTGTCAGTGAGCAATCTACTTTTCACAATTCCACGCATCCTGGAATATTTAGAAATTACATTTCATCTTTTGTGTGGGACTACATAGCTCATATGAGTACAGTGGTATCTTACCTATTTAAAAAATCTTAAATAATGCTTGAAGTTTCCTTTAAGACCCTTATTATATTTTTCTCATTAAATGGAGATGATACTCCCATTATTTTCATCTCTTCCCATTTTTCAAGAGAGAATTAAGGCCTGAATTAAATAAAAGAGATATTATTGTGCAAACATATTTTGGAAACCATACTGTTTAATGTGAATATCAGTAGGTGTTAGTTTCACATTTACAGAGTTTCCTTTTCCTTCTCCGCTTCTCCAATACTCTGTTGTCTTTGACCTGTATAGACTGAAACTGTACAGTTTTCTTCCCAGAGTTCCTTTTATGTATCAAACATCTTTTTGCTTGTGCATTTGCTTGATTTTTCTCAGTGATGTGTGGCTTATGGATTTAGTACACTCAGGAGATGGACAAAAAATTCTTCATATTGTTAAAACAGGGTATATTATGCATAAAGCATAATCAGTACAAGTATTTTCTTAATTGTATTTTAAAATGCTGTTATTATTGGAGCAATTAATTATCACAATCCCCATAGATTGTATAGCCTAGAGGAATATTCTAAACCCCTGTGTGATCCTAACCCTTCTAAGATCCCCGTTTATATAGAGGCACGTCACAACCTGTACCATGTAGATGGGATGAAGGAGAATTACTCATAGTCTTGTCAGATTGGTAGAGTGGCTTGGGGAGGGCGGGCTGGTTGCTGAGTACTCCACATGTCAGAATGCTTTTGAAGCCAAAGTGAAAATTAGATCCATTCTTTTTTTTTTTTTTTTTTTGCATCACAAGAGGGAAATTTGATCTTACGGGCAGGAGACATACTGTCCTCTGTGCTCTATGTATTGTTACAGCATAAGAATGTAATTACTACTAAATCCCTTTTGAAGAAAAACTTCATAGCATGCTGAGGTTAGGACTGTGTTGTAAACCAGCCTTACTTTTTGGCACCTTTTTTTGCCTTAGGCTGTGTCTATTTTAAATATTTATGCACTTTTATACAAAGAGAAAGTGATAAGAAACCCACATAATGTGCTATATGAGGTCTGAAAGGGCAGAGATTAATTTAGAAGCTTATGATTAAGAGAAAATATTTCAGTCTTTTTCCTGAAGTTTTTGTTTTCTCCCTTGTAATTGAGGTTCTGACAATATGTTTTTAAAAGAATAAGAGTTGTAACTTAAGCTTAAATCCTGCTTTGTTTGTCCATAAATAGCTGAAAACTTTGTGTTTATCATTCACAAATGGAGAAATTCATTACCTGCCCTTCTTTACTTGACTTCTTGTGTAGCCTATCCATCACAGAGAGAAATATCCATATATAAGTGGATCAAAGCATGGGTTTAAAAAAGCAAAGAGAAAGAAGAAGTGATTTACTGGATCTGACACCCTGTTTAACATTTCAGGATCAAACCAATACCAAATTCCTAGGACATAATAGGGAGTCCAGCAGACAGTAAATGAAGTGGCAAAGGCAACTGTCATCTTTAGGGTCCTCAGCCGTGCTCTTGGTATATTGTTCTTGGATTGATTCAATTGTAGTTCTATTGGATAGAAAAAAGAGTAGGTGTTTCAAGAGCAGTTTTCTTACAAGACCAAAATGGACAAAAGGAAGAGACCATCACTAATTCAACCTAATGAATATAATGGGAGAAAATGTTCACTATTTTTAATAATGATAATTTGTTTGAAAAGTATGTTTTTATACCAAGTTTTCCAATATGTCACATAATGAATAGAAAAGATTGAAGATCATAATGCTGTTAACATTAAGTTTTTACCAAATGCATCTGGATTTGAATATGGGATATTCAAACTCTTAAAATAGAAATTCAAGACAGTAGGCTGAGGTTGTGCTGAGTTGAATTCTGACTTCAAAATAGAATCATATTCCTTGAATGTCTCTGCCACTAAGGATAGTAAGAATTGTGTATGGATGGCAGTGTGCTGCCCTAAATTATCTACCTCAGCCGTGTGCTTCTTTCTATATCTGAAACAATTTCACTTTTCATATTAATACATCCTTTAAAGTTCATAGGTTCTGCACTCTTCTTGTGCAGAAATTTAATGGAAATTAATGGAATTGCTGACTTTAACAGTCAGGCTGCCTACCTGAAGTTTAGGACTTTGTTCTTAAAGGCAAAAAGCTGCAATTTCAAAGTGCTCAAAATCTGTTCTTGTATTTCATAATCCAGAACTGCTACTTTAAAATAAGAAATACTCTTCACACAGTATATTTTTTTGATGGAAACAGATAATGCTATTCAGAAATAGTCATTTGGCAACTTCTTATTCATCGATCACCAAACAGTGGAAATATAGAGGAAAATCTTTTACATTTATCATGCTTTAATTATAAAATTAATTTTTGATCAGAAATGTTAAAATAAGTAATTTATTGACTAAAGATTGGTTGTGAATTTTTGGTCAAACTAATTACCATTTACTATGTGCCTTGCTCTTTTCACATGGTGTTTCATTTAATCTTCAATATTTGTAAACTTTAGTGACATATAAGTAATAAAGCAATCAGAGTGAACACATTTTTAAAAAAGCATCTTGGCTCAGCTCAGTGGCTGAATATGAAAAATATATAAAGACACCCACTACATGCTATGTTTGAAATAGCATCACACTTGATTATTAGTTTACTGTTTACTCTCTGAATTTTCTGTTAGACTGTAGACTCCATGAAAGCAGAATAGCTACTTAGCTTATCTTATTCATCATGGTATCCTCAACCTGGCAATTTCCAGCAATATTGCGTATTCAGCACATATTAGTTGAATAAATACAAAATCAAATAAATAAATGTGTTAATAATATTTAACCACTGCTCATTGCCTCTGCTTTTTGTTTTTCTGCTTCTGCACTGCCCGTATTTGAAATTCATCTTCTTATTCTCTCTGCACCCTTCTTAGATATCCCTTATAGAACAGAGTCTCTCTGGAGTAAAATCTGGAAGGCAAATTGCTTTTGCAGTACATATTTTTTGGAAATATCAAATGCCATTTTGTGTTAGCATGTGGAAACTGCCCAATACCTATTAATCAGCATCATCATGATTGTGAGAATATCCACTGAGAGTGTTCACACCATAATAATTAAAATCATATCCATATTAAATTATACCAGGCATAACTTATGCACTATGTTACTGACAACATGTCTTTTGGATGTTGCCAACGTAACCATGTGTACTTTATAAGTTTGTAAATTTTAGTTTGGGGGAATGCAGCAGATTACTGAAGCAAAAAAGGTACAACCATACCTATGAAGTGTTGGATGAAATAATCAATTACATATTCCACAATATTTTTCCCACTAATACATATACAAATGTGCATAGTTTATGTTGTATAGATATAGGAGATTTGAATGTAAAACAAAACAGCTTAACTTTAATAAGTTTATTGACTAGCACTTAACAGGTTATACTTTGCTAATACTCTCAATATCACTTGTTTGGTATATTGTTGTTTGGCCCAGCAGGAACAATTTGCCAGTGCTTATCTTGGGTATTAATGGAGTAATTGTCCTTTCTGTCTTAGTTTCATGGTGCAAATGTAGAACATTAGGAGATATTAAATTATTTCATCTGTAAATTGACAATGCGAGTATAATAAAAGTACTACCTCGGAGTGATTGTGAATATCAAATGAGCTGATATATCTAAACTTTTTTAGTGCAGTATCTGGCACATAGTAACTGCCACTCTGCTGTGAGTACTTTTGTCCTAAAACTGCCCACAATTACCACTAAATCTAAGGAATACATACTGTGGGGGTCCTGATGAAGGACTCGTGTCAAGGTGAAGATGATTTTTGCATTGCAGATCAGCATGATGAGAAGAGGGATGATGAAGAGGAAGCTGAAGGTGAAAAAGTTATAAAAGGCTTGATGCCACCATTGTGGAAAACTGCAGTGTGTTACACATTGAGAGAAAACTTCCGTCTGTCCAGTGCTGTCTGCTAGATGGATCATCCTAAAGATGTATAACTGTATGAGAAAACAAGAAGTTTATGTTACTTTTTCCCAGACACTATTTGAAAATTTTCTCTCTGGTATTTGGCTAACCTCTGAACCTATTGTTGCCTAAAGAAATTTCTAAGTTCCTTCCTAGTTGGCATTTCTAGGAAAAATTATTATATAAGTGGATGTTTACTTAAAATATGTTTGGTGCACATTGACAACCATGTGAATAAAAAAAAATAATGTTTGGGTGTGAATGGAACTGTAAGATTTTGAACTTTTTGGAAATTATTTCAACCTTGCAGAACAGTCATCAACCAAGAATTTAAACCTTCTTTGTACTTTCAATTTCTGGTACTATTACGCTGAGCAAACTTTTTGCAAGCGGTTTTGTTCATAATTATATCTTCAGTATCCAAAACTGTGATTGGCACTTAGAATGGATCCCCAGAAATACATATTTATATTTTATTTTAGAGACAGAAAAACCCATTAAAATGACATTCCCTTAAAAATGTAGTCAAAAGACATGAACAGAGAGTTCACCAAAAAGATATAAAACTGGCCCTTAACATATGAAAAGATGTTCAACTTGGCTTGTGATAGGAGAAATGTCAACTAAATTTACACTGAAATATCATTTTCACTATCAAGATCGGCAACAATTAAAAAGTACAGCCGTACTCTCTGTTGGCAAGGTTGTAGGGAAACCAGCATCTCATACATTGCTGGTGGGAATGCAAATTGGTACAAACATTATGGAAGGGAATAGCAAAGCATAACTACACATGCATTTACCTTTGACCCAGCAATTCTACATCCAGGAATTTACCCTGAAGATATACTCATACCTCCCATTATATAAAAATACATATGTGCAAGGTTATTCATTGATGTATCATTTGTGATTTAAAAATGTTGAAAATAATCTAAATACCAATTCACAGAGCAGTAGCTGAATAAACTATGGTAGAGCACTTAATAGAGTGCTATAGAGCTGTAAATAAAGTAAAGAAAATCTTTTATTTTAAGCAAATGAGAGGTTGTATTCATTTTTTAAAAATTTTTGATTGAGTTTAGAAATTTTATTTTTAATTATAAATATAAGAAACAGAATTATTTTTTATACGTTACAAACATGGCAAGAAACACTTTATAGTATTCTTTTTTTTAAAGGCATTCTCCACTCCCACTCCTGTCACCTCAAAAAGGAAAGAAACCCGGGACCTGTTAAAAAAATTAAAAAGTTGATTTTCAGTTTCAGATCGTTTTCATTTTCAAGGGGAAAAGAGAAATTTTAAATTAATCCACTAGGGAGCATCTAATTATCTTACTATCGATCTTAAAGTCAAACCCAAACAAGTACGTTGAACTAATTTTATCTTATAATTCAGACAAACTTTTTTCCACATTACAAAGTGAGCCTTTCAGTTTTCCATAATTCTTTGCAACCTGATCTTATTTAAAGTTCAGTTTTGAATCAGACTCAACAGATGCTGTGAGTAAAAGTCTTTGGAAGGGTTACTTCACACAGAACCTGAGAATCTTACATTTCTTTAAAGTCTTAGCTACTTCCCTCCACACTTCCCCAGTTGGATTTGGAACCAGATGACACGAGTTTGACTTTCTCCTCTGCACTGGGCTACATTTTCACGGTAAGGTTTCATGTTTTTAAGCTACAACGATGAAACTTTCAATTAGCAGTGACCCTGAAACATAGTACTATAATTTGAGTTAATGGTTATCATCTTTAACAAATGCTTATTTTTTTAAGCAACTCTTTGGTAAAAATAACTATACCAGGTGCTTTCTGTCACAAAAGATGAACCAGATATATTTTTCTGTCAGGTAACTTAATATTTGGTAATGGAGATATAAAATGTGTGTCACACCTGTAATACAAGGTAGAGCGATAAATTTTAAAAGAGAGGTATAGTAAAATGTGTATAAATTCAGAATCTTACTTGCCCATAAATTAATTAGCTTTAGTCTTGGTTAAATTTATTTTGCGCTCCAAGGCCATGTTCATTTGAATGATTAATATAGAGATCCACTTTACTTTCAGTGTGATTCCTTTGTCCTTGGATTATATTTCTTTAACTTCTGTGTTTTGCTTCTTTTATCCCTATCCCCAGTTCTTATCAGTGTCTGCTTTATTTTGCCATAAACAAGGACATTCTGTTTTCCTTCTTCACAGTCTATTGCAGATGTAATTCCTTCTTAGAATAATATCTTTAACCCTCACCTTACCCCACACTAATTACACCATTACCTAATCTTTTTCAAAGGTAATTATCTTCAGATGGTATGCTTCAGTTTACTCATATATAAATGAAGATAATAATAGTATATACCTGTAGGGGCTGTTATGACAATTAAATGAGTTAATACATGCAAAGCACCTGGAATAGTGCCTGGCACACAGTGCTATATAAATCTTAACCATTATCATTATAAAATATTGAGGATATGTACAACTTCTATGTGTATCCATATATATTCATTTATATATTTATAAATGCATACCAAATATTTTTTTCCTGATGTCTTTTAGCCCTCTATTCCCACCTTAAGTTTTTCCTTCCTTTTCCTTCCCCAGCCTCCTACAGGAAAAAAGGAAATAGGTAATATTACATTGCACAGCATGGTATAGTAGTTAAAAGCTTTGACCATGGAGTTAACTAGGTATACTGATATTTCCACTCATTAGACAATAATGTTGGGCATGTTATAGAATATTGTAGAATTAGTTTTTTCATGTGTGAAATAAGGATAATAATTACACATAATTTATAGAGTTGTTGGGAACATTGCATGTAAAAGCATTTATCACAATGTCTGGCACATATTTATGTCCTTTACTATTATTTATCACCATCATTATTGTTTTTGTTATTTTTGCTACTAGCATACTGCTACTATGTTGCAGCACAATGTTTGGCATGTCGTACATGTGTGATAGGTATTTATTGAACTTAAACTGCTTGTGAAGTTCAATAGTGCATTCTATACCAGTAAATTCTCTACGTGTTAAGGCAGTACTCCACACATCTTGAGGCTGCACACCTTTACACCAAAGACTAAGAAGTGGCTCACATTGCCTTCAGGCCTGGATTAACTACAGAATTAACTACAGAATTTAGAAGTTGTCAATATGTAATGCTGCATATTAACACAGATAAGCTAGTAACATGAACATGTTTGGCAAATAATCTGCTACTCTGAAATTCTTGTGATCTTAGATGACTATCATTAGAAACCATGCAATTTTTAATTAGATATGGACACATCTTATTTAGAAAATGTTTTCTCCTCAATTTATAGTTATAGCCTAACCACAGATGGTCTTAAACCAGAGCTACGCCCAGGCTATGTTTTCTCCTTGCCTCCCTCCCTGCCTCCTCCCTCCTTTCTTTTTCTTTTCTTCCTTCCCTTCCCTTCTCTCCCTCCTTCCCTCCCTTCCTTCCATCCTTCCTTTCTTCCCTACTTTCTTTTAGAAATGATACTTCCAAGACTTGAATTATTATTCTCTGGCATATGTAGATTTCAGAGTGAGTAGGATAGTCTGTGACCAGGGAGTAGTTTGGCCAAATTTATTGATCAGTCAGAATGCATGCTATAATTTTGAAAAATTTGAAATAATCCACCTTTATATAAGCATTTCTTTTTGCTGTCTCTTAAAGAACTAATCATTTTCCTTTTATAAAGGAGAGAAGAAAGGGAGGAAGAAAGGAGAAGAATGAATTAAATGTTAACTAAGTGTTTAAAATTAAAGTGTAAAGTCTTAAACTATTAATAGATGATTTTATATATTGTATAATTTATTCTTTACAATTACTCTCTTACACTTAGTTAATAATTTGTTTAGAGTCACATAGTTGGTAATTCATAGTACTATGCTTTGAACCCAACTCTGTTTAAATCCAATACTCCCATGACATTTCTACTATCTCATTGGCTTTCAACTTTGTTGCCAAGAGATCTGAGACCTTTAAAGGAACAGTGACTGGGAGTTGGTGAATAACCAAGTGGAGGACCAGTCTTTCCTTGACCGTATTTTAACCAGAGCAACTCCACTTATATCTGTTTCATTTATTGGGGCTCCACATAAGATTTTCTTTTAAATGCTATTGCTAGAAAAAAGTGTGAAAGTTTCTATGTTATACTATGGGGAAACTTCTGAAATTACATATGCAAACCATCATAGAACTTAGCTTCTGAGGTTAATAATCAGGAAGGTAGAAAATCAAGGTGACCAATTTGAAATTTGATCATTCTGAGCTCTAGCAAAATATCATAAATTCCCAGATTGCCAGGCCTGAGTTGTGACAACTACTTTGTTAGTTTTTTTTCCAATTGAAGTATGAATTACCCAAGTGATAAAAAAATCAATATGCGTACCAAAGGATAAAAATTAAATTTGCCCTTTTAATGTAAACTAGCTATGACAGGATGCACCACTGTCAATGTGCTTATGCATAGAGCGTGGTGAAGCATGAGACACACTTCACCATGTGTCACAGTCTAGAGATAAAAAGGTCTATCTCTTGCCTATCCCATCAAATATACATAACATTAGTTGCAGGGTTGAAATCTCCTTTATTCAGAGAGATAGCAGAGAGCTATAATAAAAGAAAAACTGGACTTAATAAAAAGACATGAGTTAAAAAGGCCAAGAGACATTGGAAATGCCAACCAACACTTTTACTATTTATTTATTTATTATTTTAGAGACAGAGTCTCACTCTGTCACCCAGGCTGGAGTGCAGTGGTACGATTGATCATATTTCACTGTAGCTTCGAACTTCTGGCCTCAGGGGATCCTTCTGCCTCAGCTTCCTAAGTAGGTAGGACTATAGACACACAACTCCATGCCTGGCTAAATTTTTAATTTTTTGTAGAGATATGTTGCCTTGGCTGGTCTCCAACTCCTGGCCCCAAGGGATCCTCCCGCCATGGCCTTCCAAAGTGTTGGGATTACAGGCATGAGCCACAGTCCCCAGTCCCCAATGAATGTTTTCTAAACTGCAGGATTGGCCAGCAGTGAGTTGTAATCAGCACTAAAAAATGAAATGGAGCAGAATAGAATATTTATTTCAGTTATATGTGTAAGAGAAAGAGAGACAGAGAAACAGACAAGGTCTTGATGGAGCATGAATTTATTTTGGGTTATTGCCCAAAAGGTTTGAATGCCATTACTTTCAAAGGTTTAGAACTTAGTTCTCCTGTATGTAAAATGGGAATAATAACTCATTTCCTGTTTACCTCGTAGAGTTAATGTAAGTATCAAATAGAATTATTTATGTGAGGTTTCTCAGGAAACTTCAGAAAGTGCTTTATAAATTTAAAGTGTTGTTGAAAATAAGGATGAGTCATTTGTTTTACACAATAAAATAATACCATCATTTTCTGTGGCTCATATTCACATAAATCTCTTTGGTAGAACTAATGTATTTGAGGTCAGATTACTACATGAAATTCCTGAACAATTCAAAGTTAATTTCATATTTTCTTTTTGCTATATTAAGATACATAAGTATTGGCATTATGTTTCTATTATTGCTGTGATATACCTAAATGAAAATAATTAAATTTATAAATCACTATTTTATTTATAGCTTCTGGGCGAGTTAAGGGGAATGAAATTGTGGATTTGCCCTTCAGTTATTGTCACAAATAGACTTATTTTTACTTCTGTTTGGACTTTAATGTATACCAGTATCTCAAATTACCAACTACTTTCCAGATAGCTGTACTTTTATTGCCAACAGTCATGTCCTAAAGCAAATGTTTTCTCCTCTTCTTACAGCCTGCCTTCCCTTTCCTTCAGACAAACAAACAAACAAATGGGCAAACATTCCTCTTCTTAACCTACCTGGCTATTTCAATGGTTTTATTATTCAAACTCCTTGGTCAAAAATATTGGAGAAATTTATGTTCATCTGCTCTATTATTAATTCTCTGAATCCAATTTGTTGCCAAGCCTTGTTTTTTGTTTGAAATATTTCTCTTATTATCAATGCTCTCCCATACCACCCTAGACCCTCAACTTAATCACCTCATTGCCAGATTCTTTGTCTCACTCCACTCTATACATAAATTTTCTTGAAATATTTTTGCTTAAAAAGATCAGTTTAATTCTTGCACAGGACTCACAAAAACTATAAGGCTCTCAGATTAATTTCAGGAGTTTGCATGGCTATCAATGTCTTCTATGATACAAATCTATTATGCTTCTCATTCATTCATTCATTTATTCAAACATTTTTAATTTCTATTTTTGCTAGGTATCGTATTAGGTTCTGTGATAAATATTGAACCCAACAGGTTCTCTTGAACACAAAAGAGTCTCCACCATTTAGAAGCATATATCCTAATGGCAAAGACAGACACACGTATAATCACAATGTTCTACAACAACTAAATAGTTTGCTATGGAGTTAAAGGAAAGGGGTGACCACTAAATTTAATTTCTCACTATTCCCAATTCTCAGTCTTTCACTTCAGCCAAATTAGCCACTTTAACATATTATTCATTTAATCATCACAAAAGCAGCACAAAGAAGGCATTATCCTCCATTTTATCAATGAAGGAACTGAAACCCAGAGAGGTTAAGAAATTTGCCCAAGTTAACAGAGCAGAGCCAGGATTGAACTCTACTTGTGAATTTTCAGAGCTCAAGCTCTTAAAGGTCATACAGCACTTCCTTTGATAAGACTTTTACTCAAGTTTAGATAGGGAATCTGTGATCACCTTAACCTAACAAGTTTATGAAGAACGGCCTACCTGTGGCCCAGCAAAGACACTACTGAGGATCCAGGCCAGGCCAATCATGGACTGTCCGAGCTTGCTGTTGCTTTTCACAGCTAGGGGCCTCGTGATGGCCAGGGAGCGGTCCAGGCTGATTACCACCATCATGAAGGCTGGGGCGTACATGGAGAAAAGCTTCAGGTAACTGAGGACTTTGCAGAGGAACTCTCCCGCGTACCACTGGACTGTAATGTTCCACATTCCGTCCAGTGGCATGACTATCAGAGTCTCCAACAGGTTGGCTAAGGTGAGATGCTTTAAAAGCACCTTCATTCTCGAGAGCTTTTTCCCTTTCTCTTTCTTCTGAGTCCACTTCTGAAGTTTCAACAGGAAAGAAGCATTAAAGGTTGTGGAGAGTAGAAAAAGGAAGAAAGTAACCATAACTCGGATCTTTCCAGACAAGGTCAGAGTGGGGAGGTTGCCCTGCATCAGAGGGATGCTGCTGTTGACTGCAGAGCAGTGATTTTGATTCTGTTCAGGAGAGGCGTTATTTGCCATATTTCCCCAAAGACAGAGCTTCGAGACTTGCGTTTCTGGCACTTCTGATGTTTTACTGTAACTGAACCCAAAGTCCTGTTTTATTTCTGCCTTCTTTAGGTGGAAACGTCATAGGTTTAAATTTATGTGAAATTTTGTCCCTGGGATACTTAATGTGAAAGATCAAGGTGAACTTGTTTTGTGTGTTTGTAATCCAACAGAGTGCTAAAACAGAGCAAGCCAAACACCTTCTGAGGGCCACTTGTAACTGTAGCCACCTTAGCAGATGGCCTGGTTTTCACAACATTCTTCCTAAGCAAAGGACACTCGAAGTCTAATTTTAAATTTAAAAGTCACTCATGATATGATTCAATAACTTTAATGAAGAGATTTAGAAAAACTATTTCGTGTTAATGTTCTGTCCAACAGATAGATGCAAATTGAAAATGAAGAAAAAAACTAGAAATACCTCAACTTAATTCAATTAAAATCTGGTGTTTTAAGAAATTAATACATTTCTCAAAAACATTTTTGTTTCCTTTTTCAAACACACTGTTGAGCATTCAAACACTACATTCATTTAAAACTCTCCTACAACAAATTCATAGCTTAACTATTAAAATCAATTTTATCTAATACGTGTTCAGCTGTGTTCAGATTTATCAATCAGTCTTAATGGTCAGATTATCTGTGCTTAAGTTAGAGAAAAAATGATTAACCATTTTTTTATTATTGCCTTGATTTTATAATTGTTTAAGTAATGTATTTGCTATTGAACATTATTGCAAAAGTAGATATTAGAGATAATACTGTATAAATGCACTAACAGCA
The DNA here is from genome assembly GCF_020740605.2 of Lemur catta. NCBI lineage: Eukaryota > Metazoa > Chordata > Mammalia > Primates > Lemuridae > Lemur > Lemur catta. The sequence continues at coordinate 12,640,541 of NC_059146.1, forward strand.
TTAATATATGTGTATATGTATATGTATATGTGTATATATGAACATTTATGTTCCTTTATATGTTATCTGATCATTGCACACTGGGACCACTTGGAAACTTTTTCTGTGTTGCTGCTTTAACTGTCATGGTGAGTGCTTGATGATATTATTTACTGGTATGACTTACACGGAAATTTATTAAAAGACGAGCTTGATTTGTCTTATGTCAACTAGTTTGCTTCTGTGGCAACCAAAGCAGGAACAATGTTGAGGATAAAAGTGGCTATTTTGACTTAGATGATCTGTTCTTGTTCATTTATTGTATTTGCTTATTCTGTCTTATATTCATATCTTTAACAAATAATTTCTAAATATCTATTAATACTATATACATTCTCTTAGCCTTTGCTGGTGATAAAAAGTGAACACAACACCATCCATCCCCTTAAGGAGCGTATTTGGTATGATTGGATAAGCATATTGGACATACTTTACATATCTCCTCATCCTCCCTGTGTACTGCCTGTCTCCTGCATCTTGAGCAGCTCAGACCAGTTGCTTACCTGGGCTCCCTTTTGGCTGTCACTATATGCTCAGAATTACCAGCTTCTTTCAATATTTCCAGATTGGAATGTTTATATTCTGTATTTATATAGAATATCAAAAAAGGCATGTTTTTCACACCTGAGACTTGTGACTATAAAATATGTACCTACTACATTAGCTATAACAAGTTCCTTATAACCAAATAGTCCTGATTATAATTTGTTTTTCTAAAGAACTCAAAAGCCTTTGGATATACATCATGTCATTAATCTGATCAGGGACATATGCTTGGAACAAACAAAACAAGATACCCATTGGATAGATTCCACATGTAAGTGAGATCATGCAGTATTTGTTTTCCTGTGTCTGGCTTATTTCAGTTAGCATAATGTCACCCAGGTATATTCATCACACAAATATAAGATTTCCACATTTTAAAAATGTATTCATCCATTAATGGACACTTAGATTGTTTCCATATCTTGGCTACTGTGAATAACGCTGCAATCAACACGGGAGTGCAGATATCTCTTTAAGATACTGATTCCATTTTCTTTGAATATATACCTGGAAGTAGGATTGCTGAATCATATGACAGTTCTATTTTTACTTTTTTGAGAAACTTCCATAGTATTTTTCATAATGACTGTACCAATTTTCATTCCTACCAACAGTGTACAGGGTTTCCTTTTCTCCATACCCTCACCCACACTTGTCATCTTTTCTCTGTTTGATAATAGCCATTCTAGCAAGTGTGAGGTGTTATCTCATTGTGGTTTTAATTTGCAATTCCCTGATGATTAGTAATGTTGAGCATCTTTTCATGTATCTGTTGTCCATTTGCATATCTCCTTTGGAAAAATGTCTATTCAGATCATTTGTCCATTTTAAAATCAGGTTTTTTGTTTTTGGGGGGTGTTTTTTGGTATCATGTGAGTTCCTTATATATTTTGCATATATAGTTATCATACCCTTATCAGATATATGGTTTGCCAATATTTTCTTCTATGTCATACGTTGCCTTTTCATTTTGTTGATTGTTTCCATGTGCTGTGCAGAAGCTTTTCAGTTTGATGTTGTCCCACTAGTTTATTTTTGCTTTTGTTGCCTGTGCTTTTGGTATCATTTCTAAAAAAATCATTGCCAAGACCAATGTCAAGGAGCTTTCCTCCTTCATTTTAGTCTAAGAGTTTTACAGTTTCAGATCTTATGTTTAAGTCTTTAATCCGTGTTTAGTTACTTTTTGTGTATGGTATGAGAGTCCAATTTCATTGTTTTGTGTGTGTTCTCGTCATGAATTCTTGCCTGATACTATTTATAGCATAAATGCCTGAGTCTGAAGAGACCCGCTGGTTATGACACTGGTGCTCAGGTGGGGAGACACCATTATTATAGCTAATACTATTTTGACTTGTAGAGAGAAAAAGGGAATCTATTATTATACTGCATATTATCATGCAGGTTGGTTCACTTAAACCAGATTTATTTGGAGGCACATTTTAAAAATATGTTAACATATCTGTCTTCATGTTACATTATTTTCTAAATTAAAAATAAAAAATTTTATATTTTTTTCTCATAGGAATTTTATACACTTTACATATACAAAGAAATTAGGTAAAGAGAAGTACTGGCAGCTTAAATCACTAGTTCATATTGCATTTTTCCAAGATAATAGAATATGCATAGCATTCACAATCTGTGACTCACAACTTAAGAAACACATGAAAATATAGAATCTCTGTTTATTGTGAGGTTATATGATTTTGAATAACATTATATTGATTCAGAATGTAGCACATTTTGCATTGGGTAATAGATGACTGTTTTTTTTTATCCAGTATATATATATTTTTTCCAGAAATGCCCCTCCCTGACCTGAGAGACTGTCAATCAAAGGCTCCACCTCCTGCATCATAGGTGTGGTATACTGATCCAAGCCAGGCCAATCAGAGCCATCCTCAGGACTTTTTCTTTTTTTTTTTTTAACTGCAGCCAGCAGGCAGGAAGGCTCTATTTTTGTCTGGGACTGTTAATTTAGCACTAAGGACAATCTAAGCCTAGAATGAGGGAACATGTTTGTAACATCTGAGAGTGAAGAGTCTGCCCATGAATGAAGACTGAGGAGAATTAAGATGTGACTAGAGATAGAGACACTGCTTGAGTTCCTGGACCTAGTCTCAGCTATGCTAAATGATGTAGACCCCTAGTTATTTTTTAGTTAGATAAGCCTATAAATTTCTTTTTACTTAGTCTAGTGTTAATTGAATTTCTGTCACTTGCAACCAAAGAATCCTGACCAATATTCATATAGTTTTATTTTGTTTATGCTTAATTTATAAAACATCAAAAAGTAGAAATACTAAGTCTTATAAATGCATAACAAGATATGTCAAATATTTTAAAAGCAATTAGATAATACAGCTACTGATTAATTCATCCATGAAGTTTATGACAAACATTACATTTTAGAGTACTATGCTAGGTAGAGCCTTAGTTATAACCATATTACGTAACATAGTATAGTTGTTAAAAGTACAATTTCTGGAATCCAATTGTCTGATTGTGAATCCCAGCTCAGTCAGTTATAAATTCTCTGATTTTAGGCAAGTTACATGATTTCTCTATACCTCAGTTTCCTTATCTATAAAATTGAAATAACAAGGTGATCATCCTCACAGGTTTTTTTGGGAAAGTTCTATGTATTAATGCATGTAAAGTATGTCTAACATACAGTAAAAAAAAAAATCAATAAATATAAGCTATTATTGTTAGTGAATTTGGGGGGGGGGTTATGAAAACAATTTACATCGAAATGAAGGCTATACGTGGCAGCTGTAAGATTATCAGCAATGAAAAAGAAAAGGGTAAACTTCTATTCCACTAGTGGAACAGTGTCTGAAAAAGCACCCTGTTGAAATAATATTTTGGATAAATGCCAACTGACCTGCTAATCTGGCATAAGAAGGCATTTATAGACATCTGTGCCCTCAGCTAGAATGTTTCTGTATGAGCAAAAGGAGAATGAAGTGGAAGCAAAATTTCTATATTATTTATTCTGGTTGATAATTCCTATGATTGAGAAATTTTAAGAGTTTGGAGATAAGCAATGTGGTTTTATTCACATGGTGTATCCAAGCCACATATCGAAACATAGCCCACGTGTCTGAGGATAACCTTACTATAAAGTGTGTGTGTATGTGAGCACCGTCTTCTGGCCTCACTTTCATACTTAAAAGAGAATGGGGGAGGGAAAAGTGGCGGAGTAAAGGTGACCTCCTGGCTCCTGGCTCCCAGAGAAAAAGGTGAAGAACTCGGCCTGCTACACTGTGAAACTGTGAAACTGCAGAGAAACAGGGGGGGGACACAACATGGGGGAAAAAATGGTGAATGGGAGATACGACTGCGAAGTCTGGGGAGTGCAAGATAAACAATAGAGACCAGAGCGCGCGAGTGCAGCGGGTCCGACCCGCAGGGGACCGTCCCGCTTCCCCACCGGCCTCCGCTCCCGCCCAGTCACGGACCTGCCTGAAGTCGGTGCAAAATCCTGGCAGGAGACGTGGGGCTCTGTGGAGAGGGGACAATAGCGGGAAGCATCTGGAACTCCCTGGAACTCTGTGCCAGGACTGCACTGTGCGGGGGAGGGACTGGTCTGAGCTACCGCTGGGGGGAGTCAGGGACACGCACCTGGTCAGGGGGACCAGGACAACAGAGGTGGACACTGAGAAGGGGACTCTACCCTGGACACTGCTGCGGGCCATTAGGGCGGCTCAGGGTGCGTCAGAAAGTGCAAGACCTCCTGCGGGACAGGCCCGAGATTGTGGGAGGGCGACACACACGAGACAACGGGCGTCCTGTTGACTCAGCTCCCCAGTCCAGCATCCAATCCAACTCCTGAACGGTCACCCCCAGTGCTGGCGCTCCGCGGGTGCGGGCAGCCGCCATGTTTGGGGTCCACAACCCAGACGCTGGGGTGTGCTACGGTTTCTGGTGACACCCTTGTCCCAGCCCTGGGACTCTTGCGACAGGCTCCGGGCTGTTTTGACGGGTGAATTTTGAGCACTTCCCCAGTCATGGGAGGCTAAAACCTGTAAGATTCACAGGCGCTGAGGCGGTGGGCGGCCTCGGGCACCGCCCCTCACTCCCATCGCCCCTCCCCCCAGCGCAGGACTTTCCCGCCAAAAGTGGGAGGCTCCGCCCCTGGAGGAGGGAGGGGCAAGAAAAGCCAGCAGGAGGAGAAGACGGGGGACAGCTACACGCGAGCGGGGCGCTCCCTCAGGAACTCCACCGTGAATCTGCAGAGAAGCAGCGCGGGACTCGCAGTGCTGGGAAAAAAAGATGAACTGGAGAACTGACCGCTAAGTCTGGAGAGTGCGAGACACACAACAGGGAACAGAGCGTGGGATGGCCGCGCCCTCGGCCGGCGGGGCAGTGTAGTCTGACCCACAGGAGGACTCTCCCTCCACAGACCTCCGCAGCCACCCGGGCAGGGAAGCGCCTGAAGTGAGTGCGGAGCTGTGGCGCGGGCTGACGGGCTGTGCGGAGAAGAGAGAAAAGCGGGAGACATTTTGAGCTCTCCAGTGCTCTGTGCCGGGTCCGCACTGGGCGGGGGAGGGGCTGGCCTGCGTGGTCACTTCCCGGGTCCGCGGGAGGAACTTTGGAGACAGGGACCCCGCCTCTGGCGGCCGCCGGGCCCAGAGCAAGGAGGTGAGCGCACAAAGGGAGGCTCCGGCCCCGGGAATCGGCCGGCGCAGGCTGGGACGGGAGCGCGGGCCTCCCTGCTGGCCTGGCCTGAGCCAGTGCGCCGGGGGAGCAAGCAGTGGGGACAGCCGGGCGCTCGCTGAGGCAGCGGGTCAAACCAGCACCTGCCGCCCCCGCGAGCAGGCGCCTCCAGTGCTGGCTCTCTGGGGGGGGGGCGGGCAGCCGCCATCTGGGGGCCCCTTCTCCGGCCCCGCGGGGCAGGCCCCGCCCTCGGGGGAGGGGAGAACTGAGAGGAGAGGTTTTCTGGGCGGGAAGTGCCCCGGCCGCAGGCGGTAGCTCTCCCACAGCCCGGCAGGGCGGGCCGTGCCCTCGGCGGCAGGGAGAAAGAGGAAAGTCGCTTTCTTTGTGTGTCCAGAGTGAATCTGTGGGACCTTGGAACTAAGCAAAACGCGACAGGCTGTTGAATCTGTTCAGCAGGTTGGTTTTGATCATTTGATAAGAACATAACACTAGGGCTCGCCCTTGGCGCCCAGGCCGCTGCCAGCTTTGGGGCTTGTGGTCCAGGAAGGAAAATCTTGGCCAGAGTCCTCAGCAATTGCACCCATTGACACCCCCACCTGGAGCTGCCTCGCAAGTGTGGCTAAAGAGCCCTGAATTACATATTAGCAGCTCTCCCCTGGCAGCAGATCAAGCAACCACAGAAGTGTACGCTCTCAGGCTGGCTGGTACCTGTTGCTCTTCTTAGGCCACCTAAAGTGGCAACAGGGCTCAAGTAACCCTTGGGAGTGACATTTCCCAAAAATTGGGGCACTGGTATACACCATTCGGGGATTTAGAGCCCAATACAAAGGTATTGGAATACCTGGATGATCTACTGCTCCACGAAAACTACGAGCAACAAAAGAGAGGGTAACCCCATAGCCCATCACAGTGCCTTCCTTCTCAAACTAGTGGAGGGCAGCGAAGTCACTCACACAAGAGTGATTCACCACCTGGGAGACTAAGCAAGGGGTCCAAACTCACTAATCTCCTTTGGCAAGGAGTGAAGACAACAGGTCAGAGACAACCCAACACGCTGAAACACCTCTAAGGCAATACAGGAGCAGAGCACATCTCCCCAGCACTGTCAAGGAACATCCCTTCCGGAACTTGGAGTTAAAGCCATAAACCAGCACCAGCACCCCCAGTTCTTGACAAAGTAGCCTGATGAGAAAGAATCAGTGAAAGAACACTGGAAACATGAAAGATCAGAGAGAAAAGTCACCCCCAAAAGAAAATATTCTATCTCCATCAATAGATAACAACTGACATGATATGATTAAAAATAGAATGGATCACACAGAGGAGAGAATCTCAGAGCTTGAAGATAAAGCCTATGTGCCAATATAATCAGATGAAGAAAAAGAACACAGAAGAGACAAGAGTAGAACATACAAGAAATGTAGGATTATATAAAGAAACCAAATATAAGAATTATAGGCATCCTGGAGAGAGAAGAAGAAAATACACAAGGGCTGGAAAATCTATTTCTTGGAATACTGGAGGAAAATATGCCTGGCCTGCCCAGAAACCTTGGTATCCAGATACAGGAAGCACATAGAATTCCTGGGAGACTCAATGTGAAGAGGCAAACACCACAGCACATAATTATCAGGCTGGCCAAAGTAAACATGAAAGAGGCAATCCTTGGAGCAGTAAGAGGAAAACAACAGATAACCTACAAGGGAAAACCTATCAGACTAATTGCAGATTCTCAACTGAAACCTTAGAGCCAGAAGGGACTGGGGACCCCTCCTCAATCTTCTTAAACAGAACAATGGTCAACCTAGAATTCTTTACCTGGCAAAACTGAGCTTCATCTATGAGGGAGAAATAAAGACTGTCCCAGACAAGCAATCACTGATGGAATTTGTGAAGACCAGACCTGCTCTGCGGGAAGTACTCAGACCTGCATTATACATTGAACAGTGCAATAGACACCCACCAAATTAAAAACACTCAAGAGTTAAGGCCCAGAATCCAGATTCCACAATGACTCCAGAGGTAAAACAAAACAGTAAGAACTTACCCAACAATATGAACAGAAATCTACCCCAAATATCAATCCTCTCAATAAATGTGAGTGGCTTGAATTGTCCTTTGAAGAGACACAGACTCACTGAGTGGATAAAACATCATAAGCCAAGTATCTACTGTCTCCAGGAAATGCATCTAACTCACAAAGACGATTTCAGACTCAAGGTCAAGGGTTGGAAAACAGGCTTTCAGGCAAATGGAAACCAAAAGAGACTTGGGGTAGTGATTCTAATTTCAGACAGCATAAATTTTAACACAGCAAAAGTAAAATGGACAGATCGTCCAAACAAAAATAAGCAAAGAAATAATGGACTTAAACAGAGCACTAGAACAAATGGGTCTAACAGACATCTACAGAACATTCCACCCACATAAAGCTGAATATACATTATTCTCATCAGCTCATGGAACTTTCTCCAAAATAGACCACTTCCTAGACTACAAATCAGACCTCACAAATTTAAAAAAATAGAAATTGTACCATGTATCTTCTCAGACCACAGTGGTATAAAACAAGAGATCAATTCCAACAGAAATGCTCACCACTTCACAAAGCCACGTAAATCAACAATCTATTGCTAAATGACTGCTGGGTGAAGGAAGAGATTCAGATGGAGATCAGAAAATTCTTTGAATTAAATGATAATGGGGACACAAGCTATCAAAACCTGTGGGATACAGCAAAAGCATGCCTGAGAGGAAAACTAATAGCATTAAATGCTCACATCCAAAAGACAGAAAGCTCACAAGTCAACAAACTAATAAACCATCTCAAGAAACTGGAAAAGGAAGAGAAAATTAATTCTAAACCTAGAAGAAGAAAGGAAATAACTAAGATTAAAGCAGAACTAAATGAAATTGAGAATAAAAGAACTATACTGAAGATCAATAAAACCAAACTCTGGTTTTTTGAAAAGAAAAACAAAATTGATAGCCCTCTTGCTAGGTTGACAAGAACCAGCAAGGAAAGGACTTTAATAAACTCAATCAGAAATGAAAGAGGAGAGGTCACTACAGACATCATGGAAATACAAAACATTATCTTTGAATACTATAAAAATCTGTATGCCCCAAAGCTACCAAATGTGAGGGAAATGGACAAATTCTTGGAAACACACAACCTCCCTAAGCTCAACTAGGAGGAAATAGAACTACTGAATAGACCAATATAAAGTGCAGAAATTGGAGCAGCAATAAAAATCTTCCAAAAAAAAAAAAAAGTCCCTGACCAGATGGGTTCACACCCGAATTTTACCAAACATACAAAGAAGATCTCTTACTGATACTGCAGAAATTATTCCAAAATATTGAGAAAGATGGTATTCTACGAAGCCAATATCACCTTGATACCAAAGCCAGGATGGGATGTAGAAAAAAAGAGAAAACTACAGACCAATATCCCTCATGAATATAGATGCAAAAATTCTCAACAAAAATTTAGCAAACCGAATCCAACAGCACATCAAAAAAATAATTCACCACGACCAGGTGGGCTCTATCCCAGGGATGCAAGGCTGGTTCAACATATGCAAATCTATAAATATAATTCACCACATAAATAAAAGCAAGAACAAAGACCATGTGATTCTCTCAATAGGTGCAGAAAAAGCATTTGATAAAATCCAGGACACTTTTATGATAAAAACCCTCAACAAAATAGGCATAAATGGGACATTCCTTAAAATTATTAAGGCCATATAAGACAAACCCACAGCCAATATGATATTGAATGGTGAAAAATTGAAAGTATTTCCTCTTAGAACTGGAACCAGACAAGGTTGCCCACTATCTCCACTTCTATTCAGCGTAGTGCTGGAAATCCTTGCTAGAGCAATTAGACAAGAGAAGGGAATTAAGTGTGTCCAAATGGGGGCAGAAGAGGTCAAACTCTCACTCTTTGCTGATGATATGCTATTATAACTAGAAAATCCCAAGGATTCAGCCAAGAGATTCCTGGAATTGATAAATGAATTCACTAAAGTCTCAGGATACAAAATTAATGCACACAAATCAGTGGGATTCGTATATGCCAATAACAGTCAAGTCGAAAATCAAATCAAAGATGCAACACCTTTCACAATAGGATCAAAGAAATTTAAATATTTAGGAATATATTTAATGAAGGAGGTGAGATATTTATAGGGAGAACTATGAAACACTGAGAAAAGAAATTGTAGACTATGGGCACAGATGGAAATCCGTACCATGTTCATGGATTGGTAGAATCAATATTGTTAAAATGTCAATTCTACTTAAAGTGATCTACAGAATTAATGCAATCCCTATCAAAATTCTGCCATCATTCTTTACAGATTTAGAAAAAATAATTCTACGCTTCGTCTGGAACCACAGAAGACCTTGTATAACCAAAGCAATCTTAAGCAAAAAGAAAAAATTGAGAGGCATCAGTCTGCCAGAGTTCAATCCTTGCTATAAGGCTATAGTAACCAAAACAGCATGGTACTGGCACAAGAACAGAGATACAGACCTTTGGAAAGGGTGGAGATCCCAGATAGAAAACCATCCTTATATTGTCATCTAATCTTCAAGAAAGCAGACAAAAGTATACGTTGGGGGAAAGAATCTCTATTCAATAAGTGGTGCTGGGAAAACTGGATAACTACATTTAGAAGATTGAAGCTGGATCCCCACCTCTCACCTCTTACAAAGATCATCTCACGTTGGTTAACAGACATAAACCTAAGGCGTGAAACCTTAAGAACTCTGGAAGAAAATGTGGGGAAGACTCTTTTAGACATCGACTTAGGTAAAGAATTTATGAAGAAGACCCCTAAAGAAATCACAGTAGCAACAAAAATAAATAGATGGGACCTGATAAAATTAAAAAGCTTCTGCACAGCCAAGGAAACTGTCCTTAGAGCGAATAGACAACCTACAGAATGGGATAAAATATTTGCTTTCTATACATCCACTAAAGGGCTGATAACAAGAATCTATATAGAACTTAAGAAAATCAACAAGAAAAAATCACACAACCCCATAAATAAATGGGAAAAGGACATGAACAGAAACTTTTCAAAAGAAGACAGACTAATGGAGAGCAAACATACTAAAAAATGCTCAGCATCTCTAATCATTAGGGAAATGCAAATCAAAACTACAATGAGATATCACCTAACTCCAGTGAGAATGGCCTCTATCAAAAAGTCTCAAAATAACAAATGCTGGCATGGATGTGGAGAGATTGGAACACTCTTACACCGCTGGTGGGACTGCAAATTAGTACAACCCCTGTGGAAAGTAATTTGGAGATACCTCAAAGAGCTAAAAATAGAAATACCATTTGATCCAGCAATCCCACTACTAGGCATCTATCCAAAGGAAAAAAAGACATTCTATAGTAAAGACATCTGTACTCGAATGTTTATAGCAGCACAACTTACAATTGCAAAAATGTGGAAACAACACAAATGCCCATCAATACATGAGTGGATTAATATAATGTGGTAGATGTATACCATGGAATACTACTCAATTACAAAAAACAATGGTGATCTAGCACCTCTTATATTATCCTAGTTGGAGATTGAGTCCATCCTTTGAAGTGAAGTATCACAAGGATAGAAAAACATGCACCGCAAGTGCTTGCCGTCAAATTAGTACTAATTGATCAACACTAAAGTGCTTACATGGTGCCAGTCAGGGAGAGGGGTAGAGCAGGTGGGTTGGGTAAACTCACGGCTAATGGAGATGGGGTGCACTGTATGGGGAAAGGACACACTTGTGGCCCTGGCTTGAGCAAGGCAAATGCATTTCATGTATCCAAAATGTTTGTACCACCATAATATAATGAATTTTAAAAAAAGAGAATGGGGACAAGTCAATAAGCATCGTGATCTATTCAGTGTGCCCCAGGGGATTATCATGTTGTTTTGTGTCACTCAAAGTGAGAAAACCATAAATAGAGGTGGGATTAGCATTGACACAAAGAGCAGAAAGAAAACAGGTGGATAAATTTTTCCTGAGTAATTTTTACAGCCAATATTACTGCAATTTCCTAGATTACAACCTACTGCTATGTTGATCCTGTGGATTTCATGTGCTTGTCAGCAGGAGATTATATGTACACTCAGAAGGGAGTTTATTGCTAATACCTATTCTATGATTCCTCAAGTAATCTGGATCTGCAAATTAGCAGAGAATACTTCCTTAATAAACTGTAATCCATATTTATTCCTATAATTATCTTCAATCTGGAAAGGGTTAACGGGAAAACTGTATGTCCTACCTACCTAGTCCATTAGTCTCACTAAACCTTTGTCAAATTCTAATAAATAGAAAGTTTTCATGGTTCTAAAACAGTATGTGTTTAAATTTGCTACAGTAAATGTGCATAAGGAGAGGTGATATTTAAGTTAAATGTGGTTTAAGAATTATAAACATATTTAATAAGCATACATAATAACCTTTGAGCTTTAATCTACAGAGCACTTCTGCCCTAAAGACCCGTTTTGGACTTGATCCAGTCTCGATAGTATGTCACTCGAGTGTAGACACCAGGCTTGTTTGGAAGAGCACATTCATCTCCCCAGCTTACGATACCAGCAAGAAACCAGATGCCTTTAGAATTTGCACCAACCAGTGGTCCACCAGAGTCACCCTGGAGAGAAAAAGAATGTATACAATTACTATAATTTAAAGGTGAATGCTGCATATTTTTCTCTTTTGTAGTAATGACAGGAAATGACAGAAGAGGGGAAAAACCCTAGATATGTGAATACTAAAATGATTATAGTCTAAAATATTTTTGTGTTCTATGATCATTTACTTAAATATATAAGTTTAGGTCTTTCGATATAACAATACAAGAATGGAAAACAGGTATAAAAAATTTCAACTTGATTATTATAGATCAGGAGCTACTGAACATATTATTGCTTATGCAGTCATCAGTGTGCTGATGAACTCTCTAATGATCTTCCCAAACTCCCCTATTTCCAGGCAGATTGTGGGAAAAAGGGAGATTTGTATTTAACTACCACCAATACCGGATGATTGCTTCTTCATTCTTACGTAAGCATTGCTTCAATTTCCAGAATTCTGTAATTTGGCTATAGCCTCCCTACACTTCCTATAGTTTTCATCTACTGATCTTTAGACCATTTTCTAAGAATGATGGAATATCTTGGCATCTGGCATTTCCTTTGTCCTAATCCTTCCTGTCATCCTGGATAATTCCAGCATCTATTTTATGATACATCTAATACCTTAGCCCACAGTCTCTTGGCTTCCTTGAATCTGATCATTTAATTCAACCTTTCCATGTCATTCCTTGTCATCACCAGGAACTGCCCCACCTCTGAAACACCATTGTTCAGTATTATAATTACGTATACCTGTCCCTTATGTTTTTTCGTTCTACTTATTTCACTTTTCATTCTGTATCTGCTCTTCAGCCTCACTTTCTTCTCCATTAGTGTGTTAGCTCATTTCCTCCCTCCTGTCTTTCTTTAAGCAGGCTACATTCTGTCATTCACCCACACCACTAATGTGTAACAGCATCCCCTCAGCACCTTACCTTCCTCCCTGCAGTAGCCCAGGCCAAATTATACACTGTGAAATAAAACCATGTTACAAATTTTTATCCTCAAATAACGGTTCTCAGCAATATTTACATGCCTTTAGCCAACTTCCTTTCTCATGTTTGAGGGCAACCATTCCAAACTTTTTCCACTTCACAACTTTTAAAAATCCAGCTTCCTCATTCCAAACCTAGTATATTACTTTCAAATTCATAGAGTAAGTGAAGAATAACAGGTGGCAATTCCTCCATTCCTGGTCTTGTCCTTTTTGACTTCTTAGCTCACCTACCTCAGTCCACATCTGTATCTACTTTCCTTCTTCTTAGATGGATGTATTTCATCTTTTAAAAAAATTAAGTTTTGATTGACAAATAGTGTTTATATTTAAGGTGTACAATGTGTTTTGATACAGGTATACATTGTGAAATGGTTCCCCCAATCAAGCCAGTTAACCTATTCATCACCTCACATATTTAATGTTTTTTGGTGAGAACACTTAAGATCTGTTCTCTGAACAAATTTCAAGTGTACAATATATTATTATTAACTATATTCACCATACTGTATATTATATCCCCAGAACTTACTAATCTTATAACTGAAAGCTTATACCCTTTGACCAATATCCCTATATTTTCTTTGACTCCTGGTCCCTGGCAACCATCATTGTAATGTTTCAATGAGTTTGATTTTTTAAGATTCCACATAATAGTGAAATCGTGCAGTATTTGTCTTTCTGTGTCTGGCTTATCATACTGAGCCTACTGCTCTTTAGGTTCATCTATGTTGTTGCAAACAGCAGGATTTCTTTCTTTTATATGGCTGAACAATGCTCCTCTGTGTGTGTGTGTATCACATTTTCTTTATCCATTCATCAGCTGATGGTTGTTTCTGTATCTCGGCTGTTGTGAATAATGCTGCAGTGAGCATGGGGATGCAGATCTCTCTTTGTGATACTACTGATTTCGTTTCCTTTGGACATATACCCAGAAGTGGGATTGCTGGATCATACAGTAGTTCCATTTTTATTTTGAAAATTTTTTTTCGTTTTTTATTTTAATAGATTTAGGGGGTACAAGTTAAATTCCCTTACATGGATAAATTGTATAGTGGTGGAGTCTGAGGTTTTGTCTATTTTTAATTTTTTGAAGAAACTTCATACTATTTTCCACAATGGCTACGCCAATTTACATTTCCATCAGTAGTATACAGGGTTCCCTTTTCACCAATACTTGTTATCTTTTATCTGATAATAGCCAGGTGTGAGGTGTTTTCCTATTGTGATTTTAATTTACATTTCTCTGATGATTAGTGATATTGAGCATCTTTTCATGTTCCTGTTGGTCAATTGAAACAAGAAATGTTCTTCTTTGGAAAAATGTCTATTCATGTCATTTGCTCATTATTAAATCAGATTTATTTTTATTTTTATTTTTTTTAGCATTGAGTTTTGTTAATTCCTAAGAGTAGGCTTGAAGGGAGAGACTTAATAATATTTACAGACTGTAAGGAAGAGTCCATTAGAATAGGACAGTTTGGGAAATACAGAAGAAAGCTCAAATGAATGGAAATCTCAAATGCCTGTGTAGATGTAAGGAGACTGAGTGAAGAACACAGGGAAGAGATTAGCTTTGAATAGTAAGAGAAACTTGTTCCTGTGCCTAGAGGGTGAGAATGAGTTGAAATATATATATATATATATATATATATATATATATATATATATATCAAGAGAAAGGAAATTAAAGGAGTTCTCACATTCTGTTCACTTTTTCTGGTTAGCAGGAGAAAAATGTCATTTGCTAAAAAAGATAAGGGCATGTTGGGATACGTAGGTAAAGAATATAATGAATGTTTGACACAGTGCCATAAAAAATGCATTAAAAATTGTACGGTGTGTTTAAGACCCAGCTGTGATTATATGACTCCAGTTTATAAGAAGGCAAGATTTCTTCTAGCTGTGCTCAGCAGCTTGCATGTAAAAGCAAATAAAGCCGATAGATTGTTCTGCAGTTGCAGATTATTAGGATGGGTGTGGGGAAAGCAAAAGATGAAGTCATCGAGGGTGCTGCAAATAGAGTGGTTGCAATAATAAAACATAGGTTCTGGACTGTATAAGTTGAGGAGAGAGTCACGAGTGATGGACTGAAAAGAAATTAAAAGGAACAGAGATTTAAGCTCTTCATAACATTGGAGAATAGGTTTAGTGGGACAGTTGGAAAGATAGAAATCTGTAATTATAGATGATAATTAGGTATTGCAAATACTTGTTTGTGTGTTTGCTAGCTCTTACCAAGAATGTGTGAATATGCTGTATTCATTTTAACTTCCCTGCACCTAGTATAGGGTCTGGCACATAGGTCAATAAATAATCACTACATGGAAGAAAGTATGAATAATACAAGGCTCCTCCTGGATTTATCACTAATTCTGCCTGCCTAGATAATTACAGTAGTACTTTGGTTAGCTCTAGGATTATTACTCATAAATAGCAACAGGGGCATCAGAATCACATTATACCTAAGGTAAAGCAGCTTAGCACAGAGTTTAGAGTATGGGCACTAGAGCCCAATTTCCCATGTTCAGACCTCAGTTCTGACACTTAATAGCTGTGTAAGTTTATACAAGTTACTTAATCTCTTTGCCTCAGTCTCGAAATAGGGTTTAAAATAGGACAAACATGCTGCAGAGGACTGACATAACTAGAATAAATTAATATTTGTAAAGTGCTTAAAACAATGCCTAGCACATAGGAATGCTATATAAGGATTGTTAAATAAATAAGATATTTAGGATGTTGGAGCCAGATTATGGAAGTTCCATGATCATTACTTTTGGTATTAGACCCAGTTAAGTGTTTCTCAGTGAAATGTCAGTCAAACTAAAGTCATCAGTAATCCATTTCATCTCTTCACTGCTTATTCGTCTCTTCCTCACACCTATTCACAGCTTCTTGTAATATTAAGGGTGATTTAGCACTTTAGTACTTTTAATGAGACCTATTGATATCAATATAATTTTAATTAGATACTTTGGCTACAAAACATATTTAAGCCCTTAAAACTTCTCAATCCCATGAGAAAATTGAACTGGTTAATTGGAAATTTAAAACTACAAGAAAAAATTCTTGAAAATGGAGTAGGCAGCCTTACCTGGCAGGCATCCACACGTCCCTCCAGGTACCCGGCACACAACATTCCAGGTGTAATGACTCCACTGTATGCCTCTCTACTGTTGCAGATCTTATTATCTATAATCTTCACTAATCCCTTTTGGAGTATATTAGGACTTGTTCCTAAGACAAGAAAATTATATGATTTTTGCTAACGTCAATATTAATCTCTCTGGTTAGGGTATTAGTATGTAACTTTAACACTATGTACAATTTCCAAATCAAATTAAGGTTAATTAAGCTTTTATTTATCTCTGTTCTTAGTGACAAAAAGCAATTAATGTTTACGAACACACAAAGCTATTTCTAAAAATGACCATATTTAGAAATACTTAGTGTATGCATCCATATGTGATGGGATTTATTTTCCTTTAGAATTATTTTGGAATTTTATATTTATTACACATATGCCTTAGAAAGCAAAATGAAATATCCATATTACAGAAACATACGTTTTATGAACATTTGTAGATTTTCAGCTAAATTTGTCACTGTAAATTCTGAATCTTGAAATTAATTTTAGGTTTATTTTTCTGCTTTCAAAATACATTTATGAACATAAATATATCCTAAATCCTCACATTATTAGGGTCATAAGGATGCACATGTTTATTTTATTTTATTTTATTTTATTTTATTTTATTTTATTTTATTTTATTTTTTTGAGACAGAGTCTTACTCTGTTGCCTGGGCTAGAGTGCTGTGGTGTCAGCCTAGCTCACAGCAACCTCAAACTCCTGGGCTCAAGCAATCCTCCTGCCTCAGCCTGCCAAGTAGCTAGGACTACAGGCATGCGCCACCATGCTCGGCTAATTTATATATATATATATATATATATATATATATTTTTAGTTGTCTATATAATTTCTTTCTATTTTTTTTTTTTTTTTTTTAGTAGAGACAGGGTCTCACTTTTGCTCAGGCTGGTCTCGAACTCCTGACCTTGAGCGATCCTCCCGCCTTGGTCTCCCAGAGTGCTAGTATTACAGGCGTGAACCACCGTGCTCGGCCAAATTTTTTTTTTTTTTTAATTTTTAAAAAATCGTTTTAATAGAAACAGGGTCTCACTGTTGCTCAGGCTGGTCTTGAACTCCTGAGCTCAAGCAATCCTCCCATCTCAGCCTGGCAGAGTGCTAGGATTATAGGTGTGAGCCACCACGCCCGGCCAAAATAAATGTTGATTGAATGAATGATGAATGAAATGGAGGAAATGAATTACTTATTCAAATGATACATTTCTGTAAAAACTGCCATTTTAAGCAGAATTATGGTAAATAGCTCTACGAAATTATAGATTTCTGTATAAAGGTTGAGGATAACTTTCAATTCATTCCACATTGTGCTCTTAAAAATGACCCAGAGAAAATATTTTTCAGGTTTAGTTGCAATTCTGAGTACTTTTCTTTTTAACTCCTAAAATACAAACCATGTAATGGAGGGAGGTTAGGAACTCACCATCAGACTTCAGTGTTCCCCAACCAGTGACCACCACATCTGAATTGGGTGGGAATGTATAAGTAGCTTCTGGAAGACATGCTCTTCGGATGTTGCTTGTATATAATACTGGTGAAGACAGGTGCACAACAGCAATGTCATTATCATGTGCCGGGTAATGGTAGTTTTCATGAATTATAATATCCTTGATACTTCGCTGTGTTTGTGGATCACTTAAAAGAAGCCCAAAACTAACATTCCATTCTTTGGGATCATTGTCACTAAAGAAAATAGATTTATTTATTAGAAGTTCTATATATTGCAGTTGTAGGCATTAATCTCTTACACTTTTTTAAACAATTACATTTTGAGTTTCCATAATGCTTGTAAGCATACAAAATAAAGCTGTATATAAAAGAAGAAACAAAAATGATAACAACAGATTTTGAATAATTCAGTAAGATATGTTTTAGAAGATAACTCATGGAAACTACATTTTATTTCTTATTTTATATAGAAAAGACTCAATGGGATTTATAAAGATAAATAATGACAACATAAGGTAGTAAGATTAAATAAAAAGTTGGCAAGGACATGGGACAGAGTGAACTTAGAGAAATTAAGAAAATAGTATAAATCCTCTTTTTTAACCATTGAAAATATACATAGGAAGGTATTTTTGATTTTTATTATTTGTTAATCAGCAATTTTTATATTAAGTATTGAAAAATAGTACTGCTGGAACATTTTCAAACTCTCTACTAAAGCAACATAATAAGCAAGCATGATTTTTGAAGAGAGTTGATCAACTCTGAGAGGGATTTTTATTTAAAGAAAAACCAATGAATGCTACATAAAACCAAGAGAGATTAATGAGAAATACCATCAAACAAAAGGGTAAAAATCTTTTAGGTAAAAAAGGGCAAACTTCTTGTGCAATAATATATATCTTTTAAAGAAATCATCATTTTAAATAGGGCTGTACATATGTGGGAGGATGTAGAATTCATTAAAATACTTATTACTAAATAAATAAAACCAAATGTAATAATAATGAGAAAGAAATAAAAGACCCATGTCCAACTTGGGATGTATAGTTTCTCTATAAAATTGAAGTACAGTAAGTTCCTCTAACCTAGTGGTTCTCAACTGGGGCATTTTTGTTCTCCACATTTGGCAATGTCTGGACACATTTTTGGTGTCAACACTGCAGGATACTACTGATGAGTGGAGGCCAGGGATGCTGCTAAATATCCTACCCTGCACAGGACAGCTTTCTGTAACAAAGCATTAATTACATGGCCTAAAATGTCAATGGTACCACTTTCGACAAACCCTGCTCCAGTCTGACCATGTCTGTTATTTTACTGATAATTCATGGAGTAGTTTTGAGGCTACACCTCACAAGACTGGCTAGGTGGAGGCATAGTTACGTGGCCATATTATTAAAAAAATATTATCAGACTTTTAGATAGTTGAGTGGCTTTGAGGTCTTACTTTACAAAACAGTGAGCAGCAGTGATAAGCCAGCTGTTACTAATCAGAGTGGCTCCACATCGGTGGACACTGTTCCACTGGAGGCTAGCTTGCCAGGGCCACTCCCCTTCCTCGGCATCCAGGCCCCCTGCCACTTTGTTGCCAGAGGGAGTTATTGTGCGTTGTCCACAACCTGCTCAAAATAAAGTTCATTAGCATTGATATTGCTTATTCATTTCTATTGCTATAGTAAACAAACTCCTGTAATATGTGTCCCCATTAACTATTAATTGAGAAAAACTCACAGACTTGGAGAAGTTAGCACTAACTTATTGCTGACATGAGATTTCCCGAGAATTCATTCAGAATAGATTAACATCTTCCTCCCCCCTCTCCATCACTCACATACACTCTATATATCTGTATGGCCTCACCATAACCTGATATAAGAGGTGGGTAGAATTAAATGTTTGAATTTAGAAGACAATAATTGTATAGGTTTTCATTTTTTTGAGACAAGAGTCTTGCTCTGTTGCTCGGGCTAGAGTGCTAGGGCATCAGCCTAGCTCACAGCAACCTCAAACTCCTGGGTTTAAGCAATCCTTCCACCTTAGCCTCCGGAGTAGCTGGGACTATAGGCATGTACCACCATGCCCAGCTAATTTTTTCTATATATTTTTAGTTGTCCAGCTAATTTCTTTCTATTTTTTTTTTTGGTAGAGACGGAGTCTCACTCGTGCTCAGGCTGGTCTTGAACTCCTAACCTCGAGTGATCCTCCTGCCTCGGCCTCCCACAGTGCTAGAATTATAGGTGTGAGCCACCGCACCTGGCCCTGAATAAGTTATAATACTAAGTTGCATGGGTAAATATGTACATTTCAATTTCAGTGAGCAGTTGTTATAGAGTGATGAGTGCTATGAAAATATTCATGAGAAAGTGTGAATGAACATGAATGTGAATGAGATATTGATGAGACAATAGACAGAAATATGGTCCCCCTCAAGTCACAATACACAATGCCTGGATTAAAGGAATAACACATGAAGATAGTATCATAACTTTGGAGGTAACCAATCTCCAAAGTTATATGCATCTCCAAATCAGGAATGTGCTCTAGTGTCTATTTAGAGCCAGAAAAACTAGTAGACTCTTAAGTCTTTAAAGCAAATCTGCGGTAATAACACTTCACTATTATTCTTTCCATCTGTCTTTCTGAGTCACTCTTTCTTTAATTCCCTTGACTATCGTCACTTTACTCCAACTACAGCACTGAGCTTAACAGCTTATGAGACCTTTTACTAGAGTTTGTCATTTCCTAATAAATATATTTAGAGGGCAGGAGCCATATCTTTTTAAAAAAAAATGTATCTCTAGAACCTACTGTAGGAACCTGTCACATAAAAATAACTCAACAAATGTTGTGTTCCAGTAGGGGAACAAAAAAAATAAAATAAAATAAAAAGAAAGAAAAACAAATGTTTGTATAAATGTAGTCTAAATGAAAGTCTATATGAAGTCCATGGGACATCTTGAAATAAAAATTATACTTAATTACAAAGCTCTTTTCTGTAATGAGCACGTTCCAAAGCACTTAGAGAATGGAAAAACTTGCCATAATCAATGTGTGGGCATAGATTAAAGTAATGGCTCTCAATTGGGGACAATTTTGGGCACTGTCTCTCCAAGAGATATGTATTTGGCAGGCTGGAGACATTTTTGGTTGTCACAATTGGGGCCGAGGGAGGCTACTGGTATCTAGTGGGTAAAGGCTAGGGATACTGCTAAATACCCTGTAATACTGTGGTCCCCAACCACCGGGCCATGGACAGGTACCAGTCCCCAGCCCCCCAGGAACCGGGTGCACAGCGGGAGGTGAGTGGAGGGTGAGCAAGTGAAGCCCCACCTGCACCCACAGCAGCTCCCCATCGCTTGCATCACTGGCCCAGCCCCGCCCCCCATGAGATCAGCAGTGGCATCAGACTCTCAAAGGAGTGTGAACCCCACTGCAAACTGCATGTGGGAGGGATCCAGGTTGTGTCCTTTCCATGAGAATCCAAAGTCTTACGATCTGCGGTGATGCTCAGGCTGTGACTGCACCCCCTTCCCCTTTGGGAAAACTGTCTTCCACGAAACCAGTCCCTGGTGTCAAAAAGTTTGGGGACTGCTGCTGTAATACACAGGACAGAAAAAGAATTATCTGTCCCCAAATGTCAATAGTGTTATGGTTGAGAAACTCTAGATGAAAGAAAGGTACTTATTATACCAAGAATGAGAATACTTCAAGTTGGAAAGGGTAGATGGTCAATTGCTTCACAGAGATGTTAATTATATGTGACTAGATGTACTTTGAGGTATTCTTTCCTGAGGGTAGAAAGGCATTAGAAACATAGGGGAAAGTCATGTAGACTTTTTTATTACTTTATTAAAAATATTCTTTTCTGTTTTTTTGAGGGGTAAGGCATGGACAGGGTCTTGCTGTGTTGCCCAGGCTAAAGTACAGTGTCATTAACATAGCTCACTGCAACCTCAATCTCCTGGGCTCAAATAATCCTCCTGCCTCAGCCTCCCAAGTAGCTGGGATTATAAGTAAGTGTGACCGCACTGGGCTAATTTTTAAAATTTTTGTAGAGATGGGGTCTTGCTTTGTTGCTCAGGCTGGTCTCAAACTCCCCGCCTCAAGCAAAACTCCTACCCTTGGCTTCCCAAAGTGTTGAGATTGCAGGCATTAGCCACTGTGCCCAGCCTAAAAAATGTGGTTTTCACATGGACTTTTTAAAAGGCCTTAACTAGTCCTCTGAAGTCCTTTAGTTTGTGTGTTGCTTCTAATTCTAAGTTATCTTCTTGTTGCAACCGAAACCTCAGGTTGTTTAGGTATCCTCTTCATAAAAATCATGTAGCTGAACTAGAGCCTTTGTGGTTGCTCTTTCTGAATGAGACAGCTCTCACGCTGACTCACTGAATGTAACTCCCTTTTCTTTTCCTGTTTCCACTTCCTTATCATGGATGCTACAGAGGATCAAACAAATAATCCAGAACCCAGTGGTATAATGGTTCCTCCCTATCCTCCCTTCTTTCTGGACAACTCCCAAAGGAAGTTGGCTTTTACTCAACTTCCTTCAGAGAAATAAAAAAAACAAAGTTGGATCTCTGTGAGCTAGGAGAACCTCCCTTGGGCAACTCTACTTCCATGTTTCTGCTCTTACTCAGAATTCTAACCTAATATATGTCCCTGCATCAACTTCCATTTTAAATTCTCATTGACTCATGATTGTTGGGTCTGTTAAGCTTTCAGCTGCCACGTCTGCAATATTACCTTGTTATTAGCTCTACTGAAGTTTTACAAGGCACCTTGTAGCTTTGTTATGCCAAAAGAGACAATATGGTAAATTTCAAGAATTTAAGGAATATAATGAAGATTGCTGGCTGATACTTTCAGAAACATCAGCGAATCTACTGAGCTCTTATAGCCTCTCCTACCCTTCTAACTTCTACCCCATCATCTATTACTACATTCTAACACACTTTACGGAGCATACCAACGCTCTAGTCTTTCTTTAACCTTATGTGATGTTTTTGCCTACCCCTCATTTTTAAAAATTTTTTTAAGTGTGTTCAAAATCCTAATTAGGCCAAGTGAAATTCAGAATACTGTTACAGATGGTTGTTTAGTGTTCCAGCTGGAGGATAGACAAATCAGCTGATTTTTTTTTTTAAACAAGTATCTACACAGCCAGATCTCTTTCTTATCTCTGCTTTTATTCCTATCTTGACTATCTAACTTCAATGAACCTGACATGACAAATTCTCAATTGTGGATTTTGATCATATTGGTACTAATTTTTTAATTGGAATAATTGACTTTAAGATATCGTATTAAGTGGCTTAATCTGTAAGAGAGAAAAATAATCTAATACAGCTTTGCGTTTAAGTTCTGCCCAAGTTTTTCAGAAATAACTGTGCTGTGTGACGGAGAGACAGTAAGATTGGTCAGGGTCAATGTCACCTGGCTCTGGAGGGTGAGGCCTCTAATCCAGCTGCCCCAATCAGTCTCAGTCCCCAGATAAAAGCAATGCCTTTTCTGACAGCCTGCTCCAGGTTCCAGCAACCCAGGGGATCGTATTTCCTAGGGCAGGTAACAGGAGAATGGAAGCAGAAAGCCTTGGCCAGCAAGGAAGAAGCTGCTTGCACAGTAAATTTGGCTTCTAGGATCGGACTTCCACAGTGAGTTCCTAGGCCTGGAGTTTTCATTAGCAAAATAGAAAATACTAATAGCCTAAATGTACTGAATGCTTATTATGAACCATGTACTCTTGTAAATACTTTACTTGTGTTACCTTATTTTATTTTCACAACTATTCGGAACTGGAACTGAGGCATTGAGGAATTCAATAACCAGTCTAAATTCATTTAGTTAGTAAGTGGCAGATCTGGGACTCAAAAATCATGGGTAGCTGATTTTAGATTCTAAGTTCTTAGTTATTATTGTTTGTTTTTGTATCCCCTCTTCTATATGGTGTGTGATAATGTGTTCCTCATTTTAAATCCATGACATCAGTCAATTTAAGGCCAACTCTAGTAACCTTTATACGAGTTTCTAAAAGCAGTCTTCCTAGTCCTTCTCCTTTATGGGTACCACAATGACTCTCAAGTGGAGGTATTTTCTGGCATCCAAGTAATTAAGTTTCACTAGAAAATAACTATTGATGAACTTACAGGTATGGAGGAGATTTTCTGCTGCTGGCATTGCAATGTCTAAAAGTCAAGGGAAAAGAAAGTGAAAATATTTACATTTTAATATTAATATTATTTTACTTTTGGAAACACATTATTCTGTAAGTATAATCATTTTATGTAATCTCTACTATATAATTTCTATGTTCATAAATTAGCACAGAGAGTAATAAAATCACTGTATTCATTCTTCTGTTTCTAAAAAGACGCTCAAGTTCCTCATTGTAAGTTACCTGAAAAAGAGGTATGGGTCCTGGAAAGTACTAAAATATAGAAAACATTGTGATCTTCTGCCATATCCTCAATCCAAATCATCAGAACATGGAATTTATTTGACACCTTTTATGGACCACTTTAAATATTCTTGGCTCATCTCTTATTCCAGCCACAGTTGTGGTGGCTACATAGATTTGGATCTGCTTTGCCCAGGGGTAACTTGACAGGTACCCTTCTCAAGTCAGGACCTAAGACGTTTTACTTTCTTTCAGAAGAAACCTACAGAACACTCCCAGATGGACAACTAGGAAATGTGGGAGTTAATGCTGGTAGAGCCACTGACTAACGTAACAGGGGAGCTGATGGACGAAAGCTTCCAGTTTAGTCATTGGGGAATACAGCTCTCAAATGCAATCTATGAGGTCCCATGGGATGGAACTGGAGTTGCCCCTAGAGGTGGCCAACTTGCTGTCTCTCAAATCAACGTCTTCATGAAAGTCTGTCTCAGGCTCTGCTTTTTGGCAAACCAGGCTAATAACTCAAATAACTATATACTTTCACAAATAATGCTAATAACTAGGAGAGAGTACATACATTGTTATATTTAGCATATTTTTTGTGTTGAGTGCATGTTACTATGTTTTAATCCTTTAAAAATTAATACTCTGTGTGTTCAGTTTCAATTATTTGAAACATTTGGTTAAGCATGCCATCCCATTTTTCATTAATTGTGGGTCAAAGGAATTTTATTCAGGTATGAGGCAGACTTTAATATTGTCTTCTCATTCTTGGATAGACAAATTATTTCAGGGAATATTACTGAATGAAATTATTTACTCCAGAAAAAAATTTTTTTTTTTTTTTTTTGAGACAGAGTCTCACTTTGTTGCCCAGGCTAGAGTGAATGCCGTGGCGTCAGCCTAGCTCACAGCAACCTCAAACTCCTGGGCTTAAGTGATCCTACTGCCTCAGCCTCTCGAGTAGCTGGGACTACAGGCATGCGCCACCATGCCCAGCTGATTTTTTCTATATATATTTTTAGTTGTACAGATAATTTCTTTCTATTTTTAGTAGAGACAGGGTCTCGCTCAGGCTGGTCTCGAACTCCTGACCTCGAGTGATCCACCTGCCTCGGCCTCCCAGAGTACTAGGATTACAGGTATGAGCCACCGCACCTGGCCTACTCCAAAAAATTTTGCTGTGGACCCCATATCCCTGCAGAATTGCAAATCTGTTTATGTGAGAAATATACGAAGAGAGCGTGAACACATGAGTCACGCTTCAAATTTCAGATGCAGAGAGCCATAAGCCCACAAGCCATTTCTACTTACAGAATTCCTCTTTAAAAAGGAATCACCAGCTGCTGTATGAATTAAATACTATGTTAATGTAGGTTCATTTTTATTATGCTCTTGGATTTCTATAAATCCAAGAAGGAGTATCCAGTTTTACATGCTAATTACAGTTACACATTGTTACATTAGGTTGCACAACAAATCAGAGAGAGGAAAGAATCCTTTACCAGAAAGTCAACGTGTCTGAACAAAGAAGGCTGGAACAATTCAATAATCAGGGCTATGAGTAGTCAGCAAGGCTGTGAGTTGATATGAGCCACACCTGCTTAAACAGAAAGCTGGCATCTTTTCATCTAATCCTTCACAGCTGCCTTCTAGAGGCTAGTTTTTTATTTGATGTGATACCTCTAGGGTTCAGCTTTGAGTTTTGTATACTTGGTAAAACATATAAAATCATATTAAGATTTTTGGAAATAATTAAACTTTTATCTGGACTGGAAAAATGTTAATTCCTATACCTTAAGAACTAATTATTAATATTGCGAAACCCTTGTATTTACAGAAATTTCTTCTTTCTTTGAAATTTTCTTTATTTATGTGCATGACTTGCTAAAGAGAGGAAATATTTTTGACTTATAATTTACTTTTAATAGTTATATTACCCCAGAACTTAATTGAATAATTATCACTTGGGTAGGTTGGAGACAGTTTACTATGAATGAGGAAGTGACTTAACCCATCACCCCTTTGGACTGAGTCACTGCTGTGGCTGTTTGTGTTTCATTCCTTTTAAGTCCCTTGACTCACCCTCAAAGGCTGGAATTCCTGTAGATTTATCTCTGAATCAAGGAGTCAACAATGTTATCTAAGATACTCTGTTTACAATGTACCATATATAAAAGCAGTAACAAAAAAACAATGGTACTGTTCCTGCCAAGGAGGAGATTGCATCAAAGGATAATAAGACAAAGCAGTTTTTAAAAAACAGCTCGGCAAATAGGCATTGGTCTTCTCCTGTAGGCCAGGAACCAAAGAATAGACATGGACCCAGACCTCAATGAACTTGGAATCCAGTGGAAGGGGTGGACAACTAAGTAGATAATTTAAAATCAATGTGATAAATGCTATGGCAGAAGTATGCCTAGAAAATTGGATGCACCAATAAAAGTCACTTAGCATAGAAGGATGATGGGGGAATTAGAACAACTGATGACAAATATTCTTTTGGGAGGGAGTCAAGAAATTTATTTCACTGGAGCTGAAATAGGCAAAATTCACTGACTATTGAAACTTAGACTAGGAAAAATGCTTAGATGCTCTCTAAATGGGATTTTTGGGTCTGCAGGACAGCAGGTCCATGACCACTGTGCATATGCCAGGGTTAGGAACTTTAGATACACTGGTAAGAAGGAGGACTCCCCCAAAAGTCTGATTTCAATGAATATCTTTTTCCTTAGAAGAGGAAATCTGAAACAGATAGTGATAATGAAAACTAAACCGTATAATTTTAAAGTATAAGGAAAAATTTTACAGTAGTTGTAGATTCATTTATAATATAAATTACATCAACCACAGGCTTTAACTCTACTTAGGTGAATTTATTACTTTACATGAGTTCCAATGCTAAATTAGTTGATGAATCTTACTTTTTAGATAGTTTTCCTATGATTCTAACATTAAAAATATAGAGGAATTCTCTTATGTAATGTGTTTTATGAGAGATTTTAAAAATGTTCATGTGATAGATTTCTGAAAACTCGAAAACTACAAATGTACATGGACTCATTGAGCAAGGTAACACCTATAATTGGTTTATGACACAAAAGTCATCTTTCACCACAGAAGTTCATTCATAATATTTTCACTGAGAATTAACTCTGTGGTTATACATTACATATCATTTGGTAAACATTGGTAAACTTATATACATTTTGACTCTGAAGATATAATGTTAAGGATTTTATTAAATATAATTCAATTTTTTAAGCTTTATGCATATTTTAAGAAATATGAAAAATCAGGAACATCATTTTTATTTAGATATTATATGTGCTTCTGCAGTGACTCAAGCCATTGTTGATTTTGAGCTCTGGAAGCAATGCAAAAGGCTATTATGATGAAGAGTGGACAAGACACATACCAAGGAGCATATTTAGGGAGTTACATTGATATAGTGAATAGTGGATAATACATATGATAACATATGTGTTATACTTTTGATGTGGCATCCTTGTGTTTCTAAGGGGACCTTTTGAGGACACACATTTAACAAGAAGTTAATATTTAAGATTAGCACTTTCATATTAGAAATTTTCTAGCTTGGTTCTTCTAGATAGCTGACACCTTGTAAGGGTCTGTGCTTCAATGGCACAGCTCTGGTATCTCATTCAGCAGGGAAGACTATGGATTCCTTTCAGTTCATGCCCATTGCTTTCTTTAAGACCTGTCTTAAGAGACATGTTCTTCAAAAAGCTTTCCTCCTTATCTCCCTCTTCTCAGAGTATTTCTTAACTTCATATTCACTTGTCAATTTGTACATAGTAGTTTCTGATGCAAAATAACCATCACCTGGTAATGTTTACTTGTTCATTCTTAATGAATTAATTTTTTTTTTTTGCTGGAACATACTTCAAGTTTCTTGTTTTTACAATGAATGTATGTTTCCCATAGTTTTTAAAAAAGGATTTCTTCTGGGAACTATATATGTTTGAAAAAAATATAGAAAAATAAACATATTTCGGTAGTGGTTAATAGACCCGATTACAATCATAACAGAATATATAGGCTTATTTTTTCTGCAATACTTATAAGTAAATCCATGATATTAATAATTACATGGTTTTTGAAATTGTACAATTAAGCTATCATTAAACACAAAATCATAACTTTTTTTTCTTACTCAGAACATGTAGGATTCTTCTGTTTCTTCAGAAATTCTACAAAAGAGACAAAGAATGTAGAGGGTACACAGAATGGAAAAAAACTTTCTGAAATCTTTAAATTCCAGTCTGGACTGTAAAGATTTTCCTTCTTTTTAAAAAAGAGCTATTAATATTTTGAATGCCTCTTTTTGTACCTTGTTATTTTTTTTTTGCCACATTATGAGCTTTACAAAAGTTCCTGGATGCATAGCTTATCAGAAATAGAAATCACTTTAAGGGGAAAAATGTTAAATTTGGCATTTAGTATGTAGTACATTCAGCTATTTAGTGTGCATTGTATTAAGAGAAGCAAGAAAGAATCAGTCATAGATACTTCATCAGTAATATAAAAGAAGAATCAAATTGATTTTGCCTGACAGCTTTAGTACCTTTATGATCTTATAGAAGTATTTAAAAATATCAAAAGATAGCAGGTTGTTAGAATGGAAGATAAAATAGTATATTTTAGAAGGAGTAAACCCATAATGCTAATTTTTCAGTCATAAAAAGATTTCCAAATTTCCTGTAGACATTTTAAAAACTCAAACTCTGACTCATCTTTGTATTTAAAAGAGTAACTTTAAATAATATTTGTTATGGCAGTAACTCAGGGATCTGGAAAAAGGAGAGATAAGGAGACAAATTCATGCTGACTTCTAAGATCTAAAAATTCAACATTTTATTATGAGATAATTGTATATTCACATGTAATTATAATAAATAATATTTATGTACTCTTTATTCAATTTACCCCAAAGGCAACATCCTGCAAATATGTTATAAAGGTAATAGTTTCAGAACCATAGTACCATATCATAACCAAGATACTGATATTACTACTCAAACTCTTTAACATAAGAATTACCATTCAATTTTGACTATATTATAACTCACTCAAGCCAGGCATGAGTGATGCTGTGGCTTCAAGGCCTCAGGTTCCTGGGAAATGAAAGGAAGCTGGGACACATTTGAAAGGAGACAGAAGAATTGGTCTATCTGTATGTAGAGTTGGCCTCTTAGGAGTATGTGAGGCAAAAGGCATTTCCAAAAGGCCATAGCAAATTTGGGCTTGATGGCTATTGGCAGTTCACTCTAGCAGTTTATATTGTTTAGTGTTCTCTAGAGAAACTGGGAATCAAATCTCAGGCCATCTTGTAGAAGGACCTATGACCTTAACTACTTACTGTACTATATCATCTCATGTTAAAAAATATATCTTTGGAAGCAAATTCTCTGCAAAATTGGAGAGCTGCTCTATTTTTCTCTGTTCTTTTAAGGTCATCACATATACATGGCAAGCTGTGTGAGAAGGAAGGTTCTAAGAGGGAGGATCTAATAATCTGAAGAGAGTCATATTTCAATAACACAATGGCTTCTAATCCAGGAGAAGCATGCTCAGGTTTTGCTTTTTGATCCTTTTGATGTTGCATACAAATGAATTCTTGACCTAGATATTTTTTTCTCTCCCAAATCTTTTAGTCCTTTTAGTCCTTCCTGTAGGGGTAGTGATGTTTTTCTGCTCTTGGTCAAATTTCTTGTATTAATACCAGAGAACTGATAACCCCCCTTATCTATGTACACTGCTGGCTGTTATCATTAGCCTGGGAATGGGGGCATAGTTGTCTCTGCCTTTTAGAGGCTGTTTTCCATACTATTGTTAAGTGACTGAGAATAAGAATCAGATTGTACATGAGCATGAGAGAGACAAGGTGCATTACAGGTGTATCAAGAAGCCAGTTGGATACTTGTTTAAAGGGTCCTCAACAATTCTGGAATTTAGGAGTCTAGATTCTTGAGACATCCAGAAGAACTGAGGGAGAAATCATGACCCACAGAATAAGCTGTAAGAATTCAAGGCTGCCTTGTTTTGCAAAGAAATGTTATTTGGGACCCTTGATTACTTTAATAGTGGTTAAAGGTAACTATTGTTGTGTATATCTTTAAAGAGAGGAATGTTGTTTTCATTTGCATAACGAAACACCATATTCAAGCCAAAAGATGAAAACCATACCTAAGAAGGCTTACCTGAAAATTTAAATGAGGAAGGATCTATACATAAAGACTCAGTTTCACCCTTTAGCTTCTGTTGTAAAATGGTTTTGATCTTATTCCCAAATTTTGCTGCACTATTTTTATAACAGGATTTAAACTTCAGCACAGTGTGTATTATCACTTTCCCTTGGGCTTGGCTGCAGAACATAAACAGACAAATAAATTACACTTTTGTTACTGTGCCTCCATCACTCTTGGTGGAATTAATCTATCCTTTGTTAACATAGCTCCCAGCTCCTATTTCCTCCCAAGGGAGCAGAAATGGCACTTTATAGACATAATGGAATAGTGTAAAGAGATTTGGGGGAATTGGGCTTATATTCTAGCTCTACCATTTGCCAACTCCTTGACTACAGCAAATTGTTTGCAATCTCTATATCTAAATTTCCTTATCTCTAAAATGGGGATATTACTGTGTTTTTATAAGCAACATTATAGATTGTAAGTATCTTATAGATAATGGATATGGAGGTATTAGTATCTTGAAAATCTCAGATTGCTGAACAAAAATTATTTATTAATTTAAACGTATCTGTGTATTATAAATCCACTAGGGACTCTGTAGGAAGGGCCAATAGAAAATAAAAAAATGAAAGTAACAGGTAAAATGAGGGACTCATTTAATATTTTGGTTTTCTTTTAATGGTGGCACAATTAGCAAGAGCGGAGCAGTTGTCTCTCATCTGTTGGAAATCATAACAGACAGCAAAAACATTAGACTGAATTTATTTCTAATTCTGACTTGAAGATGCAAATGTCTAAGCCAGAAATTTTAAAAGGGGGGTACTACTATTGACTTGATGGAATGTTTATTCCGTGCTACTGTGTTTCTGTGCCTCCCCACTTCTTCCTAGGCATTTCTCTGTATTTGTGCATCTGAAAATCTACAACCACCCCGGAGCTCTATATAACTCAAGAAAGATCCTGAAAATATCTACTTCCAATCCTTTATAACACTGGTGAACAAAAATAGACAAGGGCATATCATATTACTCTGTTTAAAAATTTTGTCAAATCACAGATGTCAGTCTGCACTTTTCTCCTGGGTCAAATAATCTAAAACTAAACTAAGTATGGACACATGGATTCTTATTTTGATGTCATTAGGGTCATATGATCCTCTGTATCACTGAAAACATGAACTAAAAGTTATTTTAATTTTACCTTTTCTTGAACCACAAAATAATTTTTAGTTTTCTATGAAGTCTATCATTCTTTTTCACAGGCAATTTTCCTTTCCACTGTTGAACTTTCATTCATTTAACAAATATTTTTTAGTCCATACAATGTGCCAGACAGAGTTCTAGGTAGCAGAGCTATATCCGCATATATGACCACAAGGTCCCCGCTCTCATGCTGTTTATATTCTAGCAGGAGAGATGGATGAACAAGTGAGATAACCAAGATAACAATGTAAATAAGAAAACAAAGAAAGTAATCTTCTAGATAGTGCTATGAAGATAATAGAGCAATGACTGAAGGGTGGAAGTGGGAACATTATACACAACTTCAGGGAAGGCCTCTTTGGAGTGAGACCCTAATGACAAGAAGGAATGAGTTGTGCTAAGATCTGGGGGAGGAATGTTCCAGGAAGAAGGAATATCAAGTGCAAAGGCCCTGACCAAGACGTCCTTCATGTTCCCCTCAGCTTTATTAAAGTTTAGACAGGCTTCTGCCTGACTCTACGCTCTGATCTCCTTTCTCTTAGAGCATTTAGTTTAAAAAATTTGTCATTGTAAATTCTTTCTTTGCTCCTTTGAAGTGTACGTAAATGTTTTAAAAGCCTCTTGCCAGTTTTATAACCCAGGAAACATCTTTCTCAAGGACCTGAAAGTCATCTCTTGGAAATGTAACCATCAAAGGAGACAGCACTACTATCTCCTAGTTTCTGTGGGAGGGTAGGAGCCTAACTTCATTTGGCACCTGCTTCAGGCTGTAAAACTACCTCCTGTCATAAAGATAGGAGAAGTTTACTTTTTCTGTGAATAAAACTAATTAGCTCTCACAGATGGCCTAAGCTCTCCCTCTCACTCCATCCAGCCTTTAAACCCTACTGCTCTCTATTTCACCAGAGTTAAGACTTGGTGAACAAAATGTTTGTACACCCATGATATTCTGCAACAAACAAACGAAAAAAGAATATATATTATAAAAAGCAAAAAAAAAAAAAAAAAAAAACCTTAGTTCTGGCCTCTCTCCCCTATTGCCATAGCCTTGAATAAAGTCTTCCTTTTCCTTTTTTTTTTTATTTCAGCATATTACAGGGGAACAAATCTTTAGGTTACATATATGGCCTTTGCCCCACTTGAGTCAGAGCTTCAAGCGTGACCATCCCCCAGATGGTACGCACCGGGAAAAAAATCCTTATTCAATAAATGAGGCTGGGAATAAAGTCTTTCTTGCCTGTTTAACTGTTTGGTGCAATTTTTGCTTTGACAGCTCTGTGGGGGGAGCAACTTCAGCATGTTTATTGTAAGAATAATAGCAGGTCCATGTGAATATAAAGTTCTGAGTGAGGATGAGAGTATGAGATGAAATCAGAGAGAGATGCAGAGGCCAGACCAGGTAGGATCACGTGTGTTTATGTGTTAACATAAACATATGTGTATGTGTATATATATATATATATCTTTTTCTGATATAGACTGCTTACCCAGTTGAACTTCTTTCTACTATTGTCATATCTATTTAAAATTCTCTGTTTCTCAGCCAGGTCTGTATAAACATCTTGGTTGCCACACAATAGCTGTGAATTTTAATTTCTATAGGTGCCAGAAAGGTAAAGTAAAGGAGTGAAACTAGTTGGGTGCAAATACATACGCATACACTGTGTGAGTGTTAGGCACTGCCGCAAAATATGCAACCTCAGTTCTTGCCTATTGCTAACGTGGGAATGTGGGCCTAGTATTATCAGATATTTTGATTTTTCAGTAGAATCTGAAAATTCTGTTTTTCTATGTGAAATTTTCCAACGTTTACATTTAATTCATTTTTCAAATTTAGAAGTGAAAAATACAACTCTAAGTAAGCTACATTTAGCTCATTGGTTATATTGAGGCTCAGAAAACAATACCCCAAAATGAAGGCCTTAAAAGCAAAAGTTTGACTCTGACCTTCTTCTGCCTCCTGTCACTCAATCCCTTTCTTCTTTGAGGTGAGCCATAGAAACTAGAATCCCTCTTCTCCAAGATGGGTCATAGAAGCTTTTGAGAATCCCTTTGCTCAAAAGCTAGCCATAAAACTTAAAAATATTTTGTGTAAAAACTGCCCATGAAGACATTATCTGACCTAACTTGTTTGACTGTAGGTCATAAGACCCCCATTCCAGAGAGCCCTGCCCCACACCCAGAAGGAAGGAGTGCATGCTCAGAGAGGCCAAGAAGAATCTAGACAGATAGGCCTTGCTGGGTTTCCCAACTCAGTCTATTAACATGAGATAATACTCTTTTTGTCTAGTCATAATTCTACATGGCTATCCATGCTTTGTTGAATCTAAGCATAAAAATGGACAATTTCCTCTATATCTTTGGGTCTTCAATAATTTGTCCCATTAATCTGCATCTTGTCAGTGATTTTCGGCAAACTTTCAGAGGGCCAAGGGGAAGTTTGCTAATGCTGGACCAGATATTCTGAAGATGGCTTTCTTATCTTACCCATTCTTTCAAAAAATTTTTAAATAACCTCCTGATTTTAGATTTGCCTTCTAACTTCATGCCCTCAAATAAATAACAAACCCATTTAACCTTCATCTGATGCATGATCAGGTAGAATTCTTGGTTCTAGTTTAATAAATTTCTAACAGATCTTAAATTCTTTCACACTGAAAGTGCTAGGGGTTTTAAACCCCCAAATTCAAATTTATTTCAACTCTTCAATTGTGTGCTAAGCAAAAAAACATTCTGTTGAGTATGAGATGTGGAAGTAAAAGAAAAAAGTTTTTTCTCTGTTCCTCTCAGGCTGCGGTACGTACCTTACTTGGACAATATGAGATCTGACATACTGCCTTCTCAATTTGGATCCATGAAATATTTCATTTATCTGTTAAAAAGCAAAACAGATAATGACCTATGTTTTCTTTTTTTTTTAAGTTTTCATTTTGGAAAACTGCAAATATATACAAAAGCAAACAATAGTATAACAGATCATGTACCCATTGTTCAGCTTGACCAGTTATCAATATATGGCCAAATCTGTTTCAGGTATGCCTCTCCACATCCCAGAAATTAAATAAATCCTTGATATCATCGAATATACAGTGTTCAAATTTTTCTAGATCATTGGGAGTAGCATGACAGGACAGACTATTTTGAAGAGGTGAATTCAAAGAACCAACTGACATTGTTTACCTTCCATGTTCAGTCTTTTATTGAATATCAATTCCATAAAACTTAACAGAAATGTCCCCAGAAGGAGATGTTTTTAATAGTTTTTTGTACCATGGCAGAGCCCTTTAGTGCCTGGATTGTAATCTATTTTTCCTACTTTTTCAATTATATACCACTGACAGGTTAAACATGCGATGCAGTAGAAATCTCTCAGAAAAATTTTATGTAAGAATCACTTTCTTGACTGTCCCTTGATTTCTTGAACCTAATGGATGACTTCCCACAGTAGGACCGTCACACATTGCCGAATAACAAATTGCCCTGTCCCTGGCTTTTACTTTGGCAAAGACAGGCCTCACAAATAGTGGCTTATTGTTGGAATTGACAAAATATTTAATTTATATATTTTCTCCTGCTCCAAAGCAATTAAAATGTGTTCATTTAATCAATAAATATCTATTGAAATAAAACTATGAACAAGATAGAGTCATACTTTCTTGGTGATTCAGTGGAGGAAACAGATAATAAACAGATCAAGACATAAATATATAAATATGATAATTATAGATAAGTTATGATATATATAAGTATGTAAAATATGTAAATGATTGGTATGTAAAATAATGAAGCTGGGGGCCATGGCACACACCCGTTACCCCAGCTACTTGGGAGGCTGAGGCGGAAGGATCTCTTGAGCTCGGGAGTTTGAGACCAGCCTGGGCAACATAGTGAGAACTTGTCTCAAAAAAAAAAGAAAAAAAGAATGTAAAGTAATGAGATGGAGTGACTCAGGGGAGTGATCCAATAAAGCCTTTTTGAAGATGTGACATTTGAGTGGGAACTGAAAAGATGAAAAGTCAGCAATAGAGAGGAGAAGAGTATTCTAGATGGAAAAACAGAAGTTGCAAGAGTCCTGGGTAATAATAAGATTGGTATATTTGAGGGATAAAAGCAAAGTCATTGTGACTCAAAGTGAGCAAGGAAGAAAGTATATAAGTTGACATTGCCCAGATATGTAGGGAAGACATTACAGAGGGCCTTGGAGGCCACGATAAGGAGTTTGGATGTTATTTCTAAATGTAGTGAATGGAGGGATCCTGATAACACGATAACTGAACTATATCCTGTTTTTTTTCTATTCCTAATTCCAATATATCTGCCTCTCCTTAGGCCAAGTGGAACTGGGATTTATGGGAGTCAAGGAAGCAGGGAGGTGATGAGGAACTTTGTCTCCCATGACCAGGCAAGAACCTAGAGAATGGTCTAAGAGTCCTGTGCAAAGGAAGAATCACAACAAGCCTTGGGAAGAGCATGGCCAAGAGAGGTTTGTGGACACCCAGGAGTAAGGCTGACACTGGTCCAAGTGAGTGAGTATCCATGGCCCCACAGATGGCAATGAAGAACTGCACAGGGGAGGCTGAAGCCTCCTTGCTTCTGTGTGGGCAGAAAAGGGAGAACTGGAGGGCTTCTCTGTGGGGCTTTGGTGTGGAGAGGCAGAACGCCCACTGCCTGACCTTTAGCTCATAGGGTTTGAGAACATCTCACCTTCCATCTTATGGAACTGCCTCCGATAACAAGACAGTGGCCCCCATAATCCAAC
Source organism: Lemur catta (assembly GCF_020740605.2). Taxonomy (NCBI): domain Eukaryota; kingdom Metazoa; phylum Chordata; class Mammalia; order Primates; family Lemuridae; genus Lemur; species Lemur catta. The sequence goes on from NC_059146.1 coordinate 12,676,609, forward strand.
AACAAAACATGAAAACTGATAGTGCAAATAATGAGCCCAGCAGGCAGAGACGAAATAAAATAGACCAGGTGCTCAGCAAAACAGAAGTGCTGGAGGAAACAACACCTTGAACTATGGCAAAAAAGCACACATAAGAATACTCAGGCACAGGAAAAAACAAAAACAAAAATGACTATGAGATACTGAAAAACACAATTTTCAAGTTTAAAAATTTAATAGGTCAATTTAAAAAGACGATTGTTGTTCTTGAAATCCAAATTTGTGGCCTGGAAGGCTAAATGGAATAAATATCTAAAAAATTATTTCAAATTAAAATAATAATGACATACACTTATTAAACTCCACAAAATGAAAAATGTGATAGCATCTGTTTCTAGTGGGAATGGAGGCAGAATACTCAAACACACTGCTTGTGGGAATGTGAGATATTCCAACCTTTTGGAAAGAAACCTGGTAGCATTTCTTAAAATTAAAATCCTCCTTTGATTCAGAAATCTTAGTCTAGAAATCTGTCAAATATAAATAAAAATATAAGGATGTAGGTAAAAGGTATTTTTTGCAATGTTGATTATATTAGTTTAACCCTGGAAACAAAGTAAATGCAATAGGGGGAGGATTTAAAACATTATGTTACGTCCATACTAAAGAATATTTTGGGGTCATTGAAGAGAATGCTTTAGACTTTTACATTGACTTGGAAGAATTTCTATGAGGTATTACTGAGAAAAATAAATTTTATAAAGCTATGTAAATGAACTCATTTTGGTAAAATACTGACAAACATCCCCATGTCTTTTGTTTTCTATATGTGCTAATATGAGCAAGGAGGAAAATAAGGAAAGACACACACTATGTTGTTAGGTTATTTGGAGGTGGAGTGTGGGGATATGTGTAGAGGGAGAGAGAGGTATGGGAAAAGGCAAGCAAAAAAAAAAAAATCTCTGTGCATAAAATCCATTTTATTAATGTATGATTTGATGCTATTCTTCCATTTATGTAAATTTTATATTTCTGGTTTGCTTTTTTTAATGTTTATATCTTTACATAAATATGAGTGAAATTGAAAGTCTTTGGAGGGTTTTTAAGCTGGTGAATGATGTGATTTGATTTTCATTTTTAAAAGATCACTTTAGCCATTGTGTGGAAAATAGAGCAATGAGGGTGAAAACAAAGAAACCATTTAGAAAGTAATTGTAGGAGTTTGGGAAAGAGATGATAGTGGCTGCAATTCAGGACAGAAGTAGATAGATAAAAGTTATACTTTGGTAGTGGAATCAGTAGAATGTGCTGATTTGTTGGTTGTGAGGGTTATTTCTTTGTTAGTTTTTTAGGTTGAGCAACTGGGTTAATTTTGGTGTTATTTACTGAAGTGGAAAAGGTTGAAGAAGGGATATATTTTGGGGTGAAGATCAAGAGTTCTCTCTTAGAGGTCATTAATTTAGATGGCTTTTAAGTAGTGGGTCTGAATGAGGTAAGTAAATCTACTTTTTTCTCTATAAGCAGTTCATCATTTTAAAAAATTTCTCCTTTTTAACACCCTCCCCTTTTATGTCTTCTTTTTGTAAATATTATTCAAATATGCTCAGCACTGACTGGTCTCTGTCTTTGAGGAGATAATTGGGATGATAAGGTATAGGGAGCATACTATAGTTAGCTGCAAAGAAAGGACACATTAAGTGACAGAATTGGAGAGTTTCTGTAGGTGTTCACATTTTGGGTTGGAATGGTTAGAAATTAACATCCTAGAATTAATAATAATAAATTCATGGCTGGGCGTGGTGGCTCATGCATGTAATCCTAGCACTCTGGGAGGCCAAGGCGGGTGGATTGTTTGAGCTCAGGAGTTCGAAACCAGCCTGAGCAAGAGTGAGACCCCATCTCTACTAAAAATAGAAAGAAATTATCTGGCCAACTAAAATATATATATAGAAAAAATTAGCCGGGCATGGTGGTGCATGTGTGTAGTCCCAGCTACTCGGGAGGCTGAGGCAGTAGGATCATTTAAGCCCAGGAGTTTGAGGTTGCTGTGAGGTAGGCTGATGCCACGGCACTCACTCTAGCCTGGGCAACAAAGCGAGACTCTGTCTCAAAAAAATAAATAAATAAATTCATTAAAATTTCAATCTGTAAAGAACCTTAAAAATAATCTTATTCAGTCCTATTCTTCAAAATAAGAACCTTGCCCAATCAAACCACTTATGTTATCAAGTGAATAAATGTGCATATGCCTCTAGCAGGTTAAGGTTAGCTCAGTGGAAAATTTATTTGACCAATGCTCTGGTTGAATAGTGACCTAAGATGCCCTCTGCTCTTGAGTACTCTGGTAAGTGTGCTTTGATTTATAAGCTTGGCTGGCATGCTTTGTGCTGGTAATCTTAAATGCCTTCCAAGTATCATGTATCATTTTGTACATCTATAACTCAATGCATTTATATCTGAAAACCACATCAAATTCAGTTAGTTAAACATTTTGGAAATGTGAAATTTATGTAATCTTGAGGTGTGCTCAGGATTTTATAATATCTGTATGCTTTTTATTTAGTCATAAAGAAGAGTGGAAGCTTACTTGCAGTATGACTTTGGGTATTTTAACATCTTATTGACTCAGTCTCTTCATATGAAAAATGGGCATATTGTGAGGATTAAAATGTTAATACATAAAGCACTTAGACCAGTATGAACAATTAGTAAAGCTAATTATTATAGTTAAGATACTATCCCACTCCTAATTTTTCAGAATTTCTATTGACCTTAATTGGGCACCATATCTGCAAGAGAGCTGCAAAAAGTTTAGGAATGACATAGAGATTTCTTCTTGAGTCGCCCGTTAGAAAAACTACATATCTGAAACATAAAAATGTTTCCTATACAAGTCTGTCTCCTGCAGTTAAAAAAACTGTCATAGTAAAGCAGCATCTCTATCCATTTTCTTTCTTCTTTTTAGAGTGAAGCATCACAAAAATTATTAATACTTAATGGAAATCAGAAGAAGAATAGGCTGTAGGGATTATAGTAGTGACTAACAGATTAGTTTGCCTGATGACTCACAGCTTTATTTGGTACATGCAATTATCACCAGTGTACTTATAAATGCTGTACATATGATAATAACTATAATACATGGAGCATCATTCATTTCATTTAATAGAAAAGAAAGATATGTAAGGGATATGTGAAAGCAGGCACTCTGGTTTATGTAAATGAAAAAAGTGTGAGAAATATCTGGTGATTGTTTTAATGCCTGTGAGTTAGAAACTAGGAATAAGCTCATTTGGAAGAAGTTGTTAAAAAAAAAAAAAAAAAGAAACTGGGAATAAGAGCTGTTGAAGGATCCTGAAACCAGATGTTAGGATTGGTGGCGCGGGTGGTAGCGTGGCCGAGCGGTCTAAGGATTGGTGGTTGATGGACAAGAATGATATAGTAATTGATCAGACTGATAGATTTTGAGTATTCATTTATGAGATAAACATAGGGTAATTGATATGAATGAATTGGTCTGAATGATTTTCTTAGTGTGGATATATTTGGAGCTGTTTTAAAGTTATATATTAACTTTGTTATATATTTATAGTTTATTGAGAATATTAATGATGATCCTGTTTTAGATAATTATTTTTAGGCTATATTTTTTTGTAGGAGTTACAGAATAATAGGATTTATGCTAAGATCATGACACACTTTATTTGATGTAATGCCTATAACAATCATAGATATAGGTGCTTGTCATCTCATTTTTAGTTTAAGAAGCTGAGGTGGGGGGAAATTAAGTGGCTTGTCTAAGGTCATACAGTTAGGAAAATGGTTGAATTTGGAAATGAACAAGGATTTTGGTTCCAAAGCATATTGATCAACTATTGTGTTATGTTGCTATCTCATTGTTTCCTTTGTATCATAAAGCTAAGCTAAAAGTGGGGATTTTCTGTCTCTATTTTCTATCTACTACTTCTTAATACAGCAGTAAAAGCACATCAGGACTTTCAAGGACCTTGAATTTATTAGAAAATAGTAGAAAATAGAAAATAGTAATGGGATGCTATGGAAAGACGACAAGTTGTAGTCAGATAGAGTTAGGTCTGAAAATGTCCTGTCAGGAATCTGCTTGGGGAAATGGGAGATGAATGATGCCACCACTTCTCTTGGCAGGATTTGGTTTGGTTGACAGAATTACTTGAGTTAATTAGAGTGGTATCTGTCATAATGGAAGCTTATGTCCAAAGCATAGTCAAGATTCTTCTTTGAGGCAGCATATTTATAAGCAGGTGTTTTATAATCTTTACACTGAGAAGCTGCGAGATGATCTTTATTTTGGGCCATATTCTCTCTCTTAGATTGGTCATTCCTCTTCCTTGAAGAACTGCTTAGTTTCAGGAGCAGAAAAAGCAAGACCTTAGTTATGTATCTTGGAGGTTGGGTATATGTTTATTCATTTAATTTATTAATTTATTTGAAGTATTAATAGACTCTCATGTGTCAGGCATTTTTTTAGTTGTTCTTAAAATGTGTCCCTGTTATATGTTTTTTGTACATGTTTTCTAACTGACTTTCTGGAAGGGCTGACTATCCCAATTTAGAACTAAGGGAGTGGTAGATAAGAAACTTTCCAACCTGGAATGTGATTGCTAGGAACCCAGCCCTTCTAGGAGCACAACATTTGAAGGACAATACAGAGAAAAAAAAATTTCAACTTACCAAAGATACTATCTTTTTATTTAGGTCCATATATTCTTGTGAATATGATTTTTCAAACTTGCTGTCATAGTCAATGTTGTTGACTTTAAAGCTGATGTGATAGTAGTAAGGTGTCTTCCCTGAGAAAGAGAGAAAAAAATATGGTTCTCACTTTGCTCATTGTATAACCACTTTTATTTGAAGAAAATGATGAGAAATGGAATACTCTGATAAAATTTCAGGTTACTTGACATTTAAATCGTTTTGATGTCCAGTGATTGTTGAAATAGCTTTCACAGAGGAATTTTAATTAAATTATAACCTTACGTAAGAATGTATTCAGAATTTTTAATGTAAAAATTAATGTGCCAGCTCTCATCATTGGGCAATCTGGAGACAGATATGCTACTCTGAGAAGAAATTACATTAAAGTACAGATAATTACTGTACTTGTTTTTTGTGATCATCACAGATTACATTTAGAAAAATCAGTAAAGTCGTAGGAAATTACCTAGGAAATTAAAATGAATAAAGTAAAATAAAGCATGACTTGTAAGTACTGCATATTAAGTAAACAGAAGAAAGAAATAAAATCTATAACTTTAATTAATTATTTATTTATTTTTAGTTTTAGAGACAGTGTCTTACTTTGTTGCCTAGGCTGGAGTACAGCGGTGCTTTCATAGCTCACTGTAACCTAGAACTTCTGCGCTCAAGCAGTCTTCCTGCTTTAGCCTCTTGAGTAGGTAGGACTACATGTGCATGCCATCATGCCTGACTAATTTTTAAAATTTTTTGTAGAGATGGGGTCTTGCTATGTTGCCCAGGCTGGTCTCAAACTCCTGGTCTCAAGCAATCCTCTCTCCTTGGCCTCCCAAAATGCTGGGATTACAGGTGTGAACCACTGAGCTCAGCCATGAAAAGCTGAGCTATAATTTCTATAATTTTAGAAAATCAAAGCAAAGGAAATAGGATGAAGGCTAGATTGGACTGTACCATTTGAGCACATCTAAGATAGTAGAAAATAAAATTCTTGTAAAATTTTCAGGTCCCATTTTATTGCTTCACTCTGCAGATGGGGAGGGCACAATGAAAGAGAGGAAGAGAAAGGGAGGAAGAGAGATGAGAGAGAAGAGAGAAGGGGATAGGTGAGAAAGACAAAGAAGAAAAAAGAGGGAGAGAGAAAGGGAAGTGCATTTTGTAATGTTTTGAGAAAATTTTACATGTCAGTGGCGGCAGTAAATTATTTGGAAAAGTATTTCATGTCCATTCAAAAATAATCAAAGAAATGCAAAGTAAAATGAGATAATATTTTTCTTGGATTAAGTTGGCAAAGATGATAAAAAAAAATAATATGCAGGCACTCTTATAGTCTGCCAGTGAGAATGCTAATCATAATACATTTTTGGAGGACAATTTGGTCATGTTATCAAAAGCCTGAAATATATTCTTATCTTTTCATCCAATGATTTCTCTTTTTGTAATATATTGTCAATACAATGAGTTCTGCAGAAATATATATATAAACATGAACTGTTCTAAATAACATAAAAAAAATAGAAACAACCTACAGCTTAAAGTAGGAAGCTAGTAAAATATATTATGGTCTACTTATGTAATTAGATATTATATTATTGCTAAAATTATGTTTTAGAGTAATATTAACATAATGAAACATGTACATGAAAAGGAGGAAAAAAAGATAGGAAGGAAATGTGCCAAAATATTACATGATTCTGACTAGAAGGTAGAATTATTGATAGGTTTCTATATTCTTATTTATGTTTTTCTATATTTTACATATATCTAAATCAATGTTATCATATCGATTAGAAAAATAATTTTTAAAGGAAAGTCTTCTTTGTCTATAATTACTCCTCTTAACTACTGATGTTCTATTCCTTTCTCCCTGACTTTAATTTTTCCCATCTTTCTTTAATGTCTGTTCTTATATTTCTTTACATAGTATTCCCTTGTCACAAGTCTTATTTAAAACAATTCCAAAGGAATATAACATTTTTGTTTTTATATATTTCTTAGCACAAATACTATATAACTTCTTATTTTTCTATTAGAAATATCAGGATTGTGAATCCACGGGCCTTGAGGCAGTATTAGGTTATGTTAAATGTTGGACTGCTAAATGAATTCCAGACGCAACAACGTAAATCCATTCTATAAATTTGTTGTTCTATTAAAGCACTTAGTACTGAATTAGAAGGTAGAGTGGTAAATTCAGTGCTACCATTGACATGTCATCAAACAGGATTAGCTTCTTTCCTTCAAATATAACCCAGACCTTGAGCAGAAAAATAATTTATGATGTAGGGTCTCTTTTAAATATTATTTTGATTATTGTTTATTCCTAAAAGAGTAATATTTTTCAAATAATCCAGGTAAGATTATAGGTTAGGATTAAGAGCTCCAGAGAGAAATAGAGCCTCACTAATTCTTCTCTTTGTATTTCTAAAAATTTACTGTAAAATCTAAAAATGTTATGCAAAGAAATGGATTTATGTTGACTTTTTAAAAGATTCAAATTCTTATGAGAAGTATAATTTTTATTTTTAATTTGCATGAATTATTTCATTTTTTAGTTAGATCCATACATACTTGCATAAACTTATAATTAACTGATAACAGTATCGATGCACTTGTCCCTGTATGATTCCACACCTAGATCTTTCTCACATATGGTGACTTATTTACTCAAAACTGGGTTCTTGTGGCAGCCAATCACTCCCATTCTTGGCTGCATTTATCTTAGAAGATGGGTCACCTTGCATACCCCCAGCTTGGTTCTTAGCTTCTGTTATTTATATTTAAGACTTGCTGAGAGTAGTTCTCCAGGATAAAATCTCCCAAATGTGCCTCTGAAGAGTCAGAGAGATGCTTTTTATAGAATCTATTAGTTAACATTAAACTTGGCATTGAAGAGACAGTCTAGGAAAAGTAACTCACACATTTATCATTTTGGCCCTTGGCTAAAAAGGAAGAAGACGAAGCAAATAAATTTAAATTTGAAAAGATATTGTTTTTGCCTGGATTTTGATGCTTTCCCTTTCATTTCCTATTCCTTAAAAGTAAAGCTGCTAAGAGTTTCCATTTATAATTAGTATAGGAGTATTTGGAGACAGTGTCCTGAAATAGAAATGGTGAGAAAATCAGCAAGAAAGTTTTAAGTTTCCCCAGGCATATCCAGAAACCTTACTGACAATCTCATCTCTCAATTTCCTCACCAATTCCTCACGACTTAATCTACTGAAATCTAATGTTAACTTCCTATGGCAGAACTATGTGTTATGTCTTGATATCTGTTATTCCCTTTCCCTGTGGTGATACAATCTATTACTTTTAACTGAGCAGATGCTATCCCAACATAAAAATTACATTTTCCAGCCTCTGTCACATCTAGGAGAGACCCAGTACATCTAAGTTCTGACAAATGGAATGAAAGGAAAAGTGGTGTGTATGTAGCTCCTGAAATGTTTTCTTACTGACAGATGGTATATTCTTCTCCTTTCTATTCCATCTTCTGGCTGACTGGAATGTGGGCATGATGGCCATAACTGGCACAGCCACCTTGGACATTGAGATGGCCCTGGTAGTGTAGGTTGTGCATGGTAGGGCAACAAGATTGAAGGAGCTTGGGTCCCTGACACTTGGAAGTGAATATGAGAATCTGGGTCATTGATTTCTGAAGTTATTTGCATCTGAATCTTATATGTGCATATGCTTTTCTCCAGGTCAGTGGGTATTAATCTTGGTTGCACACTAGAATCACCTAGAGAGCTTTGAAAATTACAGTTTCCTTTCCAGACAGCATCTTTGGGAGTGGGACTTTGTACTAATATTTTTTAAAGCCTTTCCAGGTGACACTAAGGTATAATCAGTGTTAAAATTTAATGCTCTAGAACAGCATTGGTAAACTATGGCTTGTGGGTCAAATCTATACTACTGCCTGTTTTGGGGTGGCCTATAAGCTGAGAATGCTTTTTACATTTTAAAAATTTGAAAAAGTCAGAATAAGAATAATATCTTGTGACATGTGAAAATTATATGAAATTCAAATTTCAGTGTCCATAAATATTTATTTATTTATTTATTTCAGGATATTATGGGGGTACAAACATTTTAGTTACATGTTATGACTTTGCCACACCCAAACCATGATTTGAGGCGTGCCTTTTCCCCCCTAACAATGCTCACCGCGTCCATTAGTTGTGAGTTTACCCACACCCAACCCCCTAATCCCTGAAGAATATAACTACTGTGTGAGCACCATAGTGTTGATCAGTTAGTGGCAATTTGATGGCGAGTACATGTGGAGCCTATTCTTGTGTTCTTGTGATACCTCACATTGGAAGATGGGCTCAAGCTCTATCCAGGAAAATATAAGAGGTTCTAGATCACTGTCATTTCTTATAATTGAGTAATATTCCATTGTATACATATACCAAATTTTAATCCACTCATGAATCGATGGGCACTTGGGTTGTTTACACATCCTTGCAATAGTGAATTGTGCTGCCATAAACATTCGGATACAGATGTCTTTATTATAGAATGTTTTTTGTTCTTTTGCGTAGATGCCTAATAGTGCTATTGCTGGATCGAATGGTATTTCTATTTTTAGCTCTTTGAGGTATCTCCAAATTCTTTTCCACAGAGGTTGCACTAATTTGCAATCCCACCAGCAGTGTTCAAGTGTTCCTATCTCACCACATCCTCTCCAGCTTTTGTTGTTTTGGGATTTTTCGATAGAGGCCAGTCTCACTGGGGTTAGGTGATATCTCATTGTGGTTTTGATTTGCATTTCTCTAATGATTAGAGATGTTGAGCACTTTTTTTTATATGTTTGTTGGCCATTATTCTTTCTTCTTTTTAAAAGTTTCTGTTCATGTCCTTTGCCCATTTATTGATGGGGTTTGATTTTTTTCTTGTTGATTTTTTAAAGTTCTACATGGATGCTTGTTATCCCTTTATCAGATGTGTAGAGAACAACTATTTTCTCCCATTCTGTAGGCTGTCTATTTGCTCTAATGATAGTTTCCTTTGCCGTGCAAAAAGCTTTTTAATTTGATCAGGTCCCATTTATTTATTTTTGCTGCCGCTGTGATTGCTTTGGAGGTCTTCTTCAAAAATTCTTTGCCTAGGCCAATGTCTGAAAGGCTCTATGTCTTCTTCTAGGATTCTTAAGGTTTCATGCCTTAGGTTTAAGTCTGTTATCCATCTTGATTGATTTTTGTAAGAGGTGAGAGATGGGGATCCAGTTTCAATCTTCTTCATGTAGCTATCCAGTTCTCCCAGCACCACTTATTGAAAAGAGATTCTTTCCCCCAGTGTATATTTTTGTCTGCTTTGTCAAAGATTAAATTACCATATGTGGATGGTTTCGTCTCTGGATTCTCAGTCCTGTTCCAAAGGTTTATATCTCTGTTCTTGTGCCAGTACCATACTGTTTTAGTTACTATAGCCTTGTAGTACAGCTTGAAGTCTGATAGACTGATACCTCCCAGTTTGTTCTTTTTTTTTTAAGATTGCTTTGGCTATACGAGGTCTTCTCTGGTTTCATACAAAGCACAGAATTATTTTTTCTAGATCTGTAAAGAATGATGATGGTACTTTGATAGGGATTGCGTTAATTCTATAGATCACTTTAGGTAGTGTGGACACTTTAATGATGTTGATTCTACCAATCCATGAGCATAGTAGATTTTTCCATCTATTTACATCTTTACATATTTTCATATTTAACAAAGTATTCTCTTGTGGGACTGCAGGAAAATTTTATTCTTATAAAAATGTCCTTGTCCTTTAAAAGATTAGGAAAGAGTGGATTAAAGAAAGTAATAAGAACAGGACACAGAGAACATGGCACAAAGAGCTACTTTTTAAAAAAATTAAACTCGATACCATAATTTTTTCTATTTTATGCAAAATCTATATAGAAAAATCTGTACTGACTGTTATTTTTTCTTTCACCCCTCAATATTAGGGAATACCCTACTTTTTAGGGAGAATTTTATGAGAAGAAAACATTGTATGGAGAAAAAACATAGACTTTCAAATTTTATATTTAACTGTTTTATATTTTATTTTATAGTTTTGTTTATTCATTGATTCTCTCTCCAGACTTTTAAGTTCAGCATGGGTAGAGATTGTGACTATTTTATTCCTCAATGTATTTCTAGTACCTAAATCTTTCCCAAGAAGGAAAAAAGAAAGTACATGAACTCTCTGGTTTTAAACTGCCTTATGCTAAAGTTTGCAAAAGGACAATGTCTGCACCAAGGACATTTTTGGAGGTTAATGGTATATGTAGTACCTTAATTGTGGTGATGGTGTCACAGGTGTATGCATATGTCAAAACTCCCCCAGATTTATACATTAAACATGTGCAATTTTTTGTATAACAATTTTACCTCAATACAACTTTTTAAAAAAGAACAAAGTCTTCAGTAATGTTAGTAACCATAAGAAATTCTCTGCCAAATAATCCCATCACATTTCTTTCTCTCGCCTAGTCTCAAAATTCCTAATTTCACCTATATACAATCTATAAATTGATGTGACTGGAAAGCCAGACATAATGAGTACTTACCATAAGCAACAAAATAGACAATGAGTCCAATGACTACTGCAGCAATCACCGTCATTAAGATACCCAGGATAATCTTTCCACACCTTGTGAGTTTCATTTTTGTGTTTGACTCTGTTCTTCTGAACAAAAGGGACAAAAAAGCAACTGTCAATATGAGCTTGATACAGGACTCTCAGAATTGAGATTTGAAAATAGTCACAAATAGATTTGATATTAAATGTAAAAGTATTATTTTACATTAATTATGGATTCAGTTTACTGCTGAGCTTGGAAAACAAAGTGTAGAATAAGTGAATATAATATTTGGCCTGCTTATTTTTCAGCACATATGAATAATAATGGTAATACTAAAATAATATTCATTCATTTGTTCAGCAAATATTTGCATATGTCCGCTATGTGCTGGTCACTGTTGTAAGAAAAAGGATCTCTTTCCTTGTGGAGCTTATGTTCTACTGAATGGAGATAACAAAGAAAAACATAGCTAATAAGTAAAATACATGACCAATAAAAAGGTATTAAGTGTTATAAAAAATAGTAGAGCTAGGCAAAGAAGATAAGAAATACGAATGTGTGTGTGAGGTAGTGGTGGGGGCAGGATGCAATATTAAAAAGTGGTCAAGGTAAGTCTACTGAGAAGGCAAAATCTGAGCAGAGTACAGACAGGCCAGGGGATTATATGTATAGTTATCTAGAACAACTCAATGAAGGCCCTGAGGTTAAGAGCATGCTTTGTATGTTTGATATTAATAGTATGGCTGGAGTAGTCAATGAGGGGAAAAGTAGTAAGAAAGTAAATTTGGGAGGTACCAAGGAAGGCCCAGATCTTGTAGAGCCTTATGAGCCATGGTAATAATTTTGTTTGTCCTCTGAGTGAAATGGGAGCATTGGCTGGCTTTGAGCAGAGGACTGTGATAATCTCACCTAACGTCTTCATGGGATCCTCCTGACTGCTGCAAAGAACAAATTTTAGAGAGCAAAGATGGAAGTAGAATAACAAAACAAGCAGTGATTGCAATAATCCAAGCACAAGATGATGGAGATAGTAAAAGTGGAGGAAATGAAAAGGGGTTGAAGTTTACATATGTTTTGAACATAGAGTTGACAGTACTTCCTGATGGGTTGGTATGGAATGTGAACAGAAAAGAGGAGTCAAGGGTGGTTTCTAGGTCTTTAGTTTGAGAACTTGAAAGGTGGAGTTGCTATTGACTGAGAGGAGAAGGCTGTTGATGGAGCAGGTTTTGTGGGGATGACTATGAGTTCAGTCCTTTATTTTGTGTTTGGGATATCCACTAGTCATTCAAGTGGAGATGCAGGTTGGACATACAAGTTTGGAGTTTGGGACAGAAGTCTGGACTGGTGAAATAAATTTGGCATTCATCAACATGTAGATTAGGCTCTGGGATTATATGAGATTACCAAGGGGGTAAGTATATATAGTGAAGAAGACCAAGTTTTGATCACTTGGGTACTCCTTCAATAAGAGATCATGGAAAAGAGGAAGACCCAGCATAGGATACTGAGAGGAAACATCCAATGAGATAGGAGGAATGCTACCAAGAGAAAGTGGTGTCCAGGAAGCCAATAGAAGTGTATCAGGGGTGAGGAAAGGAATCAGCTGTGTCAGATGTTGCTGATAGCTCAAATCAGATAAGCAAATGAGCCCTGAAATTTGGCCGCTATAATAGTATTATAGGGATAATTGGTGATCTTGATGAAAGAAGTTTTAAGAGTAGAAAAGGCATGAGACTGGTGAGAGGTGGTTTAAAAGAAAATGGAAGTGGAGGAACTACAGACAGTGACCATTGACTACTCTTTCAAAGAGTTTGCTAAAAAGGAAAGCAAAGAAATGGGACTATATACATGGTGGAAAAAACGAGATCAAGAGGTTTCATTTTGTTGTGGAAAATTTCCAATATACATAAAGGTAGAGAGAATAGTTTAATGAACTCCTATAGACCCATCACATAGGTTTAAAAACTATTAACATTTTGTAATATTTACTACTTCTATTTTTCTGAAGTATTTTAAAGTAGTTGACAGTTTACACTAGTTGCATAATTGTATTATGACATTTACCCCTAAATAATTTATTTTCTCCTTAAAAAGGGCATTTTTATATGACCCTTGTCATACCTAATGAAATTACCAGCAATTTCTTAATAGCCTCTAATACCAAGTTTATATTTAAAGATCTCTACTTGTCCTCAAAATGTTAATTACAATTTTTTTGTTTAAACAAAGTTAATACCAAAATCTCCACATTGCATTTTGTTGTTGTATTTCTTATGTCTCTTTTAATTTGAACAGCTTCCATATTCCATCTTTTTTTTTCTTTGTTACATTGACTTGTTGGAGATACTAGGTCAGTTATATTACAGAATGTTCTTCCTAAGAGAAGTTTGAGTATTTATTTTTCAGAAATTTTAATTAAACATTTTATTTTGAGACAATTATAGACTCACATGCAGCTGTAAGACATAATATAGAGCGTCTCCTTGTACCCTTTACCCAGCTTTCCCCAACAGTAACAACTTACAAAACTATAGTATAATATCACAACCAGAATATTTACATGGATGCATCCAAGATACTGAACATTTCCATCACAAGGGTCCCTCGTGTTGCCCTTTTATAGCCACACATGCTTGTCTCCCGCTCCCTTTCCCGCTTTAACCTCTGACAACCATTAATCTGTTTTCCCTTTCTATAATTTTGTCATTTCAAGAATATTACATAAATGGAATCATACAAGATGCGACCTTTTGGGATTTCCTTTTTTCTTTTTCACATGGCAAAATTCTCTGGAGATTCATCCAGGTTGTTGCATGTAGTAATAGTTCTTTAAAAAAAATTTTTTTTTTAAATTGCTGAAAACTAATTCACGGTTTAGATATACCACTGTTTGCTTAATCATTTACCCACTGAAGAACACCTAGGTTGTTTTTACTTTGGGGCTGTTAGGAATAAAGTTGTTATAAGCATTTGTGTATAACTTTTAATATGAATATATGTCTTCATTTCTCTGCAATTTCTGGTTTGTATGGGAGTTGAATGTTTAGTTTTTAAAAAACTGCCAAACTATTTTCCAGAAAGACTGGACTATTTTATATTTCCATCAGTAATGTATGAGTGATCCAGTCCCTCTGTATCCTTATTAGCATTTGTTGTTGTTAGTATTTTTTAATTTTAATTATTCTGATAGGTATGTAGTGATAGTCCACTGTGGTTTTAATTTGCATTGACTGTGGAAGTAAGTTATCAAAAAAGATAAAATTAAAAAAACATTTGCATTGACTAATAATGTTGAATATCCTTACATGTGCTTATTTAAAATCTGTATATCCTCTGAAATGTCTGTTTGTCTTTTGCACATTTTTAAATTGGATTTATTTTTTACTGTTACATTTTGAGAATTCTTTATGTATTCTAGATACTAGTCCTCTGTGGGATTTGTATTTTACAATACAAATTTTTTTCCCAGTCTTTAGTTTGTCTTTTCGTTTTCTTAACAGAGTCTTTCATAGAACAAATGGTTTTAATTTTAATGAAATCCAATTTATCAATTTGTTGTCTTATGTATCATGTTTTTGTTGTCAGGTCTAAGAATACTGTTTAGCCCTAGATTCCAAAGATTTTCTCCTACAAATTTTTTCTAAGAGTTTTATAGTTTTACATTTGGTTCCTTGATCCATTTAGAGTTAATTTACATATAAGGCATAAGACTTAGACTGAGGTTAATTTTTGTTCCTTTAGGTATCTACTTGCTTAATCGCCATTTACTGAAAAGGCTCTCAGGTCTCCTTCATTGAATAGCTTTTGCACCTTAGTCAAAAATCATTTGGGTGTATGGGTCCATTTCTGTGTTCTTCCTTCTATTCAGCTGAATCTATGTACCACAGAGTCTTGATTATTGTAGCTATATATAATGTCTTGAAACCAGGTAGATTGATTAATTCTACTTTATTTTCTTTGTCAAAATTATTTTTAGCTATTCTAGTGCTTTACTTTTCCTCATAAACTTCAGAGTAATCTTGTCTATATCTACAGAAAAATCTTGCTTGAATTTTGGTAGAAATTGGCAATAAAACTGTCTGTCAATTTAGAGAGAATTGACATCATAACCATGTTGAATCTTTCAATTCATGAACACAGTATGTCTCTCTAGATGCTTCATTTCTTATATCAGTGTTGTAGAGTTTTCAGCATACAAGTCTTGTACATGTGTTGTTACATTTATATTTAAGTATTTTCATAGTAAAATTATTTTTTTTAAAAATAAAATCCCCCAAACAGCTTCAAGTTTTGGCACTTATACACATACAAATTATGATTGAAAGTTTTCTCACAAAAAAATTCATCAGCAAAACAAACTCTAATGATTAGAATTTATCCATCTTACTTTTACATTTGTTTTTCTCTTATTTAGGATTTACATTACTCCTGGTTCCACAAAAAGGTTAAGGGAGCAACTCATTTTTTAAAACTTCAAAATACAAATTGTTACTTTAATGAATTTGGTCCCTTGAGGAAATTTACCTGAGGAGCAATGGCAAGCCCGCCTGCTGCCCACCCCCCTCCAGCCTACCTGTTCTGCAGAGGTGTCCATGTGTCCTGTCTCCGCTGAGGCTGTCCCTTAGCCATCTTCTCCTCGAGTGCTAGCCAGCACAGTCATTCTCCACCTATTTAGCTTACAAGATTCCATGACTTTTATTTGTTTTATAATAATGGTATAATGATAATACTTAGCACTTACACAACTTTTCATCTTCAAAGTGCTTTCCAAACATTTATTAATTAATTTTACATTAGTAAAACATGAGCTGTATATATGCCACTCCATAAATAATAACTAATCATATGACTCAAGTGGAGGCAAAATTTAAAACTCTGTTGTGGCTGAGGAAGATGTATAGCCACTTGATTTGAGAAGGACAATGAGTCTTTACTCAGTTTCACATTGTTATGTATATGGATACAAATGGCTGCATTTCTCACTCCCTAGAATCCACTTCCAAAGTGGCAATTTTCTTTTTTGCTCCTCTGCAATGAAAACCCTTAAAGGAATGGTTGTCCAAGCTTTAACCCTCCATTATAGTCTGAACGCTTTCCAACTCATAACTCTCTTGACTCCTTCAACCATGCATCATCCTTTCATGAATTTTCTCCCTAAAATTTTTACTGCCACTCCCTGAAACCTACAGGGTGTTGATTTTTTATTAAAAAAATGGGTTTAACCAGTAATTTTCCAAAGTTTTGGACAGCATTCTCATTTTTGCCAGCCAGTTTTGATGTTGGTGTGGAGACTAGATAAGACACACTTTAAACTTTAGCCACCTGGAGGAGAAAGAATTTGCCTGAAGCCAGAGAATACAGAAAGGAGAATCTAATTATTACACTGGAAGAGAAAGCTTCCTTAGGTAACAGTTCTTATTAAAGAGACTCAATCTCATATATGATCAAGTACAATCATTGTCCAACCTATGCTATCCCCCTTTTTCCCAAAACATATAGAGGGAAAGATAATCAGAGAAGTCATGTTTGAATTAGGATAAAAAGAATCATAATGGCAGTACTTGTACCTGTTATTAACAGGATCCTGATCACATCTGTCTTCATTCTTTAAAAATTTCTACATTAGGCCGGGCGCAGTGGCTCACGCCTGTAATCCTAGCACTCTGGGAAGACGAGGCGGGTGGATTGCTCGAGGTCAGGAGTTCGAGACCAGCCTCAGCAAGAGCGAGACCCCATCTCTACTAAAAATAGAAAGAAATTATCTGGCCAACTAAAATGTATATATAGAAAAAATTAGCCGGGCATGGTGGCGCATGCCTGTAGTCCCAGCTACTGGGGAGCCTGAGGCAGTAGGATCCCTTAAGCCCAGGAGTTTGAAGTTGCTGTGAGCTAGGCTGACGCCACAGCACTCACTTTAGCCCAGGCAACACAGTGAGACTCTGTCTCAAAAAAAAAAAAAATTTCTACATTAATTGTACTACTTGAGCATCTCAGACACTATGCTTTTGCCTGTGTCTTAAAAAATATCTAATATATTTGATTTCTCATTTGTCTATGTAAATCTTACACATCCTTTGAGAGTAGCTCAATCCTACTTTTTCCATGTAGAGAAATATACTGCTTTATCATCTGAAGCTCATAAACTCTAATAAACTCATGAGATCTTGCAACAAAATGTACACAGGGCTTGGAGTATATTAGACCAGGGCTCAGATGAGAAGTTTCCTGAATTATTGTCCTAGAATGTTCTTTGGAGATCAAAGATCCTTATACAGGATAACTTCTTCCTTCATTAATCAAAAAATATGTATTGCACACCTGCTATGTTGTTGGCATTATGCTAATTATAAAATTAGAAATAATCTTCTAAAGCACTTACGATCTCATGATGAAGGCAATAAAACAAACTGGAACTTAAGACATATCAAAATATACACTAGATGAAGCATATATGGAGAACTACATGAACGTAGAAGTGGAACCTAATCTCCCCATTGTGGAAGGGAGTCAGGCCTTCTCTATCTATCTAAATGTTTGGGATGACATATATTAGAACACTTTAAAAAATGAAACATATTTTTCTTCTTTTCCTTTTTATTACAACTTTCATGTTTAGATGAGAACTGAAAGAGAATATAGGAAAACAAAAATTGCTGTGATTGCTTGTTGCCAGTGACACTGATTTTTTTTAAGTTTTTAATTCCTTCCCACTATTATTAACATCACAGAGTACTTTCTTTTTAAATGAGGAAGCATTTAAAACTATTTTTTAGCTTATTCATTTATAGGCACTTTTGAACATTTCAGGTAAAATTTTAAGATGGATCTCTTTTAAAAGTACGTATAAAATATATGCACTTTCCTATCTGACTTTCAATTAAAAAATTTTATAAAAGGAAAGTTTGTTAGCAATGAGGAAACTATACAGAATAAAGCATAAAGATATTTCAGTGTTTAGAAGACACTTAGGAAAGAAGAAATTTTATTGGTTTTTAAACATAGTAAGTAAGCCATTTTAGAAGAGACATTGTTCTATGCAAAAATTTTTAATTGAAATACCAATAAAGGTAATTTAATTTAAGAAGTAATTGTGGAATACATGCAATTCGTAATTTGGGAAATAATACTTTGGATTTTATTAATGAATATATATGTGTGTATTCATTGTTAATAATTTATAATTTTTGTAAAAGTTGTCTAATACATAAAAACTAATATTAGATTCTCTAATTATTCTTATCTGAGAATGTTTTCTTTGATTTTTTGTTAATGGGTGATACACTTGTGTTTCTATAAATACATGTAATTCTTTTAAGTCCATAAAAAAGTTCCATAATTGAAAGTATCTATCTAATCTCTAATATATATTTTCCATTAGTACTTTAACCTTTAATAACTCAGGCTGTATACTAGAAAAAGCTTTTGAAAAAGTATTTACTAAAATTTAAAACAAGTGTATTCTAGATTTGTTTCCAGATGTATTTTGGTTTCAGAACCCATAATAACAAATGGCTGGACATAAGATAAAATTTCCTGTGGCTACAATTTCCATTCAAAGTAAAAATAAATTAGAATTTCCTTTTAGTGCTATTGACTTTTTAAAAAAAACATTCGTTTGCTCATTTGACATTCATTAGATATCTATTATGTGTCATGCATCATGATAGGAATTCAAGTTGAAAGTCAGCTACATTTTAATTTATTGAAATGTTAAATCTGCATAAGGATTTTGTGAAAAGATTGTGTATATATGTTGTGTGATTGTGTAAATTTCATGGGAAAGTTATGATATAAGCTGGTCATAAGGTTATACTGCTATATATTTTTGTGTCTTCTTGGTCCCAAGGATCATGTCATTCAGAATTATTGTGTTCCAGAAGAAACCTAACCTGTAAACACACACACACCCCTTGCTTTCTTAAATGTTAAAACCTTATCTAAATAATTAAAATACAGTATGGCATAATGTGGGGACCTATGGAACTTTTCCATATGTACTTAAGTAATTTAAAATGCTATATGTTCCTATATGAGTAAATTTCTTTTCTTTTAATTGATGGATAATTTCAAGTCTGCTTCTTAGGCAAACATTATCATGAGGAATATTCTCTTATATTAGGTTGTGGACCCTCTAGTTCTTACTCCTGCATTTTCTTTGCCTCATTTACAAGCCTTTTAATCTGGTCTACTTTAAAATTATTATTTAAAATCTTTTACATTTTACCTTTAAAATTTAAGAACATACTTTAGAGGAGTCTAATAAAAATCTCTCTTTTGGGAGGGGTTAAAAAAATCCTTCTAATTATAGAAGTCTTTTTCATGAGAGAGTTATTCTTAGTTTTTAATTTATTTAACATTTGTCACTGATGAGAGCCCTACAATTATAATGTCTTTACACTAACATTTACCCCCCAGCTTATATAAAATACAAAGAATGGAAAATCACACTAACTTCTGGGCATCGAGAATTGGTGAAGAAGAAAGGGAAGTCTTCATTTTATTCTCAAGCCATGGGTAATTTTTTTTTTACCATAAAATCAAGGACATTTCATGCTGCAATCAATGTTTTCTGAACAAAGTTTGGAAAAAAATGAAGTTACTGACCATTTAGATGAAACCGGTTTGACTAGTCTTCTACACAGAAAAGTCTTAGAGAAGAGATTATAATAAGCTTCAGAGTTAAACAAGGAGAAAAGTCTCCTTGTTCTGATAAATGCTACAAACCAAATGGGGATTTCTTTTTTCACTAAAATAATATAATTAGATATACTATGCCATCTGTAGAATAATTTTAAGGATTTTTTTTCTAATTGGACCAAGTAAGTGGTATAAACATACCTTTGTATCTAGTGTTGATTTTTTTATGATCTTATTTTTATTGCTTATAATTTTGACAGTTCATTCAAATTTATATCTTTCTCATTAAATTGCTCTGACTCTCAAAAGTATAGAGAAAGTGATGTCTTTGAGGTTAAAAAGAAACAGTTGCATCCTAAGCCTGTTCAGGACAAAAAAGTGTCAGTGAAATTACACCATGAGGCTGCATGAATATCAGGTGATCCATGGTGAGAATGAGTGAGTATTAGCGGCATTGAGTTAGGACAACATTAGAGCTAGAAGGGAGGTTTAACAGTTGGAGATAGTATTCAGTTATCCCTGTGTGCAGAAAAAAAAAATAGTAGTTTAAAAACTGCAGTAGAACACTAGAACACTACTTTTGGCTTACTCACTTCAGCCTGGAAGCTTTTACAGTACCAGGTATTTTCATCCTGGTTCCACCTCGGCATCTGTTGTTATTGCATTGATATGTATGGAAGGTTTAGTTTTCTTTCCTGGAAAAAAGGAGGGAGTTTTATTGGAGGCAGTGGCTAGAGGAAGCACAGGGGATACATCAGACCCCTGGGACTAAGTGTCAGCTCTAGTGGTAGAGGAGTCAAGGCCCAAGACAGAAGAACATTTTATTATAACAAGGGTGAGGTTTTAAGGAAGGAGTGATTAGTAAAAGCTGAATGAAATGTTCAAGAGATCTTTCTTGAGACTTTGGATCCTATAAAAATTATTCATTATGAGAAAATGTGGCATAGATTTTGGGAGAAGCCAATCTTTCTGCCCCTGCAGAGACCTCTCCAATATTCCTGAGGGTTGGAAGCTTAGAAAACCTTCAGAGATAGCATTTGTGGCTTGGATGTTGAAAATAGCTGATCACAGCAGTGAGGCTTATATAAATGATTTTCATGGGCACAAGCTGTGGGCATATTTAAGCCTAGGAAAAAAAGGAAAATAGGCCAGATTCCATGTGGTGCCTACAGCTGGAAGCAGAACTGTACAAAAAGGAGGCATATATGGTATATCATCACACTAGGAGTGAGAAATAGGTCCAGGCAGCCATGAGGAAGAGCATAGAGAAACTCAGCAACCCTCTGAGTGTCATGATTCTGAAGGTTCCAACTTGAATTAGAGCCAGTGTTTATTTGTAGGTAATAAAGGATGCAAATACATAATGGCTCTGGAAAATCTAGATCATCAGAACATGATGAGTCTCATCATATAGAGGCCACTAGTGAGATCATGACTATCACTATAATGTGGAGGAAATTGTACTTAGTCTGATTCTTAGGTTGAAAACTCAGAATTTGGAAGATAAAAATAGTATTTATATGTGAAAGAGTCAAATAATGTCAAAAATTAGTTTCTAAAGGATAAGTACGTGGGCTTTAGAATCTGAGCACCTGGTTTCAGATCCTTTCAGAGCTGGCAACTTACCAGCTCTGTGATCTTAGACATCTTATTTAACTTCTCTGAACCTCAGTTTCTTCCTCTTAAAAATAGTAGTAATAATACTAATACCTCTTCTAGATTTATTACATGGAGGGCCTGGTAGTTCACAAATGCTTCATAAATTTCAGCTATTATAACTATCATTATCATTACTATCATATTTCAGCTCATACTTTCAATGATTAGGTACTTTATTTACAAGAAAACATATATTTTTGTGTATGAAATTTTATTTATTCTTTGCTAATGAGAATTTTTCTCACACAGCTTTGTACTTTATTCCTTAACATATAAGACATATGGTATGCTTGACACCTAAACAAATGATCCCTCAAGGTAGAAGTAACAGCTAATCATGGCTCTGTAAAGTCATCTCAGGGGTTTAACAGTCAGCAGTGTTAAGCAGATACACCGTGTGTGTGTGTGTGTGTGTGTGTGTGTGTGTGTGTGTGTGTATGAACACACTGGCAAAGCAGTTGATTGAATGATTAGACCAACAGTTCCTTACTGCCCGAAAACCAAATCTGGGCCACCTGATGTGGGAACCAACCTGACTGACTTGCTCAGATGCTTGAGCAATGTGTGGGTTGCAACTGTAAAGAACATGGAGGGATCAGTCACCTTTGCTTAGCCCACTGTCACATTATCCTCCCAAAAATGTTGAGGAAAAAAGGAGTTTCAGCTCCTGTGGTTTCTATTTAGCAAAGACAAATACCCTCAATGAAGTAGAACAGTTAACAAGGAAACGTGTAAGTTCTAAATTAAAATAAATGTTATTAGCTAAAGCAGAACTTCAAAATTAGCCAGAAGACTAAAAACAGTCTACCCTGGAGGAAACCAGAAAATCAGCGTATGTGGGTGTAGTCTAACAAAACCACCACCAATTAAAAAAATATATATATATGTCCTTATAAAACTGTTTTATCTGGATCAAGTTTTAACAGATAGAATAAAAGAAGTTTTGGATAGTCTAGACTTTACTAGCAAGGTAGGCCTGAAAATGTTAATTATGACACTTTTGATATCTTGTTAGTTCTCAGAGAAATTGTCTACTTAATGAATTCTACCCTAATGAGTTCTGTAATCATGTAACAAATCTAACTTCTTAATACTATAGATACGCTTCATTCTTACAAAAGAAAGAGATCCACAAGGCAGTTTTATGAGAACTTACTTTTTTCCACTAACTTAAGAGAAGCACTTTGTCATATCTGTGTGCTTAAAAATAAAAGTTTAATATTAACCTCATTTAATGAGAAAATGGAAATAGTGGTAACAAGATAACATAAACTTTGAAGCTTTCCCACTTTAATTTTTCCTGATCAGGATTTGTTTTGGCACAAATTATGAAAAGGAGCTCAATGCATCCACAAATGTTCCACCAAGCCCGGGACATCCAGACATGTGAGAAAAAAATACACATTCAGGAAAGTACACAAAACATAAATGTACAACTTAATGACATATGGCAAAGCAAATATCCATAGAACTTTGCTAACTAACTGGCAGCTCTATGCCTTTCCCTTCCCAGTTACAATTCTCCCCCCACCCCCCACTTTTCTAAAGGCAATCATTGTCCTATATCTTTTGGTAATAAATTTCTTGCTTTTCTTTGTAGTTTATGGTGAGTAAGAATGAATTTCTAAACGATGTAGTTTTTAAATAGAGGCTTGGTGCAGTGGCTTACGCCTGTAATCCCAGCACTTTGCGAGGGTGGGGTGAGAGGATTGCTTGAGGCCAGGATTTCAAGACCAACCTGGGCAACATAGCGAGACACTGTCCTTACAAAAAATAAGGAAAATTAGATGAGTGTGATGGTGCGTACCTATAGTCCTAGCTACTTGGGAGGCTGAGGTGGGAGGATCACTTGAGGCCACAAGTTCAAGGCTGCAGTGAGCTATGATCACGCCACTGTACTCCAGCCTGGGTGGCAGAGCAAGAGCCTGTCTCTGAAATAAATAAATAATATCGAAATGTTTTCTTTTGTGACTGGCTTCTTTTGTTTAATTTTGCATTTTTAAGTTTCATCTGAAACTTTAACACAAAATATTTAGGTGTAAAATTTTATTCATTATAGAGCATAAATGATTGCTCTAATTTATTCTTTTTTGTTGTTATGTTGTATATTCTATTGTATGAATATAACAACATTTACTTATCCATTCTACTATTGATTAGCATTTGGTTGTTTCCACTGTTTGGCTATTACAAATAAAGCTTCTCTGAATATTACTGCATATGTACATACTAGAGTCTCCACTTTGGGATGGAATTGCTAGGTCATAGGATATGCATATGAAATGCTCTATTAGATAATGTTAAAAATTTCCAATTTTATTAAAGCAATTTACACTCCTCCATTCTTGCTAGGTCTTGATATTGCCAGACTTTAAATTTTTACCCATTCTGGTAAGTGTGTAGTGGTGGTATACTATAATGGCTTTAATTTTCATTTTCCTTATTTCTAATGAGGTTGAGCCTCTTACATTTATTGGTCATTTGGCTTTTTAATTTTTCTCTGATGTGCTTATTCCAATATTTTGCCAATTTTTCTATTATGTTATTGGTCTTTTTTATTGATTTGTAGTCATTCTTTATACATTCTAGACACAAGCTATTTTCTAATTATGTGAATTGTGAAAGAATTAAAAATATGCCACTCTGGATATTAGAATACTATTTTGAGTGAGAGCCACTTGAAAAACAGCAGGTGCAAGAGGACCACTCTGACCTTTGTGCTGCTAATTAAAAGCAGCAGATGGCAATCCCATGGGAAAGATGTACTCCCTATTCCAAAAGGAAAGAGACATTCTTACCGTCAAGGGTGGGGAGTTGAGACCAAGAGAATTCTGTACAGATCTTGTTAAAATAACTCTTATCTTCTGGTCTTCCTTTATAATTTAATTACTTTTTCACAACTTACTAAGTTCTTACAAAGTTTCACAACATTGTCCAGTTCAGTGTTCAACTCTGAATCTTTGGGTCTTCATTTCCTTATGAAGGCTCTTGTGCCACATAAAACTTGTATTAAATAAATTTGTCTGCTTGTCTCCTATTGATCTATCCCATGTTACTTTAATTCTCAGGCCTAGATGAAAAAACCCTAAGAGGGTAAAAGTAAAATTTTGCCTCTCCTACAATTGCAATATAATATCTTCTTTCACTTTGCTATTTTGCATTGTTATCCTATAGTAGTGTTTTTTGAATAACAAAAAGTTTCTAATTTTAATAAAATCAAATGTAGCATGTTTCCTTTAAGTCTCTTTTCATTGTGATACTAAAATCTATTTTTCTTCCTCTATAAGACATCTTTCTCTTTCTTGAGATCATTAAGATATCATCTCATATTATTTTCTAAAACCTGAATTTCCCATTCTCTTTTCTAGTCATTCCAACTTGGCTTTTTTCCTCCTATTTCCCTGAAACTGTTCTTGAGAATGCTGCCAAACTTATATTTCCAGTCTTAATCCCTCCCCTGAGTTATAGATATGCACTTACAGTAGTTTACCTGACTTCATTGCTTGTACATTTCAAATGGGACAGATTCAGAAAGAAACTCTTGATTCCCCACTCTCCAAACCTGGTTATCCTCCCAAATTTTCCCATCTTAGTGGTTTCCTACCTCAGGCCCAAATATGAGTCAATTTTGATTTTTCCCTTTCCTTCGGCTCCTAAATCTAATAAATCAGAAATTCCTGTTTTTTCTTCCTATAGATATTTCCTGAATTCAACTATTTTTCCCCATTTTCACTGCTAGCTCCTTAATCCAAGTCAGTGCCATCCTTTTCCCGGATGACTGCAATGGTCTACTCATTAGTCTGCTGCCTTCTACTCTTGTCCTCTTATAGTTCTTTCTCTGTAGAGTAGCCAGATTAAGCCTTAGAAAATGGAAAATTGATCATCTGATTCTCTTCCAAACTCTTGCCCTCACATTTAGAATAAAATAGAAACTTCTTTATGGGGCCACATGCCTATTTCTTCAATGTCACCTAATACCAGCTTTTCCATTAATTATGCTCCATTCCCATGGGCTCCTTACTGTTCTCCAAACCCTCTAATAACTTTGCAGTCACCTCAGGACCTTTATACTTGCTTTTTCTTTTGCCTGGCTTACTCTTTCCCAGAATTCAGTTTGACTAGCATAAAATAGTATCTGGCACGGGGCAAGCACTCAAAAACAACTGACAAATAAATAAGTGGATAGATGAAAAACGGGTGAATGGATAGATAGATAAATTTTGTAGGGAAAAAAACTCTGTCAAACATATCAACTGATTTTTATTGCACTAGTAATTTTAGTCTCATTTGTATGGTTGGAGGTAGGTTAAATGTACAGTCAGCTCTGGAAAAGCCCTGTTTGCTTTTTGAATTATCTCAATTTCTTTCATTCAGTTGCTTTTTTTCTCCAAAATGGATTGTTACTTAATTCAAATTCTGATTGGGTTGATTTCTTTAGATGGTTTCTTAAATGGTTGTGCACTAGATTAAACAAACAAATAAACATCCTAATACTCCAAAATTCTGAAACCACCCTTTACAAAGAGCTGTGGTAAGGGCTTGACTTTGCAAAGGCACAGGCATAGCTAAAAATAATAATAACCAGCCACTGTCACCTAGTTTGCTTTCCTATAATTGCTACCGAGGTGTTACATAACTCATGGTTATAAAGATTCTTAACTTTCCCCATAGATAACATCATCCTTGTGTAACCAAAGGCTCATTTTTAAGATATCGCCCAGGCCCTTCATTTCAGTAGAACAGTTGGTCCACCCAGACCAGTGACCCATACCAAGAACCTGGCTTATCTGGCATTGTGACCCCCACCCAAGAACCAACTCAGCAAAGAAGACAATTTCTAAACCCCTGTAGTTCTCCCTGAACACAGCCAATTAGCAGACCCAATTGCCTAGCCTTTTGCCTGCCAAACTATCTTTAAAAACCCTTTCTCCCAAAGTTGGGGGGAGATAGATTTAAGAAATTCTTCCCATTTCCTCTCATGACACCTATGATATTAAACTCCTTCTCTGCTGTAAACCCTGCTGTCTGTGTATTAGCTTCCTCTTGAGCAGCAGGCAATGAACCTGATTGGGCTGTAACAATTCCTCTTTTTCTCAGAGATCTCATGCTCCTCAAAATTAGTTTCTTATCATGGGTAGCATCTTAGATTGGGAAGGGACCTTAGAAATGATCTGATTTTAAGCCCAATCCATTGCAGAAATCTTCTAAAACATTTCTGCAGATGAATATCCAGCTTCTGTTTAAAAATCTCCCATAATTAAAAAAAAATCTCTAGTGATAAGAACCTCTTCCTTCAAACGACAACTGCTTCTTATAGAAATGAACCACCAAGCCTGGTGCCATGGCACACACTGTAGTCCCAGTTACTTGGGAGGCTGAAGCAGGAGGATTGCTTAAGCCCAGGAGTTTGAGGCTATCATGTGCAATGTTCAAGCCTGTGAATAGCCACTGTACTCCAGCCTGTGCAACACAGAGAGACTCTGTCTCTAAATTAAAAAAAAAAAGAAGAAAGAATCACCAGAAATATGGGGGAAAATGACCTGTTTCCTCATAGGAAATAATCCTATTATTTCTAAATAATCAAACTGATTATTTAGAAATGGAAAGGACTGGGTTTTGATGTTTGAATTACGTAGACATATAATAAGTATAAAGAGAAAAAACTATTTGGGGTCTCTTTGAATCATTTCGTATTTAGCAAGTTGGACAAAAAGGAAGGGTATTGTGCAAGTTAGAGCCTGTGAAAGATTTAGATTCATGATCTGAGAAGTTCTTAGCTCTCTTTTCCCTAACCACAGGGTAATTATTATGGTTCATGGCAAATTGATGCTCTGGAAGACTCACTTTTGAATTTATAATTTTATATAAAACAAATGTATTTTTCATTAGTCTTCTAGAACCTTCCCGCTTCTTTTGTTACCCTATAGTAATTGTACTCTTTATCATTCCATCCAGCATGTTATATTGCATATGTTTGTCAACACCACTATTCTCTGAATGGTGTAAGGGCAAATACCATGCCTTATTTATCTTTGTTTCATTAATACCTAGTAGAGAGCCTAGAACATAGTAGGACTCAATAAATTTGTTAAATAACTGATTTACACTCTGTAATTAAGACTTTCAAGTAGTGAAATAGTCAGCTGTTTGCTCTAAACTTTCTTGAATAATTCTTTTTTCATTAGTTCTGTCCACTATTTTAAACTCAGGAGGATTCAAGTTTAATATCAAATATCCACTTTGCTGTTTTTAAAAATTGGTTACTATGCATGCCTTTTTTTATTAGTTAGAACACTGGTCCCCAACCTTTTTGGCACCAGGGACTGTTTTCATGGAAGATGATTTTTCCATGGACCAGGGAGGGAGGCATGGTTTCAGGATGATTCAAGTGCATTACATTTATTGTGCACTTTAGTTCTATTATTATTACATTATAATGTATAATGAAATAATTATACAACTCACCATAGGTTGGGGACCCCTAGGTTAGTATGTATGCCGAACAGAATTTTCCCTGGTCTTAGTAACTCTACAGCTGAATTAGGGTGCTAGAAAATTTCATCCTGAGTTTCCAGAATTATTTTTTAAGGACTGAAAGCATTTATAAATCACCATTCCTCCATAATTATTCAAAATTACTTTCGTGAAGTCAGTTAGGTGTCAGGAAAATGGAACCGATCTGTACATTTTAAAAAAACAAGCTCTTAAAATGAGTGTTCCTCTAGTTTTCAAATATATTTTTATAAAATATGCATGTTTTACTAAATAACTAGTTTTCAATAAATAATTGAATTTGCTCTAGTTTCTGCTAAATAAATACCTTTTTAAACGTAGCTTTCGATATATAGGAATAAACACAAATATGTCTGTGATTATATGAGGGCACACGCACACACACACATACAAACACACAAATACACCCAAGCTCAAGGACAGCTTCCCGTGAGGCTTACTCTAAATTACCAGTTTGATGTTGTCCTCACAGGGTGCAGCCAGGCAGTGTGAGGCTGGACACTTGCCTTAGTTATAAAGCCTGATTATGAGGCAGCAGAAACCTCTAGGCCTTTAGAGTCTAGTTGGCAGTTTTCTCATTGAAGAACCAATTAAATAAATTGTTTTGGATTGTCCTTCAGAAATCATAACTTTCGTAAATAATTAGGCAGGAAAATGATTTTAAAAGAGTTTATTTGAAATAAAGCATAGCAAAGATTTATTTGTACATTTCACCAGGAGTTGGTTACATTTTCAACTTTTTTTCCATTGAAAGAAATAGCTTTAATGTAGGTCTCTTCATAATTTTACATCAGGAAATGCAAGACGTTTTCGCCACCATGCATGGAGCTGTCCTGATTCACAGGTGTAGAGAGTTAGCTCTGAGAAGAAGGAAGCCCTGATGCATAGATGATCGTGCATAGCTAAGCTTTAGCTATACTAGGAGCTCATAAAAACTCAGTAACATTGTGATTCTGATTACACAGATTGGTGTGCTATTAAATTTTAATGGATTTGATTTAATTTATATTCTTTGGTGGAGTATGTGTATCTGTGTGAGACAGAGACAGTGAGAGAGAGAGAGAGAGAGAAAGTTCCTTCTCTCTTGAAGATAGTTTTATTGATATTAAGCTATTTAACCTTTCTCTTTGCAAACCAACTCTTTCCTTTTTTTCCCCTCTTTAACTTTCAATTCATTACTTAGTTTTAGCTATTGAAGATCCTTTCACTTTCACAAATAACTGCCAGTGGTGGGAAGTTGGTAGTGGGAAATTCTTCCTGACGGTCAAATCTTTAGTTGTTAAAATTACTATTATTTAGTTGTTAAAAAGCACAAGGTACCTGAGAAGGTTGTGTAGGTATATTTCTGAGCTTTTGTATGGAGTATATATAGTCTCTCCTTTGTGTAGATGAAGGATATTTATAATAGACATCATCATAAAAATTATTTATAATTCTTTTGGTCTCGGTTGAAGAGTGAACTATTTTAGCTTTGACCTTAAAGACCTGAAATTCATCAGTTAATTTCTATGGAAGCATGTTCTTACAGGTACAGGACTGTACAATGATTTCACACTTTTAATTTAAACTCACACTACCTACAAAATAGTGAGTAACCAGAAATTTTAAATAAATAGTATTTTTCTTGCCTTACACTGTTCTGCTTGAATGTTATTCCACCACTTCTTTTTTCGCAAGTTTCTACACTTGGCTCACTTATCAGCTTCCTCAGAAAAGACCCCTCTCACCTTTCAGACTTGTCCAGGTTCCTCTAGTATATACCCCTAATATGCCTGTTTCTCTTACTACTAGCACTTATCACAATTGTAATAAAATTGTTAACTCTGTGATTAGTTTAATATGTTTCTTCTGTTACACAGTCACAGTACTATGAAACATTCATGTTTTCTTGAGAAAACAGAAAACCTATAGTAATAAAGATTAAATAGTGTTTGTTAAACTATATTTATGTAACAGGATGTTAAAATAGGACACCTCCAGTTTCTTTTTCAGCCGAAAAATAAAGCTTTGGGATTTCAAACAGGCACACCTGCATACAGACTTTGCAACAGAGATGCCTTTATTGCACTAGACCCCAGTTTGTTGGGCAATCCAGTCACGGTAGGCTGTCACTCGAGTGTATACTCCTGGCTTATCTGGCAGGCCACACTGGTCTCCCCAGCTTACTATCCCCACGAGGAACCAAAGCTGCCGTGAGTCTTCTTGTACCAGTGGGCCACCTGAGTCACCCTGAAGGAAACAGAATGATTGATTACTGAAGTGCAAAGACAAGCCCAAAATATTAAAGACTGAGTTTGAGCTGATGTGGCTGCAGCCCCTGCCTGGCTGGAGAGGGGCAGGGAAACCAGGCTTTTCAGCATGCATCTGGGATGGTGAGCACCGTCCTGCAACTAGCTGCTGTGGGACAGTCTCAAGCAAACTGCACTCTCCACAGTTTCCTGCCAGCGCAGCCTGCCTGAGAAGGGCCCCATCCTCTGGTCACAGCCCCAGTGCACTATTTTGGGAGTTTAAAGCTAATGGCAGTAATCTACCCTTGGGCTGATTTCAGGCTTACACAGGTGCAGTCCCATCCAGCTGAGGAGGGACAGGGGAATCCAAGCTCTCCTACACACACCTAGGACAATTTCTGCCTCTCTACTATGTACTGCTGTGAGACCAAGACACAAGAAGATGGCACTCCCCACAGGTTCTTACACATGCCACTTGCCTGAAAGAGACCCTGCCTTCTTTGATTGCAGGCCCACCGCTGGTTCCATTTTGCCTGTTTAATGCTAGGCTGTGCCCCACCTTCAGGCCAAATTCAAGGTGATGTGGTTGCAGCCATCACCCAGCCAGGGACAGGGGAAACCAAGCTCTCCTAAGGACACTTAGGACAATACCCACCACCCTGTTACAGGCAGCTGTGGTACTGGAACTAGCCTGCCTAATCCTTTGCAGCTACCAGTAACATCAACATGGACCACTTGAGTCCTAGTGGATGGCTCTACCACCAATACTGCCACCTCTCACATCACACCAGCTACTCAGGGGCCTAAGAACCCACATACACACTTGGCCTTCTGCTCCAACTACTAGCTTCTAAGCAAGCCACCTGAAGGCCCAAGAATGGGCTTCCAAGGACACACTAACTTCACCAGCATAAGCTGATCTGAGGCCTAAAATCAGTCATACTCAGCCCACTGCTTCCACCACAGGGGCCCAAAGACTTTCAGGACAGCCATTCAAGTCCCCAGAAAAACTTCACTACAGCCTCAACTAATCACTGTTCCCTACACTGCCAAGAAACTCACAGTCATTGACCTATGTACTGTCTAAGAAATCATACAAAGATCATACTACTGCAGACACACAGAATGAAAGCCAAAGTGTCCTACTCAACCAACAACATATACATCTTTAGGAAAAATTCTCCCCTTTGAAAGCAATTTCAAAAAACTGGAAAAAGCAATTTCTACATCAGATGCACAGATATTAATGGAATGACACAGGAAACATGAAAAAGCAAGGAATATGATACCACCCAAGGGCCACAACAATTGTCCATCAGTGGATCCCTAACTCTTCTGGATGTTGGCCTAGGCAAAGAATTTTTGACTAAGACTCGAAAAGCAAATGCAATAAAAACAAAAATAGATAAATGGGAATTAATTAAACTTTTGTACAGCAAAACAAATAATCAACAGCATAAATAGAAAACCTACAAAATGAGAAAAAATGTTTGCAAATTATGTGTCCTACAAAGGACTAATATCCAGAATCTACAAGGAACTCAAACAACATAGCAAGAAAAAAAAAACCAGCTCCATTAAAAAGTGTGCAAATGACATGAACAGGCATTTCAAAAGAAGATACACAAATGACCAACAAGCATACAAAAAATGCTCAACATCAATAGTCATCAGAGAAATGCAAATTAAAACTATAATAAGATACCACCTTACTCTAATTAGAATGGCCATTATTAAAAAGTCAAAAAACAATAGATGTTGGCATAGATGCAGTGAAAAGGGAACGCTTATACACTATTGGGAATATAAATTAGTACAATCTCTATGGAGATCAGTATGGAGATTTCTCAAAGAACTAAAAGTACCTCTACCATCCTATCCTGTAATGCCACTACTTGGTATCTACCCAGAGGAAAAGAAATCATTATATCAAAAAGATACCTACACTTGTATGTTTATCCCAGCACAATTCACAATTGCAAAGATATGGAATTATGCCCACCAGTTGGAGAGAGGATAAAGAAAACATTATACACACACACACACTACCATAGAGTACTACTCAGTGATGAGAAAGAATGAAATAATGTCTTTTGCCGCAACATTAGATGGAACTGGAAGCCATTATCCTAAATGAAGCAACTCAAGAACAGAAAAATAAATGCTACATGTTCTCATTTATAAGTGGGAGCTAAACTATGGCTCTGTGTACACAATGGCACACAGAGTGGTATAATGGTCAGTGGAGACTCACAGGGGGGTGTTGGGTGGGGATTAGGGATGAAAAATTACCTTATAGGGTACAACATATAGTATTTGGGTGATGTGTATGTCACAAGCCCAGACTCTACCATTATACAATATATACACGTAACAAAATTCAACTTGTACCCACTAAATCTATTAAAATCAATAAAAAAAATTCATTAGGCCAAAAAAGGACATAACCACATCAATAAAGTTTAGATAATTTAATTTAAAATTTTAATGTTTAAATTTTATTCTGATTACTTTGAGGTTGGAATTCATATTTATGGTTTGCTTTCATATATTCTGTTAAAAAGTTACTGATTAGATCCAACTATAATAATTACTTATTTTCTTTTCCATTTGTGCTGTTTTCCAGTTGTGGGAGCTATTGTGATTCAAATAACTGGTCTTTTTGAATAAATTTTCTATCTTTAAGGTGTTCCTAATAATATTTATATCTTACAATTCAATAATTTTGACTCAAATGGATGTTTAATTTTTTATTAATATTTAATTCTTCTTAGCTGTTAAAATGTTGAGATTTAAGTTATTAATGCTGTGACTATGGTCTACATTAACAACAATGTTGCTTAGTATGTGCCTGATGTATTTAATCTTCATTTAATTTTAGTATTAATAGTACCTAAAATGTTAGGTACTATGATTATTATACAGATGAAGGAATTCAAACCAATTCTTTCTGATTTTTGAGCTTTGGATGGTTAACTATTCTGCAGTTTGGTTTCTCGGAATTAGTGTTTTTATGATAGATCAACTTCATAAAAGAATTTTATTTGTAAAATGAAATTTTTAGAGGATCAGAGCTATGTATTGTATTAATAACTGCTACTTTTTTGCCTGTCACAGTATCACATGCTAGTAAGTGCTTATAAACTTATTGGATGATAATATGGATAAGACTGTCTTGAGCTTACCTGGCATGCATCCACCATATTGCCTTGAAGTGTTCCAGCACACAGCATTCCAGACAAGATAGCTCCATTATAACTAGCTGGTGCATTGCATACATCATTACTTATTATTCTGACCTGTCCTTGCCTTAGATCTGTAACCGTGTTGCCTGTTTAGTATAAAAGCAGAAAAAAATAGACTTCAGGATATGTAAATTAATGACTTTATGATTAATTTGAGAAGGAATAAATATACTCCAAACATTATTTCCTAATCTGCAGTGAAGGCTCCCAAAATGTACGTGGGAGTTTCTTCCCAGAAAAAAATGTCCATAATATAGAAAGAAGCATAACTCCTTCACACAGATTTTTTTTTTCTTTTTCTTTTTTTCTTTAGCTTTGTGATACGATGCCCCTTAGACCTTTAGAGAAAATAACTATGTTTGCTGTCTTAAAATTGAATTATCTACTGATGGA
This sequence comes from Lemur catta, assembly GCF_020740605.2. Classification (NCBI taxonomy): domain Eukaryota; kingdom Metazoa; phylum Chordata; class Mammalia; order Primates; family Lemuridae; genus Lemur; species Lemur catta. The sequence continues at coordinate 12,710,571 of NC_059146.1, forward strand.
TTTTGGATCGGAAGATTACATATTGAGTAACCTTTAATCTAGCAGCAAAAGAGAAACCAGTTTAGTTTCAAGACTAAAGAATTAATCTATTTTATATTGATGCACTCTCAAAATGGCACTATTCTATTTTTCCATGACTGGCACAAATTTTATTTATTACACCAAATTACTTTGGGTCAAAATAACACAATAAAACATTTTTCTAGGACAAGTAAAGCTTTGTGTTATTCCTTGGAAAAATGATCTATGACATGAGTTAAAAGCCCATGAAATTGTCAATGCTACTCTTACACTCCCTGGCAGATACTCTTATTCTTCCCTTGGTTCTATTTGCCCTTTCACATTGCCTTCATTTTAATTTCCATTTTATTCATTCAATAAATAAGTATGAGCAATGCTTATATACACACGGAGTTTATTGCCATAGAGGCAGGGTTTGTTTCATCCCAGAACATCTTACAGGGTGATTAATACCTTAAGGACTGTTAAAGTCCTTGCAGAATACCTATCTAAATCCTTTTTTTTTCCTTTGTAGGGAAGCTGTTTGAGTCCTATAGAATCTCTGGATTATTAAATAACTAATGTTTCTTTATCACTTGCTTTTAAATTTCCTCATTACTATATCTGAGAGTTACTGTATTTGAGAATTTCTGATAATTTCTAGGGGCATTGCTTTGCTTGTTTTGCTTTGCTGAGGAAATTCAGGGCTAGTCAGAGTTTAAGTTGACCAGAATATAGGATGGTTTTATTTGTAGAACCTGTCCTCTAGGAGTTTCCTAATTTTAAAAATTATATAATAGCAAATAACAGGAGATTTTGTTACTGTTAACTTGTTTTATTTTTCCTGAGATACTTACCACCATATTCTAGAGCTCCCCATCCTGTTACATAAGCAGTAGAACCAGGTAGAATATTCTGGGTAGCCTCTGGGAGACACACTGTATGGATATTTCTGGTAAAGTCGACACTGCTGTCAAGTTGCACAGCAGCAATATCATTTTCATGAGTTATAGGTGTATAATTGTTATGGATTATAATACGTCTTACTGTTTTTCTCAGTAGAGGAGATGCTGTGTAAATACCAAATGTGGCAGTCCATTGACGAGGATCAGAGTAGCTAAAAAATATGAAAACATGCTATTTGAGTAGGGAATTTATAAGCATTTATATCTGTATTTGTCATCCCCCACCATCATCTAGGAACTATTGGATTTACATCTTTTTGCTTCATATTCCTTATTTTATATACACATATATATTATAAACTAGTAAATAAGTTTAACTCTTCACTAGCAGAATGAATGGTCATTTGTCTAAAGAAATACAGAATGATTTTAGAAAACAATCTTGGTGTGATAAACATTTTGGTATTTTTCTATTCCAGTGAGGATATTCTGATGCTTTGAAGATAACTGGCATAAAGCAAATTTCCTCTTTGATTTCTCCTTTTTCTATACCCTTCCATGCAAGAAACTAGAAGTCTGAAATAGTGAACATTTTAGTTTTAACTCATTTTTTTCAATTCTTATTTCCTCCTTTCCTTACCTTTAGCCAGAAGCTACATTTAAAGAGTAGTTATGATAAGGGGCATCCTTGTCTTATTAATAGATGAATGATTTTTCTGTACTAAGTGTGATAATTGTTCAAGATTTTGGTATATGTATGTATGTGTATACACATGAGGGGTCTTCGAAAAGTTCATGAAGAATGCATATTATGAATAAACTATGCATGTTTGGATTTCAAATTTTTTTGCACCAAAATAAACTTGTACTAACTTGTTATAACATGTCTGAACAGAATCTAGTTTGAGGCACTAAGAAGGACAAAAAAACCCCACCATACATCAATTTGAAAAGAGGCCCTACCAGAGCAATATGGATTCTGCTAAAATTGAAGCAAGAATAAACATCAAATTTATGATGAAGCTTGGGAGGAAGAATGGTAAAATTATTGATACTTTACAAAAAGTTTGTGGGGACAATGCCTGAAAGAAAGCAACAGTTTACAGATGGATAACTCATTTTAAGAAAGAATGAGATGATATTGAAGATGAAGCCCACATTGGAAGATCATCTATATCAATGTGCGAGGAAAATTCATCTTGCTCATGCCCTAATTGAAGAGGACCAATGATTAACAGCAGAAATAATAGCCAACACCATAGACAACACAATTGGTGCAGTTTACATAATTCTGACTGAAAAATTAAAGTTGACTTGATGGGTGCCAAAACTATTGTGCCCAGATTAGCTGAAGACAAGAGCAGAGCTTTCAATGGAAACGTTAAACAAGTGGGATCAAGGTCCTGAAGGATTTCTTTGAAGAATTTTAACAGATGATGAAACATGGCTTTACCAGTGTGATCCTGAAGACCAAGTACAATCAAAGCAATGGCTACCAAGAGGTGGAAGTGGTGAGTCAAAGCAAAAGTGGACTGATTAAAAGCAAAGGTCATGTCAACAGTTTTTTGGGATACTCAAGGAATTTTGCTTGTTGGCTTTCTGGAGTGCCAATGAACAATAACATCTGCTTATTATGAGAGTGTTTTGAGAAAGTTAGCTAAAACTTTAGCAGAAAAACTTCCCGGAGAGCTTTACCAGTGAATCCTTTTCCACCAGGCTCCTGCTTGTCAAACAAGGGCAATTTTGGAGGAGTTTCAATGGGAAATCATTAGGCATCCACCGTACAGTCCTGATTTGGCTACTTTTGACTTCTTTTTGTTCCTACTCTTAAAAAGTCTTTAAAGAGCATTCGTTTTTCTTTAGTTCATAATGTAAAAATGACTGCATTGACATGGTTAAATTCCCAGGACCCTGAGTTCTTTAGGGATGGACCAAATGGCTAGTGTCATTATTTGCAAAAGTGTCTTGAACTTGATGGAGCTTGTGTTGAGAAAGAATAAAGTTTATATTTTTCTTTTTAACTTTCAATTTCATTTTTTTCATGAACTTATTGATGTCTGCATGTGTGTAAGAATATATGAGTATATACACATATATGGGGGAGACAGAGAGTGAGAGTGAGCACTAACATTTAAAAAAGCAGGGCATTATCTTTGTGACTTAGGAATTGGGCCTTTTTGGTTAAACATCCAAAATGCAAACCATAAGGTAAAAAATGAATGAATTTCATTAAATCAAAATTAAGAATATTATATAGATAAATTTACCAGATGTATGAGAAACCATTAGAAAATACTGGCAATGTTTAAGATCTAAAATGTTTACAGAATATATTTTAAAAATTTATAAACCAATAATAAATGAACAGGAAAACCATTACAAAATGGACAAAGAATATTCATAGAAATTCATGGACAGGGAAACCCAAACAAATCCTAGGCATATGAAAAGAAACTCACTAATAATCTGAGAAACTGAAATGATAAAAATGAGTATCTAATGTATATTCAAGAGAATGACAAAAATTAAATAAGAGGATAATACAAAATGTTGGTATGGAGAGAAATTGGAGCTCTTTTATATTATCGGTGAAGATGTAAGCTTCTGGAAAGCATTCTGGTGTATTTAGTAGACTACATACGTACTTCTGGTTACATATTGCAAATAAATTCCTGAAGGTTTGAAAAAGGCATGTATGAAAATGTGTGTGGTGTGTGTGTCTGTGTTCGTGTGCTCTTTGTGGCAGTGAGATGTTAGAGCTGCCCAGTTGGATGAAGAAAACGTGGTGGATGCATACTACGAAATGCTGTGTAGCAGTGGACCAGATGGAAATTCCCAGCACTGAGTGAAAATAATAGGAAACAGCATGTGACTTGTATGCAATGTTATGCATATAAATTAAAGATATATACATACCAAAAAAAAACTATAGATTTTGAAGGCACATGTATATTTAAAGACATATTTCAAATACATTACTGTGAGGCACATGGGGAGAGGAAGGCAGTATAGGTGGCATCCAGGGATGACAGGAGAAAAAGCATAAAATGAGAGAAAGGCCTTGTATAAACTGATGAAAAATAAGGATCTGTGAACTGGAGGGTTGACTAACTTAACATTGCTCCCACAGGTTGAATAAAAACAAAATGTGACTAAATAACACTAATTTAAGAACTTTGTGGAGTTTAGATGGTGGAGTTAATGTAGAAAATAAAAATTGTATTCTAGAAAATACTTTTGTAAAGTATAGTAGCTTGTGTAAGAGTGAACCCTAGTTAAAAATTTTGAGGAAAAATATTAAACAAACAAATCCATGATGTTTTTTACACTCAACCACTTTTGCTCAGAGTATTTACAGTGAAGATACTCAAAAGACCTTTCTTTCTCTCCTTGCCTCTTTCTCTTCTTTTCCTTGTTCCCTCCTTCTTTTCTTCCTTTTCTTGCTTTCCTTCCTTCCAGCAATCTACCTGGAACCAGGTAGATTTCTATTTAAATATTGGCTCTGCTACATATTAGCAGTGTTATTTACAGCAAGTTAATGAATATCTGGTTTTTGGTTTATTTATGTGCAAAATGTGATTGATGGCACTCACACAGCTGTTAAGAGACAAGGGAATTATGTCAAGCACAGTGCTTGGCACAAAGTCAGCACTCAATGAAGGTAGCTATTATTTTCCTTCATTATAGTTCAACAAGCCATTCCCAAGTGCCTACTTCGTAAAAGGAATAGTATGAGTCCCTGGGAATAAAAATGTAAATAATTATAGTCTCTATCTTTGAGGAGCTCCATACATGAGTGGAGGAGTCTGACAGAAACAAGTGAACCGTCACACGTTACAAGGACAACTGTTAAAGACAGATAAACAAATTTCTGTGGGAACACAATGGGGAGGAAAGAGGATATCAGGGAAAGCTTCATAGAAGAGGTGATAATGCGATAATCCTCTCTAACAGGGCTCATCACTTCTATGTACTTTCATGTGAGGCTGGGCGTGCCCCAAACAAATCCTCATTGACGGCTCTCAGTGACGATCAGGCCTTCAGAGAGGGTGCCAATACATGGCTCACGCAGTTTGTCAGCTCTAGTGGATCAGCTGTGGTAGTGAAAAGAAGGATTTGGGGTGACAAAATTCAAAGACATCCTTTCTTTGGTAATTCCTTTGGTAATCATTGGTGATTCTGGCTTTTATTATGTTAGCGATATCCTTTACTTAGCTTTTGGTGGTTGGGTCTGAATAGGGCTTAGAATCCAGTGAAGTTTCTATTGCATCCGTGGTTATGGCTGAACGCCTGCGCTGTCCAGGCATTTGCATTTCTAGTTCACACTCTGGGGGAATAATTGACACCCATGAGTGCCATTCCTGCTCTTTGGCTTTTTAGGTGGCAAGGAAGATTGAAATGCCTTTGCGAATTTTGTTTCATTATTTGGAATACAGCAATAAATCTACCAACCTAAATCAGAAATGTGATAATTCTGGAAGTATCTTTTAAAATTTCAAATTTATTCACCATGTATAAAAATTTTAAGTTATAAGATAGCCGTAAGAAAAATTCAGAATAATTTGGGGTTTACTAAAACTTCAATTCAGAAACTCTAACCTTGTTAACATTTATATCTTCCTACTTTAACAAACACTTTTGTAACAGGCACTGTATTATGAGGTAGTGTCCTCAAACCTGAAAAGGACTTCTTAGAAATTTTCAAGATTTCAAAAATTCAAGTAGGAAGAAACCGAGATTTAGAAGGATATTAACATTTCAGAGAGAAGCAGCATATTGAGGAGATGCTCATACATAAGGAAATATAGGCAGACTTCAGTGGAAGAGAATAATCCTGTTTATCTGAAACTCAAGATACACACTTTGAGAAGTCAGTCTGGATTTATCTGACTATGGAGGACTTTGGGTGTGTGATAAGGAGGTCAGATTTAGACAGTGGCAGGTTATTGGAAGAGTCTCAGAAAAGAACAGATATAGTCAGGAGCACACTTCAGATCACCATCACTTTTCTGGGTGAATTTTTGAGTTTCGTTCTCAACAATTGTTGAGATCTAAGATGCCTTAGTAACAAGGCACGTCGGAAACTAACAAGTTTTAGTCATGCTCAAGTCTAAAATCCTTCTATTATGAGCAGTGTAATCTTTTCTTTGTACCGATAGGGTAAGTTTGTGCAACCTACTTTCCTCTGGCAGTTTATTACCCTAGTGTTGGCCATAGTCTTTAGTCACCTCAATTAAGAATTCTTGTAACTTGTCTAAACTTATTTTATTTATGCTTCTCACTACAACTGAGCATTGTTTTCGTGCATTCTAATTCCATTATTAGAACGTAAACTCCTTGAAGGCAGAAACAGTGTTTTGTTTATATTAGTAGCTTCTATTTTATATAATACTGTGCTCATACTAGATATCCAAAAATTTTTCTGAAGAATAAATTAATGGCATGGGGAAGTCTCTAGGTTAAACCTCAGCTGGCTGACCAGCTCCCATGACATAATGAGCAAATCTTCTACAACAATTCATTTTGTTAACATCTAACATGTATTTACGTTAATGTACTTGATTCTACCAATACCATTAAGATATAGATAATAGTACTATTCCTAGTTTGAAAAAAAATATGAGGCTTATGGAGGTTCAGTGAATTTCCTAAGCTTTCATAGCTAGGATTTATATTAAACATGCTGACATATAAATCTTTGTTCTTTACTATGATCATCTACTATTAACTGAAACAGAAATAGCAGTAAATTAGCAAGCTAAAGGAGAAAAAGCATTTTTGCTCTCATGAATGGGAAGAAAAGACTTATTTATTTACTTATTTATTTTTGCATTGAATTATTTCTGGCTCAATCCAATCCTGGGGGCAGTTGGTGGAGTCTTTAGGTACCTGTCTATCCTGACTGTTCCCAGATGGGTGGGTAGCTGTGGCCTTACCTTCTGAAGCAGTGAGCTGCTGTCAGGATCCATGTGTTACTGATCAGGACGCCTCCACAGTGGTGGCCATTATTGACCCGTAGACTGACTTGCCACGGCCAGTCTCCCTCCTGAGCCTGAGTGCTTCCAGTGACTCTCTCCTCAGACAATGATATTAGGTCTGGACGTGCCCCACATACTAATGAGAAAAAGGCATTAATGTGCTTGGAAGATCATGATTCATTTACATTTGAGAGATGCTGCACAGTTTGTATATAATTTATGACACTTATGTCTCCTATGCATTCTTTCCCAGGACATGCTAGACTTTCTGAAAAGTATGATCAATATGTTGTATCTTTAGACTACATGTGTCTCTGCTGTTGCATATAGACTGCATTTTAGAAAACATTTCTGAATTTAATTGGCATCTGGGCTTCAAATTCTAGAACTGCTTTAGAGTTCTCTGGAATTCCTCCTGAGTAGAGGTGAAGATAGGTCAGTGCTAGATGTGCCAGCTCAGGCTACAGACTCCTGAGAAATTTCTTTCTTCTCAATAGCCTTGTGACTCACAGTGTGGTCTGTTTGCAGCATGGGCATCCCCTGGGAAATTGTTAGAAATGCTGACTTTCAGACTCACACCAGGGGACAAATCAGAAGCTACATTTTGTTGAGAAATTCATGTGCACATTGAAGTTGGAAGAAAACTGGTCTCATCCAAGACTCTGCAGTGATATTGCAGTTCATCATGAAGGTTCCAGTCCATCTCCAGAACTGACTATATATTCCCAAATGTGCCCTCAAAAAGGAGTTGCTCTAGGCCCACAGAATATTCTTGAGGGTGATGGAGGGTTTCTAGTACATAGATAAAGTTTATTTAAATGTATTAGAGAGCCAGGAGCATTCCACTGGCCAGAGCTGAAATGGGCTAGGGTAGGCCCATCACTCAATTCCTCTCAATCCCCATTTCTGTGATTTTTTTTCCTTGTTTACTCTATTACTAAGAAATTAGAGGTAAATAGCAACAATTTCTATTGCTGGGATGGCTCTCAAGTGGTGCTCTGTTTCAACAGGACACCTACCCAAAATCTTTTTCCTAGCAAATATCCCAGCTAGAGGAGGACCAGACTTCCATTAAGAATATACATGGAACACAGCTTCCTTTGCTGCATCCTCTAAAAAAATTCCTTAGTAAATTACTTAAGCACATTTTCATGAAAAGTAAGCATGCATTAAATATATAATGAAGTGAAATAGCCTGGAAAGGACCCATAGGGATAGCATTACCTTGTAAAAATCCCTTAAGTATCTGAGATGGACCAGCTATCCAAAAACATCAAATTAATTTCTAACTACATTCTCTTGGCCAGAGAAATAAACTGATGTTTTCTAGGGATTATATTTTTGCTATCCTAGCCTGAGAGTATATAGGATGATGTTGGAAAATAGTGACTTTTCCTTCAGGTTATAGACCTCAAACTGACAAGACTTTATAATTCTTTTTATTATGTCTTATGATTAATCTGAATCCACAGAAAAGCAAGCAATTTCTGGTGGTTAGAAGAAGCCACTTAAATGGTGTCAACAAACATAATTTACAAGTCTACAGAAATGCCAACAGAGAACCAGTACAGTAAAAGCTTCCCAAAGCTGCCAAGAAACTTTTTATGAGGTCAAGCTTGAGTACAGAATGGGTAGTCCACTGCTACTTCTGCCCTTCTCACAAGGAAGGGGGAAACCTAAACATCACTCCCTGGGCCAGTGTGATCAGCAGTGTCTTGTTTCAACAACAGCCCACCAAGGTGAACTAAGAATAAAGGTACCACTGACTTGGCAAAGAATACAAAAGACTTGGCAATTTTACTCTTTATATTTTGGGCAAACAATATTTACAAAATAATTTTAAAGCTTACCGTTAGTAATAAGATGTTCTGTATCCTCGTTAGTAATTGCTAGCATTGAAAACAAAAGAGAGAGAATAAGATCAACACAGTAAGGGCTGTATCATTTCATCGTGATTTCTTAAAATGTAGCATTCAGACAACCAGAATCAGAATCACTTGGAGCATTTGCTAAAATGAAGATTTCTAGGTTCTATCTCAGACCTGTTGAAACAATGTCTAAGTCATGGTCCCCCCAAATATCATGTGTTTACAGCCTTCCCCCAATATGTTGTTATGCACACTAAAGTTTATGCTTTAGTTTCTTGTCAAATACTTGTTAGATATCTCTGCTCTCAAGTGACTCAGTTTAGTCGGGAAAACAGAAACATAAGCAAGCCATTGAGACACAATGTGATAAATGCTGTGAGAGAAGTTGATTTTTCGTTTATTCAAATGTACCTATATATACTTATTACTCTACTGGTACTATTCCATGTGCTTCAGATTTAGCAGTGAGCAAAATGCAGGAGCCCTGCTCTCACATAATTTACAGATAGAAAATCAGGGATCATTGAAATAAATTAAGTGCAAAGTGGAAAGAAGAAAGGAGAAAGTAACCAATGTTATCTGAGATAACCCCAGAAGTTATCAGGGAGGAAATAACATTTGAGCTAGAGGAAGTAACATTTATACTGTATTTTGAAGACCACAAGGAATTTTTCAGGAAAACAAGAGGAAAAAAGACATTCCAGGGGGAAGGTATAGTGGGCACAAATGCATGGAGATGTGAGACGTCTGTGGAGCAATGAAGTCAAGAGAGCTAGTGCATGTGTTGCCTGCAGGGTCGTGGCGGGGGAGCCTGAAAAGGAAAATACGTCAGTATGAGGTAGTGAAGGTCTGTCTATTTCAATTTAAGGTCTGCATACAGAACAGTCTTCTCTGCATGTCCAACAGCCATCTCAAACTCAATGTGACCAGTTTTATCCAAAATTTATATATTTCCTCCTCTAGTGAATGACACAACTTCGACTGGTAGCCGGAAATCTGAAACTGTTTCCAACTACTCCTTTCTCATCATGCCCACATCTTATTGATTTCCGGGTTCGCCCCATCCTCCTTTTTGCTACTACTTTAGTTCATGCTTTCATCATTTGACACCAGTACTATTATGATAACCTTCAAGCTGAGTTCCCTGCCACCAGGGAACTTTTGCACTTTTTCAATTCATCCACCTCTACTTTACCAGACTAATCTTTTCCACAAATGTATTTTAGATCCCATTCTTCCTTGCTTGAAATGTTTTACTAAGAAATCAGTCTTTTCGTTTCTTATAAGAAAAATCCAAACTTCTCAAGACAGGTTTTCATGCTTTCTAAAACCAATTTATGCAAAATTATTTCCCACTGGAAGTTTCACAAGCTTTGGGCATCACCTTTGCTTTACAAGCATCAGTGGAGTCAAGTCATCCTTTTGGAAATGTGAAATAAAAAAAGAGCTGACCTTCTTCATTTTTTGAACACGAGAGATTTAAGTTTGAATTCTGACTGCCCCACATGGTGACTGGGCAATTACCTCTCTTTTCCAAGCGGGGACAATGAAAGTATCTATGGGATATGGTTTTTATAAGGATTAAGTGGAGAAAAAAATGCATACAAGGCACTTAAAGCCATGCCTGAAAAATAGTAAGTGCTCATTAAATAAGTGTTTTGGTGACAATGATGACAGCACAAATCAATCATTCCAGCAAGCCACCTCTCTTCATTGTTTTATCAAGCATTGTGTTTATTACAGACTAGTTCCCCCATGGTCTCCTTCTCTGGGAATTTCTTTTTCTTCTTCCAAAATATGGAAATCCTACCCATATTTCAAAGTCAAAGTCCATCCTCCATTATGAAGCTTTTGCTGAGATATCCCAAGCACTCTGGTCTCTTTCTTTCCTGGATTCCCATAATGGTCACTGTGCTTTACCTTGGGCGCTTGATCATATGCTATCTTGATTGTCAACACTCTTGTGTTATAATATCTTTTGCTTCCACTAGATTATGAGCTCCTGGGAGGCAGAAACCATTATTTTGTCCTTGTATTCCCAGGTGGTCTAATACAATGCTAAACAAATAACAAGCACTTAGGAAGTGCTTTTGGAAGAATTCCTTAATGTGTGGGAGCAGAGGTAACATTCAATTACATAACAAACTAGTGCATGAGCGTCAGCCAATCAAAAAGGATGTGGCCAGGCCATGGAGTTGGAACAGTGTCTTAGAGTTTCTTGGTATGCCAAGCATAATTCTTTAGTTGCAGGGGAAGAGCTGGGAGTGGGTGAAGGATGAGGAGATTTGAAGGATCTTGGGAGATAACTTTGTAGGCTGAATGCAGTGATTGTTAACCAACAAATAGGAAAGAATTTCAATGTTTTAACAATCAGTACAACTGTAACAGGTACATATCAGTTTAATGTGGGAGCCACCAAAATCCTTTTAATCTTGAGCTCATTATGAGGAAATCATGGCTTATTAGGCTAGTAGAACATGACAAAGTTGGAGAGGTGTCTTTAAATTCTATGCACATATTAAGTATTTCTTTTCTTTTAGTCAGGCAACAATTATTCATTGAATATATGTTACATGCTAGATACTGAGTGGTTGAAGGAAAGCAGGATGAAGAAGAAAGACTGATTCTTGCCTTTAGAAAGCTTACATAGTAGGACAAAACCAAGCTTAAACAAATAACTTTGTAATTTCAATTGTTATAAACATTATGAAGAAAAATAAAGGAGTCTGTGAGGTGGATCATTAATAAAATGGTTCTCTGATCTTGAGCATCTACTTACCCTTTCTGGTAGCATTGCTACAAATTGCACATCTGACAATAATGTTCCTCATAAGAAGTATTGGAGGGATAATTGATAAGAATTTTTAGCAAATAAGATTTGCTGTATGAATGCCAAATGATTCTTAAATCTTGGAATGTTTTATCTTAGAGAGCTATGTGTTATATTTAGCTTTTTTTTTTTTTTTTTTTGAGACAGAGTCTCACTTTGTCGCCCAGGCTAGAGTGAGTGCCGTGGCGTCAGCCTAGCTCACAGCAACCTCAAACTCCTGGGCTCAAGCGATCCTCCTGCCTCAGCCTCCCGAGTAGCTGGGACTACAGGCATGCGCCACCATGCCCGGCTAATTTTTTCTATATATAATTTTAGTTGTCCAGATAATTTTTTATTTCTATTTTTAGTAGAGATGGGATCTCGCTCAGGCTGGTCTTGAACTCCTGACCTTGAGTGATCCACCCACCTTGGCTTCCCAGAGGGCTAGGATTACGGGCGTGAGCCACCGCGCCCGGCCTGTATTTAGCTTTTTAATATATTGTTTTCATAAAGTTTAATTCCAAAGAAAGAAAAGTCAGTCTGTCATTTAATTAAAATGTGAATTTGAATTGGTAAACTTGAGGGATATATAGAAATAAAAAGAGTTTATAAAAAATGGTACTTGCATGTTATCTCAGTTGGAGGATTTATTTCCAAGTTTCCAGAGTTATTCAGCATTTGGCCTAAAATGGACTTAATTCTGTTTTTCATTATTGCTCCATTGTTATTTCTAGGGAATCGAAATTTCATGACAGTATCTGCTATCACACCACCATCACCTTGCCTGTAAATCATAAAGATATTTTAAAAAATGGATAATTATGATAATTTTCTACTGTTCTATTTATATATTCTGCTTCATTAAGGGTTTTCTTTTTAAGAATTCACTTCAGGAATTTAACTATAGAACAGATTCATATAACAGTGTTTTCACTTGTAATGTTATATCATAATGCTATCCCACAAATTTGATTTCAATTTACAGTACACTGTACACACCATAGCACAGCTGGCTTTGAAGTCAGAATACTGGAGCTTTACTGTGTGACTTTGCATAAGTTATTTAAGTTTCTTAATCTTTCTTTATCTAAGTCTCCTCACATGTAAAATGGGTTGTTATGAAGATGATATGAATTAATATATGTAAAACTTTTAAGAAGATTACATAGCATACAGTAAGTGTGCTGTTTTAAGTATTAGCTAATATTAGACTTCACCAATCTTAAATAAGAAGACTCATCTCCTTAAACAAACTTATAAAGTGATGAGCTTCCAAATTTGTGTGCGTTAGAGACTCAACGTACAGGTACCTAGACCCATTCTTTTGGCTGTAACTGCTAATTTTAACTTTTGTCATACGTTAAGATTTCATCACCCATGTCAAGTAACCACAGATATTCCTCATAACAAATCTTGATGATGTGATTAAAGGTTCTGATTACCTAAAACCTAGGTAAATTCCACTTTTTTCCATGAAAATTACCACCTAAACTACTTCCCCCGCCTGATGTTGGATATTCTTTTTTCTGAAAAAGTACATGAAACAAATTAGGTTTTTATGCTCTTATTTTCACCCTTGGCCTCTTCCTGTCATCTCAATTGGCAGTTCTGACTTAATATTTGTTCCAGATACTAATTTAATATTTATTTAACAAATATTTTATAGGCACCTTGTTATGTTAGGCTCCATTCTAAGCTTCAGAAATTAGCTGTGGCCAAGAGTCACAGCTGCCATTTTTATAGATCTTGCAGTTTAGATGGAGAAGCAGACACTGAACAAATAATGACAACTTCCATGTCTAGCAACATGGAAGCTTAAATAATTAATAAAAACCCTTTCCATATAAGACAATTAGAAATGCTAGATAATATATAATAAATTCCATTTCAAATCCAAAGCTGAGCTCACATAAAAGTAAGGAAAATCCCCGAGGACCAAAAATAAAGAATAACATGAATATTATGTGGTAAGACTAGAACACTCAATAGGCTTATGTTTAGCATTTACACAGAGACTAGAGATGGGCTAATGCAAAATAGGGAGTTGAACTTGAAGTCTCAGAATAAGACCAGGAGTCTCAAAGAACTAAATCCCCAGTGAAAGCATAGATTAGAATGAAAAAAATCTGTTCATTATCTTATAAAAGAAAAAGAAGTTTATCTGTCTCCAAGATCTAGCTCTAAATGGAAAAAAGAAGTCTCACCTGAGAGTGTATAGTCATAGGCCTGACTGTATAATCTTTGAATCTGTATGAATACTACATGCATAGTCCCAGAACCTTTAAGCTACAAAATTAACCAAAAAATAATCCATGTGCTTCTGATTTCTCTAGAGTGTCTGACAGAAGCAAATGCCCTGGAGGTATGTGCATTAAATCCAGGTTGCATAGGATCCCACTTAGAAAGTGGGATTAAAGGTAAGCATGCAATTACAATGATAAACCATACATCATGAGCTAGAGTCAAAAAAACAAGAAGAGCATCCCCCAAAACTTTGCATAATAGAATTAATAGATAGTTACATATATTAGTTAAGTATATTTGAAATGATTAATGGCATAGAAGAAGGAATCTTAAATTTGAGCTAAGTAGAGGACATTATCAAAAAAAGACTAGGCATTGTCTCAAAAGAAACAAACAGCTTGCAGACAGGAAAACATACTCATTGAAATTGAAATAAATAAATGGATTATACAGAATACTAGTAGTCAAAGCTGAGGAGAAATTAGTTAACTGAAAGAGCTAGCAAAGCAAACTGAGAAGCAGTAGCTGGAGAGGTAAAAGGAAAATCAGGGTGTATCTGATCATAGAAATCAAGAGATGGTCCTATTAAGGAGCAACAGGCCAATGATGCCAAATACCATTAAGAGGTCCAAGAAGAGGACTGATGTGGTTTCTTTGGATTTTGAGATTTGGATGTTATTGTTGAACTTGGCAAGATCAGTTTATATTTTGTGGTGGGATTGAAGCCAGATTTCAGAGGATTGAGTGGTAAGTGGAAAGTGCACAGAAGGAGAGAAAACGCAGGTGGCTCATTTAGTCCTACAAGTTTTCAGGGCTTATTCACCTTTAAACATTAGTGGCTAGTACAGAGACTTTGATGAGAAGGTACTAAGTGAACATGCACTGAATTCGCTGAAATGTGTTTTAGAAAACACCCATCTCATGGACTCTTCCTGTTCTTCTAACTCTTCATCAAAACTTACCTGACCAGAGTTCTGTGCCCTGGGTACTTACTAGGTGACTCTCCAGAGAATAAGAAGAATTAATTTTCTTGTGATGTTAGCATTTGAGAAAGAATTAGTATAAGTCCTCTCTCTACCAAAGAACTTTTCTATATTATTTGAAGGATTGAGCAATATGGTCATTTGAGACATTTGCGGGAAGGTCAGTAAAGGTGACTCAGTTGGAAGGGCTTATTCATCACATCACATGGACAGGTGCATATTCATCTTAGGCAGGAATGGCAGGTAACAGGCATGCATGATGCTAGTCCTCCTATTATTAATACATGACAAACGTCATATTTGGCAACAGCACCCTTTTATTATAGCATTCCAGGCAGATAAAACCAAAAAGCCACTTTTGATGTTGGTTATGGTGTCCTGATCCTGGATGAATACACCTGAATCACAGCATTGTACAGCTCCAAGAGGAACTGTTTGCATGGACTGCATTGTGAATGATATCCACTGGATTTATATAGGAGGCTGGCCCTGTTACTGCACCTTGACCCCAACTCCCTCTCCATCCTTTCTTCTTCCTTCCACTAAGAATTGGAGTAATATGGTTATTTACATTAGTAGCTAAATAGATCATATGTGACATTGGTTTTTTTTTTGGGGGGGGAGTATTATTTGTAAGCTGCCATGGATACTATTTTAGTAATATTGTGACAAATTGTGTGAACGTACCATTCATTATCCATTCTGTGAACAAAAGTCAAGTGTGCCAAATTGTATCTATACTTAAATATATTTTTATATAGTTCCACTCACCTCAGTTTGACAACATGAGCTTTGATGAATTGATTTCTTAAGCTTGATTCTTTGAATGTTTTAGTAATCTATAGAAAGAAAGAAAAAAACCTCTCTGTAATTATAGTTCTTCCTCTCCTTCCTCCCAGCCTTGCAACATGAGAATTATGTTAATATAGAGTAGAGAACTGAGTTTTCAGTTCAGTTCAATTCAGTTCCACCACTGGACATATGGAATTGACTTAGGGAGGTTCCATAACCTTTTGATACAGTGCCTATTTCTTTATCTATTACACGTAGATGATACTGGACAGGATGCATTTTCACTAGAAGTCCTTCTGAACACATCAGATGTTTTACTCCATGAGAGCTTATGTTATATGATTTGGTGGCTGTTACTAAGGGTTTGGGGCAGGAGCCAAGCCAACACTAGGGAAGTCCACTGACACAACTCACAATGTGTGATTCCCCAATGACTGTTTTTTAAATGGATGAAACCAAGTTGAACCAGAGTAAAATGAGTAGCAATGGAAAGCTTGAAGAGAAGGGGAAAAAGAGGGAAAGGGCAGCTTTTTTTTTTTTTTTTGTCATTTCTGATTTGTGCCTAAGCATCAAGGCTATTTTTAGCATCAGTTGGCAATTTATTTTACTTTTTTATTTTTTTTAGAGATGCGATCTTGCTATGTTGCCCAGGCTGGCCTTGAACGCTTGGGCTCAAGGGATCCTTCCACCTCAGTCTCCAGAGTAGCTGGGATTACAGGCATGCACTACCGCATTCACTCATTTGGTAATTTCTTGGTATTGCTCAGTCGCAGCAAGGATGGTTCTCTTGAGGTGTAAAGTTGAGCTTCACAGTCAACTAGAAGTGCTTCTGTGACTGCCACAGTTCTCTGAGATGCAGAGTAAGATGTGCTGCGGTTTCATACTGAAGAGTGGATTAAGTTTGTTTATACTATGAGGCGGCACCAGGTAGATGTGGATATAAAAAGGTGAGGATGGGGGAATTAAGAAGCATGCTGAATATTGCATTAAGCTAGGATTTGAAGCTAATTCTTCCTGAGACTGTGAAGTTTATGCAATTTCTATTATACTACCGTATGTCTTACTTGTTCAATATCAATTTCTATAGAATGATTGATATCAGACCAACTTGATTTTTGATACAATGATAATTTTCTGTTTTTCCAGAGAGCCCTTGAGACTTTTGGTTTTGTCAAAGTAATTTATTTTCCTTTATTAAAAATTCAAGAGAATGGCCCTTCTGACACTTTTATTCGTGACTTAAGATGTGAAAAAGAGGCCGGGCGCAGTGGCTCACGCCTGTAATCCTAGCACTCTGGGAGGCCGAGGCGGGTGGATCGCTCGAGGTCAGGAGTTCGAGAACAACCTGAGCAAGAGTGAGACCCCGTCTCTACCAAAAATAGAAAGAAATGATTTGGACAGCTAAAAATCTATATAGAAAAAATTAGCTGGGCATGGTGGTGCATGCCTGTAGTCCCAGCTACTCGGGAGGCTGAAGCAGTAGGATCACTTAAGCCCAGGAGTTTGAGGTTGCTGTGAGCTAGGCTGATGCCATGGCACTCACTCTAGCCCAGGTGACAATGCGAGACTGTGTCTCAAAAAAAAAAAAAGATGTGAATAAGAGTGAGCATACTAGTAAACTAACTTGGAAAAAATTACAGAGAAACACATCTTTCGCCACTCAAGGAAGGAAAATACATAGAGCATCTAGAAATTGAAAATATATCACAAAATATTAGGTTTATTATGTTAATTTTATAGTGGAATAAGGAGCAAAGACAAATATTAACTTACTAGAGATTCGATTCTTTCACACAAAGCCCTGTTTTCCTGTGTACCTGGTGAATCCAACTGATCATTATATTCAACATTTAGGATTTGAAAGCTGCTTCTGTAGAAGTAAGATTTTTGACCTGGAAAAGAAAGAAGAGGCAGGATCAGTCTCACTTTAGTAAGTAATTGAATTTTTAGTTTATTCAGGATTATGAGAAGCTATATTACACAATTCAAAAAAACATTTTGCTTTCCTTGAAAGAAAGAAAACTCTATGCTTACTATAAATGTAAAGATAATAATTTTTTTTTCAGTTTTCAAAAAGATTGGCAAAGCCAGAACTGTTAAAGATGTGTGAAAATCAGAGTGAGCATTTGAGAAATTAACAATCATTCAGAAACACTATACTTTTCATTCGTACCATATTTTAGGGAGGTTTGTGGTTTATTTATTCAAGAAATATTAATGGACATTTATAATAGCCTATTATTTATATGCCATTAAGAAAGAACCCAAAGTAATTCTGAAGTTTTAAAAATTATTTCAAATCCTATTCTACATATAAAGGAGTTAGTGATTTGCTATTAGTCTTTCTGAAATAAGCTAGAAAATAAGTCTTCTGGCAAGATATCTAATCTAGCTGTCCAATGTGAATTGTTTTCACCAAAAGAGGTCCTCCAGCGGACATATTCAGCTGTGTGAAGGAAATAAAAATCACTGAAACATACCTGTACATAATTCAGAAACATTACGAACATGGACATAACCTAATAGAATCTGTCTCAGGAGAAACCCCTGCTTTCTTTTGATCATTAATATACATTACTTACTCAGAGAAATACCTCAATCAGGGGCAAGTGTTGGCGATTCTAGGGGAAGGGTGGTCCTTTGTAGTGGAGAGACAAGTCATTTTGGGGCCATAAGTGATCACTGGCATATGGTTTGAAGAGGTCTTACCTAGGTAACTCCCCTAGTTAAAGTGTGACAATAGTGTCATTAACAGTGAAAATTCACTAATTAATCTGAAACTCAATGTCTCTTTTCCCTACCTCTACAATTCACCTTAGGAATAGTTGACTCCAGGTAATTTGGTAGCAAAATGTAGTGAAAAGCAAAACTTAGTTACAACCTTTACATTTGATTGGCTGAAATGACTATTCCCCATTATTGGTTTTTCTAATGTTGGCAATTTCATTGCACTATTGAGAGTATTTCATTTCAATCTTTGCATAGTTAAGCATTTTTGCCTATTTACAATAGAACCTATTATAAATTACATGCTCTCTCTTTTTCTCTCCACACTCATACACACCCACATGCTCACCCGCATGATTTAATGATTTAAATAATTTAAATTATTTAACGTAATTAAGTGACTTAACAGAATTATATCTGTTTAAGTGATTTAAACAGATTTTAATGATTTAACAGAATTATATCTGAAAGAAAAATAAACTCAAAGTATATTTTTAAGTGAAAAAAAGATTATAGTATGTAATATCATCTAGTAAAATTTGACACATTTTATATATCTACATTAAAGCATCTGAAAGATTATTCACCAAGATTTTTAGAGAAAGTTCCTTTTGAGTGAGCAAGGCATAAATTCATATATTCTTTATATGAATTTATATTTTTTCTTGTCCATGTTTTCTAATTTTTTGGTGATATGATAATAAAAAATTAATCAAAATAAGAGAAACAAATAATAAAAGAACATAATCTTTTTTAAAGTTTGGCTTTAACCCTTTCTACTTCTGAACTGCAAATTTATTTCCTGATCACTATACAGGCTGTTCTGCCTATAGGACTGTTTTCAGCAGTCAGAGCATGAATTAACAAATACTTAGTAATCCAAATTTTAGGTGCTGAAACAGCTTCACTTTTATGATTTTATCAGGTTATTAAATGAAGAAGAAAATTATGGCATTAATGAAAAACAAAATGGGCAAATTTTAGCATCAGAAAAGTATCAAGAGTTTTTTTCTTTGGATAGAATAATACTTGCCTTTTACTGAAGGGCTTTGTGTATTGAAAAAAAAAAAAAGAATAATCCTTGCCTGAGTAACGATGTTTGGTATCAAAAAGGTATGCTTGTTATGCTAAAAATGGCCAAAAAAGAGAAGAGAAAAAGTACTGATTGAGTGAAAATGTAGATATGAATGCACATTTAGAGAAGAATGATGAGATATATAATCATGTAATATTAAGAAAGAAAAGTAGCAATAAAAGAAAGAATGACAAACTTTTAATCTGAAAGTACATTTAGTTATTTAGACTGAAAAGTAAAACTCTTCTGGTACTTACCAAAAGCTAAAAAGTAAACAAGCAGAGCTATAGTCACTGCTAGGATCGCCACCGCTGCGATGACAATGAAAAACACTACCCATGGATTCAGAAATCTTGAAGTAGACGGCCCCCCTGCTGGCCTTGAAACAAGAGAGAAAAATCAAAGTTCATTCATTTCACTCAGAGGGACCATTATTTCCCTGCCATGATCATCTCTCTTGCACAGTCCCTTAGCTTGTACATGGCTCTATTCATAGGAATATAGTCCTGGAAATAAACCTGAGCTGAACAAGGGTGTCCTTAACGGTTTTTCTTCTAAGGTTTTGTTGTTGTTGTTTTAACACAAAACTATTGACATTTAAGTAGTTTGGTGGAAGAATAAGGAAATCTGATCTATGGTTTGGAATTGCTTCCCCTTCTGCCAATTGATACGGTTTTCAAGAATAACAGCTTGGACAGCATCCCAGCGATGTACTGCGGAGAGATCGTTTCGAGTGGGAAGAAGGGTAAAGGGATGAAGGGTAAAGGAAAGTGGAGAAGCAGGGGTGGGTGGGCTGGGGAGAGAGTCAGCATTCCTCACTGCAATATTCTCCATACTATTAAAAATCCGACATGGACAGAGGCAGAGAGCTGGGATCAGGGAGGATAGCAAGACCCTGAAATTAATTAGAACGGCTCCAACTGCAGGAGTTTCATGTGATTTATCATCTTTTCCCCATGAATTCATCAACTGCAATGTTAGTCAATAGAATCGTACTAATCCAGTATTTGGTGTTATATTAGGCAGAGAGCCCAGGAACTGTCTTATTTGCAGCCTCCTTTCCTCCGCCACACACACATAGTCACACTGGGGAGGGAGGTCACCAGAGGAGCTGGGTGTGAATTCCGGTTTTACCCCTTGTTGGCTTGAAGATCATATTGTCACTTATCTGAGATTTTGTTTCTGAAAGGTAGAAATGATAATATCTACCTCCAGAGGTTGTTTTGAAGATCAAATTAGGTCATGTTAAGCGTTACAAAGTATCTACTTGTAGTTAAACAGTTTATCCAGTTGCCTGTGAGCCCCTTGAGAGTTTTCGTGCTCGTGTTTCTGACACTTTGCAGAATGCTTGGTATATATAGGTGTCTTGTGAACATTTATGATGTTTATAGATCTTTCTTACATTCCTGAGCATGCTTCAGATTGAAAAGCCAAAGCAGAGCAGTTACATTTAGCCAGATTTTAGTCTGATTTTCATTTTTTCTTTTTTTCTGTTTTGTTTTGCCAGCATTCTGGTAAAAGTGAGAAGGAAATGTTCTGAGGGTCTCAGTGCTGTGAGACAATTAATGAGGTTTCACAGCAGGGTTGCCTGGTGTGGTTTGGACTCTAGCCAACTCACAGGCCTATAAAAGGGCACCTCTTGCTGTTTTTCACTGTACCACCTGCACATTGTATGCTATGGTTCTGGGACCAGTAACATTTCGGAAGATTATTGGAGACAGATAAAGATGTGCCAACTTTCAATTTTGTTGAATAAACACATTACAGATTACAAAAATTGACCCTGATTATTGACATGATCATTTAATAAAAGGGCACTTAAATGCATAAAATAGGAAGGAAATAACCTCAGAATAATTTAAAAAAGCTTAAACTTTATGATCTTTACTACATTAGTCTTATTTATTCATTTTTATATACTAGTGAAAACTGACTTTCACTGACACTGATCCACAGTCTAGAGTTTGGTAATCAAGTAATTTTCCAGTTGGAGAAAATTGGCGCTTGATGTTTTCTAACTTTTCCAGCCTCAATTTACCCATTTGTTATCTCATGGAATTGTTGTGCCGATTACATGTGATCACAAATGCACAGTGTTTGGCATTTGTGATTTCAGTAAATATTAGTGGCTGCTGAGTGGTGGGAGAGCCCAAAAGAGACACAAGTTGGAGGCAAGGGTAAACCCAAAAGCTAAATAAGTCTCAAATTGATTAATCCTCCCTGCAACAACAATTAGGGATTGACTATATTTACAGAGATGAACTGATGTGTCAAGATCTCTAAGTGTAAAGTGAGAAGTACTGAAAAACAAGGATTAAGTTGGAGGCCAAAATCCCCCAAAAAATAAAAAACAAAGGCTAGAGTCAGCATGTGCTGTAGCTTGGATGAGCCTTCCATGGGAATGATGTTAGAGACAATTTAGCTTTCAGTTCACAGAAAACATCTTAAACTCAGTGACTGAAAAGCATCATGAGACATATGACTCAATAAAGAAAGGGTGTGTAGCCCAAATTACCTTAATCTCGTAAGCCATAATTAATTACATAAGAATGAATTGTTCCACCCTATAGAAACAGCTGAAGAAATATCTTTTCTCTTGTTAGTAGTGCAACTTGTAGTTTAATCTCTGAATATTGCTGATAATAAAGCTTACGCTAGCATAAACTAAATTCTGTACAGTATTTACTTTGTAAACTATTACAGAAAATATGCTTGTAAACGCTATCTGAATTTTGATTCACAATGCAATGGAAATCTGTGCAAGAAAACATTTTGCTTTCAAAGCAGGGTCTTATCAGGGAGATTTTTGGTGCGTGAATTTAAATAGCAAAGTAAATATTCAGTTGTGACCTGTTTAACCGGTTTCCTTCTTTTTCTCCTTTTTATTGACTTAGAAAAAATTGCATGAATGTTGGAAAATTTATCTTTCTATATTTTATTATGAGAGCCTATGTGTCAGGCATTGTACATATATATTACCAATCTTCACAATAGCCTTGTAAAGTCTGTGCTATGATTCCATTTTAAAGATAGGGAAGGTGAGGCTCAGACACTAATTAACTCATGATTATTCAGAAATGGCAGAGCTGGAAACGGAAACCAGGCAGATTTGAATCAAAGAACATGCACTTCCTCTCACATACATCTCCTCCCTGAGTAAATTGCTTCATGCTACAGAGAACAGGAAAGGTTTGAGTCTCCTGTTTCTTTTGACCTCACCTGGGGGAAGCATGGAAATCCACATCTATTAATAATACTATTTCCTAAAATACATAATCAGTCTTGATCTCTCTCTTTGAGTTCCACACCATCATTTCCAATGATTAGTTGTATGCTTTGCAACCACTTTAAACAGAACAGTTCAAAACTGAACTTGGTATCTTTTTCCTCATTGGACTCTAGCATTTGAAGATATAACTTAAGCTGTATAAAGCAATTATTAGAGAAGGAAAAGACTGTAGGTTATGCTTCAACACAGTGTATCAAATGTTAATTTATTTGGATGCTGCTTAATTGAAAAATAGTTCTAGTTGTGTAATATATTCTTTATTAATAGTGCTCACTTAATGTTCCTGCAATAAGTAAGATTATTTTTTTCTAATATAAACATGATCATATCCTCTTTTTGGAATTTTCTTTGTTCTAATGTTGGTCATATCTTTGAAATGAAGGGCTGAGATGTAAAGGATTTTCCTTTAATTGACTTTAAACTTCTTAGCAGAGTGTTTAATTCTTGCATCATACAGGACTTCTAAGGGGGTGTGGAAAGACTAGAGTTAGGGGATGTGGATTCGTGTACTCTGTCTGTCAAATATAAGCTATGAGATCTCAAATAAGTCATAACTACTCCAAGCTCCATTTTTAAAAACTTATTAAAATGAATAAGGCTAACAGACATGTAAAAACAAATAAGATCTAATTCCTTAAGCATTTCAAAGCAACAGGTGAAAAATGCCTCATGAGCACTTTAAACGCTGCAGAAAATGAGAGGTCAAGAAATAACTTTTGGTTAAAGGAGGAGGAACTATTACCAATCTTGGTGGAACATGTGGATTGTGAGGTATGGGTAGGCTTTCTGGATAAATGAAGAGGTAGAAAGTGCAAAGTGTTTGGAGACTAGTCAGTGGCTCAGTAGAGTGCTTATAGGCACGCAGATGGAGAATAATCTGGAAAAATAAGTTTGGTCAAGATTATGGAGGACTTTAAGAGTGATGGGTTTGAACTCTTTGTTTGCTTTAGAGCATCACAGAGCCTTTTGAAATGAGGAGTAACAGAATAGCAGTGTTTTAGAAAGATTAATCTGGTGGCCTGATTGAGCTGCAATAGGATTAAGGTAGGAGGTAGGAGGCCTCACCGTGGGAAATAATTTATTAGTCCATAAATGGAATAGGAGGGGTCTAGGGCCATGTAGGGGCTATGGAGGTGGACGGGGAAAGGTTGAGGAAACATGGAAGATGGAAAATTAGGACCATTCCCTGGTAGAGGATTTATTGCCAGGGGCAAGAGTAGCAGTGTAAGTGAAACTTTGAGGACTAAGCTTGTGTAGTCACATGAATAGATAATTTGAATTTTTTTAGATGTGTTAGTAATATTTAATTTTAGTAACTGGGAATATTTTTACTTTATTAATTCCCAGCAGTCAGCTGGAAAAGTGAGTCTCAGCTGAGCAAAGATCTTTCTTTTCGAAGTCATTATCTTAGTGGTAGTATTGAAAGCTCTGAAAAAGAGTTTGGGAAACCAACTCATTTCACTACATTTGGATTAATGAATAGAGACCTACAGTGTAAATCTCTAGGTATATATGTAGGCACACATGAATTTGATTTCATAAGGAATTTCCCATTATTATAGGCTTAGGTATCTAGTAATAAGTAGAAGTACTTAGTAATTATGATTATTTATATATATAAAAAATTTAGGCAGTTATCAGTTAACATTTACAAACATGATACATGATCATACTATTATCCTAAGTGAAATCATTTTACATATGAGATTAAAGATACAGTGATCTATGACTCATAGAAAACAAAACTTTACTGTGGCATACAAATAGAAAAGAAAGGAACACAAAATTTGGTCTATACTTTTTGTTTTTAGAGACAGGGTCTTGCTCTGTCACCCAGGCTGGAGTGCTGTGGCCTGATCATAGCTCACTGTAGCCTGAGCTTAAGTGATCCTCTTGCCTCAGTCTCCCAAGTAGCTAGGACTACAGGTGCGTGCCACTATGCCCCACTAGTTTTTTTGTAGATACTAGAGTCTCAAATGTTGCCTAGGCTGATCTCAAGCTCCTGGACTCAAGTGATCCTCCTGTTTCAGTCTCCCAAAGCTCTGGGATTACAGGTGTGAACCACTTTGGCTTGTCTTCCTATGCTAACTTTAAAAGAGGCATTGGTAGTCAAATGAATGAAAACAACTTAAATAATTACTCATGCTGGGTGTTTGAGTGTGTGGTTATTTAAACAGATGATAGAAGGACCACACCTACTGCATTAAAACATCAATCAGTAGCTGGTTATTTCAGGCATTTAGGGCATGGTGTAAGGAGACCAAGGTCAAAGGTTTAATTTTAGATAAATTTTTCTCACTAGTTCACAGCTGTAGGCTGAGCCCTTATTCTTATCTGCTGTTTTGCAAATGAGTGCTTCTTTTGTAGTAACCTCCATTCCCCACCAAATAAGGAAGTAAGTATCTAATTAAACAAGATGGTCTTGGCACATCGCGAACTTTGTGCTGCTGTTTCCTCTGCCTGGACCACTCTTATTCCAGGTTTCGGCAGGGCTCACTCCCTCACCTCCTGCAAGTCTTTTCTCGATTGACATCTCCTCAGTGAGACCTTTCTAACTACCCTATATAAAATTGCACCTCTTCTTCCTGCTTTATTATTATTATTATTTGCTTTATTATTTTGCAGCATACTTACAGCTTTCTAATATACCACGTCACACAATTCATTTTGTTGTCTATCTCTTTCCACTGGTTTTAGAAACTGTGAAGGCGAGGATTTTTATTGTCCTTCCTTTCTTCCTTCCTACCAACTCACAGATAATACCTTTATTTTAGAAGACAGTGGTCCTATTACTCTGGTTTCTTTATATTCAATGCATTCAAGAACTGCTCCTAGGCTGGGCGTGGTGGCTCACGCCTGTAATCCTAGAACTCTGGGAGGCCGAGGCGGGCAGCTCCTTGGAGCTCAGGAGTTCGAGACCAGCCTGAGCAAGAGTGAGACCCCGTCTTTACTAAAAATAGAAAGAAATCATATGGACAACTAAAAATATATCTAGAAAAAATTAGCAGGGCATGGTGGCACATGCCTATAGTCCGAGCTACTTGGGAGGCTGAGGCAGGAGGATCCCTTGAGCCCAGGAGTTTGCTGTGAGCTAGGCTGATGCCATGGCACTCTAGCCTGGGCAACAGAGTGAGACTCTGTCTAAAAAAAACCAAAAAACAAAAAACTGCTCCTAGAAGGGCATTAGCTAGGAGCAGGAATTGATTCTGTTCCTGAAGAGACTGTAAAGGAATCTGGCATATGCCAAAGCCAAAAGTCTTTATTCATGAGTCAGGCTAATTTTGTAGCCTTTTCAGGGGAAGAATTTCTTGACCATGGGAGACTTATTCAAAGAAACTCAAAGTGTTTCCTTTTTTCAAATCAGAGCTCTGAAACAGCTCTGCACCCATTGTTTGTAAGGCAGGAATTCCCAGATGCTGTTTCTGACCTTCATTCAATATATACTTTATTTTAAACTATGGAACGAGATGGTGTATCTGTGTTGCCATACTCATGCCTTAACATGGCTTGGATATTTGTCCCCTCCAAATCTTATGTTGGAATTTGATCTCCAGTGTTGGAGGTGGGGCCGAGTAGGAGGCATTTGGGTCATGGGGGCAGATCCTCATGAATAATTGGTGCCCTCCCTAAGGTAGTGAGTGAGTTCTCTATTAGTTTTTTCAAGAGCTGGTTGTTTAAAAGAGCCTGACACCTCCTCCCCCTTCTCTTGCTCCCTTTTTCTCCATGGGACACGTCTGTTCCCCTTTCCCCTTCTGCCTTGATTGGAAGCTCCCTGAAGCCCTCACAGAAGCAGATGCTGGTATCATGCTTCTCGTACAGCCTGCAGAACCAAGAGCCAAATAGACCTGTTTTCTTTACAAATTACCCAGCCTGACGTATTTCCTTTATAGCAACACAAAACAGACTAAGACGTGTGCCTCATCTTCCTCAGGCAAATGGTCTGGCTAGGAGGATGGTGAAGATTGCTGAGTAGGGTTTGAGAAATGATGCGGACACAGGTTGTAAAGCCTGCCAGCTTTTCCTTCAGTCAGTGTATACTCCTGTATTCAATCACAGAGCCTGCCTTGTATAATTATTAGTAGAAGATGTCTGAAGACTATTTGACATTTCTGTGAAGAGTCAGTTAAGGACTTAATGTCATATTCTGGCTAGTGCTCTGCTGTATTTAATACACATTTGCTTTTATAAGGAAAGTCATCTTTGCCTGTACTGTGCAGCTGCCCAAAGGGTGAATTCTTTATTCCATAATTGCGATTATGAAGTCTTTTCTGTGTGCAAGTGAGCACTATGGTGGCATCATGGTAGAGGTTGACATCACCTACAAAGGTGAGCCTGCTTAAGTAATTTGAAAAAAATAAAACAAATGGAACTATTTCTTCTGGAACTTTATGATGCTAAAATTTCAAGTATATTTCTGTAGGAGTCACCAGATTCACAAAGTGATGAGAGCCATACTTTTTTGACTCTATCATTGTTGAAGAACATGTACCTAGTGTTGGTAACCTCTGTTACCAAGAATTATAACAGAGAGAGCCCTGACACAGGTTAGCTATCTCCTTACTGATTAATAATGTTAGTTAGAGATAGCCTAAAAAATACTCTATAGCAGGAGTCCCCAACCTATGGTGAGTTGCATAATTATTTCATTATATATTACTATATATAGTATATTATGATATATAATATTAATACAAATAAAGTACATAATAAATGTAATGCACTTGAATTATCCTGAAACCATCCCCCCGCCAGCTGTCTGTCGAAAAATTGTCTTCCTTAAAAACAGTCTTTAGTGCCAAAAAGATTGGGGACCACCGCTAGAAAGTACTGTTGTTCAATGTTAGTATTTTTTCTGACTTCTAGAAAGTGTAGTCATTGACAGAGCCATGGCACCCCTACTAGTTTCCAAGTAAGAAAAGACTATTTAGTTGAAGACTTGCTTACTTCATTGCCTATGTCCTCCCAAGTAGCCGTAATGGCATTTTTTTCCTATCTGGATTTAGTTTTTAAACAAGTAGGTTTTATTCCTCCTCTGCCTTCCCTTTCCTTTATTTTTCTCTCTTTATTTCCTTTCCTTTTGTTTCTTTACTTTTAACTAAAGATGTTCTTTACCTATATCGGCACAAATGTTATTTTGCTAGGTATCTGCAAATTGTATAGAAAAATTTATGACAGTGTAAATATATGATATTTTATTATCAAAATGTTCTTTGGGAAATAAGTACTTGAATATCTTGGCTACTTGGTTATCTTCTGGGATGAAGAAAATGTTCTGAAATTGGATTTTGGTAATGGTTGCACATCTCTGTAAATATACTAGAAACCATTGAATTGTGTATCTTAAACTGGTAAACTTTATGGTATGTAATTATATTTCAATAAAGCTGTTAAAAATTAAATTTATCTTTTAATGATCACTAATTTACTGGAATAACAAAATTACTAAATTTTCAGTGAGTAACTGACAGTGAGGATGAAGTTCCAGACACAGAAAAAGACTCAACAGTGCATTCAGTTCAGGTTTCAATGCCATTTCCTAGGCAACAGTTCTCGGTGAGATACTGGCATGTGGGGGTGTGTTACTGTTGACAGCAAGCAATTTGTTTTACATAACCGATAAAGCATAAGAGTGTTGAAATGATTTACCTCTTAGACAACTTATAGCACTTAATCATAGGATAACGTTCCGCCCACTCACTTGCATTTTCTTATTTTGAGTGGAATCGTAAATAGTGCATTGGGAATTGCTTATAAACATGACCCATGGAAGAGTGTCACACATATTTTCATCACCTGTCATGTGTCAGATTGGAAAAATGACTGAGAAGTCCAAGAGAAAAATTTATGTTTAAATTCAAGTTGCCAAGTGACAAAGAGCCAATTGTTCTTTGCACATTCCCAATTCTCCTATTTCTTCCTTCCCTTCTCCAGCTTGAACTGATGAGATAGCAGTGTTTCTTGAACTTATCCAAGCACAGAGACATTTATTTCTGAAATATCTAGCATTATTGAGTAGAACTGTGTTCCCAGAACTCAGGAAAATGCTGCTCTGTGCGTTCTAACCTGCCCAAGGCATTGAGTGTTTCTGTAGGAGCAGAATGGGGAAATGTATTGCAAATCCAGGTTAGAGTACATGTTTATTCATGTTTAAATACATAAGGAAGCTTCTAGCTATACCCTTCTCTCTCCATTTGGATATTTGAGAGACTATCTTATTGCTGTATATAGCAATTGGTTAGTCCGGTACTTTTTACATTTTAATGTACTTGTGAATTGCCTGTTAAAGTTCAAATTTTAAATTAATGAATCTGGGGTTGGGCCCAAGATTATGTTTCCAACAAGCTCCCAGATGATGTCAATGCTCTTGGTCCAAGGTCTATTTTTTTGTGTAGCAAAGGTCTTAGATACAATTAGATTAGAGACATTCGTAGACAAAACAGAGTGATTTTGTTGAAGGTGTGATCTGAGAGACTGAAATAGATGCCTCGTTATCAACTAAGATGGACCCTAAGGTTAAGGAAACAAAAGTTAACTATTGGCCAAGGGGTTTAGGGTATGGCAAGGCAACTCCCTAAATTCCGATGGTTATAAGAAAAACCACACTCTTGCTAAACTCCCTAACAATAGGAGTTATCATACAAATTATCAGACTCCTCTTACCTCTGATTTACAACCTAGATCACTACAGCTCTGACTGGGCAAAGGACTTACCTTACAAACATTTTTTTCTGATGAGCAACTGTAGAACTTAGGCCAGTTTTAGCCAGCTCATAGAGACTACACACAAATTGTCTTTGTGTTCAACTTTTGACGTAGTCAAATTACACCTTATTTGAATACTAAAACCCCAAACATGAGATGTATGTTACATAGGTTTACCCATTAGCTTTCCCTCCAAACTTGCTGAATATGTATGACCCTATTGTGTAAAATAGACCCTGTGAGGCCTAAAGCCCAACCTGCCCTTTCCCTCTTCAGAGATAGTCTCAGCCCACACCAGAGATTATCTTTTCCCAGTTTGCA
The DNA here is from genome assembly GCF_020740605.2 of Lemur catta. Taxonomy (NCBI): domain Eukaryota; kingdom Metazoa; phylum Chordata; class Mammalia; order Primates; family Lemuridae; genus Lemur; species Lemur catta. The sequence goes on from NC_059146.1 coordinate 12,740,264, forward strand.
AACTGATATTGCCAACAAAACTCTCCTTTCTACTGTTTAGCCATCCTGCTGGTCCTTTGGCTGACAAAAGCATAATAGATCCTTCTTTGTTTCCTAAAGTCCAAGTACAAAGACAATCTGCCTTTGCTATAGGATCATAATGAAATGTTCAAAACCTTAACTTATCACTTCATCAAAATATACTGACCCTATATTACAGAACTACAGTCATGAGTCACATAATGAGATTTTGGTCAACCATGGACTGCATATAGGACAATGGCCCTATAAGATTATGATACCTTATTTTTATGTTTTATGTACCTTTTCTATGTTTAGATACTTTTTGATACACAAATATTTACTACTGTGTTATAGTATTCAGTACAGTAACATGTTGTACAGGTTTGTAGCCTCGGAGCAATAGCCTGTGCCATATAGTCTAGGTGTATGGGAGGCTGCACCATCTAGGTTTGTATAAGCACATTCTATGATGTTCGCACAACAAGGATATTGCCTAACGACGCACTTCTCAGAACTTATTCTGTCATTAAGTGATGCATAACTTGTAGATACATGTTTGCTTTCTACAGGAAATAAATGGATAAGGGATTTAGGAGCTCCTATGCTCAGCTCAGTGTAACTCGATTTGTAATAGTCAACAGAAAGTGTCAAGATATTCCACACCCATCACTGTCTGTCTACAAAGTAGAGTCCCAAAGAGGTGAGGAATTGGTACCTCACACTCTGGAGGAGCACATGGGAGTGGTTTTTGTTCCAATTGTGTACTCCCTCCAATGTTTGATTTGATTATTTTATATGTAGACAGAAACACAAAAAAGATTCTAAAAATTGCCAAGGAGACAAGCCTGTTTAAGTTGAATAGGAGAATATATACCAGGTTTTAAATGTTGGTTAAAAGGTTAAAAATGTTGGGGATGGGAGTGGAGACATGGGAAGAGAGGTGCTATGAATGATGGAGTAGAAGAACTAAAAAAGAAGTGGACCGTTAAATGCACAAGTTAAAGAAGTAAAAATCTATTAATAAAGGGCCTAAAGGAAGAAAGACATTTTGGCCCATATTGGGTGAAATAAGTTAGAGGAGATGATAGAATAGAGAATCCAGAAATGTACTGGACTATCTTCTCAGGGCAACTGGTTGAGGTTTATTACCAGTAATTTAGGGGGAAGCGTGGAGGCTGGAATCAGAGCCCCATTTGTATTCATCATGGTTCATTCTGTTAGGTAGACAGTGAGGGATTCCAGGTCTCCTAGGGTGAAAGTGGGTGCTGTTGCCTTGGTGCAATTGCCCCACCTGGTAAGAAGGACAAGGGTAGGCCCTGGGCCCCCATCTTAGTCCTGTCCCACCCTAAATCTCTCTCTAGAGACTGCAGTACATGAGGGAGGAGGGAATACCCCATGAATCTGCCAATCAGAATTTAGCACGCCGGCTGCACATGAATGCAGAGGACTCTAGCCCATGGACCAAGCGGAATATGTACTATAGAGTCCAGAAATTGACCTAGAACAACCTGCATGTATAGTAATGCAACTCCCAACTGTCCAATCAAAGTAGTTCCACGGTGATGTCTGAGCCACTAAGGAGGTCCCAATCCAGGTACTATAAAACAAGTCGCAGACCATAATGAGAAACTCTCTTTTCCTGTTGTGACAAGGGATCCCTCATCATCTGTGGAGTATGCATCTTGCTCTATAAACCTATATCTTGCTCTTGCTCTTGCCCTGTAATTCTATCTTGCTCCCTCTCAATAAATTTCACGTCATGCTTCCCTTACTTTGGTGTGTCTGGTCATTCTTCGGCATGAGCACAACAAGAACTGAGAATACAGAATGAGACTAAACCTGACAATTCTATCTACCCATATCTAGTAAATGATAATTGATCTCATAGAAAAAAAAAAAGGTGGTTTCTAGTGGCTCATGGACCAAATCCAAGAATAGTTGTTTCACATGCTCTTGACTAACATTTAGTTGCATCAATATATTTTTAGAAACAACATCTTGTACTCAATCCCTCCTGAATTTAATCCTAGTAGCTTCTTGCCCAGGCTGTCTTCAGAAGTAGAGGAGAGAATTAAGCTTCTCAGTATCATTTTTTCAGGATGATTTTGTGTCATAATGAAACGTACAGAATTCCAAAGTCTACAGAAGGAACATCTTGAGGCCTATTCTAGAGAATATATTCCTCTGAGGTCATGAAAAATGCTGCAGATATATTTTCTTTTCAATGATCTGTTCATCAAGTGAATGTGTACAGCACGAGAATGGATAAGATGATGAAAGTGAGACCCTGCATACTCTGTGAATATTGCATTTTTTTAAGACAGTGTCACACTTTGTCACCCAAGCTGGAGAGCACTGGTATGGGATTATAGCTCATTGTGATCAAATTCCTGGGCTCAAACAGTCCTTCTGGCTCAGCCTTCCAAGTAGCTAGTCCACTATTTTTTTTTTTTATTTCCTATTTTCTTATTTTTGTAGAGAGAGGGTCTTGCTATGTTGCGCAGGCTGGTCTCAAACTCCTGCTCTCAAGCAATCCTCCCATCTCAGCCTCCCAAAGTGCCGGGATTACGGGCATGATCTACCATGCCCAGCCATTGCCATGGTTTTTAACACTGGCAAGAAGAGCCACACGTACAAGATATTCCTTTCTATCTCCTGAATATAAACTTTTGACATATGATAGGACTTATATACATTTTACTTTTTATTTTAAAATATTTAATGACAAGTAAAAATTGTAAATATTCAAGGTGCACACAGTGATGCAACCTTTTATGATAATATTTTGTAAAATTGGTGGCATTCTTTAGAATCATAGAATGTTAGCAATGGAATGGAGCTTCAGAAATATCCACTCCAGCTTGCCTATTATGCAGATAAACAAACTAATCTGCAGAGAGAGTAATTGGTGCCACAGAGGGGCCAGTATTTAGGCCTCTCAACTTTTTTGTCTATGCTCTTTTCTGAGGCCTTATTGGTTTTTACAACCCAGGACATGGTGGGTGCTCTATAAATAGAGGAATTATTGAATGAATGTTGAAAAAACGAATAGCTATTGAGTACTTATTATAACATTCTGCTAGGCACTGAGGGTATTTTTAAAAATGGCCAAAGAATTGTCCTTGCCTTGAGATACTCATGTCTTACTGAGGGACGATAGGCCTCTTAGCAACATTTCCTGCCCTTGAATATCCCTTTTTATTAAAACATTTTTTTCTTTTGATTTTCATGATTCTACATTCTACCTTTCTGGCCCCACCTTCATTTTAAATATCTTTCGCTAGTTCATTCTCTGCTATTCAACCTTAAGTGTCTGGTGGTGTTCTATGCTCTGTCCTGAGGGTCCTCCTTTCTTTCTAGTTGATCTCATTCAGTCAGTTTCAATTACCCTTGAAATCAACAGTTCTCAAATTTTTGTGTGCATAAGAATTACTTGAGGAGCTTGGAAAAGTGCAAATTTCTGTACTGAATCCAACACCCACCCAGACACACTTTTCAGTAAGTCTGGTCCTGCTGCTCAGAAACCTGCATTTTTACCACATACCCTGGAGATTCAGATAGATATAGATAAACCAAAGATTATACTCTATGTATCATGATGCGGTCCCATCCCACACCACCATTAGAAAAAACATTCTGGTCGAATGTGGCAACTGTTTTAGCATGTGGCTCAAGATTTTTATACAACTTGTACTTGAAATGCACTGTTTTGGGGCGCCATGGCTGTAAAGATAAATTGGTCCCATCTGCCTAATTTCTATTAAGATGTATACCCTTTGCCTAACGATTTACAATTTTAAGCATGGTTTGTGAAAGTTAAAATAGCAAATTCAAAAACCAGGATTGAAACAACAGGCAGAGTTTGGAATGCGTTTTTGACAATGATGGTTTTTTTTCCCCCTCCATTTTTGTCTCATGTTCTTTGGGCTGTTGGGAGGCAGCCATCTGATTGGCTTTGGTATGTCTCTGTAGTCAGTTAATTATGTCATGAGCACGGACAAAAGGGAAGAAAATGGAAATAAGATTTGTTATGGTGGAAGGAGTCCTGCTAAGACTTGTCTGTTCCTGAGCTATGCTCGTTTACCTTAAATATTTCCTTTGACCACATTCTGAATTCTAGTTTATAAATCTTTATCCTATTTCCCAAACCTCATCTCGTACTTTTTATGTAATCTTGGTGGATCTGAGAAAATCTAAAATGTCTAAGAATCTGACATTAGTGACATGGCTGCCCTGGTCCCTGGGCCCTGTGGTAGGATTACCAGGTGGATAAAGAAAGGAACATTCCATTTTCACAACCTTCAGGAGCGGACAACTTGGAAAAGATCTGGGGGTTTAATTTGTATGTATAAGCAATCAGACCATCCTAGAGAGCCCATTTTCAACCAAAGGTATTTCAGAATTATTTGAAGATTTATCTAAAATTATGTAAAAATTACTTAGACTTGCCCAAAGAACATTTTATACAATTCCATTTCTCCTCACTTACCTGATTTGGATACCCTGCTATTAACGATTAATAGTAGATACCGCCCATTTAAGAGAGAAAATATTTGTAAAAGTGTGGTCCCTAGATATCAAATTCCAAAGAAGAGTTCTTTGTAATTGGCAAAGTGGGCATGGATTGATTGTCAAATTCTGTGTACATGATTGATCAATGTAGAAATTAGATTGATTCAAGCCATTCTGAAAATGTACATCTTTCATTATTTATGCTAGTTATGTGCTTTCCTTCTAATGACATTTTGATGTATGTTTAGCTGCTTTATAAAGGATCTATTATTTTAAAAATTAGTGAAATTTCTTTACAATTAAAATGTTCTAGCAAAATACATTTTAAAATGTATTGTGATTACCAATGCAATATTACACTGTTATAGAAAGTTTAGTGATAATGGAAAAATATAATTCATAAGGTCACCACTTTAATACAACAAACCTGATTAGCTTTTCATATTCCTTATTAGACTTTTTCACATGTATAGCTTTACAAAATGATAGCTGATAAGTAAATACAATTTTGTGATTTGCTTTTTTCACATCAAATGAGAACATAATATATAAATTATTCCATAGATTTTAACCTATTTTAATGAGTCCCTCATATCGATTGTATGAATATGAAATAATTTGTTTTATTTTATTCTATTATTGGAAACAGACTACTACCCATTTTTCATCATATACATATTCAAATGCACATAATTGTACATATATCTTTATTATTTAAAGTGGTTTGACTTTTGATTTTTTCCAATGTTCAAGAGACTTAAAATTAATCCAACTGCACTTATTATAGCCAAGACATTGTCCATGTTTTTGTTTTCAATATCATTTTATTTTCAACATTATTGTCAGTATCATGTTTTTCATATATACAACATAAACATTCAAATGCACATGTAAACATTTCAAATCATATAATGATTTTCATTGTTTTGAGATTGTAACATCTGACTCTAGTTTTGCCACAACTTGCTGCTTTTTATGTTAAATTATGAAAATAATTATTCATTAACTAAAAAGAAAACTGGACAAGTATTATTTTTATCTTAAGTATTAGCAAGAATTTTCTTGAAAATACCAATTCTACAACTATATAAAAAGTAGAGAAATACTGTCTTTATTTTCTTAAGATGGACTTCAGGATTCATGGCATATTTAATAGCTTGTAGTAATATTGTGATGAAAGTTTAAATACAGAACCCTCAAAGTTTTAAAACAACAGATAAATTGTTTACTGCTTATGTTTTTAAAATCCACACATCAATTTTTGAAAAGTTAAACATGAGAAACAAAAACACTTCCTTATTTAAAGATACGTCATCTGAATGCTAAGCAGTGTTTTAATTTTTTTCGTTTTGTAAAAAATTCAGTCAAGCAGCTAAGCACCTTATCTAAACAATATTATCTAAACAATATCTAAGCATTTCAATGAAGTTTTCAGAGAAATAACTGGAAGATTGCTAGACACAGAAAAATTTCTTAAGCTCTTGTATATTTTTCATATGCTGTAAGATACAGTAAAACTTCTAAAGCTAAGAAACAAACCCAGGACTTACCTATACATTTTAATCCTTAATGAAAAGGTCCTTTTCTTGCCTGTCCAACTGCTTTGGGATTCCCACTCAAATGAATGACTCTCATGTGTTATGTGAGATCTATAGCTGAAGACAAAGGAGGAAATCCCACGTAATTAAAATCTAACTTGCTAAACAAGTCTGAAGGAATCAACTTGAACCAATAGTATGACTTGTGGAACAGAATCAGAAACAGACAGGAAATTTCACAAATCAGTAACAATTTCATTTATTCTGGTAAATTGTGATGAAACACAATTACAGGTGATGGATATTTTGCGAAATCCTGCCACTACGTCATGTGTTGTAGAGTCATTTTTAATTCAAGACAATGTGACACTTTTGCCCATGTTATCATATTGTCATACACATCATTCCTTGCCAGAGCAACCCAAGAACTGTCAGAATATACTTTTCATACGTTGATGGACACTACCTCTGAATTCCCTCATCTGTGATTAATACTGTTTTTCTTATAACATATGAAAAAGAGATACAGAGATGTAATTGAGTAGGTGCACAGAGCTGTGGGACAGGCAAACAGAATAGTTGGAACTAAAATCCACTTTGTCTTTTTCCAAATATTGTCTTTTGGAAAAAGTATTCTAACATACTACTGCTAGAAGGGGAGTGGACAGACGAGGTAGTATGAGTGTGTGTGGTGTTAGGGTAAAGATGGAGAGCGTGGGGTAGTATTTGCAGACAGAAACAGAGTCTAAGAACACAGAGGCAAGAATAGCGTGAAAGTGAAAAAGGTCATTCTTGTCTATCGTGCTGCAAAGGAGCATTTGGAAGGTTATGCTGGAGTTATTTTGTAAGGAATAATGAATGTTAAAAAAAATTGGAATTTCTAATGGAATTTGATTGGGAGTTAAAACTTGTGTACAGTTTCACCTTTTTCACCAACAAATTGTGTAGCTTAAGGAAAAAAATCACTTATTCCTCCATGTGTCTCGGGTACCTATTGATAAAATGGGAAGCTAAGTCAGGGAGTCCTAAAGGACTCTTTCAACAGTAAACTTCTGTGACCTTACCTTGTAAATTACTGACAGCTGATAGATTTACTGACAACTGATAGCTAATAGATTTACTCTAAGACTGCAACTTCAGATGTGTTCAATTACTTACACATATTTTATATGATATGCAAACCAGACAACAGGAACAGGAATAAGTAGCTCTTCACTACCCTTCCCAAATATATTTTTAGATTCTGTACCTCATGCCTGACATTCTGTCATTGGTTTTTTTAGTTAAAAAAAAAAAAGAAATAATATTAAAAAAATTTTAAACAAAGTTGCCTAAACAAACCATTTTCATTTTACATGTTAACTTCAAGTACTTTCACACACAGTTATATCATATCATAGTGCATAACTACATTATGCTTTTTATATTTAACGGTATTTCTAAGCATATCCCTATTACTAATCTTTATTTTTAGTAGCTATATATTTATAACTTTGTATTTGGATATAATTTCAAACTCACTCACAAATATAGTACCTAGATTCGTCAGTTATTAACATTTTTAAGGGCTGCACTGTAAAGAGTGAATGATATTGCACTGAATGGACTCATAAGATAACTGAAATCATCTTCTAATGTGAAGTATGTAGACATTTCCTATTTTTTAATTGTAGATGATTCTTTTAATGACCATCTTCACAAACATAGTTTTTTCTTCTTTACCCTACTATTAATTTTTCCTCAGAATAAATTAGAGTCTTACTGGGCTAAATGATTTAAATATTTTAATGGCATTTAAAAATTTACTTTTGTTTTAATAATTTTTTCTAGGACTTGAAGTGTTATCTTCTGTTTTTGTGTTTATATCATTTTTTCCTAACTATGCATTCTTTTCACGTACATCTTTTGTGTTTCTTGGAATACTCAGCAAAGGCTTAGTTAACATGCATTGTTTCGGTGTCCCATAACTTCATGTGTAAGTGCAGATCCTGGTGCCTTATTACTGTTCACAGCAGAGCTTGGGGATGAGTCAGGGGAGGGTCATGGGAAAAACTGAATTCAATCTGAAAGTGACTTCCTGCAAGCTTGTAATGAGCTCAACACAGAAAGGGAGGTGGGGCAGGAAATTATGGTTTGTGAGGCAAAAGAATTGTTCACAACTGGGACCATTTAAAAAGGTATTGACTCTTAGTCTTCAGATCCTTAGGGAGTGGCAAGATAGGTCTTAACCTGTTCTATTCTTAAGGGGGCAGCCATTGCAAGGATAAGGAATGTAGAATCACATTATACAAAAAATACAAAATAGCCAATCCTCCTGGGAGGGTAATCCTCTTCCTCCCTGTTACAGGCTTGATTTGTGACTGTTCAACTGGAAGAATAATAACAATTGAATAGTCACAAAACCAAGGCAACCCAACTGAGGAGGACTGACAAGAACGGTCTTCAGGGAGATAGAGACTGTTCATTTTGATGGAAAATAAATTCTGCAGTAAGAAGTATTTGAGGTTTGTTCTTTTAACTGCAGAGGTTGAGGAAGGGAGATTGTGGTAAAGAGAATGTCTTCAAATCATTAAATCTTAAACTTGGGACGTATTTCTCTGCTAATGTCTATAATACACCTGGTTTTGAAGGAAGTATGAATCATCCAATGGAACCTGTTTTAACAATATGAGCAGAAAAAAACAACCAAAATGCAGATGATCTAAGAAGGTGTGGACCAGTAGTGGTTTCTTTCAATTTGGAGTTTGTTTACTCATCAAGTCCAGGGCAGCAGTCATATGGCTGTAGTAGGTAATGAATTCGTTATGAGCTACCTCACACAGTTACTGTAAAGATAGAAAAAGAAAGATAATTAATGCGCCACCATTTCGAAAGCTGTAAAATAGTACTTAAATACAAGTATTTATATTCACTATAAATGTGAATTTAAAAATTGGGTAATTAGATTTTACAAGAGTGGTTAAATTTACATTTTTTTATTTCAGAATATTATGGGAATACAAACACTTTGGTTGCATATATTGCCTTTGAACGGCCTGAATCAGAGCTGCAAGTGTGCCCATCCCCCAGAAAGTGCTCACTGTACCTATTAGGTGTGAATTTACCCATCCCCCCTCCCCCTCCCACCTGCCCGACACCCAGTGAATGTTACTTCCATATTTGCACATAAGTGTTGAACAATTAGTGCCAATTTAATGGTGAGTACATGTGATGCTTTCTCTATTTTACTTTTTTATGAAGTGAGAACCCTAACTGGCTAAATTTAATTATGTGGATTATGACTGGTGGCAGTAGTTGGAGGTAAGAGTATAAATAAGTACATCCTGCCAAGTTTCGAAGGCTTTCGTCTGTTCAGAAGGCATGATGTAGTGGACACAGTATGCTCTTTGAAGTTGGAATATACCTCGAATAAAATCTTGACTGTTCTGTTTACTACCCAGCAAGTTTCAGAAAAGTTATTTATCTCCAAAGTCTCAGTTTTCTTACATGTATAAATGGAGTTAAAATACTATTCTCATAGATTTGTGAAAATTACATTCAGTCAAATCAAATCAAAGGAACTAATGAATGTAAAGCACTGGGCGTGTTCAGCAGTTTGCCATGTACTTACTTATTCTCAAGGCTGTGTGTGTAGGGGTTACAGTTGCTGAGGGGTGGAGAGCTCATACGTGTTTGAAAATGGCCCTGGATGTTTCTAAAATGACCACTTCCCTAGATTTATGTGTTATTTTGCTTCTCCAAATCAATCTTACTCCTAAGAAGTTCATACAAACATGGTTTAAGAAATCCAGCACCCACAACAAACCATGATGGCTTTCATGTTTGCATTTATTTTCTTGTGGTTTCTGCATGTAAGTCTTTTTTTTTTTTTTTTTTTTTACCAGTTTTTAATAGTATGAGGTCAAAGAAGCATCTTGGTTTTAGGTGCCCTTTTATCTTGTTAAAGGAAGATGTGTGTGTATTTTACCCCTCTCCTAAGTTCTCCGCATTAGTCCCCCTTGAGCTGTACAGAGTCGTTTTTTTCTATGGGGGATAATTTCCACCTTCCTGCATACGTGCACAAATTTGACTCTTGTGCTTTTTCTCCACATTCAGAGGAACAATCAGTTCAAATAAACATAATACAGTTAATATACAATACCATAAATCATTTCACCTGCTGGAAGTTCTGGCTGATAAACTCAATTATTAAAATTATTCAGTATATCCACAAAAGGCTTTTAAGTGATCTTTTATTTGGTCAGTAACCAGAACACTATGAATGCTGGTGACTGTCATAAGTTGCAGCTGTTTTAAGATTGATGGCATTATAAATTTATGACTATTGGTCTTAGCTGACTCTTCAATATTGCCCAGCAATGCAGCTACGTGGCCCTTGTCAGTGTCTAGTTTAGTGTTTATAGAAAACTATTCCAAATCTTTTCTACTCTTCCCCAAACATTTGTTTTCCATCCTTTATTCCCTTCCCTTGCTTTCAACAGATGATGTACCTTTCTACTATTGGAGAAAAAAACAGAGGCCTTCAGATGGACACTCCCTTAACTTCCTGTTATCATATTTATATATCTATACTCATCTGCCTGTATTCTTCTTGTAGTGGAAGAGGATTCCTCCTCCCTTGGGAGGTTAATCTTTTCATTTGTACTCTGTATCCACATCTTCTTCCTTCCTCTTTCTAAACCTGTTTCTCCGGTATTCCCTAGTTCTACAAGTGACCTCCCATTCACACCAGTTGTTTTATGCCAGAAACCTAGGTGAGCCATCTCTGTTCTCAATGCTCTGTGTGTATAAATATTTGTTGAAACCATTTCTTTCCTTTTCCTTATCCCCAATGCCACCACATGACTCCAGACCACTGTAATCTGTCAGCTGGATCACTGCCACTAATTTCTGCCTCTAATTTTTTTCCATGCTGATCCATTCTTCATACCAACAAGAATTATTATTACAAATTTAGTTATGTCACTATGTTTCAAAAACTCTCTAGTAGCTTCCCTTGCATTTAAGACACAATCCGCTCCCCCTAACACAGGTGATAGAGCCTTGTAGTATCTGGTCCCTGCCTACCTCTCACCCTCCTTTCCCACCCTGCTTCTCACACCGTGCACTCTACACTCTACTCGTTGAATTTCTTTTAGTTATTATACTTGAATATGCTGCTTCCGTATGTCTTCTAGGCCTGTTCCCTCAACTTGGACCACCTTTTCTTACCTCTTTCAAAACATTTCTTCTTAGTTCTTAAATTGGAATCATCGTTAAGGTCTTCGTGTAAGCTTCTTCCCCTGGGAGGGCTTCTTAGCTCTGTGTAGTTTGGTTCCTCTGTAATGTGATCCCACAGCAGTTTACTTCTCCTCTACTCATCACAACACTTGGCACATTTTTTGAAATTATTGCACAGTGGACTGTACAGTCTACAAGGGAAAGGTCTGATGCGGTCTCAGGGCCTATCCCCATCATCCCTGCCTGGCATGTAGATAAGCATTCATTCACTAATTTGAATACTTTACATAAATTTATAATTTTGAATTATTTGAGTGAGTGAGTGAATAAAAATGCACTGCTTTCTGTTGTACTGCAGCTGTGTTTCAGCTGTTAAAAAAAATCATTCTCATAGCAGACATGGAGATTTCCTTCAGATCCTCCTTCAAGACAAAGTTTGCTGCTTATCTACAGAGTAAGAGTTATCTGTCTTTTAAGTGTAGATTTTATTTTTATTTAGGTATGGTGAGGCCAACAGATCAAGAGATGATTACCATCGAAAAGATAGTTTGTTACCCACCTTTCCCAAGAGAAGGGTGCACACTATGCCACAGAGGGCCACATAGTGATACATTTTTCAAAGATAATACTTCAAAAATATTACCATATATTCAAGTCAATATATGACAAAGCACTGTATCTGACTTTAAGATTATAATTAAATTTCTTCTACTCTTTCATCATCTTTGTTACCATTCACACCACTAAAGACATTAGAAAGAATCTCCTAATGAATACTTTCTCAATACTGAACAAAGATCATGTCTAAGTTTGTGGGATTTTTATACTGTCTTTGACACGATTAATATCATTTTAAAATAGCGACTCATAGTCACTACTCTCAAAAATTCCTTTAAGATAGGATGAAATATAAATACAAAAGGCATAACACTGGAAAAAACAAGTCAACCGCACATCATACTCTATTACACTTTGTCATAACCTGAAAAGAATATACTTTGTAGCAACAAAACAAAACAAAACAAAAAACCAACCTGTGACTTCTTGGATTTTGCCTCTACATGTCAAAAAAAAAAGTGAAAATAAATGGCAGGTGGTCTTGCCAGACATTCTCATTCCACTTCCAAATGAGGAGGACAGTATATGACTTGTAACAATCACAATGAAATTAGTTATTAAAGAAGTATCTCTGGGGAGCAAGAGGGGCTACCTCTGGTTATAAGGAATGTACCCAGTTAGAATATTTACAGCAACCTAAATAGCTAACACCCTCTGGGCAGACAAGACAAATCCATATCTGTCTATTCCTGTGAGAAAAAAATGGCTAGTCCTTCCAAGAGAGAAGGCATCCAATGCAGTCACCTTGCCACTGGCTGGCCAGCTGGTGTCCTTGAAGAATAGTGCTATCCAGTGTGTGCAGTGTTTACTTCTGTTGATGGCAGGTTGGCCATCTGAGGAGACATTAGTTAAATTGATGTTGGGAAGTGGTAGTCTCTCACCGTGGCCATCCCATTCATTATGCCATTATGCTCATTATGCTCATTATGCCAGTGCTTAGTGCTACTGGTCTAGGGTGACCAACTGTGCCAATTTTCTTAAGATTGAGTGGGTTTCAGAATGCTGGACTTTGGATTTTAAAGCCTGGGCAGTCCCAGACAAAGTGGGACAAGTTGATCATCCAGGAGTGCCCTTCTCACTAGCATGTTCCTGATGGTCTTGGTGAATGGTTTGTTATCTGGACTTTCCCATGGAATATAATTTTCTGATGGGTCTTCTGCTGCTCATAATATATCCATCTCACCATGCCCACTTCTCTGAGCTTTTTAATCCCTTCCTCTACTGTGTCCCATAACAATTCTAGCATTTCAACCTTGCTCAGCATGGGCCACCACTTTTTCCAGACTTGTAGGAGTCACTCCAACAAGTTTACAATATTCGCTGGGCACTGTATCAGGTTTTAAATCCTGTATACTGAGATACTGCTCCCAACTGGGGAGAACTTTCCTTGTCCAGCCTTATGTCCCAGTCCCCTTGACAAGACACCCTCAGGATCCAGTTTATTTATCCATTCAGCTACTGAAGGATGCCTTGCTTCTAAGTTTTCATAATTGTAACCTCTATAAACATCTATGTGCAGGTTTTTGTATGGACATAAGCTTTCAACTCATTTGGATAAATACCAAAGAGAGTAACTTCTGGCTTGTATGGTAAGGGTATATTTAGTTTTTTAAGAAACTGCCAAACTTTTTTCCAAAGTGGTTTTAACATTATGCATTCCCCTGGAAGCTTTTTAGCACTTAGGAAATCTATAGACCAGACTAGAGTATCACCAGCATGGTCTCTGGGGTACTAAGATAAGGTGCAAATGGTATGTCCATACTGTATAACCTTAGGGAAGGCCACTGTGTAGAATACACCCTCTGACTGTCCTTTTGGCCAGTAGCAGGGTCCAGAGGTCTGCTGAATGTGTCGCTTTGAAGTCCTAGCAACTATTAATATTTTTCTCATAACTTGCAGCTTTAATTTCCCCTCATTTGACATCCATCCTTTCTTTTATAGCTCTCATCTGTGCCCAATTTACTAAGACCCTACTCTAACTTACACCTACACATTTCAGCAACATTAACCAGAGGCAGAAAACCCAAGCATTGAGGAGAGATTCCCAGCTAACTATTAATACTACTTCTGTCTGCTTAGAAGAGTACTGGCTGAGGGACATACTATTGTAGCAACCTACCTCTCATCTCAGCAGACGTATTTGGGTCTTTTTATTAATAAACCTGAGACAGTATCTTTAACTCCTCTATCCTTATTTTTGCCAGTAATATAGTTACTTTATTAAAGTCTGCCTGAGTTTACTATTCGTTGGTCTGAGCTTTCACACTTTCCTTTGAACCTGTTCTCTTTCAGATTTTTTTTGTTTCTACCTAAGTGGTTTTGGATCAGTTTTCCTTCCCTACTAGTTAAAATCTTCAGGTTAAAAATCTGTAAAATGGCTTTTGATTTGGCTTCTCTCTAAACCATGACTTCAGAAATTCTAACTTTAGCTCAGAATACTACATTTATATACAAATGGTTTTTCAGTTACTGAATCTTTATCCAAGCTTGGATGCCCCAGGCACTACTTATAGGTGTTAATATTCTCACTCATTGTTTTTCAGTCCTTTATTAGCCCATTAGCCCCAGACCATTTCCATTAGTATAGTTTTGGATTACAGTGTGACATTTAGGATTTTCCCCCTTTACTTAATTTAGTGACTTCTGGTGTGGGAGGAGGCTTCTGAGCTTAGAGAACATCAAAACAGTTAAAAAAGTTAGTTTACCAGTTAAATCTTGATTGTTAATGAAAATGAGAGGACAATCTTACATAGACAACTAAAATCTATGAACTAAACACAACTAAAATCTATATCACTTTTTTTTAATGCAATTCAAATGCCCTTATTCCTGTGAGCATTTAAAAAGTCAATATTATGTATGATTTTTAGTTACATCTCTAGTGTCTCCTATTAGGCAAATTCAACAAGGAAGGGCCTCAATCAGATATCTAATAAGGTCATTAGGAAGTATCCAGATTTGTGATGTCTACAGGAGAAAAAGGAATAAAGGACAACACTGGTCGAAAAAACTAAGGGACCGTGAAGTGCTGCATGGCCGAGGTTTGCTTTTTTGCCTTATATTCAAATATTCCTATAGATTTGGGATGTGCTCGTTTAAAGATATATGGGGAAACGTTTTTCAGTTAGGGGGCTCCTGGGAGGTGACTGTCTTACATGAAGAGCCTGCCTGTATTTTGGTTACTTCTGGTATAGGCAGAGAGAGGAGGTTTTTAGGAACATTCAAGAATGTGCAAGGTAAGACCGGATAGTGTGGAGATCAGCGTAAAGGAAAGTGACATGGGCAAAGCAGCTAATAACTGGGAACTGAGGTTTCTCGACTGCATAGGCATCATAATTAGCCTCCGTTAACTTATTCTTTCATGCAACATTTGTCTAAGACATAATATATGTAGAATATTGTTGTAAATACTGTGGGGGATACCAAAATGAAGTGTTTAGCCTTGTGGAACTTAAGATATTTTGAGAGATAATACATGTATCTAAAAACTACAATACAGAGGATAGTATCAGAAGTACTTCAGCGGAGGAACAAAAAAATTCAAAGAGGTTTATATGGAGAATCATTTAGTCTGGGAAAATGAGAGAAGTATACTTGGTGGGGGTGATTTTTGAGCTTGATCTGGCAGAGTGAGGAGAACGGTGTGACCAAAGGACAGGATGTGCTCGGGAAGTAGAAACATCCAGTGTTACAGAGCACTGAGTACAAGCAAAAGAAAAATTTTTTTGGTTGTTGAAAGATTGTAAAGGGTCTTCAGCGCTATGGTGACATAGATTTAGGCTCTATTTTTCAGGCAAAGGGGAAGTCAGTGAAGATTTGAGAGCATGGAAATAAAATTACCTAATAGCATTATAATCTGATCACAACTGTAGTTTGAATATGATAGGGAGAGGTTGAAGGTGGGGAGAGTGGTGAGAGTAGATGAGAGCATAACAAATGACGTTTAATAATAGTGAATGATTATTCCAGAATGTTTGATAGACACTGTTATATTTCATTGTATGTATATGAAACTGTGATGTAAAATGTATTCCTTACTGTGGATTGTGGTCTAGGTAGAGAAACTCTACTGGAAAGCTTTTTTCATAAAACCCTATCTTCACACTAAAATTTAATGGTGCTGTTTGACTATGGTCTAGTTTAAGCAGGAGCATGAGAGAAATTCTCTGAGCTCACTGTGTAGGGGAAGATCAGTCTGTATTGGACATGGACACTGCCTGAAGCATCAGTCATGTTTTCTGCTGTTCCTTTTAGGAACATGATAGTGAGTGTTCAGTTTGATCAGTGAACCGTAGTTTTTGAGGATTCACTGTTATCACTTTGAGGAATCTCTCACATTTCTAAAAATGGTCAAATGACTGTAAAATAGTGATTCTCAACAGGGGACAGTTTTATCCCAGGGTAGCAGTCCCCAACCTTTTTGGCACCAGGGACTGGTTTCAAGGAAGACAATTTTTCCACGGACGGGGTGAGGCGGAGCTCAGGCAGTGATGTGCAGGCCGGTTCCGGGGGTTGGGGACCACAGCCTTAGGGGACATTTGCCAATATTTGGAGATATTGAGATATTTTTTGTTACAATACTTTTGGAAAAGGGGCATGCTGCGGGAATCTGGTGGGATGCTGCTAAATATTCTACAATGAACAGGAGAGCCTCTTACAACAAAAAGTTATCTAGACCAAAATGTCAACAGAGCCAAGGTTGAGAACCCTGCTTCAGAATGATCCAAACTAGTTATTTAAAAGAAATGAGATTGTTAACAACAGTTGAAAGATTCATGTTATTGGCTTAACACAGACTGAGTGATATCATTTATAGAATGCTCTGATCATCAACTTTATTAGATTTAAAATGATATATCAATGCTTGCTTATATATGACCCAAAATGAAATGCTGTACAAAACAGTTTAGAAATACAAAGTTTAAAACTCTAAGATCATTTCCTGAATCTTAACATTAAAAGTCAGAATTATACTTTCCCACCATAACATGGAATAATTTATATGCCCGTGTATAATTACATATGAAGCAGCAACTTGGTCTTGAAGTGAGTTTAGAGAATTGGCAGCCAGCTGCCTAAGTGAATCTCATCATTTAAAATTCCTAAGAGTTTCCTAACTTAAAATCGATTCAGTAACTCTCACTGAAAATTTTATAGATCTGATGATTCAATAAATATAGATAGTGAAAAAGATAATTTCTAAGGAAAAGAGAATGTGAAATTGGTACCTGGGTTCTAGGCCCACTGGGGATGCAAACTACCTATAGCTTTATCAAGTCATTTATGTTCTCTGCTTTCAGTTCTCTTAACCATAACATAAGTGTGTTGGCCTCTATGACTTGTACAATCTCTTCTAAACTTCAAAATTCTACAAGCCTAAACTATGGATCAATTTTTTTGTGTTAATGAATTACAAACCTTTTTTACTTTAGGATTACTTTCATGTCTTCTCAATAGAAAATGGGGGAAATTATTATAAAATAAGTCCATTGTTCTAATGTTTTGTTTTATATTTGGGTTACATGAATAAATGACTCCCCAGCCTGCAAGCCCTGATGTTTTGTGGGCATTGCCAAGCTGAGTAACTGCAAAGTCTTCATTTAATTGTATTATGAAATACATGAGCCTGAATTTCTAAATGACTTTATGAAGACACTTTACTTAGGGAATATGTTTTCTCTTTCATGCGTACTATGTGATAGGTGCTCAGAATTTATATTTATTTAAAAAAATTATTTTAGGGTTTCATAGTTGCAACAGTCAGGACACTGCCACAAGCTTTAGAAGATAATTGCTATAGCAATATAAGGGAATAAATTCTTTTTTTCCTACGGAGAAAGACAATGCCCTTTGATTCTTCAAAGCATTAGTGAATTCTCAATTATTTTAGGCTTTTAACTTTATGTTAATGATGGACAAAATCTCCCCCTGATGTTCAAAATATATAAATGCATCTCTAAAATATCAAATTGTTGGGTCCTTGTTTTGGGACTACTCAGGAACTTACCATCACCTTTCCCCACACTTTTATAACAAAAATACATTTTTGATTAATTACTATATATACATATAATTCATTAATCAGACTTTCTCTAAGTATATCTGTGTGTGTGTGTGTTTGTGTGTGTGTGTTAAAAAATCACCAAAAAATCAGAGAGGTTTTGCAACTAAAAAAAGTTTAGAAGATCTCTGGCTTGATTTACCACGAGAATTTATTTCCTACATGACTTTCTTTCATGAGTGTCCCTCAAATGGCTTTAGAAGTAGCAAATTTATTTTTTATGGAGGAAAAGCTTTTTGGAAAACCTGGAAGAATAAAGAAAAAGAAAAAGAACTGTGAGCTCTAGAGAAATAATAAGGAATTACTTAAGGGTTTCCTGAATTCTCTGATATTTCAAAATCACTTAAGGGGACACCCTTGACAAAGGCCCTTTGACCTATCACAGACTATCTCCAAACATTTGTGTCGCATCTCCTTTATACTCCAACTTTTGTGACTTTTAATTTTTTTATTTTTAATTTTTTTTTTAAGAGACAGAGTCTCTCTCTGTCACCCAGGCTGGAGTGCATGACACGATCACAACTCACCGCAGCTTCAAATTCCTGAGCCCAAGTGATCCTCTTGACTCAGCCTCCTGAGTAGCTGGGACTTACAGGCATGTGCCACCACACTCAGCTAATTTTTAAAATTTTTCTTAGCGGCTCTCACTATGTTGCCCAGACTTGTCTCGAACTACTGGCCTCAAGTGATAACTTTCATGATTTAAAGAGCTAAGTATCTCTGCTGTATTTTTTAAGCCATGCTAAACAGATCCATTACTTTACAAATAAAAATCCCTTATAAATTGGTTATGGATTATTGGCTGATTAAGGTGATTCTAAAATAAATCATGTTATATGTCTTGTGTTCCATGTCCAGTCATATAATCCCACTTCATTGTACTACACCCACCGAATATTTTGATTCTCATGCCTGTATGACCTGCATACATCTTTGTCTAACTTTTATGGTGAATTAGAGGCCTGTTTTTGAAGCAATCCATTTTCGGTAATATGTCACTTGTGTGTAGACTCCAGGTTTGTTCTTTTGACCACAGTTATCACCCCAGCTCACAATTCCAATGAGATACCACGTGTCTTTAAGATCCTTTGCAACTAAAGGTCCCCCAGAATCACCCTGAAAACAAAAAAGAAAGAAAAGAGAAAGAAAATTAGCTAAGCATAAAGCTTTTTATTTAACATATTTTGATGAACCACATATTTCATTACTAGACAATCTATGTATAGATTACCAATATAGAATGATTAATTGAAACATGGATTTCAAAATTATAAAGAACTCTCAGGTTCAATTTTTCACATTTTAAAATTAAATTTTATTTTTGTTAAAGTAAACAACACAAGTTAAAAAAGAAAAAAGAAAAGAATAGGAAGAGGCTTAAAAAGCGATTATATTTCCCACATTGCCTCACCTTATCTGTTTCCCAGGAGTAGTCACATCATGCTTGTTTAATAATTTCTTATAGTATCTAACTCCTTATCACTAAATAATACGCTCAAATTGCTGCTTCTAGATTTAGACAGCATATATTGATTTTTTGGTTATGTAGGTGGGGATTTAGCTGTTTCATAACTTCTTGGCAACCTTTCCTCGACACATCTTTACATGATAGCATCTCCATTTTTGGCTAAACTATCAGCCAATGTTTCCATTAATATCAGTTTGTAAATGTTTTTTACTGGGGAGTCAAGTAACATATTTTGATTATGTTACCTTTTTTTTTTTTTTTTGCCAGACTTTCATTTCTTAGAATTAATAACACACTTTTACACTTGGCTGGTTTTCTATGTACCTGTGGCAAATGCTGAATGCTCCAAAAGATCTACCAAGATCTAACAATAATTTTTACTAATACTAATGTTCAAGTACATCAGATAACTTGCCAGTTCTTTTACTCCCTCTGAAGATGTCCTTCCATCTCAACACACATGTGTGTGCGTGCACATACACAAACACACACACACACACGCATTCTCTATCTCAATTTCTCTCAAATACTCTCTGTCTCTCTCTCTGTTTGTCTCTCCCTGCCCCCTCCCCCCGCCCCCCGCCCCCAATCCCCTTCCTCCCTTTCTTCTGCTCTAACTTAGACTAGTTACTGGGACTATCTGTCACTGTTCTATTGTATTGGATTCACAATGTTGTGGGTCTCATGTCTTCCACTTTCTTGATTTGCTCCCTCATTTTGCCGAGGTTCCCTCTCAGGTGGTTTCCTGAGAAAGAAGGCATAGGAGGAGCATTTTTTGGAGTCATTGCTTGTCTAAAATTCTTAATTCTACCCTTACATTTGATTATTACTCTGTATGAGCAGGAACCTAAGTTGAAATCATTTTCCCTTTGAAATTTGAATGCATTTTCCACTATATTCTATCTTCTAGAGTTACTGTCAAGAAATTCTGTGCGGCTCTGATACTTCTTCCTTCAAAGCTTTAAGAATTCTCCCTGCCTGCATCATCTTCGGCAATCTTCCTAGTTGATTCCTACTCCTCTTCTGGGTACTAGCTCAACTCCAGCCACCTCTGCTACTCGTGTTCATTTCTTACATATACTCATAGATCATGACCTTTTCCTCCCAAGCTTACTTTTTCAATTGTTTTTCTTTCACTGGTGTAATTTTTTGGTGAATGCATATCTCATCCACCAGACAGTATGTTCCCTGAAAGCAGGTTCCATGAGGGTTTGTGATCATAAGTCTATTTCCAGTCCCTACATGGTATATGGCACATAGTAGGGCATTTACACGTTTTTTTAAGTGAGTAAATGAAGAGATTTAGAATGAAGGAAACAATGGCCAAGGACAATTCTGGACTAAATTTCCTATTCCACATATTCTCAACTACCTGAATTTAACTACCGACACTGTTTTCTGAAAAGATTTCAAATGCCATCTTGGAAAAGCTCTCCAAGAAGTATAGCGCTGCCTGTGTGGTGTTTACAACTGGGAATATTTCTTTTTGTAAACTCTTGACTGAGCTGGAAACAACAGCAGAACCATAAATATGGACCAAGTTGTCAACGTCTTTCATTTCTGACTTTCATATCAGCAATCTGATCCTTTTGTCATTTGTGTCTGGGTCTGGCCTGGCTAGATCTCTGGGTGAAAAAAAAAAGGTAGACTTTTGGACCAATTCTGTATATATGGCAGGGGATTTATTGAGTTCTAGACCAACATTTGGTAAATTTGAGAAAGTCAGGCTGATGCTGCTACTTGGACTTCTATTTTTTTTTCCAGACAGACAAAAAATGCCTCACCATATACCCCAGTTACAATCACAGTATTCCTGTCTTGGATCCTTACCCTATAGAGTCATTTCCCTGATAACTTCCCATGTTTTTCTGTGACTAGAGCTCTGTCTTCTAACTCACTTGCACCAGTCAGGCAGAAATCTTTCCCCTGCTCTCCAATCCACTGAGGCCTCTCTATGGCCACCAATCCTTCCTGGGGTGTATCACTAATCTCATTGTTCACCTGGATTCCCCGCCGTCCTGTCTGCTCCTAGACCCCTGTTGCCACCTTCCACCTCTTCCCCATGGTATGGCCCCCTCGCTGGAGTCCCTAAATTCTGGCTGCCTCTCTCTTCAGCAAGTGAGGCTCGCTGTGGACCACATCCTGCTCTTGTCCGACCTCCATGCTACAAAACTCCCTGCTCCTTCTCTGATAGATGTTGCCAGTGCTGTGTGGTTTGTGGGAGTCTGGGCAGGGCTTTCTGCCACCCGGTATTAATACCGTTCCCATCATTTCACCATACAGAGTCACCTCCTTGGAGTTTTCAGGAATCTCATGTTAAAAAGGAAATGCTTCCAGGAAGAAACACACACCTTTGTTGGAAAATATACATGCCAGATAGATATTTGAGGACAGAGGAGGGGACTAGGAGGACACTAGGATTCACAACATGGCCTGATCCATGTTCTCGCCTTTAACTAGTTCTCTTTCCTCTCATGCTCCTTTTGCTGAGACCCAGCAGATTACTGGGTAATATGAATTACAATTTTATAATTTTGGCTTTGCTCCTTCTCTTTTCCATAATTTTCTTTTCTTATCCTATAATTGGGTAAGTGCTATTTATGCTTCAGGCCTCATTTAAATATTAACTCTCTGAAACTTGTTCCAAAAATGTTCTCTTCAAGGAAAAAATGTCTGCTGTCCATTATATCATTTGTAATATCACATCATAGCTCATTGCTCATGATTATTTCCTTTCTAGAATATGAGCCCCTTCAGGAAAGAAACTCCGCTTTATTAATCTTTGGATTTCTGGCTATTAAGAGATATTCATTTTGTTTGACAGGATCAGAGAAACTCTTATTTCATTTTGCTTAAAAAACATTTAGAAGTATGTTTGTGTTGTGAAATTTGCATTTTGAACCTTTTCAGGCTGACATGATATTTATATTTTGTAATAATATAAAGACATAGAATATTTCCAGGGCCAGATAAAAATTGTTGAGTTAGTGGTATCAAAATAATCTCTCCAACCTACCCTGCAGGCATCATAGATTCCTTCCAGATATCCAGCACAAAACATTCCAAATTTTATATCATTGCCATACACCTGTGGTTGCTTGCACACATCATTACTTATGATTTTTACTTTGGCTTCTCGAAGATTATTTTGGGATTCCCCTTAAAGAAAACAAAAAGTACTTTAAGTATTTACAATCAGCATAGTTTAGAGTGAAGAAAGCACATGAGTTTCTAATACTTTTCTTACCAAAATTGTCAATACAGAATGAGGTTAATATAAGCAGTTGCTAGAGAAAAGAATTTCTCATTAAAATTTGTCATATTTAATCATAATTATTGTCCTATCACATTTTTATAAATATCTCTACAAGCAAGAAAGTCATTTCGTTTATTTTTCTGGAAAATATTTGTAATTTTACTTTAATAACAATCAGGTTATATATTTTAGGAAGGCATTTTATTTTTTTATGAAGTTTATAGCTGTGGATTCCAGATTGTTCCCAGAAACTTTGTATGCCTCATTAGCTTTCTCCCTGGGCTTGATAAAGTGACTATAGTACTATGTACATTTATTTTATCCTTTACATTTTATTAATATGAAAAGCTTTCCCGTGTATAATGGCATTAAATGACAATTATTTCACTTATGTATTACAAGTTGGTGGCTGCAGATGGTAAGCTAGATCCTGAGTTGTAGAAACTAATTATGGCAGGCAGACTAGGTAGAAAACTAAGAATAGCACAAGCATTCAGGGGTTCTTTATACCAAATCATACACTGGTTGGGAAACCACGATACTGTGTGGGGAAGAATTCCAGGATGGTTCCCAATATTCCTTTGTGATTCCTCTCCTCCTAAGTATGGGTAGAATCTATGACTATGATGGATGTCATTCTGATGATTGGGTTACATTTTATGGCAAAGATGAGGTATTAATAAATGCATGCTTTTTAAAGCTAAGTTAGTGGTAATCTGTTACATACTAATAGAAAACTAATACAAGAATACAATAAATGATCATTAACTATGTTACCATGCTGTACAATAGATTCGTCAAACTTATTCTTCCTAAAAGTAAATATGTGTTTGTAAACCGACATCTCCCCAACTCCCCCCACCTTCAACCACCCCAGCCAATGGTAACCACATTGATGATATACTATATTCATGACAAATGCTAAGAGAGTGGATGTTAAGTGTTCTCACCACAAAAATGATAAATAGGTGAGGCAATGCATTTGTTAATTAGCTAGATATAAGATTCCACAAATATATACTTCAAAACTTTATATTATACATGACAGATACAATTTTATATGTTAATTAAAAATATAAGAAAATAAATTTGAAAAAAATTACACAGTAAACACAAACACGAATTTCTTTAGAAGATCATTTCAAGATTTATATCTGAAAAGTGTTAGCGAACACATTTTAAAAAGTACTCAGAAAATATGAAACAGAAATATGCTAAAGGATTTTTCAAGTTTTCTGTTCTTTGAATACAATCAAGGATTTTTCAAGTTTTCTGTTCTTTGAATACAATCGGTGTGTGATTTTTTTGCCTACTACATTATCAATTAAAAAAAATCATGTCCAGTTGCTGGGAAGGGTAAGGTGAAATTGACAATCTATATATTGTAGGTGATAATGCACATTCATAGATTTTTCAGCAAATTAGTTGGTAAAATGTATTCCAAGTTACAAAAGCATATCCCATAAATGCTGGACATCCCTGAATTATATATCATCAACTGTGGGAAAGCTGAATGACATTTCTCAGAGAGTATTGATTTTATCAAAGAATCAGGTTTTTATTTATTAATTTTCTCTATTTCCTTATTTTCAGTTTCATTCATTTCTACTCTTATCTTTATTTCCTTTCTTCTGCTTGTTTTAGGTTGTATTTTTCTCTTCTTTTCTAGTTTCTTGAGGTGGGAACTTAGATTATTGATTTGAGATCTTTCTTCTTTTCTAATGTATGCATTTGCTATAAATTCCCCCTTTTACACTATTTTAGCTGTACCTTGCATATATGTTTATATATTTTCACTTTCATTCAGTTCTATGTATTTTTTAAATTTTCTTTGAGATTCCCTCTTTATGTACAGGTATATTGTTTAATTTCTAAGAATTTAGAGATTTTTCTGTTATCTCTCTGTTACTGATTTGATTCTATTATGATCAGAGAATACGTTTTATATAATTTCAATTCTTTTAACTTTGGTATAATTTTTTTTATCAACCTGGATATGATCTGTCTTGGTGAGTGATCCATGGGTACTTGTAATAAATGTGTATAGTGTTGTTGGGTGGAGTGTACTATAAATTTCAGATTTTGTTGCTACTTACAAAGTATGATGATAGGTATATTATATTTCTGTGCCAATCTCAAAATCCTGGCAGAAAATGATTCTTCCTATTAAACCAAAGGAGATTTAGAATTTCCCTCTAAGCATTATGAAACAAAGACTACAAGGCCAATCTTAAGAGAAAACCCGTTATAGAGAGAGAGCATACATAGAGAGGTGTCAGGCTTACAGCTCTACTGTTGGGGTGAAGAAACTCTGAATAATATTTCCTGTGATTGGTAATATGATCTTCAAGAAAGCAATGCATATCTAAGCTTGTATAATATGGAATAAAACCACATGAGACATCTGGAGAAAATCTAGAGACCCCAAAGCCTGTTCCTGGCTATGTGAGTGGAAGGTTATTTCTAGTTCCTTAGTGGAGACTTATCAAAGGCTTATAGTTTATAGTTTCTTGTATATAAATAAATTGTAAAGAATTCTGTAAATAGATTCTGTCATTCTCAGAAAGTTATTTATCATCTTCTCAACCCCAGAGTTAAAGCTTGAGACCTTTCCCAGCAACTGGACATTATTTTTTTTAATTGAGAATGTATAGCTGTTGTTATACATATGTACCTGGACCACATTATAGAATCCAGAATATGCCTCCCTGAGAAGGCCTAAAACATTCAATAACTAAATTATTATTTCTTAGGAGATTTAGTTAGTATATCAAGTTGAATCATTTTAGAGAGGGCAAAATGCTTTGATGATTTATCGCTACACGATGCTTATTCACGATTATCCTCAAATTAGTCTCCTTAGTACTGAAGCAAATTTTGCTGCAAATGCATAAAGTATATTTGAGTTTGCCAGTTAATCTTAAAACCCTTGGACACAAGTAGGGATGATTAAAGAGGCCTTTTCTGAAAAGAAATGCTCTTTCTTCTATCGGGTGAGAATGATGTAAACCTTGAGCTGTTGGTAGCCACCTTTGCCACTATGTGGAGCTAGAATCCCTCCAAATGAAGCCAACATAGGGACAATCAAGGCTAAGAAATGAAGATTCAGAGATTCAGAACCTGATGACATCATATGAACTCCTGAATTTAGCTGTGTCTGAAGCCAGACTTACCACACCTCTTGACTTTCAAATTACAAGAGCCCAGTTTGCTGTGCTGCTTTGCTTTTGTTTCTGCTTTGGTTAATTTGAGTGAATTTCTGTCACTTGCAGAATAAGAACCCTAATTCAACCAAGTTGTGTGGAAATGGCTAGCAGGATAATACTGATGAAGATTAAATTACACCACCCTAAATAGGACTCTGCTTACTCTTCTAAAATACCCACCACCGTAGTAAAGCGCTCCAAATCCTGTGATGTAGACAGTCAAATTTGGTTGGAAGGACGCATGGGCTTCAGGCAAACAAATCCGGCGTATGTCATCTGAAAAGGTGACTCTGGGAGAGAACTGCACAACAGCAATGTCGTACTCTCTTGCTGGGGAGTGATACCTCTCGTGGACAATGATTCTTTTGATATTTCTTTTCATTAAGGGAGGGTTGATTGTTGTTCCAAAACTAACAGTCCATTGATGTGGATTTCCATAACTAGAAAAGGTTAGAAATTAACAGAATATATAAACTGCACAGAATATATGAGCTACATAAATTGCATTCAGGCTAACAAAAGAAAAACTACTATCCTGAGAATACTTGGCTGCAATTATAGTTTGACCATTTAAATATAGTCTATTGCCAATATATTTTTAAAGATAAAACATATACAAATGGCATATTAGGGCAGAAATTCTATATAGAATTGTTGAATTTTAGAATTGTAAGACACATAAAATATCATTCATTTAATCTTTCAGCCTATATTTATTGAGCATCTTATGTACTGAGCCTTATCCAAAGTGTGGGAATAAAGTGGGGAACAAAACAGATAAAGTTCCTGCTCACAGGAGTATTAGATTCCAGGGAAGGAAAAAAATTAAAACAAATTAACAAGTAGGTGAATAACTTTAAACAGTGATAAACACCATGCATAAAATAAAATAGAGTAATGGAATAGAGTACTAGAGGGTCATGAGGGCTTTTTTGAGAATAGCACATTTGGACTGAGGCATAGTTGATGAGGCGTCAGCTGCGAGGAGATCAGGGAGACAAGTTTCTAGGCAGAAGTCCCAAAGCCTTGGGCCAGATGGTCTGCAGTCAAACACAAGTGGTGGAATGGCAGGGCATGAGCTCGGAGAGACAGACAGGGACCAGATTTTAGGGTGTCTTCCAGGTCATGATACAGTGCTTAAATTTTATTCAAGTGACATGGGAATCTACTGGATGATTATAAGCTGAGGAGTGATGCAGTGTCATTTACATTTTTTAAAAATCATGTTGGTTCTTTCTGGCGAATAGATTGTTGAAGGTCGAGAGGAGATACAGTAAAGGCTGTGGGAAGATGGCTGCAGTAGTCAGTCCTCTGAGAGAGGATCAAGTGTGGCTAATTTCTAGCTTGTGAGCTTGAGCAACTGGCAGGGCATGGAGCATACAGGGATCGGAAAGATCATTTAGTAATGATGAAAGATCATCCAGTAAAGATTTTGGTTTATACTTTATGAAAATAAGTCTAAGATGGGTTAAACTATTTGCCTCATTATCGCACATGCTGCCTGCCTCTCTCTGCCCTTCTCTTTGTAGGACCCTGTCTTCTACCAAGCAAGAGTGATGTTTCTTAACTAATTAATTGAACTAACATCATTGATGAATGATAAGCAAAGAGACAGATACTGTCCCTAGAGATACTTGTTTCTCAACCTAATTATTTCTTAATAGGTAGGTAGCTTTTAGTCACAGAAGAAGCATATAAACATATCAATGGGATTTGAGTCCAATTTGACAGCTGTTAATTGTGCTGGGATTATTATTCTTTCAAAATTTTATTTTCATACATCATTTTGATATACAAAAAACACTCTGAAAAAGACTAAATACAGATTGGTTTGTGAACATAATTGTTCATATAGCATGCATACATTGCCTTTTTTTTGGTTTATAAATCAGTCTTTTGTGAGTTTTAGTGGTGCAAAGCTGTTCCCTCAATTTAATCATGCCTAGATGAACTTAACATAAATCATGTTTTTTGGATCTGTAAATGTAAAGCTCACAGCTTGAACTGTGTTTACACAAGTGGAAACAATCATTTTAGAACTTTCAAACACCAATAGCCAGAAATTATTTAGTACCTCTTGTGTTTATTACATTTATAGATGACACACCTGAAAGAAATACCTGACATGAAAGATGCTAAATCAAGAATACGATGGTGAGATTTGACATGAAGAAGGCATATGCTTATTTTCAACTCCACCACCTGCTAACATTATAACCTTAAGCAAATTTCTTAACTTTTCTTATCCCACTCAGTAAAAGAGAGTTCACCAAGAAGGGTTTGCAGAGCAGGGTGGATGTAAGAATTATACAAAACAAATCCTAATTGCCTAACCAAACATTTGTAGTATAATGGAGCTTAACAATTGGTGATAGTTGTTATAAAAACACTCTCAAGTGGTGATTGTCTATGCTTGAAAACTCCTGCAGATGGGGGCATCTTCTTTGCCTTACAATCCCTTTCTTCACCTTGCAATCCCTTTCGTCTTCGAGCAGCTCTGCCTGTTGGCAAGTTTTTCCTTGATTCTCTAATTCTCTTCCACATGGGAAGACTTCAGACAGATGACTACAATGATTGTCTCTACCTCAGCTTTCTCAGGGTAATAAAATTTTTGTATCTTAGGATAGTGTTTCTTAAACCTTAGTGTGTATATAAAACATCAGAGGATCTTATTAAAATGCAACTCCTGATTCTGTAGGTCTGGGATAGGACTTTATATTCTTGCATTTCTGTCCTGGTGAGGTGGCTCATGCTTGTAATCCTAGAACTTTGAGAGGCTCAGGTGGGAGGATCACTTGAGGCCAGGTGTTAGAGGTTACAGCCTGGGCAACACAGTGAGACTCTCTCTCTATAAAAAATTTTTAAAATTTATCTGTGTGTGGAGGCACGTACCTGTAATCCCAGGTACTTGAAAGGCTGAGGTGGGAAGATCACTTGAGCCTAGGAGTTTGATGGTACAGTGAGCTATGATCAGGCCACTGCACTCCATCCTGGGCAACTGAGTGAGACTGTCTCTAGATATGTATCTATCTTGCATTTCTAACAAATTCCCTAGTGATACGAATGCTGCTGGACACTGGACCATTTGTCAAGTTCTCTTCACGCATGGCCTTCAGAACAGAATTCACTATCCCAGGTAGGATCTTACAACAAAGAGTCTTAACATTTCCTTTATTCTGGACTCTACATTTCTTTCAATGGAATCTAAATTACAATATAACTTTAGGGGCAACTCACTCAAAGTGAGCTATCTTCGGACAAAAATTTCTACCCAATCTTCACGTGCTAAAGCACATTACTGCTTTCTATACTGATATACTTGGATTTTTTTGACCCAAGTTAGAGCCTTACATTTATACCTGCTAAAATTAATCATTTAGTTCTCGCTCATTACTCTAAGATAAAGTCCTTTTAAAATTACTGTTTTTCTTACCAACACATTCATTTCTCTTTTAGCCTTATGCCATCAGCTTATTTGATGAGCATAACTTCAATTATCATCTGCCAAGTCTGGAAAATATACTGTCTAGGACATAGTGAAGATTAGATGTCTTTGGCAGGCCATAAAAATACCCTCAGTATTTCAACAGACATTCTTAATCACCATGCTTTGTGGTAGTCGTCTTTGGTTACTAAACTGCCTGTTACCTTTGCATTCAATTATATTATGTGTCTTTTCCAGAGCCTTTCCTATTTTACTTTGTCGTGTATGACCTATCTTGTTGTGTTTAGTTCTTGGAAACAAATTTATGGAAGAGACTGACAAAATCTAGACATTCAGAGGAGAAAAACCAATATGATAGGTATCTGAAAGTTGGTGCTGTGAAAATAAATTAATGATGTTTATTTTCACTTATGGTTTGGAGATTTTTCACTCATTTTATGTTTGGCCTGAAAAAGAGAAACTAAGGAACAACTATTTTATGAATGAAGAAATAAATTTGGTCCCTGTTGTTCCAGATGAAACAACAAATATCAGTGGTGGAAGTTATTAGAGTGCAGATTTGGTGTTCAATGTTACAAAGATATTTGCAAAAATAGAGCTATCTTCCATAAGACTGGCTATCTTTGGCAAAGTAAGTTCCCCATTACTTTGAAGTATTTAGTCCAAAACTAGTAGGCACCTATATAAGGGATTTCTGGCTTTCTAATATATCAGTCTATTGAACTCTCATGTCTTTTGAACATTAAGAATTTACACAGATTTTTATATATTCTATAAAACCTTAAGGGTCACCACATAGGTTTATACTCTTACGTGGATGGAATTTATTATGGTAAATAGTCATAATTTTATAGGAAAAAAGGAACATGAGATCTATTCTATTTCTCAAAATAATAAGGTTCAATAACTTGCCCAAGGTCATAGATATTTGACCCAACTGTCCTGCTGGCTGGCACCTATTTTGTCCACTAAATCCTGCTGACACTTCTTCTACAGAGATACTCAGGAAGCCTTTGTTATCACCATAATAATTGGTACTGGAAAAAGGCCATAAATTTAATCTACTTAAAAAGAAATCCAAAATTCTAAATGTTATAGTGATAAAAAAGACCTGTATTATCTTGAAAAGTAAAACTAAAAATTATGAAAAATTTCATTTTATCTTATATTAAAAAATTATGTACAAAAATTATCACAATGAATGAAGAATTAATTGTTCAGTTGAAAAAAATTATATGATAGCACAATATACTATTCTTCACTACTGGGTTTGTCTTTTGTAGCACTATTGTCAAAAGGTACCCTATCGTATACAGGCCTTATTGTATAGCCCAAGCGCCTCATTTAATCCTTTGATACTCAAAGGGATCTCTTTTGAAATGGCTGTTCTTATCATACTGGTAATTTCTCATTTTGGTTTTAAACTGTTCTAATTCCTCCAGAACTTCACATGTCAAACCTCTAAATTTGATTTGGGCAATTCCCCATCATCACAGTTACTAACTTCCTGCATCCATTGAAGATTTTCATTTCACTTTGTAATTAATTTGATTATTTGTGTTTAGCATGAGACTAGTCCAAATGTTTGGCAGAAATAGACACCAGTATTAAGTGGAGAGCACTGGTTGACAAAAAAGTAATATTGTATGTTAGTAGTAAACATGTTGTGTTAGGATGACTTCTGCTTTCTTACAGTTTCTTTCTTTAATACTCTGTGGGCTTGATTGATGAATATGAGGAGAAAAATTACTTCTTCTCTCTTCACCAAGGTTTTCAAATACATATGCAAGTGTAACATTATTTTAGTAAAGAACCTAAAGGAACTTTTTTCTTATTTTACTTCAGTAATATTTGGGACATTGATAGTTACCAAGAATGTGACAAAACCAGGGGTTTTTAACAGTAATGAGATCTGACTTAAGGTCAATAACTTACTTCTTGAAGCAGTGCGCTGCGGTGACAAGCCACGTATTACTAATCAAGGTGGCCCCACACTGATGGATGTTGTTACGCTGAAGGGAAGCTTGCCAAGGCCAGGCAGCCTTGGCAGCGACGTCTCCAGACATTATTCTGTTGACTATTAATGGAACAACTCGTTTACCACAACCTGAAAAAGATGAGATCATTAAGTTGTGAGAACTGTCTCCCCTCAGAAGGGGGGAGTGTGAGAGGGGAGTGAATGAAGAAAAATTATCTATCGGGTACAATGTACACTATTCTGGTGACAGGTACACTAAAAGCCCAGATTTCGCCAGTATGCAATTCATCCATATAACCAAAAACCACTTGTATCCCTAAACCTATTGGGAAAAAAGATAAGATACTGTCTCTCTAATCTTTGACATACAGAACCTAATAGATTACTGCAATGCAATATGTGCATCTATCATTAGGTAAGCATGTATTATACTACATCACTATCCATTCTCACGTTTCCTGATGTGTTGATGTTTTGCTTCCTCCCTACCCTTGTACATGTGAATATATGTTGCCTACTGAAGCTATGATAAGCTGTGAAGGATTGACATACCACAAAATGTCAAACCTGCCCCAAGGACTCGCATTGTCAAATATCTAGATATCCTGGGAGCTCCCACTAAGGTTATAGTTTCCTAGTTTTAGGTGACCTGGCAGTGTTACCTTGACATGAAGTCCTCACCAGAATAGCAACTCCCCCTGGGCAGAAGTAATTACTCATTTGTTGGAATCCCCTCTCCCATATATTTTTATGAGTAACTAGCTCCTAAGGTGTGCATGGGTTAATGTATCATGACCAGTCTCTCACTCTTCAGGATGCAGGGTTCCATGTTTCCACACAAACATCACATTCAATATTGTCAGAAATAAACATGTACTCTATCTTGGGCATCAGATCAGAGATGACTTTGCTACTTAAGCTTCTTGTTAAGAATTAAGCTATTTAGAGCATAGTGCTGATAAACAAAATATGTTAGGGTCGATTCTTGGTCCAATTAACTAGGCACCAAAAAAGAAAATTTATTTTATTGGTATTGATTATACTCCAACTATAGCCAGCTGTTTTAGAAATCTCTGTCACTCTGCCATTACTCTAGTTTAGACTACCATTTCTTCTCATCTGCAAGTCTGCACACCTTCCCAGTTCATCTCTCTGCCTCCAGTCTTGCCTCTGCAACCTGAGTGATCATTCTGAAATATGCCAGCCCTTCAGTGACTCTTCATTGCCCAGTGTGGTTCTGGTCCTTGGTTACTGTCAATCACATCCCTTTCTCATGCCCCCCAGGGCCCATTCTATGTTCCAGCCATGCTGACACTTTTAATTGCAAGAAATGACTACATTCTGTCTTGCCTGAAGACATTTTTATGTATCACTCACCCTGCCTGGGGCACTCACCCCACCTGTCACTTGATTCCTAGCTTCTCTTTTTTCCTGCTTCAGGAGGGTGAGCTGACCCTCTGACTGACTCTCATAGCACTGTGCTCTTTCTCCATCATAGCATTTTATCATACTATTTTCATATTTCCTGATTTATTTATGTCTTCTCCGACCTTCAAACTCTAATTTTAGGGCAGGGATCATGTCTTATTCACCATGGTACCACCATGGTACCTCCTGGCACACTTAGTCGTAGTTGGTAGGTGTTAAAAGATACTAGTTGAATGAAGGAATAAAAAATATTTAGGGTGTTTACAAGACACAGAGGCAAGTGCACAAACCCCACTGCTCAAATTCATCATCACTTTTATAATATCTTTCAAATTACAGGCCACAGTGATTTGAAGTGAGTTAGTGAAGCCACTGTTAGCTATAGAGGTGAATATATTGAGCATATTTTGTAGGTCAGTCACAGACAATGGGGTTTATCTCCTTCTCATGTATCACTTTCTCATTATTTTATTTCTCAGCAGAAAGCACATTTAATAGCATCTTAGAAATTAGAAAAGCAAGTCCACTTATTCCAAACCAGAAATCCAAATTACCTCAGGATTTTCACCATGTAAATGTTTTTCTTGAACATGACTGAAAGATGAGTTGTACAGTTAGGAAAAAAGTGTTTAAATCTATTGTCCAATTATTATCCTTTCCCAAAGAAAATGTGAAACAGAGATGGGAAATTACGAATTAATGTTTGAAGATGTCCTTTCTGATGTGGAAATTGAACTTGTTTATATAAACTAACTGGACTTACATGCTTGGACAGTTAGTTTCCCTGTTGATGAGCTCATTGCTGAAAAACAAAATAAAAAAAAGATTGATAATTTGATAGTCTCCTGGTTGGTCTCAATAACCAGGAATTATCAGAAGATACTGACCACAGATGGATTCTAGACAGTTGAACATATAGATTGGTCAGGATAATGGCTACGTGATATAGCAACATATGTGTACAGTTTTTGTAGAGATTTATAGGCAACCTCTAATTAGGTGGATAATATCTCAAGCATAGGCACAAATAGTGGGTGATTAAAGTCCATAAGTAGTTTGTATTAATACAGAACCATGGTTTTCCAGCTGTGCAAGGTAAATCTTTGGATTGCACTTCAAAAGGTGGGAAAGTGGGGAAAGAGGAAGCAAGTGGATGGATCTCCAATCCTCAAACCCAGCCTCAACCAGAACAGGTCTGCCTAGACCTCTTTTGTTTACTTCAGATTTTACATAAAGGTTTTCTTGGTCAAAGAGTTTAGGATGAAAAAACTTTGAAAACTCTCACATAAACTACATTTTAAATACTTTTAAAACACAGTTCCCAAATGATCAAAATGCTCCTTTTTGAGAAATAAACTATTGTGTATTTTTTTCCAACATCTCGTGAATATTGGTAAAGGATAATTAATTATTAGACACAATCTAAGATTAAATTTTGTCAATTTCCAACAAAGTTAAGAATCTAACTAAGGAAATAACAAACATTTAAAGTCATATACATATATCAAAACATCATGTTGTACACTGTAAATGTAGACAATTTTTATTTGTCGATTATACCTTAATAAAGTTGGGGGAGAAATAAACTTAAGTTAGTGGAAGGTTGCATGAAAACTGTGATTATTTTCAAGTTAAAATGGCTTATTGAGCAGATGAGAATGAACTATTTTACTCTTTCCTACCAGTGTCATGTTTCTCAGACTCATATTCTTAGCAACCTATTCCCCATTGTGCAAAATAAGAATGCTTCATTCTACTACCTTTCTATAAATCCCACATGGGAAACTAATGATGAAGAACTCTGCAAAGTGGGAGCTTTTGACAATATCCAATTCAAGGATACCCTTAAAGGCGTCCCCAAATCATCGTATGGTGAACAGTCAATTGCTCAGGACAGATTCTCAGTGCTTACTCTACAGAAGGAACTCAATTTTCTGCCCAATGTAGTTTAAGGTAGTAAATTTCTTGTTTCATTTTTTTGAAAAAACTATTTAATTTGTTCTTAGAAATGTATTAAAGTAGAAAATGGTATGCTAGAATTCTTCAGTTAAAACTCTGTCAACTTAGTCTGAGAAAGATGCAAGTCACCCATATCCAGGAATGGTAGCAGAGTTAGTGTAATGGCTGTGGGTGTAATTGGATTTTTAAGAATAGAATGTTTAAGAGCAATAATTATAGCTGGAGGTAAACTGTCAAAATACGTAAGTAACTAACTGTTGAAGATTTCTAATTTTGACCAAATATGTTTACATTCCAGGTATATAGAAGTGAAAAGCAACACTTCACTCATGAAAGCCACCACTCCCTAACACACTTCTGAGGTGGGAGAAATCTAGTTAGGGCTAGAAATCTAGTTAGTGGCAGTCAGCCACTTTACCACAGCCTTGGCGTTTGCAATGCAGAGAAGTTGATTTTAGCTTTGCTTCGACACATTGCATCTTGTGGAGGAACCATATCACACAGTTATTTGTAAAAACCAAATACAGATTCTTGACAAATTTTGAATAAATCTTGGGCTACAGGGTTATTTCTAGACTTGATCTAGAATCTCAGTGGTTTTCTATTTATTGGAAGTCCCTAAATTAAGTGTTCCTGGAGAGCAATGTTTTTGCCTGTAAAGAATTGCCTTAAGGATTCTACTGAGATTTCCACTAAATGGGCCTTTCCTAAGTGCTAGCAAACACTGCTTTTTTAGCTTTGGAAATTCTGAAACCTTCTAGGTCTGTCTCTTTATACTATCAGTCAATCGATCATATTACTGCTTTCAGGTTTCCAAAGCATATGCACAATTCAACAGCTTTCTCAGTAGTATTTGCCTCATTGCTCCACAGTATGTTTTCTATTTTCCTGTATATTATTTCTGTGATTTCAGTAAGAATAAACATTATTATTGTAATTGCACAGGTGGGAAAATGGAGGGAAAGGCTTGGGCCAATTATTTGGTATTGCAGTGACTCAGTGGAGTTAGAATTAGTCAGATAACTTTCAAATCAGGTTCTCCATCAGCACATCCTGCTCTTTAGTATAGTCATTAAAATAACCTAGAGTTCACAAGCTCAACCTGTAAGGAACCAAGAGGCCAAGCAGCCAATGAACATTTCATGCTTTATTTCTGGTTTCAGATAGCCCAGGCTTTTACATTCCTGGCAAATTAACTGGTTATTGGAAATTACACAGAACACATCATTTAACTTATCAGAATGGCCACTATTTCACAACCTCGGTTCATTTGCTTCCCCATCTAACAAAGAAGGTGGATTAAGCACTTGACAGTTTCTTCCCTCCCAATTGGGAGAGGTCCTCAGGTTTATTCCCTGAGCAGCCCTTTGTTACATCAGCAAATTCCTGCCCATTCCATTACCTCAGATTTTCACTTCCTGATCTTGTTTTCTCTTGAAGAGTCATCTAGACCCTTACAAGGGCAGGGCATCCTGTTTCATGTCTGATAACAATCCCTTGCTTTGACTCTCTTCTGTGACTCTTAAGTGTGGTGTCCGTCGGAATGTATAGGGGAAATCTGCACTTGTCTGCCAGAAGTAGACGCTCTGGAAGCAGCTTAGTGTACGAGGGTAAACAAGTTTCTGTCTAGCCTGACTCCTCACAGTATTTAATAAGGTAATACAAGGAATTAATTTCCAAGAGATGAATGTCACAGGTGGAATTTCTAAAATGCATTTGACCACAGAACCCTTTTTTCAGGAAGTCTCTCAAAACATTAGAGATCAAGGGGACAAAAGAGACCAGAGTGTGTGCTCTCCTCCACGCAGGGGTTTCTCCTCCTCGGTATGACACAACGCTGGCAATGTAGCTGCAGCTGTTCCTGAGGGTCACTAGTACAGGTGCACCAGGGGACAGTCATTCCAGGGCACTTAGCAGGGGCTGCACCTCCAGTGACAGTGTGCCCACCGTGTCTGGGCTTGCATAGAGGGAAGAGCCCGAGCCTCTTCCTTTAAGGAGATGCAGCTTCCCGCAGTGGAGTACAGGCAAGCTACAAAGCTTTCTGTTTGGGGCTGAGAGAAGTTTTGCCCGGAGGCCATCTGGATGGAGAGCTGCAGGACAGGCATTTTCTGTGGCCTTCAGCTACCTTAGCCTTGGAGGAAAATGGCAGTGTCTATCTGAACTGAAAGTCATGAGCCCCATGACAGTGGTGTGATAAGGAGGTGGGTTGTGTCCCTACCTACCTAGGCCAGGGAGCTGGTTCAGTCCCCTCCCTCCGTACCCGTCTCACCCCCACTCCAAGGAGACCTCAACACAATTCAATATAAGCTCCCTCTGCCACCCTCATTAGGGACTTCTGCTCATCATTGGAGTGTACGAAGGCAAGCCTGACAGTCTAGCTCTGCCCAATTTTGTTCTAGGGCTGAGCAGGGAATGGAGGACATCAGGAATTCCACAGTTCATCTAAACGCCTGAGCAAAGTAAGACCAAGCACACACAGCTCTACTGACGCTGGTCCTTACACATAACCGCCAACTACTGGCCGGACGATTGAACTGCAGCCCAATGCATCGCTACTACAACCAGCATCTGAAAAAAGCCACCACACGAAGTATATGCATAGTATAACCAAGGAACACATACAGAGCCTTGACCCCCTGAAAGTACACAGAATCGAAGCTAAATGAAACAAACACAACATACATTACAGGCACAGCTTCGGGGGTGGGGAAGAAAAATAAATAAAATTTAAAAGTCCCATCTAAATGAAAGCGAAGTCAAAAATAAGAAGTGACAGCTTCTCCAGATGAGAAGGAACCAGCATAAGAGCTCTGGCACTATGAAAAAACAGACTGTTTGACACCCCCAAAGGATCATACTTTCTTGCAATGGGTTCCAACCAAAACAAAAATTCAGAAATGACAGATAAAGAATTCAAAATATGGGTTGTAAGGAAGCTCGATGTGATTCAAAAGAAAGTTGAAAAGCAACACAAATAAAAGAAAAAAATAATTCAGGAAATGAAAAAAATGTGCTAAAGAGATATATATTTAAAAAAAAACGAATAGAATTTCTGGAAAGGAAAGACAGATTGATAGAATTACAAAATGGAGTTTAAAGCTCAAACAATAGAATGGGTCAAATCAGAGAAAGAATTTCAGAGCTTGAAGACAGGTCTTTTGAATTAACCCAGTCAGACAAAAATAAAGAAAAAAGAATTATAAAAAATAAACAAAAATCTTCAAGAAATATGGAATTATGTAAAACATCCAAACCTTCCAGTTATAAATATTCCTGAGGGAGAAGAAGAAAAAGTCAAAAGTATGGAAAATCTATTTGAGGAAATGTTTGAGGAAAACTTCCCTGGTCTTGCAAGAGACTTAGCCATACACATAGAAGAGGCTCAAAGAAAACCAGGAAGATACATTGTAAGAAGATCTACACCAAGGCATATAGTCATCAGAGTACCTAAAATAAATGTGAAGAAAAAAAATTGAAAGCAGCAAGAAAAAAACATCTAATTACATGTAAAGGAAGCTCATCAGACTAACAGCATATCCGTTAGCAGAAACATTACAACCTAGGGGAAATTGAGGTCCTATTTTCAATATTCTCAAAGGAAAGAACTGTCAGCCACAAATCTTGTATCATGCTAAATTAAGCTGCATAAATGAAGGAGAAATAAAGTCTTTCCCACACAAGCAAACACTAAGAGAATTTGTCACCACTAGATAGACTCTACAAGAAATGCTCAAGGGAGTTCTAAACATGGAAATGAAAAGTAGATATTTGCCAGCATAAAAACACATGAAATGATAAAACACATAGTTCCTATAAAAGGAGTTTCACAATAAAGAATACAAAGCAATTAGGTAACAGCGAACAT
Organism: Lemur catta; assembly: GCF_020740605.2. Taxonomy (NCBI): domain Eukaryota; kingdom Metazoa; phylum Chordata; class Mammalia; order Primates; family Lemuridae; genus Lemur; species Lemur catta. The sequence continues at coordinate 12,778,821 of NC_059146.1, forward strand.
TATGACAGGAACAGAACCTCACATATCCATATTGTCCTTAAAACATCCCATTTGAAGGATACACATCAGTGGAATAGATTAAAAAAAAAATCCAAATACCTGCTGGCTTCAAGAGATTGACTTAACTGGTAAAGATTTTTATAGACTCAAAGTAAAGAAGTTGAAAAAAATGTTCCACCCAAATGGAAATCAAAAGTGAGGAGGAGTAGCTATACCTGTATCAGATAAAACAGACTCTAAGTGAACAACAGTGAAAAAAGCCAAAGAAAGCCATTATGTAATGCTAAAGGGATTGATTCAACAAGAAGATATAACAGTCCTAAATATGTATGTACTGAACAGAAGAGCTCTGAGATTCATGAAACAAATACTACTGGACCTAAGAAAAGAAATAAACAGCTACAGAATAACAGTGGGGGACTTCAACACTCCACTGACAGAACTAGACAGATCATTAAGGCAGGAAATCAACAAGGAAACACTAGACTTAAACTGGATGCTAGAACAAATGGACTTAACAGACATTTACAGAATGTCTAACCAACAACTGCAGAATGTACATTCTTTTCATCAGTACATGGAACATTTTCCAAGATAGAACATAGGTTATGTCACAGAACAAGTCTCAATAAATTTTAAAAAATCAAAATCATATCATGTATCTTCTTAGACCACAGCAGAATAAAACTAGACATTAATTCTAAGAGGAACCCCCACAACTATATGAATACCTGGAAATTTAACAACCTGTTCCTGAATGACCTTTGGGTCAATGATGAAATCAAGGTGTAAATTAAAATGTTTTTCCACAATAAATAATAATAATGACACAATTTTTGAAAACCTCAGGGACACAGAAAAAGCACTATGAAAAGTTTATAGCGCTAAATGCCTACATCAAAAATACAGAAAGATAAAAAGTTAACAATCTAATGTCACACCTCAAGGAATTAGGAAAACAAACCATGCCCAAAGCTAGCAGAAGGAAAGAAAACAAAATCAGAGTAGAACTAAAGAAAACTGAGATAAAAAAATTACAAAAGATCAACAAAATGAACAGTTGGTTCCTTGAAAAGACAAATGAAATCAATAGACCACTAGCTAGATTAACCAAAAAAAGAAGAGAATTCAAATAAGCTCAACCAGAAATGAAAAAGGAGATACTACAACTGATACCACAGAAATAAAAAAATACCATCTGTGAATACTACAAAAATTTCTATGTACACAAACTAGAAAACCTAGAGGAAGTGGATAAATTCTTGGAAATACACAACCTCCCAAGGCTGAATCGGGAATAAATAAAAATCCTGAACAAACTAATAATGGGTAGTAAGACTAAATCAGTAATAAATAATCTCCCAACACAAAAAAAGCTCAAGGCCAGATGGTTTCACAGCTGAATTCTATCAAATGTACAAAGAAGAACTGGTACTAATCCTGCTGAAACTGTACCAAAAGACTGAGAAGGAGGGAATCCTCCCTAACTCATACCATGAAGCCATTATCACCCTGATACCAAAGCTGGAAAATAATGCAACAAAAAAAGAAAACCACAACCAATATCCCTTATGAATGTAGACGTAAACATTCTCAAGAAAATACTAGCAAACTGAGTCCAACAGTACATCAAAAAGATAATTTACCAAAATCAAGGGGATTTCATCCTAGGGATGCAAGGGTGGTTCAACATATGCACACTATTAGTAACTGCTATATGATATATTCTGTAACAAAACTGTACTTGTACTCCCTAAATCTATTGAAATAGAAAAGAAATTAGAGATTTAAGTTTACATCTTAGCTCCTTTTAATTATTGGATTTCTTAACTCTTTTTGCCCAACTTTCACTGCTTTAAAGGTGAATTTTCCTAATTCATTAGAGTATAGAAGTTAAAGAAGTTACTTCATGTAAAGGGCATGGAGGTGGGCCTTGATAAAGGTTGGTTCTTCTTAATTTAGAGAAGTGATAATGGTATAATGAGCTAAGGATGTATAAAAAAAAGAAAAGTAGAACAATATATAATTGGTTTCAGTGATTTTTTTTTTCTAGTTCAGTGATGTTTAAAGAATTATTTATAAGATGGCTTTAGTGGCTTCAGAGTTGGATTACCATTTTGGTAATCCAGAGTTGGATTTCCCAAATGTCCATGGGAAAACGCTAACAAAACTTCATGACATCACCATATATAGAAACTATCCATACTTTTGAAAGGCAACAAATGAGTTTGTGCTTTAGGAAGGTCCCACCCAGGAATACCATTGTTGCTAAACTTGTGGTATTTTTCACTTGCTTATTCATGGAGGCAGTGGCTGGGTCAGATTAACTCTCTGTTAATCTGGTAAAGGTTTGCCTTTATTTTGGGATGTGTGCCAATCAATGACTACTGGGAAAACCACTTGATGACTATCTTCAGACACACTTTTATCAGAGAATAGTAAAATCTTGAAATGTCACTTCTTTAACTTGAAACTTTTTTCCATCTAAATTCTAGCTACTATTTAGAATAAAAATAATGGCAAGCAAGTTTAAAATTAGATAAAACATGGACTGAATCCATATCACATAGAAAGATACCTGCTTACCATTAACTTGAACTGATGAGGCATTTATTGGCAAGGCTCTTGTATTCCGTATCTTCTGATTTAAGATGCTAAAGATTTTCTTCTCATTTACTGCCCTTTGCTCAGTAGAGGGGAACTGGAACACCATAATGACATCAGCTTTCATACCATCTTCCTCTGGACTATGAAACAAGAGAAAGATGCATATTCAAAGAATACATCTGGTATTGTCCTACGGTCTTTCCCGTGTGTTCTCTCCATGAATTACACCTCGATTGCTGAGAGTGTCCAGTGTTAATCCTCTCACATTCACACTCTTCTACATGTCACTCTGACCCAAGGTCATTTTATATGTTTCCTCGCTAGCTGTCATTATGTTTTGAGTGCATTTTCCCTGTTAATTTGAAGGCTGGTTACAGCAGTTAGGTATGACTCAGACAAAAAAAGTCATAAAGTCATCATCAAAATCATAAACTCTGAGGGTGAGAAGAAACCTTTGTGTTCTCTTGGGCCAAATCAATCCCCTCTACAGCATCCACACAAGTGGTCCTCTCACCGCAGTGCAGTAATTAAAATGATGTGAAATTTAATTCCCTGAAGAGGCTTGTTTCTCTTTTGTGAGTTCTGATTTTGAGAATTCTTCATTTTGAGTGGAACTATGTCTGCCTATATTTTCCATTCCATAAGTCTTAGGTCTACCAGCTGGTATGAGTCTTCCCCTCCACCACAACAGAAAGAAAATTTATTACAACAGGAATATCTGTTTGTTTTGGCATGCTTCCTGTCAATAGGGCTTCACTACAGGTAAAACTTATTCCATTTTGTGGTCAGCTTTGTCTTCTTAATATGTTTGAAGTGATGTATCTTTCAAAAGAATATCACCTAGCACACACAATGACAGGCTGCTAGGTTTTCCCAAGGTCATGGGTTCTGGTAGTTTCCAGGCCTTACAATCAATTGATGGGTTTAAGTCCTGGTTCTGTCACTTGGGGAACTTTGAACATATCACTTATCGTCACTAAATCTTAGTTTTTTCATGTAGAAAATGAGGTCAGCCCTATATCTCAAAACTGTTGTAGAGATAATGTTTATGAAAAATCCTAGACAAGAGCCTTGGCTATAGAAACACACAATATATGAGGGTCCCCATCTCCTTTGTCCTTTGTCCCTCCAGGCTTGTGATTCCATCTTTGCCCAAACATACATACGTCAGTCTGACTACTTGGTTCTTGATATAGTGCTTGTTCAAAGCCGAATCTATAAATATCTCATCCACCTGTTATTGCAACAAGAAAGAGAAATTATGTGTTAATAAGGTATTTTATAATAAGACTATATCCTTTATTAAATGTTAAAACAGAAAATGTTTTTCACAGGAGTAATATCATTATTTAACACATTAACTGCCATGTGAGTTGTATTTAACTCATGCTAGTTTTGAACCTGGGGCCTCATGAAGCATACATAGTAATAACTCACATGTCTCTTTACCTTGGGTGCCATGTGGTACACAGGCAACTCATGCTGCCACACTGTAGCATACATGTTACGTGATGGGTGGCCCTCTGGGCAAAACCCTGCAGTTGGTTGGTGAAAATCTTACTTCTTCATGTTCTTATTGTTACAATTAATATTGACAATTTAATTCTAAAAACGTGGAATAAATGAATAGAAGTCAATAAATTTTGTTCTTCTATTTATGTTTACCTTTTTTTTTGTTTTTTTGAGACAGAGTCTCACTTTGTTGCCCAGGCTAGAGTGAGTGCCGTGGCGTCAGCCTAGCTCACAGCAACCTCAAACTCCTGGGCTTAAGCAATCCTCCTGCCTCAGCCTCCCGAGTAGCTGGGACTACAGGCATCCACCACCATGCCTGGCTAATTTTTTCTATATATATTTTTAGCTGTCCATATAATTTCTATTTTTAGTAGAGATGGGGTCTCGCTCTTGCTCAGGCTGGTCTCGAACTCCTGACCTCGAGCGATCCACCCGCCTCGGCCTCCCAGAGGGCTAGGATTACAGGCGTGAGCCTCTGCGCCCGGCCTATGTTTACCTTTAAATTAGGCTTAAGCCTGACAAGAAAAATACTTTACCCTTATGAACTATTTTTCAAGTTTTCATATTACCTTTTCCATTACTGTTTTTATGGTACTTTAAAAAAAAAAACACACAGAAAACAATAAAAAAATAACAATTTTTTTATTAAATTAGAAAGGATCATTTTGTTCTTGAAGTTTTTATTCCATTTTCTTAATAAAACACTGTGAACCCAAGGAAAAATTTTTGTTTTTCTAGTGTGGCAGTCAATGTTAAATCAGTGGTTCTCCATCTTCAAAGTGCAACAGAATCATTTCCAGAATTTTTTTAAAGTTACAGATGCTGGGACCCCTCTTCCAGAATTTTGATTTCAATTGGTCTGGAAGGGACCTAAGCACTCAGATGTTTAAAAATCTACCCAAGTAATTCTGCTATGCTGATGTAGTTATCTGAAGTAGCAGATGTCTTCCTAAAACTCTGCAGATGGGCCGGGCGCGGTGGCTCATGCCTGTAATCCTAGCACTCTGGGAGGCCAAGGTGGGTGGATCGTTTGAGCTCAGGAGTTCAAGACCAGCCTGAGCAAGAAGGAGACCTCGTCTCTACTAAAAATAGAAAGAAATTATATGGACAACTAAAAATATATATAGAAAAAATTAGCCAGGCATGGTGGTGCATGCCTGTAGTCCCAGCTACTCGGGAGGCTGAGGCAGGAGGATTGCTTGAGCCCAGAAGTTTGAGGTTGCTGTGAACTATGCTGATGCCATGGCACTCTAGCTTGAGCAACAGACTGAGACTTCTGTCTCAAAAAAAAAAAAAAAAAATAAAAAAAAATAAAAAAAGAAAAAAACTCCACAGATGGAAAAGCAGAAAGATATAGAGCAGAGATAAGACATGAAGGAGGCTTTGAGAGGTGACAGAGAGAATCTTGGGTCAGTCCCAGGTTTGAGCCTATCCTGCTGCTCATTAACTATGAAACCTTGGCCAAGCTGCTGACCCAATTTGAGCCTCAGTTTCTTCACCTGTAAAACAAAGATATTGATCTGCTACTCACAAGGCTATAAAGATTGAGCACATATAAAAATGCTGGGTATGTTTTGGTAGTTAATTGCTGGTGGTGGTTCTCTGGCCCCTCTGCTGGCGCTGCAGGTCTTAGCTGTCTCTGCAGGTCTTTGGTTGAAAAGCACAAGAAGGAGGCATTTAGGATTTAGGAGAGACCCAAAGATTTAAAAATTTTTGTTGATTGTGGACTCCAGAGTAAATCAGGGAGGAAGAAAGAGTAACGTGGTGTTGCAGTATTAGGTCAAATTTGTTACTCAATTTATGTCATCAAAAGGAGAAGGAAAGTTACTGCTTTGGGGCAAGATGCATGGTTTTAATCACCTGCGATGCTGTGGTTTCTCACACCTAGTGTTTGGTTTGCTGTATCCCCTTGTACCCACTTGGAAACAGTATCATCTGAATGTGGTACTGCAATTCACATTGCATGGAAGATGAGTCAAATGTGCAAACAAAATATCCTAAATCCTTAAAGAAAGGGCAGGAAAATGAACTCTCATTTTGTCAAACACAAAAAATAAAAATAAAATAAAGAGAAGGTTGTTGCAGGGACCAAGGGATAAGTTATGACTTCCTTATCACTACCAGGAATTCATAAATGCTTCATTAGGAACCAAAATATTCATTATTTCCCCTTAACCCTTACAATAACTCTGTAAAATAAGAATTCTTTTGATTCTTATTCTACTAAAGGAAGATACTGTGACTCAGGCATTATATGAATTTACATAGCATCATACAGATAATAATAAACTGGGACTTAAACCCAAGTCTTCTATCTGCAGGGTCCATCTCTTCTCCCTCAATTACATAGCCTTGCCTATTAAATTTGATATAAATTTTCCTTCACTTTCTCTTGCAGAACACATAGCAGTTATCAACTAGTTGATTGGTCTGAAGATAAAGTATGAAACTTATAAAGATATATTTTTGGTAATAGCATTAAACTTAAAATCAACTACAACATTTAGAAAAATTTAGAGAAATAGCTAGTATCCAAAGAATGTCTTTATTTGTACTAAAATGAGGAAAATCTAAATGGACTGAGGTGGTATGGGGTTTATATGTTAGAAACAAAACTATTTTGGAAGACATATTTTTACAAGAGTGACATTATTATAATCATTTCTCTTCTTGTCACCCACAAGTCAGTATTCAGTGTGGGGGTAGAGGGCAGAATCCAAAAGAAAAGAAAAGTCAAGCAAAAAGGAACAGGGAAGTAAAAGTGATTGATTTTATTTATTTTTTATTTAAAAAAAAGTGATAGATTTTAGAAGAAAGAAAAGTAAATAGCAGTTGAGTATTTAAAGAAGTTTGGTTTGTAATTATCCTCTGAGTAAGTTCCACCCACAATTGATTCCTGGCTGTTTGCAACTTGTTGGTGAAGGCATAGGATTAAGTTTTTGACTCTGGATAACATAATCCATCTGGCAAGGTGCCTGCTGAGAAGAATATCTAAATCCAGCCTCAATTCTATCTTTGAATGGTTAGGTTGTCTGGGAAGTAGGAGGTGAAAGAATAACATAAGAAGAATGTAGGTAGATGTAACTTTGGTGATCACGATCACAAAGAAGTTTCTTCTTTATGAAATTCCTGGACCGTGTCTCTAGAAAACATCATTTGCCAGGTCTGGGATGAGGCCCAGGAATGTTCAGCTGATACAGGTATTTTGAGGACAACACTTTGAGAAATAGGACACAGGGACTGGTAAGAAAGTTTCCTATAGTAATGCAGAGAAAAATGACATAAATTTCATTGATGAATGGAGTTTTTATATAAACTAGCTTCCTTGAGACCCTGAAATTATGTTTCCCTGGCAGATCAAGGCTTACATCATCAGAAACATACTTTCTGCCAAGATTCTGGCATTCTAAGTTCCCTGAAGTTTCAGAGGGGCTTTTATTTTTAAAGCTGCATGCCAGCTTGTTATGAATTTATTATTATTTACACAACCTAATAGACTTAGTGATTTATAAATCTACCTTACCTCCCACATTAGGGCATTTGTAGAATTTTGTAGTTGGAGTTAGCCTCCTAACATTGAGCAAAAGACCCTCCCCCCTTTCAGGGTAGCTCCTCTTTCTGCTTGATTATTGTGAAATGCTGGGAATTTCACTGAGATTAAGTTCTAAGAGGGCAATTGAAGGTTAGTTGGGTGTTTAATGAAAGAGTTAGGGAGAGGCTGTCAACGCAAAAAAACAGACTCGCCCAGTCATTCAGCTGTCATTCCCGAACTAACTCTGTTTGTACATGTCGCCTGCCTTTCTCTGTCAAATGATTCCCAGTGAGCTCCCCTTACAGCAGTCTCTATTCACACAGGGAGTTTTGTGGCTGAGAATGCAAACCTCAGACAGATATGCCACTGACGGTTAGCAAATGGACTACAAAAGCTATTTCTCCCAGCATAACACTAGACGAGATCCTCAGAACTGAAGAAACCAAAACCATGCCTTGAAAAACCTTTGGATCCTCTTGCTTTCTCCTAATTTTAATAAGGGTACCATGAAAAGGACGGTAGAAGAGATGCTTCTTAAAAGACACCTTTAGCTTTAAAGAAGGCTTAATTGAAGTTACATTGCTGCAAGGGCTAAACTCAAGGTAGAAATAGAAAATAGACCGCAATTGCATTGTACCCTCTTGTTCTCAATGTCAGACATTCAAGGGCCTCACTTTCCATTGCCAACCTGCTGGCCCAGTCTTCAACACCACCAGCGGCCTTCATGCATTGCCCTCTCCTTTTCCTGCACACTTGCCTTTCTCAGGCTATGCCTTGGTCTGTAGCACTCGCCCCATTCTGCTTTTCTAAATAACAACTATCTTTCGGGGATTAGTTAATACCTTCGGATAACACCTTCTTTGGGGTTATACCTTAATCCTCAGACTAATCTTTCCTCTTTCTGTCTTAATTTTTTAATGCCTTTTATACCTCCTACTCCTTAATATAGTTATTTATGCAAACATATTTTCTTATTTACCAACTGCGAATCTTTTATGCATAAAGATGGTGACTTATCTTTTCATATTCTACAATATCTAGCACAGTGCTTAGCATACTGTAGGCATGCGGCATGTTTTTGTTGAATAAACAAATGAATAAAAGAAAATGCGAATTTAATTACCAAAAAGTCTTAGATTTACCAGGAAATTTTTACAAGGGTTTTTAACGTGCTTTACATCAAATTGAAATTAATGTTCTTAGAGAAAAAGTAAAATTACCCACGAATTATTAGAAGGTAATTTTTTCTCTTTGTGGACATTTTCTGGTAATTTGATTCCTTGAGGTGAGCTCCTCCATAATGAGACTACAGGAGTTATAATTGTAGGAATAGTTATCATTGTTGGCTGCCAACTGTGCGCGAAACCCAAACTCCATTATATTTGTACTCTATTGCTTTTCACATCAACCCTCTGAGGTGAGAACTATTATTATCCACATTATGTAGATGAGGAAGTGACTTGCCCAAGGTGACACAGCAGCGAGCCACAGAGCCAGGATTGAAATCATGGCTATACAGCTTCGCTTCAGTGCCTGTTAATGGCCTCACAGTGCCGACCTTGGGGTGAGCCATAGTAGGTTCTCGCTGAGAGGTCCTACCCACTGATGGACAACAAGCAGTGTGTAAGTGCATCAGAAACTGGGGAGAGGGGAATGAAGAAAAGTTGGTTAAGGGGTACAAAAATACAGTTAGAGAAAAGGAATACGTTTTAGTATTTGATAGTACAATAGGCAAATTATAGTTAACAATAATTTATTGCCTATTTCAAATAGCTAGAAGAGAAGAATTGCAATGTTCCCAACTCAAAGAAAAGATAAATGTTTGAGATGATGGATATCCTGATTACCCTGATTTGATCACTACATATTGTATACAGGTATCAAAATATCACATATACCTCGAAAACATGTACAACCATTTATATGAATTAAAAAACAGCTATTGCACTCCTCTCCAAAGGCAGCCTGTTTTCTTTGCCCTCTAAAAATAAGGACCATACCCTTAGTTCTGTTGCAATCCTTTGAAGTTGTTAGTATATCTGTTTAAAACTCTAGATTTGTTTTTGATTCAAGACGTCAGCTGCGAACCATTCTCTCAAGCCTGGGTAAAGCATGGCCAACCTGAGCACTGAGTGATGCTCACGAGATTGTGAGGCGTGTTGGGCTTCAGGAGGCCAGGTGTGGCTCCCGCAGCTTTGTGCCTAGCGCCGTGTCTCTTGGAGAAGGCAGCTGGATCCAGTGTCATACGACGTCTGTGGGTGTGTGGGAACATCACCATGAAAGTATGACTTTCTGATTACCCCAAACCAGGAAGCAATGAGATCACTGAATGGGGTCTTAGATTTTGTGATGTGATCAGTCATGTATTTGATTGTACTAGTCCTTCCTCGATGTGTCTTTGTGGAATATCAGAAGGAAACAGGCAGACATCTGTGACTAACTAACCACGTATAACACGTAGCAATATATTGAATAGCCTTATCCCAATTTGGTTTATATTTCTGATTAAGAGGCAAAATAAATTTGCAGAATTAAAAAGTTTGCAATTAAAGATTATAAAGGACAAACTATTAACTTTCTGCAAAACCTAGATCTCTGAATTATCTTTTTAAAAGAGGTTATAATATCTAATCTGTTTAAAGTTGTACTAAAAATAGAAGGTTCACGTCCTCTCCAAGTGTGTGGGTTTTAAATCTCTAAATTTGATTACTCTATGAGAGAGAATGAGACAGAAAGGGGGAGAGAGAGAGAGAGAAGAGAATCATTTCTCTTAGCCTTTCCTATAATACTTAATGTAGTGCTATAATTTGATGAATGATAATCTAAATAGATTAGCTGGCAGAGTGAATACTATGCTGTCTTTACAACTTCATCAGGAAGTTTACAGAGAGCTCATACTGCTTTCTTTCTCAAAAACTTCCAGCAAAAAGCATTTCCATCCATATTTTTCCTCTAACTATGGATTATTTAAACTAGACATACATATATAAATATATCAATCAACTTCCTTCTCTCTCTATTATAGTTGCTTCTACTATTACTTTGCTTATCAAAAACTAATACAGGAAAATGAGGAAATGTGGATGAGGACACCTTTATATACTGAGTAAACCCAACGTATTGGTTAAGAAAAAGTGATCTAGCACAGCATGCAGGATTTATAATCTTTATAGATTTAAAAAATTAAATGGGAGAAGAATTGATATAGATTTTAATAATTTTATCTCGTATCTTAGCTAAGTCCTTTTCTGACAAGTAGAACAATTCAGTGGAAAGAGAATATGTTTGGAGTTACCTACACAACTTCAAATCACTCATCCAGCATGTACTAGCTACAGAACTTAACTTCAGAAACTTCATTCTCTTATCCATACAGGGGGGATCATAATGCCTTCCTTGCAGTGTTATATTTTGGATTAGGCATAAAATATACACCCGCTAGCTTTTTCTTTTAGAATGCTAATTAAACACATTGAAGGTAGAGGTAGTGATACATATCTTTCAATCAGGCCTAATCTTCAATTACAGGATGAAGGTAAATCTGAGGTCTCTAGTAAGAACTCAGCCACATTCTACATCCAATTTTTCTAGCTTCTAAACATGAAATTTCTTGCTAGTCTCTGCTTAATTTTTTAAAAAATCCAATTACTTCTCTCTAGACATAGTCTAACTCCAAGTACTGAACATCTTTTACTTCTCTTTCCTTGTGCAACTCCAAATTTTAGATAGTCTTTAGCACCTTTGCTAAGTTTAAGTTCACCTTGACTCAGTTGCTTTTTCTCAGCAGAACTTCCTGCGGCAGTGTCTGTCAGAGCCAATTCTCTTATCTTTACCTTCTAATTCCTTTACAGAGTGTTTGTAAACTACATTTATTCCTTTGTATCTTTTTCTGTTTCCAAGTTCTATGTCTCTTCAACTCTAGACCTATAGTCCCAAGGATATTTTGAAGGTCATTTTGGGCCCTGTTTCTGATGTTTCTGAGTACAAAGAAGATAAAATTTAAAACTGCCTTGGCTAGGTGCGGTGGCTCACAACTGTAATCTTAGCACTCTGGGAGGCCGAGGCGGGATTGAGCTCAGGAGTTCGAGACCATCCTGAGCAAGAGCGAGACCCCATTTCTACTAAAAAAATAGACAGAAATTAGCTGGACAGCTAAAAATATATAGAGAAAAAATTAGCTGGGCATGGTGGCACATGCTTGTAGTCCCAGCTACTAAGGAGGCTGAGGCAGGAGGATTGCTTGAGCCTAGTAGTTTGAGGTTGCTGTGAGCTAGGCTGACACGACAACATTCTAGCCGGGGTAACAGAGTGAGACTCTGTCTCAAAAAAAAAAAAACTGCCTTGGCCATAGGAGCAGTGCTTCTTGGGAGGGAGAAAACACTAAGTAAACTTCCAACTGTTGTCATCCTTAATCGAGATGGTGGTCACTGGTTCATGTTAGTAGTATAATTGAAAGAAAATAATATACCAAGGATAAATACTTAACTTCTGGTATTTTGTGGGATGGTAGATAGGAGGTAAAATCACAGAGATGATTCCTTTGGATGACAAGCATCATGAGGGTAGAAATTTATTAATTACATGGCATCTCAAATCAGAATGCTTGCTTTCAAATCCTGATTGCATCAGTTACTGGCTGTATGACCTTGAGCAAATTAACCTTTCGGTACCTTGACTTTCTCATCTGTAAAACTGAAAGAGTAATTGTACCAACCTCATAAGGTTGTAATAGAGGATTAACAAAAATAATACCTAGAAGGTGCTTGGTGTGGTGCTTGGCATTCCATATATGTTAGCTATTACTATTGTTATAGTATAAGTTTATAACTTTCACATTTGTAATGATCTTAAAATATTTTGTTATTTCTGAAATATATTGTGTAAGTGAATAACTCCCTCAGTCAGTGCCTCTATTCAAACTTGTAAAATTTGCATAATAATGAAAGTGATCTGCTTATGTGGGAGTATCGTGAATTACAGGTGTCTGGTTACTGGAGTCTTCTCCGAAGGATGATATGGGAGATGAGATGTCTGTCCTACTATCTCAGGGAACTGGGATGGATTTTAGCAGTATCTGAGCAGGAACTCATTTTACTTTTGCATCTCCATTTGCATTTGAATCAGTAAAGCCCAATATGAGGAAGAACAGGACCTGTAACCTGTCTTTCTTGGCTATCTAATTAGCACCCATATAGGACAGAGAAAGAATCTGGTTTTATTCATTGGGATTTAGCAACAATAAACAGGAGTGGCTCAGGATGAGGCATAAACCCTTCCTGTAATTCTTCTAAAGCTAACTTGGTGGAGGGGATGCGGGGAGAAAACCACCTGTCTTATTTAAACAGAGGTAAAATAATACAAAGTCTTTCCTGATCATGGGAACCCTTGTTGATCTTTCTTTTCTTTGAAAATCTTCTGCACTTACTGTCCTCAACATGCAATTTAGTCTTCAATCATATCATGTCATGCTGTTCATTTTCATGTGTCTTACTCACATCTGTCCAAAGAGACTGGAAACAATTTGAGGAGACAAACCATGTTTCCTCTTCTGCAAGACCCAGGTGCTGAGAAATGCAGTGCACTCAATAACAATCATAGTGTACATTGAAAAAAGCTTAGATCGTTTAGTTGGTTATATTTGAAAATTGACACACTATATGGGGTATAAAAACCAAACCCCTACTTAATATCACATTCAAAGGTGGACTCCAGATGTACTAAAGACCTAATGTAAAAGATAAAACTATAAATTTAACAAAAGAAAATATAGTAAAATATTTTTATGACTTAGAAAGATAGAAGGACTTCTTTAAAAAAATACCTTTAAAACACAATCATAAGGCAAAGAAAATTGACAAATATGATTACTTCAAAATTATATATTTCCATTTCATAAAGGATAATGGTCAATGTTAATAGAAGACAGAATGGATAAGTGCAATGTTTACAACCAACACACTAATAATATCTGGAAAATATAGCAAAGTATTAATTTGTATTAATTAAAAACAAAGTATTATTTTTATTGCTTTATACAAATTTGTATTAAAGCAATACAAATAAAAAAAGCAATTCTAATAGAAAAACAGGAAAAGACTATGTATGGGCAATTTATAGGAATGAAAAGTCCAAAAGCTAATAAGTATATGTAATGATGTACAAATTCATTAGTAATTAGAAAAATGCAAATTAAATCACAAGTAAAATGATACTTTATGCTCATTAGGCTGGCAAAAATTAGAAATCCAAATAATCCCAAGTGATGTGCCCTGAATGTTTGTGTTTCCCCAAAATTCATATTTAAGATCCTAACCCCCAAGGTGAAGGTAGTAGGAGATAAGGTCTTTAGGAGGTAATTAGGTCATGAGAGTGGAGCCATCACAAAAGGGATTAGTGTCCTCATGAAAAAAATTTTCTTATAACTTCCACCATGTGAGGACGTAGCAAGAAGATGACCTATGGACCAGGAAGCAAGCCCTCACTACATACTGAATCTGCTAGTGCCTTAATCACCTTGATCTGGGACTCCCTAGCCTCCAGAACTGTATAAAATGAATGTCTGTTGTTTAAGCCACCCAGTCTGTGGTATTTTTGTTATAGCTGCCCATACAGACTGAGACACCAAGTGTTGGCAAAGATGTGGGGACATGGAACCTGCACGCACTGCAGACGGGAGTGCACACTGATTCAGCCATTGTGAGGAGCAGTCCCGCACCACTTAGTCACATCAAGCATATGAACACTCATTTGCCCAGTGATTCTGCTTCCAGAAGGACTCGCATGGAGAATGCACATGAAACACAGAATGGCTGCCTGTGGGGGAGGGGAGTATGGACTTATGTTATGGGGATGAAGGAGGATAAATAAACAATGATATGCAACTATGATGTACCCATAATAACTAAAGATTAAAAAAAATTAAAAAATAAACAATGACAACCAGAGAAAGGCCTTGCATATAGCCATGATAATAATGTGTCATTACTTAACTTAGCCTTTGTACCTGAGGTTCTTGCAGTCCTGGAAACCCATGCTTAACGAAAACTTAAATGTCCCCTTTTAAACACAGTTTCTGTTACACATGCTCCTTTGCATCTCTCTCACTTATTTTAAGACCTACTGCATTCCTGTCCATTTACTTTAGTAAGACAGAATTTCTTAGTTCACTTAGCACAACAACAATAATGTTGGCTGTACAACATAAATGAAACAGATTTCAAACGTTCCCAGTAAATTATAACATATTCCATTGTTTGAGGAATTTATTTATCTTTTTAAGGCAGATTTAGTTTTGTTGTTGTTGCTTTTTTTGTTTTTTTTTTTGTTGTTTTTTTTGTTTTTTTTTACAATGAGGAGATCATATGGAGTCACTTGGTGTTAGAGGAGTAAAAGAGGTATTGGGGTATATATATGCCGGCTCCAGGTTCATTCTGGCATTACTCAAGCATCGATTGCAAATGCTCTTTTCTATGATGCTCTAAGAGAACGGAAGGATGTATATCAGTTTGTAAACATTAATTATTGGTTGGGGAGGATGAGACCATAAGATAGAAAATCTGTATGTACTTAATGTTAACTGAAAATATAGATTATAAACTCCATCTATGATGTCATTGTAAATATGTTGCAATTGAGTACACTATATACAAGGATGGTGACATGAAAAAATAATTGCTTTGGGAAAGAAAATATTTTGAAAAGCAAAAAACAAACCAATATGCTTGTCATTTCCTCCCTTTTAAAATAACTCTGTGCTTCTGTGCTTCCTCATCAAGGAAATTAATCTGAATTTAGTTTTGGAATGAGCGTTTATGGGCATCCTGAGCAGAATTATTAACTGAGTGTGCTTTTTCCCCTTTGGGGGTAATCTTGTCTTTAGCTTTCACAAAATTGTTAGCATTTAACTTGAATATTACATAAGTCTAGGTTTTTTTTTTAATTAGTACATTTGCAAGATAAAGTGAACATTTTTGGTCTTCTTTTATTTTCTCATATATTTAAAAAATACTCAAAATCTTAACATGTGATCTTACCAAAAAACATGTAGTCTTATAAATAACAAGTTTGGGTATGCTTAGGCTTTTCTCTCGGGGAAATATCGTGGTGGAATTGGAAAGCAATGGACTAGGATATCTTGGCCTCAGTGCTCTCATCTGTAAATGAGTTTGTGGAGTTAAAATGTGTGGTGTATCAGAAACACCAATTTGTTGGACAGGCAGATTCCCTGACTCCTCTCTCCCCACCTTTCCATCCCATTAGACATTGATTAACAAGGTCTAGGATGGAGCCTAGGAATCTGCAAGATGATTCTAATGCAGGTGGTCTGAAAGTCATGTTTTTAGAAATGAGGGAAATTATCTATAAAATCCCTTCCACCTGCATTATTCTATGATAAAAATAATTTTACCCAACTTACCAAATTTTCGCTCATCTCCCGTAAGTCCATAAGTTGGTATGTGCTTCTTTGTCCAGAATTGTTATTGACTCGTAGATCTGAAATTTTAAAGGTGCCATGGTAGTACTCCATAGTTGGGCCTGTGATGAAAACGAAAAGTAGCAAGTTAAGTGATTTGGGCAAAGATTTTAGGATTTCAGACTCAACTATAGTGTGGCTAATATAGAGTCTTGAATATATCACTGAGGTTCTTTCTAATTGAGTTTCGTTAAAAAATAATAAAATAACAATGTTTTATAATATGTTAATAGCAGTAGCTAACATCTATTCAGTGCCTACTATGTGGCAGGCACTGTTCGGTGCACTTTACAGGTATTAACTCATTTGACCCTCACACCAGCTCTCTAAGATTGGCATCACCACTGTTTTACAGAGCAGCTAGGTAAGAGTGACACTTTGGAGATTTGTCAAAAAATGTAAATGGTTTGTACTCTATGCAGAGAGAGATGCAATATAAAAAAGGAGAATTCAGAAATGAATTATTTGTGTGATTATAAACATATTAGTCAATAAAAATATAATCCCTGAATATTGTTTTGGAAAGAGTAAATTTTTTTTCCAAAAATAAGTGATAATATTGTGTACTTATAAATACTTGTAGTTTATCAATAATTTTGAAATTCATTATTTCATTAGACGTATGCTTTTCCTTTGCCCTAGAAATGTTGGTGGACAGAAAATGATGCTCATAAGTAAAAGAATCAATTTTAATAATTAAATAACTAATTTATCATAGTCTTTAGTTTTAATATATAATTAATAATGAGAGTTCTTTACTATGACTACTAGTAAATTTAAGACAATTACTGTTTTTGATCTTTTTGTGTAGATTCTCAAAAAAATACTGGATTGGGAGCTCTAAGGAAATAAGAAATCTGTTTACTTTGCTTAATGCTGTATCCTGACTACCCAGAAAAGTACTCACATGTAATAGGCATTTAGTAATTATTTGTTGGTGAAATGACCGAATACATTAAAACATATTCTGAATGTGGACATTTACAGTTCAATTTACACATTTTTTAAGGTGCAATTATATTTACACACATGCAAATAAAGCTTTGCAGAAAAATGAAATCAAACCCACCAGTAAAATCCCTAATTTTACTTACGAGAGACTAAGAAGTGAGCCAGAAGACCGATGGTCACTGCCACCACTGTCACTGATAACACAACGAGAACGGCAATCATCCACGGCTTCAGATCTCTGCTTCGGGTGCCAAATCCCACTGCTCTGCAGCAAGGAAAGCCCGCGTGTTACTCTCACATTGTAACAATTACAAGTTTTCTGGTTCTCCTCGGAAACGTTCAAGTTACTCTAGCCTGCCTTTCCCAGCAAGAAGTCAATTTTGGTCCAGGTCATCTTGGCTTGCTGGAAGGTGTTAAAAGATCAGCATCTTGGAATCATAATGTTGCTCCTGGATTCTGTTTCTAGAGGCATCTGGTGGCCTCTCTGTGGTGGTCAGGCCTGACTTTCCTTAGCAGTGTAGTCCAAAGCACACATGCTTAAAAAAGTACCATCCTCCCTTTCTCCAACACTTCTCTCTTTTATCTGTCTCTCCTTTTAGAGTTTACATAGCAGAAGAATGGTTCGATAGCCATTGACATACTGTGCAAGTGCCATGGCAGTCACATCTTCAAATCCTACAGAAGGAGCAGTGAACATCTAGGGGCAAATGGTGACCAACAGACTGCAGTGATAAGTTATCAATTAAGAGTGTTTCTCCTTTTGAAAATATCACTGGACAACACAGCACATGCACAATACCAAATTACAAAAGTAGCAGGAACCATGGGTTGAAGCTGAAGCTACTTAATCCTATATAAATAAACTTTCAACTTACTATCAACTTTTATGGAGATGTATAAGCAATACATGAAAACAAAAATGTATCATTGCCTTCCCATTCTGTTAGTCATTTGCATAATATCACTTCAGATTTGAAAATAAATACACTTAGTGAAGACTTTTGGAATCTAGACATTTTGTAAGTAGAGGTACACCATTTTGCTCATGCATTTTTTTCCTGCTTTACTTGTACCTATAAAACAAACACAGGTGTATTAATTTTCCATTGCTGTGTAACAAATTTTTATTTTTTTTGAGACAGAGTCTGGCTCTGTTGCCAGGACTAGAGTGCCGTGGCGTCAGCCTAGCTCACAGCAACCTCAAACTCCTGGACTCAAGCGATCCTTCTGCCTCAGCCTCCCGAGTAGTTGGGACTACAAGCATGTGCCACCATGCCCTCTAATTTTGTCTATATGTATATTTTTAGTTGTCCAGATAATTTCTTTCTATTTTTAGTGAGATGGGGTCTCACTCTTGCTCAGGCTGGTCTCAAACTCCTGACCTTGAGCGATCCTCCAACCTCAGCCTCCCAGAGTGCTAGGATTACAGGCGTGAGCCACCATGCCCAGCCTCCTATTCCTTCTGTATCTAATTCCCCATTGTGGATGGGAGTGAGGGCAGGGCAAAGAGGGAGGGGCAATATTGAGTTAAATGTTATTGTGAGTCCAAATGAAAGATAATAATCATTTTCTGTGGAAAATGATGAAAAGATTCAGGCTGAGTTCAGGGAACCTGGAGAAAGAAAATCAGGAATCTAGAAAAGACCAGACTTCACTTCCTCTAGGAAAATGCCTTCTCCCTGCTCTCAGGATAGAAATTGGGCAAACTGGCCAAAACAAAACAAAAAAAGGGAGAAAAAAAGGAGAATAATCGAGAAGGTTGAGGCTGGAAGAGGAGAATGAGTTGAAGGGGATTGAGAAGAAGACCATTCTTGGAGTCTCCGCAGAGTGACACTCTCATCTCTGCCACTTCCTGACAGCACACAGCTACTCACTGTTCATCATTTCTGGCCTGCTGGGCTGGATTCACGCCAAGTTCTTACAGCCCTGTCTTTTCTCTAGCATCTACCCAACCCTAATCAATGAAATTAGTGTCAGGTTCTTATCCCTTCTAGATCTTCCTGCCTCATTTAGTAAAAGTGCCTTCTCTAGCTGTATCCTGAGCTATGACTGGCATTTAACTCCCTTTCACCTGGAGATATCAGCAAAATATGGAGTTCTATTGTGCTAGCTTAGAGGTGAAAAGCCTTTCTTAAATAGTGTTGAACTCAGACTTTGGATTAGTGATAGAACATAGTTACATGTTAGTTTAAAGTAATGCAACATGAGTGGATTGACTTCCAGTAGGGAGTGGTATAACATTAATAATAAAACCCCAAGTTCTGGATTCATAAAACGTAAGTTCAAGTCCTAGCCCAGACACTTGTTAGCTTTGCAATGTGAGGCAAGGCATTTGGCCATTTTGTGTCTTAGTTCTCCCATTTGTAAAATGAAAATAAAATCAATACATACCTTATAGGATTTGTATAAAGATGAAATTCATGAATACATGTAAAGTGACCTATGCATAGTAAATAATATATACATCTGAGCTGTTGTTCTTGTTGTAGTTATTATTATTACATACTTAATAAAATCAGTGATGCCCATTGCAACAACTATTGACGCAGCACACAGTGCCTGAAAACCAGAACATCTTACTAATGCCCTTACTATTTCCCAGGCCACATTGGCCACTCAGGTTCTCAAGAGTCCACTCACCTGCCTGGTACACCCCTACTACAACTAGCCTCTGAGAAAGCCACCCAGAAGCCCAAGATTCGGCTGCTCTTGAACCACCAGCACAGGTGCCAGTGAACACCACCCTGGAGCACAAGGATAGACACACTTAGCCCACCACTACTACCACTAAAACCTGAAGATGAGCCCATCTGGCATTCCAGTCCCCAGAACAACTTCACTGTAACCTCCACCAATAACCACACCCTAATACACTGAGGAAAATGCAGATACCACTAACACTGTTTGTAGCCAAAGAAATCATACAGGCAATTCACTACTACATGCACTGTGTTAAACTCCTTTTTGCATTCTATTTTCCTGGGAATCACTGAGCCTTCTGTATCCGGTTGCCTAAATATCCAGAAGTAAAACCAAAGGGCCCTACGCAGCCAACATCACACTCACATCTGCAGGAAAAAATCCCCCATCAACAAAAGTAAATTCAAAAGTAGGAAGAAGTGATTATTACACAAGATGTAACATAAGATCATGCCGACTAAACCAATCTACAGATTCAGTGTAATCCCTATCAAAATACCAACACCATTTTTCACAGAATTAGACAGAAACAATTTTAAAATTCACTGGAACCCAAAGAGCCCTAATAGCCAAAATAATCCTGCGCAAAATGAATAAAGCTGGAGGCATCATGTTGCCTGATTTCAAATTATATTACAAGGCTATAATAACCAAAACAGCATGGTAATTAATGATATAAAAATAGACACATATATCAGTGGAACAGAGTAAAGAACCCAGAAATAAAGCCACGTATTTACAACCAACTGATCTTTGACAAAGCTGGGAACAATATACATTGGGGAAAGCATGCCCTTTTCAATAAGTAATGCTGGAGAAGTTGGATTGCCATATGCAGAAGAATGAAACTGCACCTCTATCCCTCACCTTACACAAAAATTAACACAAGATGCCTTAAAGACTTAAATGTAAGACCCGAAACTATAAAAGTACTAGTAAAAAGCCTAGGAAAATTTCTTCTGAATGTTGGTCTAGGCAAAGAATTCATGACTAAGGTTTCAAAAGCATAGGCAACAAAAACAAAAATAGGTGAAAATTAAACTAAAAAGCTTCTGCACGACAAAAGAAATAATCAACAGAGTGAAGAGACAACCTGTATAACAGGAGAAAATAATTGCAAACTATTCATCCAGCAGGGGACTAATGTCCAGAATCTATAAGAAACTCAAATAACTCAATAACAAAAAAGCCTAAATAATCCCATTAAAAGTGGACAAAGGACATGAATAGACATTTTTCGAAAGAAGATGTACAAAGAGCCAATAGTTATATGAAAAAATGCTCAACATTACTAATCATCAGAGAAATGCATATTAAAACTATAATGAGATATCTTACCCAAGTCAGAATGGCTATTACTGAAAAGACAAAAAACAGATGCTGGTGATGATGTGGAGAAAAGGGAACTCTTATGCACTGTTGGTAGGAATGTAAATAATACAGCTTGTATAGAAAACAGTATGGAGATATTTCAAAGAACTAAAAATAGAGCTACCATTCAATCCAGCAACCCCACTACTGGCTATAAATCAAAAAGATAACTGCATTTGCATGTTTATTACAGCACTAGTCATAATAGCAAAGAAATGGAATCAACCTAAGTGTCTGTTAACAGAAAAATACATAAAGAAAATGTGGTATATATACACAATGAAGTACAATTTAGCCATTAAAAAGAATGAAATTCTTTTACAGCAACATGAATGGAACTGGAGGTCGCTATCTTAAGTGAAACAAGCCAGGCACAGAAAGTCAAATATCACATGTTCTCACTCATAAGTGGGTGTTAAAAAATGTGTGCACATGGACTTAAAGAATGGAATGATATACAATGGAGACTCAGAAGGGTGGAGGGGGCAGAGGGGGTGAATGATAAGAAATTAGTTAATGGGTACAATGTCAGTTATTCAGGTGATGGATACCCTAAAAGCCCTGGCTTGACCACTACACAATCTATGCATGTAATAAAATTGCACACATACCCCATAAATTGATACCAAAAAAGTTATAAAACATAAAAGTTTAAAAGGTATGAATAGATTGGAGGTTAAGGCCCGGGCTGGCATGATCTTCCTGTATGCAAAATAAATTGTTTGTATTCCAAGGACTGTGTTAGATCCTTGTACAACATAAATACTGTCCTAAGAAACTACCTCTAAGATTTTTTCAGCCATTGCAATATTTCTTATCCTTTCTTTGTCTTTTCATTTGTCCATCCATCTATCCATTTAAATATCTTTCCATCTGTCCACCCATCCACCCATTTTTGTTTTCCACAACTTTTTTGAGCCTCTGCTGTGTCTTAGGTATCATGCTGGGCTTAGGAATGCAGGGATGAATCCAACTCATGGTACAGTAACCTGTGCTGTGAGATTAAAAATAATATAGTATTGTAAACTTTTCTGTTAATATTTAAAATAGCACAAATAACAAATTCCCAGTGAGTTAACAAAAATGAGAGTTAAAGATTTTAAAAAATTCCTCTGATTCTTCATCTGCCTGGAACAAGCTTCTGTAGGCATCTTGGTACTGCAGACATGGAACTACCTTTCAGGGTCAGCAGACTTTGGCTTCAGTCCTTGCCGGTGACCCAAACATGCCTCTTGAGAGGTTTATGAACTCTATCTGAATTTTTTTTTCTTACCTATAAAATGATGATAATAAATACTACCCAGAGATTTGAAGTTATAAAGTGAGTAAGTGAAGGACTCTAGCACCTATCACGTCCTACATGGGGTCAGGATTTGTCATATATATAGATGATCTTATGTAATTATTGTCACAGCTCGATGAGGTAGGCTTTATCATTACCATTTCACTGATGAGGAAACTGAGGTTCAGAGAGGAGAAGCAACACAAGTCATAGAGCTCAGGGAAGGGTAGGCCTTACCTGCCTGACTTCAAAGTTATTTGTTTTGTTTGTAACTAGGCTACTCTAATAATGATGTAAAAGCCTTTAGAAGTGTATACTCTAATGTTACCTATATTATTTTTGTATTCCCAATAGGTCAATTTCTTGTCATTGTCCAAGATACTTAAGAAACATATCTATGAATGTGTTGGGGATAGGAAGGTGTGGATAGCTTCAGTTTAATTTCCAGTAACTCTGTGATCTAGGGCAACTTTTTTCTCTGTAATATGGGATAATCATAGGGCCCAACTCATGAGGATTGTAAAGAATAAATGAGACAATGTATGCAAAATGATTCATATTTAATAAATAAATAATAAATGGCAGCTGTTATTACAGTATAGATGAATCACCGCCCACTATGGAATCATACTTATCTGATCACAAATTCCGAAAATCTTGGTTTTCAAACACTTTATACACAGACCTGCCATCCTTCCTGTTTTATCTACCAAATATTATTCCCTAAATGTCAAACAATTGGAAAAGAA
Source organism: Lemur catta (assembly GCF_020740605.2). NCBI lineage: Eukaryota > Metazoa > Chordata > Mammalia > Primates > Lemuridae > Lemur > Lemur catta. The sequence continues at coordinate 12,801,998 of NC_059146.1, forward strand.
AGAAAGCAAAATGGAGAAGAGGATGTTATAAAGCAGTCTTTAAATCTCAAGATACGAACACATATTTCAGTTCATTGACTATAGATAGAACTTTATGAAGTGCCTAGCACTGTGAATGTTTTAGTTAAATTTTAAATTAAAAAAACCAAAAAAGTTATTTTTTCCTTGAAAGTTTTAAAAATAAGGAAAAGCAAGATATCCTATTAGTTAAACCCAGGCTCTGGCTCCATTTTCCAGGTTCAAATCCCAGTTCCCCCTCATTACTTTGTGATGTTGGGCTAGTTACTTTCTTCATCTACAAAATGGAGGTAATACAATAGTACCTAAGTCATAGAATTACTGAAAAAACTGAATGAGCTATGGCACATAGTAAGAACTATGAGTTTGATGAAAACTAACAAAAAGAAATATTTAATTGATAATTTATACTAAGTTTAACAATCAGTAACAAATATGGAAGCTCTACTTTGACATGTTGGTTTTATCTCTGAAGATATAGTTTTGGAATATATTAGGGCATGGCCATGGCAAATTAAAAAGTTGATTGAAACAGTTATCTGAAATGAAATTAAAATATAGAGTGTGAATACTTGCAAAGGTATTACTATTAGTAGTCTACAGGACTACTGTTTTCTCTAAAAGTGATAAGAGGAGGCTAATTTTTGCAGTTATTAAGCAATGCCTAAAATAAAAACTATGGAAAGAGAGACCAGACTTCTGGGAAAAGGGTAACAATCTCAGATGAAGTCATTTGGCATTTTATCTTTTGTAAGGGAGATAACTGAGATTTTCAAGCGAATGAATCACCCAACTAATAAATGTATAGAAAAGACTAGGAACATAGATATTCCTAAAGGCAAATTCAAACAGAGATTCACACCCAAGTTGGAACAATCCCTGCAATATAGAGAAGAGGGCCACAAAACCCACATGTAGGTGAGACATAGGAAGTCATAATAATTATTAAGCATCTGCTTTGCCTCAATCCTAAGCCTGCTTGTTGGTGTGACCTGCCATTTCTTGAAAATCCTTGAAATCCTGGAGTGGTATTCCATTCATTCAGGTTAAAGAAGCCATAAGAATTCAGTGTTTCCCCCTGTCTCCTTTCTTTACCAACATGTGTCCTGGGTGTCAAGAACAATGTCATTGACCACGAATATTACTCTTGTAACTTACTTCTCTTAAACTGCAAACACTCCTATAAACACATAAATGTTCATAGGAAAAGAGCACTTTTGGTGCCTGTAATTATGAGATGATATTTTACAAGAATAATTTTGGGGGTGTGAAATATTAAAAGCTAGAAATGCTATTTTATGTTATCATTACTTCCATAAACACAGGACATGCATTTTTATATTCAATGAATTTTAATAAATAAGGAAAACATTAATACTAGTTATTTACACTTGTTTGATCATTCATTTGTTCAACAAATATTTATGGAGTGCTGACTATGTATGAAGCATAGTAGATCCTTTCTAAGAGTCTCAAAGGGACCCTCTGACAATCTATGTATGAAGCATAGTAGATCCTTTCTAAGAGTCTCAAAGGGACCCTCTGACAATCGCTATGTGCTCACTGAAGGACTGACACAAGCAATGCATTTTAGGAGTGGGGAAGGAAGCCCAGTGAAGTTCACTAACTTGGTGGCCAATTTAGTATCAAATTCTCATCTCTGAAATTCCCCGGGGTGGTATCCTTGCCGTGTAGACAGGCTGCGGTAGCGAATAAGAAAGACTGAACTCTAAGGAGTTTAGGGCTCTAGTTTACAGCTCTGATTCTGGCATCTGACAGCCCTGCAGATGGGGAGAAGTCCTCTAACTTCTGTTTTCCTAAGATTCCTTACTTTAAAATGAGAGTTAATAATACTTTTTCTACTAAGCTCACAAGGCTGTCTTGGCTATTAAATGAAATAACATCCATAAAGATGTTTTGAAAATGGCATAAATCTAAATATAAATGGTGAAATATTATCATCATGGCTGTTTAAAATCACTATTTTAATTCATATTTTTCTTTTTCTTCAAAATTTAACAGGAAGAAGTTTTAGAGAATGGACATATTTTCTCAATCTTGAGCTCCTTTTCCCTCATTCTCCCCCTAGGAAATCCTGGATCTTCGACAATGAAGGCAGATGTCTCTGCAGCTACTCCCCTCTGTTAGTCCACAAGAACTGATCATAAGGTACAAGGAAAAACAGCTAAAGGGAAAGTACTACAGAAGCTAAATTTTATTAGATTGCTGAAAGGAGGCTTGTTTTGAAACAAATGAACACCCTCCTCACACACAAAAAAATCAGAATCAGTCAGGATATAGCATAATATAGTTTTTCATTAACTTTTTCTAAAATCTTAGCTGTTGAACCTGGCCACATGAAGTAATGCTAACAATGATTTTTTTATACAAAAACATTGATTTCAGACACAAAGATTAATTAATCCAGAATCCTATAATAATTCCAGAAATCTTACAAGATCCAGTGCAGATGGAACCTCACCAGCAGTCCTCTGACACATCCGAACCTGGGCACTGACAGCACAGCAAACAAGCCATGTACAAAACAAAACTGAACTCACCGATACATCATGGGCAGGAGGAAGAAGATGGTCTTATAGGTCTGCACCCACTGAAGTCAACTTTCTAAACAACTGTATGACATCTCTAGATACAGTAGAAATCTACGGCTAGAAGAAATAAGGAAACAAATTACAAGTAGTTGAAGTGAAATGAAACTAGTTTGACAAGTCTGAACAGAGAAGCCTCAACCCATAGAATAGCTTGAAGAAAACAGCCAGAGACAGTATAGTCCCAACAAGAAAGCAATGTGTATATATATATATATATATATATTTTTTTTTTTTTGGTATTGACTAATTTTGTTAAAGGAGAAGAAGTTGGTTGCAAGGATTTGAATGAGAAATATATTTGGCATGTTCTAGGATTAAGAGTTTAAAGAAGATTATTGGGAGGTATATAAATATCTTAAAGAAAATTTCACATAAAAACTCTGGATAAAAACAATCAGATCTTAAAACCTAGACACATAGTATAACTCAAGAAATACTCCTTAAATTCTTATTGAACAACAGATGCCTCCATATATTACTGGGGTGTAGTGAATTTATTAGTATATAATTTTCTTTTAAAAATATATATCACTGAGAGTATAGACAAATTATTAATATCAAATCAGATTTTTCCCAAAATGACTTAATGTAATAAACATAGGTACAGGCTGGGTGTGGTGGCTCACGCCTGTAATCCCAGCACTCTGGGAGGCTAAGGTGGGTGGATTGTTTGAACTCAGAAGTTCGAGACCAGCCTGAGCAAGAGTGAGACCCCATCTCTACTAAAAAAATAGAAAACAATTAGCTGGACAACTAAAAATATATAGAAAAAATTAGCTGGGCATGGTGGCGCATGCCTGTAGTACCATCTACTTGGGAGGCTGAGGCAGGAGCATCACTTGAGCCAAGGAGTTTGAGGTTGCTATGAGCTAGGCTGATGCCACAGCACTCTAGCCCAGGTAACAGAGTGACAGTGTCTCAAAAATAAATAAATAAATAAATAAATAAACATAGGTACAGAGGCATTTATCAGAATGAAGAAAATCAAAAGAGAAGAAAAAAATGTTTTCAATTAGACAAACAATATATGAATACATGCTCTTTGTAAATATTGAAATCTTAGAAATGAGATTGAAGCCCTGTTTGACCAGGCCATAATATTGGTCCCTTTTCTTCTCCTCAGAAGCAACTATGGGGTCTATCCTTCCACAGAACATTATAGGCATTTACACACACACGTGCAAACATAAACATATATCCACAGAAAAACATATATGCATCTTAACTTAAAAGTATCATATTGTATATATTCTTGTGCAATTCAGTTTCATTTCACTTAATATTTTGAAGATCTTTCTATTTTGGGAGATACAGATCTCCCTTATTCTTTTTAACAGTTACATAATGTATGAAAATATTTCGTGTTTAGCCTTGGTTATACTTTTACAACCAAATGGTACCGACTTAAAGGGAAATTCAGCAGTCATTGCATCTAACACTTTGAGAAAGTTCATTTGAAATAATCTTCTTTGACAGTACAGCATCGTGCTTTAAATGCATAGACTCTAGAGTCAGAGTGCCTGGATTCAACTCTTAGCAGTTTCTACCATGTCTGTAAAATACAAATAATACTAGTAATTTCCTTGCCAGGTTTTTGTGAAATGTAAATAAGTTAAAACTGTATATGTAAAATGTTTAGAATAGTGCCTCCCTAAATGGAAGCACTACAGAAATATTGGCTATTATTAGGACTTTAGTTCATTTGCATATGTATTTTTATCTAATATTTAACAAAGAAAAACTTAGTTGAAGGTCATTCAGTTGAACTATACAATGAGCACACATAGTTACATTCTTTCCTTCCTTTCCCTTCCTTTCCTTCTTTTCCCTTCTCTTCACACACCCCCCCCCCCCCGTGGGGCACAGTGCTTCACTGAATAGTGAAAAGGGCATGGACTTAGAACAGAATTCTGACTCCCTGCCAGTTACGTGAATCTGGACAGGCTACTCCAACCCTCTGAGTATCATTTTTCTCCCATGTAGAATGAATTGATACCATCTATATGCAGGACTTTTGTGAGACTAAATGGCATAATGTATGTGAAACTGCCGAACACACTGCCTGGCAATAAATGGCAGCTTCTGTTGTGGGTGGCAGAAGGCTCTGTAAACAGCTCAGTCTTTGGAGGGAGATAAATTTGCCTGCAAATCCTGGCTGTACCACATAGCTGTTGTTTGGCCTTTCTGAGTCTTAGCTTCCTCATCTGTAAATGGTATTAATATATTTCCATACTATTGTATGAATTAAATGAAACAACATGTGTAAAATGCCCCGTACTATATGGTACAAACAAGAACTGAATAGTGGACAGTGTAAAGTATATTCACATTGTTTTGCAACCACTGTCTGTCTCCAGAGTTTTTTCATCTTCCCAAACTGAAACTCTGTATCCACTGAACACTAACTCCCCATGCCCCTTACCCTCCAACCCTGGCAACCACCATTTTACTTCCTCTGAAATTAATTTGACTACCTCCTATAAGTGGGATCATATAGTAATTGTCTTTTTGTGACTGGTTTATTTCACTTAGCATAACGTCCTCAAGGTGTATACATGTTGTAGCATGTGTCAGAATTTCTATCCTTTTTAAATCTTAATAACATTCCATTGTGTATACACACACATTGTTTATTCATTCATCTGTTAATGGATTCTTGGGTTACTTCTACCTTTTGACAATTATGAATGACATTGCTATGGACATGGTGTCCCTGTGTTCAATTCTTTTGAATGTGTACCCCAGTGTGCTATTTCTGGCTTATATGATAATTTTATGTTTAACTTTTTGAGGAACCAACTGTCATTCCATTTTCCACAGCAACTGCACCATTTTACATTCCTACTAGCAATGCACAAATGTTCCAATTTCTCAACATCTTTGCCAACACGTTATTTTCTGTTTTCCCCCATCCTAATGTGAATGAAGTGATATCTCATTATGTTTTTGATTTGCATTTCCCTAATGATTAATGATGTTAAGCATCTTTTTATGTGCGTATTGCCATTTGTATATTTTCTTTGGAGAAATGTCTATTCAAGTACTTTGCTCATTTTGAATGCATTGTTTTTTAGCTGTTGAGTTGTAGGAGTTCTTTATATATTCTGGATATTAACCCCTTATCAGGTTTATGATTTATAAATATTTTCTTCTATTTCATGGGTTGCCTTTTCACTAAGTTGATATTAACATTATCCTCTGATGCACAAAAGTTTTTAATTTTGATGGAGTCCAGTTTATCTATTTGTTCTTTATTGGGCTGTGCTTTTGGTATAATGTCTAAGAAATCATTGCCAAAGCCAATGAATGTCATGAAGCTTGTCTCTTGTGTTTTCTTTTAAGACATTTATACTTTAAGATCTTACATTTGGGTCTTTAATCCCATTTGAGTTAATGTTTGTACATAGTAAAGTAAGGGTACAACTTCATTCTTTTGTATGTGGATATCCAGTTTTCACAACACTATTTGTTGAAAAGACTGTCCTTTACCCATTGAATGGTCTTGGCCCCCTTGTCAAAAATCATTTGACCATGTATGTGAGGATTTGTTTCTGGACTCTCTATTCTATTCTATTAGTCCATGTCTGTCTTTCAATATCACAGTCCTTTGATTAATGTAGCTTTGTAGGCAGTTTTTATTAGTTTTTTTTTTTTTTTTTGGTGTTTCTGGGGAGAGATCAGCCCCCAGAGTTCCCTACTCTGCCATTTTCTTTTATATCACTCTCCCCGCTTATTTTTTTATTTTGATTTATTTTTAATATGTTTTTTTGTCTATTTTTTCTTATTATGTGTTCATTCCTAGAAATTCTTAAAATAAATAATGAAATAAAACAAACATGACATTCATAATCTCTCTTGCCTGCTGTCAACCAGGCCTAAAAAGTTAAAGAGTATTTTTAAAATCTTTTCTGCTAGTATTTCCTATTGTTAGAACTTTAGGTTGTTTACAACTTTTTACTTTTACAAACTGTCAGAGTTTGGCTAAGCATAAATTAGAAGTTATAAAGGAAATTATAAAAATAAACTATTAAAGAGATATAATAGTTTGCAAAACTGCTCAAAGAAGAAACACAACTGATATTCAAAGATTAAATGACTGGGAAACTTAAATTTTCAGTCATGTATCAATTTCAATGAAATTCTGTCTCTGATAACTTTTTAATTTTAATTTTTAATATTGAAGAAAATGTACTAGAATACAAATTGAAAGTGACTTAGTGTGTGATATGGACTGGTGCAGAATTCCTGGATCACAGGTGATGTGTATGTGTAATTTGACTAAAATGGACTGCTACCACCAGCATTCTGCGAAAGTTCTACATTCTTGCCTACACTTGACATTATTTCAGCTGTCTACTACATGTAACCATGTTTCTCTTTTGTTTTAATTGTTTTTCTCTTAATACTAATTATTTGAGAATTTTTTTATATAGTTGTTAGCTTTTTTGTTTTTTGGGTTTTTTTTTTTGTAAATTACCTTTTTATATCCTTTGCCCGTATTTCTACCGATATTACTGTTTTCCTTGTTCTTTTGCAGGAGTATTTTGTATTAATATATTCTAGATATTACTACCTTGTCAGTTTTAGACATTTAAAATATCTGCTATCCTATCCATAGTGTTAGTTGCATAATAGAAACAGTCAATAGTCAAACGTATCTTTTTTGCGTTACACTTAATACTTCCTGTGCTTAGCTTTAACAATCTATCTCTTATCCTAAGTTGCAAGAAATTTTTTCTTTTCTTTTTTTTTTTGTATTAACATGATCATTTTTTTCCTTTCTCACTTAGGTCTGTAGTCCATTTTTGGAGTCTACATTTGTGCGTGGTTTTAGGCAAGGATCGTGGTTGTGGTGATCCTGGAAATGTGTCTCTCAGATCTTGTGCTTGGGGAAATATAAGTGACAGATGGCCCAGCTTCTGTGCTGTGAGCCCACAGCTGCATTCACAGCGAGGCCACATCTCCCGATCTCCCACAGGCTCCTCCCAGCTATGATTAAGTACAGCAGGAATGTTAAGGTTGGTATGCCCGGGACATATGGGATTCCTCTGATGGGTTGATGGGTAACTTTAACTTCAGGACTCCTCATAGGCTTAGCCAAATTTTCTTGGAACCGCATTGCCATATGCAATTCTTTGTACCCTACTCTTTCTTCTCCATGGCCCAGAGGTCAGACCTGCATTGCATTCTGAAATGTCTCTGACTCCTCCAACAAGCATAACATTTTCTTCACATAAATTTTCTCTAATAAATTTCTTGTACTTCAAATCAGGTTGGGATCTAATAGAGTGGTCTCAGAAAATTTAGACTGACTATTTCACTTCACTGCCTTTTGGGCAAAGAGGATGCCATCCTGAGTGGCTGCGGGATACAGATAATCCTTGGCATAAAGTGACAGCTGCATTGTTAAAAATTTCACCAGCAGTGACCTGGGAAGGCTTCCTGGGGCTTCTGGGGCTTCCTGGTAGAGGGGACAGTATTGTAGGTGTGACCGTTTAGGCCGTTGAAAGATGGGAGGGAGGAATGCCTTTTACAAAGGTAGTGGAATTGGCTGCTTACTTTTAAATTGCATTGTTATCCTGCATAGGGATAAGGGGAAACTGAGATCCATTTATAATCAGTTAAAGGCTAAGTATGAAAACCAGTTACCGAAAAGCTTGCATCTCCTGCAGAGGAAGAGTATAGACACAGCTAAGCAACAGGATAAAGATTTAATAGATTCCCAGAGTTTGAATGCTTAGTCAAAGCAGATCTGCTAAGCTTGGGTCAGGACCCTGCTTGGGAAAATCTAAGAGTTGAAATATAAGATAGGACAATGAGATGGATGTCCTTCAGAGGGACGGTTCTGCAGACCCCCCTGAACCCTCATAATTTGCATAGGAAATCACTCTGTCCTTAGTAAAAGCTAGTCCTTCTCCCCGCTGAAAGATAACTACAGCAGCCGTTACTCCCCACAAGGAAACAGGTGCCTCTTCAAGAGATATCCTCACCTCTTCAACTGACAACCAATCCAGTAGCTCAGCTAGTAACCTGCTGGGCCTGATAAGGAGGGAATAGAGACTGTACACTGAAGAAATTGTAAGAATTCATTTCTATTTACTGGCTTCTGACATTAGGTGCTTGATCAAATAAGGATGAATGGAAGACTGGATGAGTAAGAATTCATTGGCTTGGGAGCATTTTCTCAAGATATGGAATTTAACACCCTAGCAAGGATCCAAGGAGATTGGGCAAACTTGCTGCTAGGGTGGCTCCTAGCAACCTAGAGGAAGCCATATCCAGGGCTGAATGAAGGTGAAATGTCCCAGTTGCCCTGGAGGACAGTGGAGAAAGAAATGAAGAGGCTGAGGGAAGTAGGCATGTTGGAATGGACATACTGTGTGAGGCCAGAAGACACACAAGGGGATATGTTTCATGGAAAAGCCCAGAGGATATGCCATTTACCAAACCCACTAGAAATGAGCTGGTAGCTAAGTAGGTCAGTAATGGCTCTCCTTTGCGGGTGAAGGTTGACAGCAGGAGAAGCAGCTACAGAGCTAGGACCATCCATAGAGATGATGGTGCCCTGAAGTAATAGAGGCCAAGCAGCAGTGCTTAACTACCAAAGCCAGGGACCTACAGTGAGCTTTAAGAAATAGCAAGGTCAGAGGGACAGCCAAGGATGCTTGACCCACAAGGAACTGTGGGGGTGGTTCGAAGAGCATGGTGTCTTTAGGGAAAAATAAACAAGCCAATAATAAGAGTGCTGATTAATCAAAAAGGAAAAAAAGAAAAAGAAAAAGAAATCAGCCAACAAAAATAAATAAATAAATAAATAAATAAATAAATAAATAAATAAATAAATAAAAAGAATAAAAAGGCACAAATGGAAGAACAAGTGGCTCTGGGTGATCACCACAATAGAAAGTGAAGATCCATTGCTCTGTTCTCGGTCTTGAGGCAATTTTCAGATCCAGAACCCACTGTCTGAAGAGGTGGCTATGTTCCTAGGAGGAAGGACCCTGTTACACTACGGTAAGTGTACACAGTGATGCTTCCCTAAGCACTGCCCCAAAGGCACCTACTGCCATTTATTTACTGGGTGACTATACAACAGGCAAGGGAAATATGCAGATGTTTCAAGGACTGTTAGAAAGAGGATCTGAGTTGATACTCATACCAGAGACACATAGCATCATTATGGCTCCCCTGTTAGTGTAGGGATTTATGGGGACCAGGTTTGTCCTGAATATAAGATTCTAGGTTTATAGTTCTTTTCCTTTTTTAAAAAATAATTAACTAATTAATTTATTTTTGCATTTTTAAAATTTTAAAATATTACCAGGGCACAAATGTTTTTGGTTACACAGATCATTTTTGTAATGCTTGAGTCAGGGCTATAAGTGTGCCCATTACCTGGACAGTGTTCACTGTCCCCATTAGGTAGCTTATAGATCCTTTCTTTTAACACCTTAAAAACATTACTCCATTACCATCTTGTTTCCAATATTGCTGCCAAGAAAGCTGATGTCATCTAATTTTTGTTACTTTACAGGTGAACTGCTCTTTTTCTCTCTGGTATATTTTACAATGTTTTTACGTTGATATTTTAAAATTTACTTTAACAGGTATGGGTTTTTCCTTCTGTTTCCTATTTGGAACCCTACAAGCCTTTTTAACATAATGTTTTACAATCTTCTTTAATTATGAAAATCTTACCCTTTATTATTTTTTTAAAAATTTCCTCATTTCCATTTTCAATTTTTTTTTCCATTTGGAAATCTTGTAATTGGGATGTAGGAATTCCTACTTTTAACTTTCACATCTCTGAAATTTTTAAAATTGATTTTGTATTTTTATCCTTTCCCTCTGCTTTTCTGGGAGAGTTCCTCAATTTGAACTTCCAACTCATTAATTTATTTTTCACTTGTAAGTATCCTACCATTTAACTCATCAATTGTGATTTTATATTTCAACTCACATTTTCCAGGTCTAATTTTTCCATTTGGTTCTCTTTTTGTACATTCTTATTCTTATTTCAGATGATTAATGTGAGCAATGACAGATAGCTAATATCTTCCCTTATCTTTTTAAGTATTGATGTCATGTTTATTTTATATTCTTTGTCTATTCTAATGCTTCTGCTTCAGAAGCTATATGTTATCTCATCTATTGGATTTTTTCTGAGAAAGCCATACAATTCAGTCTCCTTATTGTGGACCATGATTTCATGTTTCCCTGGGCGTCAGTTGCTTTATCTGGCAGCGTGGACTGTGGAAGGACAGAAGGTCAGGCCTTTACCTGTGTCAGTCAAGGTGAGTTTAAGGAAGAGGATGGAGATGAATTCTACAGTAGAGCGCCCCAGGGGCCACGAAACTAATATTGATCATTCCTATTTTTTGACCCTCCAGAAGCTGACTCTTCCAGTGGGAATTTCACTGATAAACTCTTAGGAGTGAAGCAGTACTACGAGGAAGCAGTTTTCCTTAATTTTAATGCTCTAACCCTGGAAGTCTGGAAGGGTAAGGGTGAGAAGGAAATACCTGAAAGCAGCTGATTAGTGCTACCTTTTCCAGAAACGTCTCTTCTCAGTAGGCTTTGATCCTGATAATTCCAAAATTGATGGCCTGGATTGCTAAGACTCATTTCCAGTATGAAAAGAAGGTAAACACTCTCTCAAGGCAGTATAGGGGAAGGCAGTGTATTGGGGCACACAAGAGAAAAACTTAAAAAGCTTTTCTCTTAACTATTCTCTCATTCCACCCAGGCTTTAGCCACCTACGCTCCCTACACACTCCAGTTTGAGATAGCCTCAGGTTCCCAGTTTCAGCCTGGATTCCATGTTTACCTCTTTCTTCTATAGTTTGGGGTTGATTCCGGGGAGGAAGTGAGTGTCATGTGTTAGTTCACCATTTTGGCAGAAAAAAAGCATATATGTACATATTTAGTACATTAGTTTCCCTCTATCTGCATAAAACCAGATGGATCCATCAACAAGGACAATTTTCTTTGCTTCCCCTCCCTGTTATCCCAATATATTGCAGGAAAGAAGATGAAGAATGCAACCAGACCTGGCCCAACCCGTTTTAAAGATAATACTTGTCTCTCAGGTTAATTTAATTTCTGAAGAGAATCAATCTGCTTCCCCCTCATCCATTCATTCTCCCAACTATCTATTCATTCTCTCTAGTAACCATTTATTGCCCCTAAACAGAATTACCTATATTTCCCATCTCCTCTTCCCCTCTAAACTGAGGGGATATAAACTTCTAGATCCCATTGGGTTATTGGGTAATCACTCTGTGATTCTCTCCATGAACACAGTAAATAAATTTGTAATCTCTTTCTCTTATTAATCTGCCTTATTGTGAATTGATCTTTTAGTGAACCTTTAGGGGGCAAAGGGGAAGTTTTCCTTTCTCCTCCACAATATACATATACATACATACACACACATGTGTGTGCATTTATCAAATGATCTTATTTTTGAAACAAAAAGTGGGTAAGCCCTTTATAAGTGAATAGATATACTTGTTTATGTTTATATAAACAGAGAGAACAATGTGAAAGAATATACAAACGTTTAAACTTCGACTTACTTAGGAGAAAATCAGGGAGAGATTGCTAGATTTTCTTTGTACTACTCTATGTTGGTAAACAGCTCATATAACTTCAAAGCTTGAAATGAAATTACAGTTGACCCTTGAACAACATGGGGGTTAAGTGTTGACGACCCCTGTGCAGTTCAAAATCCATGTATAACTTTGAGTCTCCCAAACTTAATTACTAATAGCCTACAGTTGACTGGAAGCTTTACTGCTAATATAAACAGTCAGTTAACACATATTTTGTTTACCTATTAGGTACTGTATTCTAAAAATAAAGTAAGGCAGAGAAAAGAAATTGTTATTACGAAAATCATAAGGAAGAGAAAATATATTTACTATTCAATCAGTGGAATGGGATCAACATAAAGGTCTTAATCTTCATTGTCTTCACACTAAGCAGGCTGAGGAGTAGGAGGAAGAGGAGAGAATTGGTCTTGTTGTCCCAGAGAAGACAGAGGCAGAAGAAAATCCATATAAAAGTTCATACCCATATTGTTTAAGGGTCAGCCGTACAATAAATTATATGTTTTAACTAATGTGAACCAGCAGATGGCAGCATAGTAACACATTTGGTGTAAGTTTCTCTGCTGCCCTTTGTGCAACAAATGTGGGTCGCGGTGACCTGCTGTTTCTGCATTTCCTGAATGTAACTACGATAAAATGAGATTAACATATTGTGCGATCCAATTTTTGTTTTATTTGGGTTGGCTGCTTGCTTAAATTGTAATTTGCTGTTTTTAATAGGTGTGATTAAGTCGCTCTGATGTTCCTCCATTAGCTGTTACTCTTTTGCTTGGTTGCCATTAATATGTCTTTCTGAGTTATAAGAAATACCTTGCTGATTTAAAAAAAACAAAAACATGTTTTGATTCTTTAATGCAGTACTAACTGGAGAAGTTCTGGCATCTTTTTTGCAGGAAGGTTGAAAAAGCGGTTTGTGATCACTCAGTCTAGCCTGTGGGTCCCTGGAGGGCCAGCTGTATGTAGTTCACACAGAGTCCCCTTTCCACTAGTGGACCACGTGCTGCCCAAGATGGTAGCCACTAGCCACACGTGGCTATTTTATGCTTGATATGTGGTTAGTATGACATTAATGACTAAATGTGATTAGCATGAGAAAATGAATTTTTAATCTATTTAATTTTAATTAATTTGAATCTAAATAGCCCCATCTAACCAGTGACTATCATATTTGACAGTATAGCTTTTAGTGCTTAGTGATGTTATGAAATTTTCTATTTTTCACTCTTCCGTATTAGTGAGTAATGACAGTATGACGAGCTGAGCCCTTCTGCCTCAGCCAAATACAAAAACCCCTTTTCAAGTAGTATCAATGCATTCTGAAGATATTAAGTGAGTATACTTGGTGTAATTATTCAGGATTTAGGCATTTAACAAATAACTCACTATATATTAATGTTTAATATATATATGAACTATATGCCTGTAGCAGCTCAGCCTTCAAATGTCTTTTTTCAACTTTCTCCAACCAGTTTCAGTTTCCAAATGATCTTAATTTGGCTAGGATTGTATAGCTATGAGTATAGTCATAACAGATTTTATTTTAGCATTTTCAATGCATCAGCATTATAAAAAGGGGGAGAAGAAAAATATCTCCATCAAGGGATTAGTCATTTTAAAAGGAAAACAAATAAAAGAAAGAAAAATATCTCCAAACTCATGCAAAGAAATTGTGAGGGGCTGGGTGCCGTGGCTCAGGCCTGTAATCCTAGCACTCTGGGAAGCTGAGGCAGGAGAATCTCTTGAGCTCAGGAGTTCAAGACCAGCCTGAGCAAGCGCGAGACACCCATCTCTACTAAAAATAGAAAAAGTTGGTCAGGCGCAGTGGCACGGGCCTATAGTCCCAGCTAGGTTGAGGCAGAAGGATGGCTTGAGCCCACAAATTTGAGGTTGCTGTGAGTTAGGCTGACGCCACACACTCTAGCCCGGGCAACAGAGCGAGACTCTGTCTCAAATAAATAAATAAATAAATAAATAAATAAATAAATAAATAAATAAATAAATAAAACAAAGAAAGGAAATTGTGAGTGCATGGTTTTTAACAGTGACTTTTTCCCTCTGAGTACTGACCCCATTGTAGTGATTCTTAGCTGGGGATAATTTTGCTCTCCAGGGGATATTTGGCAATGTCTGGGGTAATTTTTGGTTGTTACAATTTGTTGGGGGGTACTACAGGCATCTAGTATGTAGAAGTAAGAAATGTTGTGAAGCATTCTACAAGGCACAAGGTAATCTCTCCCCCTTCCCCAACAAAGAATTATCTGTGACAAAATGTCAATAGCACCAAGGTTGAGAAACTCTACATTATAGTCATGATTCAAAGAGAATGAGTTTGAGTTTATTACCATAAATATATTTTAACATATATGGTATATTATGTGGAGAAAGGGAGGCTCTTACTTGATATAAAACCCCAAGGAAAATCTTAGCACAGCAGTTATCTCATTAACTAAATTAATTGTAAATGTGTGTTTGTGGGGGGCGGAAATAAAGGTTTAGATGCACAGAAAAAGGCTTTTGTTAAATACTAGTCCACAGTCATGTACAGTACTATAAAATATGCAATTAAATACATATAAAATGATAATCTTATCATAATTAAACTAATACAAAGATACTTTCTTGATTATCTGAATAGTTTCTACAAATACTACTCTGCAAAAAATGCTGGCCATTTTTAACAGTAAATATAAATATTACACAATAAGGTCTTTACCAAAATCTTGTATCAAATTGTTTATGAATGTCTACTTTTATATTAGCTTCTCATGTAAGTTGTTTATTCATATCTAATTTATATTGACTTCCTATTCTGTAGGTCCCTTAATTGTTTTAAAGTTGGTTGAAAATAAAACTGATTAAGTAAAATATATTAAGAGATCATGAAACAAAAGTGAAAAGTAAATTTATTCAAAGACTGAAAATTTTATCATTTTTAGAGATGGAGCCAAAAGTAGCTCCTTCTCACTAAATCCTGCTTCTTTTCATTTCAACTTGACAAAAAGACCAAGAAAGTCTGCCTTTAATTTCTGTGTACCTAAGGGCATTTTTAAGAATCCTGTGCCAGGCAATATTTCAATGTGTCAGCTTTTTTTCAAGTTTCAAGTTTGAATCTGCTGACAGATTCAAGGATTTACTTATTCCTCCAAAATAAACAGCAGTGTAGTTGCTTAAAGAGATTAAAATCTACATCACTGGGTGTAAACATGTATGTCAGCTTTTTTCAAGTTTCAAAGAGAGGTTAAATGCACCTCTAAGAGCTAAAGGGAATGGACTCACAGTAGTTCTGTCTCTTAGGTTTCAGTTTCGTGTCTGGTGGCCCCTATGTCATTTGTGTTAGCTGTGGCCAAAGCTAGTAATCTCCACTTGTCTAGTACAGGGGATTTAAAAATTCTTTATAAGGATTACTTAATGAGGAAGACAAAAACTGTGGCACCATCAGGGAAGGAAGGCATGCTCTGTTAGGGAAAAAGTAGAGAACACTTAGCATTTGGTACTTATCTGACTAAACTGCCAGATTACTCTACAAAAAATAGTACATAGCAGGGACAGAAAGGTGAACAAATCAGACCCAGTAGCAATGGCAGATCTTTGTGGAGGTGACAGTATCTTCTGTGCTCATAGTCAGCAAAACATTTCAGATGATGGGAAAGAAAGCCTGCCTCCCATGTGTAAGGGGAAAGTCATCAGATCACACTTATTTGTGTCTTGAACTTGATGGCAACACACGCTAAACACAGTTTTCTAGAGACCACACGTGACATTTATAGTTTGAATGTAGAGGTAGCTGTTACATTAGATGTTAGTTTCAGATTTAATCCAGTCCCGATAATGAGTCACTTTCGTATAAAGTCCAGGCTTGTTTTCTTTTCCACAGTCTATTCCCCAGCTTACTATTCCAATAAGATACCAGATGTTTCTGTCTTGTGCAATAACCAGAGGTCCTCCAGAGTCACCCTGGAGAAGAAGAAAAAAATATGGTCAATTTGATAAACAGGAGTCAGAAATGAGTTAATCGGCATCTGAATGTCTGATTAATACTTTGAATTGAAACAAGTAAAATGAATTCCATTTTACTTACCATTAGTATTAATATGATAATTGACTTTATTACTTAGTCCTTGTGAATGATTTCAGCTACAATATAATGTAAGTAAAGATAAGGTTTCAGTTTTATCCTTATAAAATTTTTAGTTTTACTCTATCTAAACAGGGACCACAAACTGAACCTAAGTCTAGGCAGCCAATTCTTACACAAATGATGACCTCCAGACCCAACTGAAATGTCACCTCCTCCTTGAAGCCTCTGTTAGCTAGAAATACTCTCTTGCTGTGAATTTGAATCTCACCTTGTTCCACTCACACTGATTGATAGGAAGGTGTCCTGGACATTGTAATGCTATGCAGTTGGTAGGTTCAAGAGGAGGAAGACATGCAAAGACACTCGAAGCAAACATGCACTATTTATTACTGAAAGGGTTTTCCTCCCAAATTGAGGCAGAATCCCTCGACCTAGTGAACTGGTTTAAGGTATGTGAAACATGAGGACTTCCCTGTTAACTTTAATCCAAGGTTAGATAAATGATTTTAAATTTATCTTTTAGCAATGGAGTTATTCATTAAAAAATGTATTATGTGGAAGCCCATTACAGAATTTTTAAATAAAAGAAATAATCCTGTTTAAAGCAGGCATGGGGTTCTAGAGCCTTGTGCCTTTAGATTCCCTCCCTTCCATTTTCCTCCCATACTTCTCCCCTTCTGTGTTTGGCGGACAGAGGGTGGAAACCTGGTCTACTGAAAGACGTCCTCCTTAGCTCCTTCCCCTTAGGCTCGTATCCTAATCGAGGTCCTCAGTATTTTACTATGCTAGTGGTGAAAGGAGGCAAGACAGTATGCACCAATGGCAAGAGAACATCTGCTTTTATCCAGATTTGTTTATGTTTCTCCTTTAAGTTATATTACCCGGCTGTATCTTGGACCACCCACATTGCCTGTCCTCCTCAGGAAGAGAGTGGTAAGACACCTTGTATTCTAGACTATGGAGCTAAATCCTGACCTTTCCTTTGTTTGTTTTAGTTACTTGTGTGCTCTATTATTAGACTGTAAATACATTGTGATTTTTGAAATGTTTATGTTTCCTTCAGTAACTGCTGCAGTTCACAAAAAATCTGAGAGAATAAGCGAATGGATGTTTTTTACCATCACATGACAGCCAGCCAATGGCAGATCAGTAGTGGCACCTTTGGATGTTAAAAAAAAAAAAAAAAGCACAATATATGTCAAATTCTCAAAGCCATTCTTAATTCTTCAAAGAATTGCTAAACCGTTGGACCCAGTTTCAAATTCTACAGGTAAAGTTTTTAAATAGTGTAATCATATCTGGATGTATACTGCTTAAAGTCAAAGGTTTAGGCAGCACTGGTGGAGGGATGCCTTACTGCCCTTAGAGATAGCTGCAGAGCCTGTCCCACAGTGCCTCCCAGTTAGCAGGGATTAGATACCGAACTGTTGGTTATGACTGTGCCCTGAAGCAAGTATGGCTTCCTAACTTGGTTTCCACTACCTGCTTCCAGTACTTTTCCCTAATCAGAGTCCTAGTTTGTAGCTGGCACCCATTTTTTTTACAGATGGTTTTGCTCAATAGGGTGTTAAATGAGGAGGATGTCTTACAGTTCTTCCACTCCCTCATTTACAACCTCCTCGCTTCCCCACAAGTTAATTTCATGGAGTTATGTGAAATGACATTGGCCTATCGTCTGTAAGCCCATCCCTACTTAACAGAACCATTTTTGTGGGTTTGAGTCTATTCTTACCTCACAGGCATCTAGCTTTCCTGTCAAGAATCCAGCACAGATCATTCCTGACGAGACAGCACCACCATATACATTAACTTGATTACATATATCATTACTTATGATCTCTATTTCAACTTCTCGCAGAGTGTTGGGAAAAGCACCTAAAGAAAGAAAAAATAAATACATAGATGAATTTCCACATTGTTGCTCTCATAGTTAATTGTGTCTTGCTATGGACGGACCAGTGATGAAAGCTGAGTCTTGAAGGTGTAGGATTCTGGGCTGAATGACAATGTTCAGAATTAAGTTACATGTCCTGGGTGCCTTCTACATGCTGGGTACTATGTTTGGCTTGTTTGCTCCTACTATCTTATTTAATCCTTGCAAAACCCACCAAAGATAGATATAAATATTCTTTTTTTCAGTTGAGGAAACTGAAGCTTACCTGGTTAGGGGTCTTGCCATGATCACATGGCCAAATGGAGAATAATGTTAGATATAAACCCAGGGTGTTTCTCAACACCTGGCAGAATCTGTGACTGCTTACCTTACCTTACCTTACCTGGAAATCTACTTCATCACTTCACAAAGAACACAGCTATTTTGAAAACTGGGAATCTTTTAGCAAGAGCAGTATAGAACAAGGCTATACTACCAGGAAATAACTTTAATACTGATGGAATCCTATTGCTTCATAAGAAAGATCAAGTTTACTTTGATAATAGCTTAACTTGCTACTCATAACAAACACCAGGGTAAATAACAAATATTAAGATAAGAAATAGATCATGTTTTATTAATTCATGACACATTTATTGATTCATTATCATATAAAGGGTATTATTTAGTTGCATGTAGTATTGTTTTAGCCATTATATTCTCCTCATTTCCCTTTAATAAATTCCATTTTAAAGACTATTAACCCTTCATATAAAGATGAATGCTTTGCTTACAGCAGATTCAAAGACAATTGAGAGGATGAAGGAGTGCAGTGCTATTTATTTGAGCCCTGAGTCAGGGTAATTCTGTGCTTAAAGTCCCTGGTCTTAAAGGTTGCCGATATGAGTTTGAATGCTGTTTGCATAGTTTGCAAGCCACGTGACCTTGGGAAAGTTACTAAGCATCATTTTACTCACTTGTAAAAAAGAGAAAATTATGCCTTTCTCTCATGTTCATTATGAGTTAAAAATAATGAGGGAGTGGCTTTAAACCCCAAATGATTTAATTTCCCTTCATAGTCATCACCACTTCCTGTAGAACAATGCAAATCCCCCACTCTCGGATTATAACAACAGTGTATCAACCTGGCCTCAATGTCAGATCGTGGGGTGCATATTAGAGGGTGATAAGACTCCTAGTTGATAAAAGTTATACTTCAAGCAAGCACATAAATAAGACTATGACATCATAATAGGAGCCTGGAACAAGAATCAGAAATTTGAGGGCAGACTAAACTATATGTAAAAAGTTCAACCAATAGACATATGAATTGGAGACTTATATCAGGATCTCAAGGTCTGTGTTTGCAGGTTATTGTGTATGATTAAGTGGAGTAAAATGCCATACCTGTCAACTGTATAAAACCTCAGTTTCAAGAATACCACCGTAGATACAGGGACCCCATTCAGTAAGTGCTAGGTAAAGAACAGCCATCCATATTGCTCATTTAAGGCTATTTCTGTATGGCTGCATGATACGTTGCAGAAGTTTATCATTACTAGTGCTTGCAACTCATGCAATTTATGAACCACGCAGCCACAGCAGAATCTCTACATGTAAAAGACAGCATCGAAAAGAAAAAAAATGGCATAAAAATATGCTAAATATTGAAAATAACATTCTAACTGGTCTCCAAAATAATCCATAAAAAAGGCAATAAACATAGGTACTGTGTAATAGTAATGGTAACAGCCAAAGTTCCAGAAATTCATCACATCTGTTTTTGTTTGTTTTTGCCATATTTATCATGAGCTATCTCATTTTATCTTATTTTATATATTTTAATTTTGAATTTTATTTCACGTCTCCATTCAAATGAAGGATAGGCTTGTATTTTTTGTTTGTTGTGTTACTGAGATACTCACCATTTGCTTTTAATGCTCCCCATCCAGTGACAAACACTTTACTCTTAGGCAAGACTTCAAAAGTAGCATCCGGGAGACAGACTCTGTGCACCTCATTGGAAAATACGATGGGGGTGGAGAGCTTCACCACAGCGATGTCATCCTCATGTTTATGGGCAGCATAGTTTTTGTGAACAATAATTGACTGCACCTTTCTTCTCATCAGTGAAGGGTTTAGGGTTCTTCCAAAACTAGCCATCCATAGTCTGGGGTTTTTGTAACTGATCACAGATTAAAAGGAGTACATTTGGTTCATTTCTGATCTGATGTTGCCCAGGACTCTGGATGGGCATGGGATTCTTATCTGAGTCTTCTCCCCTAAAAATGCTTTGCTTTCATCTAGCTAATAACAATTCCCCCATTCCAAGGTAGCTTAAATTACTCTCCTTGAGGGGAATTTGTATTTTTTAAGAGAAATGTGTTATTGCCATTTTTTATTATAAAAATGATGCAAATTAATGGAAGAAAATATAAACAAACAAAAAGTATATATATATGTCCACACATATATACACATAAACACTCATATATACGCATATCCATGCACACTAATATAAATGTACGTACAGCTATGGAGAGAGAGAGACAGAGAGAGAGACAGAAGTGTAAAATTGGAGCCATATTTTAGATATTGTTTTTTCATGCTTCCTTTTTATTTGGCATTTTATCCAGAACATTTTTACCACTTAATATGATTCCACTAGGGTTACTGAATATCTTTATTATTTCCAAGTGTCCCATATGTTAAATTTTCCAAAAACATACAAAAACTAAAAGCCCAGCACCAAAGATATTCACGACACTAAATATATCTAGGATAATCAGATATATTTATAGGTTAGGATGCTGTTTTCAGAATTTTTAAAAATCTACAATATGTCTCAGGAAAACTGGTGGGCATGTTTAATTTTGGCAGTGTTGGCTTGTGAGATTTCTAGATAGTACATTTTCAGTTGGAGCTGATGATACTCTTAATTTTTTCCTCTGTTCTTCAGTAATTCTCATTTTTTTTCTAAAGCCTGCTAGACTGTCATGAGTAGCATTGGGAGGCGTAAGATGTTCATGAAGGAAATGTAAAAGAGAGAAGAATTACAGGAGGTAAACAGGAGAAAAAGAGGTGAAGTTGGTGATCATATGGGTACAGAATGTAGACTTACACGTCAAAACAGTGAGCGGCAGTCAGGAGCCACTCCTCACTGATCACAGATGCTCCACAGATGTGGACACCTTCCACCTGCAGGCTGGCTTGCCATGGCCAGTCACCTTTCTTTGTAATAACACCATCAGCAATTCTTTCCATGGATGGCAACTCCTTTCCTAAACCACAACCTGTCACAAAGGAATAAGATAGTTATTTCCAGAGAGTTATAAACATATGTAGGTATGTTTGGCACATAGTTAAAGATAGAAACATTTGTAAGTGTGACTTGCATCAAAAAAATTCATTGAAATTAACATTGCATATAACAGAATGATTATTCACATTGATAAAAATGTGATTATTCACATTTTAAATAAGTATCTATATTTTTAAAAATTATTTAACAACCTCCCTGACATATATGAAGCAATTCCACTCTAAAATTTGGTTTCTCATACTTTTCTAGGTCATGTTCTTATGTATAGCAGTTTATCTTAGTGTTATTTAACATTTTTGAGCACTAAATCGACACTATTTATTGCAGAAAAATAGCATTTGTGCTCTTTAAAAATACTTGTCTAATATTACACTACTATAGCTTGAATGTCAAAGTTTCCATATTAAAGTTTGTGTATGTCATTTAACTCTAAAAAAAAATTTCTATTTAACAAAGTAGGCCAAATAAAAAAACAAATGCAAAGAAATAAAAGGAAATTATTAAAGAAATCATCAATGAAACTTTATTTGAGGAAGAGCAAGAATTCTCAAAGAGTCCATGTAGACATTTCCAATTATTAGTAGTAATTTTCTTTCTTGAGGAAAATTAAATCACATGTCCATTTAGAGATATAATATACTTTTGGGAAATAGTAAACATGGGAATAGAGAAAGGCTAAAAGTATTTTGAGTTTTATTCTTTGATTTGTAAACATCTCAGTGATATTCTTGGAACTTACAGCTGTTCAGAATGTGCTCTGCTTGTTCTTCATTCATAGCTGGAAAAAAACCAAGATGATTGATTGCTCAGTAATGAAACTAGGATAAGTTAAAATACTATGCCTGCATGCTATAAATTTTTCTGGTTGGGAGGAACTGCATTAGTTAGTAAATTTTTAATTTAAGGACAATAGAATAAAATCCTACAAAAAAGAGAGGCTTAGATATAAACTAAACTCTCTGACTACAGGTGGACACTAGGAAAATCCTCATTCATGATTACAAAAATCAATTGACACAGAGAAGACTATGAAGAAGGACTGTATCTACTTAATTAATACTATACCAATATATTAAAATGTGAGTTAAAATAGAAGAGGTCTAGGACTAGTTTTACATGTTCACTGCTATATGTCAGGACACCATTTCCTTTGGACTCCACTTAGTGTTATGGTAAAGGCATTTATAGTATCCTGGAAGCCTGGCATCTAGGTTTGGTCCACGGGTGCTTCCTGTGGAATCGAAATCCACCAGTGTGATAACAAATCCTCAGTCATATTTTTCATAAAACAAAATAGAGAAAGCATGATCTGTGGCTGTCCCCCAAACTATTTGATTGTTCCTTATGCCAGCTAGCATAATGAATAATCCAGACCCATATTTTGTTAAGAAGAAAGCTGTTATGTTGTTTTGGTGGGCTTGCATATTAATGAGTCTGTAATTTAGGTAAGACTCTAAAAAGGAGCATTGAGTTCATCTGCAGGGAGCCATGCTTAGAGAATTTATTACAGTAATTCCCTTAGAATTAATTTTTGCCCATAATAACAGCAACTAGCTAATGGATTCCCTGGTCCTTAGGATAAACCCAAACTTCCTACCCAGACCTACATGACATAGTCCCTATTTACATCTTTGATGCGATGTTGAACTGTTCTCGCTCTTGGTCATTACTCAATGGCTACCTTGGCCTTCCTGTTTCTTGATTGTGCCAAGGTTTTCCTGCCTGCAGTTTTTGTCCTAGCTGTCCCCTTTGCCAGGAATGCTTTTCCCTTGGTCTTTTATGGTTTGTTCCCATTGTTATTCAGATCTCAGCTTAAAAATCCTCTCCTCAGAGAGAACTTCCATGACAACTAAATCTAAAGTAGCCTAGACTCTCTGTTTTCTGCATGGAGTTTCACATTGTTTATTACCTTGTTTATTTACTAACTTATTGGGTCATCATCTTTCTTACCCCAGTTAGAATGTTAGTTCTGTGAGGACAGAGACTTTAGTTCCTGGCACAAATATGTTCTCAATAAATACTTGCTGAGTGAATAAATACACAATAATGATAACTAATTTTACTGAGTCTTGTGTAGCAGGTACTGTGACAAACACAAATTTGCTTATTATATTCTCACAATAATATTATAGACTCACAAGTCTATTAACGACATGATTTAATAGTTCTTGAGGCAAAAAGCTTGTCCATCAACCATTTCACTATAAGGTCAATTATAGTTTAGTCCCACCCTCTGTAGGTCATGGAAAGTGGGAGAGAGGTGGAGTTATGATTAGTTCACAGCTAATTTTAGCTTAATTCTAAACTCATCTCTATACATGCAGAAACTGTTGATCAACTTCTACGATGGTGCTATATTCCATATGTGAACATATGCAATAGATATGTTCCTCTTGCAGGATAAAAGAGGTTGAATAGCTCCAGTTCTAGAGCAAGATTGTGTAGACTTACTTTTCTCTGCTCTTCTCCTATAAATACAACTAAGTACCCTGAAAATTATTCATCAGGAAACAATAAAAGAAAAGCTGGAAGGAAAAAGACGGAATAGAGTCTTCAGAATTTGAGGATGGACAAGTGGTAAGTTTCCTGGGTTTTCTTTTATCTCACATATACTGTGGACTGGGGACCAGAAAGGCCAGCAACCTGTAACCATCATTAGGCATAGACAAAATAATATCAAGAAAAGTCTGTTCTCTCCATCCCAAGTACTCAGAAAGCAGAAGCATAATAGAGACCTAGTAGAAAACCCAAATCCCTCACTTCACAACCAAGACCTGACAGTCCATTTTGCCAGCAGCAGGACAGAAAAAGAAAAATCATAGGAACAATCCCAAAAGAGCAAAAGTGGCTATACTGGTGTCAGATCATGTAAACTTCAGAGCAAAGAAAATTACTTGGGACAAAGAGGCACATTATATCATGATAAAATGATCAATTAGCCAAAAATATGTAGCAATTTTACATGCTTATACACCAAACAGCAGAGTTTCAAAATACATGACGCAAAAACTGAGAGAACTGAAAGGAGATAAAGAAAAATCCACAACCATAGTTGGGTCCTTCAACATCCCCCACTCTGAGCAACTGGTAAAATTAACTAGACAAAATCAGCAAGGATGCAGAACTAAACAACATCACCAACTGTAAAGGCCCACTGGCTAGGTGACCTACGTTCCCTTGACCTATTCTGTAATTGGGAAAAAGTACCCTGCAGAGATAAATCAAAGCCATTAACTTGTAACGGTTTGTTTAAACTTTCCAGCTGCCTGTCATAAAATTTGTTGTGCTTGCTTGACATCTGAAAGAATGTTCCTTAATTGGTGCTATCTGTTTCTGTAAACCTGCTCGCTTAAAAATTATAACCGAAACGGGGGTCTGAGGCTGGTCCCAGACCCCACAGCTGTGGAGAAGATGATATAATGTTTCTACCACCGTGCCTAAAGTCATGTAGCTCTAACTTAGGATAGTATAAAACCTTCCTGGTTTTTCAGCTCAGGGCCATCCTCTGTACCTGTACCCTAACAGGGCAGGGGGTGGTCACTGGCCAGCTAATAAAGACTCATAATTTGGCTCAATTCGGTCTCTAGGTGGTCATTTCTCACACTCCGCACTATAACACAACCAACAGGATCTAATTGACTTCTATAAAACTTACTACACAATAGCAAAATATACATTGTTTTCAAGCACCCATGGAACATTCCTCAAGATAGGCATAATCTGGGTCATAATCCTCAACTCATTTGAAAGAATTGAAATCATACAGAGTAAGTGCTCTGTCAATAATAGAGTCAAACTGGGAGTCGATAACAGAACAGTAATGGGAAAATCTCCAAATACTTGGAAACTAAACAACACACTACTAAATAACCCATGTGTAGGGGCTGGGCCTAGAAGAAAGGATGGATGGAAAGAACATGAGCAAGGTGAATGAAGGGTCAGGTGAAAACGCCTGCCTGAAGCTGCTTGTTTGCTGAGTGCACAGGTCAGCTGACCTGCATAGAAGTTGTTAAAGAAATTAGCAAAGGCCCTGACCCTTTGCACGTGTCCCCGGAAATAAATACGGGGAGGAACCTAGCTGAGGAGGCCATTTTCTCCTCTAGATTTTGGGAGACGCTTCTCTCTCAACACTATGTGTTTCTGGTAATTATTCATTTCTTCACTACCGAGCTCAGGAGCAAAAAAGTAGCCCCAAAAAGTGGTGACCTGGGCGTGATTCAGGAATCCACGAGCATAGTGAGCGTTTTCATCGTCTGGACTATAAGAAGAATCATCCCGGTAAGGGACAGTCCCGCCTGCTGCTTTGGTAAAGGTTCCCATGCATGTAGTTTCAGAAGGGGATTTCTAATATGGGGCGGCACCTGACAAAAGATCAGCAAATTTATCTGCGCACTTTGCAACAACTCTTAAAAGCTGCCCAGTGTTCTGTCGAAACAGAAGCTTTACAACAACTCTTTTGTGCAGTAAGACAGCATTGCCCCTGCTTCCCAGATGAGGGCATGTTAGATTTAGAGCTCTAGGAACTAGCAGGGAAGGTTTTTAAGAAGAATCTTAGGCAGGGGGTTCCGGTGCTCCTTGCCGTGTTGACTACATGGAGCCTGCTGCGAACAGCGCTGACTCCCTTGCATATTCCTGCAGATTCTAATCCATTAGAATCTATTCCTCCTCTTCCGCTGTCTGCTCCACCAGAGGAGCCGGCGTCCCCTGCCTGCTGTGAAATTCCCAAATCCTGAGCCATTCTCTCCACTATCACCTTCTGTGGCTCAACAGGAGGGACAGCTACCTCCTCCTCCTCCCCCCTCAAAGGGGATCTCTATTCCTCCCCTGGTAAACCATTTGCTTTTCAACATTGCCTAGGAGAGGGCCAATCTTTATGGGGATGAGATTTGCTAGAACAATGGAATCTTCTTCTAACTACCCGGCCTTTTCAATAGGGGCCACTACTCAGGTGCATCCAATACAACCCACACCTTTACAATGGCCTAGTAATTCACCCATCTGGATAGAGCAGTCGCCCATAAAGCAGGATAAATTAAAACATTTAAAATCTCTTGTCCAGGACCAACTTAAAGCGGGACATAGAGAACCTTCCCTGAGCCCATGGAACACCCCTGTATTAGTCATACCTAAAAAGAACCATAAGTGGTGTTTAGTACAGGACCTAAGAGCTCTTAATGTTATTATAGTCCCGATGGGACCTCTACAACCGGATCTTCCCCAGGTATCATTAATTCCAAGAGATTAGCCTTTGATTGTAATTGATTTAAAAGATTTTTTTCACAATTCCTCTAGCGAAACAAGACCAGGAAAGATTTGTATTTTCTGTTCCCACTTATATGAATGCCTACCCAGTTCTTTTATTTATTTTCAACACCTCACTATCTCCAACTGCTCTTATAGGCCAATTAACACCTCACATGGCTCCTTTGGAATGGCTGTTTCTATCTACTTCACACTTCCTCCAAAACCTTTTCTCCCCTTCTAGATCTCTTTGCTTCTTTAATTATTAAGGGATTGCTTGGATTAGATCCGTACACTATGTATCTCCCTATTCCTAAAAACTGCTTCAAAGCAACTTTACATAATTCTTTACTTTGGCAATCAGCCCTTGCAAGTTATGTAGGTTCTTTCCTTCTATTACCCCTCCAACAAGCTTCTCTTCACACTCTCCTTACTTCCTGTACAACCACTTACAAAACTCTTCTCCTACACCTCTTCCCACTATCTGGACAATGTTCATAGATGACTCAGGATCATCATCCAAAGCAGGAATTGCATGGAAAGATGGTGATTAGAAATATTTATCCACCTCCGGTTTTCCCTCCACTCAACAAGCAGAATTAAGGGTGTTTGTATTAGCTTTAAAAACATTTCCATTAGAACCCTTAAACATCATCACTGATTCCCATTATGTATTCTATTCCGTTCTCCATATCAAAACTGCTATCATTAAGGACATACCTAATCAAATTTCTACAATTCCTTGTTCTGCAGGGCTTATTAGATATCTGGTGACACCCTCTCTTTATTTCTCATATTCATGCTAATACCCCTTTGCCTGGACCTCTGACAGAAGGACATAATGCTGTTGATCGTCTCATTTCCTACCATGTTATATTCCACTAATGCCTTTAAAAATGCTGTAATGTCCTATCAGTCCTTTCCCAAAAATGCTCAAACGCTTATTAAACAGTTTCCCATTACCCAGAAACAAGCTTGTCACATGGTATGTGCCTGCTCAGCTTGTCAGGCTGGACAAGGTGTGGCTTTATCACCTGGGGTTAACCCTCACAGCCTAACTCCTAATCACTCTGGCAAATGGATGTTACTCATTTCCCTGCCTTTGGGCACCTTCGGTGTCTACATGTTTAACTGTTGATACTTAGGAATGATCCATGCCACTCCATTATCGGGTGAGTGTGTCTCCCATGCTATTTATTTGTTAAACTCCATTGCTAATCTAGGGCTTCCTCATACTGTAAAGACTGATAATGGACCCTGTTACACCACAATTGCCTTTCAGACGAATTTATAGGACTGGAACATTCGCCATGTCACTGGCACTCACATAACCCTACTGGACAGGCAATTGTTGAGCAGACCAATCAAACCTTAAAAAATTATTTGGAAAAACAAAAGGCAAAGAACTCTGCCCCTCCACAACAAAGAGTAGCAAAAGCATTATACACTCTTAATTTTTTGACTTTGTCCAGTCTCCAGCCGCATCTACCGACCAGCTCTTTATGTCTGGGTTGCAAACGAGATGGTGTCTTTATGCCTGAGACTGATACTGTCAGGGTCTGGTGTTTGTCTCCTGCCCTTTCCGTGTTCTGGGCCAATCCTATTCCGGGTGTGGTGCTGTAACCTACAATGCCAGGCCTCCTTCCACAAATCGTGTTTGTGATCCACATACTGTGGTTCCTGTGTCCACACCACTCCCACATTCTGGATTCAGACTGTAGAGTGTATAGCATGGGGAGGAGTCAGACATTATAGATTACTATTGTTTATCAGTAGCAGAGTGTAGGTTTTATCATATGCATGCTTAATTGATTCAAACTATTCCACTAAGATCTTTTTAAAAAAATGAAAGACTGTGATACTCGGATTATCATACAATTCTTGCTTTATAATTATTTCCACACTAGCCAAAGGAAGATAATCTTTGATGTCAATTGTGTGAGGATTTGTTCATTACCAAGTAAATGAGAGACTTAAAATGAAAAGTGGTTTCATTGTATGGTGAAATAAAGACGCCTTCTCTGTAGATGAGAAGACTGTTAGAATGATTAACTGTAATAGGGAAGAAAATAGTATTTCTTGCCTGTAAGATAAGGTAATGAAGGGTCTATCTTCAAGAAGGTTTCATTTGAATTCAACATCTGATGCAAAATGTTATCAGCTTGCCTTTTTATTGTGTCCACATTGTTAGAAGTAAATTTAAGCAATACATCTGTTTCCAAACCATCATTACTTGGCCTATAAAACAAAATCATCAGAATGAGTGAGGTCATCACCATAGTAATTATTATGTTATACCTTATGACTTAAATATTAGTTATATCTTCAAGAAAATACAACATAAATATGTTATGCATTTTATTGTCATGGATTTTTTCCCCTTATATCATACAGGTGTTAATACATAAAGTATTCCTTCCTTGTAAAACTTGATCATAATCAGGGAGGGGAGAGTATCTGACAGTTATAGAACTTTTTTTCCTAAAAAAATAAATCAAAAGCACTTGTTATATCCACCAGTTCTATATTTATATAGTGTGTGATATATATATTCTTATATTTCAGAAATTCATGTTATTTTTAAAGTAAGAAAAATTGAGAACAGTAATTAATGATTTTAAGAATGTTCATCTGAAATGAAAGTCTTTAAAAGGACAATCAGTAGAATATATTTTATCACTACTGAAGCAACTCACTATAGGTACTCTATACAGAAGGAATGACAATTAAATGTAAAGTATTAAGCTATTTCTGCTCTTGGTGCA
Source organism: Lemur catta (assembly GCF_020740605.2). Classification (NCBI taxonomy): domain Eukaryota; kingdom Metazoa; phylum Chordata; class Mammalia; order Primates; family Lemuridae; genus Lemur; species Lemur catta. The sequence goes on from NC_059146.1 coordinate 12,831,518, forward strand.
TCTAAGATCTTAAGATCCTGTCCACAGAGCAAATAATTTAAGAAAAACAAAATAATGCGAAGTTGTCTTTGTTTATCATACAAATTAATTAGTTGTGATTACCTAAAGTTGATGACATGAGACTTGATGTAATGATGATTTAAACTGGATCTTTGAAATATCTTATCTATCTGAGAAAAGAAAAGAAAAATCCAACAGAATAGATCTTTGTTAAATATGAATTTCAAACATTTCAATACATCACAAAAATGCTTATATAAAGCCTGCTGTGATGTAAATATCATTTATATTGATGTTTGTTTACAGTTATTCCCCAAAAGCTCATTTGGGCATAATCCTGTAGTCATAAACATCATCCCTAAAACTGTACGTTGATATTTGAATAACTTATCACCTGGTCAAAGATGACAGATATAAAGAGTTGAATTAAGCTAGGTATTTCAGTAGCCACTGTAAAAGACACATGGATTTGTAACTGCAGAGATTTAAAAAGTTGATACGTATGCATGCATCAGCCAGTCATCGTTCAATATCATTCAAGCTCAGTTATTGTCCTCATGGATGTAACTGAAAGATCATATTTTTAGGTTTTAATGAAACTTTTGAGGCCACGTCTTGATCTAGTGGTAAACGGGGAGGGGAGGAGAATGTATATTTGTTGGGCACTTCTCAAAAATAAAAAAATGCATGAAAGGATTACTTAGAGTAAGGTAAGACTGTAAATGCCACTTACATGGGATAATTTCTCTGTGGTATAAAATCCTAGATCAAATTATTTCTTAATAAAGCCACAGCTTGTTACAGAATCTGTGGTTTTATAATCCTGTTTATTACCATTGCCTTACCAAGCCAGCTTGTCAGAAAAAAAACACCAATTAGATGCTAAACCTTAAGTGACCCTGAGTCTGCATAGTTAGTCCCACAAATCAAAAGAGAAGAGCTGCTAGACTGTGAAGCTGGGTGTAAGTCAAACAAATGTTCTTCATTCATCTGTCTTAATTTATAAGATTTTCTTTGGTGAAGTGCCATGCAATAACATTGGATAGGATGGTAGGCACAGGTGTATTAAGATATCAGTAGTTATTCAGAACAAATGACTATGTGTTTTCCTTATGACTAACTATGAAGAGATATTTGTTCTCAAAATAGTTTTGTATACACACAGGTACATTTATATGACAAAAGTAATGCATATATATTGTAAAAAATTTTTAAAAGCAAGCAGTACAGAAAAGTATAATGTAAAGCATTGAAATCATTTTTAAATTACTGTCTAGATAACCTTCTATTTACATTTTGGCATCTGTGCTTCCAGATTTTACATTTACATTTTTATATATGCATATAAAATCTCTCTATATACACAGAGAGATGTATACGTCATATCTATATGTTTTCTGCTTGCCTCTTCCCATTCTGTTTCCAATTTCATCATTTTTTCCCTTGAATTCACAGGGAAAAGTCACAGCTTCATGAGCCATATGTTATCCATGGCAATCGAGCACATAAACAGTCTTGATTATCGAATGCCACAAGAAACTATAAAATTCATTTTAGGTACTGGTTTTAATCTTCTAAGAAAATGTTTGCTATAACTGTAACCCACATTCTAAATCATGGGTCTCCAAACTACAGCCTATAGGCCAAATATGGCTTGCCATTTGTTTTTGTCACTGGAAACAGATGCTAACATTTATTCAGATATTACCTGTTATACTTTCTATTCACTACATCTAGTAATCCTTAAAATAACTCAGGGAAATGGGTAAAATTATTCCCATTTTGTAGCTGAAACTTTGAGGGATCAAGTAACTTTTCAAAAGTTCTTAGACTGACAAAGGATAAAATTAGGAAATGAATCTAGATGCTTCTGATTCCAAAGCTTGGGCTGTCTCTAACTCAATATATTGATACTTGTAACAAAACATATTATACTCTGGCCTGCTTCCCCCACTCAATCAAAATTTCTTTAGGATGTATTTTTTAAAAGATATGCCCACCCCACTCATTGTATCAGCTTTTTCTTTGGGTTGTGAAATGGCTAAAAAAACATTTCTGAACCTGGCAAGAGTGATCTGCCACCTTTGGTCCCTGTTAGGCTCAGTAAAGACTGTGTATACAACGGAAGTCTTCAGTAGACGAGCTGGTCTGTGTGTTTCTGCGGTATATTTTCAAGAGTAGATGTTTGGTATAATGTGCCTAATGGGAAACGTATCAGGGTCATCTGTACAGTGGGCACTTAATAAATTGTATGTAGTAATCTTGTTGTGCCTGAATGATTATGTTTCCAGATAATTCTAATACTTATTTATTTTTCTGTTGCGCTTATGTTGTTAAGTCTCTGGCACAATTATCCTTTTTCCAATGTATTTTCCTAGGCTTCCCAAGATAATATTGGTTAGAGTTGCCAGAATGAGCAGAAAAAAAACAGTTAAATTTTAATTTTAAATAAACATTGAATCATATTTTTAGTACAAGCATGTTTCAAATACTATATAAAGATATTTTTAGGAGGATCTGAAATTATTAATAAAATTTAACTGTGCATTCTGTGTTCTATCTGGCGACCCTACAATGGGTGCTGTCAGGAGTGTGCTCAACTTACCTCTTACTTTAACCTTCACGATAGTATCGCCAGGGAAGGAATGATACCAGCGAATCTCAGACTTACCTCATCATTGACTTTTTGCTTCATGTCAGTCCCAGATGTTGAATGTTCTACTGAAAAATCAGGATCATAGTGAATACTAGGGATCTGGAAGGAGGCCTGGTAATAATGAGACTTCTGGTCTGGAAGACAGAAGAGAAATGCATGGTTTCTGTCTAGTTCATTTGAGTTGTATAGACATGAGAAGTAGAGGCGATGATAAACAAAATGTCATGTCATTGGCAAACTCCTGAGAAGTAAACATTCAATACCTGTGGTCAATATCTCCCTCCAAGCCTTTTTTAATATCACGCATTCTCACAGTTACCATGGTTGTCAGGTGTGTCCTGATGCAATTATCATCTGTTAGTGATGATTCATAAATTTAAGCTATAAATTAACGGTAGAATTTAATATAGTCTCATAAGTTGACCTCTAAGTTAGAATTTCTACTAAAATAATTTTTTACCCTCAACATATTAAATATTATTAAATCTCAAAATTACATAGGAAGTGAATCTGTTGCATTGTTCAAGAGATATAAACTACATGAAATTTTAAATGTTAGCAGTAGTTTTTATACATAAAAGGTTATTTTTCCAAAATGTATGTAAATTTGTTCAAATGAAAACTACATTCTAAGATAATAGAAAATATTAATGTTTTGAAATAATTGAGTGGGTCTTCAGGTTTTCAAAATAATGCAATGAGATAGATACTTACCGTATGCCAAGAAATGAACAAGGAGACCAATAATTATTGCCAGAACCAACACAATAGCTGTGACAATAAGGGCAATCATCCATGGTTTCAATGAACTTTTTCTTCTACCCAGTGTCTCTGGCCTTTTAAGAGAGAGTTGTATGTTAAAAACTAGTAGAACTGTAAGAGTAAATTTTTTTTTGGTGTAGAAAATATATTTTATGGAATTTATAGTTAGCTCATACTGCATTTGATAACATTGGAATGTATTTTCCATAAAAAGTTCTCAAAATACTATGCAAAAGTGAATTGACATTTAATGTCATATTTTAATATTTATTTATTTATTTATTTAATTTCAACATATTATGGGGGTAAAAATGTTTAGGTTACATATATTGCCTTTGCCCCACCCAAGTCAGAACTTCAAGCCTGTCCATCCCCCAGATGGTGCACACCGTACCCATTAGGTGTGTATATACCCCTCCCTTCCTCCCCCCTCCCATCTGCCTAACACCTGGTGAATGTTATTACTATATGTGCACTTAAGTGTGGATCAATTAATACCAATTTGATGGTGAGTACATGTGGTGCTTGTTTTTCCATTCTTGTGATACTGCACTTAGTAGAATGGGCTCCAGCTCCATCCAGGACAATACAAGAGGTGCTAGATCACCATTGTTTTTTGTGGCTGAGTAGTACTCCATGGTATACATATACCACATTTTATTAATCCACTCATGTATTGATGGGCACTTGGGTTGATTCCACATCTTTGCAGTTGTGAATTGTGCTGCTATAAACGTTTGAGTGCAGATGTCTGTTTTATAGAATGTCTTTTGTTCCTTTGGGTAGATGCCCAGCAATGGGATTGCTGGATCAAATGGTAGTTCTATTTGTAGCTCTTTGAGGTATCTCCATATTACTTTCCACAGAGGTTGTACTAGTTTGCAGTCCCGCCAGCAGTGTATGAATGTTCCTATCTCTCCGCATCCATGCCAACATTTGTTGTTTTGGGACTTTTTGATAAAGGCCATTCTCCAGAATGGGAGAAGATATTCACATATTTTGATTTTTAAAAGCCGGCCTCATATTATAGTTGACTACTATTTTATATACTTAGTGGTCCATTATATAAGATGTATTGAATTTTTTTCTTTGTAAATAAGTGAATACTTTATATTTAGTTCATGTGCTTTAAATCACAATGAACCTTAGAGAGCAAGAGCATCTGGGTCACACCTCCTATTCTAACATGGAGAGAGAGGAGCAGAGATTACCAAAACCTCAAGGTGGATATTGGAAAAGCCAGAAATAGGACTTAGGCTGTTGGGGCTCTTTTCACACCTTTATACTTAAACCCATTGCTCCAATTTGTAGTTCATGTAATCTATAATGCATATGAAGAGCATCTATAATTGGAAGATTGAAGAAAATGGAAAAGAACTATATGGAAAAAATAGTTAGCAAAAATAAGAAGAAATCACTAATAGAAAGAACAAACACATAGTCATAGCTCAGAACTTTGGACCCAGGAATTCTATGGTATGATAGGATAAATATCTATTTTATAGGGTTATAATATTTCAAGCCTATGATTTTTATAGATGATATTGCATAGGATAAGGCCACATTTATTTGAATAAATAAAAATTCAACTTAAAATCAAGACAATAATAATACCAGTGGTTTGCAAATGTGGCAAAAACCATGGGAAGTGGTTTGCAAATGACTCACATCTGAGAAACCTTCGTGGAAGCAGGGAAATGTGACAGAGCTCTGTCCCTATCCCAGTGTCAGGGCCCACAGTATAAAGACAAAATATGAACAGTTACAGAGTTGTGGCAGGCTAAGATAGCACCCACATAGGCTGGTTGCCCAGAGAGATGTAATCCACAAGGGAACAGGACAGGAATAGGATTCTGAGAGGTAAAGGTCCTGGTTCTTATCTTGTCTGTCAAAATTACATGTGGAAAAGAGAAGCAAGAAATTACTTTACCTAGGATTGGCACCTGGTAGTGGTAAAGTGGAAAGAAAGCCCCAGGTAAATAATTGAATATATCATTTCAGTCACCTTTTTGGGCATCAATGATCTAGAAGGAGTGAGGATTCCCTTGGTATTTTAGGATTTGGGCAAAGGAGAACCTAGAGGCAGTTTCCCCAAAACCATCAACCTGATGGCTCTGTTAAGTATTCAGGTAGCACTAATTCTGAGTTCAGCTGGGTTTCTCAAAGGTTCTAAAGTTGCTCTGGCCTACTACTCTTTGGTTGGGTGGCAAGAGAAAAGCATTGAAATCTGCAAATATCTAACATGTCTTTAGAAGAGCTGAGTTAGAGCTGGGGCATCGGCAAGAGCTGATGATGTATTCATCACCATTACTGATAGAAGACCATGGACAACGATGAACTCATTCAGTTGACATTCACTGACTTTCTTCTGTATCCCAGGGAAACACCTCCTAGAGATTCAAAATGATTAAAACATAGTCTCCTATCTTAAAGGATGTGTAATCCAGAGACACATGAAGTAACTACTATCATACAATTGCTACATGTCATCATGAAATTATGCCCCAAATGCCATTAGACATGAGTGGATATAAATGGTTTTCGCCTTAGAGAAGTTGTCCTTTGCATTGGGCTTTGAAGGCTGAAGAGGAATTGACAAGAGTGATGTGAGCTTCAGGCAGACAGAGCAACACAAGCAAAGACAAGGAGGCATTAGAACCTAGGACATATTAAATACTTGAGAAAATAGAATATATGAATGAGAGTTGAGGCAAACTCAATGCATTCAGTCATTAGTTAACTCAGCAGGTATTTATTGAGCACTACTAAATAGAAAACAGTAGAATATAAAGACAATTCAATAGATCTTTCTTTTGAGGAACTTACAGCCTTTTAAAGGAGGAATATAGCATACACAAATGCTGTCAGAATTGCAGAAAATTTTAAAGAGAATTTCAAAGAAGGGCTAATGATTCTTCTTTGGAGGAAATAATGGCTGAAAAATAATGACAATTTTTTTTAAAGCTTAAAAAGGCTGGACCTATTGTCTCACTATTTTCCTCTCTGAGTCAGATACAGAAAACAATTTGTAAAGAGGGAGATTGTTTTGCAACAAAATTCTCATCTTCAAAAGGATGTGGTTACCTGTTGAATTAATCTACTTCTAACATCAGACACACCATTGTCATTGAATTATAGTGATGTATATGTCAGAGTGAGAAATTGTTTCAATTTATTTCCTTGCAGACATGCCCTAAATACATATTCCTTGATTTTTTAAAAAAATATTTTTTCTCCCTATTTATTTTATTATTAATCTAATCTTGATTTAAACATTGACTAATTTCAATGGCTGTTCCATACTGGTGGAAGCTTATGCCTCATAAATACTTGGTAAATATGTATCTACTCAATAAAAGAATGTGTCATAGAGTAGTAGACAGTCCTAAACCATTAGCAAAACAAAAATTATTTTTAGCAGAGAGTTTTGCTGGAGTTGAATTGCTTCATCCATGGCAGGAGGAGAAATGAGAGTAAGCATTTACCTAGAATCAAGATGCAATTACAAATTTTTACTTAAAAATCACTAGAGGATGATTCTCTCTTTCTCTTTTCTTCTTGGCTTCTCCCTATCCCTAACGCTTCCAATTCAAAGAATTTAACTTTGGTCAGACTATCCCAGCAAGACTACTAAACAGGTTCACTGCAGTGCAGGAAAATCCAGCCTTGGAGAAACCTCTGACACACAAACACAAGAAAACACAGGTGACCTCACCCTTGAGCTATTTATGCCAGTGCAAAGATGAGCAGCAACAAAAAGCTGCCTCTTCAGCAGGTCAGTGCAGAAAACCTTTGGCAGAGTCAAAGCATTTTTGAAAATTGTCATCTTTTTAATCCCTCCCCGACCTTCATTTAAATGCAAAGTGGCTCATTATCCAGAATGCCTCCTGGGTCAGTGTTTCTTCAGCAGAATGGACAGGAGTCTTCTTGCTCTGTTCAACATCAGCTATTTTCTTTCAATGTTACAATTGTTTACCAAGGTACATCTTCAGGTCCTTTCCCCTTAGGTAGATCTCTTAGCACGTGTTCTTTTTTCTGGAGATTTTCAAATGCGTTATTTAACCAAAATGTTGGCCCTCAGGGATTCAGGGATGAGAGATACATGGATTTCTTTCTACCACAGGAAGGGCCACAAGATGTGAAAGCCCCTAAAAGAGGTTGTTCAGCATCGTGGTTTAGAGGGTGGGTTCTGCAGCCATCCCACCTGCGTTCTTACCCTTTCTCCCCCACTAGGGACCTTTAGCAATCATTCAACCTCTGTGCTTCAGCTTCCTCATCAGTAAAATGGGGATAATAATACACACTGTCTCGGTCTGTTTTGTGTTGCCATAAAGGAATGCCTGAGGCTATAAAGAAAAAAGGCTTATTTGGCTCATAGTTCTGCAGGCCATGCAAGAAGCATGGCATCAGCATCTGCTTGGCTTCTGGTGAGGGCCTCAGGCTGCTTCTGCTCGTGGTGGAACACAAAATAGAGCTGGAGTATGCGAAGATCACGTAGTGAGAGAGGAGGTGTGCCAGGCCCTTTTTAACAGTCGGCTCTCCTGGGAACTAATCGAGTGAAAATTCACCCCTAGTGAGGGCACTAATTTATTGGATCATTGGATCCGTCCCCATGACCCAGACACCTCCCATTAGGCACTACTTTCAACATTGGGGATCAAATTTTAATATGAGGTTTGGAGCAGACAAATATCCAAACCAAAGCACCCACTTTAAGGGACTATTGCAAAGACTGAATGAGTATGTGTAAGAGCACTTGGAACAGTAGCTGAAACATGGTAAGGACTTAGGAGTTTGGGGTATTTTATTACCATTACTATCCAGGGCATACTAAAAAGAAAATCTAATTTTTAAAAAATAGCTGAGAAGATACCAAGGAGTTTGTACGTAGATGGAGTGGAGTGAGCTGGAGGATGGTGGACGTGTTGCTCATGAAAGAAACAGAGTTGGGGACTGGTGCCCAGGACTTCAGAACCTGAGTGGCAGCACTAGACGCAAACTTCTTGTGGGTTAGGGAGCAGCTGGGCAGCCTAGCAAAGCCCCACTTATCTCCACAGAGTGTTTCAGCAGATAAAGGATTTTCCAAGCTCGGGAGAGCAGGGACACCAGAGCCTGCACTGTATCTAAGCATGGAAAAACCACACTGTTAGAAGCAGGGTTTATGTGGTGAGCACATACTGAAGCATCCACGGGGAAAGAATTATTAGGAAGGAATGGGTATGGGAAAATTAGAACAAGAAAGGTTAATCACCAGTTGGGGTTTTACTTCATTTCCTAAGAGCGACAGAATAACTCTGGAAGAAAGTTGTCAGGCAAATATCAGGGGGTAGTACTGTTACTATTCATAAAAATAGTGGCTCAGCAAAGATGATGATGATCATGCTAATTGTACCACCAGGTACAATGAGACTTACGTAAAATAGGTGATATGGGCAGAAACACTAAAAGTTGTGTAAGAGGTTAAATGAGGTTTGTGCTTTCTTTTATGTTTTGTGTTCTGACAAGCTGTGTGTCTAGTTTCTGTAATCCTACACTATACAAATAAGAAAGACATAAGATTTCATGAATGGAAAGCTGATTGATATAGTTAAAATATGATTAAAATAACTGATATTGCAGTTAGGTAAGAGTTCAGAAGGGCATAATAAAGGTCAGAGAGTGCTGTCCTTCAAAGATCTGTTCACTAATGCAAATATTTATGGTGGAATTCAGTGAGAAACTATTCCTTGAAGGAAATTTCAGAGCATTGAGATAATTAAAATGTGATAAGAACCAAAAAGAATGCATATGCCATTGACCTGGGCTATTGAAGGTAACGTGACTGGCCCAAACAGTTCTTCCATCCATTTTTGCCAATGTGGCTTTAGGGTTTTTTGTTTTTTTTTTTAAATTCGGTACATTTTCCTGTTTTCTTACTAATGTTTTCAATTAAGCATAGTTTGCCCTGAATCATCACTCTTTCTACTATTACTGACAACAAATTTTGACATCCACAAGAAAGCAGGGCTTATTGTGAAAGTTGAAATGTGCACAAATGCATTATTTGCAAATGTTTTCAAACGAACAAGTCCTGCTGTCACTATATCTAAGTATTGGGAAACAGTCTTTATTTAAAAACTAAAATTTGAAGTTTGAAAAGAAAATCGACTAAGGTCTTCCTTGAGTCAAAAAGAACTATTGAAAGAACTATTTGAAACTGCTGGAGAAGTCAAGTAAGTGCCAAAAAGCAAAAATAATGACAGCTCTTCATTTTGAGAGCTTTGGTGAATAGCAGCTATGGGAGCTGTTACATTGAATGAAAAGACACTTTTGACCTTGCGGAGCATTTTGGTCTCTTCCTTCCTGTCCTTTTTTTTTTTTTTTTTTTTTTTTTTTGAGACAGTCTCACTCTGTTGCCCCGGCTAGAGTGAGTGCCATGGCGTTAGCGTAGCTCACAGCAACCTCAAACTCCTGGACTCAAGCAATCCTGCCTCAGCCTCCCGAGTAGCTGGGACTACAGGCATGCACCACCATGCCCAGCTAACTTTTTCTATATATTTTAGTTTTCCAGCTAATTTCTTTCTGTTTTTAGTAGAGACGGGGTCTTGCTCTTGCTCAGGCTGGTCCCGAACTCCTGAGGTCAAACGATCCACCGGCCTCGGCCTCCCAGAGTGCTAGGATTACAGGCCTGAGCCACCATGCCTGGCCTGTATATTTTTTATTGTGTATAATACAATGTTTTGAAGTACATATAAATTGTGGGATGGTTGAAGGTAGCTAATTAACAGATTACCTCACATAGTTAACATTTTTGTGGTAAGAACATATAATATCTTCTCCTTTTATATATATATTTTAATGTTTAAAATTTATTGGTCCAAAGTCATACATTGTATTATTGACATCATGAATGCAGTTGTGTGGTTTTGTGATTTCTTTTTTTAATTATTTCAAACTATTATGGAGTACAAATGGTTTTGGTTACATGCTCCAGTCAGGGTTAAACGTGTGCCCCTCACCCCGATAGTGTTCACTGTAACTGTTAGGTAGGTGTTTGCTCATCTCCTCTTGCTCCCTCCCACCACTTGATTTCCTTTGAGATTTACTTCCCTCTATGCACATGTGTGCTCATCAGTTAGTTCCAATTTAATAGTGAGTACATTTGGTGTTTTTTTTTTTTTTTTTTTTACCATTCTTTAGATACTTCACTTAGGATAATGGTTTCCAGTTCCACCCAAATTGTTGCAAAAGGCCTTAGTTCACCCTTCTTCATGGCTGAGTAGTATTCCATAGCATACATATACCACATTTTGTTAATCCACTCATGAATTGATGGGCACTTGGGTTGATGCCACATCTTTGCAATTGTGAAATGTGCTGAGGTAAACATTCAAGTGCAGGTCTCTTTTTGTTAAAATGGCTTCTTTTCCTTTGGGTAAATACCCAATAGTGGGATTGATGAATAAAATCACAGGTTGACTTTTAGTTCTTTGCGGTATCTCCATACTGTTTCCCATAGTGGTTGTACTAATTTTCATTCCGACCAATAGTGTATAAGTGTTCCTTTCTCTCTGCATCTGTGCCAGGATCTATTGTTTTGGAACCTTTCAATAAAAACCATTCTGACTGGGGTAAGGTGGTTTTAATTTGCATTTCCCTGATAATTAGTGACATTGAGCATTTTTTCATATGTTTATTGGCCATTTGTCTATCTTCTTTTGAAAAGTTTCTGTTCATGTCTTTTGTCCACTTTTTAATGGGGTTGTTTATTTTTCCTTGCTGATTTGCTTGAGTTCTTTATATATTCTGGTTACTAGGCCTTATCAGATGTATAGTTTGTGAATATTTTCTCCCATTCTGTAGGTTGTCTATTTCCTTTGTTGATAATTTCCTTAGCTGTGCAGAATCTTTTTAATTTAATCAAGTCCCATTTATTTTTGTTGTTGCTGTGATTGACATTGGGGTCTTCTTCATAAATTCTTTGCTTAGGCCAATATGTAGGAGAGTTTTTCCAACAATTTCTTCTAGAATTCTTATGGTTTCATGCCTTGCATTTAAGTCCTTTATCCATCTTGAATTAATTTTTGTGAGTGGTGAGAGATATGGATCCTGTTTCATTTTTTGTGGCTGTCCAATTTTCCTAGCACCATTTATTGAATAAGGCTTCTTTTCCCCAGCGTATATTGTTGGGTACTTTGTCAAAGATCAGTTGGCTGTATGTGGATGGTTTTATATCTGGGTTTTCTGTTCTGTCCCTTTGGTCTATGTCTCTATATTTGTGCCAATACCATGGTGTTTTGGTTACTATAGCCTTAGAGTTTAGTTTGAAGTCTGGTAATGTGATGCCTCCTGATTTGTTCCTTTTGCTTAAGATTCCTTTGGCTATTCAGGTCAGGGACCATGGGGTCCTTCCAGGTGTGGGTTTTATTGTGTTGGTCTAGGTACTAGGTTCCAAGGCAGAGTCCTATGCTTACTTCCCTCTCCTTCTCCCAAGTGGAAAGTATCTTTTGCATACAGCACGCCTGGGGTTGTGGGAGGGATGGCATAGGTAATCCTGTGGCCATAAGGGGTCCTGCAGCACCTGAAGCCTTCTGCCAATGTGCATTGATGATACTTGTGCTTAACACTAACTCAATTCCAAATTGTATTATATTTGTTGCTCACTTACTGTTTTCTCTCTCTTTCCCTTACTAGAAACCATGCTTCCTTTAACCCTCTATCATGTATCTAGTTACAAGTCATGTCTTGGTTGTATTTGAGTACATTTTTGTTGTTGTTGTAGAAATAAAACTGCACTGAACTTACCTTACTGTTAGGTAGATTCCTGGTTAGGTTATTTCCTCATTATGACCCCTCTGTATAAGCCTGAAATTTGTTGTGTGATTCATTCTGAAGATCAGTCAATACCTAGAAAATTCGTACGTCTAACAAATGGAGAAAAAAAACGTAGCCTGTGCCATGATTTTGTGAAGCAAGATTAATTGTGGACAGAATGGGTCGTAGTATTTTCAGGCTACAAACTGCTCTTTTATAAGTCTGTAAAATAAGATAATTATTGTACATTTCTTACTCCTACAGGGACATTTTAAATATTATGATCTTGGCTTATTTTTATTCTTTGCCATCATATTTATGAATGACAGATGACAAAAATGACATATGCAGGCAAAGCTCATCAAGAGAAATACTAAATAACCTGACTAGTTAAATAAACTTTATGATATTATACATTTTGTTTATCAAATTTTCATAAATGAAAGTCAAATGGCAAATTACAAGTATGAAATAGGGTAGATTAGTTTGCAAACACAAATAAAAATACATTAAATATGCATTCGTTTTAATCTAGCAATTTTACTTTACTATTTAAAATGATTACTGAGTTTATACTAATGCTAGGTACTGCTAGCCATTGACATGATAGCAGTGAACAAGCCAGATACTGTGCCAGATCTTCTTGTGTTTTAGTACGTGGAATATGGTAGATGCTTAAGAATTTTTTCAATTGAAAGAACAAGAAGAGAGAAGGGCCCAGAAAAGACTTCTAAAAAGGACTCACATTTAAGGAACAGAGAAAGAATGCAGAAGCTTGAAAAACCGGAGACAATAAGGAAAAAATTGGAAGAAATAAAAAGAATAAGTATAGTATTATAACAATGAATAAAAAAGGGTATTCAAGGAGGGCTTGACTCATAGTGTCAAATGCCATTGAAAAATAAAATATGATAAAATTTAGATTATGCACGGAGTTAAGCAATGGGGAATCACTGGTGATCATGATAGGAAAAGGAACAGAGTAGTGGGGTCATAAATCAGATGTCCATGAGTTGGAGGAAAAATTAGAAGTGAGGAAATGGGACAGTGAGTATCAACAATATTTTTTCATGAGTTTGTGGATGGAAAGAGAGACGAGTCATCAAGGTATATGGAGTTGTGGAGGGTTTTTATTTTCTTGTGGATGGGACAGTTTTGTGTGTATATGCAATGGTGTAAAGTAATCAGTAGGTATTCTGTGGTTGGGAGGGGGGTTGCATTCAGAGCATATTTGAATAATGGTAGATTCTAAACTATTATGATCCCCATATGAAATTACCTTTCGTGTAGGTCAAAAGTGGTCATATATTGACATTTTCACATGGTTCAACCTAACAGACTGGGGAACTTGGACACACTGTAGGCATCCTCTTGAGAATGTGAATAGATCCAGGTAGGTTTGTTGGTTTGATATCAGGAAGTTGAAGGAATTCTCATCTAATTCATCAATCACATTATTTCTTTGAAGTAGTAGAAAGATGAGAGGACAGATGGCGAGAACTGGAAATTCGAGGAAGCTGAAGTTAAAATAGTCATCATGGAAAATAGACTAAGGTGTTATAGTAGAAATGGTGGGCAGAATTAAGGGCTTGGATGAAGAGGCACCTCCCGCACATTTGTGAGGTTTTCTGTAGCATTCCCCAGTGGTCTGGGAAGAAGTAAGCCATTTCAGAGAGTTACGTTTTACCTAGAATTTAGCCAATATGAATGACAAAAGAGATATGGGGCAGGAGAATTTAGTGGAGTTTAAGACATTGTTAAAAATTTTGTTTAAATCATTAACCTAAAGATCACCAGAGAAGCAAAAATGAGTTTGTGCGTGTGTGTGAGCGCGCACAAGTGTGGATGCTGGGAGTGGCAGGTGATGGATACTAAGAATTTAAAGATTGGAAGAGTCATTGAAATAAAAACAACTGATTCCTTAGAGCTAACTAAGACTGTTAAGAAAGAAGGTTATAATAGTGACATAGTTCAAAGTTATGATTCAGATAGAGTAATTCTAAGTCATCACAATGTCTAGGATGTGGATATGAGAGTAGTGTTTGAAGAGAAGATTACAGATATAAGAAGATCAAGGAGATAAATGACTAGGATGTTGAACATCAACCACAAAGCACTTATGCTACCTAGAACAAATGTAGAACTTGAAGTTCATATTTCTCTGAGAGTTTGGGAGAATGAGAAACCCTTAAGGCAGGGGGCCATAAAAAATGCTATGTCCTAAGGAAAGAACGATATTTCAACTATGCAGGGGTATAGGGAATAGTCAGTGACAAAAGAAACTTAGGATGTAGAGTCATTAATTAACCATGAGATGACATTTCAAGACTTGTAAAAGTATGCAGAAAAGAATTCATCCTAAGGAAACAATTTTGAATGCGTGCAATAATTAGCTAAAGGGATGTTCATTATTATAGATAATAGTGTTTGCAGTATATTGATAAGTGCAATACTGACTTCTATGTCAATTTTAACAAGATGAAAAAAGTTTTTTAAAAGTTAAAGAATATGTTTAAATTAAAGACTGTCATGACATTTTCCTATTAAAAATATATAAAAATAGATTAATAAACATACATTTGTGTCTTTTTATGTCTTATTTAAAACATATATGATTTAAAAAGAAAATATGAATGTATATGTGTATATGAGGTCTGTCCAGAAAGTATCCAGCCATTCTTAATACAATATGTTCATATTACATGGCTGGATACTTTCTGGACAGACCTTGTATATGTTTATATACATATGTGTGTATGTATATGTTCTGACAAAGGTTTAATTGCATTTTTAAACTTGGAATTATGCTACTTCAGAGATAGTAATTACTCTTGTTCAGTTTGGGGGCCATCTGTCTTCTCACGGTTTTTCTGCATCTAGTCCTAGACCTACACTAACAGTGCTGAATTTACAGAGCCCAAAACACTATCTCTGAAGATAAAGGAAGTCTCTCATTTACATGACAAATTTGGTTTCCAAATGATAATCATCGGACTTTGTTTTCTACATTTATATGTTTTCACTGGACAAAGCCCTTTTATGCTTACTCTTATGAAACCAAAACTTGATTTTAATGGTCCACGTGGGAAATAATCTAAAATCCACTGATGGAAGTACGTACATGAAAAGCAACTCTACCATTTTTGTGTGAGGCAAAGAGAAATGTAAAATTACACAGAACCTCATTTTAAGAATGAGATAATCTAAGGAATCTATTTCATAGTTACTTACTTGTAGAAAAAAATTAAGGACTAAATACTATAAGTGTATTTACACTTATTTACATTACCATAAAATTTAAATACAGAGTGGCTTACTGGAAAAGTAAACAAAATATTTCTGTGAAAAAGGAGTGTTTAAAGATGGTTTGAATTCCATTTGAGTTGAATGAAGAAGATCTGAACAACCAGGAGCTGATAAGTTGTTGGCTGGAAATTAGTTGGTCCCAAATAAATCTGAAGAACAATTAAACAATTAACTAACACATATGTGCCAAGCATTCTACTAGGTACTGGCATGTGCAACAAAGTAAAAAATATATTTTCTTCAGATTACTCACAGGTGGCAAAAACTAATAAAGATCTATTTGTGTATCCCAAATGGAGAAAATGCTCTGAGAGTTAATTATACTCAGGCGCTGATTATCAATGGGAAGAGTGGAGATGGCTTTTCAACACCTCCCCTTACCCATCCTGACACTCTCACCCTCTGAGCCACAAAGCCAAGGAAAACCAAACTCTCAGTACTGCAAAAATATATACAGTACTGAATAGAAAATGGTACTGTGGAATTTTAAAGATTTTGGACCTGGAGAGTAACTTTGAAAATCTTGAAAATGGGAAGTAGCAGGAATGCAGAAACTTAAATGGTTTCTTGGACTATTGATCAGATGCAGATCTTTTGCTTTTCCCAGATTTTTATTTTACTCTATTTTCCCTATGTCTCTCCTTTTATGTCACTTTGTTTTGTCTATTTACCTTTCTGGTGTATTTATTATGTATTTAACCAGCTAATAAGACAGAATTGACATTCACATAGCCCTAAAAGAAATTTAAACTGTATGTTTTTCACTGCTATGCCTTCAATGCCAAGAATGGTTCCTGGCACATAATATTATTTGAATAAATGCATGGCTATTAAAGTTATTAAAGAGTAAAAAAATGGGTTAATTGAATTATTTTTATTGGCATGGCATCACCAACTCTTCCCTTAGAGACTGAAGATCCCTTTAAGTAAAAATAATAACAACATATTAATAATTATAATCCTGATTTTATTACCATCCATTTTAAAAGTAAATGTTAATGCATACCAGTTCTATAAATAAGGTCAATTAAGTGTGAAAAGTTTGTTTTTGTTTGTTTGTTTTGTTTTGTCTTTCAACAACCTTCATCGTAATTTGTGGCTGTAAGTAAGTAGATGGAAAGGGAAGACTTTAAATGAGTGTAAAACATAAAATCTATTATGGGGATTGTGGTCTAGAAATCTTTGTGTTTAATTAAATTTTATATATACAAAATCCAGTTATTACCAATGAAGAAAAGTTCACCTCTGGCTAAACACCGCTAGAAAAAGTACTTGTAATTCCCTCATTATCTTGAGTAATTTTTACTAATTGACCTCATATTTATAGATGAAAAATTAATGTTCAATAATGTCAAAAATATAAAAAAATGTAGAATAGACCAGACAGGAAAGTAAGGACTAAAAAATATTTAAGATTTATTTTCTATAAACTTCCTTTCAATCTATTAATATATAACAATCTTTGAATCATTTATTTGCTTCCTGTTTTTTATATTCTTATGTACAAATTGTTTTTATATTCTTTGATTTTATTTTAAAAGGCAAAGAATTTCTTAAAGGATATTAAATTCATATTCATTTTTTGAGTTTTAGTCATATTTATCAGTTATAGAATGAGGGTTAAAATATAATATTTCCTATACAACTTGGATATTTCCTCTCTTTTCCATGTGTCAGTTAAATAAATGATTTAGAAAGATCACAAATGGCATTAAATATTCTAAACTCTGGACTGAGGATGAGAAATACTTCCATCCTTGCCCCATTCTACTCCTACAAATTTAGATAATTCACCTCAGGCTCTTTGTTTTTCCTCCCTCTCTCTGTGATTATCTCATTTTCACATTAAGCTTTCCAATTAATATTCAATGTGTGAAACTTTTCAAATACTAAATGTAAAATCATTAGCCTGGTTTCCTGAAATAGTATTAACATTACTAACATTACTTAGTTACTATATTCTCCAACCAAAGTAGAGGCAACAATGATTAGATTCCCAATCCAATTTGCACTGGATTCCACAAATCTGAAACAAATCTTTCAAACATGAAATAAAATTAAACTTACGGATACATCCTATGCTGCTGAGAATGCAAACTCCTCCACCTCCGTGCTTCTCTGTGATTTCTGGTCAAATGAGTAGTATCTTGGGCATTCTTTCAGACTTGTAAGCTGACTAAAGTAAGAATACTTAAGGATTTGAAAGAAACTAGTTTAACAAGTTGGGATGGGTAAACTTTAACCAATAATATGTATTGAGGTGAAGAATCACTTGATAAGTCTGTTGCAGGAAGTAAGAATTTCCTGGTTCTGGCTAATTAAAATTAAGTGAGAAACAATACTGAGTCCAAAACCTAAGCAACACCCTTTGATTCTTTGGAAAGTTTTGTGTTTGTCTTTCAAGAGGTGGCACTCTCCGTTCTGAGTCAGTACAAGTCTGGTGTGTCAGGCCCTGCCCTTCGTCTCTTCCAGAGGCAAGTTTGAAAGATTAGAGGTTTTCTTAAAATGTTTGATAGCCCTTGACTCGGTTTTCTCAGGGCAATGGTCCGTGTGCTCATTATGTCTGTGTCAGAAATTCATTTGTGTACACTAGAGGATAATCCGACTTTGAAGTGGGAAAATTAAAATTTATTTTGAGCCAACTATTTTAAAGGGCTTCACCAACTCCTCATCTCCTTTCTATGTGCTTTACTTTTTAGCTATACCATCATCTGCCTTCTTTGACTTAGCTGAATTTTTTTCTCAGTCTAGTCCTTTTTTTTCCCCATTCAATCTTTGCCCCACATTCCTAAAATGTTTTTCCTTTAACTTTCAAAATATTAAGGGAGTACAAATGTGTTTGTTATATGGATGCGCTGCATAATGCTGAACTCAGGGCTTTCAGTGTACCCATCACCAGGACAGTGTTCATTGTGTGTACCCCTCATCCCCCTCATCTTCCCCTTTTGTAGTTTCTAATGTCTTTTATGTCTTCTTGTGCCCGTGTGTACCCCCAGTTTAGCTCTCACTCATTAGTGAGAACATTTGGTGTTTGTTTTTTCATTCCTGAGATACTTCACTTAGGGTAATGGTCTCCAGTTCCATCCAAGTTGCTGCAAATGGCATTATTTCATTTCTTTTAATGGCTGAGTAGTACTCCATACACTGCTTGTGTGTAGATATATATCACATTTTCTTTATCCATTCATGAATCAATGGACAATTAGGTTGATTCTGTATCTTTGCAATTGTGAATTATTCTGTGATAAACATTCAAGTGCAGGCCGGGCACAGTGGCTCACGCCTGTAATCCTAGCCCTCTGGAAGGCCGAGGCGGGTGGATGGCTCAAGGTCAGGAGTTCAAGACCAGCCTGAGCGAGACCCCGTCTCTACTAAAAATAGAAATAAAAAAATTACCTGGACAACTAAAAATATATATAGAAAAAAAAAATTAGCCAGGCATGGTGGCGCATACCTGTAGTCCCAGCTACTCGGGAGGCTGAGGCAGTAGGATCGCTTAAGCCCAGGAGTTTGAGGTTGCTGTGAGCTAGGCTGACGCCACTGCACTCACTCTAGCCCGGGCAACAAAGTGAGACTCTGTCTCAAAAAAACAAACAAACAAATAAAAAAAAACATTCAAGTGCAGGTATCTTTTTGATAAAATCACATTTTTTGCTGTGGGTAGATACTTAATAGTGGGATTGCTGGATCAAAGGGTAGGTCTATGTTTAGCTTTTTAAGAAATCTCCATAGTGTTTTACTAGTTTTCAGTCTCGCCAACAATGTATAAGCACATCTTTTTCTTTGAATCTACACAAGCATCTGTTGTTTTTCAACTTTATAATAATGGCCATTCTGACAGAGGTAAAGTGCTATTTCATTGTGGTTTTAATTTGCATTTCTCTGATGATTAGTGATATTGAACATTTTATTATGTTTTTTTGGCCATTTGTCTGTCTTCATTTGAAAAAATTGTGTTCCTCTCTTTTGCCCGGTGTTTGATAGGGTTGTTTGTTTTATTCTTGCTGTTTTGTTTGAGTTCTTTGTAGATTCTGGAAATTAGTCCTTTGTGAAATATATAGCTTGAGGATATTTTCTCCCATTCCATAGGTTGCCTGTTTACTCTGTTGATTATTCCCTTTGTTGTGCAGAAGCTTTTTAGTGTAATCAAGTCTCATTTATTTATTTTTGTAGCTGCTATATTTGTCTTTGGGGTCTTTGTCATAAATTTTTTTCCTAGGCATATGTCTAGAAGAGATTTTTCTATGTTTTCTTCTAAAATTTGTTGTGGTTTCATGCCTCATATTTAAGTATTTAATCCATCTTGAATTAATTTTTATATAAGATGGGACATAAAAACATATAAAATATGTAAAAAAACATTAAAATATAACCCCATTAAGAGGTTGACAAAATACATGAGCATATTTTTCTCAAAAGAAGATATAGAAATGGGCAAGAAATGTATGTAAAAATGTTCAACAGCACTAATTATCAAGGAATGCAAATTAAATCCACAATGA
The DNA here is from genome assembly GCF_020740605.2 of Lemur catta. Lineage (NCBI taxonomy): Eukaryota > Metazoa > Chordata > Mammalia > Primates > Lemuridae > Lemur > Lemur catta. Next base: position 12,851,537 of record NC_059146.1, read on the forward strand.
GATACTACCTTACTCCTGTTAGAATGGCAATTATTAAAAAGTAAAAAAAAAAAAAAACCCAATAAATGTTGGTGCAGTCACAGCAAAGCAAAAATGCTTATACACTGTTGGTAGGAATGTAAACTAGTACAACTGCTATGGAAAACAGTATGGAGATTCCTCAAAGAGCTAAAAGTAGAACTACTATTTGATCCAGCAATCCCACTACTGGGTATCTACTTAAAGGAAAAGAAGTCATTTTATCAAAAAGACATCTGCACTTGAACGTTTATCACAGCACAATTCACAATTGTAAAAATATGGAACCAATATAAATGCCCATCAGCTGATGAGTGGATAAAGATAATGTGGCATATATATACCATGGAGTGTACTACTCAGCCATAAAAGGAATGAAGTAATGTCATTTGCAGCAACTTGGGTGGAACTGGAGACCATTATCCTAAGTGAAGTATATCAGGAATGGAAAGACAAATGCCACATTCTCAGGTGTAATGGACATTGGAAACTAAGAAGGGGGAAGGGAGGTGAGAGATCAAAATCTACCTGTCTGGTACTGTGTACACTGCTCTGGTTATGGGTACATTGAAAGTGCAGACTTTAGCATGATACCATTCATCCATGTAACAAAAAATACTTGTACCGCCTACCTTTTTTGAAATAGAAAAAGAAACAGCATGGATGATTCTCAAATATAATATTAAGCAGAAAAATTCAGACACAAATTATTATGTACAATATTAAGCATGAGAAAACATATAACTCTGTAAATATAGTTTAAAATCATTTGATTTTATACTTCTAATGGGTGAACTTTATGACATGTAAATTATATCTCAGTAAAGCTGTTAAAGGATGAAAAAAATTTAAAGTTAAAAAAACAAAAACAATCAAAATAAGGTAAGAAAATGGAAAGAAGATATTCAAAGAGGTGATAAACTACTGAGAAAGGTGAGGAAGAGAGCAGAGTCTAAGTCAGTTTCTAAGTTCATAGTGAGGTGGTGAAGGGCACAGGTTCTGAAGATAGTCTGTCCTTCATTCCTTTTTGCCTTCTCCTTTTTTTTCTAGGGTAGAATGCTGAAAAATGTTTACAGCCTGATTGGAAGAAACCAGGAGACAGAGAGAGAGAGAGAGATATGAACCAAGATCTGTGGCAGAACAGGAGTTGATAATAAAAAATGGTGATTCTAATTTCTGAGAGAAAGCACTTTGGTGAGACAGAAAGAAAGGAAGCAAACAATAATACAAACATTTATTAGTGTAAAAATGAGATTGGGGAAATCTTGGATAATCTCTCCTGTCCTTTATTTTCTCAGTGTGGTTAGAACCAAAGCAAGTGGGAAGAGCTTGGCTTGAATACTGGTATTGGGGTGAGTGTTGCATGTTGGAACAACATGAAAGTGTTTTTAAAAGAAAGTAAAAGAATTGTCTGGATGGTCAATGGTACAACTGAAATGAGATAGTCCAAATTTCTAATGGTATTAATATATATGGTTGAATGAATTTTCTTTAACTCTGCTCACTTCTTCCAGACATAGAAGAACCACTGAGTTCTGGAATTGATCTAGAACTGGGAGTGTGCTGGTTTGGTAGGCTGCAAGCGAAGGACTAGGGAACTGACCACGGTAATGATGGGAAACCAGTTTATATGATCTACAGTGAAGTCTAACAGGTTTGTATGGAAGGAAGGGTGGTTTTTAGGAGTTAGATATACTATGACATATGGATACTCTGAGAGATTTAATAAATTGGAACATAAGATTTCTAGAGTGCAAGAGAAGTTAAGTCATTTGGATTCATAAGCTCAAAGAATTAAGGATAGGTGTGGACCATCCACTTGGATGTTGAAATTGACCACAATGAAGACAGGAGTTGGGTGGAGAGATCTATTTTGAAGCAGGTTCCTAGTACCTCAATAAACCTGAGGAGCGATCAAGAGGTTGGCAGCAATTAGGAGAGGCAATGTATGGTAGGTATAGCTAGAGGAATGAGCTTCAAGGAAATATAGTTTTATACTAGTGTGCAGCAGAAGTTGTTGGAAGACTACACAAATGTTTGAAAGCTCTTATATTTGGGACTTGGAGGAATTCTGACTTAGTATTAGAGCCAGGGAGAAAGAGCAGTCACTTGAGAGGGCTAAAATGAAGTGATAGTGACATCCAGACTTTAGTAAGATGATGAGGGAGCATTCTGTGAAGAGGTTGAACGTATAGGGGCATTTTAATAAAAGAGAGCAAGGGAGACTCAGTGCAACCAGCTGGGAAAGAGGGTAGGAAAGAGGTACTAAACCAGTAGGGGAGAAATAAAGAGCAGTACGAAGTCAAGAGGAAGGAACACACATTATGGGAGAGAAACAACGTAGAGAAGGAGATAGGTGATCACAGTGGTCTTCATTTAGTGCAGAGCTAGAGGCTCATGGAGTGGGGAAGGGCAGTGTGCCATACTTCAGGGTTCCTGATCTCAGGTAGAGAAATATATAATTTTATACATGCTATTATGTCAATTTGTGAAATATGTGTTCATATATACAAGGATTAGAAGATAAAAATTAAAAATAGTTGTAAATTGGTAAAGTTGTGTTCTCTCTCCCTCTCAGTATTTATGTTTAATTTTTTTCAAAAGGTGTAAATGAATCACCCCTTTACTTTAAAAATCACCTTTATTCTGAATTCTGACTATTTGTACTTCTATGAAACTTTTTCATCAACTATCTGTGGCTTAGTATTTGCCTTTCCAATGGGTTCTTCTTTTTTATTCTCAGATTCTGTTTATTTCTCCTCTCCACTTTTATTTTTTTATTTTATTAAATTATTTTTTTATTTTGGCATATTATGGGGGTACAAATGTTTAGGTTACATGGATTGCCTTTGCCCTACTCAAAGGAAAAAAAGACATTCTATAAAAAAGACATCAGCACTAGAATGTTTATAGCAGCACAATTCTCTCCACTTTTAAATTCTCCCTTTCCTCATACTGCATCTCAACTTGTTTATTCAACCTTCTAAACCTCTTTCCCTAAAGATTATCACTTGTAAAATGAACATTAGTGGTTTAAAAAAATTATCCTAAGAAGTCAAGAATCTCCATATACATCTAAACAGGTTTGAAGTTTAGCAGAAGGTACTTGAGTATAGACAAAGGGTAGTTTTTAAAACCACTAGAATGGCAATCCTATGTGTTTATGAAATTTCTCCTTCTGGAAATATTTAGAGGAGGTCGGGGGGCATCTGAACATCTTCTATGGAGATGACCTGGGTTTGAGAATGGAAAGCAAAGAAATATCCAACAGGATAATCTCCTTCTCTCCAAGCCTACATTTTAAAATAACAGCTGGGAACACAGGTTCTAACAATGGACTAAAATGTATGAAAATAAAACTTCACAGGAAATCTATGACATCTGGTTAGCATATTCTCTATTGTATAGCTCTGTGACTTAAGTTAAAGAAGCTTTAATAATTCAAAATATAGAATGCTGTGGTTAGGATATTATTTGTCCCCACCAAACAAACTCATGTGGAAATTTGATCCCCAATGTGGCAGTATTGAGAGACAGGGCCTTGTGGGAGGTGTTTGGGTCATGGAGGTGGATCCCTCAGGAATGGCTTGGTGCTCTTCTCTTGGTAGTGAGTTCTTGCTCCCTTGAGATGCGATTAGTTCTTATGGGAATGGATTAGTTCCCAGGAGAGCAGATTGTTATAAAGTGAGGCTCCTCCTCCTGTTTGCCCTCTTGGCACATGTCAGCTTCCCCTTTGACCATCTACCATGTTTTGAACCAGCACAAAAGCCCTCATCAGAAGACAAATAGATGCTGGAGCCATGGCCCTGTGAACTTCCCAGCCTGCAGAACCGTGAGCTAAAGAAAACCCTTTTTTTTATAAACTACCCAGTCTCGTGTATTCTGTTATAGCAACACAACATGGACTAAGACATAGACTAAAAAAATTACTTCGTCAAATGCTGATTCTGGAATGTTTTCAGTATTTTCCACTGGCAGCTAAATAATACCATTAAAATGTTCTAAGTAGATTGATTAGAGAGTCCTTGGACATGCTATGGTAAAATATTCTTTAGAGAAAATAAAGTTGAATTATATTTATTCTTAAACCTATCAAGTTAACAGTTAATTTTATTTGGCTATTTTTCTGTTTTTCAATAAATTAATATTAACCACAGAAGCTATATTGTATGGCTCTCATGAGAAAATGTTAAATATGTCAGCCAAACAGCAGTATCTGCAAAATAACAAATTGATACTATTGATAAAAAAATGCTAACACTCTATAAAAAACTTCTTTACAATTTTAACAAGTGTGTAGCATTTCTTGTGTCGAAATCAGTTTATAATGATCTGCACTTTTGGAGCAGATTTTAAACATTCTCTGACTTTTAGACTTTATTATTCAACAGGAAAGCCACACAACAGCATTCTGGGGAAGATAGGTTAACATTCCATGTGACGGCTTGAAGACAGTGGACCAAAGGTGTATTTCTTTCTTTTTTTTAATTGTCTGAAATGATTGCATTTTCCTCCTTTTTTATTAGTCATAGTTAAAACTTTAAGGCAAGGAAAATATTAGAACCTGTAAAAGAATGTTCATTGTAAGCATTTACAAAAGCAGCTTAATCAAAACTTTTTAAATTTTCTGCATTTTTGTGGGCTTCTGTAGCTTTGTTTACAAAACGCATTGTGTAATGAGGCATTTAAAAAGAACAAAGAGAAAGACAAACAGTTGGTATTTTTAATAAGGTTCAAAACCTTTGCTGTTCCTTTTTAAAATATGATATGGATTTTTTATTTGTACCATATCAAGGCTTTAAATTACTTCATAAAGTTTAGTGTGGAGGGTGAGAAAAGGATGGCATAAGGTATGAATTTAGGGGATAAACTGTGCATAGAGCAGTCTGACCTGCCAGCCTAAATAGCTTAGTAGACTTGCCTACATTAAATTCATTCTGCAGTTCCTTAGCAATACTTGAATATAGTTTTGAGTGGGTTGTTGTCTTAATGGTAAAAATGGTTTGGTACAACCACATACTTTGCTCAGTACCATGTGGGTTTAGCTTACCTAACATTTTCTTTTGCAGGGAAAAACTGGTTTGGCAATAGCCATTTTAATTTCAGTGATTTCTAGGTCTGCAATGAAAACTGGCGACTGAACATGCATAACTCAGGTAAGAGTAGTGGAGAAAAGACTAGACCGGGCACCTGGATTCTGTTCCTACACTGGCTATAACTCACTGTATAACCTTGTAAAAATTGTCTTGGCATTGATTTCATATCAGTCAATAAAAGAGGTTGATAATCTCTTAGGTGCTTCCTAGCTCTGACATCTGATTCTAGCATGAATTTCAAACATTTGTAACAAATTTATATTTCATTTTGATGATTGCATGAAGGAATGGCTCACACACCTCCCCTCTCTGTTAAACATATTAACAAAGAAATAAGTTTATTCAGTGGAAAGGGTAGATTCCTGTTAATATATTTTTGTTGTGCTTATTATTGAATCACACAGATTTCATTAACAGATGGTTAACTATTGCAAAAATTTTGGTCCATCCTTGTCCTGGAGTTATAAACTAACCCTTCAGTTCTCGTGGCATCCAAAGATTCCATTAAGATTCCACCGGGATTATGTGATGCACTATTTATTATCAGCCTAATGGATTTGACGTGTATTTTAAAATGAGTCAGAAAAACTGTAGGTTTTTTTTTTCTATGAAAAGATGTGAATATTACTATAGCATCAGCACACAGAAGGCAAAGCCTCATTTTTGTTTTTTGTTTTTAACCATAAATATATTTGCAAAATTCACAAAACAATAAAAAAGTCAATACTGGTAAAAAAAAAAAAACTTTTTTACAATTTTAATGCATTTGTAGCATCACCTGTATTGGTATTGGTTTACAATAATATACTTTGCATTTTTTTGGTCAAGTTTAAAAACATTTTTTTACTTTTCAACTTTATTATTATTCATCAGGAAAGCCCCACAACAATGCCATGAGGCATTTGGCAGATGGAAAACATGAGGTAAGAAATATTACATGATTTCTATAAAACAACTCTATAGGTTGGACATGAAACTAGAAATAGGACATATAAATTTTTTAAAAATCCACTTTTCCATTTCTTAGATTTACTTACGGCCTTTTGTATTTATTCATCTCATTTGTGTTAAAATGCCATTGAATGGAATAGAATTAAGCATTGAAATATTTAATCAGTATACATAATTTCACAGATACTTATTCACAAAAAGATATCACAGTCTTATGAAACATAAATAAAATTACACAAAAGCACATATCCATTGTTACAGACTTACATAAGGAAAGATTTTTTTTTTTTCCTTTGTGAACAGATTTGCTCTCCTATATCTACAGAAGGAGATGTTTAATATTTAAAAAGTTCATAATCAGTCAAGGGCATCTTTAATAGGCTAAAATACTTCTCAGAATGCTTTAGATGTTTCTGTGCTAGATGAAGATTGTAGGAATTTAAGTTAAGGAATTGTAAGTTTTCACTTTTTTTCTGGTGGTATTTAGTTATTATTAATCATCAACTCAGAAATTTGATGACATTTCCATTTTAAAAGGGAAGTGTGCATGGATGACCCTTTTGTGTTCATGATGTCTTAGTGAGCTATAAATAATGATATTTTGTTATATTTATCTTATTTACATATATTATATAAACACACATACATGTAAATTAACAAAACGTTCCATCACCAAAGAAATGGATGGGTCAGATTTTTCTGGGATAAATCAGAGCAATAAATCTAGGTCTCACATTTGAGATTTGGAGATGAATACGGATGCGTATCTGTAGTCACAGCCATGGTGACAGATGAGCATAGCATTCTATGACTGTCTATAAGCAGACATAATTCAAAATGTATTAATGAGACATAAAAGTGATTTTGAAAATCTAGTAGTTCATCTAACTTTTTTCACAATGTAATTCAAAGTATTTTAAAACCAATTACATGGCTTTAAAGAAGCAAGGGACAGTTTTTAAAAGTTTTATTGAGTCCAAAGCAAATTACTAGTGATTAATATTAATAGTAGCTAATCCATATTGAGAGCCTACTGTGTACAGACACTGTTCAAATGCCTTACTTGTATTAATGCATTTAATCCTCAAAGTAATCATGTGAGGTAGTACCATTTTTATTCTCATTGTAGAGATGAAAGAGCTAATGAAGACAGAAGTTAAGTAACTCTCACACTGACACTCAACTCATATGTGAGAAGAGACAATGAGCTCGGGCACTCTGGTTCAAAGCCTGTGCTCCTTACCACTAGGCTTTGGGCTGTCTTTAAGCCCCAAAGTCATTCACTTATTTGCCAGACTTGAATTTATTTATCTTAAAGCTTGCCAAAGCAATGAATTCCACATAGCATTTAGTGCCTAGTATATGCTAGGCACTGTGTTTTGTACAAATCAGTTCTTCCAACCTGATATTCTGATAGACATCTGACCTCTCAGAGAGCTGAAGACTTCTGAAAGTACTGTAATAGTTACCATATGCTGATATAAATATTTCTAAATAAGTAACTGGACAGCTCATTCCACCAAAAATCAGAGCATCTGTCCTATTGCTCATCATTTGAAACCAGCTCTGCTAGGCTTCATTACCCTTCTTTTTATCTTCCTTGTACTCATGGAAAAATGCTTCCTTGAGTCTTCTTTTTCTTCTCTCTAGGCTGACTGTATTTTATGTCCAGATGGCACAATGTTGATGAATAATAAATTCAGAAATGCTTCTTAACCTGCTTTCCTGAAGCCAGTGCTTGAGTGTATAACACAGTGGTAATAGCAAGTTTTCATACGTTGAAACAGTTTTCAAATGTCACATTTTGTGGCTAATGTTAACGTCTGTATTATTACCTATAAACCCAGGTTAGAGTTATATTGCAGATGCCATGCTTCTACATTCTGGCCATTGAATGTCCATTCAGCAGTTCTAGAATGTTGAAGTCCTGAATCCTCAGAGAAGATTGTTCTTGGATTTTTCACTAGAAGAAGCCCAGGTACTCCAGGTATTATTGAGGTTAGATTTTGGTAACACTGGTAGCTCTTGATATCCTGTGGGAAATGATGTTCCTGTCTTCCACTGAGGGAAAGCACTACTAAATATTCACCTTATTAAGAAGAATCACAGGCAGTTTCCATGGTGAGTGAGGAATTGGTGCTGTTTTTTCTCTCATGGAAGAGAGAGAGTTTGGCCATACATACACAAAGGCCACTGCATGGTACCAGATTTGGCTGGGTTTGAAGGGTTTCTTGACATCTTAGCAAAAGTACTTATCCAAACCACATGAATATAAATAATACACAATATGCAACAGTCTCAGCTCCATGTGCGATGAATGTAACTCACGGACAATGCACACTAGATACCAGTCTTTGAGGCAATCCAGTCTCGATATTTAGCCACCCTTGTGTAGACTCCAGGTTTTTTGGGAAGAGCACATGATTGTCCCCAACTGACTATACCTACAATGTACCAGATGTCATGATTATCATAAACCAGAGGTCCACCAGAATCACCCTGCAATAAAAACAAATGCATATTTGAAATTGTTAACTCTAATTCAGTAGGAAGGTCATTGTAATCATCTCTCTTTCACATTAAAAAAATGGAAATTGGTACATAGACCACACAGCCAGACTATAAATAGAGTATATCATGGTTCTCTTAATTGAGTTAGAAGTTGGTGCTAAAGTGCATTGGGTTTTCCTTTTTTAGAAAGGCTAACACTCATTCATATGGAATAGTTACATTATTTATGGTTTAGCATCTCTGTATTTTATTTTTTTTGCTATTTTGATTAGATACTTTATACATGATTTAATAATAATGCATATAAAATGTTAAATATGAGATTGGTATTTGTAGGCCTTAGGTGGAAAATTTCAATGATCTCTTCTGAATTTTGTTAACTCTATTGTATTTTATGAACCTATTCCTGGTCTCCTTTTCTTTTACTCATCTACTTGTAATTTATGTTTTCTTGCTGAATTGTATATAAGGTCCTTTAAATTTCTTTGGAACAAGGAAGGTTAAGTAAACAAACAGATATACAAGCAGAGGTTAAAAAGGTGTGCCTAGCAGTTGAACTGACTGGGCTTCAGAGCCAGCTCTATTCATTACTGGCTATGTACATCAGGTAAGAGACTTAACTTTTTTGGGCCTCTTCCACTTCACTCATTTATTTATGGAGTTCCCATTATGTGTCACAAGCATTTTGACCTGTACTGGGGATACAATGGTGACCAAATGAAAGGTCCTTATGCTCAAAGAACGTGAAGTTTAGGTTAAAATAAATATTAAATAAACCCATAAATGCAAAATTACCACTGTGATAAGTCCTGTATGAACCCACAATAGTGAAATTTCACTGGTAATAGTAAAATATGACAGGAAAGTTTCCTCTGATAAGTGCAAGTGAGCTGATATCTGAAGGAAGAGGAGTTAACCCCGGCAAGGAAAGTGGAGATGAAATGTGTTCTAGGCAGAGGGAACAGTGTTACAAATGCTCTGTGGCATGAAGGAGTATGGCATATGCAAGGGCCTAAAAAGGGAGGGCTGGAGAGAAGACAGCAAGGGAGACAAGTGCTATTGGATGAGCTAAGGACAGACTAGTCCCTGAGGAGCCCTGTGGGTCTTCTGTAGAAGATTTTGTTTTTTATCTTAAGACCAAAGGTAAGCCACTAAAAAAGGTAAGCCACTAAAGTGTTTTCAATAGGAATTTGAAGTGATTAAATTAACATCTTGTTAGAAATCATTCCGGCTTTCATTTGACTAATGCAGTAAAGGAGCATAAGAGTGGACAGGAGGAAATAAGATTGCTATTAATAGCAGAATTGTCTGGTGGAAGGAGGGAGCAATGGAGGATGAGAAAGAGGGGGAAGAGGGCAATGGAGAAATGGCTAAAGAGAGATGTTTAAGAAGGTAAAATCCATGAGATTAGATAATCGATGGGATAGGGGAAAAGAAGAGAGAGACTGGCTGGCTTCTAGCCTTCTGGCTTGTTTAACAGAATGAAAGGGGATGAAATTCAATGCAGGTAAAAAACATAGGAAGATGATCAGGTTGGGTGGGTAGATGAATAAGAACAGAAACGGATGTAGTATTTGAATTTGATACGCCTTTGAAATATTCAAGTGGAGTTAGCAAGGAAAGTTGGATATATGAGTCTGGAGATCAGGGGACATGGGGCTGAGAGTATAAACTTATGAACCATCTGCAAGACCAAAGAAATTTAGATTCTCCAGGGAGAACATATAGAGTACAAAGAGGAATGGTTATAGAAAAGATCAACTTTTAATGGCAGACATTAAAAGAATGAACCTGAAAAGGAGACAGAAAATGCTTTAAGGATACCCTAGGATGAGAAGCGAAGCCATGCCCACACACATCTGTGAAGCACAGCTTCTGGCCATGGTCACCCCAAGTGGTTAAGAATGATCCCAGAAACCTTGCCTAGTCTTAGAGCCCAGCACATAGCCCTGCCCAACTACAGATCCCAAACTGCAGTAGGGGCCAGGCAGGGAAGACAATCAGTAACACTGATCAATCAGAGGCAATCACAGGGCCCGGCCAACAGCTCTACTTTACTGCAAAGTTCAGCCAATGATTTTATCAGATTGCAGAGCACAGGTAGCAGTTCCACTTGAACCCAGAGGAGAAGTAACAACCCAACTAGAGAACCTAACACCAATGTATACCTATCCAGGGGTCCAACCAGAATCTCAGGTTAGAGTAAACAGTGAAGGTCTACAACTGCCAAAGAGCACCAGCAAAGGCTGAAAGTGGTAGTCATTTCCTTAAAGGTGCAGGCACCAATGCAAGGACAGGATTATGAAAAATCAGAGAAATACAACATTACAAAAGAAACTAAGAATGCTGTAACAATGTACCCTAAAGAAATGGAGATCTATAAAATAACTGATAAATAATTCAAAATAATCTTCTTACAGAAGTTTAGGGAACTATAACAAAATACAGCTAAATAATAAATGAAATTTAGAAAACAATTCATAGACAAAATATGGAGTTTGATAAAGAAATAAAAAAACTAAATGGGAAGGGGTCAAGATGATGGACTAGAAGCAGCTGACACACTGCTCTAAAGGAGAAGATTGCAAGTTGCAAGTAGATGCCCACCTACAGAATCCAGAATCTAGAAATAAAACCATATAGCTATGACTGCTATCACTAATCAGGGAAATGCAAATTAAAACTAAAATGAGATACCATCTTATCCCTGTCAGAATGGCCATTATTAAAAAGTCCAGAAACAACAAATGCTGACATGGATGCAGAGAAAAAAAGTTATATACTGTTGGTAGGGCTGCAAACTAGTACAACCTCTATGGAAAACAGTACATAGGTTCTTTAAAAAACAAATATACAACTACCATTTGATCCAGCAATCCCACTACTGGATATCTACCCAAAGGAAAAATCATTTTATCAAAAGATATCTGCATTCCAATGTTTATTGCAGCATGATTCACAATTGCAAAGATATGGAATCAACCTAAGTGCCCATCAAAACATGAGTGGATAAGGAAAATGTGGTGTGTGGTAGCAGGCATACTGAAAGCCCTGACCCCAGCATGGTAGAGCATATTAATGTAACAAAAATTTGTACTTAATATTTTGAAATTAAAATTTTTTTAAAAACAAAAGTCCTAGAGATAAAGAATGGCTCAACATATATAAATCAATAAATGTGATTTACCACATTAAAAAAATGAAGGTTAAAAACCCTATGATTATCTCAATAGATCAAAACACCCTTTCAGGATAAAAACTCTCAACACAATAGGTACAGAGGAAAGTTACCTCAACATAACAACTCTTGACCAACATTATACTCAACAGTGAAAAGTTGAAATCTTTCCCCCTAAGATCAACAAAAAAGACAGGGGCTGGGCGCGGTGGCTCATGCCTGTAATCCTAGCACTCTGGGAGGCCGAGGCGGGTGGATCGCTCGAGGTCAGGAGTTCGAGACCAGCCTGAGCAAGAGTGAGACCCCTGTCTCTACTAAAAATAGAAATCTGTCCAACTAAAAAAAAATATATATATATATAGAAAAAATTAGCCAGGAATGGTGGCGCATGCCTGTAGTCCCAGCTACTCGGGAGGCTGAGGCAGTAGGATTGCTTAAGCCCAGGAGTTTGAGGTTGCTGTGAGCTAGGCTGATGCCACGGCACTCACTCTAGCCCGGGCAACAGAGCGAGACTCTGTCTCAAAAAAAAGAAAAAAATGTCCACTTTCACCACTTCTCTTCAACACAGTTCTGGAAGTCCTTGTCAGAGAAATTAGGCAAGAAAAATAAATAAAAGGGCATCATGATAGGAAAGGAAGAAGTAAAACTGTCTCTGCTGAAAACCTAATCTTATATGTAGAAAACTCTAAAGACTCCACCAAAAAACTGTTAGAATTGATAAATGAATTCAGTAAAGTTATAAGATAAAAAATTAATAACATTTCTATATACTAATAGTGAGCCATCTGAAAAGGAAATTAAGAAAACAATCTCATTTATGACAGTAACAACAAAAAAAACACTTGAACATAAATTTAACTAGGGAGGGGAAATACTTGTATATTGAAAACTGTAAAACACTCATGAAAGAAACTGGCTAAAACACAAATACATGGAAAGATATTCCACACTCATGGATTGAAAGAATTAATATTGTTAAAATGTCCATACTATCCCACATGATATACAGAGTCAATGCAATCCCTATCAAAATTCCACTGTCTTTTTTCATGGAAAGATAAAAAATAATCTTTAAATTCATATGGATGCAAAAAAAGACCCTAAATAGTCAAAACAATTTAATTTTGAGCAAAAAAAAAAAAAAAAAAAAGCTGGGGGCATCATACTACCTGATTTCAAAATATATTATAAAGCAATTATAATCAAAATAGCATGGTATTGGTATAATAAGAGACATCAACCAATGGACAGGATAGAAAGCTTAAACACACACATTTATGGTCAATTGATTTTTAACAAAGATGTCAAGAACACACAATGAGGAAATGACTGTCTATTCAATAAATGGTGCTGGGAAAATTGGTTATCTATATCAGAAGAATGAAATTAGACCCTTATCTTACACTGTGCACAAAAATCAACTCAAAATGGATTAAAGACTTAAACATATGACCTGAAACTATAAAACTACTAGAAGAAAGCAAAGTGGAAAAGCTCCACGATGTTGGTCTGGGCAAGGATTTTTTTGGATATGACCTTAAATCTCAGACAACCAAAGCAAAAATAGGCAAACAGGATTGCATAAAACTGAAAGCTTTTGAACAGCAAAATGAATCATTAACAAAGTGAAGAGACAACACACAAACTGGAAAAAAACATGTTTGTGAACCATACATTTGATAAGAGATTAATCTCTAAAATATATAAGGAAATCAAACAAAACAATAGCAAGAAAATAAACAACCTGATTAAAAAATGGTCAAAGGACATTTCTCAAAAGAAGACATAGAAATGACCATCAGGCTCATGAAAAAATGCTCAGCATCTATCACTAATCATTTAGAAAATGCAAATTAAAACTGCAATGAGATATCACTTCACTCCTATTAGAATGGCTTTTATCAAAAAGATGAAAGATAAAATGTTTCATTGAGGTTGTGGAGAAAAGAGAACCCTTGTACACTCTTAATAGGAATGTAAATTAGTACAGCTATTATGGAAAACAGTATGGCGGTTCCTAAAAATACTAAAAATAGAACTACTAACAATCCCATTTCTGGACATATATCCAAAAGAATTGAAGTCAATATGTTGAAGTGATATCTGCATTACCAAGTTCACTGCAGCATTATCCACAATAGCCAAGTTATGGAATCAATCTAAGTGTCCATTAAGATATGAATGGATAAAGAAAATGTGGTATATATACAAAATGGGATAGTATTCAGCCTTAAAAAAGAAATGGAATGCTGTTGTTTAGCACAATCTGAGTAAATCCAGCGGACATTATGCTAAGTGAAATAAGACAAGCACAGAAAGAAATACCACATGATCTTACTTATATGTGAAATCTAAAATAAAAGCTGAATTCATAGAAGTGGAATAAAATGATGGTTACCAAAGGCTGGGAGGTATTGGCTAGGGCAGGGACGGAGGGTATGAGGAGTTGCATTGCTTGTCAAGGGTACAAAGTTTCAGCTAGACAGGAGGAATAAATTCTGAGATCTATTGACTTTGGGCTTACCTTACATGCATCTACTTTTCCTTCCATGAATCCAGCACATAACATTCCTGGAGTTATCAGGCCATCATACACATCCTTTCTGTTACATACATCAGTGCCTATGGTTTCTACCCGGGCTTGCCGAAGTTTATTTTGTGTAGGTCCTATTACACAAATGGACAAAAAAATAAGTATCTTCTTCAAATACAACAGTATCTAAATCATGGAAGACATATAAATTGTATATTTCTAGGAGCAAAAGCCCAAGATTATATAAGGATTAATAACATTAGTTATCATTAGTTAATCTACCTTTTTTTTTGACAGTCTTCTATTATGTAAAAAATTTGCCAAATTTTTCATCATTGATTTTTGATCATTAACTAGTTAATTAATTAACATTAGTTATCATGTAATTTTATTTTCTTTGTCACAAGGAACCACAAATATATATGCCCCAGTATTATATTTGTGGACCTTTCAGGGCTATTGAAAGTCCTAAAACCATATGTGAAATATTATATATATATATATGCACACACATTTGTATTTTATGAGGAGAGGGTCCACAGTTTTCATTTGATTCTCGTAGGGATTCATCACACTGATTTTGTCCAACTGCTATATTTTCTGTGGCCCATGGAAATTCATTGATATCCCAAGAGTATTCATACAGAAGCCAGGACACAGCTGCACAGATCCATTCGCTCTACTCTACTCTGCAGTGTGTTCCTTAGGGTTGTCTCACAGCATGGGAGGCAGAATGGATATCCAGAATGTGCCAGAGGTCTGATGCCAGCACAGAACAGGGCTGAGGGCAGGAGGAGAGGATACTCCTCAGTTGAGCACAGGAAGGGAAGGAGTTTAGGGCTCTGGTTGAAAGTGTTGGTGAGTAGCCAAGAGCTACCAGTAGGGAAAAGATGATGAAAACAGACTTAAGAACTTCTCACAAAGCCAAGTTTGATATGCATGGAGCATTTGGCAAATTTTTCACATAATAGAGGACTGTCAAAAAAAAAAGGTAGATTAAGATATATATTAGCATGTCTAGTTTCTTCAGATATCCTTGATAGAACCTTAAGTTTTTTTAAATTTCAGAACATTATGGGGGCACAAATGTTTTCGTTACATAAATTGCTTTTGTACCATTTGAGTCAAAGTTGTAAGTGTGCCCATCACCCAGATAGTGTGCACTGTACATGTTAGGTGTGAATTTACCCATCCTCTCCTCTCCCTCCCACCTTCTTGATTTCCAATGAGTGTTATTTCCATATGTGTACTTAAATGTTGATTGATTAGTTCTAATTTAATGGTGAGTACATGTGATGTTTGTTTTTCCATTCTTGTGACAATTTTAAGAAGAATGGCCTCTAGTTCCATTCAGGTTAATACAAGAGGTATTGGTTCACCTTGGTTCACCATTTTTTTTTCGAGTGGCTCCATGGTGAATATATATATATACCATATTTTATTGATCCACTCATGTATTTATGGGCACTTGGGTTGTTCTGCATCTTTGCAATTGTGAATTGTGCTGCTACAAACATTCCAGTGCAGGTGTCTTTTTTTATAAAATGTCTTTTCTCACTTGAAACCATTCAGTTAATCTCCCTCTTGAGAGCACAGTGAGCCAGTATCTAGAAATCTTAAGTTCTAGTCTTCAGTTTAAAAATTCTTAGACTTGATGTCTTTTAACACCTGAGCAGGTGAGATGAAGGAAGAACACTACAGATTATATTAACTAACCAAAGTGAAAATTCTCAAAACATTCTCAACCCATGTTCATGTTTATGACCATTAAAAATTCTCATAAAATGAAGAATGATTGAGATAAAGAAAAAAGCTATCATTCTGATTGTGATTTAAAGTATATGCTGACCAGAAGTGGTTATATCCAGGAAGCATACATTTGTAATTAGTTACTCCCTTGCACTCCCATAGTGTTTTGTCCCTTCTTACATCACCTGCTCAGTCTGTTCTTTTCTTCCATATTAGTCTCTCTCTCTTTTTTGGTACTGCTCCAGTTGTGAATGCAGACACATAGACCTGATTCCTTTTACCTTTTCATCCACAGCTTCCTGTTTTGCCCAGGGCCACACACCTTGGAAACATCACCAGTACTTTTATGAAAAGCTTAGGAAGGATTCTTCGAAACAGCTTGTTCTATCTCAAGCCATTTTTGTGCAAAGAAAATTCGGCTGATGCTACTCACCATCATCTACAATGGATCCAAAGCCTGTGACAAATACGCTTGTTTTAGGTGGCAACTTCATAGAGGAATCTGGGAGGCAAACTCTCTGGGCTATATTTGAAAACTCAACTCGGGTAGTCAGCTGAGCCAAAGCAATGTCATTTTCATTTGTGTCTCTGTGATAATTTTCATGAATGATAATTTTCCCCACACTTCGTTTCACCGCGGGTGGTGTAATGGTTGTACCAAAAGTAGCAATCCACTTATTTGGGTCTTTATTTCTGCAAAAAAATTAAAGGGTAAGATCTGTGATGCTTAACTTTATTCTTAAAAAAGATTGAGACCATATTTCTCTCCATCTATTGGGATTATGCTCCTGAAAAATTTCTTTGGTGATAGAATTTGCAGTTGTTGACTTTATGGGAAAAAGAGTTCCTATAATTAATGCAATTAATTATATATAATTAATTAGTATGTTTAATTTCTAATTTTTAAACTCCTTGCTTGTTAGCAATTCTTCAGGTTCTCTTTCGTCTCTATATAAACTGTGTAGAAACTAATTTTGCTTTGTTTCGGGTAATATGCGTACTAAGAGGCATTTCCCCTCTGTATCAAATCCTTGCTTATTTTATGACTCACTTGTGGGCTCTTGTTTACTGGGTTTTACTGTGATCTTTGAGGTAAAGTATATTTGCCTGTTTTGCAAACCTCATGTCTACACAGGGTTGTTTCTCCACCCTATTCCCATACCCCTCCCTGATGTTCAAGGGCTGAGCAGCCCTAACTCAAATTCATGCTCCCTCCACCCTTTGCTCTGGGCTCGTCAGTCCCACTTAGTGGACTTGCAGGTCTCCCTTCACAGAGATGCTTTTCTCTGCCAGCAGGTTTATACCACAGGCAAATTTTATCAAGTGCTATTATCACTGTACCTCCTCATCCTCCTCCAAAGTCCAATTCCTTCTTTTTAAAATTATCCCTATCAGGAATGATTGGAAACATACAGAAACTTGAACTTGTTTGAGCAAAAAAAAAAAAAAAAAAAAAAATATGTAGAAGGAAATCACACAGAGGACAATTCAAAAATGGTATTTCCTCTTTCATGTGTGACTATTTTGTTGGTGAATCACCAACTTTTACGTGTAGTAAAAAACCTGAAAGATCAGTGGTTTTCACAGTACTCTGCACTGCCCTAGGAGTGAGCCGGCAGAGCTCAGTGAGAAGAGAGGGGGCTCTGCTCTCGTCTGTTTTACTTATTCACACGTGAAGGGAAGATTTTAATCAAAGCAGAAATCTTAGGACTGAAGCATTCATTTGAAAACTAGGCTGTAGATACTAGAATTCTGGGAGCCATATATGACTCCAGGCCTTAAGGAGTTCACAAATTAATTGGGTAGAAAAAATAAAATTATCCTATTCCTTTATGTATTGTCAGTGAGACAGGAAGCCTCATGTGAGAGGCTGAATTCAACATGTTTTGTGGATAAGGACCCTAAGTTTCAGAAGTTTAGTGCCTTGCCCAGATGAGTGATATATTACTATACAGCTGCTTAGTGTCAAAAGGAGAGGTCCCAGGTCACATGACACCTTGTCAAGGACTTTTTCGCAACCCACACTGTTGCACAAAGACTGGGATCATTTTTCATGGACATAAATGTGCTAAGATTTGTCTTAAAAATGATTTTTTAAAATGCAATATTTCTGCAGAAAAAAACACATTTACAAACATTTAAAAATTATTTGGATAACTGCAATATTGTCCTCAAAGTACCCAATATTTTTCCTTCACAAAAGGGTAACACATTGTAAAATTACATGAAATCATGTCATTCCCCAAATTGAACCCTTTTTCTCCATGATCATTTCCTTACTCAAGTCTTTTGGATTATCATCATCAGCATAAAATATGCTAAATATGTCTCCCATATTTTTTAAAATCCTTCTTTTGGCTGCACAACTGAAGTTGAGCCCTCAACTGTCAAATATCTCTGCTCCTTTTCATTTAAAAACTCCTTCAAAGTGGTTTTTAGATTTACTGCATCCAAACCTCCTTCCATTTTTTCTGGAACCCATTCCCATTCCTATAATACCACTGGAATTTCTCTTATCAAGGTCACCAGTGATCTCTACTTTATCAAGCTCAGTGATCAATTCCCATGGGGATCTGTTAGTACACAGACTGCCCTGGACCTGCTGAAACAAGTATTTTAATCACCATAGCTTATATTCTTCACTAAATGTTAAGTTGGCATTCTGGTTTATTTATTTTTAGTTTATACAAACAGATCAGTTGTAACCTAAAGTGGATGTCACTCTCACAAAAACAGAAGTCCAAAGATTGGAGGACTGTGAATGTGAAAAACTCAGAAAGCCTTAACAACTTAGCATGACCCAAGTTTACCTCTAAGGCATGATACTACTTACTCTGGGAAGTATAAATATGTATAAGCAAGTCCTCTTTCTCTTCTCTAGTGAGGAAGTGACAATCACCTTAAATCCCTTGGGTCATTCTCATTATACCTTTACCCCATAAAGAATGACATAAGTATCTTGGAACCATTTGGGGTGTTACCCTTGAAGGGATAATAATGAACCTTCTAGAATCACCAAGGATAGGCTCTCCCTTAGAAGAGTGCATAAGTAGTGTCACTGGCCAGGCAAAGGGACTTCATTCAGAGTTTTTGTCTTTTGAGAGTTTAAAAGGAAAAGCTTTCTGTACTCTGATGGTAAAAGCTCAGGGAAGAAAGATGGTGTGTCCCTGACCTCCTGGGGCAATAGGGGACCTGTGTATGTCTCTGTTTCTATGAACTGACACAGCTGAATTTTGAGAGCCACAACCTAGAAAGCCCAAGCAGAGAACTCCTGCTGGGTTGTGCATGGCCAGTCTTCAATACTGTGAGGCCAGTGAGACAAGGTAGCAGGTCTCTTCCGTCTTCCTCACACCTCTCTGGACCATACATGCCTGCGGGGTTCGTAGATAATGCAGAGAAGGGAGAGCTTCAAGAGGGGACACCTATGATTCTTTTCTTATTTTTGAAGTGATGCTGATGCTGACAGTGGGAGATTAAAGGGATTAATTGGAAAAAAACGAGAACAGAATAGAAGTAGCTATTTTTCTTCTTGAGTATGTAGAAGAGATTAAACTTGTTACATGTATAATGTTTAGTCTTTATACTAAAATAACTATGATGTAGTAGGAAAGGTAGCATCAGGGTCATGACGATATAGAGAAACAAATGATAAGAACTATGGCACAAGCCAAGCATCACAGATCAGGCTCATAGAGAGCACGATGAATCTAGAGGACAGAGAAGGGTCCACCCTGAACGGAGCAGAGGATAAACTGGTGATAACTGAACTCATCCTATGCACTGGATCGCTGGCAAGTGAGGACTGAGAAAAGGAGGCTCACAACAGCCCTGGTGAACTTACTTCCGGAAGCAGTGGGCTGCTGTGAGCAGCCACGTGTTGCTGATGAGGCTGGCCCCACACTGATGGCCGGCCCCTACGAGCTGGAGGCTGGCCTGCCACGGCCACTCCCCCTCCATAGCTGTTTCCCGTCCTTGCACAATCCTTTCAGTGGTAGAGGATGCTGGTAACGGCATGTTTGAAGATGTCATCCTTATCCCACAGCCTGTCACAGAAATACATGTTAATTTGTTTTTCACTGAAAAGAAGGAAAAAAAGCAAATCCTGATTTGCATTGGGTGTAGATGCTTAGACGATCCTTTGTCCCTGTGACTTTTTAACCCATGCATAGCACTCAGCCTTTGAGGTTATTTTATATGAGTGTCACTACTCCTATTGAGGTTCAGATGAAATATTTACTGACATTTCAAGGCATTCAGTGCAGGAATTAACTTCTGTCTTTCTGTAAAGCATATATAGATAAATAGATAATTGAGCATCAAAAATGTACAGATCCTCCCATAAGTGTTTTAGCTGTATTTATAGCAACATGCTTTTTAGATGAGGCCTTGGAGAGAAAACACTGCTGGAGGTCACCCCGCTGGTAAGTGACAGAGTGAGATATACAACTAGGAGGATCCACACCAAAGCCAGTGGTATTCTTATTAATACTACTGACAGAGAGCCCAACATTGAAAGTAGGTCATGAATTTCCTTTGAAATAACTGAAGAGGATCAACTCATTGTTTTCTCAAAGCCCTGTATTTTCAGTCTTAAACAATATTGAGCTTTTTATTCTTCTAAAATTTGAAAGACTAGTTTAAAAAAGTTATTATTTCCTGATATCAAACCTGCAATTGATTAGAGTTCAAATTAACCTTAAAAGAGACTTGAAAATGACCTTACAATATTTTTAATGGGTATATATTTGTCCACAGCAAACCTGAAATATATACCAAAGCTGGAACGTGGAGTGCAGGGTGGGAGGCAGAAAATGTACGTATATTTAAAAAAAAAAATGCAAGAAAACTAAAAATATTGAACAAGTCTGATTAGTAGCCAGCTTACAACATTCTCTTGAATTGTGAGAGAACATTAAAGCATTATTTACAGAGAATTAATAGTATAATTAACTAGAACACTATGTGTTGTTTTTTTTGTTTTGTTTTGTTCTGTTTTTTACCACATCCTATAGGTCATACAACTTAAAATTGTATCTGGTACACATTTATAAATTTAAATATTGTTAAAAATAATAAAAGGACTGAGTGACTTAGAAAGATATAAAATAAGCAAAAAAAGCAGCTTAGTAAATTGTACTTCTAACTCTTCTGTGGCTTTTATTCATTATTTTTATGTAAAATAGAGTAAATCATGGGTTTTGGAACTTACGACTGTTGAGAAGATTTCTCATCTTTTTGCCATCAATAGCTGAAATAAGCAAAACATAAATTAGTTGGCAGAAGAATATCTTTCCATTTTTATCTTTTTTGGTCAAATAGTATTTAATAGAAATGTTAATTGTCCAAAGCACACATCTTTTAAGAGGGCAAAAGATTTTTCATAACCAAGTAATGCATAAATAACCCTTTACTCTGGTTAGATTTGATTTTTGTTTTAAATTTTATAATTGCACTGAAAATCAGAGACCATTTTATTTTCTGATTTTGCTTAGGAAACAGAAAAAGAAATAGGACATTAGGAAAGAACAAATAAGTGTAAATATCCCTCACTGCTTTCTAGGGGGCTCCAGTGTAATACCAGGGAGCCACCACCAATTCCTGTCACAAATGCTGTTTACTGGTGTCTGTGGTTCAGGCATGTTCCCAACGGCCAGTGTGAAAGGGCAGCTCCAAAAAGTTACCGACATCACAGACCCCTCAGTGCTGACAACACAAAATAACTGCCTGAGGCAAAGATCTCAATCAATGGAGGGGTATAAAGTCAAAATTTGGGGACAAACCCAGGAAAAACACAAGCCACAGACAACATCTCTGACTCTTTTCTGGAGAAGAACTTGGTAGCTTCTGTGTTTAAGGGGACAGGGCATAACAGAAAGAAAAAGGAGGAGGGGGATACACAGTGAGGCAAATGGTTACAATCTTGTGAGGTCCTGGGCATCTACATTTTACACAAGATAAGGTAAATGTTTAAGGAGAAAAAGGGAATGAAGAATCAGTTATGTAGATGTCCCTGGGTAGGTGGAAGAATGATTGATCTCATCTTGTCTCTGCTCTGCACCTGGGAAGGTAAAGCTTGGAATCAACATTATCAGTGTGGAGTTGAACAGACTTTAGCTTTCGGAGGTAGAGTTAGACAGCAGACCTAAGCTCTGATCAGCATGTCCTTGTTTACGAGAGGCCAGCAAAGAGTTTCCTTATGAGTGACCTGTGGGGGCAGTCATTGTAGATGCCTGAGGCCTTTTACCTTTCCATGGCGATCTGGCTGATGCAGAATGTTAGTAACAGTTATTCATCTGGAAGGTGATGGTGCATGACTCCGCCTCCAGACATGACCTTCCCTTTTGCATAAAGAGGTGGGGGGTGGTCCTGAGATTTTCATTTTCCGTTACATGGCCCAGTTTCAAGGCCCTTGTCTAACAGAGTAGGAATTTAGTCAATGCGGGTTGACAACCTTCTCTCACTGAGGCTGTCCTCTCGTTGTGACTGCCTTGCAAGGTTCTGACTCAGGCAGAAGGCTTGAAGCTCTTTCACACGCAGCCAGCCCAGAGGCCCTGCCCATACACACACTCTCACTCCACTTATGCTTCCCTTCTGCAAAGTCCTTTTCCCTTCATATGTATTCATTCACATTAATTTTACCTCAGCTACATTAAGTTTTCATTGGTTTGGTGATCATTTGTTTTGTTTTGTTTGTTAGTGAGAAAATGGAGAATTACACAGTGATTTTCTCAAGAACATTGACTTGCCTCAAAGAGATATGTGAGCCCCAATTCCTCCTGGAGGTTTCCTGGATATTTCTCTTTATTTAATAAGGTACATTATATGTGGCAGAAGAGTTGAATTTTTGTTATTGAGCATGTTCTTAGAATATAGTTATTTTGGCATTATAATAATCTGTATAATTAAAAGTCATTGTATGTGACAAGGTCAAAATGTTATATTTAAAAATGACAAAATAAGGAACTCTACAATTTTAATAACTCAGTAAACACAATGTAATGCCATTTTTATGATTGATATTTTACTTTAGAATATATGGTTATGGCTTGAGATAGTTATATTACTAGGAGTTGAGATTAAATTTTATATTTCCATTTATAGAATACTGGAAAATATTATGTTTTAACTTTGGAATATAATTAACAATGAAGGCAGATACCATACTCTTCATTATTTCTAATTACTTCATGAAAACGTTATCTCACTAGTATTTGTGGGGATTCTATATCAAAATGTATTTAAAGGGTTTTCCTGATTTCTAACAACAAAGAAATTAACTTTAGACAATCTGTTTCCTCAATACATGGCTATTGGGAGAAGAAAAGACTTTTGGGTCCAAAGGGCAAACCCCCCCACCCTCCGTGCTCTTGTTTGTATTAAATCAGAAATAACTAAATTTGGAAATACGTAATGAGAAGCAATGAACAGAGCTGGAATACTTATCACATATGAGATGTGTGTTAGTGTTTGAGGAAGGGGTAAGAAAATAAAACAACACAGTTCCTGTCCTTGACCCTTAAAATCTCATTTGAAGCACATTACTTTACATCCTTCAATTACACATTGGCATAGAAAAATGGAAATTCCTCTTGGCTTGGATTCCAACTAACTGTAAGATAGTTTTGTTTTGTTTTGTTTCAGCATATTACTGGGGTACAAACATTTTGGTTACATGAATTACTTTTGTACAGTTTGAGTCAATGTTATCTTTTTCCCTTTTTGCTTTTTTCTTACATCTCTCACCTGCACAGAGAATCAAAGTTATAAGTGTGTCCATCACTCAGATAATGTGCATTGTACCCGTTAGGTGTGAATTTATCCATCCCCTCTTCTTCCCTTCCACCTGCTTAATTTCCACTGAATTTTACTACCATATGTATACTGAGTATTGATCATTTAGTTCCAATTTAATAGTGAATACATGTGGTGTTTGTTTTTCCATTCTTGAGATACTTCATTTGGGAGGATGGTCTCCAGTTCCATCCAGGTTGTTACAAAAGGTAATTATTAACAGTTTACCATTTTTTATGGCTGAGTAATACTCCATGGTATACATATACCACATTTTATGAATCCAGTCATGTATTGATGGGAACTTGGGTTGTTTCCACATCTTTGCGATTGTGAATTGTGCTACTATAAACATTCAACTGCAAGGGTCTTTTTAAATAAAATATCGTTTTAAGTTTCATAAACTTTTTGAACTTCCTTTTTTCCTACCTCGGGAGGGAAACAAAACAAGAACTTAGTCCTGATTTAGGTTTGTGAGGAATAAATAAGGAAATAAATGAACACTAGTTTTAAAAGTTGGAAATAAGCTAGAGAACCTCCTACAGTTGATGTCACTAGTTCTTTCTACAGAGGTAGACCTTCATAAATATGTTGTTTCTCTGACACTGCAAAAGCTAACCCCCAGAACTGGCCTGTACATAGCTCTGCAAGTCATAATACTATGTCTAGTTCTAGCCCCAAGGTTTTTTAATCCCATGTCTCTCATCTTCCTTGAGTCTCAGCTTCCTTACCTATAAAATAGTGAAAATAATACCTACCCTTTGGTGCTTTTGTGAGGATCCAGCATCATACTATATGGGAAAAATTTTAGAAACATTATTAAAAGCCCTAATAAAATAGGGAAAACATTTTCCAGTGCTAAATTTTGCCTCATGGTGAGTTTTTATTTTGGTTTTATTCTACATTGATGTATGTTTATCAGTGGTGTATTCTTAAAATGGAAGAATATAATGACCAAAGCCTTATGAAAAGTGAAGGGAATTTTGAGATCAGGAAATCACAAAAATGGTAACAAACAAGCAAAAAATGACTTACGTGTGAGTCTAAATGATGGTTTATTTATAGTCAAAGGCAATTGTTTAATCTTCATACTTTGATAAAAAATCTTTTCAATTCTTTTCTTGGTTTGTTCAATACTGTCGGTAGATGGGTATCGAAACATTAGCACCACAAGAATGTTTACACCTTGTTCATCTGGACTGAAGAGCAAAAAAGCAGATAAATAATGACATTTCTTTAATCATTAACTACTTTCACCTATTAAGATTCGCATTAAATTTAAAGAAACATAATGTATGATATATGTGCATACCAGATTTTTAAATTATCTCTAGGTAAAGGGAATAGAGAGTATAATGATCAGGAAGTGCTGGAAGCACTCAAGAAGAAACAGAGGTAACAAGCTAGAAATATTGGATAAGATATACCTGAAAAAGATTGTTTGCTGCTCTTACTTAGCTCATAGTTTAGAGGGGTTTGCAGGAAGATATGCTTATAAAATCATGCTTTACATGCACTTAAAAGACTTGCTTTTTAAGGCATTTTGAGCAAAAATTGAAGTGAATATAGTTATTCTTCAGTAGTGGTATGACAGAGACAATACTTTCGTTTACCAAACCCAGTTTCCTTTGCCCCTGAGCACAGAGCTAGAGTTCATTTCCTAGCCTCTCTTGAAGTTTATTGAAACTCTCTAATGAATTCTGGCCGATGGGATACAGGCAGAAATGACACCCTCCGTTTCCAGGCCTGGGTCCTAATAAGAACTCTCTCATAGCATTTTCTTTGCTTTTGCTTTTTCATTGTCTGCCAAGCAAATACAGAAGATCCCGTGGGCAATTCCATCCCACAGCCCCACCAGCAGCCACACCCTTGCACCCAGCTTGTCTTTGGTTTGTATCATGGAAATGAAATAAACCTTTGCTGTCTTGAAACACTGATATCTTGAGGTTTGGTGGTCAGTTAATGAATGAATGATTAGAGAAAGCAGTCATAAAACATCATTTGATAAACAGTGCAAATATATAAATTTATATTGTCATGTATAGGACTAGAAAGCCTCAACTAACCTTTTGAGAATAAATTTAATTTGAAAGATAAAAGAGAAAAAAGAAAGGAAGGAAAGAAGGAGAGAGAGAAGAAAGGAAAAAAGGAAAGAAAAGTTAAAAAAATGAAAGACAGAAGGGCAAGAGGGAAAGAAAAGACATGGGCTTCTTAATCATTTAACCATATTTATATTTACCCCCAAGAAGTGAAGCAAACAAACGAATGTTACAATTGTGTATATTTCACTATGGAATCTAAGCCTTATAGACATCATATAAAAAACATATTCAAGATAGTCTTTGATAATAACTCCATGTTTCCTTTATGTTTTTTACCTTTCACCAAAGCATCAAAATGAAAAGGCATTTAAAAATAATAAAAATTCACTCACATTAAAGAAAAACCTTGCTTCAGAGAAAGTCGTAGTCTAATGGTTGGGAAGACTTAAAATGAAGAAAATTAACAAGACATAAATTTTATTTAGTCCCTAGCTTAAGAAGAGGATATTAGCAGCACCATCCCTCCTCTATGTTTTTTTCCTCTTATTTCTGTCTGGTAACTGAGACTTTCTTTTCGTAGAGCACTTTACATCTTCCTGTTGTGCCTGAGAAATGGTTAGGTAGTATAACCCGGGCTGTTCAGGAATTATGAAATCTTTGTGGTGCTGCAAAGATTCTCTCAGGCAGCTGAGCAATCACGTTAACCAAATAACTCAACATTATTGGTTTGAAGTTACAAACCAAGTTTACATACCTTATTCTGATAACATGCGATTTGATAAATCGACCCCCTCCGGAACGTCGAAATATCCTAGACATCTGATTTAAAAAAAAAAAGTGTTAGTTTTAAGAAAAATGTTACTCCTTGTCTTATCTAGAGACTTAGGACAAACACAAGGTTTTCAATTTATTCCCAGCCATGTAAACTGGTTTATTCACAGTGATAAGACTAAACCTGGGTTCTGATATCTGTAGAACCGATCATAACAAAATTGTTTAATTTTGGTAAGCCTCTGTAAAATGGAATAACAACAATATCTGCCTCAGAGTTGATTTGAAAAGTAAATGAAATTGTACGTATTTTACACCTTGTCTGGTATCTATAATAATGAATTATTGATGATGTTAGTTTTAATCATTGTCAAATGAATTAAAGTATGGGCTACTTTTTAAGGTAGCATCCTTATTTCTAAGAAAGCCCAGAATTTGTTGCACTCATTCCGGGATCTGGCATCTAGTCCATACTGATACCAACTCGTTGATTTCTTAAATGATCATGCCATTACTAAGCCATTCGACAGAACTTGTAACAACATCTGTCATGTGACTCTGACCCCCTCCCTCATCTGTTAGTCATCTCTCTCTGTCATGCAGGATCTTACCGCTGGCAGCAGGGCTGGGAATAAGTTTCGCCATACCATCAGCATTTCATTACTCAGCTGTGCCAGTCTGAGCCATTAAAGGATTTTAGATGTTCAGTAAACTGATTTTCTAAAGGATCCTGATTCCCAAAAGGAAACCCGGCTGACTATTGAGGCACTTCCTTATAGGCAAAAAAGCATAGACGGAGCGAGAAGTCAGGAAGTACAGGGCCATGTGAGTTTACATGAGGTCTGCTTAGCCCTCAATTACTATATCCACTGGGAAGATGGAGAATTGTCTTCTTCCCCACAAGATTCCTTCCTTTCCCTGATTCCTCTAAACTAGCAACAATGCCCAGTAGACTTTACCCTCCTATATATTAAATCCACTCTTCCCTTGCTCCAATCCCACTGCTGTGGTCTCAGATCAGCTCCTTAGAAACTTGTGCCTGGACGGTTGCAGTAGGCTCCTCTCTGACCAGGGTGTGTGGTCCTGCCCTAGCTGCTGTCTCCTCAGTTGTTCCTTCAAAATGCTAGCAACCAGGACGACATCTCTAAAATGCAAACTTGAGTATATTATGTTCCTGCCTCAAGCTCAATGTCTTCCTCAGTGTGAGCCTCACAATCATATCCCTTCACTGGCCCCTACTTTTCTTCTCTCTCTTTAAATATTACGGTGTTTATTTTATAAAAGCTTACAGGGAAATACTTCAGATAGGACTTGAACAAGTACTTAATACACATTGACTGACGAGCGAAGAACATTAACAGAGAAATACAACAAAAGACTAGATCAACAATAATATTTTATAGGATAATGCATTGCTTTCCTGGAAGAAGAAAGATACTAAATATAAGAAAAGAGCAAAGAACATTTTTATCAGGGAAAATCAAATCTACATATTTAGAAACCATGATACTGTGAACAGAGAAAAGTTTGCTTAAGATTATAGCTTCTTTCTCAATCAAGAAATAGAAGAGTGCAGTTTCTGGGCATAACCAAGGAAACGTGACTGATATCCTTTCTACTCAGAGCTGAGAGTGAAACCACTGTCCATATATAACAAGGTCACCTTCCTTAATGTATGGCATATGGTTATTTCTAGTTTGTAGGCTGGTGATAATGTTTCTATTTTCGCCATGGTCATTGAAAACTCTTATTAAAATTCCTGATAAAAGGACAACAATAGCAATGGCTAAGACCATTTCAGGACAGAAAATCAACTGTCTCACGGTCAGAACATCCGCAGTGGTGGTCTGGTCACTGCACACCAGGTGTTTTCTTCCTCCAGCTGGTCGGTTTGGCTCTCTGGTCTGGTACTACCGGACAAAATCACCCCATGATCATTGTTATAACTCTTTTCTGCAGAAGTTTAACTCATATTTATATTTTTTTCCTGGGAGCTCAATAATATGATATTTAGTTCAAATTACAACGATTGTTTCCTTCTCTTTTTATGGTCCCAGCCTAAGAATAGGTCATTTTACTAAAGATTATTCCATTTAAAACAAGACAAGGCTCATGGTAAAATGCAAGGGAAAAAAATATTCACCTTAAAAATCAGATACCCTTGGTTTGAACTCCAACATTAAAAAAAAACATAACAACATATTTGAAACAATACATGTGGCTCTGACTAAGTAGCTTGGTACCCACCCAGCTACTGCTTTTGGCAAGTTTGAGTTCGCACCTTTCCTCTGGCTGGGAACTACATGCAAATGAAGTCCTCAAGGAAGATCAGCAGTTACTGGATGCCAGCTGGGCATTCCCTTTTGAGATCCACCCATGAAAATAGGTCAGGCGAGTTCTCAGATCTCCTGCTACTGTCAGGGGAATGGACACCAGCAGGGGGCACAAACGCCAGCAAAACTGATTCCCTTTCCTCTTCCTCTCTAGGAAAGCTTCTTGCTAACTCACAGGGATTTTTCTTCCTCTGAACTTCTAAAACATTAATACTAATCCTTCCAGTCATGCATTTTGACAGTGATATGCTGCACTGTGGAAGCTCTCATGTGTCATATAAATTAGTTATCTCAATTTTCATTTGGTATTCTTTTCCATGCATAAACTTCCATATGTAGACCATATTAAAACCTACTTTAAGGAAGGGACTGTACTTTACTGACCTTGGCATTCTTTATAACCTTGCACAAAGTAGATGTATGATAACAATTTTATTAATAATTGATTCTACAGCTATGGTTAGTCTTAACCAACAGTGTGAGGACAAAAAGATTTAAGAAATTAATTACAAAAGACAATTAGTATAGTAAAGTAATATGGGATAATGGCTGGGGGACTATAATAGGGAAGGGTTCTCCAAGTAGGTGATGTTTAAGTGATATCTTAGGATCGGAAGGAGTGAGCAACAGAAAGAGCAGGGTCATGGGACAATCTTCCAAGTGGAAGAAACAGAATATGCAAAAAAACCCAAAAGAATGCCAATGTGGGCAGAGCTCAGTGAGAAAGGAGGAGAGTGTAGGAGTGGGAAGAGTAGTCAGAGCTAAAGCATGCAAGTCCTTGGAGGCCTTGCTAAGGAGCTTGGATTTTACTCTAAGTATGTTTGGGAGGCATTTAATAGATTTTAAGCAAAAGTGGCAGATTCCTATCCACAAATACAATCCACCAGCTCAGAGATTAAGCTCAGGACCAAACTCACTGCACTCCACTGGGAAGAGGTGAAGACAACAGGTCAGAGGTAACCCAAGAGGTGGATCTAACCTGCTCAAACATCCCAAAGGCAACTGAGGACCAACACTCCTCTCCCCAGCACTGTCAGGGATCAGTCTTTGGGGACTCAGAGATAGGGCCATAAAGAAGCCCTAGCACCCCCAGCTCTTGACCAAGAGGTCAGATGAGAAAGAATCAGCAACAGAACTCTGGAAACATGAAAAATCAGATAAAAGTCATTCCCAAAAGAAATCAATAACTCTTCACCAATGGATACCAACCTAAATGAAATAGTTAAAATGACAGATGAAGAATTTCAAACATGGGTTATAAGAAAGCTCAATGAAATACAATAGAAATCCAACACAAAGAAGCTACAAAAACAACACAGGAAATGAATGAAAAATCTCTAAAGAAATCAAAGTATTAAAGAAAAGAAAACAAACTGTGGAAATGAAAAATTCATTCAAGGAATTTACATAACACTGTGGAAAGCCTTAAGATTAGGCTCATTTTTTAATTAAAAGAAATAGTGCCTAGAGCTAATCATAAAAGATCACATTAATACAATGCCCTTTCTATTCAGCCATTAATTCTTTGTTCCAGAATAACTCTCATAAACTTAAAAGGACTAAAATCTTGGCTAATATACTGGGATTTGCTAAACAAATCTATGGTGTCCATAACCATGCTTTTCATAGGACAAATAATGGAAAACTTTTATTTGACTTTCTGCCACGATAGCTTAGGATTCAGCTCACACAATATACTTAAAAATTAGTTATACCTTGATAAATACATACACTATCAAGGGAAACCAAAATATTTTAGGGCATAACTAAATTTAAGGTTGATATCAAGAATTATAGACACATCACATCTGTTTATATGATCTGATCCTTAAGTGCTTTCAAAAACAAAATAAACAAAATGATAAGGTGAGTGTGGCAATTCTATATTCTTATGTTAAAGAAGGTTAACGAAAATGAAACAAGAAAGATAAAATCAAGAGTTAAAAATAGGGAAAACATTTGTTTCAACCAATAATTTCCTCAGGAGCTAGTTGCCTACTCTAATCTACTACATACATGTTATGGTGCACATTATTTAATATTTAATATTTAATATATATTAAGTCATTGAATCCTCACAACTGTATGACCTAGATACTGTGTCATTGTCATTGTACAGAAGAACAAGTTGAGGCACAGAGAGACTATTTTCCTATAATGCTCACATTCAAAGTGAGGCAGAAAGACACACTCATAACCATTTAAAATTTCTATTGAGCTCACCATTCTCTCAATCTGATGACTCCTTTCTGTAAACTCCCTTGAGGATCTCACTCCGTAATTTTCTTT
This sequence comes from Lemur catta, assembly GCF_020740605.2. Classification (NCBI taxonomy): domain Eukaryota; kingdom Metazoa; phylum Chordata; class Mammalia; order Primates; family Lemuridae; genus Lemur; species Lemur catta. The sequence goes on from NC_059146.1 coordinate 12,882,799, forward strand.
GTATTTGATATTTGTGATTTTAAAAGAGCCAAGATAATAGAATGACCTATCATCTGAAAGGTAAAATAAGCAAAAGATTCATGGTTAAAAGTAATCAGTTCCTGGTCCTCCACTTCTTCTCTTCTCCCACTAAATAGGCTACTATAATGCAGTTTATTTCTACTTAGTACAAAAATTATTGCAGATGCATTTCAAATATTGTGTAATTTCATCAGTGCAGCCAGTTAAGAGAGAAAATTCTGATCCCAAAGTACACTTACAGAGTACTCCATTTACAGATATCAAAATGTTCATTAAATTGGACACATAATATACAATGGAAAGCAAATATTGAAAGCAATTGCTGAAAGTCATGTAAAAAATCAATTTCCTCAAAGAATTGCTAACATAGGTATATCATACAATAAATACCTAAGCTGTATTATGAAGATATATTGAACAAGCTATCATTTTTTCTATGCTACTGTTAAACTTACTTAAATAGAAGTCTATATTGTTTTCGCTTTCTTTTTTCTCATTCACTTTTAATTCTCCATAATCTACTCCTACCACACCACTAAGTCTGTTATTGTCAAAGACAACAGTTGTAATATCTAAAGGTTACCTTTTTTTGATTATTTTTACATTACCCCTTCATTTTTTTACAGCCTTAATCATGTTCCTTGAAACCCCATCTTTGCCTTTATGAAGCCGTCTTCTAGTTTTCTTTCTTTCTCCCTGGCCACTTCTCAGTTACCTTGGAGAACTCTTTATTTCCACCCTTACCCTTGGTATCCCAAGCTTCTATTCTTGGCCTGGTTGTACTAAACCCTTGCTGATCTTAACTGGGATGACCTTAACCCGTAACTATTTGTTGATGACTCTAAATTTTTATCTCCAGACCAAATCTTTGTTGCAAGTTTCAATTCTATATCAACTGACTTCTAGAGACTGTTGTTTGCACATTCAATAGGCACCTCAAATATAATATTTCCAAAGTGACATAATCATTTACCTCTTCCTTTACTTTAAACCTGCTTCACTTCCTATATTTTCTATCTTTGTGAACAGCTCTATCATCTACACAGACTCCCAAGGCTTGGCTTCATCCTCATTTCCAACATCCAATTCATCTTTCAGTCTTTAAATCCTATGGATGAAAACCTATTTAATCTCCAATATCTTTCTCTACACACATGGGATATTTCCTTAATTCAGGTCCTCATCAACCACCCAGCTGATAGCCATCCAAAACAAAATCACATTTCCATACAAAAGAAGTCTCCTATCTGTATTCTATATTTCAAATACTGTCATTACAATTTACTTCATCATTCAGACTAGAAATCTTGGCATAATCTTCAATCCCTTCCTAATTAATTATCAGGTACCAACAATGTTATCACATTTTAAAATTTTTTAAATCCATCTTATTCACAAATTCCACTGTCACTAATGCTCCTGGTCATACCTTTGTCACTGATTGCCTACTTTCTAGTTAGTATCTCTGCCTCCTGTCCTATTTTCCTCAAATCCATTCTACATGTGGTAGCCAGAGTGATCTATTAAATTGCAAATTTGACAATATTACTTCCTAAATTAAAACATTTCCCTTTTTTCTTCCATTGCCAATGGGAAGAAGTCTCAACTCTTTTGCTATGACTTACAAAGTCTTTTCTTGCCCTGGATCCTGCTTACTTCTTCAGCATATTCTTTGCCATGTTTCCCTTAGGATTTAGGTTAAAACCACAGCAACCTGTTTGCATCTGTCTGCAATCACTATGCTGTTTTCTTTCCTTAGGATTTGCTTCTGCTACCTCTTTCCCTTTAAAAGCCCTTTCTCAGAAATGCCCTTTTCCCAGACTTCTCTACTGCCTATATCCCATGCATGACATCACCTCCCATGAGGAAAGTCTCTGGAGTATCCAGATGAAGACAGAACCTACAAAGCTGTGCTGCTGTACTACCTTGTGAAGAGCTCTATTTGCAATTGCCACATATCTTAATGATCTGTGGATTTTAGTCCATTGGCATGTCAGCTTTTAGAGGGAAGTGTTGTGCCATTATTACAGTCATTAACAGAAGAGGCAACATTTCAGATAATAGTAAAAAAACCTCAGCAATTTTAGCTTTTAATAAAGCAATGAATTATTAGTTATTTCAATATTCTACATTTAAGAAAAGCATAAGACATCAGACGCTTGGCTAAATATTCTAATTTTTAATTAATTAGATTTTCATTTAAAAACATTTCTTAGGTTATAAATGCTACATCAAAAACCCTGGAATAAACAGAAAAACATATATAAGAGACTAAAAATTATAACCCTAATATCTAGAGGTAATTGATATTATTATTTTGGTTTATGTTTATACTGCTAACAATATTGTTTTACTTGGCTAAAATAGATCATCATCACAATTTTATATCTTTTTTGTTCCACTTACAAAATTAATCCTAAGCATTTTCTTCTTTAAAAAAATACATTTTGTTCATTTGAAGCGAGAAGTTGAGAAATAGGAATCAGAAATGATATTTTACCCTAATAATTTATGTTCCACTTTGTTGTTTTGCTATTTTTATTTTTAAGATTATGGCTTTATTCTTATTTTATGGATGAGTGGATGAATGGATCAATATTTACCAAATTCCTAACATACACTAAGCTCTGTCTAATCAACTCTCACATGTATTATCTTATTAAATATCTTGACAAGATTTCACAAATGAAGTTCTATTAGAAAAGGATAAAATTAAGATTATCCCACACTAACACAGCGATCTTATTCATTATCATATACATATCCCAATATTCTCTTTAAGACTTTCCCACTTGGGCAAAAACATCCTCTGGAATCATGTACAAGTAAAAGTGATTTTAATATATACTTAAATGTTTTTAAAAATGTAAGTTATATATAACATAGTAATTGCATTAGTCACTGTAACAAATAGATTATATTAATAGTAATGTTGAACTTTTGTATTAATAAATAATACCTATCCGTTATTGAATTTTCATTATATCTTGAGAACATTTATTCTCATTTGCCATATTTTCATGTGGTATTTATTGAGTCTTTATTATATGTTTGGCTCATTTCACCAGTGAGGAACTTGAACACTAAAGGAGTCAATTAGGTCAAATAGGAAGCTGTTTCAGAAATCCAAATTTAATAACGGCAAATATTTATGAGAAATCACTATATGCCATGTACTGTGCTAAACACAAAGGGATCATTTAATCTTCACAATAAATTTCTAAAGTAAAAATAATATCTCTTTACACAGTGCTGAAGCTTGGTAAAGTAGAAAATTAGCTTGCCAAAGATCACTCAATGAGGATATGATGTCCCTGAGATTAAAACCAAAGTTCATTTGACTCTAAATTTCATGGAAAGATAAAATCCTGGAAGTGGATCCAGGCCTACAGAATGAGAAGACAAATGATGCTATCCCAATGCAGGCTTTACTCTTTAGGTTTCTAAGAAACCAAACTTTAAAAACAGCTTTAGAATTTTATAAAATTATGTTTATGGATTTTGTGAAAATATAATTCTAAATACTAAGTTCTTCAAAATACTTGCAACTCCCTAAAGCAGATTTTTTTTAATCTCATGACAAGAGATATAAATAAATAATCCTAAATAATCCTGAAAAAATTTATCTGGGTCATGAAAATGTTTGTTAAAAATATAATTTACTATATAATTCCAGTAAAACTAAAAGACAAAATGACAATAATAAAAAAAAAAAAGACAACTTGCAAACTCAATGTTTGAATTTTTTTAGTTAATGCCATATTTCATGTAAATGGTGGTAGTGGCTGTGATTTTATTCATTATTCTTAAAAGATTCTCACACAGTTATGGTGGTTTCATTATTAAATATATATATCATGATTTTTTTTATTACTGGCAGAAGATGTTTGCAACACATACAACTGACAATGGAGAGAGATCTATCTATAGATATAGATATATAGATAGCCCATGTGTACCAAGATATATGTATAAGAAGATTCATAGCAGTATTTAATGTTTGAAATCTGGAATGAACAAAATGTCCATGAACATTTGAATAGATAAGTAAATTATGGCATGCATAAGACAACAGAATATCAGTCAATTATGAAAATAAATGGACTAAAGCTACTTATAACAAGGTGGATGACTTGACTTCTGCAACAATGTTGAGTAGAAGCAGGCCTCAAAAAATATGTGCAACGGGGCTGGGCGCGGTGGCTCACGCCTGTAATCCTAGCACTCTGAGAGGCCGAGGTGGGAGGATCATTTGAGCTCAGGAGTTTGAGATCAGCCTGAGCAAGAGCGAGACCTCATCTCTACTAAACGTAGAAAGAAATTATCTGGACAGCTAAAAATATATATAGAAAAAATTAGCTGGGCGTGGTGGTGCATGCCTGTAGTCCCAGCTACTCGGGAGGCTGAGGCAGGAGGATTGCTTGAGCCCAGGAGTTTGAGGTCACTGTGAGCTAGGCTGATGGCATGGCACTCTAGCCCAGTCAAAAGAGCGAGACTCTGTCTCAAAAAAAAAAAAAAAATATGTGCAATGGTGTTATATTTATTTAATGTTCATTGAGGTTATGCTGATTCTGAGAAAAATATTTTAAACTCAGTACATGATGTGATTTGTCTTTGTTCTGACGACGATGTTTTCATTCTTCTTTTTCTTTTTTTATGTGTGTTTCTTTTAGATATGTCTATCAATGTATATTACAAACTTCACTGGGTGGACATGTAACACAGAGCTCGATGCAAGAGCAAACTATAATTTAACATTAGTGAAAGATTAGTAACTCAAATGTTAATATCATGCAAATGTCATTTTTTATACAACAGAGAATTTCAAGATACTAAGTCATGGAGTACTTAAGCAATAGAAATGTGACCTGGATACTTACCCTCAACAACAAAATGAGTAACAATACCAATTGCAATGCCTATGATTGCTACAATCACCAATGTGAAAAGAGCTAGCCGTATAGGGTCCCAAAATTGCTGTCTTCTTTGATATTCAATTCGTGGGTATTCAGCTTCTGAAAATTCAACTGGTCTGTGATAATAGAAAGAAAATAATAAGACAAAAATTCATTATGGTTCTACTTTTTGATCACTTAGTATGTTCCTCTATGAAAATAATTTATACTACTAAATAATAGTGGGAAAATTAGATCTTGAAAGAAATACTAGGCTTTAATTTGTATACCTTCTCTCAACACCTCAATCATAGTAAAAGTTTTAGTTAAAGTTCTACTGATGTTGACATTCAAGTGAAGATATCTTCCCACTACATTTGGTCTGGCATATTGGCAATTTGAAATTTTGGTAGTGAAATACAAAGAATAGCTTTTAAAAAGGTAAATTATAATTAACAGTTCATGTCATTTAAATTAGGGAGCTTTTAGCAACAAAATTACACAATATTCTCACCAGTTTTACTTGATTAAAAATATTTTAATATGACTATATTTAAAATGATCTTAAAAATTTCTTAATGGCGTGCTTCAAAAATAGCAATATTACTTTTGAAAATATGATCATGGGGTTCTTTGAATTTTATTAGCACCTCCCAGTGAAATCACAAAGTATGTGTTGTACTTAATGAGACTCCAGTATCCAAGAGCACCCTTCAGTGCCACCAAACTCTTACCTGTCCCTGCTGGTACAGTCCCTTCACTACCCTAAATATCTTACGCCATTTAAATTATCTTTCTCCAACTTGAAACTTGCCATTTTTTATTTTCCGAATCCCCAAAGATGAGCATCTTTTCACATACCTGTTGGCCATTTCTATGTCTTCTTTAGAAAAATGCTCATTTGGGTCTTTTGCACATTTTTTAAAACCAGGTTATATGTTTTTCCACTATTGAGTATATGAGTTCTTTATAAATTTTGGATATTAACCCCTTAACAGATATACTGTTTGCAAATATTTTTCTCAATCGCTAGGCTGCCTTTTCATTTTATTATTTCCTTTGCTGTGCAAAAGCTTTTTAGTTTGATGCTGTCATATTTATTTTTCCTTTTGTGTCTTGAGCTTTTGGTGTGATATCCAAAAAATCATTGCCAAGGCAATTGCCAGTGCCAATGTCTAGGAGATTTTCCCCTATATTCTCTTCTAAGAGTTTTATATTAGGCCGGGTGTGGTGGCTCATGCCTGTAATCCTAGCACTCTGGGAGGCCGAGGCAGGTGGATTGCTCAAGGTCAGGAGTTCGAGACCAGCCTGAGCAAGAGTGAGACCCTGTCTCTACTAAAAAAAAAATAGAAAGAAATTATCTGGCCAACTAAAAAAAATATATATATATATAGAAAAAATTAGCCGGGAATGGTGGCGCATGCCTGTAGCCCCAGCTACTTGGGAGGCTGAGGCAGTAGGATCCCTTGAGCCCAAGAGTTTGAGGTTGCTGTGAGCTAGGCTGACGCAACGGCACTCACTCTAGCCCATGCAACAGAGTGAGACTGTGTCTCAAAAAAAAAAAAAAAAAAGAGTTTTATATTAATGTTTTTGGTCTTATATTTAGGTATTTTATTTATTTTGAGTTGATTTTTGAATACGGTGTAAAATAAGGGTTTAATTTCATTCTTTTGCATGTGGAAATCCAGTTTTCCCAGCACCATTAATTGAATAAACTATTCTTTCCAAATTGTGCCCTTTTGGTATCCTTGTCAAGAATTAGTTGACCATATATGTTTGTATTTACTTCTCAGTTCTCTACTATATTCCATTGATCTGTGTCTCAGTTTTTATGCCAGTACCATACTATTTTGATTATTATAGCTTTGTAATATAATTTAAAATCAGAAAGTGTGATGCTTCTAGCTGTTTTTCTTTCTCAGAATTATTTTGGCCATTCATGATCTTTTATATTTCCATACAAATTTTATGATTTTTTTCTATTTCTATGAAAAAACACCATTGAGAGTTTGATAGGAATTGTATCTAATCTGTACATTGGTTTGGCTAGTATGGACATCTTAGCAATGGTATTTCTTCTGAACCATAGGATAGCTTTTCATTTATTTGTGTTTAATTTCTTTCATCAATGTTTCATAGCTTTCAGCATACAGATCGTTCACCTCTTTGGTTATATTTATCCTAGGTATTTTTTTTTTGATGCTATCAGAAATGAAATTGTTTTCTTGATTTATCTTTTAGTTGTTATTTGTACATAAAAATGCTACTGATTTTTCTATGTTGATTTTGTATCTTGCAACTTCACTAAATTCACTTATTAGTCCTAATAGTGTTTATGTGGCATCTTTGGGATTTTTTACATATAGGATCATGTCATCTCCCAATGAATATAATTTTACTTCTTCCTTTCCAATTTGGATGCCTTTTATTTCTTTTCCCTGTCTGAATGCTCTTGCTAGTATTTGTAGTGTTGAATAGAAGTGGCAGGAGTAGGTTTCTTTGCCTAGTACCAGATCTCAGTTGAAAAGCTTTCAGTTTTTCCCCATTCATTATGATGTTAGTTGTAGGTTTTTCATAAATAGTCTTTTCTTATGTTGAGTAATTTCCCTTTTATACCTAACCTATTGAGAGTTTTTATCAAGAAAGGATGTTGAAGACTTTTTCTATGTCAATTAGGACGATCATGAGGTTTTTATCTTTCACTGTATTAATGTGATGTATTACACTGATTGATCTGTGTATGTTAAACCAGCCTTGCATGCCAGGAATAAATCCCACTTGGTCACGATGCATAATCTTTTTGATGTGTTGTTGGATTCAGTTTGCTAATATTTTACTGAGTATTTTTGCATCAATATTTATCAGAGAACTTGGCCTGTAGTTTTCTTTTCTTGTGATGTCATTGTCTGTCTTAGGTATCCAGGTAATGCTGGCCTCATAAATTGTGTTTGGAGGTATTCCCTCCAGCTTTATTTTTCAAAAGACTTTAAGAAGTATTGATATTAATTCCTCTTTGAATGTTTGGTAGAATTCAGCCATGCCATCTGGTCCTGGACTTTTCTTTGCTGAGGTTAACAGCCTTTTATGATGCTTTGTATTGCATCTGTTTTAAAAGAACAAATTAAGCATGTTTGTTCTGTAGTTCTTTTGAGGGTGGGGATGTTGTTTGTTTTGCTTTACTTTCTTTCTTCATATTAAAGTAAAATGAGAATAAAAATTGAGAAATCTACAACTCAAATTTACTCTTTCATTGAAATAACCCTTTTAGGTTAAATGGAGAATGTCTGTACATCCTCTAAATAGGTTTTGGCTTTTTATGTTGGAAATAAACACAAGTTGACTGGGTTTAATTCTGGCTTCGCTACTATCAGCAGGCTAGCTAAATTCAATCTCAATCTCCTCATCTGTACAAGGAAGAATAAAGGCCTTTTATGGCTTTGTTAGAATCCAAATAGTGCAAATAAATAATACAAGTAAAAAGTCAGAGGACAGCCTGTTTATTTCAGTACCTGAAATAACAAGGGCTTTGTTTTTCTCTGTTCTGTTGTGTTTGGGGTCTTGTCTTTAAATATAATTCTTCAATGACCTGACAGTTTATAGTCAAGAATATTTCCATATTTTCCAGAGTAATCTACATTATTAATATAAGAATACATAACAAGCAAGAATAACTTTGACAGTAATTACATTAATAATTTAGAAAACTATTGTTTCTGAATTTGTTACAAAATGAATAACAAACTGATCTCTTGAAGCATTAACATTAAGAATATAAATGTATTAGTTTTCATTGCCAAAGTCCTCTGACTTATTTCAGCTGCTTCCATATATCAACCACTCAGCAGAATTAAAATAAAATCAAATCTTGATGCTCAGGCTGAGGATAACAAACCCAGACTGTTAAAATAAAACCCATATCTTTGTTTTAAAAACCTTCTAGAATAATGCTTTATGACTAATGCATCAATGTGGACACCAAGTAAAATGACATGATTGTGACATCACATTAGTGTTACTACGATCCCTGAAACAATTACCATCTTTGGAAGTTTGTATCATTCCTAAAAATCCATTCAAATAAACAATACAGGAACTAAAGCCTTTTGGTAATTTGCATAGAGATAAAACCTGAACGGTTACAGTAATGGAATACAGATGGAAACGGTATTAGAAAGAACATGAAATTTAACATCATAAATCCTAGGTTAAAGACTTTTTAAAATTACATATTGACTCTGTTTTCTTGATATCTCTGATTCTCTAAGAATCCTTCATCTATTAAATTAGGGTGATAATATCCCCCACCTCTCTAAGTTTTTGTAAGGTTTAAATTATGAAGATATTTCATAATTTTTTAAGAATTATGTGAGTAGGACTTGTTGGAAACCATAAGCTCCTTTGAGAAAAAGAATGGATTATTATATTACTTTGTATTGACCTTAATATTTAGCATAATACCTTATATAAATGTTCCTACTCTTTAAATGAAGAAATGATGAATGAAAGAAACTAAGTCTATATCCTAGCTCCAGAAAAACTTTGAATACAAAGTGGAAAGAATTCTAGAAATAAGAATTACTTTTTAATACTCAACAAGAAATTATTTCATAAACACCTACCATGTTTTAGGCATTAATAGGCAGGAACTAAATATACAGTGAATAAAATACAAACACATGCTCCTGATGCCATGGTACTTACAGTCTGGAAGTAAAAACTGATAAAACTAGTAAACATAGAGATCCTTAAAAGTTTGATAAGAGCTATAAAGAAGACTAGATTGTGATAAAAAATAAGCGGGTGTATACTGGGTGAGGAGAGAGGACTACTTGAAATGGGTAAAGAAGTCCTCTTTGTAAGGTATCATTTATGCTGAGACACGAAGGATGAGAAAAAACTTGCCATGTGTAGAATGGTTGCAAGTTTGTTTCTGAAGGTAGAAAGTGTATGAAGAGCCCGGATTAAAAAATAATTAGGCTTGTTGACTATTAGACATTAAAAAAAATTATCATGGAGAAGCAGCTATATATCAATAAATACTTTCTCACAAAATTTAGATAGTAAGAGAAGCATTTTAGTTGCTTTAGCACAAAGAATGCCTTCTATATTCCCAGAGAAAGCTCTTCCTTAAGTTTTTCCTAGGTCTAAGTCTATGCTGCTATTTCATTCTTATGACCTATCTCAGCTAGATACAGTAGACTAACTACATTATCGCAGTGAGACCAAAAAGATGTACACACACGCACAAACACAAAGATCAGTCTCACACCTTTCTCTGTAGATAGTCTCACAAATACTCTGATCAAGAGAGCAAACAATCATAATCTATGATACCCTCCCACATTCCACCCCCAAAATGCCACCTAAGTGCCTTAGCAATTAAGCCTGAGAACTTGGTCTTTTTTTAGAGGCAGGCTCTTTGAGGATAAGCACTGTAATCAGGCCTCAACAAATAGGTGAGAAAGCCTGTCCCCTCCCAATAATTAGTTGTAATGAGCTCTATGATTACTATATCAAAGATTGCTCATCATTGGGCCTAGGACAATTGCTTATTAGAGAGGGAGAAGAGCTAGTTCAGTCTTAAAATTTTAAGAATTTCTATTTAACTAGCAAAGCAACTGAAATAGAATTGCTTTCCCACCATTTCTTCTATAGACTTTTTTTTAATGGAGGGTTTCATGTCAAATTAATCGAGGTTCTAACTAATGTAGTTTAAGTAGAGGTATGCAGAGGTTGGCCACCTTCATATATTTTTTGCACCAGATGGCATGAGTGTCTATTATATTAGGCACAATGAGGACACTGTTATCTACTAAGATTGTTATATGTTCCAGTCCCTCATGCCTCACCTCAGTATATAATTTAGATTATAAGAATCTATAGAACAAAGCTGTTCAAATTCCAATGATACATGTAAATACTCAGAAAAGTCATAGTATTTTTGACCAGATCAAATAATAATGAATTACAAATAAGTTATGATGATGAAGATATATAAGACAGTGTATCATTGCCAAAATTATTCTTATTACAGAATTCCCAAAGTCAATCCATTTGTAGCCTTTTAAGTAGTTGAGCTGAAATATATGTTAGCCTATATGGTTCAGGGAGATTATAGAAGTGACAGAAAGAAGGAGGACACTAATATGATGAGAGAGATACCCCTAGGCTAATCACCAAACATCACTGCCAGATATTCTCTTGATGGCATGATTAAAGAGTCAAGTGAGATTGGCAAAAGGTTTAAGTTTTAGCTTCATATTTAGGATTTTTTTTCCTGTCTTTTTGCTTGACATGACTTAAGCCACTAATTTCAAACACTTTCTAGCATGTGGCTAGGAACAGTATTCTGTCTCTTTTTAATCTCTAAGCACTTCAGTTTATTTAGCTGTAACATTGGAAACTGAAAGTTTATCACTGAAATATATTCATTTCACTTTTTTATTTTTAGACTTCCTAATTCAGTTGGGGTGTGGGTGATTTTCTAAGATTATATCACCAGAAAGCATTGATGCTATTACTAAATAATTATTTGTTGGTTTAGCATTGATTGACAAATTCTCAGCTTCTTGGTTCTCTGAGCTAACTGCAATGCAGATATATAAATATATCTGGAAAGGAGCATATTACAGTATATATCTATGTATATCTACATCTATCTTAAATGGCTCTATTTTTTAAAACTACAATATTGTATTTGTTGCTACAGAGGCAAAGCTTGGGATAAGCCTTGTAAACTTGGGTATTACCTACTTTCTCTGAACTCTAAATGAATCAGAAGTTTTCCAGTATGTTTTGTTTCCTGCAGTCTTACTATATGACTATTGGCCTCATGTAAAAGGTACCAAAACTACATATTAATAATATAAACCAGTATAGCAATGAGTTTATTCATGTAAGATGTGTCAAGTGTTTCTAGACAAAGCTCTGCTGGTACTGAACTTGGAACATACCTAGAAAACATGATGCATGGTGCAGTTGGCAGGAGGATGGCTACAGCCCTTTCTATTCTATTTAAAAAGTATTTATGTGTATCTAATACATCTCAAGAACTGGGGATACAAAAAATTTCCTTTAAAGTGCATAGGCTTTGTATTCAAGGGGCTCATGGTAGAGTAGAAAGACATAAAATAATAAAATCAATATAGTCGCATAGTGAAAATAATAGATGGACCAAGTATAATAAGAAAACATAGAGGATTAAACAATAAAGTTGTTTGTGAAAAAAAAAGTTGTTTATGAAATGGACAGAAAAGGGAATAGGAAATATTTCTCAGGTAGAATAGCTGATCTGGCCCTTGAAGTTTCAAGGGAATTTTCTAGCACATAAGACTGGTTAAATACACCCTACCCCTTTTTACTCCTTGCTTCCAAGTAAGACAACTTCTCATTATTATAAAAGTGCTTTTTAAAACAGGAATGTGACCATAGAATTTATCTGGAAGTCAAAGAGAACTCATTGATTAATTACTATTTTTCACTACCACTCAAAAGAATTATTGATAAGGCCAAAGAACACAATTCATGTATTTTGGACAGAAAATGAAAAGGAGTTTAAGAAAATTTGAGAAACCATCTTAGTGGTTTAAATAGTCTAATTTAGTTCTGCTCGTGGCAGTGGAATTTTCTCTGGGAGATCTCTTTTGATAGTAGGACTATTGGCAATACCGGAAAGCATGAATCAGAAACACTGGCAACAGTAGATAGTAAAAGGGAGGAGCTAATTGTGTTGTAGCAATTAAAATGATACAGACATCTAAGTTGCAATTACACTGGTATTTCATGAGGCGGTAAAAATCTGCTTTGGACTTGATAAGAATTTCAAAGATAAGGAACACAAATCAGAGGACTGGAAATAAAATAAAATAAAATAAAATAAAATAATCCTTGGTTTTATCCAAAAGGCACATGAGGGTACAGTCTGTAAATATCATAAGTGGCTTCAGAAGCAACAAGAACTAACAAAGTGGTGGGAAAGTGGGAAAATTCAAGTATGAGTTAGTCATCGAAATTAGCTTCTTATCAACTAGAAATGACTGGTTTGACATTCAATGGAACAGGGCAAAATCACAGGGTATGGGCAAAAATTGAATAACATCCTGCTTTTTTACTGGAATGTGGAATAGTTCTATACTTAGGAGAAATGTTAATACTATTAAATACTATTGCTACAGTAGAATATAAATCATGTCTCCTGGAGGGAAAGACAGAGAATATGCAATAAACAAATCTATACATAAATGTCAAGTGTCAGTTAAGAGGATAGAGAATAAATGGGGGTGCGATAGGCAGCGGTCCCCAACCTTTTTGGCACCAGGGACTGGTTTCATGGAAGACAACTTTTCAATGGACGTAGGTAGGGGCGGTGATGCAAGCGAGGGGGAGCAGCCGTAAATGAAGCTTCGCTTGCTTGCCCGCCACTCCCCTCCTGCTGTACGGCCTGGTTCCTAAGTTTCACGGGAAACAGTTTTTCCATGGAAGGGGCTGTGGGGGGCGGGGGTGGCAGACCTCAGGCGGGGATGTGCACCCAGTTCCTAACAGGCCATGGACCGGACAGGGGCAGGGAGGGTAGGGACTGCAGCGATAAGGGACGTGGTGGGATCAAGGTGATCAGGGAAGACCACTCCGCAAAGGTGAAGTCTAAGCAGACACATGAACAAAGTGATGGTTGGAGCCATGCAGATATCTGAGGGGGAAGTGCTACCAGCAAAGGGGAGAGTAACTACAAGGGCCCAAGGTGGGAGCAGACTTGGTGAGTTTGCAGAAGAGCAGAAGGTGTGGCCAGTGTTCAGTAAGCAAGCAGAAGAAGGGAGCAGTTGGGTTCACATCATAGCCCAGCAGTTCATAGTAAGGACTATTTGATGTTGCTCTGAGTAAGAAAGGGCAGCCATTATAGATTCTTGATTAGTGGATTGGAATGATCCTTTTAAAAGGATCACCCTGTAGAGGATACACGGGGTGGAGGCGGCAGGGGAATGTGTGAAAAGTGGAAGCTGCAAAGCTGCCCAAGGGACCCCTACAATAGTTCAAGTGGGAGATGACGGCTGCTTGGGTTAGAATGCCAGCAGTGAGGAGAGCACAACATATAATTGAATTCAGAATATATTTTGATGTTACAGCTGGCAGAATTTGCTGATGAACTTTTTGCAGGTTGTGAGAGAAAGAGAAAAGTTAAGGAGGATTCCAAGGTGTTCAGCCTGAGCAGGGGAAAATACGATAATACAAGGGCTTTGGAACATTTTGAAAGTGGTGACATCTTTCTCAAATTCATTCTTATATGGAACTCTAACGTACAATACAGATTTAAAACAGAGATGTTCTGGGATGGACATGGAGTACAGAACTCTGTGCGTATATCATCTCCCCCTGGGACACATTTGCAGGAATTAACTGCTGAATTTCACATTGACTACCAACTTCAACAAAATCCTCAAGATCCTCCATGATGGAGCCGTGGACAGTCTGATCTGCCACGCAGCCTTCTCCATCTCTCCTGCATTTGCTTCTCCAGCCTTTCCCTGCCACACCCAACGAACACTTCCTGATTTTTCTAGCATCACCTCTATAAAGTCTTTTCAACATAGCAAACTCCTGGGCAGGCTTTGACCAGCAGGCAGGCAGTGGTTACAGACATAAGCCATTTGTTTTCTTTCTGTCCGAAGGCCTCAGAAGAGGCAGGGAAGGCTGGGATGGAGAGAAGTTAGTCTTTGATAACTGACACTAACTGCAGATACAAACATATTTGTAAGTACAGAGGTAGAGATTTGGAGGACTCCTTTATTTTACTCAGAACCTGACAGAATCACAGCCTTTACAGTTAAACCACTTCAATCACCAACGCTAACATCCCCTTTTCATAACATAACCATAATACTGTCCAGCCTATTCTTAAAACACTTCCTTCCTAACCTCTTGAAGAAGCCCCCTCCCCCCCTTGATTAGTCTGATGATGGTTTGTAAGGCATGCAGTCCCAAAGTTTATATCTATTACATTAGCTGGATTTCCCTAGAAAATATTTCCTTACAAAATGTATCTAATCCTTCTGCCACATCTAATTCATTCAGTGAGTTCTCTTTGAGCTCCAATTGCGTGCCCAGCACTATTCTATGTACTTGGTATTCACTAATGACCAAGCCAAAGTCCTTGTTGTCACATAAATTAAAATCAGTTGTACTTTCAACAGTTTTGTCCACCAGTAGGCCAACCCAGAGGGTTACATTTCTTTATTGCCTTGGGGAAAATGTTAGGGGCATGTTGAGAAAGCATTTCCAACATACCTTTTATGTATTAAGAAATATTAACAGGAATTATATAACACGTGAATGTGCTATTGAAAGCACAGCTCCTTAAGACCTTTATAAATCTGGGTTTTTTGTTGTTGTTGTAGTTCATTCAGAATTTAAGGCTTTGGCTTTTTTTAAAATCAACCAATAAAATATTGCCTCTGGAAATTAAAAGAGTTTATGTTGCACACATTTGTACATTAATTCAACTCAGTAACACACAGGAAAGAGGGAGGAATTGGCCAAGGGTTTAAGTACAAAAGAAAAGTTATTTTGTGACTATTATGTAAACATCCTTTAATAAAGTGTGACAATATTATTCCGATCTTTATGACCACCCTTACGTGACTTTCTCAATGGGCTTATTTCTGTGTTTATTTTTAATGTCATTACAATGTTACAAGGAAACTCTGTACAATTAATTTGAAGCAGGTGAAGTGAATCCATCAGATAATTGATGGCACCAAGATGAGGATTTAAATATCTGACTATTCTTGGTACTAAAGAAATGTAAATAATGAAACAAATTAAATGCAGGACTCTTTTCTACATGCAGCATAAATATTTATGTGCCAATCAAGTGTTCTCACAGCAACAGTCCCGAGGGGAAATTCTTTCTATGTCTTACACATGTCTTAACACATTTGTATTCAACCTGGAGCATAGATACACATCAGATATTCTGTTTGGGCACAGCCCTCTCTGCTTCTTGCCAAAAAGCCTTCATTTCTGAGAATACTCACGATTAATAACATCTCTATAATGACATAGGTTAACTGAGGATAATGGCCTTCCTTAACACAAGCACACATACGCACACAAGCTAATGGCAAGAAGCAGTAACAGATAACAAATACAATATTCATTTTAGACGCAATTTTGAACACACAAAGGAACCTGTGAATCTCAGCAATATCTATGGACTCAGACCTTTCTTCCCCAGTGGTGAGTCATGGATATGTGGCCAAGTGGAATCAAATCACCAAGAATGGACTGTTTTTCACTGTGGTCTGCTCTACAGGCAGTTAAAAGGAATAAAATTTGTTTTTTGAGATTTGAGTTGAGAGATAGCATAGCATACTGGTTAGAAGCACACACTTTGGTCTAGCTATTCTATTTTATTTTTTAAATGGATACATATTTTACATATCTCTGGGGTACATGTGATATTTTGTTACATGCATGGGATATGTACTAATCAAGTCAGAGTATCTAGAGTATCCATCAGGTTGAGTATGTATGATTTCTATGTGTTGGGAATATTTCAAATCCTCCCTTCTAGCTCCTTTGAAATATACTTTGTTGCTAACTATAGTCATCTTACTCTGCTAGGAACATTAGAATTTATACCTTCCATCGAACTCTATGTCTGTACCCATTGACCAACCTCTCTTCATCCTCTCCTCCCACCCACACACCCTTTGATCATCTCAGTAAATTCAGTAAAAGCATCTGACAAAATTCAACATTAATTTGTGATAAAACCAAATGAGTCTTTCAGCAAGTAGGGATAGAAGAGAACTTTGTCAACTTGAAAAAGGTCTTCTAAGAAAATTCTACAACTAATACATGCAATGGCGAGAGAATGAATACATTCTCCTAAGACAGAGAGCAAAAGAAGAATGTGTCCTTTTATTACTCTTATTCATACTGGAGGTCTTAGCTAGTGCAATGAAGCAAGAAAAAGAAATAAAAAACATGCAGAATGGCAAGGAATAAACTGCCTTTACTAACACATTATATAGAAAATCCCTGAGAATCTACCATAAAGGAACTAAAATTTATGTTTACGAAGATCCCAGGATGGAAGGTCATATATAAAAATCAAACTATTTCTGTATATTAGCATTGCATAAATGGATATTAAAATTATAAGAGCAGTACCATATATAATAGCATTAAAAACCATGATAAACATTTATCAAAAAACAACATATAAATGGACCTGTTAGAGTGGTTGTTATCAAAAAACCAAGATAGCAAGTGTTGGTAAGATTGTGGAGAAAATAGAACTCTTGTACACTGTTGATGGGGATGTAAATTGGTGCAGCCACTATGAAGAATGGAGTTTCCCCAAAAAATTAAAAATAGAATTACCATTTAATCTAGCAATCCAACTTCTGGAAATATATCCAAAGGAATGGAGGTTAGGATCTTGATGAGATATTTGCATCCCATGTTCATTGCAGCATTACTCATTGTAGCTAAGATATGGAAACAAATGCCCATCAGTGGATGAATGGATAAAGAAAATGTGGTATATACATACAATGGAATATTATTTAGTTTTTTAAAAGAAGGAAATCCTGACATTGGTGTCAACACAGATGAACCTGAAGTAACTATGCTAAGTGAAATAACCTAGACACAGAAAGACAAATACCAAACGATATCACTTTTATAAGGAATCTAAAATAGTCAAACTCAGAATCAGAGAGTAGGAATAGTAGATACCAGGGCCTAGGGAGAGGGGAAAAATGGGGAGGTGTCTGTCAAAGGGTATAAAGTTTCATTTAAGCAAGATGAATAACTTCTGTAGATCTACTGTACACCATAGAGTATATAGTTAATAATGCATTGTATATTTAAAAAATTTCTAAGATGGTAGATCTCATGTTAAGTACTCTTATCACAAAAGAAAATATTTAAAAAATTATTGTAAATAAAAAAATGAAGGGGGTAGAAGAAAACTTTTGGAGATGATAAATGTATGGCCCTGACTGTGGCACACTGATCTCAGTTGTATACTTATCTCCAAACTCATCAAGTTGTCAATCATACCTCCAAGTGGTTAAAATAAAATTAAATTAAAAAGGAAAATAGGTTGTGCTGATAGGAAACATAGTAGAGAAAAAGAGAATTTGTATATGATTATAAATATGAAAGCCATAAATGACAACTAAAAGAATATTGTAGTATATTTAATGTCTAGAGCTGATAACAGGAAGGACATGCAGATTATTACATGTTTTATCTCCCGGGTTTGCCACAGACAACATATTATTAAGCTAGATGGGCTCCTATGAGTGCAGTTATTGGCTAGACAAACCTCCAGCAAAAATGAGTAATGTTTCTGCAAATGACACAATTTCCTTCTTTTTCATGGCTAAATAATATTCCTTTGTGTACATACACCACATCATTTTTATCCATTCATCCCTTGATAAACCCTTAAGTTGATTCCATAATTTAGCCATTGTGAATAATGCTGCAATAAACAACTGAAGTGCAAATATCTTCTGGTTACATTTTATGACTTTGCCTCACCCAAGCGAGGTTTAGAGGCATGCCCTTCCCCTCTACAACGTTCAGCATGTCTGTGATCCTTAGTTGTGAGTTTGTACCCCCCAATCCCCTAATCCCTGGAGAACATTACTACCATGTGAGCACCATAGTGTTGATCAGTTAGTACCAATTTGATGGTGAGTATATGTGTAGACTATTCCTCCGATCTTGTGATACCTCACTGCGGATAATGGGCTCAAGCTCAATCCATGAAAATATAAGCGGTGCTAGATCACTGTCATTTCTTATAATTGAGTAATATTCCATTGTAAACATATACCAAATTTTAGTAATCCACTCATGAATTGACGGGCACTTGGGTTGTTTCCAGATCCTTGCAATAGTGAATTTTTTGAAAAGGTAAAAAAATAGACACACGTTTAGCCAGACTGACCAAAAAAAAAAAAAAAAAGAGAGAGAGAAGACCCAAGTAAATAAAATCAGAGATGAAAAAGGAGACATTACAACTGACACTGCAGAAATCCTAAGGATCAGTAGAGATTACTATAAGCAACTATATGCCAATAAATTGGAAAAACCAGAAGAAATGGCTAAATTCCTAGACACATACAACCTACCAAGATTAAACCAGGAAGAAATCAAAAATCTGAATAAACCAATAGCAAGTAACAAGATAGAAGCAGTAAAAAAAGGTCTCCCATCAAAGAAAAGCCCAGGACCTGATGGCTTCACTGCTGAATTTTACTGAACATTCAAAGAACTAATACCAATCCTATTTAAACTATTCCAAAAAAAAAATCAAGGAGGAGGGAATACTCCCAAACTCATTCTACAAGATCTGTATCAATCCGATACCAAAACCAGACAAAGACACAACAAAAAAAGAAAGCTATAGGCCAAAATCTCTGATGAACATAGATGCAAAAATCCTCAAGAAAATACTAGCAAACTGAATTTAACAACACATTAAAAAGATTATTCATCATGATCAAGTGGGATCCATCCCAGGATTGCAAGAATGGCTTAACATATGCAAACCAATCAACATAACACATCATATCAACAGAACAAAGGACAAAAACCATATGATCATTTAAATTGATGCTGAAAAAGCATTCTATAAAAGTCAACATTTCCTTCATGATGAAAACTCTCAAAAAAGTGGGTATAGAAGGAATTTACCTCAACATGATAAACACCATATATGACAGCCCCACAGGTAGTATCATACTGAATGGGGAAAAACAGAAAGCCTGTCCTCTAAGATCTAGAACAAGACAAGGATGCCCACCTTTCACCACTGTTATTCAACATAGTACTGGAAGGTCTAGCTAGAGCAATCAGACAAGAGAAAGAAATAAAGGACATTCAAAGTGGAATGAAAGAAGTCAAATTATCCTTATTTGCAGATAATATGATCTTATGTCTACAGAAAACTAAAGACACCACAAAAAAAATTAGAATTGATAAACAAATTCAGTAAAGTTGCATGTTACAAAATTGACATACAAAAATCAGTGGTATTTCCATATGCCAACAGTAAACAATCTGACAAAGAAAGCAAGAAAGTAATCCCATTTAAAATAGCTACACATAAAATGAAATACCTAGGAATGAATTTAACCAAACGAGTGAAAGATCTCTATAATGAAAACTATAAAACATTGATGAAATAAACTGAAGAGGACACAAAAAGATGGAAAGATGTTCCATGCTCGTGGATTGGAAGAATCAATATTGTTAATACGTCCATACTATCCAAAGCACTCAACAGATTCAATGCCAACCCCATCAAAATACCAATGACATTCTTCACAGAAATAGAAAAAGTAATCCTAAAATGTATGTGGAAGAATAAAAGACTGAGAATAGCCAAAGCCATCCTGAACAAAAGGAACAAAAATGGAGGCATCACATTACCTGATCAAATTATACTACAAAGCTGTAGCAACCAAGACAGCATGGTACTGGCATAAAAACAGACACATAGACCAATGGAATAGAACAGAGAACCCAGAAATAAATCTACATATCTATCGTGAACTTATCTTTGTCCAAAGTGCCAAGAACATCCTTTGGGGGAAGGACAGTCTCTTCAATAAATTGTGCTAGGAAAACTAGATACCCACATGCAGAAGAATGAAACCAGACCCTTATTTCTCCCCATATACAAAAAATCAAATCAAAGTGTATTGAAGACTTAAATCTAAGACCTGACACTATGAAACTAGTAAAAGAGAACATTGAGGAAATGCTTCAGGACATCGGTCTGTGCAAGAACTTCTTGAGTAATACCTCCAAAGCACAGGCAACCAAAGCAAAATTGGATGATCAGGATCACATCAAGCTGAAAAGCTTCCGCACAGCAAAGAAAACAATCAGAAAGTGAAAAGACAACCCATAGAATGGGAGAAAATATTTTCAAACTACTTGACAGTGGAATAATAACTAGAATATATAAGGAGCTCCAACTACTCAATAGGAAAAAAATCATATAATCCGATTAAAAATGGGCAAAAGATCTGAATAGACATTTCTCAAAAGAAGACATACAAATGGCCAACAGGCATATGAAAAACATGCTCAACACCATTAGTCATCAGAGAAATGCAAATCAAAAGCACAATGAGATTATCATCTCACTCCTATTAAAATGGCTTTTATCAAAAAGACAGGCAATAATGAATTCTGGCAAGGATGTAGAGAAAGGGGAACCTTCATACACTCCTTTTGGAAATGTAAATTAGTGCAACCCCTATGGAGAATAATATGGAGGTTCCTTAAAAAACTAAAAATAGAACTACCATATAACCCCAGCAATCCCACTGCTGGGTATATTTCCAAAGGAGGATAATTCATTATATCAAAAAGATATCTGCACTTCCATGTTTATTGCAGCACTATTCACAATAGCTGAGATATAGAATCAACCTAAGTGTCCATCAATGGATAAATGGATAAATAAATTGTGCATATATGGAATGGAATATTATATATCCAAAAAAAGAATAAAATCCTGCCATTTGCAACAACATGGATAGAAATGGAGAACATTATGTTAGGTGAAATAAGCCAAGCACAGAAGGAAAAATCTTGTATGTTCTCACTCATTTATGGGAGCTAAATATTAAAAACAATTGATCTCTGGAGACAGTAGAATGATGGTTACCAGGGGCTGGGAAATGTAGCAGGGTAGGGACATAAAGTGGGAATGGTTAATGGGTGCAAAAATATAGTCAGATAGTTAATGAACAATATTTGATAGCACAACAAAGTGACTATAATCAACAAGTTAGGGTATACTTTAAAATAACTAAAACAGTGGAATTGGAATGTTCCTAACACAAAGAAATGTTAAATGTCTGAGGTGACGGATACCCCAATTACCCTGATTTGATTAATTCACATTGTATGCCTATATAAAAACATCAAATATATCCTATAAATATATATAACCATTATGTACCCATAATAACTAAAAATAAAAAAAAAAGTTTTAAAAGTCACCTCAGAATCCCAAAAAATAAATAGATAGATGGAAAATAAAGTTAGGCCAATTATTAACGCCATAATGGCCTCTGAATGTTCAAGTGAAAGGAAGAGTAGCACATCTCTCACTTTAAATCAAAAGCTAGAAGTGATTAAGCTTCATGAGGAAGGCATTTGTAAGCCAAGACAGGCAAAAAGCTAGGCCTTTGTACCTAGCTTTATGGAGGTTCCTTAAAAAACTAAAAATAGAACTACCATATAACCCCAGCAATCCCACTGCTGGGTATATTTCCAAAGGAGGATAATTCATTATATCAAAAAGATATCTGCACTTCCATGTTTATTGCAGCACTATTCACAATAGCTGAGATATAGAATCAACCTAAGTGTCCATCAATGGATAAATGGATAAATAAATTGTGCATATATGGAATGGAATATTATATATCCAAAAAAAGAATAAAATCCTGCCATTTGCAACAACATGGATAGAAATGGAGAACATTATGTTAGGTGAAATAAGCCAAGCACAGTTGCCAGTTGGTCAAGTTGTGAATGCAAAGGAAAATTTCTTGAAGTAAATTAAAAGTGCTACTCCAATGAACACATGAATGATAAGAAAGACAAACCCTGTTGCCAATATGGAGAAAGTTTCAGCAGTCTGGACAGAAGATAAAACCAGCCAAAACATTTCCTTAAACCACAGCCTAATCCAGAACAAGGCCCTATCTCTATTTTAAATTCTATTAAAGCAGACAAAGGTGAGGAAGCTGCAGAAGGAAAGTTTGTAGCTAGTAAAAATTGGTTCCTGAGGTGTAAGGAAAGAAGAGCTATTAGTTGCAGTAAATTTGAACTTATAATAAATATCAGCTCTATTTCATATTATATATAGCCAGATGTGTGTATATATGTGTATATATACATATACAGAGAGAGAGAGAGAAAGAAAGAGAAAGCACGCACACACACAGATGCCAAGCAGAATGTGTTATTGCTATGCAGGTTCTGGCAAAATAAATACATAAATATATAATTTCAGAATGCAGTTGTTTTCAATAAGCAGCCAATGTTCTTCACTTAACTTCCTGTATGATTAGCATAAAGGTTTGTATTTCTGTGGTATATTGCAATCCAGTTCAGAGGGTGGGGCTGTCATTAAGATATAATTATTCTAGATAAAGGAGATCAACAAGGTTCACAACTAATATAATCTGCATATTAAATAAACAAAATTAACATGCCCCAGAATCTGACTGTCACATTTCTGAAGGGCCATGTGTGAGAGAGGTAATGAGCAGGTTAGAGTGCTGCATACAAAGAAGTATAAGAGCTTCTCATTCTTGAAATTGTCCCCTCGAATACTGAGCTGCCTTATCATTGACTAATTAACTAAAAAATTATGCAACTTAGATGCTATTTCATAAGACTTGAAATTTTTATAAATAACCATTTTTTATTTTTTGAAGTTCTGAGTATTCCCAGAAGTTTAACAAGACATACCATGTAGTTATGGAATAACAAAGAATAATTGAATTTTAACTTCTGAGCTTTAAAAAAAAAATCTTATAAATTATGTGCACAGTTTAAACAATGTAAGTGTTAAATTTTGTCTATGTAAGAATACCTAGGGTTTTATTATTGAATTTCATATTCTGGTAGATTCTACTTTTATTTCCATAAATAGATCAACAGGAATTTACTTCCATATTTGCATGAAAGTCCCTTAATCAACTTAGTATAGTATTAGATCTGGCTACAAATATAACTCTGAAAAGGAATTATAGCCAGAAATTAAAGCTTATTCCATGGCTGTATGCATCATAATAGCCATATTTCATTAAGTATACTACAGCATTTAAAATCTAGTTTTCACATATTTTCTCCTATGCAGTTCAGCAGTTAAACATTATAAATGCAACATTAGTTACCTCAATATTAGCATATGAATCAAAGAAAAGGAAATTCTAATAAGTAGTTTCCATTCTAAATGTTTGTCATTTATTCTAATGCATAGATAACACATTATTCAACTAGATAATCTACTTCCAGTCATCTAGAACAACTCCTAATACATGCGTGTTGAATGAAAATGCATCTTATTTAAAATCTACTAAATCACTTCCGGAAAGACAATCATGAATATAGAATACTTTATTCTTATTAGTTTAGAGGTACGTTAGTGCTGTCCAAGTCCTCGATCTACCTAAAACAAAATTTTTTTTGAGAGAATGTAGAGTGAAGCTTAAGTATGAACTCTGGCTTAGCAATATCAGAAACAGTACTGAGCTCAGCTTGTTCAAGTTGAGTAGTGGGGTAAGAATATAGTAATAGTTGGCTTTACTATATTCCTTGATAATAAACTTCAACTCTAGTTTAGACATCAAACTTTCCAACTAATGGAGGGCCCTAAGAGAGTCAGGGCAAATAAATGTCCACAATACAAACAGACACACACAATACTACTGAAAATCTGATTCAAAGTCCCTAACTTTGTGAATGGAGAATAGCTAATGAGCCGTATCACCACAGTTTATTTACAAGTAATGTTTAGGGTTCTTTTAAAAGGTACTGTCAAGCAAGAGAAAGATGGCAGTTGACCAGCTAAATGAATTGAAATAAGGAGAATTTAATTGTTTTGCCAATTTTGAAGACAAGTAAACATTAGCTAAATTCTTGCTTTTCTCATTGGGACAAGGAGTAAAGAACACAGGAGCTGTCCTAAGCAAGAATTAGTTGCCCAAAACATAAGAATCAGGAAAGGAAAATAATCTAAGTCTGTGTTCTCCTCTAAAGAGGACACATTTCTTGAGTTAACTTCACTGAAAATTATTCTGTTCATTCTGTGAAAAGGTGAAGATACTTGTCAACCATTTCATCTGATCATATCCTACCGACTCAATGGCAACATCCCATGAGCTAATATTTCTCAAAAAGTGATATGATATATAAGCTATGAAAAAAAAAGATCTTTCCTTTCCCTATCAGAAATGGTGGCCCGTACCACCTAAAGCAACTGAAGTTTGCAATTAGAAATGAAGGTATAATCAGGACCTAGTAACCACCAAGGAGCAAGAAGATTAGGGAAAAATGAATGATAAGAGGGGAGGGGAAGCTAGTCAGTAGGGTCAAAATGGGGCAGGAAATGCCTCACTGATTTAGCAGAGAGGAAAGGATGACACCGTTGACGTAGTTTCGAGGCGGTGTCTATGCTAATATGTCAAACTCAATTCTTAACAGGTCTCTACAACATGTTCAGGTGCACACACATGACTGAAATGAGTTCAGTGTAAAAGATGGGAGTAATATAAATGACCTGATTTTTAATCTGTTTTTAAAAACTTTTAGCAAGATGAAGCTGTAGGTTCTTTTACTTCGTATTGATTCTCATGATTTGACACTGACATGTTGCACTAAAGGCCTCGTTCATTTTAGGTCTTTCTGCCTGTTCAAGTTTATTTGGCCGATTATAAAGAGAAGCAGTGCAAAGCAAATGCCAGGATCTGTCAATGGATGTAAGAGAGGGAAATGCAAGAGTTAGCAGTTGTTTTGCACCTTGTAGATAAAATGATTAACTGGATTTTTTTTTTTCCTTTTTGCTTACAATAGTATCTAGACACACCCTACAGTCTGTTTTGCACTAAGGTTTGTTTTTGTTTTTGTTTCTATTTTCAGAAGTTAATTCTTACCTACTTGCTCTTGTCTTATTATCTCACCTATTAGAATGTGTCTTTAAGATGAACATTCTACTATCAATATCAGCATTTTTTTAGATAGTATAAAGGATTTTTCAATCCTTTATATTTAGTTTTTAAAATCACGTATTCTGAATGTTATTTACTCCTTCCATATATTATATTCTAGGGAAACTAAAACAAGACCAGGAAGAGACTTAATAAATTTGAAACACATGAAATTTTTGGTATTCGATTTTTACCCTCCAAAGGTGGCAATTTCACATGGTCCTCGCTTGTAGATCATACTGCATATTTTCTATAGTTATATTTTAAATTAATTCATCTTTATGTTATACAAAACGCCAAAGATGTGGCCTTCATCTGATGGTAATGTTATGTAAGTTGTGGAATACTTCAAAGTAGCCTGTTGTCAGGTTTTGAGTAATAATAAGCAATTAATTACAAACTTTTTAAAACTTTGCAAGAAATTAAAAACTAATATATTTTCAATACTGGCAAGTACAGGGAATTAGTTAAGAGTCAAAGTTTAGTCATATGCACTATTGGAAGAAAATATAATAAATAGAATCCAAAATAGAAAATGGAAACATTTCTGATTTGTCTTTGAATTGGGTTTTGAACCTGGATTTTGCATATAAATGTTCCTGAAATGCTAAGGGTTCATAGAGCTTCATAATAAATAATGAAGCCTTATGATGTTTATATGATTCAAGGATATAAAAACTTTCTTGCAACTTGTCCCTAAATATCTATCAACTACCCTAACCTATCCAGCCCCACAAGTACTCCTGAGATACAATATCCTTTTTAAAGACTACACCAAATAGCTGCTTAAAAACAACACAGACTTATCTTCCTGGTCAAGTTACCGGTTTCCATGCTGTCTTCCCACATTTGTTGAATAGTATTAAGAGGTGCTATTTAGATCTTCACAAGGCTTCCTTAAGCACAGAGGAAACCTATATCATTATTTAATGTTTTCAAAAGGCATTTCAGATATTTAGCTTTTATTTATCTGGTGATAAACATAGGCCATAGAATGTTACCACGTAAAGCAAAAATCTATTTTTTTTTAAAAAAAGCTAGCAGTTAAAAAAGAAAGTGAATTTTTTAAAATTTTGGAAAAAGTGTAAGATGTTTACCTTGTACTTGTCATATTTATAATTCACATCCATTTGTTTAATTATCACGTCTCCTCCTTTAGATTGTAAATACCATAAAAGTAGAGACCATGTTTATTTCATTCACATATGTATTTGTTTATGTGCATCTGATGTATATGTATACACATAATACACAACACATAATATATATAGATATGTACATATGTGTGTATAATGTGCTACCAGTATAAGCTAGCATAATACACATTTGTTGAATTAATGAATGAAACTGAGATCTAGTCTATAAGCATTTATTTGATGCTTTCACCTCTTGAACAATAAATGCTAATCACCACCACGACATAAATTTACTTGGTATAAATTATCTCCACTGTTCAGCTTTTTATTTACCTTCTGAATTATCATATCTCAAATATCTCCTAGGCCTTCTTTAAGAAGATATGTGAGATATGTAAACATAGCTGGATCTGTGTTAATATGGAAATTTCATATGTCCTGTAATGAAGCTTTCAGAATGGAAAAGTGAGTGAGTAGAGATGATACCATAATTGGGAAAAGAAGCACCAGGCTAATAGAAAAAGACAAACCACAGAATTTTGAAATAAATGAATATGAAAGAACTGCAAATATAAATTGAAGAGGAAAGTGTATTAGAATTGTTAATTTTTTAAACTGAAAATTTTAACATATATTTATATGAATGTTTGTTAAATATAAAAGTTTTTTATATTGTACATTTTATCATGTTCTATATTTATCTTGGTAAAGAAATATACTTTCTTGTGTTTCATAAGAAGTACACACAACATGCTATCTCATGCTATCATGAAAGGGTCTGTTGGCAAAAGCTTTAGGCATGAAATGGACAGTCTTCCTCAGGTTCGTGCTGTTATTAGAAAATAAATTAGGGAAGGCAAGAAGACTCATCAATTAAGACTGCCAGAGCCTACAGGCTTAATATGTTTTATTTAATTGAAGACAAAAATCAAACGACAGAAAAATTATAATTATCACAAAATCATGATTAAGTCTGAAACATCAGTCAGTACAGAACATGTGGGAAATTTGTGTCTATAGAGAGATTAAGAACCTCTTTAAGAATTATGGTTAGACTGAGCAGGAGTTTGAATGAAATCATTAATCAAATATCAATTATTCATTCTTGAATCAGTAAAACAATAGCCTGATTATCTAAATATAAACATATGTACAAATTTATCTACCTTAAATTCGTCAATTGATGAATTATTTTGGAGTTCAAATGTCACATAGAGTCTAGATTTTAATTTTAATTCAATAATTTATATATGAGTATTTTAATTTTACTCATTCATATAATACATACAATAATCCCATTGCCTATCGCTTCTTTCTTTTAGAGTTAAACAAATAACAATTCTAATACCCATTCCTCTTAAATTTATTTCTCATTTTCCTGGAATATACTTCAATAAGCAACATATGATAAAAATCTATATCATACTACTGAACATTAAATTAACTATATTAAATACTTTATTCTTTGAAGCACAGGTTTTTCTAAATGTTATAATATAATAGAGTTAATTTGTTACTACACATCATTTCCCTTTGTATTATTTAGAAAGAAATGACCACATTGGCCACTTTTCAAAAGTCTTACATTCATTCTTTGAGACTAGATCCCTTGAGAGCAAAACACTTTTACTAACACATTTTAAAACTCACTACCTTACCCTCTCTTTATGCACAGTCTCTATTTTTAACATAATATCTGTGTTAAAAAAAATACTGGTTTGGAATCCAATTAGAAAGGATATTTAAAATGTTCAGAACTATAAACTCTGGATCAAAATTCGTGAAGCCTCAATATTGAAATTTCAACACTACCACAATAAAACAACAACAACAAAACAACACAATAAAACTTTAACAGAAAATACAAAAGCACACACATGAAAAACTCTAATTTTTGAAGCACTCTCCACCAACCAACATCTGCACGTCCTGTCTCCGGAGTTGTGAACCTCTGTCCCCATTGACAACCCCTACTGAGAAAAACTGAGTACTTACGCGTACATCATGAACCCAAGACTGGGGCAGCTTCTATTCAGTCAACATCTGATCTATATCAGCCAGGTGAGGGCTGGGAGGCTGGAAAATAATGACAGGCATTGGCAACAAGAAAAGAAACCAGTCTGACAGGTTTAGTGACTGAGATGTGCAGTCTTGATATAGCCTGATAAGAGCATGATCAATTTTGTGCCAGCTGGTTCCACACCATGGTGTGATTGTCAATAGCTGCATAGAGAAGCCCCAAACAGTAGAGGGCTCAGAATGTGCAAATGGTGATGACTCAGAAGACCACACTTTTCCGGTTGGGAAGGTGTGATCAGCATTGAGGTGTGGCCCTAATTTGTTTTCAAAACAAAACAATACACTAGAGTACACTGATGGCACTTCTTACTTCATTAGAAATGTTCCTTCTCTTCCCTTTGAGGGAATCACAGGTGTGATAGAGCAGAGAAGACCTGGGCTATGGACCAGGGTACCTGTCTCTGCCACTTTGGTGGTGTGACCATGGCAAGCTACTTAGTTTACTGGACTTACTTTCCTCATAAGTTAAATGGCACGACTGTGTTAGCTTTTTCTAATACTGTCCATTTTAGCTCTATAAATAATAAATAGACTTTGTTGAAAGAATTTATTTACCCCCAAAAAGGCAAAAAAAAAAAAAGGAAAGTAAAACAAAAACAAAAACAAAACCTCTTTTCCCCTCATCATTAAGAATAGCTTTGTCCATCTAAGTGGTGTGAATTCCCCAGTATTTATAAATAGTCCCTTTACTGACAAACGTCCACAGAGAATTTACTCTGAATGCATGAATTTCTAATAAAGATCAGAAGAATTATAAGATAGACATTTCAATTTTAATAGCTACTTTTAAAGGCTCAGAGCCATAAGATATTAAAGACAAAAGTTATAAATGTGCATTTTTGTTGTTCATAGAGAATACCTTTAGCTAAAATATTACAAACACAATATAAATCTAATGTTAACATTTTCATTATAATACTCTGCTAAGGCATTAAAAGAAATACATTTCCCGACATTTTACAAATGGAAAAAATAAAGCAGATTGTTCATTTGTATAATCAATATGACAAAAAGACATATAATTTTATGAGTAGAAATAAAAATTGCTAAATAAGTAATTCACAAAACATATCAGTTACTTTAACTACATTGAAAACTGTGTCTTAATTCAGCAAAATAAACCTCTCTTTAGAGCTTTGATTTTTGTCAAAAGTAAAAAATTATAAAATCTAACAAAGGTTCTAGAATAATTATATTAACTTTAGTGTATGACTATAACTCATTATTACTTTCATTTTCTATGTAGTATATATAGTACTACTTACGCTAACTTTAAATTTACATTGTGCAAATATTCTTGTAAAATGGTTTTAATGTTTATATTAAAATATTTCCTATTAATAAATTAAGATGTTTATAATCCATATTTATTAGAATTCATAAAAGTAGTCTCAGACTTTTATGTTAGTAAATAATTATACAACAGAAAATAAACTCTGTGGCTTAAGGCAAGGAAATTATGCTATATAAGAAGCATATCCAAGTAAGTATGAGCAAGTCCAGAAGCCAGCTTTGAGGATTCTGGAATGAGACATGTGGTATGTACATATTCCTTCTCTTAATTAAGAAAATCAGCATTTTCATATTGAATCAGAAGACTTGGGAGAGAAACACTTAGGAGATACAGCGATATATATTTTATCTATTTGGAAACAGTTGAAGATTGCAATAGAAGCTGTCTTATTTTTAAAAGCTCGAAAATAGAGGTTTAACTGTCTCCCTCAGGAAGATTTTCTATTGGCCCATTCTTTCTAATTATCTTCTATTTGGTTTTAAAGCTTGTATTTCTTTGTTTTTGTCCCCCCAACCCTTCTGCTTTCAGTGAATATGTAAAATAACTCATTTTTATTCTCTGGGGTGGTCCCTTCACTGTGGTGGGTGACATGTCCGAGTTCAGTTCCTGGCACTGGTTGGCATTAACCACCTGTGTGAACTTAGGAATGTTCTTAACCTTTCTATGTCTCAGTTTCTCCTTCTGTAAAATGGGGCTTACACTTTCATCTAGTTTAAATGAGATAATAAATGTAAAGAATGTACAATAGTGTCTGGCCCATAATAAATCCCTCAAAACAGTTAGTTACTTTATTCTCTCTCAATTCTCACTTTCCTCCCTCCCCAGGATTAGCACTAAATTGTTCATTGTTCTTCAAATGTGGTATTTTCTAAACTCTTCTGTCTATATAGCTCTCTTTTAGCAACATATTGTCTTGAGACCTTTGCTTTAATCGTGATAAATAAGACATTGATCTATAAGGTTCTAATTCATATAGCACATGAAGATTTCCAAAAGAGTGATCTTCATAAGGCTAGGTAAGCCTTCATGAGGTTAATTCTGAGGGTTGGCAGGCATTAGTAATTTGTACCATAAAAGTGAAATTACCACATGTGAATTTTATTTCGTTAGACACATGTTGCCACATGGGGGCAGGCACTTATACTGGTTTCCATCGCTGCATTGTTGATTGATTTATTATCAGTGGGAAGACAATGAGTGTATGATGCAAAATGTTCATGAGGAAAAGTCAACAATACGATGACATTACACCAGGACGCCAAAGGGAAAGTTAAGGTACTCCCAAGCAAGGTACATAATAGTTGTATATATTTAGGGGGAACAATATTTTCTTGGTCACCTACTATGTGCCAGACACTATGTTCTCTGCCCTGAGAGCACCACCTTGCTCTCAGAGAGTATTACAGTCTAATTAGGTGTCTCAAACTCAACGCATCTTTGCACCTCCAAGCTTTCTTCGTCATGGTACCACCCAATGTCCCAATCACCTGCACTCAAAATTCAAAAATATCCTTGACTCAGTCCTCAAGTTTATTCTTTGCATCCAGCTAATGATTTTGATTATTCCTTCAAATTATTTCTTTGGTTAATACAGTCCTCTCTCTTTCCAGCCTATCTTAGCCTATTAGAACCACTTTCTAGCTGCACTCCATGACTTGTTCTTTTCTCTTTCCAGTGCACCTTCTTGTTCATTAAATACTAATTGCCCGTAAACACGGCTTTTATCATGTGACTATTTAAAAAAATTCTTTTAATGGCTCAGTATTTTCTACCTCATCAAGAATATGCTCAATGAATTTCAGAATTCTCCAAGAATCAAATTTATCCCAGTTTTATTTCCCATGATAAATCACATTATTAATTTTCAAGTCTAATTAAGTTTTGTCATCCTTAAAACATGTAATACTCATTCCAGCTTTGTAATTTCTCTTCTATTATGACAGCCTCCCTCCCATGGAGGTGTTCTCCGTATTCTTTTCTCTTACTTAAACATGACACTTTGTAAAAGCTCAATCCAATTACTACTGGGAGGTGGTCTTACTAATAACCTATTTAATAAAGGAAAATAAACTATCAAATAGAAAGTAAGAGAAACTCACAACTACCCTTTGTTTAATTAAAACATGTGTGGCCCAACTTGTTATCTCTGAGTTCTTTCTCAGCATTGAAAAAGTTCCTAAGGGGACGGTAGGAAGGTGAGCTTCCCCTGCTTCCTCAAGAAGAGACAATACCAGATGCCTTCTGCTATCAATCTGCTATGTGAGAAACAGAAAAAGCCAACACAGCAGCTTCACAGCCACTTTTGTTATCAGTTCCCTGAAACAGAGAAGAAAGAAAAGCCATTTCTACCCTTTAAAAGCACCAAACAACTTTCCTCACCACTTGACATTTCTTTCCTCCCTCTGTGTGTGGCGGCCACACCCTTCCTTCCTTCCTTCCTTCCTTCCTTCCTTTCCTCCCTCCCTCCCTCCTTCCTTCTCTCCCTCCTTTTTCCCTCCTTCCTTTTTTCCCTTCTCAGGAAAATAAATAAACTTTTATATATCCTCATCACTGAGAATTCTTTCTCCCCACCCCCCCGACCGCCCCCCAAAGATGGACTGCACAGCCTAACAACTCCCTCCTTAATGCCATCTCTGAGAGTTTAGGATAGCAGTTTAAAGCCTAGTTCCTGAGTAGATGCTGTTTGGACTTGTCATTTTAAATGATTAAAAGATTTGAATCTTTATTCTACCATGAACTTTGTGACCTTGGTTAAATCACCTAACCTTTCTGTGCCTCGATTGCTTCATATGTAAAAGAAAGAAAAAAATAGCACTTATCTTTTATTAACAGAACAGCAGTGAGTAGCAATTGAAATAATGAATGTAGATGACTTGGAACACTAGCAAAAGTAATTACTTAATAAACATTACATCGTCATCAATAGTTTAGTAGTAGTAGTACATTATTCCATAAAGCTTAGCCTCTCCTCTGGTAGACTCTTTTATCACTTATAACCCATGGCACAAAATTTAGCCCTTTATAATACACAAGTTTGTGTTATTTTCTATTGTCTTGTGTATACTAGTTTTGTCTCTTCAAATACATTTAAAATCCTAAAGACCAGGAACTGGATCTTTTGTTTCTTAGATATCTTTTAGTGTCTAGTAGGTGGTCAATTAACACTCACTGACAGATTTATTTTATTCAATTCCAACTATAATTTATACATACCCTATTTGTAAATTCTGAAAGTTAGAACTGTGACATGTTCCCTCTTTTTACCTTGATTTTGGAAGTAAAAAATAATTTTCCCTGCATAAAATTGTATTGTTAGCTGTCTGGAACTCTTTAAAAACCCTTCTTCCTCCTTAGCTGCTAAGAAAAAGGAATCTTGTAATAAACTATACTTAGAATACCAGGATGGCCATTTCCTCTAAATGCTTCTCTTGTTTTATTTGTCACTGATTTAGCTTTTTGCAGTGACTTATATAGAGATTCATAATTTGATAAAAGACACTGATTCTGGTATTAACAACTTGGAACTTCCATTGCTGCTATAAAGCAATGACACACCAAGGCTAGAGTCAAGTGCTATCGAAGCAGTCTATTCTGCATGCAGGAAATCAGGGAGTACATTTTATTGAAAGAATTTAAAAACAAAAGGAAAGTGATTCAAGTTGGTGTGGTTAATATTGTCACCTTGCACCAGCAATTCTAAACCACATCATTGATAAAATATTCCTCCCTGCTGTGGGAGGACTACTATCCACTGACATCCCGCTCCTACTCTACCTCCTACATCACTGCTCTAAACTTACGCTTGTGGGAATTTGAGTGGGAATTTGATTTTTCCTGGTCAATATTGAGGTTTCTGATACATTTTAGTGCAAGTTTTTTTCCCCAAAATTTTTACTATGTTCCACAGTAAAAATATATTTTATATCATAGCATAGTACACATATAAATAAACACACATATATGTTTCACAAAAAGTCATCTTTACTTTTAAAAAGTCATGACACTAATTTTGAAAACAGTATTGTTCTAATTTGGTCCTTAGGTATCCAAATTAGAACTAGTAAGAAAGTTTTCTGGAATATATTAGATAGTTTCCGTGCCGTCCTGTAACAAGATGTAATTCAACACTGAAACTAAACTAGACTTCTGATATGAAGGGTGAAAATAGAAAAGAAGAAGCTTGTAGCGGCAGCTTTTCACTCCAGAGCTCGGTAGTGAAGGAATAAATTACTTGAGAAACACATAGTGTGTCCAGAGAAGGGGAGAGACCAAAGTCTGAAGGAGGAAATGGCCTTCCCAGCTAAGTTCCTCCCTGTGTTTATTACCCAGGACACGTGCAAAGGGTCAGGGCCATTTGCTAATTTCTTTAACCACATCCATACAGGTCAGCTGTTTTCAGCTGGTCTTTGCACTCAGCAAACAAGCAGCTTCAGGCAGGCGTTTTCTCCTGTCCCTTCCTTCACCTGCTCATGTTCTTTCCATCCATCCATCCTTTCTTTTAGGCCCAAGCCCCACAGAAGCTTATTTATTTTCTTTGGCCTCTGATACTAGTAGACACAAACAAGAGATAGTAAAACAGCAAAGGCAATACTCAGGCTAAGGGTGTGTACCCAAAGACTTCCCACCTGTGCTTTTCGGAATTTCTATGCCCAAGCATTCCCCTGATCTGAACTCCACATCCCTCAGTTTCTCCCCTTCCTTTACTCCCCATCTAAAACATAATTATTACTCTCATTGAATTCTGGCCAATTTTGTCTTCAATTCCAAATTCACATAATGCTGAAGTCATCAGTCTCCATTCCTTTCTAAATAACGTGGATTGTTTTGTTTCATTCATCTCCAGTGAGTGTACTAACTCCTTAGTTATCTCTCTATTTATGCATAATTCAAGTACCTGTCACTGAAGGAGTTACTTTATGCTCATAATTTATGAATGAAACTGGTCATGATGCAATGTTAGCTGGTCAGAATTTCCTTATGAGAGCTATAGTTAGATGCCTAATTAACAAGATAAGAAGTTGATGCTTAATGACACATTTCAAATACTACTAATTATTCTCTCTTATCTACCCTTTGGTTTAGGATAGAGATCAGCTGCAAACGGGGACTTCATTATTATGTAATTTTCCAGAAATTTATGGTAAACAAGTAAAAATTTATCAAATATCTTAGGTAAAGATTTAAAAGAAGATGATTTATTCTAAGCCATACATGAATAGCCATACAGTTAATTTTATATCAAGTGAGAAGATGACCCTAAACCTGTTTCAAGAGGGACTATAGGGATTGACTACAGATTAATATGCATATTTGCTTTCACTAACTAGTGTTAATACAGACTATCATTTTCTCTGAGGCATGGGTCTCTCATTGTTAAAATTAGGGATTTAAATATTATTTAATAGTTAGTTCTCTGTATGCCCATGATAACATAATATGACATGAAATTATACAAAGACATTTAACTATTGAAATCTGCTAGGTAAAAACACTATTTGCAAACAATGATTTTCTATATAGAAATTCCAAGCTAATTAAGAGGAAAACGGCAATAAAGTATTTCAAAGTGATTTACTACAAAATATATTAATAAATATACCAAATTTAATAACTTTACCACTATTAGCCATCTGTAAGTAATAATAAAATCATTTCATCTGCAAGGCCAAAAAGTATACAATATAACTAGTAATAGCCTTTAAAAGTGTGCAAAATCCCTGTAGAGAAAATCACATGCATTAAAGAGAAAATAAAGTACTGCAAAGATGCAGAAAAACATTACAAAAGAAAAAACATTTATACAAGACTAAACATGGTTTTTATATGTGAAAACTGGCAATATACAGCTATTTAACAAATGTAACTGTTTTAAATGCAAAAATTCATATTAGGTTTGATGATGGGAAAGGAGAGGGGTACAGTAGAGAAGAAGTAGAGTAGAGCAGAGCATAAAAGAAAATCATTGGAAAACAATTTAAAAAAAGAAAGAAAGAAGAGGAACATAGGAAATTCTGGAGATTGTAATACTCAACTATTCCTTTAGCCATAAACTTCAGAATGTTCTCAGATCATGGCCCTTCCAATATTTTTTATCTATAATCTCTCAGAGGCTCCAGGTTAAATGACAATATTACCTGAATAATCAAAGTAAAATACACACATAAACTCTCTATTTTTTTTCCCCACAAAACAGGTGTCCTACCAGCAACTAGGGCAGCACAACCTGGAAATTTAAATTAAGGTTCCAAACTTGATTTTCAGCACTGAATCTGCCCATCTCTAATTTAATACCTCAAAATATTAATTTAACAAAATTGAACCCTCCAAGTAGACTAAAGGAAGCAGGTGAAAGTTCCAAAGATTACTGGTTTAGGTCTAATTGCTATAACATAGTGAGTCAGTATTTTGCACTCAAGGTCAAAGAGATTACACATAGCAAAAATTAAATATCTGTAAAGAATAAATAGTAGTATAGTTACAGGAGTGTTTGACTAGGAAATCAGATTCCAATTCCACAATTAGTCACATACTGACCTTGTATGTTTTCTAGCCTTCTCTGGGCCTCTGTTTCCATCTCTGCCCCAAGAAAAATCTGGACTACATCACAGGTGATACCTTTTTCTAGTCTAAAATAATTATACTTCCATGATTTTAATCACCTGATCTATGACAAACCTAAGACTATGTTTGTTAGGAGCAAAGTTCTCACCATCAAAAAGTGTATACTGTTAGAGATCCTCCGTATGACTGTGGAAATGACTAAAACGTTAGATGCCTGGGGCTAGGAGTTAAGCATTAATTAAAACAAAAAAAATACCACCCGGAGGACCAGTATTATACTTTTTAAACCTTCTAATGTGCATAGTCATTTAATGTATCATCACTATGTTAAATATGTGATGCAATGAGTTACTGAATGAAAAAGGAACAGATAAAATTTTTTGTAAGCTTACACATTTTTAAATCTAGCCTTAAGGCTAATAAATTATTACCCCATCATTAGATAGTTCTGTTATGGCTCACTTGTGTTTTGTAAAGAATTAAGCCAGAGGTACTCATGTGTTTTGGTCTCAGGACCCCTTCATACTCTTAAAAATTATTGGGGACCCAAAGAACTATGATTTATGTGGGGTATATATTGATATTTACCATATTATTTTAAAATTTCTTGTTTTAATTTTTAAACTATTAATTTATTTAAAATAATAAACCATTATATAAATAACATTTTTATCTTTAAAAAAACTGCATTCAAAAAATCATGGATCCCATTTTATGTTTATCTGCCTTTGAATTCACTATATTTCAATGTGTTGTTTTGATTGAAGTATTTTAAGAAAATCCTGTCTTAGACATGTAGTTAGAAAGAATGAGGAATATTTGCATGTTCTTTTCAAATAATTGTAGATACTCTGATTCTACCATAATACTTAAAAAGCATTAATTTCTTAAATGTGAGTTGCAATGTAGAATCTGAAGCCATATCAATGATTTTTTTTTACTTGGTTATGCTAAAATCCATCAGTTCCACACTTTGAGATCTTTTACCACGTATGATTTTTTTAATATCATGTATTGGTTATTTATAAAGTATTGATTCACTTAGTTCACGTAACCATATAGATCTCAAAAATATTGACACATTTCATCATACAATACAAAAAAACACATTTTTAACATCATCACCAATCTCATTACAAAAAGTACTTCTTCAAGTACTGGGAAGCTGTCAAATTCACAGAGTATACAAGCTTTTCAACATTCAGATTTTCACCTGAGTGTTTGAATTTTATCACTAACAAATCATTAGCTGTTTTCCTTAAAGTAACAGGCTCACTTCATTAATTTTTAATAAGCTGTCTTACAAAGACCTATATCTAAATAACCATTGTCTGTCAGTCTTTCTTCCAAATAAAAATGGTGCTACATGTTAAACACTAGCTATTTCAACTTTCAACTCTAATGCCCAAGAGCTTTTCTCAAGACAACTATTGCACTTCAGGAGGCAACAGAAGTGTTTATGTAGGTTTCTCATTTTCTTGACCACCATATTAAAAAAGATCTGTACTCAATGGTCAAGATTTAATAAACTAATAATTTGTACTGCTTCATCAAGAACATTCCTAAGTGAACTCAAAATTGTTTTTTTCTGGAGTGCTTTGAAGTGACAAATATGTGTCCTGGTGCAATTTTGTGTCACTGTCTTGATTCTCACTATAGTACCTGTGGTTTTACTCATCATTGTTTCTGCTACATCAGTACACATGCCAACACAGAGAAAACTGCAACTGATATTTTACTACTATTATGAAAATGATTTGGACTCAACAGCCAATGAGAGTCTCGGGGATCCTCAGGGGGCTGTGGTACACACTTTGAGAAGCACTGAATTAAACCTTTCAAGCAAAACAAATACCATTATAAACTTCCGGAGATATTTCTAAATTGACTGGAAGTAACATTTCTAAACAATAAATTGAAATGTCTAATCATTAATCTAAGGTTCAAGCAAAGAGAATAAAAATTTGAACAGGATAGAATTTAAATGTAAGCATAAGAAGTGAGCTATGATGACGCCACTGTGCTTTACTCGGGGTGACAGAGCAAAACTGTCTCAAAATACAAGCAACAAACAAACAAAACAAAAAAAAACCCCCACATTTTACCAGAAAGGGTGTGTTAATTCCCACCAGCCGCGATAGCGCCCATCTCCTCATACCCAGGCCAATAGTGAATTTTACCATTAAGATTTTTTTTTGCTAATTAGTTAGGGAAAAGCTGGTATCTTGCTGTTTTCATTTGCATTTCTCTTATTACTGGGTGGAATTTTTGTTCACTTTAGAAAATTTAAGTACCTTATATCAAGTCAGAAGTCTGTTTTTCATTAGCATGATTAAACAGTCTTCTTTAAAACTTTGTAAAATTTTTAACCGGCTATAAGAGAAGTTTTCCTACACCATGACAGAGTCCATTTAGCTAGTCTCAAACAGATTACTGCAAAAAAAAAAAAAAAAAAAGGGTAATAGCTTCAAAACAGGAGTTTCATATAACTTAACCTAATTTTTTAAATTTTACAATGAAAATTTACAATGAAAATTAAAAAAATAAATAAATGTAAGCATAAGAAGTAAACTTAAAAAAAAATCACATCATAGGAAACTCTAATAGGGCATAAGGAAAGCAATGGATTTTAAAATATGCATTAATCCCTTTAACAATTGTTTTCTATACCTTGTAGTGTACAGTCTTGAAATTGTTCTGTCTTTAGATAGCATCTGCTTCTTTGGCTGGCAGCTTTTGGAGACGGTCCTAAAATGAAAACTTCAGGATTTTTCCAAAATAGATGACAGACTTGCAGAATCCAGCTCCTTCTCCCAGGACTTAACCGTTTAAGTCTGAATCAGCCATGGGCCACAGCTTCAAAATGGCTCTTGCCCATCTGAAGCTAATCACATGCCATTTATCCTCAGCCAATCATAGGGCCATGCTTAAAACAACAGCTGGTCAATTGCAGCGTTATCTAACACACCTGTAAGCACCACCATCATTATCCCTGGCTCCCTTCCAAAGCGCTCTGAGGACAACACATATCCCATCAGGCCTTACAGTTTCCAAGTTATAGAAAGAAAACATTACCACACTCACCTTAAACAGGTGTTATGCGGTTTGACCAAAGCCTCGCAGTAAGTCAGAAGTGAAAATAGTGATGAAAGAACTTGGATATGGGATTCCTATTTCAAGAAATATCTTTTTCCTTATTCATATGTCTTTGTGCTGCTGAAGAGACCAAATGGGAAATATTCCCTACAGTAAGAATTTTTAGAGTGTTCTTTGCGAGTACACAAAATGGCTTTGTGATTATTAAATATCTGCTAATGAAACATTACAGCATGGAAATAAAATTTATTCAGTTCCTACCATTTCAAGACATGATTTTAGGCACTGAAGATTTGAGGGTTGACCGGACATTATTATTATTACATAAATTATTTACGGCACCTTTAGTGTTTAATTCAAACATCTAATTCAAAAGGTTGTTAAGCAAATATCCTAAGAAAATAATTTGTAGCTGCATTTTGGCTTTAAATTATTGCTAATTAACAAAGAAGATATGTTCAAACTACCATATACTATCCTATCAGTGCACCTTTGGCACTAGTAGATTGTATCTAATACTTGAAACATGAATCAACTAAGAGTTATATGACCCTTCAACAGCTGCTATCAGTTGTTCAGAGTTGTTCTGAGTCTGTCAGATTCAGAAACTTTTTGCCGAATCCTCTACCTCTTCCTAATTGCTAAATCTTACAAGTTTTCAGAGCTCAGCTGTTATACATCTTCTTTACTAATAATACATCAACTCTCATCCACTTCCTTCCCTTCAAATATACTGTATATATGTTTAGGATTCCCAAACTTATATTTCCAGTTCTGATCTCTTCTTTGAACTCTAGGCTTGAATATGTAAATCTCTACTCAACATATTCACTT
The DNA here is from genome assembly GCF_020740605.2 of Lemur catta. Classification (NCBI taxonomy): domain Eukaryota; kingdom Metazoa; phylum Chordata; class Mammalia; order Primates; family Lemuridae; genus Lemur; species Lemur catta. Next base: position 12,923,474 of record NC_059146.1, read on the forward strand.
GTATTTCAAATGGCATTTTATAGTTCACATGTCCCAAACATAACTATTAATAATTCTCCCTCATAACTGCTTCTTCTCAGCCTTCTCAATTTCAGTAGTTGCATATGTATGTATATATTCATTTATCAATTAAATAATAGAATGAAAATGTGGAAATCTCTAGTGCTCACAACAGTGCTTGGCACAAGGGTGTAAATTTTGTTGAAGTAATTAATTAATTAGTCACTCACAAAGACTTTGCACATAAACACTATACATAAAATCTGATCTTTGAGACATTTTTGCTAGTATACTCAGCCAAGGTTTAAACAATTCTTTGAAAGAATCTTCATTTTGTCGTCTAAGGAGTTTTCTTGTGATGAAACTGTATATGACTTATGGCCTCTCTTAGAAATAGCTTTGGACATGCTATTGTTCCTCTCATTTTCTCACAGAACAATTATGTTGGACACATTCAAATCATGAGGAAATATGAAAGTCACAGATACAATTCTATCTTTACTTATGTAAGAAAATATTTTATTAACAATTTTAAACCTTGGATTTCCAATTAGGAGAGCATAGTAATCAAGATAAAAACTATCGTGTGTCATATGCCACATTATGTCATCTCTAATCCACACAAGAGCACTGAAAATATTATTATCCCCCTTTGAAATATGAATAAACCAATGCTCAGAAAGGTGAATGAGCAAACTCGAAGTCATACAGCCAGGAAGCAGTAAGGCCAAGATTTTAACTCGCAGAGATTTTCTTTTCCCACTCACCATGTCAGCTATTAATCTTGGGAGAGATGTTGATATATGTTGGTCTCTCCTGCGTACTAAAATTTTCTACATGCCTCCTTTCAGGATTTAAACAAGGTCTGTGAGATATCAGTGACTGCCAATATCTCTCCCCTCTGTCTCCAATTCCACAAGTGTAACGATTGTCAAATCCCAGCCAATAAACGTGAGGCCTCTTGGGATCTATATGGCTAACTTCCTGACACAGAGTTAACTCATTCTTGGCCTTGCCACCATTTTCTGGAAGGTGATTTTTAAAAATTCAAATGACTCTCTTACATAAAAGGAGGTGATGTCATAGAGACGTGAGACTGAGAAAGAGTCAGGGTAGAAGCCCAAATGTCAAATATCTATTAATCAATTTAAAAGGAAATACAACCAAGATAAATAATTTAGACAGCGGGATTAAGTTGCAAGACACAGTCTCTGATAACCAAATGGGCTGAGCCCTCAGCTGAAAAAGAAACTCATGAAAGTGGTAAGTAAAGAAGCAAGCATCAAAGGCACGGAGGATTTAACTCTGCAAAAAAAAGAAAATGTCCTTTGTCAGTATGAGAACTGATACCAGAGCATTTGCCCAAAGACTATCTGTGATTCAAGGAAGCAAAGAGAGGACCATGACTCATGAATCACATAGTAATTGGGGAAACACATCCCAGACATGAGGGGACAAGAAGAACAGGATATGTCACTCTGATTTAAACTATTTTACTTTACTTCCTTAGTGTCATGTTTCAGTTCTGCTTTTTCACTTCCTGCTGTGTTGTCCCCTTTCCCTCAGTCCTTCTTCCCTAGAATTGCATACCGCATAAAGTAAGTGGGGATTTTTGCTCTGTTTTCTAGAAAATCCAGACAGTTTGCCATCCTAAGATCTGCTACCATTAGCCTCTCCTCCTAGAGTCAAATCATATTCATCTTATTTAAAAGGATTAACAACAGTTTCAAATTGTAGCAAGGGATCTTCTGGGGTTCACATATAGTTAATTGATTGAGGGACAAAAGAGGAACAGAAGAGAGAACCACATTTACTGGACTCCGAGAAAGTAGAGGAGGTTGTCCCACTTGGAGAACCGTGACAAACTTCCTGACTCCAACTTCTGCACTTTGTACGTAACAGATGGTATGGTGGGTGGAAGTGAGTTCCACATGCAACTATTCAAGCCACTAGCACTGAAAATATACTTGATTTGCAAGAGGTGGAGCTTAGGATTTTTTAGTGATCGATAGACATGTCAGAAATAACTCTGATGTAGCAACAGGAGAGTACACAGATAAACAGGTTATTCTATGTGCAATTATTTGTTTGCTTACTACTGGGATTTATATTCATGCATACTATGCATTCTTTATCAGATATCCAGAGCAAATTTGCTAATGTACTATGTTTAAAGAATTACAGCCAAATTTGGGAGAAGAAAAGAACTTAGCATGGCCACTCCTCTCACAGGCAGAAAATAAAGTGAAAACAACCTTATCAAACTTTTGGGAAAGGGAAGTTTAGATGCATAAATTATTTTAGTGGAGCTATCAACTCTTCGCCTACAATCAGTAGCAATCTAATGGATTTGGGTCTGCAGATGTCAGAGTAAAAGGGCAGGGAACCTAATAAACATGATAAAGGCTCAAATAACATGACAGTGATAGTAAAAATTCAGATGTCTTCTGATATAATACTATATATTGAGTATTTGGGGTCATATTAATGTTTATCAAATGCTAAATATATCCTTTGATGATCTGATTGATTAACATATTAGAACAGATTTTTGTTTCTATTGCACATTTAGGTAATCTCATGACATATGTTCTTTGTCTTGAGGTTGTACAAGTTGCAAAAGAATTGGTAGTAGATGAGCAGGCATCCAAGTGACAACACACATTACCTAATCTTAAATAACATGCTAGAGGTTTAACTTGTTTGGGGTTAGAGGAAGCTTTGATTAATGTCTTTATCATTTGAGCGCTGAAGGGAAGAGCTATGTTATGTACTTATATCTCAAAGCAATTCTCTTTCACGTTTAAGCTGCAGCCTGTTAGGATAAAGCCTTTAATTTTCCTCTTTTGTGTCTTATTGTAGTTGGCCCAATTCTTCTGTGGCATCTCATTTATTAATATCAAGTGTCATTTCAGGCAAAGAGCCAATGATGACTATAAAGAGGAAGTCAAGAATCTTCTAATGCTATTTTAATTTGAATTATTCACTGAGAAGATGGAAATGGCTGCATATAACATAATCAATTAATTTGCCTTGTAGTGTGCATTTGAAACTAGCATTTTGTGACTCTCTTTATCTTTTCAGCAAATATTTCCTGAAGCCCTCCATGTGTAAGCACTGGTCTAATGGCCAGAGTGATGATAGTGAATACAGCAAAACCCTTGTCTTCATAATAGCTTCCATTCAAAAAGAAGAGACAGGGAGTAACCAAATACATAATAGAACGTCAGGTTGCTTTTCATGCTATGAAGCAAATTGGAACAGAATAAGGGACTAAAGCGTGAAAAGGACATGGGGACTATATTAGGCAGCAGAACCACAGAGAACCTCTCTGAAAATGTAAGATTCCAGTTAAGACCTGAAGAACAGCATCCACTGATAAAAGTTAAAATATCTATTAATTCATTATCTCGTTTAAGTAAGTTTGTGTTTCATGAATTGCAGCATGTGTTCATATTCAGAAGTGGCAGGTAATATTAATATATATTCAGTTGAAGGCATTGTTTGGGGCACTAACGGATTTGATGATTCCTTGTGATAACTCCACATCCCCTGCTTGCCCCATGGCTCAAAGCTGGGAACTACTCGTTTAGATCCATCCCATATGCCCAACCTTATCCCTCCTCCCTTCCATGTGCATTTGCTTCCTAGTACTCCCACCTGTGCCATGCTCATCCCTTTGTTCAAGCCTGGTATACGCCTCATCTGAAATGCCAGCCTTTTCCCAACTCTGCCTGTTCAAATTCGCTCTTCCCATCAAGGCCTAGCTTATGTAATAATCACCTTTTTTAAAAAATTTACTATGTACTTGGCACTATGTGAAATGCTTTGCATTCATTGTGTTTATATGCAAGCATCGGTAGTAAGTATTAATATTATGATTCCTACTTTGCAGAGAAGGACATGGGACTTGTGGCATTTAAGAAACTTGCTTAAGTTCACACAGCTTGGGAATGTCGGGAACAGAATTCTAATGCAGATCTGATGACTCCAGTGCCCATGCTTTTTCTTTCTGTGTTTTTTTAATGGCAAAAGAATTGTTTTTTAATTTTTTCTACCAAAGTGTATATTTATACCCATTAAATCAAGCTCTCTTTACCTCCCCTCTTCCTAGCCTCTGGTAACCACCAATCTACTCTCTATCTTCACGAGATCCATTCTTTCAGCTCTCACACATAAGTGAGAACACGCGATATTTGTTTTTCTGTGCTTGCAATGCCTACACTTCAAAGCACTATTCTAGTGTGCCTTCCTACACCATCCCAGGCCAGCTATTTCATCTTGATTTGATCTCACCTTAGAATAATTACAGAAAGCACACTTCCCAAATTTTTCCTGCTTTGCTTTGTCCACTAGTGTTTTTGTATTTTTTTTTTTTTTTGAGACAGAGTCTCACTCTTGCCTGGGCTAGAGTGCTGTGGCATCAGCTTGGCTCACAGCAACCTCAAACTCCTGGGCTCAAGCGATCCTACTGCCTCAGCCTCCCAAGTAGCTGGGACTACAGGCATGTGCCACCATGCCCGGCTAATTTTTTTCCATATATTTTTAGTTGTCTAGCTAATTTCTTTCTATTTTTAGTAGAGACAGTGTCTTGCTCTTGCTCAGGCTGGTCTCGAACTCCTGACCTCAAGCGATCCTCCCGACTCGGCCTCCCAGAGTGCTAGGATTACAGGCGTGAGCCACTGCGGCTGGCCTTGTATTTTTTTTATTTTTTGTTTCAGAGTATTACGAGGGCACAAATGGGTTGGTTCCATAAATTGCCTTTGCACTGCCCAACAAGTGTGCCCATGCCCCAGATAGTAGGCACCGCATCCATTAGGTGCAGATTTACCCATCCCCTCCTCCCCGCTTACCTGCCTGATACCCTAGGAATGCTACTTCCCATAGAAGCACTGTTGCTGCATATTTGAATTAAAAATGGCAGTCTTAAGTAAAAGCACTTAAGCAATTTTATGATTTGCAAGCTGAGCTTGTCATTTTTGCCATGGAACAACATTTTATTTGAAAAGAACGACTAACAAACTATGGTTATTTAGAATCAGTACTTGGCAGATATTTTCTTGAAAATGAATAAAGTAAATCTGTCACAAGGAAAACAACTAACAGAACTTATTGCTAATAATAAAATTCAAGATTTATTATGAAAATTAGCACTATAGTAAACTTCTATGGGCCCCTGTGAATATGACAGCCCCCTGATACTTAAAATACTTTTATGATGTGATCAGTCTTAATATTAATGAATGTGATTTTTATATAATGAAAGGTATCAACATTTGGAATATCTGCTTAACTCAGTGAATCAACATTTCCAAAATGACAGATAAATGCTGTTATGAAATCATGCATGGGTAAAAGATCAATTCAAAATGTAAGATATACTAATGGATTTTAATATAATAGAGCACATGAAGTTTATTGATATGGTTAAATTCCAGATTAGAAGAAACTACCGCTTGTTGCATTCTGGTGTGTTTTCAAAGGAGAAAATCTACAAATATCTGAAAATGCCATTAGTATGCTCTTCCCTTTTCAATTATTAACCTGTGTAAAACCATATTTTCTTCATATTAATACTTCAACCAAAACAACAGATTGAATGAATAAGCAGATATGAGAATCCAGCCATCTTCTATTAAGCCAGACACTAAAGACATTAACAAAACTGTAAAACAATGCCATTTTTTTTGTTTTGGAAAAATAGTTATTTTTAAATAGAAATTCTATTTATGTTAACAAGTAATGAGTTTATTATTATTTTAAATTCATTAACTACTTTAAATATTTTTTAGTTTTAATTTTTAATATGGTACTATAACAGATATAACCTACTGAAACAAAAATTCTTTGGAGTTCTCAATAATTTTTGAACAGTACAAAGAGATACTAAAAACACAAGTGAGAACAACTACTATAGAAAATCTAGGATTGAGGATCTGAACTTGGCAAAGCTAGCATAACAGGCTGGCTGCATGAGTGCAGAGAAAGAGTTTATTGCAGGGATGAGCACTCTCAAATCCACAGACCTCATGAAACTCATTTGTAATAAATCCCTCAATCTCATTTCAGGATAACAGCTGCCTCCAGAGAAAGTAGCAAAGCTCTTACTATTCCAGATTCCCAGGTGCAGGAGGTCCCTCAATAGCCTGATTGAGCTCCCTACACCTACTCTCCTATGCTAGAGCACTGGTGCCCTTTGCTTCCAGCCTGCCACCCATACCAGAAACTATTAAAAGTGATGAGACGACCCTCCCAACCTGTTTTATCAATAGAGTATTAATAGAAAAACATTTAGATTTTTAGCTGTAGGAAAATACTAAGAGGCTACTTACTGCTATAAAAAATCAACTATCCCTTTGAAACTGTGAGGCTTACAATCTGAACAGGCTCATTTATAACAGAAATTACATAGTTTCATGAAATAGCTACTACCCACATAAGAATGTTGGGGAAAGAAAAACAGGGACAAAAAATAGAATAAATGGCCAGCAGAACATGGGTAAGAATGGTGGGACCCATCTTCAGCCTTCACAAATACTTTCTTCAGAGGATGCTGAGGGTCCAAGTCCCCTTCTTTGCCGGAAGAGTAGCTTTTCCTAAGAGGACATATGTCACAAATTCAGATTTTATATATATATATATATATTTTTTTTTTTTTTTTGAGACAGAGTCTCACTCTGTTGCCCAGGCTAGAGTTAGTGCCATGGCGTCAGCCTAGCTCACAGCAACCTCAAACTCCTGGGCTCAAGCGATCCTCCTGCCTCAGCCTCCCGAGTAGCTGGGACTACAGGCATGCACCACCATGCCTGGCTAATTTTTTCTATATATATTTTTAGCTGTCCATATAATTTCTATTTTTAGTAGAGATGGGGTCTCGCTCTTGCTCAGGCTGGTCTCGAACTCCTGACCTCGAGCGATCCACCCGCCTCGGCCTCCCAGAGTGCTGGGATTACAGGCGTGAGCCACCGCGCCCAGCTCCACCCAGACACTTTTTCTCCCCTTCCTCTCCCCCACCCGCAGCTGCAGAGAGGACAATTGAGCCACCAAACAGAGGCTTCCACAGGGAGCGGGGCTCAGGCCTCTTGTTTGGGAGTCCTGCAGCAGACTGAGGGGAGCTCCGGCTGTGAGCTCCCTGCCCTCCAGCCCTCCCTGGTGCTGCTTGTCTGGTGGCCCCATCAGAGCAAAGCATGCCCCAAGGCAGAAGGACATTGAACCAGCTTGGGCACCCCATGGGTGGCTCAGGGCCGGCATGCTTCTCCCTGGCATGGTCAGGGATTGATGTCCAGGGCCCTGGGGATGGGCCGTGGGCCAGAACCCATACCCCCAGGTCTCGATAGTGTTGCCCCAGGACACAGAGGAGATATCTGTGAATTAGTCTCGGGAGGTGTTGGTGCCCACAAGGGCAGATCAGGGGGGAGAGTGTAATGTGGGTCCTAGCTGTGGTGTGCTTGTGGGTCACCCCTCCTCTTATGGGAGTGCCGGCTCCCAGCTCAGGCCAGGAACCTGGGCAGGGAACCTCCCAGTCTGCATCACAGTTGTAGGGGAGCTCAGCTGGCTTGTGATCCTGCCTGCTGGCAGAGACCTGGGAGAAAGAGGAGAATAGGAGAGGGTGGAAGGGAGCAAGGCCTGCTCCAGACTGCCAGACTGTCAGTCTCAGACAGCCCCATCTCCACACTCAGACTTTCTGGTTGAGTCGGGGCGACTTCAGCCCTTCCCTGGCAGCTTTGGCAAGAGGTGAGAAGTAGGCCTTTGACCGTGCATATACCTTGCCAGCATTTGTGTAGCTCTAGGACAGGCTAACCCAACACAGGCCTGCCCAGCCTCACTCCCCCACCAGTCTCTGCTGTCGTGGAGAATAAGGACTCACCTGGAAGTTCCAGGGCCCCACCCACCACCAGGGGCATTAGAGTGCTTCTCCTGAGGAACTAGAGCCGGTCACAGGACCCAAAAACAACATTGCTACTTGTTCCTTCCAAAAAGCGCCACCTACTGACAGGGAAGTCGATTTGCACACCCATTACTTCAATTACTGACTCAATCATACAGGGTGTGGTTGATTCTCACCACGAGCACCACCTATTGACTCAGAGATTAAACTGGGTGTGTCATTATCTAAATAAAAGAAAATCCAAAAGAGTGAACAGCTTCTCCAGATGAGAAGGAATCAGCCAAAGAATTCTGGAAGCATGAAGAATCACAGTGAAAGGACAACTCCAAAAGAGAATACCAACTCTTTAGCAAGGGATGCCAACCAAATCAGAATAGTGAAATGACAGATGAAAAAGTTCCAACTACTAACTCTTACAAAGAAAAAGAGAAAAAGAATTTGTCATTGAACAAAGACAGTCTGCTTTTAAATTTGTTTTAATTAAAATACATTACACATTTTCATGGTTCATAACTACTTTTTCAAAATATGTTACAAATAAGGAATTTCCACGGAAACCTATGTCAACACTGAAGAATTACTGTACCTGGTCCCTGTAAGTCTAAAATGGGTTGTTTTTGCCTAGTTTTGCTGATGGTAAAGTTTTTTCACTGTGATTGCAGAAATTGATCAAGACCCCAGTACAAGTAAGAGATTGTAACATTCTGACCAGATTTAGGTCACAACCACATCCCCTTCCACAAAAGCTGTGGCATGAAGGTAGATAGAACATGTTCCAACCTAACCTCATAAGGTGTGTTGCTTCCAGTCTCCCACAGTGCTGTCTGATGATTTGCCGTGAGCAAGGATATACTTTTATAATTCTAGAAAGTCTGAATGACAAAAACCAAGAGTTCATGCTGTAGTGAGTAACTCATATCATTAAGCCATGAGGTGAGTTAGTGAAATAGAAGACAAAAGGTATTATAATACTGTATTTCTGATGGGAACACTTTTTATTAGGCTTTTCTGGACCAAAAACGAGATTTCTTGTTTTGTCTGCTTGAGTTGGCTTACCATAAAAGTTTGCGAATATTCCCTCAGAACTACATTTCTTTCAGAACAGCCATTGTACATACTAATTTCAAATGCACATTAAATAAGGTTTAGGGATGATGGGCAAAAATGACCTACGATAGTTGCTACAGGATGCTTTTCTCTTAGATACCAGTCTTGGAGGCAATCCAGTTGCGGTAGGCAGTCACTCGCACATAGACCCCCGGCTTATTGATTTTACCACAGTCATGTCCCCAGCTTACTACTCCAGCAAGATACCAGATATTTCGAGAATTGGGATGAACTAGTGGTCCTCCAGAATCACCCTAAATAAAACAAAGAATATTTGTCTTTATGAGAATTTCTTCTTAGATACTTTACTTACACTAAATGATAAGCCCGACTGAAGTTTGTAAGTGATGAGTGCTTCACAGAGACCACAGGAAGGTGTATGGTGTAAATCCTTCACTCACCCTTAACCTCAACTGTGACTAACCAGAATACATTCCCTGAGACTCTGTGGGTTTACCTGAAATGTGAAGTCATGATCCCAAAGCTACAAGCTCTAGTTTTATGAAAAAGCTTTGGGAGACATATGATATGAATATACTTGGAGTTCAGAGCTTTGTATCTAAGAAAAGTAGCCAGAACTCTGTCCATGAGGAGGTAAGAAGGTGAGAGGAATTCAGAATGGGCTAAAAGTGATTGAAAATTTTCTGAGACTGTTCGTTTATTGAAATAGAGTTAAGAGTCCAGACTGTGATGCTAGACAGCCTGGATTTGTATGCCAATTCTGCCAGTTCCTAGGTGTGTGATGTGCCAGTTACTTTCCTCTGCCTCAATTTCCTCATCTATGAAATGAGAACAATGGTAGTACCAACATCATGAGGTTGTACTGAGAATTAAATGAATTAATATTTGTAAAGGACTTAGAACAATGCTTGACTCAGAGTAAGTCCAACGTAAGTGTTTGTTAAATGCTTAAAAACACATATTACATGTAGGGAAAAATTACTTTGGTGCCAAAGTGGAGAGAGACTTTGAATGGATTGTCAAAGGACAAATTAACTGAAGCGTGGAATTGTCTTCATATTGATGATTTTCATAAAATATAATAATAGCAGTTAATTGTATACTATGTGATCAGTATAAATAATGTCCAGAATTACCTGGCAGGCGTCAATATTTCCTTCCATGTACCCGGCACATAGCATTGTGTCCTGCACCATACCATAATAGGCTTCTTGAGCATTACAAGTATTTGTATCAATAATCTTCACAGGTGCTTTCTGAAGCAACACTGGGTATTCACCTAAAGGAAGTAAACATTTTCAGCAAAAGAGCTGAAACAGAGAAGGATGGAAACTTTGCTTTCTCTGCACATAAGACCTGTATTTGACTGCTGATTTTAGCATGAAAAAGCTCACTCAGTTCCCTTACTTGAACAGATGAAAAAGAAATGTTCAAAGTTATAATTTGAAATATCTTTCTAATCTTACCTTTCTGTCCTTATCTCTCTTCTTATATCTTTGGATCAGAGATTTCTCAATTAGGTTTTCCAGGTTAGGGAGATTCTACAACCAAACCCATCTCCTTGGAATGTTTGAAACCAAGGCAATTTGCAAAGTCATAACTCCATATGCACCATTCCCTGACAGATTGCCTGGGAGTCCTGGGCATCTGGAGGTCAACGATGCCTTTGACTCTATACCTAGATGGCTAAGTTTTCTTGTTGCTTTTGTACTTTACAAGGTATGTTAAGTTTTCACTGGACTTACCATCATATGAAAGTGCTCCCCATCCTGTAACAACTACTCCTTCACCTGGTGGAAAAATCTGTGTAGCTTCAGGAAGACAAACTCGGTGTACATCTTTCTTAAATGAAACTTTTTCAGTGAGCAGTATAATTGCGATATCGTCATGTTTTTCACCCTGGATGTAGTCTTCATGAATAATAATTTGTTGAACATAATGTTGCATATAGGGGGGAGTTACTTTAGTGCCAAAGCTGACAGTATAGTTTTTTGGATCTTTTGTCCTACAGAAACATAAATCATGTATTTTGTATTTATTTCAAGACAATAGAAATACATTCTGCATTTACTGTACTCTTTTTATGACGTGAATATCTCCTTGCTATATAGTCCATTAGCAATGATACAATCTGATATTTTAATTCATTTTAAAATTCTTTTTTGATTCCCTATGACATATACTACGTAAGGCAATGGGGATATAGAAATGAAAATAAATAGGCCACACTTTCAAGAAGCTTAAATCTAATGAAAGCTGAGTATAAACACAGGTAGTTATAATAATCGGTTAAATGGTGGTGTATATAATCAGTGGGAACATGAAACAGAGGGACTTAAATCTATGTGCTTAAGAGAATGAAAGGTTTCTTAGGGAAAGTAGCATTTAGGGCTGAGTCATTTTGCCTCAAAGATGAGGAGAGAGGGACAGACGTGTGCAGAGAGGAAAGGAGGTACGAAACAGGATGATGTATTTCAACAACTACAAATAGTTTAGGATTTCTGGAGTATGAATTGAGGAGAGATAAGAATCATGTAAGGGAAAAACTGTAGTGTCAGGAATGAAAGACTCCTCCCATTTTTACCAGTAAGGTAGGAATGTCTTAGATAGGCTTAACATATAGTTCATCTTCTAAACCAGGATACTTTTGAGAATGAAAGGAGTCCTACTAATAAACAGGGATAACAGGTGCATCCCAGGGCCCTTGGTCTCCCTAACCTCGGGCAACATGATGAACTTACTTTTGAAAGCAGTGAGCTGCAGTCACCAGGTATCTTTCGCTGATCAGGGATGCCCCACAGTAGTGTTTCCCATTCTTTTTGAGACTCGCTTGCCATGGCCATTCTCCTTCCTGAGCAGTGGAGCCTCCCCTGATTCTATCATATGTAGCTGACATCCTTGCTCGTCTCCCACAGCCTGTTAGGAAGCATCAGTTTTGCTCCATGGAAAGTAGTAAGATGATGCTTATTTTATTACACAGCAAAGAATAGACTGAGTTGTCCTTGTACGGTTATATCTAACAATATCTTGCACTGATAAGTACAAAATGGAACCTGTAGCCTCCCCTGTATCTCCCGCACACCCAGCATAGTATCTCCAAGACACTTCAGCACTTGGAGAATGTGTAGACAAAGTCATAGTTAAGTCCATGGACTCTGTAACCAGACTCCCTAAATTTGAATTTGGGGCAATTATTTCACTTCTTTGTGCTTCAGTTTCCCTATCTCTAAAATAGGATCATAATGTATGATACCTATGTCTAGGATTGTTATTAGGATTAAATGAATTATTATATATAAATCACTTATAACTATGCCTTGCCAATCGTTAACAAATCATGACTATTTATGCTTTAGATCATCTAATACATTTAATTTAAAAGTTTGGGAACTTACGGCTGTTGATAATTTTTTCAGCATCAACCTTACTGATTTCTGAAATAGAACAAAAAAATACATAGTAAACTTAAAACCTAGCACTACTGACCTGGGGTAATGGAGTAAGATACTAGGTTGAGCAGGGCAGAAGGGTCCAGAAATAATTTGGAATTTCAAGATCGAGTGTCAATAGAAAGGAGAGAAATGTTGGTTTATTGAAGTTGTTCTTTTACCATATGTGAATGTATGATATAGAAGTACTATCTTCATATTAATAGTTCCATGTGAAAGATGACTTTTTTATTTAATTGGAATTGTATTCGACATTATATAAAGTGGAAAACTGAGAGTCTCTTTCCTTAGAAGAAGTAGGCCCCACAAGTGAACCTAATTTTTGTCAGTATACAAAAATAACTTTTAAAGGGTGATCTGTCTTATACTGATGGCTCCAGTGCTGTTTTTTGAAATTTATAGGAGACCATGAAAAGAATAGCAAGATACATCATTACTTATAAAGACTGTTTATAGTATCGATACCTGCTTTTGGAATGAGCAGCCGCTCCCTCCTCCCAGAAACAACTATAAGGTGTGTTATCATTGGGGTGTGAATGTGTTTTTAATGAAGAAAACAAATAATTGCTCTGATGTAAAACAATGACTTATTCATTTTTAAAAATATTGAAGATCAGTTTTGTGCCTGGTGTTAGGGATAAAATAATGAATGTATCACTGTTCCCATATAATACATAGCTTACCCACAAGTCTCAGAGAATTAGGATCTGTCGTCAAGGACCCTGAGTGGTTCCCCAGCATCTGCCGTAAAATGCTTTCAATTCTTCTTCTTGTATTCTCCTTCGTTGATCTGGGAGCCTTGAATACCAGCCATATCTGTGCTGTCACACTGTTGTTCTCAGGACTGGAAACAACATAAAGTTTTCATATGTTGCAAAAAATAGCATTTCCTTCCTCATTCCCTGATTTTTTTTATATCTTAGCTTCTTCTGGTCTTTTACAGGTTTGTGCAGTACCTTCACTTTAGGTTAAGCGTAGAGTCATCCATCTGCCTACTTTGACCTGGTGATAGCACGCATGCAGCTATATTATTCAATTTAGAGGACAAGTAGTTCTACAAATATGAAAAAAACAGGAAAAGCCTGAGGCACAGGGTAAAGGTATCAACTAAGAACTCAGATCTTTCATTTCATGCATTCCTCAATCATTTGTTGGGCAACTGCTATAGACAAGCAACTGGGGAAGGTGATGCAAGGGTGACTAAGACACAGTTCCTATCTTCAAGGAATTTCCAGACTTTTAAGAGAGATAAGACATGTATACAAATGATTATAATAAATGAAGCAGAAGCAATAAGATATTTATATTATCTGGAGATATTCATAGGAAGGATGAGTCATTCGTCTAACTCTTATTCTAGGTCTCCCTCTGCCATTCCATGCTACTCCAAACCCACACACAGGGAACACAGCACATCTATCTTACTTCTTGTTATGGTGACTAGAAGGTTTTCCTTGGTCTCAAAGCCTGGATTTACTTGGTGATATGCTCTCTTCTACCCTATATCTAATAAGAATTCTAGGGGCAGTTCCACAATGGCTGACTTAAAAGCAGAAAGACAGGAAAAAATAGGGTCTATATTTATGCTACTGCTAAATAAAAATGTTAGATCGTCAAACCATCTAATGTTTTCTGCACATAAATAATACTTAGAAAACCAGAAGGATGAGTCATCTGTAATTTGAAGATTAATGCATTCTCAGTACATAATGAACTCAACTAGATAGACTCAATTTTTCCTTTGGTTTTATATGGAACAATTAGTCTGATACTATGATAATGCTGGATATTAGTAGATTATTGGCTAATGACTGTAACATATTAATAAACACTTTTTACATAGAAACTTGAAGTATAACGGTTATGTATGATGGGTTGATCTCTTTTCTAACAGTTCATGTTCGTTACTTACACCAGTGTGATGACTTGAGAATTGATATATTGTCTGTAAATGCTAGAACTTTGAAATGCATCATCCATCTGTTAAAAGAGAACATAGATTAAAACATCCAATTCCAATAATATTTTTATATTTTAGAGAATTAACAATGAAACAAATAGAGAAAAATACTAACTTACCCTAGTCTCAAGAATTTTGCTAAGATAGTTATTTTCTGGTGATGTTTCCCTTTCATAATTTCTATTATATGGGATGTCCAGCACATTAAAGCTACCTTGGTAGTAGTAGGTCCTGTTTTCTTTCAGATAGAAAAAAGATCCAAGAATTATTTAAATTCAATAAAATCTTCAAATACAAATACTTCAAATACAAATATAGCTTACAGAGAAATACCAACTAGTACATATTGTGCTTGTATTAGATATTGATAAATCCTTGTGAATTTTTATGATACAGTTGATTAGATAATCTAGGCATTGTAGATATTGTTTATAGGACCAATAATTGAATATATATAAACATATTATCAGAGTGAATAGAAAATCTGCAGAATGGGAGAAAATATTTGCAAACTATTCATCTGACAGGGGATTAATATATGGAATATACAAGGAATTAAATTCAACAGAAAAAAAAACTCCAAATATTTCCACGTAAAAATAGGCAATTGATCTGAATAGACATCTTTCAAAAGAGAACATACAAATGGCCAACAAGTATATGAAAAAATGCTCAACACCACTAATTATCAAGAAAATGCATATCAAAATCACAGTGAGATATCATCTCACCCCAGTTAGAATGGCAATTATCGAAAAGACTAACAAATTCTGGCAAATATGTGGAGAAAAGGGAACTCTTAGAAACTGTTCATAGGAATGTAAATTAATATAGCCCCTATGGAAAACATTATGGAAGTTCCTCAAAAAGTTGAAAATAAAACTACCATGGAGTCCAGAAATCCCACTACTGTATGTGTGTCCGTGTGTGTGTGTGTGTGTGTGTGTGTGTATCTCCAAAGAATAAGAAATCAGTATGTCAAAGAAAATCTCCACTCCCATGTTTATTGAAGCATTATTCACAATAGTCGAGATATGGCATCAACCTAAGTGTCCGTCAGTAGATGAATGGATAAAGAAAATATGGCATATATACACAATGGGATCCTCTTCTGTCATTAAAAAAATGAAATCCTGTCATTTTCAGCAGCATGGATAAGCCTCAAGAACACTATGTTAGGTAAAATAAGCCAGACACAGAGAGATAAATACCACATGTTCTCACTCATATGTGTAAGCTAAAATAGCTGATTATATCAATGTAGAGAGTAAAATAGTGACTACTAGAGGCTGAAAATTATAGCTGGGTGGGTGGATAGGAAAAGTCTTGTTAACAGACACAAAATTATAGCTAGATAGGAGGAATAAGTTCTTGTGTTTTTTGGCACTGTAGGGTTAGTGTAGTTAAAAATAATTTATTGTGTATTTTCAAATATCTAGAAGAGAATATTTTGAATGTTCCCAATACACACACACACACAAAAATGATGAATGTTTGAGGTGCTGCATATGCTAATTACCCTGATTTGATCATTACACATTATATAAATGTATCTAAATATCACAGTTGACCTTACAAATATGCACAATTAGTATGTGTCATGTAAAAAAAAAAAAATCTCCCTCAGCCTACAACCCACTCCCAGGCCCACTTCTTACAGTATGCTTTAGAAAACATTTGGCTCAAATCACAAAGAGTAAATAATAATTACAAAGGACGCAGCAGGGAACTTATATATAGATCTTGGAGGGAAAAAAGCCAAAAAAAAGGAAAGAATATAAACAAAAACCAGAAGAGGAATTATAAGATAACAGAGGAAGAGTTTTAACAGCTAGTTCCCACAGTCTCAAAGATGTGGTAGGCAAAAGAGCTCAATAATAAACAACAGTTCACTCAAGAAGAAAAGAAAGCTGCAGAATTCAGTAAAGAAATGGAAGAGGAAAATAAGACTATCAAAGCTGAAAGCCACATTGGAAACAACAGATATAGACTAAAAATCTTGTGACATGGACGGTAGGCTTCAGGAAAATAAGTAAAAATAAAATACAAAATAAAAAATTATTGAGAGAATGAACAACATGAGAGGCAAAGGGGGTTAACAAATGCATAACTGGTGCTTCTAAAAAAATGAACTAAACAAATGAATTTGAATCTGTAGCTTAAAAGGGCCCATTGTGTTCTAAGAAAAACTGAAGGATAAACACAATACCAAGAAAGACTGGTCTTGCTGAATCCAAAGGATAAAATATCTAATGACTATTTAGGCAAAAAAAAAAATAGTTCACATTTATATTTACAAATGGGAAATGGTCAGGATCTTTTCTTTGACAACACTAAATGGACAAAAGAAAGGGGAGAAAGCTTACAAATTTCTGAGGAAAAGATAATGTAAACAAATAACTTTTTTTGCTTATACATTTTTATGCATATAAAATCTTAGGAATTCCAGCATCTAAAAACCTTAAAAGAATGACTTCAAGAAGATATATAGCCAACCTGGAGTCAAGAATGTTCAGTTAAAGATGATGAATTTAGTAAATGCATCTAGATACATTTCTTCCCCAAATCCCCATAAAATGACAAGGAAAGTGTTTGGTTTGGGGTTTCAAAGAAGTTGACCCACAAAGACAATGATAATGGGAGAGGAGACAACAACAATATTATGGAAACTGAAGGTAAATCTCAAAATGCCTGCCACATAGCCAGGGTATGATTACGTATGAAGTCTTCATTCTTCAACAGCAGAAAGTGAATAGATAATGCCAATAACTGAAAAATTATGATACAGCGATATTAAGAATCAACTTAACGAGGTAAAAGTGGTTGCTCTGAGAAATGAGAAATAGGGGTAGTGAGGGAGGGCTGCATTTTTCATAAAAAGTTCCGAATAACTGTCAGCCTATCTAGCTTTGGAGGAAAAAAAAGCAACACTCAGGCATGGCAATGCCATAGAGGAAGGATTGACGACAAGCAGATCCCCTATCTAAATATATATTCAAAACTAAACAACAGTAGTCATTTTTATTCCAAATCAAAATAAAATGTTATAAACATTGACAGTGTAATAATAATATTGCTAACAAACTGCTGGGAAGGGTGGGAGGAAAATGAGAGTATAAATATGTTAATTTTCTTGTCTTTCACAGTAGAGTATAAATGATACAGTCTAAAATTAAAATACATAGTTTTTAAAAAATGACTCCAACTTTCCTTATGTTTTTTCAAAGTCTTTAAAAATCTGTGTTAAAGGGATTTTTCTATGTTAGTGTCTTTGTTATAAAGAAACAACTAGTCAAAATTTAACAGTCATTGGTTTCTCTTTACAAGTAGAATAATTATAATATTTTATAACACATGTAGATCATCTTGGTAGAATAACTTTTTCTGCCTATCAATTGTCTATGCATTCCTCTCTCTGCATGGATGTCCATTCTTTTACCTGTGTATATTCAAAAAGGTGTCTGCAATACAGCATTTGGCACATGTTAACAATGCTTATTCCTGCAATTTGGGATGACTGATGCCATTTTAAAAGGAGATAATTCATCGCTTGCAATTGTTTCTTTATCTTTTGTAGAAATATAAATAAAGATTACAACACAATGAAATAAATACAATATATTCTTTACCAACCTACTGCTAGAAAGTGAACCAGGAGACCAATGGTTATTCCAAGGATCGCCAACACTCCAAACACAATAAGGGCGACCATCCACAGTGGCACAGATGTGCGTGGGGAGGCTACAACCGGCCTGCAAATAAAGGATATTAATATGAAGGTTATATCAGAAAAACCATAGTCATTTTAAAGCTGTATTTCTTTTGTCTTGTTAATCCCTAGGAGCTTTGCAATTCAGGCATAGTAGTAGCAAAAGATATTTGAAGGAAGGAAGGAAGAGAGGGAAGGAGAAAAAGAAACAAAACCATGTGCTTCTCTTTAAACTGTTGATTTAACCTCTCTGGATCTGTTTTATGAAATTATTTTTAGGAGTATGATGGTTGGTGCCAAGTTATCTATACTTGCGTCTAGCTCCCTCCCACGATCAATGGATAGAAATAGAGTAAGTATCAAAAAAGGAAGATATTTTCAGGTCAGAGGGAGAAATAAGGAAGGGAAGTGTTTCAGAAGTTCTTTATGCCTAAGCCCACAGTAATTTTTTAAAGTATGATCATGATCCTATGTTATTTATTATGTCTTTATTACATGCAAAGAACCAAACAAATATGAAGTGCTATATTGGGTTAGAGCAGTGTCCACCTATCTTACTGTTATAGTTTGCTTATTACTGCGGTTCAAAGAAATCTTTGTAGAAAAGCATGCTGTAATGAATCTGCAATAAGTCAGGTATTTTCACTGTGTCTTGTTTAGGCAACAGATGCGTATTGAGAGCCTCAATGTAAATTGAGAAAAGGATTCGTGGCAGTTTCCCAGACAAGGAAGCATGAGAAAACAGACTGGGTAGAGGGACCAATGTGCAGTGCTCAAAGAACTGCACAACATTCGTGAGCATGCTGTGGTCTGGGACCATATTATTAGTTGCTTTTTATACCCAGGACACAACACACTGCCTAGCATTATAGATAATATTTGTTGAATAAGTGAATGAGTAAAACCAAGGAGGATCAAGGATAGCTACATCTGGGAGGGTAGACAGAGCAGAGGAATCCAAATTGTGTAAAGCCTTTAGGGCTAGTCAAAAGAGTTCTGACTTTGTCCTGTGGAAATTACTAGCATGAGGATTTGTAGTGCTTAGGAAGATGTATCTTCTTGCAGCGTGCATGATACTAGTTAAAAGGAGGGAGAACAAAAATGGGGAGGACCAATTAGGAAAGAAGCTATTATATTCTGTGGCAATGGAGTGATGGGATTCTGGTGATAGTAGCAAGAATGGAAAGAAAGTGAAGAATTTAAGAAAATTTACAAGAGTAGAATATTTGTCATAATTTGGTAATTAACAACTATATTGATAAAGGACTGGAATATGTTAAAGATGACACAAGATTTTACCTCAAGAAAGGGAGAGTAACATGAAGTCTAGAATAAATCATTTGAAGAAAAAAAAATGGTAAATTTTTGTACCTTGAATTTGAGGGATATTTAAATTTCTAGTACACAATTTTAAATGTCAGGCTCTTGGTTAACTGAGGAACCACAGTTGGAAATGTAAACTTAGGAGTTATCTAAAAACAAAGGTTAATCAAGGTTGTGAAACTGGATCAGTGTATCAGAGTGTTTATTTTATTATATGAAATAGGGCACAAAATTAGTATTTGTCTTTCCAAGGCAAACATTTGTTTCCATTCTAATGACAACTAATTTATCTCAATTTTTCCATATCCTTTCTGCATTTTACAGCCTTATTGCTTGATGTCTCTCAAAAGCCTTTAAATGATGAGCATTTGTTTCTTAGCTGTCAAATTTAAAATATTGCTGATCTTTTAGTGACAGATTAGCACTTACCTCAACCCACAAGCATTCAACTCTGCCAAAACCACTTTGCTCACTGCTTGATCCTCTAATCTTTACTACCCAACCTTTCTTTACTTTTCTGTATCCCATGAACTCTTACTAATTACTTTTTTCCTTATCAACCCTTAATTAGGGATACATTTGTTCATTTCTTGCTTTGACTAGGTTTATTTTTAAAGCTTTAACTCAGAGCAGGTATTTGTATAAAATTGAGGCAATTTTTGTTTTATCTCTACACTTTGTTTTCAGAACTTGTATTCTTATAAGAACAACAAGAAATCTAAGTCTATTAAAATTTGATCCAATAAAATGTCTTAGAATTAATCTTGACACTATGGTTTGAAAGCAAAAGACTGTAATGACTTCTTAATTTCCTATTTTATTTCATTAAAATTTCTATTGAATTTACTATTTTCATTCCCTGTCCCCTCTTTCCATTTTGATTATCTCTTGTCACAGCTCAGATGTTTCTCTGGGTTGCAGATATCTTTAACTCATAACATAAAGATCTTACAAATCATGATGTAAGATTAAATAGCTGCTTTAAAATAACTGAGGGACTTTTCAAGCAGAAAAATCACTCAGCTATTAACCAATTTCTGGTAGCCCATACTATACATTCTTCTAGAAAATCACATAAGGAATTACTATGAGAAGATACAGAATTTAAATAATATCTTGCCATAAAAACCTCCTGGATATGAACTTCACAATGCTCCTTTGGTAAGGATCTAAAACATAGCTTTCTTCTGAATTATTTTCCATTTCATCCTATAGTATTAATTCTGAGAAAAGATTTGAAATTCATAAAATGCAAATTTAAATGATAAATTTTTTTCTTCTACTTCTACTGTTTCCTTTTTCCTCTTAGCTGTTAAAAATTCAGCCACCCAGACTGCAAACTAGTGCAACCCCTGTGGAAAGCAATATGGAGATAGAAGTAGACCTATCATTTGATCCAGCAATCCTATTATTGGGCATCTACCCAAAAGAACAAAAGACATTCTATAACAAAGACATCTGCACCCGAATGTTTATAAGCAGCACAATTCACAATTGCAAAGATGTGGAAACAACCCAAATGCCCATCAATACATGAGTGGATTAGTAAAATGTGGTATATGTATAGCATGGAGTGTTACTCAGCTATAAGAAATAACAGTGATATAGAATCTCTTGGCCGGGCGTGGTGGCTCACACCTGTAATCCTAGCCCTCTGGGAGGCCGAGGCGGGTGGATCGCTCCAGGTCAGGAGTTTGAGACCAGCCTGAGCGAGACCCCGTCTCTACTAAAAATAGAAATAAATTATCTGGCCAACTAAAAATATATATAGAAAAAATTAGCCGGGCATGGTGGCTCATGCCTGTAGTCCCAGCTACTCGGGAGGCTGAGGCAGTAGGATCGCTTAAGCCCAGGAGTTTGAGGTTGCTGTGAGCTAGGCTGACGCCACGGCACTCATTCTAGCCCGGGCAACAAAGTGAGACTCTGTCTCAAAAAAAAAAAAAAAAAAAAATAGAATCTCTTGTGTTCTCCTGGATAGAGTTGGAACCCATTCTACTAAGTATCCCAAGAATGGAAAAATAAGCACCACGTGTTCTCACCAGCAAATTGGTTTCCCTGATCATCACCTAAGTGCACATTTGGGAATAACACCAATTGGGTGTTGGGCAGATGTAGGGGGGCGGAGAGGGAATGGGTGTATACATACATAAGGAGTGCAATGTGCACTGTCTGGGGGATGGACACGCTTGAAGGTCTGACTCCGGGAGTGGGGGGGGGGGGAGCATGGGCAATATACATAACCTCAACTTTTGTACCCCTATAATAAGCTGAAATAAAAAATAAAGACAAAATCATAACATTGTGAGGCTTAAGTAAATGTCATAAATATTATTAGATTATTTTGAATATCATTAAAAAAATTCAGCCACCCATATGTGAGCACAATTCACTAAGGTTTTCTCAAACATACCTGCAAAATCAAGCATGTTTCCAAATCCCTCCAAGCTCTGCTGTAGAATCAGATTAATGCCTCACTCTGAGACATCAACCCTGGAATTAGGGCTTGAACCTTTCCTAGGTAACAAGGACTTCTTAGAAACAATGGCGTAATCCTTTGAAATCTTTCATGTTAGGACTTCACAAAAGTGTCAAAATGATGAAGGAAAGGGAGGAGGTGCCTCATAAATAAAAAATAACATCCACCCAGCATAAAGGTGATGCATATGTCACAGGCAAAACAAAACAAAACAATCACGCTGTTTCTTTTCCTCTTTTAAATATGTGTGATCACTCTTTTATTGATAGATCAGAGATTTGGCTAATAAGAAAATATCAGCGTTTTGAATAAAATAACATTTTTAATAAAGAAGAAATCACACAATAAATTCTTTAGTTCAAATAAATGACCTTAGTATAGTCAATCACAGTGAGTGTGACCTGTCTAATCACACTTTATGTGAATATCTGTACATACATAATATATATATGTGGCTTAAAGAACTCAACTATTGATTTAAGATATACATTTTAGAGAAATATTTGTGTAAAGTATACAGTTATATTTCACAGTTATCTTAACATTAAATATTCCATATTAGATTCTGTTAATCTTGATATATTTCATAATTTTGATAAAACCTCCTTGCAAGCTGAAAGTATGTCCTTAAAATTTTGCCATTAATGATGACTGTTCATTTAATATGATAATTATCTAGTTAGATACTTTATAAATAGATAGCACATGTCTATACATAATTATACTATGATGGTTCATGAACATTTAACAGATAAAAATATATGGATTTCTATATGGCTCTACAGAGAACATCTATGAAGCAGTGGTACTGTGACATTCAATATAATATTCATGAAAGAACTATAGAAAGCAAGAGATGTTAAACAAATATAAGAAAGTCATAATCATCACTGCTATTACCAATTTATTATTTGATTTATGAGAAAAGAAAACGTTTTCTCTGCTACCTCTTCTCTACTTTACAACAGTCATACTTTCATATTGGTTTTCATTCATAGGATGTTAAGCTGCACATCGCCTTTCTGAAGCACTCCTCAAATCACAACATAAAACTATAGATTCCAGACACAGGTACATGTTCCTGGCAAAGCTGTCTCCATACAGAAAATCTAAAATACTGTAGAAAAACTACACATTTTCCCCTAAACTCAATTGTTCTACTGCAATCCTTGGGTGGGAGTCATACTGGGGAGACAGTGCTCATTTTATTTATGTCAGAATTTTAGGCAAGCAAATCTCCACTTACCTATACATACTGTGCTGATAACAACGGCTGTTGATGTTAATAACGATAAAGGAAACTTCTGCACTCCTTTTGTCCTGATCAGTGGTTCTCAGGTAAATGTGCTAACCACAATGATAGTTGGGATTTTAAGGGCTGGGTGCAATAGCAGAAAGCAATTAAAAGGAAACTTGTTTAACAAGTGTGTTGAGAGCTATGGGTCTGTGGTTTTAAAGAAGACATGAAAATTTTCTTTGAGTTGGATACTTAGAACACAAAACAATAGATAGTACTTGGATTGGTCATCTGAGAGGTCCACCCAAGAAATACCACCACACACTGGTGAATCAGTGTTCTGACTCAGGTCCTATCCTTTGCTTCATGGCATAGTGCTCCTCCCAGTGAAACCAACTGTCTCTACTGGAGCAATATTTAAGTTGTCTTTTTGGATAAAAATTATTCTGCTATAGCATTACTCATCTGAAACATACTTCATCTAAAAATTCTCACTGGGACTCTGTCCATACTTTTGTAGGAATGGATTTACAGCTGGAGGTAGGTTTTGGAGTAAGAAAGAGTTACAGCATGCTTACTCTAATTCATTCATTTAATACGTATTTATCATGTACATTCTGGGTCTACACATTATTCCCAGTGGTGGGAACATGACAGTGGATATAATAAAGTCTCTGCCTTCATTGACTTTATACTCTAATGGGAAAGACAAACACTAACAAAATAGTAAATACATAGCTTAACGTAAGTTACTTATACATGCTATAAAGAAAATAAAGCAGTGTGATTGAGTAGAAAGTGGTGGGTCGGGTAGGGGTGGCTATCTATAGGTGATGAGAAATGCCCTTTCTGAGGAAGGGGCTTCCGGCAGAGGTCTGAATAATGATATTGATTTGTGTGATTCATCCTCCCAAAACACATAGTCATGATGTTTCTCTATTTAAAAATCTTTAAAACTCTCACCTGCTTTCAGGATAAAATATACATTTGTTTGGTTGCTTTTCTATGCCCTTCAAAATGCCATCTGTCTTTAACCATGTTGTTCCATAGTAGCATGGTGCAACAGAAAGGGCATGACCTCTCTTCCAACGCCAGGTCCACTGACAAGTAGCTTTTGGACATGGATCTCTCTGAGCTTCAGCTTTCTCTAGCAGGACAATACTTGTAAACGTACTGTATCAACTGAGACCATGTATACCAAGTGCTTGGCACAATGCCCAGGACATGCACTGTCTTAATAATGACTTTACCTAAAGCTTGATTTTACTCCAGCCATTTCTCACAGTCTGCTTTCTTGAATGGCAAGTGCTTTCCTACCTCCCTGACCTTATTTATAGCGTCTAGTGCTGACAAGATTGCCATTTCTATCCATCATCCACTTCCTGCTTCGTGGTTGAACCTAATTGCCACTTCTTTCACCAAGCCTTCCCTGTAAACCATCATCCTCTTCGCTCTCTTTTTTTCTGGTATCTGATCATTTACTGTTATCAATATTCATTTTGGATTTAGTCATCTGCTGTTGGATTGATTTTTATTTGAATCTATACTCTGGGTGGTCTTATCACCCCAAGTACAAGCTGCTTAAACTTGTAGGCAAGGACTATATTTTATATTTCTCCATTTTTTATATGATCATCACAGCGTTGAGTATCCAGTAGATAGTCAGTAAATAAGTTATATGTTTCAAATATGTGATTAACATCTAAAATACATGTAGATCTCTTAGAAGTGAATAAAATATTTTTAAAACTCATTATTAAGTAGATACAGGGTTTTAACAGAGTATTTATAAAAGACGGCCATTAGTATACAAGGAGGTACTTAATCTCATCCATTAGTATTTATAGAAATATAAATTAAAACAATAATGTGGTACTACTAAATTAAAAATACTATTTCCAGATTTGGTAAGAGTGTGGGAAAATGGGCTCTCATACACTGATGATAGAAGTTAGAATTGAGGTAACAACTTCAGAGAGCTGCTTGGTAGTATCTTCTTAATTTTAAAACTATATACCCTGTAACCAAGCAATTTCACTTCTAGGTGTCTATCCCGACTCAAACAGGAATATATGATGATGTTTATTACAAAATTAACCATTTCAAAAAAATGAAAACAAATTACTAATCAGTAGGAGAATGGTTAAAGGAACCATGGTATATCAATTTATGGAATGTTATGCAGGTGTTAGAAGAAATGAGGTTATAGTAGATATGGTGGGTTGACTCAATTTATCAAGTCAGAGGCCTTCCAAGGCAGAAGTGAGGCTGCTTTTGGATTCTCTAGTAAAAGTTCATGGAGACGTGATGTTTTTTGCAGCAGCAACCATTTGAACCCCCACAATAGGCTGAAATTAAAAAAGATAAGGATTACTCCAGAGAAAGAAAGAGTCCAGAATTGGAAATGATTAAAGAAACTTTAGCCTGATCTATAATGGATTCATTTTCTTCACAAGGATAATGTGTTCATATGTTTTTTATGCAATTAAAAAAATTTAAATATACTTGTTGAATTGAAATAAAAGCTTATCCTCTATGTGGATCGGAGTAGAGAAGAAAAGGGAGAATTGGCAATAAATATAGGTTCTTGGGGAGTTAGGGCCAAATTAATATTCACCAAAAATGAACTGTATTTGCTGGCTTTGTAGAACTTTTCAGGATGAGATGATGTCTTGAGGACAATAAGCACAAAATCTTTAAAAATACAATGGATAAAAAAAATCTCACGAAAGTATGAGCTAATTTTTAAAGCACGGTAGGAGTTTATCAGGAAAAAAAAATGTCAGAGAAGAGTATTTCAGACAAGGAGTACACCATTTGGAAAAGTCCAGAATAGCAGGTTTTAGAAATCCTGAGTAATACAGTGGTTGGAACATAGGTTACATGCAAGGGCATGATGGGACATAATACAGAAACATATGTAACAGCCAGATTATGATAGCGCATTTCATTTTTATTCAGTTGGACACGATGACTACCTGCATCGATCCAGCCACAAGTCCAGGAACACAGAGATGAAAGACAGCCCTTGTGAAGCTCGTGGTCTATTAGAAGACCCAGATGTATAAACAGATAAGTTTCACATCTGTGGAAAATGCAGCAACAGGTGCAGACCTGGGGCAATCTAGAGCACCAGTCTGGAGATGTCAGGAAAAGTGACCTGGTAGGAGGTGACTCCTGAACTGTGTCTTGAATAATGAGTAGGAAGAGTGAGTCAAGCTTTTTGTGAATTTGGAAGTCATAATAAGGATTTTAGGTTTAATTCTCTCAGACTGTCAAGATGGGGAGTGAAGGGTGGAGTAGGATTTTACCCAGGAGAGAGAGGTGCTCCCAGACTAATTCTCCGTGATTACCGAGATGCTAATCCTCTGAATGATGTCATTATAGTGCATTAGGGACAGGTAGAAGGATCAACAATTCAGGTGACAAGCAGCATTTTCTTTAAAAGGAAGCCAGGTTAACTTAGAATATCTTTCTGGCTCTTAAGTTTCCTGCTCTGATCATAGTTTGGTTTGATTTTTCTTAATCCTTTTTCTTTCATCAAAAGACTAGAAAAGATAATGTGGGGATGATCTCTCATTACCTTGGTTAGTGGTTTCTGTCTCGTTGTCTTTGGTAGATGGCGATAATCTGACTTAAAAAGCACAAACCAAGGCTTATAAAACCTGAGATAGTTGTTTAATGGAATTCTTGTATACGTTCCTATTAATATATTTAGTGAAAATAAAGTTTTGTTTATTCAACCATGATTGCCTGCTGTGATAAATTTTAAATGAAGGTAATTAATTTTAAGGCAACAACATAAGAAAGTACGATGGAATTATTTTGTTGTCATAAACAAGCATAATAATTATGCAGAATAACAACATGTTCTAATAACATATAATTGTTTCTTCTAGAATCCTTTTCCATCATTTCATACTCTGCTTCCATATGTATGTATTGTTTAGCTACCACTTATAAATGAGAACGTGTACTATTTGTCTTTCTGTGTCTGAATTGTTTCATTAAGATAATCACTCCTAGTTATATACATATTGCTGCAAAAGACATGATTTTATTCTTTTTATGGCTGTATAGTATTCCATTATATATATATGAGGTCAGTTCGAAAGTGTCCAGCCATGTAATATGAAAAATGGAGACATTTAATGAAGAAGATACAAGATACAAGAAACATTGTATACAGGACAATGACACCTCAGTCCCTTTCAAAGTAGGCACCTTGGGACCTTTGTTGATTGCAGCCCATGCACATTCAACATTCTCAGGCGTTCAGCTTGTTGCAGGCCTTCCAGAATGTGTATCACTTTCAACAGATTCTTGACCATCTTTGAAGCGTTCGTGCCACAGTTTTATTTGTGCTGCACTCATTGCATCATCGCCAAAAGCCTTCTGAATCATCCAAATAGTTTCCGTGGAAGTATGTTCAAGCTTAACACAAAATTTGATGCAGATTCGTTGCTCTATTCACTCAGTCCTTATGAGTTCAATTGCCACACAGTACACATGCTCGCTCAACGGCATCTAGTACCCCCGGACTAGTACAGTGAAATCATCATGCATGTATGTTCTTATACTAACAGAATGTGTATTTTATTTTCTTTCCATTCCGAAAAACAAATTAAGGTCAATTCTAAATATAATGGTAAAATAAACCATAACTGGGCTATTAATAAAAATTATATGTTGGCCTTCTTTATTTCATTTTTTCCTATCTCCTATTTTGGTTAAAAAAAAAACGAATGGAGAGTGTCTTAGGTAAAATAAAATATGGATAAAGACATTTATATTTTTGTACATAAGAAAATAGTTTGTTTACCAACAATCAAAAGAAAAAGATCCTGAATCAACAGATAAGAATACCCCGCAATTGTTTTTACATTTTATCTTATAATTACTTTGCTTTCAGAGTCCAGTCTTGGAAGTAATCCAATCTCTATAAGAAGTCACTCGCGTATAGACACCTGGCTTATTCTTTTTACCGCATCCATCACCCCAGCTTACTATTCCAACAAGGTGCCAGATATTTCTGGAATCAGGATAAGCTAGTGGTCCACCAGAATCATTCTAAAAGTCGAAGGAAAAACATGTTTCTTGTCAAAGAATTTCCTTTTACCTCTCCTCTGGAGTTATCAATACCTCCTGGGCACTGAAATCAATCTGCCGTCTTTTGACTTAGAACTCTAACACCCTTGGGTTTTTTCAAAGCCCAAGGCAGTTACAGTCTGAAATATAATTGCCTACAGCTGCCAAATGGTGGATTGGGAAGATGAGCATTTGCCTTTATAGTGAGTCCAGCCTTGAATATGGGGAAGGTGACTTGGCAGCTGAGGACACTGCACTGAGCTTAAGTGTCCCTGATGAAGCCTCTGAGGAATGAGTCACTGCAGGACACGCTCAGCCTCTTTCTGCATCTCTGGTTAAGGGGGAGGTAACATTCTAGGTCTGTATGTTGCCCAGAAAACAGGACCAATATTATCTTACAAATGTCTAAGTATTACTTCCTGTCTGGATTCCAGACTGATAACTTCCTGAGGGCAGGATTATGTTCACCCTTGCATCCTTAGTATGTAGGCTGATGTCTGGTACATAAATGGGATTAATCAACTTTTTAGTGGATTGAAATGAGAAGCTACTAGGTGAAAATCATTAACAACAACAAAAAAATATGTGGAAAACAATTTCTATTTGGTTGGGTCTTTGGGAGAAAATGATTTGATAATGTAGCTAGACATACCTGACATGCATCAGCTTCTCCTGACATAAATCCAGCACATAGCATTTCATCACTCACCGCACCAGACAATGCATGCGGGGCGTTGCAATTTTTGTTGTCAATAATCTTCAAAAAGGCTTCTTGGAGTATCACTGGAAGGGGACCTAAAGGCAATAAATGCTCCATATTATGGGGATCTTAGCTTTGTTTGTAGGGTCCAGAATACGCATAAAACAGATTCTTTTAGTCACCAACAACTAGGCCAGTCCCAGCTAGTTAATCTCTTCCAGATATTTGTTACACTTTACTGCCTAACAAATAATTCCAATTTTTTCAATTTCCATTCCCAGAGATGGGTTAGAAAGTGGCAACAATGTGGGGCCATGCTTTTTGTCCCTCCACTTAGTTTTCTTTTCAGTATATTTATGGATTGACTAATCGAGTGAGAGGATGATTGATTGATCAATTAAATAATTATTCCCATGAAGCAATAATGCTTTTATAAAAAAATCTTACCATTCATATAAAGTGTTCCCCATCCCGTAACTACAACACTGTCATTTTCTGAAAGCTCCATTTTGGCTTCAGGAAGACAAATCCTACGAACGTACTTTGTAAAAGAAACTTCTTCAGCAAGCCGCACAAGGGCGATATCGTTATAAGCAAGACTGCTATAATTTTCATGAAAAATAATGTTTTGGACTTTCCGTGTTATATATGGTTTATTTAATACAGTTCCAAAGTTGACAGTCCAATCTTCTGAATTATTTTTCCTAGAGGATACAATGTAATTAAAACACACTCAGTTTCTGGGTCACAACAGTGTTATTAATGGTCTTTATCTCTTAACTACAAGGCATGAGGTTCCCAGCCAACACTATAAACCGCTTAAATTCTATTTTTAAAACATCTTTCACATGGAGATGTTATAAATGTTGCAGTTACATAAAAATAGTGCTGAGAACTCTTAGACCTGTCGACTTTCAGAAGATCCTTTCAAGTAGGGTCACTGATATTTTCTCCTGGTAATTCAGTTCCATCCAGTTTCCTAGCAATGGATTTTGGCAGGAATTATATGAGCACGCTCAGTGTCATAAGTGGACTGGGTCCAGAATTAGTCTTATTGCCATATACTGTGGATTCCTAGAGCCTGCGGCAGGCTCTGGGTACCCGTCTATAAAGGATTGCAGTTTGATCTCACCCAGTCACCCTATTATGTTGAACTAGTCTACGCATCTTGTCTTCTAATCTAGATTTTCTAACCAGTATCTCCAGTTCCCCACTGAGACTCTTTCTCAGTTTAGGACCTAACATCCTGTTTAATTATTCTCACCCTTCTTTCAAAATTCCAGATGTTATTTTTTTTTTTAAGGTTTCAAGACCTTCATGTAACCGTGACACTCTCCTATCCATCGACCATTCTAAAATCTTCAGTGATTCCACAAGATCACCAGCAGCGCTGCTTAAACTTCATTCTCTTAGAATCAACTCAGGCTCTGCCTCCAGAGATTTATACTTAAAAGGCCTAGTGTGATGCTTAAGGATGTACGCTTTTAACAAGTCCTGCAGGCAGTGTTGTTCCTTTTCCACACATTTTGAAGAAGACTGTTTTCACAACTCAGATACATATTACTCTGTCCCATCCACCTGCCCCTATCAATCAAATCTTCCATCTTTTGGGTCTAGATTAAATTTTACACCTGATGGATATGCTCACTTTCTTCTTCAAATTTTCATCATGTGATGTTTACTATACTGTACTACCTTGTGCCTCTAATATATGACGTTACATTTTTTCAACTAGATTGTAAACCTCTGGACGGCAAGACAAATAAGCACTGCAGTCAGACATACTGGAGTTCACACTCAATTTCTTTTATCTAAGAGCTGTATGATCTTAGACAAGTTATATCACCTCTCTTAAGCCTTGGTTTCCTCATCTTTAAATACTTTAAATTATACCTTCCATATAGAATTATTGTTGTGATTAAATGAAATGATATAAGTAAAGCACTTAAGGTCAGGCCAAGGTAGCTATTTGGAAAATGTTAATTGCTTCCATTCAATTTTCCTTCCTTTCCCTAATTCAAATGCTTTGCTTGCCCTTCAATTACGCAGTTTATTATAAATTTCCTGTATGACTCTAAATTTCATTTGGCATTGATGAACCTTCACACAGTTAGGTTAACCCCTACGGGCCATCCAGAATAGACCTGCACCCAACATCCTTCATTCAGTCACTTTCAAACTTACTTAGCAAAGCAGTGAGCTGCAGACACTAGCCACCGGCTGCTGACCAGAGAGGCCCCGCAGTAGTGCTTGCCTTTCCACTGCATGCTGGCCTGCCACGGCCATGCCCCTGCCAGGGCATTTTTTCCATTTACGATTTTGTTGCCAGCTATGATACTGTTGACCAGTCGTCTCCCACAACCTAGGAAAAGGTTTTATTTACACAAGAGCAGGTATCTTTGATTATGCCGTATAAGAAATATATCTTAAAATATTACTTAAAACCCTCCGGTGATCGGCATCCCTTAATCAATGCTATTTCTTTCTTGCAGTGTATTCTCACAATGGTCCCCTCACTCCATCTTGGTGTGAGTGACTCTTATCCTCTTTTCCAGTCTCAACCACTGCCTTTTATTCTATCTATTTGTTATAATTCTTGTCTCCACAGCTAGATTGCAAAATTCTTGAAGGTGGGGAGACTTAGCCGCGTTAATATTTGCATCTTGCTTAGTATATGTAGTGCTGGCTGCAAGGCACCATGTGGACAAGAGATATTCCATAAATATCCATTGAGTGCATGAATGCATGGATGTATATTGTGGCCAACATGATACTCTCAAGAGAATTTATTTAAAAGATGTAGCTAGATGCGGTGGTGTGTTCCTGTAGTCCCAGCTACTTGGGAGGCTGAGGAAAGAGGATAGCTTGAGCCTCGGAGTTCCGGTCTGTAATGCGCTATGATTGCGCCTGTGAATAACCACTGCACTCTAACCTGGGCAACACAGTAAGACCACGTCTCTAAAAAGTAAAAGTAAACATAAGAATTTTTAAAAAGATGAACTATTTTATCGTATAATAAGTGTATTTCATATAGCCTAGTTTTATAGTTTGTTCTTATTCTATGTTGTCCTTTTTTCCTGCAGCCTTTCTTATTTTAACTTGTTTAACTATGATATTCTTCCCTCATATTTCATTATTTGAAATAAATTCTCATTTCACCTTTTTGCATAATTCCTTACAAATGTTAAAATTCATAGACCAGTGTTGTTTTTCAAGAAGAAATTCCTAGTAGATATCCAGTATATCCAGTCATTTTAAAAGAGTACTGTGGATTTCCATATGGTGTGCTTCAAAGATCATTTTTAGAAAAATGATGAAATACTTGTGAATGTATCAAATGTATAATAAATGTTCTTAACTTACAGTTGTTGGTAAGCTGTTCGTAATTAGCCTTGCTGATTTCTGAAAGTAAAAAAATAAAATAAAATAAAACAAAGTAAAATAAATAAAATATCACCAACTTTCCTAGCCCAATTACACCCAACATTTAACTATTCAGACCAGTTCATATATTGACTATAAGCCCCTTGAACTTCTATGTGTTATATTTTGACCATCTCTCCACATCTTAACCAGGTAGTATAGGAAAGGTGAAAGGAAAATAAATAACAAAGATTTCAATTTTATGATAATTGTAGTAAAATATTCAGTAAAATAAGAAGCTGACGCTCTTATAAATATTTGAATGTCTTTCTCTATGGTAATTATTTGTATTCTGAAATGCTGAAAATTATCTATATTTTTAAAAATTTCAATTAAAACTATATTTCATTCAGCCCATCCTGCTCTTGAGTAATCTCCCTACTAAGACTGAATTATGAAATTTTAAGAACTTAAATTTAAATCTTGTTCCTACTGGAAAGAACCTTTAGAGAGAAAGAGAAGAGGAGGGAACCAAAGGCAGAAACACTAGAACATGCTGACTGTACTCCCTGGGACATAGAGGGACAGTGACCAGGGCAGCCCTCTTTCCCAGCAACTACCAACAGAGCAATTTTATTGCCTCCCTGAGAAGCTCCCCCTCAAACGCACTTCCTGTGAGTGGCCCGTTGGTGACAGAGTCTGTATTCTCAGGCGAAGAAGCTGTCACTGGCAGCTGGCAGCCTTTCAAACCTTCAAAGACACTAGGATAAACGGTCATCCTGGAAGAACCACAAAACTGGGCTCTGGAACCACACAATTACCACCTCGCAGGCCTTTTAACAATCCAAGTGAGAGTTTCAAGATCTTTGCAGGACCTTCAGGATCTTTACAAACTTCATTTTCTCTATGGGGGCAAAATCCTATCATTTCTTTCCTTTGTTTTCTAGGGAATTATTCCAGGCAACTTTTTTATTTAAGAGTAGTACGACTCCAATTCTTCCACAAGAATCAGTGAGGACTCCCATCCCCAACTTGGTTCTTACTCCTGCAATCTCCTTACTAATGACCATGAAGACCCTAAATTTGCTCCCTGTCATGAGATCCTGACAAAAGTAGGGAATAAGGAGGAAAGCTGCTTCATTAGGACCCTCACCCCCTTTTCCAAGCGTAACGGCCAGCCCTTCCAAACTCACATGCATTTCTGCAGTTGAACCCTCATTCCTAGCACTCTTCGGACAACCATTCCATGGGACTGCTCCTTCCATTACCAAGTCACTGCTAGGAATGATGGAGTTTGGTAAGCATATTTTTTCGCAAATTCCTGAAACACTTAGCTTATATATCCTTAGTTTCAGGATATATAAATATAACACATAGAAGTTCAAGGGGCTGATAGTCAATGTATGAACTGGTCTGAGGTCTGAATAGTTAAATGTTGGATGTAATCGGACTAGGAAAGTTAGCATTTATGTTCTTATTCATATTTTTAGTTCTTTTTTTTAATGGTAACCAGAACCCTAAGTGATAGAATATAACGGAAATAAGTCACATACCTGTAAGTTTAATGGAATCAGGAACTGCATTCCAGGATGACATGTTTTCTTCCAACATCTTATGTAAGAGATCCTTGATTTTAGTCCTCATGTGATCTCTCTTTGCTGGAGGAAACTTGAATGTCAGCTGTAACTGTACACTGGAACCATTGCCATAAGGCCTAGAAACAACGGAGATGTTTTATTGTGTTGCTTCTTGATCTTTTAGATATTTTGTGAACATATTGAATTGCCCACATTTTAATTATCATATTTCCTTTACATGTATCCATGAAAAAATATGCAGATATGGTCCCAGTGTGTACAAAGTGCAAGGTTCCCTAAAAGTCTTCTAACTAGTTCAGAGTTGCTATTTATGGAAGAAGATATGGACTACAAACTATTATAGAAATCAGAATATTTTAAACACATGTGAGAAACTGAGTATCAGCCAACAAATGACTGGCCTAAGATTTTATTGTGATACAATAAAAAGAACCAGTGCTTTCGTGCAGAATTTTTTTAATAATTTAATTTTAAAGAGAGGAGAGTTAAATATAAAGGCAGTGCAGGGAAGCATTCAAAAGACAATTTCCAGCATACACTGGGAGCCAGCGCTCAGCTTCTTCCTATTGTTTCTTACACATAACCAGCCTGCCCCAATAGATACACATGATCAGAAAGCTCAGAGAGAGCACTCTACGGCAGGAAGAGCATCTTGATTATATGTTTAGTACATTCTTTTTACTAATCAGAAAAGGAGATTAATTCATTTTTTAAGGCTTTCAAACCAAAAGCCATATTAATCACAATTTGTAAAAAAATGAATCCACGATTCTATACTCAAATAATTATGATCAGTTGAAGGGTCTTTGAAGGTTTTTGTTTGTCTGTGAGTGAGTAGATTGGTTGGTCAGCTGTATTTTTTGTTTATTTTGTTCTGTGAGTTCAGAATTCTCCAGAATAGATGCTGGCAGTAACCAAATTACAAGCGCACTCTATGTTTATCCCTCTTCCCCATATACCATATCTTCCTCCCTGCACCCATTCCTACTACCACTACCCTCGGGCACCCTTCAAAGGCATATTTGGACAAATCAAATCTTAAAATATTGACTTTGTTTCACAGCTCTTGCAGGAATTCTAATAACTAAAGAAACCAAAAGAGGATTACTTTAGGGAAGGCATGGCCAGATGGGCGTGGATGGCAGAAGAGGTGGTTAGAATATGGGTAGAAAAACAATCAGGTTGGATTACTTCTTTTCCATAGAGTTACAATTCTCTTTCATCATAGGAGTCAGTTAGCACTGAACATCAACAACCTTATAATTCCCCTGCAGCTATAGAGGAGATTACAGGTTTGCATATAATAGTTCTTGCCCTGAACAGAAATTTGCTAAATACAGTGATACTTTATTTTATGGAAAGCTTGTTCTTTCTTCCTTCTTTTCTTTTCTTTTCCTTTCTTTTTCTTTGTTTCTTTCTCTCTCTCTTTCTTTACTTCTTTTCTTTCTTTCTTTCTTTCTTTCTTTCTTTCTTTCTTTCTTTCTTTCTTTCTTTCTTTCTTTCTTTCTTTCTTTCATCTCTGTCTTTATGTTTGTTTTATATGTTGTTATCTAAAATCAGGGCTGTGTGATACATTACCTATCCTCCTTCCAAAGACCTTAAATGAATTTGTACTTACAAAAGTTTGATGACCTCAGAGTTGACATATTCTTTATATATACTAGAATTTTGAAATGTATATGACATCTGTCAAGAGAAAAAAGAGCCACCATTATATGTCTATTTCAAATTTATAATAAAATTAATAAAAGAAATCTTTGATTTACCTTAGTCTCAATATCTTTGCTTAGATCTGTGCTGTTTTGTGAAGCTGCATTTGTACAACTTTCATTGTATATGACTCCAGAAATATGAAAATCACCTTGATAATAGTAAATCTTTCCTGTAAAATAAGGAAATACTCAAAGAATTTTAAAACAAGAAGTGGGTTCAAGTCCATTTATATCTCCATTTCAAAACTAATATTCAAGCCAGTGTTAGAAATAACCTAAGGGAGGAAGAAGGGAAGGGGAAGAGAATGGAGGAAAATGGATATCCATTCATTTTACAAATGGCAACTGCCCAGGTTCCATTGAATGACCTCTCTTCTTTCCTTCATGTGATAATACATATCACTGTCCTGCTAAATCCAGATATACCTTCAGCATCTTCCTCAAAACAGCAATGTCAGCAGTCACTAACAATTACCTGAGTATACACTTAAGATGAAACCTATTTCTTGTGTATAATCTAAACTCTTAGCCTAGTAATTACACAATTAATCTTTCTAAGCAGTTCTGACACAGGAAACATTACCAGCACCACCTTTCACTTTCTGGATCAATTTACTTACACTCTCTTGCACCTTTGGTATGCCCATTGCCTCTCAGCCTGCTTTCCATTCCTTGATGTCATTCCTGGAGGACTCTGTGCTGCCCTTCCATCTCCCTACAGCGTGTGGCGGATGGTGTTTGGTGTGCAGCACAAGGACATATATTCCCCTCTTTTCCTTTCCCCAAATATAAACTGCTTGGCCTGATACCTTAGGCCACCATAATTTAAAATAGGATAAGCCTAGAGGTCATTCTTCCAGGTTATAACTGTACTTTCAAAAATAGGAGCTAATATAAAATAGTTACCCTATTTTGGTTAAGTAATTAGCCATTCCTATATTTTGAGAGCAATTATGTTTTTGATCCACCTTAAAAATACATCACATAGTCTCGAAGAGCCTGAAAACTATGATCTCCTGTGCTGAAATAATTCATTGTCCTATAAGTCAGAAATAATTTTAGTCTAAAATAAAAACTGATTTCCTGTATTTCTATAGATTTCCATATTTTTCCTTAGGGTAACCAGTGCATATGAAAGTCAAATGCCAGGTTCTGAGAAGTTACCTGAGGTCATCTGAAAAGAATAATGCACGTGAAGTTACAGGAGCTAGTTTCAGCCCTGCCACAGATTGGCTGCCCCATCTTGGCATATCACTTTAGCCCTCAGGATTTTCTTTATTAATCACAAAGTCTAAATTACAATAGATAAACTCCAAGACCCTCTTCTTCCTACTATTTTATGATTTTAATCTGTGAAATTTGTCACCAAAGGAGCTAGTGCAAACAACTAAAATCTGCTAACTTTGCGTTACATGCAAAATGCTGAACCTGGGTATATATCACACCCAGCTTAGAGAAACCATGATTTTTACATTCATGACTTTAGTTATAATTTTACTGGAAAACCATATTGGCTCAAGGTGACATTTTAAAATTAATTTTCCCTTGATTATTGTTGCAGACTGAATTTTGTCCCCTCCCCCCAAATTCATATGTTGAAACTCCAAACACCAATGTGACCGTATTTGGAGATGGGACTTTTAAAAAGGGAATTAAAGTTAAATAAGATCATAAGGATGAGGCCCTAATCCAATAGGACTGGTGTCCTTCTAAGAGCGCCAGATCTTTCTCTCTTCTTATCTCTCTCACTCCACCCCACCCAATAACACACACACACCCAGAGGAAAGGCCATATGCGACATAGTGAAAAGGTAGCCATTTGTAAACCAGGAGGAGAGGCCTCTGCAGAAACTAACCCTACTAGCACTTTGGTCTTAGATTTCTAGTCTCCAGAACTGTAAGAAAATAAATGTCTGTTGGTTAAGCCAGCCAGTCTGTGGCATTTTGTTACGACAGCTTCAGCTACTACAATTATTTCAATAAATTGATGGGAATCTATTCTATACCCTATAATGTGGCCAGTGATTTTCAGTTTTACAGACATAGCAACAGTCTTACCTGGTAACCTGCCCTGGATCCCAAAGTTTATGATAAAGTCTTTTATCTTAAGATAGACATATATGTTATTACCTCTCGAAAACCCTGTCATAGACTAGTAGATTATAACCCTATCTATACAGCACAATCACCACAAAGCTTCCAAAAGGCACACATGGGCCCCAGTCCTATTGAATCAGGTAACCTATGGGTAGGGCCCAGAATGAACACTTCTTTAAAAGAGCTGCACAGGTGATGCTGAGGGGATGCCAGGACTTAGAACTATCACATAAACCATCTGAAGGATTTTGGAATTGCTTATACATGTGTACATAAACTTTTAGAAATAGAGTTAAGTAAAACAGTTAAGAAAGAGCTGAACCAAGTAATTTCTAGAATAATGATTCTTATGAAATATTGATCTCTGAGTTAATCCAGGAGGTGGAAACTCAAGAATGAAAAAATGGCTTGAGGAACAAGAGCTTTAAGGAAAACTGATTTCATACCACTTAAATGAGGGACTACAATAGCTGTCATCCAACTTAAGTTGTTCTCAGTGTTAACAAAGATTGTGCTGGTTCCTAAGCCAGAATCCTAGAGCAAACCCATCTTGCAAACTCCAAACAACCTTTACAACAGAGTTTGTATGTCTATTTTTTCTCCCCAAGTGGCCCAGTTCAACTGATTTAACTTCAAGTAATATAAGCAGCTCTAGCCTTGTATCTGAAATGTTAGGTGGTTGACCATGTAAGGACATTCAAGGGTGAATTCTGGTCTGCACTCTTGCTGCTCAAGCCAGGGTGCCGTGGTTCCCCCTCGCATCATGCCTTCCCATTGAGGCATTGTTTCCTGAGGAAAAGGGACCTGTTAAGATGCAAACTGTATTTTGGAAGGGTAACTATTAATAATTAAACTGCTGGGCTCCACTAACATATTGATACAATTTACTCACAGGGGGTTTGATTTTTGATGACTTAGAGCATTGTCCTTAAGGACGTTATGTGAAGAATGTTATTTTTTAATGAGTAAAGGAAAGGACAGAAAGATCCATGCAATGAAAATTTTATGGATAGATATGGCAGGCAAGAGACTATAAGCAACAACTACCCTTCTGAAGGACAAGTCCCAAGAATGTTGCGGAGAAACAAAGGAGAAGCCATGTTGAAAGAAAATGTGGAGTTGTCACTGAATCAGCCAAAACTTCTCTGCACTGCATTATTGTGTAGGTTAATATACTTCAGAGAAATACAACTCAGAAAAATCATGATAAAGTAGAATAATATACTTAAGATATTAAGTATATTAATAGTAAGCGTTTAAGTGAGCTATGCCATTTAAAACCTTGTGATATCAAGCAAGTCACTTGGGTTTTCTGAGCCTCAGTGTACTGCATGTGAAAATAGGGATAGCAGTAAAACCTGCCCTCCCTAGCTCAGAGGATTATTGAGGATCAAATGGAATCATGGTTGTCAAATTTTTTTAATAATATTAAACAATTGCACAATTTAAAGGCATCTTTTTCTGAGAGGTAAAAATAAATTGGAAAACCAAGCTTTGTGATTGTACTGTTAATAAAGGTTTTAAAAATCAAATCAAGTTTGTACCAATATTTAGCTATTCAACCATGCTTGACCATTTACTATTAAAAGAGTCATTTGTGGATTATCCATTGCTGCTTACTCATCATGTCTTAATTACCAATAGCAGAGTTGAGCCAAGAAGAGCAAGGATCTCTACAGTTTAAGATGTATTTAGTACAGGATGTAACAACACAGCACAAGCCCAAAACATAAGCTTCTTTGATGACAATGAATATTGAGCATTTGAGTCTCACCCATTCTGCCATAGCTAGTGATCTAATTTATAAGGAGGCATCTGATTCAAAAAAATTATAAACTTTTGTGTCAAAAAATGGAAAAGTATTGTGTTGAACTAAAATAATAAATAAATGAGAAAACTTTCAAGAAGAAACTTAATATTCATGCTATTTCTTACCCGTGTTTAAAACTAAAAGGAGATTTAGTAGTAAGGGTAAAAATTGAAAATAGCCAATACTGACCAACTGCCAGAAAATGAACAAGGAGACCAATGGTTACTCCCAAGATTGCCGCCACTCCAAGAAAAATAAGGATTGTCTTCCACAGTGGCCAAGATTGTCTTCCGGAAGATGTGTCGTACCTATAAAAGAGGAAAAAATGGCTCAAATCAGATGACAGACATTCTAAATCTACCTGGCTCTCCTTTAACTCATGGTTACACGTGATTTATGATTTGTGCATTAGTTCCTTATGTTAGTTTAAACATAGAAACCTCAGACACCTCAAAGAGACTCTAATGCTCATTCACTTAAATCATATTTGAGCACATGTTAGCTTCTGGGGATACAGCAGTTAGCAAAATAGACATGGTTTCTGTCCTCATGTAGCTCAGGAGAAATTGACTTGCATTTTTTTGTTTTTTTTTTTTTAATCTAAAGCAGGTTCCAAAACATTAGGTTTATTTGTAAACTATAGCCATATCATAAACATGAAAAGATTTATAAAAAGATTTATAGATGCAATTAAATATATAATATAACAGGTTTTAATTATAGGTCTAATAAATTTGGAAGGAAACACCATGGTGTCAACTGCAGTAATCCCGGTGCTATGAGATTAACTATATTTTCTAATTTTTCTACAACAAATGTGGATTATTTATGTAGTATAAATTAATAGCTACATTAGTTGTTTTATCATCAAAACCCATCAATTATATAAAAGAGAATCAGAAAATATGGTGGCTTGGCGTCATACACACAGAACGGTTTAGGGTCACAGTCAGGTTTTATGGCCACACTAAACCTAATCTATATAAGGCTTGGATGCTAGTTATTTTTTGTATCTTAAAAGACATAATACCATGTAATTGCCCATTGGAGGAAGGGCTGTAACACGAAAATTTCTGATTTCAAATTTCACAATAACCTCAGCTGTTTCTTCGATCTCTATATTCTGCATCATTCCAAGTAAACCTTGCCAAACAGAAGAGTTTATAATCAGGGGATATGTTTGGTGAATTAGATATTCCCTATAAATATGAAAATCTTTTTATTCTCATCCCTTCTAAGACCAATTGACTTTTAGCTACATAAGTTCTTTTTTTCTTTCAAATATGACCTTATCCCACAGCTGTGCAACTCCACCCAGTTTTATTTCCTCTTCACTCTGTTCTCTCTTCTTAATCCTATCTTTGTCTCTTTAGATGACTTGCTAATTGGCGTTTCCCAGAACCAAAACTATTTATCAAAGCTCTTCAAAGAAACTCCTTATTTCAGACATGTTCCATACTTGAATGGGGTTGTTTAATCTTACCCTCAGAGGAAAAAAAGGCTATGCAGGCATAATGTTTTTTGCACAATATTTATAAACCTATTAATATTTGATAACATGTTTCTTCTAATGACTATAAAAAGTGCACTGTGAGTCTAAGGTCTCAAATTTGTTTTAAATTAGCCAGTTATAACTTAGTCTGGCAGCTTAGTCTTTTTGAGAAATGCATCTTAGACTGAAGGACTCAAACATTATGTAGCCTAAATAATGATTCTAAGTAGTGAGATGATTTCTATACAAAAAATCACTACTTTACAGTTTATAAGAGGCTTTTCTCTGAAAAGTCCCTTTGGATGCTCTGGAAGTTTCTACAATATACACATTGTTTACTATAGCTCTGATAAGACTTTTCTTCCCTCAAATGGCTTTCTTTATGGCAAAAACAACTGCAGAGATTCTTTTATATTTAAAAGATTATAGTAATTTATGATTAATTCAACCCTTCCTCTAGTAAATGTGATATATAGACTCTAGGAATTGATGAAATGATTATTATTTCTGAATAACATCTGAATTTGTTAAAATACTGTTCTAAATATTTTTTAAAAGATCCATTCATGAAACAATTTACTTTCATTTGCCAAATTAATTTTTGTCCACAGTTTTTTTCAAATGGAGAAATTTGCATTCCAAGATGAATCCCTCATTTAGCAAAGAGAATAAGTTAAAAAGTAATCTTCAATTAATTTAATCAACTCCATATAATTATCTAAATTATAATTGCCTCACTTTTAGACTGAATCATACTTCAAGACCTCTTTGCTATTCTGATATAATCAACCCTTTGTCTTAATCAACTTACAATAATGATGTTAATAAAATGTTAATAAAAATGATGCTAATTACATTATTCACACTTTTAAAATATCGGTCTCACTATAATTCTCTCCTCACAGTCCATGCTAGATATTATTTCTTAGGTTAGATTTCCTTATCACCACATTCTGGCATTGCTCTAGCAGTTAAACAGCAAAGCATTAAAAAAAAATGTAGTTTTCATTTATTAGAACTTCATTTACAAACTATTTGAATTATATGCACCTGAATTCTGTTACATAATGAAAAGTGTTAGATCAAATTTAGTTTAAAATTTTCTGTATTTTTTCCAAGGCTACTTTCCATTAAAAAAAATTCTCTGAATTTTATAAAAATAAACCTTTTTTATTTCCATAGAGTTTTAAATCACACTTTTCTCTAGAGAAATGTGCCTGAGGGGTAGGAAAACATAATGATCAAATGGGTTGAATAGCCTCCATCTCTACTGTCTTCTGGAGCTTTGAAAAGAAGAGTCTATGGAAGGGAACCCATGTGAAAATGTATGACGTTCTGAGGAACACCTGCAGTTTGTCAGCTGCTAATTCAGGATCTATATTGTAAAGTGTCTTATTCCAAAGATCTGTAATGGCATTCAGATTTT
Organism: Lemur catta; assembly: GCF_020740605.2. Lineage (NCBI taxonomy): Eukaryota > Metazoa > Chordata > Mammalia > Primates > Lemuridae > Lemur > Lemur catta. Next base: position 12,965,870 of record NC_059146.1, read on the forward strand.
TAAATCATTTCTAAGAAAACCTTTTAACACTAGAAAATTTGATTTCAATTACATTGCTAGAAAACAAAAATGGTAGTGTTCTTATGGGTGGTTATAAAAGAAATGCTAAGCCTCGTTTCCTTAACGTTTTAGGTCAATTATATACTTATATTCTTTCTCAGTAAGCAAAACTTTGCTGAATTCTGATTCTTACTTTTAACTCTGAAACTTTCCCAGAGACTTCAAAAGGCCTTTAGACCTCAGACAATAGCATGTGTCTTGACAATGTCCAGAAATAAAACTGAATTATAGAAAGAAATCAATTAACAAGAAACTAGAAGATACTCTATAGCAACTTGTGAAGTTTTACAATCTCCCAAATAAAATCCTATTTACCTGTACATAATGTTCTGATTGCTGTGGCTGTGTCAGAGATAATGGTGGTGGTGGTGACGACGATGATGATGGTAGTGATGATAGAAACAAGAACCTTCTGGAATAGCTTTTGACTTATGTGCTATGTCCAGTGTTGGTTGGTTGTTTTTTATAGGCTGGGTAAGATGTAAAGAACAAATTAAGATGAAACTTGTCTGACTAGTGTTCATGACAGTCACATTTCTATGGTTTCAAGATAAGAGTCATCCAGAGAATGACAAATGTCCTTGACTTGGTTATTTAGAAAAAAATAATAGCCCAGTTTGAATTAGTTGCCTAAGAGGTACACCCAAGAAATAGCTTTGCGGTAAACAGGGATAATCTCCCAACTCTGTATTTGACAATTCCATTACACTGACTCGTTCTTCCTCAACTGAAACTGGCTACAACCTAGCTACAAACAAGTAGAAGTTTTTGGCAAATGTCTTTTCACAAGGAATCAATTTGAATGTAACTAATATTGCCACAATTCTGATACAAACACAATTCTATCCAGTTGTGGTTTACATTTGCATTTCCTTAATTATTTATGAGAATAATCATCATTTCACATATTCTGAGGGAATTTGGGTTTCTTCTTCTCAGAATCCTGTTAATAAATTTAGCTTTTCTTTTTTTCTATTAGGTTGTTAATCTTTTTTTCTTATGGATATATATGAGTTCCTCATATATTCTGGATATTAATCAGTTATGTTCACCTATTAATTAATCACCCATTCCCAGGATGCAGCTTGACAATTCATTACGTAATGGGATCTTTTCATCCGCATGGGTATTTTTAAATTTCTAATGATCTAATTGATCATACTTTTCCTTTATATTTTATGCTATGTACTACATAATCGTAAGAAATCTTTCTCATCTTGATTTCTTCAAAGTATTTTCATCTAAATTTTAAAGTTTTACTTTTTACATTCAGGTCCTCAAAAACTTCAAAAATTAATTTTTGTGATAGTATGAATCAATAATTTTATAGTTTTTTAATTTTTTTATCACTTTTTCTTATTAATAGTCTGTTTTCCCAGATATTTTTATTGCAGAGTTCATCTTTTCTCCACTGATGTGTGATATCTCCAATGTTATATACAAAGGAGCCTCCATGATTCTTATCAATCTATTCTATTCCATCGGTCTGTTTATATATATCCTTCTGTCAATACTGAATAATCTTTTTTTTTTTTTTGGAGACAGAGTCTCGCTCTTTTGACCTGGCTAGAGTGCTGTGGCATCAGCCTAGCTCACAGCAACCTCAAACTCCTGGGCTCAAGCAATCCTATTGCCTCAGCCTCCCAAGTATCTGGGACTACAGGCATGCGCCACCATGCTTGGCTAATTTTTTCTATATATTTTTAGTTGTCCAGCTAATTTCTTTCTATTTTTTAGTAGAGATAGGATCTTGCTCTTGCTCAGGCTGGTCTCAAACTCCTGACCTCGAGCAATCCTCCCACCTCAGCCTCCCAGAGCGCTAGGATTACAGGCATGAGCCACCGTGCCTGGCTGAATAATCTCAATTAATGTAGATCAGGAGTCAGCAAACATTTTATGCAAAGAGCCAGCTAGTAAATGTTTCAGGCTTTGCAGGCCATATGATCTCCATTGCAACTACTCAATTTTGCAACAGCAGCATAAAAAAAGTCATAAATAATAAGGAAAAAAGAAAGAAAGAAAAGAAAGAAAGAAAGAAGAAATTAATTAATTAATTAATTAATTAATATGGGCATGACTGTTTTCCAATAAGTACTTACTTGTTAAAGCAAGGGGAGAGCCAGATTTGGCATATGGTTTGTGGTTTGCCAACCCCTGCTTTAGATACCAATTCATGGTTTCTGAGAGCATCTGTTTCTCAATCTTATTTTTCTTCAAATTTATATTATTAATTCTTAACCTTCTATTCTGCCATATGTTTTTGAGGATCAGATTACCATTTTAATTCCCAAGAGATTTCGATTGAAATTCTATTTATCTCACAGAATAGTCTGGAAAGATTTAACCTCTTTATCTTGTTAATTGTTTATCAGCATGGTATATCTTTTCATTTATTCATGCCCTCTGTTAGATCCCTTAATTCCATTTTGTAATTTTACTCATAATGCAATATAAGGCAAAGGCAAATATATTAATTTCTGAGATCAAATTGCACATACCACATAATAACTAATTGTTATATATTATTCTATTTGTGCCATACTTGTTTCCCCAAGTGGATTATAAGTCCCCACTATGTAGGGTTTATTTTATGTTTTATACCAATTTCCCATACATTCCAGGTTCTCCATAAGCACTCATAGATTTATTGTTTGATTCTTACAACACGGAACAGGAAGAAAGACCGCTGTTTATTTCTACATAGTATTTGGTTCTTATTATTATAGTACTATTTTCTTTTCATTTACAATAACATTTTGAGTTAGCTCAACTGGCAAACTAACAGAGGTCTTTTTTGCCATCTTTTACTTATTTATGTAATTTTTAATTTATTTATTATTTTAATAGAGTTTATTTTGTAGAGCAGTTTTAGGCTCACAGCAAAATTAAGCAGAAGGTACAAAGATTTCCCATACATGCCCCCTGCCCTTACACATGCTTAGCCTCCTCCCCTGATCAACATCCCCCGCCAGAGTGGTACTTTTGTTAAAACCGATGAACCTATACTGACACATCATTATGGCCTAGAGTCCATAATTCACATTAAGGTTCACTCTTGCTGTTGTACAGTCTATGGGTTTGGACAAATTTATAAAGGCATGTATCCACCATTATAGTATCATACAGAGTAATTTCACTGCCTTAAGAATCAGCCAAGGCCTTTTTAAAATTACACCATTCCTTGATACACTTCTCTCAACAGAACCTAGTTCTCAAAAATAGCAAAATCAGCAGCTCAGATTTATCAGTACTGTCCATCAGAGCCCAGCTCTAGGGAATTGTTTCGTATTTATCAGACTCATGAGATAAATCTCTCTGACCAAGATGCCATTTAGTTAACTTAAAATGGGAGCTACCAGATTTCCTGTGTGTAGAATGCATGAGTCCTTAACGAGAAAACTCTCAAGGAACCTGGGTAATCTTGTCAATAGGTCTTCTATTTAATAAGTGATGCATCTGTATCAAATCCAAATATTCTGAAACTTGACTGACCACTTTCTATGAATCTCCTAGGTTAAAACACTATTTCCTATGCATTGGTAATTTTTGTCACTGAAAATACAATTTGATAATATCATCTGTTCGTACTAGGAAAATTGAGGGAAGACTGATATGCCGTGGCAATGCATGTAAACAGAATGAACATTAATAAAAATAACATTAGTGAGAGGATTGTAAGAGACCGAACTGCTGTTCGTGAGTTTCAGTCTCTCTGTAAAATGAAGAGAGACTGTTAGTACATCTCCAGGTACTGACAAACGAAACTGCTGAAGTGTTATACCTCATGTTAATGAATGGGATTTTGATGAATGAGAGGAATGTGAGAGTGGAGATAAATAGAGTTTGTTTTCTAACCGGTAAAAGTTGGTGTTGAAAATCATTTGGCACCGAGTCTGATACCAATTTTGAGGAGAAAAAAATCCAGAACAAATTACTAAAAGTATGACTGGGCAAATCTGAACATTGGAAGCAATTATTACTTTAAGCCTATATTGGTTCACTTAAAATAATAATTATGTTTAAAATAGATATGCTAATTGTGCTCTCGGAATTACCTCACCAGGCAAATTTTCTTTCCTGGCTGAAGCTCTGATTTCCAAAGTAGTGTCGCCATCTAGTGTCCAATCTGCATATTGCTCTGTGGAAAAAGGTCAAGTTTTAATGGCACATTGAATGGAATTTATACAGCGCTGCCTTGATATTTATTTTTAAACATAGGACTACTTTGTATAGGCGATATCATTAATCTAAAAGATTAAAATAAAACAAAACTATTATATGCATAGGGTATATATGAGCATTAATAATTGCAAAAGAAATCATTCTTTCCCCTATAGTTCTGGTAAGGGTTTGACTGAGATTACCTGGATATTTGCTCCTTTGGTTCCTGTATCCCACCTTCCTTCCTCCCCAACCTCCTACTCTCACAGATCCCCCACCATAAATTGCCTTGTAGGGCATCGAGGCCTATCCTATCCTGCCTTTTTTTCCCTGTCCCCATCACTCACTTTAGGACCCCTAAACTCCCATCTCACAGTTGTCCCATCCTTTAATATGAGTCCTTCTCACTCCTTTCATCAACTCCCTAAACACTGCTGGGGTGTTCTCTGACAGTCACAGCATGTTTTCTCCAGCCTCCTCCTGTCCTCAATCTCTTCTCCAAGCATCCTCTTCATCTTCTTGCTCACACTGGAACCTGGCCTTCCTCCAGTACGCAGATTTCTTTGTCAACATCTTATCTGGTGCCTCTTCTTTCCCTGCCATCCCTTTTACTACTGTCCCTACAGTGGAGTGTGTGTCCTCCCTACTTCTCATTGTCTCTTCTGGATCACCGTCCCGCTGCTCTGGGAATTCAGACCCCGAAGAGCTACTCCAGAGTTCTGGGCATTGCCTGCTCTAGTCTTCTTAAATATTCTGAATTGCTACAGAAGTGTTAACGTAAGTAATAACAGACTAAAAAAACGACACTGCGAACTAAAATAAAATCTTAAGTGTCCCCCCACCCACCGGTTGACTGAATGGACCCCCCTCCTGGCCAAGGGGATATCTTAATACTAAATTTCCTACCATGAGGAGGGAGGTCAGACATGCCTCATCATGACCCCCTCCCTTCTTTGGGACATCCTTTGTAACCCATTAACAGGCCTAAGGGTATACAAGACAAACCTGCAGGTTGTCAATTTACACGACAAATATATGTCTGGTGGCTTGTCTCTGATTAACAGACCTCCTTATCTTAAAACATTCCAAGTCTTCAGACAAAGCTTCATGTCTTTAACCAACTACAAGTCAAAGAATCTTTAAACCCACCTATAACCCGTAAGCCCCCACTTCAAGATGACCCACCTTTTTGGGCAAAAGCAATGTATGCCTTCCACATATCGATTTATGATTTTACCTGTAACCCCTGTCTCCCTGAAATGTATAAAACCAAAATATAACCCAACCACAGCAAGTCCACTTGCTCAAGGCTTCTTGGGCATAGCTCCTGGTCATGGTCCTCAAATTTGACTCCGAATAAACTTCTTTGAATTATTTTACAGAGTTTGGCTACTTTTCAGTTGACAACAGTCATACTTAATTGAGGTTTATTAAGCCAAAAATTGAAGGATGTGCCAGGAAAAGCACAGCCCACAAAGTATCTTTTGTGGAGAGGGCTCTTCATAGAACAGGCTGAGACCTTTGAATTTAAAGGACAAAGGGAGTGCACAAGATAACGGGAAGGGCGAAGCAGGTGAGCAGCAAGGCAATTGATGGCCTTCCTGTGCACTTCTATTTGGTGTGTGTGGTGGAGGGAAGGAAAACTTCCCCTCCACCCCCAGAAGTTTCACTGAAAAATCAACTCACAATAAGGCAGATTAATACGAGAAAGAGATTAAAAATTTATTTACCGTGAACAAGGGAAGAAGCACTGAGTGATTACCCAATATCCCAGTGGGGCCCAGAAGTTTGTATACCCTCATTTTAGAGGGGAAGAGGAGATGAGGAATATAGGTAATTCTGTTGAGTGGCAATAAATGCCTACCAGGGAGCATGAATAGAGGCTTGGGAGAATGAATGGATGTGGAAAAATAGATGGACTTATAAATGATTCTCTCTGGAGATTAAATTAACCTGAGAGACAGATATTACCTTTTGTAACAGCCTAGACAGCAAATCCAGCAAATCCAGGGCCTATAGCTGGCCCGTTAGCTATAGTTCACCCATTTTGGCTGTGGCTGTAGATGACTCATGGCTGTGGGACCTATGTACAGAAAGAAAATATACCCTGTAAAATGGAAAACAAAGTAATTAACTTGTAACTGATTGTATGGATATTAGGACCTCAAACAAATTAGTAGTGATTCTTTGTTTTTACAAAAATCAAATTGAAAGATAACTGATGACAGCCAGGCCTGTCAAAACCCCTCCAGTGTACTACATTGATTTGTGCCAAATCTGCCTCTACGGTCATGTTTAATAAAGAGTGACCCACCAGCAAATGATCATTTAAAATGCAGATTCCAAGGCTCACCCAGAATAACTGTATTGGAGTCTGGGGATGGGGCTCTAGATGCTGTATTCTTGACAGAGACCCCTGGTAAATTTTTTTAGTCTCTTATTAAATTAACACTTCTGTAGCAATTCAGAATATTTAAGAAGACTAGAGCAGGCAATGCCCAGGACTCTGGAGTAGCTCTTTCGGGTCTGAATTCCCAGAGCAGCAGGACAGTGATCCAGAAGAGACAATGAGAAGTACGGAGGACACACACTCCACTGTAGGGACAGTAGTAAAAGGGATGGCGGGGAAAGAAGAGGCACCAGATAAGATGTTGGCAAAGAAATCTGTGTACTGGAGGAAGGCCAGGTTCCAGTGTGAGCAAGAAGATGAAGAGGATGCTTGGAGAAGAGATTGAGGACAGGAGGAGGTTGGAGAAAACATGCTGTGACTGTCAGAGAACACCCCAGCAGTGTTTAGGGAGTTGATGAAAGGAGTGAGAAGGACTCATATTAAAGGATGGGGATTTAACCTTACCCAAAATGCCAAGAAGAAAGTTCATATACTTGATTTAAATGGTTTAATTAAGAAAAAAAGTGTGTTCACAGCTTAAAATTAATCCCAATAATATACTATCTCCCTAGATTTCAGTTAAAAACTTACAAGTTACAGAGGAAAAATCACGATTATTTCCATAGTACAGAAAATATTTTTTAACGTGAAGAGGATGCTTTCATAAAAACCACTTGATTCTTCATTTTGTACCAAATTCTTATTAATTTCAGAAAACCACCGTAAATGCAGTGGGAAGCAGGCATTTGTGCATCCCATAGCCAGCTGTTTTTCAACTTAATATTTCCAGCCAAATCACAGGTATGCTTGATTAAACAGATCACATTTAAAATCACTAACAGTCCCTTGGAAACTGAGGCTAACTGGAGCCTCCTCACCACATAATCTGAAGGCAAATTCCTTTAGTGACTTCAGTGGGACCTAAGATCTGGAATGGTTTACTGACCTGTTATACTCTGAACATCATTAGTAAAGACTAAACTTTTCAGATGCCACAAATTTAAGGCATAGAAAAAACTGAAAGGGAAACACAAAGTGGGATTTAGAAATAAGCAACAAACAAACGAACAAAAAACAGAGATGAAATGACATACAACAGAGAGTAGAATACCATGAATTGTTTGCTCTTTAAGATTCCTATTCCTGCTATAAAAAACTTGGGGTCTAAATTTGGGCCAGTTTTATCCCATGTGCCCTAACTTTAATGCATATCAAACTGCATTAGGAATGTTTCCTACCCAAATCAAACAACATTTTAAAGATCAGGATAAAATGATCCATGTGTGATACAACCACCCTTACCTTGTGTCAGGGAAATACCAGAAACAATTCCATTTCCTTCTTCCTTTTTCTATTCCGTACACCTGACATGCCTGAGGACTGATAATTTTTAACGTTATAGCAAAGCAAGATGTGCCCTTCAGAAGAGTGACCAAGGCATTCTACGGAAGGATGCAGAGATAGCTAAGAGCAGGAGGCCATGCCTATGCCGACAAAATACTGAGTAAGTCTAACCAACATTCAAGTGTTGGTTAGATCAGGCATTTAAGACACCTGTTGATTTTGTCTGTCCATGTCTTTTGGAAGCTGTCCCTCCTGATGTAATCCCCACTGAAGTGACCATAACATCATCTGCCTCCCTTGCCTCCCAAGCTGGCTAGACAAGGAACCCCGTTTCCCTGGACACACAGATTAGACTAGCACTGGCTCCATGTAACCATATGGCTCTTCAGTCCTTTTGTAGAATTGACACAGCTGCTGAGTGGAAAAGTCTCTTTCCTTCTGACACTGATAATTACATGGATAATGGAAGCTTGGAGATGGCAGCGGCCATTTCTAGGACATTTAGACCATGCTTGAGTAAAAGCCATCATTTATTAGAGCAAAGTAAATTCAAAAGAAAAATTGCATGCCTGAATTCATTCTCACTTCCTTAAACTTTTACTCTGGCCACTCACCCGGATTTCTAAACTCTGAACGACTGAATTTCCTGCTTTTCAGATGAACACATGATGCTGACGTATAAATTCTAGAATCAAAACATCGTAGAGCACACGGGAACAAACCATGTCTCTCATGGTGACAAAGGCTGTTATGCCTTCAAATATTAAATCAAAAAGTATAACTTTATATATTGACTCCTCTGTACAGAAAAATTATCTTGTAATCTTTTAAATAATGTTCCTGTCACTTTTTCCATCAAAAACAAAAAACTCAAGGAGAAAACAATTACTGTGAGGATTAAGTGACCTAACTCAAATATTTAGAATAATGCCTGATACTTAGTAAGAAGATTAACTCAATACTAAGCTCCTTAACACCCAAAATACAAAACACAACACATCTATGTGGACGGACACTTGAGGAGAACTCTCTGCTTAAATGAAGGTTGAAGAAAATGTTGATGTTCAAAATTCTCAACAGAACGCCTGGCACCGTCAATTTAGACATTAATTTATATGTTTTCTCAAGTGATGAAGTGGCTTCTTTGGAAACTCCAAATTGCGTAAAAATATGGGTTGAATCTTGGCCCCATCAATTACGACCTTTCTAACTAACTTGTGGGTAAGTTTTCTAGCCTCTATGAGCCTATTTCCCCTCTACAAAAATACAGATCACGATGTTCCGTGAGGATGAAATAAGTCAGTACACAGAAACACAAAAGCGTTGCCTACCAAGTGCTCAACCTTATATAACATTTATTACTATTATTTCTGGCAAATAACTTTATTATCAACTGGTTTTGTGTAACTGGGTATCTCATAACATTTTTGGCAATTTTTCTAAATCAAAGAAATTCTTCAGTTTAAGAACACGAAAAAAACTAGATATTGTCTAACTTACTGCTAAATACAAACAAAATATAAGTGAACTGACATACATCACCAACTGATTTATTTTGTATGTATACATTTTAGTTGTCAAAATTCAGAGACAAGCACCAAGTGACTTAGTTTAATCAAAGGCAACATCAAAACTAGAACCCAGGTTTCCTAAAACAGAGTTGAATGTTCTTTCCTCTCTCCCACACTGCACAGATTTAAAATAAACCCTTGGCTTAATTTTTGAGATTGGCAATAAAACTACTTGTAGTGAATGTATGGAAAAATATTCTAAATGCTACTATATGAATGCAGTAAAATTATGGTTTTAAATATCCTTTAAGATGAAAGCTCGTGTTCTCCCTTTCAGGCCAATATAGATTAAAAGTAAAACTGTGTATTATGATTTGGTACACAGTGAAACTATGACACTGTGTGAAAAAAATTTTTAGAAGTATGCGAACATTCAAATATCCTTAATGTTTAGATGTTCAACTTTATAAAGGCCATAATTTCAAGTATAAATCATGAAATTAAAATGCCAAAAAAAAAATTCTTTCACAAACTTTTCTTGTGTGGCTCTACTTCTATGTGTTAGCTTGTTACTACTGGGAGACTGACTTAAAATATGTAACTAACTGTAAGAGGATTAAATTTTAAAAGTCCATTTATAACTAAAATAGAAAATATCTACAAAGTAGTTCACTTACAGAAGACTGAAACAGAAAAACTAAAAGGAGTAAGAAAACAATTTTGTGATTAAAGTAGACCCCAGAGTCTTACTGGATACATAAATATTTAACCAAAATATCAACATAACTCTTGTGTACCACCCGTTCTTGTATTAGAAACAGAAGTAAGCTGTTTTTCCATTCTTGTAATACTTCACTTAGAATGGCTCCAGTTCCATCCAGGATAATACAAGGTAGTTCGTCATTTTTTTTTTATGGCTGAGTAGGACTCCATGGTATAAACATACCAACATTTTGTTAATAAGCTGTTAATTGGCCTAGGTCAATCATTTCTGCTTAAGTATGTCAAAAATAAACAATTAAAAGGCAAATGAGGGCCAGGTAGGGTGGCTCACGCCTGTAATCCTAGCACTCTGGGAGGCCAGGTGGGAGGATTGCTTGAGGTCAGGAGTTCGAGACCAGCCTGAGCAAGAGCGGGACCCTGTCTCTACTAAAAATAGGAAGAAATGATCTGGACAGCTAAAAATATATAGAGAAAAAAATTAGCCGGGCGTGGTGGCACATGCCTGTAGTCCCAGCTACTCGGGAGGCTGAGGCAAAGGGATCACTTGAGCCCAGGAGTTTAAGGTTGCTATGAGCTAGGCTGATGCCATGGCACTCTAGTCTGTGCAACAGAGCGAGACTCTGTCTCAAAATAAATAAATAAATAAATAAAAATAAAATTAAAAAAAAAAAAGCAAATGAGGTTCCTAAAATTTCCTAAACAAAAAGCATTCTTTTATGCATAATAAAACAAACTTACAATCAGACACGAAATACAAAAGGTGAGTGTCAATCTTTACAATTTATTTTATACAAAACAGTAGCAATGTAGAATATGGGAATTATCTTCCGCTGCCACACACGCAAGTTGTGAACATTCCAAGCCAATGTATACAGTTTGGAGGGGAAGGATAAACAATAGCATCAACCATGCTACTGAACATATGAATTTTTTATTTAAAAAGATTAAAAATTAGATAGCAGTGTCTTCTTAATATTGCTCTCATCATTGAAGACTGAAGAAAAATAAAAAGTGACTTTATAAGTTTAAAAAAACAGGAAAAGGAAAAAACCAAGAGGCTGCTACAACACTGCCATATAGTCAAACCATCATACTTCAATATTTGCATACTTGATAGCAGCATTTTTACTGAACCGTGTGCAACTACATGTAGAAACACATCAAAGCAACATATCATGGCAGTTATCAATCAAGATCCAAAAGAAAGAAAACAAACAAAAAATAACTAGGATGAACACACTGTAAGATGAACATTTACGAAGAATGAATCAATATCTACATTCCTGGACTGTTCCATTCTGCCCCAATAAGTGTCAAGTCAACTGTCAACTGTGTATTTTTGGCGGATTTGAATTTTTCCAGTTCTTATTATACTGCATGCTTGGAACAAAGGGGGTCATAATAAATCCTTCTACACAATGAACTTTATGTAGACAGCTGAAAATAAATTTACTACTTGTAAACACACACAAAAAAAATACAAGATTTTTTTTTTATCTTTGAACAATCAGTGCTTGCAAAAAGCGCATTATCTTCGGTATCGACCTCTCTCCCCTCGGTCTCTGTCCCGATCACATAATCGCTCTCTTTCTCTTTCTCTATCACGTCCTCTATCTCGCTCTCTGTCTCTTCTGTTATCTCTAGGACGGTCTCGCTCTCGTTCTCGATCTCTTTCACGGGGTCTACTTCTCCGACCACTGACAACAGCTTGAGTGCGACGAAGGAAATCATCCACCCTCATATCATAATCATGCTAGAAAAGGGAAGAAATGGATTAGGTATGTCAAAAATGCAAATGGAATGAGTCTCTATATAATAATTGTCTGAGAGAGGAAGAATCTAGAGAAATACAATAATCAATTAATTCAAATCGTAATTTTGACATTATTTAGAAAAAGGATTTTGATGTCTCATTAGATACCTAAGACAGAAGATTACTCAAATCTTTGCATGTAGTTTCTTATTCAACTTTAGTGACTTTTCCATCTGACCCCTTAGGAAGATTTAGTCCAAAGTAATCGCCTAGTCATGACCCTCAACCATTACGCATACATGCTGCCAATTATGCTAGATGTCATCAGTGTTATTCTACAACAGGTTAACCCTACTTTTCCTCCTTCAAGTCTACAAATTTCAGTTCTACAAATGGAACCAACTCTGCCCCCTTAAGGTGAAATTAGGAAGTCTTATGTTCCAGATGTTCTTTCAAAGCAAACTTAATTTATGAAATTTGATGGCATTTTAAGAAAATATGTACTACAATAAGCTGTGAAGTCTATTCCACACAGAGCCAACAACATACTAGAGGCTGAAGAGGACAAGAAAGGGTAAGAAGTGCCACTGTCTAAGTGAGGAGCAAAGGAAAGTTGTGGCTACTTCTAAACTTGACCCCTGCTTTAGTGTACGCTTTCTGCTCTCAGTTCTCAGCTCATCTTTACTTACTGATTTTGGTCCCTTTTCAAAATTCAGCTAAAATGTAAAGAACATACAGTTCAAAAACACAATTCCACACCTTTCATATATAATGAATATGTGATTATATAAGCAGACTATGTATATATATATATATATATATACTAATCAAAAAATTACTATATAAAGATTCATCAAATAGAACTTTTTTTTTTGTTTGTGACAGAATCTCACTCTTCACTCAGGCTGGAACTCTTAGGCTTGAGTGATCCTCTCACCTCATCCTCCAAGTAGCTAGGACTTCAGGTGTGAGCTGCCACATCCAGATAATTTTTTATTTATTTATTTTTTTAGAGACAGGTCTCACATATATTGCCCAGAGTAATCTCGAACACCTAGCCTGAAGTGATCTTCCTGCCTCAGCCTCCCAAAGTGCTAGGATCACAGGTGTGAACCACATGCCCAGCCTAGAACTTGTTAAAAAAAGACAAGTATACTTCAATTAAGAAAAAAAAAAAGTCTTGAGAAAGACTATTTTAAAAAACTATGTGATCATTTATAGGCATTTTTTAAGGTACCACAACCCATCTAGCCAACTAAGATTTCATCATACATAGGCTGTGTATTTTTTCCTCATGTGACTAACTGAAAGAAAAAAAAAACCAACTAATTTAAATTCTATTAATTAGTCAGGAATCTCGAATTGTTTTAAAGAATGTTAAATGTCCTAATACGATTTGATTTTGAAGAATTACTATCTTTATAATGATAAAAAAATAAATGATTAACACATAACAATGTCTCAAAGACAGGCTAGAAAATTATTGTTCTAACTGGCTCTGTAAAATATACACACTCTTCATCATAGTGAGAAGATAATTTGGCCCTGCCCAAACTAATTACCCTAGTAGGGGGGAAAAAATTTCAACTTATATATCCTACTTTACCAACAAAACTACCTTTCTAAGGCTATCAAACTTATATGCACATGGATTATGCTGCCAACAAGTGCGAGATGACAATTTCCACTTTTTAAACAAAAGTACTATTGGGAGTGGGGGGAGACCAGCATTTAATAAACAAACTCAGCCTCACTTGTATAATAAAAACCCAGAAAACTCAAAGTAGAAATTGTCTTTCATTAGTCCTGTTTTGAAGTGATTAAAAAAAAGCTTTCACATCTATCATATCAAATAATTAATAGAACCAATTACTAAAGGACAATTATTCTCTCACTACATTTTTTTAACATCTAGTTGTTCGCTATCATCATCACAATAACCAGAGGTAAAGGAGAGGTGAAACAATTTGCTTGGTTGCTAGTTTTAATAAACTTCAGTAGAAATAAAAATAAATGACTAAATAATATTGGAAATTATCTATTAACTAACTTAATATTCACCATCTATCTAACAAAAATTAAGTCTACCAGATTATACAAAAAGCTCAGAAATATCTATTAACTGTATTAATTACATAGTTATAATTAAGATCTCAGTACAGAAAGAACATATCCTAGGTATTATATGCCTAGGATATTACCTAAGAGGAGTTATATATGTAGGAGTTTGCCATAGCACTTTGTGATTTGACAGTAAAAGATATATCATCTATCTAAATAACCCAAAGGGGTGGAGGGTGACATGAACAGCCATTTTTATTAAAAACAAGTTGAGATCTACTCCAAAACAGTCTGCAGTAAGAATACACAATGGTCCATCATTTGACATAATCTGGTATCCTCATATTTAAATTACTAGGTTATTAAGTATCAAATGTCCGATTTCCTTAAGTACAGTTGGTATTTCTAACATTTCACTTTGACACTTCTTGTTTTATTTTTATTGTGAAGCTACATCCTCAGTCTTGCAAACGCATGCTTTGGCTTGTGATTATCTTTCAAGGTTTTTTTTTTTTTTTTTTAAAGCAATTTTTGTAAAACCATAAGTCAAAAATTCATGTTATTTTCGAAATGAGTTCTGTCACAGAACCAATGTGGTACGGATGGCTTGAAGTATCAATAATTCTTTGGGAAGGATGTGGCTAATGAATGCACAGCATGTTGATGGTTCGATAAGTTCTGTTCCAGTGATTTTAACCTTGAAAATGAGGCCACGTGGGTGACCTGAGACCAAGGTGGATAACGATGAGCTGAAAGCTGTAGTGGACACACATTCATCTTGACCTATGTGTGAATTAGCAGCAAGGTTTGATGTTACTGTTCCAACAACATTGGACCATTTCAAACAAATCTGCAAGGTAAAGAAGCTGGATAGATGGGTCCCACATGAATTAAACAAGGGTCAAAAGAGAAACCGTCTTGCAGCTTGCCTTTCTTTGCTGTCATGACATAAAGGCAAACTATTTCTGTACCGTACTGTTTCGTGTGATGAAAAATGGATTCTTTCTGACAATTGCAAGCCTTTGGCACAATGGCTAGATAAAGATGATGTGTCAAAACACAGTTCCAAACTGAAGATTCATCAAAAAAGGCTAATGGTGTCTGTTTGGTGGTCCAGAGCTGGCATTATCCACTACAGCTTCGTGAAACCTGGTCAATCCATTATGGCAGATGTCTACCGCAACCAACCGGATGAAATGATGAGGATGCTTGCGATTAAGCAGCCGAGACTGGTCAAGAAAGACAGGCCAATCCTCTTGCAAGACAATACTTGAGCACGTCGTACAAACAATGCTGCTCAAACTACAGAAGCTAGAACTTGGAAATTCTGTCACCCACCGTGTTCACCAGACCTTGCACCAACTGACTACCACTTCTTCCAGGGAAGAATATTCAGTTCTCAAAAGCTGTGGAAAATGCCTTTCATGATTTCATAGCTACTCGCTCTCCAGGCTTCTTCCCTGCTTACATGAACAAGCTACTGTTAAGAGGGCAGAACCATGTCAAGAGTTTAGGTGCATAATTTAAGTGTACTGCATCTTGTTTGAGATATAATACACTACATTTTTATTCAAAATCGGACATTTCATATTTAATGACCTAATACCGATAGAATTCTAAGTAGTTCCCTCACACCTTTGCCTTCTTGTTAACTTACTACTCGTTTATCTCTGTATCTTGCTTCATGTGGTACTGGATGATGTCCTGAGTAAGGGGGATGAGCTTGAGGAGGAGGAGCATGATGCTGATAGTAAGGATGGTGTGGAGGCTGTTCCATTCCTGGATAAGGGGGCTAAAAAAGGAAAATCACTTTCATAAGAATCTACCCAATATCCTTGTAAAGAAAGCATTCTTAGCATTCCCCTACCCAAACCACCAACACCTCCCCCCCTAAAATAATCTGTACTAGCAATTTCCTTTGGTGGCATTAAGATTCTTCAAAATATCCTTTCTGTTTGTTGAAAACAAATGTGTGCAACAAATTCTTTGATTACACATCTTCTAAAATTTAACATGTTTATACTTTTCTACTCATATCATCTAGATATTAATAGAAACAGCAAACACTTACATAATGTTTACTATGAGCCAGGCACTATTCTAACTATTTTACAAGTTTCATTTCATTTTCACATTAACCCTATGAGACAGGTGCTATTACATTCCTAGTTTACAAAAGGGAAAACTGAGGTACCAACAGGTTAAGTAAACTGCTTACAGTCACACTGTTATTAAAGGGGTAAAGTAGGTACATAGTATCAGGCATCCTGGTTCTAGAATTGGTGAGCTGGTTAACCACTATGCACAAATCTATTATTAAAAAAAAATCCAGGAGCTAATGATCTTTTAAATACTGTTATAAAATGAAGAAAGGGCAAGTCAAAAATTACTTTCACAGTTGCAGTCAAGACCATACATTTTTAAAAATTTCATAGAATCTAAATTTCATAAATCTAAAACATACTCTAAAAATGATATCCAATTTCCTTAAAGGAAATAATTTAAAATCAAGACTACTCGGTGTTTAGTCTTATTTTACACAGAGAACTAAATTTACTAGGTATTACATAGGTACTATGCTATACTTTACAAGCATTTTATAAATTTGTTTTCTTGACAATCCTATGAGACTGACACTATTATGTTAAATTCTAAGCTATACAAGGAAAGGTGTAATGTCCATTTCATTCACCACTGTATACCCAGAACAAGCACAGTGCCTCACACAGGGAACATACTAAATATTGTATTTGATTAGCCATAAAAAGCAATGAATATCCGTTGAATTTTACAGATGAGGAAAACTAAGAGTTGCATTGTGAAACTTACCCAAGGTCATAGAATTGGGAAGAGAAAAGAACGTATCTGAACCGAGGTACAGCTTGCACTACTCACCATTGCTATAATACACTATCACACTTCTCAACTAAGTCAGTACTGTATTACTAACACAAATCAACTTATTCATTAGTCTTTAGTTTTTAAAGACAGCATGCAATTATCAATCACTAAAAATTTGTATTTTAAGTCTCTTAATGAATATTCTAAGTACTCAAAATACTAGGAACCGCAAATGAAGTTAAATAACTTGCAAAAATAGAATAATACAAACCATTCCTTGCCAAGGTGGTGGTGGTCCCATGTTATGAAATTCCCTCACATAATCATTGTAGGACTAAAATGAAAGATGATAATGTCAATATAAATAAAAATCATCCCAGAACTATAAAATAAATCAGATCCTGATTTTATCTACATTAAATATATAAATTAAATGCTTACCCCATTTAAAAACACATCTCGGCGAACTCCTGAAAATCGTCTGTTGGGAATAAGATTTGTGAAACTAAATTCAGGTAATTCATAAACTAGTTCCAAGAATGTAATTCAAAGCTAAGCAAGAGTGAACCCGACTTACCTATCTACTTCCTGGTATCGTGGATCCTTTAAATACCCTGTTCAAACATCAAGTATTTCAGTAAATCAAATTTATATATTTTTTTATTATGGCATTATAATTAAACCTTCCTTACCACTTGTTTCAATCTTTCCATGAAATATGTACTTTAAGTGATGCTATTATTGTATTATTCCATTTTCAAATTTTCTTCTCAAATGACATGATAATTGAGAAAATAACTAAATAATAATATCACAGAATTGTAAACTGCTAGAGAAGCTTTCAAATGTATCTTCTAATTCACGTTTCAAATCTTGCTAAATAGGAAATTTCTTCATTCTGCACCATAGGGAAGGTAAGGGCAGAGGAACTATCCTGAGGATACCGTAGTAAGACTTCCTTAAAACAAATGTTTATCTTCCACCTAAGGTATATATATTATAGGCCATGCTAAGTAAACCATACATAAGTTTTTAAAAATGCAAACTTAAGAGGGAGGGAAACAAAATTGCAAAAGTTGCAAAAATGAAGATGTATACATATACAATCAAAGAACCAGGGAAATAGAAAAAAATGCTCTTTCCTCCTCTTCCTTCTGTTAGGACCCAGCAAATTAAAACATAAAAACATCTGAGTGGCCATGTTACTGAGGAAAAACTATTTTCACTTTCTGCAACAGAATTTTCCATTTTGGAAATGAATGAGACCTATCAAGCCACTTGTTACACAATGGTGCTATAATGCCCACTAACACCAATTTCCAAACTGCAAGTTTTACAAGTGTGTTACTGACTCTGTTCTAAATATATGGTACTGTTTCTTGAATGTAGTTTGCTTTTTTAAATTCCAGTAAGGGATAGATTAACTGAAAAGCTGCATTTAGCTTACAAGTCAAATATTTCCCATTCCTCTCCAAAAACACGAAGTTAACGACTTTCATTTTTAAAAAAATTGCATAATTTCACTTTCCAACTAAAGATATATACCACATGAAACACTAAGTATCACAGGGAACAAAAAGTATTACGGTCATTGCTTTACCTAACTACATTTAAACTTAAACACATGTACAGAGCAGATTCCATTTTTGCAAAATTAGCAATTTCAGGTAATTTTAAATAGATTATGACGAGTCACAGTGGAATAGATTAGACAACTTTAACAAAGTGGGGGAAGAATTACTAATGAAACTATTAATGATTTCCCAAGGTTTAAGGAGTCATGTCCTGAATTTTTCTCACTTTTAAAGCTATAGGATTACAGTCAGTTGTTTTGTTTTGTTTTTAAATAATTTTAAGTCAAATATCTGCAGGATTATAAAATATTAACCTGGTCTCTGGTGAAACTCAGGGGGATAGTCAATCCTTGGTTTCTTTCTGCTGTTATGAATATCATAATCTTCTGGTCGACGCCTACACAAATTAGACACATTAGAAATTAAACCAAAAACTGCTGGGAGAATAAACAGTAAAGCAAGAGTAGTTTCTGACAGAAATAATTACAAAGAATTATTTCCTTTAAATTAACATCTTAATTTTTGATGAACAAATTGTCTTAAAATTCCTAATTTTTAAATCCTCAAATTCATCCCTATGAACCAAACCTTTAATTGCTGAAGGTAGATATTCTCTGCAATCTCATGCTATCTATGAGACAACCAGGAAAAGTAATCTGATCAGAACATGTAAATCACACTTTAGCAGTCTAAACAAAAGTAAATGAGCCCTCCTCAAACTAAAGTAAATATCCAGTTTAACAATTTAAATACACTTTCTCAAATAAAGTCTCCAGGTGAAAAAAAGGGGGGAAAAACCCCCTCTACCATCATTGTACAACACGTTACTCTAAAATCTATATATTTAAACTTATTAATGCCATTTTGAGTATGTCTAAACAAAATTAAGAATTTCTTAAATATTTTTTCCTCTGCTTTGCACAAAATTATACTTTTCAGATGATAATACAGAAAATTCAATACTTATTAAAAGCGAGTTACAAGAAAGTTTTAAAACTCTTAATACTTGGAAACACTAATTTCTTAGTATTTCTTAATAACATTTACTTTTTCTTTCTACACTTAATAACAGGAACTAGGGAAATTTTTTTCCAGAGACAATGCCTCAAAATAAAATTAGCTCTTATAAATCAGCAAGTAACAGGTCAGAATTTTAACAAAGTTCATATTAATTAAAGTATATTCTTTAGAAGGTGAAATTTTACTCTCTACAAAGGGCTACTCTTTACTGTCCTCCAGAAATCTTAAGGGTTAATATAACACATCATTAAATACACTTCAATTTTCTTAGTAGATAATAAAGAATTAAAATAAAAATAAAAAAATCCCAAATACTTAGATAATAAATTTATCTTTTTACCCTTAATGTCAAATAAAAACTCTATTACAACCTGACATCACTAGTTTTTCAGCTATTTCTCTGAATAACAACTGCTTTCATTAACTTTTGCAAGACAAGTTCACTTAAACTGCAATATTAAGTGCAATAACCCCAATCCCCCCAACAGAATGAAAACAGTTGCATCTACAATAAATAATACTAAGAAAATGAAAAGCTGGTTTAAAAAATAAACATACCGCTTTCTTGTAGAGTTTGGGGAGTGCATTTACGACCGGTATAAAACATGATAGTAACAGTTCATATAGTAGTCCAACTACTGACTTTAAGCTGTAAGCCACATACATAAAGGAAGGCCCTGGCAGGCTTGAGAGAAGGTGTAGTGGTGTAATAAGTATAGTTTGCAGTCCATTGCAAAACTGAGGTAAAACTTCACTTGTGTATACTGCATTGCACTGGAAATCTCTTAGCTTAAAACTTCAAAAGACATCTTGGTGCTCAGTCCTTTTAGGCCAAAAATAAGGGGCTCTGCCAGGTTTCCTCCTACCTACTCGACAGTGTCCTTTTTAAGCTCAAAGAAATGGGGACTCTTGTTGTATTATCTGTACCTACCACAGGATGTTTCCACCAAAAGGAAACTTTGTTAACCAAAGGTTTCATCCCATCAACCATACATCCAATAGTCTTTAGCAGAATATTTTAGATTTAGCTGTACGTAAATCTATACAGGGGAAGGTGTTGGATAGAAGGGCTTAAATCAGTCCTTTGCAAAGACTTCTCCAATTCTGTAACAAGTTAAACCCCCTTTTTCTGGAAAATGCTGTTTAGTTCATAAAGCAGTGATCAATAACCATGGCGATCCTCTAAAAACCACTTTAAGTCCACAGGTACTGCCAGCATCTGGAAAAGTTGTAAACAGACACAGCAACAGCCCTTCGTTTTGGTTTGTTGCCGGGTCTCCCAGGGCCACTTCATCCCCTTTGGAAAGAACCTATTGTTTTCGGAAGCTCAGCAAGATGTGTGAATTCACTGGGTACATGTTAGAGAATATCTGGCAATAGGGTTAACACATCACGGTGATAAAATTTGAAACAGTCCCAGTATTGCTCCTCTTGAATATCAAAATAACTTAAAATATTTTATCCTCTAAATGAGGCGTCATCTTCTGAAAAAATATTAGTGATCCTTTATAAAAGTCCCATATCTGATAAGGCTTATCCAGAGACACACCTGAAAGAAAAGGCTTTTTACAAAATATTAACAATTTTTGCAAATAAAAGACTTCCTCCTCTTCCTCCTTTCTAGCCTGTTCTTAGTTAACAAATGCCTACCTCATTTCAATTGTATACATTGTATTATCAGAGTATTATTAAATTTAAACTGGTTATCACTCTTTAGCAAATAATTTTCTCTGCATAAGGAAAGATCCCCATTTTCCTCTTGAAAAATGACTGAGACCAAGGTGACCATGTGAAATCCTCAATGAAGCCACAAACTAGTCCATGCAGCTTGATTTGAGGATTTTCTCTTTCTTCTTTACCGCAGAACAAACTTTTGACGAATCACATTCCTCCATCATGTTATTCTGACACATGTGCCTATTATCAGTCCAAAGAACGTTTCTAACCTTCCCACATCCCGGACTGGTTCTCGACGGGATGGACGTCCTCTTGATCTGGGCTGAGAATGCATTCTTCTCTTGTGACGCATTTTATGAATGACCTGATACAAGTCAATACTTTCATCGGGGGGAAATAGAAGACAAAGCTGGGTTCCACATTCAAGTTCAATTTCCTAGAATAGGAAAGTAGCAATTTACAAGACAAAAACAGGAGAACCTTTCACAATATTTTCCTGATGTACAAGAACAAAAACTGATTTAGAGGCTTCCTTCCCAAGGCTGATGATCATACAGGATTTCAAAAACTTCCATATATATAAACCTTTCAAAAGTGTTTCATGTATTTGTATAAAGGGTAAAAACTAGAATTGTAGGATCTCCAGAGCAAAATACACAAATGCAGTTGCTTAAAATTATGTGACAATCACCCTCTGAAATCATACTTTTTTGTGCAAAAAAACCAAAATACCAGGACAAAGTCATCCATCTTAATACAGAGAAGGAAAAATACATGTTAGTGTATGTGCCCAAAACTTTGGTAATTGAGAACTGCTAAATGCACTGAAATACATTAGGTTAACCATAAAGGCAGACTAACCTATGGGCTTTTTAAAATTAAGTCTTATTTTCAATTATAGTACCAACATCTTTACTTATGAGCAATGAAAACATAATATTACTTCTGCCTCAGAATTATGTGTGGGAACTACGAAGGTCAAAGATTTTCAGTTACTATACACTTTCAATTTCACTTGCAGATTTGGAAACCTGAGTATATATACTATATACTGATTTCTACTTAGAAAACTTCAGTAAATATGCTAAATAGCAATTCTAATATGTACTATGTAAAGTACAGAACCTGTTCAACAGTGGTATCATGAAAAATCATTTAAAATCAGGTCAATTCTCTTTAAAATTTTTTCCTTCAATTGTATTACACGAAAGTACCATATAAAGCTACCTACATTTCAACATTATGGGGGTCTTAATCACAGTAACCATGAATTCCAAGTAAGAATGTATTCTCCTAAACTTTCATATGAGTTCTTTCAGAAATGGTTAAAAGATGTCCTTCAATTAAGATCTCTAAAAGGGTTGATTAAATGTATGTATTTTTTAAAGAATTAAACCTACAAACCTGTCCATCACGTCCAATCTTTACTGGCTTATGTTCATTCCAAGGGTTGGTGAGATGAGCCGATTTGGTGAAGGGTAATTCTCGCCTAAATACAAAGTAATATCAAGTACATTAGTTGGTGGAATCCTTTAAGGACCTTATACTACCGTTAGTAATGAATTCCTATGTTAATTGAGATTTAAACATGATTAAAATTTTAAAAATCACTTATAGTGGTAGAATTTATTCCCTATGGAGAAAGCCCCTTCACAGAATAGCTCTTTCCATCTTCTCCATTTTTCTCAAAAAAAGCTAAAATAATACAGCACTTAAGAGAATGGGCTTGAAAACCAAAACAATTTGAGGCTTAAACCCCAGCCCCCCCCTCTTAACTTCTCTGAGCCTGAGTTTCTTCATCTTATAAGGATATCATCATCTACCTCATAGTTGCTCTACGTAAGTTTACAATAAAATGACACAAAATATTTACATATCCCTTGCTTTTGTATACTCAAAAAAATTTTAATTGTCTGACCAACAAGAAGCTGAACTTTAACCTGGTTGTTAACAACAAATGGAGACAGAAGTGTCCCCTATCCTTAATTCAGGGCTGCTTTCCCAGATTCGAATGTCTTCCCCAATTCAACCAGGCAATCTTCTTCACCACCATGGAATGGCTCGAGTTGTACAATAAGTTATTCATTTATAAATTCATATATTTGTATTAATTATGCCCTCTACTTAAACTCAAGGGCAGTATCACTACAATTTAAACACTAATAACCTGGCTCTAGGATCTCTGAACCACAGGGTGAAACGGTCTCATTAAATTTTAGATATCCTGTATTTTTACAGTTTTTTATCAACTTAACACAATGATAAAGATGACACAATAAACAATTGCCAGGTGCCAAGAAATTATCAGAAATTAACATTTGATAAGGTTTTTATCTTCCTATACATAAAACAAATACCAAAATACATAAATGTTTAAAGAACTACTCACTGTACCTACAATACAAATGAAGCATTTATTCAAAAGACATGCAAAGATGAGTAAGATAAAGCAGCTTGCATCCTCACCCTTTCTTCCACAGCCATCAGTCAAAGAATAAATGGGCACACACAACTATTCTGTAGGAGAATGGGTACCATATGCAGAATACAGAAGTTTTGTTTTGTTTTTAATGGGGGTGGGCTCATATATTTTGAAGGAAAGAAAAGCAATCAGAAGTGGTACCTGATATAAGTTTGAAAGAAAAGCAACTCAGGTAAAGCCATATGTTGTGAGGTAAAACAAGGTTACATTTGAAATAAAGAGAAGGGCTTGAGCACAGGCATAATGGAGTAGGAAAACCGGAAGTACCTTGGCCCAGTGGACAAGCTACATAACTGTTGAGTCTAACCTTATACAAGTTTTCCTAGGGGTGAATAATGAATGCTCAGATTTTATATAACTTGTTTTAAAACTCAGAAAAACTTCTGACATTTACAGGGAGAGCTAAGTATATTAGAGTTCAGTTAACAAGGTGGCATGCTCCGTGGTGGTGTGGTATGTATACACACGGGGGGAGTGTGTAGTGAGTAACAGAAATGCCCACTAGGAACTGCTTAAAAGCTCAATTTCTTAGTAAAATACACGTTACTTCATCCATCGGGAGTGATGCAAGAGTACTGGTTTTCAGTTCCTCTTCAGGCTACTGGAGGTGGAAAGACTACAACAAGCACATACCAAAAGCTTAGACTATCCAGAGGCAGAGCTCTAGTTCATTATTTCTTTGTCCAATACTTTAGATTTTTCTTCTAAATTGGCAATTTACAACAGTTACAGGAAAGAAAAAAGCAAAAACCTACAGCCACCAAAATATAGGGAGGTTACAAATTATTAATGGTGTTACTGTAATTTAAATATAAGCAATGGAATACCCAAGACTTAAAGTAAAAGTAAAGGCATATGCTGAGCTAGATGCATCATTTGGGGTTGAGATTCTTTGGTGGCACTGACTCTAACTAAAGAGATACTTGTTTACTATTTCAACATATTAGTTAATCTCAGAGCCAGAGCATCATAGAAAACTATGAAGCCTTAGGTCTGCCCAAGGGCTCAGAATAAATTAAGAGAAAACTGTAGGGTCCGTGGTTCATGCATCATCTTTTCTTTATCTTTTCTTCTCTGGATCAGTTATGGAACAGGCATCCCAACAGTTACCTTTTGAGCAGACATGCTAAGAAGAAGCCTACAGAAACAACTACCTTTACTGTGAGTGCTGTATTAGAGAACACGGAAGGGACTCTCTGACCTAAGCAGTTTAGCAAATAGGGCAAATTTAACAAAACATAAAATTGTGCAGAGGCTCTTATGTACTGCACAGTGGTTTGTTTACTAACATTAGAAGGAATAATGGAGAGACTGAAAGAAAAGAGAAATGAGTTATTTGAAACAAACATGAAAGCAGTGAGTATAAAATCTAATTAGATTTAATTCTGGATGAATGACAGCTCATCAGTCATGATCATAGCCTTATTTTGAGCTAATTACAGGTAGCAACTTAAGTAAGTCACTGTTTACACCTCTCTCTTATCAGCTAACATGCAACATATCCAGTCTCAAATTTCCTTGTGCCTACAAAGTACCTGAGCCATAAGGGATTCAACAGGTTTAAAGTGGGTCTCAGGATTCTACATTTTAACAACCAGATGCTACTAAGACTTGGGACCACACCTAAAGAAACAGTCTAGAAAACATCAAACAACCCCATTACAAAGTGGGCAAAAGACATGAACAGAAGCTTTTCAAAAGAAGATAGACAAATGACCAATAAACATTATGAAAAAATGCTGAACGTTTCTAATCATCAACGAAATGCAAATCAAAACCACAACAAAATATCACCTAACTTTGGTAAGAATGGCTTTTATCAAAAAGTCACAAAACAAAAGATGCTGGCATGGATGCAGAGAGAAAGGAACACTTATGCACTGTTGGTGGGACTACAAATTAGTACAACCTCTATGAAAAACAGTACGAAGATTCTTCAAAGAGCTAAAAGTCGACCTACCATTTGGCTCAGCATCCCACTACTGGGTACTTACCCAAAGGAAAAACAAGACATTTTATAAAAAACCGGCACTCCAATGTTTATAGCAGCAAAATTCACAACTACAAAGATGTAGAAACAACCCAAGTGCCCATTAACACATGAGGAGATTAATAAAATGTGGTATATGTATACCATGGAGTATTACTCAACCATAAAAAAAAGGTGAACTAATACCTTGTGTAACAACCTGGATGGAACTGAAGACCATTCTTCTAAGTGAAGTATCACAAGAATGAAAAAAAAAAAAAAAAAAACACCACATGTACTCACTATTATTGGAACTAAATGTCAACACTCGTGTACATATGGTAGTAAAATTCAATGGAAATCAAGCAGTTGGGAGGGGGCAGGATGGGATGGGTTAATTCACACCTACTGGGTACAATGCACACAAAGTTATGTGTGATGGGCACACATAACTTTGACTCAAACTGTACAAAAGTAATTCATATAACTAAAATGTACCCCTGTAATATTCTAAAATAAAAAAAGAAAAAATATGATGGACAGAAGTTAATCACGCTCACTGTTGCTAAAAAAAATGTTTACAAATAAGCAATTTGTTTAAAAAAGAAACTTAGTCTAGTTATTAAATCTGAAGAATCCTTGAATAAAAGTCTAATGACTATCACATTTGAAAAGAAAAACTATTAATAGCAGTTACTGCTATTAATAGCTAAGTCTTGGGATTTATAAACATCAAATCCTTTTAATTCTGGAGAGTTCAATGTAATTCTCATTTATACAGTAAACTTAAACTCGAGGAGTTCAAGTCACTTACCCAAGGAAATTATCAATGCACTTAATATCATACGCCTCCAGAACTGTGAAGTATTATAAAATTACTCTTAACAGAACTTAATAGGTATTAAAAAAAAATGAAAATTATAGTATTTTCATTTAAAAATATTTCTAAGTAAACCTAAACTGTATTTTAAAACAATAAAAGCACTTTACTGCTCAAAATTTTACACCTGGTATTAGCAGGATGGACTATTTGGGTTTTTCTTTACCTCTTCTGTTGCTATATTTATTTCAAACAAGTTAGTAAAATATTCAATAAGTCAATGGAGAGGAATATGAAGACTGAATAATCTCTGAATTAAACTCATCTTCTAAAATTAAAAAATTTCCTTATCAGTAATGTGAGAACAAAGGTTAACAGAACTAACATTCAAAATAAAATCTGCTGCAACCTATCTAAAAATGGGAAGTTATTTTCTATCCTATTCCCAAGAAGCATCAGTTCCAAATATTTTACAATAACATAACTTCCTTTTGGCCTTTTACAATCAGTTGCATATGCACAAAATAAATAAAAAATAATAATAAATAAAAATGTCTCTCTGCTAAAAAATAACTGTCACCTTGGTTCTTCCTAAAAATTGTCACCAGACTTAAATTTAACAATTACAATTTTAATTTCTAACAAACTATAAATTTTAAAACCCTGGCGACAATGGAGGGGGGTGGATGTCACTGACAGTCTCATCACTGTAACGCTGCATTCTGACATAGTATGTATTTTTTTCATCTGCTGTATCTTTCCATGTTATTACATGGATAATTATTTTTGCATACTATATTTAAGAGACAAACTGTAATTTATTAAATCAACTTTCTCTCTGGAAGAATTCAGATGGCTTCCAATTTTTCCCCATAGGAAGTAATGATGGGATGACTATTTTTTCTGCATATAGCTTTTTGCTACTCTATTGACAATCAGCCTAATACAGTTATGCATCACTTACTGATGGGGTGGGGGAGGCAATACATTCTGAGAAAGGTGTCATTAGGTGATTTTGTTAATATGCAAACATCTCACAGTGTACTTACACAAACCTAGATGATATAGCCTACTACACAGCTAGGCTATAAACCCATGCAACTTGTTACCATACAGTGTAGGCAACTGTAACATAGGGGAAGTATTTAAACATAGTATCTAAACATAGAAAAGGTACAGTAAAAATACTGTGGTATAATCTTATGGGACCATGGTCATCTATGTGGCTCCTTATTGACGGAAACATCGGATGTAACACACAAATATAAGCTGTTTCTACTCAATCATTGCCTATGTATCTTCATAATTCCTCACTATCTTATAGTAAAAGTTTAGGCTGCCCCACATTCATTCATTACTATTCATCTGTCTTCTGTTCTTCTCTTTTACTAACCATCTGCTTCATAAAAAAAAGGTGACTCTGTTCCACTCATTACAAACCCATACACCCCCCCAATGGTTTGTTTTCATGCTCTTCCTTGTGCTAGTCTGCTTTCTTGAATATGGATAGCATTTTTTTCTTCTTTATTCTTAACCAATTCCTTCATGCCCATCAAAATTCAACATCCTAAGCCAACTTACAACTCAAAGTATCCATATCTTTTCAGATAATTTTTTAACTAAAATTAATATTATAGGGTAATAAATTATGCATGCCATGTAAAATTCACTAAAATAATTAGCTTTTCGTGTACAATGATTTGGTAAGAAACTAATAATAGTGGTAAAACTCAGTTTTCAAAATAAGTCTAATTATTTTTCTAATAAACATAGTTAAATCTTAACCCAATCTCAAAAGATCACAATGCCAACTAAATGTTGTTTGCTAACCTCCTTAAAATACACTGTCCACAACTTAAGTAATCACCTCCAAAACTGTTAGCCAAGTCAAAGAGTAATTATTTTCCCATTCCACAGTAACTGACACTAAAATTACACAGATATGCCAGACAGCATTCTAAGAATTGTCCAATTTACTGCTATATTATTAACACACAGAATACACAAAACTCTTGACTAAATAAATCTTTGCCCTTTGCAGCCTATATTAGATTATAAAGACAGTGAACAAGATAAGCATATGATGTCGTTTTTATTTTAATACATTATTTCCAACTGGTAGCCTATTCAAAACAAGGGAAACTTTATTTATACTGAAGGGTATAACTTACCTGCAAATCCAGTCAATTTTAAAGACACCTCCCAGCATTTTAGCATTCATTCCTGCTGGAAGCACCCAGTGTATAGGAGATCCTCCATGATGTGATTCTGAAGAAAGCCTTGCAAATCCTAAGGGAATCATATCACAACATTATACGTAGATGCTAATATAATTAATGTGGTTATATGTCCAAATTATTTTTATTCTTACCTTGAAATTTTCCACTCTCTCTGACAGAAAATATTAAGATAACACTCCTTGCAGATCTGAATGCAGCATTTAATTTCTTTTCATTTACAGGGAGTGTGGACCATACACCCTATACAAATAACATAAAGACCACAAATTAAAATTAACTGCAGATCAATCGTATCTCCACTGATATTTGCATAGGAGCAAGGCTACATACAGATTTCAGTGTGCTTTACATTTCAGTAAGCTATAACGAAG
This sequence comes from Lemur catta, assembly GCF_020740605.2. Classification (NCBI taxonomy): domain Eukaryota; kingdom Metazoa; phylum Chordata; class Mammalia; order Primates; family Lemuridae; genus Lemur; species Lemur catta. The sequence continues at coordinate 12,994,866 of NC_059146.1, forward strand.
AAAGGTCTAATTCATCAGCTGTCAAAATAATGTAGTAATAATTTATAAAAAAACAATCGGCTATAATTATTTTAAAATCAACCATTTACTGTGATAAATACATGGTGACTGAAGGTTAATCGCAAGTTGTATGCTTATCTCCCTGAGAAACAGTGCCTCATCAAATAATCAAAAATTACTATTTTAGTAAACTCCTAAGTGAAGAATTTCTGTCAAGATTCTAGCATTTTTCTTTTTTCTTTTTTGAGACAGAGTCTCGCTCTGTTGCCTGGGCTAGAGTGAGTGCCGTGGCATCAGCCTGGCTCACAGCAACCTCAGACTCCTGGGCTTAAGCGATCCTACTGCCTCAGCCTCCCGAGTAGCTGGGACTACAGGCATGAGCCACCATGCCTGGCTAATTTTTTGTATATATATTTTTAGTTGGCCAGATAATTTCTTTCTATCTTTAGTAGAGATGGGGTCTCACTCTTGCTCAGGCTGGTCTCGAACTCCTGACCTTGAGCAATCCACCCGCCTCGGCCTCCCAGAGCTAGGATTACAGGTGTGAGCCACCGCGCCCGGCCAAGATTCTAGCATTTTTCTACAGTTAAGTTCATTTTATTTTTTAAGCAGTTTTTCTATTTAAGTTCAAATTTTTATGTATGTTTGGCTAAAGATGCCTGTGTTTTACCTAGGCTAGAACATACTAATTTAACAATTTCTGAAGCATTTTAATCAATTTCTTTATTCATAAAAGATAAAAAGAGATGTACTGGTAATACGTAAGATAAGGTAGAAGCTCTAACTGCGCTCACACCAATCTGTTCATACAAACTACATCTTCTCATTCACACTAAGTGCTTAATTACAGGCATCCCTACAGTCTCTGTGAGGGATGGTTCCAGGACCCACTGTGGATACCAAAACCCCCAAATGCTTGGTCCCTCATATGAAATGGCATAGTATTGGTGTATAACGTATGCACATCCTACCGTATACTTTAAATCATCTCTAGAAAACTTACAATACCTCATACAATATTAAATGCTATGTAAACAGCTGTTATACTGTATTGGCTTTTTGAATTATATTTTATTGTTGCATTATTTTTTCCCCTCACACTTCAAGCTGTGGTTGAATCCAAAGATGTGGAACCAATGGATACAGAGGGCCACTGTACTTCTGCCTACACCCACTTTAGCTGGATAACAGAGTAAGTTACCACTACATAGGCTATCTGGTGTATTGTTTCCTTCTGTTTGTAAAGTTTTATTGGTAAACCTTCACTTAAGTTAGAAATATACAGCATACTGACAGAAATATGGTTAAAAAAAAATTAACTTTAGTTTTAATTTTTTGAAAATCAGTTGAAACTATACCAGTTACTCAATTTAAACCAAGAATAGCAAAACATTATAATAGCTGGTGTAACACACAAATTTATTTTTGTAGCAAAAACATAAAATTAGTATCTTACAACATCCTACAGCAAGTGGGCATATCCTTTTTGTAAAGTCTGGAGTGGGCCAGTAAGCTAATTCTTCCCTTTTCTTCTAAACCCAAGAAGTAATCTTAACCCCAAGTAATCTTACTTCTAAAAAGTAAAAGAAACTCTCCACAAAGGAACAATTTCTTTTCAAAAGAATCTCAAAGTGTAAAACAAGCATCAACATAAAACAAAAATTGGTTACCTAAAGAAATTTAAAACTATTAGCACAATAAATTAGCAACTGAAAAGTACAGAAACAAAAATCAACAGAGGCAGATCTTTTACAGTATAAACTATATAGTCTTCAACACTGAATATTCTGACTCCTAAAATCCATCTATAAAATAAAAGAAAACCCAAATTCCTAGTAAGTTGCCTAGTAGTAACTGGCCACAAACCAGATTCTAAGTGGCAACTGGGCTGTGGATCTTTAAAGCTACAATGAAAAGCACAATATCTTATGTTACTGAAGATAACTCAAGTCCAATTTCCCATTTAAAAATTTCCCAAGATTAGGATAGTTTCAACAGAACTGATACCTTAGCTTTGGCAAGAGATACATTCTCATGGTTGTTACTCTTTATGAGGAAAAATCTTGCATCCTGAAGGACATATTTGAGTTTACTGGTTTGATCTGAAAAAAAGACATCCAAATCGATTAATCACAGGCCATTACCACATAAAGGGGTGTACACTGTACTAACTGAAATTAGCCCTCCACAACCCAGCTAAACTTTTAAAACTCAACAATCACCCATTCAACCTGGAAAGCTAAGCCACAACATGTAATAAAGTGAAGTCAAAAAAGGACAACCAGCATTTTGCAAGAAGGTAAATCTAATCTAGTGATGTTCCGATATATCAGATCCATATTTAAGAATGAAAATGGCTACAAGTTTTATAGAATTTGTCTCAGATTAATTTAAAGAGTGATAATGGACCATTATGCTATTAAAAAAAAAATATATATATATATACATACATACCATCCCATTTTGTCCAAAAACTAAAATATCCTGAAATGTTTGGTATGGCTCTAAGAAATAGGCAATAAGAAGTAGACACAGAGCTTTCTATGTAAGATCATATTAATTTTTTCCCTTAATATATCAGAACATTACTACATTAAAACCAACTATTAATGGAGAACTAATAAGGCAAAATAATGACTTTATGCAGCATGCAATGGAAACAATTTCAAATTTAAATGATACCTTTTCGGACAGCACGAACGGAAGATGATAATTTCTCATGCTTCTTTTCTGAACCTGTATTTAGCCAAAGTACATTTGTTCAGATTGAGCTTTAATAGAGATAAGACAAAATTTCTACAGTCTTGTCACATAAAATTCTCATTCAAGACAAATTATTCCTCCTGGCGCACCCACACACACAAAAAAATACTTCTCAATGTGTACGAGTGTTTTGCTTTTTGGGTTGTTTGGAATTTTTAAAAAATATATTTGAACAGTTTCCCACTCAGAAAACTAGTCACTGAATCATCATCTTCCAAGAAAAAAAAAAAAAAGTAAAAATTCCACTTAAGCAATAACAGAACAGGATTAAAATAATAAGAAAAAGCTTAGTTTCCTCTAGAATTATTACACTGAACATGCCAAAATCAGTACTAATGGACATCAACAAGTTCACACTAAACTACAGCCTCCACACACTTTCTAAAGCAGATTACATTAGAATCAATCAGATATGATCACAAATAAAGGTAAAATGAGAATACCTGCATATGACTCTGATGCAGAGCTTCCACTTCTATCAAAAACAATTGGAGATATGCCTCTAGCTCTCTTCCTTTCCTTCTTTTTCTCATCTAAAGAGAATCCAAATAACAGTTTTCAAATATCACAATACAGAAATTAACACAAGTAATCAAACAAGAATGTATCATCATGTGTCTGGTTTTTGCATAGCCCTTATATTAGTCAATCTTTACCTCTCTCCTGATCCCTCAATTTTCTCAGGAAGTGTTCCATTTTAAAGACATTGTTCAAAAACTATACGAGCTTTAAATAAATTCTTTCCCTTAATTCTCAGAACAAGTTCATGAGCTATTCTCATTTACAGATGAATAAACCTCAGGTTATAGGGGGGTTAGGCAACTTGGCCAGGGTCCCAAGTTGGCCAGGGTCTAGGTTTCTGGTTGGCAGAACTTAGACTCAAAGGCAGGTCCTCTGGGTTGAGAGTATAAGCCCTGAGCTCTATTCTTATCGAGTGAATGAAAAAGATATTTTACTACTGTCCTTGAAAGGGGACTACATGTCTAATTAGTTTTGAGGCTTTAATTATTATTATTATTTCCTTCAAAAGTTCTCATATGTCTCTTTTAAACTTTCCTCCATGGATATTTCCTTTCAGGAGTCTAAGCACTACCAGTTGATCACATTAAAGATATTGCATCTTGGCCGGGCGCGGTGGCTCACGCCTGTAATCCTAGCACTCTGGGAGGCCGAGGCAGGTGGACCATTTGAGCTCAGAAGTTCAAGACCAGCCTGAGCAAGAAGGAGACCCCGTCTCTACTAAAAATAGAAAGAAATTAGCTGGACAACTAAAAATATATACAGAAAAAATTAGCCAGGCATGGTGGCGCATGCCTGTAGTCCCAGCTATGCGGGAGGCTAACACAGAAGGATTGCTTGAGCCCAGGAGTTTGAGGTTGCTGTGAGATAGGCTGATGCCACGGCACTCTAGCCCAGGCAACAGAGTAAGACTCTGTCTCAAAAAAAGATAATGCATCTCTTCTGGCTGTTAAAAAAAGATTATTTTATGGTTCAAAGTACTAAAGATCTCTCACTGAGATAATGCAGGGGACAAAATAGAAGTAGAGATCCTGCCCAATTGTTTTTATATAATGCTAAACCTAGCATTAGTATGAAAAATCTAAAAGGAACTTTCCTCTTTTTTTTTAATAACTCCCACTTGCTCTCGTTTATTGTCCCCTCCCCCAACTATTACCCTTGGGTCAAAAAAAATGAAAGTCACCTAATAAAAGTTTTATCAACCAGCATATTGCTTTTATAAAGATGTTACTAAAAATTCTGAGGAAAAAATAAGGTAAAATAAACTGCAGTCCAGAACATTCATAACAGGAACTAAGCTGTGAGATCCCTGGCATTTAAAAACTGGCATCTCCATAGGCAGGTGCAGTGGCTCACGCCTGTAATCCTAGATCTTTGGGAGGCTGAGGCAGGAGGACTGCTTGAGGCCAGGAGTTTGAGGCTGCAGTGAACTATGATAACACTACTGCACTCCAGCCTGGGTGACAAGACGAGACTCCTTCTCTATTTAAAAAAAAAAAACAACCCAAAATCGACATCTCCTAATTAGAGTTCCAAATCCATCCCATTTTTCTTTCATGAATTATAAAAACAAACTACATATGAAAAAAATAATTTGCTGCACACTAAAAACAGCACCCGAATGTATGTTCCACATAAGGAATTCTCCTTTAATAAGGAAAATAAGGGTTCCAGGTATCTCTTTTAAAACAATGAACAACTTCCATTAACAGTTTTGATATCAAAATTTATTAAAAAATACAGGCTATCATTCAGTTTGAAATGTCTTCTCCACAAAAATAAAGTATCATCAAGTACCTAGCTATAATACTGGCATTATCTCATCTAGTTTATTAAAAATGCAGATTATCTCAGGCCCTATCCATTTAAATAAGTCCCCTTTGACTTACACAAACATTCAAGTTTAAGAAACACTGTTTCTAAAAGATATCAAAAAGAAGATTCTCATAACAAAATGTTCCCTTGGGTGGTTTCACACATCTTCCACAATAAATGAACATTCAATGCATATTGCCAATGTAATTTTTGTTCCCTAACCATTATTATAAATTATAAAAGATATGTCCCATCAGTTTGCAAAAAGCATGATGGGAGCATGAAATTAAAGAATCTAGTTTTTACATTAAACCTAACTACTCATCTATTTAACTCTTTAATGTCCTTAAAAAACTTGTTTCAACTCCCAAACCTACAACTCTAGTGAACAAAAGGGTGATTTTACTACATTTTGCTTATGTAGCAATCTGGTAGCACTTTTACATAACACAGTTATGAGACTATAATCACCATAAAGTAGCCAGTGGTCTGTAAGTACCCTGACGTCTCTTTGCTGTGCTCTCTGGGTTTCCTCTGACCAGAGGGTTCCTTCATCCTAGTGACTGCAACTACCCAATAGTCATACATTTTTTTCTCATGGATGAGATAGGGAAAAAGAGGTAGGACATGCAGTACTGAAAAAAATGACCCAAGATAAGCTCTTACCCAATCTTTCCACAAGAATCTTATTTATACTCTTCTTTTCCATCTCGTAACTTTTCACCCCAGCCCTCTGTGGATCCTGTCTCAGCCAGTCAACTCACAGGTACAGAATTAAGAAAAAAGTTTGTGCTCCCAAGTAAAAAAGAAAGAATCTGTTTTGGTTCTGCTGCCACATGACAGAAATCTAGGGGCATTTTCCCATGAAAATATTGTAATACCCAGTGGACAGGTTTCTTATGAATATACTTCAAGTACATCAGTGTTTTAAATAAGCTATTGTCACCTGGTATGGAAACTTAAGAACTTACAACATAAAAATCTGAAATATATTTCCTTATAGAGAAACAACTGGACTTGTGTTCTTTTTTTTTTTTTTTTTGAGACAGTCTCACTCTGTCTCCCCCCACAGTGTGCAGTGGCATCATTGTAGCTCACTGAAACCTCAAACTCCTTGGGCCCAAGTGATCCTCCTGCCTCAGCCTCCTGAATAGCTGGGCCTACAGGTGCACACCATGACGCCTGGCTAATTTTTCTATTTTTAGTAGAGATGAGGTCTCATTCTTGCTCAGGCTGGTCTCGAAGTCCTGAAGTAAAGCAATCCTCCCATCTCGGCCTCCCAGAGTGCTCGGATTACAGGTGTGAGTCACTGTACACAGCCTGAATTTGTGTTCATTTACAACACACACAATCAACCTGAAGCTGGGAAATACCTTTACTGAAATATGCAAATCTCATTCAAATTATTCACATGTATTCACAACACGAAATAGCATATAATTAACTAGAAAAGACCACAAGACAATTCTACTAATATCCCCCATCTCTCAAAAACTGTACAATTTGAACATTTTCAAGAACTAAACCAGTCAAAGTTTTTCTCCCCCAAAGACAAACTTTTACATAAAAAGTAGTACCTGATCCATCTGTGCCTGAACCAGATCTGACAGACCCATCTGTGAAGGAAACAGATTCGGAACCAGAGTCACTGGCCTCACTTCGAGTGTCATAATCATTTCCCTCCTCCTTCTGGTCTCTCTCATCCTGTTCGTATTCTTCTTCTTCTTCCTCCTCCTCCTCTTCTTCTTCCTCCTCCTCCTCTTCTTCCTCCTCCTCCTCTCCATCTTCATCCACCTCTTCATCTTCTTCTACCTCTTCATCTTCCTCTACATCTTCTTCCACTCCTTCCTCCTCATTCTCAGTGTTGTTGCCTTGTTCATCAGAAGAACCACTGCTGCCAGTCTCATGGTCGGAGCCATACTCTTCAGAGTTCACTTCCTCCTTAGAAGACTGGCTGGATCTGCTTGCACGTCTATCCACTTCAAGCCCAATTCTCTGATGTTTAAAGAAAAAGGGAATCAGCAGTCATGTAACAGACAAGGTCAGAGTGAATGAATAGTTCTAAAGCATCAAAAAGAACTGCTGTTTTATATCTGCAATAATATTACTACCTCAGAACCATCTGGCGTGGGGGATTTGGTCCTCCTTTCAGGATCCCTTTTCCGGGGGCAAGTTTTTTCAGGTTGACTCTTATAAGGTTCTCTTGAGGCACTGCTTGATAGACGAATTTTCCGATCAGCATCTAGACGCTTATTTCGTTCAGATCTTTGATATTCCTCATTTTTATATTCTGTGGCTGACTTTCCTTTTGTACTAACTATTCTTTTGTTATTGCTAACAGATGAGCTCAATGGCTTAGAAATCAATTGTCTTGAATGGACAGAAGGCTTTTGTCGCTTGGTGTCAGTAGATTCCATTCGATCACTTTTTCTTTTTGATCCTTTAAAATACAATTTAAAAGACACAAAAATATTTGTAATATTCCACTTATTTCACCAAGGATTAACAGATAATATACATCGGGGAGAATAAAGCCTCATTTCTTTAAAATGTCTTCTGAAGTATTTTTACTCCAGAGTTAATCTGAAAGAAAACATACCTTTTGACTACTGGAACAAATCCATATATTTAATAAGTTTCATATATAAAAAAAAAAACAGTCTGTTACATGTTTGGTGTTAACCACCTTCAAGGAACAAGTACAAATGCAGTTCTTAAGAAATTGCATCTCCTCTATTTACAGTCATTTAACAAAAATAGTACAAATCTTACATACCCTTTTTCTCATTTTTATCTTGTTCACTCTCTGGATTATACAGTTCATCATCCTGTTCTGGTACTTCAGTCAATATATCATCTAGAACATTAAGTTCTCCATCTGCAAATAAAATTAAGAATTAATAGGAAAAAAATCAGTATCATTACGCATTTATTTTAAGTATTTACTAAGTGTGAGATCATAATAAGCCCCAAAGAGTTTTTATTTCAGAATTATGACACAAGATTGATTTCTATAAAACAATACAAGGTAAAGAATATATACAGAGGTCTTCTATAAAGCTAAGAGTATATATCCCATAGGCTATAAAAAGATATACTGGGGTACACAAAAGGATTTTTATTTCAACTTTTAATTTCTAACTTGTGATGGCTTTAAAATGTACACAATAAATCAGTCTAGAAATACATGTGTACAATTTATAAATAACATTTATCAAAATGTTTACTCTCCACAACAGTACAAAGGACAATCTAGTAACTTTACAGTGCAGAAATAAGGCAAATGCTAGCTTAATCAGGTAATCAAAGTTAACATCATCAATAATGGGACAAATCAGTAGCACAGAACTCCCATTATGATGCTCTAAGAAAAACGGAACAATACCTTTGTGATATTCCTATGCAAAGTGCAAAATCTAATCCTACACACGAGGAAACATCAGACAAACCCAAATTAAAGAGCATCCTAACATGTCACTGTCATGAAACACGACTAAGGAACTATTCCATAATAGAAGAGACTAAAGAGATATGATAACTAAACACAACCCATAATCTGAAATATAACTGGGAAAACTAGTGAAATCTGAATACGGCTTGTAGATTAGAGTATCAATGTTAATTTTCTGAATTGATAGTACTACGGGTAAGTAAAACAAAGTCCTTATTTTTAGGAAATAGTTAAGTATTTAGGGGCAAAGATGCACCATGTCTGCAACTGACAGATGATTCTGAAAAAGAAAAACTTGTGCATGTGCACATAGATTGAAAGAGGATAAGAAAAACACAATAAAATGTTAACATTTGCAGAATGTGGTTGGAGAGTAAAAGAAAATTCCCTGTACTACTGTTGTACCTATTCTGTGTATTTGAAATTATGTCAAAATAAAAAGTTAAAAAAAATCACTGATGTGCTTACACAATCAAAAAAGTTGCAACCTGCTGGTATGGACTATATAAGTTTAACTTGTTCAGAAAAGGTAACTATGACTATATTGACATTCAAGGATCATGTAAATAGCAAAGTTTTGTTTCCCTACCACCACCCTGTCCAACAAGACAAAATAAATCTTAGATTTTTTTCCTTTTCTCTCCAAAGAGAAAAGGAAAAAAAAAGCTCATTTTTTAATAATGTACTAAAAGCTTTGTACTTTTTTTAAGCACAAAGTATTCCAGTATCAAAAATGTCTTTCCAAATTTAAGATGTTGCAAAGAGTAAGTACAAAGTCATGAAAACTAATGAGACAGAAAACTTGTATTTATGGTTCCAAGCAAAAAGCAAAGCCCACTCTAAGTATAGCAAAGTTTATTAATTAATCTGGGGTCTATAAACAGGTTAGATGAGATTCAAATTTTCCCAAAAGGGTACAAATCAGTGCCTAATGAGACTGAAATAGTTAATATAGGATGTAAGAAGGGAAATATAAGAAATGGAAACCGTAACATTTTCCTCTATATTTGGAGACAGACACAGTTTCTATTTAAGAAGGATATTTGAAAACTACTGTGCCTGGAATGGCATAACAATTAATTTTGTTAGGTGGTATCAATGCTGATCTGTACTTCACCATTTTCCTAAAATGAAAATATACTATAACGGATTTTTATTTTTGTTTAACGGATTTTTATTTTTGTTTACCTATTTTTTTAGATGTCATTTAAAATCAAGATATGCCAACCAAAAAAGCGTCTCTCATCCTCTAGATTTATGTTTTCACTAAAGACAAAATTCCCTCAAGATCTGAATCACGGTGACCGGGCGTGGTGGCCCATGGCTGTAATCCCAGCACTTTGGGAGGCCACTGCAGCTTTGGGTTCAAGCAATCCTATTGCCTCAGCCTCCAGAGTAGCTAGGACTACAGGCGCATGCCACCAAGCCCAGCTAATTCTTATTTTTTGTAGAGGCAGTGTCTCACTCTATGTTGCTAAGGCTAGTCTCAAACTCCTGGCCTCAAACCATCCTCCTGCCTCAGTCTCCCAAAATGCTGGGATTATAGGCATGAACTATCATGCATGGCCAGAATCAAATGTATTTGCAGAAGACAAAAAGAAAAAATATAAAACTATCACAACAAAATAGGCAATTAAGTAAATATAGTGCTACACAAATCTTTTCATAAAGTCACTAGATCTTAATTAGAAAGATCACTCCTAAGCCTGAATATTTACATGAAATTACATACTTTATATGTGCCAAATTTAATAAATATAGAATGAAAGGAATTATGCAGGAGGTGAATTTAAATCAATTTAAATTTTAAAAACATGTCTAAATCATGGTTTCCCTATAAAAAGGGGTATTACTATTTTAAAAGTGTTAATGAATTCAAATTCACATATTAGTTGCAGTTTTATAAAAGTACCTACAAACTTTTGCAACACAAATATTAACCAATCCTTAATAAAATACCTTGCCACTTTAACATTTTATCATCATCACATGTATTATATATACATACGATACGAAATAAATAAAGCATGTCTTATCACCCATTACTTTGAAGATAAAGAAACATTAGTTTGAGCTGACCAAATACATTTCTCTAATAACAGTGGATATTTGTCTGGAGTTCTGGCTTTCTACATCTACAGTTAAATTAGATGGAGAACATTAAACACACCTTAAGCATAAAGAACACAACACAAATGCAAAACATTAAAAGATCGTATGCATGTAGATTAATTTCAAATTAGTGCATGAGAAAGTTCTGTATTTCCAACATTAAAACGTCTTAAATTTATTTGGATATTTGAGATGAACTACAATATCCTCAATTGATGATGCACACATTTTTATCCATATTACAGTCCATGACATCAATAAGCTGTGTGATTGGTTTTATCACAATTGACAAACTAAAACCTGCACAATATGGCTCATGGCCTGTTTCCGTATGGCTTTAAGAATGGTTTTTATATTTTTAAGGCTTTAAAAAAAATAATTAAAAAACCTTGCCAAACCCTGATATAAATGATCACATTTTTAAGTTACTTTTCTCCATCACTGAAAGTATTTATATATTTACCGAAATACGATAAACAGAGGAAAGACATTTGGAGGCAAGAAAATGCAGGCTATTGCTTAAGAGCTAGGTATTAGGAAAGTCAGAGTTCTTCTGAAATCAAGTTTCTTTACCTCTGATCACAGGCATTTGTAGAATAGAAAGATCAGTGTTAGTGAAAAAAAAAAGAGGACAATTATTTGAATCTCCTAATGAATTTTTCAAACTTTAAGTCTTTTCTAATGACTAACAGACTCTAATAAACCCTACCTGCCCCAGCACTTTTACTAATGACTAGGCGACATAATATACAAAATCTGGTCCAGAATATAAAACAAAATCCTTTCTTATCCTTTCTTCAACAAAACAAGTACTAGCTACTGCTGTGTATCACCCCAAAACTTGATGGCTTAAAACAATAACAATTATTTTTGATTATGGCTCTTGGTTCTGGGGCTCAACTAGGGTCCCTCATGTGGTTGCAGCAAAATGCATGGGGCTGAAATCATCTGAAGGCTTGTTCATTCACAAGCCTGGCTGACACCTCGGCTGGGAAGACTCAAAGCAGCTGGAGCTTCGGAGGCACTGGACCTCTCTGTGGTCCCTCTCCACTACAGCAGCTTCAGGCTAGGCAGCCCTCTGACATGGAGGATTAGGACTCTTAAATGTGTATTTCCAGAGAAAGGACCATGGAGAAACTCAGCAACACTACCACAATATTTTATTCAGAGGCAATCACAAAAGCCCACCCAGGTTCAAAGGGAACACATATTAAACTTATTATTGGGAGAAGTGTCAATATGTGGTGGAGGTTTTCAAGGCTACCACATATAGTTAGTTTTATTTAACTATAAGGATTTTACTTATATATGTAAGGTGCATTTTTAAAAATCAAAAACTGGCTATCAAAGGCCAATGTTGGTGCTTATAGTATTGGATTATAAAGCTAACATAAGCTGCTTCCTCTGGCCACTTCCTTCATTGGCTTGAAAAAATACACTTTACATACATTTTAATTCACTTTTTCAATTTAGAATGAATTAGTTATCAAGAAAGGAAACATTTTAATACTCTCATAAGCTATTGCCGTTAAAGACTATAATTATCATTGGCATATCTTTTTTGGAAAGAAATAATTATCTCTTTAAGAAATAAAGTAACATCCGCTAGTTCTCGGGTGACTTTTTAAAACTCCCTTAATAAATGTTTTAAATCACTTTCTTTGTCTTGAAATATAGTACTGATATTCTATATAGAGTATGTATACATTCAATTACTTCACAGTAGTTGGCAGTAGCACCCCAAACAAAGAATATTAGCAGTATAATGGACAAAGGTTAGAAAATGCCAGATTAAGAAAACTTCTATAAACATACAATTCATGACTACAAAAATAATCCTAATTTCTATAGGATAAAGCAATTCACAGCTGGGTGCAGTGGCTCACATCTGTAATCCCAGCACTTTGGGAGGCTGAGGCAAGAGGATTGCTTGAGGCCAGAAGTTTAAACACCAGCCTGGGCAACCTAGCCTCTACCAAAAAAAAAAAAAAAAAAAAAAAAAATTAGCCAGGCATGGTGGCAGCTACTTAGGAGGCTGAAGTGGAAGACTGTTTGAGCCCAGGAGTTCAAGGCTTCAGTGAGCTATGATCATACCACCGCACTCCAGCCAGGACAACAGAGTGAGATCTCACCTCCAAAAAAAAAAAAAAAGGCACTTCACAATGAAAATTTTTTTGATGTCTATACAGAACTATACAGACTTTAAAAAACATTTTTAAATCTCTAAAACTGCTTCAAAATTAAGATGCCACAACAATATAGATTTTTTTCATAAGGTGCCAGTGCTCAATAAAACAATACTTCATTTCCATTTAGAACTAAAATTCAAATCCATCCAAAAGTTATACATTAGTAACTTACATGATAAATCCAGCTCTTGGATGCTTTGTTTTTGAAAATTCCAAGGATTTAATATTTAAAAAAAACCCACTTTTTAAAAGGATTATTTGACCATTAAGGGGCCCAGATTCTCACCTGGAAACAACCAGCTGGAGCAGTCCTGATAGTCTTCTGTCAAGACACAGAGAAGGTAACATATGTCAAGGTTTTGCATGAGACAATCTGACTTTATACCTGGAGAATCAGTGTATTTACTATTACTGCCTGAACATACACCATGCCTGCTCTTCAAAAAAAAAAAAAAAAACCACCATAATACTACTACCCATTATATTAAGCAAGTACTTTGTCTGTCTGACCCTAGCATACATATATGTCTGCAACCCCTGAATAACAATGATGTTAAACAACTTCAAATAAATGAAGGTCCAGTTCAATACACACTGAGGCACAGAGACATCAAACTCCAGTTTCTGAATTCAGTATATAATACTTTGTAAGGTAAAAAAGGCAGAACACTAAAGGGGACAAACCTACTCAACTCTAGATGCAAGCACAGTGTTGTCAGATCTTCCAAATTTTCAAGGATTCCCAAACTAATTTTTATTTGGAATTGTCTAACTTTTAAATGTTGCTTCAATTAAAAAACACACACACACACACAAAAACAGTTGGTTGCTAGCTTGATTCCTCTGTGAAAGTACAGTCATGGGTGAGTGTTTCGCATCCACATTATCTTCTGTATATGGGCTGCACTGTTGTCAGTGACGTAAACTAGCACAATCTTAGTTACCACCACAAACTGAGTTTTGAAGTAAAGGTACAGATTCCCAGGGTATATGAGGTTAAAGAGGGATATAAAAAGAATGACAATCATTGTTTTTAAAGCCTGTTCAAAAACTGACAAGATGTTAGATGTAACAATCCTAGTTTTTTGTTGCTTGATTGGAGTTTTTGTTTTAGGTAAACATGGGAACTTAATCTAGCTGGCTTTCAAAGTAGTTTAACCATAGAAGGTTATGTACACAGCAAAAATTCCAAAATGAAGCCCACAGAACTCAAGTGAATTGACTAAAATCTCAAAACTCTGAATCCAAATTCAGTGCTTTTTCCATTATACCCAAATTTACTTTAATCTTTAAATTCTAGGCCCAGGAAGGTCACAAACCTTAACTCCAGGGTTATCAGTGTAGAAAATTAAACTTTATCAGTCATTTTTTGATCCCAGAAGCTTCTGGGTCAGAAGATATAAAGTATTTCAGGGTCCAGCATCAGACTTAGTATTTAAAGAAAGGCTAAATATACTACACATTTTATTTCCCAATAGCCAAGGCAATAAAGTACATTGCATTTTTTTTATTTTAATTCACTTTATATAGTTTTAGCGGGGTTTGGCAATGGTGCAAGATTTCCTGGAACTTCCCCTTCTGTTATCTTGCAATGTACATTCTACATTTAGACCAGTTTCTCAGCTACTTTTCGTCATTCAAAACTGTCACTCCTCTAAATCTGTGTCCTCAACCCCCAGGCCAGGCAGAGACCAGTACTGGTCTGTGGCCTGTTAGGAACCAGACCACACAGCAGGAGGTGACCAGTGGGAAGCTTCTTCTGTATTTATTTACAGCCTCTCTCCACCAGCTCTGCATCTCTCACATTGCTGCATAAGCTCCACCTCCTGTCAGATCAGCAATGGCATTAGATTCTCATAGGACGAACCCTACTGTAAACTGTGCATGCGAGGGGTCTAGGTTGCGTGCTCCTTAAGAACCTAATACCCGATGATCGGAGGTGGAGCTGAGATGGTGATGCTAGAGCTGGGGGGCAGCTGCAAATACAGATTATCACTGGCAGGGAGGTTTGACTGCACCATAAATGTAATGCACTTGAACCATCTTGAAACCAACACCACCCCAACTCCCTTGGAAAAATTGTCTTCCATGAAACTGGTCCCTGGTGTCAAAAAGGTTGGGGACCGCTGCTCTAAATGAAGTTAAGAGACTTGGAGTTCCCAGTCCAGTCAAACTCCCTGTTTTCCAAAAAGCATACAATTGAAGTGTGTAAGAATAGCATTTTTAATTTTCTACCTTACTTCTATTATAGGTAAAACAAACACATAGGAATACCAATTACATACTCTATGCTTTACAGAGCCCTAACTAAAGTAAACCAGGGAAAGCAATTTTATCTGAAAGACTTACTATTGTGTAGTGCCATAATATGTATACAACCATGTGCCACGTAACTACGTTTTGGTCAACAATGAACTGCATATAAAATCGTGGTCCCATAAGATGACAGTACTGTATTTTTAATGCACCTTTTTTATGTTTAGTTATGTTTAGATACACAAATAGTTACCACTGTGTTACAAATGCCTACAATATTCAGTACAGTAACATGCTACATAGCATGTGCTATAGCATATGATGGTAGCAATGGGCTATACCATTTAGCCTTGGACTATAATAGGCTATATCGTCTAAGTTTGCATAAGCACACTCTATGACAATCACACAATGAAACTGCTTAACGCCTTTCTCAGAATGTATCCCCATGGTTAAGCAACACTTAACTGTGTATGTATGTATACATGTAACTCTGTGTGTGTGTGTGTGTGTGTGTATGTGTGTGTGCATCTGTGTATGTATATATGCAGTAGTCCCCTCCTCATTTGCGGTTTTGCTTTCCAAGGTTTAGGTTACCCATGGTCAAAAAATATTAAATAAAAAATTTCAAAAATAGATAATCCGTAAATATTAAATTATATGCCATTCTGACTAGCATTCTCGCATTGTCCCACGCTGCCCTACCAGGGATAGAAACCATCTCTTTGTCCAGTATAGTCACACTATATATGCTACCTGCCATCAGTCACTTAGTAGCCTTCTTGGTTAGATCAACTGTCACATTATCACAGTGCTTATGTTTAAGTAACCCTTATTTTACTTAATAATGATCCCAAAATACAAGAGTAGGAATGCTGGCATGTTATTATAGTTATAATTGTTCTATTTTATCATTGTTGTTGTTAATCTGTGCCTAATTTATAAATTAAATTTTATCACAGGTATGTATGTATAGGAAAAAACAGTATATTTAGGGTGGGTTCTGTGACATTCATGGTTTCAGACATCCACCATGGGTATTGGAACATATCTCCCAAGGACTGGGGGGAGGGGCCTACTGTATAACTTAAACTTAGAAACTCTTAGCTTTGGATGTCATATTGCTAGTCAGTTATTAATGAAGTTCAACCTTGTAAATATTCATGGCATTGAGACAGAAACCCCCTGATAAACAAGACAGACATACTCCTGGCCCTCATGCCCATCAGCTTCCAGTCTGCTAAGGTAGAAAGCATGTTACTTTGGACTTGGGTCACCCACATGGCTCCATTTCAAGATTAAAGTCACAAGAACAGAACTTCTCAAACCATCGATGTACTATGTGTTCATTAGCCACATCCTTCCAAATACTTCGTTGACATTTCGAGCTGTCTGTGCTGCATTGGTTCCACGATGGAACTCATATTCAAAAATAACATGAATTTTTGACTTATCCATGGTTTCACAAAAATTGCTCCAAAAACAAACAAACAAACAACTCTGAAAGCCAAAATGTGCATTTGGGAGACTGAGGATGTATCTTCACAATAAAAATAAAACAAGAAGTGTCAATGGGAAATGTCAGAGGTACCAACTGTCAAACTTAGTACTTAAGGAAATCAGATATTTCATATTATCCTAATAAAAAGGGATTTAAGGCTTGTGACATGACTACGATTCTAACGGTGTTTATCTTTATGATTTCCTAATGTTTCATATAAAATAACTGATGAGAATAAAGTGCTTAGATTCCCATGTATTTAAGAAAGGCATCGTCAAGTATTGTTTCCAATTCTACAATTCTAGGGGAATGACAATGCTCAAGCAAGTGATACATCCTGTGGGTTATTCCAGAACTCTTCCAAAATTAAATAAACCAATTCCAGTAGGTATTTGCTAGCGTTCCATGTAGCCCAGAGACAATTTCTGTTCTAAACTATAAAGAAAAGCACTTATATCAGGACTTTTTTATTTTTATTTTTTGAGACAGGGTCTCCCTGTCTCCTGGGCTAGAGTACAGTGGAGTCATCACAGCTCATTGCAACCTCACACTCCTTGGCTCAAGCAATCCTCCTGCCTCTGCCTCCAAGCAGCAAGGACTACAGGTGCACATCACTGTGTCCGGCTAATTTTTTTCTATTTTTTTGTAGAGACAGGGTCCAGCTCTTGCTCAGGCTGGTCTCAAACTCCTGATCTCAAGTGATCCTCCTGTCTCAGCCTCCCAGAGTGCTAGGATTGCAAGTGTGAGCCACTGTGCCCAGCCCACATCATAATTTTTGAAATAGAGAAGTTCAGTTATGGAAATTAAGTTTTTTAGAAAAACTAAACAAATGTGAGGCAAAAAAAAAAAACCCTTTCAAAAGTTGGAAAATTTATCCTATGTATTACTAATAAGTGACATTACAACTTTCCAACAATAGTTATAAAGTTTATGTACTTAGGAGTGCATTATTATCACTAAATCCATGTCAAAAACAATACTTTTAAATCTAGTTTTCTTCTTCGATGTGCATTATTGCATCTCCGCTATTACCTGACTTCTAAGCATGTTCACTGTAACAGACAATAAATTCTTGAAAAGTAATGAATTTCACTCATTTTTGTATTTGGTTCATCTCACCTATCACAACCACTAGACTCCCATACACACAGCTCATAAATTACACAACCAAATGTTTATTACTGAATTCTTACTGATTAAGTATTTTAATAACTAAGCTTACAACTAATTAAAAGCATTTTCCTTTATTCACTAACACCACACAACCCTATGCCCACATTCCTTCTGGATTTCTCAAAAAAAAAAGGGGGGGTGGGGTAGGAGAGGTTTTTAGGATTCAGTTTAAGCATGGAAAATAAAACTGCTATAACCCATTCAATGGACTGCTTTAGGATAAGGGCACTATCTTAAGCATATGCCCACCCATTCCACTTCACAAGCTTGCCCCTACCCTAGAGCAGGTCAATGAAGCATGAAGACTCTCCTGATGGAGAAATCAGAAAAATTGAAGAAACAAAGATTACAGGCCTAATGCAACTTGACCCTAGAGCCCAACTTAACAAACTCTCACTCCAAATTAATTAGCCATACAGATGAGATCTGTGAGATGCAAGGCAGCAACTGTGTCATATTTTCATCAACTATAACCTTCCAAGACTATCATGTTCATCTTAGGGTTGAAATAGATCTCTAGGTAGCATCTAATTTAGACTACGTTCCAGACAGGTATTGATCCAGGATCTACAGTAACATCTCCAGAGCTCAGGAGCTCGGTATTTCAAGACATTCCATTCTAATAACATCAGTTCTTCCTATATTTCACTGAAATTTTTATTCCTCCAACTCTCCATAACTTGCACACTCTAGCAGCTACACATAACGTGTATCTAGCAGAACAGTACCCAGGATTTTTCTGCCAGCACCAAGTCACAATTCTTTTCAAATACCATGCTTTCCAAAATAAGTATTCGAGTAACAAAATGGGCAATTCTTGTCACTTTGCCATTTTAATAGGAACAGCCAGAAGTTACCTGTACGTATTTCTAGAGATTAATAATCTACCTGTACCACTGCTTAAACATGCTCAGTCAGCAGACTAAAAGCGTTAATCGCGACATTAAAGGCTTCCAAAATTTAGCCTAACAAAAAAAAGGTTGTCCTGAAAATACGCATCACGTCCGCATAATCTTACCAGGAAATCAATCTAGGGGCCTGCAACTCGGAACAGGCCCTCTCGCCGCCGCGCCCCAGACAGCTAAACGGAAAGTCAAGCGTGAAATCTGGATCAAAGAAAAACCCTAGGCGAGATGAAACGCTCGGCCATATGGAGACCGAGGACGAAAGGACAGGCCTGGTCTCTGCCAACGAGTCCAAGTGTCTCGGAGGGGGCGACCGGCTCGGCGCGAGGCACGCTGAACTCCCCAACCCCCCGCCCCGCCCCGCAACGACGACCACCGCTCCACCACCCACCCCCGAGCCCCGCCTCCGCCCGTCACCTTTCTCCGCACTAACCTTTCTCCTCCCGGCTGTCCGCCGCCATTGCTCCCCTCCGGTGTCCGCTGCCGCCGCCGCCGCCGCCGCCGCTTAGACGCGACTCGCGCGGGCGCTGCAGCCGCGGCAGCAGGAGCACAGGCCCGTCCGTCAGTCCCGCCGCCCGGCTGCGCGCTTCGCACTTGGCCTCTAACACTCGCTCTTCTTGACTCTGCCCGTTTCTTCCCTTTCCCCCTTCCTTCGTCTCACTCCGGCCCCCAGGAACCCAGGCCCAGCCTTCCCGTTGGGACTCGGCCACGGGCGAGGGTAAGGGGGAGGGAAGGGAAACAGATGGCGACGGCGGGCGGCGCTAAAATGGAGCCTGCTTCCTGCGTGAGACAATCCTGCTCCCGAAATACCCTGCGCTGTTTACGCCTCGCTCCTCTCCGGGAACGTCACAGTGCGCAGAGGCGGGGAGGCGGGACGGCCAGGGGGACGTGGCGTGACGTCAGCACGTCGCCCCGCCCCCCGCAGCCCAGGCGCCGTTGGAGCAGTCTTAATTTGTGTGATTAGGTTTCCCAGGTTGTTGATGAATGGCTTGCTGTGCTGCGCACGCGCAGATGGCGTAGCTTGCCCATCTGAAACGCCCCGGAGACCCTGGCAGGCCTTGTCACCCGGAGGCAAACGTGCTTCGTGTCGCGCTACAGGACTCCCGATTCAGTTCTAGAAATCCGGGTCTTACTTAGGACAGGTTTGGGCTGGTCCCTTCTGTGTACCAGATGCACTTTCTTAGTTGGGGTCCCAGGGCTTACCCAAAGGTAGTGCAGCAAGCATCCGACTCACCTGTAGTCACAAAAGCCTACTTGTTTTGTTTTTAATTGAGGAAAGGAATTATACTGCATTTTAATATGCCTTTGGAATTCACATAAAAATTTAAACATTTATTGAGGCCCTACAGTACACTGTTGATTTAAACACATCATTGAGGAAACTACAGAAGTGGACCAATTGTTACGTACCTATATAATGTGGTAAAGCCCATAAGAGAAACTTGCATAAGGTTCATTGTCCAAAAGAATGAAGATGTAATTTTGCTTCACTGCATTATAAGTTACAAGGGAAAGAAAATTCGGAAGAAAGGTAACAAGGTAACTTCACGTTCAAAGAAAGACAAGTAGTCTAGAGTGTTGGTCATTGATGGCCAAGAGTTCAGGCCAAACTGAAGACTGAGAAGATTGTAAGCAGCAGAAAAACACAGAGCTTTGTTTGGAGCCATGGGGAGGTTGGCTTGGAGGGAAAGAGTGAGAGTAGAAAAACAATTCAGTGAATAAAACACCCAGCCATGTGTCAGATGCTAGGGAATCAAGGGTGAACAAGACAGTATATCTGCTTTTAAGGAATTTTCAATGTAAAATAGGGAAGAGGCAAGTTATCAGGAAATTATTGTGTAAGAATAGTAGCAAAAAATGGTGTGTTCTTATTGTGTGCCAGATACTGCTCTGAACACTTGGCTTCCACAATTTTATTTCATCTTCCAAAAACCCTATTATATTATTAGCTCTGTTTTACATAAAGGGAAAGAGAAGTAATATGAAATTAAAGTCCTCAATGTCACAGGGCTGGTAGTAAGTAACATGGCTGGTAGTAAGTAACATGGCATGATTCAAATCCATATAACTTGGCTCCAGCCCCCACCCACTTGATAATATTGCCTACTCTTGATAATATTGTCTTCTGTGGAGTAAGGTCAGGGTGTTATTGGAACCCAGAGAGGCATGTCACTTAGACTGGTGGAGGATAAAGAGCTGGGTCAAGGAAGGCTTTCTGCAGAAAGGGAAATAAACCCTAACTGTAAACTGAAAAGACTTAGTTGAGGTGAAGGGGAGAAATGACAAGAAGGGAAAGCAGAGGGATAGTTTTCAAGTGAAAAGGTCCTAACTGGCAGAGCTGCCCCTGGTTCAGTTCAGATTGGTACTGAATAGTCAGATCAGGAGTGGAGAACCTGAAGCCTTAAGGCCACTTGTGGCCATCTAGGTCCTCAAGTGCAGCCTCTTAACTGAATCCACATTTTACAGAACAAATCCTATTATTTGTATTAATAAATTTTTGTTCGTCTTTTATATTTTTTATTTTATTTTTGAAATGAACATATCTAAAATACCAAAGAATAAAATAACTTTCAACCAAATGATCCTCCCAGATTGACTGGCACAATTAGAATATTAGTAAGCCAGAGGGCTAAATAGACGGCAGCTACACTCATGATTTAATTCTAACTTCCCCTACCTCACTGGCGCCACTACCGCACAAGGCTGGTTGGTGAGAGTTTAGGGAGGTTGAATATGTCAGTCTGTTATCAGCTTTTGACAACGGTGCACTGTGTTTCTGTTTGAGGTGGAATTTGTGAATAGTTGTGTAGCTCCCCGGTATTTTTTTAATTCTGTTTGCTTAACAGCCCATCATGTCAATGAAGACCAAGAGAATGCTAAAGGAAAAAAACAGATTTTTTAATAAGGATTGGAAATTGCAATATTATGTTGTTTCTGCTATAGATAGGATGATTTGCTTGCTTTGTAATACTGCAATATCAACATTAAAGAAATTCAATGCTCATCAGCATTATAACACTCATAAAGAACACAAATATTTTAAATTAGAGAGAGAGGCATGAAAGGTCATATTGCAGAAATTAACAGATGAAAAGCAAAAGCAAAGACAATTTTTTCAAACAACAATAAGACCTGGAAATAATGCTACTGAAGCAACTTATAAAGTAACTTATATACTCAGGGTAAAAAGGGAAGCCATTCAGTGATATAGAAATTGTGAAAGAAAGCATTGTTGAAGTTGTAGGATGCTTAGACTCTGATAATGTTCCAAAGTAATACAAACTGCCTAAGAACCATAACTGATCAGCAGCATGAATTAGCCTTCAATTTAAAAGAACAACTTCATGCAATACTTCAAAGGGAAAATACATATTATTCAATCATTTTGGATAAATCAACTGATACTACTGACTCCGCAGAGGTTTTATACTTCATTCAGGTCATAACAGAAGGTTTTCCTTGTTATGAAGAGTTACTTGCTTTGGGCACTCTTGCAAACAGAACATGGGGAATAGATATCTTCAACAACTTTCAAGATAAATATTGTGAAGTTGGACTGATTTTGGTAAATTTAGTAAGTGTATGTACAGATAGTGCACCTTCCATGACAGGAAAACATGAAGGGTTTATTGCACAGATTCAAGACCAGCCAGAATAAGAGCAAGACCCCATCTCTATGAAAAAAAATAGAAACAATTAGCTGGGCATGTTGGTGCATGCATGTAGTCCCAGCTACACGGGAGGCTGAGGCAGGAGGATCCCTTGAGCCCAGGAGTTTGAGGTTGCAGTGAGCTATGATGATGCAACTGCACTCTAGCCAGGGCAACAGAGAGAGCAAAAAAAAAAAAGTGTTAACAGGTCCAGATGTTCTCATTTCTTTTCATTGTATCTTGCATCAGAAAACTCTCTCTGCTAAAGCTACTATTTTAAGTGATACTTTGCAACAAGTTATAAGTATTGTTAACTATTAACATATTCGAGCAAATGCAACACAGCATTGTCAGTTTTGTAACAGGCTAAAGTTGAACAATGAAGTATTCAGTGTGGATTTGTTGTATACATTCTAAAGTGCATTGGCTATTGCAGGGACAGATGTTAACCAAAATTTTATCTCTATGAGAACAGATAGTTAAGGTTTATGAAGAACATAATCAGCAACGTGAATTATTGAAAGAAGATTTCTATAGGAATGCAGCATTTCTATGTAATATCATGTGAAATCAAAATCACTTGAATATTTCTTTGCAAGGTAAAACTAGTTCTATATATGATATGTGGCAAAAAATCCAAGCATTTTGAAAAAAGCTCTCTTTCTTTCAAAATACTTCTTCAAAAGGAAATTTGGATGATCATTTTCCCCAGTTAGCAAAGGTCATTGATGAGCAGGATGATATATGTGAATCATTTGAAGAATACACACCTGTTGTAGACTTATTAATTGGAGAATACAATGAAAGCTTCACTGACTTTGAGAATCATGACATCACACTCAAATTAGCATTTTGGTCTCACTTAGTTGATATCACCAAAGCACCTAAAGAACTACAGATGGAATTCATTGAGCTCTCAGTAGATGACATTTTAAAGTCATTGTTTGATGCTAAGAAAGATCCAATTGAAATATGGAAAAATGCAGTAGAATACCCATGACTTCAGCAACATGCCTGACAAATGCTTTCTTGCTTTTCAACCACTTACTGCTGAGATTCTCGTACCTAACCCAAATCATGACTGCCCTTAAGGTTACAAATGACTGACACCCATCTAGAGGATCAACTGAAACTGTAGACCTCCATGCTGCAACCAAATATTCAAATGCTTTCCAACAAAAAGCAGACATAACAAAGTCATTAGAAGGTTACTTAACTTTAAAATTAACAAATAGTTTTCATTTCTTTAGATTTTTACAAAATAACGTACATTTTTAAGTATATCTAGTTGAAATTTCTTGAATGCAGTCTCATTGGATTACAACTAAATTAATTCAGCTTTCCAACATGAAAATATTCCCCACCCCTGGGTTAGGTAAGAAGAGGATGAATGAAGAAGAGTATTGTTATGTGATGATCTACTTATTTATTAATTCAGTCAACTAGTATTTATTAAGTTTCTAGTTAGTACCAAATATTGCTCTAGGCTCTGGGGTTAAAATATATAAATGTATATTTTATATAGTTGCTATAGTTTAAATGCCCCCTGCAAAACTCATTTTGAAACTTAATCAGCAACGTGGCAATACTGAGAGAGGGAACCTTAAAGAGGTGATTGAATCATGAAGGCTCTGCCCTTAACAATAGGATTAATCCATTAATGGATTAATGGGTTATCATGGGAGGGGAACTAGTGGCTTTATAAGAAGAGACGGAGAGACCTGAGCTAGCACATTAGTATGCTCAGCTCCTTCTCTAAGTGTTTCCCTGAACCACCGCAGGATGCCACAGAGCCAGCCCCCAGCAAAAACGTCCTCAACCTTGGACTTCCCAGCCTCCATAACTGCACAAAATAAATTCCTTGTCTTTACACATTACCCAGTTTCAAGTATCCTGTTATGAGCAACAAAAAATGGACTAAAACAATTGTATATATAAATATAGGATCTGATCTTTGTCCTCAAGGAAGTTTGAGTTTATATTCTAGTTAGGGAAGCAAGGCATAAGTAAGAAAATGAAAAATCATAATGGATTCTATGAAAGAAACAAATAAGAGACTGATACAGTGAGAGGAGAGGCTTTTTATGTAGAAAAACTAATAAGGACCTTATGAGGAGAGGTTGTGATTGATACATAAAGGTACAAAGGAGCTCTCCAGTAAAGGTGGAGGTACAAGTCTTCCAGGCAGAGAAGAGCACATATTAAGTCTCTGAGGGAGAAAAAGACCTTGATGTGGTCCAGGGTCCAAGGAGAACACCAGTGAGCTGGAACCCAGATAATTTGTGAGAGAGCAGGTGGCTGAGATAATGTTTGAGAGACAAGGCACACCTGGGGAGTAAGGACCTAATTATGACTCGACTTAAAACAAGAGCAGTACAAGATCTTCAGGGAGACAGAATTTAGAGGTTGAGCCCACTGGAAGGTGGGAACAGGAAACACCTTGGGCTTTCCACGGATCTACACCTGTGAAATGTAAAACGAAGCCTCCCTCCAAGGGGTGATCAACACCCCTCAAAGGAAGATAACTGCTATGCTTTGAATGTATCTCCCAGAAATTCGTGTGTTGGAAACTTGATTGCCTTTGTGGTTGCGTTGGTGTGGTTGTTGCTCTGCCATCATGACTAGATTAATGCTGTTATCCTGGGGGATAGTTATCATGGCAGTTCGGCCGTCTTTTCCTCTCTTGTTGGCCTTTCTGCTATGTCATGATGAAGCAAGAAGGCCCTCACCAGATGCTGCCCCTTGGTCTTAGACTTCCCAGCCTCCAGAATTGGGAGCCAAATAAATCTCTTTTCTTTGTCAATTACCCAGTCTATTATTTTATTCTATTGTATTCTATTATAGCAGCAGAAAACAAATTAAGAAAACAAGAAAATCTAGAATTTATGAAACATGTGTTTCACAATATTCATTATTAATCAGGCAAAGGTCAGGTCATATCACAGGTTGTGAACTGGTGCCTGCTAACCTAAGATTTTCCTTAACACAGGATGGTTTTTGTGTGCAGGGCATGCACTTTCCAAGGAGACATGGCCTCCACAACCCCCTCTCAATTGCTTTATGGCCAATGTCACTGATTGAAGAAGGAAGAAGTCCTTTGCAAGCCCAATGGCTCCCACGGTTTAATCGTCATCTATATGGTCATGATTATTTCAGCCATACTTCTCATCTCATGTCAACTGTCTCCTTGATATCTTTTCTTAGATGTCTCATGGGTAGCTCAAGTTTTAAAAGTTCAACAGTACTCGCTTAATCTCCTACCAGCCCCCACTGTCCACCAACTTACTCATGCAAGGGATCTGGGAATTATCCTCTTCTCTCAACCCACACCTGCAGCACTTGCAGTACAGTGGGAGAGTGGGAATGAAGGGGAAAGGTAGCTAAGATACAGATAATGGCTAATCTACTCCTTTGGGTGGCAAGAGTTACAACAGGAATAATATACAATACTACAAAGACATATAGTAGGGGAATAACTCTATCAATTATTCATGTGTACCTTCTTTCTAGAATATTCTCTTGGTACTGACTACCTGAAAAACAGTATTTTACCTTACAGGTTTCAGCTCATTCTGCATCTCACCTAGGAATTCTTCCTTGACAACCTCTCCCTAACAGAATTAGGTGCTCCTTTTTTGTTCCCACTACATTTGTACATGTCTCTACTGTAACAACTATAATTACAGATAAATTATAAGCTATTATGGAACCCCAGCAGAGTGGCTGGCACATAAGTACCAAACAAGTATTCAGTGAAGAGAAGAAAAAAAAAAGAATAAACAGAGGGTATCAGGAAGTCTGGATTCTGCCAGTGACGAGATTCAACACTCTGTACAGGTTCTCTTTCTGCCCTCATTTTCTCATTTGTCCAATAAGAAATTGGATTTGAATTTTCCCTTGGCTTTTGGAAAGTCACTGATGGGGCTCGGAAGAAAAACAACCCACAATGAAGGCCTCAGCAGCTGCCTCAGAAGCAAAAGTTTTTCTCTGACCTTCTCCTGCCCTCCTGTTTCTCAGTCCCATTCTCCCCAGTACCTACCTATAGAAACTAGAGTCTCTCTTCCTCAATCAAGGCAGGTCATAGAAACCAGAATCCTTTTTCCCAAAGCCAGCCATAAAACCTAAAAATATTCCTCTAGCTTTCCCTCTGCCCTTCTGTGTAAACATTAGCCATAAAGAAATTGTCTGACCTATGTTGTTTGACTGTAGGCCATAAGACCCCCCCATTCCAGAGAAGGTCCTGCCCCATACCCAGAGGGGATAAATGCATGCTCAGAGGTCAAGAATCTAGACATACAGGTCTTGCTGGGTTTCCCCACTCAGCCTATTAGCATTTAGATCATACCCTTTTTGTACAATCATATTTCTACACGACTGTCCACACTTTGTTGAACCTAAGCATAAAAATGGACAATTTCCTGTCTTTTTGGGTCTTCATTTTGAAGGCTACTGTGTATACAAGTCAAATAAATTTGTATGCCTTTTCTCCTATTAATCAATCTGCCTCATACCAGTGATTTTTCAGCAAACCTTCCACAACTTTTAGCAAACGGGGCCAAGGGCCTTCGCTCCTACATCGCATAGCTTCAATTTCCTCATCTATAAAATATATTGTCAACCTCATAGAGTTATTGTGAAGATCAAATGAGCTATGCATGCGAAAGTACATTTACAAGTATAAAATGCTATAAAAAATTTTAAGTATGGCTCCTAGTATTTTTAAGTTTCTTTTTAGCTCCAATTTCCAATTATTCTAATGTGGTATGTGGTAGAATTATGTGTCGTTTTTCTTTTTCTTGAGCAGTGGTGGGGGTGAAGGGTGGGACATGGTTGAAAAATCAATAGGAGACTTCTCATTTAGGTAAGTATGGACTTAATTGTGCCAGACTTTCTGAAGCAGCTTCTAGGACAAATTTCTAGGAATATCTTAAAAATTGTTTGAGCCATTCAAAGAAAAGGAAAAAAAAAAAGTTATTTGGTCTAACTGGAACACAGATGCACAGCCACTACTTTTGTGCATTTGGGACTGTGCATGCCTCTGAAAGATGTCAATGCAAGTACACTCTTATAAACTATTAATAACATGCTCATCTAAACTGATTCATTTGCCCAGCACAACCAGTTTACATGCCAGTGCAAGTGGAGAAAGCTGTAATAAAAAGAGAGAAAGAATGAGAGGCATTTAAAAGCTGAGTAGTTAAATTTATACTTAGTTAATCATTGCATTTGTTTTTCAAAGGCTACCTAACCTTTTGGAGAAAGAAAAACAAGGCAGAGGTGGACTGCTTTTTTTGGCCTCCACTCATCTGCACGCAGATGCTCAAAATAAACAACAATAATTTTCAAATAAAAAAAAAAAAAGAGGCCAGGCGAGGTGGCTCACACCTGTAATCCTAGCACTCTGGGAGGGGGGAGGATTGCTCGAGGTCAGGAGTTCGAGACCAGCCTGAGCAAGAGCAAGACCCCATCTCTACTAAAAATAGAAAGAAATTAGCTGGACAACTAAAAATATACAGAAAAAACTATCCAGGCGTGGTGACACATACCTGTAGTACCAGCTACTCGGGAGGCTGAGGCAAAAGGACTGCTTGCACCCAGGAGTTTGAGACTGCTGTGAGCTCGGCTGACACGATAGCATTCTAGCTCATAGCCTGGGCAACAGAGTGAGACTCTGTTTCCAAAAAAAAAAAAAAAGAAAGAAAAAAGAAAAACAAGGCAGAAAGCCAACTGAAGTTTGAAATTAGTATGTGCAGAATCTCTGTAGAGGATCTAGTCCATCCTCTTTTCCTTCTTCTCAGGGCTTAATTTTACCCAAAACTTAAGTAGCCTAATCAATCATCCTCACTTCCTTCCCTCTCTGCCTTCTTGGGTTTCTTCCCACATGTATTTGTTGAACATCTATTGTAAGATGGGCACTGCCCAAGCCATTGTTTTTTATGCCAAAATAGAGAGTTTGAACTTGATCCTCTTGATCAGATGTTCTCAAACTACGTTCCGTATATGATTCACAAGGAAAATTTGTTGAAAATGCAGATTGCTGGTCTTAAGTAGATTTGAGGCTTGTTGTAGCGCCTGAAAATCTACCATTTTAACAACTAACTCAAGTGATTCAGGGAATAACATGATCATATTTATACATACAGGGTTTTGTTTTTTGTTTTGAGATGGAGTCTGGCTATATCACCCAGACTGGTCTCAAATTCCTGGCCTCATTCCATCCTCCTGCCTCAGCCTCCCGAGTAGCTAGGATTACAGGCACAAGCCACTGTACCTGCCTATATTTTTAAATGATAATTCCATTAACCTCTATGAAATTAAGAGAATGCTTAGTGATTAGGTTGGTGGGCAACCCAACCACGCAAAATTTTATGTCTCTCTTTAAAAACTCTGGAATCGGGCTCTCTGTTCAAATCCAAACTCTGCCACTTAGGAGCTATTCAGCTGATTGTATTGGTCAAGTTAACCTCATCATCCTCTGTGTCTTCATCTGTTAGGGTGCATGGGAATCATAATATCTGCCTCAGAGAGATACTATGCAGATTTATCAAGTTAAGCATGTGGGTTATCTGGCATGTGGCAGTAAGTGCTCAAAAAAAGGTAACTATAAAAATAGTAATAGTATAATTATTATAATACAATAATAATTATTATTATTGGCAGTAGTTTTACCATGGCTCCATTTTTTAGAGGCAAGAGAGGTAGGACATAAAGTTTTGCCCACAGTAAGTGGTCAGGCTCTTGGAGAATGATTAGATGATTGCTTCAAAGTAGAGAGGTGTTCTGACTGCTTGTATTCTCTCCTCTGAGGCAGAAAGTGTTGTGTCAGTAATGATCATTTTACACTTTCCATGTATTCATTAATACTTATTAAATCCCTGAGTAGTAGGTATTATTATTGCTGTTCTGAAATCTTCTCATTGCTTATTTTAAAAGAACCAAAATTATACCCAGCCCAGAGAAGGAAATAGCATCTGCTCTTGACAAGCAACTAAAAGATGTCATTAACACAGGTAAGGAATATAGAAAAAGAATCGGCATTGACGGGAAGATTCGGAGTTCAGTTTGGGTCAATTTCTTCACCAATTACATATATCTAGGGCCTTATACTCTTACATGCTATAATTTAAATGCATGCATTATCTCATTTAATCTTTTTTTTTTTTTTTTTTGAGACAGAGTCTCGCTTTGTTGCTCGGGCTAGAGTGAGTGCCGTGGCGTCAGCCTAGCTCACAGCAACCTCAAACTCCTGGGCTTAAGCGATCCTCCTGCCTCAGCCTCCCGAGTAGCTGGGACTACAGGCATGCGCGACCATGCCTGGCTAATTTTTTCTATATATATTTTAGTTGGCCAGATAATTTGTTTCTATTTTGAGTAGAGACGGGGTCTTGCTCTTGCTCAGGCTGTTCTCGAACTCCTGAGCTCAAACGATCCGCCCGCCTCGGCCTCCCAGAGTGCTAAGATTACAGGCGTGAGCCACCGCACCTGGCCTCATTTAATCTTTATAATAACTCTATAAGGAAATTACTATTATAAGCCCAGTTTTAAAGATGTCTTTAAAAATGAAATTTAGGTTCACTTATTTAACCAAGCAAAAGTATGTGGAAGAAGTCAAACTTGAATCCAGAACTATTTGATCTTAAATCCCACTTTAGCCTGCATATTAACACATTGACTGCCACACTAGAAAAAAAGTTTTTTTTCATTGGGGCCAAGGAGTTCTATTACGAAAATAGAATAAAAACTTCAAAAACAAAACTATCCTTTCTGATTTAATGAACAATTTGCTATTTTTTTATTGTTTTCTGGTGTGAGTTATATGCAACTTGAAAAATAGTTCACATGGCTCCCAAGGTAAAGAGATGTGTGAGTTATACATGCTTCATGAGGCCCCAGGCTCAAAACTAGCGTGAGTTAAATACAACTTACATGGCAGTTAATGTGTTAAACTGCCTCCCAGACACTTGGCAGTTTAGGGGTCTAAAGTGGGTGTGGCCTCCTGGGAAGATTAAGTAGGGCAACAAAGGTCACACAATTAGCTCTAAACTGCAGTCTGAAGCATGCTTCTTCCTAAAATTCTTTCATAAAATCTTGAGAAAAAAATATAAAAAAGGACATTTTTAGAAAATGTCTTGCAGTCCTTTCTCTAAATGACTAATCTTACCTTTGTTCCACATTGAAAATTCTTTATTCCAAACATATGCAGAACATGTTGGTGTGTACTCAGGTTTACAAAGTTTTCAAATTAAAAGGGGATGACTCAGTAGCCTTGTGAAATGAAGGCAGAAAAAAATCATTTGAAACTAAAATTGTGCTGCTTCTACCTGTTATGGGAAGTGTTGTAATTCACATCGGAGGGGGTAAAAGAAGAGTTCCTTTCCCCTTTTGTAAAACATGGAGACAGCAAGCAAAAAAATCACTCAATTAATTAAGAAAGGACATCTAAATCACACTCTCATCTTCCTTCAGTTTCCCAAGAATAATTGAACAATTGAAACCACAAAGAATGCAGGAAGTCTACATTTACATAAAAGAGGTTTGAGTCAAATTTGCTTAAATTTCTAAATCAGGCTACCTTGGTTGATACATGGCTTACACGTAGGGAAAAAAAATGCTTTTGAGGAAAATTGGGTTAGTACAGCCACAGAATCGTGGCTAAGCCCAGGAGGGATATCCTTTTAGTGCTGTGTTAAAAAATAATTTTTAATTTTCCCTACAAAGAGTTGGAACTACTCATATGTGTTTGCCCTAAAAGACACGAGGCCCTTTAAGAAAATAGTTTTGGGCCCAGTGTGGTGGCTCACTCCTGTAATCCTTGCACTTTGGGAGGCCCAGGTGGGAGGATCACTTAAGGCCACGAGTTCCAGACCAGCCTGGGAAAAACAGCAACACCCCTGATCTCTACAAAATATTTTAAAAATTAGCCAGGCCTGGTAGCGCGTGTCTGTACTTCCAGCTACTCCGGACTCTCAGGCAGGTGGATCTCTTGAGCCCAGAGTTTGAGGGTGCAGTGAGCTATGATCCGGAGCCACTACCCTGTAGCCTGGGCGACAGATTGGGACCCTGTCTCAAAAGAAAAAAAAATAATAATAAGAAAGAGAAAAAAAATAGTTTTTGGCATCAAATCACGATTAAGTTATGTATCAATGAAAAATAAATCGAGTCAGTAAAAAAAGTTACAGAATTTATTCCTGTATCATTAAATATTATTTGACGATGTGATTTTTTAAATTGGTTTGCCCTATTTTGCCATTTGGATACTCGGCTGGATGTGGTTCAGCTGCCGAGAGCTCTTAGAGCATAAATAACTACGCAGAAAAGAATTTATTACTGGCGATGCGATGGCTTACAAACTCGTTGGAACGGGAGGAGCCGGCGCTAAGTGAGTGTCTAGGAACAGCTTCCACTCTCCAAACATCATACCGCCAGTCCCGCGACCCGAGGCCAGCGCTGCCCCAGGGAAGCCGTCAAACTCCGAGGCTGCGGCCGGCAGAACAAAGCCACTTCCGCCTGGATTCGCAGCATCAAAAAGGGCCCCCGCGGCTCTTCCGGTCCGCAAGGATCCCGTGCATCTGATTGGCGGAACCCAAGCCCGTCCGCAGCCCTGGTTGTGAAGGCTTCTGGGAAACGTAGTTTTTACCCTCCAACCTCCAAGGCACAGAAAGCGCTTTAGATGTATATTGGAATGGAAAAAGAGCAATGTATCATAACTTATTTAACCGTTCCTTGGGTTTTAGATTTTTAGGTTGTTACATAGTTTTCTCTATGATAAATAAAATAAATTACTGAGTCAAGCAGTATGAATATTCTTCAAGTTTCTGATAATGATTGCAAAATTGCCCCTCTTGAAAACCAATACCAGTTTATACTCCTACCAGCCATTCTCGTTCCATAGTGTCAATCATGATTAACACATTTGTAGGTAATTTTCAAAAGGAAAATGAGAAATCACTTAAAAACTTTGAATTTCTTTTGCTAGTGAGTTTGAATAGTTTAATTCTCATCACAGATGCATTACAATTAAGTCTTCAGCGACCTGTTTCTCAGTGTTTCTCAGGAATGCATTTATAAATTATCTCATATGGTGGGAAACTTATGATTGCTTTGTTCATCCATGTAAAACTATCACTAGTGACATAGATAACTTTAAAATCTAGGGACCTCTTACTGTAACCCTATATTGATAAAAGGACATTACTCTTTTGGTCTTTCAAGTAAATACCAAGGAAACTTTCTTCTTTTTACTATCTCTAAAATTAAACTTAGTTGAAGCCTGCAGGCTGTAACTTAAGAACAAGATTATGTAATTTGATTATGATGCGGCAAATTGAATTTAGGTGCAAATGCTAGACTTGAAATGTAAGCCTCTGAGTATCTATCAGTATAATTTTATGAAGTCTGAGGGTTACTTGTGCGTGGGCCCAGGCTTTGAATGTCTGGCTGCTCACAGTAAGAGCCGTGGAAGAAGGAAGTTCTGTAGGGAAGAGCTCTATGACTCAGGGAAGCCAAACATCCATGACTCCAAACATCCTGAGCCGGCCTTCCACCTGCTGGAATCCCTTCCCTGATTTAATGAGGCCTAATGAATTCCTAGGGTCCCCTCAGGCTGTCAGGGCAACATCTTTCAGATCTTTTTCTTTTAGCAGGTAGCAGGTACAGTACCCAGCCCATGAGAATTTCACTATTATTACTATTTTACTATTCCCGGGGCTAAAGCTCTTCCTTTTTCTTCCCAAATAAGAAAAGGGAGATTTAGAGGAAGCATTACAAAGAAGGCTTTTTAAAAAGCTCATATTTAGTGCTTTAGGGGAAAAAAGACTTCTTCTAGATTCCCTTTTTAAACCAGAATATTAATTTTTCACCTCATTAAGACAAGACCCTGTACAGGCATATTATAATTAAACAGCTATCTTCCAAGGCAGCATAGACCACAAAACGGTAAATTGTCATCGATCGCCATCTAGTGGCCACACCGGGTAATGGAAAGCAAATTCCAAAGAAGAAATATTTTGACACCGAAATGTACCCAAACATTTAAAAAGAAAACCACATTATAGTATCAGACACACCTCACCATTGTTTTGTTAAGTTTTTATATATAAACAAACTATATAAAACAACCTAAAATTGTGTCAAGTTACCTAATCTGGAAATGAAAAAAAATACCCATGCTGGACAGTGAACAGAATATTCACAACATCAGGCCTTTTGTGGGAAGTATTTTGTCTTATCTTAATTCTTTTATGATCTTAAAAATATTATCTTTAAATATTAATAAAATGTTAATTATATTTTAATAGTTGCAGGGAGGAAATTTAGAAATTGTGTTGCCAACCGATTTCAATCAAATCAGCATCAGAATTGGGTCATTAGACAAATCTCATATGTTCTCACTCATATGTGGGAGCTAAATATTAAAACAATTGATCTCATGGAGACAGAGAGTGGAATGATGGTTTCCGGAGGCTGAGAAAGGTAGCAGGGAGAGGGGATAAAGTGGGATGCTTAATGGGTACAATTGGAATATTTCTAACACACAGAAATGATAAATGCTTGAGGTGATTACCCTGATTTGATTAATATACATTGCATGTCTGTACCAAAGCATCACATGTACCCTATAAATATATACAACTATTATGTACCCATAATAATTAAAAATTAAAAAAAAAAGAATTGGGTCCTCAGACAGGAGGTTTTTGTCTACTGTCCTATGACTATAAGCAAAGGATTCTGGGAGAGTGGAACTTTCTGAGTCAACACTTGCAAGAGAGCTGCTGTAGAGAGCTGCCAGTCCAACTTTGGACTGAGACTTTGTTTTGTTAAGTCATTGAGATTTTGGGATGGCTGTTTATAGTGGCCAGCAAGTCCTACCATGGCAAATAAAATAACTATCATATTCAAAGATACTATATAGAAGAAATTATGTTTATCAGATTAAATAAATCTGTATATATGATTGATCAATAATCCTGTGCAATCTGATTTTTATCTGTTGGTCTGTTGGAACAGAGAGGGGATCATATAAAAAGGAATTCTTGGAAAGCAAAGTATATTCCATACTTAAATAGGATTATTAGTGAAGAAATAGGTGGAAAAGTGGGAATGAATAACTAGTTCTTCAGAACAGAATAAAACCCAGAAACAAACAAGAAGTTAAGAAGTGGTATTCCAAGCCTAGGAATGGGAGTTTGGATGTCACCTAGGATAGAATATTAGGAAGGAGTGGGAGGCATTCGAGTGACATGAAAAAACATCATGGACGGAAAGGATAAAGTTTTAGCTAGTCCTGTGTTACCCACAGCTTGTATTATTGGAGGAGCTTCTGCGTCAAGAAGGAAAAAAGGCTCAGGATTGTTCATCTGAGACAAGTGGTTAAGAATTCCCAAGGAAAAATTTAGTCAGTGCATACAATGATGCAAATCTGGTTTTAAGAGAAGTGAATTGTTGGGAAACTTGTGAAGGAGACAGAAAAGTGAATTTTTTGAAGAGGAGTCAGATTTGCTGGCTTTTTAATCTTTAACATTTCCCACTTTAAAAAAATTCTATTTATATTTTATATTTTCAGCATTTGCTGCCTTTCTCTTTGATAAGATTTATCTATTCATAAGGAGAGAAACTCGTTCGTTTATCTATTGTAAACTAAAAATAAGATCCTAAGTCCCCTGCTGACTGAATGGACCTCTTCTTGGCCAAGGTGACCCTAGAAAAACCTTAAAACTGAGTTCCCTGCCATGACAGACAGGGAGGTCAGACACATCCCCTAGTACTCCCTGCCTTTTGGAGTTTAGACACACCAACATTAGTGATAAAATAGAGACCATAAGACTAACAAAACAGACTCTTTGTGGCAATAAGTACTATAACAAATTGCAAACAGGACCTAAGGCCATGCAAGGCAAAGGTTAAGTCAGGCCTTACAAACCATAAAAGCCTGTTAAATGAATTTTTAAAAAATTAATCCAGGGTAATGTGGCTTACTTTGCAACCTCACTCTGGCATAGCAAGCATCATATGACGGGTAGCAGACCCCATTAATTTAACTCAAGCATTCCTTCTCCTGACTCCAAGTCTTTAAGCAAAGCTTTATTTATTTAACCGATTACAAATCAAATCTTTAAACTCACGTATGACTTGTAAGTACACTCAGTCCCTTAAGCCCCCTTGCCCCCCACTGCTTTGAGATGTCCCATGTCCCTCCTTTTCTGGCCAAACCAATGTATACCTTCCTTGTATTGATTTATGATTTTACGTGCAATTGCTATCTCCCTAAAATGTACAAAACCAAACTGTAATCCGACCACCTCGGCACCATTTACTCAAGGCTTCTTGGGTTTATGAATCTCCTGGCCATCAATTTATTCGGCTCAGAATAAACCTCTTTGAATTATTTTACAGAGCTTGATATTTTTTCCCCATTAACACTATGTTTATTACTCCTAGTGCGCAGAGCATTCAAACTACACTGAATACTATGAGTGTTCAAAGAATAAAGATTCTAGTCTTTAAAGAGTCTGTAATTCATTTCAACAAAAACTATTAAGCTCCTGTACTGTACTTAAGATACAAAGGTGAGTAAGTTACAACCCCTACCTTCAAGGAGTGAAGAGTCAGTCCGTAAGGAGGAACGAGACATGTAAAGATTCTGATCCAATTTAATGAAATAGTATAGTAGTTAAGAACACGAAATCAAAACCAGATTGCGTGCATGACTTTTGAAAAGTTATTTACCATTTGTGTGCCTCAATGGGCATAGTAATAGAACCTTCCCATGGGCTTACTTGGCATTTAAATGAGTTAATATATTTAAAGAACCTAGAACAATGTCCAACATATGGTAAATTATATACTTTGATTGCAGTAGCAGAATCTATAAAGTACTCTGCAGGCAAAGAGAAGGAAGTAGCTAATTTAGTCTGTAGGGTGCAGAAGGACCTCAGAGAGCTGAACTTTGTGGAACAAGGAGGAGAGATGGGTATTAAATCATATTTGAGGGACACTAGAAATTGTCAGTCTTTAAACAGTGTGGTCCGCATGAATCCTGCTCTGGATAAATTCTGTGAAATAAAAAGAAAATCCTAAGCCCTCTGCCAACTGAATGGACCCCTCTTAGGGCCAAGAGGCCCATTTTAGCAATGGCCAAAGAGACCCAGAAACACCTTAAAACTGAGTTCCCAGCCATGATGGGACGGGAGAGATATAAAGCACAATTGCACATGGGCATGATTTTCCTTCATAAATATTCGTGACTCCTCCTATAGCTTGTTGAATATTTGACCACCCTGCTCAGTATATAAAATCTTGTTCCCTTTGTCTGTCCTTTGAAGCATGTGTGCCTGGCTTTTGGTGGGGCACTGCTTCCTAACCTGTTGCAATGGACACCCAGCAGGCTGCTACCCTTTATGAGAAATAAAGCTCTCCTTTTTCCAAAGTATAAAACTTGTTATTTTTTTCAGTTAACAATTCTTTAGTATTAACTCATCATTTGAAGGATGACTCTATCCCAAATGAGTATTTATGCCTCTGTGTGTGGGGGGGGTGGTGTCTTAATGACTGTGATTTGGCCTAGAAAGAGAGTTCCTCTTTTCTCCCTCTCTCTCTTTCTCCCTCCCTTCTTTTTGTTAGATGCACCCTGTGATAGTTACAGTGTTTAAATCCTTATTCATCCCAAGGTAGAGGCCTGACTCATACTTCAGAGATTGTCTCTGCATGTCACTAATTTTAAAACTTGCTCAACTTCGTGATAAAAAGTAGTGGCTCCTCAAATGAGGGTTTCAGGATAGTCTTTTAGAAATGAGTCAATGACTCCACTCTAATGACAGGACAAAAGATTTCCAAATCACACATCATACTTTCAACTGACAATTTTAGCTAAAAAGGTATGGAAGCTCAAGCAGCTTTTAAGAGGTCTTTTCCAGGGAAAAATGAAAGGATTTCCCAATCCACTGGAAAATGACTTCCTCTTCCCTGCAAAGGTGAGATTCTTTGCTTTCTGAAAATGAGAAACTGCTAATTTTTCAATTTCATTTTCAAGCACTTTCACATTTTCAGACTTTACTGTGAATGAGCTTGCTCAGCATCTAGGAGACTGAAAACAAAGGAAGGAAAGCCAAAGAGGAACACCAGTGTTCAGCATTTGCCCCAGAGCTTTGCAACCAAAGCACCACCCAGCTTGCTACACCCTCTTTTCCAGGCATTTGAGTCCTCTCTGCATGTGCGAAGGCATCACTAAGTTTCATCGTCAGGGAGTTTCTAGATAGGGATCTCCGAGTTAAATTCCAAATTATATACATCCACTCATCTTTATACTATAATTAATATCTATCTTGGGGCTTTTAAAAAATGACTACACACATCAACAGTTTCACAACTGTTTCTGTGAGTGGTGAGATTAGTAGGCAAATCCCAGAGAAATTATGCTGGTGACCAGTTGTTAACGTGCACATTGTTAAAATGCCTGAATGTTGTCATGATGGGACCAAAGGGTCAGGTTCTAAGATTCTCCCAACATAATACAGTTTAGGTTACATACATTGCTCTTGCCCACCCCCACCCCCCACCCCCCAGTCAGAGCCTCAAGCACCTCCATCCCGGTGCTGCAGCATTGCACTCACTATGTACACACCCATCCCCTCTCCCTTTTGTTTTTAGTAATTAGCCAATAGGGTCTATTGAATTCACATTGACTTGAAGCCAGAAAAGGTTTTAAACTAACTGAAATTTCTAGGGGGGGAAATAACCCCTAGCCCTAGGAACAGAGAGAGATTTCTCGACTTGTAATGAAATCTTCAGGCATAAGTATCTACACTGTAAGAAGGTTTAGATTTGAAAAGTCAACACAGCTACCTAGAAAGAATCTTTCCAATATCCTTCTTAGAGGCAGTTCTGAGAGTTAGAAGACAAGGGAAAGAAGGGAGGAGAACTCAAGGTGCAGATTGGCATATCTAAGACATTTCCTCTACTTCCAAGAAAGCAAGTCAACAGCATTTTATAGTACACTCTCCTAATAAGGGATCATTCCTTGCCCTCTTTCTTCTCTCTAAATGAGACATTTAATTGTAGTTATTCTGCCTTTGGTGCGCCTTCATTTGCCTGTCTGAGTCCGCTCTCCACCATCGACCCTCCTCTGTTCTACTCTCTGTCCTGGGACGCTGACTTGGGAACAACCTCAGTGGATTCTTATGTCCTCTGGCTTCCATCTGGGTTCATCCAATGGGGAGGCAAAGCAGGAGATATGAGGGAAGTGGGAGGGTAAGATGCCGGTACTTATCTCAAGCCTCCCTTCCTGCAAAGTTGCTTCCTGTGTCCCTCAATTGCAGGGCAATGCTCATCTCAAGCCAAATGACCCTGTGTGACTCTCACTCCCTTGGTAACTTCTGGCCTAGGGGTAACAGCCTAACTGCTGCAAAACCTCAAAATTATATTTTGTAACGATTCCCCTACATCCATACGTTAGTAGATAGTCCCTTCTTGAAAATTTCCTTTTTAAATGTGCCTTCTATTTCTTCTTGGAACTCTGATTGATAGGACAGTGAAACTCATCATGGAACTCAAGACTGTGGTATTTTGGAACTTCACGTTAGGGTCTGACTCAACTGCACTGAAGGGGACTGTACATCTCACAGAATGCTGGACTTGCAGAGCACGGACCTCCAGACATTCTCTGAAAAGGTCCAACGGACACGATTTTGTGTAATTTCCCATTGGGTGGGAGGTGGGGATTTTAGGTGGCACATGGATTATGATGGGTGGGGGAAGTTTTAGACTGTAGGTATGTCTTTGGATATGTGCTAGGTATTGATAATTGAAGAGTAGATTGCAGTAAGTATCTACTGTGGTTTTATTTTGTGCCCGTAATTTTTCTTTTAATTTTCCATTCATAAAGTAATCTGGATTAAGACCTTTACCAATTCAGTAGCAATTATCTCATCATGACAGATGAGTATAATGGAAAATAAATAGGCTTGCCTCTGCATGAAATACAAAATGATACGCGTATTTAAGATTTTGACATGAAATTCACCTTAAGAAGAGGCCAATAGCCAGGAAAGTAATGCAGAGGCAGTTGTATTTACGAAAACACTGATACTTGTGATATTTATGACACAGTCATGTTCGTTTCATCATGATATAGTATCTTCTATGGCTATTTATTGAAATGACTATACATATATGAATTATTGACCTTTTTCACATTTTCTCTACCCATATTGGGGCTCCTCAGTAACAGATAAAGACATGATAGCTAAAAGAAAAATCACTGTGTATTCTCCTCATGTAACCCTACTCTTAATCTGGTAATGCAATATCCTTTTTGAGAAGATTGCAGCCAATCAAAGTTATGTGGTTAACATGGCATATTAAGCTTAAAAACCCCTAAATGCGTCTCTCAAAACCTGTCTTTCCCTACCATAGCCAGAGTTTCGTTACTTTCTGATTCTTCTGAGTGATACATGAGTATGCCAGGAAAACAATCATAACAAATCTCTTACCTCTGAGCCCTACCTTTGCCTGGAGCTCAGAGAGGAGATACTTTGCATAGCATCCTATCGTTTTAGTATCAGGTTGTAGTAACCTTTCCTTAATTAGAAGTGAAGAGAATACAGTATTATGGAAAACTTTTCACAGGTTTATCAGAATGAAGGGTTATCTTGATGTTAGATCCTGAACCTAGATAAAATGGTTTTGAACATATAATTACTATCTTATTTATAGTGATCATTTTATGGAGGAACAGTTCTGTCATCGAAAGAGTACTCATAATGGGACCATGTCTTCAGCAGATTCACCACTAAAAAATTTCACTCATTTGACAAGATTGTGCAAGAGTAGACGTTGGACACAGCGGAGTACACAGGCATTCCGTATGAGACTGTGGAATTGCATTTACTGACATGGAAAGATGTTTATGATATATCGTTGAGTGGTCAAAAAGAGTCAACTAATATGTGGTGTCAGGATAGTTTAGGCAGCAAATAAAAGAGCATCCAATTAACAATGAATTAAAGAAAGACATTTACTTTTATAATTATTATATTTATTAATCTAATTAATCGATTGCAAAGGTAGGGCAGGCTTCAGGGTTGGTTGATTCAGTGACCCAACAATGTTATCAGAGAACCAGGTTCTTTCCATCTCTCTGCTCTGTCACCTAAAATATTTGCTTTACCCTGCAGTTGGTTCCCCAAATAACTGTAAGATACATCCCAGATGCAATTGGCTTTAACTACTTGCTTCCTCATTCATTTGCTGGAGAAGGAGAGAATGGCTTCCTGTCACTTTCTGCAAAGACCAAAGAGGAACTTTTCTAGAAGTCTGCAGCAACCATCTCTTCATTTATTATTTGCTAGAATTGCATCATATGCTGATTTCTCAACTGATGGTTGACAAAGGGAATGTGACTATCTTTAGATCAGTCAGTCTCACCCACTGAGCTAAGATCAGTTTCCAAAATCAGAGTGCTGCCATTCTATGGAGAACAGGGTGGCATGCATTTGGGAAGTCAAACATAATTTTAAAAATCTCTATCTATGAATATTCTAGAAAATTAATATTATGATTTTATCTGGACAATGAATTACATTTCTTTTTAATTTTCTTCCTTTTGCTTTCCTGTATATAATAGTCTTCTGTAAATAAGCATGTATTATTTTTATCTCTTTAACCTTTTAGTAGGGAAATTTTCAAGTAAATTCAAAAATAAAGAGAATAATACAATTAACCCTCAAGTATTAATCACCTGACTTTAACCGTTATCAACTTGTAAAAAAAATTGTTCCATGCATTGTTTTGTAATAAGAAAAACAGTTGATTTCAGTCAAAAAGAAGCTGAGATCTAGTCACCTGCTTAACATTTTATCTTATCCATAGGATATCTTTAAAGCAATTCAGTAGAATTTAGAATTTAGCTAAGGATAGCCCAATATCATTTCTGTCAGTTGCCCCAAGATTCCTCTCAAATAGTACTCCCTCTCTTTCTCTCTCTCTAGATACACATACACACACACACATATAGTTTTTAGAGATGGAGTTTCTGTATGTTGTCCAGGTTGGACTTGAACTCCTGAGCTCAAGTGATTGTCTGGCCTCAGCCTCCCGAGAAGTTGGGACTACAGGGACACAGCACTGCAGCCGGCAAAGACATATATTTCTTTGAAAGTTTGGTTTTTCTTAGTTTCTTACCCTACCTATGCTTTTCAAAAATTTGTACTGCAGTGGAAAAAGCATATAAACCTGGGGGCTTGTATGTATGCAAGAAAGTGGCTCACCAAAAACATGCAGCTGTTTTAACATCTCATTTTTATTTTAAAATCTGTAAAATTTTCGTTTTACTTTATCTACCAATGTTTAATAGAAATAGGATGTTTTAAATTACTCACCACTGAATAAATTTGACACTGTAGGAAGACGGTCCATGTTGGTCTTATGGCTTCCTGTCCTCCGAGGCACCCTGACAAATACCCCTGTGAACACAAGGTCCCCAGTTTAAGAGGCACAGCCTAGATAGATTTTTTTCCCACTTAAGACCCTGCTTCTGCCCTTTGGCTTCGTTTCCTTGACTTTGAAACCCCATTCTCTTTGAGGACTTTGCTTTGAATTCAATCCTCTTGCTTTTTCCACTTTAGACCTCCTCAATTTGTATGCCCTACCCTAGAACTAATCCTCACTTTCCAGCCTTGTAGACTCTTGCCTTAGCCAGGCCTGGCCCAACACCCTGCAAGAGGATCTCAGATCCATAAACCACAAGGTGTAAGGTACTCATTCATTGAATAAATCCTTATTTAGCGCCAACTATGTTTCTGGCAATTAGCTAGGCCTTGGTGATACATGGGTTAAAAAGGACAGAAGCCTTCTCTTTAAGAAGGCTAAAGACATGAAGGTCACAAAAAAATGTTTAGACAATTACTAAACGAGTGAATAAGGGTTCAGTTGGGTGAAGTACTGCCTCCTATGAAGTACAATGCAGGGTCCCTTCAGTGGATCAGGGAGGTCTTCCGAGAATGTGAGGCAGTATGATGAGAACAAAGAAAAGGAAACGGTGGTAATTTTCTCCATCTCAATAAAAACTTACTCTTGCTCAACCACGAAGGATGGTTTCTTAGAAGTAAAGGGATTGTCAAAAACAGCATTCAGTATGGGAGCTTGTTACATTGACGCATCTAGAGGGGACACGTGTGAAGAGTTTGATTACCTGTGGCTGTGGATTGGACAGTAACCGTGTTCCCTTCACAGAAACCAGTCGTCCTGCTGGGCAGAACCATCGCCCCATTCTTTCTCTTCTCTTAGCCCTTCATCTCCACACCACATGCAGAACATCCCTATGCGCGTCTCTTCCTACGCCTTCCTACTAGAGGGACATTAACCATTCCACCTCCTTACCTCGGAACTCTGTATTGTACTGAACCATAATAGATATTTTAAAAAAATCTACAGATTAAGTTGATTAAAATTTAATTCTGTTTTCGGACTCAACTGATTATTTTGCTTACGTAGTCATTAAAAGACTCTACTCTTCAGTATTCAGAAAGTGTAGGTTTATTTTTTCTTTCCTGTTTCTCAATAAAAGAATGGGATAGTGGTGGTGATGTTGGCATTTCTCCTAGAGGATGAAACGTGATGTGAGGCTCATTTCCCATTGAGTAATTCAGAAACAGACACACCCAGGCACTGGTGAACTCCTCTAAGGTGGAGATAGAGGACACACAGTTCATCAGGGCTGAGTAATGGAGAGGAATAGGAAAACAGATGAAGAAAGGCCTGCACGTGTCCTCCTATGGATATGTAGTCCTGCACCTTGAGTTATTTAAACAAAAGCCTGTTTTGTCTAGATTTGTTCTTTTCCAGCTTTAGCCATCTTTTCTGTTCTTTTTCAGGTATATATGAAATGCTATAGAAAGTGACTCAATATGGAATATTCTCCCATAAATCTTTTCAGATGATAAAGAAATGGCATGTTCATTCTGACAGACTGTCGGAGGGTTCTATTTTTAATAATTTGTATCTCCTATTTCCGGATATTCCACACATAGGGCAGGTCTTATTATCACTTATGTATTTAATTATAACATGACTAGGCCCAAACAAAACCACTAATAGGTAGGAAAACAGATTACTGTAGTCAACTAGGATTTGGGATAGAGATAGGAAATTGTGGCTTCCAGAGATCAAAATAGTCTTGTTTATGGTCTTAGAGGAAAACCAAAAAGGTGTTCACATAGGTCCAGTTTTAAACAAGCAGAACAACATATTTTACAGCAATGTTTCCAGTAATTCTGCAGCAACTTTTGAGTGTCCCTGCTGTGCTAGGCATTGTGCGAGATTCTATGAGAAATAAAAGATAAACAAGAGGAAAGTTCTTAGAGATTGCAAAATATACGTATAACTATGATATATCAATTAAAAAAAAGATTGAAATCTCAGCCTTTCCCTTTATTGTAATCAAAATCATTTTTCTCAACCAAATGTGAATGGAAAATACAGTATTTGAGGGATGTGAAACTTGCATATACAGATGGCAGACTTTTCATATGCACAGGTTCCACAGGGCTGCCGACTGGACTTGAGGGTACACAGATTTGGGTATATGCTGGGGGATCCTGAAACCAATCCCCTGAGTATACAAAGGGATGACTGTATTCATAAGAAATAGTTATATAAAATTATTTTTTTTTGGTGAACATATTGCTGATTATTCAATGCATGGCTGGGTGTAATCTCTGTTTGAGAAATTTCTTCATCAACTTAGTGGCAG
Organism: Lemur catta; assembly: GCF_020740605.2. Classification (NCBI taxonomy): domain Eukaryota; kingdom Metazoa; phylum Chordata; class Mammalia; order Primates; family Lemuridae; genus Lemur; species Lemur catta. The sequence continues at coordinate 13,038,948 of NC_059146.1, forward strand.
GAAGAATTCTCTCTTGATGTGTTCCTTTGTTTTCAATAATGATGATTGTAAAACTTTCTAAGTTTCCTTTGTTATCCTTGCTGCCAGGAAGTTCAAAGCCAGATTTACAGATCTATTAGAGCAAGTGTCTTAAACAGTGTGTCGAACATATTTGCATTTCTACTTTTTCTTGAGTTTGAGCCCTATTTTACCAATTTATTGTATGTTGTGGGGGAATGTCTATTTGTAAACAGATAAATATATGTAAATAATTTTTTCATATCACATTAAGAGTCTGTTTCAAAGAATGATAGATGATACATCATAATGAAATTGATTAATCTTGACTTTGGACTAAGGATAATAAGGAAAAAAAAGAAATTGATTAATCTTATAAGTGTTTTCAAGACGAATTGCAAAAAACTGAGAATTAAAATGGGTCCAAAGTGTTATCTTCATTCACTCACTAGTTTAACAACATTAACCTGTCTGTATCGTATATTCCAATAAATTTAACAATAAAGGAATTGTTTTAGCATTATTATTGCCGGTTAATTCTAAAAGCCCTATCTCTGGTTTTTATTATATATAACACTATGTATTGTAAATCTTAGCAGATCCTCACGTTAATGTCCAGAAAAATTACACACAGCATCATGAAGACATTTATAGTAGTTGCAGAACTTCTTATAAAGGAATAGAGAAGACAGATCCCATTTTATCTAAGAATCCAAGACAAAGAAAAACAGAGTCAATGACAGAGTAGTGATGGCTTGTTCTCCAGCAGCACTTTTACATGATCTCTTCTTGATGAGATAGAGACAAAGGGTAATTATTAAATAATTATATTGATGTTCTTTGTTTTCTCAGGTTAAAAAAATTAAGGCATATGGATACCTTCAAAACAGTATATGATAAGAGGGAATGGATCCACAATGACCATAGCTGTATTTATGCAACTAGTTCATTCACTAGTTTAACAACATTGGCCAGTCTGTAATGTACATCCCAATAAACTGACCAATAAAATGATTGCTTTAGCATTATAGAGACATAACCCAGGTATAACTTTAAGGGCTTCCTTAAATTAATCAGATTCTTAAACATAGGCATTTATGTATTATCAGGCATAAACGAACTTGGTACAAGCTAGGAGATGTTCAAACAACGATAAAAATCATCCATGACTAGCCACGCTGGCGCTATACTTCTGCAGCTTAAGGCCATTAGATGCCTCATTGCTATGACGTTGTTAAGTATAGAAAGGACTATGGAATAATTTGTTGGCTGATAAAAATGCCTGTGGTCAAGTTGCTATTTTCCTTGTTATGCAGTGTAACATATCGACTGTGGGTTTCCAAGAGACTCAAGTCTACAAATATATTTCTCTTGACGCTGCTCTTACCATTGCACAGAATGGCACGGGGAAGACAGACCAATTGATTCATGCACAAGAGAGAAGGGTAACTTTTTGAAAATATTTTCTTCGCACCATAGTTAAGGACAAAAGGATTGAAGAAAAAAAATTTACAATTTCAACAAAAGAGCAAAGAAAAAAATATTTGAATGAAAGACAAACTTTAACATCTCTTTTTTTCTATTATAGATCAATTAATTTTGAAATGATTCACTTTGCTTTTATATCCTACTACTCCAAGAGTAACTATCAAAGAAATACCTAAATACATGATATGACTTACTCAGTGTATAATTTAGTCTGATGTTTCATTCCTCTGTCTCTCCCCATCATTCTTCAAATATCTACTAAAATGTGAGGTATATCATGAAATTTAATGACATATACTGTAATAACCTTTGAGCAACCTGGAGCAAAGGCCATTAATATTTAAAGGACAGACATGATTATTTTTAGGCTGACATCCACTTATCCTCTATTTACACACCCTTAATCTCTGGTTTTCTGCAAATTATAGCTTATACTCACAGGGTTTTAAAAAAAAATTCATGGGAGCCATCTCATTTTCTGCATCTACATTTCTAAGTTATACGTAAACCTAAGTACACAGGACCATATGGCCATAAATTTAGAATCTGGATTTTGTAAAAGAAAACAAAATCTCCTGAGATTTTTGTAAAATGAGTCTGACAAGTCTTGGCCCAAAGTTACACTGAAGAACAATCTATTTTCCTTTGAAAGCAAGAGAAAAATCAGTATTTTCATAGAATGGTAGTATAAAATAGAATATAGTATTATTAAGCCACATTGAGATTTCATTGGCAGAGATTTCACTTTTTTAAGGCTGTATAAGAACAACAGCTTAATCTCATAACCGGGAAGTTTTTACTATGTTGTTACCTCTTTATTTTTGGCTAAATTGTAATTTTCAAGTGAGTAGACAGGAACTGTACATTGCATAACTCCAAGTGAATAAATATACCTGCTATTCATCACTGTTAAGTGATATATTGACCAGAATAAAAGGATATATGGTTCTAGAGCCCGGCACAATCTGCCCTAACACAGAGGTTTCTTGGGTTACTGCTAGTGATGGATTCCAATTCTTGGCAGCCTAATCCCACACTTTACCATAAATCCCAACTTCTGCATCTGTTCAGGTGAGCCATTGGCTAAATGGACGTGTAGTGGAATTAAATAGGATTTACTTGTTTTCTTTATGGTGATTTTTTAAGACTGATCACACATAACCCCTCCTTTCTCCCTCCTTCCTTCTGTCCCTTTCATGTATATTTTTGAGAGCCCATATATGCTAGGAATTCCTGTCGGTCAAGAACTCACAGCCTAGTGGAGTTGAGATACAATTAAGCAAAAATTCTATTACAGAATAATGAGGTAAATGTTATGACACCATGAGAGCACTGAGGAGAAACACCTGATCTGGTTTATGGGGAGCAGAGGAGGCAATTTAAAGATTAAACCTAACACAAACACTCAGATATTTGCATACAATGTGTGAGCACAGATTTAAAAAATATGCATTATTTACTTTCCAGAAATAAGATAATAGTGATCCAATGTTAGCTGATATGCCTGTCTCCCGTATAATGAAAGAAATATACCGTCTCAATTGGGGGCTAATATTTGTAAACTACTTGACTTTTCTAGGAAAACATGATGTCACATAATTTTAAGATGAAAATGCTTTTCTAATCTCTCATGTATTTTCAAGAGCTGACGTAGTTAATACCAAAGAAAAACATTTATTATAATGCAGATAAAGTGGAAAATGTATCAGATTAGTTGAAAAAATAAGGGTGTTAGTTCTGGTTTGGCAGTTCATTAACCATGGGATTTTTGCCCAAGCCATTTAACTTAATTAAACCTCATTTTCTTCACTGGAAACGTGAGGAGGCTGAGCAAGATAGTTTTAAAATTTCTTTCTAGATTTATACATCTGACTTCTAAAAAATCTGGTTTATGCTAGTATTTTTTAAAAAAAATTATCTTAAGACAATAGTATTTAAGTCCCCACTCCTAGAAAGTGCTCATCATTTATTTTTGCTCAGGCTCCCTGTGAAATTTGTCTTTGTCCTACTAGTCACACAAACAGTCCCCACCACACTAGTCAAGACTCGTCAGACTGGTTCTGTTCAGATCATCAGTAACTTCTTTCTTCACTTCAATCCAGCCTGCAAGTCACTGATAGAGCTGGATGCACACGCTTGGTTGTAGACCTCAGTCTTCACGAGACTCTTCCTTGCTGGTCAGCAATGTATCGGTGAGTCCCTTTGCCTTTCTGTCTTAAGGTAACTTGTAGTTTAAAGTGGCATAAGCCACACCAAGGAATGCGTACATCTTCAATTTATTGGTATTTTTAATACAGATAAATATGTTTGAGATTTTATATGAAGTTATATCAAGACATAGATTTCTACCTTTTCTGTATTAGTCCTCCCTGTCCTTTCGTGTTCTAGCGCACAGTGTTTTTCTGTATACTGTTAGTTAGAAGGTTCTACAAAATGTAAATGTACATGGTGTTTGACAGCTGTCTTTAAGTTAGTTTGTTTATTTGTTTGATTCAAGAAAAACAGAATGTACTTTTAGCTTGGGCTTTATTTATCTTATGGAGAAATACTTTTATTTCAGCAAGTATACAAGTGAAAAAAAATGTGAAATTATGCCAATCAAAATTATGTTTATTTCTGTAAGTGGTTTAAAATTTAAAAATTGTAGATGTTTTTAAAGACTCAGAAGCAATTTAAGAAGTTGGTATGACTAAATTATTATAGTCGGATTTTAAAAATAAATCCAGTGATGTGCCTGGTCACAATCAACTTCTCTAACAGGTAGGTCATAGTCGTTTTTAGGTTGTTTTCTTTCAGAGTTAGAAACCAACTAGTAACAAGGTTTCAGGGTACCAGTTTTGACTCTGAAAATAATCTTATCTTCAGATTAAAATTTATTTTCTCTGATTTACATATTGGCATCTCATTTTTGATTAATTTCTACTTTGAGAAGAAAAGTTTGAAAAATATTGAACTCCCAGTAAAATCTGTGGTCTTCATCTAATAAGGAAAAACAGTTGGGTTTTATCGATAGAAATTTCATTCTACATACTTATAATGAGAAGTTTAATATTATTCTATAACATCAGTGAAGCCACTAAGAGCTATAGATATTAACAAATTTAGTCAGACATCTCAAGTATTTATTATCCATGATGGTTTTGTATCCTACTTTCTTTCCCTCATTTTCTTTAAGAATATTGCTGTAGAAAACAGTGCTTCAAGAAAGCTCCCAACAGACTCAACATGCTAAATAGATTCCAAGTTTTGTCTATGCTAGATCTGAGTAAGTCAGAATTTAATTCTAAATGTATAGAAGAGTTAGTTATAATGTGGAGATATTGGAGTGAATTTTTCTGAGTATAGTCTCTACTTTGAAGCAAATTATGTGCCTAACTTTCAAAGTCCTACTTCAGAGAAAATGTAAGTTACCTCTCAGGGAAAAAACCCAAACCACAAAACTAACCAACCCACTAACAAAAGCATCTTCCTGATCTGAAGATTGCACAAAAGATGAAGCACATGGATGTTCAAGTAGGTCTCGATGAGATGCAATGTTAAGAAAATGGGCTAGAGTGGGAAAGAGATTAAGTTTATTATGCACATTTGCTGATGTAAGTGTGCCAACAGCAATGTTCTCAAGAAAAGAGTTATAATTGAAATAATGGGATATAAGTAGATAATTTCTTTCTAAGGACGTTTGTTTATAACTGGGAAAACATATAAGAAACAGGCAGGAAGGTCTATTAAATAGCACACTCATCCCTCTTCAGGCACATTTCTGATAGCTTCCTCCCTCATTTCACCTGAATGAGAATCACTTTTTTAGAATTTAAGGGTAAGAAAAATTTGGAGCAGGTAAACATTATTCTTTTGATGCTGCCATTTTCTCCACAGTCTTCTTTTATACTATTCTTTGAGCATGGAATGATCAACACATGAATTTTGTAAACACACACACACACACACACGCCAGAAGGTTAAAGAAAACTATCAGGAAGAGGTTTGGGAAGAGAAGACCATACCTCATATTTATCAAATATATTTATTGCTGTTGGGGGTATATGCTCACTATATGCAATGGCGTGACTGATTAGAATTAAAAGTAAGCAGACCGAATTTATAGACATTCACATCTATGCACATTTAGGTAGCTGAAGGTGCAATGAGTAATATTGAAATGAAACAAGATGGATAATTTTAATTTTTATGTAATAGAGTAAGCACTGTTTCTCAAAGTGGGGCCCATGGACCCCCTGAGTAGAGTCAATGAGTGCTTACTCAAAATAGGTAAGGCCAGTTCTCATCCCAGAAATTTTAATGAATCTCTAGTTGAGGCATGAGAGTCATATTTTAAAATTTTACGCAATATAATTCTTATTCACCCTAAAGTTTGAGAAGCACTGACTGTGTAAAGACAAAAAGGAAAGGAATTTGTGAGGCTGAAATAAATTAAAGCATAAATGAAATAGGTCATTTGAAAAGAGGTGACCCTTTGTTTTATTTAAATTGGTATAATTATATCTTAATGGGAGGTGCTGTCTCCCGAGTCACCTTTCCCTCCGAGGTAGAAGAGTACTCATTTATGCAACAGAGTGATGATTCAGGAGGACAGGATAACTTAAGAAGGTATGGGAAAATAAAGGGAGGATACAGACATTTTTGGGGTAGTTTGTGTCAAATAGAGAATGTGCTTTTATTTGAATCTTGAAAATCTGTTTATTCATAGTAAAACTAATCTACCAATGTCACCCCCTGATATTAGTCAATGGTGATACTGAAGGGACACTCCATTGAAGTTTAGGCTTTGAGTTAATGTATGATTGTTCTGCAAGTATTTAACATGTGCTCACAATTCTCCTCCATCTAAGACCAGCCCTGATCCATATAACAACTATTAGTGAGTTCTTGTGTAATAAGTCCTTTGTTGAAGAAAACTATCTGTTGAGCACCTACTACATACTGTGCATTTTATAAAATCAATTTCATTGAATTTTGGTAATACTTTGAGAAATGGGTATTGTTTTCTTTCCTTTTTAAAAGATGAAGTCACTGTGGTGCTGATTGTCCAGGCTTCTATTAAATTTTGGATCTATAATCTAACCCTGGTCTTTCTGGCTTTAAAGTCTATGTTCTTTTCCCTATAACGCATTTCCAAAGCAGAATCTTTGGAAAGTTTATGCTCTAATACAGAAATGAAACACACACACACACACACACACACACACACACACACATACACATATGGAGAAAATGTGACTGTATTGGCAAAAAACACCTGGTACTATAAAGATTAATATGAAATCATGCACATTTATGTCGAGGGAGGGAGGGTGGAGGTACAATTTTGCTTTTATTTATAGGTTTTAGAAACATTTAAAGAATTCACTGGCTACTATTATTTAATTTTCTTAAAACTGTCTTTGTATTTACATAAGATAAGCAGTGACCTAATTTTTCCATATTATTTAAAAGGTGATCAGTGACTGAGAGTGTCATGCTTCAATTGCATCATCTCTGTTTTCTAAAAAGAATTACATTTGTTATATTGTGAAAATCAAGTTCACCTTAGTGCAGCATTTTAGGGAACTAATTTATATATTGGTCTGTAGTAACTAACTGTCAAATGGACCTTTGTAATTCTGTCATTGTTGTCTGATTTCTTCCAAAAATATGTCATTGCTTCAACATAAAGAGTAAATAAATAGAAACATTCAAGAAAAACAGCACTATCATGTATTTCAATATCAGTACTGAGGTTTGTAATTGTGCCTGATGGCTTTAGAGCTTGGGAATGGGGTGGGTTGAGCAGTTGTGGAGCAGATCTTTTGAGATGGTAGGTGGTGAAATGAGTTTTCTGGCTTGTTTCATGGCTCTATCAGGGTTAGGGTTTAGAGGAACTGCACTAAGAAGTTCTTCAAGTACACTCTTTTGGACCTGCTCTCACTGAAGATAATGTATGAGAATTGTGAAGAATATTCTCACAGATTCAGACATAATTGAACAGGTTTGAAATCACTGGATTAGAGAGTGGGAAGGTTTTAAAAGGTTGAGAAAGAAAAATGGGCTGCAGAGCCACCAACTCATGCCAGAACCTGCCAGCCCAACCTTCTTCTGCCCGGTACGTACGTAGCCTGTGTGGTTGGTTAATTTTTGAGATTTTTTAGAATGGTGATTGTAAGATAACAGAACAAATCTTAGGGGAATCCAAAGTACCATACTATCTTGTAACCTTTCATCTGAAGATGCCAAATGATATACCTCCTTTTTGAAGCTGCAAAAGCAGACACAGAGGATTTAGCCCTTTGTTTAAAGTTGAACTGTGAGTCAGTGCAAGACAAAATAGTAATTGCCATCATTTGTTTCTCATGTACTATGTGCCAACTACTGTCCTAAAACATCATGTGTGCTTAACCTTTATAACAACCTATGGTTATATTATTATACCCATTTTACAGATGAGAAAACTGAGGCTCAGACAGGTAACATTATTTGTCCAGAGGTAATAAATGGCAGGACTGGTAATTACACAGGTTCACCTGACTTCAAAGCCTGTCCTATGCTCTTAATCACAATGCTATCCCATTCCCACCATGTCTTCTTTGTCTGCCTAGCTGGTTCTTCTACTACTCTGATTAACTGTCTTATTGTGTTAAAATATATAAAATTTATATTTCCAAGGAACAATGTTATATTCAATGGATAATCTTTGAAATAGACCTCTGGAGTTGGTAGACAGGAAGCATTGCTGTATGCATTCTATAAAGTAAGGGATTAAAATGCTCGAAGATTAGATAATTTGCATGTGGCCACAGGAATGGGTGAGTCAATCAATACCAGACGTAGAATCTGTCCTCCCAGTGCACCTGCCTACTGAGTCCAATATAGTCAAGTGAAGAGTTAAATTAACACAGAGGACTACATGACCCAAGAAATATTATTATTACTTATTATCATTTGAGCCTGTATAAAAATATATGGTCCTTTTAAAGTTAGTTATTTCATGTCAAAAGCTTGTCAGGTCACATTTAGAAAAATTTAGAGAGAGTACATATAGTAGGAATAAAAATATTCTTTGATATATATGTGTGTGAGTATGCATATATTCTTGTGTGTGTGTGTGTATGTATATGCCATATATACAATTCCAACATATGTTTTCTCATTTGGTATTTATCAATAACCCTGTGAGGCAGATAATTTTAATATTACCCTGACTTTACAGATAGGAAAACCAAAAGTTAGGAAGACAGACTTCCAAATCTCTGAGTAAGTTGTCGATAGAGCTCGAGTTTGAACACACATGTTCTCACCTCGGCCCTGTACTTTCTAGTCCTCTCTGCTTCCTCTACCAAGTCATGATCCCGGGAATCACAGACACTCTCTTGGTTAAGCAGAGCTAACTTCCCTTGACCTTCAGACAATTAGGCTTAATCTTAATGTCTCAACTTTTCTAATCAAGAAAATATCACCGATGATAAATGAAGACATCTAAAATGTTTCACACTAATCTTTCAAATTACACGGTACATTCAAGCCATTATTAAGCACTTGCACATAAATTACTGGATTTAACAACAAAGCTGGATGTGGCCTTTTAGGAAGTGTTCTAAATCCTTGCACTGAACTATGTACATCATGGCTGACAATCGGCAGCTGCCTGACTCATAAACTCTTAGAGCCAGCTGGGTCCAAAGATGAGTGCTTTTCTACAGTTCGTTTACTAGTCGAATCTCTTTTTGCACAGAAGGCCTGACACAAACCCCTGATGTCTGGAGCAGAATTGCTGTTGGAGTGGGCGGGACAGAGGCTAGAAGCCTCTTCTGCTTTCCCTCCCTCCTCTTACCCCTCAGGCACACGTGAGGCATCTGGACAGGTTTTTCAACTCACTTGAAAATTAATTTCTCATTATGAAGGAGGAAATAATGACAATAGCCAACATTTGTGGAGTAGTTACTGTGTGCTTGGCATGGTGCCAGATGCTCTGTGTTATTTTATTTGACCTTCAGAAGAACCCTATGAGTTAGGTTCTATCACCGATCGTCTCTATTTGTTGGTGGGGAAATGTGGCTGTCTGAGCTGTGGTTAGCAAATATGTATTCTTTCTGTGAAGTGCACATTAGGATTCTAGCCACCAAAATAGAGACTCCATTGGTCAGCACTTAATCATATGGTGACTCGTACGAACAAGGGACACTATTCTATTTTCCAGGTGTCAATGTGCCTAACCAAATATCAAAGTTAAAGAATAAATATCTGGGATAAGCATCTGGGAATCTCTAACATCTCTAACATAGATATATTAAATTTCAATGATAAGAGGTACATCCCATTGTGATGAACAGTATGTGGGTGATATATGGGTCTGAAGTTTAGGCAAGTGAGCTGAGCTGCAGTTATGGATTTGGTAGCCATCAGCATATAGCTACGAAGTAAATTCACAGACATTGGTAACTAAAAATATTTGGTTCTTCTGGATAAAATAATTACTTTTGTTATAATTTTTATGTTGCTAATTTACACAGAAAATTCTACCTTATTCTAATATGAACCTGAGCTTATTTCACTATGTTATTAAAGTGACAATATATTAGAATATGATGAAGTTAAAGTGAGTATACTTGGATTATTTCAAATAACTTGCAGTCCCTTAGTGTGACTACAAATTATTCCAAATTTTCTAACATTGTAGTCAACAGAAAAATGGTGCATTTGAAAAACTACATGAAGGCTAATGTTTAATAAATGCTGAATTTTAATTATTATATTAAGCATTCTGGGTTATTTGAGACATGCAACATTAGTTTTGGTAAAAATTAAAGGGCATCTCTAGGTCAATTTAAATCTCCATTGGGTTTTCAACAAATGAAGAAAATGAGAACACATGCCATCATACACGTTGGGGGCCAGGGGATGCTGGAACTTGTGTGATGTTGAATATGCTCTCAGATTTTTCATCTGTTCAAACTGAGACTAAGATACAGGTCACTGGTCTTGCAGTTCAGAGCTATTTCCACTGTATCATGTCAACTCTCGTAGAAGGCATCGGGACAAAGTCACCAGCAAGATTTCGTAGGAAGATAGCTAACATTACAAAAAGTTTCTGAAAGTCTAAAGCTATATATTAGCGGTCACAAGAGTGTCTTTAGCTCAGGTTTCTTAACCATTTTTCTTAAGTGTGTTCAATTCCCTAAGACTGGCTGCATTGGCATCCCTCGTTAACTTCTCTGTAGGATATTGCTGCTTTTAAAGTTGCTAACTCAGGCTGGGCGCGATGGCTCACATCTGTAATCCTAGCACTCTGGGAGGCTGAGGTGGGTACACCAGCCTGAGCAAGAGCGAGACCCCATCTCTACTAAAAAAATAGAAAGAAATTAGCCAGACAACTAAAAATATATAGAAAAAATCAGCCGAGCATGGTGGCACATGCCTGCAGTCCCAGCTACTCGGGAGGCTGAGGTAGTAGGATTGTTTGAGCCCAGGAGTTTGACATGGCACTCTAGCCCAGGCCACAGAGTGAGACTCTGTCTCAAAAAATAAATAAATAAATAAATAAATAAATAAAGTTGCTAACTCAGATCATACCAATTTATTATTATATTTCAAACTGCAAAGAGTTTGAGGAAAAGAAAGCAAATATATTAGTGGAATTAAAACTCGCAATAGCTCAATTTATAAGTCTATAAATCCATACCTTATTACTTAATCATAACTTTAAGTATTTTGCACCCCATCTATCTGTAATTGTAAGTTCCTAGAGGTCGAAGTGTCAGCTTAAATATCAGTTTGTAGCAAGTTATGCAGCACCGTATCTGGTTGAGAACTTAATGAAGACCTAGATGATTACACAAAAAAGATGAACATTGCTTGCTGTTGAGTTGCCACTAATATTTACATGATACACCTACCTAACACGGTCTGATGATATCATATGCAGTCTTCACAACCTCTTTTTAAAGTAGATGGGAGGAAAGATACCATCACTTGAGTTTTATGGTTGGTTAAATAGAGAAATGGTTAAACTCTGGGTTTTGCCAAAGTTAACAGTTAATAAGTGGTGGGATTTTCTCTCACTCACAATATTTACCAAGAACTTACTGCTATGCTAAGTAATACCATATTTTTAAAAGTCCAGTTTTATGCCTACTATTTCAATAATCTTTAGAATATCTTTATAATGTGGAAATGCCTTCTGGAGCCATTTCAACAATAATTAAGAAAGGGTCATCAGATATTTTAAAGAAATTATCACAGAGCTTGGTGACTCAATGATTTCACATAACCCCCTTACCCTACCCCTACAGCAAATTGCTTTTACTGAGTAGTAATTGATGCCATTGGCCAGTATTTAAGAATATACTGAGTATTAAAAAACTAATTTTGTTTCCATGCTAACAATATTGTAGAGACTATAGTTTGTCACATTACTTAGCATTTTTTTTATAACAACCTAAAATAATTGTATTGCTGTTTTTATCTTATGCCTAGCATGAAAAATGTTCCTGAACAGGGTTTGGCTTGTTTATGTTTTGCTTTTGTTTAGTTTTGTTTCTGAGTTGGCTACTAGAAGGTTACCTACCAGTATCGTGGGCTGACTTAAGTAAATGTCTAGATGGGAATTATAATATGTGGTTTTAGCATTATTCCCATTTTATGTTTTGCTTTCATCTTACATTTCTAAATTTAATTTAATACCATACACACACCCCCATATATATGTGTGTGTGTGTGTGTGTGTGTGTGTGTGTGTGTGTGTATAATGTCTTTATAAGCCACCCTTAAATTAGTCTGGTACAAGTTGGGATATAAATAGAAACATTTATAATCAAAACAATGAATTTCCCATCATTTGTCTGGTGTTATAAAAAGAAAATGGAAATAATTGGTAGCATCTTGTTATAATTGTAATTTTTTTATTTTTATTTTTTTGAGACAAATTCTTGCTCTCTCGCCCAGGCTAGAGTGCTGTTGCATCAGTCTAGCTCACAGCAACCTCCAACTCCTGGGCTCAAGCAATCCTCCTGCCTCAGCCTCCCGAGTAGCTGGGACTACAGGCACGTGCCACCACGCCAGGCTAATTTTTTCTATTTTTAGTAGAGATGGGGGTCTCGCTCTTGCTCAGGCTGGTCTCGAACTCCTGAGCTCAAGTGATTCTCCTGCCTCAGCCTCCCAGAGTGCTAGGATTACAGGTATGAGCCACCACTCCCGGCCACTATAATTGTAAATTCTGTATGAGAACTATACATATTTATCATTTTAGAGGATGCGCACATTATAATTCAGTCCAAGGACCTGGCAGACACTATTAGATACTTTACAAATGTGTTTTGTTTATCAGTGGAAAGGAAAGAAATATGTTATTTGTAATTTCTTTTTTTACAGACAGAGTCTTGCACTTACAGAGGTGCAATGATAGCTCATTGCAACCTCAAGCTCCTGGGCTCCAGCCATCCTCCTAACTCAGCCTGCCTATTGGTTAAGACTACAAGTGTGCACCACTATACCCAACTAATTTTTCTATTTTTGTAGAGATGGGGGTCTCACTCTGTTGTCCAGACTGGTCTCAAATTCCTGGCCTCAAGCAATCCTCCCACCTTGGCCTCCCGAAGCAATGAGATTACAGGCATGAGCCACCATGCCTGGCCTGTAATTTTATGAGGAGTAATTTCCTTGTATTTCTTCTTTTTTTAAATAACAGCAATGAAAACATGGTCCATGCACACATATACAAAATTATATTTTATTTCTACTGTAGGTATTTTTATAGTCTTGTTCTAGAAAGTATGAGAAAAATTGAAGATCTCATCAATGTCTGCTGGTATGAGATTTCCACAAAGTAAAAAACATCTAAAATATTTGTGTGGACAGCACAAGCAGGCACAATCCTATGACCAAAGCTAGTGTCAAATGCATAATAAATCCTGAATATATTTATTAATTGATATTTTAAATCTTAAGCACTGACTTAGGAAACTTGCAATATCGTAGAGAAGTATTCTGCTACTTCATTTTTCTTTTCTAATGACTTTCTTTCTTTGTGCTTTTGTTCATACATTCAATGACCTTGTATAATATGTGTCACCTGAAATTAATGTCTTCTTATTTGCATTTGCACTTTCTGTGCTATGATAACATTTTCACAGTAGACAGAACACGTAGTTGAGAAGTCGTTTAATTTAAATACCGGTTAAATAGAAATATTAACCACAAAGATTGATCATTGCATGAAGTATTTTACTGAATCAGGCTTTACTTAAATATCAGTTGTTCTTCATCATGCCTGATCTGTCTTCCCTTGTGGGTAATAGTCAAAGTTTTTTCTAGGACTACAGTGGACTCCAAGTGCATTGAGAGAGAGTGACCCGTATTGTGGTATTGATGAATGGTCAGTTCAATTGGTTTAGTCAACTTCAAATCAATTTTCTTCTGTGAACATTTCTTGAGCATGTGGTCAAAGAATATAGAGAAAAATAAGGCTCAGACTCCACCCTCTAGGAGCTCAAAATGCATGTGTCAACATGATGCTCAGGAGTGAATAGACCTGACTAGAGTGAGGGGATTTTTGAACTGGTTCTTAAGTGCACACAGGGCTTGATGATACAAGCCAAAAATAGACTCCAAGTTACTACACATAGGAGGCAGCAGGAATAAAAGCAAAGAGCTCTTCAGGAAGAGGGGACTCTTAGGCTAAGAGAGACCTTTACAGAAAAGTCTGCCGATCCCCTAAGTAGCTGATAAAAATGCTTTGGAACCACCAATTTTATATAAATCGTGAACATGTTCATTCAAAACAGCTTAGCTGGACTAAGCTGGTAAAACACGAGAACTGAGAGTATCAGTGCTGCTTATCATTAGGAAGAACGAGCAGAGTTCGAGATGACCCACTGTTGGTCAGTATGTGGTGGTGGTGGTGTGTAGGGGCTTGTTCTGGTAAATTCTCCTTTGAAGCACTGCGCACCTTCACTTAGCATTTTCCACTACTTGCCACAAGGTTTATTTGCATTAGCGCATTTCTCTCCTTGCCTTTTTGTTATTATTGCTGCTGCTTCTTTTTAGCACTAAAGAATGGCATATTAAATAATAATGATAATGAACTCTGGACATATTGCTTGTCTTCTGACAATTTGGGGCTAATAAAAACATACACATACTTTAACTGCTATAGTCACTTGGCTTGTCACTAATTACACATCCCAAAATTGGAAACAAAGATCATAGAAAGCAATTTAATACCCTTGAAGCTATTAAAATCCACCCAGTCTATATGAAGGTAATTTTACACGAGAAGATTCAGTTCAGTTTAGACAGGTAGAAATAATGATTGGACAAGCATTTACGTACAGGAGAAGGTTAATTACACAAGTATCTATTGATATATAACATTAATTTGTTCCTCCATTTCATGAATTTTTTTTGAGCACACTGCCTACCACATCTAATTTGGAGTTATTCAGTGTTGAATCACTTGCTAAGAAAAAAAAGTAAGAAACAGGATCAATTATACCTCAATAAAGCTGAAAAAGAATAGAGTGAATCAGTTTGAAAAGCAATGCCATACAGACTGGATAAGGAGAAGATAATGTTTCAAATGACAAACATGTTAGTAATGTGGGTATTACCATTATTATTAATAATTAAAATAATGATGATAATCATCCTTATTATTCATACAGTGATTTTTCTACTTGGGAGCTCCAAGTACTAAAACATCTTGTCATTTTTATCTCTACATGGCTCGTTAGGTTGGGAGGGGTCAGGAATTATTATCCCTGTTTCTCTTTTTTTTTTTGAGACAGAGTCTCACTCTGTTGCCCAGGCTAGAGTGCCATGGCATCAGCCCAGCTCACAGCAACCTCAAACTCCTGGGCTCAAGAAATCCATCTGTCTCAGCCTCCCAAGTAGCTGGGACTACAGGCATGCGCCACCAGGCCCGGCTAATTTTTTCTATATATTTTTAGCTGTCCAGATCATTTTTGTCTATTTTTTAGTAGAGACAGGGTCTTGCTCTTGCTTAGGCTGGCCTGTTTTTCATATGGAGAAAATAAGAGAGAGAACTGAATCTGCTGGTATAAGATTATATGATAAATAACTTGGTTACGGGGCTCAGAAATGTAAACTTTTAATTGTTGATTCAAAGTGTTTTTGATTGTATTCTCTTTTCTCTTTATCCTATGCTGTCCCTCTTGTCTGCTTCTAAGCCACCAAGAAGAGCATGTCACTAAAATAATTGTGGGAGTCAGGAAAGAGGGCATCATGGTACCTTGAACATAGTGGTGATGTGAACTCCATGAAAAGACATGTGTAATCTTCCTCATTTATTTTTTCTTCTTTAAAAAATCTCTCTTTCTCTCCCTCTCATCTAATTCAAAAGCTATGATGCTTGTTGTTAAAAAGAAATCCACCATGAAACCAAAAAAATACATAAATTAAAATGAAAGTTTCTCTCTTATTTCTTATTCTACTTCTTACTGTTAACAATTTGGTGTGTCTCCTTCTATACATTTTTTAATGTACACACACATATATATGGTTTTATTATTTATAAAAACTAGAACATAAAATGCATATTATCTGAAAATGTTTTTCCTTAAAATGTATCATTGACCTTTTTCATGTTAATACATGAGATCTACCTCCTCAATTTAATGACTGCATTGTTTACTGTCTTGATTAAAAAAAGCTATTATATCAGTTCTAGTTGATACTTTTTAGGGAAAAAAGTTATTACAGAACAAATAGAATTTGTTTGGCATTTCACAAGTTTACCTAGCAATCATATACTTTACTATTATCCTATTTCTTTTAAGCACACATTCATATTCTTCAAATGGCATGTTTTGACATTAGCTGAGAAACCCTTCCCTCCCCGTTCCCCTCAAAGTTTTGCTTACGTCTGCTATACACATCTCCTTTCTTCTCCAACAGATGAATAGCAAGCATCCAGGGATGAGGAAACAGGAGTCAGTTTTGGGAGCTTCTTAGGTACAATTGCACATAAAGAAATAACCTCCTTATGGATAAGTCTCTTTATATTGCAGTGACTGCCATTCTAGGAACAGGTATTTGGAATCCCACTCAAGGGAAAACTGGAGACAGGAAAGGTTGGGGAGAGGAAGATGAGGTTTCCCTGGCTACAGCCCTGTGGGGAAATCCTAGAAACAAGGGAGGAGACCAAGTAGAGTCTCTGGAGTCTTCCACTACATCCTAGTGCCTTCAGCATGGGCAGAGTTATGTAGCAATGATAACACCATTAACCTCTGTGACTTTGTTCCCTGCTGTGGCAGGGACCAGTATGCTAATAGCATCAGTTCCTGTTCCTATATCACCAGGAAACAGAGTCTCCTTGATTTCTATAAGCAAAAAATAATTATTGTGAAATGCTTTGCAGTTTGCAAGAAATTTACACATTCATGATCTCCTTCTGGGTCCCACAGTGCGTTAGACAGAATGAGTCTCCTGCCCCCTATTGATAGATGGAAAAACTTAACTCAGAGTTTAAATGCTTTGTTTAAGTCTCAGAGCTGGTAATGGAAGGGCTGGACTTAGGATCCTCTTTATTCTGATTCAACAGCCGGTGCTTCTCCAGGGGAACATCACATTTCCCCCAAGTCCTCATGGACCAGACAGGTAGCGCTTTGGAAAAAAGTACAGCACATACCAGCATGGTAAATGCCTCAAAAAAATTTAAAATAACAGTATCATATTTGAGCTCCTTAGTTCTGACTTATTATTACATATTTCATTTTCTCTTGTTTTTGAGTTTGCTTCCCCATTATCATAACCCAAGGGAACAACAGCTTCAACAACTAAACAAGGTTGATCAATATTTTTCAGTAACATATGTTTTTGGAGGCAGAACAAATGGAAGGGGTTAAAGGAATCTCAGGCAGAAAGGATTTCCTGAAGCTCAGAGGTAAATATTAGCTCAAAAATGCAGGTGCTTTAGAAGGGGGTTTCTGGTTATCTCTTACGTATATCCTCAAAGTTTGGTTTGGAAATAAATCAGAAAAAGAAGAATAGAATTCGAATTCTATCAGGAACCAGATATGATTCGAGCTACAATACATTTCACAGGCCATTTAAGATTCCAGGGTGTTAGAACAGCCTTGAAACATTTTTGTAGCTCCTACAGTGCCTAACTCTCTATACCAGGTTCATAGCAAGCTCGGCAAGGGATAACTAACACTTACATTGCACTTTCCATGTACAGGCGCTTTACACAGAACACTTTACTAATTCTGTCATTATCATCTTCCTTTTACGGATGAAGGCAACTGAGGCACGGAGAAGTCAAGTTTCCCACCTAAGTTCAGGCAGCCGGAGCCAGGATTGGCTTGAGCAGCCTGGGACCAGGTTGTGTTCCAAATCAAGACAGTACACTACCACCTAACTGAATGTTTATTCCCCAGAAATACATTTTGCCTAAGGAGTGGACGTGGTGGGAGCTCTGATATAATCCATCTATTTACTTTCTTCCGTAGGCAAGCTGTGGTAAGGGCTAGGAGAAGAGTGTGTCTGGAGCCCTGGGTTATTGGCCTCATCACCTTTATATCCCTGATTGTCCTGGCGGTGTGCATTGGACTCATTGTTCATTATGTGAGATACAGTAAGTAGGAGCTGCTCTGCTGTCCTGTGATTTACTGCAAATATATTTCCCGCTGTACCTTCCTGTTTTGATTTGTTCCGGCTTGTTTATTCATCACTATGATTCATTTGCATAGCTGGTACAAAGAACACTTTACCTGCTTTGTCTCTTATGTAATCCTTATTTAATCTCTTATTTAATCTTATTTAATAAGCTAAGAAGGATTCTTTCTTCTGTCTTTGATGTTGCATTGCTTTCTGCTGGGAATAATAGCATGCTAGTTTTTGTATTCATTAATAAGCAATAATCAAGTAGTAAATAGGAGAAAACCATAGGATAGCTAGAACCTAATGTCTTGAGTTGTTTGAGGTCACAGGGCAATCATCTTGATTCAAAAGAATGCCAACTCACTGAAATCCTGACATTCCCAGAAATCAATTACACAATCAAGGGTCATAGAGAACTAGGCTCTCTTCTGTACTAGTAAGTTGGAAAAATGTTCACAATGACATATTATTGAATAAGTGCCTATTTCTGTTATTTAAAGCTCATCTTGGGATACACTGTCAGTGATTAAAGAGGATAGGATATGCTGAGGAGGTTAGTTGTAACAAGGTTCAGTCTGAGGTTATCAGCTACTTCACTGCTAGATGAATTGCTATTGCTATGTTATTAGGAAGGTCTCCAGGGTACTTCAGGGCTGTTCTTCTAGAGTATAACAAAGCTTCTGAAGTTTCCTTCTACTTTGCCTCCCGCTTTAATTAGTTGACTCAACTATGACCTGTTAGTTTAATATCTCCCTCTGTGACTAGATTATACTTGGATGTTCAAAGCCCTGTAACCATAGAAACTAATCACTTGATTCTAATTTAATTGGGAATTTGCTGAAGTTGCTTTCCTATAAAGAGAAAGAGTGATCCATAAACTGACTATCTTCCTCCACTATCCATAAAAGTTCAATCTTGATTTCCAAAGTAAGGTGGATTACTCCTGGGTAGTTTTAAAAAACTATTTAAAGCAAAGCCTTTTTTAAAAATTTTTTAAATTCTTTAAATTTGGGGTATCTGCATTTTGATAACAGATTTTTCTTGAGTATGCTTTTAATAAAAAAGAATTGCTGAAATAACTTTACAATTATACAGTTGTTGAGTATATTGAGTCCCATTGTGTTTTAAGCTCATTATTGCTGCCTAGGACTATGTTTTACTCACTTCTGTATTTCCAGAACTTAGCAGAATTCTGGCACCTATCAAGTTCTATATCAATGTTTATTGAATACTGGGTGATACAAATGAATGAGTCATACTTATGATATTTTCCTGGGGCATTGTCTGACTTCACAAGGAATTCCTAATATTGCTAGGGGCCTGATTATCTCAATGAAAGAAAATGTTCCTTACTATTTTTCCTTTGCTTCTTCCCGAGCCAAATTTTATAAGGTTTATACATCTTACTCATATGTGTACAGAGAAAACCTGACAGGATTTTTCCGGTAACCTGTTGTTGGATCTTCTTGTGATGATCAGTTGAGTCATATGGAACACACAACTTCTGTCTACACCGTACACCTGAATAAACAGTGATTTCTGTGATGTGTGTTTCTGTCTTATATTTGTGACCTGCCCTCTGTTTTGGGGAGGTAAGAAGCACATGAGCAATTAGGAGCCAGCATGGTAAAATAACCAAACAAATCTGTCCCAGAGATAGATACAGATGAAGGTAATTGGATTTGGCCAAAACATCATTTTGACTCTCATTTCATAAAGCCTGAGAGAGCACAGAATTCTATGTGTAGCTTGTGTCTAGGGCCTTGGGGCTGCATTTCTGCCCCTGTGTGATTTGGATGTCAGAAGGTGAATCTGTTATGAGCAACATTATTGCAGGTTATGGAATAACAAACCTGTTGGAAAATTATCAACAAACTGACATTCATCCTTATTTATTTTACTTTTCTGTTAATGTCTCCAATGATATTTTTCAGTAACTATACATACTATATATTTCTGGCAGCTGGGAATATGTTTCAACACTTAGTGGCCTGTTTAAGTCTATAGAGCAAAGTAAAATATTGAATATAAATGATAAGTTGTTAATTTGGTTGAACTATATGAAATTGCCAATATTTGACCATTTTTGACCTATATTTATGGCAATTTCGAATGAATCAATATAATAATTTAAAAAACCAGGTCTAAGGGTATAAGAGTGTCTATTATTCTCCTCTTTAGAACTTTCCTAGTCATCGTGTGATTAGATACCAACAGCATCAGCATCACCTGGGAACTTGTTAGAAATGCAAAACCACATTTAGACCTAATGTAACAGAATCTGCATTTGCACATTAAAGTTTGGAAAGCTGCATTCTGTAACAATGGATGCAACCACACAGAAAGTTGTAGTTAACCACTAGATAGATGTTAAAAAATGCAAATGTAATAGAACAGTCATTTACAAAGATAGCTATGAGTTATTTTTCAATATTTCAATAAATTTAAAACCTTACTTGAAATGATGTATATTGCCAGGGACCTGCCTGCATTTTATGTCACCCTGGCCATTCCGGGCAAGGGAGGTGAGAAAGGATAGAAGAGGGGCAAAACCTCCCTAGTTCCCCACCTAGGGCCCTAATGCTCAGGATACCCTGAACTTTCAGCGTCTCCAGGTTGCCCTCCATCTCTTTTATTCATCACCAGCCCCTCCCTAGGCCTATGTTAGAGTCCGACAGCAACTTTCCTCTTTTCCCACCAAATCCTCTGGCCTCTGGTGTCCCGGGTGCTCTTTTGAAATTTACCCGTAATTTTTTGCATAACTTTTATATAACAAAAGACTTCTCCTATAGCTTCAATCAGTGGCTTTGTTTTTTTTTTCTGTGTGAGCAATATGTAAAAGATTAGTCTGTGCTTTAGAAGTTAGGCCTAGGCTGGAAGCTCAACTCTATTTTTTCAGGCTATGCCATGTTGAGGTTAGCCAAGTTATTTAAATTTCTGAGAACGTGGTCTGTTAAATGTGGATGATACTGCCTTCCCATAGGGCTATTGTGATTTAAAGGAGTTATGGGTATATGCCTGGGATGCTGGTGCTCGGTGTTAGTTTCCTTTTCCTCTGGGGTTTAGGTGAAGAGGGAAAGAATGAGAAGGGAGGGAGATTAAGATTGGATGAGCCATGCTCCGTTTTCTGATAATAACCACATACAACTGTCTTGATCACCAGTGTTTTCCTAATGATTGGCACAGTGTCACTCACAGAAAAGTAGCATTAATATCTGTTGAATGAATAAATGAATCTTTTGATGGCTCTGTTCTTGTTTCAGGAATAGGAGGGTAGAGGATAGAAGCATACATATAGCATTAACTCTTCGGCAGGCCAAAACTGTGGGTTGCTTAAACTGAATGCAGAGAGTGGAGACAGTAGCTAAGGAGCAGACAAACCAAACCAACCCCTGTGGTTGGTGGAAAAAAAAAAATGCAGTAACAAGGAAGCCTGGCGAAATGACACAGTGTCCCTGGAATTTATGCCAGGTGGCAGCTCTAGCTCCTGAAACTTCTACTTACTGAATCCCTAGCGTTTTAATATCTACCTTCATCTTCCTCTTTAGCCAAAACAAATTTTCTCATACTAGAATTCTAGTGGCCAGAATTGATGTGTAGTTGACTGAAGAGGGAAATCTACTTTTGGAATATAAAAATGCACTCACCCTTGGGAAGCTTCTGAATCCGTCCGTGTTTGTGTGCTCAGATAGCGTGAGTTGTTCTCCCTGTGGCTTATATTCGGGAATGGATAACACGTGAGTAATCAGCCCACAGCGCCACCGCAGTATGTGAGCAATGCTGCAGGAACACCAGGCATTTCTTATAGATTTTATACCCTAAATTATATGATGATGAATGTTGTTGTCCTTTATCTTGAGATAACTATGATCTTGGGTGGGATGATGATGAAGATGATAACCTGGACTGGGAGTATTCCTCCTTGTCTCAATATTTCTACCAACCACCAAATAGAGAAATAATGATGCTTTACACATATCTGATAAAAATTATGATGAGATTTTTGTCCCTTTCCTTGTAGATCAAAGGAAGACCTATAATTACTATAGCACCTTGTCATTCACAAGTGACAAACTGTATGCTGACTTCGGAAGAGAGGCTTCTAAAAATTTTACAGAAATGAGCCACAGACTTGAATTAATGGTAAGCAATTTTCCCTCTACTTCCAGGGCATTTGCTGTCACTTTTTACCATATTTTTTAGTACCCTAGCATCTAAAACATCCATTCGAGTTATCCTTGTGTATCTTTGCAAAACGGGAAGAGGCCTTGTCTAAGGGATGTAAAACAAAACTGACAGTTACGTGGCTCAGAAGCCTAAGCCTCGCAAGGCTGAACGAAGGCACTTTTAGCCATTCATTGATGTCCCTCCTACTGACTCTCACTTAGCTAGTGCTACACTCTTGATCAGCAGAGTCCAGAAAGTTTAGAACTGTGAAGGTGGCCCCAAATGTGGTTGTTATATCCTAGATGTCCTAAAAAAGAGACCTCCAGCAAAAGATTGCCAAAATTGAAACTATTCAGACTCATACCTAAATAGCATTTTAGTTTTTTTTAAAAATATCTAAACTTCAACAGGTTTTTGGCATGAAAGTCTATAGGAAATCCATGGATACTCATCTCTATCCTTAAGGCATCACAACATTCATCCTAAGGGATGAATCAAATGTTTAAGAAACTGGAAAAATTAGCAGTATAGGCCCAAAGAGCAAGGGCCTGGGTGATGACTTGTCATCACTGTCAGATTACTTAAAGAATATTTCACTTTTTCTGTTAGCTTGTGAGGTAATTAGTGGTACAATGTGCTGTAAATAACACTGAGCTAAGAGTTGGGAGGAACACCTAGTTCTAGTACCATCTACTAGCTAAGGGTGTATCATTTGGCATATCATTTTATCATTCTAGACAAATTTCCTTATATGAAAATTAAGGTATTAGGTTAGGTAATTTCCAAATTGCTTTCCAGTTCCAATATCTGGGATAATGACAAAGTGGAAGTGCCCCCCGCCCATCCCTCTGTTCCCAGAGATTGCCTAGTAGACTGGATGCCTGAGGATTTGGCCACCTGGCTGAGGCAGAGATTGAATCCTGCTTACATTTGTACTTGCAAACACCAAATCAGGGAAATAGGTGAAGAAGCTCTTCTATAAGGGTAAATACATATGCAAAATAAAGGAAAGGAAATGGAACCAAAAAGGTCAAGGAAACATACAATTATTTTCCTAGTTCTTTGTACCATTCACACACACACACACACACACACACACACACACACACACACACACACATACATATATATATGCACACACACACATATATATATGTGTATATTTGGTGAATACATATATATATTTTTTGAGATGGGATCTCACTCTGTCACCTAGGCTAAAGTGGAGTGACATGATCATAGCTCATGACAGCCTTGAACTCCTGGCCTTAAGCGATCCTCCTGCCTCAGCCTCCTGAGTAGCTAGGATAACAGGCATGAGCTATTGTGTATGGTTCTATTCACCCAAATACATTTTATTTATTTAAATAAGTGAAAGCCAGATGAGTTTAAATCTAAAGAAATCTAAAATCTATAGGACTCTTTAATACCTTTATAGTTAATAATACTTTTTAAATTACTTGATAAAAATAAACCCTTACATAAAAATTGCCCCGTGAATACCGTCATCCTATTTAGAGGACTTACTTGAACTGTGCTGATTTGTCTCATAACTGTAGGCATCATGCTTGGATATGAAAACTCAGGAGTCAATAAAACATAAGAAAGAATAAAAAGGCTCATTGCTTCTGTTAATCCATCACCAGCTTGTAGTAATTGTTTGGTATATATCTAAATACTGAAGACAAGAAACACCTGAAGTGTTTCCTTACTTAAACTCCTAATTTAAGACATTAAGTTGGCTAGAATTCTTATTTTTATTTCATTATAGTAAGAAATAGCTTTACAAATTACCTTCTTTCATTTTATCAAAGTAACACAGATGTGTAAGGCTACGTATCCCAGTGCACACGGCTCTAAGAGCATTTTAAGTGCTGAACTGGATACACATTATGCCAGGACACTTGGCAACTTTTTCACTAGGTTTGGAAACCATGTGACACTGCCATGCGCTCATTTCTCTGATCCAACTACCACCTGGCAGAATTGTTTTATTTTCTTTGTCTACATGTAGTAAAAGTCCTTCTCTCAGGGCGTTAGTGCTCACTCTTACTTTTCAAGACGTAGCATGTTCATTCCCTTTGGTCTCTTTCTTAGTGTGGAACAGCACATGTTTCTTCTGGCCCCACTATAATTCCCCAGCTCTTATCATTCCTAAGGCAGAATTCAGTTGAAATCCCTGAGAATACCAAAAACGATTCCTCAGTCTTCTTCAGGTTCAGCACATTGTGAAATGTTGGTCAACGTTTTTTTGTTTTGATTTTTAATTTTCCATAGAGCTTTGAATTAACTTGAGGAATTTCAGAGAGTTGTTCTTGCTGACATATGTTCATTATTTTTCAAACAGGTGAAAAATGCATTTTATAGATCTCCATTAAGGAGAGAATTTGTCAAGTCTCATGTTATCAAGTTCAGGTATGTAAATCTAAAATGCTGACCTCTGCATCTAATTTAAAGCTGAAGCTGTTAACCTGGTCAGCAATAAGCATGTTTGGAAGTATTAATGACATGATGAAATTCAATTCAATAAACACTTATTTGGCACATGCTCTGTGTAAGTCACAAGTTATAAAGTCCCTTATTCATTCTTTAAATCCAAAAGTAAGCATTTGCAAGATGACTGCTAGGGACAGAAGTATAATTAGTGCCTATGCTATAATATTGTTTTGGGAAATTCTATCTAGTACAAATAGGGACCTAACACACATCCTGGGTTTAATAGTAAGTAGTGCCCTGTGTAAAATAGTGTGGTAGATGGATTTTGTCTTCAGCCCCTGGTTCTCCTCCTTATCAATTTTCTTTACTTTCTTCTTCTTTTTTTTTTTTTGGAGACACAGTCTTGCCCGGGCTAGAGTGCAGCGGCGTCATAATAGTTCACAGCAGCCTCAAACTCCTGAGTTCAAGCAATCCTTCTGCCTCAGCCTCCCGAGTAGCTGGAACTACAGGCATGTGCCACCATGCCCAGCTAATTTTTTCTATATATTTTTAGTTGTCCAGCTAATTTCTTTCTATTTTTAGCAGAGACGGGGGTCTCATTCTTGCTCAGGCTGGTCTCGAACTCCTGAGCTCAGACAATCCACCTGCCTCCGCCTCCCAGAGTGCTAGGGTTAGAGGCGTGAGC
Organism: Lemur catta; assembly: GCF_020740605.2. Taxonomy (NCBI): domain Eukaryota; kingdom Metazoa; phylum Chordata; class Mammalia; order Primates; family Lemuridae; genus Lemur; species Lemur catta. Next base: position 13,064,332 of record NC_059146.1, read on the forward strand.
CACCGCGCCCGGCCCCAGCCAATTTTCTTTACTTTCCTCTATACCACCTCTTTATGTTCCAAATATTTAGCTAAGAAGATCTCCTCTGTTAATCAGCCATTAATAAATAGGCTCATAACTTAACATTTTAAACAAAATACTATATAAGGATTTTAAATAATATATTGTCTTAATACAAATTATTTGTATTTTTCAAAAAGATAAGAACTGTTACCAATATTATTCTAAAGACAAAACTCTGGAAGTTACTTCCTAGTCTATTATTTAGCTAACATCTGAGGCATTACTTTTACCACTTTCTCCTGAAAATTCTGTATTCTCTGATGTTTGAGATAGTATCCTTTCTTGGAACTACATCTACTTCTTCGATCCTTAAATTTCCACTCTCTCAAGGGACCTCTTCTACACATGTGGCTTCATGTGCTATTGGAAATCCAGTTTGTATCTCCAGTCTGGATTATTTTCTCAATTTTTCTAATTATATGCTTGCCCATGCACATCTCCACATGGAAGTTCCAGGGAAAATTCTCTAACTCAAGGGAGTTAGTCACATTAATGAGAAACCTGGAAGTCATCATATACTCCTCCCTTTTCTGGGCCCCTCATACTTTATGAATAACTAAGTTCTACCAATTCTATTTCCCAAATCACTTTGTAATTTGTTTACCTCTTCATCCCAGTGATCTTGCCACTGCTACTCATTATTCTTTGTTCTGTTGCTATAACAGTAAGAAAAGCAAGTTTATTAGAAAGATGAAGTCCGTTTTAGACAGGTTGAGCTAAGATACTAGGGGACTATAAAACGAGTGTGACTTGGTGGAGGGAAAGGGAAATGAGTGCAAGATATAAATTTGCTCATCATCAAATCAAAATTTTGGAAAGCATGGGTGTAAATTTCTCAGGAAAAGGGTAATACAAGGTGCAAAAAAAAGAATGATGAAGAAAGTTTGAAGAACAAGAATATTTAAGGGGATGGAAGAAAAACAGGGACCTTAGAAACAGGAAAGGAGCAGGAAAAAAGAAAAATCATGAGCGAGGCAACCCTTGTGCTAAAGACAAGGAGTTTCTAGGAGAGATTGGCCAGCACTGACCAATACTCCTGACCAGATAATATAAATACTGAAAACAATCCACTGGGTATGTCAACCAGTAGGCCATTGGTGTCTGAGCAGAGAAACAACTCTGGAAATGAAGGAGAGAAGCAGACTGTGAGAAAGCCAGTATGAGGTAGAGAGTAATTCATCATTTCAAGAAGGTTTTCTATGATAAGAAGGTTTGCATTGAATAGAATAGCAAGATTGAGAGACGATTTTATTTGCTTTTATTTTTATCAGCCAGCAGGTATAGGACTAGTTTAAGAGAAAGAATAATACATAATTGATGATACTGAGTTGTTGAGGCAGTGAAAAGATTTGAGATACATAATAATAATGTCTTTAAAGCCCTATTTTTCCAGATTACAAAAGCAATACAAAATTATACAAAACTCAAATAACACAGTATTATGTAAAGTAGAACAAGAAAGCCTCCTGTCCAATAATTCCACTCTCACAAACAACACATCTTCTTAATTTATTTTGAACATCTTTCCAATGACTACATATAGATCTATTTTGTTCTTTAGCTGGCTGTATAGTATTTCACTACAAGTATGTGTCAGTGTTGATTTAGACACTGTTGATTTGCCCTATTAATGTACACTTAGGTTGTTATTTATTTTCCTGTTATAAACACAAGGTCATAATGAACATGTTTGTACTCTTTGCACACTTGAGAGTACATTTGAAGATTTAATTTCTAGAAGTAGAAATGCTCTGTCAGAGAAGATGGATATTCAAATTTATAACAGATAAACAAAACTGCCCTCTAAAAATAAGATACCAATTTATATTCCCCTTTAAAGTTTATGAGAGTTGGATTTGATGCAGTGTATAGTGAGTGGTAAGATTCTTTGAAAACTGGCTATGAAAAGGCGGGGGTAAAATAGCTGGCAGAATGATTCCAAGGTAGCAATTTGTAAAAATAACATTAAGGCTAATTAATACTGTATCTTGAAAATACAGTCACATGAGGTCAATACAATTTGGTCAAGCTTTCTCATACCCTTAGGTTAGGAGTTGTATAGGAGAACCTGAAGATTGCTTAGGAGAGATCACTGGATTTGAGTCATGGGAATGAAACCTGAAAGCCAAAGGCACAGTTGATTTCATATTTAACTTACATTATATTTAGTAATTTTGAGTGGTTGACAAGATAAATGTCTTTTTATATTAATAGCCGTGTCCTTAATGAGACCCGTTGGTGATGAGGGAAACCACAGGAACATACTAGATTACAATCAGGGCGGCTGAGTTTGGGGTTCTGTACATATTAAACAATAGAAATATAGAAAGAAGCATTTATAGATTTATTTTTATGTGCTTCAAATAAATTACAAAGAAAAAAACCTGATTGTGATACCATAAATCAATCCTTCCTTCCGTCCGTCCTTCCTTCCTTTTTGTCCACAGTCAAGAAAAACATGGAGTGTTGGCTCATATGCTGCTGATTTGTAAATTTCACACTACTGAAGACCCTGAAACAGTAAATAAAATTGTTCAACATGTTCTACATGAAAAGCTGCGAGATGCTGTAGGACCCCCTAAAGTAGATCCTGAATCAGTTGAAATTAAAAGTAAGTTGATTGCCCTTATTTAGTTTATTCTTCTTACATAGAACAGCTTATTTTTAAATTTAAAAAAAAATATTCTTGAATTCTGGGATCTTGCCACCAATCGAATATTTCTTTGGGACTAAATTGGTCCTAATGAAGTATTTTAATTTTTAAAACTATTGTATGAGAGGTATAGTTTCATTAACTCTTGGACAGGTTCTTCTATGTTGGGCCCTATACTTTGGCTATAGAATCCAATTATGAATGGAGAAAGTGGCTTTGTATATATTCCTCTACTTTTTCTTGTTGCTTTCATTTTATGTTCTGAGAGTATGATATATGAAAGGTTCATGCCATCCACACATTTGCTTTCAAATGTCATTAATATACTTTGTTATAGCTTCTTCCCTTAGATCATCTACCAATGAAAAATTTATAATTTACTTATATTTATTTTTGACATATTACAACTATAAGTGAAAATTTGGAGGTAGACTTTTTTGTCGTGGTGTTTGTTTTTTGTTGTTGTTTGTGGAGCCACAGAGGACAAAATAAGTGGTGATAGGTTCTTACTATTAGAAAGTAAGAAATACGAGATTCTCAGTGGAAATAAAGGTATGGTTAAGGGCCAAGTCATGTGCTATAGAACAGTGCAGGTCTATAAAAATGCTATGTGGGCACAAGTATGATCTTACATTTTCTAGTAGTCACATTAGAAAAGTAAAAATAAACATGTGAAATTAATTCCAATAATTTATCTATTTAACCCAATATATCCAAAGTATTATTTCAATAAGTAGTCAATGTAAAAATTATTCATTAGATACTTTATATTGTTTTTTTGAACTAAAGCTCTGAAATCTAGTGTACATTTTATATTTATAGCACATTTCAATTTAGACTAGCAATATTTCAAGAGCTCCCTGGCCACATGTGGCTGATGGATATGGTGACAGATATGGCACATTAGAAATTAGAGAATAGGGGACAAGTAGAGACGATGAATATAAAGTGCTAACATAAGACCTATTACATCTAAGTGGAGACCTAAAGTGATGGTCAGCCACCCTACTTACTGAGCTGTATTTCGTAGCTCAAACATGTTTTTCATTTTTGCCAAATCAATGGAAATGGTACACAAGGCTAACTTGACTCTTTTTATAATATTTCCCTTGTTGACATGGACACATTAACAATGCTCTCTACCTTCAGCTGAGGAGTGAGGAAGACTGAAATAAAAAGGAGCTCTGGATTTCCCTATTTCTCTCTTTCTATGTCCTTATTTTCAGCAAAAGCTGTTGGCTAATAGGAAGTCACAGGAGCAAGAAAGCATATGATAGCGTCTCTTGTTCATTTGTGTTTATTAGAATGCCATTGCCCTCTTTCTGGATTCTAAGCAATCTCTGGTTCAAACAGAAAACATGGCCTCCTGAGACTGTCAGAGTCCCCCTGTTCACTTAGTGGAAGGCATAACAGACTTGTCTTATATTTGCTTTGAGTCTTATGGAACTCTCACACATTGTGGGTCCACTGGAATTCTGATTTCATAGGGATTGTGAATGATATATGAAAATGGGGTGGCGAGAAATGGTGGAAACACACATTGTATGTATCTCCTCTGCTCACATCATGTTCCATTATCCTAGTGGACTTCATTTTCACAAGTTAGAAGATAAAATTATTGAGAATTTCAAGTCAGCCACAGCAGAACATTTTACCAAGCACAGGGCCAAATTATGCTTGTGGGACCCTGTGGATGTATAAGTCACACTTACGTGAAGTCAGCCTTCTCAGCTGTATCGACGTGCAAAGCCAGAACTTTCCATAGGAACAGCTTGAGATAGAGAAGAATAGGTTATTTGAAATAGAGAAATAAGGTGGTTCTTTCAGTGTTAATTGAGAATAAAGGGCCAATTATTCCTTATTTTTGCCATTTTGCCCACAAATAGCCAGAATACATAAAGTCAGAAAGAATACTTTCTAGAATACAGATTTCCAGTAAATCCGTACTATTCAATACTAAAAGAAAAATTGACAGATTAATATTTTTGCATTAAGGACATCCAACCTGCCATGTTCAAAGAAAACAGTTTGGTCACTGGAAATTTACTGAGTTGGTAAAGTTTGGGTTTAGAGTTTGAGGTATCTATTGGCTGAGTTAGTGTTTGCATAGGCCTGACTGTTGAGAAGTCAACAAGCGAAGGAGTCATTGGCTGGAGTTGAATGACAGAGTGACAGAGAACAGACTGTCCTTCTAAAACATAACATAAAGAAGACTTAGATATAGCATTGTTTTTAAATATGAGCGAGGACTAATTTATGGATATGCTACCCACATGTGTTATACAAATGAGACTTCGTTTATAAGCTTAGTGAAATGATCTGAAGTAATGGTCAGTAAAAATAACGGTCAGTAAACATTTAGGTAATGAATACTATGGTTTAGATCAGTATTTCCTAAAGAGGGTCTCTGAACTAGCTGTATCTTATTTCCTGGTGTAAAATTCAGATTCTGGGCTTCAATACAAAACTACTGAGAATTGCTGGGAAGGGGAACAGGAGTTTGCATTATAAATATACTCCCTGTATGACTCTTACCCATATTGAAGTTTAAGGAACACTGTTCATGTATGCCCTCCTTCCTAAGACAACAAACATACTATGTCTATGATAAACTAACCATGTTGTTTTCCTTATAACCTGGAGATATTATCTTCTAATGTAATCAAGAAGCTTTTTAATATTTGGAATACTCAGAGGCATAGTGCAATTCTGATGTGCTGACCCTGTTCTATTCACCGTGTCTGTGTATTTCAGAAATCAACAAGACAGAAACGGACAACTACCTGAACAATTGTAAGTTTAATATATTTATTAAAATGGCATTACTTGAATATAAAAAGTTAACACTCTTGATCATTTAGGCATACTTTGTGTTGATTTTATAGGGACAGAACAAATAAAATTTGATTTATTTGTGCAAAGTTCCTAATGCTTTCTCTGATCTCTGAGGCACCCTTTATTAGTAAAAAATAATAAAATTGGGAGAACTTTGGAGTGGATGTATGGGTGGCAGATGTGTAGAAGTGAGTTGTGCAACTATTAAAAAAGAGGCAAAGGCCGGGCGCGGTGGCTCACGCCTGTAATCCTAGCTCTGGGAGGCCGAGGCGGGTGGATCGCTCGAGGTCAGGAGTTCGAGACCAGCCTGAGCAAGAGTGAGACCTCGTCTCTACTAAAAATAGAAAGAAATTATCTGGCCAACTAAAAATATATATACAAAAAAATTAGCCGGGCATGGTGGCTCATGCCTGTAGTCCCAGCTACTCGGGAGGCTGAGGCAGGAGGATCGCTTAAGCCCAGGAGTTTGAGGTTGCTGTGAGCTAGGCTGATGCCACGGCACTCACTCTAGCCCGGGTAACAAAGTGAGACTCTGTCTCAAAAAAAAAAAAAAAAAAAAGAGGCAAAAAATGTTCACTTATCAATGTTCTGTTTGCAGATGTCTATAATATACTCTCATAAAAGTTTTGTAAAGAGTATATAAAAGGAATCTGTATGTCAATTTTTTTAGCTAGAGGCAGAAACTTGATTGTTGCTTTACCTTAAATAAAATCTTCTTGATGTTATTAATCCCATGTGGAAATTGCAGGCAATTATGGGGTTGGATATATTTTGATGAAATTCCTGAAGGTCTATCTAGATAATATCTTTACCTGCATTTTAAAAGTGCTGACTCTAGGCCTAGTACTTTCCTTCCACTATAGCAGAGTACCCCATCATGATTTAGAAAATAAATTTAATAGTTACAGGATTATTTCATACTACATTTATCTTAAAAGATGGAAGAAAATGTGCTACCCGTCAGCTCAGAATGGTGGTTAATTTATAAACTCAACTAAACACAAAAATCCAGAGATAATCCCATTATCTAAATGGCATATATTCTTACCACCAATATTTATTGGGAACCTACTGTGTGCTAGTAGTGTGTAAAGCAATAGGGATACAAAACAGGCAAGATATAATCCCTGCCTAAAGCAGCTGATACCCTAATGGGATTAGATGCATGAGACTAATGCATGAACATGTAATTCTGAAACAACAGTTCTCAAACAAGGGCAAATTTGATACTCTAGATATAATGCCTCATTATGGCATTTTGTGTGTATGTGTGTGTGTATAGAGAGAGAGAGAAGAGAGAAAAAGAGAGAGAGAGAGAGAATATTTGTTATTATTGTCATTATTATGAAAGCATCAAGAAAGTTATAACTAATCCAGTTTGGAGACAGAGGAATTGTTAGAGAAGACATCCTAGAAGAGGAAACAACTGATATAAGTCTTACAAGATGAATAGGAGTTAACTAAATGAAACATTACAATTTATGGAAAAGTAAGAGCATGAGAAAACGTTTGATACTATTGAAGCACAAAACACAAACAATTTTGGGCCAACTAACACAATCTGATGCTTAAAACAACAGCTAACTAATGCACTTTCTCTTTGGCAGGCTGTGGGACACGAAGGAGTAAATCTGCAGGACAGAGTCTCAGGATCATTGGTGGGACAGAGGTAGAAGAGGGTGAATGGCCGTGGCAAGCTAGCCTGCAGTGGGATGGGATCCATCGCTGTGGAGCGACTTTGATTAATGCCACGTGGCTTGTGAGTGCCGCTCACTGCTTTAGAACGTAAGTCTTGAACCTTGTGAATGACTGGGGCTTAACAAAGTGCATTGGGTGTTGGCAAAAAGGATATACCTCATGAATTTTGAAAGAGGTGAATTTAGTATAAATTAAAGATAATGTGTGTATCACAAAGGGAATGGGAAACTCATAAACTTTACTAAGAGGTTTTATAGACTGGAAATGGAAACAGCACCAAAGTACATGGAGATAAATTATTTATTGGTAAATACACAATAGTTTGTCAAGGAAAGCAGGAATTTTAAAATCATCTTTGCACTTTGAGCTTGATGTCAAAGAGAAGTGCTGTATCTCTCTGTTGAGTATCTCCAGCAGAGATGGAGGCTGGATAGGTTGTAGGTTTGAGCACAGGGGGGAAATTCTACATGGTAAGAAAGATAATTGAGGCTGGGCACGGTGGCTCACGCCTGTAATCCTAGCTCTGGGAGGCCGAGGCGGGTGGATCGCTCGAGGTCAGGAGTTCGAGACCAGCCTGAGCAAGAGTGAGACCCCGTCTCTACTAAAAATAGAAAGAAATTATCTGGCCAACTAAAAAATATATATACAAAAAAAAATTAGCCGGGCATGGTGGCTCATGCCTGTAGTCCCAGCTACTAGGGAGGCTGAGGCAGTAGGATCGCTTAAGCCCAGGAGTCTGAGGTTGCTGTGAGCTAGGCTGATGCCACGGCACTCACTCTAGCCCGGGCAACAAAGTGACACTCTGTCTCAAAAAAAAAAAAAAAAAAGAAAGATAATTGAGTATGAAGAAATTTGAAAGTAGCAAATTGTATAATCGAATAGAGTAAATAGTTATAGTAACATTACAAGAAATGGAGGACCATGGGTGGCAGCAGGAGAATATAGAGTAGTAAAATTACATTTTTACTTTGTTAAATTATTGTGTGGCCTTTATGGCTTTCAGAGATATGTATATATTTTTGAGTAGGAGACATGAGGCACATAGAATATGTTTAGTTCTCTCATTCTGTAAAGGATGTTATTTCCATATGTCCCTTAGAGTCACTGGTGTCCAGAAATGTCAAAAGTTTCTAGAATGTGGAGTGGTTGACTTGGCACAAGGAGTAGCATGTATGTCTTAGGAAACAGTGGCTTTTCCACCTGATCTGACCCCTGAGCCTGATTCTCAGTTTAGAAAGAGTTTGTTTTTATACATAGAAACTATAGCTTTTCTTTTCTTTCTTTCTTTTTTTTTTTTTTTTTTTGAGACAGAGTCTCACTCTGTTGTTCAGGCTAGAGTGCTGTGGCATCAGCCTAGTTCACAGCAACCTCAAACTCCTGGGCTAAAGCAATCCTCCTGCCTCAGCCTCCTGAGTAACTGGGCCTACAGGCATGCACCACCATGCCCGGATAATTTTTTTTCTATATATTTTTAGTTGTCAAGCTAATTTCTTTCTATTTTTTTTTTATTAGAGGTGGGGTCTCGCTCTTGCTCAGGCTGGGAACTCCTGAGCTCAAACGATCCACCCAACTCGGCCTCCCAGAGTGCTAGGATTATAGGCGTGAGCCACCACACCCAGCCAGAAACTATAACTTTAAAAAGAGAAAAAAACCTCTATACCTATAGACTAAATTATTTAATATAAATTATTTGATTGGTAGCATGGTAGACTGGAATTAATTCTTCATATTTTCTCCCCAGATATAAGGACCCAGCCAGATGGACTGCTTCCTTTGGAGTAACGCTAAGACCTGCGAAAATGAAACGAGGTCTCCGGCGGATAATTGTCCATGAAAAATACAAATACCCATCACATGACTATGACATTTCACTTGCAGAGCTTTCCAGCCCTGTATCCTACACAAATGCAGTACATAGAGTTTGTCTCCCTGATGCATCCTATGACTTCCACCCAGGTGATGAGATGTTTGTGACAGGATTTGGAGCACTGCAAAATGATGGTGAGCATCTGAAAAGAAACTGAAATCAAATCTAATTTGTTATTCTATGGCATCTAAAGAATGAAGCGCCATTATGCCAAAATAAATGTTTGTTGTTTGGTCATATGGACTCAGGCCAAGTCAGATCCTACTGATGAAGTAAGTCATTTAGAAGACACATGAATTCCTTCCTCCCTAGGTTACTATTCAGTGCATCATTAGTACTATAACAATGGTGCTGATGAGGTTTCTGAAAGAGCAAATATGTCTCCTAGCCACTGAACTTTTTATTAGGGAATTATCACTTAAGAGACTAGAGATCTTTAGTGTATCCAATTGCGAAGATCAATCATAAAGCGACCATTCTCCCCTACCAAAATTTCCTTCTAATCTTAAGAATGGAGTTAAATAACTTGAGATTCTTTCCTAAGCATCTAACTTTTCATTTAAAGTAGTTAGGAAAGAATTCTTTTCTGAAATATTACTGCATCTAAAACTATACACTATCTTATCCAATAATTATGAAAGAATTTCTTCAGGTTTGTAAAATATATGTATATCTACAAATATAAAGACTTTTTTCCCTTTAGGTACTAGTCAAAATCACCTTCGGCAGGTACAGGTGACTCTCATAGACACTAAAACCTGCAATGAACCTCAAGCTTACAATGGTGCTATAACTCCTAGAATGTTATGTGCTGGCTTCTTAAAAGGAAAAAAAGATGCATGCCAGGTAAATGGTTTTACCTATTAATATGCTGCATAACTTTTTGTTCACTTTTATTTGGAACAGTTATGGGTTTATAGAATTATAAATTTATAGAACTGCAAAGACAGTACAGAGAAGTCACATGTACCCTTTACCCGGTTTTCCTCAATGGTTACATCTCACATAGCTATAGTACAATACACAATTGAGAAAATCGACAGGGGTATAAAGTGTATGTCTAATTCTATGGCATTTTGTCATGTGTGTGGATTTGTGTAATCATCACTGTAGTTAAGATGGAGAACTATTCTATTACCACAAAAATCTACCTCAAGAGTAGCTTTCTTCACCCCTCGCTACCCTTAATGTCTGGCGATCACTAAATTGTTCTACATTTCTATAATTTTGTAATTTCTGAATGTTGTATAAATAGAATTACACAGTGACTTTCTCATAGAATTTATGATATTTGTAAATGGACAAAAGAAAACCCATAAGGAATTTAGTGTAATATAGGGAAAAAAGCATGGGCTTCTCAGTTAGATAGCTTTGGATTCAAATTCAAGTTCTGCCACTGACTAGCATGTGATCTCAGGCAATTTCATTAATTTCTGTGAGTTTCAGTTTCCTTATTGCTAAACTGGAGAATATTAAATCTAACTCTATGGATTTTTGTGCAAGAATTATATGAATTAATGAGATAATATGTTAGTTAAGAGCTTCATAGAGTGCTGAGCACTTAAATGGGTGATCAATAACTAGCGTCCCAGGAATGATCAGTCAATACCTTGTTTGTATGACCTGTGTGAAGAAACAGACTTCTGTTATTTGCAGGATAGAAACAATTAGAATTTATCTTTTTATATATACATTCCCTAAATTCTGCTTTGTGCTGGACTAAGCACTTTACTTTCACTGTTTTGCATAGTCTTCATAGTAATTATCAGAGCATTTACAAATTAGGAGTATTTACAAATATGTAAATGAAAGGTCTGCCAGCTTGGAAGGGCCAAACTTGAGGTAGAAACCCAGGTGTCTGACTCTAATTTCTGTGCTTCCTATCAGTAATAGACTTTTTACCAGCTCCTCCCACCTTTATTTTGGAGTTATGTCACATTAATAAACAGGTAACTTGTATAGGAAGTTATTTTGTCAGATGTATCAGATAAGTTAAGAATACTGTTCCCCAAAGAGATGGGGCCTTCAATCTCAGTGTACCGAACCCTGAGGCTAAATCAATTTTCCAGGTATTAGAGCTCTTCCATTAGGTGGATAACTGACATAGATGGATAGAATCGCTTCTGAGTTTGAACACACTGAAGACTTAAAAATCACTCCTTTTATTACCCTTTTAAGTTAGAAAAATAGCAAATTTCTCTGCGATGAGTTGAATTATGAATTACTAATCTCTCTCTTCCCCTTTAGGGTGACTCTGGAGGACCACTGGTCAGTGCAGATGTTAGAGATATCTGGTACCTCGCTGGAATAGTGAGCTGGGGAGATGAATGCGCAAAGCCCAATAAGCCTGGTGTTTACACTAGAGTTACTGCCTTCCGGGACTGGATCGCTTCCAAAACTGGTATCTAAGAAAAACCTGGTAGAATGGAACACATTTTTTGTGTATCATCCATTCTTCCAGATACAGAATTGCAGAAGAAGCCTTGCAAATCGCCCGGATCTGACTGATCTCATTAAACTGTCAGCTTGATGCATATATTTCCTTCTTAGCTCTGTTCTATATATGAGCATCTTGCTTCCGCCAGATCATCTGTCCCAAACTGCATTCATTTGTTTTCTAGAAGATTTCTGTCATCACAGTTTTGACTTGTTGATATAAATTTCTCATGCCTATATACAGTTTGAAGCAATCCCTTCCTTGATTTCCTTAAGCTTCTCTCATCTTAGTAAATGTCTGCTTTCAAGGTAAAGGGCAAGAAGTAAAAGAAAATATGAAAAGAAAAAACCTACATTTTTTTGTGTACAGAAAAGTATTTTTTTTTCATAGTGCAATGTGTGAAAAATGATCATATTTATTAGGATAGATTAAGAAGACAGAGACGGCAGAATTTCAACTGCTTCATGATGGAGAAAGAATAGAAACTCAATTAAGGAAGTCCAGAGAGAAACTAAGATTTAGCTTTATTTTTATTTCCAAACAACTACTGAGGAAAATGTGAGGAAGATTCTGTTTTCTGTGACCTACAATAATTATACAAACTCCATGTAATGTACTTGCTCTAAACAGGTTATAGCAAACAATATTTATTTAACATTGCACTGCTGAGGATGTCCATATACAACAATAAAAAATAAATCAATCACCCATTTGCTTGACATTATAATATGATAATCCATGAAGAAAGGGAAGATGGGGAAAATGTTACTAGTTAATTTATTATTATAAATTCTTTTAAAATGGGAGGCTAGAATGAAAATTCATTTAAGAACAATCAGAATGTAGTAAAATAATTGTGCATTGAATGGCAGGGAATGAAGAGAGGACCAGTCCAAACTATTGACTGCGGTGGGATTATCACGAAGTGTTTGTGCATCTAACGGTTTCCCAAACTGCAAATCCTTGAAGGGAGTAAGGTCCAGGTGTCAGTGTGTAGCTGTAGTCTTGCAACTGAAGCTGGGTCTTGGACCTCCATTTTGAGATGCTTGCAGATATTCTTCTTCCCCTGCTGCTGTGTTTACAGTCTGCACATGGCTAGTGGTCCTGTTAGACTCATCTGAGCTGAGATGGGAAGATATCCTGGAAGCTGCCTCCCTGCTGACTTTAGTATGACACTAAATTGCTAACTGCCTGGATACAAAACTGAAGAGTAAATGCATAATATTGGCCATCTTTATAATTTTGGTTTTGGCAAATTATGACTGAGCTATTAGAGACACAACATTCAAATGATCTAGGCCATAGTGAAGTTAGAACTGGTGCCAAGACATACAGCATGTTGAGGTTTAGATTTTACTGAATCTTTTTGTTACTCTTTCCTTGTTGTATATAGCTATTAATATAAGTTCTGTATTTTTACAACAGCCACTTTGAAAACCAACATTAGCAGGAAAAATTTGACTTTTATTGACCTGAATAACATTGACATATGAACTGATAAAATTTAGGCACTTGGCGAAAATAAGATACAAAAACTGACATGAATTGACAGTGTTAAATATTTTGCACAAACTGTTTTGTTCCGTTTAATAAAATCCTTTGAGAAACAACAATATTGAGAAAAATGTTGAATTTTAAGTAAAGATATAAGTACATTTCAAACTAAATGGCTCTCAGTGTTCTGTTAAAGATGAATTTCCCTTGTTTGAGTATATTCTGCAGTTGGGCCTCTAGGTGGAGCCCTCAAGCTGTAGAAAGATAAAGGGAGGCCCGCCGTCCGGATTCAGGAAGGATGCCTGGATGTTTAAGTAATAATGAAAACTGTACTCTAAATTCTGTATAAAGATCTTGCAAAGCCAAAAGAATACAATTCATCTTTGAAAATGGCATTTAAAAATTAATTCGTGTTGATTTTACAAAGGATTTGAGAAATAAAGGTTTGGATAACAGTGAACATATATGCAATAGTTTAGACTTTATGTGCATACAGAAATAGATAATACACTATCATATTTATAAAATGGTAACTTCTTTTGAAAAATAGTCTGTAATTTTGACATTATGTGGTAATGATTTCATTGGAGAAGGTTAAGAAGACACGACTGTGATATTTATTAATTGTACAAGAGGGTAGGCAGGCAGTTCGTCTTCTGTATCTTTTATCTTTCTTTCCATAGCACTTAGTAAAGTGGTCTGTGTATAAGTCTCTTAATAAATGTTGTTAAATGACTTTTATTTTTGCATTACACAGAAAACGTAGCTTTATTATTATTTACACATTGATTTTAAAAAGTAATCTCAGATTTACATTAACTGTGTGACTTAAACCAGATCGATGATTTAAATATTCTAAGCCTCAATTTACTCACCTTTATGAAAAAGATAATATTAATATTTGCTCAAATGATTGTTGTTGGGGTAAAACTGAGAATGTTTAAAAAGTGCTTAGCACTTTCTTGGAACACAGTAGGTACTCAAGACATGGTAGCTATTATGACAGTTACTGTAATGAAACTACAGTCTAGTTTTCAAAAATATGGTACTCGATCATAAGTTTAATAATTTTTTTTGAAATGACTAGAAAATTAGACCTACAGAATGTGCTGGTTTCTTGCTTAATTTTGATTCTACAAAAGAAGTTTCATTGGGATCATTCCGAAACAAATTTGTCAAGGTGATCTTTGACTGTGAGGATTTATTCTAATTTTTCATTTCAATTTTAAAAAATGATAAATCTTATTAATTTAATGCATATTGCAATAAATTAGTGTTGCAAGAACCTAAATAGAGTATAAAAAACAATAAAGCATATCTACAAAACCGCTTCCCCGACGCTCTGACTCACGCCCATCCAGTAGAGAGTCCCACAAACTCTGTCCCACCCTGCACTGGCCGAATCTTCGAATCTTCGGTGGTTTCCGGGGGCAGAGCCTCTCCCTGGGCATTCACCTCTCCCTGGGCATTCACCTCTCCCTTGGTCTGGACCCCGTGAGCTCCGGAGGCGAGAAGCCTGTCTCCAAACTCCCTGCTGCGGATCTGGAAAGTGTCCGCTCAGACCTGACCCTCCCCCGCCCAATGTGGACCCAGCACCCTGCACTGGAGAGTTCAAATGTCCCCTGGCTTTGTGTCTCCTGCACACTACCCTTCAGCCCGTGCCTCAGCTTCCCACTGACTTCAGACACTCCCCTGCCTGAGTGGGTGTGGAGGTCGGTGGAGGAAGAGTCGTCCTCCTGTGGGTCAGACCACACTGCCCCGCCCAGCCAGCGGGGGCCGTCCCATGCCGTATTCCCTATTGTGTATCTCACACCCTCCAAACTTAGTGGTCAATTCTCCAATGCACCCTTCCCTCCTCCCCCCCAGAGCTGCTTCTCTGCAGATTCAGGATGCAGTTCCCGTGGGAGAGCGATGCACTGGTGTGTGGCTGTCCCTGTTTTTCACCTCCTACTCTGGGAGCAGAGAGCCAGGAGGTCGCCACTAATCTGCCATCCCCCCCCCCACCAGTTTGCATTTTGTAACTATACATATATATATTTTAAAGTGAACTCGCTAGCATTAGGCATGGATTTACCCATCCCCTCCTACCCCCTCCCACCTGCCCAACATCCTGTGAATGTTACTTCCCATATGTGCACATAAGTGTTGATCAATTATAATTTTATTGTAAATGGATAACTTAAAATATGTAGAAATATTGGTACTATTGCGTAACAAATGGCCCTCAAATGTAGGGCCTTAAAAGAATGATAATTATTTAATTATCATCTCTCACAGTCTGGGTGTTAGCTGGGCTCACCTACGTGTTTTCTAAGTGTCTACTTGTTCTTAAATTCTTCAGCCAAGGACCCACGTGGACTCTGAGTAGACCCTTGAATTGGGAAATCGTTCTGGTAAATCTTTTAAAATGGCCTTAAAAACTGGTTTGTGAAACCAAAGAGTTTATAACATAGTTCAATTTACTGTAGGAAACAGGTAGTAGTTACTATATTTCTAATTCCACATACGTTCCCCCTGGGAAATACCTGAAGTTCTAAGAAGGTAAATAAATGTCTTGCCATGTCTTTTAGGAAAGAAGATGTACTGAGGTTGCATGTCCAGTAAAAGCCAAGTAGCATCGCTGGTACCACAATATCAAAAGGAAGGAAGAGACCTTTTACAGAAATTAATCATTGAATAGTTTCTTCAGTAACAATTAAAACAACAAAATTCGGCTCAAAATGAAGCCAAAGTTTTCTGAGTATTAGCAAAACAGTCTTAATACTGTGAGCGGACTTCTCAATGTTCTTTTGTCCATGTACAATGTGTGAAACATAGTTAAGTTCAATAAATGTTTGTGCTATAACTTATGAATTAGAACAATAAATTTAGCTATAAACTCATATATTTTACATTATTTTTATTTTTTCCTAGTATTTTTTCAATTTCACATGGAACAATTCTAACTTTTAAATAGGTACTAAATCTCTGGAAAACAAATTTTGACTTGACGAAGTAAGTACTGAAAAGATGTTTTGTCCCAGGAGGAAGAGAATTCTCCGTAACAATCCCTTCTTGCTGGAATAAACTGCAGGACAACCATCGCTCAGGTATCCCAGGTTCAGGCTTCGATGTAACTACTCCTTTTTTTCCTTCTTTCCTGCTGTAGCAAACATCCGCCAAAAAAACAGACAACACTTTGTGAAGATGAATATAGCAGTTGCCACACAGGCCAGCAGGAATCCAATCACATCCAAAGAGTGGTACTGGAACCACGTGAGGTCGTGGGCTGCAACCCGAAGGTGTTTGGCTCCCTTGTGGCGCATGACAAACTCGATCCAGAAGATTGCTCGATCTAGAGGCTTCACTGGCTGATCACGTTGAATTCTTGATAATTTCATAGCATTCTCTTTATACCTGAAGGAAAAACATCAACATTCCGACATCAAAAGTAAGTTTATTGCCTAAACATATAAAATCCATGAAAGATTTTTTTCAAAAGGATCAAAATAAATGCCATAGAATTGCCTTAGAGAAGTACAGTTATACTTGGGTGATTATGGAAAGTTTGGTTTTTAATAGAAATTTTCTCATTAACAAATATATACATAAAAGCATATAGAAAAAAATATATATTTGTTTATTTTTTACAGAGATAAAATCGTACTCTGTTGCGCAGGCTGCAGTTGTTGACATGATTATAGCTCACTGTAACCTTGAACTACTGGGCTTGAGTGATCCTCCTGCCATAGCCTCCTGAGTAGCTAGGACTAGAGGAGTGCTCCACCATATACAGGCTAGTTTATTTTTAAATTATTATAGAGATGGGGTCCTACTATGCTGCCCAGGTTTGTCTCAAACTTGTGACCTCAAGTGATCCTCCCAGCTTAGCCTCCCAAAGTGCTGGGATTATAGGTACGAACCCTCACACCCAGCCAACAAATATTTTTAAAATCAAAAATGGAAAGTTAATATCTTTCTAGCAGAGGAAATATTATGAGCCATTCTAAGAGCTATAAGTAAGGTAGTGGAAATGCAATCTGAGAATGGTTGTCTTGATTTTAAAAGGGAATCATGTCATGGTGGTTGAAATGCCTCCTAACCAGTCTCTCTGCTTCTCTACTCTTCTGTCTTCTACTCTCTGTTTCCCACCTAGTACTCAGAATGAATTTCTTTTAAACAAATGTCATATAAATTATGCTCCCTGGTTAAGATTTCCTTCTGGCGTCTCATCACATGAAGAATAAAATCTAACTCTGTTCTTTGGTCTACAGGTTCCTACGTCATCAGTCACTGGAACATCTTCTCTTAATACTTGCCCCTTGTACACTGTCTTCTAGGGACATTGGCCTCCTACTGTCCTTTAAGCTACCACATGTTTTCTCACCTTAGCACCTGTAAGGTTTGTGTCCCCTCTCTCTCTGTCTTGGTGCATTCTTCCTTGAAACAACAAAAGCTTTGTTTCTATCTCTTTTGAGGATTCTCCTTAAATGTTATCTCTCAGAGAGACTTCTCCTGGTATGGTACCATCCTTAGGATTTCCTGCTTTTTAGTGTGCT
The DNA here is from genome assembly GCF_020740605.2 of Lemur catta. Taxonomy (NCBI): domain Eukaryota; kingdom Metazoa; phylum Chordata; class Mammalia; order Primates; family Lemuridae; genus Lemur; species Lemur catta. The sequence continues at coordinate 13,081,917 of NC_059146.1, forward strand.
TATTTTTCTTTTAGATCTTAGAATTTTAAAATATGTTGTATATCCTCTCAAATAAACCCTTAAATGTGAAATACAGGCCAGGCACGGTGGCTCACGCCTGTAATCCTAGCCGTCTGGGAGGCCAAGGCGGGTGGATCGCTCGAGGTGGGGGGTTCAAGACCAGCCTGAGCGAGACCCCGTCTCTACTAAAAATAGAAATAAAAAAATTATCTGGACAACTAAAAATATATATAGAAAAAATTAGCTGGGCATGGTGGCGCATGCCTGTAGTCCCAGCTACTCGGGAGGCTGAGGCAGGAGGATCGCTTAAGCCCAGGAGTTTGAGGTTGCTGTGAGCTAGGCTGACGCCACGGCACTCACTCTAGCCCGGGCAACAAAGTGAGACTGTGTCTCAAAAAAAAAAAAAAAAAAAAAGTGAAATACATAAGATAAATGTACATACTCTAAGTAACAGCTCCAATGTTCAAAATTAACTCAAAAATTATTACCGAAGACACCATGTACGTTTTACTCAGATCTTGATATTTGGTATCACACCTGTTTAGTAGTGTCCCCTTTTCATAGACCATTTTTAGTCACTACCCTCATCTTCAAATTAAGTATTATCCTGACTTCTAACACCATAGATTAGCTTTGTTTATTTCTGTAATTTAGTCATAGTGTGTCCTTATTTGTGTCTGACTTTTTTTATAGCAGTTATTTGCTAATTCCATTGCCATGTAGTATTCCTTGCTTGGCAAATGCTACAAATTATCTCTTCATATTATCATTGATAGACATTTGTGATGTTAACATTTTTGAATACTACTAATAATTCTGGTATAAACATTCTAGTATATATATTATCGGGCTTATATGTTTATACATTTTTGCTTCTTATATACTTGGGAAGGAATTACTGAGATGAAGGTACATGTATAATTATGATTTTCTTGTTGACTGAATTTTATCAAAGTCTATTTTTAATTACTAAAATGTAAAAAAATGATCATTTCTTTGGCTATTTCTAACTCATACATATAGTATGGCTAGACCATATATCTTTATGATTTTGAATCTTTTAAAATTTATTGACTCTTGATCTACAACCCATTATATGGTCTATTCAGATAACTGAATTTCAAGAGTGTATGTAATTCTATATGCTTTTCAAAAATATATATTCCCAGTATATACATAAAACATACACACATATATGTGTACATATATATTGCATATGTATTTGCTTCACATAATTATGTATATGTATATCGCATGGGTTACTTTTTTTTTTTTTTACCATTCACAAAAATTTATTCAGGATGGAATATAAACCTAAATCTAAAGCCTAGAATGATAAAGTTTCCAAAGAAGACATAGGAGGATATCATAACTTTGGGGAATACAAAGTTTCCTACACAGGATACAAAAAGCCCTAACCACAAAGGTTTTGGTTAAATTGTGTTCTCCGAATGCTTTATGTCCTTAATCATTATTTTGTCTTTTCTTTATCTGTTTAAGATTAATATAAGTACTGGTGTATCCATGTTCATATCTAACATCTTATTCTGAATTCTCTCTTCTATTTTTTCAATCTGTTTTATTTTTCTTTTCTAATTTTTTCCTGCCTTCTGTTAAAGTATTTTTATCATTTATTGTCCTACTATTTTCTTCTTGATTAAATATTTTTAAAGTATCTCTTTAAGTGATCTCTCCTTATATAACAATGTTTTTGATAGTAGTAATAAATGCTGAATTGATAGTAGCTGGTCTAGGCATAGAATTTTCCAAATTATTTCCTATGGAGTATGGAAACAATTAATTATTAAAGATTTATTTTATCAAAATTAAGAACTTTGTGCTTTAAAGAATATCATCAAGAATGTATAAAAATGAACCCATCCAGAATGGAAGAAAATATTTGAAAGTCATATATCTGATAAGGGATTATAACCATAATATATAGTGTTATAATTCATTAATAAAATAAATTAAAAAATAGCACAATGTCCAAAAGATTAAAGTAGAACTATCTTCAAAGAAGATATGTGAATGACCAGTAGTCACATGAAAAATGCTAAATGTTTTTAGCCATAGGGAAATACAAATCAAGACTGATGAGAGATTACTTTACTGTGGAGTCTGTCTTATTTTTAAAAATTCATCATTTTATACTTATCTGTATATCTGAAGTTATGGGTATTTTTATGTAGAAAATTGTTGTGCTAATTGGTTACCCATTAAATTTATTAGGTTCAATGCAACTGTGAAATAACAGTCTAGTGGAAATAAAAGCAGATTTTACATTGGTTAAATAATTGAAATTCTTTCAAAGTTAATCTAAAAAAGGAATGAATTTCATTCATTGTTGACAAGAGAACCTATCTATAAATACCACCTAGTAAAAAAAATTAATATACTCACATAGGGTCATTAGTGACTGTCTTCAAAGCACTGAGCAAATCTGTACTTGACATTGTGTGGAAGTCCACTCTAACAGCTGCTCCCTTGGCCTCCATGCGAGCAATATTGTCTGGTTGATCCGCAAACAAAGGAATGCCCACCATGGGGACCCCGTGGTAGATGGCCTCATAGATGCCATTGGTTCCACCATGAGTTATAAAAGCCTTGGTTTTTGGATGACCTAGAATTGGGTGAAGTTCAACAAAATTATTCATTACAAGTCTTAGGAATAAAATGAGAAATGCACGCTACAGGACACTGAAAGTGGTAATGTTTTCTAGAGAACAGATTAGAATACCCATGAAACTGCCCTGAAATTGCTGTCAGATTTCAGAGGACAGTGAAGGCTGCATGGAAAAATGGTGTGTGACTTGAGAATGCAAACATGAATACAAGGTTAGCAGGGGGACAAAATGCACATTCTGGATAAAAGAAATAAAACGTGCAAATAAAAAAATGGAAAAGGAAAAGTAAAGAAAAGGGTCAGGCATGTAAGAACATGTTCTCTTAAAGAAACAGTGCAGTCACTGAGTGTGACATGTAAATGTCTAAGGCAGCAGGGAGTGTGATGGGAGCAGTGCTGGAATCAGAGGAAGGACAGGCCACACTTCACTGTGGAGCTGTTATCACATTGTAATAAGGACTGGGGATTTATTCCCGTAGAAAATGCAGTCACCAGTAATAGAAGAGGAACTGTTATTTTTCAGTGTCATGTGAAATAATCCTGCAGTAGAGGAAACAATAGGAGTGCAGTTGTAGAAATAGGAGACAGAGAGACAACCCAGCAAGCTACTGAAAAATTCTCTGAGAGGCAATTACACCTCATATAAAGATACTTTGTTTTTGGACATAAAGAATACGAATACATGTAACAAAATGCTAATTGTTATAGTTTATTCTTTCCCCCAGGAATAGAAAATAAATATAAAGTAGTTACGTTTTATTTTTGTGTTTTCAAATATCAATATTCAATATGTTAGTTGCTGTTGACCTACTCTTACTCTAATTGACTGTTGCACATATATTCAGTTTTTTTTTTTTTCTCCAGTATCCTACCAAGAAGGTCATTCTGGGGCATCCATTTGTACAGCCGAGTATTGGGTCCTAAGGTACCTGGTTTCTTGCCATCAAATCTCCAAAGAACCTATTAGGGTAAAGAAAATACCTTGTTCTGTGAGTGGAACTCCAAAGTTATGACATGTTAGAACTTGAAAGAGAGGTATCAATCATATATCAAACCGCTTACATATAAAAGATGAAGAAATGAGAACAAGGTTGTTAAGTAATGAGAACTACTAAAACTCTGAGGTAAACAGAATAACCAGATTTCTTGTGCTTACTGTTATAATTAATTTGGTATATAAGGAATTCTAAGTAACTTAGAAAATTGTATTTCCAATGATAAATGCAAATATTTAAGAAATCATTTGACAGTCAAGGTAATTCTAGTATAAAAACATACATTAGTAATGATCTATACATTTATTTTGTTTATTTTATACTAGCTGTCATCTTATAAAGTTAATATTAATCTGTTTATTTGTTTTTCTCAATGTTTTATTTTTAATTATTTTGGACACAAAATATGTATGGGGTACATGTGATGTTTTGATATAGGCTTACAATGTGTTATAATCAAATCATGGTAATTGTGGTATCTGTCACATCAAGCATTTGAGTGATATGAATAATTGTTTATATCTACTTGTCCTATAAATAATTTCATTAGAGTTAAACATTATTTGATTAACAAAAAAGCAAATCAGTAAGGTCAGCTACTTGTCAAAAATATATCAATGCTTCGTTGGTAGTATGCATAACTACTGTTAGAAATAAGTTATCAAGCACTTCTCTCAAGCAAAATTTTAAGTGGCAATTTTAGACAAATCTTGGAGTGTTATTACTATTTGTAGTGTGGAAAATTCTTTCAATGTAGAAAAATAGAGCTGGTGGTCAATTTATGAATAACAACACAGCTGTTGAAAAAGTCTAAAATTATATTTTGCTAAATTTTGCTTCATAGATCATTAACACTTAGATGACAGGCTACAGCAGTGATTCCTAGGGTCTGCTATAACTGAGCCATTTCCATGCCCAGTACTGAAATAAGCTGACTGTAGACTTCCAAGACAATCTTTATAAACCTGAATAAAATTTAGAAGTGTTTACCTTCCACTTGCTATTTGAGTGTTGAAGTATTTTGAGTTTTCAGCAAAAAAGTAGCACAGGTCATTAGAAGAATTCTGTCAGATAGAAAACTTAAAAAGTAATTCACTAATACACATAGACTGCAAATGTATTGTTTATATTATTAATGGGAAATACTTTCCTACTATATCTTATGGAAGGGGTATCTGAACCTCTTACCATTTCTTCCTTCATTCTGATTTACCCCTTCCTTTACTCCATGCTCCTTCCTCAATCCAAAGGAGGTGTTTGTCTAGTGGTTTGATCAGAGTCTTGTGGGACCATGTTTTATAATATACAGATTCTACTGTAAGGGCAGGATCCCATCTGCATCTTTTCATTCCATCCAGGCCCCGTCCAGCAAGGCAGACAAGTTTTTCTTTCTGTAATTCTACTTGGCTAGGTGGGTACCTGGAGTGGTGATTTCTCAGCCCAGGCCATCCTTTCTCTGAGTAGAACCCTGAACAGCACACCAAATAGGCCTATTCCAAATTTATAGGAGGTACAAATGGTTAGATCACATGGGAAGCCTAAACTGCAATGCAGTGCAGACTTTTTTCAATATGTGCTTATTGTTTTTGTGCTAGTGCAGACACTCACTACAGTTTAACTCCTTTCTGATAATATCTGTAGTGTATATGGTGCCCTCAGGAAGTCTGTTACAATAGGATTAAATGACAGGGTAGAATTTGGTGATTTCTGTGCACATGCTTTCAATACCATGAGATTTAATAATATCAAAACTTCACTGTATCTTTTCAGTGTATTTGTTATGATCACAATGTTAATATCAAAGTTGTTACAAATGAAATCCCTCCTCTTTACTATTGTAGCATTTTCCATATATATTTTAATGTTTGAGCTGATATCTGAGATAAGTAGAGCTATCGTAACAGATAACCTTTAGGACAGAAAATTTCTGCAGCTGTGCTCTTTACAAAGTTTAGCAGAGTCATTCAGTAGCTGTCCACCATCAGGCACTTTATCTAACCTTTTGTGGGATCTGGGCAAGGGCTGAAGCAATCATATTGGCCCTTTCTTCTGTCATGTTACTGACCATCGACCCCAGAGAAAACACCACAACACCATTTTCTCCAGAGCTCTGGACAAAGTCTTCCATCTCCTGTGAAGAAAGAATGTGGCCATCACAAACAGGTATCAGTATAAGAAACATATTTGAAAGGATTGTTGAAAACGTCTAAGAAGAGAAAATCAAGTATTATCAGGAATTATTAGAGCAAGGGCTATTTTTTAATTGAGCTAATCACTAAGTTTATTTGGAAAGCAATATGTGTTATGAAATGGATGGCTTCTATTGTGGGTATTTCTACAAATATGTGTTTGCATGTGTGTGTATGTATGTGTGTGGGAGGAAGAAATGAAGTAGAGCTATTACAGTGTAGTTGGGAGAAATAATGCTAGAAAATATTATACCCAGACTCTTCATTTCTATTATTGTATTTACTATTATAATATATGTTTAAAATATATGTTTTTTAAATATATTATATGTTTTTTAAACATGTATTATAATATAGGCCAGGTAGCTTCACTTGGCTTTAATTCTATATGGTTGTAGTTCTAAATCACTTTTGTTCATTTCAGGCATTTTTCTATAGATTTCTATTTCTTTTGGAGCCATTGGAGTCATTTTCTGAGTATTACAAGGAGGAAATCTTACTAAGAGTTGGGATGATTTTATATCTACATTTCTTCAGTTCTATAATCTTTTCTACCTCACTTAAATTTTGTCAGGATTTCCCAGTTTTCTCCCCCTCCCCACACAGACACACACACAACAGGTGAAGGTTAATAATCACTGATATTCAGGATTTTGATATTGTGGTTTAGAATTTTAGTGAAATAGTCCCAAGGGTTCCATTTATATATAGAAGTAGATGGTATATAGTTACATAGTTGAATAATCGTATTTCCCAATTCATTGTTTAGGTAGAAGACATATATATATATATATATATTTTTTTTTTTTTTTGAGACAGAGTCTCACTCTGTTCCCTGGGCTAGAGTGAGTGCTGTGGCTTCAGCCTAGCTCACAGCAACCTCAAACTCCTGGGCTCAAGCAATCCTCCTGCCTCAGCCTCCCGAGTAGCTGGGACTACAGGCATGCACCACGATGCCCGGCTAATTTTTTTCTATATATATTTTTAGTTGGCCAGATAATTTCTTTCTATTTTTTAGTAGAGACGGGGTCTCGCTCTTGCTCAGGCTGGTCTCAAACTCCTGACCTCGAGTGATCCACCTGCCTCGGCCTCCCAGAGTGCTAGGATTACAGGCGTGAGCCACCGTGCCTGGCTGGAGACATATTTTATCCTGAAATTATACTTGAAATTGATGTGCTATTATAACTGTCTGGGAGAGACTGTCATCGTTCTCTCACTGTGTCCCACAGGCAGCACCTTTGCCACACTGGAGAGAACCACCAAGCTTTGTATCATGGAGATCTGGTGACTGTCTGGAAGAGTTCAATCGAGCTCTATAAAACTCTTGGTGATTATGTGCTTGCTTGGAGTTGACTGAGAATTATTTTGACTGCTCTTTTCCATTGTGTGCCAAATTTTAAATTTAAATACATTCTATACAGGAATAATTCCAAATTGCTCAATGTATTCTCCCACAAAAGAAAGAAAGAAACAAACAAACAAAAAAACAAATCAAAGAGAAAAAAAAATAAACATAGAGCCAAGCATTTCCTGGATATTACATCAAAATCATATACTCATTTTTTGTTGTTGTTTCTTTCATACTAAGTTCATATATTGTTTTTCCTTCTCTGTGAAATAATCATTCCTTCAACGCAACAAGTAAACTTTCATATATTAATCCTTGAGTAAACCTTCTGTGTACAATTGTGTTTACGAAAAAAAAATCCAAATTTGAAAAATATAGTTTTAACCAAATGACATCGGTTTTTATAGGAGAATCAGCATGTTACTCTTCCACATAATACTTGGGAAAAGAGGGTATTTCGTGTAATTCTAGTTCCCTGACGTCACATTTCATGTAACTTGTGTTTAATGTTTTGTCTCACTGGCTAACTGTCCGCCAAAACATTATTCATCTATCCATTCAGTATCAAAGTAATACAACCTCTTTTTACAGATTCATTACTGATTTCATTCTGTGATATCTTTATGAAAATAATGCAAGATCAATGTAAGAAATTTTGTAATGGAATGAAAATGTAGAACAAAGATAATGAGTTTCACCCATATTCTCTTTCCAGAGATATTCCCAATTAAATGTGTATACTTTGATTATGGTTTTTATTCTGTTTATTTAACATAATATACTTGTGTGACATATATTTAGAAAATTTTCATCTTATTTTATATACCTTTCATCTTACAAAAATGTGTGATATTGTTCTCTTCATTGTTTTGCCCCTCAGTTTCCAACTAATCTTGCATTCTGCTGATTAATTATTTTATGGTAAAATTATTGTTTTGGTATGGTATGCACATTGTATGAGTTTTTAATCATTTTTATGTAAGATATTTAAATTGCTTCCAGTGTTTATGAATATCTGCCACAGATGTTAAATCTGCCCATCTTGATTTTTTTCTCTGTATAGTTTCATGTAAGTATACTGTGAAACCAACAGCTATATGCATTTTTAAAACAGTTGGTCTATTTTGCCAAATGTCTTACTATTTTATTAATAAAATATACAGGCATTATCTGAGAATCTAATATTTAGTGGAAAAGCAAACAATTTGGGGTCACAATTACTTTATATAATAATTAGAGAAGAGATTTCACAATTATTGACTTGACTTCAAATCATTATGCAAGTTAATAGCAATGGCTAGTATTAGTAATGATCACTATTGCACTACTACTCATCCTGCTCCTTGTCCTCCTCTTACTCTCTTCCCCCTCCTACTGTTACTTTCCCTTAATGTGAATGGAGGAATTTATTGAGAACATGGTTAGATTGCATAGAATTTCATTAATCTTACCTCTCCTTTTGTCTCTTGTGAAAGTTACCATAAACAATTTGCATTCAACACAGATACTGAGTTTTATCTTTGAATAAGATTTCAGTTTTGTGTTGGTGCTAACAAGAAGGTAGACAAAAAAGATCTTGTAAAAGATCATATAATAGTGCACTAAAAAGCCCATTTTCTCCTTTAATCTTAAAAGTATGATATTAAAGTAAAATATATCAGGTTCTTAGTTTCCATCATAAGGAATATTATTTTATATGCTGGCAGAATTCTTTTGTAAATCAAATCTAAGGTCACTTTTTAGATCTAAGTAATAGAATTTAGTTGGTCTTTATTGTGTATGGACTGTACATTTTCTTTGTGCTTCTCTGTTAGGCAATTATGATGTTGAGACAAAAGTTTTCCCGGGGAGCTTTATTGAGGTATCCTATAGACTTGGCCTAAGGCAGGAAACACCTGCTCTGATGAGATAAATCATCCCTTTTATGCTCTAAGAGGTAAAACTCTGGGATCTCAGTGAGGAATGATTTAAATGCTGGAGTGAAACAAGTAAACAAGTTTTGCTGTCAGTATTTGGGAACACCTTTATATTGGTAAGGAACAGTGTTCCTTTTAAGCTAGAATAATGGTGAAGAGCCTCAACTCTTACAATAAATAAACAAAACACAACAAATAGGAATATGTTCACCTTAGGCAGGGGTTTGGCAGGTTTGCAATGGAGTCCTCCAACGAAATCAATATTTGGTAAGAGTGGGCGAGGAAATTCAAAATCCCAGTAGGTTCGAATAAGCCACATATCAGCTTTATTCATTGTCTCATATAGCGTAGTGGGTCTGCCTGAAGGGGAGAAAAAAGAAAACAAAAGGTAGATGACACAAGAGAGTTGTCATGAGAATATAAAAGTAATTTCCTGAAAGGAGTTGGAATAATGTAGCCAAAGATACATAAAGTGTTTGTGCTTTGATAAAACAAACATATACACGTATTTATACATAGGCATGATTTAATTCCCATGTACTATATATGTTGCTCATAGGTTTGTATAAGAAAAGCAAAGTGCTAAGAGAATTTTTAGAGGAGACTATGTCTCTAATATCACATCAGTATATTCACAATCATCAGTAATTATTAACATAAGCCCTTATAGAACTACCCATGCATTTGTTTATTTTCTAAAGCTGCAATAGGAACAAATATACATTTAAAAACTCTTTGAGCTCCACTATCAATTATTCCTACCAAACTGATAAAAACTTCCTTCTAATAAGTACTCAATTTTGTTTCTTCAATTTATGAAGCTAGTCTCATGATCCTTGCTTCTCCAAGTATATCAAGAGTTTTTTGAAAATAGGGTTGAAATCCTTGTACCTATTACAGCTTTTGGTTCATGTGACGATCTTAATAATATTAATATTTTAAAAATAAACATACTTGGAAATGACAGGTGGAAATTTTCAAAAGTTATAGAAATGGATAATTTTTGCTCCCCCTTCATTTAGCTCCTATTTTTCACAATGTAGAGGTATATTTTATAAAATATAGATAAAAACTTGGATGTTCAAGCCCTTAGTGAAGGAATGTAGAAATAATAAATAATCTCCAAGCCCTTAGTGAAGGAATGTAGAAATATTAGAAACCTCAAATTTCAAGTGTCTGTTTCTAGGATACAGCCATCTCTCAACTGTGAAGGAATTCTTCTGATATATTGAAAAATATTTTAATTTATAAATAAGGAAAATAAGGTATACAAGGAGAAACATTTCCTCAATGCTACATTGATAGTTGTGCTAGAACAATGTGTAATTCCTCAGTCTACACATCTGCCTTCATCAAGATATTTCTTGGTATATCTATGAACTTTTATTAAAGATGAAAAAAATGGATGGTACAATGGATATGGGATTGCTTAAAGAAATCTTAAATGCTTTAATTTGCACATTTATGACTTCATGGATTGTCCTATAGGAGTGACAGCCACAAGGTTCTAAGTGATCCTATAATCTTTCCATAATGTTTGTGCAGTTGATAGATCATTTTATATTTTCCATTAATCATTTTGATTACAAAACGTGCAGTCCTCTGATTTCATATTCATACAAGCTCACCTTCCAATTCACAAGGAAAGACAGGAATTAACAACCATGAATTAAAAACATGACTTACCTAGTACTTCACTGTAAAACTGATTCCACTTCTTTATATTAAATGTTTGGAACCAAAAGTCAAAATAAAGCACATACATCATATTTTTTACCCTCTCCATGAATGTCATTTGATCACTTAATTCTGACATAACTGCAGGTACGTAGGAAGGAGGGAATAGAAGTCCTCCACTATACTTCTCTAATGTGTAGCCAGGAGAGAAGCGGAGACTATACACAAGGGGTGTTTTAAGTATCTCAGCCAGGAGCTCACCACAGGGACCAATGGCATCTGCAAGAACCACATCAAACTTTGACTCTTGTAACCTTGTCATAAGTTTCTTGTTTAAAACTGCATCTTTACAAAGCTTTCTAATAAAGTCAGAATATTGCCACATGAGTTTTTCCATTTGTGGAAAATATAACCAAAATACATCCTTTGGAATATCGTATATTACTTTGTCGATCAGTGTCATAAAAAGATCCTCAAAGTCCTTTGTAGTTAAAGATGTAGGATAAACTTCAAATTTAATAGCAGATGTTTTGCTGGGATGAACAAGAATGGAAGCTGAAGATGCCAGTACAGTCACCTCATGTCCTCTCTGGACAAGCTCATCCAGGATTGTCTTCATATTCATCCAGTGGCTGTATTCTGTGGGCCACACCAGCACCTTCCCACAAGTCCCAGAGCTAAAGTAACCACTCAGTTGTATCAGCAGGAGAACTGAAGCCAATTTCGTAGCCATCTTGGTGAAATGCAATGCTTTTTATTCCAGTTGCTGGTCCTTTCTGTCATTTCTCATGCTTATAAGTAAGGATAAATCAATCAAGGTAAAATTTAACTCCTACACTAAAAGTACGTTCTCTGAGCAGTCTGAGAATGTGGTTGGCAAGTGGACAAAACAAAGGCAGATGACCTCGTGTTTACTCAAGTGTGTTTAATGTCCCTTTCTGTTTATAAGTGCATTAATCCAGCTAATTTTGATGACCTGGCATGTGCAAGTAATATGCCCCATGTAATATCTCTTAGAGCACTGTCAAAAATAGTGGCAAGTGAGAGGCTCCTGCCTCTGCAGTCCCTTGACACAGAACTAGAAATAAAGTAATTATACAGCTGAGTCAGTATTTCTCGCTTAACATGGTTCAAATATTTTTTGTAAAACTGTTTTGATATATAATGCATACACCATATTATTCACCATTATTGTTTAAAATTCAATATTTCTTAGTATATTCACAGAATTGTGCATCCACTACAACAAATAGTTTTATCTCCCTAAAAGAAACTCTGTGCACTTTTGCTTTTATCTCTCCACTCTGCATTTCTCCATCCTGCCTGCTCTAGGCAATCACTAATTTAATTTTTGTGTCTATAAATTTGCTTTTTCTGGCCAGTTTGGTAAATAGAATCATAAATATGCGGTCTTTTGTGACTGGCATTTTTCACTTAGCATAATGTTTAAAGAGGATCATCCATGGTATGCTTTATATAGGGAGTTAATTCTTTTTTATTGCCAAATAGCATTCCATAGTATGGATATAAATATTTTATTTGTTCATTTATCAAGTGATGGATATTGATTTTGTTTGATTTTTGGCTTTTATGAACAATGTTGTTAATCAGCATTCAGGTACAAGCTTTGCGTGGACATATTTTAATTTCTCTTTCGTATATGCCTATAAGTAGAATTACTGGGTCATATGCTACCTGTAGGTTTATCCTTTTGAGGAATTGCTGGACTGTTTTTCCACAATGGCTGCACCATTTTCCGTTCCCACCAGCAATCTATGAGGACTTCCATTTCTCTACATCCTGGCAAGCATTTTTTATTATATATCTTTTGATTATAGCCAGTGGGAGTGTAGTGATATCTCATTATGTTTTACATTTCCTTGTTGTCTAAAAGTCTTGAGACTTCTTTTTGTGTTTATCATCCATTGAATATTTTTCTTGGCAGCATTTCTATTTAGATCTCTTTCCCCTTTGTGTTTTGCTTATTTGTCTTATTATTGAGTTGTATTTTTAAAATATATTTTTTATGATAGTCCTGCATTAGACATACAATTTGCAAATATATTGTCCAGTTCTGGGTGCTTTCTTTTCATATTCTTGATCATGTCCTTTGAAATGCAAAAGTGCTAATTTTGATGAAGTCGAATTTCTCAATTTTAATTTGATTGCTTTTGCTTTTGGTGTCATATCTAGGAAACTAATAGCAAATCCAGGGTCACAAAGATTAATCTCTATGTTCTATTTTTAGAGTTTTTTAGTTCTAGCCCTTATATTTAAGTTTTTTCAAATCTATTTTGAGTTAATTTTTTAAATGGTTTAAGGTACGAAGTTCAACTTCATTCTTTTGTATGTGGATAATCAATTTTGCCACCAACATCTGTTAAATTACTTGTACTTTTGCCATTAAATTGTTTTGTCACTTTTGTCAAAAACCAGCAATGTGGCCAGGCATGGTGGTGCAGGCCTGTAGTCCCAGCACTTGGGAGGCAAAAGCAGGAGGGTCACCTGAGTCTGGAAGTTGCACACCAGGCTGGGGTACTTAGCGAGACCATGTTTTCTAAAACAAATAAACAAAAAGTTAGGCAAGCAGGTGGCATGCACCTGTAGTCTTATCTACTTGATAGGCTGTGGTGGGAGGATTGTTTGAGTCCAGAAGTTAAAGGTTGCAGTGTGCTATGATTGTGCCTCTGCCCTCAAGCCTAGGCAACAGAGCCAGACCCTGTCTCTAAAAAAAAAAAAAAAAAAAAAAAAACCATGAATGTGTGGGTATATGTTTGGATTTCATTCCAAAATTTATTTCATTGATCTATATGTTTATCTTCATGACTATACCACATACTACCACACTCTCTTGATTACCATAGATTTGTATTTGTCTTTAAAAGCAAGATGTATTTCTTCCAATTTTAGGATCCGCTTATCAATTTATGTAAAGAAGTGAGCTGTGATATTTATTAGAATTGCATTGTATCTATATATCAATTTGGGGAATATAATATGGCCATTATAACAATACTAAGTGTTTCAATCTGGGAACCTGAGATTCTATTTCATTTAATTATATATTCTTTAATTACTTTCTGTAGTGTTTTGTAGATTTCACTGAGCTGATTGTACACTTTTTTAGCCAACAAGAAATCTAGCACTGCCTGATTATCTAAGACTAGCTGGGCTAGCAAGTTGAGAGATCTTTGTTGAGCCCTAAGGCTTTTTGCAATTTCTTCTGTGATCAGTCCTAGAGTTGCGGGATGGTTTCTAATTCTGTCCCTGTTGGCACATACTCCATAACTAGGGACAAGTGCTTTCACCAGGTTTTGCTGCCATGTGTCCTGGTACCCTCCTGGCAACCTTTTTTTAAATCTATGTGGAAAGGAGTTGAGACTCTTATTGTTAGGGAGTATAGTAAATGGAGTTACGAAATGACCTAGCAGGCAGCAGCCTTCTATGTACAAGCTGTCTAAACAACGTTGGGCCCACCACAGCAATGGAGGGTCAGACCCCATGCCACAGACAAACGTATATCCTTGGGGTGCACATGTAATTCCTCCAAGCATGTATTCATTTATGGATTCATTCATAGGGAGTTTAACCAGCACAGAATCAAAACAAGAGTCATAATATTCACAAGCTTTCCAAAGTCCATCTACATGGTATTTCAGGTGACTTACCTATTGGCACTAAGCTGACACCTCCCTCACCTGACTCTCCATCCATCCCGGTTATATCTGTTGGTCCAATAAGCTAGGGATTGAGGTGGTCCTGTGGACCACTGTTTTCTACTGATCTTGAGGAGTTGGGACAAGTCATAACGTGGGGTAGGGGTATCCTGACGAGTGATCAATCGAACTTGAAAAGTGGGTAACGACAGGAAGATCTAAGTGGGTGGTCATATCAGGGTTGTCTAAAAAGTCAATAACAGGGGTCACAGATGGCAGATGTTTATCTTGGTTGGATTTGGGGAGATGCTGGCAAATCCAATGATTCAACAGATTTCCCCCTATTGTGATACTTTGGGATAGTTTAACTACTGTGCTTTCATGCCATTCTAGGCCATGCGGCAAAGGAAGGGGGATAGAAGGGTGGCTAAAGTCATAACACCAAAGCCTAAATGTTAGATAGATACTAAGCCCTGAAATAAGGAGTGAGAGTGTCTAAACCAAGGTTAGCAGGGGACCATTCTGGCATGGCATAGAATATCTCAGATACAGATAATCCCAGTAATAATGATAACTGGGGCAATGATAAAATAACCTATGAACTATACATCTAGTAAAGGTGTGGGGGGGTATCACACCTTTTCCCATAAATCAACAACAATGGCCAAGATCAAAAGGAACGACTTTTCTAGGGTTTTTCTTGAAGAGATATTTCAGGTCTGTCATGGGCTCACTAGTTCACCTGTGAGCCCTCAGTTTATCTCCTTGGTTTTTCTTGCTGGGCCAGAAGTCAGGCAGGGCTGGCTGGCCTCACTTGGCTGTGATGAATGCCAGGCTTGACTCCCTTGAGCTTGACAGAGGAGTGGGTCACCAGCCAGACTTCATAGGCCCCCAGCCACTGGGGCTTGTCAGGATGTTGATTTCTCCAGGTCTTAAGCAGTACCCAATCTCCAGGCTGGATATGATGTAACGAACATCCACAGGGAACCACAACTTGCTGGAAGCAATCTCACAAATCCATAGAGCCAGACCTATGGATTGTACATGTCTAATGATATCTAGCTCTTTGATGAGTAAGCTGTTGGGGTCCCTTAGTCTAGAGACAGAGCACAGGAAGGGTCTCCCATATGGAATTTCATAAGGGCTCAACTTGAGCCTGCTTCTAGAGGCCATTCTTACTCTAAGCAGGGCAATTGGCAGTGCTTTATTCCAAGTCAAATTAGTTTCTCGGCAAATCTTAGATAAGGTCTTTTTTACAGTGTAAGTCATCTTTTCAGTCTTTCCAGTAGACTGTGGTCTCCAGACTGTGGGAGATTCCAAGTTATCCCGAGGGCTTGGGAAACACCCTGTGTTACCTGGGCCACAAAGGCCACACCATTGTCATTCCCGGTGGAAACTGGTTCTCCAAACCTCGGAATAATCTCTTTTATTAAGGCCTTAACCACTTCAGAAGCTTTTTCTGCCTGGCAAGGAAAGGCCTCAACCCAGCCTGAGAAGGTATCCACAAAAACAAGTAAATATCTGAAATTTCCTGCTACCCTTGGCATCATAGTAAAATCAATTTTCCTGTCCTCTGTTGGCCGTTGACCCCTGGACTGGACTGCTTGTGCTGAAGGCAAGTTTATGAAGATTGTCTGGAAATTCTACAATAAGCTTATTTCAGTACTGGGCATGGAAATGGTCGGTTATCGCAGACCCTAGGAATCACTGCTGCAGCCTGTCATCTAAGTGGCAATGATCTATTAAGTAATATTTAGCAAAATACAATTTTAGACTTTTTCAACAGCTGTGTTCTTATTCATAAATTGACCACTGGCTCTATTTTTCTACATTGAAAGGATTTTCAAAACCAGAAATAGCAATAACACTGAATTTTTTTCAAAAATTGCCATTTACACTTTTTCTTGGAGGAAGTGCTTAATAAATTCTACCTAACAGTAGTCATGCATACTACCACATCAGCATTGGTATCTTTCTCACAAGTAGCTCATCTTACAGATTATTTTTGTAAATCAAATAATGTCAAACTGTAAAGAAATGACTTACATAAAAAGTAGATATAACAACTCAGCTATAAGAAACAATGGTGATCTAGCACCTCTTGCATTTTCCTGGATAGAGCTGGAACCCATTCTACTGAGTGAAGCATCCCAAGCATGGAAAAATAAGCGCCACATGTACTCACCATCAAATTGGTTTCACTGATCAACACCTAAGAGCACATTTAGCAATAACATTAATCAGGTGTTGGGCAGATGGGAGAGGGGAGGAGGGGATGGGTGTATACATACATAATGAGTGAGAGGCGCATCATCTGGGGGATGGACACGCTTGAAGCTCTGACTCGGGGTGGGAGGAAGAGGGCAATATATGTAACCTAAACTTTTGTACCCTCATAATATGCTGAAATAAAAAAATAAAATAAAGTAGATATAAATGAACTACTACTCGTATCACTCAAATGCTTGAGGTGATAGATAAAACAATTACCATGATGTGAATGTTACACATGCTATGCCCATATGAAGACATCATGTATACATATGTACAACTATTAAGTGTCCAAGATAATTAAATATAAACATTTAAAAGAAGGGATAAACCGAATATTATTAAATTTAGAAGATGGCAGCTAGTAGAAAATACACAAAATAAATGCAAAGATCATTACTGATGTATGTGTTTTACACATACATTGTCAATTCCTTAAATACTTGAATTTACCATTGAAAGTATCATTTGTCTAAGTTACTTAAAATTCTTTATATACCATAGTGATTGTAACCATAAGCGCGTGAAATCTGGTTATTCTATTTACCTTAGAGTTTTAGTAGTTCTCATTACTTAACAACCTTGTTCTCATTTCTTCATCTTTTATATGGAGGGGATTTAACTAGATGATTGATAACCCCTTTAGCGTTTTACCTGCCATAACTTTGGAGTTCCACCCATGCAGCAAGGTATTTTCTTTACCCTAACAGCTGCTATGGAGATTTGATGGCAACAAACCGGATACCTTAGGACCCAATACTCAGCTGTACAAGTGGTTGCCCCAGAATGAACTTCTTGGTAAGATACTGGGGAAAAAATACTGAATATATGACTAACAGCCAATTAGAGTGATAGTAGGTCAACAGCAACTAACATACTAAATATTTATTTTTGAAAACTCAAAAGTAAAACTGACTACTTTATATTTATTTTCAAGCCCTAGGGGGGAAGAATAAACTATAACAGTTGGCATTTTGTTATGTACACTCATATTCTTTATGTCCTAAAACAAAGTATCTTTACATGAGGTGTAATTGCTTCTCAAATAATTTTTCAATAGCTTCCTGGGTTGTCTCTCTGTCTCCTATTTCTACAACTGCACCCCTACCCTTTTCCCTCCTGCAAGGTTATTCCACATGACACGGAAAAATAACAGTCGCTCTTCTATTACCAGTGACTGCATTTTCTCTGGGAATAAATCCCTAGGCTTTATTATAATGTGTTAACACCTTCGCAGTGAAGTGTGGCCTGTCCTTCCTCTGATTTCAGCACTGCTCCCATGACACTCCCTGCTGCCTTGGACACTCTACGTGTCAGACTCAGCGACTGCGCTATTTCTTTAAGAGAACACGTGTTTGTTAACATATGCCCAATCTTTTTCTTTTCTTCTTTCTTTTTTATTTTTCACACATTTTATTTCTTTTATTGAAAATGTGCTTTTTCATCTTCTGTGCTTGCTAATCTTGTGTTCATTTTTCCATTCTCAGGTCACACGCCTTTTCTTCCATGCAGGTTTCACTTTCCTCTCCAGCAGAAGTAGGTGCTTCCTCCTGTGAAATCTGACAGCAATTTCAGGGAATTTTCATGGATATTCTAATCTGTTCTCTAGAAAACATTACCACTTTCAGTGTCCTGTAGTATGCGTTTCTCATTTTATTCCTAAGACTTATAATGACTAATTTTACTGATATTCACCCAATTCTAGGTCATCCAAAAACCAAGGCTTTTATAACTCATGGTGGAGCCAATGGCATCTATGAGGCCATCTACCACGGGGTCCCCATGGTGGGCATTCCTTTGTTTGCGGATCAACCAGACAACATTGCTCACATGGAGGCCAAGGGAGCTGCTGTTAGATTGGACTTTGAGACAATGTCAAGTACAGATTTGCTCAGTGCTTTGAAGACAGTCACTAATGACCCTATGTGAGTATATTAATTTTTTTTACTAGGTGGTATTTATAGACAGGTTCTCTTGTCAACAAGGAGGATGAGATTCATCCCTTTTTCAGTAGATTAATATTGAAAGAATTTAAATTATATAACCAATGTGAAATCTGCTTTTATTTTACACCAGTTATTTCACAGTTGCATTGAACTCTGTAAATTTAATGGGTAACCAATTAGTGTAAAAATCTTCTACTAAAAAAAAAAAAACCAAAAAACTGTTCATGCGGTTACAGAAAAATATCTCCTATGTGCTCAGAACAACCCCGAACGGCCCTTGCCTTCAGCACAAGCAGTCCAGGCCAGGGCTCAAGGGCCAACAGAGGACAGGAAAATTGATTTTACTATGATGCCAAGGGTAGCTGCTTCCTTTGAGGCCTGATCTGCCTGCTGATTGCCCCTTGCCACTAGACTGTCTGTCTGCTGATGACCAAGGCAATGCACTACAGCTACTTCCTTGGGGGCTAAAATGGCTTCTAGCAAGGCTAGGATTTCTTTGATGTGTTTTATTTCTTTATTATTGGATGTGAGTAGTCCCCTTTCTTTCCAGATGGCCACATGAGCAGGAACAACAGATAAAGCACACCTGGAGTCCACGTAAATGGTCACTTGTGTGCCTTTATCTAGTTGGAGTGCCCTGACAAGGGCTGTGAGTTCTGCCTTCTGGGCCGAGGTTCCAGAAGGGAGCACTTCAGCCCCTAATATCTGTTCATGGGTTATCACTGCATAGGCAGCTCTCCATTGTCCCTGACCCATAAAGCTGCTTCCATCACTAAATATCTCTAGGTCTGGTTTTCTAGGGGTGTGTCAGTCAGATCCAGCCGGCTAGAATAAACTTGTTCAATTACTGTAAACAGTCATGCTCAGGTTAAGATGGCATCTGAGGAAGTAAGGTGTCAGGATGTAAAGTAGAGACTGCTCTCAGTGTTGTATTTGGATTATCCAAAAGGATGACCTGCTATCTGTAAGGCCCCCCAGAGGTCAGCCAGTGTTCTCCTTTCTGTTCCCGGAAGGGGAGCACACTGTGGGGGGTGTGCACAGCGGTGGGCTGGCCTATGGCAAACTTCTCTACCTCTTGAAGAGGGTCACAACTGGCAGCGATAGCCCGAATGCAAGAAGGTCATTCCTTTGTGACAATGTCCAGTTGCTTTGAGAAATAAGCAATGGGTCTCTTAATATTTCCCAGGTCCTGAGTTAGAACTCCTAGACTCGTTCCTTGCTTCTTATGCACCCAAAGATCAAAAGGTTTTCTTATACCTGGGAGTCCCAATGCTGGGGCAGTCGACAGTTTTTCCTTGATAT
This sequence comes from Lemur catta, assembly GCF_020740605.2. Taxonomy (NCBI): domain Eukaryota; kingdom Metazoa; phylum Chordata; class Mammalia; order Primates; family Lemuridae; genus Lemur; species Lemur catta. The sequence goes on from NC_059146.1 coordinate 13,101,843, forward strand.
TTAAGAAAGCCCTGTGGCAGTCCCCAGTTCACTCTAACAGTTCATTATCTCCTCCCCTTAAGGCATCGTACAGAGGCTTAGCAATAAGTCCAAAGTCAGGAATCCAGATGCGACAGAAACTGGCCTGTCTAAGAAGCTCTACCGCTATCACCGAGTGGGAGATCTCGCTACTGCTGCAACGGCCCCCGTCTAATCAGGGAGCAGGTTTCTCTGTCCTTGGGAAAACTTGAAGCTAAGATTTTAACTGAAGGCTGTGAAATCTGAGCCTTCTTTTTGGACACCTTGTACCCTCGCTCAGCCAGGAAGTTTAGAGTTAGTATAGTGTTCTGGTTGGATGCCTTTTCTGTGGTGCTAGCAACTAATATGTCATCAACATATTGCAGTAAAGTCCCATCATTTTTTTTTTTTTGTCGTTCTCTTTTTTCTTTTTTTTTAATTTCAGCATATTATGGGGGTACAAAAGTTTAGGTTACGTATATTGCCCTTGCCCCCTCTCTCCCCCCCCAGTCAGAGCTCCCCCAGACAGTGCGCATCGCACTCATTATGTATGTATACACCCTTCCCCTGCCCCCACCATCTTGGAGATTTTGTTAATTTCTCTTTATTCTTTTTTTCTTCTTTATTTTTGACTGACTGGGTTAATTCGAAAGCTTCGTCTTCAAGTCCTGAAATTCTTTCTTCTGATTGGTTTAGTTTGTTTTTAAAACTTTCCTCTGTATTTTTCAATTCCTTAAATGACTCACATTTCCAATAGTTTAGACTGTATTTTTGAAGATGTATCTTATTACTGAATTTTTAATTCCTTTTTTATACTTTTTTTGTTTTTGTTTTTTTGTTTCATTTTTTTTTTAGTGAGTGCGCATCATCTGCATGAATTTTTAATTCATATCCTGAATTATTTTTTTGTTTTATTTGTGTTGGTTGTCAAATCTCTTATCAAAACCATTGATCTTACTTGTGATCCATGTTTTGAATTTCATATCTGACATTTCTAAAATTTCTTTTAGGTAGCAGTCCCTCGCTGGAGGCCTAGTGTGATCATTTGGGGGTGTTGAAACAGCCTGCCTTTATGTATCCTTATGCTGGCTTTTTTTTTACCTGGAACCTCTTTCCTCAGACTAAACAGGTTCATGGTTCTCCTGTTCTCTGCAAGGATTTCTGTTGATCAGTGTAAAGAAGAAGAGGTAAACTGAATTTTCACTCATGCTGGTAGGTACCAACTATGGTGTGGCTAGAAATTTGGATCTCTTGGCTCAGACCCCTGGAAGTGTTCAGCTGTCAGTAGTGATGGCATAGGTTAGGTAATCCCCTATGTCCAGTCCCCTGGATGGTGTGTGTGAGTCCTGGGGGCACTAGATGGAGACCAAGCTGGCCAACTTGCCCTCACATTTCCTGGGGTTCAGGGGCTGGCTGTGATAGTGATGGGTTGGGTGATCTCCTGCTTCAGAAGAATACTCAGGCTGGACAGAGGTGGATGCGCTGGGTGCCTGGGTCAGGAGACGTGGGCACCTCTGGGTGAGATTAGTAGAGGCAGACAGCTGTGGGATGTAGAAGCTGCTTTCAACTTTCTCTCTTGGCGGTTTCAGCAGTCTCTGTCCTTCAGGACCACAAAAGCACCCAGATTCCCAGCTCCCACCTGTGTCCAGCGGCAAGAGAGGTGCGGAATTTAGTTCAACCTCTTGTGTGCAAGGATACCAGACTGGCTGTGGGACGGGGCTGAAATGCTTCAGTGGTTGAGGTGTGGTTGTGCCAATTAATTGCCTCCAGTGGTGGTAAGTTCCTCCCAGAAGGGACAGGCACCTCAGGAGAGAACTGGTAGCCCCACCCTCCCTTATAGGAGGTGGTAGCTTTTGTCCTGTGGCACCCAAAAGCCAGTGTCCCTTTGGTGCAGGAGACTGTGCATTCTGCCTTCCTCTGTCCTTAGAAACCAACTGTGGCACTCCCCAGGCCCCTTGAAGCAGCCTGCCTCATGGGTGAGAACTCCAGGAATGCTGTTGCTCTCCTGCATCTCCCTGTTCCTTTGCGTTTATCTCATTCCAAATGGGTTCTTGGGAATGTTGGTGTGGGATCCAGTAAAAGGGAGACTAAGGGGCTGTGACTTCCCCCACAGGATAGAGGCCCCCAGCCTGTGTGCAGGCACTATGGCACCTGCCATCTCAGATGGAGCATGTGGTGGGGGAAGCAACCCTCCATGGGCCCACAGCCCACTGGTCTGCTCCCAAGAAGCCCTCAGTTCAGCGATGGCCACAGGGCCTGGATTTGTCAGGGTAGAGGAGCTCTCTGACAGATTGGGAGCTGGAAGACTGGCACAGACGTGAGGGGAGGAAAAGTCAACACTCCCACCTGCCTCTTCCACCAGGAGCTGAATCCCTCAGTGTTTAGACTCTGCCAAAACCTTTCTCCTTTTTGTTCTGCTCCACAACTTCTTCCCGTGTGATCTCCAGTAAGGGTAGGTTCTGGAACCTTTCCAACATATTTCACCTGGTCTTTGGTTTCTTCCCTGAAACTTATTCTTCTATTTAGGATGATCTGGTGACCAATGACCCAGGTTGGCCATCTGTCCCTGTTTCTCTCTAGTAAGTGTTTTTATGCAATTCTAACTATTGAACAGTTTTCGACAGTTCAAATACTATACCTAAATGAAGTTAATAATTCTAAGCATCTGTAAAACAATATTAATACTGAGACAGGATATCTTGGTGGTCTCATGTTCATGTACATTATGTAAATGGTAAAGTTTAATAAATATTTTTGATATAATTTCTGAATTAGAGTAGTACATGTCTACATAAACCCATATCATATTTAATTTTTTTTATTTTCCCCCAGCTTTTCTTTTCACTTCACAATAAAACATTTCTAACTTTAAAAAAAGTATCAACTATTTCATAAACAAACTTTGATTTTACAAACTAGATTGTGAAAAATCAAGCAGTCACAGGAGGAAGGGAATCTTACATCACAAACTCTTCTTGCTCAAATAAACTGAAGGACTCCCATCTATCAGAGATTATAGTTTCAAGCCTAAATCTAATTACTCCCTTTTTTCCTTCTTTCCTGCTGTAACAAACATCAGCCAAAAAAACAGACAACACTTTGTGAAGATGAATATAGCAGTTGCCACACAGGCCAGCAGGAACCCAATCACATCCAAAGAGTGGTACTGGAACCACGTGAGGTCGTGGGCTGCAACCCGAAGGTGTTTGGCTCCCTTGTGGCGCATGACAAACTCGATCCAGAAGACTGCTCGATCTAGAGGTTTCATGGGCTGATCGTGATGAATTCTTGATAATTTCATAGCATTCTCTTTATACCTGGAAAAAAAAAAACATAAAGATTCCAACACTGAAAGTAAGTTAATTGACTAAACATATCAAATTCATGAAAGGTTTTTGAAAAGTGTCATACAAATGATTCAAAGGAAATGTCACAAAATTGACATAGAATTTGAATATTTTAATATGAGTCATTATAGACAGCTTGATCTTTATATTGGAATTTTATCATTAAATATATTTTTAAAAGGGAAAATTGGAGGTCAGGCGGGAAAGTTAATATCTTTCTAGCAGAAGAAATATGAGCCATTCCATGTGCTGTAAGAAAGATAGTGGAAATGCAATCTGAGAATGATCATCTTGTTGTTTCCAAAGGGAATTCTGTCATGGTGGTTGAAATGCCTCCCGAGAAGTCTCTCTGCTTCTATTCTACTTTTCTGTCTCCTACTCTCTGTTTCCTATCCAATACCCAAAACGAATTTCTATGAAACAAGGGTCATATTATTACACTCCGAGAATAAGATTTCCATCTGGATTCTCATCACATTAAGAATCTGTTCTTCATTCTACAGGACCCTACATTGTTGGTCCCTGAACATCTAACACTTTCCCCACGCACCTTCTCTTCCAGGGAAGTTGTCCTTCTCTTGTCCTTTTAGCTACCACGTGTGTGCTCACCTTACCACCTTAAACTTTTTGTCCCCTCTCTCCCTAACTTGGAACATTCTTCACAGAAACAACACAATGGTTGCTTCTATCTCTTTTTGAGGCTTCCCCTTAAATGTTAACTCTCAGAGAGGCTTTTCCTGGTATGGTGGCACCCCTAGGATTTCCTCTTTTATAGTGTGCTTATTTTTCTTTTGATCTTAGAGTTTTAAAATATGTTGTATATCTTCTGAAATAAACCATTAAAAGGGAAATGCATAAGATAAATGTACATACTCTAAACAGCTCAAATGCTAAAAATTAACACAAAAATTATGTAGATGCCAACGTACCTATTACTCAGATCATGACATGTGGTATCACAACTGCCTAGTAGGATCCCCTTTTCATAGACCATTTGAGTCACTACCCCCATCCTCAAATTAAGTGTGACCCTGATTTCTAACAGTATAGATTAGCTTTGCTTATTTATATCATTAAGTCATAGAATGTGTCTGTATTTGTGTTTCTCTAGCAGTTTTTGTTAATTTTATTGCTGTGTAGTATCCTCTTGATTGACAAATGCTACAGATTATTTCTTTGTATTACGTTTGATGGATATTTATGATGTTAACATTTTTGGACACTACTAATAATTCTGGTATAAATATTCTAGTATATGTATCATCAGGTTTATGTATTTATACATTTCTGCTTCTTATATATTTGGGTGAGGAATTTCTCAGACAAGGGTGTGTGCATAACTATGATTTTTTTTGTTGACTCTGAATTTTATCAAAGTATATTTTTAATTACTAAATATAAAATTTTTAATTATCATTTCCTTGACTATTTCTAAATCATATATATAGGATGGCTAGACCATGTATCATTATGATTTTGAATCTTTAAAAATTTACTGAGTTGTGATCTATAACCCATTATATGGTAAGTTCAGATAACTATTCTATATATTCTTGACAAATGTGTATTTCCAGTTTATACACACATAAACATATGTACATATACATCTCGTACATATATAAGCTATACATAAATATCTGAACATATGTCACATAGATTACACTTTTATATTGTGTTCTTCAAAGGCTTTATGTCCTTAATCATTATTTTGTCTTTTCTTTGTTTAGATTTTATATTAATACAAGTACTGGTATATTTACATTTATATCTAACATCTCATTCTGTATTTTCTCTTCAATTTTCCAATCTGTTTTATTTTTATTTTCTAATTTTTTGTTGCCTTCTTTTAAAGTATTCTTATCACTTATTGTTTACCATTTTTTTAAAGTATTCCTTTAGGTGATACCTCCTTATATAGCAATATTATCGATAGTAGTAAGAAGTGCTGAATTGATAGTAGCTGGTTTAGGCATAACATTTTCCAAATTATTTCCTGAAGAATATGGAAACAATTAATTATTAAAGATTTATTTTATCAAAATTAAAAATTTGTGCTTCAAAGGGTATCATTGAGAATGTATAAAACCAACACATCCAGAATGGAAGAAGATATTTAAAAATCATGTATCTGATAAGAGATGTTATCACAATATATAAAGTATTCTTATAAATCAATAATAAAATAAATTAAAATTAACAAAATGTCCAAAAGATTAAAATAGAACTTTCTCCAAAGAAGATATGTGAATGACCAGTAAGCACAGGAAGAGATGCTCAATATTTTTAGCCATAAGAGAAGTACAAATTAAGACTAATGAGAGACTACTTTACACCCACTATAATGGCTATAATAAAAAGACAGATGAGGAGTGTTGGAAACAATATGAAGAAATTGAAACCCTCCTATTCTGCTGGTACCAATGAAAAATGATGCATGTGCATTGGAGAACAACTTGGCAGTTTTTCATAAATAAAATTTGTCGTATTGACCAGCAATTCCACTAATAATTTCTACTGCCATAATATAAGAAACATATTTTCACACCAAAATGTGTATAACAATGTTTATAATTGGAACAAACAAAATGTCCATGAGCTGATAAGTGGATGGATTAATTCTGATACATTCATATACCAAAGGATATTATAAAAGGGAACAAAATATGGGTGGGTACATGCAACAACATGGATAAAACTAAAAACAATACGCTTAGTGAAAAAAACTATTTACAAAACACCATAAATTGTATGATTCTATTTATGTCTGATTTCTAGAAAGGGTAATCCACAGAGACAAAAATAAATTGATATTTACCTGGGGTTAGGGGCTTATTGCAAAAGATATCTATGCCCTATGAAGTTTCATTGGGGTTGATAAAAAAGTTCTAAACTTATCTTATTGTGATGGCTTAATGATTTTTTAAAGCTACTAAATATATTTATATTTTATACTCTAAATAGGTGAATTTTATGCATTGTAAATTGTATGTTATCAAAACCTATTAAAGTGATGATAATATAAAAGTAAATTTTGGGGCAAGAAAAAAGTAACATTCAGAAATTTTAGGAATTGAATTAAAATATTTTATCATATTTCTAAGTTCATTACTCCTTTTAACTTTGAATTCAGTCTTGTTTTTTAAAATTCATCCATTATACTTATCTATATATCAGAAGTTATTTTTATGTAGAAGATTTTTGCACTAACTGAATACTCATTAAATTTGTAGAGTTCAATGCAACTGTGAAATTGCATTGAACTGGTAGAAAATAAAAGCAGATTTCACATTGGTTGTGTAATTTAAATTCTTCCAATATTAATGTACTAAAAAGGGATGAATCTCATCTTCCTTGTTGACAAGAGAACCTATCTATAAATACCACAGAGCAAAAAAATTAATATACTCACATAGGGTCATTAATGACTGTCTTCAAAGCACTGAGCAAATCTGTACTTGACATTGTCTCAAAGTCCAATCTAACAGCAGCTCCCTTGGCCTTCATGTGAGCAATGTTGTCTGGTTGATCCGCAAACAAAGGAATGCCCACCATGGGGACCCCGTGGTAGATGGCCTCAAAGATGCCATTGGCTCCACCATGAGTTATAAAAGCCTTGGTTTTTGGATGACCTAGAATTGGGTGAATATCAGTAAAATTAGTCATTACAAGTCTTAGGAATAAAATGAGAAACGCATACTACAGGACATTGAAAGTGGTAATGTTTTCCAGAGAACAGATTAGAATACCCATAAAACTGCTCAGAAATTGCTGTCAGATTTCACAGGAGGAAGCACCTACTTTTGCTGGAGAGGAAAGTGAAACCTGCATGGAAGAAAAGGCGTGTGACCTGAGAATGGAAAAATGAACACAAGATTAGCAAGTAGAGAAGATGAAAAAGCACATTTTGTATAAAAGAAATAAAATGTGTGAAAAATAAAAAAGAAAGAAGAAAAGAAAAAGATTGGGCATATGTTAACAAACATGTGTTCTCTTAAAGAAATAGCGCAGTCGCTGAGTCTGACACGTAGAGTGTCCAAGGCAGCAGGGAGTGTCATGGGAGCAGGGCTGAAATCAGAGGAAGGACAGGCCACACTTCACTGCGAAGGTGTTAACACATTATAATAAAGCCTAGGGATTTACTCCCAGAGAAAATGCAGTCACTGGTAATAGAAGAGCGACTGTTATTTTTCCGTGTCATGTGGAATAACCTTGCAGGAGGGAAAAGGGTAGGGGTGCAGTTGTAGAAATAGGAGACAGAGAGACAACCCAGGAAGCTATTGAAAAATTATCTGAGAAGCAATTACACCTCATGTAAAGATACTTTGTTTTAGGTCATAAAGAATATGAGTGTACCTAACAAAATGCCAATGGTTATAGTTTATTCTTCCCCCCTAGGGCTTGAAAATAAATATAGTCAGGTTTATTTTTGAGGTTTCAAAAATAAATATTTAATATGTTAGTTGCTGTTGACCTACATTCACTCTAATTGGCTGTTAATCACATATTCAGTATTTTTTTCTCCAGTATCTTACCAAGAAGGTCATTCTGAGGCAACCACTTGAACAGCTGAGTATTGGGTCCTAAGGTTTCTGGTTTGTTGCCATCAAATCTCCATAGAACCTGATAAGGTAAAGAAAATACCTTGTTCTATGGGTGGAACTTTGAAGTTATGGCACAGTAAAACTCTAACGGGGTTATCAATCATCTGGTTAAATCCTCTCCATATAAAACATCAAGAAATGGGCCGGGCACGGTGGCTCACGCCTGTAATCCTAGCACTCTGGGAGGCCGAGGCGGGCAGATCGTTGAAGCTCAGGAGTTCGAGACCAGCGTGAGAAAGAGTGAGACCCCGTCTCTACTAAAAATAGAAAGAAATTATCTGGACAGCTAAAAATATATATAGAAAAAATTAGCTGAGCATGGTGGCACATGCCTGTAGTCCTAGCTACTCGGGAGGCTGAGGCAGGAGGATTGCTTGAGCCCAGCAGTTTGAGGTTGCTGTGAGCTAGGCTGATGCCACAGCACTCATTCTAGCCTGGGCAACAAAGTGAGACTCTGTCTCAAAAAAAAAAAAAAAAAAAAACCATGAAGAAATGAGAACAAGGTTCTAAAGTAATGAGAACTACTAAAACTCCGAGGTAAATAGGATAACCAGATTTCACGTGCTTATGGTTACAATCACTTTGGAATATAAACAATTTTAAGTAACAGACTAATGATATTTTCAATGGTAAATTCAAGTGCTTACGAAACTGACAATGTATGTATAAAACACATACATCAGTAATGATGTTTGCATTTATTTTACTTGTGTATTTTCTAGTAGCTGCCATCTTCTAAATTTAATAATTTTCTGTTTATTCCTTCTTTTAAATGTTTATATTTAATTATCTTGGACACTTAATAGTTGTACATATGTAAACATGATATCTTCATACAGGCATATAATGTGTAACATTGAAATCATGATAATTGTGGTAGCTGTCACCTCAAGGATTTGAGTGATATGAGTAGTAGTTTGTTTATATCTACTTTTTATATAAGTCATTTCTTTACAGTTTGACATTATTTGATTTACAAAAATAATCTGTAAGATCAGCTACCGTACTTCTTCTAAGAAAAAGTGTAAGTGGCAATTTTTGACAAAAATTCAGAGTGTCACTGCTATTTTTAGTTTTGAAAACTCTTTGAATGTAGTCAATTTATGAATAACAACACAGCTGTTGAAAAAGTCTAAAATTGTGTTTTGTTAAATTTTGCTTCATAGATCATTAACACTTAGATGACAGGCTACAGCAGTGATTCCTATGGTCTGCTATAACTGAGCCATTTCCATGCCCAGTACTGAAATAAGCTGATTGTAGACTTCCAAGACAATCTTTATAAACCTGAATAAAATTTAGAAGTGTTTACCTTCCACTTGCTATTTGAGTGTTGAAGTATTTTGAATTTTCAGCAAAAAAGTAGCACAGGTCATTAGAAGAATTCTATGTCAGATAGAAAACTTAAAAAGTAATTCAGAAATACACATGGACTGCAAATGTATTGTTTATATTATTAATGGGAAATAACTTTCCTACTATATCTTATGGAAGGGGTATCTATCTGAACCTCTTCCCATTCCTGCCTTCATTCTGATTGACCCCTTCCTTTCTTCCATGCTCCTTCCTCAATCCAAAGGAGGTGTTTGTCTAGTGGTTTGATCAGAGTCTTGTGGGACCACGTTTTATAATGCACAGGTTCTACTGTAAGGGCAGGATCCCATCTGCATCTTTACATTCCATGCAGGCCCCTTCCAGGAAGGCAGGCAAGTTTTTCTTTCTCTGATTCTACTTGGCTAGGCGGGTAACTGGAGTGGTGATTTCTCAGCCCAGGCCATCCTTTCTCTGAGTAGAACCCTGAACAGCACACCAAATAGGCCTATTCCAAATTTATAGGAGGTACAAATGGTCAGATTGCATGGGAAGGCTAAACTGCAATGCAGTGCAGACTTTTTCAATATGTGCTTATTGTTTTTGTGCTAGTGCAGACACTCACTACAGTTTAACTCCTTTCTGATAATATCTGTAGTGTATATGGTGCCCTCAGGAAGTCTGTTACAATAGGATTAAATGACAGGGTAGAATTTGGTGATTTCTGTGCACATGTTTTCAATACCATGAGATTTAATAATATCAAAACTTCACTGTATCTTTCAGTATATTTGTTATGATCACAAAGTTAATGTCAAAGTTATTGAAAATGAAATCCCTTCTCTTTACTATTGTAGCATCTTCCATATATATTTTAGATTTTGAGCTGATATCTGACATAAGTAGAGCTATCCTAACAGATAATCTTTAGGACAGAAAATTTCTGCAGCTGTGCTCTTTACAAAGTTTAGCAGAGTCATTCAGTAGCTGTCCACCATCAGGCACTTTATCTAACCTTTTGTGGGATCTGGGCAAGGGCTGAAGCAATCACATTGGCCCTTTCTTCTGTCATGTTACCAACAATCGACCCCAGAGAAAACACCACAACACCATTTTCTCCAGAGCTCTGGACAAAGTCTTCCATCTCCTGTGAAGAAAGAATGTGGCCATCACAAACAGGTATCAGTATAAGAAACATACTTGAAAAGATTGCTAAAAACATCTAAGAAGAGGAAATCAAGTATTATCAGGAATTATTACAGCAAGGGCTGTTTTTTAACTGAGCTAATCACTAAGTTTATTTGGAACGTAATGTGTATTATGAGATAGATGGCTTTTATTGTGCATATTTGTGCAAATATGTGCTTGCAGTGTATGCATGTATGTGTGTGTGCAGGAGGAAGAAATAAAGTAGAGCTATTACAATGTAGTTGGGAGAGACAATGCTAGAAAATATTATACCCAGACTCTCCATTTATTATTGTATTTGCTATTATAATTTAGTTTTTAAAGGCGGCTTCATTTGGCTTTAATTCTATATGTTTGTAGTTCTAAATTACTTTTGTTCATTTCAGGCATTTTTCTGTAGATTTTTGTTTGGTTTGGAGCCATTGGAGTCATTCTCTGAGTATTACAAGGAGGAAATCTTACTAAGAGTTGGGATGATTTTATATCTACATTTCTTCAGTTCTCCAATCTTTTCTACCTCACTTAAAGTTTGTCAAAATTTGGCAGTCTTTCCCACACACGCACACACAAAATAGGTGAAGGTTAATAATCACTGCTATTCAGGATTATGATATTGTGGTTTAGAATTTTAGTGAAATAGTCCCAAGGATTCCATTTATACATAGAAGTAGATGGTATATAGTTACATAGTCGAATGATCATACTTCCTAGGTCACTGTTTAGGTATGAGACATTTTTTATTCTGCAATTACACTTGAAATTGATGTGCTATTATAACTGTCTGGGAGGGACTGTCATTATTCTCTCACTGTGTCCCACAGACAGCACCTTTGCCACACTGGAGAGAACCACCAGGCCTTTCTGTCATGGAGATCTGGTGATTCTCCTGAGTAGTTCACTGGCAATATGTGAAATTCTTGGTGACTATGTGCTTGCTTGGAATGGATTGAGAATTATTTTGACTTGTATTTTCCATCTATGCCAATTTTTAAATTTTAATACTTTCTATATAGGAATATTCTAAACTATTCAATGTATTCTCCCACCAAAGAAAACAACCAACCAACCCCCGCCCCCCTTGAAAAAAAGCAAAGAGTAGAAACTACAAAAAGACATGTAGAACCAAGTGTTTCCTGTACATCTCATCCAAATCATATACTCTTTTTTTGTCATTGTTCCTTTCATATTAAATTCCTTGTTTCTTTCTCTCTGCAAAATAATGTTCAATGTCTTTCTACATAACAAGTAAACTTTCATATGTTAATCCTTGGGATGAACTATCTATTTAAAACAATTGTTCACAAAAAAAATAGTCTTAACCAATGACATTAGTTTTAATAGGAGAGTCACTGCACTCTTAACACTATTCCATGTAATACATGGGACATCCAGGTGTTCTGTGTGATTCAAGTTACCTGAAGCCACATTTCATGTAACTTGTGTTCAATGTTTTGTCTCACTGGCTGACTACTTATAAAAACCTTCGTTCATTCAGTATGAAGTAATACAACTTCTCTTTACAGATTCATTACTGATCTCACTCTGTGACACCTTTATAAAAATAATATAAGATCAATGTAAGAAATTTTGTAATAGTATGAAACATTAAGAAAAAGATATTGAGTTTCATCCAAACTCTCTGTATACAGATAGTCTCAATTTAAAGTTTATGTGCTTTCATTATTATTTTTATTCTGTTTATAGAACTCAATGTATTTATGTGACGTATGTTTAGAAAATTTTAATCTTATTGTATATAAATTGAAATCATAGAAAAAATTGTGATCTTGTTCTCTTCATCATTTTGCCCCTCAGTTTCCAACAAAACTTGCATTATGGTTGATTAATTATTTTTTGGTAAAATTATTGTAGTAATATGGCATGAACATAGGATAAGTTTTTAATCTTTTTTTCGTATAAGATATTTAAACTACTTCCAGTATTAATTTTATGAATATCTGCCACAAATATTAAATATGCCCACCTTGTTTTATTTTTGGTTTATATACTTTCATATACATATACTTTGAAACCAACAGCTATATGCATTTTTAAAATGCTTGATATATTTTGCCAAATGTCTTACTATTTTAAAGTACACAGGTATTATCTCAGAACTTAATATTTAATGGAAAAGTTAGCAATTTGTAGGAATAATTACTTTATATAATAATTAGAGAATACATTTCACAACTATTGACTTGAATTCAAATCATTATGCAAGTTAGTAGCAATGGCTAGTATTAGTATTTATCACTATTTTACTACTAGTTTTCCTGTTCCTTATCCTCCTTCTCCTACTCTCTTCCCTTCTTACTGGCATTATCATCTTCCCTTAAAGTAGGTGGGGAAATTTATTAATAGGGTTAGAGTGCACAGAATTTTCATTAATCTTACCTCTCCTTTTGTCTCTGGTGAAAATTACCATAAGCAATTTGTACTCAACATAAATATTGGGTTTTATCTTTGAATAAGATTTCAGTTTTATGTTGGTGCTAATAAAAAGGTAGACCAAAAATATTTCCTAAGATATTACATTAATATGATAGTGCACTAAAAAGCTTACTTTTCCTTTTGTGTTAAAAGTATGATATCACAATAAAATATATTGGGTTCTTGTGCTCCATCATATGGAATGTTATTTCATATGCTGGCAGAATTGTTTTGTAACTCAAAATTAAGGTCATTCTTCAGATACAATTAATAGAATTTATTTGATCTTTATTATATATGGACTGTACATTTACTCTGAACTTCTCTGTTAGGCCATTATGATGTCCAGACAAAAAGTTTCCTCAGGAAGCTTTATTGAGGTATCCTATAGACTTGGCCTAAGGCAGGAAACACCTGCTCTGATAAGGTAAACCATCCCTTTTATGCTCTAAGAGGTAAAACTCTGGGGTCTCAGTGAGGAATAATTTCAATGCTGGAATGAAACAAGTAAACAAGTTTTGCTGTCAATATTTGGGAACACCTTTATATTGGTGAGGAACAGTGTTCCTTTTAAGCTAGAATAATGGTGAAGAGCCTCAACTCTTACAATAAATAAACAAAACCAAACAAATAGGAATATGTTCACCTTAGGCAGGGGTTTGGCAGGTTTGCAATGGTGTCCTCCAATGAAATGAAAATTTGGTAAGAAAGGGCGAGGAAAATCAAAATCCCAATAGTTTCGAATAAGCCACATGTCAGCTTTATTCATTGTCTCATAGAACGTAGTGGGTCTGCCTGAATGAGAGAAAGAAAAGAAAACATTGATGACACAAGAGAGTTGTCATGAGAATATAAAAGTAATTTCCTGAAAGGAGTTGGGATAATGTAGCCAAAGATATATAAAGTGTTTGTGCTTTGATAAAACAAACATATACACATATTGATATATAGGCATGATTTAATTCCCATGCACTATATATGTTGCCCCTAGGTTTGTATAAGAAAAGCAAAGTGCTAAGAGAATTTTTAGAGGAGACTATGTCTCTAATATTACATCAGTATATTCACGATCATCGGTAATTATTAACATAAGCCACTCTGGAATTACCCATGCATTTGTTTATTTTCTAAAGCTGTTGTACTAACAAATATACATTTACACATATCTTTGAGTTCTGCTGTCAATTAATCCTACAAAACACATAAAAAGTTTCATTGTAATAAGTACTGAATAGAGTTTCAACAATTTATGAAGGTATTCTCATGATCTTTGGTTCTCCAAATGTATAAAGAGTTTTTCTGAAAATATGGTTGAAATCCTTGTACATACTACTTCTTTAGGTTCATGTGAAGATCTTAATAATATTATTATTTTAAGAATAAATACATAATATTTACACATGGAAGTTAGAATTCTTTAAAAATTATAGAAATGTACAGAATTTGCTACCCCTTCATTTGGCTCATATTTTACTTAATGTAGACAAATAATTTAATAAATTATAGACACAAACTTAGATGTTCACACATCAGTAAGATTTTAGGCATTAAAACAGATAATCTCAAGCCCATAGTGAAGGAATGTAGAAATATTGGAAACCTCAAATTTTAGTTGTTTGTTTCTGAGATAGACCTCTCTCAACTCTGAAGGAATTCTTTTGGTTATACAGAAAAAATATTTTAATTTCTAAATAAGAAAATTAAGGTACATAAGGAGAAACAACTTCCTCAAAGCTACATTAAAAGCTGAGCTAGAACAACGTTTAACTCCTCAATCGGCACATCTGCCTTCATCAAGATGTTTCTTGATGTGTCCATTCACTTTTATTAGAATGAAAAAAATGTGTAATAAAGTAGATACTAGATTGCTTAAAGAAATACCAAGTGCTTTAATTGGCACATTCATGACTTCATGGGTGTGCTGTAGAAGTGGTGGCCACAAGGTTCTAACTGATCCTATGATTTTTCCATAATATTTGTGAGATTGATAGATCATCTTATATTTTCATTCCATAATTGCGTTTATAAAACACACAGTTGTCTGATTCATAGTCATACAAGCTCACCTTCCAAGGCATAAGGAAAGATAGGAATTAACAACCACCAATTAAAAACATGACTTACCTAGTACTTCACTGTAGAACTGATCCCACTTCTTCAAATTAATTGTTTGGAACCAAAAATCAAAATAAAGCATGTATATCATATTTTTTACCCTCTCCATGAATGTCATTTGATCACTTAATTCTGACATAACTACAGGTACGTAGGAAGGAGGGAATAGAAGTCCTCCAGCATGCTTCTCATATGCGTAGCCAGGAGAGAAGCGGACACTGTACACAAGGGGTGTTTTAAGTATCTCAGCCAGGAGCTCACCACAGGGACTAATGACATCTGCAAGAACCACATCAAACTTTGACTCCTGTAGCCTTGTCATAATTTTCTTGTTTAAAACAACATTTTCACAGAGCTCTTTCAGAATTTCAGAAAATTCCCACATGATTTCTTGTACTTGTGAAAAATGTGACCAAAATGTAGTTTTTGGAATATCATATATCCATTTATGGACCAGTTGGATGATAACATCTTCAAAATCACTTTTAGTTAAAGTTGTAGGAAAAACTTCAAATTTAATACTGGCTGCTTTTTTCGGATCAACAAGAATGGAAACAGAATGTGTCAATACAGTCACCTCATGTCCTCTCTGGACAAGTTCATCCAGGATTGTCTTCATATTCATCCAGTGGCTGTATTCTGTGGGCCACACCAGCACCTTCCCACAAGTCCCAGAGCTAAAGTAACCACTCAGTTGTATGAGCAGGAGAACTGAAGCCAATTTCATGGCCATGTTGGTGAAGTGCAATGTTTCTTTTACACTCGATGTTCCTTTCTGCCATTTCTCATACTTGTATCCAAGGATAAATCAATCAAGTTAAAATTTAACTCATATAGTTAAAAGTAAATACATTATTTGAACAATGTGAGCATGTGGTTTATAAGTGAACAAGGCAAAGGTAGATGAGCTCTTATTTACTGAAGTGTGTTTAATGTCCCTTTCATGTAATTATAAGTGCTACAATCCCGCTAATTTTGATGACCTGGCATGTGCAAGTAACAGCCAATTGAATCCAGAAGCATATAAAAAGTACACTATGACCAACTGTGATTTATCCAGAAATGTAAGGATTGTTCAACATACAAAGATTAATCACATACTTTTTTGCATGATTAAAACCCTTCACAAAGTAGTGTTAGAAGAAATTTTCTCAACCTGATAAAAAATGTCTATGAAAACTCACAACTAACATCATATTTTTTGGTGAAAAACAAAAAAAGATTTTTTTCCTAAGGTTTGGAAGAAAACAAAGATGCCTTGTTTCATCACTTCTACTCTACAGTGTACTCGAAGTTTGAGTCAGATCATTAGACAATAAAAAGAAATAAAAGTCATCCAGATAGGAAAAGAAGCACAACTATTTCTATTCACAGATGATGTGATCTTGTATATATAGGAAATCATAAGGAATCCACATAAAAAAAACTATTAGAGCTAATAAGCAAATTCAGAAAAGTTGTAAAATGCAAGAGCATCACACAAAAGTCAGTTGTATTTTTCTTTCTACAGTAGCAATGGAAAAAAAATCCATTTACAATAGCTTCAAAATGAGCAAAATAGTCATAAATAAATTTAACCATGGAAGTGAAAGTCTTGTACACCAAAACTACAAAATATTGCTCAAAGAAATGAATTAAGAAAAAATAAGTGGAAAAACATTCCATGTTCATATACTTAATATTATAGAGATAATAACCATCAAAGTTATCTACAGATTAGAGGAAATTCTGACCAACATTTCAATGACCATTTTGATAAACTTGTAAAAATTGATCCTAAAATTCATATGGAATTGTAAAGGGCCCTCAATAGCCATCACAGTACTGTCAGAGAAGAACCAAGTTGGAGGACTCACATTTTCCGATTTCAAAGCCAATGACAAATCCACAATAACCAAGACAATGTGATATTGGCATAGACATTAATGTAGATAATTAAATAAAATAGATGTGACCATCATTGTAATGTCAACTTATTTTTGACAAGGATATAAAAAGACTTCAATAGAGAAAAGAAGGGTTGTCTTTATTTACATATTTTTTTAAACAAATTGTGCCGGGCAAATTGGATACTCACATACTACAGAAGAAAGGTGGATTCTTATCTCACACCATATTCTAAAATTAACTCTATAGGAATTAAAAACCTACATGTAGGAGATAGAACTATAAAACTATTAGGAAAATAAAATGAGTAAATGAGTAAATCTTTGTGAAATTAAACTTGGCAATGGTTTCTTGGATATGATACCAAAAGCACAAGTAACTAATAGAGAAATAGATAATTTTTAATAAAAATTATATGTTTCATTAAAATTTAATACTTTTGAGCTTCAAAGGACACCATGAAGAAAGTGAAAACACAGCAAACAGAATTGGAGAATATATCTGCAAATCATACATCTGATGAGGGGCCTATATGAGGAATATATAAAGAGCTCTTAAAACTAAATAACAAAAGGATAAAACAAACCAATTAAAAAGTAGGCAAAGGACAAACAGGCATTTCCCCCAAAATAGACAGTAGTCAGTAAGCACATAAAAAGTGTTTAACATCATCAAGTACCAAGGAAACGAAAGTCAAAACCACAATAAAACACCACTTTTAAAATAAGTATGACTCAAATGTTCAGAGATAAAAGAATCATTGACATAAGACAATATTTGAATGAGGTAAGAAAAATGAATACAAAAACAACTATTTGGATATTATTAAAATCAGAAATGGATTCCCCAATTATATGAAATGCTATTGTTTATATGAAATAAAATATAATTGAATAGATGAATAAAAGAACGAACAAGATCAGCAGTAGAGAGCATTAGTGAATTCTCAGATTTTCTGACTGACTCTCTGAGCCCTCAACAGGAATCACCTAACATATTAGAAATTGCCAATTAGCTGATTAAAATATGTGTTATTTGTTAACACTTTACATTAGTGCCCTCCTGATTATCTGCTTTACTTCTAAAGCTCTCTTTTTTTCTAATCGTTTTTCTTAATTTTATTTTATTTCAGAATACTATGGGGGTACAAACATTGTGGTTATATAAATTGCTTTTGTGTAGTTCTTGACCTTAACCTTTCATGCTATGCTTCACTGAGGAATTTGTGAACTGATTCAATATATTTATCTCAATTTTCAATTCATTCTGTTTTGACTCTTGCAACCTGCATGTCCTTTTGATTGACCCATCCAGCTTCAAACATCTCACCCCCTCTGACCTAGGATTACTTATTAATTTATACCAGTCTTCCTGACCTTAATCGATCTCATTTCTTTGCCAGTTGCTCTGAGCCACCGTCATACTCAGGATTCTAGAATATTTACCAATAACAAATGTATGTCTTGTAACTTCTCTACACCAAAGAAAAGTCAATAGAAAGACATCAGAAGAAAAAATAAGTGCCATAAAAGAACAGAAAACTTGAATAGATCGACTGAGCTTTAAAGAAAAATCACAACAGCTTGTATTTGGATAAACTTTGTGACATGCAAACTAAAAACCAGTAAAATCTGCCAGATTGCCACTGCCTACTTCTGCTCCAACTGAAAATGAGCCTGAAATCCCAAATCTAAAAACTTTCTCAAATGACTTCCCTCTTGAGTTTAAAGAAAGAAACTTACAGGCTACTCCAGACATTAACCTTTCTTTCTCCTTTTTCCTATACAAATGCCTATTATTAAAGACCTGTTTGCCTGCATGATATATGCTTTGCTTTGAAAGCCCATCTATAATGCTATCTCCTGAAATGAAATACAAATGTTTAAGTGAACTTTCATAGTCCCAGAAATGAGAGACTGGTTTAATGGAATCTCTTGCCATGAAGCTACTAACTCAATTTTTCTTTCCATGGCCACCAAATCAGCTTTTAGTGTATAAAACTTCTGGGGGAGTTTTACACAGCAGAATGTTGGAGCTCAGAAAATGGTATCCTAAAATATAGTGCTTTGACATGCTGAACTAACTAGCAGCCTCATCTCGCTAACCCTCCCTTATCTCTAAACACTCTGTCTCTGCCAAAGCACATGATGAAACTGTTCTCTGAAGTTCCCTTATCTACTTCGAAATGACTGAAATCCTCTGCCATATTACTATGGCTCAGTTGAGACGGGAGACCCTTCTTGGCCACGTTTGCCTGAAATTTAGCCTCTAACACGTAGCTGAGTATATATGAGAAAATGAGGCTGAGAACACCTCTTGAAAAGATATTAATACCATATCCTTCGATGGGAGCTGTAGGAATGGAACTCTTGTCTTGTCTGCACCTCTGCACAGTCAGAGGTAATTCCATCAGTGAGAGTTAGAAGAGTGGCCAAGTGAGCATGTGGATCAAATGACACAGGCTGCTATTGTTTTTACCAGGATTCAGCAGATTTTTTTTTTTTTTTTTGGAGTTAGGGTCTTGCTCTGTCACACAGGCTGGAGTGCAATGGCATGATCATAGCTCTGCAACCTCAAATGCCTGGGCTCAAAGAATCCTTTAGTCTCACCCTTCAGAGTAGCTGGGACTACAGCTGTGCACCACCACCTCTGGCTATTTTTAAAATTTTTTTGTAAAGAAGGGGTCTTGCTGTGTTGCCCAGGCTGGTCTCAAACTCCTGGCCTCAAGTAATCCTCCTGCCTAGGCCTTCCAAATTGCTGGAATTTCAAGTGTAAGCCACTGTGCCCAATCCTTAGTAGATTTTCTTAAATGCATGCTTTCTTTTTTTCTTTTGCTATATGGCCTCAGAACAATTAGGACTAGAGAATTTAAATAGTTGTTTTTAAAAAGTATCTTCATTAGTTAGCTTTGTTTTACTTACATGCTGTTCTGTGGACCTTCTTGAACTGCCACAAGAGAAGTGGCTGATGCAAGATTTTCTTGTACAATTTCACTCTACATTATGTGTATATATAAGAAAACAGCATAGGCATATTTTTACATACCAGAGAATTGCAATTTAAGGTTAAATATGACATTTAAAAAGTAAGGAAAAGCATAAGATTGAGGCTATGTTTCTGTATGTTTTTGTTTGCTTGGTTGTTTTTGTTTATTCTATTATTCCCTAATGCTGAATATAGAATGATTCCAATACTTAACGCCAGGTGGCAAAAATGGGGGATAGGGAAATGAGAAGTGACTGTCTAATGTGTGCAGTCATCCTTTTGGGATGATGAATATGCTTTGGATCTAGAGTGTGCTGATAGAAGTACAACATTGTAGATATAAAAATTGCCAGTGAATTGTATATTTTAAAATGTTTAAAATGGTGAATTTAGTGTTTTGTGATTTTTAACTCAATTATTAAAAAACAGGTGGCAGACCAAATTTGGCCTAGCTGCCTTACTTAGCTTCTTAGCCCTTGGTTTAACTATATATGTATTTCCTGCATAGTTTAAATAGGAAATAATTTTATTTTTATTATCTATGTTGAAATATGTTACATTTAAAAATATAGTAGGTAATTTGTGTGAGGACTAAAATCGTGTAACAGTTTCTATCCATTTAACAATGACAACAACTAATATAAATACATTTATTTTTAAATTGTTTCATAATATTTATATGGTAAATGTGATATGTTATTACATGCATAGAAAGTATAATGATCAAGTCAGGATATTTACGGTAGCCACTACCTTGAGTATTTATTACTTCTCTGTGTTGTAAAAACCGTTAAGTCCTCTCTTCTAGCTATCTTGAAATATACAATATATTTTTGTTAACTATAGTTAACCTACACAGCTATTGAACACCAGAAAACATTTCTTTTTTCTAGCTGTATGTTAGTACCCTTTAACCAACCTCTCTTCAACCCCCAACACTCCCATAATACCCTTTGCACCTTTGGTGGCTATCATTCTGTTCTCTTTCTTCATGAGACCAAGTTCTTTAGCTCCCATATATGAATGAGAACATGCAACATTTGTCGTTATATGCCGGGCTTATTCACTTAAGATAATGACTTCCAGTTCTATCCATGTTGCTGCAAATGGTATGATTTTATCTCTTTTTATGGTCAAAAAGTATTCCATTGTGTATAAATGACACATTTTCTTCTTCCATTCATCTGATGATGGGCACATACGTTGATTCCATATGTTTGCTATTGTGAATAGTGTTGCAATAAACATGAGGGTGCAGGTATCATTTTGATATACTGATTTCTTTTCCTTTGACTAAATACCCAGTAGTAGGATTGCTGGATCATATAGTAGTTCTATTTTTAGTACTTTTAGAAATCCCTGTACTATTTTCTATAGTGGCTGTCCTAAGTTACATACCCACCAACAGTGTATGAAAGTTTCCTTTTCTCTGTATCCTTGTCAGCATATATTATGTTTTATCTTTTTAATAGTAGCCATTCTAACTGGGATCAGATGAAATCTCATCATGATTTTGATTTGCATTCCCTAATGGTTATTGATATTGAGCATTTTTTCATATATCTGCTGGCCATTTGTATGTCTTCTTTTGAGAGATGCCTATTCATGTCCTTTGTCTAGTTTTTAATGAGACTGTTTGTTTGTTTTCCTGTTGAGTTGTTCAGGTTCCTTATATATTCTGGATATTTGTCTCCTGCCAGATGAATGGTTTGCAAACATTTTATCATATTTAACAGGTTATCTTCTCATTATGTTTATTGTTTCCTTTGCTGTGCAATAAGTTTTTGGTTTAATATAATCCCATTTGTCTATTTTTGTTTTTGTTGCCTGTGCTTTTGAGGTTTTAGCCATAAAATCTTTACCTAGACAAATGTTCTAAAGTTTTTCCCATAAGGTTTCTTCTAGCAGTTTTACAATATGGGTCATATATTTAAGTCTGTAATCCATCTGGAGGTGATTTTTGTATATCATGAGAGATAAGGGTCCAGTTTCATTCTACTGCTTAAAGATATCCTATTTTCCTATTTATTATTTATTTATTAAAGAGGCTGTCCTTTCCCTAATGCATGTTCTTGGCATCTTTGTCTAAAATCAGTTGGCTGTAAACATATGTGTTTCTTTCTAGGTTCTCTATTCTTTTCCATTGGTCTATGTGTCATTTTTTTATCAATGCATTTCTGATTTGGTTACTATAGCCTTGTAATATATTTTGAAGTCACGTAGTGTAATGCCTCCAGCTTTGTCATGTTTGCTCAGGATTGCTTTGGCCTTTGGGCTAATTTTTGTTTCCACATAAATTTTAGTATTGTTTTTCTATTTCCATGAATAATGACAAGGGTATTTTGATAGGGATTGTATTAAATCTGTAGCTTGTTTTGGCTAGTATGGTCATTGTAACAATGTTAATGCTTCCTATTCATGAGCATGGGGTTTCTTTCAATTTGTATCCTCTTCCATTTCTTTCTTCTGAGTTTTATAATTTTCCTCCTAGGAGACATTCCTTTCTTAAATTTATTCCTAGGTATTTTTGTGTGTGTGTGGCTGTGGCAAATGGGATTACCTTCTTGATTTCTTTCTCATCTAGTTCACTATTGGTGTATAGAAATGCTATTGATTTTTTTTTTATTGTATGTTGACTTTATATCTTGAGGCAGCAGATATTTGGCTTGTGTTTTTTTATCCACTCAGCCAGTCTATGTCTCTTCAGTGGACAATTCAAGCCATTCACATTTATTGAGAGAATCTATATTTGGGGTAGATTTCTGTTCATACTGTTGGATAAATTCTTACTTTGTTTTACCTCAGGATCCCTTGTGGAGTCAGTGTTCTGGACTTTAGCTCTTGACTAGTCTTATATTGGTGGGTGTCTATTGCACTGTTCAGTGTGTAATGCAAGTCTGAGTACTTTCTGCGGGGCAGGTCTAGTCTTTGCAAATTCCATCAGTGATTGCTTGTCTGGGAATGTCTTTCTTTCTCCTTCATATATGAAACTTAGTTTTTGTTGTTGTTGTTGTTGTTGTTGTTTTTGAGACAGAGTCTCACTCTGTTGCCCAGGCTAAAGTGCCATAGCATTAGCCTAGCTCACAGCAACCTCAAACTCCTGAGCTCAAGTGATCCTTCTGCCTCAGCCTCCCGAGTAGCTGGGACTACAGGCATGCACCACCATGCCTGGCTAATTTTTTCTACATATATTTTTTAATTGTCCAGCTAATTTCTTTCTATTTTTAGTAGAGACAGGGTCTCGCTCTTGCTCAGGCTGGTCTTGAACTCCTGAACTCAAAAGGTCCACCTGCCTCGGCCTCCTAGAGTGTTAGGATTATAGGCGTGAGCCACCGCGCCCGGCCTGAAACTTAGTTTTGACAGATAAAGAATTCTATGTTGGTCAGTATTCTGTTTTAGAAGAGTGAGAACGTGTCTGCTGTTCCTTCTGGCTCATGAGGTTTCAGTTGAGAAGTCTGCAGTTGGTCTGATAGGTTTTCCATTGTAGGTTACCTCCTGTTCCAGTCCTTTCTTAGAATCCATATTGAGAATTCTTCGTCTGTCATTTTAATTATTCCATTTAAGTTGGTATGTGTTGTTGAGGATCTAATGATTTCTTTTGGGGGTGACATTTCTCTCTGATCTTTCATGTTTCCTGCATTCTTTTGCTGATTCTTTCTCATCAGGCTTCTTGGTTATGAACTGATGGTGTTAGGACTGGTTTATGGCCCTATCTCCAAGTCCCCAAGCATTGTTCCTTCACAGTACTGGGGAGAGGCACCCTGGTCCTTTATTGCTTTAGGGGTATTTTAGCAATTTGGGTTACCTCAGACCTGTTCTCTTCACATCTTGCCAACGGAGACTAGTGAACTAGGTCCCCTAGCTTAAGCTGCAGCTGGTGGGTTGCCATTGTGTGTGTGACTCCCTGCCCTCTAAAAGCTTCCGATGGAAGGCGCTATGGTAAGCTATTAGGTTACACTCTCTGTCGTCGATTGCAGTTTGCGTGGAGGACGCACATATCAAGGTAATCTGAGGTCTGTGTGGTGGACTCTGGTCCCCCGCATGGGGTATACGAATGCCCTGATCTTTGGGAGGGGCCTTGCCACTCTTGAGGGTGGCTTGGATCCTGTTCCCCATTAAAGTGGAAGTAGGGGCAAGGTGGGTCACTGCCGGTGTGCACAAGGCTGGGTTTGTGTACCTCTATGGTTGCTTGACCTGCTGCTAGGGGGAGCCACTTAACATGTTATTCAGGGCTCTTTCACCATACTTGGAGGGCTGCTTCTGATGGGAGGGGTCAATTGGTGCAATTGCTGAGGTCTCTGGCCTGGTTTTTCCTTCCCTGTCCACAAACCCCAATACCGGAGGCCACCTGAACCCAGAGAGCAAGCCCTGGAGTTATGTTCTTACTAGGTGACCTAAGCCAGTCCAGCAGGCAGAATCCACAGGCTGTCAGCTACTTTTCAGCACCATAGGACGGCAGAGTCATGCCAATCACACAGAGAAAGCAGCTTTTCTTACTTCTCCTTCCCTCCAAGGGTGGAGTCTGCTGCAACCCACATGAGAGTCCCTGGGCCAGGGAAGGTTTGTTGCCCAAAACTGTCATGCACAGCCACCTTTCTGGTCTAGGGACCACAAAGATGGCGGCTGCCTGCCCCTGGGGAACTAGCGTTAGGGACAGGCACTTGAGAATTGCTGACCAACACTGGTCTGGGGAACGGAATCACCAGGTCACCGACTGTTTTTCAACACCGAAGTCTCGTTGACTCATGCCACCCATGCAGAGAAAGTGGCTTTTCTCACTTTTCCCCACCTCCAAGGGTGGAGTCCACCGCACCCAGCACAAAAGTCTCCAGGCTGGGGGAGGGGTATTGCCCAAAACCACCTTGCACAGCCCTGTCCCTGGGCTGGGAACCACAGAGATGGAGGCCACCCGCCCCTGGAGAGCTAGTGTTGTGGGAGACCACTCAAGAATTGGCAGAAGCCAGTTTGGCAGGCTGAATCAATAGGCCACCAACTGTCACCTCCGCATCACAGTTCCACAGTCTTACATCTGCCTACCAAAGGGCCCTGGTCATTTTGTCCTACCCTGAGCCAGCTGAATTACCCACGGTTTCCACGGTCAGAGCTCCCTTTTCCGCGTTCACCTCCTGTGCTCTGGTCCTGCTGCCCACCAGAGGCGAGGTGCTGTCTCCAAAGTCTCTCATGCAGTCTCAGTCACAGGAAGTAACCGTGCAGACCAGTCCCTCCCCCACCCAGTGCAGTCCCTGCACAGAACACTGGGACTTCAAATGTTTCCTGCTATTGTCTCCTCTCCACAGAGCCTGTCCTCCTGTATCATGACTTTGCACTGACTTAAGGCATGTTCCTGCCTGAGTGGGTGTGGAGGTCTGCGAGGGAGCCGGGCGTCCTCCTGTGGGTCAGCGCTGGCTGCATGGGCGGGCATGGCCCTCCCGCGCTGCACTCTCTTCCCTGTTGTATTTCTTGCACTGTCCAGTCTTTGTGAACGTATCTCGCGTTCACCTTTTCTCCTGCACTGCGTAATCTATGCTGTTTCACGGCAGATTCACAATGCTGTTCTGGGGTGGAGGTAGGGCTGTGATCCACTAGTGTGTAGCCGTCCCGGGGTCTTCACCTACTTCTCTGGGAGCAGTGAGCCTGGAGGTCCCAACTAATCCACCCTTTTCCCTCTCTGGAGAATTTTTCTTACAGATAGATCCTCATTATTTTTTGTTGATCTGTTCATGTTTTCTATTTCTTCCTGATTCAGTCTTGGTAGATTGTGTGTGTCTAGGAATTTCTCCATTTCATCTAGGTTTTCTAGTTTGTTAGTGTATTGTCCGTAGTAGTCTTTGAATGATGTTTTTGCATTTCTGTGGTATCAGTTGAATGTCTCCTTTTTCATTCCTGATTTTATTTGGGTCTTTTTTAGTTTTTTCTTTGTTAATCCAGCAACTAGCTTATTGATTTTGTTCGTGTAAAAAAAAAATCTTTTCATTTCATTTATCTTTTATATTTTTAGTCTCTATTTCATTTAATTCTGTTGTTATCTTTCTCATTTATTTCCTTCTATTAGTTTTGGGTTTGGTTTGCTCTTGCTTTTCTAGTTCCTTGAAGTACACTATTTACTTGTCATCATTCTATTTTTTTTGATGTAGGTGTTTATTGCTATAAACTTCCCTCTCTTAGGATTGCTTTTACTGTATTCCATAGGCTTTGGTACATTGTGTTTCAATTTTCATTAGCTTCAATTTTTTTTTCGGTTCTCTCTTAATTTCTTTCTCACTCTCATGGGCATTCAGAGGCATATTATTTAATTCACGGCATTTGTATCATTTCCAAAGTTTCTTTTGTTATTGATTTCTACTTTTATTCCATTGTGGTCTGAGAAGGTACTTTTAAAAAAAACATCCATTTTTATTATTGTAATCCTTGAAATCTGTTCAGACTGACTTTGTGGCATGGCATATGGTAAATTTTTAAAATGTTCTGTATATAAGAAGAGAGTTCTGTTCTGTGAGGTATTCTATACATTTTTATTATGTGAGTTTTCCTAATAACAATGCTTAAACAAAAATTATGGAATCCTGAGTCATGATGACTGTGGCTTAGAGTGACTGGCAAAGAAATGAGATCATGGAAGGTCAGATAAACTGGTAAAAATTAATGAATAATCCTGGGTCAGAGAAGGTGAGCTTTGCAGCTGCATTGATCAATCAAAACGAAGACACACAGTTTACAAGAGTCAGGATAGAAAGAAGCAAAAATTGAGATAAGTACATTGAATCAGTTCACAAATACGTCAAGGAAGCATACGATGTGTGGTTAAGGCCAGGGAAACAATTAGAAAAAAGAGAGCATTAGAAGTAAAACACCACCATGCAGTGACCAAGGGTACAACAACACTTGAGATACTAATGAGTTAGAAATTTGAAATATTGTCTGCTGTACCAGTTTTCAATTTATGAAAGGTAGAATTTTAAAAATAAGTTATTTTAAAAAACATCAGGCATGGTGGCTCATGCCTGTAATCCCGGCACTTGGGAGGCCGAGGCAGGATCATGGCGTGAGGCCAGGAGATTGAGATCAGCCTGGGCAATATAGCAAGACCTTATTTCTACAATAAAAAATTAGCAGGGCATAGTGGTGTACACCTGTAGTCCTAGTTAATTGGGAAGCTGAGACCAGAGGATGGCTTGAATCCAGGAGTTCAAGGCCGCAGTGAGCTATTATCATGTCACTGCACTTCAGCCTGGGTGACATTGCAAGATCCTGTTTCTAAGACTAAAACAAAAAACCCCAAAAGAAAACCTTCCAGTGATGTAAAACTAAGAGGAAATATTAATAGAAAGGAGAGAGTCATGGGTTCATCCCAGCATGGTGGAAATCTTTATACTGTTATTAAGAAATGGCATTAAAAAAAAAAGGAAGTTAATATGGTTAAAACAAAGGTCTTAACACTATCAGGTTGGGTGGACCAAACGGACTCCCTGAAAGTCCCCACACCTTAAAGAGCCCCAAACAAATCTACTCTACTTATTACAGTTTGGAATAATTTAAAAAGCAGGAATTCAGAGATTAGAATGAGAAAGCTTATTAACAATTGCTTCAGACAATGTTTAGGTGGGTTAATCAAGATAAAAATTGAGAAAAACGCAAGGGTCTCTTTGTTCAACTCACTACTGGGGAACCAAAACCTTATGTACATGAGAAGGTGAAATTGTCAGGAAATGAAAATGAGAAATTCCTGGGATTACTTAATATGGGATCCCCATGCACTATGATACCAAGATACACTGGCGAAGTCCTGACTGGGGCTGCAATTAGATTGAGAGAACATAAAAATGTAAGTGTTGATAGGATTGTGAAAATTAGAGTGATTAAACAGACTTTAGGTAAAGAAGTTTTCTCCTTTTCCCAAATGTCTTATGAGATGGATATTATGACTGGCTGGGGAACGCTTCTACAAAATATTATAATACAAAACCTGTTGATAAAGTCCTAACGGAGGTACAGTTAGAAAAGTAAGGGTTAATCAAATTTAGATAAAAGTTTATAGGAAAGTTATATATTTGAATATGCTTTATGTGAAGTGGTTGAATCTCTTTTATCTGACATGGGTGCTTTTGCGCTACAAAGGCAGAGTTGAATAGGTGCAAGAGTCCATAATGCTTGCAAATTCTAAAATATCTACAATATATATGTCATATGAAATAAGCAGTTAGATATTGCAAGTGGAAGTGGCTTGCCAGGGATCATTTGGCAAAAAACATTTGAAGTTAAATGTGCTAACCGCAGCTGCCTAAGGCAAGGGATAACATTCTTGGGCAAGTAATAAACAAATGGAATAGCCTGGAGAGGAAGAGGTTGGGGAGGTGATATAAAAATACAAGCATTTTGAAAAAAGGTATTGTATCCAGAGATGCTAGAGCAATTGGGCCAACTTATGTATGAATCATGTATCTCACCACCAAATGATGTATTTATACTGAGGACCTTGGATATGACACAGGGCTCCAAATTGAGTGGCTAGAGAGATAGAGGGAAAGAGAGAGAGAGAGAGAGAGAGAGAGAGAGAGAGAGAGAGAGAGGGAGAGGGAGAAACAGAGAGAGACATAGAGAAAATGTATTCCCTTTTCTTGCTGACATTTGGAAGTTATGTTACCTTCCTTCCACTGTACTCTCTTACACATATTTGCATTCGTGAATTGTTCTGTGAGAAATATATGAGTGCGTGTGTCTCTCTGGTATAATGAATTTTTTACCTTTGGACATATACTCAGTAGTGGGATTGCTGGATCAAATGATAGGTCTACTTTTAGTTCTTTTATGAATGAGGAATCTCCGTACTATTTTCCAGAGAGGTTGTACAAATTTACATTCCCACCAAGAGCATGTAAGCATTTCCTTTTCACTGCATCCATGCCAACATCTTTTATTTTTTGACTCATCAATAATGACCATTTTGACAGGAGTCAGGTGGTATCACATTTTGGTTTCAGTTGGCACTTCCCTGATGATTAGTGATGTTGAGCATTTTTTCATGTGTTTGCTGGCCATTTGTATGTCTTCTTTTGAAAAATGTCTGTTAATGGCTTTTGCCCATTTTTTAATGGAGCTATTTGTTTTTTTTTCTGGATGAGTTATTTGTGTTCCTTGTAGATTTTGGATATTAATTCTTTCTTGGATGCATAGTTTGTGAATATTTTCTCCCATTCCATAGGTAATCTATTAACTCTGTTGATTATTTATTGTCTTGTGCAGAAAGTTGTAGTATGATTAAGTCCCGTTTATTTATTTTTGTTTTTGTTGTGTTTGCTTTTGGGGTCTTAATCATAAATTGTTTGCCTCAGCACATATTCACAAATGTTTATTCTATGTTTTCTTCTAGAATTTTTATGGTTTCAGATCTTAAATGTAAATATTTAACCCATCATGAGTTTATTTTTGTGTTGTTGATGGATAAGGATCAAGTTGCTTTCTTCTGGCTGTTGCTGTCTAATTTTTCCAGCACTATTTATTGAACAGGGTGTCCTCTCCCCAGTGTAGGATTTTGTCTGCTTTGTCAGAAATCAGTTGCTTGTAGGCGTGTGGTTTTCTTTCTGGTTTCTGTATTCTGATTCATTGCCCTATGTGTCTAACTGCAGCAGAGGTGCTGGATTCACCTCAACTTCCTGGCTGCAAGGCTGCCAGACTGGCTCTTGGTTGTGGCTGAAATGCTCTAGGAGGTGAGGTGTAGTCATGCCAAGTAATTGCCTACAGGGTGGGAGGCTCCTCGCAGGAGACACAGGGAGCTGGGGAAGAGAACTGGCAACCCCACTTTCCCTCATGGGAGGTAGTAGCTTTTGACCTTGTGGCACACAAAAGCACTTTCTGTGGCTTCTTAGAGGCACACAAGTGAGTCCCAAGCTCCACGCAAGTCTGTGTGTGGTAGGTGTTCTATTAGAGGCAGGGCAGCTACTTCCAAGGGCCCCTGCCTAATTATCCCCTGCAAAACACAGAGCAGTCCAGAATGGAAACATCCCTGCAGCTGCATATGTCTGAACAGCAGTGGCCAAGAGAGGGGAGAAGGAGAAGGCTCCAAATGGTTGGGAGCTGATCATCTGGTCCCCTTTGCATTTAGGGACCTTCTGGGATAGTGCCCTCTTCTCTCAGCTGAAAGTAGCCTGGCCTAAATGCCGAAGCTCCAGAAGATCTACAGTTCCTCCAGGTGCCACCGTTCCCCAAGGCTGTGTGGTCTGAGTATGTGCTGACAGGTGGGGCCCTGTCTGTGGACTGAGCAATGTAGAGACCCAGGGCTGAGATTCCCAGGTCAGGACTGCTAGTGAAATACTGCCTAGCCATGAAGGAGGGGAAATGAGCCTCACCCTCTGTGCAGAGCTCAGGCACAGTGAGCAGAGTACTACTGGGGATGTACTCCCCAATTCAAGCCCAGAACTGGCCATCCCATGGCTCGCCTGTGCCAACAGCTCACGTTTGGGACCCGAGGCAGCTATGTCCACAGAATTGGGTCATTGGAAGAGGGAGGTTCTTGTCTCCACATCTCTTCTTGGGTTCTGGCGCTGCTTCTGCTCTGGGGTAGGGTCACTCTCCTGCCCTATAGACTTCTCTGCTCTCATGTTTCTACTGGCAGGGGTGCAGACAACTTTGCATGATGAGCCAGAAGCTTGCTGGTGCAAGGGAGTGTGCATTCTGCCTTCCTCTGTCCTTAAAAAGCAATTGTGGCACTTTCCAGTCCCCTTGAGGCAGCTCGCCCAGGTGAGAACTCCAGGAATACTGTTGCTCTCCTGCATCTCCCTGTTCCTTTGAGTTTGTCACAGTCTAGGTGGGTTCTTGGGAATGTTGGTGTGGGATCCAGTAAAAGGGAGACTGAGGGGCTGTGACTTCCCCCACAGGATAGAGGCCTCCGGCCTGTGTGCAGGCACCATGGCACCTGCCATCTCAGATGGAGCATGTGGTGGGGGAAGCAACCCTCCATGGGCCCACAGCCCACTGGTCTGCTCCCAAGAAGCCCTCAGTTCAGCGATGGCCACAGGGCCTGGATTTGTCAGGGTAGAGGGGCTCTCTGACAAATTGGGAGCTGGAAGACTGGCACAGACGTGAACAGAGGAAAAGTCAACACTCCCACCTGCCTCTTCCACCAGGAGCTGAATCCCTGAGTGTTTAGACTCTGCCAGAACCTTTCTCCTTCTTGTTCTGCTCCACAACTTCTTCCCCTGTGACCTCCAGTTAGGGTAGGTTCTGGAAACTTTCCCACATATTTCACCCGGGCTATGCTTTCTTCCTTGAAACTGATTCTTCTATTTCAGATCATCTGGTTAACAATGTCT
The DNA here is from genome assembly GCF_020740605.2 of Lemur catta. Lineage (NCBI taxonomy): Eukaryota > Metazoa > Chordata > Mammalia > Primates > Lemuridae > Lemur > Lemur catta. The sequence goes on from NC_059146.1 coordinate 13,133,013, forward strand.
CAGATGGCCCACTATCCCCCTCCTTCTCTAGTGTTTTTATGCAATTCTAATTATTGAATAGTTTTCAACGAAAGTTAAAACTACCAAATATTATACCAAAATGAAGTAAAGAATTCTGAACATTTACAAACAATATTAATACTGTGACTGGATAGCTTGATGGTCTTCTCTTCATGTATAACATGTGAATGGTAAAGTTTAATAAATACTTTTGGTATAATTTCTAAATTAGAATAGTACATGTCTATGTAAACCCATATTGTGTTTAGTTTTTTTTATTTTCCTCCATTTTTTCTTTTCTCTTCACCATAAAATATTTCTAACTTTTAAATAAGTATCAGATTTTTTGTAAACAAACTTTGATTTGACAAACTAGATTGTGAAAAATCAAGTTGCCACAGGAGGAAGGGAATCTTACATCACAACCTCTTCTTGCTCAAATAAACTGAAGGACTCCCATCTATGAGAGATTACAGCTTCAAGCCTAAATCTAATTATTCCCTTTTCTCCTTCTTTCCTGCTGTAGCAAACATCCGCCAAAAAAACAGACAACACTTTGTGAAGATGAATATAGCAGTTGCCACACAGGCCAGCAGGAACCCAATCACATCCAAAGAGTGGTACTGGAACCACGTGAGGTCATGGGCTGCAACCCGAAGGTGTTTGGCCCCTTTGTGGCGCATGACAAACTCGATCCAGAAGATTGCTCGATCTAGAGGCTTCATGGGCTGATCGTGATGAATTCTTGATAATTTCATAGCATTCTCTTTATACCTGAAAAAAAATATATAAAGATTCCAACACTGAAAGTAAGTTTATGGGGTAACCATATCAAATTCATGAAAGGTTTTTGAAAAGTGTCATACAAATGATTCAAAAGAAATGTCACAAAATTGACATAGAATTTCAATATTTTAATATGAGTCATAATAGACAGCTTGATATTTAAATTGGAATTTTATCATTAAATATATTTTTTAAAGGGAAAATGGGAGGTCAAGTGGGAAAGTTAATATCTTTCTAGCAGAAGAAATATTATGAACCATTCTAAGCGCTGTAAGTAAGCTAGTGAAAAGGCGATCTGAGAATGATCATCCAGGTGTTTTTAAAAGGGAATTGTGTCAGGGTGGCTGAAATGCCTCCTGAGAAGTCTCTCTGTTTTTATTCTATTCTTCTGTCTTCTACTCTCTGCTTTCCACCCAGTACCCAAAATGAATTTCTGTGAAACAAGTGTCATATCATGACACTCCCTGACTAAGATATCCATCTGGATTCTCATCACAGAGAGAATCTCTTCTTTGGTCTATAGGACCCTACATCCTCAGTCACTGCAAAACTAAAAAATATTAGGCCTAATGGAAAAAGCTATTTACAGAACATTATAAATTGTATGATTCCAATCATAGCAGAGTTCTAGAGAGGGTAATCCATAGAGAAAAAAATTGGTATTTCCCTAGGGTTAAGGGTTTAAGGGAAAAGACATCTATGCCTTATGAAGTTTATTTTGGGTTGATGAAAAAGTTCTAAAATTATGTTATGGTGATGGCTTCAAAATGCTGTAAACATACTGAAAGTATTTAAATTTATACTCTCAATACATGAATTTTATGCATTGTAAATTGTATGTCATTATCAAATCTATTAAAATAATGATAATATAAAAGTAAATTTTGAGTAAGAAAAAGTACATTCAGAAATTTTATGAATTGAATTAAAATATTGTATCATTTTTCTAAGTTCATTACTCCTTTCAACTGTGAATTCTGTCTTACTTTCTAAAATTCATCTTTTTTATACTTATACATATATCTCTGAAGTTATTTTTATGTAGAACATTTTTGCATTAATTGGTTATCCATTAAATTTAGAGAGTTTAATGCAACTGTGAAATAACTGGTGAAAAATAAAAACAGGTTTCATTTTGCTTAAAACATGTAAATTCGTTCAAAGTTAATCAACTAATAAAAGGGATGAATCTAATCTTCCTTGCTGACAAGAGAACCTATCTATGAATACAAGCTACCAAAAAAATTAATATACTCACATGGGGTCATTAATGACTGTTTTCAAAGCATTGAGCAAATCTGTACTTGACAGTGTGTTGAAGTCCACTCTAACAGCAGCTCCCTTGGCCTTCATGTGAGCAATGTTGTCTGGTTGATCCGCAAACAAAGGAATGCCCACCATGGGGACCCCATGGTAGATGGCCTCAAAGATGCCATTGGCTCCACCATGAGTTATAAAAGCTTTGGTTTTTGGATGACCTAGAATTGGGTGAATATCAGCAAAATTATTCATTACAAGTTTTAGGAATAACATGAGAAATGCACAATATAGGACACTGAGAGGGGCAATGTACTAGATGACCGATTAGAATATCCATGAAACTTCCTTGAAATTGCATTCAGATTTCAGAGGAAGCAGCACCTACTTTTGCTGGAGAGGAAGGTGAAGCCTGCATGGAAGAAATGGTGTGTGACTGGAGAATGGAAAAATGAATGCAAGATTTCCAGGTGGACAAATGAAAAAGTGCATTCTGGATAAAGAAAATGTACAAATAATATAAAAAGGAAAAGAAAAAGTAAAGAATAAGGTTAATCATGTAAGAACATGTTCTCCTAAAGAAACAGTGCAGTCACTGAGTGTGACATGTCAGGTGTCCAACGCAGCAGGGAGTGTGATGGGAGCAGCACTGAAATCAGAGGAAGGACAGGCCACACTTCACTGTGGAGCTGGTATCACACTGTAATAAGGACTGGGGATTTATTCCAACAGAACACGCAGAGTCACTGGTAATAGAAGAGGTCCTGTTATTTTTCAATGTCATGTGACATAACCTCCTGTGTGGAAAAGGATCGGGTAACATTCTGGAAATAGGAGATAGACAACCCAGGATGCTAATGAAAAATTTTCTGAGAGGCAATTACACCTGAAATAAACATATTAATATTTGTTTATAAACATAAAGAATATGAGTGTATGCAACAAAATGACAACTGATACACTTTATTCTTACCCACCAGGACTAGAAAATAAATACAAAATATGTAGTTTTGTTTTTGAGTTTTCCAAAATAAATACTCACTATGTTAGTTGCTGTTGACCTACTATCACTCTTATTGGCTGCTAGTTATATATTCAGTACTTTTTCTCTATTAGCTCACCAAGAAGGTCATTCTGGGGCAACCACTTGTACAGCCGAGTATTGGGTCCTAAGGTATCTGGTTTCTTGCCATCAAATCTCCATAGAACCTGTTAGGGTGAAGAAAATACCTTGTTCCATTGGTGGAACTCCAAAGTTATGTCAGGTAAAACTCTAAAGGGGTTATCAAACATCTATCTAGTTAAACCCCTTCCATATAAAAGATGAAGAAATGAGAACAAGGTTGTTAAGTAATGAGAACTACTAAAACTCTGAGGTAAATAAAATAACCAGATTTCATGGGCATAGTGTTATAATTAATTTTGTATATAAGATTTCTAAGCAATGTAGACAAATGATATTTTTAATGGTAAATTCAAATATTTAAGAAATTGAAAGTAAACATAATTCTAATATAAAAAACATGCATCAGTAAAGATTTTTCCTTTGTTTATGTATTTTATACTAGCTGTCATCTTCTACATTTAATAATAATATTTTTATTTCCTCTTTTAAATGTTTTATTTTTAATTATTTTGGACACATAATAGTTGTACATATATGTGAGGTCCGTGTAATATCTTCATACAGGGATACAATATGTAATAATCTAATCATGGTAATTGTGGTATCTATCACCTCAAGCATTGGAGGGATATGAGTTCAAGTTCATTTATATATACTTGTTACATAAGTAATTTCTTTACAGTTTGACATTATTTGACTTACAAAAAAATCTATAAGATGAGCTATGTGTGAGAAAGTTTCCAGTGCTGCATTGATACTTTGCATGACTACTGTTAGAAGTTGTTAACACTTCTTCCAAGAAAATTTAAGTGGCAATTTTTGACAAGAAGTCAGGGTATTATCACTATTTTGAGTTTTGGAAATTCTTTCAGTGTAGAAAAATAGAGACAGTGGGCAATTTATGAATAACAACACAGCTGTTGAAAAAGCCTAAAATTGTATTTTGCTAGATTTTGCTTAATAGATCATTGACACATAGATGATAGGCTGCAGCAGTGATTCCTGTGGTCAGCTATAGCTAAGCCATTTTCATGCCCAGTACCAAAAGAAGCTAGTGATTGCAGAATTCCCAGGCAATCCTTATAAACTGGAGTTTAATTTAGAAATGTTTACTTTCTACTTGCTATGTGAGCATGAGAATAATTTAGAGTTTTTAGCTGAAAAGTAGCAAGGTCATTAGGAGAAGTCTATGTCAGATGGAAAACTGAAAAGTAATTCACAAATACACATAGACTGCAAGTGCATTCTGTATATTAGAAAATAAGTTCTTATTGTATTTTATGAAGGCAGCATGTGAACCTCTTCCCATTCCTGGCTTCATTCTGATTGACTCCTTCCTTTATTCCATTCTCCTTCCTCAACAGAAGGAGCTGTTAACCTAGTGGTGAGATCAGAGTCTTTGTGGGGCTACATTATATAATGCACAGGTTCTGCCCTAAGGGCAGGATCCCATCTGCATCTTTTCATTAGATCAGGGCCCAGTCCAGAAAGGCAGGCAAGTTTTTCTCTTTCTGTAAATCTACTTGCCTAGGTGGATACCTAGAGTAGTGATTTCTCAGCCCAATCATCCTTTCTCTGAATAGCAAACTGAACAGCACACGAAATAGGCTTATTCCAAATTTATAGGAGTTACAAAAGGTCAGATCACATGGGAAGCCTAAACTGCAATGCAGTGCAGACAATTTTCAATACCTGCTTATTGTTTCTGTGCTACTGCAGATACTCACTAAAATTTAACTTTTCTCTGATAATATCTGTAGTGTATACTGTGCCCTCAGGAAGTCTGCTAGCAATAGCATCAAATGACAGGGCAGAATTGGGTGATTTCTGTGCACATGCTTTCAATACCCTGATCATACCAAAACTTCACTGCACCTCTTCAGTATATTTGTTATGATCACACTGTTAAAGTCAAAGTTATTATAAATGAAAACCCACCTCTTTACTATTGTAGCTTTTTCCATGTATATTTTAGTTTTTGAGCTGATATCTGAGACAATTAGAGCTATCCTAACAGTTAACGCTTTGGAACAGAAAATTTCTGCAGCTGTGCTCTTCACAAAGTTTAGCAGAGTCATTCAGTAGCTGTCCACCATCAGGCACTTTATCTAACCTTTTGTGGGATCTGGGCAAGGGCTGAAGCAATCACATTGGCCCTTTCTTCTGTCATGTTACTGATCATGGACCCCAGAGAAAACACCACAACACCATTTTCTCCAGAGCTCTGGACAAAGTCTTCCATCTCCTGTGAAGAAAGAATGTGGCCATCACAAACAGGTATCAGTATAAGAAACATACTTGAAAAGATTGTTAAAAACATCTAAGAGGAGAAAATCAAGTATTATTAAGAATTATTAGAGTAAGGGCTATTTTTTAACTGAGGTAATCACTAAGATTATTTGGAAAGAAATGTGTATTATGAGATAGATGGCTTCCATTGTGGACATTTGTGCAAATATGCGTTTGCATGTGTATGCATGTATGTGTGTGTGCGGGAGGAAGAAATGAAGTAGAGCTATTATAATGTATTTCAGAGAGATAATGTTAGAAAATACTATACCCAGACTCTTCATTTATATTATTATATTTACTAATATAGATTATTAAAGGCAGAATCACTTGGCTTTAATTCTATATGGTTGTAGTTCTAAATCACTATTGTTCATTTCAGGCATTTTTTTGTAAAATATTTTTAGTTTGGAGCCATTAGAATCATTCTCTGATTATGACAAGGAGGAAATCTTAGTAAGAGTTGGGATGATTTTATATCTATATTTCTTTAGTTCTATAATCTTTTAAACCTCACATAAAGTTTGTTAGAGTTTCCAAGTCTTTTTCCCTAAAACACACACACACACACACACACACACACACACACACACACACACACACAAAGGCATACTCACTAAATAGCTGAAGGTTAAGAATCACTGATATTCAGGATTATGATACTTTGGTTTGGAATTTTAGTGAAATACCCCAAGGATTTCATTAATAATACAGAATTTTACGGTATATAGTTATATAGTTGAATGATCACATTTCTTAGGTTATTATGTAGATATGAGGCAATTTTAATCCTGAAATTACACTGTTCAGTTGATGTGCTATTTATAACCGGCTGGGAGGGACTGTCATCATCCCCTCCCTGTGTCCCACAGAGAGCACCTTTGCCACAATGGACAGAATCACCAGGCCAGTTTTATGTTGGTGCTAATAAGAAGGTAGACAAAAAAGGTCATATAATAGTGCATAGTGCACTAAAAAATCTTGCTTTTCCTTTAGTCTTAAATGTATGATATTAAAGTAAAATATATTTGGTTCTTATGTTCCATCATAAGGAATATTATTTTATATGCTGGCAGAATTCTTTTGCAAATTAAATCTAAGGGTACTTTTCAGATGCACCTTGTAGAATTTATTTGGTCTATATAATATATGCACTGTACATTTTCTCTGTGCTTCTCTAATAGGCAATAATGATGTTGAGACAAAAGTTTCCCTGGGAAGCTTTATTGAGGTATCCTATAGACTTGGCCTAAGGCAGGAAACACCTGCTCTGATAACGTAAATCATCCCTTTTATGCTCTAAGAGGTAAACTCTGGGATCTCAGTGAGGAATGATTTCAATGCTGGAGTGAAACAAGTAAATATTAAGTTTTCCTGTCAATATTCTGGGGATACCTTTATACTGGTGAGGAACAGTGTTTCATTTAAGCTGGAAATGGTGAAGAGCCTCAACTCTTACAATAATAAACAAAACAAAATAAATAGGAATATGTTCACCTTAGGCAGGGGTTTGGCAGGTTTGCAATGGTGTCCTCCAATGAAATCAAAATTTGGTAAGAGTGGGCGAGGAAAATCAAAATCCCAATAGTTTCGAATAAGCCACATATCAGCTTTATTCATTGTCTCATAGAACGTAGTGGATCTGCCTGAAGAGGACGAAGGAAAGAAAACATCGATGACACAAGAGAGTTGTCATGACAATATAAAATTATTTTCCTGAAAGAAGTTGCAATAATGTAGCCAAAGATAGATGAACTGTTTGAACTTTGATAAAAGAAATACATACACATATCAAGACACAGGAATAATTTAATTCACATGTGCTCTATATGTTGTTCATCTGTGTGTATAACGAAAGCAAAGTGTTAAGAGAATTTTTAGAGGAAATATGTCTCTAACACCGGATCATTATATTCATGGTCATCAATAATTAATAATATAAGCCACTGTGGAATTACCCATGCATTTGTTTATTTTCTAAAGCTGAAGTAGTAACAAATATACATTTAAGCGACTCTTTGAATTCTACTATCAATTAACCCTACCAATCCACAAAAAATTCCTTCTAATAAGGAATCAGTTTAATTTCTACAATTTATGAAGCTAGTCCCATGATCCTTGCTTCTCCAAGTGTATCAAGAGTTTTTTGAATATATGGTTGAAATCCTAGGACCTACTACTACTTTTGATTCATATGATGATCTTAAAAATGTTAGTATTTTAATAATAAATATATTTGGCCAGGCCTGGTGGTTCACACCTGTAATCCTAGCACTCTGGGAGGCTAGGGCGGAAGGATTGCTAGAGCCCAGGAGTTTGCAGTTGCTGTGAGCTAGGCTAATGCTGTGTCACTCTAGCCTGGGTGACAGAGTTAGACTCTGTCTCAAAAAAAAAAAAAAAAATACTACTACTAATAAATATATTTGCGAAGAACAGCTAAAAATTTTCAGAAATTATAGAAATGGATAGCTTTTGCTACCCCTTCATTTGGATCATATTTTACTTAATTTAGTTATATAATTTAGTAAAATAGAGACACAAACTTGGATGTTCACATATCCGTAAGATTTTAGGCCTTAAAACAGATAATCTCCAAGCCCTAGTGAAGGAACATAGAAATGTTGGAAACCTCAAATTTTAGATGTCCATTTCTGAGATAGACCCATCTCTTAACTGTCAAGGAATCCTTCTGGTTATATAGAAAAAATATTTTAATTTCTAAATAAGGAAAACAAGGTACACAAGGAGAAACATTGATGGTTGTGCTAGAAAAATGTATAACTCCTCAATCTACACATCTGCCTTCATCAAGGTTTTTCTTGATGTGTCTATTAACTTGTATAGAGATGAAAATAATGTATGGTATAGTAGATATGAGATTGTTTAAAAAATCCTAAGTGCTTTAGTTTGTACATTTATGACTTCATGGAGTGTCCTGTATAAATTATGGCCACAAGGTTCTAACTGATCTTATAATCTTTCCATAATATTTGTGAGATTGATAGGTCATCTATATTTTCATTTTATAATTGCATTTATGAAACGTATACTCTTCTGACTTCATATGGATACAAGCTTGCCTTCCAAGGTACAAGTAGGAATTAATAACCACCAATTAAAAATGTACTCACCTAGTACTTCAAGGTACAACTGATTCCACTTCTTCACATCATATCCTTGGAACCAAAAGTCATAATAAAGCACATATATCATATTTTTTACCCTCTCAATGAATGACATTTGATCACTTAATTCTGATGTAACTACAGGTACATAGGAAGGAGGGAATAGAAGTCCTCCACCATTCTTCTCAAATATGTAGCCAGGAGAGAAGCGGAGACTATACACAAGGGGTATTTTAAGTATCTCAGCCACCAGTTCACTACAGAAACCAATGCCATCTGCAAGAAGGACATCAAACTTTGACTCTTGTAGCTTTGTCATAAGTTTCTTGTTTAAAACTGCATCTTTACAAAGCTTTCTCACAAGTTCAGAAAATCCCCACATGATTTCTTCCATTTGTGAAACATGTGACCAAAATGTGTCTTTTGAAGGATTATATATTGCTCTATGGAACAGTTGCATTAAAAAACCATCAAAATCATCTTTACTTAAAGATGTAGGATAAACTTCAAATTTAATTGCAGATGTTTTGCTGGGATCAATAACAATGGATGCTGAAGATGCCAGTACAGTCACCTCATGTCCTCTCTGGGCAAGTTCATCCAGGATTGTCTTCATATTCATCCAGTGGCTGTATTCTGTGGGCCACACCAGCACCTTCCCACAAGTCCCAGAGCTAAAGTAACCACTCAGTTGTATCAGCAGAAGAAGAGAAGTCCATCGCAGAGCCATCCTGGTGCAGGGCAATGCTTCTTCTAAAAGCTGCTGTTCTCTTCTGCCCTTTCTCATGCTTATAGGCAAGCATAAATCAATCGAGTTAAAATTTAACTCCTACGCTTCAAAGTAGGTACATTAACTGAACAGTCTGAGCATGTGGTTGGCAAGTGGACATACCAAAGTTAGATGAGTTCATGTTTACTCAAGTGTGTTTAATGTCCCCTTTATGTTTATAAGTGCATTAATCCAGCTAATTTTGATGACCTTTCATGTGCAAGTAATCTGTTTTATGTAATGTGTTTTTGAATAGTGTCAAAAATTGTTGCAAATGAGAGGCTCCTTCGTGTGCAGTCCCTTGATACAGAAGTAGAAATATAGCAATTATGTAGTTGAGTGAGTATTTCTTGAATATTATGGTTCAAAGATTTGTTTTTGTAAAACTTTGTCAATAGGTAATGTATATACCATATGTTTCCTAAATGTTCTCATAGAATTGCACATCCACTACAGCAAATAGTTTTATCTCCCTAAAGGAAACCCTGTGCACCTTAGCTTTTATCTCCCCACACTGCATTTCTCCATCCCCCCTGCCCCAAGCAACCAATAATCTGATTTCTGTATCTATAAATTTTCAATTTCTGTACAATTTGATAAATGGAATCATAACTGTGTGGTCCTTCACGAGTTGCATTTTTCACTTAGCATAATATTTAAAAAGGATCATGCATGGTGTCCCTCATATAGAGGCTTCATTCCTTTTTATTGCCAAATAGTATTCGATCACATGGATATACACAGTTTTTTATTCACTTATCAATTCAGGACATTGATTTTGTTCAATTTCATTTCTTAAGTCTAGTAGTATTTTTTTTTTTTTTTACAAATGTAAGCTGTACTGTTAAGTGCATATATATGCATAACTGTTATATTCTTTTTGATTGGTTCCTTTTATCATTTTATAATGACCATCTTTTCTTTTTATGCTGTTTTTGATTTAAAGTCTGTTTTATCTCATATAAGAATAGCTAATCCTGTCTGATTTTTATTTGTTTCCACTTGAGTGGAATATTTTATTCCACCCCTTTATCTTGAGTGTATGATACCCTTTACAATATAAATGGGTTTCACGGAGACAGCAGATATATGGGTTGTGATTTCCTTGTCCATTCTCTCAATCTATACCTTTAAATGTGCCATTTAGTTCAGTTATATTTGACATTAATATTGATATGTGAGAATACTATTCCAGTAAATATTAATTCTGAAATAGTTATTCTTTATTCTCCCTTGAGTTACTGGTTTATAGGAGCTGTGTATTTTCCCTTTTCAGTTTTACACTGGTGCATATTGACAATTTGTTTTGGTGTTTAGAACACTTTAGAGCATGTTTTGTAGGGGTAGGTCTACTGGTGACAAATTCCTTCAATGTTTGCTTGTCTGGGAAATATTTTATTTCTTCTTCATTTATGAAGCTTGTTTTGCAGTATACAAAACTTTTGGATTATGGTTATTCTATTAGAGAATACAGAATAGGTGTAGAAAAAAATTTGAAAAAATTTAGCACTCTTTCATGATAAGAACTCTTAAGAAAATAGGCATAGATGGATCATACCTCAATATTGTAAAAGCCATACATGACAAACCCACAGTCAACATCCTACTGAATTGGAAAAACCTGAAAGCATTCCTACTTAGAACTGGAGCTAGATGAGGTTGCCCATGGTTTTCATTTCTGTTCTACATAGTGCTGGAAGTCCCAGCACGAGCAATCAAGCGAGTGAAGGGTATTCAAGGATATTCAAATAGAGAAAGAGGTCAAACTATCACTCACTGATGACATGATTTTATAGCTAAAATACACTAAGATTCTGCCAAGATACTCCTGGAATTGATAAATAATGCAGAAACATCTCAGGCTACAAAATCAATGCACACAAATTAGTAGTAGCATTCCTTACACCAACAATATTCAAGCTGAGAATGAAATCAAAGACTCAATAACTTTCAAAATAGCAACATACAAAACAAAGTACCTAGGAATATATTTAACCAAGGAGGTTAAAGACCTCTACTGGGAGTATTATAAAACACTAAGGAAGGAAATTGCAGAGAATATAAACAAATGGAAAAACATATCATGCTCATGGATTGTCAGAATCAACATTATTAAAGTGTCTATACTACCCAAAGTGATATACAGATTCAATACGATACTTATATAAGTACCAATGTCATTTTTTGCAGATCTAGAAAAAATAATTCTATGCTTTTTTTTTCTTTATTTTTGACTGACTGGATTTATTCAAAACTGTATTCTTCAAGCCCTGAAATTATTTCTTCTGCTCAGTTTAGTTTGTTGTTAAAACTTTCCACTGTATTTTGAAATTCCCTAAATGACTCACATTTCTGAGAGTTCTGATCATATTTTTAAAAATGTATATTATTACTAAATTTTTAATTTAGGTCCTGCATTAATTTTTTTTTTTTTTTGAGACAGAGTCTTGCTCTGTTGCCCGGGCTAGAGTGAGTGCCGTGGTGTCCGCCTAGCTCACAGCAACCTCAAACTCCTGGGCTTAAGGGATCCTACTGCCTCAGCCTCCTGGTTAGCTGGGACTACAGGCATGTGCCACCATGCCCGGCTAATTTTTTCTATATATATTTTTAGTTGGCCAGATAATTTCTTTCTATTTTTAGTAGAGACGAGGTCTCGCTCTTGCTCAGGCTGGTCTTGAACTCCTGACCTTGAGCGATCCACCCGCCTCGGCCTCCCAGAGTGCTGGGATTACAGGCCTGAGCCACCGCGCCCGGCCCCTGCGTTAATTTTTTATTACTTTTTATTGGTTTTCAAGCTTCTTATCAAACCTGTTGATCTTACTTGTGATACATGTTTTCAATTCCATAACTGACATTTCTAAAACTCCTTTTATGTTGCAGTCCCTGGCTGGAGGCCTAGTGCAATCATCTGGGGGTGTTGAAACAGCCTGCAGTTAGGTATTCCCAGAGCAGTTATCCTGGCTTTTTTTTTCCTGAAACCTCTTTCCTCAGACTAAACACATAGGTTTGGAGTTCACCTGTTCTCCACAAGGATTTCTGTTGCTCAGTGTAAAGGAGAGGTAATCTGAAGTTTCACTCATGCTGGTAGGTACTAACTGTGGTGTTGCTAGAAATTCATATCTTTTGGACTTCAAACCCTTGGCAGAGTGTTCAGCTGCCAGTGTTGGTGGACTAGGTTAGATAGCTCCCAGTTCCCAGGACCCTAGATGCTGTGCTTGAATCCTGGGGGGACTAGATGGATACCAAGCTGGCAAACTTGGTCTCAAATCTCCTGGGGTTCAGGTGCTGGCTGTGATAGTGATGGGCTGGATGATCTCTTGCTTCAGAATTATATTCAAGCAAGAGAAAGGTAGATGCGCTGGGTGCCTGGGACAGAAGAGGTGGGCACCTCTCGAAGAGGTTAGCAGACGCAGGCAGCTGTGGGATGTAGAAGCTGCTTTCAGCTTTCTCTCTTGGCTGTGTCATGAGTCTCTGTCCTTCAGGATCACGAAAGCACCCAGATTCCCAGCTCCCGCCATTGTCTAACTGCAGCAGAGGTGCTGGATTCACCTCAACTTCCTGGCTGCGAGGCTACCAGACTGGCTCTTGGTTGTGGCTGAAATGCCCTAGGAGGTGAGGTGTAGTCATGCCAAGTAATTGCCTACAGGGGTGGGAGGCTCCTCGCAGAAGACACAGGGAGCTGGGGGAGAGAATTGGCAACCCCACCTTCCGTCATGGGGGGTAGTAGTTTTTGACCTTGTGGCACACAAAAGCACTTTCTGTGGCTTCTTAGAGGCACACAAGTGAGTCCCAAGCTCCACGGAAGCCTGTGTGTGGTAGGTGTTCTTTTAGAGGCAGGGCAGCTACTTCCAAGGGCCTCTGCCTAATTATCCCCTGCAAAACACAGAGCAGTCCAGAATGGAAACATCCCTTCAGCTGCATATGTCTGAACAGCAGTGGCCAAGAGAGGGGAGGAGGAGGAGAAGGCCCAAAGTGGTGGGGAGCTGGTGAGCTGCTCCTCTTTGCATTTAGGGATCCTCTGGCGTAGTGCACTCTTCTCTCAGCTGAGAGTAGCCTGGCCTACACGCCCAAGCTCCAGAAGATCTACAGTTCCCCCAGGTGCCACCGTTCCCCAAGGCTGTGTGGTCTGAGTACGTGCTGAATAATGGGGCCCTGTCTGTGGACTGAGCAATGTAGAGACCCAGGGCTGAGATTCCCAGGTCAGGACTGCTAGTGAAATACTGCCTAGCCATGAAAGAGGGGAAATGAGCCTCACCCTCTGTGCAGAGCTCAGGCACAGTGAGCAGAGTACTACTGGGGATGTTCCCCCCAATTCAAGGCCAGAACTGGCCATCCCATGGCTCGCCTGTGCCAACAGCTCACACTTGGGAGCCGAGGCAGCTATATCCACAGAATTGGGTCGTTGGAAGAGGGAGGTTCTTGTCTCCACATCTCTTCTTGGGTTCTGGCGCTGCTTCTGCTCTGGGGTACGGTCACTCTCCTGCCCTATAGACTTCTCTGCACTCATGTCTCTACTGGTAGGGATGCAGACAACTTTGCATCATGAGCCAGAAGCTTGCTGGTGCAAGGGAGTGTGCATTCTGCCTTCCTCTGTCCTTAAAAAGCAATTGTGGCACTTCCCAGTCCCCTTGAGGCAGCTCGCCCAGGTGAGAACTCCAGGAATGCTGTTGCTCTCCTGCATCTCCCTGTTCCTTTGAGTTTATCTCATTCCAAATGGGTTCTTGGGAATGTTGGTGTGGGATCCAGTAAAAGGGAGACTGAGGGGCTGTGACTTCCCCCACAGGATAGAGGCCCCCAGCCTGTGTGCAGGCACTATGGCACCTGCCATCTCAGATGGAGCATGTGGTGGGGGAAGCAACCCTCCATGGGCCCACAGCCCACTGGTCTGCTCCCAAGAAGCCCTCAGTTCAGCGATGGCCACAGGGCCTGGATTTGTCAGGGTAGAGGGGCTCTCTGACAGATTGGGAGCTGGAAGACTGGCACAGATGTGAGGGGAGGAAAGGTCAACACTCCCACCTGCCTCTTCCACTAGGCGCTCAAACCCTCAATCATTAGGCTCTGCCAAAACCTTTCTTTTTTTTGTTCTGCTCCACGACTTCTTCCCATGTGATCTCCAGTAAGGGTAGGTTCTGGTACCTTTCCAGCATATTTCACCTGGTCTTTGGTTTCTTCCCTGAAACTTTTTCTTCTATTTAGGATGATCTGGTGACCAATGAGTCAGGTAGGTCATCTATGCCTGTTTCTCTCTGGTAAGTGTTTTTATGCAATTCTAATTATCGAACAGTTTTCAACAAAAGTTAAAACTAACAAATACTGTACCAAAATGAAGTAAAGAATTCTAAGCATCTGTAAAACAATATTAATACTGAGACAGGATATTTTGGTGGTCTCATGTTCATGTACAATATGTAAATGATAAAGTTTAATATATATTTTTGATATAATTTCTGAATTGGAATAGTACATGTCTACATAAACCCATATCATACTTAATGTTTTTATTTTTCCCCAGCTTTTCTTTTCACTTCACAGTAAGGCATTTCTAACTTTTAAAAAAGTATCAACTATTTCATAAACAAATTTTGATTTGACAAACTAAATTGTGAAAAGTCAAGTGGTCACAGGAGGTTGGGAATCTTACACCACAAACTCTTCTTGCTTGAATAAACTGAAAGACCCCCATCTATCAGGGATTCCAGCTTCATACCTTGATTACTCCCTTTTTTCCTTCTT
This sequence comes from Lemur catta, assembly GCF_020740605.2. Classification (NCBI taxonomy): domain Eukaryota; kingdom Metazoa; phylum Chordata; class Mammalia; order Primates; family Lemuridae; genus Lemur; species Lemur catta. The sequence goes on from NC_059146.1 coordinate 13,148,098, forward strand.
TCCTGCTGTAACAAACATCCGCCAAAAAAACAGACAACACTTTGTGAAGATGAATATAACAGTTGCCACACAGGCCAGCAGGAACCCAATCACATCCAAAGAGTGGTACTGGAACCACGTGAGGTCGTGGGCTGCAACCCGAAGGTGTTTGGCTCCCTTGTGGCGCATGACAAACTCGATCCAGAAGACTGCTCGGTCTAGAGGCGTCACTGGCTGATCGTGATGAATTCTTGATAATTTCATAGCATTCTCTTTATATCTGGAAAAAAAACATGAATATTCCAACATTGAAAGTAAGCTTATTGGCTAACCATATCAAATTCATGAAAGGTTTTTGAAAAGTGTCATACAAATGATTCAAAGGAAATGTCACAAAATTGACATAGAATTTGAATGTTTTGGGTCATCATAGCCAAATTTTAAATTGGAATTTTATCATTGAAAATACTTTTTAAAAGGAAAAATGAGAGGTCAAGTGGGAAAGTTAATATGTTTCCAGCAGAAGAAATATTATGAACCATTCCATGTGCTGTAAGCAAGATAGTGGAAATGCAATCTGAGAATGATCATCTTGTTGTTTCCAAAGGGAATTCTGTCATGGTGGTTGAAATGCCTCCCGAGAAGTCTCTCTGCTTTACTTTTCTATCTCCTACTCTCTGTTTCCTATCCAATACCCAAAACGAATTTCTATGAAACAAGGGTCATATTATTACACTCCGAGAATAAGATTTCCATCTGGATTCTTATCACATTAAGAATCTGTTCTTCATTCTACAGAACCCTACATTGTCAGTCCCTGAACATCTCCTAACACTTTCCCCACACACCTTCTCTTCCAGGGAAGTTGTCCTTCTCTTGTCCTTTTAGCTACCACGTGTGTACTCACCTTACCACCTTAAACTTTTTGTCCCCTCTCTCCCTAACTTGGAACATTCTTCACAGAAACAACACAATGGTTGCTTCTATCTCTTTTTGAGGCTTCCCCTTAAATGTTAACTCTCAGAGAGGCTTTTCCTGGTATGGTGGCACCCCTAGGATTTCCTCTTTTATAGTGTGCTTATTTTTCTTTTGATCTTAGAGTTTTAAAATATGTTGTATATCTTCTGAAATAAACCATTAAAAGGGAAATGCATAAGATAAATGTACATACTCTAAACAGCTCAAATGCTAAAAATTAACACAAAAATTATGTAGATGCCAACGTACCTATTACTCAGATCATGACATGTGGTATCACAACTGCCTAGTAGGATCCCCTTTTCATAGACCATTTGAGTCACTACCCCCATTCTCAAATTAAGTATGACCCTGACTTCTAACACCGTAGATTAGCTTTGCTTATTTATATCATTAAGTCATATAGTGTGTTTGGATTTGTGTCTATCTTTTTATAGCAGTTGTTTGTTAATTTTATTGCTGTGTAGTATACCCTTGATTGACAAATGCTACAGATTATTTCTTCGTATTATGATTGATACATATTTATGATGCTAATGTTTTTGGACTCTACTCATAATTCTGGTATAAATATTCTAGTATATGTATCATCAGGTTTATATATTTATACATTTCTGCTTCTTATATATTTGGGTGAGGAATTGCTGAGACAAGGGTGTGTGTATAATTATGATATTTTTGTTGACTCTGTATTTTATCAAAGTATATTTTTAATTACTAAATATAAAATTTTTAATTATCATTTCCTTGACTATTTCTAAATCATATATATAGGATGGCTAGACCATGTATCTTTATGATTTTGAATCTTTAAAAATTTACTGAGTTGTGATCTATAACCCATTATATAGTAAGGTCAGATAACTATTCTATATATTCTTGACAAATGTGTATTTCCAGTTTATACACACATAAACATATGTACATATACATCTCGTACATATATAAGCTATACATAAATATCTGAACATATGTCACATAGATTACACTTTTATATTGTGTTCTTCAAATGCTTTATGTCCTTAATCATTATTTTGTCTTTTCTTTGTTTAGATTTTATATTAATACAAGTACTGGTATATTTACATTTATATCTAACATCTCATTCTGTATTTTCTCTTCAATTTTCCAATCTGTTTTATTTTTATTTTCTAATTTTCTGTTGCCTTCTTTTAAAGTATTCTTATCACTTATTGTTTACCATTTTTTTAAAGTATTCCTTTAGGTGATACATCCTTATATAGCAATATTATCGATAGTAGTAAGAAGTGCTGAATTGATAGTAGCTGGTTTAGGCATAACATTTTCCAAATTATTTCCTGAGGAATATGGAAACAATTAATTATTAAAGATTTATTTTATCAAAATTAAAAATTTGTGCTTCAAAGGGTATCATTGAGAATGTATAAAACCAACACATCCAGAATGGAAGAAGATATTTAAAAATCATGTATCTGATAAGAGATGTTATCACAATATATAAAGTATTCTTATAAATCAATAATAAAATAAATTAAAATTAACACAATGTCCAAAAGATTAAAATAGAACTTCCTTCAAAGAAGATATGTGAATGACCAGTAAGCACAGGAAGAGATGCTCAATATTTTTAGCCATAAGAGAAGTACAAATTAAAACTAATGAGAGACTACTTTACACCCACTATAATGGCTATAATAAAATGACAGATGAGGAGTGTTGGAAACAATATGAAGAAATTGAAACCCTCCTATTCTGCTGGTACCAATGAAAAATGGTGCATGTGCATTGGAGAACAACTTGGCAGTTTTTCATAAATAAAATTTGTCGTATTGACCAGCAATTCCACTAATAATTTCTACTGCCATAATATAAGAAACATATTTTCACACCAAAATGTGTATAACAATGTTTAAAATTGGAACAAACAAAATGCCCATGAGCTGATAAATGGGTGGATTAATTCTGGTACATTCATATACCAAAGGATATTATACAGCAATAAAAGGGAACAAAATATGGATACATGCAACAACATGGATAAAACTAAAAACAATATGCCTAGTGAAAAAAACTACTTACAAAACACCATAAATTGTATGATTCTATTTATGTCTGATTTCTAGAAAGCGTAATCCACAGAGACAAAAATAAATTGGTATTTACCTGGGGTTAGGGGCTTACTGCAAAAGATATCTATGCCCTGTGAAGTTTCATTGGGGTTGATAAAAAAGTTCTAAACTTATCTCATTGTGATGGCTTAATGATTCTTTAAAGCTACTAAATATATTTATATTTTATAATCTAAATAGGTGAATTTTATGCATTGTAAATTATGTTATCAAAACCTATTAAAGTGATGATAATATAAAAGTAAATTTGGGGGCAAGAAAATGTAACACATTCAGAAATTTTAGGAATTGAATTAAAATATTTTATCATATTTCTAAGTTCATTACTCCTTTTAACTTTGAATTCAGTCTTGTTTTTTAAAATTCATCCATTATACTTATCTATATATCAGAAGTTATTTTTATGTAGAAGATTTTTGCACTAACTGAATACTCATTAAATTTGTAGAGTTCAATGCAACTGTGAAATTGCATTGAACTGGTAGAAAATAAAAGCAGATTTCACATTGGTTGTGTAATTTAAATTCTTCCAATATTAATGTACTAAAAAGGGATGAATCTCATCTTCCTTGTTGACAAGAGAACCTATCTATAAATACCACAGAGCAAAAAAATTAATATACTCACATAGGGTCATTAATGACTGTCTTCAAAGCACTGAGCAAATCTGTACTTGACATTGTCTCAAAGTCCAATCTAACAGCTGCTCCCTTGGCCTCCATGTGAGCAATGTTGTCTGGTTGATCCGCAAACAAAGGAATGCCCACCATGGGGACCCCGTGGTAGATGGCCTCATAGATGCCATTGGCTCCACCATGAGTTATAAAAGCCTTGGTTTTTGGATGACCTAGAATTGGGTGAATATCAGTAAAATTAGTCATTACAAGTCTTAGGAATAAAATGAGAAACACACACTACAGGACACTGAAAGTGGTAATGTTTTCTTGATAACAGATTAGAATATCCATGAAACTGCCCTGAAATTGCTGTCAGATTTCACAGGAGGAAGCACCTACTTTTGCTGGAGAGGAAAATGAAACCTGCATGGAAGAAAAGGCGTGTGACCTGAGAATGGAAAAATGAACACAAGATTAGCAAGCAGAGAAGATGAAAAAGCACATTTTCAATAAAAGAAATAAAATGTGTGAAAAATAAAAAAGGAAGAAGAAAAGAAAAAGATTGGGCATGTATTAACAAACACATGTTCTCTTAAAGAAATAGCGCAGTCCCTGAGTCTGACACGTAGAGTGTCCAAGGCAGCAGGGAGCATCATGGGAGCAGTGCTGAAATCAGAGGAAGGACAGGCCACACTTCACTGCGAAGGTGTTAACACATTATAATAAAGCCTAGGGATTTATTCCCAGAGAAAATGCAGTCACTGGTAATAGAAGAGCAACTGTTATTTTTCCGTGTCATGTGGAATAACCTTGCAGGAGGGAAAGGGGTAGGGGTGCAGTTGTAGAAATAGGAGACAGAGAGACAACCCAGGAAGCTATTGAAAAATTATCTGAGAAGCAATTACACCTCATGTAAAGATACTTTGTTTTAGGTCATAAATAATATGAGTACCTAACAAAATGCCAACGTTTATAGTTTATCTTTCCCCCGTAGGGCTTGAAAATAAATATAAAGTAGTCAGGTTTATGTTTGAGTTTTCAAAAATAAATATTTAATATGTTAGTTGCTGTTGACCTACATTCACTCTAATTGGCTGTTAATCATATATTCAGTATTTTTTTCTCCAGTATCTTACCAAGAAGGTCATTCTGGGGCAACCACTTGTACAGCTGAGTATTGGGTCCTAAGGTTTCTGGTTTGTTGCCATCAAATCTCCATAGAACCTGACAGGGTAAAGAAAATACCTTGTTCTATGGGTGGAACTTTGAACTTATGGCACAGTAAAACTCTAAAGGGGTTATCAATCATCTAGTTAAATCTGCTCCATATAAAACATGAAGAAATGAGAACAAGGTTGTAAAGTAATGAGAACTAATAAAACTCCGAGGTAAATAGGATAACCAGATTTCACGTGCTTATTGTTACAATCACTTTGGTATATAAAGAATTTTAAGTAACATAGACTAATGATACTTTCAATGGTAAATTCAAGTGCTTAAGAAATTGACAATGTATGTATAAAACACATACATCAGTAATGATGTTTGCATTTATTTTACTTGTGTATTTTCTACTAGCTTTCATCTTCTTAATTTAATAATATTTTGTTTATTCCTTCTTTTAAATGTTTATATTTAATTATCTTGGACACTTAATAGTTGTACATATGTATACATGATGTCTTCATACAGGCATACAATGTGTAACATTCAAATCATGATAATTGTGGTAGCTGTCACCTCAAGGATTTGAGTGATGTGAGTAGTAGTTTGTTTATATCTACTTTTTATATGTCATTTCTTTACAGTTTGACATTATTTGATTTACAAAAATAATCTGTAAGATGAGCTACTGCACTTCTTCCAAGAAAAATTGTGTAAGTGGCAATTTTTGACAAAAATTCAGAGTGTCACTGCTATTTTTAGTTTTGAAAATTCTTTGAATGTAGAAAGATAGAGCTGGTGATCAATTTATGAATAACGACACACCTGTTGAAAAAGTCTAAAATTGTGTTTTGCTAAATTTTGCTTCATAAATCATTGACACTTAGATGACAGGCTACAGCAGTGATTCCTATGGTCTGCTATAACTGAGCCATTTCCATGCCCAGTACTGAAATAAGCTGATTGTAGACTTCCAAGGCAATCTTTATAAACCTGAATAAAATTTAGAAGTGTTTACCTTCCACTTGCTATTTCAGTGTTGAAGTATTTTGCGTTTTCAGCAAAAAAGTAGCACAGGTCATTAGGAGAATTCTATGTCAGATATAAAACTTAAAAAGTAATTCACAAATACACATAGACTGCAAATGTATTGTTTATATTAGTAATGGGAAATACTTTCCTACTATATCTTATGGAAGGGGTATCTGAACTTCTTCCCATTCCTGCCTTCATTCCGATTGACCCCTTCCTTTCTTCCATGCTCCTTCCTCAATCCAAAGGAGGTGTTTGTCTAGTGGTTTGATCAGAGTCTTGTGAGACCACGTTTTATAATGCACAGGTTCTACTGTAAGGGCAGGATCCCATCTGCATCTTTACATTCCATCTAGGCCCCGTCCAGCAGGGCAGGCAAGTTTTTCTTTCTCTGATTCTACTTGGCTAGGCGGGTACCTGGAGTGGTGATTTCTCAGCCCAGGCCATCCTTTCTCTGAGTAGAACCCTGAACAGCACACCAAATAGGCTTATTCCAAATTTATAGGAGGTACAAATGGTTAGATCACATGGAAAGCCTAAACTGCAATGCAGTGCAGACTTCTTTCAATATCTGCTTATTGTTTTTGTGCTAGTGCAGACACTCACTACAGTTTAACTCCTTTCTAATAATATCTGTAGTGTATATGGTGCCCTCAGGAAGTCTGTTACAATAGGATTAAATGACAGGGCAGAGTTTGGTGATTTCTGTGCACATGCTTTCAATACCATGAGATTTAATAATATCAAAACTTCACTGTATCTTTTCAGTGTATTTGTTATGATCACAAAGTTAATGTCAAAGTTATTGAAAATGAAATCCCTTCTCTTTACTACTATAGCATCTTCCATATATATTTTAGTTTTTGAGCTGATATCTGAGATAAGTACAGCTATCCTAACAGATAGTCTTTAGGACAGAAAATTTCTGCAGCTGTGCTCTTTACAAAGTTTAGCAGAGTCATTCAGTAGCTGTCCACCATCAGGCACTTTATCTAACCTTTTGTGGGATCTGGCCAAGGGCTGAAGCAATCACATTGGCCCTTTCTTCTTTTATGTTACGGACCATCGACCCTAGAGAAAACACCACAACACCATTTTCTCCAGAGCTCTGGACAAAGTCTTCCATCTCCTGTGAAGAAAGAATGTGGCCATCACAAACAGGTATCAGTATAAGAAACATACTTGAAAAGATTGCTAAAAACATCTAAGAAGAGGAAATCAAGTATTATCAGGAATTATTACAGCAAGGGCTGTTTTTTAACTGAGGTAATCACTAAGTTTATTTGGAAAGTAATGTGTATTATGAGATAGATGGCTTTTATTGTGCATATTTGTGCAAATATGTGTTTGCATGTGTATGCATGTATGTCTGTGTGTGGGAGGAAGAAATGAAGTAGAGCTATTACAATGTAGTTAGGAAAGACAATGCTAGAAAATATTATACCAGACTCTCCATTTATTATTGTATTTGCTATTATAATTTAGTTTCTAAAGGTGGCTTCATTTGGCTTTAGTTCTATATGTTTGTAATTCTAAATCACTTTTGTTCATTTCAGGCATTTTTCTGTGGATTTTTGTTTGGTTTGGAGCCATGGGAGTCATTCTCTGAGTATTACAAGGAGAATGTACAAGAGTTGGGATCATTTTATATCTACATTGCTTCAGTTCTCCAATCTTTTCTACCTCACTTAAATTTTGTCAGAATTTGGCAGTCTTTTCCCACACACGCACACACAAAATAGGTAAAGGTTAATAATCACTGCTATTCAGGATTATGATATTGTGGTTTAGAATTTTAGTGAAATAGTCCCAAGGATTCCATTTATATATAGAAGTAGATGGTATATAGTTACATAGTCGAATGATCATACTTCCTAGGTCACTGTTTAGGTATGAGACATTTTTTATTCTGCAATTACACTTGAAACTGATGTGCTATTATAACTGTCTGGGAGGGACTGTCATTATTCTCTCACTGTGTCCCACAGACAGCACCTTTGCCACACTGGAGAGAACCACCAGGCCTTTCTGTCATGGAGATCTGGTGATTCTCCTGAGTAGTTCACTGGCAATATGTGAAATTCTTGGTGACTATGTGCTTGCTTGGAGTGGATTGAGAATTATTTTGACTTGTATTCCAATGTTTTGTCTCACTGGCTGACTACCTATAAAAATCTTCGTTCATTCAGTATGAAGTAATACAACTTCTCTTTACAGATTCATTACTGATCTCACTCTGTGACACCTTTATAAAAGTAATATAAGATCAATGTAAGAAATTTTGTAATAGTATGAAAAGTTAAGAAAAAGATATGGAGTTTCATCCAAACTCTCTGTATACAGATAGTCTCAATTTAAAGTTTATGTGCTTTCATTATTATTTTTATTCTGTTTATAGAACTCAATGTATTTATGTGACGTATGTTTAGAAAATTTTAATCTTATTATATATAAATTGAAATCATAGAAAAAATTGTGATCTTGTTCTCTTCATCATTTTGCCCCTCAGTTTCCAACAAAACTTGCATTATGGTTGATTAATTATTTTTTTGGTAAAATTATTGTAGTAATATGGTATGAACATAGGATAAGTTTTTAATCCTTTTTTCATATAAGATATTTAAACTACTGTCAGTATTAACTTTATGAATATCTGCCACAAATATTAAATATGCCCACCTTGATTTATTTTTGGTTTATATACTTTCATATACATATACTTTGAAACCAACAGCTATATGCATTTTTAAAATGCTTGATATATTTTGCCAAATGTCTTACTATTTTAAAGTACACAGGTATTATCTCAGAACTTAATATTTAATGGAAAAGTTAGCAATTTGTAGGAATAATTACTTTATATAATAATTAGAGAATACATTTCACAACTATTGACTTGAATTCAAATCATTATGCACGTTAGTAGCAATGGCTAGTATTAGTATTTATCACTATTTTACTACTAGTTTTCCTGTTCCTTATCCTCCTTCTCCTACTCTCTTCCCTTCTTACTGGCATTATCATCTTCCCTTAAAGTAGGTGGGGAAATTTATTAATAGGGTTAGAGTGCACAGAATTTTCATTAATCTTACCTCTCCTTTTGTCTCTGGTGAAAATTACCATAAGCAATTTGTACTCAACATAAATATGGGGTTTTATCTTTGAATAAGATTTCAGTTTTATGTTGGTGCTAATAAAAAGGTAGACAAAAAATATTTCCTAAGATATTACATTAATATGATAGTGCACTAAAAAGCTTACTTTTTCCTTTTGTGTTAAAAGTATGATATCACAATAAAATATATTGGGTTCTTGTGCTCCATCATATGAAATATTATTTTATATGCTGGCAGAATTCTTTTGTAACTCAAAATTAAGGTCATTTTTCAGATATAATTAATATAATTTATTTGATGTTTATTATATATAGACTGTACATTTACTCTGAACTTCTCTGTTAGGCCATTATGATGTCCAGACAAAAAGTTTCCTCAGAGAACTTTATTGAGGTATCCTATAGACTTGGCCTAAGGCAGGAAACACCTGCTCTGATAAGGTAAACCATCCCTTTTATGCTCTAAGAGGTAAAACTCTGGGGTCTCAGTGAGGAATTATTTTAATGCTGGAGTGAAACAAGTAAACATTAATTTTGCTGTCAATATTTTGGGAACACCTTTATATTGGTGAGGAACAGTGTTCCTTTTAAGCTAGAATAATGGTGAAGAGCCTCAACTCTTACAATAAATAAACAAAACCAAACAAATAGGAATATGTTCACCTTAGGCAGGGGTTTGGCAGGTTTGCAATGGAGTCCTCCAACAAAATCAAAATTTGGTAAGAAAGGGCGAGGAAATTCAAAATCCCAGTAGGTTCGAATAAGCCACATGTCAGCTTTATTCATTGTCTCATAGAACGTAGTGGGTCTGCCTGAATGGGAGAAAGAAAAGAATACATTGATGACACAAGAGAGTTGTCATGAGAATATAAAAGTAATTTCCTGAAAGGAGTTGGGGTAATGTAGCCAAAGATATATAAAGTGTTTGTGCTTTGATAAAACAAACATATACACATATTGATATATAGGCATGATTTCATTCCCATGTACTATATATGTTGCCCCTGGGTTTGTATAAGAAAAGCAAAGTGCTAAGCGAATTTTTAGAGGAGACTATGTCTCTAATATTACATCAGAATATTCACAATCATCAGTAATTATTAACATAAGCCACTCTGGAATTGCCCATGGATTTGTTTATTTTCTAAAGCTGTTGTACTAACAAATATACATTTACACATATGTTTGAGCTCTGCTATCAATTAATCCTACAAAACACATAAAAAGCTTCATTGTAATAAGTACTGAATAGAGTTTCAACAATTTATGAAGGTATTCTCATGATCCTTGGTTCTCCAAATGTATAAAGAGTTTTTCTGAAAATATGGTTGAAATCCTTGTACATACTACTTGTTTGGGTACATGTGAAGATCTTAATAATATTATTATTTTAAGAATAAATACATAATATTTACACATGGAAGCTAGAATTCTTTAAAAATTATAGAAATGTATAGAATTTGCTACCCCTTCATTTGGCTCATATTTTACTTAATGTAGACACAAAATTTAATAAATTATAGACACAAACTTGGATGTTCACACATCAGTAAGATTTTAGGCATTAAAACAGATAATCTCCAAGCCCATAGTGAAGGAATGTAGAAACATTGGAAACCTCAAATTTTAGTTGTTTGTTTCTGAGATAGACCTCTCTCAACTCTGAAGGAATTCTTTTGGTTATACAGAAAAAATATTTTAATTTCTAAATAAGAAAATTAAGGTACATAAGGAGAAACAACTTCCTCAAAGCTACATTAATAGTTGTGCTAGAACAATGTTTAACTCTTCAATCTACACATCTGCCTTCATCAAGATGTTTCTTGATGTGTCCATTCACTTTTATTAGAGTTGAAAAAAAATGTGTAATAAAGTAGATACTAGATTGTTTACAGAAATACCAAGTGCTTTAATTGGCACATTCATGACTTCATGGGTGTACTGTAGAAGTGGTGGCCACAAGGTTCTAACTGATCCTATGATTTTTCCATAATATTTGTGAGATTGATAGATCATCTTATATTTTCATTCCATAATTGCATTTATAAAACACACAGTTGTCTGATTCATAGTCATACAAGCTCACCTTCCAAGGCATAAGGAAAGATAGGAATTAACAACCACCAATTAAAAACATGACTTACCTAGTACTTCACTGTAGAACTGATCCCACTTCTTCAAATTAATTGTTTGGAACCAAAAATCAAAATAAAGCATGTATATCATATTTTTTACCCTCTCCATGAATGTCATTTGATCACTTAATTCTGACATAACTACAGGTACGTAGGAAGGAGGAAAGAGAAGTCCCCCACCATGCTTCTCAAATGTGTAGCCAGGAGAGAAGCGGAGACTATACACAAGGGGTGTTTTAAGTATCTCAGCCAGGAGCTCACCACAGGGATCAATGGCATCTGCAAGAACCAAATCAAACTTTGACTCTTGTAGCCTTGTCATAATTTTCTTGTTTAAAACAACATTTTCACAGAGCTTTTTCACAATTTCAGAAAATTCCCACATGGTTTCTTGTACTTGTGAAAAATGTGACCAAAATGTAGCTTTTGGAATATCATATGTCCATTTATCGACCAGTTGGATGATAACATCTTCAAAATCACTTTTAGTAAAAGATGTAGGAAAAACTTCAAATTTAATACCAGCTGCATTTTTCGGATCAACGAGAACGGAAACAGAATGTGTCAATACAGTCACCTCGTGTCCTCTCTGGACAAGCTCATCCAGGATTGTCTTCATATTCATCCAGTGGCTGTATTCTGTGGGCCACACCAGCACCTTCCCACAAGTCCCAGAGCTAAAGTAACCACTCAGTTGTATGAGCAGGAGAACTGAAGCCAATTTCGTAGCCATCTTGGTGAAATGCAATGCTTTTTATTCCAGTTGCTGGTCCTTTCTGTCATTTCTCATGCTTATGAGTAAGGATAAATCAATCAAGGTAAAATTTAACTCATATAGTTAAAAGTAAATGCATTATTTGAACAATGTGAGCATGTGGTTTGTAAGTGGACAAGCCAAAGGTAGATGAGCTCATATTTACTCAGGTGTGTTTAATATCCCTTTCATGTTTATAAGTGCTATAATCCAGCTAATTTTGATGACCTGGCATGTGCAAGTAATCCATGTTATGTAGTATGTGTTAGAGTACTGTCAAAAATAGTGGCAAGATAGAGGCTTCTGTGTATGCAGTCCCTTGACACAGAACTAGAAATAAAGCAATTATGTATCTGAGTCAGTATTTCTTGTATATCATGGTTCAAAGATTTTTTTTTGTAAAACTTTGTAGATATGCTATGTATATAGCATATGATTAACCAATTATTGATTAAAATTAAATGTTTCATAAGACACTCAAAGAATTGTGCATCCACAACAACAAAGTTTTATCTCCCTAAAAGAATCCCTGTGCACTTTAGCTTTCATCTCCCCACCCTGCATTTCTCCATCCCTCCTGCCCTAAGCAACCACTTGTGAGGCGCGGCCTCTGACTACAGGTGACGCAGGCACCCAGAAAGACCGCCATTGGGTGTAGTGCCGGAGTCACTCACCAACCACCGTTTGCCACGACTACTTGCACTAGCATATAAGCTTACAACGCTTCCTGTTTGAGGTCTCTTGCCATGTAACTAAGCTGTTTGCTCCAATAAACCACTGTTGGAAGAACTCCGGATTGTTGCGTCGTCCTTGCAGGCAAGTGCGGTGCGACAACCACTAATTTAATTTCTGTGTCCATAAATTTTCTTTTTCCATGCAATTTGATAAATGCAATCATAAATTATGTCATCCTTCATGAGTTGCATTTTTCATTTAGCATAAGGTTTAAAAAGGGTCATCCATTTCATTCCTTATATAGGGATTTCTTTCCTCTTTATTGCCAAATAGTATTCTATCATGTGGATATGCACATTTTATTTATTCATTTATCAATTAATAGACATTGATTTGGTTCAATTTTGGCTTTTATGAAAGCCAAAAGTTATTTATTAACATGCATGAATGTTATTTATTGTGTATTCACATCATTATAATGTTGGTTATTTATTATCATTCATGTACAAGCTTTGTATGGACATATTTTGACTTCTCTTGGGTATATGCCTAGAAGTAGAATTACTGGGTCATGTGCTACCTGTAGGTTTATCCTTTTGAGGAATTGCTGGACTGTTTTCCACAATACCTGCACCATTTTCCATTCCCACCAGCAATGTATGAGGGTTTCCATTTCTCCACATCTTTGCAAGCACTTTTAATTATATATCTTTTGATTATAGCCAGTGGGAGTGAAGTGATATCTCATTATGTTTTACATTTCCTTATTTTCTAAAGATGTTGAGACTTTTTTCTTGTGCTTATCAGCTATTGTATATATTTCTTGGCAGAAATTTCTATTCAGATCTTTAGCCCATTTTTGATTTACTTATTTGTCTAATTTTTGAGTTGTAGTTTCAAATATATTTTGGTAATTGTCCCTCATTAGACACACAATTTGCAAATATATTGTCTAGTTCTGGTCTTTTCTTTTCACTTTCTTGATGGTGTTCTTGGAAACACAAAAGTGCTAATTTTGATGAAATCAAATTTATCAATTTTAATTTGGTTGCTTTTGCTTTTGGTGTTATATCTAAGAAACTGATAGCATATCCAAGGTCACAAAGATTAATCTCTATGTTTTATTTTTAGGGTTGTATAGTTCTAGTACTTAGACTTAATTTTTTTTATCTATTTTGAGTTAATTTTTCTAAATGATTTGAAGTAGGAGGTTTGACTTTATGTTTTGTATGTGGATAATCTGTTTTCCCAGCAGCTTTTGTTAAATAATGTGCTCTTTTTCCATTAAATGATTTCATCAGTATTGCCAAAAGCCAGAAATGTGATCAGGCATGGTGGCTCAGGCCTCTAATCCCAGCACTTTGAGAGGCCAAGGCAGGAGGATCACTTGAGACCAGAATTTCCAGACCAGACTGGGATACATAGTGAAACCATGTCTCCAGAAAATAAACAAACAAAAAATTAGCCAAGTGTGGTGGCATGCACTTGTAGTCTTAGCTACTTGGTAGGCTGAGGTGGGAGGATGGCTTGAGTCTAGGAGTTGGAGTCCAGGTTTTCGATTTCTGTAGGTTGTCTGTTTGCTCTCATGATAGTTTCCTTGGCTGTGCAGAAGCTTTTTAATTTGATCAGGTCCCATTTATTTATTTTTGTTGTTGCTGTGATTGCCTTTGGGGTCTTCCTCATGAATTCTTTGCCTAGGCCAATGTCTATAAGAGTTTTTCCCACATTTTCTTCTAGAATTCTAATAGTTTCACACCTCAGGTTTAAGTCTGTTACCCACCATGAGTTGACTTTTGTGAGACATGAAAGGTGTGGATCCTGTTTCAGTCTTCTTTATGTGGGTATCCAGTTTTCCCAGCACCATTTATTGAATGAGGATTCTTTTCCCCAGTGTATGTTTTTGTCTGCTTTGTCATAGATTAGATGACTATATGAGGGTGGTTTTATATCTGAGTTCTCCTTTCTGCTCCACTGGTCAATGTCCCTGTTCCTGTGCCAAAACCAAGCTGTTTTAGTTACTATAGCCTTGTAGCATAGTTTGAAGTCTGGTAAATTGATACTTGCTACTTTGTTCTTATTGCCTAGGATTGCTTTCACTAAACAGGGTCTTCTCTGGTTCCATACGAAGCGTAAAATTATTTTTTCTATATCTGTGAAAAATGATGTTGGTATTTTAATAGGGATTGCATTGAATCTGTAGATAACTTTGGGTAGTATAGACATTTTAACAATGTTGATTCTGCTGACCCACGAGCACTGTGTGGTTTTCCACCTGTTTACATTCTCTGCTATTTCCTTCCTCGTTGTTTCATATTTCTCCCTGTAGAGGCCTTTTACCTACTTAGTTAAATATATTCTTAGGTACTTTATTTTTTTTGTTGCTACTGTGAAAGGTATTGAGTCTTTGATTTTGTTCTCAGTTCCGATGTTAGGAGACTTTGATGCATTCTTTAATTTGGTCAATTGACTTTTTCAACTCCAGAATTTCTGCTTGATTTTCAAATATTACTTCAATGTCTTTGTTAAATTTCTTTCATAGGCTTCTTGATTGCATCTCTGTGTTGTCTTAAAGTTCATTGAGCTTCCTCAAAACAGCTATTTTGAATTCTCTGTCTGAAAATTCACATATCTTCATCACTTCAGGATCCAGAATTGGTCACTGGTGACTTATTTAGTATTTTGTGTGTTTGTGTGTGTGTGTGTGTGTGTGTGTGTGTGTGTGTGTAAGCTCATGTTTTCCTGAATGTTCTTGATGCTTGTGAATGTTCATTGATGTCTTGGCTTTGAAGAATTAGGTATAATATTTATTTTAATATTCAGTCTGGGCTTGTTTATACCCATCCTCCTTTGCAGGTATTCAAAGGAAATTTAGGACTTTGATCTAAATGTTTGGCCACTACAAATTTATCAGCACTAGGGGACACCTCAAGCCCAGCAATACTGTGACTCTTGCAGACTCCTAGTGGTACCACCTCAGTGGGCTTGGGTAAAATACAGGAGAATTCCCTGGATTGTAACAGGGAATGGTCTGGGGAGAAAAAAAATTTTCTGTCTCTTTAAAACTTCTCCCACTCTTTTTGGGAACTGCAGCCTGGCTTGCATCCCTGAGGCAGGTTAAGTCTTTTGATAAAGCTCCCAGGTGGCATGGAGGTCACAGGCTTTGCCTTTGGCAGAGATATGATGATTAGAATAGTTAACCACAGTCATTGCCCGAAGCTGAGAAGCCTCCCTTCAAAAGCTCTATATTTCTGCCCAAGTTCAGGAAGTTTGGGATTTTGATGTGAGTTCTAGTGGCTTTTTTTCTCCTTTACAAAGTAAACTCTCTTTCCTTGCGCCCCAAGTCGCTTGTCCTCATTCTTCTGATTTGGCCTCATGGAAAAGGGGTCGTTTTCAGTAACAGGATTACCAGGAAAAATCTCTTGCTCTCTTTGCTCACTTTCCCCCAAACAGAAGGAATCTCACTCTCTGGGCTGGGCTTCCTGGAGTTGGGAGAGGGGTGCAATGAGTCCTCCAATGGACACCACATCTGGGACTGTGCAGAGTCACACCTCACATCAGAATAGTACTGGGTCTTCCCAAATGCTGTGGCCACAACTGCCTGGCTACCACTGATGTTTATTCAAGGCCCAAGGTCTCTTTAGTTATTAGGTGGTGAATCCCGCCGGGATAAGGTCCTATACTTCAGAACAGCAGGTTCTCTTCTGGTCCATGGCGGGTCTAGAAATGCCATGCAGGAATCAGGGACTTCAGGAATCTGCTTGGTACTTATGTTTTTATTATTATGGCTAAGCTGATAACCAAGGGGCAAGACAAAGTCCTCTGTACAATTTGCTTTCCTTTTCCCAAGCAGGAGTCTCTTTCTGATCTTCTCTGCCTGGAGTTGGGGGAGGGGTGAGAAAGACATTCCCTCTGCAGCCACAGCTGGCGTCTCCTGGGTCACATGCACCCATAGTGCCCTGGCTCCAAGACCAGTGCAGCACCAGGACTTACACAAGGACTGCAGTCTTCGTGGACTGACTGCCTTTCAAATTTATTCTGGGCCCTGGACGCTTGCGTCAGACAGCTTTGGAGTTAGCTTGTAGTCATTTGCCTATACCCGAGGCAGAGGATTCCCTCTGTCTGGGACTGGCCTTAAATGCTCACTCTGTGGGTGCTGGCAGAATTCTACCTTATGTTGTCTTCCACTGTGACAGGGCACCACTGATTTCTCATGCAAAATCCCATAATTACTTCACTATCTCTCCCCCAAGCACAAAGATCCTCTGTGCTTCTGTGCAGCCCTGCTGGGGGATTGGGAAGTGGTGGAATAGGCAGCGCCATACTGTATTTCTTATCCTCTTCAATGCCTCTTTCCTTAGTATGACATTAAAACCAGTTATCGCGTTCACTCACCCGTTTTTTGGTACTTCTGAAGATGCTTTCTTGCATAGACAGCTGTTCAATGTGGTGTTCCTGTGGCGGATGATTCCAGAAGGGTTCTATTCAGGCATCTCGCTCTACCCCTTTCCCAGGAAATCTCAATCTCTTTTTCTTATAAGTCTATTTAGGTTTTCTGGGTTTTTTCTGAATTTATTTCAAAATTTTTCTTCTCTGCCAACCTGTGGTGAAGATCTTGTCACAGAGTGGCCATGGTAGGGAGGGTGGAACAGGTCTTGTTTGAAATGCAGCAGTCTCTCCATATTTTTATAACGTTTTTGTAGTTTATTTTAAGTACAACTTCTTATTGCTACCAGAGGCTTTTATCAGCACTACATGGTCTGACTGCAATACCTTATTCACATTAAATATGTCTTTATATGCTATGTATTCGGATGATAATTTTTAGCTTAAAAGCATTTTTTAATGTTAACGGTGCATTGTAAATGCATCACTTTCACAATCAGGATGTTATGTGATACGATCTAAACTTTTAATAAGTTAGTAGAGTCAAGTTCAATAAAATGATGTAGGACATATCCTGAGTATACATGTGTACATTCATCAATTCAGCACTTAGTTATCTTTTGTAAACACACACACGTGCACACAGACATGCACACATACATGCACACATACTAGTGTGTCACCCAGCTGGCACTGTCTTCATAAAGCTATTCAATGGTGGAAAATATGGTAGGACTAGTAAATTTCATAAACATGGGGCCATTGCCACTCTTCAGGATGGGCAGCTCACATCACATGGCTAATTGATGGCTTAAGGTTAAGTGCTTAGTTTCCACTAAGATCCATTAACAGGCCTAAAAGTATCCCTCAAAAGAAGAGTAGTTATCTGTGAAGAATAGCAAGGCTTTTCTCTAAAATTTTAAATGCCTATGCTGTGATTTATGGATGGGCTAGCCAAAGGCTCCAAATATTATCCTTGTCTGTCAGCATCACTCGAAGCACCAATGGATCTGCTGAATCTTGGCTCACATGGCAGAGCAGTCTGCACATGCTCCAGAACTCTCTCCGCTTGGCCATGATAAAAACTCAAATATTTTGGATCACTTGGCAAAAAGGCTGGAATAACATAACTAAAGAAGAATATGTTTCCTGCAGTACCTGGAGGCCCACAAGGCATTATTTATTTTTTAGTTGTGGGAGGGGCCAGATGCAATAAATTATCCTTCACTGTAGAAGGGATTTCAAATTATGTCCCACAGCACTGGTCTTCTAGCAATTTCACTGAGGAAGAGGACTCCTGAGTTTTTGGTAAATTTATATCCCACCTTTTAGCTCTCGAATATCTTACCTATATGTCCAGAGTAGCTGCTACCTTTTGCTCACTAGGTCCAGTCAGCATAATGTCATCAATGTCATGGACCACTGTGATGCCTTTTGGAACAGAAAGTCAATCAAAATTACTGCGATATAAATTGGAAAATAGGGCTGCAGAGTTGATCTATCCCTGAGGTAAGACAGTGAAGGTGTATATCTGGTTTTTCCAGATGACAGAAAACTACTTCCGGTGGTCTTTACTAATGGGTATCAAGAAAAAAAAATATGTGTCAGATGAACACTTGCATATCAGATATTGGGTGGTACATTATAATTCTTAGTAAATAACACTACATCTGGCACATCAGCTTCAATTTAAGTCACCACCTGGTTAAATTTATGATAATCCAAATTTTTCTCCAAGAGCTATTTGTCTTCTACACAGTCAAAATAGGTGAATGAATGAGGATGTGTTGAAATCACTACCTCTACATACTTTATGCCCTTAATGTGACATTTCGGCAATACCTCCGAAAATGTGGTATTGTTTTGGTTTATTATTTTCCTATATAGGGGCAGTTATAGTGGCTTCTACTTGTTTTTCCCCACATTTATAGCCCTTATTGCTTAGGTTAAGAAACCAGAGCGGGAACTCTGCCAGCTTCTGAGTATATGCATTTCAATTATGCTTTCCTGAACAAGGGAGACAAACCTAGGATGGGTTCTAGGACACAACAGGCCCACTCCATCGGTAACCTGGCTTCCATAAACCCCTATCTCACTGTTGGGCCACAGTGACCTTTGGGTTCTCCTTAAATTAATGGGAGTTCAGAGCCAGTGTCCAATAACAACTTCCATGCAGGTCAGCTGTTTTTAGCTGACCTTTGCACTCAGCAAACAAGCAGCTTTGGGCAGGAGTTTTTGCCTGACCCTCAGGTTCTACCATCCATCCATGCTTTCTTTCCAGCCAGGTCAGCTGTTAGCTGACCAGCTAGGTTAGCTGACCTTTGCACTCAGCAAACAAGCAGCTTCTGGCAGGCATTTTCACCTGACCTTTCATTCACGTTGCTCACGTTCTTTCCATCCATCCTTTCTTCTAGGCCCAGCCCCTACAAGGAAAGAGAAATATTAAGTGATGGTTTAAGGTTGTGATGAGAATGCTCTAGACCTAGATATTGGTGAAAGTTACACAACATTACATAAGTATTAAGTGCCATTGAATTGTATACTTTAAATTGGTTAAAATGGGGCACTTTCTCCTCTGCCAGTCAGCCTTCTTCACCAGGCTCCACCCATGGGCCCGCTTTTCACTGGAGCCCCCACCCAGGCACATGATTCCTTGAAGCAGGAAGAGTAGGAGGCAAAGTGCAAGAGGTCCTGTCTGCCCCAGCCCTATCTGGGCCAGAAGAAAACGTACCTGAAGAAAGAATGGAATCATAAGGAAGAAACTTCATTCCAGAGACAAAATAGCTCCCTCTACTGTTGTAGCTGTTCCTTTGGCAACACAAACTTTCTAATTGTAGATTATGCAGCATTCGAGACCTTGAGCATGGAATCAAGTTGGGAAAAAGAGGTCATGTTCCTCCACAGGAGCCCAGGATGGCAGCAGGCTGTTGCAGGGTCAGGAAGCCCAAATTATCTGGAAGTGCAATACACAGTGGACAACTGTCCCTGGCTCTAGTTCAGGACGTCTTCAAAAGCACCAGCATGTGGAGAGCAGCAGTGGATGACAGAATGTATCAGACTTAACTCTGGGACCTGAAAACTCTTTGGTCACAGGAATGAATCCAGCATCAGGACCTTTGATCCCTCTACCTGGCCCAAAGGAGCTGCCAACACCACTAAGAATCTGGGGATGATTACAGAAAAGTGCTGCTAATGCTTCAACGTACTCCACTGCCATCTCTACAGCTTCCCTCAGCCACAACTTCCATTGGACCCCTGTCCACTCTTTGTGACATGGAAGACAGGGAAGGATAGGAGGCTTCCTGGCTGCATTGGGGTCTTCTTAACCATCGTCTTCATTCAGGACACAGGGAATACATGTTAACCAGTGCACTTAAGGAAAGCTGATTCCCCTTCCTCATTCAAGAGGGTCTGCCTAAATTGTCTGCTCTGTCTCCCTCCTTACTAACTTTAAGGATGCTGGTGATTACGTAGACTGGGAAGCTGAGATCCATGAAATTCAAATTGAATTCTTCAATGAAAAAGTGTCTGACTACAGCTTTATATTTACCTGAAGTTGCTAAGGAAGAAGACTGGGATCAGATCCAGACAACAGACTCTTTGTTCAGGAAAGGTGACTTAAAGGAGCCAATTACAGGTGAATTCAGAAAAAAAAAAAAAAAAAATCAAACTTACCAGGTACTGAAGTCAGAAGGTAAAAATCAGTTATTTAGAGTATATTTCTTCTCCACAGCACTGTTTCTGGAATGACACTCTTGATGCCCTGCTCCTATACAATCATTACTCCTGACACAGGAATGACCAGTCCGACTCCCTAGTGGCCACCAGTGGCTATGACATCATTGAAGCAAATGTCTCTTCTTGGTTCAGTTACTTCTATTATGCACTGTTTTATGATGCTAGCTTCCCTTGACAAGTCAGCCTCTCACTGTCTGAGGGGGGTGAGCTTACATTCAATAAAATAGAACTGGAAGGGCCAAAGTCTTATCTCAGGCTTTCCTCCATATGCGCTTCCATTGGATTGGGCTTCCTGCATGATTAGTGAGAATTATTATGTGGGTCCAGAAGCCCCTTGTTGGGTTATTTGTCACATGTGTGTTGGTGATATGCTGTAAGCTGGAATGGATGATCCATGAAGGCTTAATTCACACACACACTATAGCCTCCTCAGATCAAGTAGGTGTATTCCCCTGGTAGTCTGGACAACAAAGACCAATAAGAAATATTTTTAGGTTGTATTAAATTCTTTTTAAAAAAATTTCTAGTTTATCACATAACAAATGTTGAATACAACCTCCGTGCTTCACAAGTGAATGCCATGTTAGGATTGGACATGGACATCATGAGTCCTTCCCTTAGGTTTCAGTCTGAGACCATCAGTTCTTGGCACACCCATGGTCGAAGAAAGACCAGACACACCAAAGTTACACAAGCATGACAATGAGGTTTATTGAGGAGAGAAAGACAGGATTATAGGGCAAGATCATGATATATGTATACAAAGCATGGTACAAATGCCATGGATGACTACTGGACCCTTTGTCACAGCAGGGCAGTCAAAAAGAAGGGCAAAGAGAGAGAGATCTTGGCTATGGTCTGTGTCCTATTTTATACTGTGCAGATAGGGACCTCCCTTGTGGTTCAGAGGTCACCATCATCAAGGAACCACTTTGATTAGGCAGTTGGGAGTCACCTGACCTGAGCCTTACCTATGCATGTGGGATCTAGGTCATTTTCCGGACTTTATGGTACCCATGTGGCTTGACCCATGGACTAGAGAGTCCTCTGCATAGTTTTACAGCTGAAGCACCAAGTTCTGATTGCCAGATTCATGGGGTATTCCCTCCTCCCCCAGGTATGGAGAGGAAGGGCTGAGCAGGACCAAGATGGGGGAAATAGCACCCACTTTTGTTCCTAGGAGATCCGGAATCCCTCACTATCTACCTAACACTTTAAGGCTTCTGAATGAAGACCCACATCAAGATTGAAAGCGCTTTGGATGGCATTATGGATCTGATTGCTCAACAAGCTGTGAAGATTTTAATTTGCATTCCACTTTCAGTTGGATTTTTCTGGCACTCTTCCTGCCTTGAGTGTCGTGGTGTTGAATAGAACTCTGTGGTGTAGCTTGCTGAGGAATGGGATGGAGATGCCCAAAGTAGGTCCTGATGTCCTCACTGCACCCAGATGTGAAAAGAGAGACCTCTTTCTCACCACCCGGCTTCTACGTCACTCCTCTCCTAGTAGCAGTGCCTATGGCTGGATCTAGATTCGCAGAAGCGTAGATGTGCAAGCAAGCAGTTGGGGTGTGTTTTAGGACTACACATCGTGAGGGGAGAGGATCTGGGATCTCCAAGCTGGTTTTCTTTTCAGGCAAACATCCCCAGGGACTTTTAAGTAGAGGAATTCTGTTTTCTCTTTTCTATCCATTAAATATTTTCACTATTCACTTAACAATGATAAAACAAATTGAATTTTGATATATTAAAAAACTCCATACAGCAATTTCTAAATTAGAATAGTACATGTCTATGTAAACCCATATTGTGTTTAATTTTCTTTATTTTCCCCCAGTTTTTCTTTTCTCTTCACCATAAAGTATTTCTCACTTTTAAACAAGTATCACATTTTTTGTAAACAAACTTTGATTTGACAAACTAGATTGTGAAAAATCAAGTTGCCACAGGAGGAAGGGAATCTTACATCACAACCTCTTCTTGCTCGAATAAACTGAAGGACTCCCATCTAGCAGCAATTACAGTTTCAAGCCCAAATCTAATTATTCCCTTTTCTCCTTCTTTCCTGCTGTAGCAAACATCCGCCAAAAAAACAGACAACACTTTGTGAAGATGAATATAGCAGTTGCCACACAGGCCAGCAGGAACCCAATCACATCCAAAGAGTGGTACTGGAACCACGTGAGGTCATGGGCTGCAACCCGAAGGTGTTTGGCCCCCTTGTGGCGCATGACAAACTCGATCCAGAAGACTGCTCGATCTAGAGGCTTCATGGGCTGATCATGATGAATCCTTGATAATTTCATAGCATTCTCTTTATACCTGGAAAAAAAAAAACATAAACATTCCAACACTGAAAGAAGCAAGACCCCATCTCTACTAAAAATAGAAAGAAAATGATCTGGACAGCTAAAAATATATAGAGAAAAAAATTAGCCGGGCATGGTGGCACATGCCTGTAGTCTCAGCTACTCTGGAGGCTGAGGCAGAGGATCGCTTAAGCCCAGGAGTTTGAGGTTGCTGTGAGCTAGGCTGACGCCACGGCACTCTAGTCCGGGCAACAGAGTGAGACTCTGTCTCAAAAAAAAAAAAAAAAGAATATAATTATACAGCAATAAAAGGGAATACAATACTGATACATCCAGCCACATGAATAAAACTAAAAAAATTATGCCTAATGAAAAAGCTCTTTACAAAACATTATAAATTGTATGATTCCATTTATAGCAGATTTCTAGAGAGGGTAATCCATAGAGAAAAAAATTTGGTGTTTCCCTATGGTTAGGGGTATATGGGAAAAGACATCTATGCCTCATGAAGTTTATTTTGGGTTGATAAAAAAGCTCTAAAATTATATTATGGTGATGGCTTCAAAATGCTGTAAACATACTAAAAATATTTAAATTTATACTCTGAATAGGTAAATTTTATGCATTGTAAATTATATCTCATTATCAAATGTATTAAAATAATGATAATATAAAAGTAAATTTTTGAATAAGAAAAAGTAATACATTCAGAAATTTTAGGAATTGAATTAAAATATTGTATCATATTTCTAAGTTCATTATTCCTTTTAACTGTGAATTGTCTTATTTTTTAAAAATTCATCTTTTTTTACTTATCTATATATCTGAAATTATTTTTATGTAGAACATTTTTGCACTAATTGGTTACCCATTAAATTTATAGAGTTCAATGCAATGTGAAATAACTGGTGAAAAATAAGATTCCATGTTACTTAAAACATTTAAATTCTTTCAAAGTTATTCAACTAATAGAAGGGATGAATCTCATCTTCCTTGTTGACAAGAGAACATATCTATAAATACCACTTTTTAAAAGAATTAGTGTACTCACATAGGGTCCTTGATGACTGTCTTCAAAGCACTGAGCAAATCTGTACTTGACAGTGTGTGGAAGTCCACTCTAACAGCTGCTCCCTTGGCCTCCATGCGAGCAATGTTCTCTGATTGATCCGCAAACAAAGGAATGCCCACCATGGGGACCCCATGGTAGATGCCCTCATAGACGCCATTGGCTCCACCATGAGTTATAAAGACCTTGGTTTTTGGATGACCTAGAATTGGGTGAAGTTCAGCAAAATTATTCATTACAAGTCTTAGGAATAAAATGAGAAATGCACAATATAGGACACTGAGAGGGGCAATGTTTTCTAGATAACAGATTAGAATGCCCATGAAACTGCCCTGAAATTGCATTCATATTTCAGAGGAAGCAGCACCTACTTTTGCTGGAGAGGAAGGTGAAGGCTGCATGGAAGAAATGGTGTGTGATTGGAGAATGGAAAAATGAATGCAAGATTTCCAGGTGGACAAATGAAAAAGTGCATTCTGGATAAAGAAAATGTACAAATAATATAAACAGGGGAAAAAAATAAAGAAAAAGGTTAGTCATGTAAGAGCATGTTCTCTTAAAGAAACAGTGCAGTCACTGAGTGTGACATGTAAGTGTCCAAGGCAGCAGGGAGTGTGATGGGAGCAGCATCGAAATCAGAGGAAGGACAGGCCACACTTCACTGTGGAGCTGTTATCACACTGTAATAAGGACTGGGGATTTATTCCAATAGAAAATGCAGAGTCACTGGTAATAGAAGAGGACCTGTTATTTTTCAGTGTCATGTGAAATAAACCTACTGTAGGGAAAACGATGGGGTAACTTTCTAGAGATAGGAGACAGACAACCCAGGAAGCTATTGAAGAATTTTCTGAGAGGCAATTACACCTGAAATAAACATATTAATATTTTATTTATGGACATAAAGAATACAGGTGTATGTAACGAAATGCCAACTGATATACTGTATTCTTTCCCCCTAGGGCTAGAAAATAACCATAAAATACTTAGGTTTTATATTTGAGTTTTCTGAAATAAATATTCACTATTTAGTTGCTCTTGACCTACTATCACTCTAATTGGCTGTTAGTCGTATATTCAGTGTTTTTTCTGCAGTGTCTTACCAAGAAGGTCATTCTGGGGCAACCACTTGTACAGCCGAGTATTGGGTCCTAAGGTATCTGGTTTCTTGCCATCAAATCTCCATAGAACCTGTTAGGATAAAGAAAATACCTTGTTCCATGGGTGGAATTCTAAAGTTATGGCAGGTAAAACTCTAAAGGGTTTATCAACCATCTAGTTAAATCCCCTGCATATAAAAGATGAAGAAATGAGAACAAGGTTGTTAAGTAATGAAAACTACTGAAACTTTTAGATAAATAGAATAATCAGATTTCAAATGCATAGTGTTATAGTCAATTTTGTATAGAAGAATTCTAAGTAATGTAGAAAAATGGTATTTTTAATGGTAGATTCAAGTATTTAAGAAATTGACAGCAAATATAATTGTAATATAAAAAACATGCATCAGTAATGATCTTTTCATTTGTTTATGTATTTTATACTAGCTGTCATCTTCTAAATTTAATAATAATATTTTTATTTCCTCTTTTAAATGTTTTATTTTTAACTATCTTGGACACATAATACTTGTACATATGTATGAGATACATGTGATGTCTTCATACAGGAATACAATGTGTAATAATCAAATCATGCTAATGTGGTATCTATCACCTCAAGCATTTGAGAGATATGATTAGAAGTTCATTTATATATATTTGTT
Organism: Lemur catta; assembly: GCF_020740605.2. Lineage (NCBI taxonomy): Eukaryota > Metazoa > Chordata > Mammalia > Primates > Lemuridae > Lemur > Lemur catta. The sequence goes on from NC_059146.1 coordinate 13,173,921, forward strand.
ATATGAGTAATTTCTTTACAGTTTGACATTATTTGACTTACAAAAAAATCTATAAGATGAGCTACTTGTGAGAAAGTTTCTGATGCTGCATTGATACTTTGCATGACTACTGTTAGAAGTTGTTAACACTTCTTCCAAGAAAAAGGTTAAGTGGCAATTTTTGACAAAAACTCAGAGTATTATCACTATTTCTAGTTTTGGAAATTCTATCAATGTAGGAAAATAGAGACAGTGGGAAATATATGAATAACAACACAGCTGTTGAAAAAGTCTAAAATTGCATTTTGCTAAATTTGGCTTAATAGATCATTGACACATAGATGATAGGCTGCAGCAGTGATTCCTATGGTCGGCTATAGCTAAGCCATTTCCATGCCTAGTACCAAAAGAAGCTAGTGATTGCAGAATTCCCAGGCAATCCTTATAAACTGGAGTTTAATTTAAAAGTGTTTACCTTCTACTTGCTATGTGAGCATGAGAATAATTTAGAGTTTTTAGCTGAAAAGTAGCAAGGTCATTAGGAGAAGTCTATGTCAGATGGGAAACTAAAAAGTAATTTACGAATACACATAGGCTGCAAGTGTATTGTGTATATTAGAAAATAAGTGCTTATTCTATTTTATGGAGGTGGCATCTGAACCTCTTCCCATTCCTGGCTTCATTCTGATTGACTCCTTCCTTTATTCCATTCTCCTTCCTCAACAGAAGGAGCTGTTAACCTAGTGGTGAGATCAGAGTCTTTGTGGGGCTACATTATATAATGCACAGGTTCTGCCCTAAGGGCAGGATCCCATCTGCATCTTTTCATTAGATCAGGGCCCAGTCCAGAAAGGCAGGCAAGTTTTTCTCTTTCTCTAAATCTACTTGGCTAGGTGGGTACCTGGAGTAGTGATTTCTCAGCCCAATCATCCTTTCCCTGAACAGCAAACTGAACAGCACACCAAATAGGCTTATTCCAAATTTACAGGAGTTACAAAAGGTCAGATCGTATAGGAAGCCTAAACTGCGATGCATTGCAGACTTTTTTCAATACCTGCTTATTGTTATTGTGCTAGTGCAGATACTCACTAAAATTTAATTCCTTTCTGATAATATCTGTAGTGTATACTGTGCCCTCGGGAAGTCTGCCAGCAATAGCATCAAATGACAGGGCAGAATTTGCTGATTTCTGTGCACATGCTTTCAATACCATGATCATACCAAAACTTCACTGGACCTCTTCAGTATGTTTGTTATGATCACACTGTTAAAGTCAAAGTTATTATAAATGAAAACCCACCTCTTTACTATTGTAGCTTTTTCCATGTATATTTTAGTTTTTGAGCTGATATCTGAGACAATTAGAGCTATCCTAACAGTTAACGCTTTGGAACAGAAAATTTCTGTAGCTGTGCTCTTTACAAAGTTTAGCAGAGTCATTCAGTAGCTGTCCACCATCAGGCACTTTATCTAACCTTTTGTGGGATCTGGGCAAGGGCTGAAGCAATCACATTGGCCCTTTCTTCTGTCATGTTACTGATCACTGACCCCAGAGAAAACACCACAACACCGTTTTCTCCAGAGCTCTGGACAAAGTCTTCCATCTCCTGTGAAGAAAGAATGTGGCCATCACAAACAGGTATCAGTATAAGAAACATATTTGAGAGGATTGTTAAAAACATCTAAGAAGAGAAAATCAAGTATTATTAAGAATTATTAGAGTAAGGGCTGTTTTTTAACTGAGCTAATCACTAAGATTATTTGGAAAGAAATATGTATTATGAGATAGATGGCTTCTATTATGGATATTTGTGCAAATATGTGTTTGCATGTGTATGTATGCATGTGTGTGGGAAGAAGAAATAAAGCAGAGCTATTACAATGTAGTTTGGAGAGAGAGTGTTAGAAAATATCACACCCAGACTCTTCACTTATATTATTATATTTACCAATATAGGTTATTAAAGGTAGCTTCACTTGGCTTTAATTCTATGTGGTTGTAGTTCTAAATCATTATTGTTCATTTCAGGCATTTTTCCGTAGATTTTTTTTTAGTTTGCAGCCATTAGAATCATTCTCTGATTATGACAAGGAGGAAATCTTACTAAGAGTTGGGATGATTTTATATCCATATTTCTTTAGTTCTATAATCTTTTATACCTCACTTAAAGTTTGTCAGTTTCCACGTCTTTTCCCCTAAAACACACACACACACACACACAAACACACACACACAAATGTTTACACACTAAATAGCTGAGCGTTAAGAATCACTGAATTTCAGGATTATGATAATGTGGTTTGGAATTTTAGTGAAATAGCCCCAAGGATTTCATTTATAATACAGAATTTTATGGTATGTAGTTATATAATTGAATGGTCACATTTCTTAGGTCATTATTTAAATATGAGGCAATTTTTTATCCTCAAATTACATTGTTAAATTGATGTGCTATTTATAACCAGCTGGGAGGGACTGTCATTATCCCCTCACTGTGTCCCACAGAGAGCCCCTTTGCCACAATGGACAGAATCACCAGGCCTTTCTGTCATGGGTATCCGGTCACTCTCTTGAGCAGCTCAATCACAGTATATAAAACTCCTGGTGAATATGTGCTGACTTGGAATTGATTGAGAATTACTCTGACTTGTGATTTCAATTCTGTGCCAATTTTTAAATTTTAATACATTCTATACAGGAATAATTCTAAATTGCTCAATATATTCTCCCAGCAAAGAATCAACAAACAAACCAACCAAAAAAAGCAAAGAGGAAAAAATTAAAAAAAAAAAATTTATAGAACCAAATGTTTCCTGGATATCACATCAAAATCATATACTCTTTTTTTTCTTGTTTCTTTCATATTAAATTAAGTAATTGTTTCTTTATTTGTGTAAAATGATGATCAATTCCTTCCAGTGTTACAAGTATACTTTTACATGTTAATCCTTGGGATGAAGCTTCTGCTTAAACCTGTTGTTGACAAAAATAATTCCCAACTGTGAAAAATACAGTTTTAACCAAATGACATCAGTTTTAATATGAGATTCACTGTACTAATACTATTCCATGTAATATATGGACATCCAGGTATTCTGTGTGATTCAAGTTACCTGAAGCCACATTTTGTGTAACTTGTGCTCAATGTTTTGTCTCACAGCCAAAAAAACTCTTCTTCATCCATTCAGTATACCGGTAATACAACCTCTCTACAGAGTCATTACTGATCTCGTTCTGTGACAACCTTATAAAAATAATACAAGATCGATGTAGAAAATTTTGTAATAGCATGAAAAATTAAAAAAAAAAGGTATTGAGTTTCACCCATACTCTCTGCCCAGAGATATTCCCAATTTAAAGTTCGTGTGGTTTCATTATGATTTTTATTCTGTTTATATAGCTCAATGTATTTATGTGACATATGTTTAGAAAACTTAATATACATTTTAATCATAGAAAAATATGTGATCTTGTTCTCTTCATCATTTGCACCTCAGTTTCAAAAAAAACTTGAATTATGGCTAATTATTTTTTGTAAAATTATTGTAGTAATATTGCATGCACATAGCATAAGTTCTTTATATTTTTTAACGTAAGATATTTAAATTACTTCCAGTATTTATTTTAGGAATATCTGCCACAAATATTGAATCTGCCCACCTTGATTTATTTTTGGTTACATAGTTTCATATAAGTGTACTGTGAAACTAACAGCTATATCCATTTTCAAAATGCTTGATATATTTTGCCGAATATCTTAGTATTTTAAAATACACGTGTATTGTCTCAGAACTTAATGTTTAAGGGAAAACTAAGCAATTTGTGGGAACAATTACTGTATAAATAATTAGAGAATACATTTCACAACTATTGACTTGAGTTTAAATCATTATTCAAGTTAGTAGCAACAGGTATTATTAGTAATTGTCACTATTTTACTACTAGTTGTCCTGTTCCTCACTTGTCTTCCTTCTCCTACTCTCTTCCCTCTCTACTGGCACTATCATATTTCCATAAAGTAAATGGGGAAATTTATTAATAGGGATAAATTACACAGAATTTTCCTTAATCTTACCTCTCCTTTTGTCCCCTGTGAAAGTTACCATAAGCAATTTGCATTAAACATAAATATTAGGTTTTATCTATGAATAAGATTTCAATTTTATGTTGGTGCTAATAAGAAGGTAGACAAAAAAGTTCATATAATAGTGCACTAAAAACGCTTGCTTTTCCTTCAGTCTTAAAAGTATGATATTAAAGTAAAATGTATTTGGTTCTTATGTTCCATCATAAGGAATATTATTTTATATGCTGGCAGAATTCTTTTGCAAATTAAATCTAAGGTTACTTTTCAATACATGTTGTAGAATTCATTTGGTCTATATTACATATGCACTGTACATTTTCCCTGTGCTTCTTTAATAGGCAATAATGATGTCGAGACAAAAGTTTCTCCTGGGAGCTTAATTGAATTAACCTATAGACTTGGCCTAAGGCAGGAAACACCTGCTCTGGTAAGGTAAATCATCTCTTTTATGCTCTAAGAGGTAAAACTCTGGGATCTCAATGAGGAATGATTTCAATGCTGGAGTGAAACCAGTAAACATTAAGTTTTGCTGTCAATATTTTGGGAACAGCTTTATATTGGTGAGGAATGGTGTTCCTTTTAAGCTAGAATAATGGTGAAGAGCCTCAACTCTTAAATAAACAAAACCAAACAAATAGGAATATGTTCACCTTAGGCAGGGGTTTGGCAGGTTTGCAATGGTGTCCTCCAATGAAATGAAAATTTGGTAAGAGTGGGCGAGGAAAATCAAAATCCCAGTAGTTTCGAATAAGCCACATATCAGCTTTCTTCATTGTCTCATAGAACGTAGTGGGTCTGCCTGAAGGGAAGAAAGAAAAGAAAAGAAAGATGACGCAAGAGAGTTGTCATGAGAATATAAAAGTAATTTTCCGAAAGAAGTTGCAATAATGTAGCCAAAGATAGATGAACTGTTTGAACTTTGATAAAACAAATACATACACACGTCAAGATACAGAATAGTTTAATTCCTATGTACTATATATGTTGCTCATCTGTGTGTATAAGGAAAGCAAAGTGTTAAGAGAATTTTAGAGGAGATATGTCTCTAACCTCAGATCAGTATATTCACAATCGTCAATAATTATTAATATAAGCCACTATGGAATTACCCATGCATTTGTTTATTTTCTAAAGCTGAAGTAGTAGCAAATATATATTTAAGCAAGTCTTTGAGTTCCACTATGAATTAATCTCACCAAACCCATAAAAAATTCCTTCTAATAAGAACTCAGTTTAATTTCTACAATATATGAAGCTAGTCTCATGATCTTTACTTCTCCAAGTGTATCAAGAGTTTTTTGAATATATGGTTGAAATCCTAGTACCTACTACTACTTTTTGGTTCATGTGAAGATTTTAATAATATTAGTATTTTAATGATAAATATATTTGGCCGGGCATGGTGGCTCACACCTGTAATCCTAGCACTCTGGGAGGCTGAGGCAGGAGAATTGCTTGAGCTCAGGATTTTGAGACCAGCCTTAGCAAGAGCAAGGCCCCATCTCTACTAAAAATAGAAAAAATTGGCCCAGCATGGTGGTGAGTGCCTGTAGCTCCAGCTACTTGGAAGGCTGAGACAGGAGGATTGCTTAAGCCCAGGAGTTTGAGGTTGCTGTGAGCTAGGCTGACACCTCAGCACTCTAGCCCAGGCCACAGAGTGAGACTCTGTCTCAAAAAAAAAAAAAAAAAAGAAAAGAAAAAATAGTCCTAATAATAAATATATTTAGGAAGAACAGCTAGAAATTTTCAAAAATTATAGAAATGGATAGCTTTTGCTACCCCTTCATTTGGATCATATTTTACTGAATGTATTTATATAATTTAATAAAATATAGACACAAACTTGGATGTTCACACATCAGTAAAATTTTAGGCCTTGAAACAGATAATCTCCAAGCCCTAGTGAAGGAACATAGAAATGTTGGAAACCTCAAATTTTAGATGTCCATTTCTGAGATAGACCCGTCTCTCAACTGTGAAGGAATTCTTCTGTTTATATAGAAAAAATATTTTAGTTTCTAATTGAGGAAAATAAGGTACACAAGGAGAAACAAGTTTTTCAATGCTACATTGATGGTTGTGCTAGAAAAATATATAACTCCTCAATCTACACATCTGCCTTCATCAAGGTGTTTCTTGATATGTCTATTAACTTGTATTCGCCATGAAAATAATGTATAGTATAGTAGATATGAGATTGTTTAAAAAATACTAACTCCTTTAGTTTGTACATTTATGACTTAATGGAGTGTCCTATATAAATTATGGCCACAAGGTTCTAACTGATCCTATAATCTTTCCATAATATTTGTGAGATTGATAGATCGTCTATATTTTCATTTTATAATTGTATTTACAAAACAAATAGTCTTCTGACTTCATATTCATACAAGTTCTCCTTCCAAGGTACAAGGAAAAGTAGGAATTAATAACCACCAATTAAAAACATGACTCACCTAGTACTTCAAGGTACAACTGATCCCACTTCTTCATATCACATATTTGGAACCAAAAGTCATAATAAAGCACATATATCATATTTTTTACCCTCTCCATGAATGTCATTTGATCAGTTAATTCTGACATATCTGTAGGTACATAGGAAGGAGGGAATAGAAGTCCTCCACCATGCCTCTCAAATATGTAGCCAGGAGAGAAGCGGAGACTATACACAAGGGGTATTTTAAGTATCTCAGCCAGCAGGTCAGCACAGAAACCAATGCCATCAGCAACAAGGACATCAAACTTTGACTCTTGTAGCTTTGTCATAAGTTTCTTGTTTAAAACTGCATCTTTACAAAGCTTTCTCATAACTTCAGAAAATCCCCACATGATTTCTTCCATTTGTGAAACATGTGACCAAAATGTGTCTTTTGGACGATCATATATTACTCTATGGAGCAGTCTCCTTAAAAAGCCATCAAAGTCATCTTTACTTAAAGTTGTAGGATAAACTTCAAATTTAATTGCAGATGTTTTGCTGGGATCAATAACAACGGACGTTGAAGATGTCAGTACAGTCACCTCATGTCCTCTCTGGGCAAGTTCATCCAGGATTGTCTTCATATTCATCCAGTGGCTGTATTCTGTGGGCCACACCAGCACCTTCCCACAAGTCCCAGAGCTAAAGTAACCACTCAGTTGTATCAGCAGAAGAAGGGAAGTCCATCGCAGAGCCATCCTGGTGCAGGGCAATGGTTCTTCTAAAGCTGCTGTTCCCTTCTGCCCTTTCTCATGCTTATAGCCAAGCATAAATCAATCAAGTTAAAATTTAACTCCTACGCTTCAAAGTAGGTACATTAACTGAACAGTCTGAGCATGTGGTTGGCAGGTGGACATACCAAAGGTAGATGAGTTCATATTTGCTCCAGTGTGTTTAATCTCCCTTTTACGTTCATAAGTGCTATAATCCAGCTAATTTTGATGACCTTGCAAGTGCAAGTAATCTTTTTACGTAATGTATTTTAGAATAGTGTCAAAAATTGTGGCAAGCGAGAGGCTCCTTGGTGTGGACTCCCTTGATACAGAAGTAGAAATAAAGCAATTATGTAGCTGAGCCCGTATTTCTTGAATATCATGGTTCCAAGATTTGTTTTTATAAATCTTTGTTGATAGGTAATGTATATATCATATGATTCACCATTATTGTTTCAAATTTCATGTTTCCTAAATATGTTCGTAGAATTGTGTATCTACTACAACAAATAGTTTTATCTCCCTAAAAGAAACCCTGTGCACTTTAGCTTTTATCTCCCCACCCTGCATTTCTCCATCCCCGTGCCCTAAGCAACCAATAATCTAATTTTCTGTCTCTATAAATTTTCATTTTCCATACAATTTGATAAATGGAATCATAACTATGTGGTCCTTCATGAGTTGCATTTTGCACTTAGCATAATATTTAAAAAGGATCATGTATGGTGTCCCTTATAGAAGGACTTCGTTCCTTTTTATTGCCAAATAGTATTCTATTATACGGATACACACATTTTATTTATTCATTTATCAATTGATGGACATTGATTTTGTTCAATTTTTGCTTTCATAAAAGCCAAAATTATTAATATGTTATCAATATAGACTCTTCTTATTATACTTTTAATAAACATGAATGTTATTTATTTTTTGTTAACATTGTTATAGTGTTCATTGTTGCTTATTAACATTCATGTGCAGGCTTTGTGTGGACGTATTTTGATTTCTCTTGGGTATATGCCTAGAAGTAGCATTACTGGGTCATATGCTACCTGTATGTTCACCCTTTCAAGGAATTCCTAGACTGTTTTCCACAATGGCTGTACCATTTTCCATTCCCACCAGCAATGTGTGAGGCTTTTAATTTCTCCACATCCTTGCAAGAACTTTTGTTTATATATCTTTTGATTATAACCATTGGGACTGAAGTTGATTATCTCATTATTTTCTAAAGTTGCTGACCTTTTTTTCTTGTGCTTTTCAGCTATTGTATATTTTTTCTTGACAGAAATTTTGATTCAAATCCCTGGCCCATTTTTGATTTGCTTCTTTTTCTAATTATTGAGTTGTATTTTTTAAAATATATCTTTATAATAGTTCCTCATTAGGCATATAATTTGCAAATATATTATCCAGTTCTGGTTGTTTTCTTTTCACTTTCTTGAAGGTGTCCTTTGAAGCAAAAAATTGCTTATTTTGATGAGGTCAAATTTATCTATTTTAGTTTGATTGCTTTTGCTTTTGGTGCCATATCTAAGAAACTAATAGCAAATCTAAGGTCACAAAGATTAATCTTTATGTCTTATTTTTAGAGTTTTATAGTTCTAGCCCTTAAACAAGTTTTTGATCGATTTTGAGAATCTTAAGTAGGGGGTTCACTTTATACTTCTGTTTGTGGATAATCAATTTTCTAACCAGCAATTTGTTAAATAACCTGTTCTTTTCCCATTAAATAATTTTGTCACTCTTTTCAAAAACCATATATGAGAGTGCGCATGGTGGCACAGGCCTATAATCCCAGCACTTTGGGAGGCCAAGGCAGGAGAATCACTTGAGTCCAGAACTTCCCGACAAGACTGGGATACATAGCGAGACCATGTGTCCACAAAACAGACAAAGGAAAAATTAGCCAGGCATGGTGGCATGCACCTGTAGTTTTATCTACTTGATAGGCTCAGGTGGGAGGTTGGTGTGAGTCTAGGAGTTGGAGGTTGCAGAGAGCTATGTTCCTGCCATTGCACTCCAGCCTGGGCAATAGAGTCAGACTCCACCCCCCAATAAGAAAAGGAGCAAAAACCAAAAACTATGAATGTGTGGATATCTATTTGGGTTCCTAAACTGATTTCATCTGATCTCATTGATCTATATGTTTACCTCCATGCCTGTCCCACAAACTACCACACTGTCTTGATTGTCATAGATTTGTATTTGTCTTTAAAAGTAGGAAGTGTGTCTTCCAATTTACTTCTTTATTTTAAGATTATTTCAGCTATTTCTTTTAATTTTATTTCTTTTTTATTCTTTCAGGTGGGTGTTTCCCTATTTTGCCCAAGCCAGGCTTGAAATCCTCCTCTTAATTGATCCTCCAGCCTATGCTTTCAGATTAGTTGGGACTACAAGTGTTACCAGAAGTTCAGTACTTGTCCCAAGGCCACATCAGAAGAACGAGGACAGGGGTTCTGAAGAGAAGGAAAGGGAGGTTTATTAATTTGCTGGCAAATGAGGAGGATGGAGACTCTTGTCTTATAATGCCAGCTTCCTCTCTATTAGCAGAAATACAGTGCATTTAAAGGGAGGATATTCAAGGTATTGCTATTTAACTACAGTTGATGCTTCTGATCAATCCCATCTCCAGTGAAGACAATCTAGTGACCTCTACCCAGACAGTTCCATTGAGCCATCTCCTGTGTTACAAAGAACAAAGGACACTTCTCTGCCCCTCCTGACCACTGGCCTATGGCAGTGATGGAGGTTTTAATTCTCAAAAAGAGTGGGGAAGGTTTTAAAGAGACATCTTGTAATACATTCACACTCTTCTAGGTCTTTCCCTGTTACATATTCCCCACTGTCAATTTTATCCTTCCATATCTATGGGAGGAGGGGTGACATAGTCATCGACCTACTTCCTGTGGAATTGGGTTAATGTTTTAGATGGAAGGTTTATATTTATTTATGTAATTGCAATGCTTTGGAAATAGATTTATAAAAATAAACAATGCCACAAATGACCAGGTGGCAAATGGCATAAGGAACAACTACAAACATGAGGCTTGACAAGGTGAAATATAGGATACCTGATAAGAGAGATTTTACCTCACTTGGTGTCCAAGACACTAGCAGGATTGTGGATCTTTGCTGTCTCCTGGTACATAACATCTGATAGTGGGCAGGGTAAGAAGGAGACATGGCTCCCCTGAGTGTGGAGCTATTTATTGCACCCTGTAGGTGATCCAAGAAACCATCTTCTGCAAATTCAGAAATCATATACAAGAATACTTTCACTGACTGAGGGAAATCTTCTCTTTCACCCTGTGAAGGTTCACTGAAAAATCAGTTCACAAAAGGGGGATTAATTTGTGAAAAGGCATACACATTTATTAATGTATACACAAGGAAGAATCACAGAGTAATTACTCTGAACCCCCAATGGGGTGCAGAAACTTATATACCATTTTGAAAGAAGGGAGGCTGTTTTGTGGCAAAGCTGGTAATGGGAGGTTTAGAAGAGGAGGCCTGACTAGCAAAGGTGGTCATCTTATGTAAATGAAATCTCACAGGTAGCAGCCCTCAGAGAATAGATGGTAAGTGACACTTTTATATCTTTAAAATGTCAGACTCTCTGTCAATCTTCCCTAAATCAGGACAAGTGAAAGCCTCAGAGAAAACCTGGCTTTATCAATGCAGATTTTCTACTGATGCCCATTTCCCCACAAAGCAGGGCTTTCCAGGGTTACTTCTGCTTGCTGCCTCTGAGCAGCCAAATCAAACTATGCCCAAGAAATATATTTTGAGGTAAAACATATTGATTTCCTTCATAACTTTGTATGGTTGTACTATTTAATTTAAAATGTTGGTTGACAGCCCCATGATAAGTTGCTGAGGCAAAGATCTCAATCAATGAAAGTTTATTTAGCCAAAATTTGAGGATACCCCTGGGGTACACACAAACTGCAGACAGTTTTCTTTTATATAGCTATTTTTAGACTGGAAATAACTTGTGAGTATACTTCATTAAAATGTATGAGAATTTCAAAAGTTTCAGTAAACAAATTATCACTTTGATAAAACAAATACTGAAATTAAAACTTTAAGTAGACATATCATTAAGATTATGAGGGTGTAAACAAAATTAAAAAATGTAATATATTTGTTTAATTAATGTAAGATTGCTTAAAATATATTCAGTTTAATGTAGAGCTCTACATGGCTAAATATTCAATATATCACATTCTTGGTCAAGCAGGAGTTCTAACATCTTAAATTCCTATCATGTAAGCAATTATTTGATAAATTTATATTTCCTGAAGATTGAGACTGAAAAAGCACATAATAATCTTACTTTCAGAGTAAATACCTCTTTATTTTCCCACAGTAAATTATACTTTTGATTATAACTAGATATTAGAAATTATGAATTTTAGTGATTTTTAAGGAATACACATTTAAATCTAGTTTACCATGCATAAAGTCAATTAAAAGTTTCATAAAATTAATTATTTTTATATTTCTAATAGTTTCTTCTTCCAAAATAATTTATTTGCCTTGAACATCTTGTTGATGTTTTCTCTTCCCGGGAAAAGATTGATTCCTTTTATTGTTTGGTGGCACTAATGAGAAGTGGCTCTTTCATGTTAAGGACAAAAGAAATATTGGTTGACCAAAGGCACAAATGTAAGCCATGATATTTAATGAGCTCTCTGGAAATATAGTAAATACTTTTAGTGTAATATCCTATCACCATTATTAACAATTCATGTTCTAAGCCCAGTAATGTTGGGAACATAGAAGGGCTTATTATTGTTATTGAAAAAGACCATTATATTTTTCATAACAAACTAATCTGGAGGGATACTTCCCTGATTTGTATGGTTTGCATCTTGTGAATTTTACTCTTTTGACTTCTCTACATTTATTGAAATCAGCTCACGTTTGTGAACTCCACAGGAATCTACATATTGTCAGTCAACCTATCAATTAAAAAACTGGTGACATCATGAAAATAATGATGTCAGGAATAAGACGTTTTAGAATCATCAGTGTCCACGTGTCAGCCCAGTAAGAGAAGAGGGTAAAGAAACCAGGAGAAAGAAAAAGAATGAATAGAAAACAATCGTAACTTGATGATCTGTTGAATTCTAGGCTATATAGCTAGTATAAAATAATAGGATGGAAAATATAAAAAGTAAAAGAAGATGACACATTCTTTTTAAATTCTTTGCAGCTGGAATTAACAGAATTGCTACATTTAGGCCTTTGCCTAACTTGGAAAGATCTATTCCCTCTTTTTCTTCTTTTCTGTTTTACCAAATTTTTGACAGGAAAATAAACAACATTTTGTGACCAAGAATATAGCAGTTGCCACACAGGCCAGCAGGAACCCAATCACATCCAAAGAGTGGTACTGGAACCAGGGGAGGTTGTAGACAGCTGCCCGCAGGTGCTTGGCTCCCTTGTGGCGCATGACAAACTCAATCCAGAAGACTGCCCGATCCAGGGGCTTTACGGGTTGATCGTGGTGAATTCTTGATAACCTCATAGCATTCTCTTTATAACTGGAAGGCAAAAGCACTTACGAAAATTAGAAAGTTTTGGTTTTGTTTTCATTAAAAACAAGTAGGTAAAATGTGATATATGTTATTCAAGCCAAAAGCTTGTTGCAAGAAAAGATTAATCTTGTTGTGACATGAACTTTGTTGGTTGCATAGCATTTAACAGATATGGGGGACATTGAAAATAAATATATTCTTAACAAAGTGCGGTAAAGTGAAGACATGGAAAAAATCTTATTTAGCCAATTGTCAATCTAAATCTAACTTTTCCAAGAAGGAACTATTCCACAGCCAAGATGATGAATGACCTAAGAGTGTGGAAAAAGATTCCTTGAAAAGTGTGCAAGTATGATCTCTAACAGTTTCTGGTAGGATGTATAACATAATGAATGACAGGTAAGCCTTTAAAAGCAAGAGTACTCACAAAGGATCATTAATAACCGCTCTCAAAGCCCTGAGCAAATCTGCAGTTGCTATTGTGTTGAAGTTCACCTCCAGGGCTGCTCCTTTGGCCTTCATGTGAGCGATGTTGTCAGACTGATCACCAAATATGGGAATTCCCACCATAGGGACCCCATGGTAAATAGCTTCATAGATCCCATTAATTCCACCATGAGTGATAAAAGCTTTGGTTTTGGGATGACCTAGTTGGGAATGGGATGAGAAACGGTAAGATGTTTATTATAAAGTGTCAAAAGAATTTGGGAGACCTAAGGGAAAAAAACTATGAGATAACTCACTGAAGAAGGCAGCATTTTCAACAAAAGATGAGCAAATAGAGCATTGCTGCCAGATAAATTTGTTATCTGAAGGAAAGGAGGCATTAATTTCCACTGCATTGCCTGAAAAATTTTACCTTAACAGTAGAAAATGTGAACCTCCAAAATAAATGGCCAATCCTTTAATTATATCTACTTTAAAATTGGAGGTAAAATGATATACTTCTGTAATTTTTAAATATTTGTTGGAATATAGTAGCTGTTAAAAAGATATTCAATTTGTCTCTCATCTAATTGCTTGTTTTTACTTTCTCATAGTCTTACCGAGAAGATCATTCTGGGGTAACCAGTCATAGAGCTGAGTATTGGCTCCTAATGTGGCTGGTTTTTTTCCTTCGAATCGCCACAAAACCTGTGGAATATAATCCATGTATTTCACAAGTTAAGCTACAGAATAATAGCATTATTGAGTTCTACGTAATTTAATCAAATAAAAAATAAAATGATTTTTGGATAGTTCATAAATACCGTTATCTAAAGAGTAGAAACATATAATTATGGTAATAACAAAGTTAAAATTAATTGAATATCATAAATTATTACATGCAGTTAGACTCTAATATCAAAATTATAATAGACTTTTAACTCTAGGAAACTCTAATTAATTAGAAAGAGTGCATAAGTCTAAGCTTCTACTTCTATGCCTAACCCTATTGGATAGAGATCTAATACAACTAAATATGTGAACAATATTCTTAAGCATAATTCCTCTCTTTGTTATATTTCTTTCCTCATTTTTTTTTTGTTCCATGGAGCTAAGACACTTCAGAACTTTCTCTGGAATAGTCAACACAGGCCCTAAAATTTCAAATCCTAAAATGTGAGGTAAGAACTCAATGTTTCATTTCTATTGCAAACAAATGACAACAAAGTGAGGTCTTTCCATAACAACAGGAGGCTCAGTAGAACAATGATCGATTGCACCCAATACACTATTGTAATGTTTTATGAAATCTTTACTTAATATTAATTAATGCCTATTATGCTAAGTGGAAAATGAGATTCAAGTTCAAATGGAAATTCACATTTTTCTTCACAGTTTGAATAGCTACTTATCAGGATTGGAGGTGGTAGTGACTGACCTTCTGTGGAATCTGGGCAAGGGCTGAAGCAATGAGATTACTTTTTTCGTCTGTAAGGTTTGGGACAATCGACCCCAGAGAAAATACCACAACACCATCTTCACCTGAGCTCTGGACAAATTCTTCCATTTCCTGCAGAGAAAAACATTTTTTTTTTTTTTTTTGCACTACAAAGGTGCAATATCACAAAGAATAAGATAGAGTTTGGTACATTTGTAAAATAAAGATTTGAGGGAGTTGTCAGGTGTTCGGGTACATTGTACGTGTAGGCTGGCATGACTTGCCATCTAGTCTCTTTAAGAAGAAGTCTGTATGTGAAACATATGGCCTAAATACATTATTAATTACTAGAAAAGGAACACAATCAAATCATTGTACAAAAAAATAAGTGATAAGAGCACAGTTCTTTTCATGTTTGGTTGACATCAAATCCTAAAAACATAATGGTTTGCTAATGCATAAAAATATTCCTTGAGGAATACTATCAACAAGATGGAAAAATAGATCTCCCGGTATCAATTCTCACCACTAAAGTATAACTAGTAACTATTCAAATACAAGAATACCACTCTGAGTTAACCAGAACTCAAGAGAGGAAAAAAATCCTTGTTTTGTTTAAGGTATTTCTCTAAAATTTCACCTGAAACTCCCACTGGTTCTTCTAAGTGGATAGTCACAAAACAGAACTCATTGTATTATCACAAACACATTTTACCTTAAGTGTTTCCCATTTCAGTAGAAACCATCACTGTCATTAAACACTCAAAGTGAAAATCTAGGAGTCATTATTACTGCCTTTTCTTCCCTCAGCACTTCTTCTTACTCACTGAACCCTGTGAAATATACCCCAAACTCTTATGAAAGTATGTTTGTCTGTCTACCATTATGATAAATGTTTATTCATAACCCCAATTTAATTGCAAGGAAAACTAGAGCAGTCTCCTTAATAATCTCCATGGTTCTAATTTCCTGTTACTCTAATTCACTATCCACAGTATAGTAACATTGATATTTTAAGATGCACTTCTTTCATGTCACTCTTCTGCCTAATTTTTCAATATAATGCCTAAACAATCTACATAGTACCCACAAGGATCCCTATGACATGGAAGATTAATATGGAGTGACAAACTGAAGACATTCAGCTCGTGTTTCTGAAATTAAGGCTGTAATCTTTTAAGGAAACACAGGTATCATATCACAAAGTACAGAAAATCCCTCAACATAATAGTGTTACCTTGGGTAAAGGTTTGGCGGGTTTACAGTGCAATCCTCCAACAAACTCAAAATTAGGTAAGTATGGTTGAGGATACTCAAAATCCCAATATGTTCGTATTAGCCACATGTCAGCTTTCCCCAGAGTCTCACATAATGTAGTGGTTCTTCCTAAAAGAAATGAATAACAAGTGGGTGAAAGGAATTAGCATATCATTGTTTTTTTTTTCCTTTTTTGAAACAGGGCCTTGCTCTGTTGCCCAGGCCACAGTGCCATGGTATCATTGTAGTTCACTGCAACCTCAAACTCCTGGGCTCAAATGATCCTCCTGCCTGAGCCTCCTGAGTAGCTGGGACTACAGGAACATGCCATGGCTAAGGAACACATGGCTAAGGAATTAGCGGTGTATAATTTGAATGAAAAAATTGTACCACTAATTTTCTAATAAACTATCAAAGGAAAGCCGGGCATGGTGGCTCACGCCTGTAATCCTAGCACTCTGGGAGGCCCAGGCAAGTGGATCGCTCGAGGTCAGGAGTTTGAGACCAGCCTGAGCAAGAGCGAGACCCCGTCTCTACTAAAAATAGAAGGAACTTGTCTGGCCAACTAAAAATATATATAGAAAAAATTAGCCGGGCATTGGTGGCGCATGCCTGTAGTCCCAGCTACTCGGGAGGCTGAGGCAGTAGGATCCCTTAAGCCCAGGAGTTTGAGGTTGCTGTGAGCTAGGCTGACGCCAAGGCACTCACTCTAGCCGGGCAACAGAGCGAGAATCTGTCTCAAAAAAAAAAAAAAAAACTATCAAAGGAAAAATAAATTTATGTCCTCTAGAATAACATAACCTTTAGAAGTCAAATAGAAAGAGGAATTAGTGAAACAATAAATAAAAGAATGTAAGAAGAAAAAGAGAAATACAAAGAAGGCAAGGAAGAAAGGAGAAAGAGAGAAAGAAAAAATAAATAAAGACAATGATATGTAAATGCATCTTTACAATATAAAAAAAACCACAACTCCAAACTATAAATAAATTTATTATTCTTTTCTTTCACTCCACATAAATTGCAGATGATAGATTAGTCCCATAACATTTGCAACCTATCACACCTCTATGGTTTCTAATCTCTAGTCAGGGATATATCTTTGAAGGATTTTGCCCAGATCGGTCCACCTTAATGTTCTGTACAATATTTTGTCACTTTAATTGAAGGATCGCTATTTTATTAGTAAGAATTTCCTGACTAATTTTTACCCATGAGGAGTCCTTCTCTGGGTTGAGAGATACACATGGACATACTATGACTATCACAAACTTACCTCAGTATTGCCCTCAAATGAGGTGTTTTGAAGGGAAACACGTTCTAAGTATTAATCTTAGGTTTTTAATCTAAGAAGGACTAACTGCATATAACCAAGTCAATTATTTCTATTTACAAAAAACAAAAACAAAATCATATTTTGCAACTGATAGGGAAAAACTCAATGAGAATTCTTTTCTCTTTATAATTCTAATCAAAGTTGGTGGTGCTATATACCACAGAGTGGAAAGCCTCCTTTCACAATCATAACATTTTAGTGTTTGAAATTATGTCTGAGGTCATAAAATCCAAGTGAAGATGATTAGTTTGAAATTGCCAGAAATTAAAGCAGAGCCATCTTGCAACTTCCAAGCAAGTACATTTACGTCTTCTAGATTTCTTCTTCTTTATGCTTCACATACATCCTGGATAACCAACCCCTAGGTGATTTTAATTTACATGATCTTAGGCCTCATTTAAGAATGACTCAGTTTTAAGCAATTAGAAGCATTTGATATATAAAGGGTTAGTTCACAATAACAAGAATACAGGTAATCAAAGAAAAGAGAAGGTAGCTAAAAAATATTATGTCTTATTTGTAATGTCATGCAGCCCTACCTCAGAGATATTGCAGGTTCTGTTCCAGACCACCATAATAAAGCAAATATTGCAAAAAGCAAGTCACACAAATTTCTGGTTTCCCAGTCCATATAAAAATTATGTTTACAATATCCTGGAGTCTATTAGGTATGCAATAGCACCATGTCCAAAAAAAATGTAAACACTTTAATGAATGTAAACATATTAATGAATATAAATCTTAATTAAAAAATATTTTTCTGCTAAAAATTACTAACACACATCTGAGCCTTCAGTGAGTTTTTAATCTTTTTGCTGGTGGAGTGTCATGCCTTGTTGTTGATGGCTGCTGACTGATCAGGGTGATCATTCCTGAAGGTTGGAGTGACTAGGGCAATTTCTTAAAATAAGATAGCAATGAAGTTTGCCTCATTGATTGACTCTTCCTTTTATGAAATATTTCTCTGTAACATGTGATGGTGTTTGATAGCATTTTACCCACAGCAGAACTTCTCCCAAAATTGAAGTTAATCCTCCCAAATCCTGATGCTGCTTTTACAGCCAAGTTTATATAATATTCTAAATCCTTTGCTGTCATTTCAACAATGTTCGTAGGATCTTCAGCAGGAGTAGATTCCATTTCAAGAAACAACTTTCTTTTTTCATCCATAAGCAGCAACTCTTCATCCATTCAAGTGTTACCATGAGATTGCAGTAATTAAGTCCCATCTTCAGCTTCCACTTCTAATTCTAGATCTCCTGCTATTTCTACCATATCTGCAGTTACTTCCTCCACTGAAGTTTTGAACTTCTCAGAATCATCCAGGAGAGTTGGAATCAATTCCTCCCAAACTCCTGTTAATGTTAATCCTTTGACCACCTCCCATGAATCATGAGAGTTCTTAATGACATTTAGAATGATGAATCCTTTCCAGAAAGATGTTGCTCAGATCCATCAGAGGAATCACAATCTATGATAACTATATTCTTACAAACTGTATTTCTTAAATGATAAAATTTCAAATTCAAAATTACACCTTGTACCATGAGCTGAAAAATGGATTTTATGTTAGCAAGCATGAAAACATTAATCTCCTTGTCCATCTCCATCAGAACTCTTGGGCGATCAGGTGTATTGCCAATGAGCAGGAGAATTTTGAAAGGAATCTTTTGTTCTGAGCAGTAGGTCTCAACATGGGCCTTAAAATATTCAGTACATCATGCTGTAAACAGGTGTGCTGTCAGTCAGGCTCTTTATATAATGGCTAGATCACAAGAAGAGTATATTTAGCATAATTTTTCAGGGCCCTAGGATTTTTGGAATGGTAAATGTGCATTGGCTTCAGCATAAAGTCACCAGGTGCTTTAGCCCCAAAGAATAGGGTCAATCAGTCTTTTGAAGCTTACTTCCAATAGAAGGGTGTTTCAGCTTCATTGAAAATTTGTTGTTTAATCTAGCTACCTTTAATAATTACCTTAGAAAGATCTTATGGATAACTTGCTGTAGATTCTACATCAGCACTTGCTGCTCCACCTTCCACTTTGATGTTATGGGGACAACCCCTTTCCTTAAAACTCATGAGCCAATCTCTTGTAGCCTCAAAGTTTTCTTCTGTAGCTTCTTTATCTCTATCAGCCTTCATGTAATTAAAGAATTAGAGACTTGCTTTGGATTAGGATTTGACTTAATGAAATGTTATGGCTGGTTGTATTTTGCATCCATATCACTAAAACATTCTCCATACATGTAAAAAATATGTTTTGCTTTTTCATCATTTGTATGTTCACAGGAGTAGCACTTTTACTTTCCTTCAATAACTTTTTCTTTATGTTCATAATTTGTCTAACTGTTTGGAACAAGAGATGTAACTTTAGGGTTTTCTTGTCTTTGACATGCTTTCCTCAGGATCTTAGTCCATTTTACATTGTTATAAAGAAATACCTAAAATGGAATAATTTATAAAAAAAAAGAAAGAAATTGATCTGCCTCCTGGTTATGAAGACTGTACAAGAAGCATAGCACTGACATCTGCATCTAGTGAGGACCTCAAGCTACTTCCACTCTTGTAGAAGGCAATGAGAGCTGGCAAGGGCAACAGTAGTATGGCAAGAGAAGTAGCAAGAAAGAGGGAGGAGATAGCAGACACTCTTTAACAAGCAGCTCTCCTGGGACCTAATAGAGTGAGAAGCCACTCACCTCCCTAATGGAACCATGGAGTCCATTAATCTATTCATGAGACATCCACCCTCATGACCCATATAACTGCCCTTGGGCCCCACTTCCAATATTAAAAATCAAATTTCAGCCAGGCATGGTGGCTCATGTTTGTAATCCTAACACTCTGGGAGGCCAAGGTGAGAGGATTGCTACAGGTCAGGAGTTCGAGACCAGCCTGAGCAAGAGCCAGACCCCACTTCTACTAAAAATAGAAAAAATCAGCCAGGCATGGTGCCATGTGTCTGTAGTCCCAGCTACTTGGAAAGCTGAGGCAGGAGGATTGCTTAAGCCCAGGAATTTGAGGTTGCTGTGACCAAGGCTGATGCCATGGCACTCTAGCCTAGGTGACAGAGCAATACTCTGTCTCAAAAAAAAAAAAAAAAGGGATCAAATTTCAACATGATATTTGGTGGAGATAAATACACCATATCTAAAAACTATAGCACTCACTAATCTTAATCATTTCTAGCTTTTGAATTAAAGTGAGACACTTGCTACTCTTCTTTTCACTTGAACACTTAGAGCCCATTGTATATTATAGTGCTGTGTCTCCAGGTATAGGGAGGCCTGAGGTGGACTAGAGAGATGGAAGAATGGCCAGTTGGTGGAACAGTCAGTATGCATACAATACTTATCAATTAAGTTCATCGTCTTATATGGGCATGGGTTGTAGTACCCCAAAATCATTATAATAGAAACATCAAAGATCACTGATCACAGATCACCATAACAGATATAATAATAGTGAAAAACTTTGAAAAATTATGAGAATTACCAAAATGTGACACAGAGACATAAAGTATACACATCCTATTGGAAAAAGGTGTTGACAGACACCATTGTTGATAGGGTTGATAGGTGTTGATAGAGTTGCCACAAACCTAATTTATCAAAAATGAAATATCTGTGAAGCATAATAAAGCCTAATAAAATGAAATATGCCTGAATATAAGGATGTATAAAAAACAGTAAATTAAAATGGACTAATACTCCTATTCCTTTAGTATTTTTAATATACATAAATCTGATTAATAATCATAATTTATAACTCTATAAAATATATGATAATAGATTCAGTTGGAAGTACAATATAAATATTATCAAAAAAATCTATTATTTAAAGCTACCCAAAGATCAAGTGAAAAGGTTCTTAAAGAATTCTTGGGGATTTCCTGAATCCATGGCCAGAACTCTCTTTTGCTTATAGGAAAAAATGCCCTTTTCTGTCTTTATTCCCCTTTGACAACACTTTTATCATGCTATTGAAAATTTGAATCTTACCAAGGTGCTTTAGTTATAATCCTATCATATTAAAGTTTGGTAGTTACCTATTTAAATTTATATATTTTCAATTCATCTTTGAGGGTAGACTTGAGCCCAGAATCCTTATATCATTTACCTATATCTATAGAACCTATCAGGTTGTCTATAGCTAGGCAGTGCTTAATGAATACTTACTTAATTAGAAAAAAATCAATGCATATAAATTTAAATTATGTCTAAACTTGAGGATATTTGATGTGGGTTCCTCTGAACACTAATTCCATAAAACAGTGTTATCTTTTAGAATTCAGTGGATTAAATTGGATAATATTTTGTGTCATATGATTTTTTGTTTCTTCTTTATGTTTCTACATATTTTTCAAATATAGTTGGAGGAGAAACCTACCTTGCATTGACCAGCTCAGATCACAGCTGAATGTATAAAAATTACAAAATAAAGACTTCTTTTTGGCAGAAAAGGCAAACAATTAAAAGTAAGTCAAATGAAAAATAAGTCAAATAAGTGTACATCAGTGAAATAAAAGTTCTACTATCTTTTACTCCACAAAACACAAAATATTTTCAAATCTATTTTTCTAGTTTTTGCGTAGCAAACATCCAAGAAGGCAAAGCATCTTAGGAAATGTTTCAATATAACCAGCCATGATGAAATGGTCCACAGAGGACTTTTTGAAGACTCTTCTGAAGTTTTTGAGAGCAATAATAATGGTGGGCACCGTTTCCTATAGAAATTGTATAAAATCAAGAATCACAATCTGTGCCTCCCACAAATTTGTGCTACAGATTGGGACTATTTAAAGAAAGTACCAAATCTATTGAGGGTTAGGGTGGAGACATGAGAACCCCGGGAGTGGGACAGGACTTTGCCAAAGAGCAACCTGTGGACGTGTCAGTTCTCTGAGCAAAAGCTGCTTGACATTGAGGGGGACATTCCACCCATCAGGGATGTCTGCATCTCCGTATTTCTTTTGTTAACTAGATTACAATGAAAGGAAGACTCACTTACCTAACGCTTCACTGTAAAACTGTTTCCAAAAATGAAAGTCATTATAATCCATCCATAAGTTAAAGAAAACTGAGAACACTGTATTTTTTACTCTTTCCAGAAAGGTCATTCTGTTGGTTAGTCCTGTCATATGCACAGGTACATAGGAAAGTGGAGCTGGAAGTTTCCCGCAGTGTCTTTCCATAGTGCCTCCTATAGAACCTCTAAGTGAAATCACAAAAGGGACTGCAAGCACCTCAGCCACCAGGTCCCCACAAGGCATTATAGGGTCTGTAATCAGTATGTCGTAGTTGGTTTCCTGCAGCTTCTTCATGAGTGTCTGATTGTAGACGACACTCTCACACCGACCTCTAAAATATCCATTCAATTCAATAAAGAAATCGTTCAGTTTTACTGCTGATTGCCAGGCTGGTAAGGGTGGCAACACATTAAGAACTAGGTCAAGAAATTTGTTAGTTGAATTCTCAAGATAATTTTTGTCTTCTGTCGTATGGACCACCTCAAATTTCATTGCAGGAGTCTTTCTATAGTCAATGAGAATAGTCTGTTGTGGGGTCAACACAGTTACTTCATGGCCCCTCTCTATCAGTTCCTCCAGAATGCACTTCATATTGAGCCAATGGCTCATGTCACAGGGCCATACCAGGACCTTCCCACAGAATCCACAGCCAGCCCAGCAGAGCAGCGTCAGCAGAATCGCCAAAGCCCACTTCCCAGGCGTCATGACAGCAGCTCCCTCGCACGCTGCTCTACAGACCTTGCGTGTTTAATGGGCACAGAACTGAAATGGTAATTTAGACAAGGAAGTTAAAAATTAACTTTTAAGATTAAAGGTCATTGTTCGATGGCAAGTTAAATATTTATTGAGAAAATCAAACAGAAATGCAATATATCATGAAGGAGCTCTGAAAATTTTACCTCAAAATAAGGCTCCTTGGCATAAAGAGTATTTTGAATTAAAGGTTCTTAGAGATTAATTGTCCCTTAGAGGAGGCTTTTCCTCTATCTGCATAAACTGGACTGACCTGAACAAAAGATCAAAGGGAGCAACTGACTTCCCTTCCTCTCCCTGCTACTTCAATATATGGCAGGAAAGAAGATGAAGAATGCAAGCAGACCTGGCCCAAGTTGTTTTAAACACAATACCTGTCTCTCAGGTTAATTTAGTTTTCAAAGAGAATCATTTACAAGTCAATCTGTCTCCTAGATCCATTTGTCCTCCCTAGTACCATTAGTCACCCTTAAACAGAATTACCTGTGCTCCACATTTACCCTCCCCGACAAAAGACAGGTATAAAAATGTCTGAACTTCATTAGTTTAGTGGGTAATCACGATGTGATTTTCCCCATGTGCATGGTATTGGTAAATTAACCATTCTCTTATTAATCTGCCTTAACTGTGAGTTGATGTTTCTGCAAACTTTTGGGGCCAAAGGCAAGTTTCTCCTCCCACTACAATCAGTAAAATGTTGATTCAGGCTGTGCGGCAGTGGCTCACTCCTGTAATCCTAGCACTTGGGAGGCTGAGGTGGGCGGATCGTTTGAGCTCAGGAGTTCGAGAACAGCCTGAGCAAGAGCGAGACCCCATCTCTACTAAAAAAAAAAATAGAAAGAAATTAGCTGGACAACTAAAAATATATAGAAAAGATGAGCCAGGCATAGTGGTGCATGCCTGTAGTCCCAGCTACTCAGGAGGCTGAGGCAGGAGGATTGCTTGAGCCCAGGAGTTTGAGGTTGCAGTGAGCTAGGCTGACGCCATGGCACTCTAGCCAGGGTGACAGAGCAGGACTCTGCCTTAAAAAAAAAAAAAAAATGTTGATTCAGCATTCCTAACCTTACTAATAAAATACACAAAGTAGAGATACCTTTATTACCCAGATAGGTTATGAAATGGAAAAAACATCTTTGGTGTTAATATTTCACACACGGAAACATACACACACAAACACACATCCATCCCATACTAACCCCAAAGTGCCAAATGGTTTAGGAGAATATGTATGGCATATCCCATGTCCAGTTGGAATACCCACTAATTTAATAGTAATACATTTGGATAGCTATGGGGAGTATTTTGGTAGGTATCATAGGGATCAAAGGCCACTGAACCCCCCCCAAGGTTCACCAAACTACAGGTAGCAAAGGCCCCTGACCCCATAAAGGTTCACTGAAAAATCACCGACATAGGCAGATTGATTAATAAGAGCAAAATGATACAAATTTATTTAATGTATATACTTGGAAACACTCAGTTTTCAATGAAGTACAACTGTTTTAAAGAATGGGATCTTGGAAGTAGTAAAAGAGGTTTTTGGAAAGGAGAAAGGAAGAGGCTTGGTGATCTTGCTATGTAAATGAAACCTTATAGGCAGCAGCTCACAGAGAATATAGAAGGTAAATGCTTCTTTTCAGACCTTTAAAGGTGTCAGACTCCCAGGTAATTTTTCCTAGATCAGGTAAGGCCAGACCTGGATGTAGTAATGAAGATTCTCTACAGATGTAAATGTCCCCTGACATAAGACATTTTTTTAATATTACTTCAATCTGTGAGACTCATGGCAGCCATCTCAAACTATATCAAAGAAATATACTGTGGAGCAAAATATTTCTAATTTCCTTCAGTCCTCACTTTGAAACTAAAAATTTCATATATAAAAAAGCTAAGCTGATAGTTTGTGAGAAATTTGGATTGGAGTTATTTAGAGATAGACAAAGGAGTGAAGGAAAAAACAAATTAGGATAAGTGGAAAAGAGCAAATTGAAACATCATCCTGTATCTTGTTTAGTCAGGGTCTTAGTCCTGTGTATAGATCACTTCGATTAAAGTGCTGTGCCCCATTCCAGGAGCTGGCATTGCACATGAGCTTTCAAACAGAATAAAAACAAAAGTTAATATTTGGAACAGTTTTTAATGTGGTTTCCTTAGAGCCTGGAGGGCATCCAGATGAGATGTCTAGATATTAAACTTAAAATATGATCAGCTAAAGAGGAAGTAGGCCATGACAATCTGACAGGTTTTCTTGCTTAGAGTTTGTGTGACACAACGTACACTTGCAAGACTTCAAGAAAGACGTAGTAGCAATTTTATTGAGTCCAAGTCATAAAAAATGGAAGAAAAATTTGAAAACATTATTTGGAGACTTGTAGCCAGAAAAAAATTCAGGATTAAGTCCAAATTGTAGGCAAATAATTAAAACTTCAACACAAAAGTCACGGTTAGAATTTAATAATGGGTTTACTACAGTTTCTTGTGAAACATGATTTTCTCTCTCCAGTTTCCCGTATCTATTAAAGACAAATTAGTAGGACAAATACATTTGCAAAATAAATTTTAGTTTCCTTATACTTGTCTTGATTATTCGGATAATAGCTAGAGTAGTTATTGGCCATATAGGCTTTTCTTTTCTTTTTTTTTTTTGGATTTGTTGGAGCTTTTTAATAAAGGAATATCAGGTTAGTCTCAAAAACCTTTTGAGTCAACATTAAGTATGATCAAGAAATATATTTATAGACAAAAAATGCAGTAGGGTCTAATTTCCATGGAATTTGCTCATTTTAGCAAGTTTCTAATACCAAATTACAGCTCTTTAAGGTTCTGACTAGGAAACAATACTTCAAGTATACGAAGTGCTATCTTAAAGGACGTGGTATATGTTTGAAATCATGGCCTGACATAGAATTCTTTTTTTTATTTTAGTTTGTATACAAGGGTCCAGAACTCTAGAAGTTGAAAGTGGGAATCAATCCTATTATTCTTTCCCTTGGATAAGCTTGTAATAAGTTTTCATTATTACAATCTGTAGTCAGGTAGTTTGGAGGCTGTAGTCCTCAAGAGAGTCATAATTCTACCCAAGCATATGGCTGTGATTTATTAGATTGGAATTATTTTGAGCTCCTCTGCTTCCAATTCAGTCAGAAAAGGCATTACTGTCCCGGCTATTTGTTGATTTATCCAAAATACTAAAGATAAACTATGTTGCTAAAACATGTTAAGTGTAGGCAAAATTACATCTAATATTGAGTAGATTACTTGCATGCATCTTAATTCTCTGATGTCCAGTAATAAAGGTCAGTGGAAAGCTGAGGGAAATTATTGAGACATTACATGTCTTCATATTGATTTGGAGTTGATGAATTTTGAACCATCCTACCAATTAAAGAACCCTGACATGAGAAGCTGCTGCCAGAGATTAAGGGACACATGGAATATTTAGGAAGAAAATAAGTGAAATTATGAAACAGCCTCTTGTGCAGCTCTAAGTGCTGAGAATGTAAGAGCTATGTGGCAGTACTTTCATTGATGTGGCCTGGCCTCTGCGTTAGGATTGAGAATTTCTTCATGGGAACAGTTTCATGACTGTTAAGGGAAATCCAGTCTCAGCTTTTTTTGGTTTATTTGTGTGTTTGTTTCATTTTCAATCCAGGTACATACTGAAGTTACAGTGACTGATGTAATTTATATCCCCCAGGAATTTCCCCAGCTGCAACTGGCTTCTAATGATATTTAGGCAAAGGAAGAGACCAGCAGAATACCAGAGAGTAGGAGGAGATAAATCCAGTGAGCAGAGTCTAGTGAGTGGCAGTAAGTCTCATGTGTAATGAGTAGCCAGCGTCAGACACCAAATGGGTGTCTGAGAGTCTACGCAGTGCTTATCCCCAGGGACGGCCAGTCCACAACTCACTGGATCTTAGCCATTGGCACCTTTCTAATTGCAGAAAACAAACTGGGCATATGGCAAACATAAAGAGCTCTTCTCAAAATGTAATGAAACTTGTAATTCTCAAAACACAAGAAGGAAATCACTTTTTTAAAAAGCTAACATTGAACAAATACATTTTGAGTCTTCACAAAAAGTTTTTTAACAATTTATTTGCATTTTCATTATTATACACATTTAAGAAGTTTGTGTTCCTGTCCTGTAGTTATTTTTTAAATGGAAGTAAATTTCAATACATCACGTAGAAATGAAGGGGGATTTCAAAATTTTCGCTAAGCCAATCAATATTATTGATCTTCTCAATTATATATCAAATACTGGAATTAAAACTTTAGTTAGACATGTCATTAAGTTTATACATGGTAAAGAAAATGTAATATTTAATATATTTGTCAAATTAATTCAGAGTTGATCCAAATATTAATGTTTGCCTTCAATTAGAGCTTTGCATTGATAAATATTTACTGTAACATATTACAAATAGAATATATTTAAAATTTGGGCAAGCTGGTAGACTAATATATACTTAGTATAACAATTATTGATGAATTGAAATATGTAGAAGATAAAGACAAGAAAATAATGATCTCAAATTCCAAGTAAATATTTCCTAGTTTTTGACAGAAAATTAAACTTTTGATTATAAGTATTGATTACAGATTTTGTGTATTCATAATTTTTTGGTTTGGTTCATTAACATTAATCAAATGTTAATGAATTGACATTTAAGGTTATCATTTGTACTATGAACTAAAAATTCTATCAAACTTATATTTTTTCTATATTTCTTATTGTTTTGTCCTCTAAAAATGATCTGTTCACCTTTAACATATTGCTGACTTTCTCCTTGAGAAAAAAAAATGTCTGAATTGATCTGTGTTTTGAGGACAGTGCTCAAACTTCCACTAAAAGAAACACAAGAATATTTGTTGAAGAAATGCAGGCACATTAGACCATGATGATCTAGATGTGTTCAATGAAAATTTTTAGACATTTAATAGTGATGCACTATCACAGTTATAAAGTCATGCTCTAATTCCCGTAACATTGAGCAATCAGATTATTTTTATTAAAAATAAAATCATTACTCTTCTCATAGCACACTAATCTCCTATGATGGGTCCCTGCTTTGTATAGTCTCCAGAAACTTGTGAATTTGACTCTCCTGAGCTTCCTGATATCTGACAAATTCTACTTATACTTTGTGCATTACCCAAGATTCAGCATACTGTTAGTCAGCAATTAAGGTACACATAAGGAAAATATTAATATTATGAATATAATATATTTAAAATTAGATAATGTGCCTGAGTCAGAAAAGGAAAAGGAAAAGGGTAAAGCCAGCTACTTAAAGACAAAGGAAGAATGGAACACACTTATTAGTTAGTGATCATATTGAATTCTAGGCTTATCTTCAGGCTAAGGTAGAGAAATGGAAAATTTGAAAACAGGATGGAGATGTGCTTTTGTTAAGCTCTTTGTGGTTCAAATTAACAGGATTGCTCCATTCCGGACTTTGCCAAATTTAGAAAGATATATTTTCTTTTTTTCTTGACCTAGTCTCTCTTTTTCTTCCTTCCGGTTTTGCCAAATTTTTGACAAGAGAACAAACAACATTTCATGACTAATATCATGGAAGTTGCCACACAGGCCAGCAGGAACCCAATCACATCCAAAGAGTGGTACTGGAACCAGGTGAGATTGTGGGCAGCTGGTCGCAGGTGTTTGGCTCCCTTGTGGCGCATGACAAACTCAATCCAGAAGACTGCTCGATCCAGGGGTTTTACAGGTTGATCATGGTGAATTCTTGATAACCTCATAGCATTCTCTTTATAACTGGAAGGCAAATTCATAGACAGAAATTAGACAGTTTGGAGGCTTGTTTTACTAAAACTAAATATGTGATGCATGTTCCTTGTTATGCAAGTTAAAGGACATAGATACGTTGAGAAAAAGTATAATTCTTGCGTGAACTTTGCTAATTGCATAGGATTTTAAGAGCTATAAATGGGAGGGTGTGGAGGAAATTTTATATAGTGTTAACACAATGTGGTCAAATGCAGACATAGAAAAAAGTAGAAGCCAGGTGTGAATGTATAGCATAATTTTTCCAGAAATAATTGTGATACTGTGTGAATTATAGCATCCAGGATTGTTTCAAGACCAAGATGGTACATAAGCTAATATTGTGGAACAACATCTTTTAAAACATCTATAAGCATGTTCCCTAATGGCTGGCTAGTTCACATGACAGACAAAAGAAATTGGTAGTCAATATTAGTAAGTCATTTTGCAATTCTGAGATCTTGGCACTGTGATATCCACTTTTTTGCACACATTTGTATGTTTCTGAGGGAAAGGATAGTGTCTCTATTTGCAATGTCAAGATTGAATAAAAATACTTAGGTATGCAAAAATTTTTCCCATTCTGTAGTTTGTCTATTTGATAAATAAGTTTGTACATGTGAATCCAAATAAAAATAAAGCATGCTTTCCTATAAATGAAGTAGGATAATCATCAACCATGCTCATAAATTCATTAATTCATATTATATCATACAGTAATGTTTTTAAGACTGATATATATTAAAATATTCTGAATAATTACAATTACTGTGGTTTATGAATTCAAATGCAATTTTGTATGGCCCTTAATTTCTTTAAGGAATAACAGAATGGATACAAACATGTCCATATATGTAGGTACCATACCCTATACTCTTGTGTTTCCAGATAATTTCTGAGGTGGTACTGGGTTTAGGGTTAATATATAGGTATTTTCAATTAAATAATTTTTAGGTATTTAGTTGGAAATTTCTAAGAGTATTTAGGATTCTGTCTTTTGACACCAATAGTTTTCAAATCATGATAAAATTTAATGAGCATTATATGCATTAAAGTGAAAAAGAATCACAGAACGGACTTACTCTGTTATTTAATAAAATGAAACAAATTATCGGCTAACTAACATTCCAGTAATAGTCTAATTGATGATATATACTCAGTATTAATAACAATTATTTCTGAATGATTAATATTGGGCACACTATCAATTCCATTTTGCACTTACTGAATGGTTTATAATATTTAAATATTCATTTATTTACTTATTCACTTATTTATAAAATTAAGCAGATTATTCAGAAAAAATCTGAGAATTTATATAATCATAACATTATTTATTTTGGAAAAAATATTGAAAGAATATTTGAAGTCTTAGGTTTCTTGTTTTTTCCAATTTTAGCAAATCACTTAAACAGTTTGGCAATGAAACAAATGGTTTTTATATTGCTCATACTATAATTGTTATTTGAAAATAAATCAATTATAAAGGTGTAAAACACTGGACATTTTCTGGTATCATGCATAACATAATCAATGTTAGGTGAGCCTTTAAAAGCCATAGTACTTACGAAGGTTCATTAATGACTGCTCTCAAGGCATTGAGCAAATCGGCACTTCTCATTGTGTTCAAGTTCACTTCCACGGCTGCTCCTTTGGCCTTCATGTGAGCAATGTTATCAGGCTGATCAGCAAACATGGGAACTCCTACCATAGGGATCCCATGATAAATTGCTTCATAGATCCCATTAGTTCCACCATGAGTGATAAAAGCTTTGGTTTTGGGATGACCTAGTTTGTGGATAGAGTAAGAAGTGGGTGTACATTTCCTTATAAGACATTAGTAGAATCTCAGAGACAAAAGGAAAAAAAAACTATGGCATAACTCACTGAAGATGGAAATATTTTCTACATAAGCTGAGTACATGGGGCATTGCTATTTCAGAAAACTATGATCCCAGGGACATCAGGGATTAACACCCTCTGCACTTTCTGGGAATGCATTACTGAGGAGGCGATATATGAACTGAGAATGAAACTTGAAGACTGATGAGAGTCTTCCCTGAAGATGCTCTTTTGTGAACCAGAGGAAGCATGAATCTGTAAAATTAATGGCTAATTATTTAATAATATCTCCTCTAAAAGTGGGTTTCAAATTTTAAATTACTAAAAAAGTATTGAATTTATTTGTTGTTAAACAGTTACTTGTCTATTGTCCAACTGTCCAGCTTTTCTTTCCCTATATCTTACCAAGAAGATCATTCTGGGGTATCCAGTCATAGAGCTGAGTATTGTTTCCTAATGTGGCTGGTTTCTTCCCTCCGTATCTCCATAAAACCTATGGAAGATGATGCTTTAATTTTGCAAGTAAAATAAATGATTACAAAAAAGCTTGTGTTTCCATAGTACTGTCAAGGCTCAGTAACCAATGCCCACACAATGAGGGCATTTTAAGACTGTAGAATAATTTAGATACTACATAGCCACTCAGCTTAGGTGATAGTTGAGAAGGTGTTACATAAATGGTAGTTTGCAAACATTGAGATGTACAAGAGGTTTGTTTATATCTACCTTTTTGTAAAGGCTTGTAGTAATAGGCTATTAAATATAGTAATATTATTTTGATATTAGTCATTTAACATTGCTTAGAAGTGAGATTTTGAGTAAAGAAAAAGAAAATAAACAGAACTAGTTAATCAGAAGATGAGGGTTAAAAATCATTATAAGATTTATGTACTTTAACCAATATATAAATATAAAGAATCCTTGGATGTTTCATGAATAGGAGTATAAAAAGAGAAGTAATATGGAATGGTAGTGATAAAAATTAAGGTTAATTGATATTGAATAACATTAGAAAATGCATTTTCTTTGAAAACAATATTAGAATTTTAATTGTTTTTAGCTGAAGATTATTCAATTCATTCACAGAAACACTAAGTGAACCTAGGCTTCTATTTCTAAACCAACTACACTTTGAAGGAACCTTAATAATACCTATACCTTTGAAGTATATTTTTAAGCATAATTTCTCTCCACTCTGTATATAAACTCTCTCTTTTCCAGGACTATGGAGCTAACATATTTCAGAACTGTCAGGAGCAGTCAGGGCAGAACAGAAGATTTCTAATAGTAAAAAGTCAGTGGGAGCTAGCCTTCGTATCTGTTTCATATGAAAATAAATGACTACAAAAAAGCATATTGTAATATTAATGCCAGGCTCAGTAAGCAAATGATTTAATGTGCTTATACACATTATTTTAATGGTTTAAAAATCTTACTTATAGCTGGTGCCAGTGATACTCAGTGGATACTGAATTTCAATTTTCGTCTGGAAAGAGCACCAATACACTGTCTCTTCAATTTGTAAAATGCTGCCTACCAGGATAAGAGGCGGTACTGACCTTCTGTGGAATCTGGGCGAGGGCTGAGGCAATAATATTGGCCTTTTCTTCTGTGAGGTTTTTGACCATTGATCCCAGAGAAAACACCACAACACCATGTTCATCTGAACTCTGGACAAATTCTTCCATTTCCTGTAAACATAACATTCTTACTGTTATGACGGTGCAGCATCATGGGGGAAAAAAAGCTTTACTTACACATTTAAATAGGTAAAGTTAAGAAATGTCAGAGGAGATAGACTGGTCTGTCTTCTGACATGGAGAAGCATCTAGTCTCATTAGGAGGAAATATGTTTCTGAAGTTTCTGGCTTTAATATATAATCAGTGATTACATGTAAAAGCATGGAACCTAAACCTTTATAGAAATGGACACCAAGGGGCAGCTCTTCTTATGGCAGACGGAATTGTTACTCCCAAGGCTTAATTCAGCTAACCAACAGAGTTGTTCGCAAACTCATACAAGTATTTTTGAAAGGAATTCCAAGATAGAGTCCTGAGCTAGGCTTTTAAAATTATTAACATGACAGTTATATCTAATAAATTATTAATAATTTGATCTACCTATTCCTGTTAGACATTCAAGATCATTTACTCAAGTTTATACCTTCCCTCATTAATAAGGCTAAGAATAAATTTGTTAGAAATATGATGTATATAGTAACATAATTTAGAAGAAGAAAATAACACAGTTAATCTTCAACTATAATCATAATGACATTTATGAGGCAGTGCTTCTCTTGTTTCCCTAATGTACAAACTCATGTATGAGTGTGACAGTAGCTATATGCCCTAATTTGAGCCTTAGGACAGAAGGAAAATATAAATTCCTCTGCAAATGAAATTCCCTGGGTCATCACTTAGTGTTCTGGGCACTACAAAGTCTGGAATTGGGGCCTTTCACATAATATTCTGTGCCACTTTCTAGAGATAAAGCCTGAATTCCCTGGCAACTATTATATTTGTGATTACCCTGGAATCACTGTATTTCTCAGTTTATGACTAGTGAAATTATTAGGGGGAGGATGATATCTTAAGTGGAAGTTGACTGTTATTTTTAGCTTAGTTAACGTCAGGAGAATATCTCTGAAATCCCAGGAACTGGTGTTTTACCATTCTGATTCATCTTCCATACAGATTACTGATTGAGTAAAATAACACACAAACCAAATATATACACCTACCATACTGATGTACATTTTTGATTTGACTGTCTCTCATTGCTTTTTATTCTGTGTACTCGATGACTGGCATAATTCTACCATCATAAATACAATACAAGATGAGTATTAATATTTCCCAAAGTCTACAATAATAGATAATTTGAATTTGGAATGAAAAAACTTCTCCCTCTTATAAAATACGTCTGAATTGTTTCTGTGAAATTGTGTTTCTGTGTGTGTGTGTGTGTTTGTGTGTGTATGTGTGTGAGAGAGAGAGATACAGACAGGCAGAGAGAGAAGTAGGGACGGGAGGATAAAGATAACAGCATGGCATGGGTTATCATACAGTGAGCCATGGATATCACAGATATGTCATTTCTCTTATCTGTTTTTATTTAGATATTGGTATATCATCTCCTCTAATAACAAGACTCAACAGAACTTGCTTGCAGTCATACCTTAATGGTAAGAAACGCATATTCAGAATACTAAAATAAAATAGAAATAAAGAACTCTTCTGAGAACACCATTTAACCTGCAACTGTCTAAAGAGATTATGTTTGCCTACAAACGAAATAAACGAGCATCTGCCTCCTAACTCCCTCTTGATCATTAAATGTACTGTTCTTAGCATGTGTATCTAATACTGTCTTTTGCTTCTCAATACTTTTTCTGTCTAACATTTCTGGCATTTCACATTTATCCTTTGAAGATTTTGGCATGTGGTATATATACAATTTTTTTCACTCCAGAAAAAACCCCTAATATTATGGTCTTATAGAACCAATATGATATTTGAATCTCTCAGTTTTATGATTTCTATTTTATGCTGATGACTCTGAATTTATTTCTAATGCTCTCTGCTGAGACTGAGACTTTGTACTACCAAAATGATTTCTAGAAATCACCTAAAAATTATTTTGTCTCCTTAAATAGGTCAAAACTAAACTCATCATCGTCAACTCAAGGGAGTTTTTCCACCACCAATTGTTTGCTGACAGAAAATGTCACCAAGATCCAATAAACCCTCAAGATTAAAATCTAGGAGCCCTACCTCATTCCATGTCTTCCCTCAACACTGACTTTCTCTCACCAAATTCTGTGGAATTTACTCAAGGGTTCTCATGGACGCATCTTTATCTCTCAAATTTGGTAAAATGTTCCTATTTGTAAGTCTATCAGGCTTGTTATTAAGACTATGGCCGTATCCTTAGTGATTTCCATGGTTTGTTTTCTGTCCTTCCCATCCAGTATCCACATTATAGACACACCAATATTTTTGTAACACACCATTGGAATTATTTCATTCTTCAGTTTAAATTCTCAATTTAAGGTACTAAAGAATAAATATTACTCATAGAAGACCTGCATAATGAGGAAAATAGATTAGGAGTGGTAAACTGAAGATTTCCAGAAGCATTTATCTATTACTAAGGCTATAAACTTTAAAGGAAAATCGGGTATTTTTTTATAAGGTACATAAAATCCTCCACTGTCATACACCTACCTTAGGTAATGGTTTGGCAGGTTTGCAGTGCAACCCTCCAACAAACTCAAAATTAGGTAAGTATGGACGAGGAAATTCAAAATCCCAATATGTTCGGATTAGCCAAATTTCAGCTTTCCCCATAGTCTCACATAACGTAGTGGGTCTTCCTGAAGAAAATGAACAAAGTTGTGTTGAGAGAATTAGCATACACGTTTCCTGAGTGAAAAATGTATTACTAATTTCCTGAAAAATTGTTAAGGAAAAAATTAATTTGGATGCATAAGAGTACTTATTATAACTATATGTTAAAAAGAAGAAGAAATTAAAGAAAGACAGAAGGGAGGAAGTGAGGGATGGAAAGAGGGGGTGAGGAGGGAAGAAGGAAGGAAGGAAAGGAGAAATAACAGAGAGGAAGGAAAGAAGGGAGACTGGGATGTGGGAAAGGAGAGAGGATTTTTGGTTAGTGAAAGAAAAGTAATATGTAAGTGTCATTTCACAACAATAAATCAACCAAAACCTTAATTATTAGTATAATTCCAACTACTGATGAATTTAATACTCATTTTCTCTCTCCAATTAAATGGCAGATAATAGATTACCTCCACCATATCAGGACCAATTCTTCTCTTAACGGTTTTCCAGTTTCCAGTCAGAAATACATCTTTCACATAAATTGTGGACTCACACAAATTGTTGAAGGATCCCTCCATCCTCAGTCTATCCTTTCTTCCTGAGTCAAATCCCATCACTTAAATTGGTTTGCCATTATTTTCTTAGTGTGAATTTTCTGAATAATTCATAGCCAATACAACTCCCCTTTGGGATGTGACATACAAATAGACATAAACCAGTAACACCACTTACCTTAGAGTTACCTTTAAATGATTTTTTTAAAGGAACAGATTCTAAGTGTTAGTTTTAGGAGTTTTGTGGAGAAGAATGAGCATCTGCAAATGACCATGTCAACCATTTTTACATATAGAAAACATGTTTTGTAACTGAGAGAAGAAAATCCTAGAATACTTTCTTATTAAAGATTCTAATCAAAATCAGTGATCACATACATCCCAGGGTGAATAACCTCTTTCTAGAGTCACCACTTAGTAGTGTTTCAATTTCTGTATGAGGTTTTATAGCCTAAAGCCTTAATTTGATAATTAAGAAGCAATGCCCAAGGACACTTACCTTGAAATTGCCAGAGTGGATGAGAACTCACCTCACATCTTCTAAGACAATGTATTGCTGTCCTCTAGATGCCTTGTTCCAAGTGTACTATAATATATCCTGCCTTGATTACTAAATCTCTAGGTGAATTTGATGAACTATTAGTACATGCAACCAATGGATGAATCTTAGTAATGTTATGTACACAGACACATGATAACATTACATATTATTTTTTAAAAGGAAAATTATAAACATAAATTTAATATAGTGGTTACAACTGGATTAGAATTATGGGAACAGATATATGAGAAGTATAAAATATGCATAAACCATAAATAAAGTTCTAGTTCCCCACTGGTGATAGGTAGCCAGATGTGTACTGTTATTAAAATAAATATAAAGAAACAAACAAATATAATACCTTTTTCATGTTTAACCATTGATGGTAGTGTAATTTAAACCAAAGAAAATGAATAATCCATTTCTGCACAACAAGGATCTATAAAAATGTATAAATAATTATCAAGGAATACAAGCTTTATGTAAAACCTAAAACCTAGGGAGCAATGAAATTCTGCAACAGACACATACATACATAATATTACATTATAGAGGGCTGTCAGGAAATTATCCAGCCATGTAATAAGAAAAATTATATTAACAATGCCTGAAAGTCATCAGATACCAATTATACATATATGTACATGTGTACAGGTAAAAATTACTATACTGTGATGTTTACTAAAGACCAGATGACTAAGTGGCAGAGCTAAAAATATGACCTAAATGCTATTAATAACTTGCATCTGCTCTCCATAAAAGGATTCTTGAACTCTCTAGATATAGAAAACAGTAATATAGCATTCTCTACTTTTCCATTTTGTAAAATAATAACACTATTTTTCTGTTTTATAAAGGAAAACCAGTGTTACCTGTTTCAATATCAAATTATTTGACTTCTTTTCTATTTTTTAATCTTTCATTTATTCATCTTTTATTTCACCATATTATGGGGGTACAAATGTTTAGGTTACATATATTGCCTTTGCCCCACCCAAGTTAGAGCTTCAAGCATGCCCATCCCCCAGAAAGTGCACCCTGTACCCGTTAGGTGTGCCTATACCCATCTCCTCCTCCCCTCCCACCTGCCTGGCACCCGATGAATGTTACTACTAAATGTGCACATAAGTGTTGATCAGTTAATACCAATTTGTTGGTGAGCACATGTGGTGCTTGTTTTTCCATTCTTGGAATACTTCCCTTAGTAAAATGGGCTCTAGCTCTACCCAGGATAAGCATTGTTTTTTGTGGCTACTTGGGTTGTTTCCACATCTTTGCAATTGTGAATTGTGCTGCTATAAACATTCAAGGGCAGATGTCTTTTTTATAGAGTGTCTTTTGTGCTTTTGGGTAGATGCCCACTAATGACATTGCTGGATCAAATGGTAGTTCTACTTGCAGCTCTTTGAGGTATCTCCATATTACTTTGCACAAAGGTTGCTTTAATCTTCTACGAGGGATAACATGACACTGAAGGTTAAAAGTAGGCTATGATGCCAAGCGTTGTATAGATTAATACCGGGCTTTCCGCTCTCCTGATTTTCAGTGCACTGCACTGAAGGATGGAGAAAGACTGGGAACCCAAAGACAGAGGCAAAAATGGAGCCATCCAGTTGCCTTGCTTGCCTAACCATTTTTAGTACAGTGTTCAAGCAAGGCCTTAGCCTTTCTGTAGCTGCAGCAGAGGTTAGTCCCAAATCCTGCAGTGAGAACTATCTATGTGCTTGCTGTTCAGCAGGTCTCTCAGAAGAGGAGGGAGAGTTCAGTGCAATTTGAAAGTGTCACACAGAGCATTTGGCCGGCATCTATTTATTAATAGATTCACTTCTGGATAGAAGTAGCAATGATTTTCATATTCCCTAAGATCCCTGTTCCATTAGCTATTGGAAACATTTCTAAAAATGGTGATTGTTTTTATCTACTTCATCCATAAGATTTATGATTTCCTCGCTGATACAGAAAACAGGCTTTTTAACCAGTGCAGTTAAATATGCCCTTGCTATATAATTCTATCTCCTTCAAGACATTTCAGATTTTTCTTTACCACAATTCAACATATCATTTTTCAAACTCTATTTTCCCACACAGAACTGAAAAACAAACATTGTAATGGAAACCCCACAGAAATTTGACATGTTATTAAATCTCTCATGTTCAAACATAATAAT
The DNA here is from genome assembly GCF_020740605.2 of Lemur catta. Taxonomy (NCBI): domain Eukaryota; kingdom Metazoa; phylum Chordata; class Mammalia; order Primates; family Lemuridae; genus Lemur; species Lemur catta. Next base: position 13,212,200 of record NC_059146.1, read on the forward strand.
GTAAAATATAAGGTGCCTGTATCACTTTCATTTACCAGGTGTTCCTAATACTTTAGGAATATAATTGAAAACAAAAGACAAATTGGATTTTACCAGCTCTTCTTCACAGTATACCTCAATTTGAGATAAAATATTCAAGGTAGTTCTTTTTCGCTCAAATATGCGTAGTAACATGAGAAGCATAAAGGACTTAAGTAAATGCAATATTTAATTTCTCAAAAGGTGGTAATTCTGAAACTAAATTATTATCCTGCAAAGATGAGAAGTTGGGAACTTTCTGCTTTGCAAGGGCTTTTTCACACACTAATTTGTCATGGCTTCCTTTCAAAAGGAAGACTTAGTACATAGCAGAGAACATTTATTTTTTGCAGATGTATATTGACTGCTTTTTATTTACAGAGCCCTATGGCAGTGCAATTGGAGTTTTGTCAATGCAGCATCTGGACTAGTTCAGTGTCAATAATATTTAATATAATTCTTTACAATTGACAAGGCATATCCACACAATGCTCCTGAAGAGTACAGCGAAATCAAATCCCCATTTTAAAGAGCAGAAAGCCCCATAATTCAAAGAGTTCAAGTTACTTGTCTGCGATCACACAGTTAACAGTGGAACCTGAAACCAGAACCTCAGTTGTTTTTCAATATAGACTGTTATCTCATTCAGTACCTGCATTAGTCAGTACATGTTATATACATAGGAGCAGGGAGAATTATAGAACACATTTCAAACGTCTTGGGCCACAATCATGTGAATAACATCTAAATTTAAAGCAAAATGTCTTTTTGAGACATATGAAATTTGAAATCCAGAATAAAGAAATGTAGTTAACTTACATTATAGAAAATATAAAAATAAGATTTTACTTATACAAATCTGATTACCATACATTCAAAAACATTCACATTTTAAGTACCTGGCATGTTTTATTTATATGTTATATGTTCAATATCTTCCCTCTAGACCAATTCTATGAAGAAGTTTAGAAGTTTGACAGAAATTGGATGAAGAGTACTCCAGTATCAAGAGAAGAAAGAAACATTATACAAATTCTACTAGTGAAAGTTAAGAGTAAGATCAAGTTAGTGTAAGGGTATTCCTGCATTTATGGTTTGCCGCACACAGGTCTTTACACTTGTTCTTACCTATGCCTGAAATGCTTTTCCTCCAGGGATCCTACTGGACCTCATTCTCACTTCCCTCAGTGTTTGATCAAAGGTCAGTCATCCTTTCAGCTGGTACCTTTGCTGGCTGCTCTGTATAAAAGCACAACCCCACTCTCAGAACTATCTATTCTTCTTACTTTACTACATAGCACATATCACAGTCTAATATTAACATCCTGTATATTTTATATATTTATTTTATTTACTGTCTGTCTCCTCTTATTAGAATGTAAGCTCCATGGAGCTAGAGATATTGGTCTGTTTTGCTCATTGTTGTATTCCTGGTACCCAGAAAAATGGCAGACACCTGGCTGATGTTCAATAAATACTTTTATTACACATAGAAGGAGGAAAGGAGGAAGGAAGAAATGAATGAAAGAAGGAAGGGAAGAAGAAAAAGAAAGAAGGAAAAACTGGAAGGAAGGAAAGGAGGCAGGGAGGAAAGCAAGCCAAAAATGTATAAAAGAACAATATTTTGCACATTACCTCTGTAATAAAGTACCATTGGCAGCATGGGCTGTGAATTCCTGCTATTAATTAATGCCGCTGGCTATTATTTACAAATCTGGATAAAAAAAGCATTCAGGAGAGAAGAAAACAAAATAAAAGAAAGAAGCCTCAGGAAAGAAAGAGAAAAAAATATAAACAACAAATCAGAAGTGGCCTTGGCAGTTGGAAGTATTATGTTTGAACCTCATGAGTAATCTCTGAGGCAATGAAACGTGAGGCTTGCCAAAGGAAACAGAGAAATGAAGCACTCAGAGAAGCCTAAGGATGGAGAGATCGTGAGAGGCAGGTTAGGGTATAAACTCAGGTTTTCTAATGCCCAAATCTATGCTTTTTAGAGTTATCAGCGGTCAAAGAAAATAATGAAGAACAAAGGAGGGAAAATAAGTCATGTATCACCTCAAAATATTTGCCAGGGTACTTTTTGGCAGTACCATAATTTATCCTGGTAAAAGATACTTTCATTTATATTTGAAGATTAATTTACACATTGAAAAGCTATTACCTAAAAAGGCACTACATTATTTGCATTAAGAGACAATAGGGCTGGGAGTGGTGGCTCACACCTGTAATCCTAGCACTTTGGGAGGCTGAGGCAGGAGGATTGCTTGAGCCCAGGAGTTGAAGACAAGCCTGGGCAACATAGGGACACTCCATCTCTACAAACATAAAATATCTAGCTAAGTGTGGTGGTGCATGCCTATAGTCCCAGCTACTCAGAAGACTGAGGCAGGAGGATCATTTAAGCCGAATAGTTTGAGGTTTCTATGAGCTACGATGATACCACTGCATTCTAGGACAAGTGACAGAGCAAGATGCTATCTCAAAAAATTAAAAAGGAAACAAAAAAGAGCAACACTAGCATATATATTAATCCCACCATTTCAATTTTTAGGAATTTATCCTAAAAGAATGATCAAGGAATTGTACAGAAATATAATAAGTACATTTACTTCAGCTTGGCACATGCATTGAGATGGAAACTTTTTGCTGTATGAACAATAAGAATAAATAAGATATCTGGAGTTACTAACAAGAGAAAATTAGAAGCACTTACCTAAAACTTTGCTGTAGTATGAATTCCATGCTCCCCAGTAGGTTTGAAATATATAGTCTTGCAGTGGGTAAGATATGGTATTTTTAACCCTTTCAGCAAAGGTCATCTGGTCAGTGAGCTCTGACAAGGCTGCAGGTACATAGGAGACTGGTGCTGGGATTTTTCCACAGTGTCTCTCTACTGTTGAGGCTGGAGAGAACCTCAAGGTATACATAAATGGAATTCCTAATTTCAGAGCAACCAGGTCACCACAGATTGTTACTGGGTCTGCTACCAACACGTCAAAACCACCTTTCTGAAGTCTTGCCATTAACCTGGGGTTGTTTAATATGCCATCACAGATTTGTATATTAATTCGATAAAAAGTGTCTATGAGTTTTCCTAGTTCTTTGTAGAAAGTCCACAGCGTGAGAGGAGTTGGTCTGTGGTCTAGCCACAGCATTATCATATGTTCAACTAAGGAATCTATATCGCTCGTCTTAAAAAGAACAGGTATCACTTCAAAATTCACAGGAGAATTCAGACTGGAATTGATCAACAGAGTTGCTGATGAAGCCAGTACAGTCACATTGTGATTTCTTTGAATCAACTCTTCTAGAATGATCTTAATATTTAACCAATGGCTACCATCTGTAGGCCAAATTAGCACATTCCCACTGAGAACAATTTCAATCAGAGTCAGATTAAAAACCAGCAGCTGGACAAACTTCTTAGGCATGGTGATATCCACTATGGAAACCATCCTACCGTAGATCTTTTAAGACAAAAAGAAATCTTCAAAGCACATTTGGGTAGATTTATTTTTCAAATAAAATAATATTTAATGATATGGTTATACTCAATCATACATCAGTTAATCTACAGATTAAAAGAAAAACAATATAATTCAAATTCTTCTATGGATTGGCATGATTATTCCAACAACAGAAATGAAATCTGATCCTATGTTAAAGAAAAAGAAGCAGGGAGGTAATAAATCCAGTGTCTGTATATTCAGTGATAATAACTATGAATTATACAATGTGTCTTCAATATAATATATCTTTCCCAAAATTAGACTAAAAGAAAAATAACAATCTTTTACTGAAAAAAGCACTTTGTCAAATTAGGGTACTTTCAAGTTGCATGTCTCCATTATTAGGGATTTTTGCATAGATTATCATATCCAGTCTTCTTCATGATTTTGTGTGGCAAAAGTTATTTCCCTCGTTTCATGGATAACAAAACCATAGATGAGTTGCAGACACAAAAGCATATGACAAAGTAGAACTATTGGGATCATAATAAAAACATTAATTGGACTCATTGCTGGACCAACATTATCACTTCCTCAAGGATCATATTTAGAAAGAAAAGTTTAAAAAAAAAACGCTTCACTAAGAGGTTTGCTCAAACATTTTAAGATATTTTAGATTAATTGGTTTATTGAGTAAATTGCTACACATTTGATAGAGGACAGGGTTCTTCTCTACAGCAAATTAGTCAGTGTCTCCTACCCCATTGTTAAAGGAAATTTTTTGGTTTCTAACATACGACATTTTCATATACAAATCAAGGGGACAGGGTCTGCCACCCTGAGGAATCACACCCACACTTTTTTTGTTTATTTTCACTCCTAGCTGTGAGGTAGATTAAATTAGGTAGACACTGAAGTTCAATCTCCCCAGATTCAAAAACAGTCCTTTTACAAGATATGAGACCCTAGAGAATTACTTGAACCCTTTCATCCTCAGTGTTCTCAAAGGGATATGAGAGATAATTACACTAATTTGTTATATCATTTTGTAGATTATCAGTAATATTTGCAAAGCTACTTTACAAATTGCTTGGTTCAGAACAAGGATGTAGTATTTTAGTAGTGTAATAAATTTGCCTAAAGATTGATGGTAAATCAGTGGGCCGCCTATAGAACAACTACGTAGACATGGGTAAAGTGATATCAGCTGTGGATCTTAGTGAATCCCAAACTGAAGAATTGCGATAATATAATGACACTATTTTTAAATCATTAGAAGCTACCATTCAAATGAGAAATAAGAACAAAGTAAGAGAGTAGAAGGATAGAAATCAGAAATTAAGAATAAAAATTAAGTGGTGGGTTTTTGCTTCATATACAGTTGCCCTTGAATGGTGTAATTTCAGGCCCTGAGTGAGAAAAGGGCCAGGAAAACAAACAAAGGGAAAGAGGAGAGAGAGTAGTGGTTTTATTGCATTTATGCCCTGTCAAGGGTCAGCTTCAATTTGAACATAGTTGCTGTGCCTTTAAAATTAATTAGAGTTTTGAAATAAAACAGCCACAGAAGACTTTAATCTTGATGGCCATTAAAATAAGCCTCATTAGGGGAATTTTCAATAATATTTTTGTCAAGAAATCTGTTGCTGTCATGACCTTTTAATAACAAAAAGCACAACATCATACACGGCATAAAGAGAAATCAATCTGTAAAATATTTAGATTTGTTCAACTACTGAGGTACATATAAGCAAAATATAATAATTATGCATTACTAATAATTACTATGACAACACTTAAAAACTTATCAAAATATATCCCATAATCTCCAATGCATGTAGGTACTCCTAAATTTCCTGGAATTAGGAAAAATATTGAAGTTTTCAAAGAGTCAGTTTGTCACTCAAGTGATTTCTGCAGGACAACAAAATAGTGAAGAAAAATAAAATGTGTATAACGCTACTAGTTTGAGTTGAAAAATTCTTAAAACAACATTTTTATATGAAGTTCTTCTTTAAAATTTTTTGCCCCCAAAGATATGACCTTGCCTGAAGGTATCCTTTTCCTTTGTGGCTTCCTGAGCATTGCACTAGACAGCTGGGATTTACCTGTGCTTTTTTCATTGTCTCCCAGACGCCACTAAAGCCTGCAAACCAGTCTTCATCCTGTTTTAGGAAAATGATTGATTGACTCCTCAGTAACCTTAAAATTTTAGCCTCCCATCAGAGCTTCAGATTTATGTGACTTTCTTGATTGACATTTACTTACTTCTTGGAAAGCTGAAATTTAGATGTACTTTCATATTTTTCTTTGTTTTAGTACCAGAGTCTGACATCAGATGATTCACCACTTTCTAGATTGTAACCTCAGGCAAGTTACACAGGCTCCTCATTTACAAAATGGTGAGAACAATGACACCTTTTTCCAGTACTTGTGAGGACTAAGTGAAATGATACATGCAAATTATTCAGAACAGCATCTGAGCTCAATAAATGTTAGCTGTATATGATAGTATAGGAAGAGAATCTTATTTTTAAATAATCAAATTAATCAGATCTCATTGCCTTAACCTTCCTCCTCTCCTCCCCTCCTCCCACACTGGCAGATGGGGGCACTTAGGCTTCGATGCAGAATTTCCCAAACTGTGAGTTTTCCAACAAAAGTCAGTCATGCTCAGTCTTGAGGCACATCACAAATGATGTTATTAACAACGTGTAGAGTACTAAGTTCACAAATGATTTACTTTAACAAATATACAGATATAATACTCAAGATTATACTAATTAAAATGGTAACCTCCATTTCCTTTTCTTCTGATACACATTCATAAGTGGGAGCAAAACAGATAGAATGTTTGCCATCTGTGGGAATTTTTGATGCCCCACAGACAATCCCTTCTCCAATGCAATGCCTGTGGCCGTTCTTCAGCTTATGGGTTATTGTAGCAAAGGGAATGCCACCAGAGGGTTTTTTGAAAGATTCTGACCCTTCAAGATTAACTTAAATTTTTAAAAAAATGAGAGAGGGTGGGAAGATGGAATGAGAGGAGAAAGCAAGACAAAGATTAGGAAGAAAGAGAAAAAAGAAAAACAAAGAACGACCCAAATAGAAATTATTACTCTTCAGGGGAAGGACTTTAATATGTTGTTTCCTTCTTTAAAATTACTACTGAAAATCAAGCACCATAAGGATATACACATTTCTAGAACTTTATTTTATGTTATTTACTTGTGCTCAGAGAGCCTCTAGTTTATGCTGGATATTATGGTCATTTTTTTTGAAGATCTGCTGGTTTTCCTATTTAATTGAATTGAATATATTTTCAAGGGAATCTATTGTTATAATAATGTCATTTGCTCTTAGAGATTATTCACCTAATTATTTATATATAATAATATTATAGATTCTTACATATTTATATAAATCTAATATATAAGTATTATTCACAAAATGTCTGCTAGTTATTATAGCGATTGAAGGGTAAATCGCTGTTGGTAACAGTATGTAATGCTTATGGATTATAAGTATCTTTACTGTCATAAAAATGTTACATTATTCTCTCCTTAAATCTGTCCAAAATTTTGGTAGCTTTTTTTGTTAATATGAAAACAAAACCAAAATTTGCCTGGTTGGATTTTAAACAAACATATTTGAAATCTGCTGAAGACTTTTCTTACCTTCAGTTAGAGGGTGTTTAGGAAGCTGTCTTAGAGCCAGAAAGATAGGCCCAGGCAATCCACCCCAGACAATATAGTCACATGGAGACCTTAAGGAATAGTTATCTAGTAATAACATAGCTCAATAAAATTCCATTCAGAAAATCAAAAATAGACAAGAAGTAGAATAACAGATTTCCAAAGCTAAATATATTGTCAAGAAGAAAAGTATCAATTAAAGGTTTAACCTAAAATATTCTCAACAATTAAGGTGTCCACCTGAAATTTTAAAAAGAGAATAAAACATTTCTAGAACTAGGGATATGACATAGAAGCTTTGGTGTGAGTAAAATTTAGGTTGAATACTATTTTCTCAAATTAGTAGTTGTATGATTTTAACATGCTTGATATTTTCAAGCCTCAGTATTCTCATGTGATAACAGGTTTTTTTCCTCCCATAACCTGCAAAAAGTTTATTGCAAATATTAAGCGAGAATACAAATAAAGCATTTATCACAGTATCTAGTGCCTAGGAAGAGATTAATACATGCTGCTCTTACTATTATGATATCTATGGGTTTGAGATAAATACCCATGATCTGAAACAAAATGAGAAACTTTGACATTATAACATCCAATTCCTAGCAATTAGCAGAGACTAAGGACTCATTCTGAGGTTCTAATTACATTCCACTGCAGTGAAGTAATCTTAGGGAGAGTAGGTCTGTATATTTACTCAGGTATGAAAATTTGAGAACTGAGTGTACATTGATCTGTTGCAATAGTTTTGATTAGAGCATTTTAAGCAAAAGTAGAAAATCAATCCAAATTGCAAATTGAATGACATTGTTTTTACAAGTCAGTTCCATTTATCATTCTCATTTTTCATTCCACATGTACAAAGTCTTGCACAAAAAAATGACTTACTCCACCATCTTGGTACTTTCATTTCTTACCTGGTCTTTTGAATGTAAGTGTTCAGGTCCCTGGCATCAATAAGAATATTGTGTTTAAGGGAAGACAAATTTAAATAGTCATTCTAAGCCAGAAGAGTGTAATTTGATTAGAAACATGATATATCAAAGCTGGAGGGTAAGAACATCTTTATAATATAATCTTCATTACATTCTCATGAACAAATCGTTAAGAAAGATTAGTCTCACATCTTAGGACTGGGAGAACAATGTGTTTTTATTACCAGCATTAATTTACAGGCAAAATCCACTGGAACAGGTAATTCTGAGACTGCCAGCATGGGAAAATATGAATAAGGAGCACTGTAATAATGAGAATTAGAATCCCAAGGTTGGCGATGAGTAGTTGATAAAAACAGAAGTGATGGGCTAAAAATGTAAACATATTGTGACCGAGGAACTGTCCATATACAGTTTGCTCTTACATGAATTAAGGTGCTGCACATATTGAGATGTCACTGTTGTCTACCACATGCATGAGGACATGGGGGGGTTTGCAGTCTTGACAGTTTCATTGCTTCAGACCATTTTCATTTTTTTCTCCTCTCTCCTCATTGTTACTAAGATTCAGCTTTCGCCCTATGCTGCTGCTTTTTTACTCTTATCTTCCCAGGACACATGCATGTTTATCTATAATTGTAGTTATGCTCTTTTTCTCCCAATGACAGAAAAACTAGGTCTTCTTTTACATCCAAGAAGATAAACTCTGTTTTTGAATTTTGGGCAAGCTAGTTAACATACTCAGAGGAGATAATAACTTTTTATCAGTGTTACTTTAGTTACAATAGTCTCAGCAGGTTTTGGTCATATTCATTCATCCACGTTTGTATCTCACATCCTCATGCACATATTAATCTACCCAAATTTATTTTAATTTATATAGATCAACTTTACAACTTTTTAAAATAGAGATTTGTAGAAAAGAAGCCAGTATGTCGATAGCTATCAGTACACTGAAACCTCAAATTTTTCTCTTTCCAACATTCACGGAACCCACGGTTTTGTACACTGCACTTTATCATCTTTAAATGATTTTTAATAGTATTTAAGATTCTCATTCATTAGCTAATATACATCTCTAGGCCTTACAAGTTTCATATAGCAAACAATGTTGCCAACTCTGCAGTATGTGTATGAAAATGTTCAATTATTTAAATATTGTTTGAATCTTGGTTTTATTATTTCATTACAATAAATGAAAGCGCAAAAATCAATTTGTTAATGTTGATGAGAAGTTAAAGCTTCAAAACTGAATAACAGTCTGGAAGAGTGGAGGAGGAAGATTTGAGATTGACAAATGGTTACAAATATACCATTACAAGAAATAAGACTTAGTGTTTGATATATCAGCAGGGTGACTATATTTAAAAATAACCTATTGTACATTTCAAAATAGGTTGAAGAGAATAATTCAAATGTTCCTAGCATGAAGAAAATAAAAATATTAAAGATGATTGATATTCCAATTACATTCATACATTATATCAAAATATTACATTTACTCTAAAAATACATACATCTTTTACATATCAATAAAAAATTTAATAACGTTCAGAGAAATGCCACTTGTCAAAAGTGGAAAACATTCCACCTCTATCTGATTATCATTGAGTTTAGGTCTGTATTTTTGAGGTTTATCATGAAAATTAAGTGAAATATTAAATACACAATATCTAAGACCATACATAAGGTATGAGCCGTAACTGAATTATGAAATAGATACCTGGGAAGATAATCATGTTTACACCATGTAAGTGCATTGCTTGGACAATTTAAGTAATATGTTAGGTATGAAAGCAGAAACATAGCAAACAATCTGCATGCAATAGGAGAGCAGAAAACATAGAAATGAAGTTACCATCGGAGAGACATACATGCATTATCAAAAAATGATGATAAAGCCTTAAAATGTTTTATTTATTTATTAGCATTAATGTTTATTAAGCAATAATCAGAGATTATGAATATATATGTATATTCTTAAACCTATACACACATGTTGATATTAATAATAGGCTTACAGAAAGTTTAATCTCTCCCAGCTTTCTCCACACGCCACTGAAGTTTCTAGGCATTTGTGTTTTCAATGTAATATCTACATGAGACCCAGTCCTATTTTTAAACTAAGGTATTTGTCACTATATTTTATCCATAAAAGAACCCAGATATAAAATCATCCTCACATAGCCATTTTATCTGTAACAGAGCAGACAAAATCATACATTTGGGAAAGGAATCTTTATTCAATAAATGGCGCTGGGAAAATTGGATAGCCACATGTAGAAGACTGAAACAGGATCCACACCTCTCACCTCTCACAAAAATCAACTAATGAAAACTATTGAAAACAGGCTTAAACTTAATACATGAAACCATAGAATTCTAGAAGGAAATGTTGGAAAAACTCTTATAGACATCAGTCTAGGGAAAGAATTTATGAAGAAGATCCCCAAGGAAATCACAGCAACAACAAAAATAAATAAATGGGACGTGATCAACTGAAAAAGCTTCTGCAGAGCCAAAGAAACTATCACCAGAGCAAATAGACAATCTACAGAATTGGAGAAAATATTCACATGCTACACATCTGATAAAGGGCTGCTAACTAGAATCTATATAGAACTGAGGGAAATCAACAAGAAAAAAATCAAACAATCCCATTAGAAAGTGGGAGAAGGACATGAACAGAAATTTTTCAAAAGAAGACAGGCTAATGGCCAGCAAACATACGAAAAAATGTTCCACATCTCTAATCATCAGGGAAATGCAAATTAAAACCACAATGCAGTATCACTTAACTCCAGTGAGAATGACTTTTATCAAAAAGTCCCAGAACAACAAATGTTGACATGGATGCAGAAAGATGGGACACTCTTACGCTGCTGGTGGAACTACAAACTAGTACAACCTCTATGGAAATTATTATGGAGATACCGCAAAGAACTCAAAGTGGAACTACCATTTGATCCAGCAATTCCATCACTGGGTTATTTACCCAAAGGAAAAAAGCCATTCTATAAAAAAGACATCTGCATGCAGGTATTCATAGCAACACAATTCCCAATTGCAAAGATGTGGAAACAACCCAGGTGTCCATCAGTACATGAGTGGATTAATAAAATGTGGTATATGTATGCCATGGAGTTCTACTCAGCCATAAAAATGAGGAACTAATACCCCTAGTACTATCCTGGATGGAGCTGGAACCCATTCTTCTAAGTGAAGTATCGCAAGAATGGAAAAACGAGCAGAACATGTACTCAGTATTACATTGGTACTATTGATCAACACTTATGTGCACATATGGAAGTAACATTCATAGCGCATTAGACAGGCGGGAGGGGAGTGGAGAGGATGGGTAAATTCACACCTGATGGGTATGATACATGAGGTCTGGGGCTTAGGCATGTTTGTAGCTCTGACTTGGGCAGTGCAAAGGCAATATATGTAACCAAAGCATTTGTACTCCTGTAATATTCTGAAATTGTTTTTTGAAAAAAGAATTTAGTTGGCACCTTCAAGTTCATAAAATTAGAAAACAGCACCCTGTAGTTCTGAAGTGTAGTGTCTTTTAGTTTCTTTCCTGCTATCAAGTGCTAGTAATATATAGTGCATTAATATGTAGAGTCACAAAAGAATAGACACAGGGAATTAAAGAAGAGGTGACACAAAGTTATGTTTGTTCAAATTCAAATAATAAAATAAAAATTGTTACATACCTAAAGCTTTACTGTAGTAAGAATCCCATTGTTTCCAAAGAGTTTCAAACATGTAGTCCTGTAGATGGTAGGAGACAAAATTTCTTATTCTGTCAGTAAAAGACATCTGGTCGGTGAGTTCTGATAAAACAGCAGGAACATAGGATGGAGGATATGGTACCTTCCCACAGTGCTTTTCTACTGTTGAGGCTGGAGAAAACCTCAAGGAGTATATAAATGGAATTCCCAGTTTTAAAGCTACTATATCACCACAAGGAAATACTGGATCTGATACCAGAACTTCAAATTTGCTACTCTTCAGCTTTTCCATCAGCTTTTGGTTTTTAAGAACACCATCACAGATCTCTCCTGACACCATGTGGAAGTCCTTGATAACTTTGGCCATCTCCTGATAGAATCTCCAGATGGTTGAAGGAGACGGTCTATTTTCCAGCCATGTCAAAACAAAGTTCTTGATGACGCCTTCTATTCTTTCTTTGCCAAAGGGCACCTTATAAATTTCAAAGGTGAGAGATGGCTTAGAGGTTGGTGTGATGAAAAGTGCACCAGAGGCAACTAGGACAGTCACGTTGTGTTCTTTTTTAATCAGCTCATCTATAATTATCTTAACATTTAGCCAGTGACTACCTTCCATTGGCCAAATCAGAATATTCCCACCAAGAATAGTTTCTAGGAGACTCATCTGAAGAGACAACAGCAGAAGCTTGTTTAACATGATGTGGCTTGACACAGAAGATTGGATGAGACAGGAAACAAATGGGTCTCTCTGCTTTTCAAGCAAAAAGGAAAGACAAAAAATTATTAGTTTTGGTGAAAACCATTCATACCCATTAAGAGTATTCTCTCAAGCAAATAATATTAGTCATATTAGCTCCATATTCTATGGCAATTACAGGGTTAGGGGTAATGTGTTTTACCTCTCACCCTGTTGCCTAAGCTTTGGTTATAATTCCTGCTGTCTAATCCTTCTCTCAAACTTGATCCTTCAACCCTATCTTTGTGTCTCATAATTGTTAAATTTTGACCATTAAATTACATGAAGCCACTGTATATCTCAATTCTAAATTCAGGTGTAGGTACTGAAATTTCAGATAGGACCAAAATTCATTCAGAGATCTAAGCATTTTAATTCTGTAAGTTTTTCAATATTTAATACATTCATATAATTCAGTTGGTAAAAATTAAAATCATTAGGATCATTATTATAGATAAGATTATTACAAAGAATATTTATAAAAATGTGAAGTATTAGTACATATAGTACATGTAATATTTACTACTATTTTAATAATATGTTTAGGAAAACATTTTATGTTAGTCACTGAGAAAATGTCATATTTAAATAAAATATGTACAAGTAATATATGCAAAAGATTATGGGTAATGTTACTAGTGAATAGGGGCTATTTAAAGAGAATTACGAATTCAAGCATCCTTCTACCAAAAGTGCTACTCAAAAGCTAGCTAGCCTGTGTGAATAACATCTACTCTACATCTAGACTCAGACTTTAATGATTACTAGCACTTATTAAGCCCTTGCTGTATGTCAGACATTGTGGAAAGTGTTTTACATACGTTAATCTCATTTATTTCTCATTTTAAAAATAACCAGTTCAGCAGGTACTATACTTATTCCCACATTAGTGAAGAAGGAGCTACTGACAAAGACCTTGAGTAATTTGCCAAGTTCATATAGCAAAATAAGAAAGGAACTGGTGGTAACACTCTCAAGTGTGTCTGGCTTCCAGAGCCTAATGTATCAACCATTAGGATAGAGTGCATCATGCCTCCTTATCAACTGTAAGGGATCTATATGAACCACGGACTGCTTAAAACATGCTGACACATCAAATGTGTACCACACATGGGATGATATTGGATCAAGTTATCACAGTAAAATGATTTCTATGAAAATTGTGCATGTGTATACAGATGTCTGTGAATAAGCAGAGTGAGTCTTTTTTGTTACTAAATCTCTTGAAATGAGAAATTCTATAATTTTTAGTGATGTCATAAAATTATCTCTTCTGAGTTCTCCTATCACCAAAGATAATCTGTGGTGAAGTGTTGGCTGTTTCATTCAAACAGTTACTTTTACAAAGTACTGTTAGAGCTTAACAGAGAGATCACACAATTGCTGTGGATGGATTTCAAGGCTTTCTGGGGAAGATTTGATGGTGTGTGCATGATTTCTGCCTGCTGGTGTCAGCCTGGTCCACAGTTGCTTGACAGCAAACTTTGATCATTTGAAAGCTGCTCTGCTCTTGCCAGAAAATTTTTCAAAGAGACTATAGCTAAAAAACGGATTAATATATTGGTGAAATCTAGTGAGTTCAGAGCAAAAGCTAACATTTGAAAGGAAGCTAGCATATTCAAATATTGTTATCTTAGACAATGATAATGAAAGATGTACTTTGTTTAATTACACACCAAGGGAGCAAGCAAGGTATTTACATTACCGAAGTTGGTTATGACTTTCACAATAGAATTTTCTCTAGAGAAATTTTGTTTCCTATCTCTTTTTTAATAAGTAAATTAGATTTTGCATAAAATTTATTTCATATGTATTTAAAGTATATTTAAAATAGATAAGTATTTAAAAGTCCGTTCCACAGTATTAAGAAAAGAACGTACCCACCAAAGGTTGACATCTTGCATCCTTTTATACACATGTTATTTAAAAAACCATAGTGGTCATTTGTGAGAATCATCTTGTCTTCATCATATTTCAGTATAAATTTATTATTTGTTACTTTTTCTGTCAACTACTGAAGGAACAAATTAACTCTCCACTGGTAGGAACTAGAGGTATGAGATGAACCATTAAAGAGGCCAATGAGATCACACTTAGACAAAACTCTCAGTTCTCTGCTCTATCATACAGTTCCTTCAATTATTTATAAAATTTTTCTGAAGTATAAAATCTGGAGAATAAAACCCCTCAAATTATTTTGAAATAGAACTGAAAAACTTATTTAATTGGAAGCATTGAAACAAACCAAAAGTTAACCCACAACGTTGTAATAATTAATATTTCCTTTAGAAGAAAATAAAAAATAAGTCCAAATGTACATTATACATTGATTATCATGAGGTTTTCAAGTTTCTTACCTGAAGTTTCCTACTGGTACTTTAATAGCACTCATTTGACATTATGAAAAAGTTGCACTTAAATAAATCCTCACTGGGTAAGTATAATATGATGAGAAATGTGATCTTAAATGGAGAAAAGATTATACAAATTTTTGTTTATACATCGCATTCTCCACCCATTACATTATGAAGCACATTAACCTTTTGTTAAAGGCTTAACCATCTATTAGTTCCTGGCCAACTATTCACATTGAATTCTGCCTTTGCTATCACAGAATTTACTCCTCCCCAACAATGAAGTATATCTGTATGTATCTAAAATAATGATTGACAATAATTAATAGTCTTAGGATGATCATTAAAAAGTATGTGAAATTAATATCCCTCAAACTTAGGCAACATAAAATTATCTTATTAACTATACAAATAATTTTTTAATAAGTGTCTTTATTTATTTAGCTGAACTTTATAATGATAGGAGTGGGTAGTTGTAGTGCTCTTTGCCATTTATTAAAAAGGTAGAAATCAGGATCAATAAATGTTTTAAAGTTGCACACCTTCATTATGCAATATCCTTGAGAAAGCAAATCACTCTTATGATTCTTTGTGCAACCATTACCGTTACTCATTCTTGACACTGGGAACCGGGGGACCAGGGAACATCCACACAGACAAACCTAACAAAAGCACTTCCTCTTTCAAGTTAACGTTATCCTGAAAAGCAACTAACCCAAAAGATCTGCAAACTTCTTACACATACATACGAGGGCTGTCTGGAAAGTAACCAGCCTTCGTTCATAATATAATTTTTCATATGATATGGCTGGATACTTTCCGGACAGCCCTCGTGTGCTATCCTTCTTTCTTCAACTTTTACAAGGGGGCACTATATTTTATCAACAAACTTTCTAGTATTTTGCTGGAAATAAATGATTTAAAAAAAAAACCCAAAGATAAGTCTTTTAACCATTTCTCAAAAATAAGACATAAACAGTGACAATAAAAGCTTTGAAAGTCCCGAGTAATCAACCCTTAGGATTCTGTCTCTCAGAAAGGACCCTCATAGAGCTCAGGGATATTTGAAGCCAGACCTACACTGACTAGCTTAACCCCAATATCACTGTTTCTTTTCCGTTTTTCACTCTGTCTGGTCTCTGAAAAGCATCGGCATATGGATTAATCTAAGTTAGTACTATTTTTATCAAGAGAACAGTAAATGGTGAAATTGCTTTGCTTTTCATTTAAGTGTAATTGACCATCTATAAATCAATAGTCATCAAGAAATTCATTTTAAATCACATATTTTGGAACATTTTCTAGTTGTACCTGTTTTGTAGTCCTCAGACCAGCATGAACAAAACACTTTTCCTAGAAATGATTAACTCCATGCAGTGCTGTACGTAAAGCCATTCTATATGCCCTATCCACTGTGCAACAGTGTCCCTCTGGAATGTGTGCTCGGAGTTTTAAGCTGGTGTGTTAAGGGTGGAAGGTACTCCTGTGGATGACTGTATATCCTGCACCTTTTATTCAGACAAATTTTGGTACACGTAGGCCAAAATAAATTAACATTTTCATCTCTACTAACTCATATGTCAGAAAAATAAATTCATAAGTTTGTTAGAAGAAGAGGGAAGAGGAGTCGTTTTATAATTGACCACTTTTTGCTTTTTTACCAAATAAAAAACAGCCTGGAACTGGCCCATTTTTAACATTTGTGAGGCCAGGACAAGAGGACAAATGGAAACCCTAGCCCACACTCCCACCCATACCCACTCACCACCAGAAGGGCCTCACGTAAATGTATTTGGACAAACCAAGCCTCAAGCTGAAGCTCTGTCCCCAACCTATCTTTCAAGCAAAAAGTCACCACTTGCCTGTCCTTCAAGCGAAGGGTGCATGTGCCGACAGCTGAGGTCTGCCCTTGGAAGGATGACCTGGGAGCAAAGCTTCACAGTGTCCCCCAACACTAGCGAGCAGAAACAAGCCATCTCTCTTCACTTTGTCTGGGTTCCTGATCCACAGCATCTTTGAGGATAATAATGTGGTTTTGTTTTACATCGCTATTTTTTGAGATAGTTTGTTACATAAAAGTAGACAACCTCGGCCAGGTGCGGTGGCTCACGCCTGTAATCCTAGCACTTTGGGAGGCTGAGGTGGGTGGATCGTTTCAGCTCAGGAGTTCGAGAACAACCTGAGCAAGAGCAAGACCCCGTCTCTACTAAAAATAGAAAGAAATGATCTGGACAGCTAAAATATATATAGAAAAAAATTAGCCGAGCATAGTGGTGCATGCCTGTAGTCCCAGCTACTCAGGAGGCTGAGGCAGGAGGATCGCTTGAGTCCAGGCGTTTGAGGTTGCTGTGAGCTAGGCTGACGCCAAGGCACTCACTCTAGCCCGGGCAACAAAGTGAGACTCTGTCTCAAAAAAAAAAAAAAAGTAGATAACCTAAAATACTATTGAATTGCTTTTGTGTGTGTATGTATTTTAGATATGTATGAATATATGTCAGATGAAAAATATCAAAATATTACAATAAGTAATAAAGATATTTATGATTTTATTATACAGCAAGTTGTATATCCACTCTTAATTGAATCACTTAGTATTTTGTTTAGTATTTTGACCAGATGTTATGAACCTTTCCTGACTTTTCCAGTGTAGGGTTCTATATTTGTTAAAATTATTACATATTTCTATGTGTGTATTTTTATTACTATTTGAAAAGCACTTTAGAATAATTTTGTGTATATCTAGGGGAAGAAGAAACTGAGATTCTTCAAACCCAAGCAGTTTGGATAGAACTAGTGTAGAGATTCTTTGCAACAAAACTTATTTTCAAAGCTCTAATGAAACATAAATAGAATAATCATTATTCTGTACAGAGATTACCTGGGTAATCCTAATCTTTGGGGATCTTTATATAAGACTTTAAATCTTCAACGCAACAATATCTGACTTAGATTTTTATACCTTTTGAGTGCTCATTATACTTTTTCCTAACTTCTTTTTAATCTCCATTTCCTGACTTTTTTCCTCACTTCCTATTTGCTACTGGCTACTGACAATAAATGTCCTTGAAGAAAAAGAACCTAAGTAAAGAAAGCACACTACCACAGTTCTACTCTTTTTTTCTCTGGTTTTTATAGTTAGAAAATTTCTTTACACCAAAATCTGCATGATGTGAGGTCTAATCAAACCAAACCTCACCTCTTCTTTTACCTCCATGCAAACCACCTGTTTGAACACCTGCAACATCTTCTTCCTGTGGAGACATTTTGACTTTTTTCCCAGACGGCACCCATACTTATGGAAGAATCACATTTGGTAATGTTTCATACATTGACTGACACACTAGAAAAAAATTTATTTCCTCTGGGGCCACAGTGTTTTGTTACAAAAATGAAATAAAAACTTTGAAAACAAAATGATCCTTTCTAATTTAATGAAAAAATTTGTTTTTCTTGTTTTCTGTGTTTTATTCAATAAAAAAGTAATATAGAAATTTGAAAATTGATAGTGTAAAGAGTACTGTGAAAACTTGAAAAGTAGTTCATAAAGGGTAAAATGTTTTTCTTGACTTGTCAGGCTGAAATCTAATTTAATCCACATTTTTCGAATTAAATTGTCAATATGAATTGTAACAATAACAACATCAACACGTAAGATTTGCATGAACCAACTGCAAGGTTTTGCCCAGGTTTTGCTTCACATGGCAGTTAATGTGTTAACACTCCTCTTATTGAAGGGAGTGATTTGGTGATTGTGGAGAATCGAACTCAGACTAGATGTGATTATTCCTATTGTGAGGAATAAGAAACTAGACACAAAAAAATGAAGTGAGTTGACAGTCAGTCACGTAGCTACTTAAGCAGTCCAATCCTAAGTATTTTTGCTCAATTCATGGTGCTAAGTTTTGTCACTCAGAATTTCTAACTTGACTGTGTATTTTACCTTAGGCTATCACATTCAGTTTAAAATTCCAAAAGTTAACTCATTAAATGTATCTGTAATCCTAGCATTTTGGGAGGCTGAGGTGGGAGGATCACTTCAGGGTAGGAGGTTCAGATCAGCCTAAGCAATACAGCAAGACACTGTCTCTACAAAATATATATTTAAAAATTAGCCAGGAGTGGTTGTGTGCACCTGTATTCCCAGCTATTTGGTAGGCAAAGGCACGAGGATCATTTGAGCTCAGAAGTTTGAGGTTGTAGTGAGCTATGAGAGTGTCACTGTACTGTAGCCCTGGCAACAGAGTGAGAGAGATCCTGTCTTAAAAAAATGCATTTTAAAAAAATGATAAGTGTTTTTTCTTAAGGATGGAAATTTATTTTCTAACTTATTGCTATAAGGTTTTCATGCATTGATTTTAAATTAAAAATTATCCGGAAAATGTGGTAAAGTCATTGGAATTATTTTTAACATGTAGTGGGATAAAAGGGGCAAGAATATAGTGATATTGTGGATGAAATGAAATTTAACAAGGAAAGGAAAAAGAATAAACTGGTTTTTTTTTTCATTTTATAATGTTTACAAAACATTAATGAACTGTATTCTGAGTTGTAAATAATTTTACTTGGTTTTTGGAGAACAGGACAAAATGAAAAATTCTGCATGAATTCAGTTTGAAAATTACTTATACTTCTTTAGTGACATTGAATCCTGTAAGATTATTTTCATCTGAGAAAAAGAATAACCAAATGATATTGGCTTTCATGACTGTTCTTTTTTCTCTAATAATCCATAAAACATAAAATTAGACTCTTGTTTATTTCCTTGGGTTTCACTTTAGACTTTACAGGATCTATAAAGCTGGCTTTTATAACATTGTTTTTGGCAACCATATCACACAGTACCTCATTATTATCAATGTCAGAATGTTCTCACTCTCTGGGAAATTTCATTGTATAAATGCTTTGAACTAAACACACCTGTGATAGCTGAATGGGGCAGAATCAACACAGCTACAAAATAAGGTGTTGCTTGCCTAAGGCAGGAGGAGTTTATAACCGCCTCCCAGTTCTAGGCAAGTCTGAGTTTGTCACCCTTTGCCTTTTCTTTTCTTTTCGTAATTTCTTTTTGTTGTTGCTCAATGTGTTTTTAAGTGCACCTTTATACTAATCATATTTAATTTTACATTCCATGGTGTGCGTGTGACATGGATTTTATAGAAACAACTGTGAGTCAATATTCTGTATATGCTTCTCTGATTAAGATCCGTTTTTTTCTAATTTTTTATTTTCGGTAAGAAATTTGGGGTTCTCACCTTTATTTTAAATTAAAAAAATTAAAAATACATTTCTGTTCATTAAACTCCAGAAAAAATTTACTGATGTAAGAAACTACATCAAAACTTTGATAATATATTATTTTCAAATGTATTTCTTCCTTCTTTATACTGATCAGAAGCTTGTGAATTGATACTCCTAGTCTTTCTCTTCTATGCAAAATCCACTTGCTCTATGTTTGTGTGTGTGTTTCCCATCATGTCATGCTCATTTTTAGACAATTGTCTCCTGCTTGCTTGTAGACAAAATTATGTTGCTTTCAGAGTTAACATTGCTTGTACCAGGCCAGTATCTACTGATAACAACGTATTGATTCTCTGAATATTCACTAATGAAATGAGTAACATTTATTGAGACCCACTATGCGTGAATCACAGTTCTAAGAGTCTGACATGTTTACTAACTTTCCTCATTACACTCCCATAAGTAGGTACTATAGTTGTGCTTATTTTTACAGGGAAGGAAACTGAGACAAAGGTTAAGTTACCCGACCTATATCACCCTGACATGAAATGCCAAAGACCACAATCTTATTAACAACAACTCTAATGTACCACTTCATTATATAATTTCAAAATATACTAATGCTAGCAATTACTATTTCTTATGTGCTTTTTATGTACTGTATATGAGATTTTGCACATGACATACTATTAATATTTTATTTTATTCCATTATATTAATAATGCTATGAAATAGTTTCAGCAATCTGGGAATAGAATCAGACCTGCTAACTAACTGGTCAAGGTCATGGGCCTAGCTATTGAAAGCATCCAGATGCTAATCTGGGATTTTTTTTTTATTGAAAGAAGAAGCTTATTTTACTTTTGTACCTTGTTTTTCCACCTGTTGTTAGTTTTATATTTGTGTGTGTGTGTGTGTGTGTGTATTTGATAACAGAGAAAATTTTTGAATGGTTTAACAAAATAATATATTTCAGCTTCAAATATAGGATTGAATCTAATATCAAATTGCTTTGAGAGGAACCATGTACCTTAGAGAAGAATTTAGATGAAAATTTTCTAGTGTAACAAAAAAACAAAATGATTTAGGGCCCTAGGCAAGTCACATAAGTATTAATATAAAGCAAGCAAGAGAGAGTAGTGGGGCTTGTGTTGAACTGAAAGCTAAATGCCAACAGCTAAAGATATCCAAATTCTTAAAAAAGAAAAGATCAAACAAACAAAAACTGCAGCATAATGACAATGCTGAAAACTCTGCTGGCCAAAAAAATACTTCAAAAGCCAAAATCCAGCATGAAATTCTCATTTGCCACTCCATTGCAAAAATTTGATATTACAATATTTCAAATTTGATATTATAATATTTCAAAAATTTGATATTATAATAGGGATTAAAAACAAATAGAAGAAAGACTTTTTATATATTCTGTGCATAAAGTCCTCAAAGTAGAGAGGAACATCAATGTGTTTAAAATAACTTCATATTTCATTTTAACTTTGCTTGCCATTTTACAAGTCATAAAGATGGTGTTCCAAACTGCTAACTATGTAAATTGTTAAGGGAAAAATATAGATTATACCCATCTTCTGCCTCAGTAACATAGGGGTAAAGATAGAATCATATACATAATACGAAAACATTTTTTCTGTTTCATTTCACCTACTCTGCAATAATTTCATTTGTCCTTAAATTTGTTAAGGATTTTCTCTGGTAATCATCAGGGTATGTCTCAGGTGTGCACTCCTCTGTGTATATGTTATACTTCAACAACAACAACAACAAAAGTAAAACTTCACTGACCATAGAAAATTCAGATATTAGGGTAGAACTTTTGTGTCTTTATTATACCTGGACCACTGGGATGCTTTGAAAAGACTTTACCATATCTATTTATCTTATTATCTATTCTTATCTCTTTCTGGTTTACTTTTTTTTTCCCCCATTTTTGCTGTGTTGCAAATACCCAGCATTCTCCAAGCCGAAGACCACAAAATATGGCAATAAGAACAATTCAGGTAAAATAATGGGAGAGTATATTTTACAAATCCTAATCTATTCAGAAACTTACCTTTCATACAATGGAAGGAATAATTATCCAGGAAATAAGAAAAATGTCCTCAATGAAACCCAATCTATACTAATTGTTAAAACTAACGAATAGTTTACACATTGAGCAAACTCCTGAGAAAGTTACCCATTCCTTTTATATTTGAGACACAGTGTATATTTGGCTAAAGGCTCAGAGTTGATTCACTGAACTTCCCCCTTTCATTAAAAGTACATTAAACCATTGGTTTTATTTGTCCATTTTGTTTATTTATTGCATTTCTAAACCTGAATACAATCAGTACAAAAGGGCTGCCTTGCTAGCTGTTAAATCTGTCTATCTCTCTATGTAGCAGTTATTTGAAAAACAAGAGTAGCTCATCTTCATTACTTGAAATTTGCAATAGATAATACAGCCATTGAGTATCTTCTGGTGTATATATAAAATGCATAATCTGGGACCTCCTCTCAGCTTTCTGAATGAGAACCTCGAGGGAGAAACCACAAGAATATTTCTTTCTTTACATATGCTTTTAATATGCACAGCAATTTTGGTACTCCTGCTAATAGGTCTAGAGGAAGGAAGGACATCCAAGCTGTGAGAAAATATTTTGTTCTCTCTTCTCCTTTTCTTTCCATATTCAAAGTTGCATGAGAAGTTTTCCCATAAGATTTATGACAGCTTGTTTTCTTCCTCCCCGAATAGAAGAGAACAGGACAGAGTACAGTGAGTGCCCATCTTGTGAAAAGGCTGAATTACAAAACTATCTTATTAATCATTCATTGGGACTCTGTGCGTTTTACCAGAGACATTCCTTTCTAATTAGTAAGTTTTAAACTCAATAGTTGAAACTCAAATTACCCTAGATGAATTTGAACTATGCTATTGCCATCACTATTTAAGATTATAAACAAGCACCAAATATGACGTGGTATATAGAGGAAAAGCATTCACAATTTGTGAAATCTAGTCTTCACAGGTTCTCAGGCAGTGCCCCTGCAAAGGTAGGGACATATGTGTGAATGCACATAATACCCAAATGCTAAATTTAACAATGTAGATTTCCCCACATAATAAAATTCCCACTGAGAAATTCCAATCCACCTATGTGACTGTATCATATGTTCCTTTATATTTTTTTCAAAGGCTGGATTATCACAATTTGTATTTCATTTGCAGAATTATTCAAATCTATACAGCTTTCCTGTACTTTTCTTTTGAATAATGATCATTGACTTTCATTGAAAATATTTAGTACTGGACAGTAATGTCTTACATGGGAATACTTGACATAGATGGAAAATTTAACTTGGTAGCAAACAACGAAATAACAATGGTAAAGTAATGAAGACAGACCTCTTCATCTTGCAGTAACTTAAAAGACATTTGCACATTTTGAAGTCAGGTAACACTGTGGGACAGGAAATCTGATACCTTAAAGCCATTTAGATAAATAAAATTTTAAGATTTTAACCATGATTTCCTTTATGACAGCTAATATTGAAAGAGCACATTGAAGTATGCTAAGCATTGTTCTAATTGTTTTATGTATTATTCAATTTCGTCTTTGCAAGAACTACTCATTGTCTACGTTTTCCAGATAAGGAATTGAGCACAGAGAAGTTGTTACTTGCTCAAGGTTCCATGGTTAGGTAGCGTCAGAGATCGGATTCCAAAAAGGCTCTAATTACTCAAGACTCTGTGCTCTTATCTTCTGCTCTATGCTGCTTGAGCTTCAGGGTCACCTGCAATCTCCCCCTGATGTAGCCCCCTTTCCATGCAAAAAAAACAATATTCCGAGTTATTAACAAGTGAGGCAAAAGCTGTGAATTTTCATGTTCCAATTTCTGCAAAGATATTCAAGTCCTTAAGTTTTGAGAGTGGAAAATTAATATAGCCACAAAAGCAGACATAAGATGTCAAAATATAAGTCATTTAAAAGTCTTAATGGCACATACAAACAGCCACCAAATAGTCATCAATAAGTCTACTGTAGCAAAATATAATAAATTATATTGTATTCATTACATAGCAGCTAAAAAAGATTATTTGCTGCTGAAAATAATGTCTCAATCAATAACGCAGAAATTTTACACATAAATAACAGTTCTAGTGATCATAAATAATAAATGAGAGATTTGTGTGGATGCTTACTAAAATCAACCTATTCATGGGTCTGCCAATTCCATCAGCCTCTCTCTTTTTCCTTCTGTCCTTTCTCAGTTATCTGAAGATCTCCATGTGAATAATTGTTTTCTCATAAATTTTTACTATCAAACATTTGGAAAATATTATACTACCTAGTTTTCTGTGTATGAAAAGAATCACAAGATATGGAGAGGTGTGCTTTGCTGATTAATGGTAAAATGAGGCATAGTACCCAACCCTTAAAAGCTTCAAAGAATGTAATTTTTATCAGATAGAACAGGGGGTGAGTGGGAAAGGGGAGTGAAGGACTCTTGGAAATGAATAAGTTAGGAACAAAACATATTGGAATACATGACACTTCCCTTTGAGTGTCTGAATCTGAGTGACTATGTTGTGATGAAAAGCTTTTTTAAGTTATGCTTTGGCTTATTGGAAAACAGCACTTGAGTTGATTAGTGAGACTATCCCTGTCCTTATATCATGACACTTCAGTTAGAGAAAAACATTAGAGTGAGTTTATTGTAAGTGTCTTTGTTTGGAAATTATACTGATGATTGTTGAGTAGGAGAAATAATGATAAATGCATTGCTTTAGAAAAATTGATTTGGTGACAGTTTTTTGAATGATTTAAAAGGACATCAAGTACTTCTGAATTCTAGCAGGAGTGCTACTTTGTAGTGTCAAGCATGAATTGACGACTGAGTGAATCAGGGTGGTAACATTTGAATCATAGAACAAAGAATGTATAAGAGGAACAAACTATTAAAAAGGTAAAGGAAAATCTAATACTTTTATATCCACACTTGGTGCATAGAAAAATACCTGGAGAATAATTAAAACTTACCAATTTTTTTGTTGAATAAAGTCCAATTACAGATATTTATCTCCATAAAGAAAAACTAGGGAAAGTAAAAATTATTTTGTCTTCCTAGTGAAGGCAATTGGTGTAGCCTATCTTTTACATAGACTAAAGGCTAGTTCAGAGGTATTTTTTCCTATCATACACTAGCAGAAGTCTGTATGTATTCAGACCACATTAACTTACTATTAATAAATAGTATAAAGCAAATAGATCGATGATTTGGCTGAGTTTACTTTCTTGTTGACAAGAGTGTTTGAGAAACCTGGAGCTAGGTCACAATATCCCTAGGTATTTAAGATTAACTCCTATAAAATGTTTCTGAGAAACATAAACACAGTTTTCATACCCTGAAATTATTTATAATACATATTATAATAAATCTGTAGAAGCAACTATCTCAATAATTATAAGTGTATCACTTCTAGTGATTGGAGTTTGCCACTAGATCAATCCTTTGTTGGGGTTGGAAAGGAGAGAAGTTACAGGCTTAAGGAGCTATTCCAGATTGCCACCAGAGATTCACCTGTAAAATCAAAATACTATAACCCACAGCTATCTCAGTTATGGCTCTGGGGGGGTCTATAATGGGTCATATGCCCCACTCCCAGCATAGAACAAGTCAGGGCCCAGGGCACTCTAACCCAGCTTCAGTGTGGGAACTGTAGGTTGGCATGTAATTTGGCACATGCACTAAGATCTGTAGGCAAAAGATCTTGCTGCATATGAAGATATAAATAACTTCATGTAAGGCAAAGCTGGAGTTGAGAAACAAATGTTCCAGGGTAACATCTATCAAAGAGACCAAGCAGATATACATAAGCGTGGGATAGTAAGTAGAAGGGACAGTGGGTCAGGAGGGCAGAGTGAAGATTCAGCCTAAAGAGTCTCCCTTGGGCACCAGATGAGTCAATTTTCAGCACGGGCTATCATGTTATCTGGCATATTGAAGGTGCTCTTAAGGGATCCAAATCTGTTCAGACATATGATGAAGTAATTTTAGTTCCCAAATCATGATTCTCAGGAGCTTAGAAGGGTTTGTTGGGATGGGGAAGACTCTCCATAGGGAGCACATCCCAGCCTTCAGGGCTGGCTCTCAGAGTGCAGCTCCAGTTCCCAGGGAAGAACCCTACAGGGACTAATGTAGCTCTTTGTTCTTTAGAGACTGGGAAATGAGCTATGGTATAGAAATAACACTTCCAAAATCTGAACCACATGATCTGGGGCATGAACCTTGTTATGCAAATAGAGATACTTCAAGAAGATGAGCTATGACTCAGGGAACAACTTGAAACCCAGTAGATAGCAGTGGAGCAAAGTGTCCTGGGTCAAATATTTAGCAAAATGACATTGGGGCAGAGCTAATAAATATAGTGTCAGTGTGTAAACAGCATTTCTTGGACCATGGTAGTGGGGAGGGAAACTTAATTCAAAGTCAAAATATGTGAGAGATAAAGTAGGGTAAGTCATTTCTTCTTTGTCAGTACTAGCCTAAACAAATAGCAGAAATAGCCTACAAAAAGGTAACAATGGACCTTAGCTTTAGGGAATTTGGAACTTCAGAGTCAAAGGAAAAACACTGGGACCCAGTTAATGATGCTGAAAAATTAAAGTTTGAAAAGGACGTTTTTCTTTTTTATAAATCCATTTGATTGCCCAAGTCAAGTCTTAACTGCTCTCTTTTTTAATAAACTACAGGTCATCTGTCCTTTCTTCAGATTTGCAACTTAGGCACTTTAAATCTTTGTGTGGAATTGAAGTGCAATTCCAGACATTTGCTTTCTAGAAATGGCATCAGATTTTTCATTATGGGTCACTGTGAAGTGATTCTTCCAGTCACCAGCAATCCCTAAAAATAAACAAGAAAAGTATGAAAGAATTAAGTATTGCCATGTAAAGGAAAAGCTAATATATACCAACGAAAAAGGTAGAAGTCCTAAAGAAAGACTTTCCTTGTATGTGAATACATTAAAATGTCATTTTTTAAAATTCAGTAATTATTCCCAACTGGAAAAGTGGCATATAATTAAACAAAGTCCAATTTTTAAAGACGTATTCTGAGAAGGGCTAATTTTTTTTTTTTTTTTTTTTTGTCTAAACTCATTTGTCTCTAATGGTCCTAGGTCATAGTGTTATCACTATGGATCAATAGTCAAAGCATATTTTATTTGATGAATTATTTTTGGAAGTTATACAAACAACTGGTCATGAGCATAACCAAATTGTGAAATGGGAAGCTGGTAAGTATCATTTCCCAGAATTTATAAACAAAGATCCTATGATACTCACAGGATACTTGTTTTCCACGAATTCACTAAACTTGTACTTTATTTGGAATTTAGGTGAGAAGAATAACATTAAAATTAAACATATACTATCCCTAAGCCATCTTTTTAACAGTAATACTTTTGGATATAAATTTACATTTAATCTCTCATACGTGGGTGATTATAAATATTTACTTGAAAAATGAATAAATGTTTAATGTATCACCAATATTCTTGAAGGAAATTATTTACTTTTACTATTTTATGAAACATAAATATACCCTGTTGAATTACAACATATATTAATCCATGATGGTTTGATGAAAATTGCAAATCCTTTAAATGAAAACATTCCCTTAGACAAAGATGTTTCCCTGGTTATCACACTTTGTTCTACATTCACCGATGGAAATAGCTCTTTGGAATATATCTGAGGGATCAACACAAACATATTTGGGGTAGTGTATCTGTAAGGATGTTATTTAAAACAGAGGAGAACACAGATTTAAGCAATAATGGAGTTATATATAAAGCATTCCAATGATCTTCTGATCTACACATAAATTTTACAACATAAACTCTCCAAACAGAAAGAAAATGACAGGCCGGGCGCGGTGGCTCACGCCTGTGATCCTAGCTCTGGGAGGCCGAGGCGGGTGGATCGCTCGAGGTCAGGAGTTCGAGACCAGCCTGAGCAAGAGTGAGACCCTGTCTCTACTAAAAATAGAAAGAAATTATCTGGCCAACTAAAAATATATATACAAAAAAATTAGCCGGGCATGGTGGCTCATGCCTGTAGTCCCAGCTACTCGGGAGGCTGAGGCAGTAGGATCGCTTAAGCCCAGGAGTCTGAGGTTGCTGTGAGCTAGGCTGACGCCACGGCACTCACTCTAGCCCGGGCAACAGAGTGAGACTCTGTCTCAAAAAAAAAAAAAAAAAAAAAAAAAAAAGAAAATGACAAGAGAAAGAAGGACTCTTCAGGAAGGAAACAGAACAAGTGAATAGGTAAAAATGGAAGTAAACATAGTAGATTATCCTTCACCTGAGGAGATTCTTTATTCATGTTTTACAAAAGTTCCAACATCATCTGATGAGGTACTCAATTTATATACAGGAATCATTTAGGCCACTATACTTAAGACATGAATACGGTAAAGGGACTCAAGTTGAAATAAGATATCTACACTTCACTTAAAGTGGTAAAATGTTGACACTCATCGTCTGTGATAAATTATGAATATTTATGGTGATACTTTGGATAGTCACTAAGAAAACTATATGAAGAAATATACTCAAAATATTATAAATAAATCAAAATGGAACTCTAAAACAAGTTTAGGTAAATGAAAAGAATAGAAGAACAAAGAACAAGAGGAATGAGAAACAGAGGGAACAAATAAAAAACTAAAATTGAATATGGTACATATAAGTCCTAAAATGTCAATAATTACTTTAAATGTAAATAATATAAACACATGAGTTTAAAGGCAGTTTGAAGCTCTGACTCGGGTAGGGGTGGGGGGGCAAGGGCAATATATTCTCTTCTTTCTCAATAAAGGGAAGTTTTTTTGGTTAGGCAAGACAACGATGCCTACTACTACTATGTATCTATATAGACATAAAATTTTGGTGAATGTGTGTATTCTTCTCCTTCTTTGGTACTTTTTACTATCCTCTTTTCTCATAACATCTCAACCTCAAAAACTCATATACCATAAACATCCAAAGTTTCCATCGTTCCCTGCACTATTCACATTTTTTTTGTTGTTGTTACCAAATTTTCTCTCAGGAATTTTGAAAGCATTATAGTGCCTCAGACATAGAAGTTCTTAATATAGATCCTGTGTATCCTCTGGGAGTTGTAACTTCTGTTTTGTTGAAAATTTATTTGCTTTCCAAAGGAAAGTATACCATGAATTGCTGAGTTAAGCTATGGTTTTGATTTATTAGGCCTCATGTTATAATCTTTAGCAGCTATCTAACAAGGGAATGTAAGTAGAGCACAAATACCAGTGCCAGTTGCTTGTCAAAGCCATATATGCACAGATGTTAGTTACCCTTCTCTGACACTGCCTGAAAATGAAGACTGTGGCTGGGCCTAGAGAGAAGCAGAACATATGGCTTTGTAGTTATTAGAGCTCCCTTAATATAAAACTATTCCTTTTCTTTTCCCAGTTTTGCTCCAGCTAAACACTAATGGAGTCTGGTCTCATGGGCACAGTTTTGGGAGTGTGTTGCTTGTAACAAAAACCATCACAATTCATCAGTAAGTTCCACAAGATGAAGCCAGTGTTGTTTCAAATTTCATTTTTTAAATTCTATGGGGTTCTTGCTTTTTAATTTTTTTGTTATGATATGCATGAATCTTTTATTTGGGGCCATTGTGAAGTAACTTTGGCAGTGACCAAAGGAAGGGAAAAATGAAAACACAGAAACAGGATTTTTTAGCGTGGCAAATAAAATGTTTAGATGATCTCTCCACAACAAAATAGAATTTATTATATCAATGCAAACAATGCAGAGCTAATGAAATCAGAGAAACCCTACAATGAAACCTGACTTTCCCTAACAAGGTTCTGAGGTGATAATCATAATACACTTTAGAATTTATAACCATAAGCCTGTGGGCATGTGAGTCTATGATTAAATATGTGCTGCTTACATAGGACTGCAAATTGGAACCCAGATATTAAAGTTGTAATAACATTCCTCTACGCTGGTAGTGGTCATTGATGCCTAATAGAAGGAAATGTAGATATTCTTTGAAAAAAACTGTCTTAAATATGAGTCCCTTAAGATTCCAACATATAAAGTTCACACAATTATTACTTCATGATAAAATTATATAGCTCAGGAGGAAATAATCTACTACAAAATAGAGATTGCAGAAACAAACATAATGAATACAAACTTTCCAAACTGTCAGATATTGCATATATAAGATATAGAATTTATTAATTATGTATAAAATATTTAAGAAATAAGATATTAATGAAAATTAAGCTATCAAAATGACTCTGCAGCTGTAAGAAAAAAACTAAAATTTTTAAAATTACAAACAATTGAAATAAAAGTCCAGTAGATAGTGCTATGTTCTGAATGTTTGTATCGCCTCAAAATTCATGTTGAAATTCTTTTTTTTTTTACTTGGATGAGTTCTTTTTATTTTCCCCTTCAATTTGGTTATGTTATTCATTTGAAATACAGTTAGATACATTTGTTTTTGTTTGTATTCTATTATAGGATTTCCCATCATCCTTGCTGATTTTTACATTTTATTTCTTTGTTTATATAAAACAGAAACATGATCCCAAAGTAGAAATTATACCATGAGAAAAATTTCCTCTCATGCCCCCCAACCCTTCCTCTCATTCCCACCCATATTCTTTAGATAACCAATTTTGTTAGTTCTTGGATTATCTTTTCTGCTTGTCCTTTTACAAAAATAAGCAAAGCTGTCTCCAGGAAATGCATCTCACCCACAAAGAGGCTTTAAGACTCAAGGTCAAGTGTTGGAAAACAAACTTTCAGGCAAATGGAAGCCAAAAGAGAGCAGGGGTAGCAATTCTGATTTCAGACAACATAAATTTTAAAATAGCAAAAGTAAAGAAAAAGATGGTCACTATATAATGGTGAAAGGAAAAATCCAACAAGAAGACGTAACAATTCTTAATATCTATTCACCCAACATAGGAGCACCCAGATATATAAAGCAAGCCCTGTATGAACGAAATAGCATGATAAACACTGATGCCATAGTAGCGGGGGATTTCAACACCCCACTGTCTGAACTGGACAGATTCTCCAAACAAAAAATAAGCAAAGAAATAATGAACTTAAACAGAGCTCTAGAACAAATGGGTCTAACAGACATCTACAGAACATATGTTGAAATTCTAACCCTCAGGGAAGATATTTGAAGGTGAGGCCTTTATGAGGTAATTAGGTTGTAAGGGCAAAGTCCTCATGAGTGGGATTAGTGCCTTAATAAAGAGTCCGGAGAGCCCGGGCGCCGTGGCTCACACCTGTAATCCTAGCATTCTGGGAGGCCGAGGTGGGTGGATCATTTGAGCTCAGGAGTTCGAGACCACCCTGAGCAAGAGCCAGACGTCGTCTCTACTAATTTAGAAAGAAATTATATGGACAACTAAAAATATATACAGAAAAAATTAGCCAGGCATGATGGCACATGCCTGTAGTCCCAGCTACTTGGGAGACTGAGGCAGGAGGATCACCTGAGCCCAGGAGTTTGAGGTTGATGTGAGCTAGGCTGACGTCACAGCACTCACTCTAGCCCGGGTAACAGAGTGAGACTCTGTCTCAAAAAACAAATAATAACAAAATTTAAAAAAAAAAGAGTCCAGAGAGAAACTACTCACTCCTTCTACCACGTGAGCACACAGCTAAAAGGCTGTATGAGCCAGAATCTGGGCCCTCATTAGATACCAACAATGTCTGCACCTTGATCCCAGACTTTCCAGCCTACAGAACTGTGAGAAATAAAATTCTATTGTTTATAAGCCACTGAATTTATAGTATGTTGTTATAGCAGCTTGAGTGGACTACGACAGGTGGGTAAGTAATAAAACAGTAAAATTGTACAGCACTAAGAAGGGGATGGGTATATTCACACCTAATGGGTGCGGTGCACATCGTCTGGGGGATGGACATGCTTGAAGCTCTGACTCAGGCAGGGAAAGGTAATATATGTAACCTAAACATGTGTACCCTGTAATATGCTGAAATGATAAAAAAACGAATGCATCAAGAAAGAACATTTAAAAAAAGAGTAACAGATGTGGAATAAGATAAAATAAGAAATTCTAACGTGTAACTGAAGTTCTGAGAGGAAAGAATAAAAAGGATTATGGAGATAAAATATTTAAAGAAATTGTGAATGAGAATTTTCCAAAAATGAGGAAATCTGTGACTTCTAAGGCTCAAGATGTACAACATCAAACAAATGGTATACATAAAAAAAAAAATCCACATGCAGGCACATGCTGTGAAACTGCAAACCGCAAAAATGAAAAAAAAAAAAATCTTGAAAGGAAGAGGAAGATGAACTGTAAAGGGTTAACAATTTGGCTGTCAACAGATTTCTCAAGCAACAATGGAGACAGAACATGGTAGAATAACATTCTTAAGTGCCGTGAGAAAATCTCTGTGGAATTTGAATTGTGTTTAGCAAAATCTCAATTGAAGGGACGTGTGGACATTGAAAAGGAATCTGAGTTTCTTATATTATTCAGAAAGGAAAGTTAAAGATTTTGATTATTTTTAAACTTTGTTAATTATACATGGAAAATTTTGAGAGAAGCTACTCACAAAATAAAAATAGTAAAACATACTACTTCCAAACAAGTAGAGGTAGAAACATGAATAGAGAAAAATCAGTCCAAAAGAAGGTAAGAAATCAAAAAAGAAAAAAGAGAAGCCGGAATAAAACAAGTATAATAAAACCAGCACAAATATAAAGTACAAAAATAAAACAGTTAAAATAAATCCAAATGTATCTGTAATTGCAAAATATAAAAAACGATTAAATTTCCCACCTGAAATATAGAGTATTAGATCAGAAAAAATACAACAAAAGTCTATTGATGGGCACTTGGGTTGTTTACACATCTTTGCAATATATGAGTAGATTAATAAAACATGTATATGTATACCATGGAGTTCTACTCAGCCACAATAAACAAACGTGATCTAGCACCTCTTGTATTATCCTGGATAGAGCTGGAGCCCATTCTACTAAGTGAAGAAGTATCACAAGAATGGAAAAACAAGCACCACATGTACTCACCATCAAATTGGTATTAACTGACCAATATTTATGTGCATATTTAGTAATAACATTCATCGAGTGCTGGGCAGGTGAGAGGGGGGAGGAGGGGATTGTTATACTCACACCTAATGGGTGCGGTGTGCACAGTGTTGGGGATAGATATGCTTGAAGCTCTGACTCAGGTGGGACAAAGGCAATATATGTAACCTAAACATTTGTATCCCCGTAAAATGCTGAAATAAAAAAAAATTCATGAAAAAAATAAGTAAATAAAACAAAGTAATTTTTTCTTTTTTAAAAAAGCATGTATTCTATGAAGAATCTATTTTCTTAGTAACAAAACTCTGTAATTTAAATGATAATTCTTCTCACCTGTTAGCTAGAGAAAATACAGGGTTTAGTGCTGGCTTATTGCCAAAGATGTCTTAGTAGAGAAAGCACAAGTTATGACCCAATGTGAACAAAAGATCTTTCAGCCAAACAATATGCTGTTATTTTTACATTTTTAAGTGTGGGTTTTCATTTAATCATTAATTAAATTCTAAATTTTATTAAATCATCGTGCGACAAAACATAGTAATTTGCTCAATAGGGGGTGAAATTTTCTTTTTGCCGAAAAACAGACGGGTGGCTTTCCCATTTCAATTTTTTTTTCTATCTAGGAAGAATAATTTTCTTATTTGCATATTTCATTTGCATAGGAGAACACAGTTAAACAAATCTAAGATAATGAAAAAAATATGATGGACATAATTGTATTTTTGAGGAAAGAGTGTAGTCAACTATATAATATTCCAAGCTACCAACAGAGAAAGTCTAAATAATTTTTGGAATTTCATACTTAAAATATGAGTCTCTAAAATTTTAGAATTTGATGCAAAGCACCAATTTTGAAATAAGTAGGACATTTGATTCTACATTGGAGAATGCACTGAGAGGTATTTGTCTAAGGATAGAAAAGGTGTAATTAAGTGAGTGTAATAAAGTAATTGAGAACAAATAAGCAATGAACTTTGACCCAAGAAAGAAGGAAAAGATTTACCCCCTTTGGCTTAAAAGACTCAGCTTCAATTCCACAGCATGGATATATTTCATTTCCTTTTGAAATAATCTGTGTGTAGATTGTTTTTCTTCCTGGGAATTCAATCTTTTAATCGGCTTACATTAAACCTCCTTCTTAATAAGAGATTAATTCTTATCTTAGCTACATCATTTTTTCACCACTTTTTATGTAATTGAATAATGCAAGACCATTACTGTAAGACCACCAGAGTGGTACCAGCTATTATTTTCCTGTACTTGCTGTTCCACCAACAATAACAGAAAGGTCAAACCACTGAGACAAATATTTGACCCAACTTTCCTTCAGACACAGGATATATAAACAGGAATTGTTGGAGTAGAAATGTAATCACCACAGAAATCATGCACCGAAGCACAGTGTAATCAGAGAGCGAATTCCACCAATGCCGTCATGTGAAGTATGAGATAAGTGTGGGATTCACCACTATAACTGTGATCCTCTAAACAGGATGGTCACTGTTCGGTGGTGTGTTGCCAGTCTGATCCACTACAGATTTCTGAATCCCGGTGAAAAAATTACATCTGAGAAGTATGTTCAGCAAATCGATGACATGCACGGAAAACTGCAATGCCTGCAGCTGGCACTGGTCAACAGAAAGGGCCCAATTCTCCACGACAACGCCCGACTGCACGTCGCACAACCAACGCTTCAGAAGTCGAAAGAATTGGGCTACAACGTTTGGCCTCATCTGCCATATTCACCTGACCTCTCACGAACAGACTACCACTTCTTCAAGCATCTCAACAACTTTTTGCAAGGAAAACACTGCCACAACTGACAGGATGCAGAAAATACTTTCCAAGAGTTTGTCAAATCCAAAAGCACAAAATTTTACGCTACAGGAATAAACAAAGACTTATTTCCCGTAGGCAAAAATGTGTTGATTGTAATGGTTTCTATTTTGATTAATAAAGATGTATTTGAGCCTAGTTATAATGATTTAAAATTCAGTCTGAAATTACAATTACTTTTGCACCAACCTTGATAGAATCTTTTTGACTTCATATATTAGCACTTACTTTGTTGATATGTAATTATTTTTCAAATGTATCTGTCTTTCTCCCACTGCTTGAGGTATTCTACAGGACTATATGCTATGTAGGACGCAAGGTATGTACTTAGGATTTAGGGACTTTTCTTCCTAAATGATATACTTGAATAAAAATGTTTATTAAAAAAGAAGCCTAAACTTAATCCCTAAATATATAATTACATACAATTTATAAACTATGACCAATAATAAACCCATATTTGTAAATTATAATTATGTCAAACCATGAAGAAGCAGTTGTGGGATTATTTGAATATCTAACACATAGTTGACAGTGAATCAAAGGACTTAGAAAGTGACAGCCATCTTTGATGACACTGACAGGTTCTTAGCACTTGGGCACTGAGTGTAATTGCTCCCTACAGCATTGGTGTCCACTGGTGTTATTTTGATCCCTGGGATACAAGGGCCACTTTATTACTTTTGCAATGATTTATCCCAGGGTTGTACTCCTTCATCATGCATCTCTGTGTAATTGGTAAAAAAAAATAAAATTACAAGCAAATAACTATTATTTTTCTTTAAAATTTGCTACCTTGCAATCATTCTCCCAAAATGAAGAAGGGAGAAGTTGAACAGGTAGGTGTGTTTTCACCAATCTAGGAGACTGCGTGTTTTTCAACTGCTCAATACCTACAATCACAAAAATTTAAAAAATTACATTATAAATGTAGAATTATAAAGCTCATTTACAATGTATGTTAAACTTTCTATAAACCCTACTATATGGCTTGAAATGGTCATATGACTTCATATACTCTTAAAATCTACAATGAGATAAAAAAATGATAAACTCTCTGTTAGACTGATTTTTACCTAGGTACAACAGTGGACTATCATCTTCATAAGTGTCTATAAAATCCTCAGATATATAACACTGTGATGAAGCAGAAACAGCAGTAGGTCAAGAGTCAAATTGTCCAGATTTTTCCTTCATTTATCTTCCTTTTTTCCTTATTTACTATATGAGAAAATTGTACTACAGGATTTCAAATCCCCTTCCATCTTTCCCATATTCAAATTTTCAGACCAATATTTTTAAAAAAAATTAATAATGAAAGCCCAAATATTCCCACAAACTTTTTCCTTCAATTTGCAAATATCAGCTAACTAGCTCTATATATGATTCTATATTGAATCAAACAGTGAATTTTCTCTACATAGTGATCACTCAATACTTAAACCTTGAAGACTTCCACCTGTCTTTTAAAGAAAAAATATGCTACATAAAACCTGCTCTTATGCAGATATTATCCTTGGGTGGAGGAAGAGTATAATATAGGCATTGGTATAGCCAATTTCTGACTCTTCCATTATAGACACTTGTGATTTATTAATGACTGTCCAAGCTTCATCTGTATCGTTTTCCATCATGACTCCTCCAGACATCACAAAAAGATTTATTCCTATATTGAAAAGGAATATTCAGAAAAAAATACAACTTATAATTCCAGGAATTATAAGTTGTATTTTTTTCTGAATATTCCAGGAATATAAGGAATAATTCCAGGAATTATAAGTTCCATGAAAGGCACTCGGTTGTATATGGCATCCGGTTTACATTTGTCTGCATCCTCATTGTTATAGATCAAATCCAATATTTCACTGACCCAGGTTGTTCCTAAGGAAAAAACATGGAAGAAAGTGTAAACTTATGTGTCCAAAAGCATG
Source organism: Lemur catta (assembly GCF_020740605.2). Classification (NCBI taxonomy): domain Eukaryota; kingdom Metazoa; phylum Chordata; class Mammalia; order Primates; family Lemuridae; genus Lemur; species Lemur catta. The sequence continues at coordinate 13,249,274 of NC_059146.1, forward strand.
TAAGAGGATAAATAGATGTAGGTAAAGAAGTTGTATAACAATATCTAAAACAAAAATGTTCTCTTTATTTTTACTTCCTGTCTTTCTTCTTCCCTTACCGAGAAGAGATCCTTATCTATCTTGAACATACACATATATATTGTGTACACGTAAGTTTTAATTAAAATGTTCTACAAGTAAGACTCAAGAAAGAGGAGTGAAGAAGGAAAATGAAAAGAACCTTGAGAATTTATATGTGCTGACAGTTGTGCCACTCACAAACAAAAGACAGTAGATTCTGATTGAGTAGAGTGGATCAAGCCACTTTAAGATATCCTGTCTCACCAGTCTTTTGAGAAATGAATCTACAGCGTACGAGGCTACGATGCACTTGTCTATAGCACTCAATGATCAAGTTACAGAGGTACTGCCAAAAAATAATTATAAGACATGTGAAGAAAATATCTTCTTTACTGTTCCCATTTCTCTTCTCTTTACCAAAGATGGAAAGATAGTCTTTAAATTAAATTATAGTAGGTGGTAACTAAAAAATTAAGTTAATTAATTTATCAGTTAATTAAGCCATGTATACAGCAATATTTTTGAAGAGTGCTCTACATGTGGATGCACATTTGAGTGGTTCCAGATGCTAGAGTACTTTAGGGCCCCTTTTTCAGTCCTTTCTTGTGGTCAACTCTTTCTCTTTCTTGTCCCTGAATCATGAATACCTATATTAGGCAATCTCTCCTAATCTATCATTGACAATTACAGTATGAAAAAGAAAAAAGATGAGCCAAATCAATATCAACATCCTTGAACTTTTGCTGCTTGATCTGGCTTAGGCTTAAGCAATAATTTGTTACAAAATAAATAAATAAAAACTTAAATCCAAAGTACAATGTAACCCATTTAATCTCCTATCAGTGAGCGGTTCACATTGTGGCTCATGAAGTCTGCTTGAAAAAAATGCCAATTTAGCTATTTTGTATGCTTTGTATTGGAAAAGTTTGTTTTCCATGATTTTGGAAAAAGAAAAAGAACACAAGGTTTAGCTCATATAAGGAGATAGTTAATTTGGATCTTTTTAATAAAATTAACAAGGCATTGATATATTAATAACTTTAAGACATGTTAACAACAGCTTATAAAGGGAAAAACAACAACAAAAAATATACCAAAGAGCACATGATCAAGCTATGTGTAGCCATCTAGCTTTTACTATGTCAGAAAAAATTCAGATTCGAAGAGCATATTGTAGATGAACTATTTTTGTAAGGAGACAGTCCAAAGATTTTTTTTTAATTATTTATTTAATCGGGTAGTTATTTTTAGAGACAGAGTCTTTGTTGCCCAGGCTGGAGTGTAGTGGGATGATCACAGTTCACTACAGCCTCGAATTCTTGGGCTCAAGCAATCCTTCCACCTCAGCCTTCCAAGCAGCTAGGACCACAGGCATGAGTCACCATGCCTGTCTAATTTATTTTTATTTTTGATGACAGGGTCTCTCTAGGTTACCTAGGCTGGTCTCAAACTTGTGGTCACAAATAATCCTCTCCCACCTCAGCCTCCTGAATAGCTGGCTGGGATTACATACAAGAGCCACCTTATCTGGCTCAAAGATTATCTAAATGCTTTTCTTCTTTTGAATACATCTAAAGATAGCAAAAACAAAAAAGCACGTACATTCTCAGTGTCTGCTTTCCCCCCTTCTCTAAACACTTATCTCAACAAGGAAATACAAAGTGGTTTTAATCTTAATTTTTGGTTTGGTGAACTATTAGGAGAGCAATGCAAAGTAGTAATGAAAAAAAAAGATGCTTTGCCAAGATGAGCTTGTTTTTCTAATATCTATAGAGGTCTTCATTGTGCATTTATTTGTTTATTTCCTAGTAGGAACCCTTTGTTCTCATGCAGTGTTTATGATTTTGGTAGATTAGATTCCCCACTTTCAGGACTTTCATCTCAGAACTTGTTAAACATTACTTTGAAATAATTTTGATATGTATAATCTAAAAGGAAGATCAGTAGTCAATACAGTTACTAAAAACTTCTTCCTATAAGAAACGAGATAGGGATATTAAGGAAAGTTGACTTTAGAAGGTTAGGAACTAAACAGTTGATTGATGATAGGGTCCAAGTAATTTAATTGCATAAAAGGCAAGAGAGAGAGCCTCATTTCTCCATACTCTCTTTGTATATTTATCATTGGGTAAATCAGAGACTCTGTCAGTAATAGACCTGGAAAAATAAAAACTACTGATTCTTTCCAAGCCCTCTGAAATTCTCCTTTCTGAGATTGTATACTGAGGTCAGCAGTTGTTTAAATATGAAAACAAAATATTTAAACATCAAAATGTATAGAAGATTTATATATATTCTAATATACACTATATATATTCTAGAATATATATAAATGTACCAAAATCACATATATATGCAGCTTTGATAATGTTATTTGAATTTAAAAAAAAAACAAGACAACAGCATTAATTTTTGTCTCAGATGTAGCCTCCATTCAATTCCTAGCCTTTCAGAATAGAAAAAGAATTTGTCTCCCACTAACCACCAACAGTGTTCCCTTGACAAATGTTTAATGAACTCAGGTTAGACCTGACTAGCAAGCAGCAGATCAGTGGGTTTACATATATGAATCATGACCTAAATAACTAGAACAGCTAAACGAAACGGGCTCACCGGATTTGGGATAGGTGGAGATTAGAACATCATCTGGTTGGACCTCAAATGACCTACCTTGGACCACTCCTCGGCTGTGCTCCAGAAGAGAGGAACACCCTAAACATCCACTAACTTCCTCCTGAAGACATTCTGCATGTTGTCCATTTTGGGGAAACTAGATTTAAAATAAAATGTAGCATTCATGAAATTTTAAAAATAAGTCAATATGGTAATAGTACTGTCGTTACTCAGATACACCAGCATCAGATTATAATACTGTGTGTTATGTGCTGTTCATTTATTATATAGCATTGGCACTTTTCATTTGTCAACTGACTATTCATGACTATTCACTTTGCTCCAGCAAAGTGTTTTTTTTTGGGAAATGTGATAAGCCTATACAGTTCAGCTGAGCTATCTCCGGTAACAAAAAGGAAAAAAGACATTCCCTTGCCCCTCCAGACCACCTGCCTGAGGCAGTGATATAGGTCTCAGTTCCCAGAAAGAGTGTGGGAAGTTTTAAAGAGGCAGAAAACATCTTTTGCCATTTTTTTTCAAGCCATACCCTCTGTTATGTATTCCCCACTCTCAATTTTACACTTCCATATCTATGGGAGGAGGGGCTGCTACTGTGTTACAATAAGTTTAGCGATATGTTGTGTGATCACCCGTCCTCCATCCTGCTCCTACCGCATGAAAACTTACCTGGTTTACAATTTATCCCATTAGCTATAGGCTCTTTGTGCTTTAATATGACTCTTTATATAAAACTCATCTATGGTGATGAAGAAGTTCTAGAAGATATATATGTATACACACACACACACATATACTCTCCCTGAAGAAAAAAAAAAAAGTCCTGGAGGAAGAAATTTCTGGAAATTTCTTTAATATGTATTAAATTCAATAATGTTTGCCAGATTCCAACCATCCTTGCTTCACCCAATGTAAACACGTCTATTCCCATTCTTGCAGCTTGTGAAAAGTTTAACATTTCTAGTAGACAAAATAAACAGCTTTGCCAATCGTGTTTTCCACTATGTTAAAAATACCGGCGAACAAAGGGCAAAATGTACAGGACCTTGGCTAGTTTTTTGTGTTTCATAACAGTAGATTTTGTTGTTATTTTCATCACACTCATACATACTAACGTAAAGCACGACGTCTTGAAAGTAAAATTAATTCAAAAATATTTATTGAATGCTATTATTTAATTTCTGGCAGACACTGGGAACTGGGGATTCTAATGATGAGAGGAAAAAACACATGCTTTTCTATCGTTGTGGTGCTTACAAGCAAGTGGGTGAGATACTGAACAATGTTGTAGCTCAAAAAGAGAGACCCCAAATATTGGTGCTTTGACATGCTGAGAGATCTTAGACGCTGCCTCAGAATCAAGATCCTTCTAACCTTTTCTCCCCATTAAGCACAGGAAGTGATTCTCTCTATAATTTCCTGATCTGATCAAGAAAGCCTCTTTCCAAAAAAATGCAATTGTCTTAAAACCTGAGGATCTCACCAAATAATCCAGACAGATCAACCACAGAAAAGATATTTCTATGCCTAAAAGATTATTAAGAGATTAACTGGGTGACTTAATCTGCGTAATAAGACAAGCTTTTGTCCTTTGCAACTCTACCTCTCACCTGTCATATCTGTCTCCCACCTTTCATTCATTCTCCCTAATAATTTACTGCCCCAGAAGAATTGGTTTCATTCCCCATCTCCTCTCTCCTCTATGAAAAAAAGCACGTACAAGTTTCGGTACCGCACTGAGTTATTGGGTAATCATTCTCCTGGGATTCCCCCATGTCATGCATGTTAAAATAAAATTTTGTATGCCTTTTCTCCTATTAATCTGCCTTTTGTTGGTTGGTTTTTGGTGAACCTTCAGAGGGCAAAGGGTAAGTTTTCCCTCGGCCCCTACGTCAACCACAGCACTCAATTGAAAATTTTCTATCATTATAAGTGCTGTGAAGCAAAGGCATAGCAATAAAAATGGCAGCATTTACAGAATAAATCTGCTTAGAAACATTTCCCCTGAGGAATGAGCAAGAGTTAACTTGCAGAAAGAAAGAAATTTCTAGCCAGGGAATAGCATGTAACAAAGACTCTATGGTGGAAGAGAGAAATCAGACCTGTGTGCTTAGAGTGCAGAAAGGGAGGAAGATAACATAAAATACTTTGCCAAATTACATGGTAAGAAACTAGAGAATTCAGGGCACCAACCTTAATGAGAGTCAGAAAATAAAAATTAAGTTTAGTTGAGCACAAAGCTTGAGTGAGGATGGCAACCCGGGACAGCAACCCAGGATGGCCACTGAGCAAACCCAGTCCTCAAAAGAATGAGATCAGTGCCGCCAAGTGGGGAAGTTAAGGCTTCACTTACATAGGAAGAAACGAACTTTAACAGGATTCAACATTTTGTATACAAAGCCAGTGCATATTTAATTTTGTTACAGCTTGCTACATTTCAAGGAAGACTGCATAAACATTTCATGATGTTAAAAAAGACCATGAAAACTTTGAAGGAAAAAGGAAGAACTTTATTTTCTAAAAAAAAGAAAAAAAAAAAATTCTGCCGATTGGGAAGACATAGCCTTCAGCACAATTGAAAGTGTGCTCTCCAAAGAGCAAAGGCAGGGTCTGGCTTAAATGGAGAGAAGTTCTCACCCCAGTTTTTGATCAGGTCTGTTTTTGCAAATGAAGGATTCCAACTTGTAGCCAATGGTGAGGGGGATTCCAGCCACAGTTTATCTTGGCATTCAACAACAGGAACTGTTTTGGCTTGATTGTAGAAAGAGAAATCTTGTGACACTTTCATTACATCTTTCTGACAACACGGAGTACGTGACCTCTCCCTCACCTGTTCTGTTTTAACTTTAAGCACCTCAGTTTGGCACAGGGAGTCCATTTTGTCTGTCAGTCAGGGGCACACTTAACAGTGAGGACAGGTAATGATCTGATACCATTCAGTTGTTTCTAATCATTTACAGGAAAAAAACAGAAGTTGCAGCTGCGTGCTGCATGACTCAAGCCACATCGCCATACTCCTCTCAAGACTCAAAATAATTTAAAGTTCCGACAGATTTCAGTTTGAATAATTTAATTCCCCAAGGGTTATATCTGGGCAAGTGAATTCAGGATATAGTGGGTTGGGTTTCTGGCTAGTCTCCACCAGAATGGGGTATCCACTGACCTGCCCTTAGGTACACTTTCAACAGCTGCTCTGTCCGAAAATGAGAAGACAGTGATATGCAGCTGGCGCCAGGATATCCCTGAGCATCACTGAGAAGTATATAATTAAAGATACTCATTTTCTTTGTTTATTTTTTGCTTTTACCAAAGCTCTTGGGATTTATAAATACCACACAAACAGGTAATATTAAGTTGATTCTTGTGTTTGTTATACCTTAGAAATAAATGCATGACACCACTGGGCTGTGATTCAGTGCCATTGGTACAGTAATACTTCCTGTTAATATTCACTAAAGTTCATGGATATCTGCTTGTGAAAAGAAAGTATATGAAATGTAAAGTTTAAAAAGTCCACGGTTAGAGTTTGTTTTTTCTCTTCTTTCCATATAACAAGATATGACATATTTATTAAATAAATATTTGCTAGGAAATACTGGGTTCCAAACACTATTCCAGGTGCTGGCGTTAGAGCAGGGGCTGGGACAGAGAAAATGCTGTGATTCACAACACCTTTACCTCTTTCTAGGTACATGGGGAAAGACTGTAATTTTCAGCCCCCTTGCAGTTTGATTGGGAGCGTATGACTGGGTTCTGGCAAAAGGGACATAGGTGATGTAAAACAAACTCCTCAATCCTCCAGTCCTCTCTTCCACTGACATGGAGGCCTTGGAGTCTATATGTTCAGATACCATTGAAATTTGGTGTTTGGAATTCTTTACTGCAGTATAGCCCCAAATAGTGTGGATAGTACTGGAAAATTCTCAGACGAAATATCTACTCTTATGGAGCTTACGGTCTAATATAAAGTTGGATAAACAAAGGAAATAGATTTTATAGCATGTGGAGAGAAGTACCATGAAGAAAAATAAAATATGGTAAAAGATAAAGAGGGAAGAGATCAATGATAAGGGAAAAATCATAATTAGAATTCAGACATTAAAAAAACAGATAAATGAATGTCTACACCTAACTGTGATAAGCCTCACCTTGAGCTTCAGCATTCTTCTTGTCTACTCTGTAAATTTTCCTTCAATAACCTCATCCAGGTCAAAGATTTAAAATTCTCTACATGTGGATCTGCACATATAAATATCAATATTCTCAGCCTAACAAAGACTTAGATATTTAGCTATTGTCTGAACATTTCTACGAATGTCTCAACAGTTCTGAAAAATTAAAATAGAGTGGAGGACAAAGTTTATTTGACTTTTTGAAAATATAGTAGCCCTGAGAGGCGATGCTTAGCAGATCCATAATTCCTTATGGAATTATGATGTGTTGTGTGGAAACAGAGCAGTGGCTTTGGTGCTTTAGTGCTAAGTACAAATTACGTTTTTACAATTTATATGGAATCCCAGTCATAGTACTGGAGTTCCAATCCAATAAATGTGGGATGCAATATTCAATCAACATTGTTGATATGAGGATTAAATGGGATAAGTGTAAAATATCTGGTTTCATGTTGCTTTATGGTGTACACTCAGCAGCTTACTAAGAATATTGGTTTCAAGCCTAGACAATGTCTCTAGTATCACAATAGAGTGGCCAGGAAAGGCACACATTAAAATACAATGTAATTTCCCAATAACAGACATATAAATAAAATAAACCCAGGTAGAAGTCCTATGCATGACTGAAATTGCTAAGGAACTTACTGTCCAGTTCCTGCATAAACAATTGAAGGCCAGGATCAATCTGAAATCCTGAGAAGTTGATCATGCAATTTGTACAGTGCCAAGAGCTAAGCTTAGAAGCTTTGCCAACATCAAAAGTGATGACAATGAAGAAAATCAAAACAGATTCTAGTAACACATGGCATTTCTTGTCATTTGTTTACTAATAATTCACTAAATTTTAACCATATGCAAAGTACTAGTTCTCTTTACTCCTTGATAGCCAACTTACTTATAGGAACTTACATACCTGCTGTTTCTATTGTCTTACTTCCCTTTCACTCCACTAACCCATGGAAACATGGATTCCTCTCCTACCTTCTCCCTATTCTATGCTCATTTACAAATAATGCTATTTACAAAGCCATCAAAGAATAATCATGTTGCTGTTAAATATAAAGGCAATACTTTCTTTTGCATTGCATACACCTTTTCTACAGCACTTGACCATTTGACCACTCCCTCCTTTGAAATGTTCTTTGCACCTTAGCTTCAGTTGTACTGGTTTCTTCTTTTACATCTTGGAACTCTTTTGGGGAGTGATTTGTGACCTCATTTCCTCTTGCCCATTCCCTAAATATCGTATGCATCGAGATCACACTCCCTCCAAATCCCAGACCCTCTTTTCTGATAACACTGCACCCTCTTCCCTAGGAAAGCTCTTGTATCTAATTCTATATTTAAGAAAAGAGTAGTCCCCTGAGTTCTAGGTCTATCTATTAAGTTGCTTCCTGGACGTATTCCTTGGATATCCTGTAACATTTCAAATTTGACACATCCAAAATTGAACTTATCATTGTCTTCATACCCTGCCTCAAACAAAGAGGTGGGGGAAAGATTTCTATTTTGCTATTTTTGTCAGTGGCAACCAGGCTATATCACAGATTATAACCTTGTCTTCTCTCACTTCCTTCACATGCCTCAGTGAGTCTCCATGACTTTTTCTGATCTGTCCAGGTAATCACTTTTCATTTGCTCATTTCTCATATTCACTGTTCATCTTAAGAAGCCATCTTCTTTCATTCAGATAACAACAGCTTCTTAACTGCTTTATTCATTCTAGTTTTGTCCCTTTTAGTAAATGGTACACTCGTAAGCCAGAGTGATGTTGGTAAATCACCAGTTTATAAGAATCAATGATCTAATTCATCTACAGTGCTTAGAAGAGTGTCTAGTAGAGTTGCAGTAGTAGCAGTAGCATTAGAAGGAGAAGGAAGTATAGAAGGAGAAAGAGGAGAAAGATACTCCTATTATCAATCTCATCTAGTGGCAAGGTTAGTAGCATTCATGTTATGATATCCTGCCCAGTTACTATCTTTCAATCATAGGGGTAAAAAAAACAAACGCTGTTTCTGTTTCCTCATTTCTGGTTTACTCCTCATTCCTTGACAACATGAATTCTCTTCCTGCACATACCCCAATACTCCACTAAATCTGGTATTTACAAAGCTCCTGAAGAATGGTTTCATTGTTACTAAATCTGAAAGGCAAAAATCTCATATTCTTTATGAATGTCTCAAGTTTCTTTAATATCAGACATATGCATGACTCTAGCGTTACCTCTCACTTCTTGCACCACATATTCTGAATTATTTTAACTTGAACTCACTTACCTACAACTTCACACATATTGTTCCCTCTGCCTAGAACATAAGGCTCCATTTTTCCCCAACTGATGACTAATTGTCCTTCAGCTGCCATGTCACTTCTTCTAATAAATCCTTCATGATTAGAGCGTGTATCCTTTATGCATTTCCAAAGCATCTTGTAGCCATGCTAAAAGTATATTTATAGCCTTAGAGCTGCCTGTTTAATTTATGTGACATTACATTATATATTCAATAAAAGCAGAACTGTGCTTATCTGATTGGCTTTATGTGCTCAGCACTCAAGACTTTAGTGCCACTGAGTCTTGAGTAGGGAGAGTAATTTGAAGTGCCATTAAAGTATTAGAAACAGAGGAAAATGGGGATCATGTTTAATCAGAGAACTGGAAGACTCAAACTTAGTCTATGCCTGGAATTGTAAGGAAGATGGCCATAAAGTAGCATAAGGGACACTGGAAATTAAGAAAAGGGGAGGAAGGGGGTGGGCGGTAAGAGATCAGAAATTACTTATTGGGAACAATGCACACAATTCTAGTGATGGGTACATTAAAAATCCTGACTCTACCATTATGCAATTTATCCATGTAATGACAAAAAATTGTACCCCTAAATCCATTGAAATTTAAAAAAAGATGTAATAAACAGAAATGGTGGACAAGGTGCAATATTAAAGAAAATGAATAAAGAAGATTAACATTTCTTGAATACTTAGAGGTACTATGATTTCCATATCATACATTTACATTCCAACCTAATAATAGTAGCTTTGAAATTCATATTATTATTAGAAATTTTCAGAGTTAGTAATTACATAGTTTGGGGCAAATGAACTTTGTTACTGAGTGGAGGACTCTTCATCTTAGCAGATTCTCTTAGAATCATTGTCATTGTTGAAATTTTATAAATGAAATAACTTCATGTGTGTAAATACGTTTTATGCTGTCTCACATGTAGAAAGTGTCCAATCTAGCTTAAGTATTTCTAAATTTATTATCATATTATCACCATGTATACCACCATAATCTCAATGTTCATGCCTTTTTATTTCAACACTCCCAAAAATCAAAAGAAAAATACATTCTCGTTCACCTAGAGAAGTAGTCTCCATTTTTCTCTCAGTCAAATGCAAAAAAAAAATGACTTTAAGTTTTTGTATTTAATCTTTTCCTCCTAATCAGTCTTAAGCAAATCATTAATCCTCTAAGTGTTTGGCAACTTTAGCATTTAAGTGAAGATGATTGTACCGACTGTCTCTTGCATCTCACAGAGATACTCTAAGGTGAAATATACCCTGTTCCTTGATATAATCAGACAATTATTTGCTACTAGGAAATCTTTTATTCTCAGGGTCTCCCAATGCAGATATTTGATGATGAAGAGTTAATTATACTCTACTCCATTTGGAATCCCTAGGGCCTTATGCTATCTCTAAAACAGCTCTCCCAGCAGGATAGCAGTGGAAGAGATTGGTTAGATCATTTTCTCAGTTCCTAAAAGCATAAACAACTCTGAAAGAAGAAAGAGCTTCCTTCTTGCTTTTCAATCTAAATAAAACAAACACATATTAAAAATAGGATATCTTTATTTAAAGTATAATTGTATACATCTGCATGTGTGTTTTACTTTCTTTTATCTTTGTTTCTTTAATGATTTGGTTTTCCTGTCATAATGCTTTTATCATGATGGAATGGTTTTATCTGAAATTTTAAGTAGGAGATGGAATAATAGACAATATCCTATAGGGTTGGTTGTTAAACAGTTGACTGGAAGTTTCCTATTTTGTAAGATCACATTTAGGTCATGATTAAATAGGTGTAGAAATTATTATTTATGGAGCATCTAGTATGGATCTGGGACCATACTAGATGTCCCAGATGTGATTTTGGATAATTTGTGTAGATTGTATAGATTTTCTTTGCCATCCTGTGCTCATCTGTAAAATGGGAATAATTTTATGTTCTATTATATTGAATAGTTGTGAGAATGAAATGAGTAAAGCACATAGAATAATCTCTGACATGTGGCAAAGATCAATAAAACATTAACAATAATAATAATTATACTAATAATTTATCTTTGTAATTGAGAGATATATTATTTATCCTTATTTTAAAGAAGGGAAAACTGAAATTTTCCAAATTCAGTCAAATAGTCTATAAGTAGTAAAGTGAAAAACCAAAATCAGTTTTATTGGACTCTGAAGATCATCCTGTTTTATTTTTCTTTTTTAGTTGAATAATTAGTTCATATTCTTTTTTTAACTCAATATGAAAGAATTAGACATATATAACAACTTTGGTCAAATCACAGAGATTTTAGTATTTCCAATTTTTATTTTTACTAAATAAATTGTATTTGATTATACAATGATTTTCCTGACCATACAGATTATTTTAAAGACAATATACTTGGTTTTGGCTTTAATTTTCTATTCAATTGCATTTGAAAAAAAAATTAATTAGATTCTCTATGTTAATTTGCTGGTCTACAGAATGCAAACATCACAATTTCTACATTTAAATTTGATCGTGATTTTGTTGTGCCAATAAATGATCATTTTGTTTCCAGCTGCATTGTCTACTGGTAGTATAAGCATAAATGTGTATATTAATATATATACACATACAAATGAATTCAATATTATTATATTTCAAATCTTAAATGTCTTTTTAAAATTCTAACTTATTGGATATATCAATATTATGTAAGAACTCTATGTTTATGTTTCTGTCAGTTCTTCTCAGAATTTTTAACACACACAGTATGTATAGTTTCTTACCTATGTTGACCTTTCTATCACTTAATACTTTTTTGTTTTAAATCTTATCTTTTTAGAGAATTATGTTGCTATCTTTTTTGTGAGGGCCCATATTTATTATGTGTATATGCATGTATATGTACCTATATATACACACACATTTTTTATTTTTAAACAAATGTGAGAGTACTTTTAATTAATGTATTTCTTTTAGACACAGGGTATCACTATGTTTGTTGCCCAGGCTGGACTTGAACTCCCAGGCTTAAGCAATTAATTGATCCTCCTGCCTCAGTGTGTCCAGTAGCTGAGACTACAGGCATGCATTACCATGCCTGACATAGAGAATACTTTTATCAATGAAAGTATTTCATCACTCTTTAACCTGTATTTCCTTCTTCCTTGCCTATCTGCAACTTCTATGAGTACTTTAACTTTTATAGCAGGAGTTTTTTTTGTTTTTTTTTCCAGGATTGGGTAGAAAATTCAGTGTCTTTGAGAAATAATAATGTATAAGATAGGCCAAAAGAATTCATAATTTCTACTAACCAGCGGAGAAATCTGGAGTTATCATTAGTCTTAAATCCACGTTTCAAAGGGGAAAGTGATCCATGTTAAGTTGAATCAGACCTAAAAAAAAAAATCAACTGGACCATGTGTATCTTCAGACCCTTATAGCCAAAGCATTTCTAAAACAATGAAGTTTTCTTGACTAGAAAAGATTAATGTTGTCTCTACTCTTCTTCCTGTCTAAAATCTGTTCTCAGAATGTAGTAAAATAAGATGTGATATGTACATTGTGAAGATGAATAAAGCTGCTGTTCGATTCTTTATAGAAGTATTAATAGATGGCGGCCTGCTCTAACCACTTGCTTATGATAGACTGAAATTTCTTAGATTTCGTCTGGTCACAAGTCCGTGACAGTATTAGTCAATATTATGAGAGGCTGTTGAAAGCTTCTTTTATCCACTTTTGACATTTAGTTTCAAAGACTCTTTTAGAGTTATTTATATCAAGTTTGAGAACACAAGAGAAAGTTGCTCTTAGAGTCAATGAACAAACGAACAAAAATGTAAATGTGCTAATATCCTAGAGAGAATAAAGAATCTAATTGATATTTAAAAACATCCTCTAACTACCCTAGGCCATCAAGAAATACCGAATGCGTCATGCGACTCAAAAAAAAGAGATTTTTTTTTTTACCACTTGAAACCTCTTTTAATATATCTGGAAATTTGAATATCATGTAACAGTACAAAATGGCTTCAGCTAAAATAATATTATCGTCATTTTAAGTTGAGGATGCAGTTATTTTAAAGTCCATAACAGCTTTATACATGCTGATAGCTAACAAATCTATATTTCATTAAAAATAAAAATGTGATTGCAGAACATTTTAGAACATTGGCTTATAAAATTTAAATACACAAATTTTCATATATCTGAGGAAAATATTTAGACTTTTCTTTAAAAAACAGTAATTATCAAACAAAAAATAGTAATAGTGAAACATTTATCCATTGAAAAGATTTATAACGGCGGGTCACAAGAATTAGCCTAAATAGATTAACATGACTTACTAAAATTTTTTTAATTTAAAGTATTTGGATTTAAAGTGCATTTAGCCTTTCACATTTGTTGTTGAAATACAATATTAAACATTTACATTACTACAACGAGCAATGGTATTGTGTGACTCTTCATTTACCAGGAATTTTTGTACTCATGTGAGTTTCTTAGAACACTACTTTGTTATTAATCCGAAGGCAAAGAGAAAGAGATGTATAAGAGACTATATTGAAGTAGTTATTCAATACAGTGACAGCAGGGAGATGCATGTGGAACAAAAGCAAAAGCTCAAATGTTGTTCAAAATCCTTTCAAAAGTAATAAATTTCCAGAAATGTGAAGAACATTTTACTGTAATGGTTTTGATTTAATGATAAAAAAAAACTGTACGTGTATTTTAATGAAAAATATGCCAAGTAGTCAAAATATTTTAGAAAAGAAAAATAAAGCAGTAATCCATGGCAAAGGCATTTATCTAGCCTCTATGTAACACATTGTTTTGGAGAATCTAGAGAAATCCAGAAAAGCAGACTTATTAAAAGTGTTTACTTGCCTAGGTCTGGTTTTCATATTCCCAAGCACAGATTTTCTTAGCATTCAGCCTGAAAGTTCTAAGTTCTACTGCAAGAACATTCCTTTGAAATAAATAGACATACTGACAAGGTGGAAGAATAATAGCCTTTAAAATTACTTTTAATGCTACAAACCTGGCCAGGCGCGGTGGCTCACACCTGTAATCCTAGCACTCTGGGAGGCTAAGGCAGGAGGATCGCTCGAGATCAGGAGTTCGAGACCAGCCTGAGCAAGAGTGAGACCCCATCTCTACTAAAAAATAGAAAGAAATTAGCTGGACAACTAAAAATATATAGAAAAATTACCCGGGCATGGTGGCACATGCCTGTAATCCCAGTGACTTGGGAGGCTGAGGCAGAAGGATTGCTTAAGCCCAGGAGTTGGAGGTTGCTGTGAGCTAGGCTGACGCCATGGTACTCTAGCCAGGGCAAAAAGAGTAAGGCTCTGTCTCCAAAAAAAAAAAAAAAAATGTTACAAACCTAAAAATTATTAGAGCAGACTACCTCAACACAATTTTAAATATAAAAAATAATCTTGAAATCTAGAAAATATGGAGCTAGGAATCTCCATATGTTTTCCTTTTATGGTGAAATATCCATTCTAAACATTTTCATTGTTCATTCTCTGATTTTTCAATTGTTGAATTTAGTATCATTCAAAATATGGGCCGGGCGCGGTGGCTCACGCCTGTAATCCTAGCACTCTGGGAGGCCGAGGTGGGCAGATTGTTTGAGCTCAGGAGTTCGAGACCAGCTTGAGTAAGAGTGAGACCCTGTCTCTACTAAAAATAGAAAAGAAATTATACAGACAGCTAAAAACATATATATATAGAAAAAATTAGCCGGGCATGGTGGCGCATGCCTGTAGTCCCAGCTACTCGGGAGGCTGAGGCAGGAGGATCGATTGAGCCCAGGAGTTTGAGGTTGCTGTGAGCTAGGCTGACACTCTAGCCCCGGCAACAGAGTGATACTGTCTCAAAAAAAAAACAAAAAAACAAAACAAACAAAAAAAAACAAAATATGAGCACTTTAAGACAGAGATGACAAATTACTTACCTGGTGCCTGTGTTGAGGAACTTGAGGCCCAGATTTTGTTTCCACAGTAATTGGTGACTAGCAGTCCCACTTGATATGTTGTTTCAGTCAACCAAGATTAATTCATTTTATGTGATTAGAAAGGAAAAAGAAGTCTAATGAGCTATATGAAGCTGTTGGCTAAGCTGTACAAACCTGTTATTGTTTTAAGCATCCAAGGCTTAGGGGAAGGCTTTACGGTTGTTGCATGTAGTGTGAGACAGAGTAAAACAAAGAGCCCATGGAAATCTAGTAATTTCAGCATCTGGAATCTGCTATCAAATAATCATGTTTAGTAAACAAAGACCCTTTATTTTTATTTTAAGTATATCTGATTTCAACTGAAATAGCCCAGCAAAATACATATCCTGTTCCATGGCAACGGTGCTCCCAATAGAAACCTTAACTTATACATGATTTATCTGTTCCTCTAGAGTTGCACGGGCAAGTTGGACAGGCAAGAGCACGTTCCTCGTGATGGAGAAAAGGGAAAAGCAAACACAGCCAAGAAAAGTTGGAGCACGCTCTGCTGCTTAAATGACGCCTGTACCATCCAGAGGCAGGTCGATATATCTATTCCTTTCTTAGCCTCTTGGTAATGGTAATAATTTCAAAATAAAAAGAACTGGTTTGAGATTCTTGCAATTTTTCACATAAGCAAAATATTTTCTGTAGCATGGTTTCTTTTTGTCTCTAGATTTTAAATTATGCTTCTGACAAGAGGCAAAATTTTTAAATCTGCAAATTTATCAATACGTGTAATAGTGGAATTTGAAGTTGAAAACTTTCATTTAATAAAACATAAAAATATGCTTATTTTATATCATCTTCCTCTCTTAATATCCCAAACAAACATTTTCTTTGACTCCAGTGGAAAGTCATTCATCAAGATTTTTTTCTTACAGTCTGCTCCAGGGAAAAAAACAAGAAACAACCTGAATGTCATGCTGCTATAGAGGTATATGAAGGCAAAACAACTGGAGGCAATTGGATACTTTTACTGATTGATCTGTAAAACATGGAGTAAAGATTCCTAGTTGGCTTCCTCACATACCTTGCAGCCAAAAAATGATCCTCAGACTTTCAGCATGCTCCCATCCCTGCGTTGTGCAAGAGATTGGAGATTTATGTTCTGAAAACATTGCAATTAGGGATTCAGGATTTAGCGTCACTAGACATAGCTGAGGAAAAGTTATCATAACGAAAACAAAGGAAGTAAGTGATAATTCCCTTTTAGTTAATTTGGAGGGATGCAGCCCTCTTGACTTAACCTCATGAGAAAGCGCCTCTATATTGTTGGATTCAGTTTGTTAATATTTTTGTTGAGGATTTTCGTGTCTAAGTTCATGATGGATATTACTCTGTGGTTTCTTTGTACTATCTTTACCTCACTTGGGTATGCGTGTAATACAGTGTATCCAACTCATAACAAGTTGGAAAGTGTTCTCTTTTCTTTAATATTCTGAAAGAAATTCTAAAATTATCTTTCCTCTTCTTTAAATGTTTGGTAAAAGTCTCCACTGAAGCCATCTAGGCCTGGTGATTTCAAGAGTATTTTAATTACATGTGTAATGGTTATAGAACTATTCAAGTTATCTATTTCATCTTGTATGAGTTTGGTAGTGTGTGTTTTTATTTATTGATATTTTTTCATAACCATATTCAGGAGTAAAGTTGTATGTGGGTTTTGACCAGTTGGTCCATTGTTGCTAAATTGTCAAATTTATGAGCATACAGTTATTTGTAGTGTTCCCTTATTACCCTTTAATTGGATGCAGAATTTATGGCACTATCCCTTTCTTTCATTACTGATTTTAGTGATTTACGTCTTTTATCTTTTCATTTTTGTTAATTTTGGTACAGGTTTATCAATGTCACTTATCTGGGTGGGCGGGGGCTGAAGAAAGCTCCAGCAAGCTGCTGTTGAGCCCGCTGTGCGGATGTTGGCGATGGTGGGGTTTGAGCACCGCAGCCACCTGCCCCACGTGATGACAAAGAGGACACCCCTGTGAGCAGCCTGAGCTGCTTGAGAAGTAGCAGAGCTTTGACTGTTACCGCACGGGGCGAGCAGGGGGCACTGGCCTCTCATGGTGGCCAACTGACCCCATGCATTTGTGGGAGAAAACAGACCCCAAAGACAAGGTTGACCCAAGGTCGGCCAGACCCAGCAGCTACTGGACCAGGGAGGGGCTCTCTGGCAGCTGTGGCCAATGTGGAAGGCTGGCAGCCCACTGGAGGCCGTGTCACCAAGGCAGAGAGGACCTGCGGCCCCAACATCTACACCTCACCCTGCAACCAGCTGGCCCAGCAGATCTCCCACACTGTTGATTTCTGCAAGTCACCCACATCTTCCACCAGCTACTGCTTGAGTTTAGCGCCTGTTTGAGTTTGTGCAGTTGCCCCTCCTAACCACCCCAAGCATAAGTGCTTCCCCCACCAGCAGCCCATGTGCTACTTGGGCCAGTACAGGGGCAGTCATGAGCCCACTTATGACATCTACTGAGGAGCCAGAGCGCTCCCACCTCAGGGAATGGCTTTGGCCAGCAAGAGCAGTAAAGACAGCTCCACCGGGCCGAGCTGTGGGGTTCTGGGCCTGGCCGAAGGCAGCACCTCTACATCCCCTCCCATCAGGAACTTGGGCTGAAAGAGACTCTCAGGTGGCAGCGTGGGAATGTGACTAAAGATGATTTCTGCTGGAAAAAAAAATTCATTACTAATTCCAATGTAAGTCATTCTGTAGAAAGTACAAGAAAATCAGGAAGGAAATCATAGGTATAGTTATGCCCCCAAATTTATATAGTCCTTGATTTTTCTACGGTCTTTGAAGTTCATGTACAACTATTAATATACATGTATGCATGTATATATATATATATATATACTAAATGTCCTACTAAATGGAAAAAAGTAATCAAAAAATAGTTCAGAATGCTTGTTTATTTTTAATGAAATGCTGAAAAGCTGAACCATCTGTGTTACTACATGATTCCCATAGATTATATGGCTTTGTATAACATTTGTTAAAAATAGAAAAGAAGAAGAGGAAGCAAAAGAAAAAAAAAAAGAAACATTAAGAAGATGATTACAGGGAGAAAAAAAAAAACCTCATTTCTCCTTTGTACGAACAGCTGAATAAACATGTGAACCTGACCCATGATCCTTTACGTGATTCCTTCTATACTAATCTAAAATAAAAAAAGAATGATGAAAAGACATCTTTAATCATAGATATGTTAAGAAAAGAAAGCCATATCTAAATCTCAGTTCTAAACTTCATTGTAGATCCCTTCATTTGCTGTTCATAGTGTTTATCAAATCTTTCATTCAGGGCCACTGTAAAGTAATTCTTCCAGTCTCCTATAATCCCTGTAACAAAGGATAAAGAACAATAACTGTTAAGTCTCTAAAAAAGAATAATGAGGTTTTTCTAACATTTGTCACTTTCATTAACACTTAAATGTTATTCTTGTAATTCTCAATTTTTGGAATAAAATATATATAGTAAGTAATATACTTATTTGAGCTTACAAAGATGGATTTTTCATGATGGTCAAAAAATACATAAAAAATTTCATTCCCTGATTTGTCCCTCTTATGTTACTTAATTTTTCTTCTCAAAGTTCCCTCAGATGTTGGGGCTTCCAGGGTTAGACTCATGTTGTATCCACTCCCAAAGTATTAACTATCATCTTAAAGCTGATAACACTCATATTCAGACTTATGCCTCCATATCCAACTGCCTAGGTGGCATTCCCGCCTAGATCCTTTCCAAGTATTCCAAATTCAACTAGGTAAAAAGTAATAATTTTCTTCGCCACCAAATTGTTTTCTCTACACACTATTTCATAACCTGATTAATGGCACCACCAGGTATCCAAGCCATAAACTTAGAAGTTACTCCCTCAACCACAACATCTAATTCATTATTCATATTCAGGCTTTCTTTGCACGAACTGCCTTCCCTTCACTTCTACTGCTACTGCCAGTTAGAGAGCGTTTTCCAACTCTGTTGTTATAATGGTCTAGCAGGCTCTTCCAACACTCCTGTTGCAGAAAAAAAAAAAAAAAACAGCCCCCTTTTTAAACTAGTCAGGAGTTCACTTGCCCCCTGGTCCAAGGAAGTCTAAATTTTCCCATTGAAATAACCCAAAAATCAAAAGATATAAAATGTGTACCCTGAAAATCAGGTAGGATTTGCGAGTTCAGTAGTAAGCCATCCTTTGCAAGCCTGACAATTATTTTAAGTCCTTTGTTTTATCTTAAATATTAATATATATTTAGACATTTTGGAAAAGGAGATAGATAATGAAAATATAATCTGAGAATTGAATCTTTTTTTGAGTGGCTCCCTGTTTTTACCCAGTGGCACATTTGTTATTCCTGTTATTTTACAAATCCCGTTGCCCTTTCACTGACAATATGGTTGGACAAGCAAGATTTTCTCTATTCTATTTCTGCTTTCTCACATACCAGTAAGACACTCTGCTATGTGCCTTTAGATTTATAAACTGACTATACCTCATCAGGCCAGGCCTTCTTCCAATAGAATTTCACCTCCTTATATGTTGGCATTTTTGCTAAATAGAGGCATATTTGAATTTCTACCTTTGCCACTTAGTCTTGAAAACTGTGTGCCTCTTGTTCAAGGAAATGTTGACTAATTGTTTTAAGATGTTTTCCTCATCTCAAAATGAGATAAAAACAGAACCTTTCTCCTGAGTTTCTAGGTAGAACCTGAAGAGTCAATGTATATAAGGTACACGGTGCAGCACTGAGGCACATAGGCTTAGTATTAATAAATGATAGCTAGTAGCGTACGGTATTATTTCTAGTGCTGAGGTTAGGGTGGCTGCTGCTCATTCTTAATATAATATGTTGCACATACTAAGTAATCAATGAGTACTCACAATTTAGTAGTAGCAGTTGTGTTTTATGTGCCTGCAGAGCTAGCAACTGAGTAAAGAGGGTGATCAAATGTGAGCGAGACCTGAAGAAAACACAAGCTGGGTCCACAGGCATGAATAGACCTCACTAGATTTTTGCCTATAGCCAGGTCAACTTGCAACTTGCTAGAGTATAAAAGTAAACCTCATGATTTTCTCACCTTTTCTCATGAAGGGCGACACTTTATGGTTCATCACTTCCTCTGGTAGTGTTGTATAATTGGTATATGGATTGTCCTTCATCTCCTGGAATGAAGTATGTTGTGCAATTTTGTCCATAAGCTCCTTTGTTGGCTTCCTCTCGAGGAACTGGAACAATTTCATCACCTCTTTTCTGATATCCTACAGAGAGAGAAATTTTTTTTTTTTTTTTTAGACAGAGTCTCACTCTTTTGCCCTGGCTAAAGTGCCATGGTGTCAGCCTAGCTCACAGCAAACTAAACTCCTGGACTCAAGCAATCCTCCTGCCTCAGCCTCCCGAGTAGCTGGGACTACAGGCATGCGCCACCATGCCCGGCTAATTTTTTCTATATATTTTTAGTTGTCCAGATAATTTCTTTCTATTTTTTAGTAGTGATGGAGTCTCGCTCTTGCTCAGGCTGATCTTGAACTCCTGACCTCAAGTGATCCTCCCACTTTGGTCTCCCAGAGTGCTAGGATTACAGGCATGAGCCACCATGCCCAGCAGAGAAAAAATATTTTGAGAATTAAATTGCTAAAATTGTTAAAATTGAATAAATTGCTCTTTGGAGAAAAAAATGAGAGAGCAAGAAAAAAAAAACAAAACACAACATTCTTCCTTCCCACCACCCTGAAAATGTTTTCTTAAATTATTCTTTTGTTTTTGTTTTTGTTTTTTTAGACACGATCTCTATTGCTATTTTAGCATTCTTTTTACTCTCTCCTAGAAGTTTGAGTTGATATATGTGAGACCTTATCACTCCATCCTATGTATCTATTATTCTTTATCAAGTATTCTATTTATCTCAGTGTGCTACATTCTGTAGAATTTCCTCAGCTCTTTCACTTCACCAATTCACTATTTAGCCACGTCTAATCTGTTATTTAACCTATCTCTTAATTTTCTATATTTAATATTTTTAATATTTTTAGAAGTCACATTTGGCTATTTTTTTCAAATTTGCACTGTCAATTTTAGTAACTTCTTGTTTCTTTGCAATTTATAAATTTTCATATTTTATTTCTTTAAATGTATTAAGCATAGTTATTTTATAATTCCTATCTGATAATTCCAACATGTATAGATTTGAAGACCAGTGGACTCTGGTGATTCCTTACATGTATGTGTGTCTGTGTGTGTTATTTTGTGAACTCCAGTTCTTTCAAATTTTATTTTTGGAATTTTTTGAGACTTAAGTTTAAAAATTTTTTTACAGAGTATTTTTATTTGCTAGCCTCAAATCTGTGCTAAAGTGTCCAGATTTTGGGGTCTTTTCCTTTTTAAACTTTTGAAGGCAGCTTCCATCGTTTATTTAAAGACAGAATTTTGTATCCAGAAGGTTGTCAAATGTTCACATCTTAGAAATTACCAAGTTGCCTATGCGTTTTCAATTTCTCACCTGTTTCATGTCTTCATAGAAAAGAATTAACACACGTGGATTAGTTCTCTTTTCCCACCAGGATTTTACATGTTTATACCAGGAACCATAAGGAACTAAGATTAGAGAGAAAAACAATGTAAAGGCATAGCATCATCTTTACACAGTTTGAAAACAAGTGTTCAAACAATAGCAACAAATACGTATAAATAAATGATCAAGAAATGAGAAGTAATGGATCAGCTGGACATATTAAGCAAAACTATCTGCAGCAAGAGAAGCAAAGTATGTTGAATAAACCCGGTACAGAAACATATTGTCAACTTTTATCATTATGACATGGTTTATGACAAAGAAAAGTGAGGGAAATCCTCTCCTCATTAATTTGATTTAGAACATTTTTAAAACTAGTGTGTGTGTGTGTGTGTGTGTGTGTGTGTGTGTGTGTGAAATTAGGTTTTTAGTGAATGGAATGGTCTTATAGTCAGAAGAGTGCAGTCTAGGCCTCAAATTTACCATTTACAAACTAGCTTTGGCAACTGAAGCCAGTAGCTATCTGAGTATTTATTACGCTACTAGTTTAGATGTTAAGGGGTGTTCTCTTAGGGACCCTTAGTGTCATTCTCACTCCAGAAAATTAGAAGATTTTGGAGATGATGTGATATGACCAAATACTTTCTCTTCCTTTCTCTTTCTTTCTCTTCCTTCACCCGTATAAAAATGTTTCATCCAATTAAAAGCTGACAAAATAATATAATGATGTGTGAGTCAAAGTGTTCTGTTTTGCATAAACTCATTATACACTTCCTCTTCTTTGACTCTATTAGGCAATTTTCCTTTACAGAAAACACTTCCCCATGATTCTTATTCTTCATTTTTATAGAGGTACAATAGTATTTCTCTCTGCCCTACAAGGTGTGTCTTGACAACCTTGAGCCATATGTTTTATTTATTATGCTTTACTATAATTTTTTTCCAAAATGTAGCAACAAACACAGAATACATATACCGTACTTTTGTTGAGTCCATATTATCTTCTGTAGGTATAAAATGGCATTATTACTTTTCCTTACAATTATTACTACAAGATCGGAATGGCTTTCTTTAGTGAATACTACAGTCTCCAGCACCCTTTCTTGCTCAAATCTAAACACTTAGTTGCTTTAGTCAAAGTGTTTAACAAAGAGACAAAACTGCCCAGAATATCCGTTCAGGTAACTCTTAAAAGTTTCAGAGAAATCAGGTTGACATATTCAGGTTGCACACTGGGTAGAATGAGCAAGGATTTTGTAGATATTCAGACTTCTCTGTGAACTCTGACTTCATATGGCATCTAGCATTTTTCTTGGAAACAAACAGACATTTTGTCTTCTCTATTCTCTCGTCCATCCCTTGTTCGACAGAGTTGTATTAACATGTTGTAAATTACTTTTCTAATAAAAATAGAAAAGGGGCAGAGTTGGACACTGAGTCTCAATCTTAAGAAAAGGAAATTACCACTTCTGAGCCCAAACAGACTCCTATATATTTGTTTGTAGGACTGAAGTGTCTAAGTTATGCAATTTGCCATCTACACCTGCATACCCTACGCTTGCTCTGAACCTCAAGGGCCTAAAACTTCTGTCTTTTGACTATGGACCAGGGAAGATAACATACCAGAACACATTTTTGCTCAGAGATGTCATTGTCTTATATCACTTACCTAGAAGAAAATCAGAGATATAAAGCTGTTCTTACCTTGTGCCTGCATGAAGTTCTCCACAAACTCTGGAAAAGATCCAGGATTTGGATGACCGGCTGCCATTAGAAAAAAATGATAAAAAGAAACAGCCACATCCTTTGGATTCCGGCAAACACAGATCATCTAAGAGGATGAAACCATATATTAAGCCACTTAACATTGTTTCAAACGGTCCCAAGATTTAAAAAGAAAACGTTTGGTCAGGTGCGGTGGGTCATGCCTGTAATCCTAGCACTCTGGGAGGCTGAGGTCGGCCGATCGCTCGAGGTCAGGAGTTCGAGACCAGCCTGAGCAAGAGCGAGACCCTGTCTCTACTAAAAATAGAAAGAAATTAGCTGAACAACTAAAAATATATATAGAAAAAATTAGCCGGGCATGGTGGCGCATGCCTGTAGTCCCAGCTACTTGGGAGGCTGAGGCAGGAGGATCACTTGAGCCCAGGAGTCTGAGGTTGCTGTGAGCTAGGCTGACGCCACGGCACTCTCTGTAGCCTGGGCAACAGAGCGAGACTCTGTCTCAAAAAAAAAAAAAAAAAAAAAAGAAGGCTGCTCTTGACTTTCCTCTGTTTGCTGAATATAATTAGGCCCACTAACTTGTCCTCCTCAAGTCTCTCCATTTTCACACTATTTTTAAGAACTCTAGTTTATTCTTAGAAGTAGGGAGCTCCTTTTCAAGGTCCTGCTATAAAACCCTCCAATTACTACAGAGTAAAAGTGAATTTTTTCTCCATATGAAAGCTATCATTAGCCAATCTGATTTACAACTCTAATTCTTTTCATCTATTAGCTGAGTGGAACTCTTTGCCACTATATCCATGAATTTACTTCAGAATTTTCACCTTTTGCCTTTCTTCATGCTATTCTCTCTTTCTTGAATATCCTTTGCATCTCAAGTTGGTATCGATATTTTATCCCTTGGCTCAGGTCCCCAATGAGGCTTTTTATTCTACTAGATGGGAAAAAAAGTGATCTTTCCCTAAACCCCCTAAACTCTCATCAGTTTGTACTCTCTCTCTTTTGGCAGACCTTATACCATACCCCAAACTTCCCTACACGTGCTCTTCTTTCTGCATTCAATGAAAATCTAGGTCTTTCCTACAGATACAACTTTCCCTGCAGCTCTCACCGAAGTTGCTAGTCTGCTCACAGTCCACGTGGGATCATAACGTATCTTAAAAATCCTACACTTGAAAGACCCCTATTCCTGTCATACTTGACCAATTCATACCTATTCTATGTGATGCCATTTCTGAGGTCATTCTCTTGTTTTAATTGAAGATTTGAACACCTGCCTCATGGTATCACTGTCCATTCTAAATCCTTTTATCATTCTGTGTAGTTTTAGTATCTGTATACATGATCCATCTGACTCTCTAAGTTCAGGTACTCATTGATCGTCACTTCTATTTTTTGGCCATTTTTATAACCAAATCCTGAATCTTGCCTTCAAACTGAAGTTTTCACTTTTGACAGCTGATCCTGGGCCATAATTTTTCCTTCCAAGAAAGCCTTGCATCTCCCTTCTTCCTCATTAGTTATTTAATATTCCCCTCCTCCAATCTCAGAAAGGCCTCAAATCAATTAGCCTCAATTATTTCTGTTATCTATTAGTCTGCTACATTTTGTCACTTTCTTCTCTTTTTCACTTATACTTTCTAGTTCACCACTCTAGATGCACTTTTGCAAATATTCTTAATCTATGTGTCTCCTGGTTCCCCATTAATCACCCTGGAAATATTCCAAACATTAATCCATCCAGCTGTTTCCTACTCCTTGATGACCTCTGAGATACAAGCAGTTTTTGTGAAGACTTATGCTTTTGCAAATATACGGTCCCTATTTTCATTTGAGAAGTAAAGAGTTAACAGCAAGCCTACAACCCATTCTCCAAAGGAAAAAAGTGGCTTGGTCAAATATCTTGAAAAAACGGTAATGACATATCTCCTGCCCCCCATACATAACTGGTATTTACTAATAAGAGAGCCATTATGTACGGAATGACTTCAGCAGGACATATAATGTATGGTCTATCTAGGATTAGTTATGATAAAAAAATTGGAATCTTCAGAATCTTAGGCTGTTGATCTCTGAAAATGTCAAATATGCCATGAAACATCAGAGTACAAAATGGAAATGTTTCATGACTGTTATAAATCCCCTTTTTTGTTAGGGATAACTGAATATAGTACTTTATGATCTCACATATTTAGTATGGGTCATAGGGTGTTGTGATAAAGTTAGAAAGGTCTTGAAGTATAGCATTAGTGGTCCCAGACTTTTTGTTTTGCCTGTACTTCGGAGCTTTGTATAACATCCTTTCTAAAGAGCAAATTGATCATGTATATCATCAGCTTAGTAAGTCTATAACTCCTCACTATCATTGAAGTAGAGTTCAAACTTCTTAATCTGGCTTCTGATGTTTCTTGTAATCAATCCTTAGCTTAATCTCTCTTCAGTTAACTGAACTGATTTCATATCCCCCCTCATGTTTCTAGGTTTACAGAGACCAACTCCTGCGCATCCTTCAAATACCAGCAGAGATGTTTCTTGCTTCTGGATGCCTTCCCCACCCACAGTGTCTGGGTTAGAATTCTTCTCTTACTTCACCTAGGGAATCTCCTGCACTGTCTGTTTACTTGTCCTTCTCCTCCAATGAACTGTGTCCATGAAGACAAGAATTGCATGTGTCTCATTGCTATGTTCCTAGCACATGATAAATACTCAATAAATAATTACATGATACTTATCTGATTTATCCTTTTCTGGTTCATTTACATGCCTCATGATGCCAAGCACAATATTTTGTAAAAGAAGGACATTCAGTACAAATAATAATAACAACAAATGCAAAAGTAGTTACCATTTTTTGTTAATTATATGCTGGGGACTATGTCACATACTTTATAAGCTTTATTTCATTTAATACTTCTAAAAACTCTATGAGGGCTGGGCACAGTGGCTCACGCCTGTAATCCTAACACTCTGGGAGACCAAGGCGGGTGGATCATTTGAGCTCAGGAGTTCGAGACCAGCCTGAGCAAGAGCAAGACCCCGTCTCTACTAAAAATAGAAAGAAATTAGCTGAACAACTAAAAATATATAGAAAAAATTAGCCGGGCATGGTGGCACATGCCTGTAGTCCCAGCTACTCGGGAGGCTGAGGCAGGAGGATCGCTTGAGCCCAGGAGTTTGAGGTTGCTGTGAGCTAGGCTGACACCACGGCACTCTAGCCCGGGCAACAGAGTGAGACTCTGTCTCAAAAAAAACAAACAAACAACAAACAAAAAAAATGCAATGAGGAAGATGATATTATTATCTTTCTTTTACAGATGTGGAAATTGAGGCTGAGAGAGTTTCACTTTTGTTTTTTTTCAGAACCACATCTGGAAAATGGCAAAGTTGGGATTAAAACCTAGACTTTCTGACGATTCTGACTATGTTCCACAATTATTAAATGTTGACAGACTCAATGAAAAAATAAAATAAGCAAGTGTGTATAAGACACAGTTAAGAGGATTTCCGCTCAGATCATTCTAAAATTGCTCAGAGTCAGATGAAGTTCTGAGAACACTTGGCTCTGGTTCTGGTTACCTTGCAGTTCTTTTCCCAAAATGAGACTGGAAGAAGTTCAGGTGGCAGATGAGTCTTCACTATTCTAGGAGATGCCATCTCTTCTAATTTTTTTATTCCTGACATTAAAAAATTAAAAGTTAAGCAACTTCAAAAATTATAAATATTTATATGGATTTCTATAGTTATTTTTAAAAAACAGAAGTAACTTTAAGATTCTATATTGTGTTCATGATAATAATATGCACTTGCTATGAAAGAAGTATAGCTAGGGGAAAACACAGAGAAAAAAATGAGATTAAATAAAATTTCATCACCTGGGGAAAATCATTATTAACATTTTGGCAAGCAGCCTTGCACATAAATATAGTGTATGCCCCAATTCACAGCCATCCCACTACCACACACAGAAATGAAATTTTTGATATCTTCTACATACCTTTTTTTCTCAATATACTATATTGAAACCATAATGTCAAGAAACATCCAAAAATTTTCAATGATTTCATAGTGTTATTTTACCACTTTTAATTAGTTTTTGTTGATTAATGTTTAGGTTGTTTCTAATTTTTTATAATATTAAAGAAGCTGTGATGAATATCCTTTTGCATATACCTTTGAAAAAATTATGGGTATTTTTCCAGTATTTAAAATATTATCACCTTCAGCCCACAGGGAAATAAATGTTTATGTGTTACTAGGCTCTGCTGAAGGCATATAAGAACTCTTTATTCACTCTATGACAGACACATGATACACTATAAACCCTGTCAAGGTGTAAATGTATATGCTCTCTTACGTACAAGACTTAATACTAACTGCCACTCTTGCTTACAATCTCTCTGCTTGTACCATTTACATGGACACCTTCAAATACATGCATATAGCTTTTAAAAGCAACTTGAACATTACCATTTAAGAAGTCATCGCAGTCTCTGCATTCCAGGTAAGGTACTCGATCAAAAATCGCTTCTTCTTTGCACTTTGCCACATCACCCTCCTTATAGATCATGTATACAATTTCACTGACCCAGGTGGTACCTGTAAAAATTTTTAAAATTCTGAGTTTCCTGCTGCTTATGCAGGGCTGATGATGGGAGTCCTGATTTATGGCTGGATAAAATAGGAAGGTACCAATCCAACATTATTTGAAGGGTGTCTGAATAGCCACAAGATTTAAGAAATACTTTATCTAATATTTTGTATTGTAGGCCCCCAAATAGCCTCAAAAAATAAAGATTAATATCACAGTAAGGCACACCTGGGAGATGTGTCCAAATTTGCCAGTAATGAATTGTGACATTGCACGATCTGGTAACAGTTCGGACTTCAATGCTTACCTCTAAAAAATAAGGAGGCTTGGAGTTAATATGTGACACACACAAGCATGGTTTCAATCGCAAATTTTACTGATAGGGTGTTATGCCTCAGATTGGGTCCTAGTTCAGATACATCTAGTCCCTGTCTTGTCGTGGCCAAAGGTCCATTGAAGAGTCGGTAACATTGTTCAATAATTACAACACTTTTTTTTCCTTCAGATGCTATAACATAGATTGGTACAAGGATTTAAATGACTGCAAAGGAGGAATATATAACAGATTGTGCTGCTGCTACTGTCGCTGTTGCTGTCATGATGTTTTGATAAGAAAAGCCTTCGAGGGGATGTGATAACTGAGCATAGTCTTAATAAGTCACTGGCATAAATTCACCAGTTGTGGGAGATAGAGAAGGGTTCAAACAGGCAGAAGACCACTCTCTTTACAAAAAAAAAAAAATATATATATATATATACACACACACACACACACACACACACACATATATATATATGTTTGCAAGGTCAGATTAAGTTTAAAAAAAAATCTAAGGTAGGATATTTAAGAATGGTATACTGGTGAGGAAAAAAATTGTAAATAGTCTATATGACCTAAGTCAAAGAGTCTACCTGAAGAAATGAGTGGGGCTGAGGTTACAGAGGCAAACAGAAGGCAAGCATAAAATGCATTGTCGTGCATACTATAGAGTCTGGGGTGTTTTATAACAGTCATGGAAAGGCATTGGCATATATTAAGCAGGAGAGCATGATTATCAGGATTATGTTTAGAGACCCTATAAGAAGCTGACTGTGAGGCATATTGATTGCATGGGGGGAGATAACGAAGCAAGAGCAACTGAATCTAGAATAGCTCTCAGGTTTCTTCTTCAAATAACTGGCATTGTGCTGCCAATGATCCCAACAGGGAAGAAAAATAAAGGAACAGATTTAAAATCAAAGGAGCCAAAGACATACTTAGTGTTTAATGTATTTATTTTTAAGCAGTAAATGGAACAACCAGTTGGAGAAGTCTGGATTAGACTATTCTAATTTCCAAAGGTCTATGATTCTAAAACTCCAGAACTATGCTTAAGCTGAGCTAATCTCAAAAAAAGAGGCATTGAATGAAAATGGAATTTTGTGGATAGACTTAAAGAGCTGATTAGCTAAAAAAGAGTTTTAAAATATCTGTGAAAAATGCTTGTACTCTGTGTATACAATGACATTAATGACGTAAGGTAAATGTTAGGTTTAAAATTTTATTATGGGGTAAATATAGATTCATCCTTCTACATTACAGAGGTTTCTAATGTGATCAACAATATCCATTTGTCACTGTGCTATTCAAGTGATAGGTACAGGTTGTAGTTATGAAATAGAGCTACTTTTTCTATGTGTACATCTATCTTTATTTAACATACAGAATGAGTATATAAGAAGCAAACAACTTAACATTTACCATTCAGGGTGGATTTATCATTTCTGAGTGAGAAAAAAAAAAAACTTCAACAGAACAAGGAGATTTACCAGATTTAGGATAGGTGGCAATGACAATATCATCTGGTCTTGCCTGGAATGCTTCCACATTATCCCAATATTTAGCAAAATCTTTATATATTGGAATCCCATGGATTTCTTCGAAGTATTCACAATACTCAGGGTTGGAAGGATCCATCAGAAAGTGACACACTGAAAAAAAAAATTATGTTTCACATCTTGTATGTACTTTACAATGTTTTGGCATTAATAAATATGTATAATGAGGTCCTTCTAGATGTCTAGTACATCTTAGCTGTTGCACATATGAGGTACACGCATACTAAAGTTGTATATGACATAGTCTTGGTGCTTGAAGAGTTTCTAATCCTATTAGGAGGTGTATGACATATAAAAGTATAAGAAATTACAAGAGATTATAAAGTAAAATCCTTAAAACTCAGTAAAAATGTAAGACATACATAATACATTCAATTATGAATACAAACAACAGAGCCTTCAAGTTCTGTCAAAATTGATGGAGCACGTAAAAAGAGGTCCAGAAATACAACATTTTTGGCAAAGGGTTCAATTATGCATACATTAAATAACAATAAATACCGACGGTCACATTTGATTATTATTGCCAGATCTCTAAGTCAGAGCTTTTTTAAAAGTTTCTGAATATGTGCCCTT
The DNA here is from genome assembly GCF_020740605.2 of Lemur catta. Lineage (NCBI taxonomy): Eukaryota > Metazoa > Chordata > Mammalia > Primates > Lemuridae > Lemur > Lemur catta. The sequence continues at coordinate 13,279,679 of NC_059146.1, forward strand.
TAAGGAAAAGAATTCAAATTGCTTGCTGAATGTATTTAAAAGAAGATGAAATTAATGACACTGCGATGGTTATATTTACGGCACAGAATCTTGAGGATAGAGAACATTCCTTTGTGACCTCCATTTTTTCCTTTCACTTGATCAATAAGGTAGTGGATACTTTCACGGAAATGATTTGATTGAAAATTATAAAGTTAAGCAAGATGGTTATTATTTACTAATTCATCTCCTGATCCCATGACAATCCATTTCATGTTCAGTGTTAGTCCTAAGATTTTTAATTAAGTAAACTTTCATTGGCTTTCAACCTCCTTTGGTGCCTTTTGTTGTAACTGCCAAACTTACTCTAATTTGAGTTTATGACATGGCATCCCAGCAAATTTTCTTTCCTTAACATTAGCCTTTTTAGATCTCCCTCTTGTTCACCTTTGCCCAAAAAGCTGCCTGGTGAGTTATTTTATACACACACATTGCAACTTTTAAAAAACTTTTCTCAGGATGTAATTTGACCAAAATGATGAGATTTCTTTTCCCCAAATAGAAATCAGTCTTGTCAATAAATCACTTGTTCCCCAAACCTTCTCCTTGCTCCCAGAAAATAGATCTTTTCCTTAAAGAAATGTGTATTAAAGGCACGATTTGCTCTTTGCCTGCCCATTGATTTGTTTATTCATGTGAATTCTTTCTTGGTGTTCGGCCAAGTTTGTAAGAATTGGCTTGTAGTTAACTGGGAGTGGTGGATTTATCATTAAATGGTTGGCTGACTTCTAGCTGCCCCATCGTGTTCAATTTGGGTCTTAAAGGTAAACTAGGGGGCATGTAATAAAATCTCTTTCCTAGTTTTATTTGTTTTGGTAAATTGTCTCGTATCACAATATATGGGTTTCTTTTCTAGCTGCTCTCTCTTTTTTTTTTTCCAAAAAACACGCTTCCGTTTAGAAACTGTCGATTTTATATCCTGAGTATGTATATCACAGTTGTTCAGAAAGATTAACAAAAAATAGTTAAAAATGTGTGACTCATAAGTTTGATTAAATTCAGAAAGTTTTTTTCTTTCTCTTTCTTCCTTCTTTCCCACCTCTGTCTCTCCCTCCCTTTCTTCATCCTCCCCTCTTGCATCCTCCAACCTGCTTTTTATCCAGTAAATAATCACTGTGTGAATACCTACTCTCTTCTAGCATTGTGGTAAACTCTGGAATATTATGGCTATGGTAAGTATAGATACATAGGGTTCTCACAGTCCTCATTCTCTTAGATTTACCTGGATTTGAGTAAAGTGACTAAAAGCAGAGACTACACATACATACACATGTATACATATTTTTTTTTTTGCAAACTTTCCTGTAAAGAAACTATACTTTTATACATCTTTCTATCCCAGGATCCACCACTGTGACGCAAAGTACGTGCTCAGAAAGATTTGTTAAATTTATTTATCAGATCAAGTTTCTCTGTGCTCTACAGTTTTTAAGGATTCCTAGATAACAGAGGTACTATCTAACCTACTTGTCAATGATTTACCAAGGACTTTGAACATGTACTGAATTTATCTGAAATGTCTAAAGTAACAGTTAACAGTACTATGTGTCAGGCCCCAATCACAGATGTGACCGCAAGACTAGAAGTCAGTCTCCCTTCTACCTGTTTCTACCCTGCTGGCTTTGTTCCCTCAGCAGTAAAACGGAGAACACGCCCAGTATTTAGTACTTACAAGGTGGCTATACTCCTGTAATTTTATGCTTTAAATAGCAAAACACTATATAAATGTAAGCTATTACTTTTAATGACAAACATATAACTTTAAAAGGTGTTAAGTGCTTCCCATTATTAATTTATTAAAGTATCCATTACTTTGTTCTCTTTATGCTTTCTTTTTTAAAAGATTTGTATATATAATTTGTATACTCTATTTTCTAGACCTAAAAACTCAGTGTTAATATCAATAATAATAAAAGTACAACCTGTTCAGATGATCCTGTGAAAGAAAGTGAATGATCTAGCTTAGTTCTCTTCCAATACCAAGACAGGCTGTAAGCTGCATAAAAAGAGATGAGGACCACTTATGCATTTGGAATGTTTCTGGTGAGTTTTTATTCTGAATGCCAGAGGAGGCGGAGATTAATTTGTGGACCTTGGCTTTGTGAAATCTGTGATGCAATGATTAACATGGATATGAATACATATGTGCAGATGCGTTTAGCCACACAGAGTCATGTTCATTCACACAGATGTAGGAAGCCTCTGCCATTAGTTTTTTATTCTTTGGCTCATAATCAAACTCCTAAATTTGCCAATAGCCTGGGAGGGGGGGGTTAGGGAGAGGGAAGGAGAGGAAGTAAAGGGGAAGAGGAGAGAAAAGAGGCTTGGAGCAAAACAAGAGAAATAGGGAAGGGAGAATCCCTATTCACTCACTAATGAATAACATGGATGGGTTTGAACTTCAAAAAAATAGAGTAGCTGGGGTGAGGGAGAAAAAAATTGACAGAGAAGAACTAGGAGGGCAGTGAAGACCCTGGATCAGTAGAACTAGTTTAGTTTACTGAAACCTACCAAAGAACACTTTGTAATACTTGGCTTTGTCCTAACAAGTCAATTGGAAAACATCTATTTAAAATCTTTGCCTTCAACTCTTAAGCAGCCCTGGAAAAAAAAATGACAGCTAAAGAAAGAATGTATTAATAAACATCACGCACTTTTGGATTATTATTTTAGAAACCTCACTTCTCTCTGTTCCCAATCACATAATGGTATAGTGTAGAATTTCCAGGTAAAGGTAGCCATTGACATTGTTGGAATTTAGACAGCAGAATGAGAAAATTAAAAGTTTAAGAGTTTGTGGAATCTATGAATCCTTCACCTTTCTTCTTTTCACTTCTCTGCACCTACTCTGTCTTCAGTTAAAGAAATCTCCCTTGCTCCACTTCAATTCCTCCAATATAATTAGTTCCAACCCTGGAACAAGTTCTTATTTGTGCCAATTCTAATTCGATTGCACTTCCTTTGGGAGACTTTGCCTGACTTTTACAAGACTGCATCTCTATGAGTGACTTTCAAATCTTGCATTTCCTCCTAACTAGCACTTATTCCATTGTGCTATCATTATTAATAATAGTTACTTGTCCAGTTTCCTTATTTGACTATAAATACCTTGAAAACATGATCTTACTCTGTAATTAGCACACTGCCTGGCATCTAGTAGGCTAGGCATTGAATATGTATTTATTGAGTAAAAGTGGTTGTTGCATTCAAGAAAAATAAGAAGTTAAGTGATCCATAGTTGTTCTAGAAAGGGCAACAATATCCAGTCTTACCCAAAGTAAAAAGAGTTAATTGGTTTCTGAGAAATGGGGCTTTTCGTGATGGAAAATCAAAATAAAGAAGAAATAACCAGGGGTCCAAATTTAGATTATGATATTACTTGGTTTTATGTAGTCAATCATATTATTTGAGTTAAATAAAATATGTACTAAAAAAACTTAATCAGGCCAGGCAAGGTGGCTCACGCCTGTAATCCTAGCACTCTGGGAGGCCGAGGCGGGAGGATCCTTTGAGCTCAGGAGTTGGAGACCAGCCTGAGCAAGAGCGAGACCCTGTCTCTACCAAAAATAGAAAGAAATTAGCCAAACAACTAAAATATATACAAAAAAATTAGCCGGGCATGGTGGCACATGCCTGTAGTCCCAGCTACTCGGGAGGCTGAGGCAGAAGGATCGCTTGAGCCCAGGAGTTTGAGGTTGCTGTGAGCTAGGCTGACACCATATCACTCTAGCCTGGCCAACAGAGTGAGATTCTGTCTCAAAAAAAAAAAAAAACTTAATCATTAAATATGCAAATTTAATATGTACTATAATTTTAACCCCATGACATAGATTCATTTTAGTTTTCTTAATGATAAGGATCTATGATGTTTCCCTTATTGTTTCCCTTATTTTTGCCCTTTGGGTTAAAGAATAATCCAATTTACTAATTAGTAATCCATTTTACTAATTATTCATTAATCCAAAAATGCAAAAAATGAGCACAAGCTAATATGAAGAGGTATAACCTTCCAGAACATCTATCTTTTACTTGTAAACAATCTGTTGTGACATCGAGGTTCAATGCACCACCTTGGAAAAATCTTCCAAACGTCAAAGATTCACTTGCGGATAAGAATAAAACAGTAGACAAAATGGCCCTGAAACGTCATTCTTCTCCATGAGTCATGGGTACAGAATGAGTTACAAAATGCTTGAATCAAATAGTCTGAACTTTCCTCTTCCTTTCCAGATAAGCACCAGTTTTTCAAACATTTATCTTGACCTTCCGAATTTGAGCAGATACCCCAGAAATATGTAAATCTATTATGTCCTAATAACAATGTAAAAAAATAATTGGGGCAGATATGCCATGATACAGCTGTCCTACTCTAAAAACACTGAAAAGAAATGTGGAGCCAGCATGTCTGCGTGACAAAATGTTCCCCAATGACTATTCCTCATTTGTGACTATTGGGCATTTTCGTTTCCTTCTGTATCACACACTTACTTACTTTGGATTGAGTTTTATGGTCCTATAGAGTGTGTTTTATTAACAAGAGTTTGATATCAATAGTATAAAAATAAGGGGCATTGTAACTGAGTTTTTAAAATTAGTAATAGATTTTATTTTTTAGAGCAGTTATAGGCTTAAAAAAAACAGAGGAGATAGAACAGAAAAGTCGTATATATCCCTACTCCCATGTATAGTTTACCATTTTATTAATACCTTGCATAATCGTGGTTATATTTGTTAAAATTAAATAACCAATATGCATACTTTAGTATTAACTAAAGTCCATAGTTTACATTAGGGTTCACACTCTGTTGTATACAATTTTATGAGTGCTAATAAATGTATAATATCATACATTTGCCATTACCGTGTCATGCAGAATAGTTTCACTGCCCTAAAAATCCCTTAAGTTCAACCTATTCACTCTGCTTCCTCTATTCTAAAACGCTAGCAATCTCTAACATTTTTATTCTCTATAGTTTTGCCTTTTACACAATGTCAAACAGTACATAGGCTTTTCAGATTGGCTTTTTCAACTTAATAATATGCATTCAAGATTTCTCCATGTTTTTGGTGACTTGATAACTCATTTCCTTTTACTGCTGAATAATACCCTATCATATGGATATAACACAGTTTGTTTAATCATTCAACTATTAGAGGACTGGCTGGGCGCAGTGGCTCGTGCCTGTAATCCTAGCACTCTGGGAGGCCGAGGCGGGAGGATCGCTCAAGGTCAGGAGTTCGAGACAAGCTTGAGCAAGAGCGAGACCCCGTCTCTATTAAAAATAGAAAGAAATTATCTGGCCAACTAAAAATATATAGAGAAAAAATTAGCTGGGCATGGTGGCGCATGCCTGTAGTCCCAGCTACTCGGGAGGCTGAGGCAGTAGGATTGCTTGAGCCCAGGAGTTTGAGGTTGCTGTGAGCTAGGCTGACGCCACAGCACTCACTCTAGCCTAGGCAACAGAGTGAGACTCTGTCTCAAAAAAAAAAAACTATTAGAGGACATCTTGGTTACTTCCAATTTTTGGCAATTAGGAATAAAATGGCTATAAACATTCACGTACAGGTTTTTGTGTGGACATAAGTTTTTACCTCATCTGAGTAAATACTAGGTATGTGATTTCTGAATGGTGTGCTGTGACAATGTTTGTAAGAAACTGCCAAACTGTCTTCCAATGTGGTTGTACCATTTTTCATTCCCACCGGCTATAACAAGACTTCCTGCTGCTCCCATCCTCGCCAGCATTTGATATTGTCAGATTTGGGGATCTTATCTGACTGCGTGTTTGGCTATGTTTAATGTTTGCTGTAGGTGCAGAGTCACAGGTTTCGATTTCCTCTAGTTTTGTTTTTGTCTCCTCTGTTGTCTTAAGGTTTCCCTAGAAACTCCTTCTTAAAGTCTAATTGTTGTAGTTCTTTCAAGAGAATAAGCAACTATAATTGTACAGAAGCCCTGTTGAAAGAAATACTGACAAGGTATTGGGAGTTCGGGGAGACAGGGAGGCTAGAGGGGTCTGTAGTTGGGGACTTTCCTTCTCCCAGCTCAGGTAAGTCTCTGATAAAGTCTTATTCTTTTCTTTTCTTTTTTTTTTTTTTAGTAGACAGGTCATTGTTGTGGAGAACACTCTAGATTTATTTCAAAGTGGTTATTTTTGCTCCTCCCCTTGCTTGAAGCACATGGGGATTTTTCTTTCTTTTTTTTTTTTTCCATTCTTCACTGTGACAACCTGGTGAGAATTCTGGAAGTAAAGCTCACAAAAATGTGATGGCTCTCTCAGACTGAACCCCCAGGAGTTTTTAACTCTCAAGCTAATCCACACTCAGCCTCCAGTATTTCATCAATTATTATTTAATTGTTCCTACTAGTTACTGGCTACAGTGGCTTCTGGTTACTCTCTGCTCTCATTCTACGTATTGTTAGGTTTGCTTAGGGTGGGAACCCAAAAGGTATGTATAGGACGTAATGCGGTTCATGGAAAACTTACATAGTGGCCATCAAGCCTGAGAAACAAAAGCCGCAGGACTCTGGAGAGTGCAGAGGTTGTAAATCTAACTCTGACCACAGACAGCTGCAACGACACTAGCATTCCTATCCCTGCGGATAAGGATGAAGCTACCCGACTCCCCTATCTCAGCAGGTGTTGCTCACTGCCCCAGAAAAACCCTCTACAAAACCCAATGCTTCCTCCTCCCTCGTGGATGCTCTCTCCCATCTGCACCCGGATGCTCAAAATAAATGGCATTTTGCTAGGCCTGAGGCTTCGTGTGTCTCCCTCTCAGCTCTGGACCTAATGTTTAGTCCTGGAACCTGGGAGGGCACACCAAGTGGACACAGCCTCTGGGACTCAAGCAGGCAAGGCTTGCAACTCGGGAAGCAGTAGGCAGCAGCAGCTCATCCTGGGCTAACTCCCGAATCCTGCCTTCCTCTTGAGTCCCTGGATCACCGGTAAGGTTTCCATGGATCTTTGACTAATCTGAGAGGGACCAGTCTCCTTGCTTGATTATGTCCCCTTGAGCCATTAACATCCTTTGTCTCTGACGAGGTGACTGGGACAAGTCCACAGCCGTGCAGGGGTGCCTCTCTAACTTGTCTCTGATCCTGGAGTGTAGACAGAGCAGTGTAGCTTGACCACGGTAAGATAATTGTCCATCCAGACCCTCCTGAACCAAGCTGAGAGGCAGACACGGGACTGAGACTTGTATCTTTCTTGCTGACTTCCAAAATCCACCCCCTGAGATATCCTGTTCCTGGTGAGCGGGGAGCCCACAAGCCTATTCTCGTTTCCTGATCCCTCTTGGTCTCATTCAAGAGGTTGTTTCCCGAACTCTCTCGCTCTCGTTACTCAACTCATCTTGAAGTGAAAGTCCCACCAGTGAGCCGGAGGACCCCTGAGGCCTTGGTTGGACACAGGGACACCTGGTCCGACTCGTTGCTTGCTCGTCACTCCCGTGCCACTCCCTCGTTTTGGGGACGCCTAGTTTTGAGCAGAACCGCCCCCTGTGACCCTACTCTTTCTAGGAATATGGGAAACTCTCAGTCTCCTCCTCCTAAAGCTACTCCTCTGGGCAGCCTCCTCCGAAGTCTCAAAACACTAGGTCTCACTACAATCTCTGTCACTGCAATGGCAAAGGGTCTGAAATCCCCTATGTCCAAGCCTTTTTTTTACCCTCTATCCCCACTCTGTACAAGCCACAATCTGGATCAAATCTTCCCATTACACTCCTAACCCTTCCAATCTCAGCCCTCCCTCGTACAGGTGTCCCCAACCAGACCTCCCTCAGCCTAACCCCAAACCTGCCCCCTGTTCTCTTCCCAGCCCCCCTACTCCTATTATTCTCCTCAAGTCGTGGGACCTACAGACTCTACCACAAGGGGTTTATACCCTCTCAGGGAGGTGACTGGGGTGGAAGACATCACATGGATGTATGTCTCTTTTATTTAACTCAAACTTATGATCTGACCCAGCATGACCTCAACATTATTCTTTCCTCTACTTTATCTCCTGAAGAGAAGGAGAGGGTTTGGCTTAATGCCCCAGGACATGACGATACAATCCGTAGACATAACCCTGCCCAAACAGTAGGGGACAGTCACTGTCCCTAGAACAGACCCATTATGGGATTATCAAGTAGGAACTCCTGAGGGAATGTTACTATCTCCCAGTTCATGTCTGACATCAGGCACAAGCTCCAAATATTAGATAAAGTCCCTCAAACCCCACAAAAAAATCTCCTAAATCTGCCCATCATAACTTAGTGTGCCAGCTGCAAAAGAGTGCAGAGGGCTCTCTAGCCCACAGGCCACGCAGCGTAAGTACCATAGAGTCTGGAAATCAACCTAGAACAACCTGCATGCATAGTTAAGACTCAGGTCATGTGACTTCCAACTGTCCAATTAAAGTGGTTCCATGGTGATCTCTGAACCATGAGGGAAGTCCCAGTTTGATCACTGTAAAACAAGACGCAGACCATAACCAAGCCATTTTTGTATCCTTCCTTTTGCTCTCCCTTTGCTGCAACAATGGGTCCCCTCATCATCTGTAGTGTATGTACTATACTCTGTAAACCTACATCTTGCTCTTGCCCTATAACCCTATCATTGTCTCCTCAATAAACTTCATTTTTGTTTTTGCGTAACTTTAGGGTGTCTCTGGTCATTTTTTTGGCCATGGGGATGCCAAAAACCAACATTTCAGACTAAAACCTGACCCACAGATGGTTGTTGTTTCGTTCTAGTTCTTCTTAAACAACAGTTTATAATCAACTGCAGTCGAAGATTTGCTCCTTTCAAAAATGTCACAGAAAGAACTGAAATTTTTATGACTTTTTATTTAAAACACTATTAATTTTCTCGCCTTACTTTCCAAAGCCATTGAAGTAGTATTAAGTAAATAACAAAGTTATCTCCAGGATTTAAACTATTAAATTCCACCTAGCCCAACCTGATTCATCCTCTTTAGGCCTAAGGGCTATTACAAAAGAGACAGGTATATAAAATTGTGAAGACTGATTCCAAGAAATGGAATTAGTGAGTTTGGTTCCCTTGTCTTTCTCCACCACCCCCACCCCACCTGGTGCCCACCTGCCAGCAATGACACTCACTGAGTGGCTTCTTAAAGGGACCACAACACTTAACAGCCTAGAGACTAGATTGTACTCAAGGGTTTCCCAGAACAAACTGGGTCCCCTTTAACCTTTTAAGTAATTCTCGCTGCTTCCACCACTACAGCTAAACCTCTGGGAGTCCCATGCGAGAGTCATCTCTCCAGACTCAAACCTACAGGCCCTCCAGAACCTGCTTCCACCCGTGGTGAGCTCCCTGACAGTCCAGCCCATTGAGTGGATACCAGGCTCCAGTAATATGATTCGGTATATATGGCTCTACTTTCAGCTCTCATTTTCAAACCCTACATTCTCCACTATCTAGTAATATTCATATGGAACCAAATTCAGCCCCTAACTATTTCTCTCCAGGAAAACCCCCTCCTGCTTCTATTCTAACTTCAAGACTGTCCGTTTTCAACCCCCACCCTTTTAGTAACTTAAATGATCTCCATAAAAAGATCTCTTTGCCCCTTCTCAGCTTGAAATAGCTACAGAAGAAAGATCTCCACTCATTTTCCCAACTTCTGAGTTCATTTTAAATAGAAATTTAACAACAGAAAAGGGGGAATGTTAGGGCAGCCTTGAATCTCCCAATTTTCTAGTAACAGCTAAAAATCAATTCTGAGCTCTCCCTACTCTTTGTTATCTCATTCCCAAGCTAGCAGGCAACCTGCTGGGACTCTGTTTTCACAAACACCTAAAAAGAGCCCAGAAAAAATATAAATCTTTCTCTTTACATTTCTCCAGCTCACAGCTTTTAGAATTTGTTTTACAGCTTCAAGGGGTTTCTGAGAAGCTCCTTGACAGACAGCAGGGGGGTAAACTCCTAGCCTTTGTTTCCTGCCCAAAACCACATCTCAGGGGCAAAAATCACATTCTCTGCCATAGGTCTGACTACATTTCAGACATGAGCAAGTCTCCAGGAACAGAAAAAACAAGGCAGCAGTCAGAAAGACAATGACACCCGCCTCCCAATCTTTCTAATTTTTAATTTTTTCCCTTTCCCATACCTTGCTCTTCCTTTTTTTATATGCATATAATCAAAAGGGTGGAATGTTAGGTTTGCTTAGGGTGGGAACCCAAAAAGTATGTATAGGATGTAATGTAGTTAATGGAAAACTGGGATAGTGATCACAAAGCCTGTGAAACAAAAGCAGCAGGAGTCTGGAGAGTCCGGAGGTTGTAAATCTAACTCTGACCACAGACAGCTGCAATGACACCAGCATTCCTATCCCCCCTGATAACAATGAAGCTGACCCCCTCCCCTATCTCTGCAGATGTTGCTCGCTCCTCCCAGAAAAACCCTCTACAAAACCCAAGGCTTTCCCCTCCCTCATGGTGGACGTTTTTCTCAGCCTCCACCCATCTGCCCCCTCAAAATAAACAGCATTTGTGTCTCCCTCCAGGCTCTGCACCTAACATATTTTACTCTCTCTACAGTATTGAGGGCTGTAGTTCACCTTGTGATCTCAGTTCCCTAATGGATCTAAAAGAAGATTTGTTCATTTTCAGTTTGTTCAGCTTTTTGTCGTTGTAAGGATGAGAATGACAATTTGCATACTCTTTACACGTCAGACCTGACACTGGCCTCCATGATCATATGAGCCAAGTCCCATGTTCTCTCTTCTCTCTCATGTACATGTATATCCTATTAATTCTGTTTCCCTAAAGAACCCTGACTAATACAGTATTATGTACTGAGAGTGGTTCTAGAGGAAGATAATTTTAAGGATGAATTTTCAGAATTCGTTCTGAAGTTTCTGGAATTTGCTTTCTAATCTGATTAGGTTTAAGGACACTAATGACTATTTCCAGTAGTAAAGACAGCACTAATAGCCCGTGGCATGGACTCTTCATACAGATACTCAAAATATCTGTATGATATTAGGATATTCCTAATAAACCATTTATAAGAGCCAATTTTCCATAGAGGAGTAGACTATTTTTTATAACCATATTTAGATAAAGGTAGCAAAAAGAGTTTCTGGCCTCATGATCTTTTATTTTTCACTCTGATTTTCAGCATTTCTTAGCATCGGTTATTAGGAGTGAAGAGTACAACTTGCTTTCCTAAGTTTGGGATACTCCTGGGAACAGCTCTGATCTTTCCCATTATAGCTCCCCCAAAATAGTTTATTGAAAACCAGATGGTGAGGATGAAAATGCTATACATCCATCTGGTATATTTTTTCATGGTAATCACATCAAAACCAACTATAGTATCAATCGTTTTCAATGTAAACTAGCACCGGGGGCTAAAGAGAGGATGATGTCACCTGCATCACCTAAAATGACATGGGATATGGACTTCCCAAGAAGTCTTCACTGACAAAGTTGCCTGGCATCAAAGCCTCCCAAAGAGAACAAGACAAGCGACTGTGCATGCTCCGATAGCAAGACGTGCAAAACATATCCTCATTCTGCTAGAAATAAAGAGCACACAGAATGTATATGGGTAGCAAGAACCTGCTTTTGATTACTGGGAGCAATATTAAGAAACCCTCACTCTGAAGGTAAGGGATAAGCACAGAAGTGGCAACAATACCTGGGAGTGAGGGAGAAAGAGACACACACATACGTACATGGGCACACACGTACACATGACTGCTTCTGAAGGCTGCCTGGCTGCTTTGGGCTTACAAACAGCCGTCCAACAGCCCTGTGTACTTGTCTGGCCCAGAACTTCAGCAGATGCAGTCGTTTAATTATCTGCCCTTTCTTCTTTCCTTTTAAGGTACAAACATATCTGCATTTTCAAATACACCTGTGTTCTGAGAATTGCACTAAGCAAGTGAATCGTAGGCTGGTGCACAGAGGCTAGTTGGTACTTTTTGGCTGTATGCGTTGCTAAGAGACAGCTTCCCATCTGAAGCAGCCAGAAGGTGTGAGCCTTCTCTCTGTGCCACTGTGGGATGTGGTCAAGTCTACCCACAGCCATCAAGGTGGGGTAACAGGAGAAGCCAAAGTGACAAAAACACGACTGGGGTCTGAGACATTTAACAGTTTTCACTTTGCATGTAACATATCCCTAACAAGACGGCAGCTCTTGTCTGCCTGAGCCTGCGCTCAGAGAGAAGAGCAGGTGGAGATTGTGATGGTAAATTTTATATGTTAAGTTCACTGGGCTAATGGAAGCCAAAATAGCCGACAAAACATTTCTGGTGTGTCTGTGAGAGTCCTTCTGGAAGAGATTAGCATTTGAATCAGTAAACTGAGCAAATGAGATCCACCCTCACCAGTGTGGCTGGGCATAATCCAATCGGTTTAGAAAATGGATAGAACAGAAAGGTGAAGGAAGGGTGGATTCCTTCTTGAGGTGGGACATTTTCCATCTTCCATTTCTTCTGCCCTTGGACATCAGAGCTTCTAGTTTTCAGGCCCTCAGACTCTGGGACTTACATGAATAAACCTGCACCCCTCTTTCCCCCACACCTCCTTCTCAGGCCTTTGAACTTGAACTTGGAGTTGTGCCATTGGCTTCCCTGGTTTTCAGGCCTTCAGATTTGTACTGAATCACACCACTGACTTTCCTAGTTCTCTAGCTTGCACACCACAGATGGGACTTCTCACTTATCAACCCCCACGATCACTTGAGCCAATTCCCATTTATTGGTTCTGTTTCTCTGGAGAACCCAGATTAATATACTCCTCAACAGGTCTAATCTCCAAAAATGATATCAACAGGTAGGTTCAAATTTCTTCACATCAGGTAGCCATACAAAAAGGTGGCTGTTATCCCCCACCCACTGGAGCCACTGGAACCACTTTCAGTTTGAGAGTCAAAATCTGAGTAGCTCTGATATAAGTTGTTCTCTAAAGTAATATCTTATAAGCACAGAATCTCCAAATTGTCAGGCTAGATCACTCTCATGCCAGAGTAGTAAAAATGACAAGTGGCACAAATAGAGAAAATGAACTGTCAAAACTGCAAAAATGATGGTGTACAGTACAAATGGCATAGGAAATTAGGCAAGCAGTAATCCTCAGGTAAAAAAAAAATGCTAAATATAAAAACTCAAGGAGCCTTTAAGATGTTTACTGTAGATTAGCGTAAGTGTTAAGAATATGGGCTCAGGCAGAAAATGTCCAGGCTTTGGATCCTGGCACTAGTATTTATTAAGTATGTGACTTCGGGTACGTTATGTGGTGTTCTTAAGCCTCAGTTTTCTCAGATGTAAACTGAGGATAAAAGTTGTATTCACCTCAAAGAGCTTGAAGAATGTATGAGATTAGGTACAAAATGTATAGCACAATGCTTTTATTATTTATTATTGTTATATATATCAGCAGTAAGTCAGGTAAGTACTATAAAGAAATAGTTACTCTTCTCCTGCAGCAGCTAATAAAAAAAGAAATATTAACAATTATTTAGTTATCAAGAGACTGGATGATGGAAATATGTATTTTTATTCTGTTATTTTTTTTTGCAAACTGATGCAAAATATTTATTCCAAGTTAGTTATTTTATGCAGTAGTTTTCCCCCAACAGATTTATGATAACCACATCTTTTAAATCTGTAAATAATGTTATCAAAATAACCTTAATCTTTGAAATCTCACAAAAATTTATAATTTACAATCCACCCTGAATATAAGGGCTGCAAGACTAACACATTTTCTATATCCAAATATTTTACAGCTGTACCCAAAAAGGAAACAAACAAACAAACACAAAAAACCCACAAGAAACAGATTAGATAATGATTCTGGTTACTCAGTTAATATAAAAAAATCATAAGCCTAAAATTGTTCATAAGGGGGAGGGGATTGATTTGAGAAGCAGTTAGTAAAGTGAACCGAGAACTGAAAAAACATGTCATGAACCTGGGTGAATAGCATTTGTTCTTTTTTTTTTTTGAGGCAGAGTCACACTCTGTCACCCTGGCTAGAGTGCCGTGGCGTCAGCCTAGCTCACAGCAACCTCAAACTCTTGGGCTCAAGCGATCCTCCTGCCTCAGCCTCCCAGGTAGCTGGGACTACAGGCATGTGCCACCATGCCTGGCTAATTTTTTCTCTATATATTTTTACCTGTCCATATAATTTCTTTCTATTTTTAGTAGAGACGTGGTCTTGCTCTTGCTCAGGCTGGTCTCAAACTCCTGAGCTCAAACAATCCACCCACCTCGGCCTCCCAGAGTGCTAGGATTACAGACATGAGCCACCGCGCCCAGCCAGCACTTGTTCTTATTTCTTTGTAGCCCTGTAATTCTTGGGAAAATACCTTAACTATTCTGAAACTCAGTTTTCTTGTCTGGGAAATGATCCTATAATGCCCTGTCTACCTAATATCTTTTTATTGTGATGCTAACATAAGTACAAGTGAAAGTGCTTCATTAAACACTAAATTTTTGGAGATATAGATTTCGTTTCATCTTCCAGTTTGACCCGCTTAGTGGGCCACATGATCTATACCAGCGTAGAGGAAAGATACAGAAGCTATGAATTCTTGCTCCATTTTCCTTCCTTTCAGCCCTCTGCTAGAAAAGGATTCAATCTTTAATCTTAATCATTCCTCTACTTCTTCAATTTTTGAGGTAAATTTTGTAATTTAAACCCTTGGAAGTTCAGGGACAAGGACAAAAGTAAGAAAAAAAGATGGTAGATTTATGATTTGTTTATAAGAATGTATTCCTTCTCTGCCAATCACGCATTTAATGTGTCCTTCAAAAAGATGTTGAAGTCCTAATCCTCAGGCTCTTTGAATGGGACCTTATTTGTAAATAGGGTCATTGCATATGCAATAAATTCAGATGAAATCATAGTGGAGTAGGGTGGGCCTTCAATCCAATCTGAATGGTGTCTTTATGAGAAGACTTATGACGGTATTAGGGAAGAATGCCATCTGAAGATGCAGGTGGAGACTGGAATGATGCAGCTGAAGCTCATGAAATGCCAAGGCTTGACTGTTACCACCAACACCAGGAAGGGGCAAAGAAGGATTCTACCCACAGTTTCAGAAGGAGCATGATTCTGCTGGTGCCTTGATTTTGGGCGTCTAGCCTCCAGAATTGTGAAGAGAAGAAATTGGTTGTTATAAGCTTCTCAGTTTGTAGCACTTTGTTATGACAGCCCTATAAAATTAATATACTGGCCTCAGTACCTGTAAATAGAGTATAATTCCCTACTCCAAAAAATTTTATACTTGGCCATGTCCAGTGGAATGTGAGCAGACCTGACATCGGCCATGTTGGAGCAAAAGTTTGCAATGCTTTTGTGTGCTTTGGCTCTGTCCCTCCTGTTTCTGTCCTCTATCATGAGAACAAAATGTCCCAGAGAGTAGCTAGTCCTTCATCTTTGGTCCCTGACTGAGAAGACACATGAAATTCAGCAGAGCTTAGCTGAGTCACAGCAGTGTGAGCAACAAATAAATGTTTCGTATTGTAAGTCACTACTGTTTTGCAGTTGTCTGGCTTTTAGTAAATGCTCACTAAAACAGAAGGGGTCCTGGAAGATAAGAACATATCTTTGCAAACTAACCTACCCAATTTCCAAATTAAAACTAGGTCAGGGACGGGCGTGGTGGCTCACGCCTGTAATCCTAACACTCTGGGAGGCCGAGGCGGGAGGATCACTCGAGGTCAGGAGTTTGAGACCAGCCTGAGCAAGAGCGAGACCCCATCTCTACTAAAAAAAAAAAAAAAAATAGAAAGAAATTAACCGGACAACTAAAAATATATAGAAAAAATTAGCCAGGCATGGTAGCGCGTGCCTGTAGTCCCAGCTACTCGGGAGGCTGAGGCAGTAGGATTGCTTGAGCCCAAGAGTTTGAGGTTGCTGTGAGCTAGGCTGACACCATGGTGCTCTAGCCTGGGTAATAGAGCTAGACTCTGTCTCAAACAACAACAACAACAAAAAAAAAAACAACCCTGTCTCTCAAGATTAATTTAATTTGCAAAGAGATTCATTTATAAGTGAATCTGTTTCCCCAACCCATTCATCCTCCCTGGCAACTACTAATTGCCCCTAAACAGAATTACTTATATTCCTCATCTCTCCCCACCCTCTAAAGGGAGGTAAAAAAAAAAAAATCTGAATCCCATTTGGATATTGCGTAATCACACTGTGATAAATAAACTTCTTCCTCTTATCAATCTGCCTTAATAGTGAGTTGATCTTTCAGCAAACTTTTTGGGGAAAGGAGAGGTTTTCCCTCACCTCTGCAACTGTGAATTAAGGAGTAAAGTGAGACAAACAAGGAGAGAAGAAAAGAGCAGATGTGGGAAAAAGAGAAGTTCCTGACAGCTTTTTACTTGGGTTTTTACTTCTTTTCTGAAGCTGCACATTTGGATTCACCACTACCCTCATGGGACAAATGTATGTCTAGTTTTAGAAGCTGTATCTTTCCATGACATAAACTTCAATAATTTATTATTTTTATATTTTTCACGGGAGAATTGCAAATGTAAAATAGAAGTCCGGGAGGGTGGTGGGCATCTATGGCCCCAGCTACTCAGGAGGGTGAGGCAGGAAGATCGCTTGAACCCAGGAGTTCCAGGCTGTAGTGCATTCTGATCGTGCCTGTAAATAGCCACTGCACTTCAGCCTGGGCAACACAGACAGATCCTGACTCTGAAAAAACAAAACAAAGCAAAGTATAAAAGGATATACTGAACTGTATCTCTCCCATGCTTATCCTCCATCTATCTGATTAATTTCTATTTTTTCATCCCCATTAGATAACCACTATTAGTGCTTGTATTAATGTATTCTTCCAAAAGGTTTTTTAAATGCTTGGCTTCTCATAGTTTTTATACAAATAATACAATAATGCCTGTTTTGTACTTTACCCTTTACCTATAACAGCATTTTGGGGGGTTCTATAGCAATACATATAAAGCTTCCTCACTGTTTAAAGTATTTGTACTATAATGTACTGGGTTTTACTGACTGATTTTATAGGTGATTTTCTATCTCTTATCAACATAAACAGTGCTGATATGAATAATGTAATGTGTTATTTTACATGTTTACAGCTAGATCTATAAGATAATTTCCCACAAATTATCAAAAGATATATTAGTTTTAACTTTGTTAGATATTGTTCAATTGCCTTTTTTAGGAGCTGTAATAAAGTATTATCAGTTTAAAATTTTTGCCAATATGATACAAAAATGGTACTCAGCAGAGTTTTAATTAGCATTTCTCTCACTATGAGTGAGGTTGAGCTTCCATTCATGTTTAAAAGCCATTTGTATTTCTTTTCTTTTTTTTTTTTTTTTTTTTGAGACAGAGTGTCACTTTGTTGCCCAGGCTAGAGTGAGTGCCGTGGCGTCAGCCTAGCTCACAGCAACCTCAAACTCCTGGGCTCAAGCAATCCTACTGCCTCAGCCTCCCGAGTAGCTGGGACTACAGGCATGCGCCACCATGCCCAGCTAATTTTTTTTGCTATATATATTTTAGTTGGCCAGATAATTTCTTTCTATTTTTTTAGTAGAGATGGGGTCTCGCTCAGGCTGGTCTCGAACTCCTGACCTTAAGCCATCCACCCGCCTCGGCCTCCCAGAGTGCTAGGATTACAGGCGTGAGCCACCACGCCCGGCCTCTTTTTCTTTAAATTACTTTTTCATATCCTTTTTTCAGTTATTTACTCAGTTATTATTCTTTTCCTAATTTATTTTTTTGGAGCTATGTTACATGCTGGAAAGATTACCCTTTAATCCATATTTAGAGTTGCAAATATTTTGTGCTATTTGTCACTATCTTTTGACCTTGTTTATAATTCTTTTACAATGAAGAATGCTCTCATTTTATGTAGTCAAATTTATCTAATGTTCTCATATAGTATCTGAATTTGAGTTCTAGATGAAAAAGTCTTCCCTACTCCAAGTTTACCAGAAAGGAAAACAAACAAATAAAAAACTGGATTGTATCCAAGCAGGAATTTTTTTTCTTTTTTGACAAACTCTCTTTCTGTTACCTGGGCTAGAGTATAGTGGCATCATCGTAGCTGATTGTACCTTAAACTCCTGGGCTCACGTAATTCTCCAGCCTCAGCCTCCTGAGTAGCTGAGACTATAAGAATGTGCCACCACTTCTGGCTAATTTTTGTATTTTTTTTTTTTAGAGATGGGGTCTGGCTATGATGTCCAGGTTGGTCTTGAACTTCTGGCCTCAAGTGATCCTCCTGCCTCAACCTCCCAAAGTGCTGGGATTACAGGTGTGAACCACTACATCCAGTCTCAAGCAGGAATAAAATTTCACTCAATGACGTTTCACTGAAGATTTAAAGAAGAAACTATTTACAGATATACAAGCCAGATTAAGGAAACTGATGAGGAATACTCAGGCACCCAGGGACTGGCTTCAGTAGGAAGCCGTCACCACTCTGCCTGAATGGGCAGGGGGAACAGGTATTACAGCAGCCCAGTCAGAACTGACGAAGGGGCCTCCTTGAAGGAGCTTACATGTGGCTATTCTTGTTGACTTTTCTTTTCTTTTTTTTTTTTTTAAATATATATTGTTAATATATATTGTAAAGGTCAGTTACAGTTACTCATGGGTTTGGGGATCTGGATTTTTCCAGGTATGGACATAACTTAAAGGTTATGTTCCAGACATTCCGTTCGCCTGTACATGTGATGGGGACAGTCACCGTCTATGGTGTTTTTCTATTTTCTAATTGGTGGTCACTGTTCCATGGTCTAATTACCCCATTCTTTAAGACTGAAATGACTGTTTTTCCCTGTTTATTTTTCTGTAACTATTTCCTTCTTATTGTTTTCCTTTATCTGTTTCCTCCTTATTTTTCTGCTCATATCATTCCATTATCTCTTATTTTTGTGTCCCTAACAATATAAAGGGAAGAAATAAGGAGAGAGGTTCAATTTCCTTTTTGTTTTCTGAGACAAAGTCTCGCTCTGTCACCCTGGGTAGAGTGCAGTGGCGTCATTGTAGCTCACTGCAACGTCCAACTCCTGAGCTCAAGTGATCCTCCTGCCTCGGCCTCCCAAGTTGCTGGGACTACAGGCATGTGCCATGACACCGGGCCAATTTTTTCTATTTTTAGTAGAGACAGGGTCTCACTCTTGCTCAGGCTGGTCTCAAACTCCCGAGCTCAAGCGATCCTCCCACCTGGGTCTCCCAGAGTGCTAGGATTGCAGGCGTGAGGCATCGTGCTGGGCCTGACTTTGCTATGTGACCTTAGAATCAACATGTCTAATTAAAATGTAAAACAAAGTGTATATTTTTATTGCTTTTGTTTTATTAGCTGACTTAGGAAGAATTGTTATCTGTGTGAGTTTGTGTCTTCCTGTGTAAAATCACCAGATCTTTCAATGGCTTTAGACTTAGTTTTCATCCTTCTGTAGGTTTCATGATTTTTTCAGGTAAGTCTCACATGATTCCAGTAACATGGGAAAAGGTATTTTATCTTTGCTGCTGTTTTTGTTGTTCTTCTTAGTATACTGCCCTCATAAATCAT
Organism: Lemur catta; assembly: GCF_020740605.2. Taxonomy (NCBI): domain Eukaryota; kingdom Metazoa; phylum Chordata; class Mammalia; order Primates; family Lemuridae; genus Lemur; species Lemur catta. The sequence goes on from NC_059146.1 coordinate 13,299,243, forward strand.
TGCATTTATCGGCATCTGCCCGAACAGGTGGTTTCATGATTACACGAGAGCTGTTGCACTGGCAGTCGCATTTCAGGGTGAGCTCTTCACCTGCAAGAGCTCAAGTGACTAAGTGCTCACCAGTGAGTTTGTTCCTAAAAGCTCAGCACTTGTCCTCAAAGCCAAATTAGAAGAATGAGTGTTAGGTTTCATTCCAAAACTGTCGGTTCTTGGCATACCCATGGCCAAAGAATGACCAGACATGGCAAAGTTAGGCAAGCACGAAAATGAGGTTTATTGAGGAGAGAAAGGTAGGATTACAGGGCAAGAGCAAGATATAGGCTTGTAGAGCATGGTACATTCTCCACGGATGACAACTGGACCCACTGTTGTAGCAGGGCAAGCAAGAAGAAGGCCCCAGAGAGAGCTTGACTATGATCTGCATCCTATTTTAGAGTGTCCAGATAGGGAACTCCCCTGTGGTTCAGAGGTCACCATGGAACCACTTTGATAAGACAGTTGGGAGTTAAATGACCTAAGCCTTAACTACACATGTGGGTTCTAGGTCACTCTCTGGACTTTATGGTACCCATGCGGCTTGGCCTGTGGGCCAGAGAGTCCTCTGCATTCCTTTGCAGCTGGCGCGCCAAGCTCTGATTGGCGGATTCACAGGGTGTTCCCTCCTCCCCCAGGTATGGAGAATCAGGGTTGGGCAGGACCAAGATGGGGGCAGCAGCACCCACTTTCTTCCCTAGGAGACCTGGAATCTCTCACTATCTACCTACCACGCAGACAAGTAGTCGAAAAGAAGAAAAGAGATTTATTACTTTGCCAGCAAAGGAGGAAAGAGGCAGACTATGCTCCCAAAATCCAATTTTTCCTGCCCCATAAGTGAAAATACAGAGTTTGTAATCGGAGGGTTCTCAGGTTCAGGGTGTTGTTGTCAACTACTATGGAGGGTTCTAATCCTCTCACCTGCAGAATTTGTGGGGACCCCACACGGGTCTGGACCCAGGCCAAGCCACCCAGGATCTCCCAGAGACTGCCTCCTGGTCCTCTGCTCTCCCTCAATGCAAAGAACAGGGAAAACACTCCCCTGCCCCACCCAGCTGCTGGCCTGAGCAGGAAGCCAGTTTTAGTGAGAGACAAATTAACACTCTAAAGGGTGAAGGTTTTACAAAGAAAACTCTCTCTCCCGGCCCACCCAGCTGCTGGCCTCAGGCAGGGAAGCTGGTTTCAGTGAGAGACGGAAAACACATTTTTTTTTCTCATTTTCAGGCCATCCCGGCTGTTACAAGTTCTCTTCCTGCCCTTCTCCTCTTCACTTTGTTGCTCCCAGATTTGTTCAATCTTAACTAATGCAAACAAGGCTGGGCGCGGTGGCTCACGCCTGTAATCCTGGCACTCTGGGAGGCCAAGGCGGGTGGATTGCTCGAGGTCAGGAGTTCGAGACCAGCCTGAGCAAGAGAGAGAGACCACTCCCCCCCACTGTACTAAAAATAGAAAGAAATTATACAGACAGCTAAAAATATATATATAGAAAAAATTAGCCGGGCATGGTGGCACATGCCTGTAGTCCCAGCTACTCGGGAGGCTGAGGCAGGAGGATTGCTTGAGCCCAGGAGTTTGAGGTTGCTGTGAGCCAGGCTGACGCCACGGCACTCTACTCAGGGCAACAGAGTGAGACTCTGTCTCAAAAAAAAAAAAAAAAAATGCAAACAAAGTGACACCTACATGTCTTAATTATTTTCCCCATATTCACATTCTAATTACAAAAGACATACATAGTCATAGTACATTAAAAAAGGCCATAGAGAAACCAAAAATATTACTCTAATATGTGAAATGAAAAGTAAACATCTTTTCTACTTCCTAGATAATTGCTTGCTTAATTTTTATTCTTTTATGGCTTACGGATTTTTTTAAAGTTTTAAGTGTTATAGAAAAAGAAGGCATATGAATAAATAAATATAAGCCCTTTCAAACTTTGCATATTGAGACTTGTTTATGTTTCACTATCGGAGCAGAATTTGAACAAAATTGATGCTATGTCAATACAAAAAAATAAACAAACTACTTATTAATTATATAAATCTTGGCTCCATGAAGACAAAATTTATCTTTTAATTATTTAAATTATTTGTTTTTCCATATGGCACATTCTATATAAAACAGTAGACTAATTTTCTGTTGACAACTTTGTATCTCCTCATCAACCCCAGAATTTTCTGAGGTTTTAGACTATGCTAGCAGTACGGGAGGCTTCTGCCCTCTAGCGGCGTACATCAATGTCTGCAGCTTGATGGGCGAGGAAATGATACTGCGTTACTAATTTCCTGGTGTTTTTCAAGTTCTGTGAGAGTAAATGAATCTGTTTCATTTTTTGATTGAAATAATTAGTTTTTAAAGTTAAATTATTTAAAAATTAATTTAAAAAATGTTTTCTTAGTATCGACGTTATGCTAATCACTGAACACAGACAGTTCAATAAGAGATAGACTTACCTTCAAGGAGTTCACACTGTAATAATACTACCACCAAGTATACCATATGAAGAAAATATCATAAAAAGAGGAAGAGTAAATGTCTTCACTTTCCCTACCTTGATCAATTTCAGATAGAAGATTTTAATCTACAGCGGTGTTAGAAGAAAAGAGAGTTTTAAATTCATTTTCCCATTTTAAGACCATTTCTCAGAAAATTCGCTTTATTCATTGCACGCTAGCCTTTTCCATTAACTTCAAAAGTGTGCTAATCCACATGAAACAACTTCTCCTATCGTCCCCATCCTGAACTGGAATTCTGTGCTGATCTTTAGACTAACTGGAAAAGATCTGGATATGTGCTCTGATTTTATCTCCTTTAGGACCAGCTGCTTCTCCTGGTCATTCTAATTACTAAGGAAAATACTATTCAGAAAAAGGAAGAGATCTGGAACCCTTGCACAGAGCCCCCCCTCCTATCCACTGATCTTCAAATATCACCACTATAGAAGACTCCATACCCAAAGCCTTTTTCGCCAATGGGCATGAATATCATCCACAATCACCCTCCAGGTTGTTATACTCCAGTGGACTTTGTGCTTTGATTTTCAAACACTCCTGCAGGGTGTAAACTCTACAGATGCTTCAGTTCCCTTAGTTCTATCCTCACTTCTCTTTTCCTCCCAGCCTCCCACACCATTAGTGCAGAAAATTGACTTAGCCTGGGTGTGGAGGGAAGTCTCCATAAAAAAGACACTATTTGATGAGCTGAGTTGTAAAAGACAACTGAGATTTCTTAAAAGAAGAAAGAGGGAAAAGAGAAACACGATTCTCTTTAGGGAGAAAAGCAGGTAAAGCCATCTAACCATTTAGTAGTTATATAATTTTATTTTGTGTAGTTTACATTAAGGAGATTGTGCTCTATAAATTTTTTTTCCCAGTTTTTGTCACTCAAGAATGTCTTACAGATAATTTTCTATCAATATATAAACATCATTATTTTATTTCTTAATATATGTGCATGTATATTATTAATAGTATACGTACACATATAGCTGTAAGGCTGGTGGTGGGCACCCCTCCCCTCCCTAATGGAAAAAGAAGAAGCCCCTCCTACTCCTCTATACCCACCCTAAAGCTGAAACAAAGAAATCCCTCACTCTTCCCGCCAAAACCTTCCCTCCAGAGAAACTCCCATCCCCCACCCCTAAAAATGTATATAAGCCCACCCAGACTTCTGGGTGGGGCAGCTTCTCTGGTTCCACTCGTGGGACCATGAGGCTTGCCCAGGCCCCTCTCTTGGGACCCGTTACCCCCACCCGGGAGCACCCCAATATAGCCTCTTTACTTATCCCTTTTAACTCCGCTCATCTTTCTTTCTCTGGCGCCGGACAATCCAAAAATCCTTACAATAGTCAAATGCTTACAAACTGGGCTGGAAAGATCTCAGAACAATGATGTGAAATTGGATGGGTGACTGCTTAATCTAATCGTTGATAATTATATAATGTGATTGTGTAGCAGTGTACGTGTGAGTGTGTGTGTGTGTGTGTGTGTGTGTGTGTGTATGTTACTTGGGAAATTAAAAACAACTTGTAGAGAAGAAAGACTAAAAATATTAGAAGAAAAGAGTGTTATGGAGGCCTTGAATCTCTCGAAGTTCTAATAACAGCTAAAGGTCACTCTTGAGCTCTCCCTCCTCTTTGCTGCTAGTTTCTGTCCCAAGCTAGCAGGCAACCTGCTGGGACTTTGTTTTCACAAACACCTGGAAGGAGCCGGAAAGAAAGGAAATGAAATCTTTCTCTTTATACCCACCAGCTCACAGCCCTTAGAATCTGTTTCTACAGCCTAAAGGAGTTCCTGAGAAGCTGGGGACTAGACTGCAGGGGGGTAAACTCTAGGCTTTCAATTCCTGCCCAAAACTATATCTCAGGGACAAAAATCACATCCCCCGTGATAGGCCTGGCTGTATCTCATAGATAACCACATCTCCAGAAACTGAGGAAACAAGAAAGAGGGACAACTTGACCTCTTGAGACTGCCTGCTAATTACTTCACAACAATTACTATTTTTCTCTTTGTCTCCATAAAAGCAGCAAGCCCCTTGGCCTCGCTGCTGGCATCTCTCTTCTCTTTCTTTGGGATGCCAGGCCATCTCCCTGCTCTCTGCTGTCTCCCCTCCCTTTTCTCTCTCTTTCTCTCCTAAGGATAAAATGAATTTTTTTACTCTTATAATTTAATCTCTGTGTGAGAAATCTTTCTCCACCCGCACCGTGAGCACCTACTCACCTTTTCCACCCTGACAAATAGTATAGGTAAAAAGACTATAGTGAAAATATTTTTATGTTTTTGTTTGGCTAAGGCTTTCTGAGCAAAGAAACCTGTGACATAGGTTAACAAACATGCCTTGCCAGTTAAATGGTGAATGAAAAGATAGTGAGAACTGAGATCTCCTCTCCCTGAGGCAGGTGTTTACATTTCAAAGAGGAATAAAATCTTGAATCAGAAAACTCCAGGGCTTGCGAAGCTGGAGGCGGTGGGTTCCTATGATCCCTGGACACATTTATGTACATTCCAAAAGATAAGAACACAGGACTCTCTTTTTCTCTTCTCAGTTATAATTTGTTTCGATTAAAGAGATCAAGTTTCTCTATCTCAGGACAAGAGAGGATAATATATGTATATAAACTCCCAAATTCATATTTTTTGGGGTTTCTATCCTATAGCTAACTTTGCATTTGCAGGTCTGCCCATCTGGCTCTTATCACATTGCTGCAGAAGAACTAGGGCAAAGGGGAACTGGGAAGTTTATCATTCTAAGTAAGAATATCTCTAATCTCTGTTCCAGAAGTTTTCTGTTCACTTTTAGATAATGCTGTGGAACCCTAAATTCAGGCTCATGCACCCAATGTGCAGCTAAAGCCAAACACTGACACTGGTGCTTGGAGATAAAGAAAGGTTTATTGGATTTGGCTAAAGCAAAAAGATAGGAAAGCAAATCTCTCTAATCTATTTTGTTAGAGAGATGAGGCACTACGCTTTTATGCAGGATGGGGGAAAGGCAGGGGAAGTCTGCGTTGTTTTGGGGGTCTCCAATAACACCTTGAGCAACCAGACTTCTAGGTGTCAGCAGCTAGTTGCAAATATTTAAGGAACATTCATTTCTTCTGCAAAACAAAGTCATAATTTCTCCTTGTGATCCTGATGTTATCTCATCCTGCATGACAAATAAATAGTGCACCAGCAGTTAATAATTGTCATGAGAACAAGAGGTGCTGCGCAGGAAGCAAGTAGTTAACATGTGCAAACAACAAAGGGCCTCATTCAATTTTACATTATTTCAGTCATTAAAAATGCTGGGACACTAAAGTCTCAAAGGGACAGGCTGCAATAATACAAACAAATACAGATATTAAAAATTAGCCAGGAGCGGTGGCTCACACCTGTAATTCTAGCACCCTGGGAGGCCAAGGCAGGAGGATCCGTTGGGCTCAGGAATTTGAGACCAGCTTGAGCAAGAACAAGACCCCGTCTCTACTAAAATAGAAAAATTAGCTGGGTGTGGTGGTGCACACCTGTAGTCCCAGGTATTCAGGAGGCTGAGGCAGGAGGATCGCTTGAGCCCAGGAGTTTGAGGTTGCTGTGAGCTAGGCTGATACCATGGCACTCTAGCCTGGGCAACAGAGTGAGACTCTGTCTTAAAAAAAAAAAAGAAAAAAAGAGAAGAGAAGAAAAGAGAAGAGAAGAGAAGAGAGGAGAGGAGAAGAGAGGAGAAAAAAGAAAAGAAAAGAAGAAGAGAAGAGAAAAAAGAAAAGAAAGGAAAAAAAAATTTACCACAGCACCAATATTCAATTTCATTGAGAATAATATTTTTGTTGGAGGGTTGATGGTGATTGTCTCCCAAATGTTTCTAAAAATCTCATCATTTTCAGAACACACAGATCGAATGACATTATTTTTACTTTATTTGTTTCACACACATTAACTGAGGGCCTAGGAGGCACCCAAGTGCAGCAGTGGACAAAAACAGGCCCCAAATCCTCACAATCTTTTGGGAGGAGGCAGACAATATACAAAATTAACAAGTAAAGCATTTAGAATACACAATAATATTAGTGCTAATTTCTTTTTTTTTTAAGTTTAATTCTTTTTTTTTTTTATTTCAGCTTGTTGTGGGGGTACAAAAATTTAGGTTATGTATGTTGCCCATCCCCCCCATGCCCCCGAGTCAGAGCTTCAAGCGTGTCCATTCCCTAGACAGTGCGCATCGCACTCATTATGTAGGTATACACCCATCCCCTCCCCACCCCACATCTGTCTGATCCCCAATTGGTGTTATTCCCAAATGTGCACTTAGGTGATGATCAGGGAAACCAATTTGCTGGTGAGTACATGTGGTGCTTATTTTTCCATTCTTGGGTTACTTCACTTAGTAGAATCAGTTCTAACTCTCCAGAAGAACAAAAGAGATTCTATATCACCGTTATTTCTTATAGCTGAGTAATACTCCATGGTATACATATACCACATTTTACTAACCCACTCATGTATTGATGGGCATTTGGGTTGTTTCCACATCTTTGCAATTGTGAATTGTGCTGCTATAAACATTTGGGTGCAGATGTCTTTTTTATAGAATGACTTTTGTTCTTTTGGGTAGATGTCCAATAATGGGATTGCTGGGTCAAATGGTAGGTCTACTTGAATCTGTTTAAGGTATCTCCATATTGCTTTCCACAGGGGTTGCTCCGGTTTTCAGTCCCACCAGGAGTGTATGAGTGTTCCTGTCTCTCTGCATCCACGCCAACATGTGCTGTTTTGGGACTTTTTGATAAAGGCCATTCTCACTGGAGTTAAGTAATCAATATCTCATTGTGGTTTTGAGTTGCATTTCCCTAATAATTAGTGACGTTGAGCATTTTTTCATGTTTATTGTCCATCTGTCTATCTGCTTTTGAAAGGCTTCTGTTCATGTCTTTTGCCTACTTTTTAATCAGTTTATTTGTTTTTTCCTTGCTGATTTGCTTGAGTTCTTTGTAGATTATGGTTATTAGCCCTTTATTGGATGTATAGCTTGCGAATATTTTCTCCCATTCTGTAGGTTGTCTATTTGCTCTGTTGATTATTTTCTTAGCTGTGCAGAAGACTTTTTTAATGTAATCATATCAGAACAAATCTAGAGGCATCACATTACCAGACTTCAAACTATACTACAAGGCTTTAGTAACCAAAATAGCCTGGTATTGATACAAAAATAGGGACATAGACCAACGGAACAGAACAGAGAACCCGGGTATAAAAGCACCTACATACAGCCTACTGATCTTTGACAAAGCAGACAACAATATATGCTGGGGAAAAGAAGCCCTACTCAATAAATGGTGCTGAGGAAATTGGATGGACATATGCAAAAAAATGAAACAGGATTCATATTTTTCATAACTCACAACAATTAATTAAATATAGATAAAAGATTTAAATGTAAGGAATGAAATCATAAGAATTCTAGAAGATAATGTTGGAAAAATTCTTGTAGATAGTGGCAAAGGCGAAGAATTTTAAAGAAGACCCCAATGGCAATCACAGCAACAACAAAAATATAACTCTAATCAACAATAAATACTGGTTGGGGGAGGTGGCTCACACCTATGATCCTAGCACTTTGGAAAGCCTAGGTGGTAGGATCACTTGAGGCCAATAGGTCAAGACCAGCTGAGTAAAATAGCCAGACCCCTATCTCTACAAAGATACAAAAATTATCTGGGCCTGGTGGTGAGAGTCTATAGATCCAAGTACTTGGAATGGTTGAAAGGAGAATTACTTAAGCCCAGGTGTTTGAGGTTGTAGTGAGCTATAATGATGCTACTGCACTCTAGTCCAGGCAACAAAGTGAGACCTTATCTCAAAAAATAATAAATAAATGAATACAAATATATATTATGTTTTGATTACATTTCTTTAATGATTTTTGAATACCATAATGCCACACTATTAAGAAATTTAATACTTTAATAAGTGGTTAAATAACACTAGAGTCTCCAAAGAGATGTAATAAGCAAGTTGCTAATTTACAGAAAATAAATACTAGATCAAGACGGTTTTACAGATGATATCTATTAAATATTCAAAGATAAGTAAATTTAAATTTCTGATGGTATTAAAAGTGCTATTCCCTTTAGTTCCAGTAGGAGGAGGTAAAACCTAAGGAGTTTTAAAGGAAGCTGACTCGCCATTAAAGGACTTCAGGATTTATTTTAATCTCAAACACCTTTGTAAGACATACTTCAAGTCTTAAGCAAGTGCAAGTTTTGCTTTCTAGAGTAGGTGTTTTCTGACCATTCCAAATGGAAATATTTGAATTTTGTATTTGGAGAAGAGTTGGAATGGGCAAGCAATGTCAATGCATGGATTAAGGGAAACTGCAAAGTACTGTCTCTTCCCTTCCTGCTTTGTATCCTCCCTCTCTCTGCCCCACCATACACACACCCCAACACCTGAAACCTGGGGAGAGTTAATAATCCCCTCTGTACCTTGGAGATTTGAGAAGGTTTGATGGGCAATAGATCTATTTTAATTTTGATCCCTTTCTTTTTATGAAGGACGTATCAGCTTTGATCATTAGGTGGCATCAAAGAACAACATAATAAGCTCAGATGAATAAATGCAAAGTAAAAAAGAAAAACTAAATAAATAGGTCCTGCAATAAATCATCTTTTTTAATTAGACAGCAGAGACTCTGTATCTGGATTGAAATAATATTTAATGTTATATAATTTTTTAAATTGAATTTCCTGAATAACTTATCACTCATTAAAATCATGACAGATCTTTCAGTTGTAAACTCTGCAATGAAAAATATTATTTTAGCATATGAATTATTTTATCTTTGTTGAAAAAGACACATTACTAATTTCATTTGTCTACACATTTCTATCATCACTGAATGAGGTCCTAGACATTTAAACTCATCGGATACTAGTCACCAAAATGCACCAAGAAATTCAGGCAAGCATGTCCTTTGAATTTATGTCAAAGCCATAGGATTAGGGATGAATATCTAATTCAATCTCAATTCGATTAAGAATATTAATTTGTGGCCAGGTATATTTCAAGTACTACAAGTTTCTGATGATGCATGATACCTCTACTTGCTCTCGAATATTTTATAATCAAAACAGAAAGATAAATATATAAATAGGCAATTAAAATATTGTGTTCATAAAATACAATGCTGATATATGTAGAAATTAAATGTTGTCCGAAAGACCTCAGAAAAGGGTCACTTAAAGAACACTGGAGGGCAGGCAAGAGCTGGGACGGAGTGGAGAAATATTAAATGGGAATACTCCAGGAGAAGGGAACAGCATGTGCACAGGCCTCAAGGAGTAAGAGCCTCATATACTCTTAAAACTGAAGGACGTCTCTTGTGCTTGTACCCTTGAGAAGGGACAGATGCTGCAGGGAAGTAAAAAGTGAGGCTGGAGCAGTAAGTAGGGCTCACATCACACAGGGCTGGGGTCTATAGGTGAGTTTAGGTGTTGGACTATCATCCGACAGCAATGGGGGAGCCAGTGGGAAAACCACACAGTCAGCTTTGCATTTCTGAGAAACTGCCCGGACTAAAGCGTGGAACCCAGGTTAGACAGGAGCAATATTGGAGACAGTGAGGGCTGTAAAAAAGTCCAGACGGTGGCAGTATGATGATGGTGGCTCAACTAGAAATGGGACATGTCTAGGCAGACTCAAAGAGATTTTTATGCTAGAATGGCTGCTGGAAAACAAGGGAGAGAGGAATCAGGGATGGTGCACAAGTGTCTGGGCTGAGTAATCAGGGGAATGATCTAGAGAAATAGGCAGAAGATGATTCCTTCCTTTTAGGCAAATGGAATTTGAGATGCTTATAAGGCTTCCACGATCTTCCCTCAGGGTTCTATATTTTAGTGGAAAGTACTAACATCCTTGTGTGTGTGTGTGTGTGTGTGTGTGTGCGCATTTCCCTTACCTGCCATATATTAATACACATCATTACAAAATTCCATACATTTTCCATTCTAAAATCTCTCCGGTCTGTCCAGTTCTTGCCATTCCCACGAGCCCTTTAGTGTGAGCACTATAATCTCTCATTTTTATGACTTCAAAGGCTCTGAACTGGTCTACCTGCTTCAACTCTTCCCCTGAGGTAATCCATTGTCCACTTTGAGGCCAGAGTGATCTTTTCAGTACATGAATCTGATCTTGCCACCTCCCACCATGTTCCTGCATAAAACCTTTCAATAGCTTCCCCTGTCTCAGGATTAAGGCCAAATCCTTAAATTATGACCTACAAATTCTTGAATGACCTGGCTCCTACCTTTCCCACTCCCCTTCATTTCCACTCTTCTCCTTTCCAATAGCACTGGGTTTTTAGTCCTGCGATTGCATCTTGAGTCTCCTTCAACAAGGCCCTGCATATGGTGTTTTTAGTTTTTTGCCAGAAATGTTCTTCAATACCCATCTCAACTCTTTCTCATTCTGTCCACCTCATCTGAAGCATCAGTTGTCAGGACAGAAGCTTTTCCTGTCCTGTCCAGATTAGTTACTTCTTTCACAGGTATCCATAGCACCATACACCTCTCCTTTGCTGCAGTTGTTAAAGCTGTAGCTTTGCCTAACTGAATCTACAATATGTAAATAGCATAGGTAGCTGGTTTTTCATATATTTCTTTTATTGAAACTCTCCTCATACTCATTTTCATCTTAGTTCTCCAAAGATACAATGAAGTCTTCAGATTATCTTATGCTCTAACTGATACGCCAAATTGGAAGATCCTTAGTTGAAGGAGTTTTAGTAATGAACTCTCTCAGTGAATTTGATATTTTTACTCTAATTACCTAAAAAAGGGTGCTTTTCTTCTTGAAACTTTCCTACTTGACTGCAGCTTCATGACCTGTGACGTGTAGTTCACACACAGACTTTGCACACTGAGGAGCATGTGTCAGTGGAGACCATGCTTCTTGGGAGTGGCCTTCAATCCTGGGCTGCAGAAAACTCACCTTCCCCTTTCCCACTGCTCACACTTAGGGGAGGCTGCAGCTGGGGTTTACCCTCCCGAAATAGGTCTGGCTATTGCTTCCACAATAAAACCACAACCAAATTGTTCAGAACCTAACAAGTTAAACTCTTTATTGCCCGGATTAACACTTCAAAAGCCAGCTAATCATAGGCAAAAAATATGAGACTTTGAAATTGCCAAACAGCCTTAGCAAAAGATTATACTCTACTGCTGGGTGCAGTGGCTCATGCCTATAGTCCCAGCACTTTGGGAGGGCCAGGTGGGGGAATAACTGGAGTCTAGGAGTTTGAGACCAGCCTGGGCAACATAGTGAGACAACATCTCTACAAAAAATTTAAAAATTAGCCAGATGTGGTGGCACATGCCTGTAGTCCAAGCTACTTGGGAGGCTGAGGCAGGAGGATCACTTGAGCCCAGGAGTTGGAGGCTGCGGTGAGCTATGTTGAACCCCACCGTACTCCAGCCTGGGCAACAGAGTGAGACTCTTGTCTCTAAAAATATAAAAACAAAACAAAACAGAATAAAAACAAGATTATACATCTCTTCTAAGAAATGGCCAGTCTAGGTTTGAACACATTTATTAGAGGGTTCTTATGCAGCATAAATTATTAATATTTCAAAACACCATTGCCAAGACTAATTTGTAAACATTCAAAATAATTTATTTAATTGAATTAAAAGAAATAAAATGATGTCTATACTTTTACATATTTAAAATATATCACATCATTAGAGTATATTTTAAAAAATTGGACATCTACTGGGAGTAAGGAAATCACAGGATAAAAAACAATTTGAAAACTCTGGAGTAAAATTTAAAAAATGAATCTCAAATTAGAAGCTTATTCTACTTATGTTAGCAATATTATCCGTTGTTATGCATAATTTACACTTATCTTCAAACGTGTCCTTAGTTACTCTTTTCCAACTATGGTAAAATGAAGATCATAATGTAAAAAAAAAAAAGATCGTAATGTGTTTCATAGCAAACAAATTCAGCTCCTTGGAGCAATCTTTAGCATATGTCAAAAATAAAGTTTTAAAAATTGACCTGTTGTCATAATGGATATACTTCCTTGTCTCCATTTAAAGCATTTAATGTGATGTTTTAAATGTCACATCCGTTAACTTTTATTTTGTATGTATTCATTCAACAATGATTTGCTGCCAGCTATCTCAGGCAGTGTATAATTTCCTCCCTTTCAGGATCTTACAGCTTAATCCTAGAAAAAAATAAATAAATTACTAATGTAAGTGAGATAAATGTGATAAGAATAGGCACAAGTGGTTGAGAAACAGAGGAAGGACACTTAACTCAGCCTTAGTTGTCATAAAATGTTTAGGGTTGTAGGCAGGAGAGGGACATTTTCTGATCTGAGCTTTGGAAATACCACTGACGCTGTAGTGTGGAAAAGTCAAGTCCAATCAGGAGGTTAGAACAGCAAATGGAGAGAGATGGAGATGCTGGGAAGATTGCATTGAGGGAATGAAGAGGTAGTCAGTTTGGAAGGGACTTAAAGGATAGGTTTGATGGAGCTTGTATTTAATTAAATGTAGGGGTTACTGAAAAGTGATGAATCAAAGATGACATCTTGGCCCTAGACCCCTGGTTACTGGTGACTTTCATTGTTAAGAAGAATATCATAAAGACACATAAGAGTATCATAAGGGATACAGTTTTGCTAACACAACGGATTAATATAACATTATTTTTCCTTTAAATTCCCATTCACTTAATATGCCCTATTATTTCTTGGTTTTCAAGTAATAATATAACGTTTACCAGGATAGGTTCCAGAACATTACAAACTCTGTTGAATGTTTTGCAGCACAGACAACTTGAGAATTCAAGAAAGTGGGCTGCTATTCGCTTCTAGGGAGGAGGCTCAAGAGGAATTAACAAACTGGATGAGAAAAGTACGTGTCTTTGATTAGTACCAGTCGTGATGGCTTTGGTTTGAATGTTTTCTCTTTTTCCACTGATGAAAAAGTCACTATTGCAAACACAGTCACCATATATCATAGTAGCATTAGCTCTGAAGTTATCTATCTGGGTTCAAATCCTCTCTTACTATGAACACATTGTTTAACCTGTCTTAGTGAGACTCAGGGTTTACATCAGTAAACCAGAGATAACTTCATAGCGTGCTTGTAAGGACTAAAAGACATAATATACATAAAGTACATGGAACTTTGTAATTATTCAATAAACATTAATTATTGTTATATTAAACAATCTAAAGCTGGTTTTTTTTTTAGGTGTATGGAAGTAGGTACAATATAATTGTTAAAAACCTTGGAGATTTTCCTAAAAAGTGTCTGATGTAATTTACATATGTGCAGAAGGACAAGTGATTAATAATATTAATATAGTCTCTATGCATAGACTATATAAATATGTCATAAATTTAACACCATATATACATATGCATATACATATACACATATATACATATATATAAACCTAAATATTTAACTTAATGCCTAATACTGACAATCTTATAGAGAGATAATGAGTTTTATCTCCTAAACTTCGCTTCATAAGTATATATCTACCTACCTTTGAACTGTCTAAGCTCTTGTCTTGATTCTATCCTCTCCATCAAGTTTACCTGGATATTCTAACTGAAAATGTATTTTCTCTCCTCTACATAATGATAACATCTCTTGGAATATTAAATCTTTTCTACTTTGCTTATAGCTATTTACTCATTTATCCCTCTTTCCAGAATCTAGCCTCCCTAAATACAAGGTCCATAATTTAAAGCATCTTTGTATAACCTTTATCAGATACTATGATATTCTGTACACTCTAGATTATTAACAAATATTGTTGAGTGGATTAATAAACAACACTTCATTGGTTGTGTTTTGTGCAGACTCAAATTCTTGTCAGTCCAAATAGTTAACAGCACAGAAAATGAATGAAGCAGGCTGGGTGTAAGTTAAAAGAGCATGGTGGGAAGTGTTAAGCGGTATATGCATAATCTGTTCAAAGCAGATAATTAATTCACAACTCCAGACAGATTCCTACAGATTCCCCATAAGAATGCAAGAACAGTGCTATCAGATCATCTGACTTATCAAGAAAGACTAGAATTACTGAATTATGTATGAATTTGTTTAATGTTGCAAAGATTTGAATGTTTCAGACCAAACAAAATAGCCTCTGGGATACCATTTGACCATCTCGTCTCTGATACTATAAAGTGTGCTGAGTAAGCCAGAAGCTCAAAAGTCTGTCTTTCCTGTTTCTTCTCCTTCTCCTTCTGTGTGTGTCTTTGACTTCTATTCCCAGTGTCCTTTTCCTCTAAACTCTATATCCTCTCACATATTGAATTCCCTTCTCCCCTCTTCTCCCTTATTAGGAGGGATGAACTCCTTGCTTACGGATGCCATCACCATTTAGCTACTTACAAAGCTAACTATGTCATAACAGCTTTTTACAGAAATGGAAGTTGAGGATGAAGGCTCAAAGGATCAAGAAACATTCTGGAATGATTGGTTGAATTGTCAGACAAGACATAGCACAGATGTCGTCTGGTTACCAAAGGGAAAGGCCAGGTTTGAATCCACGGGCTACCGTGTGAGATAGAGATAAAATGCATTGTGAAATGGAAGAACTAAGTCCAGAAAGAAAAACATGGTGGAGCTGATTCCTGACTGAGATTGCCAAGGCCCCAGCAGCTGCCATGTTCCTGAGTCAGCCATTTCCTACCTATTCATGATCGGTGGTTGCAGCTTGGAAATTTCAAACATATTCAGCAATCACATTACTTCCATGAAATCAGAGATAAATACCATATTTAGAATTACATTTTTGAAATGGAAGTTTCTTTTTAAAATTATTACCTAAAACGATTGGCTCATGTCCATATTCATAAAACCAGACATAATAGCATTATTCATTATCACTGCAACATTTTTCTGTGTCTCCGTTTCTTTTCCAACTAGTAAAGAATCAAATATAAATTTCTTTTCTGAGCTTAGGTTAGCCTCAAATCCCAAGAAGGGTAAGTATTGACAGACAAACTTGCCAAATTGTATTTTTTAACTGTGAGAACCCGATATGTAAACAGCGTATCAGTAGTAGAATAGAATTTGATTAGAATATATAATTTGATTAGATAATTTTCTAGTCCTTTTCTCTCCAATACTTTGAGATTTCAAATTTAAAGAGCAAATTCTAAATAATGAAAGTCTGTTTATAGATTAAAATATAGTTAATCTGTGTCATGGATTAAAAGAGTAGAGTTGTTTTTTTTTTCACATTTATTTGTTTAATTTTGGCTGAAGGAAGATAGTGACACTGGAGCCTTTGTGTCACAAAAGTATTCCCAGCAAAGTATTTCCTAGTGCTAAGTCTACTTTAAAATAATTGCCAGTGAGTTCAGAACATTTGAACATTTCCAGGAAATACATTGTATTTATATTCTGAGCACTTTATCTGTCATATCTTAATTTCCTAATGCATCATGTAATACTTTTCATTATTTCAAACCCATAAATAATTATATGCCAAAGAGATAAACTATTTAAATCACCATTTCCTTATCTATGCTTAACCCTTTTAAATAATGTTAATATAATTATACAAAGAAATATCCAGAACGTGAATATGTTTAGAAATTATAAAGCAGTTCACATACTCCTGCACTTTGTTGTAACTACTACATTCAAATACTAACTTTCAATCAGTGGAGGTAACAGAAGTCAGAAAGAGAAAAATAAATTTGTTTTCTTAGGAATAGTTCAAGAAAGTATGGTATATCACTGCAGTGTATAATAACCTCTATATTATTTAATAATCTCTAAATTGCTATTTGGCAACTATATTTACTTTGTTTTTTTATGTTCAGAACTCTATTTGACAAATACTGTGTGTTTAGATTATCAGGCTACCTTAGTGGAGAACACTGGCAAAATTCTTGTCTTGCAGTATTCGTACTGTAGAGGGGTGTAGGGAGACTATAAACTATTAATAGAGATATTAAAAACTATGCATTAGGCTAGAAAATTAAAGAAAAAAAGAAAGAAAAAAGAGGGAGGAAGGGAGAGAAAGAAAGAAAGAGAAAGTTAGGGGAAGGAAAGAAAGAGAGTATGGAAAAAAGAAAGGGAAGGGAAGGAAGAGGAGGAGAGGGCAATTATATTGAGCAATATCATTGTAAAATATGATAAGAACTTAGAAAATGAAATTAAGAGATAATTATTCATTTCTTATCTATCTAAAGAAATATATTTATCTCTGTATCTTACACATACACTTCCAAGCATGGTACTAGGTGCAAAGATCAAGACAAAAAAAGATTTCTCTCACATTCTAATGGAGAAATCAGAAAATAAAAACATAAATAGGCATATACTATGATTACCAGATAATAAATTATATGTATATGTTATCTTAGATAAATGTTACCTATCTATAATATTTACTGTTACCTACAGCAAAACTCTCTGATGTGCTACCTGTCCCCTTTAATGATAAATCCAATGCCAACCACACCCTACGTATACTGATAATGCTAAACTTGGGTTACTTCAATTATATATCACAAATATTTGCTATAATTCATCAAATATGAATGACTTACTGATTATTCAAGCTACTGACTAACTTACTAGCACAATAATTGAGAGATTTCCATGTTTAGGTAGGACTTATAGTGTGCAAATCCTCAAACTTCCATTTTTAAATAGCTCTCTGAATGCCTTTTGGAGAAGTTGCTTTCCTCTATCATGTGTGGTATGATAGTGTGATGGCATGTGTCCATTCCCCAGATGGTGCACACTGCACCCATTAAATGTGAATATATCCATGCCCTCCTCCATATTTTTGTTAATGATTGGTTATGATGGTTATGAATTAACAAATTATTTTATTGTCACCTTTTTCTTAGTTATTTTTTAAAAATTATACATATTTAACTCATTACTTAAATCTACAACTGTTCTACAATAAGTCAAAGCATGTAACTCAAACCCTATACTTCATTTTACAAATTAAATGTCAGAAACTTCTAAAACTGACCTCAATATTTTATTAATTTATGTGATTATAAAAAATTAAATAATAAAATATGAGATATTATAATTTGTCAAAGTCCTCTCACTGTTCAAATCTTTTTTTTGTTCAGCATATTACGGGGTATAAATGTTTAGGTTATGTGTATTGCCTTTGCCCCACCTGAATCAGAGCTTCAAGCATGTCCAGCCCCCAGGTGGTGTGCATCACACCCATTAGGTGTGAATATACCCATCCCCTCCTCCTGCCTCCCACCTGCCCAACACTTGATGAATGTTACTACTATATGTGCACATAACCGTTGATCAATTAATACCAATTTGATGGTGAGTACTTGCGGTGCTCAAATCTTTATCAAAAGCACAGAAAGTCTTTGGGGCCATAATTTAGAAAATAAAGCACAGTATTTAAGAGTGAGGGCCCTGGAATAAAGCAGCCTGGTACAAATCTAGCCTAGTCATTTATGCATCAACTTGTGGAAGTTAAATATTAGAAACCTTAGTTTCCTCCTGTCTAAAACTGAAATGACAATAAAATTTACTTCCTTGGGTTGTCATCAGAAAACTCTTAGAATGAAAAAATTCTTAAAATGTTCACACAATGCCCGAGTGCCCGGAACATTATAAATGCTTAATAAATGCCAGCTCTTACTATTGTTGGAGGAATCTAATTGCATTGGAGAGGGTTGGCACAACGATAAACAGTACATTGTAGTTAATGTCCTTCCTTGTCTCCTCATGTAAGTGCTGGAGGGAACTGAAGTCAGAAACGTGGCATGTGGATTGTTGAAGCAGGGAAGGACCCAACTCTTATATCCTTCTTGAAGAGCTTCCAGGCATCGGAAGAGGAAGGTCCTCAAGGTCCTTGGATTGGAACAGTCCATAACCATAACAATTTGAAACAAGAGGAAGTTATGACATTCAGGAAAGAGCTAGAGTGAGCAGGGTGGGGTAGAGATGAGACCATTGCGATCTCACCTCAAGGCACAAGGACGGAGATTGCCAACCTTTCAGTCTCCTGCCTTCCTCATAAAGAAGGAGAATTTCCAATTCTTAAGGTCACATCCGAATTCTCTTTTGTACCATATGGCCTTTCTTGTTCTGCTTCCTGCCCTGCGTTCCAGCTATGCCATTCATCACTTCCCTGACTGGCACTATGGTCCAGTCACTTCAAATCACTGTCATTAACACATCTTTCCACTTCCATGTGTAATGCTCTCCCTCCCTCCTCCCTCCTTCAGCTCCCACCCTCCTACTCATCTCTCGAGACTCCTCGCCCAGTCTGTCCATGCTGAGAATAACACTTGCTCTTCCGTACTCCCCCAAGTTCTCATATTCCTCAGCAACCATAGCACTTTTCAAGATACAAAAAGCTTGTTTCCTTGACAAAATTACTTTAGAATTTTATTTTCATGTCTGCACACACATGCCATTAGCACTTCTCTCATCTTTAAATCTCTCCTCTCACTTCTCAATAGTTCCAATCTTACCCAAATATTAATAGTCACTTCACATTCCTGACCACCTCATACCATCATATGTATCTGTATTCTGGACTTCTTCTGTAATTCATTTCTTATTTCAGATATTTAAAAATTAAAACCTGAAATAAGTTCTACTTGTTAAATTTTTATATAGATTTCCATGTGCCTCTGTGAAAAAATCTTTTCTACTACAACTACTTTGTTCATTGCTGTAATTCTTAACATCCAGTCATGTTCAGAGAAATTCGAGCCTGCTATCTCCTCTTCCCAATTCACCTTCGTGCTCTCCCTTCTCTGAAACATTCTAGCTCTGCCGCCTCCTTACACCCCCCTCATTGTGACCATAAAAATTCAGTTATATTGCTATTATCCCTTTCATATCCTTTACTTCCAAGAAAGGCCAAAATTTGAATACATCATATCATATGCCTTTTTTTTTCATTTCAGCATATTATGGGGGTACAAATGTTTAGGTTACATATATTGCCTTTGCCCCTCCAGAGTCAGAGCTTCAAGAGTTTCCATCCCCAAGACAGTGCACACTATACCCATTAGGTGTGAATATCCCCATTCCCTTCTCTCCCCTCCCACCTGCCCAACACTTGATGAATGTTATTACTATATGTGTACTTCAGTGTTGATCAGTTAATACCAATTTGATGGTGAGTACATGTGGTGCTTGTTTTTCCATTCTTATGATACTTCATTTAGTAGAATGGGCTCTAGCTCTATCCAGGATAATACAAGAGGTGCTAGATCACCATTGCGTTTTGTGGCTGAGTAGAACTCCACAATATACCTATACCATATTAATCCACTCATGTATTGATGGGCACTTGGGTTGTTTCCACATCTTTGCAGTTGTGAATTGTGCTGCTATAAACATTTGAGGGCAGATACTTTTTTTATAGAATATCTTTTTTGTCTTTGGGTAGATGCCCAGCAATGGGATTGCTGGATCAAATGGTAGGTAATTTTCATTTTTTCATTTTATTTACTTTAAAAGTAAAGTAAATTAAGAAGTATACTTGATTTTTTAAAAAACCTTTTAAAATTATAATTATTGAATAAATATTACTTTTAATTAAACAGTGTTGTATAATAATTAAGTGAATGAATACTATCCCAACTAGTATGCCATTTTAGGGATACAAACAAAAAATTACCTGGTCTAGTTAAAATATCACCAAAACATATAGGGCAATTGGATTTCCTTCTTAGGAAAAAAGATCAGGGCACAAATAATAGAAGTTACTCTAGAAAATAAATAATCACAATAAATGATAGAAGACAAGTTCTATTTTGAAAGGGGAAATAAATGGTGAATTCTTTTAATGGCCTAGTATGTTGATAAAAATTGAAAATTTTTGAAAATCTTATTTTGTCCCAAGAACTTTCTTTATAGAAATTGAATTTTTCAAAAGATATAAAATAAATTATATTGATATATTACTTTTCAATTCCCCATTCAACATAAAATCATGTTCTTATTATAACCATAAATCTGCAAATTGTCGTACAAAATCATATTCTTATAACAAACATAAATCTGGAAATTTCTGTATTTTAATTTTCAGTAACACCACTTCATTTCCTATATAATTTGTTATCATAGAATGAATCACTTCCTGTTGAAAACTCCTCAGAATTTCCTGGGAAAGGAATTGGGCAGAAAATTAATTTCCTATTTGGGAGTATTCTTAGAATTTAAATAAACCTATTGGTTGAATTGAAACCACAAAATTAGCATTTTACTAATCACTCGATTTAAATAGCCATGAAGTAAAGAGATCAGTCATCACCTTGATCATCAGCCCAGCTTGCTTCTTTCCAGTGTTGAGTTCAAGGTATTGTGCTTACATACTGCAAAATTACTATGATTTTACATTATCTAATCTCTTTCTTCCACTCTTTATTAAGATGCATTTGTAACTTTTCTATATGTTTGCAAATATTAATACTTTCTTCTAATATACTGGTAACTTAAAAACACATTTGTGAATGTTGAGCTCTGGGTAAGACATCAGTACAGTTTTATAAAGGCCACATAATTTTTTGATAATTTTGTAATTAAAATATCATACATTGGAAAAGTAGATACGTAAGTTCAGTAGAGACTTGGGGTAAGATAATTTGAATTATTTTTTTCCCAAACTTATGAAAAGTTGTTATGCAAAATAATTTATCTTTGTAATTATTAATACCATAGCAAAAACCATTTCTGTCAGACTATTTCAAGCTCATTCTTGTTGCATATCATTTGGGTAATAAAATTCGTTCTACAATATGTATATCTATGATAAACTGTTAAATATAGACGACTAGCTTTGTAAAAATAATTAAATTTAGGTATCTGGAATGATACAAATGGATAAGTACAAATTAATTTGGGTTTAAAAATACGCCTTCCTTACTAATGCATCTAGGTTCTATAATTTGTAGACTCAAGCAGTATATAAAAATATGTCAGCATTAGTTTGTTGACTAAGGTGTGAGCAAATCACAATTTAACCTGATTTTTTTTTCTACTTTCTCTGGAAAGCATTTTCCTAGTACATGTGGATGTCAGTATTTCTGGGTTCTTGCAGTTTGATGGAAGTCTAGAAATCAAACATGATAAGACTTCTGAATTTTATTATTCTATCCAATTCAGTCATCTTCATATAATCATGTCATGGATATCCAAATGTAGCAAAGCACAAATGTAGCTAGATTCTATTATTTATTTATGTATTTATTTGAGACAGAGTCTTGCTCTGTCATCCTGGCTAGAGTGCCTTGGCATCAGCTTAGCTCACAGCAACCTCAAACTCCTGGGCTCAAGTGATCCTCCTGCCTCAGCCTCCCAAGTAGCTGGGACTATAGACACGTGCGACCACGCCCAGTTAATTTTTACTATTTTTTTTAGTAGAGATAAGGTCTCGCTCTTGCTCAGGCTGGTCTGGAACTCCTGAACTCAAGCGATCCTCCTGCGTCGGCCTCCCAGAGTGCTAGGATTACAAGCGTGAGCCACCGTGCCTGGCTCATTCTTTTAAAATATAATTGATAGACACTAATACCTTCAGTATAATGTGCCGACGGCATTTTTTAAGAAGACGAAAAGAACAAAATGCTCTCAAGTAGACTTATCAGAGTAGCACATAGTCAAGAAACTTCAGATAAAATTAATTATCAGTTCTCAGTGGATTTTAGTTTATTACACTTTCTGATTATCTGGGAGGAAAAGTTGTTAACTGTATTGAAATATTGGTGCTTCCCTATTCCTCTGGCTAAGCCATATCACCACATTAAGGACCAAGTGTCTTGTTGTAGAGTATTAGTGAATAAAATGTTTTAAGAAACTGGTATTTTTAAATAATGTAAGAACTAAAAGATAACTAGAATGATAAACATTTACACTGAGGAGTAAAATAGAGCATCTTAAGTTTATAAAAGTATTGCTTCTCAAGTGAACCTACTTTTACCATAATTTACTGTTGTTTGTATTTATGAGACTCTTTGTTGAAAAATCAATGATTTTTTTCATAAAACAAACTTTATTTTAATATGGTCTTTTTGTTGTTGTTGTTGTTGTTTTTCATAGGCCTCAACAACCATGAAGCTTCTCATACTCACCTGCCTTGTGGCCGTTGCTCTTGCCAGGCCTGTAAGCTCAATAGAGAATTTAGGTTCTAGAGTCTTGTTAGAAATGACCTGATAACCCCCAGGATACTGGGAATAATAATCTTAAAGCACTGGGTGATCTTTAAGTGGCTATTGACATTACAAATGTAGTAATGATTCACATTTTCATCATTATTTTATGATCAATTCAAAGTCTTAACTCTGAATAAAATGTCTGACTTGAAATATAGGCACCCCACAATAAAAAAGAATTAAAAAGAAAAATTAAGAAAAAGAAGAAATGTGTTATTGAATAACATAATAAATAGCATCAAAGAATGTGATTAGTCTTGTTCCCTGGGTCTACTATTGAATCAGCATATTTCTAGACATATGATAGGTGTCTAACATTTCTTTTCTTTTTTTTTTTTTTTTTGAGACAGAGTCTTGCTCTGTTGCCCGGGTTAGAGTGAGTGCCGTGGCGTCAGCCTAGCTCACAGCAACCTCAAACTCCTGGGCTCAAGGGATCCTCCTGCCTCAGCCTCCAAGCTGGGACTACAGGCATGCGCCACCATGCCCAGCTGATTTTTTTTATATATATTTTTAGTTGGCCAGATAATTTCTTTCTATTTTTAGTAGAGACGGGGTCTCACTCTTGCTCAGGCTGGTCTCGAACTCCTGACCTCGAGTGATCCGCCCGCCTCGGCCTCCCTGAGTGCTAGGATTACAGGCGTGAGCCACCGCGCCCGGCCTAACATTTCTTAACCAAATATTACATAAACCCACATGTTCCAATGTATCCTACTTCTGGGACCTAAGTCAAACTCTTGTTTCAGGTGGTTTGTGTCAAATTTTTTTTTTGTTGTTGTTGTTCCCCAAGGGATAGTAAACTGAGCTGATTCTGCTAACTCAGCGATCAAATTATTGTGGTCACTGTAAACAGTGAAAATATAAATTAAAATAGCCTTTCTTCTCAAAAATAGAATTTGTATCTATTTAGGTAGTTATATGAAACAAAAGTTTCTTTGTTTCCTTGTGATGTATAGCTAATAAATGTAAGAGAAATAAACAGATAAAGGTATGAGTATAAAAAATCCAGATAAAGGGATGATCAGGAGTATTTGGACACTAAAACCATCTCATACAGAAGCAAAAGTTTATGAAATGCTAAGGCATTATTGCTTGTGTTAAGGGACTCATTCTCTACATCCTCCTTTGGACAACGCAGAATCACTAATACTTAAATTCTGAACCAATAGCCTTTTGCTCATGCTATATCCTACGATATAGGATATCCTGTAGTTAGAAAGAAATCTCTAACTATAAGTTATCAAAACAAAGATTAAAGTGCCTTACAGATCTGTCATTTAAGCACTTCTTATCTTGTCATTTTACCAAAAGGAAAGGGATAAAATCATCCCAGAAAACACAATCTACACCTTTATTCCAAAGAAGACGAAAGAGTTTTTATTTGTTGTTTGTGCCACCATGTAACAAAACTTAAGTCTTACCTTCACAATCAAAATGCAGATTACAATACATTCTTAATTACCATGTTTGTGCAGAATCGAGCGTTTCTCTTGGAGTTGATTTCTAGTTTTATTCCACTGTGGTCTGAGAAGATACTTTTTTTAATGTCATATTACTAGGGTACAAATGCTTTTGGTTATATGTTCCTGTTTTTGTTATGCTTGAGTCAAGGTGGTAAGTGTGCCCATCACCCAGATAGTGTTCATTGTACCCATTATGTAGGTTTTCGTCCATCTTCTCCACTCTCCTCCCCCTGCTTGATGTCCGCTGTGTTTTACTTCCCTTTATGCACATGTGTGCTCATTGGTTAGTTTCAATTTAATAGTGAGTGCATGTACTGTTTGTTTTCAATTCTTTAAATACTTCACTTATGAGAATGGTCTCCACTTCCATCCAAACTGCTGCAAAAGGCCTTAATTCATCCTTCCTCATGGCTGCATAGTATTCTGTAGTATACATATAGCAAATTTTGTTAATGTATTTGTATTGATGGGCACTTGGGTGGATTACATAAGAAGATACATTTTTATATGATTTAATTGATGATAAAAATAAAATACAAACATTTAATTATAAAGGTACGCATTTTGCCCCAACATTTTTATAATGATTTAAAGTCATCTTCAGATGACTTATAATACAAATCTTATAATATAAATGGTTCATAAAACTAAATAAATTTTTTATCATTCTGGATTAATTCAAACTAATCCAGGATTTTTACTCTTTAAAGACTTTTTACACAGTTTTCTAAATTCTCTGCCATACTCTAAAGAAAGGAAGTAATCAACCTATTTTCCTTTGATATTTGTCAATGAAATAATTATGATTTTTTTTTCTTCCCAGAGTGTCTTGATCTCTGACAAATTTTGCTATTCAAATACACACCTTTCTTAAATAGCAATGTTAATATTCATAGTATTATATGTGTATTATTATTGCTACTTTGATTGCTTGTTTTGTTTATGTTAAAATTCTTGCATTATTTTTCACAGAAACATCCTCTTAGACACCCAGAACTCGTTCAAGTAAGTATTCTATTTTACATTCCAAGAACTTGTTCTACTTGTGGAGCTTACACGATAGGGTATTGGGAGCACACAGACTTCAAAACTGTCCTTCCCTTCTCTATGAAACAACCTGTTTCACTTTGGCGAAGGTATAATTCCTTCATTTCACAGACTGACAGCTGTTATCTGCTCCTGCAAAACTTCTTAAAGAATAGGGCACATGGACTTATATAAAATTTATGTTAACAAAGGGATTGCTATTATTCAAAAAATAGTTAACTAAACAGAGTATGTTAATGTGGTTTATTTTAATTTAGTCTTGCTTCTATCTCTTTTACATGCATTCAAACATGTGATTTACAATTTGGTCTCATTTTACATGTTGAATCTTGAATTAGTTACCTCTACCACACCTTCTACAAATACTATAAATAAATCCTGCATTCTGTCCAGTAACTGAACTAATGCCATTTTTCAAAATTATTATTTTTCTGCAGAATCAACCAGACAGCAGCGAGGTAAGCTCTCTTTATAGGGAACGTTGACTTCCCCTCACCTCCTGCCTATCTTTCAGTTAGCTATCATGGATATTGAATGTCTTCATCATTCTAATTTTGATTCACATTGAAATGTATCCAAGTACCCAGGTTCTTGGATTATTCTCTTAATTTTGTTTTGAAAGCCCTATTCAATTTCTTCTTTAGCCATTTTGCTAAGCATGTACTTTCTAAATCTCTAGGCCTGATGAAGAAGAAACTAATTAAAGTGTCTCCTTTAGATTTTAAAATTAGATAATAAAACTAAACCTATTGACAGGAGGGAAGTGAGGGATGAAAAATTACCTATTGGATACAATGCATGCTATTCGGGTGACAGGTACACTCACAGACCACACCTCACACATATACAATATATCCATATAAAAAAAACTGCACTTGTATCCTCTAGATTGAAATTTAAAAAAACCCTGACACTATTATTTTTTCTTCTACCTAAAAAATCTACCGTTTTACCAAATGAAATGGAACATTTGTGTTCAAATGGCAAATAAAAACCTTCATTCTTTTGGTGTTTATCATTTTCATAATTCACAATCTAATTTCAACAGGAAATCGTCAAAGAAAGAAAGTTTTCAGGGATTGCTCTGGTAAGTGTTTATCCATTTATTCTTAAAATACAAACATGCTTTTTTAGGAAAATTCATTTAATTTTTGTTCATAAAAAATGTTTTTTCACTTCACTTGATCAATCATCCCTTCATTGTTACCCAGGCACCCACAAAATATACTGAATCAAGATATGTAAATATTAAAGAGCTGCTTTAAATTTTAATTTGTATCTAAATGTTTGCCTCTTTCCAAAACACTTGTGCTTTCTTTTGCATGACCTACATAGAACTTTATAATTCCTACACTCATTACCATGTTCCCTAACTGTAAATAATACCCCAAATGTGTTGTATTTTTCTATAATTTTGTCACTTAATTGTCCAATAGAAGAACATCAAATTTTAATTCATGGAAATTATTTTAAAAATTTGATGGACAACTCAACTTTGAATTTTAACATAACCTTTATAACATTTTTTTCTTTTTTGCAGGCCACACCAATAGAATTAAGACAGGTAAGAATGACGCCAGGGGATATACTGTAGAGTTAAAAGAGGGAAGCAACCGTTAGGATCAAGAGACTCGTGACAGTGCCTAAAACAAGGTGAAGGCCCAAGACAACAAAGTTGAGTGGAATAAAGTTAAGAATATTTTTAAGTACACACTTATACATACTGACAGCTTACGTAGAGAACATGTAGCAAAAAAAAACCCTCTTAAGGTTAGAATTGATATAACAAGAGATATTAGTGAATTCATTAAAACACATTTATTTTTAAATTTGCAATAGCACAATGAAAGGGATGCTTTCTCATAGATACTCATTCATTTGTGTCTCATTTCACTAATATTGTTTATTTCTTCTATCTCTAAGGACTACACTAATGAACTGAACAGGGTAAGAAACATCAATGAAATTCAAACTATTTTAAAAGTTTGCTCTTTTAAAAATATACTTCATAAGCTATAATTTATTGATTTTGGCAGAAACAACGTCAGGGAGAAAAACAGAGTGAAGAAATCAAGGTATCAAAGTTTTTCTTAAAATAGTGTGGCAAAAATATATATCCTTACAGTAGGAAAAATGTTTTCATTTTTGTTTAAAAAATGTGTTTTCTACGACATTTATTCTTTCCTTGAAGGATATTCATGATATTAAGTCATTTATAATGACTAATGAATTCTGCTGAGAATTCTAAAGACTCCTGATTTTATTGGCTTAACTGTGTACCTATAATGAGACAAAGCATTAATGTGAATTGATAAACAAATGCAATTATTTGTTTGCATTTATCATCAAAGTGGAAGGAATGCTTTATCAAAGGTAGTACAAAGAAATGCAGTATATCTGACTCAAGACTGTTTTACATAGTCACAGCTGATTATTCTCTTTAAATGTAACTTTTTTGATTTGTATTGTCTACTGGTTTTTAATAGATTTCATATTGAGAGACCAAATAGGTGCTCAAAATTCATGAGCTAAAAAATATATATCTTCACACGTGACTGATAAATTATTTTTTTTTAGCAGGAAACTAGTGATGAATCAACTGAGGTAAGACTCTTTGTTTTAAAACTATTGTACTCAATACAAAAACGAAAAAAATAACAAAAAATGTTTCCTTCAAATACACTACTCAGTACGTATAAATAATTCTCTTACATCAGAATGATGACAGATAGCTCTAAGAAAGAAAAAAAGTTATTATATCATATTGGCCAAAATTAGCTGGATAACTAAACCAACACTAATATTTTGAACTGAAATTCTAGGGATAATGCCACCACTCTGTATTGCCGTAGTCATGAAAACTGAACACAAAAAAATCCATTTTGCTGAAGTATTTATATGCCATTAGTCAGAAAAAATCCATTTTGCTGAAGTATTTATATGCCATTAAAGCAGTGCTCTTCTTTGGCATACCTTTATCTACTGCATGATCTTTAATGCAATTATTTGCTGAATGTCCAGAAGTTAAAAATAGAGAGACAGAGAGAAGTGTTGTTAAAGGAAAATGTAACAATATAGAATAAAAAAAATTTTTAAACTCTGAAATGTGGATTAGGAAGCTAAATCTTTCAGTTAGCTCAGAACAAAGGAGGCTTTTTAATTTTCCTTATTACTTTGATATTGCCTCATTTTTCTATTTTCTTTGGCATGTATTTTATGTGGTAATTCTCAATTTTGCATTTGAATATGAGTCATGAAAAATGAATTAATTCTGTTTGCTTTTCCTAAGGAACATGCAATAACAGAGACCGAGGTAAGGCCCTTTTATTCTCATGGAGTCTACACTTACGTGTCACACATAGTATGTTTACATAGTATGCAGTGTGCTTCTTTTTAAGAAAGAGACCTTAAATTCCACAAGTTGAGAAACTTGATTTTAAAATGTTTAAAATCCTAATTTTAAATTAATTCTATCCTAATTTTAATTCATTGAAGGTCTCAAACATGGGTATTATACCCAAGAATTGTACAATGTTGTGCCAGATAAAGTTAAAATTGGAAGCAAGAAGTTGAGCCATTTAAATGATCAGTGAAAATATTGCTTATTTATTAAAAGAAAGAGTAAAAAGTAAAAAGCAAAAGGTTCATAAATATTTAAAATAAGACTCCAGTAGAAATCTGCCTCTGACATCCCAGGGCAGGAGATTACTCTTTTCTACTGTTGAAGATAGTCCTTAAGCAGAAAAAAATCTACTGCAGCAATGACCTAGGATCAATGGGCTATACTACCTACTCTAAAAACATGAAAAAAAATTATTAGCCCATTATATATGGTGAGTCAACTCTTCCCAGAGATGAATAGTCTGTTGTATATTAAAATCAATCTTTTAAAGTATCTATTTGGAAACAAATACTATATCTATATGTAAAGTAGGCATACAGGATTTAGAAGAAAAAAAAATATCTAAAAGGGTAGATGTTTTAAAAGCTAATGTAATTTTAGTTCCATCTTGAAACTGTTGGTTGAATTTGATGCTTCCATTCACATCAAAATAGCCCCAAGCAAAGTTGAGAACAAACACTTAACTCAAGGGTCTGGGTCAACCAGTTCAATATGGCTCTTTCTTTGAGGCTTTCATTTTATCACAAAAATCTATATAAATTTTGCATTCTACTCAATGATATACCTGTGTCTGTTTTAGTTAATTAATTAATTAATTAATTAATTAATTAATTTTGAGACAGAGTCTCACTCTGTTGCCCAGGCTAGAGTGCTGTGGCATCAGCCTAGCTCACAGCAACCTCAAACTCCTGGGCTCAAGCAATCCTCCTGCCTCAGCCTCCTGAGTAGCTGGGACTACAGGCATGTGCCACCATGTTTTTTCTATATATATATATTTTAGTTGTCCAGCTAATTTCTTTCTGTTTTTAGTAGAGATGGGGTCTCACTCTTGCTCAGGCTGGTCTCAAACTCCTGAGCTCAAACGATCCACCCACCTTGGCCTCCCAGAGTGCTAGGATTACAGCCACCTCACCCTGCCTGTTTTAGTAAATTAAAAAAATTAAGTTTTTAAGTTCCCAGATATATTATTAGACTTTCCTCCATCATTTTTCAAGTAAAATTGACACTCCTGGAAAATATATTATAGTAGCCCTGAATCTTTTCATACCACATATTTCAATTCTGATGTGCCCAGGGGTAAACAACCGCTGTGATGGTATAGAACTGGTTTCCTTCAAATTCTAAAAATCCAGGAGGATCATTAACACAGGTTTTCTTTCTTTTAGCAGAGGGAATCTAGCAGCAGTTCATCAAGTGAGGTAAATGATTTTGATATTAATTCAGTGCTCTAATTAATTAAAAAACTTTTATGAAAACTTATTGTACTATGAGGAGTACGTGTCCTATAAGATTTCATTGTACCAGGCACTGTGTATGTGACACTATCCTAATTTTAGTGCGGGATTATCCACCCAAAAGAAGTAAGAAAGGAACTATTTGTCAGAGACAAATTTACAGAATTATTTCTGGACAAGCAATCCTGTCTGGCCATCTGTGGTGCCCAATTTTTTCACAATTATTTTGTCCTTCACAGATTTTGGTAGAACCCAATCTTATCAGTAAAAATTCCAACAATGACCATGCTTCTAAACCAATGAAATCCTATGTAGAAATCAACCAGTTCTAGGTTAATCAGACCCTGGAATCCTCTAACTACTGTTCATCCTTTGCCCCTTGTTAATCTAGAGAAAAAAAGATAGCAAAGAAGGTGATGGAGTCCCTCCTTTGACTTGGGAGAAGACCTTCATTCAAATTACCAAAATAAAACCAAGTCAATTAGCTGGAGTTTCTGTTTATTCAATAAAGGTGATTACTTCACATCCACCCCTAGTATTCAGAGTAATGTCCTGGTGAAAGCAGTGAGAAAAGGAAAAGCAATGTAAATATAACATTTGCCTCAAATTATTAATCATATCTCAGTTATCCAGGAATTTGTGGCTAAGAATCAGTTTACCACAGTTAGTAATAGTGTCTGGTTGATTAATATTCTCACCTTAAGTGTAAATTAATGTCATAAAATTAAAACTCTGCATGTTTTTATTTTTTTTAAAGGAAGTTGCTTCCAAAAGCAGCACCAAGGTGAGATATATTTGCTAAATTTAAAATATATTAACATTGCCCAAGATAAGTTAAAATTTACTTAAACAACCTTCATATATATATTTTTCAGCAAAAATGCATTTCAAATGAAGATGTGACCTACCAACATAATCTGGTAAAAATTCATTAAAGGTTTATCAAATATAACAAGAAACAACTGAGAATGTTGTATTGATATATCTCCTTCTCATTATGTGGTAGACTTTAATCTAGTAAGTGGTATAACGTACTCTATATGTTTGCTAATTCCCCTCCAAAAATAAAACTAACAATTTTTTTACCAAAGGTATCTAATTCGAATATTTGTATTTTATAGACTCCTTTTCAATCTGAACAGCACAGTATTTAAGTGGCACATAGTAAATTATCAATAAATGTTGGCTAATATTAGAAGCATCATTTTGTCCCCATTCATCTAATATTCTGATTTAATTTGGCCAAAGTGAAATTTTCACAGTCAGAAAGCAAAAACCGTTTTCAATGTTCTTAGTAATTCTGATATACTGAAAGTAAAATTGTCAGATACTAATTTATATCAGTTTGCATTGTAATCTATTTAAAGTTAAAAATAAGTTTAAGTAGTAGTTTTTCTAATGTTTTTAAAAAGGAATAATAGAATAGGTTGGAATTATTTGTGGTAGAAATAGGACTAAAGTAGGATTGATAGTTACTCATTCTCTACCCCTGGAAAAGAGTATTGTAATATTCTTGCTTCATTATCTGAAAATGATGGAACTGGACTGAATGGCATACAAACAATTGAGAATATTTTTTCTTTTAAATAGGAACAGCCTCGTAAAATGAGCAAATGCAACCAACTCCAGGTGGTAATATTTTATTTATTATAATACAAAATCATGTTCTACTGTAGAATTTAAATAAATAAATTTTAAATTGGGGCCACTTCTAGATATGTTTTCACTTTTCTTAACAAATTATTTATTCTAGCTTTGACCAGTAATAATAATTGATAAATTATGTATATGATTTTCTATGTATTTACTGGCAAAGCTCACTCTTTCTATTTGACTAAAGTTGTATATCTTATCCATAATTACTAATCAGGGAGAAATTTACTTTGACTACATTCTACCTCAAATTATCTTATAGCTTCCCTGATGATACATTACATTCAAAAATGTATCATGTCTTTATTTTCCCAAATTCAGTCCTAGTTGAGGATATCATAAACGTGGTTACCTGAGAAAGCACAGAGAAAGTCAAATAACCACAGAGAAAGTCAAATAAACTTTCCATTTAAGGAAACTGTGTAGATTCTAGAAAAGGAACCAGGAATGCTACACATCAGATTTACTTCTGCCATAACTCACACAAGCTATTTATCGCTAGATTTGATCCTTTTGAGTATCATAAAAGTCTTTCGCTTGGAAGGACAATAAAAAACCTTTCTTAAAGTTATTGCAAATAAATTTGACTTCATTGGGACTTTGGAAAAAGGTCTTGCCCTCATTTAGCAAAATTACATTTTAACATTTTCTTCTGTAGACAGTGTGGGAGGCGGAAAGTCAATAATACATTTAATGTGGATCCCAGTTGTTACTCCTGTTTCAGTTTTCTGGTTCCTTGTGTTTAATGTCCTAATAAATTTAAATACATCAGTATCCCACCAGAATTCCTCATTACTGATCTAAGAAATTACGTGAATAGTACATTTTAGTACCTTAGATGGGACATGGCTTGTCTGTAGCTTCAACTGTTAGAACCATGCTGGCTTGCTCAGAATTTTCATAGTATTTCATAGATGTGTCTCTAATACTTAGCATAGTCCCTGAATGAATGAAGGTACCTAGTAAATGCTATCCATAAGAGAATTAAATCAAAATATTTTCTCCTCCTTAGGAAGCTGCCCGTGCCCAGGTAAGATTATTTACTAAATGTAAAATATTTTAATGTTTTCTTCCTCTGTTATGCTTTTATAATATATGCTCTTTTATAATATAAATATATTTCAACAGAAAGAATGTTCTCCCACCCAGATCTGGTAATACTTTATTTAACATTTACCGAAGATAAAAATTTAAATAATTAGTAAATAGCTGTGAACAGAAAATATGTAATCCTAGAAAATTGCTAAGTTACCATTTCTCCTCAGAGTATCAACATTACAATTTTTTTTCATTCTTCCAAACTCTAGTGAGCTTAGCCTTTAGCTGAATATTTTTCTAAATTTAGAAAATGTAAGTGTTTTGATATTTTTTGGTAATTATGGCATAGAATACAGTTCATTCTAACTTTCACGTATGATGATATACTCTTCTTGGTGCAAGGTAATGTGAATGTGTTGCACCAGAAGATGTCTAAGTAATTTAGAATTTATTTCCTTTTATACAGGAGCAACTTAGCAGTATGAATGAATACAACCATGCTCAAGTGGTAATGTTTTGCTTAATATATTATAAAATACTATATTGTTAAGTTTAAGTTTATTTGCTTTTAAATAGCCTCCCACTCTTGAAGAGATTTCTTTCTTCTCAGTTTTTTCTTACTTCCGAGTTTCTGAAATTATTTATTTAATTAATCTGAAAGGTAAGATCTCCTTGTCTCTATTCTTGGAAACAGAAGGTGTTCTGTCTCCGATAATGTGGGTATCACATTTATAATCACAAGCACTATGAAATGTTAATCTCCACGGTTACAATAATTTTTAACATATTCCTTAATTTTATATCCTTATGCCCATAAATTTGTCTGATTCTCAAATTCAATTTATTGTTAAGAATCTCAAATTCAGTTATAATTATGCTCTCTTAAGCAAAGTGTGAGATTTACCAGTTGATTTACCTCTTTTGAAGAAACCACCTGGAGAGACCGAGGGTCTCTCAAAATATTTTTCAGTCCTCTGTTTTCTCACCTGTGAAATGAGTTTATCAGTGATACATAACAGATACTGACTCTTCCCCTAGCCCATGTATCATTGATTCCCATGGTGTTCCTGAACCTTCTAATTTCATTTGCATGACAATGAATGATCAGTTACTATGAAATATGTATTATCATAACAATTCTGAATACTGAGAATAGCTATACCAAATCCATACCAATAAGGAGCTCTCTAATCACTAATCACCATTTAGTGAATCTTACAAAGATGGGTGAGAATGCATCACATGTCTTAGAAGAAAAATTGTCTCTAGGTAATCAAAATGCAATTGGCAAAATTAGTGTCAGTTCCCAAATGAAAAGTATTTGAATTGGGTTGTTTCTTCTGTCTTTGAAGTTTTATTCAGTCTTAAAGGATAATGTTGATTCTCTTTTTCTTTCCAGGGAGAGCCTGTAAGAGTAGCGAATCAGGTAAATCAGTGTTAATGTACGTGTGTGTGTGTGTGTGTGTGTGTGTGTTTTAACTATGCTCCAAATACAGTCTATGAGCAGTCACTGTTTTTTTTTTGAGAAACTACCTGCATCGTTAACTAGCTGCATCATTAACTAGGGTTATGCTAGTATTTCTTAGGTGTTGACTAGTGTTGGACTATCCACTGCTGGTTCTAACATTGCACTGGAAGATCAGATGTAAGTTACCAAAGAAAAATGAAAGGATAATTCTATGGCCATCTCTGAGTGAAGAAGATAGCTTCAGGCCAACTTTTAAGTCAGAAAAATCCCAACTGGCCATTCATGTTGTCAAATTTGACCTTTTATTTTTCTATAGTACTGTGTAATGGAAACAACTTGGGTTTTAAATCTCAGGTTGCACACCTACCTTCTAATCACATGAACTTGAACACATTGTGTATTCTCTTTATCATTTGGTTTCTTGTTTATCAAAAAATTAATATGCATTTATCAATTTCTTCCCTCCCCCCAAACTCCCATATCCTTATGTTTATAGTGCGTTCTTATGTCTTCACTTTTGAAGTTGGTAACTAAGTTCAATTCAGTGACTCTGGACCAATAATGGTTCAATTTACACATGACATGTCAATTTAACAACCACCAAAAAAGCATGTCAAGAAGGCCATAGTGTTTTCTCTATGTGAATGTGATTAGAGAGAAAAATGTTTCTCCAAGATTCAAAATATTGAGTTTATTAATCAATTTTAGAAATAATAGTTCTTCACTGTACATCAATTTTTACCTTCAGTTCCTTCTGAAATCCTCTAATCACTTTCATTGGTAAAAGTAAAAGCAAACTAAAGACAATTATTCACTTTGTTTGAGCTCCAAAGAGTTCATTGGTCTCAAATCTTCATGTAATTCTTTGAAAAAGAATTGTGGTAAATATATATGTATATGTAAATATATATGTGTGGTAAATATATATGTATTTTTTTCTTATTAATGAGGGTTTTGGGTAGCAATAATTTGGTCTGTCATGGTGTTCTAATGGATGTAAACCATGAAACTAGAGCTGTAGTTCATTTTGTGCTTCTATGACAGAATACCACAGACTGGATAATTTGTAGTGAACAGAAATTTATTTGGCTAATGATTCTGTAGGCTGGAAGTCCAAGGGGCCAGCATCGTACTAGGGCCTTCGTGCTGCATCATCCATTGGCAGAAGGGCAGAAGGGCATAAAAGCAGGTGCAACAGAGAGCAAGAGAGGGTCAAACTCACTTTTATAGTAAATCCACTCTTGCAATAATGAAGCCACTTTCATAACATTAATCCATTTTTGAGAGCAGAGCCCTTAAGATCCTATCAGCTCTTTAGGTTCCCATCTCTCAACACTTTTGCATTAGGGATTAAATATGGGGGGAACACATTCAAATCATAACAACTCCTTTTCTCCTCTCTCTTTCTCTCTCTTCTTCTCTCTCTCATTCTCTCTATCAAGGAACAGGCCCAGTTCTACTCTGAGGTGAGTTGACTTTATTATACTTTATTTTTAAATCTAAATGCTTTAATAAGTAAACAGAAAATTCCAGATATCATATTTGTTTTAATCTTTACATAGTCCGGTATCCATAGCAAAATTTGAAATGACTTCATTTTTTTCTAATTCCAGCAAAGAACACATATCTTCTACCAAAACATATAGAGAATTATATATGATTGTTCCTATTTTAATACATACAAACAAGTAAGAGGCCATAATGGATCAACACAGGCAGCTATTCCAAAATTTCAGAAAGGATAATAATGTTTTGGCCTCAAAACTCTCATGTTTGGAAAGAGCATTGGGATAGGAATTGGAGAATTATTTTCTTTCTATGCCTGGCATTTCTGAAAGTCACCCGAGCTGACTCGGGATGCAGGGCCCTTCCTTTGACCTCAGTGCCTTTAAGGAAAATAATAGAGCTCAGTGGCAAAAATGCCCATAAACTTACAAATTGCATACTAACAAAATTCATGCCCCTACCTTCTTCTGGGCTCTGGTAATTTGTCCTGTGTGAATAATGCAGGTTCTTGGAGTTTAATATTGAATAGTGGCCTGAAAAAAGTTATTTATTCATTGCTCCTCTGGTACCTTGAAAGAGCCACTTCTAAAAGTCTCTTTACCATAACTCACCATACCACAGAGTTTGATTTCTTCTTTTTCCTCACAGAGTAAGCACCTTTGGGATGCTAATAGGCATCTAGGAAACAAATCAAATGTCTGATTTTTCAGAGATGGAAAACAGCAATTGTTCATACACGATTGCTTTGAATTGTCTTTCCCTCCAGCCTTTCCCACAAGTCTACCAGTTTGATGCTACTTGGTACTATCTCCCACAACTCATGCAGGATGCTTCTTTCCTGCCATCCCAAGCCAACTCTAAGCCAACTTCCTCTGAAAACAATGAGAAAACTAACGCTATGGCACAGTGGTGGTAAGTTCACTTAAATTATTGCATATTGATATTCTAACAGAGGAAATAAAAGAAAGCAGCTTAGAGGACACACTATGAGAACACATTTAGAATAAACATGCCAAATCAATACGTACTGCATAATACACACATTTTCTGAAATGGAAAATGAGTAATACTTTCTGGCATCTCTGGCTAATATTAATCCATTTCTTGGTAACATGCAGAGCGGTGTTACCTATTCTATAAGTGAAATTCATTCTAATGAAGGTGAGGAAAAAACCTCTCTCAATTAAAAAATATAAAGACTTCTGATACATAATTTGGCATTTTCCTCCTTGCACTTTCACTAATCTTTAAATGCCTGTTTTGGTTAGGCTTATGATAAACATAAAAATGTTATATAGGGAATAGACCACAGATTTTGATATTCAGTAGTCCTAAATTCAAATTCTGACCTTTTTGCTTATTTGAAATAACACTGTGATATCTTATAACCCTAAGGTAATAAAATGTATCTCTACTAAGTATGGCACTGGGAAAATAGATACTAAATAAGTAGCAGTCATTTTTTCTTGATTTGGTAAAAAATTTTGCTGACTGCCTTCATCACATGATTTTTTTCCCCCTTAACCTTGAATCTGTGTGAGCCTTTGATCACATGATTTTAACAATTTTTTTTTTCCTTTCAGAAGAATTAAGTCAATTCTCAGGAGCTCCACAATTATGATCTTTGGTAAGTTTGGAAATTACAGGTCTAATTATTGATCGTATTTCTATTTGTAACTTTTTTTTAATAATCATAACATATTTAAACAGCAACTTAAAAAAATCACCTAATTTTAACTAATATAATTTATAATATTGGAAGCTCTTATACAAGTATGATGCAGATGTTACCAATTTTCCATGAAGACGTGACTGAAACTCTGGTTAACCCGATAGTGGGATTCTGTTCTTTATGATCTCAGCAGTAGAAATCCTTAGCAAGTCACATAGTGAAACCAAGTGTCTATTTGTCAACACCAGTTGAAGACGTCTATAAATTCGTTTTAATTACCTTCACCCACTACACTGGAGCTTCTAATTATGTGTGCGTGTGTGTGCTTTCCCCTTACAGTGCTGGAAACTTCCCTTCCAATAGATAAATCTAAAGAAAATGATAAAACTCTGACCTATGTGGAAGCCTTTTCTTCTGATTGCCTTGCTCTATCTTTTCTGACACTACAAAAGAAAATACTATTTAGTAATAAGCTGTCTTTAAATCTTAAAAATCAGTAACACCAGAAATGTGTCAGTAACAGGAAAGCACAAATAACATTGTGAGCTGGTCTAATCTGAAGAGAAAATGGCTAAAAAAGCATATTATATAATAAGAGTTTCTCTCTACCTCAATGATAATATAACTAACCACATATTTCTATTTCTATTTACAGATGTGACTGAAAATTCCATTCTCTGAATTTCTTCTCTTTATCTGATTATCATGTAAAACCATCCTATCCAAAGGCTTTGACTGTTATTTTAGAATTAGGAAAATCCCATTTTCTTCTTGAGTTATCTACTGTGTATTAGATAGCATATCATCCTTTTCCTTAACTAAATTTCCCTAGACAGTTTATTATCTAAATTCCACTTGTGGTATGCCAGTATGGAGGGCACCTAAACTGAGAGTATTGAAGCCTTTCCTAAGTTTCTATAATGGAAATTTTGTTTAAAAAGTCTTTGAATTGCCTCTTCTGTAAATGTCATCATTTCAAATAGTTGTGTGCAGTGACTGAGATGTTTTCTTTCTTCTTTTCAATAAATTACATTTTAAGGCACAATTCATGTGTTCTGTCATTATTCCAATCAGCGATATTTACATAATCCTTTTACGAGTCTATGTATGTAATATTTTGTTTTCACTAAATTTTGTATGATACTTTTGATCCCATTTTAACGGAAGATTTTAAAAATTGTTCACTTCTGCCTGGTACAAGCAGATCACAAATGGTGTGTGTAACTGGGTCCAGTATCTTTAATTTAAAGTCAATTGTTTATAGACTGTTTCCCATGAGGCCCCATTTGTAGCTGCAGAGAGGAACAGCAGTATGGCAGCTATAGGAAAACTGGGAATTTTAACAACCTGGTTATGCAATTTACTTATACCATTGGGACTCATTTGAGTACAGTCCACTTAGTTATAATTGAGTTTGTAGCTACAGAAATAAGATAATAACAATTAAAAAGTCAGCCTGGTAATGAACTGTCCAGTGTCCTCCATAGCCCAACTAGGGCCTATTTCTCAAAATAATTACAGTTAACTTGCTCTGATATTTTCAAAGCCCCAGGTGAGATTTACTTGTCAGGGTTTACTCCAAGATCCCCACACCAGCCAGCCTGTCACGACCCTTTAATGAACTATTGGATCGACCAAATCATAGCATACAAGTGACAAAGCTTCTTGCACCATGGCCTAGATTATCTAGACAGACATCAGATGCTCAGTGTTCTACTGATTTTATATATATGTATAAATATACATATATATGTGTGTGTGTATAAATAACCAAAACATATATTTTTTGCCTTAAAAATAAGAAAGAAATCATTTAGCACTGGATCTCCCGCCTTCTCTCAGTGTTAGGAAATACAAGGAGAAACAACTTGTTTTTCAATCTAGAGGAAGTTTGTTAACATACTTGGACTACTGGATCTGCAGGAAATTAATGCAGGAGTGGTCCCTGTGTCTCTTTCAGCTTCTATCATCAAGTCACTTCCAAAGGCATCCATGGATCCTATAAAAATAAAGTCATTAATTTAATTCATGCATGATGAACCATAGGATAAAGCAGTCACATTTCATGCAAACTAAATTATAATGCAAGATTAGAGTATACTTGTTCTTGAAACGGTCCCATGATGTGGAACCTCTATTTTGTAAGTTGAAAACAAATTGTTCCTAGTACTATTTTCTTTTCTTTTTTTAGTTTTTAAATAGTATAGAGAAAAATGCATTTACTAGGTTACTACCTGTAAAGTAAGTACGAAG
This sequence comes from Lemur catta, assembly GCF_020740605.2. Lineage (NCBI taxonomy): Eukaryota > Metazoa > Chordata > Mammalia > Primates > Lemuridae > Lemur > Lemur catta. The sequence continues at coordinate 13,338,913 of NC_059146.1, forward strand.
AATTTACCTGACACTTAACCCATTTAACATACCACCTCCAATAGGTATCACTATCTCACTAAATTTGCAATAATCTATTGTTATTCTCTAAGAAGCAATTGCAAAGGCCAAATGAGGAAATGCAATAATATGACTCACACTTACATCTTTTAGTTTTTAAAATTCACTACAATTTCTCCAGAGATGCAGTACTGCTTTGAGTTTGTTATTTATTATAGAATAAGCCATGATAATGATTTCTACTAAGTCTTTTTTGAACTCCTTATTACATACATCAGGAAGGCAATATGAGGATTAGATCAGTTTCTAAGTATATCCATTTAAACTACACACTGGAACTCAGAGTGTATCATGCATAGTTTAGACTCTCACCGGGCTTAGGAGGCTAACTCTGGTGGCAACTTCATCCATCACATGACTCAAAGAAACCCCATCATGAACACCAGATCATCAGGACATCCTCCATTCCAAGTAATTAGTAGAAGACAGACCCATGGATCCAAGAGTCTGTAAGAGAATCAAATACTTCCCTTTCTCCAGATAAATGCCCCCCCAAACTTATAGGCTGAAGGCAAGGAGAGGGTTAGAAATATGATGTTATATAGTAGGATCCTTCCTATAGAATTTCAATTTTCCCTTCATTCAAGGCATATAAATTCATAAACTGATTCTTATTTAGAAATGAGCAGTGATAAGGACCATCACTCTGATGGTAGTTAGAGCCAGAATTCTGCTCACCAGTCACAGATATTTTTATATTTCTATATCAAAAATCACCCTGGGGCAGGACGTGGTGGCTCATACCTGTAATCCCAGCACTTTGGGATGCCGAGGTGGAAAGATCGCTTGATGCTAGGAGTTTGAGACCAGCCTGGGCAACATAGTGAGACCTTTTCACTACACAAATAAAAAAAAAAAATTAGCTGGGTATGGTGGTGCACACCTGTAGTCCCAACTACTTGGGAGGCTGACCCAGGAGGACTGATTGAACCCAGAAGTTTGAGGTTGCACTGAGCTATGATCACACCACTACACTCCAGCCCAGGCAACAGAGTAAAACTCTGTCTCAAAAAAAAAAAAAAAAAAAAAAAAAAAAAAATCACCCCTGTGTTGCTGCCATTAAGTTTTTCCTGGAAATATAATAACCAGACTCAAACAGAGATCATTTCTGGTCTAACCATTTCTCTTGCAATAATTATACCACCGCCATCTCTCTAAAATTTTTAGTTATTATTTTGGTTCAGGAGTTTTCCTGTTATCACTTTGGGGTTCTCTAATTTTTCCATATATTTCAATATATTAATAATAATTTGGATCCCACATTCAGGAGGCCTACCAAGTTTGTGAATTCAAGTGTCATTTTAATTATTATAGACTGAATGTTTGTGCCCCCCCCCACCGCCAATATTCATATGTTGAAGCCCTAATTGCCACTGTGACGGTACTTGAAGGTGGGATCTTTGGGAGGTAATTAGATCATAAGAGCAGAGCCATCCTGAACGGACTTAACAGAAGAGACACCAAGGAGATGATCTCTCTCTGCTATGTTAGGATAGAGCAAGAAGGCGACTGCAAACCAGGAAGAGGACTCTCCTCAGATACTGAATCTGCCAGTGCATTGATCTTGGATTTCCAAGCCTGCAGAACTGTGAAAAATAAATTTCTGCTGTTTAAGCCACCCAGTATATGGTATTTTGTTACAGCAATCCAAACCAACTGAAACATAGTTGTGTAATTCAAAAACTCAATTTCAGATTTTTTTGTTTAAATATAAGTGCTATAGCTATAAGCATTTGAACAATCCACTAACATAGAAGCATACCACATAGGAATTTGTCTCTATGCTGTCAGGAATCTCATCAATCCAAGTGACAGAAATAAAGTTTAGATCAAATTAACAAAAATAAGTTAGAAATTTGTTAATCCATGTCACTAAAAGTTGCAAGGGCGAAATACAATTGAATTTAGGAGCTTGAAGGTGGATTTTAACCTTTTTGTTTATCTTTCACCATCACTATTCTCTGTACTGGCCTAATTTGCAGGCTCTGTTCATGTCATAGGAAAGTTGGCTTGCCCATTCCTTGGGGCTTTATGGTCGTTCAGAGCCCAATTCCAGAGGAAGCGATCACACTGCACTTTCTCTGAGTGTCCATGTAGCAATAGAGGAATGCTAATTGGTTCTGCTTGAAGTATCTGTCCATTTGGATTAGGGACTGTGGTACCATGATACCCCTCACATGAACCATAGGTTCACATATTTAGCCAAGGATCATTACGATCTTCTTTCTACATGTTAAGATACACCAACTACAATTGTAGAATTTTAAAATTAAATTTTGTACAGTATTTGAGCTTTCTTTTATTTATTTATTTATTTTGAGACAGGGTCTTGCTCTGTTGCCAGGACTAGAGTGTAGCAGCGCAATCATAGCTCACTGCACCCTCAAACTCCTGCGATCCTCCTGCCTCAGCCTCCCAAGAGCTGGGACTACAGGCACGTGCCACCATGCCTGCTAATTATTTATTTATTTAGTAGAGACGCTGTCTCACTATGTTGCTCAGGCTGGTCTCGAACTCCTGGCCTCAAGTGATCCTCCTGCCTCAGCTTCCCAAAGTGCTAGGATTATAGGCATGAGCCACCACTCATGACAGAGCTTTTGTCATTTTTGTTTTTTTTTAATTCCTCCCTTGAGGAATAAATTTTAATGTCTTCCCACTTGCAAACTTGGCTTTCAACAATTTTATTAATAGTAAAGTTGAAATTTTCTGGTTCTCATTTGTTAAATAATTTGATCAAAAAATTTCAACTGACTTTTAAACAAAATCTAACCTGAATTGAGATGCCTCATTATATTAGTTTCCTAGGGCTGTCTTAAAACAAGGTATCACAAAATTAGGTGGCCAAAACCAGCAGAATTTATTCTCTCACAGTTTTAGAGTCTAGAAGTCTGAAATCAATGTGCTCCCTCTGAAGGTTCCAGGAAAGAGTCCTTCCTCGCCTCTCCCTGGTTTCCGGTGGTTGCCAGAAATCCTTAGCATTCCACCGCTGGTAGCTGTATCTTGTAGCTGCATCACTCCAACCTCTGCCTCCATCTTCACATGGCAGTCTTTCCTCTCTGAGTATGTCTGAGCCCAAATTTCCCGATTCTTATACAGAAAACAGTCATTGGACTTAGGGCCCACTCTAACTCAGTATGACCTCATCTTAACTTGATTACATCTACAAATGCCCTATTTCCAAAGAAGGTCAAATTCACAGGTATCGGCGGTTAAGTCTTGAACATACCTTTTGGGTGGATACAATTCCACCCACTACACTAATTTATTAAAAAAAAAAGGTTCAATAGTCTTGAAGGATACTTAGGTTGATTTTCAAATTAGTTTTCTCAAATACTCATTTCTTAAATTCAACTGATTGTTAAAGAGAGAAAACTCATTCTGCCATGTTGAAACATTTCTTTAAATTCAGTATCAGTATTTGTCACAATATTCTGCAGTTAATTTACTTTGTGCATGCGTGTGTGTGTGTGTGTGTGTGTGTGTGTGTAAATTTCCACAACTTCAGCTTCTATTTGTTTGTTGAAAGTTATTTGGAAGCAGTAATGAATAATGTATATGTAAGGACCCTATGCAAATGTAGGTAAGGGAAGACGCAAAGTAATGCAATATGAAGCTTTATAATGCTAGAACCACTTTACTACAAGTTGAAGGATATTCAGAGATAAGCTTTATCAGCATGCATGATTTCACCAGAAGGCATGTGTATAGCCTGGGTTAATCTCAGCTGATATGGCTTGACTGTAGGTGTCTCTAGAGCTACTGGCCCTTGGCCAACACTATGGTATGTAATAACTAAAGATAAATGATATTCCGTAATAATATGTCCATATATATATGGTAGAGATGAGGTCTCACTATGTTGCTCAGGCTGGTCTCAAACTCCTGGCCTCAAGTGATCCTCAGCCTCAGCATCCCAATATAGTGTATTTTTAAATATATATTTTTTGGATTTAAATTACTAATATTTTGTTGATGGGTTTTGTACCTAAGTTCATGACAGATCGGTCTCTAGTTTTCTGTGTGTGTGTACATGCTGCTTTTTCTGAGTTTGATATCAGGATAACATTGGCTTCATAAAATGTGATATGATGTGTTCCTTCTTTTTACTTTTGGAAAGAGATTGTATGGAATTGGCATGAATTCTTATTTGAATAGTTGATAAAATTCTCCTATAAAATTATCTGAACTCGAAGATGTCTTTTGGGGAGGTTTTCAATTACAAAAATCAATTTTTTAAATGGTTATGGTACTATACAGGTTATCTATTTCATCTTGTCTACATTTTGATACTTTAGCCCAAAGCTAATAATTGTGTAGTACTTAGTCTCTCAGGCAGTGTTTTATTACTTTTATGTACATCGATTTTTTCAAAAAAATCAACACAGCGGCTTTTAAAGCTAAGTGTTATTATTCCACTTTTAAAGAGGAGGAAACCAAGGTACTGAGAGATTAAATAATTTAGAAAAGGCCACATTTAAGTAAACACTGAGCTCATATTTGGACCCAGCAAGTCTTACTATAGAGTTCATGCTCTTAACCTCTTTACTCCTGTAATGAGGGCATATTAAGGAGATTCATTCATGTGATTGAGCTTAGTGAGCATGTGTTGAGTATCAGAATAGGAGATTGATGGTGGAAGCCAGAGTTGTATAATGTAAGGTCTTATAGGCAAGAGGGAATCTATGCTTATAAAAAAGATCATTCTGGTTGCCATGTGAGAAGATCCGCGGAAGGGGTGAGTGAGAAGTCAGTGAGGAGGCCATTATCATGGTTCAGAAAGAAATGATGGCATTGAGTCAGAATAAAACACTAACAGGAGGGATACTGAGCACTGGAGGGGTTGGATATATATTTCCTAGACTGAGCTTTCTACATTCATTGATAAATTGGAAATAAGGACATATGAATTTCCTAGTGCTGCCATAATAAAGTACCATAAATCAATGGCTTCAAATAATAGAGATTTATTTTCTCATATTTCTGGAGGCTGGAAGTCTAAAATAAAGTGCTAGGAAGCCCACACTTTGTCTCTCTAAAGAATCTAGAGGAGTATCTGCCCCATGCCTTTCTCTTAACTTCTGGCGCTGCCAGTCATCTTTGGCATTTCTTAGCTTATAGACACATCACCCCAATCTCTGCCTCCATTGTCACCTGGCGTTCTCCCCTGTGTTTCTTTCCCTGTGTCTCTTCTTCTCTTCTTATAGGAGTACCAGTCATACTGGATTAAGGGTCCACCCTATCCCAGTATGACCTCGTCTTAACTAATTATATCTGCAATGATCCTATTTTCAAATAAGATAGTGTTCTGAGGTTCCAGAAGGAGAGGAAATCTTGAGGAGCCCTATCCAACCCAGAACAATGGGTGAAGAAAAGAGAGAAAGCAACAGTGACTCCTAAGTTTTTAGTTTGGATGACAAAGTAGATTGTAGGGCCATTTACTGATATAGAGAAGATTGAGAAAACAGTAAATTGAGGGCTGGATTCAGATTAAGAGCTATGATGGCCATGCCAGGCATGAGATATTAATTAGATACTTAGGTGTGGAGGTCAGGAAGGCAGTTGAGTGCATGAGTTTGGAGTTCACAAAAGAAGTTTTGAGATATACATTCAGGATTCCTCAGCCTAAGAGTGTAATTAAAACCAGGGAACTGAAAAAGGACCGCCCAAGGTAAGGTTAACTCCTAGAGTACTTCAACCCGTAAAGGTTTGGAGGAGAAAGTACCAGAAAGGAGACAGAAGAATTGGTTAGTGAGTTAAAGGAGAAACCAAAAGTTTATCAGGTTGAGGATTTCAAATGATCTCTCAAGGAAACAGGGACTATCAACTCTGCCGAACACCACTTAAAGATTGGGTAAAATAAACACAAGTTAGCAATATGAAAATGGCTGATACTCTTAAAAACAAATGGTTTCAGTGGGAGACAAAAGTGTGATCAATGTGGGTTAATAGTAGAATAATATATGAGATTATGGAAACAGCAGTATGGGTACTTATTTAGAATAACCTAAATAACTGGGAGGGGTTTAGAGGTACAGTGTTAAGGATACTTTTTTTTCTTTAAAGATGGGAGATATAATAGCATAAGCAAGGATGTCCTGCTTCTGCTATAACAAGGCAAAGAAAACACTGGGGATGTAGGAAAGATGGAATAATTTCTAAAGATGAGTCACTATAAACTCGGGGATAAAACTGAATGTACAAGTGAAGGAGTTGGTATAGGAAGAAAGATAATTCCTCACAATAAAACAATTACTCCACAGTTAGAGACAATCATTATCAGAGTGTCACATAAGTCTTATTTCCTTGGGCAGTACTGGCTAAAATCATGTAACCCAGTTCATTTTGATTGTCCTAGAATGCGTTGGTGTTTTGGTGTAAGTGGTGTCAGCGATGAGAAGCAACAGGGAGTACCTTCGTGTAAGATACAGTGCACTAATCATCTTACAAGCATGTGATCAAAACTTCAACAAAACCCTTTGCACTGACTATTTTATAGATGTGGATACTGAAGCTCTGAGAGATTGGCCCTCCCCGCGTCACTTAGCTATTACGTGGCAGAGTTGTGATTCAGATTTCACATGTGAAGCTCTTTTCCTAGGGTGACTACAGAATTTAACATCTAATGTTGGATACTTTTGAAAGTGAAAGGTACAGAGGCAATACTTACACTGGAAAAATAGGGGTAAGCCAAGACTTTCTAGAGTAAACAGGACATAAAATCACCCTATCTTTTTCTCTACTTTTTGATACCTTTAATATTCAATTCAGAGCATTCTATTCAATTTCAAAGCATTCTTCCAGGATTATTTTGGACATCAATAATAACCTAAAGTTAATTTTAAAGAGGCCAATTAGGTTTGAAAAATTATAATAAAGATAGGACAACTTAAATATGCTTAAGGATTATTTATTGAAATGACTGGAAAGGGAATAAATTCTTAAAGAAATGGTAATAATAAGCACAATTCCAGAAGCTATTTTTATACATATTTTTGATATATTTTTAGTATGTCCAAGTCAATATTGAACTTCTGTGGTACTAAATTAAAATTTGAAAAGTATAAACAGTTTATGAGTCAAATTTAAATTCAATGAGTGTCATAAAGGAATTTACATATGTAGACTCAAACATATTTACATTTTGGTGACATGCTGCAAAGATAGAAAAGAGGCCATGTTTCCAGTCTCAGTCAATTCTGTGGAATAGAGAGCAAATATAGAATTGGTTATGTTGCATGTTATAGCTATTCCCTCTCTCCATTTATAATTTTGGTATGATTAATTCATAAAAGAAATTGTTTTGCAAATGCACTCTGTTGTGCCTTCCCTTGGAAATATGTATAGTTTCTATAGAAACAGATATCTGCTCAGTTGGAATTGTTTTAGTGAGATGTCTAGTCTATCATGACCACGAAAGGTTTTGTATCTTAGAATCCCAAGCTATCCTCTCTCCCCTTTTTAATCCTTTCACCTGGACTGAGTAATTTCATTTTGGCTCATGAATTAAAAAACAAGTTAAAGTGAATCAAGCACAAAATTTATGAAGCCTAAATTAGAAATAAGAATGTCAATTGGTCTTTAACAAAAGCTCAAATATATTTACATGAAAGTAAAAGGAGACCTATTTTCCATTTTTCCTGAAAATGATGAAAATCAAATGTAAGTATATAGGCCCTGGAAAGCAAGCCAGTTAAATCTGTCAATAGCACATAAATAAAATTAAAGTTATTTTAATGCAAAATATGCATAATTTCAGGTCAGTAAATAATAATCACCTATTGAGGATAAATTGCTAATTAATATGTAAGTTAGTGGATTGATGGAATTTGCCACTATCTTCTGCAGGGGAATAAAATGCTAAAAGACATCAAATATAAAAATGATCCATCTAATTTCCAAACTCCCAAAACTTACCAAAAATGAGGAGGGGGCATTAATTTTGAAATCCTCTTAGGCCTTAGAAAGAAACAAATACAAATAAGTAAATATATAATTCATCTTTTGGGAAGAACACTTGCCTTAAAAATGCTGTAAGTAATGAAATAAGCATCTCAATCTTTTGCCCTCATAGATACATATAGCAAAAACAAGATGTGAATGAAAGCCTGTGGGGAATAGATGTGCACAGGGAAAACTTTAAAACCATAGAAAATAATAACTATTTTTTATTCCAATCAGATTATCAAGTTTAATTCTCGTTTCAGTGAACCTTAATTCTCTTTATCTAAATCAAAAAGTCTCAATGGCCCAATTAAATCAGAATTCCTGCAATCATTTCTTCCTAACACTCAGTTTCTTCTACATAGAAAATCAACAATTATATTTATTAGAGTCTTTGTGGGTAGGCCTTGACATTGGGATTTGGGGGGAAAAAGTTTTCCAGGTGATTCTATTGTATAAGCAGCATTGAGAATCACTCATATAAACGATGTGCCTTTGGATCCATTCATTATACATTTATTATTCTAGAGCTCTCACTTAACTCATTCTACCAACATATCATGAGTGAAACAGCAAAGTACGTAAATTTGGACTTACAATAACGGGGTTGTGGCCTGGGGCAAGTGGTTGTTGAGTTGCAGGATAGAATTGGCGTGCAGTGGGGGCTTGGTAGAGCACAAGGGCTTGGATGGGCATAGCTCTCTGGGGATAGGGCACCACTTGCTGGGGAATAGGCAGGGCTTTGGACTGAGGAGGAGACCACAGGGACTGAGGAGGAAGCACGGAAGTCTGAGGAATAGGCTGAGGGACCTGGTACATCAAGGGCTGGAGCAGAGGCAGAGCAAGAGGCTGATTTTTGAGATTTGGGTTTTGAGGGTCGAAAGAGGGCATTGCTGGAGATTTAAGGAAGGACATCACTTTGCGCTTAGGAAAGGCGGTCTCCTTAGATTTGGAGACTTCCATTACTTCAGACTGAAGGAAAGCAGGCACCACAGCAGGCTGAGCAAGAGGAGACAGGATGTTTTGTGGAGGGATAGTGTAAGGAATGGGCTGAGCAAATGGGTAGACTAGAGGCTGCTGTTGTTGGATAAAGGGGTTAAGGTTTTCCTGGAGTTCATCCTGGAAAAAAGGAAAAAGAATATTTGAGTCTGTGGTTCAGTTGTAATTGCCATTCATGATGAATTAATCTTCTCTCTTTTGGACAACCATAATGAGTACAAAATCTTTCACTTGTGGTTAAGAAATTATCTTGAGTCATGAAGAAAAATGAATATAATGCTCTTTGAGGTATTTCTCCTTAACCCACTCACTTCGTGGGTGAGTAACACAAGCTAAAGTGAATGAATATTTGGGGATTTCAATATATTTTCTTTACCTTTTCCTAAGTTGCCTGGATAGCTGTAGCTGTACACTTTTTGGTCTTCAGAGAGAGCGCTGGTTTTCCAACACAAGTGTGTTGATAATATACCAAATTGTTTTCATGTAATGAAGGGATATTGAGTCTAAAAGCCTTAGTGGCACAACTCCAAGGTTTATTTTTGTTTTGTTTTAATAAAAAGAAATAGTCTTAATTCAGAGTCTAATAGCCTAAATTCAGAGTCACTTAACACTGGCCAACTTCTAGCATGCTTCACTTGGTAGAAGGTAGTTTTCTCGAGTCTTTTGAGGGATATCAATTTTTAAATTTCAATGTGACTCAGAAAATATTTTGTGTGAGCACCAAGTAATCCACTGATAAACAGGGAAGCTGAAATATTATAATTATGTAAATGTCACCATGAATGTAATTTAATTAAATATAAAATTTTATATTGTCCGTAGGGAATAAAGGTAATTTGACACAAATTCTGCATTGATCTTCTACCAGCTATACTTGTTTTTTTCAGTACCATATTCACCTTGAGAATAAAAGGAACATAGTTCCTAACCTAGGAACATATCTGCTAACACACATTTATTGAAAACATACACCACTGGGAATATTATTAGGTATTTGCTCTATATTCCAGAAATTATGTGTTTAAAAATGCATTTGTGTCTTAGAAAATATATTGACTTTCTTAATGTTTAATTTCTTGCACTGGTTGGCAGATACATGGCATTTATTTCATTACCATTCTTTAGATTAAACATATACATTACAAACATTTTTGTATATTGCACTTCACAATTTTAGAAATATACTCATCATGAACAAATTACCTCTCTTTGCTTCTGTTCCTCATGTTTACCCTTCTGACTTTTCTGCTAAAAACCAATCACATATAAAAAAAGTTACCATCTGGAAAAATCAAGCATAGGGAATTTTGGAAATATATATATTTTAAGTATGAAAGTTTTACCTTGTCATGTGTAACAGATTCCTTCAGAAAAATAAAAAATAAAATTGGATTTAGCTTTAGTGAATAATTCTTATTTTTCAGTATAAATCAGAGACTAAAGGCTTTTAATAGATTAATGTGGACACCTTTAATAATATTAATAACAGGATAATTGCTAAAATATATATTTTACACTGTTCTGTATGAGCTTGTTGTGTAAAAGAAAGTCAGATTAATACAGTCAAGAGGAAAAAAAATAGTGAACATAGTATAAAACGAGGTGTTTAATAGATGCTTATTTCTCTCTATAACCATGCTTCTTTTTCTGAAAACAAACGATCTCTAAAACCTCATCTGATTCTAAAAAACAATTACTTATCAAAAACACATCCTAATAACAATTAATATATTATCTTAACCATTCTTAGTTTACTTGTTAAATGTTAGACTTCAAATGAATTATAAAAAATAAACACTTCCCCTAGGGAGGTTATAACCTTGCAAAGAGACAAAGTATATCGATGTATCATTTACTTAATAGGTGAGGACACACCCAAAAAGAGTGATGCAAGAGTAAATATCTACCTGACTCTCCCAGGTAGATTTGGGACCACGCTAAGCCTCACTGCTTCTTGTTTGCTAAAGTGACTATTGTAATTATTAAATGCAAAATATATCCTACTGCATCTCTGCCTATCCACTACTTTGCAAGCTCTTAGCTATCATTAGCATCCCTATCTTTTCAGGTTGTACCACAGTTCCTAGTCAACGTCTGATCTACAGAAGGTGCTCCATAAATGTTTAAAGTGAATGCAGCCAGAGTCAAGAGGGTTCAAGACAGAAAACAGTACTGACTGTAGGGTTCATTAAAAAAAGAAAAAAATGAACAGGGAAAGTGACGCAATTTCAAGTAGCGAGCCAACTTAGAAAGTTCTAGAATACTGAATACTGAATTCTCCATATATTTATTCTGTCCTTTCACATATAAAAAGGAAGGCTACATCAGAACTTGTATGTCACAACAAAGCTATATGAGCTTAACTGCTGTGATCTAACACAGTAGAAAGATAGCACCACATTTACTGCTCTAAAATCAGAAAATTGCCTCTGAAAGAATGTTGTCTTACCTCACTCCCTGAAAGGCTTTCTACACTCTGTGGAAAAAAAAAAAAATCAACAATCAGCTAAGTCTTCTACAATAGCAGAGAATATTACCATTTTACAGGTGGTAAGTTTTCTCTGAATAAAAATATCTTACCTCACAGGCTACACTGAGTTCTTGCTTCTGTAAAGATAAAAACCACCATTTTAGTTTGTATAGCTAATTAATTATTAAACATGTTTCCTACTTAATTGTTACATTTTTTATGCAGAACTATCTTTTATAAATTTAAGAAATAAAAAATGTTGCATGCCTTTCTAAAGACTTGAAAGATAATTGCTTTCATGTCTTTTATGTTTAGTAATTTTTTAATGGTATATATTTATTTTACCTGAATTAAGAACAGAGTTTTTGATGGGTAACAGAAAAGAAGTTACTTTAATTTGTATTAAATACTTTTCATTATGAATATGAAAATATTTATGAATATGGTTATGATTATTACTTATACACCATCCTTTGGATGTCTTTGGATAGACACATATAAGATTTGACCCAGTGCCCTAGGGTAAGAGATACGTATATTTTATCAGTGGAATAAGATATATTTATCTAGGTTGCACATGCATGCAATTGTATTTGTGCAATATTATACTTTTTTGCTGTTTTTATGTTTCTTGTTTTGTTTGTACTTATTGATTTGTTTGCTTTTCCTTTAAAATTGGAAGCACACTGGTGTAGAAAGCATTTGACCCAGCTTTGGGGCCCTATAAAAACTGTTGAAATAATGGGTGAACATAAATGATTTTCATAGCAGCCAAAAAATTTTTGCTGAAATCCTTCATTATTTGTACAGTAAAAAAATGTTGGTGACGTTATTCTCTATAAGTAGGCAGATAATCTGCTATATGTTAATTATTTAGGGATTGTCTTCTGCACATACCTCCTTTGCAAGAGCAAGAGCCACCAAGCAGGCAAGGATGAGGACCTTCATGGTTATTAAGTCCTGTAAATGGGGAAACAAGGGAATCACAATAGATTGGTCAGTTAAATATATTTTCTTATTTATGTAGGGTTACTTTTCCTTTAAAAAAAGATGACATATAATAAAAATGTCTGCATTTTAGAAAAAAAATGCTAGTAGAAGTTTTTTCATATGATCAGGGTCAAAATCTACTCTGGCTCACAAATTCCAAACTTCATTGCCAGCCATTCAGATTTTTTCAGCTATTAGCTCTTTCCCAATCTGTTTTTTTTTTTTTTTAAATCTTATTCATAGTACTATGTAATTTTTTTGAAAGGTATAAAAAAATTATAATTTTGTACATAAAGATTTATGAATTTATTCCTTCTTTCAAAGTATATATTTATGACTTTTTATTGCCAGCCACTGTCTAGGTTCTGGGTCTACAGCAATGAATAAAATATTAATGTCTCAGCCCTGATGGTGTCTCAGTTCTGCAGGGGAAGACTTATCAAGAAAGTATGTACAAAGAAAATCAAATTTTATTTTTATCTTTCTTTTACTAAACAATTACCATGATTATTTAGTTTAATTGTATCTCCTCACTTCCAGTAAGACTGAAATTTTCATTTTAACATTTTCTTTATCTGTTCCTTCACCCAATCCATTCTTGGACTGATAAGTTTGTTTCTTATCCATTTATACCCACCATGCAGTCTTCATCCCCACACAGCTAATAATGTCTCCCCTCCTTAATGCTACATGACTTTAAAGATCACACACTATGCTTATTCTTTTCTCACTGTTAAAATGTGTGCACTGATCCGTTGATGATTTACCAAAGCTCAAGTTCTCTTGCCCAATCCCCATCCCTGGGCTACCTCTTCTTGTAAAATATGTGTTAATGTTTTTGACCAAAATGTATCATTTATGGCCTCCTTGTTAGATTTTATTGCATTTTCTATAATTTATTTTAAAAATAATGTTTGCATGTCATATCACTTGACACTCAATCTACATTCTCAAAATTTTAAACTAAGTTTCTGAACTAAAAGCATTTCATGAAAAAGTCTCCAATTTATTTGAAAAACATCTAATGTCTGAAGGCTGAAAATAATTTTCATGATTAGGGAAAATAAATATTTTTTCCAGATTTTTCTCATGGATATTATATAATTCTTTATTAATTTTACTTTACCTAAGACTTACAAAAGTTTCCATGTAATTTTTTTATTGTCAGGGTTCAAAAAAGGAAGTGGTACTCTGTTATAGATCATTACATGTAGGGAGTATCATTTTCTATATTTTATAATTAGCATTTTATATACCAAGTTTTAAGCCAGAACGTCATTATTGACTGATATGTTCTAACTACTTTTCCTTTCAAATCATCTATTTTTGTTTTTTGTTTCTAAGTCATTTCTGCTTCATTTAGAATTTTCTTACAAAGTGGAACATTTTGTTTCTTTTTAACTTAATTCTATATTTCCATGTCTCTATTTTAATATTATTTTGAAATATTACAAACTAGATGATAAATGGGAAAGCTGGAGGTTCTAGACAAGTTTGATGAATACACTCTTCTAAAAATATTATTTATGAACATTTAAAGTACTGCATGTCCCTAAACCACTTCTTTCTTAACTCAGTATGGTACCTCTATAAACTACCTGTTCCATAAAACTTTCCCAATAATTATTTATCTTCCCATAGTATTATTTAAATATATTTGTTTTCATGGCTATGTTACATTAAATCAAATTGCAAGACTTATCAAATTCGAGAAATGAATCTCCTCTTAATATTAACTAGACTCATACTAAATATATATATAATTAATTATTACATTTTCTTAGATTCATGAAGCCTATATATCATTATAATTTTAACCAAAAAAAAAAAATTCCTTCTAGGCACTTCTATTTTTAAACCTAACTGTTGAAAATATTTTCAGTCTATCTTAAATACATATATTTCAAAGATATATTTTAAGTAATTATGCTCTTTCTATAGCTCAAACTACTCTGAAATAAAGGGTTAGGAGAAGATACTATGAATTCATACCTGGAATTCTTACCTTTTCTTCAAGATGGAGGATAAAAAGTGAAGGTGTTGCTGAGTGGATGATGGTCTTTCTGCTTTTGCGGCTGTTTATATACTGTACTTAATGACATGCTAATTTTGCGGTTTGAAATAAAATCAATAGTGAGTTTCAATTCTGAGAAGTCCACATAATTAGAAAATGACTTCTGCCCATTATCTGTCCCCAGAAATTCTAGGGAACATTGTAACAAGGAAGCAATTCACCAGTTGATAAAGGAATCCTGTCCAGGAAATGCAATTGTCCAATAACCAGACAATCACTGGAGGGTGGTGACACTCTGGCCCCAGTCCCCAAGTCGCAGTGGGCACAATTAGATCTCCTTAAGGCCTAGTGGGGCCTTAGGACCTCAGCTGTGGGGGCATTCTGCGTGCACGCCAGAGACCACAGGCATTCACAAAGGCCACCATTTCATGTGAACCTGAGCATTTGTAGCCCTTTATGGTGAAATGGAGAAAATGACAAGGTAAAAAGTCCATGATGATAGCTTAGTCATGTAAGGCTTGAAACAAACCAGAAACAGAAAGAAATACATGCCTGATCTCACTCATGAGTGACATCTAAAAAAGTTGAATGTATAGAAATGGAGAGATGATGATTATCAGGGGTTGGGAACAGAGTGGTAGGGAGATGTCAAAGGGTAAACACTGCAGTAATGTAGGAGGAATAAGACTAGATGTCTAATGTACAGCATGAGGACTGTACTCAATAATATTTTGTTATATCATGGAAATTTGCTAAGAGTATATTTTAGGTGCTCTTACCACAAGAAAAAAATTAACTGTGTAAAGTGATGAACATGTTAATTTGCTTGATTATGGCAATCATTTCACTTCACAAACTATATATTTGACAGAGAACTAAAATCCAAAATCTACAAAGGACTCAAACAAATCAGTAAGAAAAAAAAATGAACCAACCCCATTAAAAAGTGTGCAAAAGACATGAACAGAAGCTTTTCAAAAGAAGACAGAAAAATGGACAACAAACATAGAAAAAAATGCTCAGCATCTCTAATCATCAGGGAATTGCAAATGAAAACCACAATGAGATACTGCCTTACCCTTGTCAGAATGACCCTTATTAAAAATTTAGAAAACAACAGATGCTGGCATGGATGCGGAGACAAAGGAACACTTATACACTCTTGGTGGAACTGCAAATTAATATAAATACAACCTCTATGGAAAACAGTATGGAGATTCCTCAAAGAAATAAATGTACATGTACCATTTGATCTAGCAATCCCATTCTGGGTATCTACCCAAAGGAAAATAAGTCATTATATCAAAAAGACACCTGCACTCGAATCCAGCACAATTCACAATTGTAAAGACATGGAATCAACCTAAGTGCTTACCAATTCATGAGTAGATTGAGAAAATGGAGCACAAAGAGATGTAAAGGTCATTGGAAATCAAGAAGGGAGGAGAGCGGGAGAGGGTGAAGGGTTAAAAACTTACCTATTGGGGTACAATGAACATTATTCTGGTGACAGGCACACTAAAAGCCCCAATTTAAGCATATACAAGGTATCCATGTGACAAAAGCATCTGTATTCCTTTAATATTTTGAAATTAAAAAATAACTTTAAAAATATGTTTACACCTTAAAATATATTTAATTTAAAAGGAGAAATTTTTGATTAATGTGAAATAAAAATTAATAAAAAATTCACAAGCCATAATTACAACGTACATTAGATTAGATATCAGATTGTTTTCTTGAACCAAGTAGATGTGTGGCAAGATGGTTGCAGTGTTAATACCAATAGGTCAAAGGAATTGTTGGGGTAGGGTTAGGGTTGATTCCGTTTGTGTTAAAATGACAAACCATGAGCTAGAAAGTAGGTGAGTAATACACCAGGATTCTTAAAAGGGCTTGAATGACTAGAGATAAGTCATTATCTCTACAAAACAAAGCCTGGGCCCGATGATGGGACTTAAAGACTGAGCCAATCTCAAGAAGCACAAGATCAGAGCTTTATATCAGGTGGGAATTTCAGCATAAGAAAGAAGAAAATCTCTGAGCTGGGCCCCGTGGTTTATGCCTTTAATCCTAGCTCTCTGGGAGGCCAAGGTAGGAGGATTTCTTGAGCTCAGGAGTTAGAGACCAGCCTGAGCAAGAGTGATACCCCATCTCTACTAAAAATAGAAAAAAATAGCCAGGTGTGGTGGTGCACATCTGTAATCCCAGCTACTTGGGAGGCTGAGGCAGGAGGAGTGCTTGAGCCCAGGAATTTGAGCTTGCAGTGAGCTATGATGACACCACTACACTCTACACTGGGGCTACCCGGGGCAACAGAATGAGACTCTGTGGCTGAGTAGAAGTTCATGGTATACATATACCACATTTTATTAATCCAGTCTGTAACCCACTCTGGAACCACTCTACTAAGTGAAGCATCCCAAGAATGGAAAAACAAGCACCACATGTACTCACCATCAAATTGGTATTAACTGATCAACACTTAAGTGCACATATAGTAATAATATTCATCGGGTGTCGGGCAGATGGTGGGGAGGAGGGGATGGGTGTATACACACCTAATGGGTGCAGTGTGCACCATCTGGGGGATGGACACGCTTGATGCTCTGACTCAGGTGGGGCAAGGGCAATATATGTAACCTAAACATTTGTACCCCCGTAATATGCTGAAATAAAAAAATAAACAAATAAAAACAGAATGAGACTCTGTCTCAAAAACAACAAAAGAAAAAAAAAAGAAAAGAAAGAAAGAAGAGAATTTCTGGATGATGACTAGATTTAAGGAATAGCCACGTATGCAGAATGCTAAAAATAGGTAGATGTAAAGGTTGTTGGAAGAAAAGAGGAAAATATATTTCATATTAAATATCTACGTTTGCAGGCATCTCTTTAGCTGCTCAGAATGCAACAATAAATAAAAGGCACACTTCTTGTCCACAAGGAGGTGCAAGCCTTCATGGGAAAACAGATATGAAAACCTACTGGCTATGAAATGTAATACATATTTTAATAAAGCTGTAATAAGATTCAGAGGGGAATATCTCGTTCATTTTAGGTGATGGATAAAAGAAGAAAAGAGAGTTGCCATGAGGCCATGAGTCCTGAGCAGAATCTTTTTTTTTTTGAGACAGAGTCTCGCTTTGTTGCCCGGGCTAGAGTGAGTGCCGTGGCGTCAGCCTAGCTCACAGCAACCTCAAACTCCTGGGCTTCAGCGATCCTCCTGCCTCAGCCTCCCGAGTAGCTGGGACTACAGGCATGTGCCACCATGCCCGGCTAATTTTTGCTATATATATTTTAGTTGGCCAGATAATTTCTATTTTTTTAGTAGAGACAGGGGTCTCACTCTTGCTCAGGCTGGTCTCGAACTCCTGACCTTGAGCGATCCACCCGCCTTGGCCTCCCGGAGTGCTAGGATTACAGGCGTGAGCCACCGCGCCCGGCCGAGCAGAATCTTAAAGCCAGATGAAGAAAGGGTTGATCTGAGGAGAAGTAGAAGACTGGAATCTTGGCTCTGAGAAACCATTAACTACGGCTAAATTAACTAGTGAATCTGGACCACGAAGTGCAAGGAAGGGAGTAGACGGAGATGAGAACAGAGAAAGAGAAAAGGGCCCTACAATGAAGGATGAAGCATTCTGTGCTCCTCAGGAATGTGAATGATATTCAGTAGATGGGGGGGTCTATTGAAGGGTTTTAGGACGGAGAGCAACATTTGCAGAATGACTACTTCTAGAGAACAAATAATATAGGTACAGATTTATTAAAGGGACTGTCCAGGTTTTAGGTCTTGTTTTTTTTTTTCTTTTTCAGTAAGTAAATGTTTATTGTTAATGTTCATGGAAGTATAGAAAATAGAGGCAAAAAAAAAAAAAAAAAGAAAGAAACTGAAGCCCAAAGAGGAGCTGGGTCTTAGCCAAAGTACCACACCAGAGCCTGAGGTAGGTTTCAAAGTACTTTATTTGTGCCTATTTACAAAATCAGTCTCCAGATTTCTTTGCCGCTTTATTGGCTGATGTTGATAAAAGTATTTGGTTGATTGTGTCGGATGCTATTCATTCTTACAATGTTCTCTTCTATTCACTGCCGGTAACAGATGTATTCAGGACTTAAGCACAGATAGCTGTCCTTTTAAAATAAATGAGCAGAGTACAGGCCTAAGTAATGATTTTTCTTCATAACATACCTTGCGCTTATGTCATGTTAGATCTGTGAATGAAGGAGACACTCCTGATTGTCATACATGTTTTATGTTACTCAGAAAACCCAAGTCAGTGTCTACTGTATATTTGAATTGTTCAGCTGATATTCATTCTAAGACTATGTTCATGCTGTGCCAGGAGGAAGCCAGGAAAAGAAATGATGAAATGACTCCAGTGTCCTAAGTCCAAGTAGGAAAGGCCCTGGGTACCCAGTGTGCCTTTGTGTGTTAGCTTTGGGTTGCCAAAGCCACAGGCAAAAAGTATGATTTCTAAGAAAATGAATATAAAAATAAGCATGCCCTGCTCATTTCAGATATCCTTTTTATTTTCTCAGCAAAATGCTTTACATATTGTGCAATAAAAATAGCATTTCCTTGGGTTTCTCACCAAGATCTTTAATCATATTAATCAGTATACTTACAGACCTGATTAGGCCAGAAAAATAGGCAAAACTTTGAAGAAGGAAAGCACTAACAATACACTACAATAAGAGGTTTGTCCAAGGAAAAATGGAAAAGCCAGAGATTTAAGATAAAACCAGGTTCTGGGAGCCAGGTAAGCATTAGAACACAATGACAAGTAAGGCGCAAAGTGTCATGTGGGGCAAACCAGGCTTTCACAATGAGCACTTTAAGAGTTGCCATTTTCAGAGAGTAAAATGAGAATTGCATGCATTGAAATTTTATTTATAAGACAGCCCTGAATGAGGAACGAGATATAATCAATGCAAAATGTTCTAGCACTATATGTCACTAACAGAGTTTGTTCAGCCAAAGCTCTTTTCTGTATTGGGTGATGGATCTGAGAGATGTAAGCATGAGATCTGAGTGAAGCATAAAGGTAGGTAATAGCTAAAGCCACATAAATACCGCCTTGAAGACAGCGAGCCAATGTGAAAGCAGGATAAAGAGTAAAATAAAAGGGACAGCAAATGTTTGGGAAATAAGAACTGGAAAACACCCTAGATAATATCCACCTAATGTTCTGAAGACATTTTAGAGAAGATGAAACTTTGTGGCTGGAAGTTGCGTTATTTGCTCAAGATTCTACAGTTATTTAGAGATAGAGGTGGTACTAGAAACCTTTGCCTCCTGACCAATATTTCAGGCACTGTTTAATAACTTCACCAAAATACAAGACGGGGGGCGGGGGGGAAGAAAAAAATAAATAAATAAAAATAAATAAGAAAAAAATAAATACGTGGATTTATGCAATGATTAAAACTTATAAGTAATATAAATATTAATTAACAAAAAGGGATAGATAGCATAGCACTGAATATTTCAATTCCTTCAGTGAGATTATTTGAATATAATAAAATGACATCTTATCTGAAATATAGCTACAAAATTAATAAAGGTAACCAAGAATCATGGAATAAGAAAATGATCTCTAAGCAGGCATCTGGAAAGCAGAAAGCCCATGACCCTGATTCATAGGACATACTCTTCATTAGATCCTAATTACTCTTATTTACATATAATCATAAAATTTCACTCAAGTTCAGGATACATTTCTAAAACACATACTATATACTAGACCAGGGTTTCTTTACCTTGGCAGCTGACATTGTAAAAGGGGAAATTCTCTATTGTGGGGGCTGTGCTGTTCATCGTAGGATGTTTAGCAGCATTTCTGGCCACTACCCACAAGATGCCATTAGCATCAACCAGCCAGCCATTAGAACCAAAAATGTCTTAAGAAAATGCCAATGTTCCCTGAGGGGCAAAAATGGCTCAGATGATGCAAAAGGTCACACAATGATACAAAGATGAAGAGGGCATGATCCGTGCTGATAAGCAGATCAGAAATAAGTAGTAACAGATATCTACACTGTGTCATATAAGTAATTTCATCACTCATTTCAAAATAAATGGTAGTCAATTTCCTTTGAAGGTACAGGGAATACACTATAGAATTTTCTCTAAAAATTCAATCGTTTCTTTTTTTGTGAAACACATTAAAGGGAAAGGATAATTTTCAAAATAATCTAATATGAGAATAAAAACTAAAATTGCTACTATTTGAATAGTTAAGGTTACACTTGTACCTTACATAATAAGAGTATTTCCCATGAAGCATTTCTCCATTCATTCATTCCACACTTAACATTGAGTACTCACTATGTGCCATGCAATGTAAGAAATGTTATAGATAGAAAAATGAGATATACACAATGCCCATAGAAAGCATAGTTCCAAAAAAGTGCTATGAACAGGATTCTGTGGTAACACAAAAATTAGAGCCAGGTGACTAGATATCCTGCTGAAGTCTTGTAGGATAATTGGAAATGACAGGATGGTATTTTAAGATAGAAACCAACAACATTTGTAGGGCCATTATGAAGCAATCTTGAGGTGAAAGAATAGCACTAATTTGACTTGTAAGGATTTATTTTTATGTGGAAGGGATGAAAAAAAGAGAAGATTTAGTTTTAAAAAGAATTTTTTTTTAAATTGGGTTTTAGTTGCTGAAAGATATTTGCTAAAAATATAAGTTGATGAATAAGAATAGATTACAATTAGATCAAGCCAATCTAATTGCATAAAATAGTAGTAGTATCTTCCAATGCCTACTAAGCTACTGGAGAAAATAAGAATGATACCATTATTTCATAAACATTTGCCAATGGGAGTAAAAAATTCTCAAAGATATGTAAAGATAAGTGTTATTTTGTGTAATAAAATGCAGAAGCTGGATGAAAATTTTTACTTGTTCTAATACTCATTGAATAAGTGTTTAATCATGTCAGATACTATTTTGGGCACTGAACTGTATTTACGGGAGTATACATTTTAGGGATCATCTGTTATTTTCTCTGTCTGTACAGGTTTGACTGGCAACACCAATTTCTGCACATATATTCTCATCCCTCACATTGCCATCACATTTTGGTAGAATGATCAAAAAAGCAATATGAAATAGAAGAAAGATGATACAGTGTATTCTCCATATTTCATGATACTTGCCTTCCTAATTGATGTTCAATTAGGGAGTTGCAATTTCAAAGTGTTAAGCTGTTTTCACTGCTTATTCTAAGTACTAGAAATCTTTTCTCTTTCTAAAAGCAATACATTTCCAGCACATTCTTACATGGATGCTTTTTATTTCTATGTCTCATATTTACAGACTACATTGGCATAACCATCCATTTAATCACTTCCTTTTCCCAGTTTGGGTAGCAATTACAGAAGCACTTCATATGAAAAGTCCTTTGTAGTAATTAATTCTAATTCAGTCTGTCATATTTTGTGTTTAACAAATATAGGATTCCTAACCTCAGCAAGATCATTTGGCATATTTATATTAACATCTGATTTGCTCCTGCTTTCCTTTGCCACAGTACATTGCCTAAGTCTCCAAGGTCCTCACGTTTCCCATCTCTGTCCCCACAGGCCAGAAGGTAACCCCCATGTCCCTCCACAGCAGTAGCAGACACTCAGAACACAAACCCCCTAAGGCCCTCCATGAATGATATCAACAATGACTTTCACTCAACACATATTTCTTGAGGGACACTAGCTGTCAGGCACTGTTCTAGATGCCACACACACAACAAGGAATAAGAGATACGAAGGCCCTGCCTTCAGGGAGTTTACATTGTAGTTGGGAGACACAGACAAAAAGAAAACAACACATAATATCTCAGACAATGATAAGTGTGCTATAGAAGCAAAGGTAGGGCTAGGGCAGAGAAGCAATTTTAAATGGGACAGTCAAAAATAGCCTCTCTGGCATAGTGGCACTTTAGAAAAGATATGAAATTATGGGAGTGAGCATGGAGAAAAATTTTCAAGCAGAGGGAATGGCAAGTGCAAATCCATTGTGGTAGAAATATGGTTGTTACATTTGGAAACCTCAAGGGGTCCAGCTTGGTTATAGAAGGCAAGAAGTGGATAGAAATAAAGTAGGTCACAGAAAGAGGCGTGCGCAGATGATAAAAAGCTCTGTAGGTCAGGCTTGACCTTTGCATTCAGACGGATGCCAATGGAGAAAGACATGGTCTGATGCATATTTTGGAAGAGAGGCAAGGATTGGAGCACACATTTCTGTATGATGGTCTTACAGAAACCTGTAGTCCCTTAGTATTTCTATGTCCTCTACTATATCTATCTTTTATTTCATTTTCTTCTAGGCCAGGAGTTCACACCAATCATTGAATACATACCTGCATTAACTCAAGCAATTCCAGTGAACCTCTAGCTTTGAGTGACCCTATTTGCTAAAATCTCAACCCTAAAATTCTTAAAGTTTCTTACACTCCTTCTCTACAAAGAAAACTTAAATCTACAGGGAAAATGCCATTTTATATTTTTTAAATATACAGTACAAAATTGCTAAAAAAAAAACCTTTTCCTTGTATTTGGTCCTCTTACCCTTTCCCTCCAATAAACTGTCCAAATATATCATTAGTTTTCTGAAGCATCCAACTTATCTCACTCAGTAGTCAATTCCAGAAAACAATCTAAATTGGGTTTAGATTGCTTATTTTTGAAAAAAAAAAGCTGAATCCATTATACATAACTGCCTTAACCTTTCCAATCTCATTGTAATAAATTCATCTATGTCTGACCAAATTTCTAACTCTCCCTAAACTCTTAAGGGTTGAGATGACCCTCATATTCTTTTTTTTTTTTTTTTTTTTTGAGACAGAGTCTCACTTTGTTGCCTAGGTTAGAGTGAGTGCTGTGGCGTCAGCCTAGCTCACAGCAACCTCAAACTCCTGAGCTTAAGCGATCCTACTGCCTCAGCCTCCCGAGTAGCTGGGACTACAGCCATGTGCCACCAGGCCCGGCTAATTTTTTCTATATATATTTTTAGTTGTCCAGATAATTTATTTCTACTTTTAGTAGACACGGGGTCTCGCTCAGGCTGGTCTCGAACTCCTGACCTTGAGCGATTCACCCGCCTCGGCCTCCCAGAGGGCTAGGATTACAGGCGTGAGCCACCGCGCCCGGCTTGACCCTCATATTCTTTGTTTTGCATTGAGTCCTTAATTCTTAGAGAACTTTTAAATTTTAAGATTACCTTAAAAATGAAGATTATGGTGGGAAAAATAATGATAATACCAAATGTTTACATTTGAACAATTCTATTTGCAGTGTGATTAATATACACTCTCATTTAATGCAGTTCCAACCATAATTACAATATAGTACCTTTGAGGTAAGAAGATTGTAGTTTAAAGAAATTCATCAACCTCCAAGAACACTGCAGCATTCCTTCATGGTACTTAAAATTTCCTGTTTGAAATTTCATCCCTTTGGCTTCAACGAAATACAAATTGCTTGAAAATTCTCCTCTCTTCTCTTATTCTTTTGCTTCTCACAGATTTTCATGGGCTTTCCTATTTACTTTATTATATAAGTGTTATAGAGGATATGTCCTCTGCCTTCTCTTCTGACTCCATACATCTTTCCCATATGATTTCTTTTACTTTGATAGATTTGATTATGATCAGTAAGATGATAAGACCAAAATCTGTAGCTCCAGTGTAGACCTTATTCCCCTAAATGTAATTTCTTTAACCCTCTCCTGTAATTAACTCTTTCCTGGATTTATCTATCTGTAGTAGCCTTTAAATTTGTTTCACAAATGACATGCTAAGCCCTTTAAGAACAGGAACAATGCTTGTCACTTTGTATTTCAAAAGCACACAGGTTCTACCTTATCCAGTTGCAGTGACATACTCTTTATTTTATAGTTACGGTATTTTTCATTTTAACAATCCAAAGACAAATATGACATGACTTTGTTAGTTAAATGAACATCATAGAATATTGTCATGGAATGTTTTATGCCTTTCATCATAGGAAAAATGGAAAACAAAAAGGATGAGGAGGAGGAAGATGAGAAGGAATAGAAAGTGAAGCATAAAGTCACTGAAAATACACATTCATAGGTTGCACCCTTAAACCATGAATTTAATGCCACACCTGGGATACAGCAGTAGCTCCTTCCTGATGTTTCCCTCTGTTGATAAAAGGTCATGGCATTTTCAAAGAGCATGGTGTTTGATTATAGAGGATACAGTTTCTATTTTACTTAATTATAAAGTATGCAGGCATGTTCTGGTCTGTTGGTCTTCTAAAATGGGTTACTGTTCATGGAATATGAGACCATAACTAACACAGCAAAGTCACTATTGTGTTTTTAGCCCATTATGCTTGATCCTACTGTCAAACATCATCCCCACCCTTCCAAACTGTGGAAGCAGAAATTGATGGGTGGAATAATGTCTGTATTTTGTTGTTCTAACAAAAGACCTAGATGAGTTAAATTTATTTGTAGTTTTTAAATGTGTATATTAACATGTAAATTTTGCTTACCTGGTAGTCTGTTGTTTGGCAGTGGCTATGTACTCTTCATTAGCTTTTGTTCACTAGGTCATGAGTATCATACGTCTACTAGAACAGTGCCCTCCCTATATTGTTAGTTAAATGAATTAGTGAAGAAAGAAAGAGGGAAGAAAGTAAAGGACAAAGAGAAGGAGGAAAGAAGAAAAGAAGGAAATCATTTGACATTTCTAAAATACCTGAAGCAGGGTTTATTGTTAAATATCAGACATATATCAATAGTTACTGAACTCTATATATCTCTTTTCCATTGACAATGTATGAGAGATTGGATTTGTTTTGCATATGGGAAGAGATTGCCTATTTCCCTGCTTGGAAATCACATGACAATGAAAGAAAAATAATTTAAATCTACTTTGACTTATTTATTTACCCTAATAAATGTATACTGTATTGCATATTATCAAGACAATAACCATAATTTTCAATGGGGCTTGTTAAATACAACATACAAGATTTACCTAATAATTATTTCCTTAAAACACTTAAACCATATCTTCTATGTATGGGATCACGTCTAAAGACAAATAATGCATGTATGAATCTATTAGGTGGTTTCTGAAACTTTACAATACAGGAAGAATCACCTGGAGATACTATTAAAACCCAGATTCTTGATGCACCCCCTAGATTCTGATTAGGCAAGCTGGGAAAAGGGGGACTAAGAATTTGCATTCCTAACAGGCTCCAGCTGATGCTGATTCTAGTGGTTCTAGGTGCCATACTGAGCAACAAGGGACTAGGCCTATCTGACCTAACTAAATTTTACAGATGAGTTTTTCATATTCAGTTCTGAGTACACTGAAATATACAACCAGCAGCAAGCAGGTGACATTTTTTATACAAAACTGATTGGGAATTTAGTGAAAACTCTTTTTTTTTTTTTTGGTCTAATGTAGTCATGTCAACAAATGGCTTTCATTGTGAAATACGATCCCCTCACGACTCCACGAAAGTAAATTGAATTGGTAATCACCAGTGTTCAGTTACTACATAAGAAGCTCCTAGGATCATTTGACTTAAACTTAAAAATTATTTTATTATAAAATATCCAAAAGATTACTGAATTTTGGCAAATGTTTATATCTAATTTATGACTTAAAATATTCTAAAGTCAATAGAGCAAAGTAAGCATACCATATAAATAGTTATTTGTGGGAAAATCATTAGTAATAAATAATTGACTCTAATTTGATTGTGCCTGTTATTGCAATGTATTAGAGAACTGGTAAAATTTTGATAACAGTATTATTTTTGACATGGACTTGCTCCACCTTGGACATATATTTGTTGAAATAGAGTAGATGATGTTGTCCAATGACATTTTTATCATTGCAATAATTTCTATGCTTGGTTTGCTCCAGCAAGCTTTTCCTGTCATCTTATTCACACACACCTAGACTAACACCAGGATTAACACGTGATGGTCCCTTGGTTTCCTGGTTAGTTTCTCTTCACAGTCTTTCATTGTAAAATCAACTTGTTAAGTTTATTTTTAGTACTTGTAGAGACAGATTTTGGCATTATTTTCAGTTTCCACAATATGATCTCATAGTTGATGTTATTTCAAAAAACAAATGGGGGATGTCACTGTGCTTAAATACCTCAGCCCTCTAGGGAAGCAGAGCATCACTTGGGGCTTCAGTTCAGCTTTACCAACTCTTGAGGCTCATCTTGAGTAACAGGTAATATGTTGACATACAATCAATTATGATGTCTTAGTCTAATTTTTGCTTGCTAAAACGAATTGAACTCCCTTTTTGAAAATGTATATTATCTATCAATAATTTCTCATAAGGAAAAACTTTAAAGAAATGGTGACTATATGTTAGGATCTGAAAGTGAGTTCAGGATCTCAGTTCCTATGAGCTGACATCTGCAACAGTTGTACAAAGTAAATGATGTAGAATATGGAGGAGATGTATTTCATGTTCTCTGTTGGTGGAACTCCTTGTAAACCTTTTTTTATTTTCTTATCTAGATAATCTGAAAAGTGCCTTCTTATTACTTTTACATTTAAGAAATTTGAAGGTCAAATGTTATAAAAAATAGCATAAGTTCTTTTTTTGCAAATGTATGTCGTGTTTCAAAGATTTAAGTAACTATTTCAAAGTTACTTGTTTCTATCACTAATGCTTTTCCATGCCATTTTAACTGATCTTTTTTATTTAAAACAGTTTTGTTATTCCACGAAGTTAACACTGTATAAAAAGTAGACTAATTTATATGCTCATTTTAATTCCACTTGTGATGGGACAGAAAAGAAAGTTTTACCATTCTCAAGTTTTGTCATTCTGGTTTTGGTTAAGTATTTCCTTAAAACTAGTAAACATATATTTATATGTTTACATATATATATGTTTATCTATGTATTTATCTATATGTTAGTATTTTCTTTTAAACTTCCTGTGATCTGGTATTTTCAATGAAATTTACAGATATTAAAAATCCTAAAATTTTTATTCTATTTCAAAATATGACTAACAGATCTATTATATGTTAGAAAAACTTTAAGAAATATACATTTTTCATTATTTATCTAATACTAGAGGCCTCATTTTAAATTAGTGAGGGAAAATCAACATATAAGAAATAAGATAATTGCCATAAATCTTGAGTTCTGCTTTATGTGTGACAAATTTAGAGTTATTTACCAGGAGTATAGGATTTTTCATAATTAGATAAAAAATATACTGCAATGTTCTATCACAAATGATAGGTAAAATGATCAGAAAAATGAAAAGCCATTACCTATTAAGGAATTACCCTACAGTTTGCAATGAACATATAAATATGTCACGTATACATAAGTGTTATGGCAATTCTGTTTTCCAGGGAAAATGTTTTAGATAGATATTCATATTTAGAAATAAATAATCTGCTTTACTTCTTATTCAACACCAACAAAATTGAGTTTACTTGCACATACAGAATAATAAAAGTATACAAAAGGCCCAGATTAGGTTAATTTTGTTGAATAAGATTATGTGAAGTATTAAATCATTTTCACCAATGCAATTTCTCAAAGTAGCTACAATTATTTTCCCTTGACTTCTTTATAATTTATTTTTCCCTACCCAATATATATTTTTGTTCTAGTCCCAGGATTGGAACCATCTATGTAATTATCAAGACACAAACCTGGCTCATTTCACTGACTTTCTTATTAATATAAAGCTAGTCCCTATTGCTTGCCATTCTAACTTCTAAACATCTCTTTGGACTGTGCCTTAATTACCATTTCTGATGTGATTACCTAAGCCCCTGTAATGTCACAACTACTTGAGGGCTCAGCTTGTCTCCAGTTTTGTCCTCCCTAAATGCTGAACTGTTTCCACATTTGACATGGTATCCTCTCTCTCTTTTTCATTTCCTGATAGTCTCCCAGCACTTCTTCTTATGCATCTCTTATAACCCAACTCAAGCTTTACTTTCTTCTTCACCTTCATACTCCCATTCTCTTGCTATGTTTGAGATGTCCATTTGTGTGTTTCTCTAGCATTTTAGTATTTCCACATAAGAGCACTCATCTTTATTTATCAATGGCCCCAACTAGTGACTAAGTTCCATTATTTCAGGCAATGGGTTTCAAACTGTCTTTGTATTTCTAGTTTGCCTCACAAGGCTTTGCAACATAGTGTGATCAATAAAGGTTTGATGAGTGAATGCAGGAGAGGATGTGTTACTAATTTTTCACATCTGCTTTCACAGGACTCAGCCAAATATGAAGTTGTTTGTCTTTGTCTTAATCCTGGCTCTCATGGTTTCCATGACTGTAAGTATAAGAGGAAATTTTGAAGAATATGTTCTCAGTAACTATCATAAGAGCCTCTCTTATTCCCTGTGTTCTACCCAATATTTGCATTTACCTGAATATGGATTTATAGTTTTAATATTTTTATGTGGACATTTCTCTTATATTAACCTATATAAGTTCATTAAGGACTTCAAATAAAAATTCAATATGCATCCACAGACACTCAAGTACTATTTGTTAAATACGAAACTAAGAAAAATTAAGAGAATTCCATCAATAAGAGGGACTGAGAGCTGGTAATATATCTTTAAATATAAAAAGCTTTAGACAATCTGCAGTTATAGATCTGAGGGAAGAACAAAGTACATTTAAATGGAACCCAAATATTACAGGAAGGCAAAAAGGAATTTAAAAGTCACATTTTGTAAAACATAGCTATTCAAATTAGCATACAATTATTTCAGCCCATCTAAAAATTAACCTGCTTCTTTTTAACCATAAAACAAAATACCAGATCTATTA
Organism: Lemur catta; assembly: GCF_020740605.2. NCBI lineage: Eukaryota > Metazoa > Chordata > Mammalia > Primates > Lemuridae > Lemur > Lemur catta. The sequence goes on from NC_059146.1 coordinate 13,368,224, forward strand.
AATGCCATAAGTGTCCAGATTATATTGTTATTTTCTACTGTGTGTCACTAGGTAAAGCAATTGGTCTCTCTGGAACTCTTTCTTCTGTCTCCTGCTCTTCTTGCTCCTCTCCTCCTCTATTTGTATCAAGTTATTGTGAAATTTGTTACAAAAAATAATATTTCAACATATTTACTAAATTCCAAGGGATCTTTCAAGAACAAACTGGTTATGAGATCACAGATTATCACATTATTTTGTTATTAAAGAATAGAAGAAAAAATAGCATTCTAAGAAGAACAGAGAAATGCATAATTCTGGTCTCTATCAGCAAATCAACATTTTGAATATGAGTAGCTTTTGTGCTACTTTAAATATATCCATATTAAAACTATCAGAGTTTAGCTTTTCGATTATCATTCCCTTATTCATGGTGATAGACTTTTCTTACTTGCCTCACACAAAAAATATATAAACCAGAGAGAACTGATATTTGAATAGAGCAAATTAATTATATTTAATAGATAAAATCTACCCTTCACTCATTTTAAAGTTGTCATGAAGCAAAAATAGCTAGTTTAGTTTATCATCTTGCCAAGACATTGCATCAATTCAGTTTAATCATAATTGTGGCCAAGTGTATTTTTATACTCAGTCTTGAATTATGAAATTAGGTATTAACTATTTATTTCATTTCTTTTTTTTTTTTCCAAGAGAGCTGATGACTCTGACGAGGTAAGATGATTTTATTTACTAAAAAAACTTGAAAATCAAATATATATTACATTTTTAACATTTTTTCTTTATTTTTCACAGAAACATCACAAGCATAGAAAAAATGAGGCAAGTCTTCCCCTGATAATGTTATACAGTCAAAACAAGTTTTCTCCTCTCAATACTTATTCTCCAAGAAGAATCAGTATTGGTTCATGAAATATATCTATATCATGAAGGCTAAAGTGTGCATTGATTTCATTCATTTATTATACACTGGCAGAAGTCCCAAATGTCTTATGTGTTTAGAGCATTTAGATGTAAACTCCAAATGCCATCCTGAAGAAGCTATTTAGTCTCTGAGAACTTAAGTATCTTTGTGTGTGGTAAATAATTGCATTGACTTAAACAATAGTTGAAATTCTAATCACATTAATTATACTACATGCCTAATGGAATCTAGAGGTTGCTAATGACACATATAAGGGGGTAAGTTTCCACCTTCTGATTTTTTGAGGGTGATAAAGTCATTAGATTAACCTGACTATGCTAACTAACATAGAAATTTTCACTTCCCTGATATTTACCTTGTATATCTATTATTGACATCTCATAATATTTTTACCCATCATATCAATTTTATTGGGTTTCAGAATCTCTCCTTACCAATATAGTAAGTGTATGCATAAAAATGACAGCAAATAAAAAGATGCAAATGTAGGGATTATGGAATATGATTAACAGAAGGGAGTATTAAAGAATGTAGGAATTTTGAGACACAATGAGCTCAATATAAGAGTGAGATGGAGAAACTCCACCTAAGTTGGAACTACTAAATTTATCCTCAACATTAAATTAAAGGGTGGGCAAAGCAGCACTTGGAAATGATATTATAAAGAACATTAAACCCCATTTGGAGTGGTTGCCTGTAATCAGTAGTCCCATATGTATTATAGAAAACCATGTAACAGTCAACAAACAGTAAAAAGGTAAATGCTTATCATTTTTACTTTCTTTTAAATATATTTTTATGAAAAAGTGAAAAGCCAACTAAAAGTTTGAAAAACAATCGTGTATATGATATATAAGGTCCCACAGACTTTAACAATCTAAGCTTTTAAGGATAATTATTTTGAAACACTCACACTGTCATTGTCTCAATTCTCTGTAATTTTCTCTGTCTTTTCTGTGAATGCAGGGTAAACATCACCAACATAGGCAAAGGTACTATTATGTAGCATCTCCAGAACTTCCAGCAGGTGGTTACAATTATGATTTATATTGAAACGCTGCTCAACAACCACAGGACATGATTACAGAGGTAAGCTGGGTCTGATGACATTTTTTACTTTCCAGAAGTATCAATGCTGACAGTTATTATCAGAAAAATAAAAAGAAGGTATCGAACCAACAGCAGCCCCAATTTAAGAGAAGTAGCCTGGAGTAGGTGCTTGAAGTGCATTTATTATATCAATGCTTCTAAATGGAAACTTCTGTCCTGCTGTGGTTAAGAGAGTGGGCTCTGGGTAAGGGAATCCCTGTGTTTGTGTTCTGGCCCTGACAACTAATAGTTTGATGACCTCAAACTGTCCCTAATGCTCTCCTAAACCTCAATTTGATCATTGACAATAGACATTATAATAATACTTACCGAATTCATAGAATTGTTGAAGTTATTAAAAATCGTGAAAGCCTTTGCTCAGAAAGGTGTATACTTTTGACTGTAGGCTTCCCTGCCACTAAATCTGTCTCTGAATGTTGCTTAAAACTTTCCTTCCTAAAATGTAATATTTGGAGCATCTACAAAAGCATTATCTGGGAACTTGTGGTAAATGTACACATTAAAGCTACATCCAGATCAATTTAATCAGAGTCTGTATTGAAGTATTATCATTGTAAGATTCATACTACAACAATTTTGAGGAGTTTTGTCCTTAGTAATTCTAATGAACAATTAGGCCAGAAACCACTACTATAATACCAACAAGAAGTTATGGAAATGCTATCAATTTTCCTTTTTAGAAAGTCAATTTTACCTATGTATACACAACATTAAAAGTTCCAAATTCTATGAGAATCTAAATACTTTACTACAAAATAAACAACATGCTTAAAGACAAAAGAGGACTGCTTTACAATTCAAAGTTGAAATAGTCCACAAGATTTCAATTATTTTCCATGCATTTGGGGTTCTATTTCAATTGATTTCACTGTTGCTATTAGCGACACAGCCAAGAATCTGAACGTGATCCTCTAAGCATTATGTAATAGCTGATGAAATTTAATCAAGTAAGGATATATTTAAATTACTATGCTGGAAAGTCAAATATGAATGAAATGTGTAGGCTAATTTAAATGGGGGATTAAAATAGGTTTGTGATAGAAAAAATTTAAGAAAAACTTAAGCTCAAATTGCAGATGCTGGATAATTCTTTTAAGAGACACTCATTTAATAAGCATTTCATTGTCTACTTGGTGTCACTTACTACTTTGGGCACTGCATTATACTCACTGAAATTATCTGTACAGAGGTACTTGGCATTAGGCCATAATGTAAATGTATTTACAAGAGTATAAATTTGACAAATAATCTATTATTTTCTTTTTCTGTGCAGGTCTGACTGGCAAATCCAGTTTCTCAATGTGTATTTCCACCCTTCACATTGCCATCCTATTTTGGCAAAATTACCAAAAAGCCAATGTAAGGAAAGACGATGATTTATTGTATTCTCTATGTTTCATGATAATTGCCTTTATAGTTCATCTTGGATTAGAGAGTTCCAATTCCAACCTGTTAAGCTGTTTTCACTACTTCCTGACTAATGAAAACCTATTCTTTTTCTAAAATCAATAAATTTGAAGCACATTCTTACGTGTATGTTCTTCATTTCTACATTCCATATTTGCAAGCTCCATTGGCAAAACTATTCCTTAATAGTTTCCTTTTCCCACTTTGAGGAGCACTGATGAAAAGCACTTTATTACGAGGTTCTTTGAAATTACTTAATTTTAATTTTGTCTGTCATATTTTGTGTCTCACACATATGTGCTCCCCAATGTCAGCTAGATCATTTGGCCTATTTATGCTAACTTTTGATTTCTCTTCCTGCTTTCCTTTGCCACAGCACATTTTCTAAGCCTCCGAGATCCTCACATTTCCCATCTCAGGCCAAAGGTAATCCCCATGACCCTCCACAGCAGTAGCGGTAGCAGGCACTCAGGACACAAACCCTCTAGTGCCCTATGTGAGTGGTGTTGACAATGACTTTCACCCAACAAATATTTCTTGAGGGACACTAGCTGTCAGGCACTGTTCTAGATGCTGCACACACAGTAAGGAATGAAAGAGACAAAAGTCCTGCCTTCAGGGAGTTTACATTGTAGGCAGGAGACGCTACATGATGAGTGCGATGTGCACTGTCTGGGGAATGGACACGCTTGAGGCTCAGACTCGGGGGGATGAGGGGGCATGGGCAATATATATAACCTGAACTTTTGTACCCCCATAATAAGCTGAAATAAAAAAAGATAAATTAAAAAAAAGCAAACAAATAATATATAGTATCTCAGACTATGATAAATGTGCTATGGCAGCAAAAGGCAGGGCTACACACAGGGGCAGTTTTAAATAGGACAGTGAACAATAGCCTCTGGCACAGTGACTATTTAAAAAACATATACTTAGTATGGGAATGAGCCTGGAGAAAGAAATTTTGAAGTAGAAGAAATAGTAAGTGCAAATTCATTTTGGTAGAAATGTGATTCTTGTCATTGGGGAAGCCTCAATGAGACCACCTTGTATAGAGAAGACAAGAGGATCAAAATAAATTAGGTCATGCAAGAAGGAGTGTGCATGTGACTAAAACTCCCTAGATCAAGTTTACTCTTTGGATTGAGTTGCATCCCATTAGAGAAAGATACGATCTGTTTTATATTTTAGAAGGTAGGCCAGGGTAAAAGCACACATGCCTGCCCCTGGCCTTACAGAAACCTCTAAGCCCTTAATATTTCTATGTTCTTTTAGTCTGTTCATTTTTTATTTTATTTCATTTTCTTTTAATCTAGGACTTCATATTATCATTCAAAACATATTTGCAATCGCTCAACCAGCTCCAGTGGACTTCTGCCTTTGAGTCACCATATTTGCTATAGTCTCAATTCTAGAAATTCTTAATGCTTTTTAAAATGGTCATCTACCAAGGAGACTTAAATTTAGCAGGAAAAAAACTGTTCATTTTATGTTTTCTATGTGTAGAGTACAACATTCTTACCAAACATTTTTCTTGCATTTTGTCCTATGTATCTCTCACCCTTTCCCTCCAATAACTGTCCAAATACATCATTAGTTTTCTGAAGTGTCCAACGTAGGAAGCCAATTGAAAAGATTATGGAGTAGGACAAATCCTGGTTCTTTGTTAGATACCTGTTGAATCCAGGCAGCTTCTTGGCTGATTTTCTCTCAGTGAGTCTCAGTTTCTGCAGAGGTATTACTATAAACACAGCATGAAACATCATTCACACAGGAACTCCTCCTCATTATGCTAGGATGTCATCTACGGTCATCCTAGTACCTAGTACTACTCTAGCTAAAGGATCTAGCACTCTCTGTTGAGCCACTGTGGCTAATGCAGTCTTGTTGGCAAGTCTTCCCAAGGTGATGGGAAAGTTTCTGATCATATATTCATGAGCAGGGCAACAGAATTTGTCCATAAAAATATCCTACACTATCTGATAAGCTACCTGGTAAATATTTATCCAGAAGGGGATTTAATATGGATCTTTTAGTTCTAGTAAAAAATTGTAAGGAGCTATTCCAGTGTTGGTCCTCACTAGAGTGGTGGACAGAGAAAGGAGTAATTAAATATCCTTCAAGACATTTTCCCATCATTACCCACTTTTTAAAACACTTGCAGGCCCATAGGTTACGTTCTCTACCAAGATGACGATAAACGCCTGAGACGCACAAACAGAATGATGATGTAGTTAATTTGTTGCCGAATCAGATTAAACCATAAATTACTATCGTAAGAACAAATTGATAACATAAGACCTACCCCAGTATAATTTTTCATCTCAGAGTTCTATTTCACTGTAGTAGCTACATTTGAAAGATCTTTTCACTTTAGGCTGGAGAGAGAGAGATGTTTACCTCAACAGAGGCCCTAAAAGGTTGATGAAAGCATGGTATAGCTTGGCTGTTGGAAGCTAAGCAGACACAGTACCAATTAGGTGGGACTCTTGAGTTTCATTCAAAATACCAGTAAGAGCTGAACTGAAATTTTTTACAAGATATACAAGCTAATCAGAGTGGTCCTAAGTGAAGCTGGACCTAGGGTGGCATATCCAATATTCGGTAAGGTTTCCAGCCTTTGCCAAGGTTTGGAAAATTCTTATCAGGGAATTGTGTTCCCTGGCCTGAGAGGTTAGGGCAAAAGAAAGGATGTAGCAAGGGGGAATAGGGAACAATTTTATTTGGAGAAAGGAAGGTCAGAAAAATTGTAGCAAAAGGAATTACATGTTGCGATGAGTGCAGTCCCACCAATCAGGGCACAAGTCATTAAAGTATTCTACCCCAAGGAGGAACCAAAGCCGCTAAATAACCTTCTCTGGAGCAGAATCAAGAAAATAGAGAGCCTTATAGTTACAAAGAAAAGTGATTTAACCATTTAGGTAACATTCAAAGAATCATAGACCAGTAAAACATTACAACAAGGCAAGTAAATAGTCCAGCAAGTATATTAAGAATGTGAGAGTCCTCATCACTTACCTTGTTGCTTCTTTTTGAGAGGCATTTAAGCATTTGCCAGAGTACTCCTTGGTGGAAACATCGGTCATGGGCTCCCACAGCCACTTGGTATTCGATCTATTTGGTCCTTCTGTTCCTTCTTGCCTTGCAGGGCACGACTTGTTTGGGAATTGTAAAGATGGTGAGAAGAATGCTGAGAGTTAGTGGGTATTATTATTATCCGCGAATGATGAATCCAAAGCAATGCTCTGGTATCCCAGAGTCACCACAATAAAGAATCTTACTAAACAGATGGAAAAAGAATTTCAAAGTAAGCAAGGGAAGTGCCCTAGCCTACATAAAAGAGAAATAGTTGCCCAAATGGTCAAAACAGAGCTTATGTATGCAACAATGAAAAAAGCACAACTATACATTTGTGCACCGAAAAGCAAGAAAGGTTAGTGGGTAACAATCTGAAGCAGAAGAAACTGAAGAGGAGAAGTAAAAGAAGAAAGTGAATTATTGAACTCCTGTTTGGTGTGGGAGAAAATCCCCACCAACTGGCAAGACACAGATCACTCAGGCTCCCGGTAGGGGTAATTTACAATTAAATAATAACAATTAATAATTTGTGAACTCTATCTGCCAGGCATAGAAACAAGCCCAGGATTTCCTAAACTGTAGGAGTAAGATCCTAATATTGAGCGGTTAACAAAGGTTTATCCTGTGATTAGGGAGAACAGCAGCCATTACAAGGCCATTCAGGATGAAGAAAAGAAAAAAAGCTATGCAAACAACCCTACATGCCTTTTCTAAGAAACTGACTTCAGTCATCAGCTCCCATCCTCTGGCCACAGAATGAAATCCTGAATCTCAGGCCCCGACTCCAGCCTCTCCAACACCGTCTCCTATGTCAAATTCTGATGAATGTCAGCTGCCTTCTTGCCTCACAAATGCCCCTTCCAGTAAGTAAGACATTGAAGCAACATTAGTTGAGTGTTAACAGTTAATATTCCTTTTGGAAATTTCTCCTCTTATCTAAGCCTTTTTTTGCCTGAGCTTGTTTTTATGTTCTGTTTGTTTGAATTAAAACAAAGAGCACAGATTTTCTGTAACTTATTACTACAGTGCAGGGGTATTATTATTATTACAGTACTATTATTACAGTACAGTATTATTATTACCACTTGTGAGCCATTGTACTATAATTGTAGCATAGTTATTATTATAAATATTACCATACATGTCTGTTCATAAGGGATCGGCGTTAATACAAATTTGACCTAAAGATGTTCCCAGGAAAGTGTCTGGTCTGTGACCTGGGAAACAACGGTATTGCCCTTATTCTTTGGGGACTCTAACGCAAACCTCACCAGGACTCTACCCAATCGGGATCCCTCTAGAGTGGGACTCAAACTCACAATCCTAGGCAAGGCTGGGGTTCTAAGCCACAAGCCTTCTGATGAGACTGAAGACAAGTTAAGATGTGAGTGCACATTAGTGAACACTCACCCCAAAGACATCTGATTCAGAAATAGCTTCTTTGCTCAAAGGTGAAGATTGCGCCGAGGATTCTGAAGGACTGCAGTGAAGAAGCTGGGACCCTACAGGGAACATCTAGACAAACCCCACTGAGGGGCCACAGGGCCTCAGGTAGGCTTTAGTCCCATCGGTGTTGTCAAAAGAGTCATCCATCACTGGGATGGCTGCGGGACATTTATGGAAGCCAGGACTATGGCTCCAGCTTTGGAGCAGACAAAAAGCTTTATTGCAAGGTAAGGAGACAGGAGGCAACCCTCAAATCTGTCTCCTCAAGCTGGGGTCTAGGAGCAGATGTTATGGGCAGAGAGTAACAATGAGGGAGACAGGAAAATGCAAGGGCATAATCTGATTGGCTTATGCAGAGAGGAAGTGCCGAGTCTTTGGTTTTTAAGTTCTTTCTGCAACAAAAAGCTAGGCACCCCTCAGTTCATAATTTGGTCTGCACTCCTTACTCTGGTTATTTGGTTCCATATTCTGTTGACCTCATGGTGCTGGCTGGCTCGAGGGTCACTCATCAGGCACGCTGCGTTCACCTAGGCATGCTGAGGTTATGGGACTTGCACGGTGGGGGAGGAGGGTCCACTGAGGTTACGATTTTCTGGGCTTCTTATTTTCTCTCACTCTTTACATCAATGTTAACCAGGCTATCTGTGCTCAGCTATTCTCTTCTAACTATACAAGGCTTTCCTGTATGATTTTAGCTATTATAATACTTTGTATTACAAGCAACAAGCTGATAATTTCCCTATCTGCAACTCCAGTGTGGACCTTCTTCTTGCAAATCTAGAGTCATGTAATTGGCCATCTCCAGGATTTCTCTCTAGTAGCCTTTAACCCTGTCTGTTTTGAAAGTTATATAATAGGCTCCTTAACAGCCGGCATACAGCTTGGCATGTGTCTCTCCTGCACAGAGGAGATCCTATCTTACCAAGTAGACAGTCATATGTTGGCCCATATTTGTCAGTAGCAGTATTTTTCATTTTGGTAATTCAAACAGAAAGATGAGAGACATTTTGTTTTCACTTAAATAAATAGTCATCAGAATTTATGTTGTAAACTGTACCGTGCCTTCATTTTAGGAGAAACAGAGAATAAGGAGGAGGAGGAAGAGAAAGAGGTGAGAAAGGAGGAAGAAAGAGAAGAGGAAGAAGATGAGGATGAGAATGATGATGAGGAGGATGAGGACGAGGAGAAGGAGGAGGAGGAGGATGAGGATGAGGAGGAGGAGCAGGAGGAGGAAGAGCAGCATAAGGAAGAAAGCCTAGCCTAAACATCTCTATTAATATGAATTCATGGGTTGCATCCTTAACCACCAATTTAATGCCACACTTCTGATACAACAGTAACTCTTTCTTGATGTTTCCCTTGTAAATGAAAGGCCATGGCATTTTGAAAGAGCATGCTGTTTGGTTACTTAGGATAAGATACCTGTTTTACTTAAATATGAAATAGGAAGACGTGCTGATCCATCAATCTTCTAAAATGGCCTACTGTTCCTGGAACACGAGACAATAACTAACAGGAGAAGGTCACTATTGTCTCTAGTCCATCCGCTGTGCTTGTTCCTGTGTTCATGCATCATGCTAACACTTTTGAACTCGTAGAAGTGAAAATTTATATGTGCAATCATGCCTCTGGTTTGGTGTTCCAACATAAGACATAGATGAGTTAAGTTTAATTGTAGTGTTTTAATGTATATGTTAACAGGTATAAATTATTCTTGGCTGGTAGTTTGGTGTTTGGTAGAGCTTTTGGAGCATTAGTTTACTAGGCCATGAATGTCATAGAGCTACGTGGACAGTGCCTAATATTGTTGATTAAATGAATTGATAAAGAATTAAGCAGGCTTAAAGCAGAAAAGAAGAAAGAAAGAAAAGAAAGAAAGGATGGATGAGAAGAAAAGAAAGATAGAAAAAGAAGGAAGAAAATTATTTGACACTTCTAAAGTAACTGTAGCAGGGTTTATTTTTTAAACAAAATTAGACACATTTTAATAGTTACTGAACCCTGTGTATCTGTTTTCCATTGATATTATAAGAGGGATTGGATTTGTTTTGCACCTGAGAAGAGACTATGTATTTACAATGCTCACAAATAACATGACAATAAATCAAGAATAATTTAAATCTATTTTGACTTGAATTTTCTTTTGCCTTTTAAAAAAGTGTATATTGTTTTGTAGATTACCCCAAAATAGCCAAAATGTCCAGTGAGGCTGGTCAAAGTTAGTATAATGGATTTATCCAATAAATATTTCCCTAAGACTATCTGATATAAAATGAACCATATGTTCTTTTTATGGGATCAAGTCTAAAGACAAATAATACATGTATAAGTCAATTGTGTCATTTCTCAAGCTCTACAGTACACAGAGAATCACACGGATCACACGAAGATATTGTTAATATGCACGTTTCTGGTGCACCTCTAAGATTCCAATTAGGCAAGATGGGAAAGGGGAAGTAAGAATTTCCATTCCTAACAGGCACCAGGTGATGCTGAATCTGGTGGTCCCAGGTGCCACACTCTGAGTAACAATGGACTAAGCTGTATGACTTAGCTAAACTTTACCAATGATTTTTTTCATATTCGCTTCTAAGTACACTGAATAGTAGCAAGCAGGTAAATTTTTATGCAAACTTGCCTAGGAATTTAATAAAAATTCTTTCTTTCCTTCTGTACAGAGTAATCATGTAAATGTATGGCTTTCATGGCAAAATATGAGCCCTTAAAAAAACACCAGGCAAGTTAATTGAATGTGGAAACATAAGTATCCAGTTACAATGTCAGAGATGTAATATTAATACTAAACACCTAGGGTCATTTTATTTTAGATATAACAATTACTTTATCATACAATACCCATTATTAAATTTGGGGCAATGTTCATATTCACTTCGTGACTTAAAATATTCTAAAGTCAAAAGAAGAAACTAAAAGTACAATATAAATCATAATTTTCAAGGAAGACACTTGAAATAAACAATAATTTCAATTTTATTATGTCAGTAATCACTGTTTACTGGAAAACTGGCCAAGCTTTGATAAGATGTTAGATATTATTTTGGGCATACAGTTGTTCCATCTTGGACATGTATTTGTTGAAATAGAGAAGATGCTGTTGTCCGGTAACATTTTTATCATTTCAATCATTTTTATGTTTGGTTTGCTCCAGCAAGCTTTTCCTGTTGTCTTATTCAAACAGGCCTAGACTAACACCGGAATTAACATGTGATGGTCCCTTGGTTTCCTAGTTAGTTTCTCTTCACAGTCTTCCATTGTAAAATCACCTTCTTAAGTTTATTTTGAGTATTTCTACAGACAGATTTTGGCATTATTTCCATTTTCCATAATGTGATGTCATAATTGATGTTATTTGCTTAAACAAATGGGAGATGTCACTGTGCTTAAATACCTCAGCCCTCTAGGGAAGCAGAGCATCGCTTGGAGCTTCAGTTCAGCTTTACCAACTCTTGAGGCCCATCTTGGGCGACAGGTAATATGTTCACATACACTGATATGATGTCTTTGTCTAATTTTTGCTTGTTAAAATCAACTGAAAAGCATTTATGAAAATATATATTATCAATAATTTCTCATAAAGAAACAATTTAAAGAAATGATGACTGTATGTTAAGATCTGAAGGTGAGTCAGGATCTCAGTTCCTGTGAGTTGACATCAGTCATCACAGTACAGAGTAAATGATGTGGAATATGGTACGAATGGATTTTATCTTCTCTGCTGGTGGGACTTCCTTGGAGACTTTATTTCTTGGTCTAAATATTTGTCACCCATTTTCCTAACAATGATTCGTACATTTAAACTGAAGTTCAAATTTTATTTTTAAAAAATTGTGTAATTTCTCTTTTTGCAAATTTATGACATGTTTTGAAGGTGTTAATAATTTTTCAGAGTTACTTATTTCTGCCAGTAAGCATTTTTCCTGTTCTTTTAATTGACATTTTATCATTTAAAATAATTCTTTCATTCCACAAAATTAACAACGTATAACAGGTAGAATTCTCTGTGTTATAAATTTATTTATAATGTTCATATTCACTTCATGACTTAAAATATTCTAAAGTCAAAAGAAGAAACCAAAAGTACAATATAAATCATAATTTTCAGGGAAGACACTTGAAATAAATAATGACTTCAATTTTATTATGTCAGTAATCACTGTTTACTGGAAAACTGGTCAAACTTTGATAAGATGTTAGGTATTATTTGGGGCATAGAGTCGTTCCATCTTGGACATGTATTTGTTGAAATAGAGTAGATGCTGTTGTCCAGTAACATTTTTATCATTTCAATCATTTATTTCTATGTTTGGTTTGCTCCAGCAAGCTTTTCCTGTTGTCTTATTCACACACGGCTAGACTAACAACGGAATTAACATGTGATGGTCCCTTGGTTTCCTGGTTAGTTCCTCTTCACAATCTTCCATTGTAAAATCACCTTCTTAAGTTTATTTTGAGTATTTCTACAGACAGAGTTTGGCATTATTTCCATTTTCCATAATATGATCTCATAATTGATGTTATCTGCTTAAACAAATGGGGGATGTCTGTGTGCTTTAAGTTTCTAGATGTCTGGCAATGGGTTTTCTGGGTCTTTATATCTCCAGTATGTCTCACAGTGCTTTGGAGCATAGCGGGATCAATACATGTGCGAACAGTGAATGCAGGAAGAAATGTCTTACTGATTTCTCACATCTGCTTTCACAGGACTCACCCAAATATGAAGTTCTTTGTGTTGGCCTTAATCTTGGCTTTCATGGTGTTCATGACTGTAAGTATATCAGGACATTTGAAGAATATGTTCTCAGTAACTACACCAACAGTCTCTTTTATTCCTTGCTAAATATTACCATTTACCTGTTTTCTGGCCTTATAAGTCCTAAGATTTAGGTTCCTATGGACATTTTCCTTGTGTTCAAGTATGTAAGTTCCTTAAGGACTTAGAATAAATATTCAGTATGCACCTACAGTTACTCACATGCAATTAGTTTCATGTGAAAACAAAAATTTTGAAGACCTTCATAAATATGGGGGGCTGAGAGCTAATAAAATAGCTTCAAATATAAAAAGTTATCTGTCTTCTGAAGTTAGAAATCTGACGAAAGTAGATGCTACATTTAAAGGAGACTCAAGTATTGGAAGATGTCAAAAAAGGAATACTCAAGTCATTTTTTTGTACAAACTAGCTGTTAAAATTAGATACAATTATAGTGTTTCTAAAATAAAGTTGCTTATAAAAAATATCTCTAGTTCTATGAAATACCACAAGTTTCCAGCTTATATTGTCATTTATTACTGTGTGCCACTAGGTAAAGTACTTGACCTCTCTGGAACTCCTTCTATTTCTCTACCTCTTCCTCCTTCCATCTTCCTCTTACCCTTCATTGTACTCCTCCTCCCTGGCCCCCTTTTCTTTGTATGAAGTTACTAGGAAAATGGTCACAAAAGAATAATAATACTTCAACTAATCCTCTATATCCTAATGGAAGTTGCAAAAAACAAATTTGCTGTGAAATCACATCTTATGACATCCTATTGTTATAAAAAATAGAAATGAAAAATATAAATATCTTAGAACAGAGAAAAACATAATGTTGGTATCTATTAGCATATCAAATACTTGAAATGTTAGTAGCTATGAGCTACTTAAAACATGTTCAGATAAAAACAAATTCAAACTTTCACTTTTCAGTTTTCACTCCCTTATTCATCCTGACATACTTTTCCTTCCTTTAACTCACAAAAGAAATATAAACCAGAGTGAATTGATATTTGAATATAGCATATTAATTATACAAAAAGCCTATACCACTCATTTTAAAGATATCATTAAACAAAAATATCTACTTTAGTGTACCATCTACTTAATACTTTGGCTCCATCTGCTTAGTCATCATTGTTGCTACTAAGTCATTTTAATACTCAATCTTGAATTACAAAATTAAGATATTCACTATTCTCCCATTTTTTTCCCCCAAGAGAGCCGATTCTTCATCTGAGGAGGTAAGATATTTTCATTTGGTACAAAACTTAATACTCAAAATATGAATTTAATTTTTAATGTTTCCTTCATTTGTCACAGAGAGGTCCTGGGTTTGGAGAAAGAGGCAATGCTTTCTACGTAAGTTTTCGCCTGATAATACTGTAGAGTCAAAAGAAGTTTTCTTCTCTGAGAATTTATTTTCTCAGAGTATCAGCAATGGCTAAAGTGCTCATTGATTCCATTGATTTAAAATATACTGGCAAAAGTCTCAAATGTCTTGTATCCTAATAGCATTTAGATGGAAAACCATAATGTCACTCTGAAAAAGCCAATTATTCTTGGAGAACTGAAGCATCTTTGGCTGGTAAATAACTGCATTGACCTAAAGGATAGCTGAAATTCTAATTCTATTAAATATAATACATGCTAAATGCAGCACAGAGGCTGCTAATGACACTGTAATGTGGTACATTTCCACCTTCTGATTTTTGAAAGTGATAAAGTCATCAGATTAAACAGACTATGCTAAATACAATAGGAAATGTTATTCTTTTAACATTTTTCTTAATGTATCAATCCTCAATGTTTCATATTATTTTAATGTCATACCAATCTGATAGGGTTTCAAAAATTCTTCTTACAAATATAGAAATTACCTGAATAAAAAGGACACCAAATAAAAAGATGAAGATGTAGGGATGATGGATATTATGTTTAACAGAAGGGACTATTGAAGAATGTAGTTATTTTAAGAGACAGTAAGCCCAATAGAAGAGAGAGAGAGGGAGAGAGAGAGAAAGACTTTACCAAAGTTGGAACTAGTAAATTTATCCTCACCATAATACATAATAATGGGTAAGGTAGAGCTTAAAGTTTGTATTATAAAGAACATTAAACCCCATTTGTAGTTGTTGTCTGTAATCAGTGGTCTCACAAATAGCACAAAACCACAAAATTGTCAATAAAGAGTAAAAAGATAAATATTTGTTATGCTTACCTTCCAATGTTGTTTTTTTCTAATTTAAAAGGAAAAATCTAATTAAAAGTTTGAAAAACCGTCATGTAGATGATATATAGAAGGTCCGAACATAAAGTTGTTAAAATACAGTCTAAGATTTTAGTCACAATTCTTGCGGAACACTTGCACTGAAAATTCTCAATTCTCTGAAATTTTCTCTGTCCTTTTATGTATGTGCAGGCACCGAATCCTCTGCAATATCAACGGCCGTTTCCACAGTTATTTTATGGATCACCATTTGGAATACCTCAAATATTTCCTCGGCCTGTCATTCCATTTTAAAGTGCTGTTCCACTACCACAGGACATGATCACAAAGGTAAGCTGGTTCTAGTGATATTTTTACTCTCCAGAGGTATCAATGCTGACAGTAAAAGAACAAAAACAAACAAACAAAAGAAGCCATCAAGCCAGCAACAGCCCTGGTTTAAATAACATAGCCTGGGGGCCTCCTTGAAGCCTGTTTGTTCACTTCTCTCAATGATCCTGAGAGGAAGCTTCTGTCCTGCTGTGGTTAAGGAGGCTGGGCTCTGGGGAGGAGAACCCCTGTATTTGGGTCCTGGCCCTGACAACTACTAGTTTCATACCTCAAACTATTCCTAATTCTCTCTAAACCTCAATTTGCTCACCAACACAACAATATCATAATAATACTTAGCCAATTCAAAGAATTGGGGAGACTACTGAAAGACATATGACATAAAGGCCCTTGAGCTGATGTATATTTGTGACTGCAGGCTGCTCTGCCACTAAGTCTGTCCCTGAATGTTGTTGAAACCTTTCTCTCCTAAAATGTAACCTTTGGAAAAGCCACACAAGCACCAACTGGGGACTTTGGATAAGCTCAGAATTAAGTCAGATTCAGGCCAAGGAAATATGAATTTGCTTTTTCATAATACCCTTGTAAGATTCATAGCACAGTACGTTTGAGAAGTGTTGTCCTAAGTAATTCTAATGAGCAATTATGATAGGGACCAGTAATATAATACCAACGAAGAGATATGGAAATGTTATCAATATGTTTTGTAGAAAGTCAATTTTACCTATCTATACATGACATTAAATGTTTCAAAATCTATGAGACAGGAAATATTTTTCTACAAAATAAAACAACACTTTTAAAGATAACAGAGGACTGCTCTATAATCTAAAGCTGTAATACTGCCAAAATTTAATTGTTTTTAATTGCATATGGGGATTTCATATCCATTGAATATTATTTTTCCATTAGTGATATGGGGAAGAGTCTGAACTTGATTCTCTAAGCACTAGGTAAGAGCCAATGACATTTAATAGAGGAAGTGTATTAAAATTATTTTGAAAAGAAAAATATGAATGCAATTATAGGCTATACTTAAGCAAGAGACTGAAATAGGTTAGTATGAGAATAACCTTAGAAAATATAAATATAAATTTCATATAGTACCTCATAATTTTTATTTATTCATATAGCCATTTAACAAGTGTTTAATTGTCTACTCTGTGTCAGGTACTATTTTGGGCACGGCATTATATTAACTAAAATTATCTCTAAATGGCTACTCTGAACCAGGCCAAAATGTAAATGTATTTACAGAAGTATAAATTTCAGGGATGATCTGTTATTTTCATTTTCTGTACAGGTTTGACTGGGAAATCCAATTTCTGCACATGTGTTCTAATCTCTCATAACACATCACATGGCCATTCTATCTTGGCAGAATTATCAAAAAAGCAATGTGGAATGAAAGACGATGATTTAGTTCATATTCTACGTTTCCTGATACTTCCCTTCCTAGTTGATCTTTCATTAGAGAGTTGCAATTTCAAACTGTTCACCTCTTTTCCATGCAGTGTCTGACTAATGTGAATCCATTCTTATGCTTAAAGCAATAAATTAGAAGTGCATTCTTATGTCTGTGCTCTTTATTTCTACTTTTCATAGATACAGACCAACTTGGCATAACTGTTCCTTTAATCAGGTCCTTTTCCCAGTTTGAGGAGCACTGACTGAGGCACTTCATATGGGAGTTCCTTTGAAGTCAAGTGTTCCTATTCTGCCCTATTTTATGTCTTCCAGACAAGTGATCGCCAGCCTCAGCTGGATCATTTGATCTATCCATTCTAATATCTGATTGGCTCCTGCTTTCCTCTGCCACAGCACGTTGCCTAAGCCTCCAAGGTCCTCACTTTTCCCATCCCTGTCCCCACAGGCCAGTAGGTAACCCCATGTCCCTCCACAGCAGTAGCAGACACTCAGAACACAAACCCTCTAGTGCCCTCCGTGGGTGGTGTCCCCAGTGACTTTCACTCAGCAAATGCTTCCTGAGGGACCCCCTCTGTCAGGCACTGTTCTGTGTGCTAAAGCAGGAAAAGGCAGGGCGAGGGCACAGAGGCAATTTTAAATAGAACCGTCAAGAATAGCCTCTCCGGTACAGTGGCCATGTAGAAAAGATATAATTAAGTATGGGAGTGAGCACGGAGAAAGAATTGTGCCAGTAGAGGGAAGAGCAAGTGCAAATCCACTGTGGTAATAACATGTTTGTTGCATTTGAGGAAACTTCAAGGAGACCAGCATGGATAGAGTAGGCAAGGAGTGAATCCAAATAGATTAGGTCACAGAAAAAGAGCCGTGCAGGTGATTAAAGGTCTGAAGGTCAAGTTTACCCTCTGGATTGAAATGAATGTCATTGGAGAAAAACAAGAACTGATTTATGTTTTGGAAAGCAGGCAAGGTTTGAAGCTTACATACCTGTACTGTGGCCTTACAGAGACCTGTAGGCGCTTAATATTTCCATGTCCTTTATTTCTCACTTTTCATTCTTTATTTCATTTTCTTCTAACCCAGGATTTCATATGCATAATTCAATGCATACTTGCAATAACTGAAACTCCAATGAACCTATGTCTTTGATTAATCCTAATAATCCTTGAATTTATTTCTGAATAAATTGAATTATCCAACCAGTAGCAGGTAGGTGAATTCTTCTACAAATTTTTTATACAAATAAGCCTAGGAATTTAGTGAAAACTCCTTTTCTTTCTTTTGACTAGTGTAATCACATCAACATATGGCCTTCACTGAGGAACAGGAGCCCCTGGAGACTCAAGGGAAGTAAATGGACTTTCCAAACTTAAGTATCCAATTACTATGTCAGATATATAATACTAAGCACCTAGGGTTATTTGACTATAATATAATCATTGTTTTCTCATCTAATACTCAAAAGATTACTGAATGTTGACAAATATTTACATCTATTTATGACTGAAAATATTCTAAAGTCAATGGAAAAAGTTAAAAGCACAATATAGATAATGATTTATAGTAAAATATTTTGAAATATAAAAATGTCTCCAATATTATTATTCCAGTTATCACTATTTATTGGAAAAGAAGTTAAATTTTGCTAAGACTTTATGCAACATTTTGGTATAAAGTTGTTTTATCTTGGACATATGTATGTTGAAATAGAGTAGATGATGCTTTACAGACACATTTTGATCAGTACAATCAATTCTATGCTTGGTTACTTCGGCATGCTTTTCCCTTTGTCTTACACGTGCCTAGGCTAATTAACAAGTGAGGTTTCCATTAGTTTCCTCCTTTCTTTGGCTTCACCATCCTCTATTTTAAAATCATCTTGTTAAGTTTATTCTCAGTATTGTACAGAGACTTATTTTGGAGCTACAGTGCTCAGTAGCCACAGGACATAATTCTTGAAGCAAGCTGGGTATAGTGACATTTTTCACTATCCAGAAGTATCAATGGTTATAGTTAAAAGAAGAAAAACAACAACAGCCATCAAACCAATCGCAGCCCAAGTTTATACAATATATCTTGGTGTGGCTCCTTGAAGCATATTTATTTATATAAATGATTCTGAGAGAAAGCTTCTGTCCTGCTATGGCTAAGAAACTGGACTCTGGGGAGTTCAAATATTTGTATCCTGGCCCTGACAACGATTAGGTTCATGACCTCACATTACTCCTAATTCTCCCTAAACCTCAATGTTCTCATCAAAAAAATAGATATTAATATAATAATACTTAACCAATTCATTGAATTGGGGAGACTATAGAAAGGCATATTACATAAAAAGCCCTTGAGCAGAAAGGTGTATCCTTGTGACTGCAGACTGCCCTGCCACTAAATCAGTCCCCGATGTTGTTTAAAACTTTCCCTCTTAAATGTAATCTTTGGAGCACCATCTGGGAACTTGTAAGAAATTTGGTGTCTAAACCAAATCCAGAGAACTGAATCAGAATCTATATTTTAATAATATCCTTATAAGATTCATAATGCAATAAGCTTGAGAATTAAATAATTCTAATGATCAACTAGTATAGGAACCAGTAATATATTACCAACATGGAGATATGGAAATGTTATTAATTTTCTTTATAGAAAGTCAATTGTACCTATTTATACACAATATTAATATCTCAAATTCTATGGAATATTAATATCTCACTATAAAATATAGCAATCTTTCTGGTATTCTTCCATAATTCAACCTTGAAATAATTCATAAGATTTCAGTTATTTTTTCAATGCCCTTGCAGATTTTATTCCAATTGAATACCCTGTTACCATTAATGACATGGGGAAGAGTCTACACTTGATCCTCTAGGCATTAAGTAATAGCTGATGACATTTAATCAAGGAAATTTCATTAAAATTATCATGTTGGAAAGACAAATATTAGTGAAATGTATAGGATATATTTAAGGGTGGGATTGAAATAGTTAGGCAATATAAAGACTTAAAAGAAACATTAAAAAGAGATTCTTATAAAAGATGATCAATAGATTTGATTATGGATTGAATGAGATACCAAATCAAGAATGGAGAAAAAAAGAAATGGATGCAAGTTGTCAGGATGGAATCAGCATATAAAAGTGCTAAGCATATTTATGCCTTTCAGAAAAGTGACAATGGTCAGATATTTGTGTATTTATTTTTTATTGCTGTTTTTTTCAAGGAAGTTTGCTTTGTGTATATTTTGCTTGGTCCAAGCAGTGGATATTTAGGAATGTAAATTCGCTTTGTTAACTTTGAAAAAACATTGAAAACGCATTAAAATTGAAAAGCCAATTGGGCTAAATCATAGAATTAAACCACTGACCTTTGGGTGAGAAATATCATGTGGAGAAAAAAATATTTGATAGAGATTCAGTCAACGGATTTTTTAATATTTCTTCAATATTTCTTACATTGACGAAGGACCAGCAACAGTAATGGCAACTTGTTGTGTCATTAGATTAGCTATGAGATTTGAAGACAGACATAAAGGGGTCCTTTCAAATATTGAATACAAATGGTTGGAAAGACATACTATTCCTTGTGTTATTATTTTAGGAAAGAAGGGGCCAATTGAAATTTGTACTCTTTCACTCATCAGATATTTCCTGATTAACATTGTGAACATTCAATGTCACCACCACTGGAGATAGAAATGCCATTAAGCAAAAGTCTGTGAGCTCAAGAGCTTATTGTCTGTTTTGGGGGTAGTTCTAAAAACAGGCAATCATCAGGTAGTCAGTATATCATATGATAAAAATGTGATATGATTGACTGAGTACTTAGGCATATAATACAAGCAGGGGTCTGACAGCTAAAGTGAAAGACATTACAGACAGGCAATCAAGAAGGCCATCGGGAATCTATCATAGTAATTCAGGATGAGAGATCAAAGCTTGAACTAAGAAAGAAGTTGCAGAGGTAACAGCAACTTACTCAATTGTAGATTCTGATTATATAACTATTTTAGAATAATTTTTGAAAAGCTTTTGTTGCATGAATGACTTTAAACAAGACATAAGTTTTAGGCAAGGATCTTTTGAATAAAAACAAATCTCAACTTAGATATGAAGAGACCATATTCAATAGGAAGGTCATTGAAAGAGGGAGAAAGCTCTGATCTCAGATAGGTGCAAGCATGTCAAAATCAAACATAAAGAAGCTTTTCTTTTACAGGGTAGGGAGGAGTAGACAAAAATTAGCAGAAACTTTGAAGGGGAAATGGGGCAAGCAGGGAAAATGATCAGTGGAAACTGATAAGAAAAGTATCCTGCTATGGTCAGCTTATTCTCAGCATAAGCTGACCATTTTTTAGTGCTTGCTGAAGCTCGGAGACCAGCAGAATTTAGGGACTGGTAGGAAGAAGAGAAGCCTGACTAATATTTGGTCATAACAAAGCAAAGGATAAGAAACGGGTAGTTGTGAACACTTGGTCAGTCACAAAGGAGTATGTGAGGATGTAACTGAAAAGCAGGAAAGCATAGGAGTATTAATAATAGCAATGACCTAAACTCTAGTTCAAATTTAATAAAAAGATAAGACACAATGGTGATATAGCACCTCTTGCATTGTCCTGGATAGAGCTGGAATCCATACTACTAAGTGAAGCATCCCAAGAATGGAAAAATAAGCACCACATGTACTCACCATCAAATTGGTTTCACTGATCAACACTTAAGTGCACATATAGGAATAACATTAATCAGGTGTTGGGCAGATGGGAGGGGGAGGAGGGGAAGGGTGTATACATACATAATGAGAGCGATGCACACTGTCTGGGAGATGGACATGCTTGAAACTCTGACTCGGGGAGGAGGAAGGGGCAAGGGCAATATACATAACCTAAACATTTTTACTCCCATAATATGCTGAAATAAAAAAAAAAAGAGGCAAAAAAAAAACAAACAAACAATGTTTTCTCTTTAGCCACAGGCTTGGCAGAAAGTCCTACTAGTCTATTCTCATGATGCTTCTTCCTATTCAAAAATCCTTTTACCCATCTAACACCATATTATCAAGCCTCATATAATATATCCAAAGTAGCTAAAAAGCATGTTTTATAAAATAACTTGAAAGAGTAGAATATCATTTGCCTTATCTCATATTATATTGGATCTTAAAAATAATTTGATTTATGAAGGTTTTGTCTATATCCAAGTTCCAGTGCTTTTTAAACAAGAGAATAAAATTTAATCAAACAGCATTATATGAACATACATCTGAGATTACAATCAACACTCTTGAAATAGTAGTAAGGATATTACCTGAACTACTTGATTGTTTTCTACTTTGTTCTCTGTCTTAACAACATTAATAAAATTTTCAAAAAACTTGTCATGCATAATTAATTGCATATACTGACGTCCCATTATATCAGCTTCCCAGGGTTGCTCTAAGAAGGTACCATGAACTGGTTCATTTAACACAACATAAATTTGTGCTCTCATAATTCTGGAGGCTAGAAGTCCATAATCAAGTTTCTGACAGAGCCCTGACTCTCTGACACCTTTAGGGTACAGTCTTCCCTTGACTATTCCCAGCTTCTAGCAATTATTGGTAATCCTTGGCATTCGTTGGCCCTTAGATGCATCCCTTCAGTCAGTGCCTCTTGATCACATGGCTGTCTCTCTTCTCTAAGGACAACAGTCATATGGATTCATCATAGCCCTACTGCACTATGACCTCACATCATCTAAAGACACCTGCAGTGACCTATAATTCAAACAAGTTACATTCTGAGATACTGGGGGTTAGGAATTCAGGATATCTTCTTGGGGGGACACAATGCAATCCATAACACCAATCTTTATCTCAATTCTCCATAAATCTTCCCTGCAGTCATGAGATGCCAATGCTCATAATATTCTACAATATCTCAATACTTCTAAAGTGTACTATACAATGCTACTTTATAATATTCTGGGACAATGGTTATAGAAGAAAGCAAACCACAACAGAGTTGGGTGCTGATTTTAGGGCAAGAAAAACATCTGGGGAATTTTGTCTGAATTTTGAAAAATGTCGTACTAAAAGAAATTCTAATCCATATACTTTTAATGAAATGAAAAGAGTACTGATCAGAATCTTGCCTTTAATGATAAATGTATTTGGAAGGATAACTGATCCACTCTTGGTACAGACCCGAAAAGAAAATACCAACTATGTAATGATTATAAACATTGGCAGTTAAAAACCTATAGATTACATTGCATTACACTTTTGAGGAGATCAAAATTTATACCCACCAAAATTCATAGGGACAGGGCTTCTCTTCTTGAGAAAAGGCATCAAAAATAAAGGCCAATCTCTGATCCCTAAAAGGTTGCATGAAGCATAGAATGTTGCTGTTAGGACCAAAGACATTTTTTTAAGGGAGCAGAAGGGAGTGCTAAGGCTTGGATGCTAAGCCAAGAGTTGGAGATTGAGGGGAAGTTCACAGAATGCTGGGAGATGTGTGGATAGTCTGTGCTGTCTCCTGAACTGCCTTCTGACCCTTCACTTTACGCACTGGGTGTGTCAAAGACTGTAGAAATTTAACTAACCTCAAACAGAATTCTATCATGTCCTTGTCCTAGTCTCAGGGAGTTTCACCATCCTCTTGCTCAGATTAGAAACCTAAGAATATAATTGATCTTTTCCTTCTCTGCCCTTCATGTTTTCTATATAATTACTGCATATCTTGTGGGTTCTAATCATGCATCTCACACACACACACACACACACACACACACATACACAGGCTGTTCAATAAAATTGCAACTCACTCTTTGTAAGTCTAGGTGTTCAAGTACCACATACTCCAAAATATATTCATCTTTAAGATGGCAAGAGGTTGTGTAGACATTGTATTCATTAGGCATTGTTAATAAATTAGGCATTGAGAGATATCTTTGCTTTGTGGCTTTTGGTTGTAAGAGGCTCCACAAAGTATCTGCTCTTATATGTCTGACCAACGGCCTGGCATCCAAATAGGCACCCTTGCACATTTATTTTCCTTTCAAATGTTTTAACTATGATAATTCAAATGTTTGAATTATCAGTTGGTGACATCATTTTGGCCCAGTCACTTAGACTGTTTTAACCCCAGTTTTCCTTTGAGTTAGGATATGCTAAAGGATTTGCCAGAAGAATTAATGTGATAACAAATGTAAGACAGCTATATAATGCCTGGCATAGAGCAAATAACTTAAAAACGGCAGCAAAAATGATTATCATTTACTATACTCAAGGGCTAAGTGACTTCCTGTAGGTATTTTATTAAATATTTACACAATTATGTTGAAGCAGGTATTATTACATCCTAAGAAACCAACATTGAACAGGATTAAGTCTTGTCCAAGACCACACAATTATTAATAGTAAATCAATAGAGCAAAAAAAAAAATGTATACTCAGGTTCATTAGATTCCAAAAGCCACGCTGAGTATAACATTGCTTATATATAGGCACACTGCCTCCATTGGTCTCCTATTGCTGCTGTAATAAATTACCAGAAACAACACAAATTTGTTGTCTTACAATTCTGGAGGTCAGAACTTCAATATGGGTCCCATTGGAATAAAATTAAGGTGTCAGCAAGGCTGCATTCATTTCTGGAGGCTACAGAGGAGAATCCATTTTCTCACCTTTTCTAGCTTCTAGAGGCTGCTGTGTTCCTTGGCTTATAGTCATGCTTCCGCCATCTTGAAATCCAGCAATGTGGTTGAGTCTGTCTCACAGGACCTCACCGCATCACATCACTCTGGACCCTTCTGCCTCCATTTTCTACTTGCAAGGACTCTTGTGATCCTATTGGCTCCTCCTGTGTAATGACAAATTCAGGTGATTACCAAACTTAGTTCCATCTGCACCCTTAATTCTCCTTTACCATGTAACCTCATGTATTCATGAATTGCAAGGATTAAAATATGGACATCTTTGAAGGGTGGGAAGCTGTTAGTTGGCCCTAAACACTTTCTTAGAAAGCAATTGATTTCTAATCATTAGACATGAGAGCTAGCCTGAACTCAAAGGAAATGCCTTGAGAAACAGTGAATTGCTAATTCAAGTAGAGGTAAAATAGCTAATTTCAAGAACTGATGAAGAATTGGTAGATGCACTGCACAGAAAACTGATCTATGAGTGAATGTCACTTTCCATTCTAATATTTTATGATTCCTCAAATTACTTTAAATGAGAACAAAAGACAGTGAAAGAACGTAAACATAAGCTGAGGTCAAAATTACTGCTCAGTATTAAAGGTACATATACTTACTTCTATATGGTACTATTTAATTTTCTGAAACATAATTAAATATGCAATTACATTCATCAGAAAGACAATTGTACATACAGAAAAGCCATATATTTCCACAATAAATGATCAAAGAGGCCTCTTTTCAACTAAATGCTATGTTTTTCTAATAATTATCATTGAAGTTGAGTACCTTAAATGAAGACAAATTTCACTGAGTTCTAATTCACTTTACAGGTGACCCATTATTCTGTCTGGTTCTGAAGCATTAGAACATGGAAAGAAAAGAAGGAAAATCTCAGTTTCCAGAATAGTACGGAACCTGAACATCATTTTGTGACCTTTCCGGGTGGAGCCAAGTCCACGACTGTCAGAAATTCTATTTAAGCGGACAAAAAAAACCAGTTGCTAAACAATGCTGTCTTAAAGAGAGCTGTTAAGAAGTGGAAATTTTGGAAAGATTTCACTAAAAATCTATAAAAATGATCATAAAATAGGTTTCAGCTCTGAGCAGCATTGACACAAGTCGCAAATCCCAAAGAGTTTGAAACTATACTGTACTATGCTATACACGTTTTACTTTCAGTCGTGCCCATTACAACCAAGACAAATCCTAGGAATTCATATAGTTATGTATTTGTATAATTTATTTATACTTAGTAACAGTGTTTCAAGAGATTTGCATTAATTTAACATTAACTGTATTTTCACTAATATTTAAAAATGTAATACAAAAATGGCAGGGAAGAGATTGAAGAAATTTCTGAGCTTACACTTTGAGAAAAAGCTTCGTTAGAAAAATGCATTTAATTATAGCACTGTGGGACATTAAATCAGAGCTCATAGATTTGTGGCCCAGAGACTGAATTCTGCTGTTTTGTGTTTTTGTTTTGTCAGTACATTATTTTATACATAGATAAACATATATATTATATATACAGTATAAACATATGTTTATATACTATACATTTATATATACTCTATTTATATTTGCATTTTAATGCAACTCCTTTTAGATGCCACAAACACTCTGGAGTCCTCCAAAGTCCCTTTCTCTTCATATTGTTCCTATAGGTATTTGCCATTTCTCCTCTCTTAAAGGATAAAACTCTTTTGACCCTAAGTCTCCATCTGATACTGGATGACTTCTCTTCAACCTCCTATGGAAAAGCTTCTTGAAATGTGTCTGTATTTACTGTCTCAGGCCCAGTCAGCCTTTCACATACACCAGCTCAGAAACACTTCTCTTGTCAAGGCTGTCACTAACCTCTACACCAGAAAGGCTAATGCTCGACTCTCAATCCCAGTCTTACTTGATTTGTCACAATCTTTGACACCATTCATCGCTTTGTAAATTTTACTTACTTGACTTCGAGGACATTCTGCTCAACTTGTTTTCTGCCCACTCCCTTGCAGTTTCCCTCTGTGTCATTCCCAGTTACCTCCTCAGGTGCATCAGCTGTTAGTATTGGGGTGTCTCAGGGCTTATTTCTTATACCACTTCTCTTTCCCATCTACACTTATTCCCTTGGTGATCTCACCCAGTGTCATTAACTTAAACAACAAACATAAGATGATAATTCAAAAATGTGTAGCTCCAGCCTTGACATCTTCTCTGGGATCCAAAATTATATTTCCAACTGTCTGCTTGGCACACACGTTTGGGTGTCAAACTTAACACGAGTAAAGCTAAGGTCCCTACAGGCTTTCCAGATTCAGCAGAGCATAATCACTGTTTTCCAAGCGTTGCAGCCCAAAATATGGAAACATTCTTGACGTTTCTCTTTTTCTCTCACCTCACACCTAATTCATTAACAAATCCTGCTGACACTTACCTCCAGATTTATCCATACTGGGAAAAACTTTCATTACCTCCACTTCTACTACATCATTTTGTGTCTACATTACTACAACATGTTCTAAACTGCCCTCTGTGTTTCTTTCCTCAGTTTCCTTCTGTCTACGTTTAGCAGAGAACCTAGGGTTATCTTAAAGTGAATATTAGTATTTGCCAATGAAATAATTAAAACCAATAGATCCAATCCAAGTAAAAGAACCGCATTTTTTTATAGCTTCATTTATGTGGTATTGAGGCACAATACATTGCACACATTTAAAATGTAAATTTGATGAGATTTGACATGTTAATTTGTAAGACTTTTACCACAATCAAGGTTATGAATGTCTTTACTGCCCCTGAAAGTTTCCTTGTACTCCTTTGTATTACACCCTTCCCATCCTTCATCCCTAGGCAGCCACTGCTCTGTTGTTTTTGTCATCACAGATTAGTCTGCTTTCTATAAAATTTTACATCAATGGAATCATATACCGTGTACACTCATTTTTATCTGGCTTTTTTAACTCAACAAAATTATTATGAAATTCCTCCATGTATTTGGATGAGTCAATACAACACTTTATTTCTGAAGTTATTGTTTTAGTTGGTGAGTAAAATTCCACTGCATGGATATAGCACATTTTTCTTTACTGTGACAAATAAAGGTGCCATAAACATTTCTGAACAAATATTTGTGCGAATATAAAAACATTTGCATATTTTCATTGGGTTGTTTGTGTTATTATTGAGTTGTGAAAGTTCTTTATATATTCTAGATACAAGCCCTTTTTTAGGCATGAATACTGCAAACATTTTTTCCAACCTGTGGGTTATATTAATGTTTTCCTTTTCATCATAATGTTTTTAGAAGAGGAAAGATTTTGATCTTAAGTCAGGCCAGTAAAGGGATGTTTTCTTTTACAGTGTGCTTTTTATACCCTATTTACGAAAATTTTGCCAAACACAAAGTTGCAAAGATTGTGCTTCTGCATTTTCTCCTATAAATTTTATGGTGTTAGTCATTACATTTAGTTTGTGATTCATTCAGAGTTAATTTTTACAGGGTAATGTAAGGGTTGAGGTTTGGGGGGTTTTGCTTATTTGTTCTGGTTTAGGTCTTTTTTGCATATGGCTATTCAACTTCTCCATCTTCTTGGTGGAAAACTGAATTGACATGAAACATTGTCAAAAACTAATGTTTCATATGTGTGTGATACACAAATATCTGGGGTTGATGAACATTATTATTGCTGTACTCTGTTCCATTGATGCATATCCTGACATTACTTTTTTTTTTTTGGTATTCTAAATAAAACTTGCTATTTTTATTTTATTTTATTATGAGTAAATGTTTTTAAATTTTTATAATGGACATATGAAATTATATATGTTTATCATGTACAACATAATGTCTTGAAGTATATATACATATTGTAAAATGGTCTAATATAATTAAGAAATTAATTATCTCATGTAGCTATTTTTGTGATGAGAACACATAATATCAACAGTCATAGAATTTTCCAAGAATATCATATACAGTTGTGCATCACTTAACAACAGGCATACGTTCTGAGAAATACATCATTAGGTGATGTTATCATTTTGCAAACATCATAGAGTGCACTTAAACAAACCTAGATAGTACAGCTTCCTACACCTAGGATGTATGGTATAGCCTATTTCTCCCAGGCTACAAATCTGTACGGCATGTTACTTTCCTGAATACTATAGGCAATTGTGAGATGATGGTAAATATTTCTGCATATAAACATAGTTATATATAGAAATGGTGCAGTAAAAATATGGTATGGAAAATTGAAGAACAAAAAGGATGACAAGGAGGAGGAGGAAGAGGAATAGAAAGTCGAGCATCAAATCATTGTAAATATCCATTCATAAATTGCATCCTTAAGCCATCAATTTAATGCCACACCTGTGATATAGCAGTAGCTCCTTGTTGATGTTTCCCTATATTGATGAAAGGCCACGGCATTTTCAAAGAGCATGGTGTTTGATTATAGAGGATAAGATATCTGTTTTACTTAATTATAAAATATGCAGACATGTTGGTGGTCTCTCAGTCTTCTAAAATGGGCTAGAGTTCACGGAGTATGAGACCATAACTAACACAACAAGTTCACTACTGTGTTTTTAGCCAGCTATGCTTGTGTCCATCGTTGTACATCATCCTCACACTTCTAAACTTGTGGAAGCAAAATTCATGGATGGAATAATGTCCATATTTTGTTGTTCCAACACAAGACCTAGATGAGTTAAGTTTTCTTGCAGTTTTTAAATGTGTATATTAACGTGTAAATTTTGCTTACCTAGTAGTCTGTTGTTTATCAGTGACTATGTACTATTCGTTAGCTTTTTGTTCACTAGGTAATGAGTGTCGTACATGTACTAGAACAGTGCCCAACATTGTTAGTGAAATGAATTTGTGATGAAATAAATGAGGAAGAAAGTAGAGGAGACAGAGAAAAAAGAAAGAAGGACATCATTTGACACTTCTAAAATAACTAAAACAGGGTTTATTGTTAAAAATCAGATGTATGTCAATAGTTGCTAAACCCTATGCATCTCTTTTCCATTGAGAATGTATGAGAGATGGATTTGCTTTGCATATGAGAAGAGACTATGTATTTACGCTGCTCGGAAATCACAGGACAATGAAACAAAAATGTTTAAATCTAATTTGACTTGGATTATTAATTTATTCTAATACTTGTATGCTGTTTTGTATATTACCCAGACAATAACCATGATATTTAATGAGGCTAGGTAAATATAGCATAGAAGATATGCCTAATCATTATTTCCTTAAAACACCTCACACAATATTAAATCATATCTTCTATTTATGGGATCATGTCTAAAGACAAATAATGCATATGTGAGTCTATTACGTGGTTTCTGAAACATTAGAATACACAAAGAATCACCTGGAGATATTGTTAACACACAGATTCTTAATGTACCCCTGATTAGGACAGTGTGGGAAAGGGGCTTAAGAATTTGTATTCCCAACAGGCTCCGGGGATCCTGACTCTGGTGGTCCCAGGTGCCACACTCTGTGCAACAGTGGACTAGGCTATGACCTCGCTAAACTTCAGAGATGTGTTTTCCATATTCAGTTCTGAGTTCACTGAAATATACAATCAGCAGCAAGCCTGTGATTTTTTAAATACAAAACTGATTGGGAATTTAATGAAAACTTTTTTTTTGTCTAATGTAATCATGTCAACAAATGGCTTTCATTGTGAACTACGAGCCCTTCAAGACTCTATGAAAGTAAATTGAATTTGTAATTGTAAATATTCAGTTACTACATGAGAGAGCCCTAGGAATATTTCACTTGAACATAAAAATTATTTTATTATACAATACCCAATAGATGACTTAATTTTGCCAAACATTTGTGACTTAAAATATTCTAAAGTCAATGGAGATCAGAGTTTATGAATTTGTTATAAAAGGATAGAAGTGGGGAAATAACAATCAAAGAAGAACAGACAAATGCATAATTCTGGTCTCTTTCAGCAAATCAATAATTTGAATATGAGTGGCTTTAGTGCCACTAAAACATATCCACATAATGAACAAAACATAATCAAAGTTTCACTCTCAATTTTCATTCTTTTATTCATGGTGATAGTTTTTCTTCTTTTCACACACAAAAGGAATATAAAACAAAGTGAATAATATTTCAATGGGGCAAATTCATTATGGAGAAAGACTAGCACTTATTTCAAAGATGTCATGAAGCAAAAATAACTAGTTCATTTCATCATCTACTCAAGACATTGCATCTATTCAATTTAATCATAATTGTGGCTAAGTGCATTTTTATACTCATTCTTGAAGTATAAAATTAGATGTTAACTATTTTGTTCTATCCTTTTTCTCCCCAAGAGAGCTGATTATAATTCTGCTTCTGACGAGGTAAGAGACTTTCATTCACTTTTTTAGTGTTACTAAAAAGCTTGATAATGAAACATATTTAATATATCAAAATTTTAATAGTTCTTTATTTTTCATGGAAACATCACCATGGGCATAGGAGATTGCATGTAAGTCTTCCCCTGACAATGTTGTACAGTCAAAACAAGTTTTCTTCCCTGAAAATTTATGGTCCTTGCAGAATCAATACTGACTTATGAAGTACATCTATATCATGAATCATCATGAATGGCTAAAGTGCACATTGATTTCATTCATTTATGATACACTGTCAAATGTCCAAATGTCCTGTGCTTTCAGAGCATTTTGATGGAATTTAAAATGCCACCCTGAAGAGACAAAGTATTCTCGGAGTACTTAAGTATCTCTGTCTGGTAAATAATTGTATTGACCAAAAGAGTAGTTGCAATTTTACAAATTATACTATTAATACATGACTGATGGTGCATAGAGCCTGCTAAAGAGACATACTAAAATAATGTAGTAAGTTTCCATCTTCTGAGTTTTTGAGGGTGATACAGTCATTATGTTAATCTGACTATGCTAAATAATATAGAAATTTTCACATCCGTAATACTTGCCTTAATGTATGTATTCTTGATGTCTCATATTATTTTGACCTGTCATATCAATTTGATTGGGTTTCAAACACTCTTTTTAACAGTATCTTAAGTATATGGATAAAAATGACATGAAATAAAAGGATACAAAAGTAGAGATTATGGAATATGGTTAACAGATGGGAGTATTAAAGAATGTAGGAGTTTTGAGAAGGAGAAACTCCACCTGAATTGGGACTACTAAATTTATCCTTAACATAAAATTAAAGGGTGGACAAAGTAGAGCTCAGAGGTGACATTATAAAGAATATTAGACCCCATTTGAAGTGGTTGCCTCTAATCAGTGGTCCCACATAGATTATATAAAACCACTTAACTGTCAACAAAGAGTAAAAAGGCAAATGCTTATCCTTTTCACGTTCCTTTACGTATTTTTCTTATATAAAAAAATTGAAAACCTAACTAAAAGTTTCAGAAAATCATGCAAATGATATAACAATTTAAGCTTTTAATGAGAATTATTTTGAAACATAATAATTGGACTGTCATTATCTCAATTTTCTGTAATCTTCTCTGTCCTTTACCGTGAACACAGGAAAAATATCTCAAATATAGGTCAAATAAACAATAAGAACCAAAACAAGAATAGGCACAAAATATTGACTATCCCCACTGATATTGAAATGCTGCTCAGTAACCACAGGACATGATTATAGAGGTAAGCTGCATGTGGTGACATTTTTGCTCTCCAGAAGTATCAATGCTGACAGTTATAACAAGAAAAACAAATAGAATCCATCAAACCAACAGCAGCCCCAATTTAAGAAATAGAGCCTGGCATATGTCCTTGAATTGTATATATTTACATAAATGCTACTGAACGAAAGCTTCTCTCCTGCTATGGTTAAGAGACTGGGCTCTGGGTACAGGAACCCCTGTGTTTGTGTCCTGGCCCTGACAATTATTAGGTTCATAACCTCAAAATATTCTTAATCCTTTTAGAACCTCAGCTTTCTCATCAACATGATAGATATTCCACATCATTGTACTGGTGAGACTACTGGAAGGCATATTACACGAAAGCCTTTCAACAGAAAGGTGCATACTGTTGCCTGACACTGCCCCGCCACTAAATCTGTCCCTGGATGTTGCTTAACACTTTCCCTCCTAAAATGTAATCTTGGGAGCAGCTGCACAGGCACCATCTGGGAATTTTTGACCAATTTACACTTTAAAGCAACACCCAGACCCATTGGTGACAGCTGCTTCAAGGCCATTCAGGATGAAGAAAAGCAAAAGGCTGTGCAAACTACCCATGGCGCCTTTTCCAAGAAACTGACTTCAGTCATCAGCTCCCCTCCTCTGGCCACAGAACGAAATCCTGAATCTCCAGCCCCGACTCCAGCCTCTCCTGCACTGTCTCCTATGTCAAATTCTGATGAATGTCAGCTGCCTTCTTGTTTCACAAATGCCCCTTCCAGGAAGCAAGACATTGAAGCAACATTAGGTGAGGTTAACATTTAATATTCCTTTTGGAAACTCTTCCTCTTATCTAAGCCTTTTGCCTGAGCTTGTTTTTATGTTCTGTTTGTTTGAATTAAAAGAAAGAGCACAGATTTTCTGTAACTTATTATTACAGTGCAGGGGTATTATTATTATTACAGTACTACACTGTATAATTATTACCACTTGTGAGCCATTGTACTATAATTGTAGCATAGTTATTATTATAAATATTACCATACATGTCTGTTCATAAGGGATCGGCGTTAATACAAATTTGACCTAAAGATGTTCCCAGGAGAGTGTCTGGTCTGTGACCTGGGAAACAACGGTATTGCCCTTATTCTTTGGGGACTCTAACGCAAACCTCACCAGGACTCTACCCAATCGGGATCCCTCTAGAGTGGGACTCAAACTCACAATCCTAGGCAAGGCTGGGGTTCTAAGCCACAAGCCTTCTGATGAGACTGAAGACAAGTTAAGATGTGAGTGCACATTAGTGAACACTCACCCCAAAGACATCTGATTCAGAAATAGCTTCTTTGCTCAAAGGTGAAGATTGCGCCGAGGATTCTGAAGGGCTGCAGTGAAGAAGTTGGGACCCTACAGGGAACATCTAGACAAACCCCACTGAGGGGCCACAGGGCCTCAGGTAGGCTTTAGTCCCATCGGTGTTGTCAAAAGAGTCATCCATCACTGGGATGGCTGCGGGACATTTATGGAAGCCAGGACTATGGCTCCAGCTTTGGAGCAGACAAAAAGCTTTATTGCAAGGTAAGGAGACAGGAGGCAACCCTCAAATCTGTCTCCTCAAGCTGGGGTCTAGGAGCAGATGTTATGGGCAGAGAGTAACAATGAGGGAGACAGGAAAATGCAAGGGCATAATCTGATTGGCTTATGCAGAGAGGAAGTGCCGAGTCTTTGGTTTTTAAGTTCTTTCTGCAACAAAAAGCTAGGCACCCCTCAGTTCATAATTTGGTCTGCACTCCTTACTCTGGTTATTTGGTTCCATATTCTGTTGACTTCTTGGTGCTGGCTGGCTCGAGGGTCACTCATCAGGCACGCTGCGTTCACCTAGGCAGGCTGAGGTTAAGCGATTTGCACGGTGGGGGAGGAGGGTCCACTGAGGTTACGATTTTCTGGGCTTCTTATTTTCTCTCACTCTTTACATCAATGTTAACCAGGATATCTGTGCTCAGCTATTCTCTTCTAACTATACAAAGCTTTCTGGTATGATTTTCTCTATAATACTTTTTATTACAATCAATAGGCTGATAATTTCCCTATCTACAACTACAGTGTGGAACTTCTCCCAAATTTAGTCATGTAATTAGCTGTCACTTGGATTTCTCTCTAGTAGCCTTTAACCCTGTCTGTTTTGAAAGTTATATAATAGGCTCCTTAACAGCCGGCATACAGCTTGGCATGTGTCTCTCCTGCACAGAGGAGATCCTATCTTACCAAGTAGACAGTCATATGTTGGCCCATATTTGTCAGTAGCAGTATTTTTCATTTTGGTAATTCAAACAGAAAGATGAGAGACATTTTGTTTTCACTTAAATAAATAGTCATCAAAATTTATGTTGTAACCTGTACCGTGCTTTCATTTTTGGAGAAACAGAGAATAAGGAGAAGGAGGAGGAGAAGGACGTGAGAAAGGAGGAAGAGGAGGAAGATGAGGATGAGAATGATGAAGAGGAGGATGAGGACGAGGAGGAGGAGGAGGAGGAGTAGGGAGGAGGAGGAAGAACAGTATGAGGAAGAAAGCCTAGCCTAAATATCTCTATTAATATGAATTCATGGGTTGCATCCTTAACCACCAATTTAATGCCACACCTGTGATACAACAGTAACTCTTTGTTGATGTTTCCCTTGTAAATGAAAGGCCATGGCATTTTGAAAGAGGATGCTGTTTGGTTACTTAGGATAAGATACCTATTTTACTTAAATATAAAATAGGAAGACATGTGCTGATCCATCAATCTTCTAAAATGGCCTACTGTTCCTGGAACACGAGACAATAACTAACAGGAGAAGGTCACTATTGTCTCTAGTCCACCCCCTGTGCTTGTTTCCGCTGTCATGCATCATGCCAACACTTCCGAACCTGTAGAAGCAAACATTGATGTAGAGAATCATGCCTCTGTTCTGGTGTTCCAACATAAGATAGAATAAGTTCAGTTTGACTGTAATTTTTAAATGTGTGTGTTAACATATATAAATTTTCCTTACTTGGTGGTTCTTTGGTAGAGCTTTCAGAGCATTAGTTTACTTTAGTTCACAAGGCCATGAATATCATAGAGCTACTAGAACAGTGCCTGATATTGTTGATTAAATGAATTAATAAAGAATTAAGCAGGGTTAAAGCAGAACAGAAAGATAAGAAACAAAGAAAGAGGGAAGAATGTTATTTGATACTTTCAAAATAACTGTAGCAGGGCTTATTTTTTTTTAATATAGACACACAGTTTAATAGTTACTGAACCCTATACATCTCTTTTCCATTGATTTTGTATGAGGGATTGGATTTGTTTTGCACATGAGAAGAGACTATGTATTTGCAATGCTTACAAATCACATGACAAGAAATCAAGAATGATTTAAATCTATTTTGAATTTCCTTTTGCCTTTTCAAAAGTGTATATTTTTTGTATATTACCCAAAGCATAGCCAAAATGTCCAATGGGGCTGGTCAAATATAGCATAATAGATTTACCCAATAAATATTTCCTTAAGACATCTGATATAAAATAAAACCATATGTTCATTTTATGGGATCAATTCTAAAGACAAATGATACAGTTACATTAATAGGTCGATTGTGTCTATTCTCAAGCTCTACAGTACACAGAGAATCATATGCAAATATTGTTAATATGCATGTTTCTTGTGTACCTCCAAGGTTCCAGTTAGGCAAGCTGGGAAAGAAGGAATAAGAATTTTCATTCCTAGGAGGCGCCAGGTGATGCTGATTCTGGCAGTCCCAGGTGCCACACTCTGAGATTTTCTCATCTTCACTTCTAAGCACACTGAATTATACAACCAGTAGCAAGCAGGTAAATATTTAGGCAAATTACCCAGGAATTTAATGAAAACTCTTTCCTTCTGTGTATAGTAATCATGTAAATGCGTGGCTTTCATGGTAAAATATGAGCCCTTAAAAACACCAGGCAAGTTAACTGAATTTGGAAACATAAGTATCCAGTTACAATGTCAGAGATGTAGGATTAATACTAAACTCCTAGGATCATTTTATTTTAAATATAACAATTATTTTATCATACAATACCCTAAATATTATTTAGTTTTGGCTTATGCTGATATTCACTTTATGACTTAAAATATTCTAAAGTCAAAAGAACAAAGTAAAAGTACAATATAAATCATACTTTTCAGGAAAGACACTTGAAATAAATAATGACTACAATCTTATTATGTCAGTAATCTCTGTTTTCTAGAAAACTAGCCAAAGTTTGATAAGATGTTAGATATTATTTTGGGCATAGAGTTGTTCCAATCTGGACATGTATTTGTTGAAACAGAGAAGATGCTATTGTCCAGTAACATTTTTATCATTTCAATCATTTCTATGCTTGGTTTGCTCCAACAAGCTTTTCCTGTTGTCTTATTCACACACGCCTAGACTAACACCGGAATTAACATGTGATGGTCCCTTGGTTTCCTGGTTAGTTTCTCTTCACAATCTTCCATTGTAAAATCACCTTCTTAAGTTTATTTTGAGTATTTCTACAGACAAATTTTGGCATTATTTCCATTTTCCATAATGTGATGTCATAATTGATGTTATTTTCTTAAACAAATGGGAGATGTCACTGTGCTTAAATACCTCAGCCCTCTAGGGAAGCAGAGCATCGCTTGGAGCTTCAGTTCAGCTTTACCAACTCTTGAGGCTCATCTTGGGTGACAGGTAATATGTTCATATACACTGATATGATGTCTTTGTCTAATTTTTGCTTGTTAAAATCAATTGGAAAGCATTTATGAAAATGTGTATTATCTATCAATAATCTCTCATAAATAAATAACTAAAAATATGATGACCCTACGATAAGATCTGAAGGTGAGTCAAGATCTCAATCCCTAGGAGCTGACGTCAGTCAGTACAAAAGTACAAAGTAAAGGATGTGGAATATAGTGCAGATGGATTTCATCTTCTCTGTTGGTGGGACTTCTTGGAGCCTTTTTATTTCTCTATCTAGATATCTATTACCCACTTTCCAAACCATTTCTCATACATTTAAATTGAAGTTCAAATTTGATTTTAAAAATAGCATAATTTCTCTTTTTGCAAATTTATGTCATGTTTCAAAGGTGTAAATAAGTTTTACAGAGTTACTTATTTCCATCAGTAAACATTTTATTGTTCTTTCAATTGACCTTTTTATCTCTCACAACAGTTCTTTTGTTCCATAAAATTAACACTGCATAACAGGTAGACTTCTCTTTGTTACTGATTTATATTATTTAACTCGGTTTCATTTCATTTGCAATGTGGCAGAAAACGGAGTTTTTAACATTCCAAACTTTTATCATTGGAATCTCTGGGAAATATTTTCTCAAAATCATTAAATATCTCTCTCTCTCTCTCTCTCTCTTTCTCTCTCTCTCTCTCTCTCCATATATATATATATGTCCTTTGTATGTCTAGCTATATGTTTATTTCTATGTTAGTAGAAGAATTCAACTTTGTTATAGGCTTCCTTTGATCCTGTATTTTCAATACAATTTACAGGCATAAAAAACAATAAAATTTTCATCATTTCATCATTTTATGCTTTTTTTGTAGCATAAAATGATTGACAGTTTTACCTATAGGTGGATAGGAAAACTTCAAGAAATATATAATTTCATCATTTATCTAATACTAAAGGCCTCATTTTAAATCACTGTGGCAATATCAACCAATAATGAGGTAAATGCCATAAATCATGAGTTCTAATATGTGACAGATTTAGAGTTATTTAAAGGATAGGGCTTTTTCCTATAATTAGATGAAAAACGCAGTGTAATATTCTATCACAAATGATAGGTAAAAATGACCAGAAAAATAAAAAGCCATTACCTGTTAAGGAATTACCTTACAGTTTGGAATTAACTGGTAAATACGTCATGTATTTGTAAATTTAGTGGTACTTTTTTTTCCCTAGAAAATGTTTTTATTTAGATGTTCATAATTTAGAAATAAATAATCTGCTATGCTTTTTTTTCAACAGCAACAGAACTCGGTTCACTTGCATATACAGAATTATAAAAATATATTAGAGGCCTGCATTAGTGAATTGGGTTGAATAAGATTATTTGCAATATTAAATCATTTTCACCAACTCAATCTTTTAAAGTATGATAGCTACAAATATTTTCCTGTGACTTCTTTTCAATTAGGTTTCTCTCTCCCTGACTATTAATGTTCTAATCCCAGGGTTACACCATCCATGCAGTTTTCAAGACACAAACCTGGCTCATTTTGACTGACTTTATTCTAAAGCCAGTCTCTACTGCTTGTCATTCTACCTTCTAAACATCTCTTTAGACTGCGCCTTAATTACCGTTTCTGACATCATTATCTAAGGCCCCTGTAATGTCACAACTACCTGAATCATCGTCCTGTTTCTAGATTTGTCCTCCCTACATGCTGAACTCTCTGTACTCTCACATGGTATTATCTCTCTTTTTCATTTCCTGGAAGTCTC
The DNA here is from genome assembly GCF_020740605.2 of Lemur catta. Classification (NCBI taxonomy): domain Eukaryota; kingdom Metazoa; phylum Chordata; class Mammalia; order Primates; family Lemuridae; genus Lemur; species Lemur catta. The sequence continues at coordinate 13,406,798 of NC_059146.1, forward strand.
CTAACATCCACCTTTACTTATCTCTTATAATGCAACTCAAATTTTACCTTCTTCACCTTCATACTCCTATTTTCTTGGTCTATTTCAGATGTTCATCTGTATGTTTCTCTAGCTTTTACTATTTCCATATCAAAGCACTTTACTTTACTTATCTATGCCCCCTAAGTTTCTAGATGTCTGGCAATGGGTTTCCCAGGTCATTGTATCTCCAGTATGTCTCACAGTGCTCTGGAGCATAGCGGGATCAATACATGTGTGAACAGTGAATGCAGGAAGAAATGTCTTACTGATTTTTCACATCTGCTTTCACAGGACTCAGCCAAATATGAAGTTCTTTGTGTTGGCCTTAATCTTGGCTTTTGTGGTGGCCATGACTGTAAGTATATCAGGACATTTGAAGAATATGTTCTCAGTAACTACACCAACAGTCTCTTTTATTCCCTGTTTTCTGGCCTATATTGGCATTTACCTGTTTTCCGGCTTTATAAGTTTTAATGTTTTCATATGGCCATTTTCCTTGTGTTAAACTATATAAGTTACTTAAGGATGTAGAATAAATACTCAGGTTGCACATGCAGTTACTCATGTGCAATGAGTTTAATGTGAAAACAAGAAAATTTAGAAGATATTCATACATATGCGGGGCTGAGAGCTAATAAAATATCTTCAAATATAAAAAATCCTCTATTTTCTGGCCACTAAGTACATTTTTATACTCAGTCTTAAATTATAAAATTAAGATATTAATTATTCTCTCATTTTATTTTTTTCCAAAGAGAGCCGATTCTTCATCTCATGAGGTAAGATATTTTCATTTGGTACAAAACTTAACACTCAAAACATGAATTCAATTTTTAATGTTTTCTTTATTTTTCACAGAGAGAGCGTAGATATGGAAGAAGATATGGTAGAAGCAATGTAAGTATTCTACTGATAAGGTTGTGGAGTCAAAACAAATTTTCTTCACTGACAATTTATTTTCCCAGAGGAATCAACAATGGCTAAAGTGCTCATTGATTTCATTGATTTAAAATATACTGGCAAAAGTCTCAAATGCCTTGTATCCTAATAGCATTTAGATGGAAAACTATAATGCCACTCTGAAAAAGTCAATTATTCTCTGAAAACTGAAACATCTTCCTTTGGCTGGGAAATAATTGCACTGACCTAAAGGATAGCTGAAATTCTAATTCTATTAAATATAATACATGCTAAATGCAGCACAGAGGCTGCTAATGACACTGTAATGTGGTACATTTCCACCTTCTGATTTTTGAAAGTGATGAAATCATTAGATTAAACAGACTATGTTAACACGATGGAAAATGATATTCCTTTAACATTTTTCTTAAGATACCCATCCTCGATGTTTTATATTATTTCAATGAGTCACACTAATCTGATAGGCTTTCAAAAATTCTCCTTACTAATATAGTAATTACCCGAATAAAAGGACACCAAATAAAAAGATGCAGAAGTAGGGATGATGGATATTATGGTTAACCGAAGGGACCAGTAAAGAATGTAGTTGTTTTAAGAGACAGTAAGCACAATATAAAAGAGAGAGAGAAAGAGACTTCACCAAAGTTAAAACTAGTAATTTATCCTCCCCGTAATACATAATAATGAGCAAAGTAGAGCTTAAAGGTTGTATTACAAAGAACATTAAACCCCATATTTAGTGATTGCCTGTAATCAGTTTTCCCTCATGTATCATAAAACCACAAAATTGTCAACAAAGAGTAAAAAAAATAAATATTTATTATTCTTACCTTCCTGGAAATTTGTTTCTAATTTAAAAGGAAAAATCTAATTAAAAGTTTGAAAAATCGTCATGTAGATGATATATAGAAGGTCCAAACATAAAGCTGTTAAAATAGATAGTCTAAGATTTTAAAATACAGTCTAAGATTTTAATGACAATTATTGTGGAACACTTGCACTGACAATTCTCAATTCTCTGCAATTTTTTCTGTACTTTCTGTATATGCGGGGACAGGCTAATCCATATCCACAGCCCTACCCATATGCAGGGCCGAACGCATATCCAGGCCAGCCTTACGAGGGATATTATGGATATTAAAGTGCTGTTCCACTACCACAGGACATGATCACAAAGGTAAGCTGGTTCTAGTGATATTTTTACTCTCCAGAGGTATCAATGCTGACAGTAAAAGAACAAAAACAAACAAACAAAAGAAGCCATCAAGCCAGCAACAGCCCTGGTTTAAATAACATAGCCTGGGGGCCTCCTTGAAGCCTGTTTGTTCACTTCTCTCAATGATCCTGAGAGGAAGCTTCTGTCCTGCTGTGGTTAAGGAGGCTGGGCTCTGGGGAGGAGAACCCCTGTATTTGGGTCCTGGCCCTGACAACTACTAGTTTCATACCTCAAACTATTCCTAATTCTCTCTAAACCTCAATTTGCTCACCAACACAACAATATCATAATAATACTTAGCCAATTCAAAGAATTGGGGAGACTACTGAAAGACATATGACATAAAGGCCCTTGAGCTGGTGTATATTTGTGACTGCAGGCTGCTCTGCCACTAAGTCTGTCCCTGAATGTTGAAATCTTTCTCCCCTAAAATGTAACCTTTGGAAAAGCCACACAAGCACCAACTGGGGACTTTGGATAAGCTCAGAATTAAGTCAGATTCAGGCCAAGGAAATATGAATTTGCTTTTTCATAATACCCTTGTAAGATTCATAGCACAGTACGTTTGAGAAGTGTTGTCCTAAGTAATTCTAATGAGCAATTATGATAGGGACCAGTAATATAATACCAACGAAGAGATATGGAAATGTTATCAATATGTTTTGTAGAAAGTCAAGTTTACCTATCTATACATAACATTAAATGTTACAAATGCTATGAGACAGGAAATATTTTTCTACAAAATAAAACAACACTTTTAAAGATAACAGAGGACTGCTCTATAATTTAAAGTTGTAAGACTTCCAAAATTTAATTATTTTTAAATGCATATCGGGATTTTATATCCATCGAACATCCTTTTGCCATCAATGACGTGGGAAAGAGTCTGAACTTGATCCTCTAAGCATTAGGTAAGAACCAATGACAATAAATCGAAGAAGTATATTAAAAGCATTATTTTTGACAGACAAATATGAATGAAATTATAGGCTATATCTAAGCAGGAGACTGAAATAGGTTAGTGTTAAAAAAAATTACAATATGTAAATGTAAATTTCAGATACTAGCTCATAATTTTTATTTATTCAGATAGCCATATAACAAGTGTTTGTCTACTTTCTGTCAGGTACTATTTTGGGCACTGCATTATATTAACTAAAATTATCTCTAAATAGTTATTCTGAACCAGGCCAAAATGTAGATGTGTTTACAGGAGTATAAATTTCAGAGATAATCTGTCGTTTTCTTTTTCTCTACAGGTTTGACTGGGAAATCCAATTTCTGCATGTGTATTCTCATCTCTCATAAGACATCACATGGCCATTCTATCTGGGCAGAATTATCAAAAAAGCAATGTGGAATGAAAGACGATGATTTAGTTTATGCTCTGCGTTTCCTGATACTTGCCTTCCTAGTTGATCTTTCATTAGAGAGTTGCAATTTCAAACTGTTCATCTCTTTTCCACGCAGTGTCTGACTAATGTGAATCCATTCTTATGCTTAAAGCAATAAATTAGAAGTGCATTCTTATGTCTGTGCTCTTTATTTCTACTTTTCATAGATACAGACCAACTTGGCATAACTGTTCCTTTAATCAGGTCCTTTTCCCAGTTTGAGGAGCACTGACTGAGGCACTTCATATGGGAGTTCCTTTGAAGTCAAGTGTTCCTATTCTGCCCTATTTTATGTCTTCCAGACAAGTGATCGCCAGCCTCAGCTGGATCATTTGATCTATCCATTCTAATATCTGATTGGCTCCTGCTTTCCTCTGCCACAGCACGTTGCCTAAGCCTCCAAGGTCCTCACTTTTCCCATCCCTGTCCCCACAGGCCAGTAGGTAACCCCATGTCCCTCCACAGCAGTAGCAGACACTCAGAACACAAACCCTCTAGTGCCCTCCGTGGGTGGTGTCCCCAGTGACTTTCACTCAGCAAATGCTTCCTGAGGGACCCCCTCTGTCAGGCACTGTTCTGTGTGCTAAAGCAGGAAAAGGCAGGGCGAGGGCACAGAGGCAATTTTAAATAGAACTGTCAAGAATAGCCTCTCCGGTACAGTGGCCATGTAGAAAAGATATAATTAAGTATGGGAGTGAGCACGGAGAAAGAATTGTGCCAGTAGAGGGAAGAGCAAGTGCAAATCCACTGTGGTAATAACATGTTTGTTGCATTTGAGGAAACTTCAAGGAGACCAGCATGGATAGAGTAGGCAAGGAGTGGATCCAAATAGATTAGGTCACAGAAAAAGAGCCGTGCAGGTGATTAAAGCTCTGAAGGTCAAGTTTACCCTCTGGATTGAAATGAATGTCATTGGAGAAAAACACGATCTGATTTATGTTTTGGAAAGCAGGCAAGGTTTGAAGCTTACATACCTGTACTGTGGCCTTACAGAGACCTGTAGGCGCTTAATATTTCCATGTGCTTTATTTCTCTCTTTTCATTCCTTATTTCATTTTCTTCTAACCCAGAACTTCATATGTGTAATTAAATACATACTTGTAATAACTCAAACTCCAGTGAACCTCTGGCTTTGAGTAATTCTATTTGCTAAAATATTATTCATAGTAATGCTTCAACTTTCTTACACTGCTGCTCTACTAAGTCCATTGAAATCTACAGAAAAAAATGCCACCTTATATATTCTAAATGTTGATTACATCTCACCCTTTCCCTCCAATAAAGCTTCCAAATATATCATTAGCTTTCTGAAAGTTTTCGAGACCAGCCTGAGCAAGAGTGAGACCGCGTCTCTACTAAAAATAGAAAGAAATTATATGGACAGCTAAAAATATATAGAGAAAAAATTAGCCGGGCATGGTGGCACATGCCTGTAGTCCCAGCTACTTGGGAGGCTGAGGCAGAAGGATTGCTTGAGTCCAGGAGTTTGAGGTTGCTATGAGCTAGGCTGATGCCACGGCACTCACTCTAGCCCGGGCAACAGAGTGAGACTCTGTCTCAAAAAAAAGAAAAACATTGCTAAAAATTTCTGCTCAGGGGACAACAGTAGCTAAAGTAGAATTGAAAAGCATACGTGATGGTAGTTATTGTTGTCAGTGATGTCTCTTAACAGCAGCCATTGCCAAGGAAATTAAAAGGCATCGATTTTTAGTTAAACACTGACTACTGCTGTATTCTTTCTTTTTTTTTTTTTTGGTATAAATTTAAGGGTTACAAGTACAATTTTGCTACATGGATATATACATAGTGGTGAAGTCTGGGCATTTAGTGTATCCAGCACTCAAATAATGTGCATTGAATCTATTAAGTAATTTCTCATCACTCACTTCCCTCCCACCTACCACCCACCCTTCCAAGTCTCCAGTGTCTATCATTCCACACTCTGTGTCCATGTGTACACATTATTTAGCTTCCAAACTGGATGTCATTTATTTATCTCCCACTTATAAGTGAGAACATGCAGTATTTGACTTTGTTTCTGAGCTGTTTCACCTGAATTTTATGATTGTTTTCTCTAATCCTGTGAAAACTGACATTGATATTTTGATAGAGATTGCATTCAATCTGTAGATTGCTTGGGTTTGTATCATCATTTTAATAATAATTTTTCTGATCCATGAGAATGGAATGTTTTTCTGTTTGCTTGTGGAATCTACAGTTTCATTCATCTGTGTTTTATACCATATAAGATGAACCATTAACTAGTGAATTAGTTCAAGATATTAGATATACTTAATAATTCTATATTTTAGTTAGCATTTGTATTTAGTTTCTTGCTATATTAATTACTTAATTCACAACAGGTAAACGGGAAAAATGCTAGTTCTCTGGAAGTCTCTCTATTGAGGCGGAGAAGGAACTCAACTTTAGATCACTCAATATCAGAAGACAGTGTTAATCTAAAACCAATACACACAAAACATCCTGTATAATATATACATATGCAAATAAATCATAACATTGAATTAACACTGCATTTTAAATGATTTTTTATAAGTATGCATTGTTAATTGTTGTAAGAATGAATATGGTTACAAGAAAGCATAATTGTTACAAGAGTGCATAATTTTTGCAAAAACATAATGATCTATAAGAATACAAAAGAAAAGAAGCTTGATTCTGTTAAAAGTGTATCTTATTTGTGGCATAAATTTGTAGATGACCATTCAATGTTGTCCTCTAAAATAATGTTAAAATCATAAAGTGAGAAACACAATTTTGCTTTAAGTGCAAGTAATTTAGTAATTTTATTATACAAAACTAATATGTTACTTTTCTTTTTCAGATACTGGTGCATAAATCAGTTAAATCTACGAACATTTTCTTTCTTTTCTGAAGACTATTTCATTCTGTTAAATTAAAACTATCAGTTTCACCTCATTGATTGGTTTGTGATCGTTTTTTATAGGACTTAATTTATATTGAAGTAATAGTGTACTTTTTTCCAATTCAAAATACAAAAAGGCTACTTCATAAAGATGTAAATAACTGTCACAGATTTGAGCATATGATGGTAATAAGTGCCTTTCTTTTGAACTCTATCTAAAAAAATACAATACAGATTGTTGTTTTTTTTTTAATACTGTATTTCCAAATTCTTTCTCCTGCAAGTGGACAGGAGGTAGTTAAAGGAAAAACAACCTTCATGGCTTTCCTCTCATTCTCTTCCCCTAAAATATTTCATCTACTTTTTAAAAAATTTATTTAGCAACAATTTATATAGCACTTTTCAATGCTAGGAGCTGTTCTAGGCTCTTTACAAATATTAACTCATGAAATCTTTATATTATAATAACCTCATGAGGTAGGTATCATGATTGTCCTCATTTTACAGACTAAAAAAATGAGAAACAGAGAAGACAGATGAGCTGCCAAAGATTACATAGCTAGAAAGTGTCAGAGGCAGGATGAGAAAGCCTACCAATAAAATGTGGAATTTGAGCTTTATTGGAAGTTAGAAGATGACACAAATTAACATGAAGTTAAGGACGGTGGCTGTATCAGTTCCTTCCAGCTGTTGCAACAAAGTACCACAAAGTTGGTGGCTTAAGACGACACAAATTCATTCTCTTCACAATTTTGGAGGCCAGAACTGCAAAATCAATTTTACTGAGCTGAGATCAGCAGGATTGTGCTCCTTCTGTAGGCTTTTGGGGAGATTTCCCTCTTTCGGCTTCTGTCTGTGGCTGTTAGCAGTCCTTGACTTCTCCTCACTTCTCACTACTTATTTAATAGACGGTCATATGATCCCAATGTAATAATAAGTGTACCTGAGAAAAACCAGATTGGTGACTATATAGCCAGTCTCCCCACATCTTACCTTGTTAGTTAAAATACAGGCTAAGCATCCCTTATCCAAAGTGCTTGGCACCAGAAGTGTTTCAGATTTAAGACTTTTCAGTTTGGGGAATATGTGCATATGCATAATGAGATATCTTGGAAATGGGACTTACCAACTCTAAATGCAAAATTCATTTATTTTTTATATGCCCCTTATTTACATAGCCTGAAGGTAATTTTATATAGTATATTTAATAATATATGCAACCTGTCACAAGAAGTTAGGTGTGGAATTTTCCATTTGTGGTGTTATGTCAGCCCTCAAGAAGTTTCAGATTTTGGAGCATTTTGAATTTTGGATTTTTGGATTAGGGATTCTCAACCTATGCATCGACTTCACTCTTCCTCCCAAGCATAGAATATTGTCACTGTCTTGCCAGGATTCTGACTGTCCACCATATCAAAATGTGAATCTTCCTGTTTCTAAAAATTGAGCTAAGTTATCTGCCCCCTAAATTCATCCAGTGTATAATGGTAAAACTGAGACAGGGTAACCAAAATAAACACTCCCATTTAGAAACAGTCATCACTGTTCATAGCACTTCTAAAATCTCACTGAGCAGATATTGTAAAGACTCGAGTTGGAAAAAGTTCCATGATTTTTTTTTTAAATCTGGACATAAGTACTGTCCATGGTTCTCTTCTGTCATACCTAAAGTGGATTTTCAATCTTTGGTGGCTTTCAAAGTTTGCATTCTACTGTAAAAGGACAGAGACTCAAAAATTATTGAGAATTAGTTGTTTTACAGAGAGTAGAATGGTGGTTACCAGGGTTCAGGAGGAGTGGGGGAAAAATGGGGAGATGTTGGTCAAGGGTTCAAACTTGCAGTTTTAAGATAAATAAGTTCTGGAGACCTAATGTACAGCATGGTGACTACAGTTAATAATAATATATTGTATAACTGAAATTTGCTAGCAGAGTATGCTTTAAGTATACTCACCACACACAAAAAAAGTAACTCTGTGAGGTGATGGATATGTTAATTAACTTGAATGTGGTAATCATTTCACAATGTATACATATACTAAAACATCATGTACACCTTGAACAGATACAATTTTTATTTAACAATTATACTTTAATAAAGCTGGGGGAGGAGGAAAGAGAACACAAGAAAGAATAGCCCAATCAATGAATAAGTGCATTACAATTAAATATATATTTTATCAATTTAAAAAATTAGTTGTTTTAAGTCTCAAATAGTTAAATAAACTTCTTGTTGTTTGGGTTCAAGATTTCCCTGACAATCTAGATTAATAGAAAATCTGTGGGATTCTGATCAATTCGTTTTCAGTTAGTTTCACATGCCAGTAACTCCACTGAATGTCCTTTCCTAAAAGTAATTTCCTGTCACCCTGTGCTGTTCTTTCTGACTTTGCTGGTGGCTTCAATGAAGTTTCCAGGAAAAATGTGTGGGAGTATGACACCATTACCTGATCTTTTACCTGAGTCACTTTAGTACCTAAAAGTAATCATTTAGCATTTGTTGCTCAAAGTCTTTTAAGTCATAGTACTTACTGTTTGGGGTGTATGAGAAGTCTGCTTTACAACCCTATGATGTCCCAACTTTCTGCCCTCCCTCTATTCACTTTCATGTGTGCCTATAAACCAGCTAATTTTTTCCTAAATTCATTTATTTCTTGTAATACCTCAGCATATGTCACTAATAACAAGTAACACACATAAATAATATTATATTTATAATTGCTTCCCTAAGAGCTGGTAGGTTACCTGAGAGTAGACATGGAGTCTGCCACCCATGTTGTCTCAAAGATCAAATCAGATGACAGACATGATAAGATGCTCTCCCAATATAGCCTCTCCTATTTATTAAAAATTTCTTACTAGATTGTCATCTTTATTTAACTGCTTTATCCATGTCTCAACTTCACGCCCAAAGAAATGATGACCCTCCTAACTCACAGCTCAAATGACAATGTTCTTAGAGGAAAAGTGGGGAAAGAAAAGAATATAAAAGAATCTCATTAATATTTGACATTAATATTCCTTCACATGTAATTGATTTTCAAGTCCACATTTCTTACAGCTTGTGGGTGAACATTACTATTTACATATAAAACACAAGCTATATTTGGTGGACACATAGAGAAGTAAGAGCCCACTAAAAAGAGCATGAAGGAATAGTAAAAGAAGTGGGATACTGTCAGAGTGTGATCAAACTTTAGAAAGTTATGTCTTAGGGTTAAGAGGGAACCACTACCATCTGCTTGCAAAAGACTTATTGCTTTCAACTTTCCATTCACAAGAGTTAAGTGAGAGACACAAATTCCACATGCTCCTGGCAAAAAACACTCTCCAACATTCACAAACTGACCACCATCTTCCTGCCAACCATTAGGACTAAGCTTGCGATGACTTTTATTCCTATTTATTTTAGCCACCAAAAACAACAGAGATTACCAAAGGTTTCCTCTTCCTTGAAACACTATGCCCACACAGTTCCACATATTTAATTTTGTAAACCATCTGACAGTACTCTTCATCTCCTGAGACTCATTATTATACCCTGTGAAACTCATAGGCAGTCACCAGTAAATCTGCTATATTCTAAACTTCTTCCCTGATCCTTCACTTTATCACTTGATCTGAATTAAGCCTGGCACAATCCAAGACATCCCATGTTTATGGATCAGATGACTTAATATTTTAAGATAACTAAATATTTAAGATGACTTAGTATATAGTTCATTGCAAATTGAATTATAGGTTTAATGCAATTGCTATTAAAATCCAAGCTTCCCTTTTTGACAAAATTGACAAGCTATCTCTAAAATTCATGTATAAATGTAAGGAATCCAGAAGAGCCAAAGCAGCCTTGAGGAAGAAAAAAAAAGTTGGCAGATTTATACTTCCAAAATTCAAATTTTACTATGAAGCTATAGTAATCAAGACAATGTAGAACTGTTGAAAGGATAAACATATAGAACATTGGATTACAATTGAGAGTCCAGAAATAAGCCCTTACATTTATGGTTAACTGATTTTCAATTAGAGTGCAAAAAAAAATTCAATGAGAAAAGAAGATCTTTTCAAAAATTAGTTCTAGGACAACTGGACATCCACATGCAAAACAAGTTGAACCCCTACCTCACAGCACATACAAAAATTAACTAAAAATGGATCATAGATCTAAATGTAAGAGTGAAAATTAAGAAACTCTTAGAATACAGCACAGGATTAAATCATCATGACCATGAATTAGGCAATGATTTTTCAGATATGACACCAAAAGTACAGGTGACAAAATAAAAAATAGATAAATTGGACTTCATAAAAAGTTAAAACTTTTGTGCATCGAAGAACACCATGAAGACAGTGAACCTAAAATCTACATATATTGGAAGACAATATTTGCAAATCATATACCTGATAAAGGACTTGTATCCAGAATATAAAAAGAACTCTTACAACTCAACAATGAAGACAATTAACTTAATTTCAAAATGAGCAAAGGTTTTCAATAGACATTTCTCCAAACAAGATATACAAATCAGTTATAAGCACAAAAAGATGCTCAACATCATTAGTCATTAGGGAAATGGTAATCGAATTAACACTGAGATACTACTTCACACCCACTAATATGGCTAGGACAAAAAAAATAAATACATGGGACCTGATCAAATTAAAAAGCTTCTACACAAGGAAACTATCGTGAGAGCAGACAGACAACCTACAGAATGGGAGAAAATATTTGCATGCTACACATCCAATAAAGGGCTGACAACTAGAATCTATACAGAACTCAGGAAAATCAGCAAGAAAAAAACCCAAACAACCCCATTAAAAAGTGGGCAAAGGACATGAACAGAAACTTTTCAAAAGAAGACAGACTAATGGCCAAAAAACATGAAAAAGTGCTCAACATTTCTAATAATCAAAACCACAATGAGATATCAATTAACACCAGTGAGAATGGCTTTTATCAAAAAGTCTCAAAACAACAAATGTTGGTGTGGATGCAGGAGATAGGAACACTCACACACTGCTAGTGGGACTGCAAACGCGTACAACCTCTATGGAAAGTTGTATGGAGATCCCTCAAAGAACTAAATGTAGAACTACCATTTGATCTAGCAATCCCACCACTGGGTATTTACCCAAAAGAAAAAAAGAAATTCTATAAAAAAGACACCTGCACTAGAATGTTTATAGCAGCACAATTCACAATTGCAAAGATGTGGAAACAACCCAAGTACCCATAAATACATGAGTGGATTAACAAAACGTCATATATGTATACCATGGAGTTCTACTCAGTTATAAAAAAACCGATTAACTGACTATTATTATATTATCCTGGATGGAGCTGGAGCCTATTCTTCTAAATGAGGTGTCACAAGAATGGAAAAACAAACAGCACATGTACTTATCATTAAATTGGTACTAATTTATCAACACTAATGTGCACATATGGGAAGTAACATTTATAGGGTGTTGGGCAGGTGGGAGTGGGAGGAGGGGATGAATAAATCCACACCTAGCAGATGAAGTGAATGCTATCTGGGGGATGGGCATGCTTGTCAGGCAGCACAAAGGCAATTTATGCAACCAAAGCATTTGTATCCCTGTAATACTCTGAAATTACACATATATATACATCATTTTTTAAATTGAAGAGATAAAGGCATCTGTAAAGTACATTGCAAATCTGTCATGCTGCAATTCCTCTTCATAACAGAAGAGATTAAAATGTATTGGAATAATAAAGGCTATGAAAGCCATTAATTCTTTGACTAACCATATGAATTTCTGCTCATGTTTAGATGAAAATACTAGTATGATGGAAGATAACAACTGTTCCTGAATTTTAAAAAGGATTTATATAGCTGTAAGATTAGGCATTAGATCCTTTCAGAAGAATTCTGTGCTTACTATTAATCTTGGAAATGAAGTAATTTTGTTATTAATAAATTTTCTCCCTCTGTTCTCTTTAGGTATGTGCCAGAGGAGAAGAAAATGTATGATTATTGAAAGAATGGCAGTGAAGTTCTTTGTGGAAAGTTAAACTGATTATATCCTAAATACACCATGAATTAATTAAAATGCAATGATTTGTGAAATGGGAAGTAGGTCGAGGAGTTATAGCAATAATATGTAGCATAATCACTGTGCATGACAAGTGCAAATATTAAATACTACCTAAGATTTATTTATTTATTTTATTTATTTATTTATTTTTTTGAGACAGAGTCTTGCTGTGTTGCCTGGGCTAGAGTGAGTGCCGTGGCATCAGCCTAGCTCACAGCAATCTCAAACTTCTGGGCTTAAGCGATCCTCCTGCCTCAGCCTCCCCAGTAGCTGGGACTATAGGCATGCACCACCATGCCCGGCTAATTTTTTCTATATATATATTTTAGTTGACCAGATAATTTCTTTCTGTTTTTAGTAGAGACGGGGTCTCGCTCTTGCTGAGGCTGGTCTTGAACTCCTGACCTCGAGCAATCCACCCGCCTCGGCCTCCCAGAGTGCTAGGATTCCAGGAGTGAGCTACCGCGCCCGGCCTTAAATACTACCTAAGATTTACTTTCCATTCTACAAAGAATAATTTGAAGTTAAAATCCTGAAAGAAAAATTGACATTGTATTGTCTATATATTATCATTCTTCACATTTACAGCAATGCTTAGTATAGCATTTGGCATAATAGTATGCAGTAAAAATTTATTGATTGACTCAACATAATACTTTCTTTGCTTTTATTTCATGATGTCATCACAGTTACTATATATACTCATATGTCATTTTGATAAAATGAGAAAAGTGTTAGATTTACATGGCAAAGTGATCTCTTTCAATAGGAAAGTTAATTTAGAATTAATTGATAGTATAATTAATTTCTCTGTAATTCACTACTTTAGCTCTAATCCCCATTATTTATCTCATCATCATTGAAAATGGCATTTAAGATATTTTATATATCCACCAATCTTTTAGAAGTTTAGAATGGTTGTTGTAGACAAATAGATGAACAAAAATAATCTCAAGTGTCCTTTAAAAGTTGAGAAGGTGGGGATTTTAGAGCTTTATGAAGAAATAAGTAGTGATTGATATAAATGACCCCTTTTCATCTAACATTAGATGACATTATTTTAGGTAGCACTAAGAAAGAAAAAAGCTCCCCAATTAAGCAATGCCACCAGGTCTTGCTAACAGTCCCGTATTATGTAAGATTGAGTCATGCATCTCATTGCTTTGAAATTTCTTTTATTAAAAACATGTTATAATATTTTTACCTCCCTGTGCATTGCTTGCTATCTGGAATAAACCTTTCGTATATATGACAATAAAAAAACAACATAGCTTCTTTTACTTATGGGTGTTTATATTTTTCCATTGAGAGACAGTACAGCATGGATTTCATTACTCAGACAACAAATACATGCCTCATTAATGTCAGAATTACATCCTGCCACATCCTGTCACCCTCTTCCTGTGCCTTTCTGTTTACATCTTTTTTGTTTCAATGACAAATCTTACATGACCTCTTAAAAGACATTTAAATGTCAACTTACAAAAGAATTCACTATAAAAAAGTCAATTAAATTTAACACAGTAAGAAAACATCATCCATTATTAAATATATCCTCAGTTGGGCCATATTTAAATGTGAAAATTGTACACCAAAGAAACAAAGAAATGCAGCATCATTGCACCAATCATGAAAGATAATAAAATGGTAAAACAAAGACAATTTATACATGGAAGATATCAGAGGAGTTATTAGTGATTTAAACTTTTCTTACCTGTAGCATGAATAACTAAAGCATTATCTAATAACTTTCTTAAGATATATGAAAAACAGTAGCATATAAAAAATTAAACCTCCATCTACATGGTGGGGGAGTAGAATTAAGTAGTCTTAATCCAAATAAGAAAAGAACTAAATAAATATACAACAATAAATATGACAGTTGGCACTTGTGGCCTGTTCTTCTCAAGGGCTTTAATTCCAACCTTTCCACTTTCTAACTCTCTGCCAACCACCTAGCTCCTTTGAGCCTCAGGTTCCTTATCTTCCAAATGAAGACAATGACTTACAATCTTACAAATTTATGTATGTAGAATTGGTGAGAAAAATATTGTAAAGAATTTAGCAGAGTGTAATCACTCAAAAATGTTTCTCCACATTAAAATTGTTATTACATCATTTAACAGGACATAAGCCACCACATATAAATAAAATAAAACCAAAGTTCATTTTCAAGCAATAGCCTTTAAATATTTTCATGATTTAATGCCTACCACCCAGTTTCAATGGTTTCATATGAGTTATTTTATGCATATGTGATATAATCAAAACCCTGAAATTATAATAGAAAGTTCTTGGAAAAGGAGTGAAAATAAAATATTAATTAATTAATTAATGAGAAAAATGAATAAATTATATTAATTGAATAATTAAATGGTATTATCATCCCCAAGTACCTAACTCTTTTGACAGTGAGAAAGTCTTTATAAATATTTCTCTTGGAATAGTTCTATTAACATTTCATTAACATTCAATTAGCATTCAATGTTGAATTTAATATTTTATAAATACATTAACTAGTTTTATTTATTATGGTGTTTTAGTGTTGTTTCCATTTCAAAATATAATTGGAATCTCATTTCTTTTAAATAACAGAAAAAAATTGCTTTATAAGCAGGTATCATTATTAAAGCAATTTATCAAAAGTATATGTTAATTTCAACTGTATATTTTTAAACAGTTCACAATTCTAACATAATACTGACAAGCAGAAGCTGGAAAAGATTTGCATGGATTTGCACTGTCTATCAAAGAACTTCATGAGTGAGTCCCTTTAATAAAACATTGTGACGCTCACAATCATAGGTTCTGTGCATGAGCAATTTAACACATTGCTAAAAATTTTTGCCAGAACAACTTTTTGATGGTCTAAATCATGGTATCTGTGATCTCTACCTCTGCAGTTAGGTCCCATAGACATTTTAATTTGCAACATCCGTAAATAATGACCATGGAAAATTCAAATGCCCTATAGAAAAATTTATCTGAAAAGTGAATAACAAAAGTATATTTAAATATTACATATACTTAACTATATGTTTTTACACAATAACCAAAATAGCTTAACTAAATACACGAAATAAAAGGTGCTGGTACTGTGTTTTGATTTTAGTGCCAACCTCCTTATTTCTACGACACAGCCCTGGCTTTACTGCCCAATAGCTCCACCTAGCGGCAAATACGTAAGTGAGGTTTCTACACTGAACAACTTCACTTTTGTCATGGGGAACCTAGAGGGAGTGTGCCTTTTTCTGTTACGTCATCTTTACCCAACCCAGACACGGCAAGGCAATTTAGTATTACACACACACATACACAGAGATTAATAGCTTACCTAAAATAAAAAAAAGCTTGGATGAGAATGTAGAGTCACTGTAGTAACACAAAAGAGGTGCAATAAGGTCTGATATGTTTTTCAAAACATATGCTTGGAAACTCTGTATATCATTCTCAAGATTGATTCATAATGTTTTCATCTCATAAAGAAAATTCCACATTTTGAGGGCATTTCTGTAACCACAGCAGTTTAATATCATATGACTTTACCCAACATCAGAAAACACCTGAGGAGGTATCTGAGGTGTCAGAAGATTTCCAGGGGGCTTCTCTCTATCGTAAAGTTCCTCACCTAGTTTTTATTAACAAGTCCACTTCTAGCAAAGCGCAGTGTACTTATCCTGCCTGCCTCTTACCCATCACAAATCTGGGAAAGCTTCTAAGTAAGAAGCAGAGGTTTATATGTAAAACCTCCCACCTTCATGGAAGAAAGGACTGGTACCAACACTCCACACAGAATGTATTTGAACACGCAGAATTAAAATTAACAAACTGCATGGGAGAATGTTATTCTATCTGTCAGCATAGACATGATCTATTTTTCCTTAGCATTTAAATGACTATGAACACGATCAAAATGATGATCCTATTTAACACCTGACTAAATAATAGACTCTCCTTAGTTTTCTGGTGATCAATATACCTCTGTTTTGTGTACAGCATTAATGGGTACAATGTAACTTACGATTTATTCCTGAATGTGATGAACAAGGTCCAAATTGTTTTGCTTTAAAATATTTAATAAGCTCAGACTAAATGTGTGTAATAGATAGCATAGTATTCTGGTTTAGTGGTTAGATAATAAGGATGCTAGAATAAGATAAAATAGGTTAAAATCCCAGGTTCAGCAATTAAAGACAATGTAGCTCAAGGCTTATTATTTCTCTGATGTTTTCTCAAGTAGCATTGGGAAAATACTAGCACAGCAGGTCCTGGAATAACATAGTTTAGTTCAATGTCATTTCATTATAATGTCGATGAGAAAAAAATCAATTCCCAGCTGGGCCACTGTCTGTGTGGAGTCTGCATGTTCTTCCCACGTCTGTGCGGTTTCTTTGGGTGCTCCAGTTTTCTCCCACATCCCAAAGCTGTGCCAGTTAGGCGAATTTGTTGGTCTGCGTGGTCGCAGTAGGAGTGTGGCAGTGTGTGTGAGTGAGCCCAGCAATGGAGTGGCAACCTGTCCAGGGCTCGTTCCCACCTTGTACCCTGAGCTGCCAAGAGAGGCTCTGGCCACCCGTGATCCTGCACTGGAATAAGTGGATAAATAATTATCTTTCTTGGTTTTATTAATCTTTCTTAAATGAATATGTAGCTCACATTTATTTCAATGTTTAATATTAGAAGTGTGTTGAGTCTTTATTTAGACGTTTGGTGACGTTTTTATCACCAGAAATATGTCCTTGGAACTGAACTCTTGTTTATATCAATGAGCCTATGGTAAAATGGGTTTCACTGGATGTCATTTCATTTAACGTAGCAGTTTCCAGGAACCTAACAATGATGTTAAGTAAGGATTTACTGTGAAGTACCATGTGAGGTTATGTAACATACCTGTAATGTAGCACCCACTCACTAAATTAGGTTATTGCTGTTTCATTTTACATATCAATGGAAATTTTCCTCTAGTAAAAATAATTTCCTTTATGTGTAAATATAAAATCAGACAATTGATACCGGAAAACATTCATTTTTGGTCTAATCCTCTGATTTAGCTAAAATACAGAGAATATTTCCAGAAACAGTTTAACATCAAATTAACCTCCTGTCTTTCCATAGGAATAAAGTCTTGAGTACTTTTTTACTAAAATAAAGGAAACCAAAAGGACATGGAGGAAGCAAATTGTAGAAGACAAGTGATTATCTGGTCTCTTCATAAATACCTCCAGAAATTTCGAATTTATTACTACTAGAAAGAACCAGCTCACCTTTAAAAAATTAAAATTATTCTTTAAATTGATCTGAAATTTGTCTACATGATATTTTATATTATTACTTGTCAACTTGTGATAAGAATAAACAGATTGGGGTTAGGATGGTTAGAAAAGATATATTATTGGTAGAAACCCAACCCTCGTAGCTACATCTGGCTCAGAACCACAGTTTTAGAGTATATATTAAAACAACACAGCCTTAAAACATCCACAAACTCTTCTCTCCTTCGCCTCTCCCCTCTCGTTTCCTTTCCTGTCTTCCTTCTCCCTTTTCCCCTCTCCTGTGGTCCATAGACCACAGCTGTACAGCAAGGCAATTGAGAGGGACACAGGTAATCTGGATACCATAATTCTATGTCTTTATGCTTTCTTCCCTCCAGAATCAGTCTACATTTCAATTATACATTATTCAATGCAGGAAAATAGCAAAGCTTGTTTGACTTTCTTGGCAAAGTATCTACTGAGTAGGAATCAGTACCTGTGCATAAGTTACACGCACAATTAAGGCAGGAATGACAGTTCTTCTATCTATGTACATCGCCCCAGTAATTTAAAAGCCTGAAGTTCATTAACTCATGATAATTGCGATATTATTTTTGATTATTCTTACTGTATAAAAATTGATTAAATACTTTAAGACAGAATTTATTTTTAGCTTATGAATATGATTATTAATTATTTATTTACACTGAATTTTCCAAAAACCCTGTCAAGAAATATCTTTCCACATAAAGTAGAGGAAGACCACCAAGAAAAAATTTTCAATGACAGTGCCAGTGATGTTGATTAGACACATATATAAATGACAAAAATACAAAAGAAAGATCGTGAATTCTTTTCAAAGCTTATGCCTATTATAATTTTGTTATTTAAAAAGGTATTGACTGCCAAGAGCTTATTTTAAGAAATATTAATTATAAGAAAAAAGAAAATGTTGAAATTACAAAGCCAGAGAAACACCAATTTGCTTTTATGATCCTTTATACATTCTATAAATACCAACTTAGTATTATTTTTTTACAGATACAGATGGACAAATCAATGAAATCTATATTATATGGCCTTCCTTCTCTTTCAAGTTTTATTTCTGATTATACATTAAAATATCTTTTTGTTTTGCATTCTCTTTTTTAGTCAGCTTAATTATAAAAGTAATGATTATATATGTGGAAAGAAAAAATATCTGTTCTGTAACTGTAAAAGATTGTTAGAATGTAAAATATGTGATGACAATAAACTTTCTTGACAATAAATGTATTTTACAAATAGACTATACGAATTGTTTTATTTATTTATTCTTTTATTCACTTGTGTCCTAAACCCTCTTTCCGAGAGAGTACAGGAAGCAATAGGAGGGAAGAAGCCATGTGAGGTGCCCACTCCCTGTGCCCCACCTACATTTCACAACTCAGGGAAGGGTGGGGCCATCTTGGAGGTGGCCCAGGGACAATTAGGAGGACTTCACTTTTCCTTCCTCCTTCACCCCACTAGTGAGAATGTCTTGTTTAGTCCCCTGGCTCCATATCTCTCTTATCCATTCCTGCCACTCCATCCTACTCATTATGTCTTTGTCCCCCTCATTTAGGTGACATCCTTCACACCTCTTGCAACATCCTGGTTGTTGTTAATCTAACCTTGAGGCATAAACTCAGCGGAATATTTAAAACGTTGCCATGTAGGATTTCTTTTGGACTTGCATTCAAGTCCAAATTTACAAGCCAAATTTACAAGCACTCATATTTAATTGTTAAATGTTTGATAAAGTCTCAGATCTTCTTTGTAGGACTTGTACATTTTAATGTTTTAATTCTGGGTTTTTCTTTATTGCCATTTTATTTCTGTTTGTTTATTTTTAACATTTTATCCAGTTGTCATATCCATAAAAAAGTATAGTTTATAATTTTGCAATTCCAAGAATTACTACAAAGAAATTATTTGATTCTTGAAATAAAATCTGAACTGCTCTCCTATGGTCCAATGAAGACACACAAATCTTCTCTACACACTCTTCTGTATCTCAGTAAATAAGACACTATTATTCTAGTTGATCAGAACAAAAACATTGATGTCATCTTTTGTCCGTTTGTCACGTACCACATAGAAGATCATTAACAAATAAAAACAGCACGACCTTCAAAAATGTCCAGAATTTAGCCACTTGTCATCAGCTATGCTGCAGATGCCTTATTCACAACCACTATCATTTCTCATCTGAGTTTCACAGTAGCCCCCAAATTGGACTTCTTGCTTTCATTCTTCTCCTTTTGAGTCTATTTTCAACATCAGCGTCATTGTAAGAGTGATCTTTTCAGAATATCAGCCATATCTTGTCACTCTTCTGCTCAAATCCTTCCATGAGGTTCTTATAACAAAATAGAGGTTAAAGTCCCTTTAAATTGAACTTTAAATGGCTCTCTGAGTTCTTTGACTATGTCACCTAGTGAAAATGTGATCATAATAAATTTTCAAATTGCAATAAAATTAAGTGAACTCAGTCTTTCTGCAAAAAAATGAGTGATGCCTGGGAGCAAAGCACAGAGGAGAGACTGTGATTAGGGGGTCTTAACTGTCGCTAAAATTGTCAAATATTTATGGAAAGGAGAGGTTGATCCACTCTGACAAATACAACTGCAAAGCAGGATGATGCACGAGAAGAAAGAGATTGAAGTATGATGTCTGAAAATCCCTTCATCTTCCTCTGATTGTGTTACTGAAGATTCATAGGTACAAAGGAATTGTCACATAAAAATATATGAAAAATACTTCTTATCTTGTCTAATTTCAATCCCGGAAGTTTCTTTGTAAGCTCCATTTCTATCACAAATTCCTCCTAAAGAAAGAAAACAAATCCTACCATGGTGGCTCAAGAAAAAAATCTCAAAAGCAGCTTTCATACTTCAGCACTGGAAGGAAGGTGGAGAGAAGAGTACAAGTACCACTTTACTTTATGCAATGTAATTTCCAATACTCGTGGTACTTGGAAGTCCTATTTTTTGTGGGTCAAAAAAAATCTCAATCTCTTAACCTATATGCTTAAGTCAGTTTCCCAGACATTTAATGATCTTAATTATCTCCCTGAGATTCTCTATAAATCCTCCCTTCAAGTTACAAATCTAGACATAGTAATCTAAATACTTGGCCTTTATTTGCCTAATTTAGACTGAAATTTCTCTTATCTCAGGAGAAGTTTTCTTTAGTAATCCAACAGGTAAAAAAAATGACAATATATAAAGGACACTCTTCAAAGATACCAGCCCCAGGAATAACTGTAAAATGGTGAAAAGATGTCTTTAGTACACACAGGCTCACAACCTTTTTTCATTCTGCCACAATGTATTCTCACTGCCTTCCTATTCTATTCCTATCTAAATGTGGCCTCTCAAAGGTACCTTAACAATATGACTGACCTTTTACAAAGCACTTCTTTCTGGAGGCAGCCTGCGTGTTCATCTAAGAGAGATTCTAAGTCCTTAGCACTTATGCATTTAAGTAAATGTGCAAGTATTCCTTTTCAAGAAAGGGCAGCATCTAATCAGAGCTCAAAGCTCTAGCACACTAAAGCTGCATTTGATCAGAATTCAAAAGCTCCAATAAAAATGAAATTATGATCTTCTGGGGAAAATTCTGCTATCACTGAGCAAGTGATAAGCAGAACATGGGAATGAAAAAGAAATCTGGCCCTTGAAACTACTAAGCCACATAAACAATTGGCAAAAATACAGTTCAATTGCACCTTGGGGTACATACACAGTTGGCTGGCCTCTGGTCTGTCTTTTGAAGCCCTAGTGTACCAATAGTAGCATTGTCCTTGAGATACGTTGAGGAAGCCACTGGGTTGATTTGGGGTCAATTCAATTCTCCTTAGTTTTCCTCCTGTCTTTGTTTTCTTTGGCTTTTCTCTGGTTAGCAAACAAGGTGTCTCTGTTCTTGTTTGTGAATGTCTTTATTGATTTCTGTCATCACACTTATTTTCCTTGTACTAAACATTAATCTCTGGTATATGCCTTGGGTGAATCTGTCCTTTGTTGCCATAAATAACCTATCAGTCTATGACCTTTTTAGTGGAACTCCTACGGAAGCCGGATATACCTCCTAATGTTGTCATGGGGTTTGGGGATCATTTTGTAAGTTTCTGAGTTGGCACTGAATTTCTTCTAGCATTTAACATTTTAAAAATCTACACATTTGAAAAAATTATGCTTAGACTTTAACTGATTCTCACTGTAAGAGATTGCACTCTGTCTTCTTATCTTTCATAATGTATTGACACTATTTAATAAACAGTGAAAAACAAATAAATAGCATGTATCTATCAGATATTAGCTTTCATAATTAGATTTAGATGCATAGTCCTTCTAACAGAAGTAGGTTGAATATTTTATTTTTACACTTCCACAGTTTACTTGCAGAGAAACTGTTAGATGTATATCCACATTTATGATTACCACCTACCAAGCATAATCTGTCCCTTAGACCTAGGATTTGTAGCTTTTCACATTTTCTTCAATATATCCAGTGGACTAAGTTGAGTTTTCTATAGTATCTGGAGATATATTTTATATGGCATTGATCTAGGATGTCTGTAAAATTTATAATATTGCATAATATATTGCAGTTTGTATTGTTTTATTGGGAAAAAAGAATAGCACTGAAGGAAAAAGTAAACCACCAGGTATGTCTGTATCTGATGGAAAGAGCGCCCTCATATGGCCAAGCACAAGCAGAGCCTGAATGTATTGACAAAGGTACCTAACCTGCTTAATGGTTGACAGTTTCATAATATTAAGACCAGTCATGGGGCCCCTCCTGTGCCCATTGCAGCCATTAAAATTGATTTAGCCTTAAAATCCATCTCAGCACAACATTCTAATTAGCTACACACAGTCACTTGTGACAGGTACTTAAGATAAAATTTTAGTTCCTTTAATTAGCCACAGGTACGTTTAGGTAAAATGCCCAAAGGTAATCAGATTGAACAGGAACTAGTAAAACTCATTTGTTCAAGTCTCTGATTTCATAGTGCATTTAGTTATACTCTTTACCTTTTAATATCTCAGTGTGAAAGACCTGATTGTCCAAAACAAGCAGGTCAAAAGAAAAACTTAATTCTGTACTTTGCTAACTGTGTATTCTTTCTCTCTCTCTCTGACACACACGCACACAAACACACACCCTACACACACGTGCATGGACATAATTTCATTTATGGAATCCCTCAGCCTATTACCTGTAGTTCGCTTTTATCAAGATTATCTGACAATATTTATTCTACCATCACCCCATCAAGCACCTATATACAAATGGAGTCATACAATCTGTAAACTTGACTGGCTCTATATACATAATTCGTGGACCTGAGGATTTTGCATCCTAAGGTAAAACTGTTGACAAAGTATCTACAGCCTATAATCATTAATGAGAACTCTCCAGTAATTAGTACTGTTTCAAGAGTGAAGTTGTAATTAAAAATCATAAAGGACTGATGGTATGAAGAGTACCATTAGATCAGTGGCACTCGAAGTGCTGAGACAACAGTAACAGAGTTATAGGATGTGAAGTCCAAAGGAAGACTGTGATCAGTCACTGAGTAGACTACCTTTTACGAAAAGTCAGCCCCTTGCATTACAAAACACCAAGAGATGAGACGTTGAGATGAAGTGGGAATATTAGCAATATTAATAATAATAACATAGCTACTATTTAGTAAGTATTCCTTATATGTCAGACTGTACACAAAGTACTTCCTAGAGTGTGTTTTAACTTTCAAACTAGTCACCAAAGGCACATATTATTACTCTCATTTTGCAGATCGGGCCTGAAAAAGTTAGATAGCTGACTTGAAGCACTACAGGTAATACTGTATACTGCAGAACTAGCATAATCTGATGCCAATGCAGTCACTGCCAAGATGGAAAAATCAATAGATAAACCCCTAATTTATGCAATCAATTATTTCCTTAAAGATGTCAACTGACTTCTAGATCTTACAGGTAGTAAATGGCAAAGTTGAAGTCAGAACACAGTTGGGTCCTGTGCTCCTGCCACAGCACTAATTCAGGCACATGCCATGATGGTGTCCTGCCTTCATGTTCACTTAATCAAGTCTGTCCGTAACACTGCTGCCAGAGTGATCTTGCAAAAATATAAATCTGACATTGTAATAATTAAAACAAGCTAAATTATGCTGCGGTAACAAAGAACCACAAAATCTCAGTGATTTGAAACTACAAGATTTATTTCTCTCTTACATTTCACTTTCACAGGGTCAGTTTAAAGCTCTGCTCCACATCATTCTCACTAGAGGATCCAGATTAGAAACTCAAGTTGAGTTCTATATAGATTCTAGTTATCAGCCCTTTATCGGATACGTAACACGCGAATATTTTCTCCCATTCTGTAGGTTGTCTGTTTGCTCTCATGATAATTTCTTTGGCTGTGCAGAAGCTTTTTAATTTGATCAGGTCCCATTTGGCATGGATGTGGAGAGATAGGAACACTCATACACTGCTGGTGGAATTACAAACTAGTACAACCTCTGTGGAAAGCAATATGGAGATACCTCAAAGAGATATAAGTAGAACTACCATTTGATCCAGCAATCCCATTGGGGCATCTACCCAAAAGAACAAAAGACACTCTATAAAAAAGACATCTGCACTTGAATGTTTATAGCAGTACAATTCACAATTGCAAAGATGTGGAAACAACCCAAGTGCCCATCAATACATGAGTGGATTAATAAAATGTGGTATATGCATACCATGGAGTTCTACTCAGCCACAAAAAACAATGGTGATCTAGCACCTCTTGTATTACCCTGGATAGAGCTGGTACCAATTCTACTAGGTGAAGTATCCCAAGAACGGAAAAACAAGCACCACATGTACTCACCATCAAATTGGTTTTAACTGATCAACACTTAAGTGCACATATAGGAATAACATTCATTGGGTATCGGGCAGATAGGAAGGGGAGGAGGGGAATGGGTATATACACACATTATAATGACTGTAGTGCGCACCGTCTGGGGGATGGACATGCTTGAAGCTCTAACTCAGGTAGGGTAAGGGCAATATATGTAACCTAAACATTTGTATCCCCATAATATGCTGAAATACAAAAGAAAAAAAAAAAGAAACTCAAGTTGATGGAAGAGCTACCAACTAGAACATGGCCAGTGGCCACGGCAAAGAGGAGAGAGTGGTGAATTATCTTAAAGTTTCCAACCAAAAGAGACAAATGCTATTTCTTACTTATGATTAATTGGCCAAAGCAAGTCACTCAATTCAAGGGCTAGAGACTAGAACTTTACATGTGCCCAGGAGGAGGAATGGAAATATTTGGTAGACATTACTAATGAGCAACACCATATATTCCCTTGCTTAATTGATATATGTCAGCTGCCAACAAGTTAAAATTCAAGCACATTTGTGTTAAAAAAAAAAAAAAAAAAAAAAACCCTCTGTGATACAGCCTCTGAGTATCTGCCATACCTCATCTCGCATAAATCTCCCACAGGTACTCTATATTGCAATTATCTTGAATCACTAATTATCACCCAGAATATCAAGCCATGTCATGCCCTGTGTATGTGCACATGATGTACACTCTGCTTGGAATTTTCTTTCCACTGATGTCTACCTGCTGAAATCCTACTTTTCCTTCATGGCCCAGCCCAGGGCTTTTCTGCTCTGTAAAGTTTTATCAGGTCGCTCCCTCCCTGATCCACACACCCACCATCGTCTCTTCCTTCTGTCCTCACCAAAGGGTGTCACACTCATTTGTTCATGCAGAATACTCATTCATGAAACTGTAAGTGCTCTGAGTGCAGTATCTCTGGACCATTGCCAGTACTCAGTGAATTATGTTTTGTTGAAGGAATAAAGTCATCTGCACTCTAATAAGGGATCTCAAGATTTAGCAAAATGAATATCTACAATAAGCCAGGAAAGACTTGATAAAAGAAATGTGAGACAACAGGAGGGCAGGCACATGGGCGATAGTTTCTTATTCTCTAGTGGTAAAGCTAACTTTTTTTTTCTAAGTAATTTTTTTAATGCAACCTGGTGATTTTAAATTAGTATGGAGGATCACATATATGTGAATCAGTTTGGGTAGCTTTTTCAAACTCCATCTCTTAGAGACTTCTCCCTGGAAGATCAAGATGTGTCATTTCCTCTAAAATGGTTTGTTGAGAATCATTACTGTGCTGTGCCATGCATCTTCCTATTTGGTGGTATTTACTTTCTGTAGATATCCTGAAGATAAGTATATAATTTGCCCCATTTTACAGGGAAGGCAATAGGTCCAGAGAAGTTTAACTTGCCCAAAGTTACCTGGCTAGCAAGTACTTAAAATGAAATTCAAATCTAAGACTCTTTGACGGTGAAGCCAGGCTATCAACATGCCATCTACACAATAAATTCAGGCAGATGTAAGGTGTTTATATAAAAACTCATCATATTTATGCATTAATGGGAGCTAAAGTTGTAATGCATTACCATACCCTATTTCATCAAGGGTTCTCTCCTAACAACATTTTTATTCAAAGAACATTGATAAGTCATAAATTTCAGGCTTTATCACTTATGTAGATGATGGTTTGAAATTCACAAATTTTGCTGAAATCATACTTCATGAACAGTTGCCGTTTTTGCCAGTTTAGTGTCTGTGCTGGGCCTGGTGTTACATGGTGTTTACCCACTCAGAAATCTACCCGGACCTGCATGCATCGCTGGGTAGAATATGTCCTTAAGTTCTTTAATATTTTTGACATTTAAAGGAAAAGAGCAATGCATTTGTTTTCTAGGAAACTCTCCTGCCAAGTTTCCTACTATCACAATGGAACTGCCAGAGATTCTAAAACACATTCTCCTAAATGTGCACAATTAGACCCAGGCCAAGTCTTTACAATTATTCCTTTTTGGAATTAAACTGTATCCTCCTATGTGAAAACAATTTTTATCTTTTCATCTAATCTTTGAATCTAAAAGTGAGTTTCTCTGAAGTACCTATGAAATATACAGCTAGGAACTTTATTCCTGTCATCTAAGATAAAGTGATTTTATACTCCTTTACAGACATCTTTTTACAGGGAATTATTGAATGTCTTCAAAAATTCATAGAATAGAGATTCTATTTGTTTATTCCAGCTTTCAGTGACATCCTGGGCTTGGAATTTGTGTGAATGCCTCAAGCAAATGCAAATGGCTGGTTTCAATAATAAGAAAACCCAATAAACATGATTCACTGGGGCAATAATTAACATGACTACTCAGTACATTTTGCATTCCGGAGAAATCAGGTTGAGAAATGACTGAAGAAAGTGCCCGTGTAGTTAGGCTGCTTCTGCTGTCCTTGCAATCAAACAGACCATGCTGCCTTAAAATCGTTTCCCACTAATCATTTATTTACTGTGGTTTTTAAGAGTCATTTCAACCCAACCTAATACTTATTCAAAGTCTGAGCTTAGACAGATAATCCATCCTCAGACATCTTGCAAATCATTACATAATGTTTATCATGGACTATGTTAGTCTCCTTTATAGAAATTAGTTGCTAAATTAGTGAATCTTTCTCAGTAATCTTTTTCACCCATTCCTATTTTCTGGGTTAGAACCTACTTTGTAGCACTTTTAATTGATTTATCACCAAGACACTATTTCTTTAAATTTTTGCCTGGTGAATGAAAGCATAAGAAAATGATATTCTACAAGATATTATAAACTACGCATCACAACAGAAAGAGTTTAATTATATTATAAATTATCAATTGAGGTTAAGTTTCTTTGACTTTTATGCATGAATTTTACAACAGGATGCAAAAGAAGAAAAATACATTTATAGAAATATAGGTTCATGTCTATCATATTCATGCCAGAGCACCATACAACTCACTGAGTGAAATTAAAAAAAAAAAGTGACATACATGAAAACATAAATATGAAGATTATGGAATAGGTCTTTTAATAGTACTTGTTTCGGTATAGTATGATTCTCAAGAGGGTTTTAGAGAAGAGCAGACTTCAGTTCAGATCCTGGCCCAGCAACTCATTAGCCACATAACCTTGGGAATACTATTTAATCTCAGTGAACCATATGTTCCTTGCCCATAAAATGAGAATATCAAACTCATATCTAAAATTAAGGCTGCAGTGAGCATTAATACAATTGAGCTGATTTATGTTAAAGCACTTAGTACAATACCGGGCACTACCTATATGTTAGATAAGCAATATATTATTTCTGTTCTAATCAACATCATCATTCAGAAAAAGATGCTGAGTGTGATGTTTTGCAGGAGTGTGCAAATACTTGCTTGCATGTCTGAGATACATATCTATACATGGAAAAAGAGAGAATGGGAGAGCAAGAATATGCTCTGGAAGATAATAGTACCTGCATTTAAAAATTTGACAAGGCATCCAACATAGTCATGAATTTAATTTCAAAAAGAAAGTAGGACTCTTTGCAAGTAATATCATCATTTGCCAGAATTAATCAGAAATCACAGGAAATTCTTATTTGATGAAAACAGAAACTGATAAATTAAAAATGAATTAAGGCTACAGAATCTAGAATATCCAATGAAACAGATACTTTATAAAAATACAGTATTGGTGTTTTCACAGAGTTTCTACATTTCTGAAAGCAATCTTGGTGAGGGAAGTTGTCTGTGGTGCTGGTTTATTAGTTCTTGGCTTATGTTGCCTTAAGTGATTGTTTTTGCAGATGGAAAAAATTCTTGGAAAAAGAATAGAGGAAATCAAACTTCTTTCATTGAAATGTGACCTGAACAATAGGCACTATTATTAGACGACCTTCATGGTTGTTAATCTCAGCTGAGGACACTTAAGCTGTAGACTGGAACAATCCTGGATATATTTCCTCATATTATTAAACACAATGAATTTTTAAAGGCTTTTGGAGAAGCAGAAATAAATTGTCTAGCTTAGTACCTTTGTCTTAGAAAATTCCCTAGCAATCTAAGATAAGCTTCAGAAAATCCAGAAACCAAGAGATACAGATTATATATATTTGTCTTTTTTTCAAGAATATTTTTAATGAAAAGACTAATCCATACTTAATTGTGGTTCAAGGCCTACCTCTACCCTAGTTCTCTGCTTTTCTTTTTTCTTCTTATGCACTAAATACATACCAATTTACTATGCTTGTCTTTCTAAGAAGGGGTGCTTCTGTGTATTCTGCTTCATCCATTCATTCAACAAATAAATTTTTAACTTGTTCCAGGCCTTAGAGATGTTCAAGGTGCTTATAGTCTAACACCTAATGTAATTAACATCCAGTGCTTATTATGTGTCCAGAACATGAATCTTCTTAACCATTCTAAGAGTTTATTCCCACTTTTACAGTGAAGGATACTGAGCCTTACAAGGGTTTAAAATGTGCCCCCAATTCAAGAGCTTGCAGTTGGCAGAGCTGGAGTTAGAGCCAGGCAAAGTGACTCCAGAGTCCACGCTCTTAACCTTAATGCTATGCAGCCCCTCTTTGAGATGGGGACAAATTAGAAATTGGTAACAAATAAATGCAATAAACTGAGGTGTTTTTTTTTTGTTTTTTTTTTTTGTTTTATCCTAGTCCTAACTTGGTACTCCACCAATGCATACAGTGCTAAACTTTCTGGTGGACACTCTACAAAACTGCCAGGCACTTGTTACCCAAGAGAAATCTCTGTTCTCTCTCTCTCTCTCTCTCTCTCTCTCTGACATTGGCATTTTTTTCTCAGAAATGCTTTGCAATGGCATGGCAGGAGACAAGTTTTATAAACCACTCTATAAAAAGAAAGAGCAGCAAAAATCTCCCACCACAGACTCCACATGTATGGCCTCAAGTTTTCCTGCTTAACCATTTCAGATACGCAGTCTTATTTTCTAAGCAACAAATGTCAGTGCCCCTTTCACTGCTCAAATGGCAAGCAAATAAAGTGTCACATCTAAAACTGCTGATATGTGGATTAAGACATAAAAAAATGTAGAAACACAGAATCAATTACCAATAGCCACTCCTTTTGCCAAATTTCTATATATAAGTACTAGAAATGAGGTAACAGACTTTATCATAGACAAGTATCTAAATCAAGCCAGATGTACAATTTTTGTTAGGAATATAGAAGATTATTACATTAATAATTTTGATCCTTTATAATATATCTCTAAGATAGAATGATTTTCTAGAAAGAAGAGTAATTATATTAAACAATATAAATAATGAAGTGTTTAGTAAAAACACTTCAGTGACTTTCACTATTTGTCAGTGCTGCAAGCAACATTTAATCTTATTATGAAAAAGTGTGTCTTTGAAATTTCCAAGTGAGAATAATTATCATCCAATTATTCA
Source organism: Lemur catta (assembly GCF_020740605.2). Taxonomy (NCBI): domain Eukaryota; kingdom Metazoa; phylum Chordata; class Mammalia; order Primates; family Lemuridae; genus Lemur; species Lemur catta. The sequence goes on from NC_059146.1 coordinate 13,436,927, forward strand.
ACAAGTATTTGAGTGGCTACTATGGGCCAGTCAAGGGCGGGGGAAGTGAACAGAACAAAGATTCTGCTTGAATGAAGTTATAGTCTAATGGAAGAAAGTAAAACATGAAAATAAATAATTGTGAATACTAAAAACAATAACCAAATAAGACAAATAAATATACCAGTTATTAAAAAATGGCACTTGCTTTGTAGAGAATTTAAATAGAGTAATATGATAGAGGTGGCTACTTTAGATTGGGTAAACATTCTGGAAACATTCTTTTGGATACCTAAACTAAGATCCAAATGACGAGAAGACACCGGACTCTCACAAATTCGAGAGTGAGCATTCCAGGCATAGGCAACAGAAAGTGAAAAGGCCTTAAAAGGCAGCAATAAATTTCAGGTATTCAAAACTCAGAAGAAAGCTAGTGTGCTTCGAACTTGGTGGACAAGGAGAAGAGAAGTAGTGAAGTGAAAGAATAAAGCAAGGGCCAGATCATTGAGGGCTTTATAAACCAAGTTACAAAAAAGAAGAGGAAAAGAACTGGAGTAGGAAATAAAGAAAAAGAAGAGGAGAAGGAGAAAGAAGAGTAAATTAACCATTTGATCCAGCAATCCCACTACCAGGCATCTACCCAAAGGAAAAAAAGTCATTCTATAATAAAGACATCTGCACTTGAATATTTATAGCAGCACAATTCACAATTGCAAAGATGTGGAAATATCCCAAGTGCCCATCAATACATGAGTGGATTAAGAAAATGTGGTATATGTATACCATGGAGTACTACTCAGCCATAAAAAAACAATGGTGATCTAGCACCTCTTGTAATTAGCCTGTATGGCTCTAGAGACCATTCTTTAAAGTGAAGTATCACAAGAATGGAAAAATAATCACTACATGTACTCACCATCAGATTGGTACTGACTGAGCAACACTTAATGTGCACACATGGAAGTAATATTCATCACGTACCAGGCAGGTGGGAGGGGGGTGGAAGGGATGGGTAAATTCACAACTAATAGGTGTGGAGCGCACTGACTGGGGGATGGGTACACTTGTAGCTCTGGCTTGGGTGGTGCAAAGGCCATATACGTAACCAAAATGTTCATACCCCTCTAATATTCTGAAATTTAAAAATAATTTAAAAAGAAAAGATGTTGTTGACAGCTTGCTTATTCTCAGTGTTTACTGCACAAGTTCCTATACTTTTATCTGTTAATTACCTTTATTATAGTACTATGTCTCTCTCTTTTTTAGTTAGGCATCTGGGTGCCTTAGAAAGGACTACTTGGTGTAGAATCAAAAGACCTAAATTCTAACCACAAGTTTGGTAACTTCTTGACAGTGAGAAAAAACCATAAATTCCATGAAGGCAGAAACCACATCTATTATTACTAGCACTAAGTTATGATTTCCTAGCAAGGACATGGGCTATAGAAGCTGGACAACACTATTTGTTATATAAAGAAATTAAAAAATGAAGTCATTGAACCTTCTGTACTTCAGTTTTGTCATTGAAACATGGAGTGATATGTGTATACTGCCTTCCTTGATATGTCATTGGAAATTCCTGAGAAATTAGAGCTCAGATGCATGAAAATTATTTCTATAATAAGCAATCATAAAATTTAAATTCAATTGTCATGATCCACAGAATATTAGTCTACTTCACAATGGCACTCCGTAAGACTCCGGATTGATTTTTCAGGATAATTGAAGAAAAAAAAGCAGAAATAACATTTTGAAAGGATGAACTTTTAAGTCATTCTTGCTTACTTCAATTAGGTTATTGGGACAGAGCAAATATATGGATAATTCAATGGTATATAATGCAACAGTCATATGTACTTGGCATTGAAATGTGTTTTTGTACTTTTATTTGAATAGAGTGTTGTCTGGTATTCCGGTAATTGAACTAAAACAAAATAACAAAGTTATAGTGTCAATATCTGGTTCAGGGTTTCCTTATCTTGTGTCCCTGCACCTTAATCCACACAGAATGACTTTGCTGTGGACCTGTACTAGCTATTTTTCTCCCCTGAATGAAGCAAACTATTTATTTAACAAAAGTCAATGGAGTACCTACTGGGCGGCTGACACAGGGATAGAAAAATGAGTAAGTTCAACATAGTTGAATGGGAGAAACAGACATATACAATAGCCACACCACAATGTGATGACAACTAAATGAGCCCCTTGCTATTTCCCTTCTGACACAGAGGTAACTTTTTCTAAAATGACATAGGGACTTGGAAACTATCAGGTAGTAAAGCATCGCCTGTTCTTTCAACTTCAACTGTTGTGTAACTGGAGAGTTTCAACTGTTTTTTTAATATTCTAGTAACAGAAAATAAAAACAAAAAGAAAACAATGACAGAAGTCTTCCAACTACCCTCATATTTGAGGAATATAGCTAGACAAACCTATTTATTATCAGGATAATTTTTAAACTGTCTGTGTTTTGGCTCTGCAATACTGTCCCTGACCTTTTCAGTGCTTGGCTGTAACAACTTTCTGATGTAATAATGGGATCAGCTGCCTAAGACCTTCCAGGATGCCAGAGAAAATCTCAGGAGAATGAGAGCTTATGGGGCATTAAATTTAATTTGACAATATTCAGAATAGACAAAGGCCATTAATTGTGATGATTTGTATTATCAGGCAATATAGAAACTTCCACCTAGTTCACCCACTCAACCCATCTACTGCATTTTTCCGGTAACAACTGGTTACATTAACTACCTTTAAGCTTTATGCATTAGTTAAATCTGTCACCATCTGGGAGGGTCTCTACTTTTTTAGCTAATCTAAAAAGACATTTATTTTAAATTTCAGGAAAGTCTTTTTCTTTTGTTAAAAGAAAAACTTTAGAAAAAAATAAATGTAACTGAGTTTAATTGAGCAAAGAGGATGTGTGTGGATCAGGCAGCCTCCAGAAACAGAGTAGGTTCACAGCAGTTCCAGGGCTGTCACATGATTAAAGAGCATATATGGAAAATGGAAAAGAAAAGTGCTTCAAAAAATGGAGGTGGGATAACAGAAATAGCTGGACTGGTCACAACTCTTGAGTTTGTCCTATTTGAACATGGGTTGAATAGTTGGTCACCTGTGATTGGCTGAAACTCAGCTTCTTGTTACAAGAGGAGATTATAATCTGTATTTACATCAAGTTAAGGTAGAGTTCACTATGTACAGAAAAACCTTTAGGCCCAAGTTAAAATATGTATGGAGGCAACTTTAGGCCAAATTTTATTCAATTTCACACTTTCTAACAGATACCAAATTCTAGTGATAGCTGTTATTCTCTAGTAAAGAAAAAGGTCTTGTTATTTTAACTAATGGTTTGTGTACTGTGGGCTTTTTGACCAGATAAATAACAAATGGGTATAATCATTTTAGTATTAATGAGCCAAGCAAGCTCTAAGTGTCCCATTCTATTAAAAAAAGCCAAATTTGTTGAAAGGCAATAGCTTTGTTTTTCTGCATGATAAGGCTACCATTAGTTGTTCAAGATTAAATTAGCTAAAGACCTCTTCCTTACTGGAAATTAATTAATAATACAGTATCATAACACTTATGATACTGGACTACCTATTAGAGTGGAGTCAATATTAACAACATCCACCAAAAGAAAATGAACCAAAAAAACCACAAGATAAACATAAAACTCCCTATATGAAGGAAATTTGAATAATGATGATATACAGAGAGTAATACTTAGTTGTATTTTGAATGTTGAAGTTATATTTATTAAAAGAGAATTTTTTAAATACAAAACATACATTTGCAACTACTTTTTAAAATATAGGCCATCATGCTTCATTATTTATTCCATGAATGTGATAGTATAGGAATATATTTCACAGATATAAATTTAGCAATTTTTAAATGGATTTCATTCCATAGGTAGAAAGAGATCTACTGGTGTTTTCAAGGTCAGACCTAAATGAAACTAGCTCATACTTACTCAGCACAGTGTTAAAGAACAAAAGAATCCTATTGTCACTAACTAGTTTTGAAGTTTTGTTTTTTAGACCTATGCCTTCTACCTAATAATTCTGTATTTTACTTTTGAAATAAAAATAATCACCCATTTATCCTTAAACTTAGCAAAGGCTTTTAAGGTTACTCAATTAGGGTATCCATTTTAAGGATGATAAAAGAAGGAATAGAATAAAATTATTCCAGAAGAATTAGTCATAACCAAAGCAGAAACCAGAAATGACCACAGGAAAACATTTCTCAGGGGATAATTTAATAACATTACTAAAAGTGTGGGAGTCCATATAACACCTAGATGATTAGGAAAGGGGTTATTAGCTAAGCCATTGTCTGAAACCCACTGAATCACTGATCCCTTTGAAAAATGATTGGTCCTTTTTTTCTAAAGATGGGTTTTAAAATTTAAGAGAAGCTCCAAGCAGCAGGGCTGAGAGAGAAAAAGAATACGGAACTTGCATGGTTCTAGATTTCTCTTTATAGGTCTCAGTGTAAGGTGAGATACCAAATCTTTGCTTTCATAATTTTAATAACCAAAATCAGTGAACTCCGCAGGGTAGACTAACAAGGTCAACCTAAATGCTTGGTTCAGTCAGTGATTTGAACTAGGGAAGGAACTTTCATATCTAGAATATAAGAGATAATATATTTCCACAGGTAATACTATAAATCAATATTATAGTTCAATTTCTATAATCTATTTCCCTAAATAAGAAAAATATTGACTCAGTTTATTTTTAATATATTTTTACTGTTATTAGGCTTTTAAATGGAAATTATCTGTTACTGAACTGGTTTGTTGAATCTTTATTGTAGTACTTTCTTTTTCAACATAGACATTAAAATTGTTTTAATAATAAAGCCCCGTTAGTTGGCCCCAGTCATGGCCTCCCATGTTCGGAAGGGCCTGCTCCCTTCCACGTAGAGCAGCACAAGGATGAGACGATCTTGTTCATTAATGCATCCAGCTGTGTCATGTGCCACCAAATCAGTCTTTTGTTCAAGTTGAAAGGATAAGCAAACAATTTTGGTTTTTATAAACAGCTGCTCTGAGAGAAAAGGATGAGTTCTAGTATAAAGATTTATAACTTTCTAAATTTTAAATTCTAAAATATAAATAAATACTATAGAATTCAATGACTCCTCTGAACAACACTAATTATTTTTGTCATGATATTTAAGCAGAGTCTTCTTAATGCTAAATATCACAATTTATTTTCTAGGCCCATCATCTGAAAATGAAAATTATAATTCTTCTTGGACTTCTGGGAGCCACATTGTCAGCCCCGGTAAGTGATTTCATGGTACCGCTGATCTCGTCGTGTAAAACCTATAACAAGCCCTTGTTTTACCATTTTTTTTTTCTTTTTTGCTTTTAGCTTATCCCACAGCCCCTTATGTCTGCAAGCAACAGCCATGAGGTTAGTCTGAATAATTAAAATGTTCTCTTTCTTTTCTTTTCTTTTTTTTTTTTTTTTTTTGATGAAAACCCAGAGGGAAGAAATAAAAACCTTCACTCGACCTATCTTGAACTCCTATTCACTAGCTCATATGTAAATCGGAACACATTGCCAATGTTCATGTTTGCTTTGTATACCAGGTCACCTCTGAAATGTTATTCTGTCTCCCTTATTTAAATGTATAATAAATTTTTCAAAGGTGGAAACATCATCATCTATATCTTTTTCTTCTAATAGCACCTAATGCAAGTGTATATAGGTGTTTAAAAGCATAAAAGGACTAACTAAACCACCAGAATGGGCTAAAGTTGTGCAATCTCATACATAGCACAGAGAGGTTGTTAAATCTCAACCTTGTTTTAAATTCTAACTCCCAATCACTGTAATTTAATGTAAGTTTGGTGAGAAAATGTCTCACTTCTAACAAGAAACTGATTAACCAGCTCTGACTTGTTCTATATTTGTAGCAAACATTATTCTTAATCATTTTAGCATGTGTAGTAATCTCATTTTCATATTGTCTTTCCTTTCCTAGTTACTTATGAATCTTAAGAATGCTCAACTTGTACCACTACAGCTTCAGGTACCTCCACCTCAATAGTTACTTTAAGTAGAACATTTTTCTACTGCTCATTTATTACGGTATTTTGTATGAAAGCAAAACATTTCTTGATTCCATTTCTTAAATCTCAATTTTTAAAGTTATAAATTTGTCTCACATATTCTAATGACCATTTGTTTGAAGATGAAAGTACGAACTATAATTTGATTTATATTTATTTGTTGAGAACTTGGTATATGCCAGGCACTAATTCTCACAATTATACGAAAGCAAATTAACTATTATACACAAAGTCATATCCAGCTAACCAGTGGGATGTGGGGGGACATACAAGATTTGAAACCAGTCTGGCAAACACAGACATTGTGCTTTTTTATCAATTTCATTCTGCCCCATATTTCTCATGACACTTGGGAATTTAGTATTTTTTCATATTATTTGTGTGGCTTACAGTGAGTCAAAGATGCTGTCTTTTTTTATAATGCAATGCTGGAAGTATAGAAATTGTTTACATTTTATCTCTTTCCTGCTCAAAACTGATTTTACATTCTCTTTGGCATAAAAGACAAATATTTTCTTTCTTTCTTTTGTGTCCTTACAGGTCCCATTTAATTCATGGATTCCTCCTTTCTCTGGGGTTCTACAACCGCAACAACAGGCTCAACTTCCAGAACTCTCCCAGTTCTATTTACCAACTCTAGATCAGTTGGCTAGACTGTTCCCCAATCAGATACCTTTCCCAGGACAGGTCAGTTTTGCCCAAGGAGCCCAGGCAGGCCAGCTGGACCCTGCACAGCCCCAAACACCACCACTAACACAACAAGTCCCTAATCAGGTAAGGGAGGCTTCTTTCATCTCTCCCTATGGAGAGAGAACTGCACATTGAATGTAAAAATAAATATGAATCATCTTTGAAGTAGCAATTTTTGAATGAGAATTTTTTTCTCACAGTATGTTTCTACCAAGTATAATACTGAAAGTATTATACTTCCTTATATTTTATGATTTCTAACATGAAAAATGTCATTTAAATCAGCTATTCTAGGATACACCCAGAAATTAAAGGAGTTAAAACAAGTCTGGGACAGGATAATTAGGGAAATTTCATCTTTAAATAGGGCAATTTGTGCTAATGATGGTATGTACAATAGATGACATTTTGTTATGGAAGCCTGATAATACAAATGATAAATTTATATAATAAGCTCTTTGAAAGCAGCTCGGGAATTTTAAATAACAAAGTATAACTTTTTTATATGATTCTTTTTTTGACAGGTGGTGCCCTATGTATTTTCCTTCAAAATGCCTCAAGAGCAAGCACAGGTAAATGACTGGAATACCCTGCTCACAGACGGTTGGCTACACATACTCTCCGGAATGATTCCTTTTATATTTCTGGCTCTAACTCCTATAGCAGGGCTACAAAATCCAAACAATTATATCACCGTCTCGATAACATTATTTCTGGGCTGGCATCAGTTTGTTGATGTTGGGTTCACTTAGCAAAGCAGCTCCTGAAAAACAGGCAGCTAAGGAACCTCCCCAGCACCCCTGAATTTTCAGGGCATTGAAATGTTGGAAGTAAAGGAGCTTATTAAGCCCTAGGTCATGTCTTCTCTGAATCTAAAGCACTGGCATTTAGGAGCAATTCAAGAGAAATACCATGGGCTGACTTTACCCAATCTTAAATTTTGTTTCAAAGAGAGATGCATTAAACTGATAATATGTGATGTAGAGATAAGACACACTTCCCCATGTCAACGGGCAGTTTTGAAATTCTGCTCAAAACATTTCCAGTTCCTTGTTTATTTCTGATTTAACTCCATGGTACAATTAAATAATGGTAATTTTCATTAAGTAAGAGCATCTTTAAAAAATGAATGCAAACTAATAGAATCATTATTTTAATAGGAAAAACCCTACCAATGTTAAGAAACAGGGCTATAGATAAATTACATTGTTCTTCAGCAGAGCACTGACTTTTTTTACAAAAAGTTACACCACTTGGCTCTACTGTAATTATAATTATATAATTTTGTTCCACTTCCACTCCCATTACAAAAGTTACTTCTAGACATTATCTCATTCTATAACATAAGTATTTAGAGAATTAGATATATGACAAATAGAATTACTTCATTTTAAGGATCAAATGAGATCAAAATCCCAATCCCTCAAAAGTAAATACCTGAGTTGGAATATAATTCTCCACCTCTTACAATCTCCCTCTCTAACCACTAAACCAGTGACTCTCCACCCTGGCTTTACACTAGAATCTCTGGTGGTAGTTATGAAATCACATATGCTTGAACCTAACCCCATGCCTAATGAATCAGAATCCAGCCAGGCAGCCAGGTGCTGTGGCACACATGCCTATAGTCCCAGTGACTGGGGAGGCAGAGGGGAAAGGATCATCTGAGGGCGAGAGTTCGAGGCCAGCCCAGACAACATATCATGACTGCATCTTAAAAAAGAAAAAAAAAAAAGAAAGAAAGAAAGAAAGAAAGAAGCAAAGTCCAGTAACATGGAATGCAAGTTGTTTCTAAAGTTTGGGAAGGACTGCTGCATCCATTCTTTTGTCCATATTTAATCATGTAAAGCTGTTAGATATAAAACACCTGTAAGATAATATTGACATTAGAAGATAAAAAGTATGGTCTATGCTGATCTAATGGACTTTCTTCTATACTTCTCTTTTTACAAATAGATGTCTCAGTACTATCCGTTTTACATGCTCCTACCCTGGGAACAACCTCAACAAACAGTCACACAATCACCTCAACAACCAGGGCAGCAACAATATGAGGAGCAGGTACTGCAAATATTTGATTTTAATCTGACTAGTTCCATCTGAGAATAGAGAGAATAAGGTAAACTCCCAGAGAAAAGATTATCTGAGTATACTGAATGCACATACTCCACAGTTTGAACTGGTAGGAATAAGAGGACATAATGCCCTCTTCTCTATGCCATTTATGTTGACAAATCTGTCGGTGTTCTGCAGGATTGTTTATGCTCGACAGCAGAACACCAGGGCCTAGCAGAGAATGTTGGGGAGCAGAGCATGCAGAACTGATAGAGAGCTGAGTGTTAAACAAGCTCTGTAATAGCAGGAACTGCTTTACTTTTTTCCAAATCTAAACTAATATTTCCAAGGCTGGATTTTAAATGCTAACGTCAGTAGGAAGGCTCTGATAAAATCAGACGAAAAGCTGAATCACGTTGGAAAATGAAGTTTTCTCACATTTAAAATTTATTAGCATCCACCTTTACGTAGATGTGTATGTGTGTGTGTGTGTGTGTGTGTGTGTGGTGATTATTAAAAAATAATAAAAAGCAAAAAATAATACCTACCTAATGAAAGATACCTGCAATAAATTTTTAGAATTCTAATATAAATTCAAGTGGCTTATACATAACTAACATTGTTTTTGTTAGAGTGAAAATGTCTTTTTTAAATAGTTTAATCATCACTCTAAAATCTGCCATGACAAATTACAGAAAACTCAAAATTATGCTGTAAATAACTGGTATTATTAATGCTAAGTAAGCCATGTTGCTTTAAAGGGAAAGAGAGAGTTTTATCCTAGAAATGATATGATATAAGGTTCTTGCTAATTTAATAATAATTACTTCTTACATATGTGAACATATGAAAATTTTAAAAAACCTTTAATATATAATAAAAAGATATATAATTTTAAGTAACCAATTATCACAAACTTATGACAAAAATCATCATAGTAAATTTAATGCATTTTTCAAAAATCCAACAGATACCATTCTATACTCAATTTGGATACATTCAGCAACAAGCAGAACCTGTGAGTAAATGCATAATTTTCATTAAAAAAAATCCTTTGAAACTATTTGCTTCATTGTCAATTAAATCTGTGAATGCCCTTCAGCTAAAGATCACCAGGAACACATTTGTAACTGGACAAAGTTGGATTTATTTACTCATTACAAAGAGAAGAACACATATGGGAAACCATGGGGTGTCTTAATAGGAAAGTATTAGAATAACTTCTCATAGGATTTGGGCTTGTGTTAGTTGATTTTGGGGAGAATTCAAAGAAATGGTGGCTTGCTCTGGAGTGTTCTTAAGAAATGGGGATAGTTCTGATCAAATATCTTAAGAATTCTCACAGAGAAGGCAAGGATAATGGCACAAGTCAAAGGATGCCCTTGGAAAAGAAGCAACAGTCACTTGTATTGGCCAAGATAAGAGGGTGGTTGGTGTTTTTGCGACTTGCACGGTGACCTTACTTTAGACAAGATTATGATGTTGTCTTGTTTTTTTCTAACTATGTCTGATGTTAGTGTCCTATAGGATTGTTCATGCTCAACAGGAGAACACCAGGGCCTAGCAGAGAATGTTAGGAAGCAGAGCTTCCAGAACTGATGATAGAGAGCTGTGTCAAGCAGGTTCTGTAATAGTAGGAATTGCTCTTTTTCAAATCTAAAAAATAAGTTGGGCCGGGCGTGGTGGCTCATGCCTGTAATCCTAGCACTCTGGGAGGCCGAGGCGGGTGGATCGCTAGAGGTCAGGAGTTGGAGACCAGCCTAAGCAAGAGCGAGACCCTGTCTCTACTAAAAATAGAAAGAAATTATCTGGCCAACTAAAATATATATATAGAAAAAATTAGCCAGGCATGGTCGCGCATGCCTGTAGTCCCAGCTACTCGGGAGGCTGAGGCAATAGGATCGCTTAAGCCCAGGAGTTTGAGGTTGCTGTGAGCTAGGCTGACGCCATGGCACTCACTCTAGCCCGGGCAACAGAGTGAGACTCTGTCTCAAAAAAAAAAAAAATAATAATAAAATAAAATAAAATAAAAAATAAGTTGAGGAATGCTTAACTCCTTTGGGAGGTCAAAGAGCATATTTTTACATATCACTAATTTAGCGTTTTAGAAACTTTCTAATTTTTTTTTTTTTTTTAGGCTATACCAGGAGGACAGCAGCAACTAGCTTTTGATCCCGTCTTAGGCATAGCTCCTGAAATAGCTGTGATGGTAAGATTCCTTACAACAATTTGCTGACTACTAGAAATCAACAAGTGACAACCAACAGGTCCCTGCACTAATGTTCATTTTAATGCCAACTTTTTTGTGATTCCATGAACAATTGTCGCTTCTTTCTCCTGTAATCTTTTGCCAGTCAAGATACAATTCACGCAGTTCATCAAATATTTTTTAGTACTCTATGCCAGATACTCTTCTATGCACTTTTATTTAAAAGCAGGTATTAAGAGATAATTGTGTTTGCTGGTATATATTCATAGTCTTTCTATTAGCTTATGATCTAAAAAACTAAAAAAGATGCTTACTACTTGAATACAATGCTCTCTTTGCATTTCAATCCTGTTGCTTTATATTCTTTCCAATTTTGACCTTCTACTTGAACCTATAACCACTTTGTTTTCATTCTCATTCTCTACAGCCAGCAGGAGTGATGCCACACTTACAAAAAGAAGTGAAAAACTTTAGGCATAACAATGAAGGAGTTTTCATGCCTTCAACTTCACCAAAACCCATCACAACCAAAGTTTTCACTTCTGATGTAAACCCAACTATTACCCCAGAGCTCCTGGAAGAGAAGGTAAAGTAATCAAAAATTCATTTTCTGTAAGAAATTGTTGTCCAATGGAAAATATACAAAGTTCGCATTTAATTTATAGGATTTAGTCATGGAAATAATAAGACAACTAATGATATGGTAGAATATGTAGTCTTAACCCTGAATAAGGTGAGGTGGCCAACAATTATTTTTGATAATCAAGAATATAATTTAATTTTAATTTAATGAGAGCTTCTTATGAGCGTCCTTTTCCCATTAGACCAAGACTGATAAACTGAAAGAACCATAAGATGTCCTAATCGTTCGGTGTTCTTGGTAAGTATTTGCCAAAAGTCATGAATTAAGTGCCATGATAATTCCTAAATCAAAAAACAAAAGAAAAAAATTGTCAGAGGAACTAAGAGTTTTAACCAAAATAATTATGAAAAATAAGTTGCTGCTTATATATATAAATCTCTACAAAATTAATAATTATCAGACTTTAACAATTTTTAAAATCAAAATTAAATTTTGAACATCATGTCTGCCTATACCGTAAGCTTAGTTTAAGCTCTGACAACATAAGTACTAAATATAGTAGGTTCATTATAAATAGACATTCTATATACAGAATCAGTTCTTTCAAATCATCATTTCACTTTGCATGCTAAACATTGTAATAATGCCAATGTATCTGTATTAGCCTGAAATAAAATAAAACCTCAAAATGATAATGAAATTGCACAATGACAAGGAAATTTCAAGTTCTGTGACTTTTGTATCAAACCTAAACTTCATTAATTACCTGTCTTAATCCTTTTGGTTGGCCATGAGGCTACGGTGGGAGTTTGATGGAGGAGTAGGCTAGGAATGGCACCAAAGAGTAAAACACACACATTCAAAAGCAAACAGCATAACCAGAAGTGAAAACTAAAGGACAAAGTCTTTTGAAATCTCCTCCCTGCTGCCTTTGTAAGTCTCTTCTGATCCCTCCTTCTATGAAAATGAATATTCAGCATTCTCAAGATAAAAAAAAGTTTATAAAAATACAATCAAGAATGAATAGTATTAGTTTCTTTTTAGAAAATCTCATTAGTGTACTATTTGTACAATGCAAGGCATTCAAGTCATTTAATCAGAAATACTAAAAAGATTTCAGTACCTTATGACCTTTGCTTTATGTAATCCCAACACCAGTGAAAATATTCTATTTCTCTAATAAGCCATTTATAAGATATCTAGGAAATTTTACACAAAATTTGTCTAATTGTATTAAAATGCTCTTTTATCTTGTTTTTCAGAGAAAAAGATGTGGTGATGCTTTGGATATTATTTCAGGCTATTTGTTTCCTCAATGCCAATATCAGTTCTTTGGAATATACAAAATATCTTGACTCTTCTACTGAATTTGTTTTTACTTATAAATGATACTGTATTCTTTAAATATGTCATAGAAAAAAATAATACAATCATGTAATGAGTCTTATTTTCACAAAACTATATTTCTTTTCAAATTATTCTGTCATTTCCTAATGTAGAATATAACACTGAAAATAAAGCTAGTATCATTAAATCAATTGAATAATTGTATTAATTAAGGAAACCTCTGGAAAAAGATGTCATCTGTTAGGATAAAGATATACTGTCATTGGATTTATGATGAGTGTTGTGATTGAGACTGAACTAAAATATATGCTTAGCTTTGACATATTATTTCCCTGAGACCATTCAGTCAGCTTCCTTCTGATGCACTTCCCATGAAAATCAAAACTATTTGGTGGTAGATATCATAAAGTGCATATTCCCAATATGACACAGCCACACAGAGAGGTGGCTGTTCTGACCCAAAAGGACAGATTCCTCAGAAGATCTATGCTTGTTTTGGGGATGCAGCATCCTATAGATAGTAGGACATGCATTTTGGATTTCATCAGATCTGGCTTCCAACCTGGCTTTGAATCTTCAGCAAGTCACTAAGCCTGCCTGAGTGTCAGCTTTCTTGGGTGCAAATTGGAGATAACAATACTTTTTAGAATTTCTGAAAGAACTACATGAAATAACACATGCAAGATACCTGGCTCATACAAAGTACTCAGAAAATGTTAATTTTCCCCCTTTCACATGTGAATATAAAACTACCTGTACTTTTAACTTGTTTCCTCAGCTTTGGACTATCTGCTGAAATTCTGAGAAAATGGGAAAACTGGTATTCAACATACTACATACTTGTGTGTTGATGGGTGTGAGTGAGTGTGCGTGAAAGGAAAAATGAATAAGTTGAGTGATGAATGAATATGTATTAGTGGTTTCTAATAAATTTAGTAAGTGTTCTAGATTTTACAATAGATCACAATTCTTAGAATCTTACCTGTGTCAGCATTTAGTGATGTTATGACCCTAGAATCTGCCACTCACTCTTGTGGAAGAGTAACCCAATACTCATCTTTTCCAGCTTCATTGTATTCTGTATTATTTTTCCCTAAGTTCATGTGTCTAAGGAATGTAGTTATAGGTAACTGACTAGTCTCTTAACACAGGCCATGCCATAGGGAGCCAGACAACAAGATGTCTGGAAAAGACTCAAATGTTCAACAGCTGTGAACATTCATCGTGTCTCCAAATCCCCATAGTTCACAGGATCATTGAAAAAATTACATGACATAATTCATATTAAGCTCTTAGAATTAATCCTGAAGAAGTACTCCTTTTTTCTCTTTATTCTGCCCAAGAGGGGACAGTGAAGAACTCATGACAAACTATAAAACTAAGTATAAAGCTATGATCAACTTAAGAGTTTGGCAATAGGAAGAGATATAATAATAAATACTCTGAAAAATATAGCGTGACAGTTAATTTTATGTGTCAACCTGACTGGGCTAATGGATGACTAAATACCTGGTGAAACATTATTTATCGGGTGAGAGTGTTTCTAGAAGATATTACCATTTGAATCAGTAGATTGAGTAAAGAAGATCATGCTCACCAAGGTAAGCAGGCATCATCCAACCCATTGAAAGCCTGAATAAAAAAAAAAGGTGGAGGAAAGGCAAATTATTTGCTTTCTCTGCCTGAGCTGGGACATCCATTTTAACTTGCCTCAGATATTGGAGCCCCTAGTTCTCAAGCACTTAGACTGAGTCTGGGACTTATTTTGGATTTGGACTAAAACTACATCACTGGCTTTCTTGGGCCTCCAGCTTGCATATGGAAGATGCTGGGACTTCTCATCCTCCATCCTCAGATGGGCAAATGCCTCATAACAAATTTCTTTCTATATATCCACATATATCCTCAGTGATAGTGTGGGTTCAGTTCCAGACCAATGCAATAAAGCAAATATCACAATAGAGCAAGCCACATGAATTTTTTTGGTTTTCCAATGCATATAAAAGTATGTTCACCTATACGGTAGTCTATTAAATGTGCAATAGCATTATGTCTAGAAACAATACATACCTTACTTAAAAAATACTTCATTACTAAAAAATGCTAATGGGGTGAACACATGCTGTTGGGAAAATGGCACCAATAGACTTGCTTGACACAGGGTTACCACAAACCTTAAATTTGTATGAAATAAAATGCAATGTCTGAGAAATGCAATAGAGCAAAGTGCAATAAAACAGGTATGCTGCATATGCTGTTGATTCTGCTGCTCTGGAGAACACTGACTAATACAAGTGGGGATTACATAAATACAGTATTAAACATGTAAGAGCATACAGTAGATAAGTACTACATTAGTAAAATGATGCAATGATAAGCATTAAGTCAATTCAAGAATAAATATTTTGAAGGAAACAATGTCAGACTAAACATGCTGAATTTATTTCTTTATTTCAGGCAATATTAACAGGAATTTATTATTCTGGATAGTTTTAACAGATCTAATTGAGTGACTCAAGGCTTGAAAATAAGTTGCCTAATCCCTGATTGTTCAGTATCCAATCTGTTACCGAAAAATGTTAAGTTTTGTTTAGGTGTTCATCTGCAGCAACCATAATTAAACATCTGAATACTATAATCACTATCAATGAGATAATCCACATTTTCAAAATATTTTATAAAAGGGCTTTAAATTCTACCATTATTGTCAACAGAGTTAAGAAGACAAGAGTGTGAAGTTTATGGAAACATCATCAGAATACATGTTTAGAACTATGTTTTTTGTTTTAAGCCTGGCATCCCAATCTCCCCCTCCCAGCCCAGCAAGAGAAAGGCAAAGAGAAAAAGCTATTAGAATTTCAATGGATTTGAGCAGAAAAGTTCTACATAGAATAATTTCTCTAAAATCAGCTTTGCTTGCATTTGGTAATCCTCAAAACCTTTCCTACTAACCCTTATCCACCAGATGCTTCCTATTTAAATGTATTATAACAGCATTAGTTCAAGACTGAAATATAGGATCTATGCATGACCGCTCCTTCAACATTATATCTATATCCAATCTATTATCATAGCCTCATACAGTAATACTTTTAAATCAATATACACTTTAAGTGTGTAGTGTATAAAAATATATACCTTGTAACCATCACTTTATCAAGATACAGAACATTTCCAACACCCCACAGAGTGCCTTTGTGCTCTTTCCCAATCTCGTCTCTCCATTGTCATGCCAAGCAACAGCTTTTCTTATCTCTATTAACATATATTAATTTTGCCTATTCTGGATATCTATGTAAACTAAAGCATACACTATATATTCTTTTGTGTCTGTTTTCTTTTATTCAACATAATGCATTTGTGATTTGTCTATGTTATGGCTTAAGTGGTCTATTGTGTGAATATATAGTATATCAGTTTCTTTATCCATTCTCCTATTGAAGAACATTTGGGTTTTTTCCAATTACTGGACTTTAGGAATAAAGCTGTTAGGAATATTCTTGTACAGATCTTTTTGTGAACCATGTTTTCACATCTCTTGAGTAAAGAACCAAGAAGTAGATCTAACTCAACAGATAAGAGACTGCTAAGTAATTTCTAATATGGCTATATTATTTTATATCCTGATCAGCAATATATAAGATTTTCAGTTGCTTCACTTCCTGGCCCACAATTAGAATTGTCTGTTTTGTTTGTTTGTTTTGATCATTTTTACAAGTTCCTCTATTGTCACAAATCCCTTAGATTTTAACCTTCACAGAATTTGACTTCCAGCCTCTTTTCTTCTTTCTCTCAAAAACTGCTGCATGAACATTTTCATTGTAACTTTAATAGCATTTATAAATAATTACTAACTCCCAAATCTATATCTCAGCATGGTCTTAGTTTCATGTATTCAACAGTTCAGAATTTTGTCTTTTTAATTTTAGCTATTTTAACAAGCGTGAAGGGGCACATCATGGTTTGAATTTACATTTGCCTGATGATTAATTATGTTATATTTTTTCTATGCTTACTTGCCATTTGTATATCTTGTTTTTTTGAAGGGTACTTCTACATATGTCAATTAACTTGTAAAGAATTTAAGAAAAAACGCCTTATATTTACTCGCATGTTTACCAATTTCAGAGCTCTTCCTTTCTTTCTACAGGTCTGAGTTTTTATATGCTATAATTTCCCTTTAATCTCAAGAAATTTCTCCAAAATTTATTTAGCTTGTGTCTGATGCTGTGAATTCCCTCAATTTTTATCTAAAAATGCCTTTATTATTTCCACATTTTTATAACTTTTGTTTTTCTGGATAGAAAATTCTAAGTTCTCCATATTCATTCTGTGAATGTACAGTGATTATTCAGAAATGGAAACCTAATCATGTCCCTCTTTGCTTAAAAACCATTCAATACCTTCCAATTGGTCTGTTTAAATTTCAAACTCCTTTACTTGGCTTAAAATGTCCATAATCACTTGGTCCTGGTGATACCTCTGCCATTGATTGCCCCCCACCCCACATCATGATCATGACACTCCAGCCAAAGTAAACTCGTTTATATTCCATGGAATATGCCATGTTCCTCTGATCTCTGACATTTCACACTCCGTTCCCTTCTCTCCGTCTAGAACATTGCTCCTAATCCCTCTTCATTTGGCTAATACCTTATCGACTTTCACATCTTTACTTTTGTGTATTTCTATAGTACTGTACTTCCTCAGTCATTTCACATGTAAATTCTATTGTTATCTTTGTTTAATTTGTCTAATAAGCTATAAGCTGTAGGAAGGCATGGGTCACCTATACAATGCCTTTCGTAGTGTTTGGTATATAATAAATACTTAAAAGCACAACATATGCTTAATGAATTAATGAATATAAGGTACCTTAGAAAAACCTGATTCTCTCTATCAATAATTTCGTAAGTTAAATGGCAACGGTCAACAGCTAAGCAGCCTGTTTACAAATTGTCCCCAAATTATACGATACAAGAATACTACCCATACACTTTGTACATCATATCAAATTCTATTAAGCACTTTGTATAAGTGACACATTTTAAAAATAAAACAATTATTAATGTTTGCTTTCTCATGTATCCCATTTTGATAAAAAAAAATCTTTTTGTGGCTACTTTCAAAACTTTTCTTGTCCCAATCAAAATGCATCACCTTTTTAAATATACAGTTATGATTTAAAGTATATAAAACTAAAAGACTATATGATAAAGTAATCTTTTGTTCAAATAAGTTTGAACGTAACCTCTTTTAATATAAAAGTGGTTTTTAAAATAACAGATTATAAAATTAATTAAGATTTTTACAGTCTCTTTATGATTCACAAGGTGGATTTTTCCCTAATTCATTTCAAGTTCCTTGTATTGTGGTTAGGAACTGACTAATTCTGAATTTCATTTACATAGTTGACTTATAATCTTAGATATCTTTTTTTTTTTTTTTGAAACAGGGTCTCGCTCTGTCTCCCAGGCTAGAGTTCAGTGGCGTCATCATAGCTCACTGGGCTCAAATACCTCAAATACCTGGGCTCAAGTGATCTTCCTTCCTCAACCTCCCTAGCAGCTGGGACTACAGGACCCGCCACCACGCCCAGCTAATTCTTCTAATTTTTATAGAGGTGTCATCTCACTCTTGCTCAGACTAGTCTCGAACTCCCGACCTCAAGTGTTCTTCCCACCTCAACCAACCAAACTGCTAGAATTACAGGTGTGAACCACTGCACCCAGCCACATATCTAACTTTTTAAGATCATTTTATTTATCTATAAAATAGGTATAATTTTATAGTTTATCTCATATAGTTGCTATTGTGAATGTGTGTGTTTGTACATATATACATGTGTGTATACGTAATAATTCATGTAAAACATTTGTCAGCTTCATAAGCATTTTGACAACGTTACCTTAAATAATATACAGCTAATAGACCATTTTCTAATTATATAGATACTTTAAGATTTAGTATAATTAGAATCTTTGTTAGATGCAGAAAACTTTTATTTTCATAATGCAAAACAAAAAGTAAGAGGGCCAAAACTTAAAATTCTGAACCATGAAAATGGAGAAGGTCAGATATATAGCTGAAGGAGACTAGCAGTTCAAGTTTGTACTTTTCATATCAACACACTGCCATTTAGAAAGCATTCTTTTCATTTAAATTGTTAGAGCAATTAGGAAAAAATGCTACTGTCATTTTAATACTGAATAACTGAGTGGTTATAAAAGGTTAAGAGACTTGTCCAAGTTAAATCGGCTAGCGAGTGGGTGGGCATGATTCAGACCCAGATACACGACTCTGCAGGCCACTTTCTTAACCTCTGCAAGAGGAGCATGTATCAGGGGAAAATGCTTATTTAGGAGAAGTCACAGGGAGACCATAGAACTCCGTGTAACACACACATGGTGCCAGTACTGTAAACTGAGTTTTATATCAAAATATTTAAGTGCTAGTCAAACATTATAGAAAAAATATATGATAGTGCCCAGGAGGAGGCCTTTGATTTTTTTGTGGTTTTATATTTAAACCAGTATTAGTTTTAACTAGAGAAATTGTGTTTTTTACAGAGGGAATGAGAAGTATAGGAATAGGTGACATAAGCTATTTGTGGTATATGTCAAGTATGACAATTTCTATCATTTAAGCCATATGAAATATATACAATTTTAATAAAATTTGCTATAAATTCAAATTATATTGGTAAAATGTCATGAGTACGGGAAACAGATAATACACAGGCTTCTCAGCTGTTGCCTTTGGGCTTCAAGCTATGATATAACTGATAAAGAACACAAGGAAATGTGCAAAGCAGGCACTAAAGGGCTTAGTTCATTCACTCACTAAGTATTTATGAAACACATATTGGTGCCATTATAAGCTGGGCCCATTCCACTGAACAATATGGTGGACACAAGGCTGTCTGGCCGTGGCTCTGGCACTTGCTGGTACTAAACCCATGCACAAAATCTCTGCAACCACTTCCCTTTTTAATACTGAGGGCCAAGTATGCCATAGTAATGGGGAATTCATGAATCATTCAGATTCTTCAACATTGACACACAGGATTCTAATTGTTTTGCAGGAATCAGCAGCCACTAAGTTCACTTCTAGTTGAATACACAATGTTTGGAAAGGCTGTGGAGAGAATTCAAGGATTAATTTGCCTGTGTCCATTCTCTTATAAGGAAGACATCACAGACTTTTCAAAATAATAAAAAAAAATTCCTCCTTAGTATTGACATATAATGTAAGCCCAGTAAAGGTTAAATCATTTCTTGTGGTTTTCAATTCACAGAACAGACTGATGATTACCTAAAAAGTATGCATGCATTGAATTTTTGCAAACTCTATAGACCACAAAAGATATTTCTGCTTTCTATTGAAGTAATAGTTAGTTAATCCATTGCTAAGGTTTCCCATAGTGTGGTTTATAATGTGCATTTCTCTACCACTAATTCCGATCCTTTAATGATAATAGGGATTTTTTATTTAGCTAGTTGCTAAACCTATTCTGGTAGATATTCTCATCCCTGTACCACCCAATCTGAGAGTATTATAGTTGAAAGGTTACAGAGAGGTAATCTAACCCGTTCCAACAGCTGCACAAAAATCCCTTCTGCTACACGTAAGCCTGTGGTCACCCAGCCTCTCCTTGAATATCTGCAAAGATGGATGTTTTCAATCTTTAAAAAGTTTTTTACAGAGTATTTTAATATCGTGATATATTAATTTTTACTTCTGCCATCTGAGCCCCCCAAAATAACCCTATGACCTCTTTCATATGACAACCTGCTCGATCTCTTTCATAGGTAGCCACTCACAACTCTTTCCAGGGAAAACATCCTGGTTGCTCTTCCTTTGGTCACCCTTGCCCTTTCAAGAATAATCACATGCTGAAGAATTTGCAGAAGAAATTTGTGTAGCTGTATTTTTTATACTTTTAGTCTTTTCTATTCATTTCATTCTGCCTATTTGAATTAAGATTAACATAAGAAAACAACAGCAGCTTCTACTGTGTGAATAATTACTCCCACATTATACTGCTTGGTTTCAAAATTCTGCCCCTTAGATTCACATTCACCAAAATTATTAAGCCCTTATATGGTTCCAATTACTATTTAGGATATATCTTTGTATTAGCCAAAGAACCTAATTATATGAGGACTCCTGAGGATGTGTGACTAGAAGAAGTCTGATCTACATGAAGCTACACACAAAAGGTGTCCTGAGCCAATGGCTTTGATACTGCCAAAACCATTACTTATGAAGTCAGACACAATGAGTGCATGATGTCTGACTCCATAAATGATGAGTTCTTCTATATGTTTCCATTCATTTTATTCTCGATTCCAGAGACAATTACCTCAACAGGTGAGAAAACTGAGACCCAGAGAGTCTGATGTGTCCACTCACAACTAACTAATAAAGAGGAAGATCTAAATATCTAAATACAAATGTACCTGTCAAATCTACAGCTCTTCCTACTTCACTTAGCTTGGAGGTATCCAGGCTTGACTTCATTATTCCTACAGTCTCATGGAAGCTAAAATTTTAGTGTCAGGGTAGTTACAGCTTTATGCAACCTGCTAGCTTAATCAGAACTACTTGTGGGACAACACGAATGGAAGCCAGTGATCAAGAAAGCCAAAAGTGCTTAGTAGAATACAATTTCATATGGGAAAGACTTACTAAGGTTGGAAATGTATAGCCTCTTTGTGTTGGATTTTTCTATCAAAGTACTTTTCTCAAGAAAATAATATAAAACCTTCCAGGAACCCAGAGCTGACACCTTCACCTTGAAAATGAACCACAAAGGTCATTTCAAGTATAACTAACAACTAGAGAGTGTTCAGTGAAAACTTTTTTCCTCTTCCTTAGTTACTTAGATTCATTTAAAAAATAATCTGTAAAGGGAGATTGTCCTAAAAGATCTAGCAGTTTCTTCTTAAGATAAACACATGAGTAAGAGAAGAACATTTCCTCAATTCAGCTAATAATTATGTATTATTCACAATGTGCACAGTACAGTATTAAATGTTGTAGGTCAACATACTAAAACTAAATATTTAAAAGACCTTGAAAAGGTTTACACACCAAATGTATGAAAACTGAGTCCCCTGGTTTGCCTACACATTTGCACAAGGATACTAATCAGGCTTAATTATTGAAATTATTGAAAACTGTAACTATTTTTAAAATGTCACTGAAAAACAGTGTTTTCCATACCCTAATTCTTGGGTCAACAATATATCACATTGCCAAACTAATATTTTTAATCTGCCAGTAAAAGATTATAGTATCAACAATAGCAACAGAAAGTATTGTGCAGTTGCTTCATAAACTCCACTGTAGCAGCACATACTTTTTCACACAAACCAGCCTTTCTCTTTCTGGATTAGATTCCTTTTTATTCCCTTAACAAAGCACTTTTTGATCTCAGTTTATCCAAGTACATTAGGAGCAAGTCAAATGCATATACTTTAACAACAAATATTTATTGATCACCTACTATAGGGAAGTTATTATGATGGTATCAAATATCTAAGAACTTAAAATGTATCAACCTTGTCCTAAAGAAGCTTGCAAACCAATAAGGTGGAAAAAAGTTTCAAAAAATAATTTTCCCTGTATTTTATTTTGAAAAGTTTTAAGCCTTCACATGAGTAAGAATAATAATACACTAAACAGCTAATTGCATTTTACCTAAAGTAATTATTAGCATTCTGCCACTTTTTTAATCTTTCTCTTTCCATTATGAAATAAAACTTGTGTATCACTACTAGAATTTAAAAGAAATAAATAAAATAGAGTGAAAAAGATAAAAAAGATTAGAATACGATAGAACATACCTGAAAGTAGAATAGAATTGAAAATTTCAGCATGTTCCTCATGTAGCAAGGTAAAAATTGTTTTATGAAACCCTTGTCTAAGTTGCGTGTGTGTACCAAGTTATGTAGAATGCATTTTCTTACTATGGCTTTCATTTCTTAAATTTTGAAAGCCACTTCATTTTAGCATTACTGAGGAAGCTGTATTGGAGAGGGAAAATACTAGAGACAGGAAACCTAACTAAGAAGCTATTGTAACAGTTCAGGAAAGAATGAGGAACTAACCTAAGGAAATAACAATGAAGATAAAAGAAATTGATTCTAGGACCTTACAAGAAAGGAAAAGTTAATAACAATTTGATGTGGAAGGGAAAGCACAAGAAAACAACAGGCTGTGTCCCAGATTTCTTTCTTGATAACTAAGTGATTGATAACTATCAGTTGGGGATTAAATAAAAGTGAGGAGTAAATTTGGAGGGAAAAATATTACTAATAAACTCAGTTTTGAATAGGTTGGGGTTGACATACACATCACATCACTATTAATAGATGGATTGTGCAGTTGGATACAAGACTTTGGGTACTGGGAGAAGAGTTTTAGCTGAAGGCATAGCTTAGGGAGTCAGAAATAGATTATATTATTCAGAGCTGTCAAAGGCTAAGAAGAGAAATGGTCAAGTATAATAAAGCAAGGGAAAAGAATCAGAAAATAAGATTTATGGTTGCTATTAGAAGAAATAAACAGGAAAAAAAAGTGGTTTTAAGAAGCCAAGAAAGAGAAAAATACATTTCTAGATGGGAAAAGTCACCACAATGAAATGTCAAAAGATGTGAAATAATGCAGGACTGAAAGCCATTTATGGCTTTCCCAATTAAGTGGCCATTGGTAACTTTTCCTAGAGCAATTTCAGATAGAATAAACTGAAGTAGAAAAAATAGAAACAGGTTTTAGGGTAAGGAAGTAGATAATATGTTATATACACACATACAAATACACAACATTCCTGTCATCCCTATCTCTGGGGAAATGTATTCTGATGCTAGATTGGTCAAAATGAAAATCAATATACAGTAATGATACTAGTTTTAAGAAATTTGAGTGGGTTTCTTTAAATTAGTGAGATAAGGTTAAATGTTAAGTTATGGGTAAAGAATAATATTTCTCTGATTTTTCTAACCTTCTGCTGCAGTGACAGTATAAAGCACTAGTTAAGAGTGTAGGTTTCAGAACCAAATGATTGCTGGTGTGCAATACAATCTCTTCCAGAGTACTAGTTATAATACCTGTAAATGATAACTAACATTCCCTACTTCTTCTTCTTTACTTCTTAGTCTCTTTATCTGTAAAGTGGATGGTGTTGATGATAGCACTTTTCTCTTAGAGTTGGTTGTTTGGAGGATTAAGTGATTTGATACACATAAAGCACTTAAGTTTGTGCTTGAGCATTTAAAGTCCTCAAGAAATATGTTAGCTGTTATTATTTTCTTAAGTTTTCTTGAGAACTGGTTTCTAGAAAAAATAAAAGGAAGAGGCTTTGATGCACTACTATAATATGGACTCGATAACCTCTGTTGAAATAGAAATTGAACTCAAAGATGCAATATTCCTGAGTGCTCTCAAATAAGTGGTAAAAAGACCAAGTTTGATGACTCTTGAAAATAGCATATACAAAATGTATGCATATTTAATGTGATTACAAGGTTTTGAGGGCTCTAGTTTTTAGTCCAACACTTAATGATTATATACCCTTTCTGTGGTAAGTGCAGTTTTAATTAAAAACAACCTAGTATTGTGTTCTATAAGGTACCCAAGATGCTTTGATGCTCCAAAATATAATTCACTCACCTATAAAGTTCTAATCTTGGTCACTAAAATCAAAGAGCTGAAGGCAGAATCACGCAAAAAGTTTTAATCCCATCTTTAAAATTTTTATACTCTTTATTTTCTTAAAATCCCAACACTACCAAACGTGATTTCCAATAGATTATAACAAATACCAATAGGATACTTAGAAATATGTTTAATTATGGAAAATAAAAATTACAAACAAGAGCATGGAGCAGTATCATATGAAGTGATAAGCTTCAAATATACAAGATACACAAAATTTGAAAAAGAAAACCACACAAAGGAATGTGTTTGGTAGTCACTCAACCAAAGTTTCTATGAAACTGTAGACGTTGGTTATTCCCCAATTTCAACACAATGTAATAGTTGATGATTCAACTAAGCAATGGCTGATCCCAGGGGAGAGACCTTCAAAGCCACAGACTTCTCCATTCCATCACACCCCTGAGTGTATAAAACAGCTGTAATATTCCAGGGCCAATCACTTACCATTTCTCATAACAGCATCAGAGGGAAGGAGCTGAGAGAAAAGGTTGAGGTAAGAGAGCTCTTAAATATCATTGTAAACTAAGGTTACATATCTTTTCTATAAATATAGATATATTAATATATATTTCTGTAAACTGTCAAGATTAAAATTATTGAGGCTATCATTAATGGTTGCTTACAGTTGTAAACTTAGTAATTAGACTATCATTTTGATATTTCTGTTTGCAAAACTTTTCCTTAAAATCACCATCCTGCCATAGTGAGTGCATATTTTAGAGTGACCATAAATGAATCTTTGTAGGGGTGGGATGATCGTTTGGAGGTAGGGCAGAATGAGACTTACAGAGAATCAGGTTCATCATTTTGAATTTTATGGACCTCAAGTCAGCAAAAAGGGAACATGTGCTGTTAGAGAGATTCTCTAAAGTATGAATAAGTGTCAATTTCTTTGTAGCCTCCTGTTTTATCTTTAAAATGTATGCTGTATTTGCGTTCCATTCTATAACACATCATGTTGATTTTAATACAAAAATTACTTAAGTCTTTTTCCTACAAATCCTTGAAAAAAGTTAAAGTTCCAGGAAGATGCATCTAACTTATCCAGATCATCATCTATTCTCCAGCACACAGCAATAAACTGCTATGGGTGTCACACCTTGAGAAGCGGAAAAAGGAGATAGTTAATAGTTATGCTACATCCCAACTATAAAACATAATCTGGAAGAGTCTATGATGTGATTTATTTATTTCTTTGCTTAATGTGGTTTTGAAAAACCTTGGAAACTAGTCAGCCACATCTTCAGGTTCCCCTTCTTCTGTAATGACCTCCTTCACTGAAGTCTTGAGCCCCTCAAAGTCATCCATAAGGGTTGGAATCAACTTCTTCTAAACTCCTGTTAATGTTGATATTTTGATCTCTTGCCATAAATCACAAATGTTCTTAATGACATCTTGAATGGTGAATTCTTTACAGGTTATTAATTGACTTTGCCCAGATGCATTAAAAGAATCACCATCTATGGCAGCTGTAGCCCTCCAAATATATTCCTTAAATAATAAGACTTGAAAGTGGAAATTAAGTCTTGATCCATGGGCTATACAATGGAAGTTGTGTTAGCGGGCATGAAAAAAACATTCAACTCCTTGTACATCTCCACAAGAGGTCTTGGGTGATTAGGTGCATTGTCAATACTTGGAAAGGAATCTATTTTTCCTGAGCTGTAGGTAGTTCTCAACATCTTTTCTATAAGATATTATAATATCTTACAATAATGAAAAAGTTTTAAATATCCTCAATTTGTAAAAAATGTAATATCTGAAAAGTGCAATAAAACAAAACCCAATAAATGAGATATGCCTATATATACACAACACCTAGAGTAACGTTTGACATTCAATCAGATACAAGAAATGCTTTATGAATAAATAAACAAATAAAAATGAGGGGACTTTCAACAAAAGTCCCCTAGCCAATACCCCTTTTCAACTTGGTTGCTTTTCCCAAACACCCCTATATATTCTCTAACATCTACTTACATCCAAACCATGACAAAGAAGAGAAATAATGACTGATACCATGCCATAGAGAAAATTCCTCATTAATGTTTGAAATCAAGTAATACATACATTCTTATTGTATTTGTGATAAAATATTTTAAAAGAAAATGCAAAAGTTCTATGTTTTATTGTCTACTCCATTATATAATTATTGATTAGATCTGTAATTTAGCTCAGTTTTCTCAAATATAAATTATCAATATTGTAACTGATACATTATAATAATGTATATGATATGATAAGTAATCTGCAATGAAAATTAAAATAAAATACTTTAAAAATGACCTTTCCCAAACATCCAAAGTAGAATCTTTTAAACAGCTTGGATTTTGGGGGGTTGCCTGGAACCAATACAAATAATTCTATAACCTAAATTAATTTCAAGGACATTGTTATATGTAATGTTGGTTTAAACTTTCTGAGATCACTAAATAACTACTTCCCTCCACACTAACATTCTCTGTATAAACCAAAGCACTATTTCATTCCAGAAATTTTACTTTTATTACCAAGTACAGAGACGTGTTATTCTTAAATAATACGTGAATGCTTATTTTCAAAAGAATTGATGTAATATAGCTTAAAAATTGCAAAACATCTTTGATCTTACCTAAAAAATGATGCTCTCATTAAAAAATAGGTTGATGCCCTAAGATTATAAGTGACTTACTCAATGTCAATGAGCTATTAATTACATATCTGTATTAGAAGTGGATCTTCTGAATTTATGATCTTTTTGCTGACTTCTAGGATATTTCTGAACAAGATGAAAGCTTTCATTCTGATCACAGCCATCTTGGCAGTCACTGTTGCTTTCCCGGTATGTATCCATTTCTACATTCCAGAGTATTTTTATACAGTCATTTGCCACATAATGATGTTTCTGTCAATGATGCACTGCATATATAATGATGGTCCCGTAAGATTGTAATGGAGCTGCAAAATTCCTATGCCTAGTGACACTGTAGTTATCATAATGTCGTAGCACACCACATTACTCATGTGTTTACAGCAATGCTGGTGTAAACAAACCTACTGCACTGCCAGTCATATAAAAGTAGAGCACATACAATTATGTACAGTACATAATAATTGATAATGATAATAAATGACTATGTTACTGGTCTGCGTATTTATTATATTATACTTTTTGTCATTATTTTAGAGTGTACTCCTAATTATTAAAAAAAATAGTTAACTGTAAAACTGCATCAGGCAGGTCCTTTAGGAAGTATTCCAAAAGAAGGCATTGTTACTACAGAAGACAATGGCTCCATGTGTGTTATTGTCCCTACAGACCTTTCAGTGGGACAAGATGTGGAGCTGGAAGACAGTGATCCTGATGATCCTAATCCCATGTAGGCCTAGGCTAATATGTGTATTTGTGTCTTAGTTTTAAACAAAAAAATTTAAAAAGTAAAAAATAAGCAAATAGAAAAAAATCATATCAAGTAAGGATATAAACAATGAAAATATATTTTGTACAGCAATGTGTTTGTGTTTTAAGCTAAGTGTTATTACAAAAGAGGCAAAAGGGTAAAAACATTTAAATTTTTGAAAGTAAAAAGGGTACAGTAAGCTAAGGTTAACTTAGTGAAGAAAGAAAAATATGTTTTTATAAATTTAGTGTAGCCTAAGTGTGTAGTGTTTATAAAGTGTACAGTAGTGTGCAGTAATATCCTAGGTTTTTACTTTCACTCACCACTTATTGACTTACCCAAAGTGACTTCCAGTCCTACAAGCTCCATTCATCATGTCTGATACAGATATACTATTTTTTTATCTTTTATCTACTATTTATATACTTTTTTTAATCTTTTATCTACTATTTATATACTATTTTTTTTATCTTTTATATTGTATTTTTCCTGTACCCTTTTCCATGCTTAAATATGTTTATATATATAAATACTTACCACTGTGTTACAGCTGCCGACACTGTTCAGTACAGGAACATGCTCTACAGATTTGCAGCCTAAGGGCAATAGCCTATGCCACATAGCCTAGGTGTGTAGTAGGCTATATACCTTCCAGGTTTGTGTAAGTACACTCTATGATGTTCACAGGACAAAAATCGATTAATGTTGCATTTCTCAGAACATAGCCCTTTTGTTAAGCAAAGCATGCCATATTTTTGGTTTTAATTCATAAATCTTAGGGGTTATTTTCCCCTCCACACACTGTATTCTAGTTTCAGAATACCTAACACCTGCCCCCGTAGCATTATATTCCCCAAAATATTATAAATCATGTAGTGGTCAGTGCATAATCCAATTCCACATAGCCTTAGTGCAATGGTGAATTTGAGCCATTTAAGAATACATATGAACACTTTTCAGGAAAATAGTTTATATAATATATTCTGGACAAACTCTAGACTTAAAAAAAATGGATACTATGAAACTATATTAGGTAATAACTAGTCAAATTATTTCCCTCATGCTCATGTATATATTTTGTTGTGTGTTTTCATGAGCATGAGCCTAATTAATTTCACTGTTTGAGTTTTAGGTCACTCCAGACCAGGAACGAGACAAACGAAGTGTAAGTTACTTTTCCTCTGCTTTCCCTGTGATATATTCTTAACTGTGGTTAAACATACTCATTTATCTAAACTTCTCAAATTCTAGAGAGATTCTTGAAGAGTTTTGGGTATTAGCACTCAACAAAGGTTTAGGCTCCAGGGATTTTAGTGCTGCTTGTGGAAAGGGAATTAACTCTGCATCTCATGTAACAGTGGGAACAAGATTGAAACCTGAATCACTCTGTGATGAACTGGGTTATAATATTTTTATTAGAATTATCTAGCCTAATAGGTTGATAACTGCTTATTCCTCCACTTGGTTTTAGCTCTACAAAGCCCATTCCAATGAAGGTAAAAAATATTTAAAACCTTAGCATCAGGCGATATCTGCCAGTTTTGATGATTGCACCAGTGGCCAATTCACTCAAGGATTATTTGGATCTAAACAACTAACCAAATGTTTAAGAGAAAGAACATAAAATTTGAATGGAGAAAGCCTTGTTTAGACATTGTTTATATTTATGGAGATCCTGCTATCTGGAAAGCATGGTTTCAAGGCTAAACCTATAAGCAGAGTGTTAAGGACATAGAAACGGATAGGCCCTTAGTCTATCTTCTTTTGAAAAGTTTCTTTTCATGTCCTTTGCCCACTTTTTAATGGGGTTGTTTGATTTTTTTCTTGATGATTTTCCTGAGTTCTATATAGATTCTAGTTGTCAGCCCTTTATTGGATGTGTAGCATGTGAATATTTTCTCCTATTATGTAGATTGTCTGTTTGCTCTCGTGATAGTTTTCTTGGCTGTGGAGAAGCTTTTTAATTTGATTAGGTCCTATTTATTTATTTATTTTTGTTGCTGTGATTGCCTTTGGGTTCTTCATAAATTCTTTCCCTAAGCCAAAGTCATATAAAAAATGCTCAACATCTCTAATCATCAGGGAAATGCAAATCAAAACCACAATAAGATATCACTTAACACCAGTAAGAATGGATTTTATCAAAAAGTCCCAAAATAATAAATGTTGGCATGGATGAGAAGAGATAGGAACACTCATACACCACTAGTGGGACTGCAAACTAGTACAACCTCTATGGAAAGTAATATGGAGATACCTCAAAGAGCTAAAAGTAAAACTACCATTTGATCCAGCAATCCTATTACTGGGCATCTATCCAAAGGAAACAAAGACATTCGATAAAAAGACATCTTCACTCGAATGTTTTTAGCAGCACAATTCACAATTGCAAAGATGTGGAAACAACCCAAGTGCCCATCAATACATGAGTGGATTAATAAAATGTGGTATATGTATACCATGGAGTTCTACTCAGCCACAAAAAACAATGGTGATCTAGCACCTCTTGTATTATCCTGGATAGAGCTGGAGCCCATTCTACTAAGTGGAGCATCATAAAAATGGAAAAATAAGCACCACATGTACTCACCATCAAATTGGTATTAATTGATCAACACTTATGTGCACATATAAGTAGTAACATTCTCAGGTGTCGGGCAGGTGGGGAGGGAGGAGAAGATGGGTATGTTCACACCTAATGGGTGTGGTCTGCACTGTCTAGGGGATGGACATGCTTGAAGCTCTGACTCGGGCAGGGCAAAGGCAATATATGTAACCTAAACATTTGTACCCTCATAATACGCTTAAATTAAAAAAAAAAAATAAACTGATAGGGATATGAACAGATGGTGGAGACCAAGAGAGGGAAGAAAAAAAAGAGGCATGGAAAGAGAGAGTGTTTCTACCACATGGTTTGGGTAAAGACCTAGTATGAAGGCAAAGGGAGAAATTTTATGGGACCTTAACACTTCATGTTGGCCTTATGATTATAGAAGTGATTATTGGAAAACTCTGGCTTTGAGTAGAAAGATACAGGAACATGGTTTTCTCTAAACAATTTTCTGAAATGGTGCAAATTAATAAAATACTTGTACATAGTACACATACAAAGGGTAAATTATTTTAGAGTTTCTAAAGCTTAAAAATGAAGATCCACATGGTAAAAGGCTGTTTTATTTCCCTTCTTTGTAAAGAGTAAAACAAGTCTTTTTAATTTCTTTCTTTCAACAGATCAGTGACAGCGATGAATCATCTTTACAGATTTTTGTGCCCCCACGAAATCCATTTGGCCAGTACCCTCCATTCCTATATCCTCCAGGTTTTTGGTATAGATATTTTGGTTTTCCTTTTCCAATACCTGCATCTGCCTCTGCAGATACCCCTCGTAATGGAAAGTAAACAAGAAGGAAAGTCACAGTGCCATTCAAGATGAAATAAGTGGTAAGTATGCTTAGTACAACCATGGGTTTAAGTTTGTTATTTGTTGTTGTTTGACTGGAATGCATCATTTCATGAAAAAGTGTTATAATGTTTCCAGTTAGCCTCATTAAGTTCCAGTTTATTTCAATGGTTTTCCTCTGGCAAAAATTGGTGGAATCTCCACTCCAAGATATATATGTGTGCCCTTCCATCATCCAAACAGCATAGCATTTAAATCCCTCATTTGCTGTGATATAATAGAAACAAGCCCTTTCTTACTAAAACATTTTTACAAAATATTTTTAACATTTTCTACCATTATCAACAACTGTGTATTTTGGACTGAATCAGAGGGGTAAATAAAGGGAAACTTTAACAAAAATGGAGATCACAGGAGATAAACTTGGGGACCTAGATTGTAAGGTAGAGTTCAGCCTAGTCCTTAGAAAATCATGTGATTTTTCTAATACTAAACCCCAAACCTAGCTTCTGAATGTCTGAGTATAGTAAAATCCTATGTGTTTGACCTAGCAGGGGCCTCTGTTGTCTCATTATATCAAAAACAAAGTGGATGGTTTGTCAATTTGGTTGAATTGAGGGAGTATAGCTATACTAAAGATTAAATTAGGACCCACAGGATTGTTTTAGGAAACTTTCAGCTAATACCTACCACTAACGGCCTCTGCCTTCTTTCCTATATCTACTCAGTGTTCTTGAGCAGAAAGTTTCCCAGTGCTTGAACTAAATATACTTTAACCCAATATTTATAAATAAAATGCAAATAAACTTACAAATTATCAAGAAAATGATCCATTGAGATTAATAACCATATGCTTGTCATTTATTTCAGGTCACTGTAAATTAAACGTGAGCCACTTCCCTGAAGAATCAATATTCTTGTTAATAAAAGAAAAATAAATGTAATTGAAGTAGCAAGCAGTATTGTCTAGTCAATACCTTTATTGGTCTTCTTTAGTGAACATAATAGGGGAGACCTTGGTTTTTTAATTTCCACAAATTCCATGATGTACACTAGAGACACAAACCCATGAAGAAGGAAAAGGTAGCAGGTGGTGATGAGAATGAACTGTCCTGCAGTACATGAAAAAAGTCATCCAACAAGATTTTACTCACACAATAAGCCTTTCATTGGGTCACAATGGCTGCCTTTGTCTCTACAAGTTAATTATCAGGAAATTAGAAAAATTCTCTTTGAACAAAGATTACGTTTCTCCACCACAAGCTTAAATTGTTCACAGATGAGACCCTTAGCATCAATGATGGAAATTCTGCCATCATTCATCCATGAACTGGCTACAAATCAAGGCCAGCCTAATGAGCCACTTGGCATGTGAGCAAGGAAATTGCCTTCTTCCTTGGTCATTTCCAGGGATTAAAGGTTTCTCAAACATTTAAATATTCATTCCTTGCTATTAAAGTCAATGATCCCAGTTAAAATTATGGGAGGGACAGCAAGATGACCCAACAGTCCTCAATATAATTCAGTACATTAATTTTATAGGGATTGTTTCCCAACCTTACAGCTGATAGATTGGAGGTCACTATATGACCAAGGAAAGGCAGTCATGGGGAAATAAAATAGAGGGGCACAGCGACCAAAGGCAATCAGAGCCCTGATGGGGGCCCAAGACAAATGTCCTTTGGAAGGACCAGCTCTGCAAGTAACCTACTGTTATCCCTCTTTTTGTGTGTGTTTTTTTTTTAATTAAAGTCTTTGCTATGTGTCCTTAACTCTCAGATTAGAGTGTTTATTTTATCCACTTCACATTATGTCATCGTAACTTTCTGAGAAAAAACAAAAAACCCTGTCATTTACTTTTAACTATTAGATTTCTGAAGCAAATATATTCCATTAAAATCAATTAGCTATTACTCCAGTAAATTTGGGTAACAACATTCCTGTTACTGACATTTTTGATTATTGTATTGATGGGATGGTTTCAATTAAACCTGTCAATCTAATTTCCATTTTATTTTGTAATCTAATAGTGGTTTATGGGTATAGGGTCCACTAAAGCACTGTTTTCCAAAGTGTTTTTCTTGAAGCATTGATCTTGATGGCCCCCAAAATGAATATTCATCTTAAAAATATCTCTCTTGGAAATTTTCAATACACATACATATGGTAACACTCTGGAAAATGCCAGTTTAAAAAATCATGTTAGTTTCCCAAACTAAATGACCATAGAACAATCCCCACTCCATCTAAAACAGCTGATAAAACTGATGTATTCCTGATCACGGTATGCTATATAAAATGTAATAGAGACA
Organism: Lemur catta; assembly: GCF_020740605.2. Taxonomy (NCBI): domain Eukaryota; kingdom Metazoa; phylum Chordata; class Mammalia; order Primates; family Lemuridae; genus Lemur; species Lemur catta. The sequence continues at coordinate 13,470,697 of NC_059146.1, forward strand.
GTAGATACCACACTCATGTAGAGTTTACATACTAATTGTGGAAAGATTTCATAGAAAAGAAAAACAGAGAGCTAAATTTAACTCCATTATTCTGTTAATTACCTGAGAGAAGGACCTACATGTCCCCCATATAATTTTTCAAATTTTATTCATTCATTAAAAAACTGGATAATTATACATTACTTAATGACAGGGATATGTTTTGAGAAATGAGTTGTTAGATGATTTAGTCATTGTGGGATCATAGAATGTACTCACACAAACCTAGGTGGTACAGCCTGCTACACACCTAGGCTACATGGTATAGCCTATTACTTCTAGTACAGCATCTGTATAGCATCTTACTGTACTGAATACTGTAGGCAGTTATAACACAAACATATATACACATAGAAAAAGTACAGTAAAAATGTGGTAAGACATACATCTGTATATAGGGCACTTACTATGAATGGGACTTGTAGGATTGGAAGATGCTCTGGGTAAGTAAGTCAGTGAGTGAATGGGAAGGCCTAGGATATTACTGTACACAGCTATAGACTTTATAAGTAATTCCACTGTCCCCACTGCTATTCAACATAGTGCTGGAAGTCCTTGCGAGAGCAATCAGGCAAGAGAGCAGAATCAAGGGTGTCCAAATGGGAACAGAAGAGATTAAACTCTCACTCTTTGCTGATGATATGATATTATATCCAGAAAACCCCAAGGATTCAACCAAGAGACTCTTGGAACTGATAAATGAATTCAGTAAAGTCTCAGGATACAAAATCGATACACACAAATCAGAGGCATTCATATATGCCAATAACAGTCAAACTGAGAATCAAATCAAAGACTCAATACCCTTCACAATAGCAACAAAGAAAATAAAGTACCTAGGAATATATTTAACTACGGAGGTAAAAGACCTCTACAGGGAGAACTATGAAACACTGAGAAAGGAAATTGCAGAGCACGTAAACAGGTGGAAAACCATACCATGCTTGTGGATCGGAAGAATCAACATTGTTAAAATGTCTATACTACTGAAAGTGATCTACAGATTCAATGCAATCCCTATTAAATTACCAACATCATTTTTCACAGATATAGAAAAAATAATTTTACGCTTTGTATGGAACCAGAGAAGACCCCGTTTAGCAAAAGCAATTTTCTCTCAGTGGGGGAGAAAGATTCCTAGCATTCCCAGGTGTTCTTGAAATGTGAGGTCTGTCCGGAAAGTATCCAGCCACATAATATTATATATTACATTAACAATGACTGGATACTTTCCGGACAGACCTCATATACTTTCCTGCTACAACAATGTTTTTAAAAGTATCCCGAGTCTATGGTATTTGTGAACTAAACAATTAAATGCTCAGCTGAAAATCAGTATTATTCTTATGATTCTAAAGCAATGGCTGAGAAATTACCATGTGAAAAGGAACACCTTCAGAATTTGAGGATTGACCAGATCATAATATTCCAACTATGGACCCTGACAACCAAAGGAAAACACTGTGGCTAAATAGTTCAGAGAAAATGGCCGATATTACTACATTAGCAACTTGTTTAGCAGTTTTGAAACTCTGCAATCTCTCCTTGAACAGTAGTAACCAATTTTTCCGAGAAATGGAAAATTTCAACTTACTCTGTACAATTTGAATAAGTATTCTAGGGTTCAGAACATTGTTTCTAACTTTCTAAGACATGAAACAATTCTAAGAAACAGACAGGAATAGACATAACTACAATGCTGATATTATTTCTTGTTTGTATTCTGGCAGTCCTACATTGATTCCTGTAAATACCTCAATCTGGTCAGACCTTCACAGCCAAAATGAAGTCATAGTTAATATCACTTTTAGAGAAACATATGTAAAGGAAAGTATTCTCTCCTAAACTATCTAAGCAATTTTTTTGTTTTGTTATATTTTACCCAAATATCTACCATATTGGTAGTATTGTAATTTATACTCCAAGTTAGAACGAGCTTCCTTGAAAAAGAACAATTATCCCCACCTCAATAATTTAATATTCTACATCCCAAACTATTCACCTATATTATTGAAATTTAAAACTCTAAAAAAGTTTATTCATAAGAGGTTAATCAATCAATAAGTAGGTATTAAGTTCATACTGAAGAATATATGCTGCAGCTTAAATGCAACCAGCTCCCATTTTATATTGATTGAAATGTTTCATGTATGGATTTAATTTGTAAGGAAGTGCTTTGAGATATGTAAGAGGTGATCAGTTTTCTAATTTTTAAAAATCAATAGGTGTGATTCTGGAATGAAGAAGACCAACCACAGCCTATATTACATGTAGGATCACTTGAAATCCAGGTTCTCAAACTGAAAAAAAAAACATTTAAAGTATGAAAGTGTTGTGGCTAGCTATTTTTCATTTTAATAATGGTTTTAAATTCAGATAGGTGATATTAGTTGATTATGAATATAAATTTTTTTAAAATTCTGTATTTCTTTATAAAAATGAAAAGATTCATTTTTTAAAATGATACTTTTTTTAAAAAAAAGAATAATACTATCCTCATAAAATGAGTTAGAAACTGTGGCTTCCTCTCCAATTTTCTGGAAGCCTTTGTGCAAATTTTATATTATTTCTTTCTTAAATATATGATAGAATTCATCAGCGGAAAAAAAAAAGATATGAATAGCTTTTCTTTTTTCGAGCTTTATGAATCACAACTCTATTTCCCCCTCTGCATTTCATTAACTAAAATTGACCCAAAGATGACCCTCCTGTTGTCAAATCCTTCCTTTTAGTCATCATCTTATTGGGTAAAAAGTAGGAGGGAAATAGAATAGCGTGACTCAAGGTACTAATACCCTTTAATTAGTCTCCAGTTGTTTATCTTGGGTCTTCTCTACAGCTGACAGGCCAACTCAACCTACTGCCAAGCAAGACTTGACAGGCACAAGGAAAGGTAATGTTACTGAAATGCCCAGAGAGAGTGATCCTTGTCACAATACTTGAGACATCATCAAAGTTATTTTATAATTATATTTTCTTTCTTTTAGCCTTTATTATTAAACTTGAATATGTCCTAGCATTGTTTTAATATTAATGTCTAATCTACATCTTAGAGTCTGGAGGGTATTTATGATTGAATTTATTTTTAACTTTACTTTGGATTAAAGTCAAGGTTTGATACTGGCTAAACTGTAGAAGACACTGTGAATTCTAAATATGAAGGTATTTAAGACAATGAACCTATTTCTATAGACAAATTTGAAGAGTCAACTTCTCAGAAAGTTGAACCCATAATAATAATCCAAATTGATCCCTTACTTTCAAATTTTATTTCTACATAAAAGTCATAATTTTCTTTGTTATAGTATAATTATTGTTTTAAAATATACCTTTCAAATACTCATGAGAGCTGAATAGTTCTACCATTTCATAAATTATTTCTTCTTACCAAGGAGTGAGGGCAAATATAAGTACTACTGGTTTAAAGCTGATATACAAAGTATGGTCATATCCCTGTGATTTCTGCTTTATGCTAAAAAGGGAAGAATTAATATCATTTTGCAGAATATTTTCTTGTGTGTGTGTGTGTGTGTTGTATCACTTCGTGTTAATTAAAAAGAAGTCTGTGATTCACCATATGAAGATTTTGAGTCTATAATCTTAATTAGCAAGTGAAGAATTAATAGGGAACTCTATCTCACTAGAGGAAACATGAGTTTGCTTAAGTTGTTCCAATTTGATTCCACATAAGTTCTTTTCCATTCAGTGATATCCTACAGGTCATTCTGAAGGCACTTTAGTAGCCAGTCTCCCTAGTCGTTATTACCTGAGAACCAGACGCGAATGGAGTCTGACGTGCTTTCCTTTCTCTACCCAGGCTTTAATTCTGTGACTCTCTTCTTTAAAGCTCAGCTTGTAGTGATTCAATTTTATACAAGTATGGAGATAACAATAGCTGCAACAGGATGTAGTTTGTATTCACTTCACAAATACAATATGTACTTAAATATCAAAAGTTTAAAGTGTCATATACTATTGTTTAAAAGTATAATTTATTAAAAATCAGATAAGAAGGTAAGATACTGTATACTCCTTTACAAAGTAAGGCTAATTTATGTCATGAATTAAATTTCAGTCAAAGACACCAAATTGTCATATCTATACTTCTTATAAGAACAATCAAGTTAGTCATATCACTTATGATTACTGGAGAAATAGATTATGAAGAATGCAGTTTCATCACCCTCCACTTCCCAATTTATCCTATGTACTTTTGTTAAATTGATCACAGAATCACAGAATTTTAGAAATCTCTCAGTTCAAACCCTCACTTAACAGGTAAGAAATGTAAGATCCAGGGAAGGGAAATGACATGACCAAAGCTAGAACTCAGTCCTCCTAACACATGCATAGTCACACTAGTTTCTAGTCCAAAACCACTCAATTGTTTGCTGCTGTTTACAAAGCATGCCTAACTCTTTAACCTGGCATTTAAAATGTCTATGTTTTCTGCTCTTTCTTTTCAAGATTATCTTTCCCTTCTCATACAACACTTGAATCAAAATGTCCATGGATATTCTTAAGGTTTGCTCCTCTACTTGAAATGTTTTTCTTTCTATTAAACTCTGCATAGGCAAGTCCCACTTACATGTATCTTCTACACAAAGACTTTGTTGATTCTCTTGACTGAAACTTTCTATTGGTAGAAAATCACTTCTATGGCATTTTCCACTTTCTTTCCTCTTACAGTGACTTGTATACGTTGCCACTTTATTTCCAATGTTGTATCTATTTCGAAATGGGCTGCCTAACTTGCAGGAAAACAGAGAAAACACAATGTGATTTCCTAAGACTGGCATATGTATAAATTGTGTTACTTAGTTGTTATTTAATAGGACATCTGTTAAGAAAAAGAAAAGAAGCTGGATAAAAATTTGGCTTGTTAAATTGATGATACTTATATCAGATTCACCTTGATAATCTCAACATTTGGCATAGTACCTTGTTCCTAGTAGGTTCTTGGTATATATTAAATGACTAGATAATTAAACTTGCAATGATAATTCTATTATTATTGTCAAAAACTCAATTCAAAAATTTTTTACTCTAAGTTTGATTTTCTAACACTTTCATTAAAATAGATTTTTCACATTGGCTAAATCTACCTGTAAATCTATTTTTTTTTCCTTAACCAAAGCAAACATTGCATCCAAAACACTCCTAAATTGTTAGAAACAATCCTTTTAATTTTTTAAAATTTATTTTTAGGTGCAATAATGAAGAATTTTCTTCTAGTTGTGAATGTCCTGGCATCAACCCTGCCTTTTTTGGTGAGTTAATTTCGTATAACCAATTTGTATTAAGACTTTAACAAACTTTTATGTAAGGGCTGTAATTATGCAAAAAGTTTTGTTTTTAACACAAAAGATATTTTTCTAAGCCAAAACAAAACAAGTCTTCCCTGGTTTTTCTACTTCTTATTTGTCATTATTTCTTTTTCTGGAACTCCCCAGGCTGCAGTGGTGCAAAACCAGGAACGACCAGCAGTAAGTTTATTTTAATTATTTCTATTAGAGATATGAATTCCAAGATGTAATATTCTACAAAAATCAATCATATTAAAGTGCTTTCTGTCTAATAACTAAATATTTAAGGATGGGCACAGGGGCTCACACCTGTAATCCTAGCACTCTGGGAGGCTGAGGCAAGAGGATTGCTTGAGCTCAGGAGTTCAAGACCAGCCTGAGCAAGAGTGAGACAAATTAGTCTCTACTAAAAATAGAAAAATTAGCTGGGCAACGTGGCACACGCCTATAGTCCCAGCTACTTGGAAGGCTGATGCAAGAGGATTGCTTAGGTCCAGGAGTTTGAGTTTGTAGCGAGCTACAGTGACACCACTGCACTCTAAGCAGGGTGACAGAGTGAGACACTGTCTCAAAAATAAATATTTATTCTTCATAAAGTCATCTAATCTTTGCAAAAAAAAATCACTTCAGCAACAGATAATGTGAATTAACCTTGATGTTCATCTGAAAGTCTTGGTTTCATTGCATAATCCAAGTCATGTATCTTTGGTTTTCATGTATATTTAACAATACAAGAAAACTCACTCAGCCTTCAATATTGAGCAAAAAGTGAAAACAAAAGTAAAGCTTGATATCTCTACTGTCCACCCTTTAAGACTCAGGAAAAGATACCTCTCTGACCCGTCTTTAAATACTTCTCATATACTTGTTTTTACTTTCCTTTCTTGCTTCCCAAATAAGTTTGAATACATTTCAATATGTCTCCTTTTATTAGAAATGCTTGCTTTGTATATAACTTTCTTAATTTATTTCTATTCATATGAAAGATCTACTGACAAATTTTTATGGCTGCATGTAATTGATAGGCAGATAAAACAGATAAAAACAGAAAACTCCCTACCTGATCTTTGTGGAGAAAATTAAACTTAAAGAAAATCTAAAGTCTAAATCCAGAAATTCCTCCACATCACATTATTTTACTATTATGCTGTAGTTATTTTAGGAAAAAAACAAATGTGCCTTCGGGCTAATCTCCAGATTAATAAAATCTGTGAGAAATTACAAATATGTGGTGAGAATACATACGTATATGTGTGTGATCCTGTATGTCCGCATGTGTATTACATGTCAAAGTTCTCCCTGAGATTTCTTTAGGCTCCGTACTTATAATACCCAACATCTTGATCACTTAACATATATATGCCAAGCTCTGGGCAGTGTGGTTTACATTATGAATCACCTCATCTAATTTGTTTGAAGCAAATATTTTTATATCAAATATTTTATATTTTTATATTGAAAACATTTTATAATATTGAAAATCATGAAGTGGAAGAGAAATGTACAAATCCGTACTTTGTAAAATAATATAATTGCCAGGTTCCCTACTTCCGATATTGTACTTTCTCCACGTCAAATACTACATTATTTCAAAAAATGCTGATTGAAGATATCTCAATATTCAGGTCTATAATATTATTCTGCATAATTTATTTTTTTGCAGTGCCGTGAGAATGATGAAAGATTGTTCAATCAGAAAACAGTTTCATATGTCCCAATTCTTTATATGCTGAATAGCTATCCTCATTATGAACCTAATTTCTACCAACGTAAACCAGCTATACTGATTAACAGTCCATATATGTTTCACACATATTATGCAAAACCAGCTGTACATAAGCCACATGCCCAAATCCCTCAGCGGCAGGTCCTGCCAAATATTCACCCACCTACCATGGCACGTCAACCACACCAACAGCCATCACTTTTTGCCATTCCTCCAAAGAAAACTGAGGCTAAAACAACCACCCCCACCATCACCTCTACTGCCATCCACACCATCACCACCACTGCTACTGTTGAGTCTACACCAATTCCTGTGAATGAACCAGTGGTGAACAGTGTAGTCCCTCCAGAAGCCTCCTCAGAGCCCATCACTTCCTCAGAGCCCATCACTTCCTCAGAGCCCATCCCTTCCTCACAGTCCATCCCTTCCTCAGAGTCCATCCCTTCCTCACAGCCCATCCCTTCCTCACAGCCCATCACTTCCTCAGAGTCCATCCCTTCCTCAGAGCCCATCCCTCCCTCACAGCCCATCCCTCCCTCACAGTCCATCCCTCCCTCAGAGCCCATCCCTTCCTCACAGTCCATCCCTTCCTCACAGTCCATCCCTTCCTCACAGTCCATCACTTTCTCAGACTCCATCACTTCCTCAGACTCCATCACCACAAGCACCCCAGAGACTACTGCAGTCCCAGTTACTTCAACCGTGGCATAAAAACACTAAGGAAACATCGAAGAAGACAACAGGTAAATGAGCAAAAATAAAATGAACAATCCAGACAAGAAACATGAATTTATCAATATAATCATAAATTTTAAAATAGCACAAATGGATAAATTAAGGGTGTTATGGGAGAGGCAAAATAGGGTACTTAAATTTTTTGATCTGGCAGAACCACAGCATTGCTACAACACTAGGCTCTGTTCCAAGACAAAAAATTATTTCACAAAATGAAGAAAATTAGGGATTTTGTTATCAAACTTTTTTTTGAAAGTTGGAACATGTCTAGAACCTATTAGATTTATTTCATCCCTACCACACACAAACTATGACAGTAGAGCAAAACACTAACACTTTCATGATTTTTCTTATTTCAAAATAAATTTTCTTAGAATCAATTATATAGAATATGAGTTTAAATAAATTTTAATTTCCTAACAATGCTCCTATACTCTTAACTTTGGTATGAACATAGTGAAAGGGAATGATATATTTCCCATGGATTCCTTTATTTCAGATATCATTTCTGAAAGGTTCCTTGAAGTTAGATATCTCAAATTTCTCCTATTCTAGGATAAACCCATGGAAGAATTATAATGCTTAACTTGAAAAATAAATAAATATTAAAAGGTGCTTTCAGAATATTGAATGTGATGCAAAATGTTCCTATTTATTATTTGTATCAACAGATAATGACAGAGTCTAAAATAATTGGAAACTTATGGGAAGAAATTAAATAAAGAGAAAGATTAATAATATAGAAAATGGCCAAAAAGTGCATGGTAATTTGTGGAGAAAGTTAACAAAATCTTGAATTTCTTATCAACAAATACTTTCAGTCCATCAGACTGCCTATACATTTTATGATCTAAAATACCACGTAATTGCCTATGATATGATGGAACTAGCATTAGACCAGAGAAGGCCACTTCTTCCATCTTCTTGCCTAATGACCAAGGTCTGGTCCTTTATTCTCACTGAAATTTTATTTTCTCACAATTCTGGTTGCTGTGAGGCTCAAGTGAGAACGCATATGTGAAAGAATTTTAAAAACTGATCAATCCATAAAGTGTAATGTATTGAAAAGGTAAAGTAAAATTAATAAACATTAATATTTATTTTTAACCTATACCTTAGGTCTTTACCAAATGATAAGAACAGTATGCAATTATGTCAGTTGATTCCTATAACAACCATATGCAACAGATTTTATTACCATCTCAAATTTAGGAATAAAAAAAGAATAGGCTTAAAGATGTTAAGTAAATTATCACAGCTAGAAAGTACAAAATGAGAGCCAAACCAAATCTGTTTAATTTCAGATCGTGGAGTATAATTACTACATCATCTAATTCCAAATAGGCTAACTTGCAGAAAAAAACAGAAAACACTGTGACTTTCTTAGACTGTCAATTTGTAAATTGTGTTATTTACTTGCTATTTAACAGAACATCTGTTAAGAAAAAGATAATAAGCTAGATAAAAATTTGGCTTATTAAATTTTAGAAAAAAAATGTAAAAATATGTTGACAACATGAAAGCAAGTAATTTATTTAACATGTAATTATTATATATTTTGTTGATCCAAAATACATTATTACATGATTATATTTTTAATGGAGTAATAATTATTTCAATAGCTAACATTTGTATAAAACTCATGAACCTAAATTTCTAAATTAAAACCACTATATATAATATCACTTATAAAGAAGCAGGTAAAGAAGTTGCTTTCTGTAAATATTAGTTGAGGTCTATTACTTTCATTTCACTATATGCCAATCTTAAATATTTAAATTTAATTTGATAAACTCCTTGGATACAGACATAAGAGTAAAATTATATAAGCCAAATAAATGTCTACATATCATGAGAACTTTTAATATACTATGCGCTATATTCCTAAACTACCATTATTTTTATAGGTTTTGCTGAAACCAAATGACTACTTCAAACTCTCCTTCAGCCATTTGTCTGCCTTCAGTCAAAAGAAAATGTGATTTTCACAGATCCAGCTCCTTTCTCTTCTCTCCTTATGTTTTACATTCATGTCACATTTAATATTTTGATTCTTGCACAATAAAGCCAATTGAATGCTACTGGATCTCTTGAGAAGAATTTGTGAAAATAACTCAGGGGGATAAAGCAGGGATGGTTAATGGGTGCAAAAATATAGTTAGCTAGTTTTATAGAATGAACATTTGATAGTGCAACAAAGTGACTATAATCAATAAGTTAGGGTACAATTTACAATAACTGAAAGAATGGAACTGGATAATTCCTAACACAGAGGAATGATAAATGCCTGAGGTGATGGATACCCCAATTATCCTGATTTGATTAACTCACACTGTATGCCTGTACCAAAGTATCACATGTACCCATAAAAATATATAATTATGTACCCATAATAATTTAAAATTAAAGAGTTTTAATAAAATTATATGCTTATATAATATCTTATGTGTAAAAATATAATGCATAATTTTTACATAATTACAACTATTAAAATTTAAATATAATTAGTTAACCTACCTATTTTTAAGGGAAACTATCAAGGTTATGTGATTATAAGTGATTTTTCATTTTAATTTTTTGAGTTTTCTAATTTTTTATCATAATCATGAATTACTAACAGAATCAGAATAACCAATCTTTAAAATATGTAATATTTAGTAAAATCTATTAAAAATAACTAGGAACCAGTCTGTCAAATGAGTAAAAAGTGGCACAGTGTTTGTATTTTTTAATAATGTTCCACCAATTATAACAATAAATACATTAACCAAGAACTGCTAAGTTCTTATTCAAATGAGTAAGAAATTATTTTGTTAAATTGGTAAACTAAATAAGCTATTTAAATCTTGTTCAGCTTACAAATTATTTTTAACTGTAAGCCCCAGTATTTCTCAAAACCATGTTTTAAAGGTAGCAATCACAATATAAATCATATTTCTCAAGGGAAAAATTATACAAGTTTATGTTTTCAACAAAGAACTCAGTACCAATGAATTCATATGAAGAAAAACCAAAGGCAGAATACTATCTCGTGAATAATACTGCAATAAAAATGGGAGTGCTCTAAAAATAGTTAAAACATTGTCAAAGAATAACTTTGAGACAGTTATTTGCATGTAAATGGAGAATGCTATCAGTGAGCAAAGAGAAAAAAATGAGATTTGTGACGAGAAAAGAGAGGAGAGAAAAAATACAAATGGCCTGGAAACAGTAAATTATGTTGTATATTTTTGGGGTAAATTAGCAATTATCAAAGGGGTCAGCCTGGACAGGCTCTACTTGAGTAGGTTGGCTAGGGTCAACAAAAATAATTGTTATTTTTATGGATTATCCAAAAACCTTGAGAATTTGACTATAAAGTTAAATGTGATGACATATGAAATCTTCCAGTGTCCTATTTACACCTCCAGCTTACATAGGCAGGTCTGCACCTTACCATTCATCAGAATTTCTCAACAGTATCATTATTCATGAAAATCTAAACAAATAAGATTGTTAAATACATTGATTATGCAAAGTCAAATTGTGGCATAGAGGTTTTATTTGATCCAAAATTGTTTTGTTATTATAAATACTAAAAATTATGTAATTAATAATTTGGTTAGCTTTATTAGAATTTAAAAGGGGATCTTTAATATAAATTTGAAACTCCAGGTCCCATGAAAAAGAAAACATCTGCCCAGTGAGATTTGATCTAATAAACTGATTTTCTAGAATAAACCAAATCGTTTAAAATCATTCCAGGAATGATATTGAAAGTAGTACTCTAAGTTCAAAATAATTCTTTTCAAAAATATAGATGACACCATCTAAATATGTAACTATACAAAGAATTTAAATTGGGAAGGTTTTAAGGAAATGCTCACAAATTTGATCTCCTTATTTTAATACCCCCAATACAATATCAACAACTGGAGTGGGAAAATACAGTCAATTACACCCCTTTTCACTATTGAAGTTGAGACAATGGGTGAAGAAAAAGAAGGTATGAAAATATTTCTCATGTTCAAATATTTCTCACATGCAGAATATGAGCCTCACGATATTTCAGGGTAACTGGAAGAGCCACTCTGAGTCACTGACTGCCCATTGGCCACATGGACCTTTGTTTCAAAGAATTTAAAAAGCCAAATTTAGGAGTGTAAATAAGTAATGGTGCAAAGAAGATGCGACAGTAAATTATTTCACATGTGTGAATGCTTTCACAGTACTTGCAAATTCTTTTCTTACAAAGGTAAAATAATTGTGTTTACTTCACAATTTTGTTTAAGTGATTGATTTATTAATATTATCAGAAAATCATAAGTTCTTCAGTAAAATTGGTAATTATTGAAAGCATTAATACATTTTTATGAATAGGTTTGAGGCAGGCAGGAGGAAGATATTAAGGGTAAAATACATATTCTAAGTTTTTTTTTTTTCAGGAATGGATGTAAAAGAACCTGTATTACTTTTAGGTTAAGAATTTTTACTAGTATCTGCTAATTTACTGACTTATAATATAGTAATATGTGTATTTAAATATCTTATAATTTCATCTAAACATCTTAAAATTATACACTATTATAAGAGGGGAGAAATGAACTATCATGATCAATATTGGAATCTTTAAAACAACTTAGATAAGTAATGTAAAAGTATAAGGAAATATTTTAAAGTACTTTATTTGGAAATGATTTTTATTTTTTTTAGGGCTTGTTCAAGCTCAATCATTTCTACCATTTGATAAATATTTCTCAGAGACTCAGTAGCACCCATCATCAGTTTGAATGTGATATACTTTTAGGTCTATGAAACTTTCCCCTCATCCTGTCCATGCAATTTCAAGTTTCTCAAGATGAGTGTTTGTGGCTTCCAGGGGAGGGAAGATCAGGAGGTGGAACACAGAGTATGAAGTTCCTTTCTGAGATGATGAAAATATTCTCTGATTGTGGTGACAGCAGCTCCACTCCATGCATATACTAGAAATCACTGAACTGTACACTTTAAATGGGTGAATTATATGGCAAGTGAATCATATGTCATTAAAGCTGTTCCAAAAAAAAAAGAGTAACTGCCACTCTTTAATAAAACTTTCTGAAAGCAAATTAATCTTTGGGTGAATCAATTTTAAATAACTGAGTTAAACTAAAATTAATATTTTATAAAATTTATATTTTATTTTTTAATTAATACTAGAGTGATCCAAGTTTATTTTGAAATTTTAGAAAATAAGAGGAAAAAAAAAAGCAAAATGTTTTTTTGCCACCTAAAAGGAGGTAAAATGGTCTTCTAACCCAGTGTGTATACATCTCACGCTGTTATTGGATATTTTCTCTACTGTAGGTATACTTTCTGTATCATTAAATAGCAACATATATAAAAGGCTTCATATTATCATTTCATAGTAATTTATGTAAGCAATTTTCCATTTGGAACAGGTATATTTTCTCCATTTTTTTCTTTTATAAGCAGCTCTGTGATACACATTGCTGAAACCCACAATTCTTTCCATGGGATAAATCCCTGGATGTGGAATGACTAAAGGCATTACAGGCACATGCATTTGTCTATAGAGATTTTACAAAACATCATTATTCCACTGCTAAGTTGGGAAAGTCATAAAGGGCCAGTGGCAAATATAAGTGGTGAAGTGGTTGGATCTAAAACCACCACACACTTGCTATGAGGCTTTGGTATGGCAGAGACCAGTTAAAGGTCTGTTAAAATAAACCACATGAGGGAGGATGGTGGCTTCGATGAAGGAAACAAAATGGTAGGATATCCTGGGTAGTTTTTGAAGGATTTCCTGATGGACTAGATGGGAAGGGTAAGAGAAAGAGAAGAAAGAGAAGGTCACAATGATTAAAGATTTTGGTCTGAAAAACTTAAAGGATGGATAAGGCTATAGAAGAATAGCAGGTACTCATTGTAGGCTAAGGAAGAGCAAGAGTTCCATTTGAAAACATCGAATTTGAGATGTCTATTTAGTAATTTAATTGGCAATATTAAGTAAACAGCTGGATGGGCAAGTCTAGAGTATAGGAGAGATATCAGAACCATGGAGATTATATGGTGACATATTTACAAGTTGATGGCATGAAGATGGCATTTAAAATCATGAGACCCAAATGCAGTCACCAACAGAGTGACTATTGATGGAGAAGAGGGTCAAACACCCATCCCTGGGGCACTGCAACATTAGGAAACTCCTAAATAAAACCATAAACTATCACTTTAATTATTTTTATTAGTAAAATTGAACTTATTCTCTTTGACTAAAAGACAATCTCCTTATGTTACCATTAGGGAATATATAAAAATATTTTAACAAACCTAAAATGTTAGCATGAGATCATATTTCTTCTTGCAAACATTGTCAGCCAAGTGGATATCAGGTGGGGGAAACATTCTACATAGAGAGAATAGCTAAAGCAAAGATCAAGATCTTTCTCTCGGAAAGTCTTTAAATGAAACAACTTATAGTTTCTGATGTCTAAGGAACAGAATTTCTTCATCCAAAATCCCTCTTGGCTATGTCCCAATATCTAACTAACAAAACTATAACTGTGAACTTCAAAAAGGGATATATAGTGATTATAGTTCTGAAGCAAATGGAAAAATTAAATGTGAGAGAAAGCAAATCGCATTATAAGTCAAATCAGTGGAACAGTCTAAAGTGTATGTGGACTTTCTAGTTGGAAGCTGATGACCTCAAATCTCATGAAAAGACAGCATTATGTATTGTTCTGTTACTGGCACATTTACTACATTGTTGATTATTTAGCAGGCATCCCCAGGTCAAGGAGCCCCTTTAGATCAAAGGTGGATTTGAAGAAATATTGTAGTGGAGGAATTGCCCAGTTGAAATATGTTGGATCTACTTAAAGGAGTCCATGGAAACAGAAGGCCATTCTTTTTCATTTGATCTTTCATTTGCACTGTTTTTAATTGATGTATCCTCAGTACTGAGTACAAAGCCTAACAAACAGTAATGGTATAATAATTTTTAGTGAATTAATAAATGGAATTTATTATAACAAATGTTTTAAATATGCTATTTACATACAAGTCAGGTAAGGTAAGCAGTTGTTAATTCAATTTGATATATAAATTTGTTAGGTTTTAATTTATTAACCAGACTTAAAAACTACTTTACAATGTAGTTCATACATTATTAAACATTTTCATTTAACTCTAACAACATTCTATATTATATGAATTGGGAAGATATTGTCCTTTTTTTTTTTTTTTTTTTACAAATGAAGTTAAATAATCTCTCTAAGGTCAAATAGCTACTAAGTGACAGCTAAGACTTAAATATAGATCTAACTTCAAGGAAAACTACATTTGCTATATATAAGAGCTACCTTAGTACAATCACTGAAATGAATTTTCAAATATATGGATGAATGCTCACACTTGCATTTTCTCAAGCACAGAATGTTTACCATCTGTCCTGGCTTGTGATTTATTATATATTTACATTTCAAAAATGGTAAATTATTTTAGTAAGGTAACAACCAGGCAAAGTAAGCTTTATATAATTGCAAATATACTCAGAAATCTCTAAAGTGGTACAAATAAAATAATTATTACTTTCACTTTCAAATAGCGGACAAGAAAGATGTTCCTATTTTTCCAAATATAGCTGTTTTAAAAAATGTTTCAATACATTGTAAGCAGTTAGAAGAATTTTGATTTCAGTTTTCTCCTTCAATATTTTCATTGATTATTTCAATTCTACCAAAAGAACAAGGAAGTAAATGCAAAGACAGAGTTGATTTAAATTCCTAAAATTGTAGGAGTATGTGACAATATAGTAATTACTTTATAATTAATATTAAGTTACTACACAATGTTTTTTAATAAAGCTTTTCGGAAAACTATAAGGAAGTAGAGCCAAGAAGGTGGCTGAGAACTAGGAGAAAAGACAGGAAGGGGAGATTTAACAGAGAACAAGTTTTAAGAGAAGGTCTGGTGAAAATATTAAGCACTGCAGAATGGTTAAGTAAAATATAAACTAAAAAATATCCATTAGTATGGGGAACAAAGATGCCACCAAAAAACTCGATAGTAATTTCAGGGAAGTAGTGAGGGGAGACACCAGATTGCAGTGGATTAAAGAGGAAGAAAATGTATGAAGTTGAGATTATTTTCCAAGCAGACTGACTATGAAGTGAAGGAGAGCTATTAGATAGTAAAAGGAGGTAGAATGTAGGTTGTCAACAGGGAAGGTTTCTCACATGTTTAAATGCTAACAATATAAAGCCACGGAAGAAGCAAAGATTAGGGAACTGAAAAGATTATCTGTAAGAAATTTATTCATTCATCATGGATGAATGAAATGTGAGTAAAAAGAAAAGTTTATTCATGATATCTGCAGTGATAATGCACAGCTAGAGTCATTTAACAAATATTAAATATTTCTGTATGGCTTTCTATGTGCTAGGCACTGAAACACACAATGGGATACATGTGTAACCAAAACACAAAACACAAGTTTTGCTCTCATGGAATTTAAAGCCTAGCATGGAAATCAGCCATAAAGCATATAATTACATAAACACATGTATGAATTTAATAATTATTATTAAAAAATCATAATAAGTGCAAATAATAAGAGACAGTGAAGGGTTCCCAGAAAAAGTAATTCTGAGCTGGTATCAAAACATGAATGCAAAATTAATTTTGTTGTTTAGAAACTTGTAGGAGTTAATAGGACAAGATGAAGGTTTTATTAGTAACATCGACTCGGTTCATCCTGGCTGTTGCCACTTGTTTCCTGGTAAAGATTCCATACACTGGAAGCCTAGAACGCCTTAATATTGAGAAATATATAACAGAAAAATAAATTTTAGAGTAAGAAGAAGGCATTGGGTTTTTACAAACTGGACAGAGTCGGGTGGAAATGAATAAAAACTTTTCCTTCCTTAACCAATCATAAGAACATGTCTGGTTAATGTCTCCTCAGAACAGAAGAGAAAAGTAGAGAGAGAACAAGAATCAAGGATAAACAGATAGAGAGGTGAAAGGAAACGCAGGACAGAAAACAATGAGAAAATCTGAGAAATTCTGTGAGCAGGTTGGGAGGACTACAGTTAACTTTGCGAAAGCTGTTAACAAAGGCTTGGCTGCCCTTCCATTCCAACATCCATGAATGCACAGATGGGTAGTGTCCTCTGAAGTCTAATTAGAGGTTTTCATCTCAAACTTTCTTTTGGCTAATTGAGCCTATGATTCTGTCTTAGAAATGAAACACAATAAACAACTTTTCCACTCAAACATCAAGCATGCAGTTGTTTCACAAACTGGAATATGCAGAAATACAGATAGTATAACCAGAGGGTTATTTACTTTTCTGAGTTGGGCCTCTTAGTTTTAAGCATTCAGCTTTGTTTTTTTTAATAACTCTTGAAAGACTCATAAAATAATTTTCTTATGCTTTTCCAGCTTAATTATACATTTACTAGCATCATATAAGTTTTTGTAAGATGGCATAGTTTTTGTAATTTCCATAGACTCAGTTATTCTTCAACAATACGTGTAAATTCATTTAGATACTCTATTTTTCCAGGTTTGTTTTCTTCTTCATTTTATAGGCAATTATTTCCACAACATTCTAGGCCTCACACAAAGCTTTCATTCACAATAGAAACATAATAAATATTTTCTGTAGTTTGTTAAAATCGAGTGCCTTATTGTAATAATCTCTTTACCACTCTGTTTACTCTCATACGTAATGTATATACCTTATACTCAATTCACAATGCAAAGAGCAAAAATTAATTGCAAGCTTCATAGTCACAGCAGTAAAATTTCACCAATTCAAACTGGCTTTGCCAACCAATTCACACTGACTTCTCTAAATTATATTCCAATATTTCACTGAATTACTTAGTAAATTTTATGATTATTAATGGATTGGTCCAGATTCCTTTTACAACCCATCAGCCAGCCCCATTTACTACTTAATTCTAAAAGCACCATTTCTTAAAAAAATATTTGTTTTAATTCCAATTAATTCCTGATTTCATTAGTTCCTGATTTCATTAGTCCCAAGACGGAGATATTTATAATAATAAAAATTGAGGCCACTTTATGTAAATGCTAATGAAATAGCACATGATAACTGACCAAGAGTTTTACTCAGTAATATCTTTCTTTTTTTTTTTCTTTTTAACAGTTCAGAGAGTCAGCAATCATAATACCAGACAACAGGAAAGACCATCAGTAGTCAACCAGTCCAGCTCTCCCCGACCTGGGCATCACAAGACCTCTCCATCCACCCAGCTCAACAGGAAGTCTTACCTGGGTTCATATGCCTTTGCCTCATAGCTGTAAATATTCATAAAGGGCGCCATCTTCACTTGTCAACAGCCCAAACCAAAGTCTGTGTCTGCCACATCTGCCTCCTCCTTTGCTGCAACAACAACAACAACAAAAAAGACAACTAATTATCCTCAAATTATAAGTGAACAATTAAAGAAAAAAAATCTATCCAACCATCACACAGCTGACATCTACAAGTCAGGCCTTAGAAAAACACTAGCAATGTTTGCACCAAACTCATCCACTCCAGCTTAGCAAGTTTCTGCCTAATAAACAGGCAGAACCCTAAAACCACACTTTCATAGAACAAAATCTCCAACAAGGCCAACAGGCACTGAAGACATTACAGCTGATGCCCCAACTACTGCGATCACCACTGTACCTGGAGCTATTACTAATTTAGCCACTATCACTAGTACTATATCCAACAGCATGCACACTAGGATGGCCTGGAAATTGCAGGGTCCACACCTGGCTTTATCATTGTGCTGAATCTCCTCTCATTGCTTCCAGATCCCCTCTCCACCTTGTCCATTCTGCTTTCTGTCCCAGGAGGCTCCCATCTATGAACTGACTCAATGTATGCTCATTGCCTCGTGACTTCCTGTTAGATTCAACTAATTAGCGAGCACTAGCATGGAATGAACTTACTCCCTCATTAACTCACCAGTTTCAGGATGAAATAAGAACGCATATGATGTCATGAATTTCTTTTAAAGATTTTATAGCGATCTGTATACTACTCTCATCACTGGCCATATTACAAAGTCATAAGGATCATGGCAAAATAATGGACTATATTTATTTCGCTATAAGTAAATTTTGGTTGATTATAAGTAAAAGCAACATTGTTGAATTAAGAGTCCAAATAATCCCAAAAATCTATGACTGAAATATGGTGTTTTGGTACTTCAGAAAGCAGTACCTTGAGAGTTAAAAAACATATTTCAATTCTGACTTATTCATTCAGCTAACATTTAGTAGCATAAATTATAAACTATTGGTGGAAATTGTGTTTGATCAATTCTTTAAAAGGTCATATTTTATGGTTGATTGGGGCAATAATGCTGAGTTGAATGAGTATGGCTGTGAGCAAAGAAACATAAGCATTCTCAGATAATTGCAAATGTAAAAGGAAACAAATACTTCCCATTGAAATTAATTGAAATACATTTTTTTAGAATTTGCATACGCACATATATATCAAAATAAAGATATATCTACTTAATACATTTTATTATTCCTCAAATGATTCTATACCTACAAATTCTCACCTAGTTCTGAATTGACATCTGTTATTTGAAATTAATCTCAGATTATAGATTCTATTCAACCACTCATATCTTCCCTTCAAAAATAGGTATCATATAGTTGTTTTCCTACTAAATTTTCAACTATTCATTTTACATGGTCCTATTTTTCAAAACATTACATCTTAGGACAGATGAGCAAGTTGGTCTGAAACTCCCTTCTCTAATTATTAGATATAAATCATACATCAGAAATTCTTCTCCTACTTTTTTCAAAACAATCTAGCAGAAGTATGTTAAGGTCATGTTAAAATACTCAAGAATTTGGCAGGACGCAGGGGCTCACGCCTGTAATCCTAGCACTCTGGGAGGCTGAGGCAGGTGGATCGCTTGAGCTCAGGAGTTCGAGACCAGCCTGAGAAAGAGCAAGACCCCGTCTCTACTAAAAATAGAAAGAAATTATATGGACATCTAAAAATATATATAGAAAAAATTAGCTGGGCATGGTGGTGCATGCCTGTAGTCCCAGCTACCCGGGAGGCTGAGGCAGGAGGATTGCTTGAGCCCAGGAGTTTGAGGTTGCTGTGAGCTAGGCTGACGCCACAGCACTCTAGCCTGGGCAACAAAGTGAGACTCTGTCTCAAAAAAAAAAAAAAAAAAAAAAAAATTCAAGAATTTGATGGGAATATTTCTAGGTATTTAATGTTTTATTTAATCTTGATTAGTGCTTAAATGTAAAATGATTAATAATCTCTTTCCTCCATATAAATAACATGTTAATAACTGTATAATGCATTTTATTGATAATCACAAAAAACATGGTGTACTCTCTTAAAACTTCCTGGATATCCCTGAGTCCACATTGCAGAAGGCGTAAGTAAATTTTATATAAACATTAAGCTTAGAATGTCATGTGATAGAGTCCATATGAGAACCTGCTGTACAAAATTAAATACAATTAAGCATAGACTCAAATTTGGGGAATATGCAGGACAAAGTCTTTAGCTTCTGGCATCCTTTCTACTGTATTCCAATATCCAATCAAAATAAAAACCATATGTTGGAGTTCCTAAAATAATATTGACTTTGTAAAGGAGAGTATATGATTAATCATATAAAAGAGAAAGGAGACAAGCCTAATTATGAGTCAAATCAATGAACAATCATGAGTATATATAATTTTGTAAACTTTAAAGTGATTACCTCAATTCTCAGAGAAGAAAACATTGCATATTGTTGTTACACAGCCCTTATTATGATATTGATTATCATGCAGGCACCCAGTGATTCAAGCATAGCCAAATCCCGACTTTTGATCTTCACAAAGTTTTCGGAAGAAAAAGTGAATGGAGAAAGGTTGCCCAGGAGAAATGCCCAAGTGGAAGCACACTTGCTGAGTTAATCCGAGATCAATGAAATCACAGACATTATTTTGTATTTGTATTTCAAATAAATCACTAGCCCCTGAAGGCAGGAACTGGGCCTGTCTTGTTTCCTACTGAATTCACAGTGCCTATTAGAGAGTGAATATTCAATGAATATCTGTTGAATGAATAAATGAATCAAACTTGTCATTCCAAACCCAGTAATGATGAAATTAAGAATTATATTAAATATGTCTACAAATAATGAGTTATTGGGAAAACTCAACACACAAATAAGTTAAATCATAAACAATATTTTTACATAATGCTATGGAGCTTACAAAGTGTTCTGATGACTATTCTAATTTAATTTGACATCAACTTATTCAGGTAAATAGTAAAGGCATGATTCTCATTTTATAGATGATAAAAATGGCATTTATAGATAAGTTTACCGAGGTCAAATAGTAATAAAATGACAGAGCTAAGAGTTAAACCTAGATCTTCTGATCCCAATTTCAGCACTCTTATTACTATTCTGGGATTGCCTCACAAAAGTTTTTGCATTTTTTGTTCTCAAATACACTGGTAATTTCTCACAGGTATATCTGTTTAGAACCAGTGCATTTTTCATTTGCTCTTGTGTGTGGTTTAATGTAGGTGAGTATGTGAAAATAGTAAATAGATCAGTATAAGATTCATAAAAATTATCATGCCAAATGAAAACTATCTGCATTTCTCCTGTGCATGGTCACAGCAAGTGAAGTATTCAGAAAGTAGATTAGCAGACGATTTAATGTGTGTTCTTCAAAATTTGGGTTGTCCAGTGGGTTTTGAGGGGGTTGAATAGAAGTACAGTAGGGTAGACATATTTCACAAATCCTCCTAACATGGGAACATTGGATTTAAGTGCTTAAATGCATTAAACCCAATGGAGAAGAGATTATTTATATCCTTATTATTTCAGAAATTGATCTCTTCTTCGATTCTATTAAACTTTAGAATATTGAAGCAAACTATATAGTTGATCAAACTCCAAAAATTTTGAAACATTTGACAATATGTTATTCTATAACTACAAATAAGAAACTGAGCCATAGGTTTCTTAAAATGAATGATAAACATAGAGGCCAAAGTTTATGAATTTTGTTAATTATCAGATTTTATTCTTACCCCTTTTATGTAAAAGATAAGCTAGAGTTCCCAATGTTCCTGGAAGAGAAAATCCAAAGGGCAAATGCTTCAGGGTTAAACTAAAATAATTCACATACATAATACAACCAATAGGGAAAAGTAGGAGGGGCATAGGAAAAGCAAGGTTGCCTTATTAGATGGGAGAATCATCCAATTAGTTCTCCTGACATCTGCAGCTATCAAGTAATATAGGGACTGGCTGGGTCAAGCAGCAGCAAGTACTGACCAAGATCCAAATGAGGCACCCCTTTCAAGGTAACTGTTCTGAAAGTGCCAACTCTTCTAGGGCACGCTTACTCCGGGATCTTTTTTTCTCTATTAATGCCTGGTTTCTTAATCAAGAAGAGGTAGGGGACACTAACGAGTTCAATAATGGACAGGCTTGGCTAAAGGAACAATGGTATAACCCAAAAGAGCAGACCACAAAACAGTTGGATATAGCAGCTTGATTAATAATCTTAGGTGCAGTTTCCAGGTGGATGTAGGAGCTCATACAGGGACATTGTTACAGAGTGAGGGAAAATAGGACTGAGGTTAGATCAGTCCTGATGTAAGATCCATGAAGGAACTGAAGAAAAAATTTCAGAGTGGTATGTGAAAAGCCAGGATAAGGTGGTTTCACAGAAGCCAAGAGAAGGAGGAAGGACTCCTTGTCAAATACTAGAGAGAATTCCATTCTGTAAAATAAGAATTCTCTTTGGCAACAAACACATCATTAACTAACTTCATTGAAATTATTCCTCCATGTAGGCAAGATAAAAAGCCTTATTGCAATGGTTGTGTGAAACAAGGATGTGTAAAGGCCTTTGAGGAAGAAAAGACTATCTCTCTCTCTCTCTCTCTCTCTCTCACACACACACACACACACACACACACACACACACACACACTCACACAATGTGGCTGAGACTGAGAGAGATATGGGTGAATAATAGTGAGAGGTGGGGCCTCGTAAGCCAGTTGAAGCTTTTTTTTTTGGCTTTAGGATAAAGAGCAATGGGAAACCATGGAAAGGAAACTAGAATAATCAAATTTGTATATTATAAAAATCATGATGACTATGGCGTTGATTGAAAGCAGAGCTGAGTCAGTTAAGAGATTATTTTGGTAATCATGAGAATGAAAACTCCAACAGGTCAGGGACATCATATTGTTCTTCCTTATAGCCCCATTCCCTAGAACAGTGCACAAACACATATTAGATAATCAATAAGTATTTGCTGAATTAAGGAATGGCCCAGATGAGATAGGACACTAACTTGAATAAGGTGCTGCTAGTAAAGATGAACAGAAGTGGACTGATTGAAAATACAGAGTGGGAAGTAAAATACAGAGAGGAGTTAGTGGTCCATGGACATGGGAGGATAAAGGCAGGAGTCAAGACTGACTCAGGATGCCAGGTACACCACTGGGTGAATAATGCACCATCACTGAAATGAGGAACACTGGAAGATGGCTCTCTTTTTTGTGGGGAAAGAGCATGATGTAAACTCATTCAGTTCAGACTCAGATGGAAACACCAAATGGTTTCCAAGGTTTTCTGATAATGACTCTAAAAGTTGATCTGTTGACACCAAGGCCAGTGATACTTAGGGTCCCATGGTCATTCCCACATGGCACTAGAGACTGTGAAACTCATTTGTACTGAGCTTCTCTAGGTCATTCCTAAGACAGGTATAGACTGCCTTTATTGTCTTTTTTCCTTTCACAAAATTCTGGTACCAGAAGCCCTTTATTCTGTATACTCATCCCAATAATCTGGCACATGCAAACACTTTCTACTTTCCACTGATACAACTACCTTATATTAGGAAGATCAACATCATACTCTTCAAAATTATACTAGTACAGGTCAGAAATAGATTTGATTATTCAGTATCTTTAATTGTGATTTGTAAGTCATCTAATAAGTTATTAATAACTACATAATAATTTTATAAAATATTTTCAGAATATGTATAAGATCCTATAGACTAAAAAATATAAACTAGAGGCAAGAAAAAACGAAAAGCCAAACAACATCATGCAATCTTCAGGATTTTTGGAACCTGCCCTTGAAACATAATAATACATAGTACACCATGTCACATATCATACATATAGGAGCTGAGTTCCATAAAACTGACCCCTGAATCTAATAGCACAACATGTACCATCCTAGAATTCTATGCCACAACCACTGCGATTTTTCCAAATGATGGGAGATGGGAGGGGATACAAGTAGGGCTTGTGTGTGTATGTGTGTGTGTGCGGTGAGTGGGTGATGGGAGGTGAGAAACTTCTTAGTTATGTATAATTCTTGATAAAAGATGAAACTCTTATGTAGGAATTTAAATTAAAAAATTAACCTCATTAGCAAACTAAATGGGAAACCTAATTTTTTTGTAGTTACCAAGACTGATGTTATCTTCAAAAAATGTATCTGTATATTTTAATTTCACATCTACATTTGAACTTCAGAAAAATAATTTTTTCTTTGTTTTTAAAAGTGCCACTCAGTATTTTATTTTGTATCACTGGGAAGTTTGGTTAAAGTCATTCTCTCATTGTCAATCACCTAAAAAAATTTTTCTCTTGTTTCTTTACTTACAGGGGCTAAAAGGACAGGATGAAAGCTTTAATCCTGAGTGTTCTCATCCTGGCCTTTGCCATTTGTTTCCAGGTAGGATTCCATACACTTGAAAACCAGAACTACCTAAAATTGAGAACTACGTAACACTGAGATGGAGTTGAAAGTGAGATCATGGCACTGCATTTTTTAAAACAGGATAGGATCCCATAAGATGAAAATAAACAGGGACAACTGTCTTTTGCTTCCAATATTGATGGAAATATGTCTATGTAAAATTACCTGGAATTTGAGGAGAAAGGGAAAAGTAAAGGCAACTAAAGAGGGGAAAAAAGGGAGAAAGGCAGAAGGAGGAATGAGTATTTGTTGAGGAGGGTAAGGTATAAGAAACTCTCCAAATAAATCTGGAGGAATAGAACTATAGAAGTAGAACGATATTTGCAAAGAAAATACCAAGACTTCCACTTCTCCTTAATGCCCATGTCCACCCACCACCTTCATTTGAAGGAAGTTCCTCTCTGGAGGTGAAAAGTAGGGGTGAGTTTACCCATCTCCCAAGTTTGTTTTTCATTCAACTCCCAGCCTATTATTGCATTCTCATGCTCAAAACCTGTAATATGTTCTGTCATATTTCACATATTTGACTCATCTGAAACATGACTTGTGCAACTACATTTTGATGTTTTCTTCTGAGTGATTTGGGTCTGTTGGATTTTATGCCCCTTAGCTTTTCCCTTTTGTATCTCTTACAGAGTTCAAAAAAAAAAAAAAATCTTTTCTTGTGTTCCTCTGACTTCATTATGAACTATTGACCAGTTTCTTGTATTTCTTTTTGTTCAGAGGACATAGTATGCACTATATTTAGAATTGTAGTTGATATTTACATGTCTGTCAATTTTATTTAACTAACCATGTTTCATTCCAAGGATACATTCTTCCTTCTTCCATCACTGTAATTTCTTTATACAATTCTGCCCACAACAATCAATGTCCCAGAAAAAGCTTTTACAGGCAAGAGAAATTCAATTTTTTGTTGAATTTTGTTATATATCTAATTTTGCAAATTCAACATCAAATACTTCTCTTTTATGTAATTTCTAAACGAGTTTAGAATAGCTGCCATTCCTTCATTGAGAGTCATGTAACATGTTGCCTTACTATGTAGGTCTTTTGTTAATTCATAAAGAACATTAGTTCTGGGGGTGTTGAGTGAAGTGTTGGACCTCAGGGATATTCTGCCTGCCCAGCAGTAGTGGTGCGGACTCAGTGGTGAAGTCCTGGGGACCAGGAACAACTCAAGAGTCTCAGGGGTAGGTAGAGACTCAGGCCTGGAGGGGGCCCTGGAGCTACAGTGGCAGAGCCTCAGACTCAGGCAGAGTGAAAACTTCAGTGCTGGCTCTGGGGATCCTGGGGACAGAGCTGCCTATATGGGGGGCTGTTGCACCAGTGTGGGGACTGCTGTTGTCCAGTCATGCAATCCAGGGTTTGTTTCAGTGTCCCAGGGTCCATGTAGGTGAGCCAGACTTGCTAGTCAGCCAAGGTTCTCCCCCCTCACCTAAGACCCACTGAGTGGTGCCTGTTGCATCCGGGGTTCCTCCTCTGCTTGGCTCCCATGCCACACAGGAGACGTGCTTGGTCCCCAATCACAGGGCATGACATGGGGGAGCATCTGAGCCTTTGCATCACCCTTGGCCTGGTGGGAGTGATACAAAGGCTACTGCTGGAAAGCTGGTTCTCAAGCAGACCTCATTCCATGTGCCAGAGCAATCAAGATGGTGTTGGGTGCAAAAAGCTGGGATTGGCAGGCACCATATCTCTGCTGCACCTGCCCTCTGGTAGAATGTCTCTGCGCAGACTCTGAGCAGCTCCCCAATAATCCCAGAGGTCTGCAGTGGAGGAGGGAGACCACTCACGGTTCAGGCTGCCTATAATTTTTGTTTCTCTCCTTAAAAGCAGTGTCCCCTTGGGTTGCTTCTACCCTGCTTTCTTCACCTCTTCTATGCAGTGTGAATTGTTTTGGGACCTCCAGCTTAATCTCCAAGATGGTGGGTGATGCTTGTAAGAATTAGCCATGCCCTATTTGAGTTGGTAGATGTTGTAATGAGGTATAGATTTGTTCTCCCTTTCAGTAGTTGATGCTTAAAGGAAAGAGCCAACGGAAGAGATGTTCTTTTGTGCCTATAATAAGCTCTAGCCCTTCAGGGGAGCACTTGAATGCCCCAGACTCTGGAAGGGGCCCTGTAGTTCCCAGAGGATTGTTTGTTCACCACCACAACAGAGGTGGGTGGAGGAGCAAGTCTGGGCATGGTTAGCTTGGGCAAGACTGGAAGGCTTTGCAAAGCCTCAGCAGGGCTCATAGGTTGTTTCCCTGGTCACTAGGGGGAGCCACTGGGAGGATGGTTGAGGCAAGCTCTCTAATCCAGGATGACTGCTTGTGAGGAAGGGGTCATAATTCTTTGGCTGTCAAAAGTGAGTTCCACCCCTCTTGTGTTACCCCTGCCCTCCAGTGTCTGGTTGCAAATGGGTGCCTGTATATGCTGTACTCAGTTGCTATGGCACTGGGGGCTCTCCCTGCCAAGGGATCCTCCCTGGTCTGACAGCACAGCTTTGAGTCTCAACAAGGCTCCAAGGTCATTTTTCCAGCCACTAGGGAAAGCCACTGGGAAGAACATTAAGGCAGGCTCTCCAGACCTGCAAGGCTGCTCATGAGGAAGAGGTCATAATTTCCCAACTGGCTGATGAGAGTGACATTTGCCCCTCTTGTTACCCCTGCCCTCCACTGTCTGGTTTCAAATGGGTGCCTGAATGTGCCACACTCATTTGCTATGGTGCTGCGGGCTGGGGCCTTCCCTACCAGAGGACCCACCCTAGTCCAACAGCATGGCTTTCCTGTGGGGGGATGGGGGCTCCCCCAGATCACCCCATCTTGGACTCCCACAGTAGTCTCCTATCAGTTCTGCCAATATGGGCCCCCTTGTCTCCCAAGTCCAGCTCCCAAATCTCTCCCATGTCCCCTAGCAACTTGCTCGAATCCTGGGGGCAAAACAGGAAACAGAGGTACCACAAAGATCTGTGCATTTTGTCACTATGACTTCTGCCTCCTTTCTTTGTTTCTACCTGACCCTGGGAGGTCTAGCCATGCTGTTATCCCGGTATTCCCTCCAAGGTGATCCCAGAATAGCCTTCCTGGGAAGCATCATATAATGCTAGGGAAGCTAGATGACCACTTCCTGTTCTCTTTTTCCCAGGTAGAAACCTTGGCTCCAGGGAAATCCTCTTTGTATGGTGTACCAACTTGGGGGAAGGGAATGGGCAGCACATGTGAAGTAAGACCGTTCCTCTTACCTTTCCAATTTAGTTTTGATCAGTTCTGTGGACCATGTAGGTGTCTCATGCTTGTTTCCAAGTATTAGGGTTTTTCATAAAGATGTTATTTTCTTTGGGTAGTTGCTAGTTTAAGTTTCCGTGAGGAGGAATAAAGCCTGAGATTTTCTATTCCACCATCATCCTCTATTTTAAATTTATATTGCAATGTATTCTAAATTAAAATATACTCAAAACCAAAACAACTCCCAATGTAAAGAATAGACCAGCTTCTATAACTAAAATGAAAATACCAGACAATAATTAATTCAATGCCTCACTTGGCAACATCTTCTATTCTGTCTCCCTGCAGTTCAGTGAGAGTCAGCAATCACGACGCCAGGCCACAGGGAAGACAGCCAACAGTCCAGCAATCCACAGCTCCCCTGCCAGGACATCACGGAGCAGACCTCCATCCACCCAGCTCATTGGGAAACCTCAAGCCCGTTCTCATGCTTCTGCCCCACCTGTCCCTAGATCCTTCCAAAGAGCTCTATCACCACCTTTCAATACTCAAAAATCAAAGTCTCAGTCTTCTAGGGCCGCATCCTTTCCTGATCTGACTAACAGAGCAGGCATCCAATTATCCTCAAAATCTAGGACATCAAGTAAGAAGAAAAACTCTCACCAGCCATCACAGAGACAAGCTCTACAAGTCAAACCTAATAAAAGTTCATTGATCTCTACCAAGATAGGGTTGAATCCCCCTTCACCTAGTCAAACAAGACAAAACACCCCACTTAAAGCAAGCAAAACTTTGAAACAGCTTAAAAAAATTCAACACACAGCTAAGAAATCATCAAAATGGACTGTAGCAATACCAAAAGCATCTTCAGCTACAAAGAAAAGTCAAAACAAATCCACAAAAATCCAGTCTACACCTGCTAAGAAACAAGTAAAACAACCTATAATTAGAGCAGCTCCGAAAACATCTCTACCTAAGAAGAAATCTCTAAAGACTTCTAAAACAGCCTTTTACACATCATCCAAAAAACAATCATCTAAGTCCACAGCAATAAAAGCTTCCCCTAAAATTTCTTCAACCCCCAGAAAGGGACCAACTAAATCTAAAAATACCCTGTCTTCATCTGCAAAGAAAAAATTGAATCAGGCAATAGGAAGTAAAGCAGGGCCCAAAAAAACTTTAGTCAAAAAGAAAACTCAAAACAAACAAAAAAATAAACAGTTAACACCAGTTACAAAAGGGTCAACTAAGGCAGCAGCAACAAGGGCATCCTCCAAAGCCCAAAAGAAAAACCTAACTAAATCCAAAAATATAGCACCTACACCTGCCAAGAAAAAGTTCACTCAGCCAGCAGCAGTTGCAACAAAAAGGAAGATGTCTACAGCCAAAACTAAAGTGTTAAAGAAACCTCAAAAAACCTTTACTGCACCTGCCACGAAACAAGTGAATCAGCCTAAAGCACTTCAATCAACACAAAACACACAACCAGCCTCTAAGAAAAGACCAAATAAATCTAAAGGCTCCTTATTTGAAAGTGCCGGGAGGCGGTCAAGTCAGGCAAAAGAAAGCATGCCTCTGGTTCCCAAAAACACTCTGATCAAAAAGAAAAACCTAAAAAATTCTAAACTTCCTCAGAAAGGGCCCACAGCAGGTATTAAGACTGCAAAAACACATCCTAAAAAGACTACATTTGTAAAATCATCTAAAAAAAGACAGACCACCTCTCTAACTGCAAATAAAAGGGCAAGTCAATCCAAGAACAGACAGTCTAAACCTTCTAAGAAAGGTGTGAATCAGCTTAAATCCCTTCAAGGGGTAAAAAGACAACTTCCCTTAGCAGGCAAAATTGTAAAACCACTTAAAAAAAGGAAATCTACACTTGCCAAAAAAAGGTTAAAATCATCTAAACCAAAAGGATCTAAATCTGTTCAAGCTGCACGGAAAAAGCGTCCACAAAGGAAAAGGAAACCTTTGCAGAAACCACTTCCATCACGCCCACACGCCTCTGCTATATCTAAACACCCTTCATGTCCACATGCTAAGCATTCATTTCCTCAAACTAAACTTCCTTATGCACGACCAAATCCAGCACATATGTGCCCGTTCAACACTCATCAATTACGCCCATTTCGACCAAGCCCATGGCCAAACGCCCCACATTCCCATGCACACCTGCAGCAACATCACCGACCTCATTCATCTCATAAACCACATTCCTGTAAACCAAAACCTCAGGCAAATCCAACAGTCATTACAACTCAGCCCTCGGACTTAACCAATAGCTTCACTGGTACAATCACCACAGTACCTGGAGCTACCACTACTTTAGCCACCATCACTAGTACTATATCCAACAGCAAAATGTCTGTGTCAGTTGCCCCAACTAGTGCAACTACTACTACCACTGAAGGATCAGATGCAACCAGTAGAATGCCTGGAACTCAATCCCCAACCACTGCTATCGCAATCCCAGTGACATCAACCACTAACTCAGCAACAGATGATATATCTACAGAGCCTGTGTCCACTGCAACTGTCCCAGCATCTGTGCCAGTCTCAGGGTCACCTTCAGTGGAATCCACACCCCAAGAGCCTACGGCTTCCAGTGCCACAGCCTCCACAAACCCCGGGGCTGGCTCCACAGCCCTCCTAGTGTCTGCCTCCACCATTGCATCTGACTTCACCACAGAGAACTTGGAAACTGAAGAAAACACAACAGATGATGCCACTTTCCCAGCCACAGATGATTCCACCACTCAAGCTGCCTCTACAGCTTCAGCAAACAAAGATACCACATCACCTGCCATTGCTGCCACTAGTGCTACAGCCACAACCTCCACATTTGTTGAAGCCACAACTGCAATAATTCCCACAACTCTAGGGATTGGTGCCACCACCAATGGTGCTACCTCATTGTCAGCCAGTGCTGCCACAACTTTTGGTTCTGCTGCTACAGAAATCCCTGGAACTTCTACCACTGCTTCTGCTGGTTCTGTGACAACAACTGCATCAGGTATCACAACCACAAATGCACCTGGTGCCACAACCACAGTTGCACCAAGTTCTATAACCACCACTGCACCTGGCACTGCCACCACAGCTGCATCAAGTGCTGCCATCACACCAGTGGATGAGGCTACCACTCAAATAGCAGATGACACAATCAGTGATGCTACTACCTCAGCCAGTGAGGAAACCACTGAGTCAGCATATGATACAACCATTGTAGCTGCCACCACAACAACACTTGATAGAGTCATAACTAGTGCAACTGACTCTACAATCTTAGAAACAAACTTCACATCCACTGTTACGACCACAACTGCTGGATCCTCAACCACAGCATCTGTGGGAACAATTGCCACAATAGAAGCAACATCTTCAAACTCAGGGATAGACACTCTTACCAATGGTATGGCTACTACTTCAGCCACCAGGGACACAACTGCTGCTGCCAGCACAACTGTAGCAGGTGCTGCCACAACAACTGAACAAGGTGCTACCACTTCAACCCCGGGGGCTTCTGCCTCCACTGCCGAGCCTGGTGTGTTGAGCACCCCAAGCAAAACCACCACCCAGCCTTCTGGAGCTACAACCATAGAGGAGGAGGCGACCTCAGAACCAGCAGATAACACAACTGAGATTGTCACCACTCCAGCCGAAGATGCCACAATTCCACCTACTAATGCCACAACCCCTTCAGCTGACTCCACAACCTTAGAAGCAGGCACCACATCCATGGCTACTACTGCAACAATGGCTTCATCTACAGCCACAATTTCTACAGCAGCCACGACTGCAACAGCTGCAGCCTCTACAAGTATTGTGACCACACTGTCAGCCTTGGGTGCCACTACTATTGGCAGTATGAGTGTACCAGGCACTACCACCACAGTCCCAGTTATTCTTTCCTCCACTGCTGAACCTGGTTCTTCACCTGCTGAAACTACAACTGCAGTGGATGAGACCACTACTGAATCAGTAGGAAACACCACTCCTGAAGTTGCCACAACTCCAACAGGTTCAATCTCTACCACTCTATCTGATGTTTTAACCACTGAATTGGACTCTACCCCCTCAGAACCTGAACCAACTGTCTCCACCGATGAGGTTACTACTGACTCAGAAAATGACACTGCTCTTCCTGCAACAGAGACCACAAGTGCTACAGCTGCCACAACTACATCTGCAGGATCCACAGAAACCCCTAGGTTTTCCACACCTGCAGCAAATGCTATCACTCTACCTCCTGAAGGAACCCCCACTGTTGCAGCCATCACAACAACAGCAGCAACAACCACACCTGCAGCTAACTCCATCACCACTGCCCCAGTGGCAGCCACCAGTCCCACAAGTGCAGTCACCGGAAACACAGCCTCAGCTGGGACCACCTCTGCTACTATTAGCAGCACACCGCCTGCTACTACAGCCACAGCCAGTACTCCCACAACTGTTATTAATGCTACTTCCTCACCGTGAAAGCAATGCAAAGGCTCATCTCAAGCATCTCAGCAAACAGGTAATTTAATACAAGCAGAGACTTAGATGAGGAAATTCAAAAGTGCTCTGTATACCCGCAAATACCTTGCATAATAGCTACTTACTACTGGTCTGACTAAATTTTAATTTTTATAGTTCTGTGAAAGACAGCAGGTACTCTTCTCTCAATTAATATATAAAAATACAGAGGTATGGCACGTGCTCAAATTCAGAACAGATGGTGGCAAAGCCAGGCCTAGAATCCAAATGTTTTAGTACTTAAACCAACTATCACAAAGCTTAGAAGTCTAGAATAGTCATCTCAGAAGATAGTTTAGATAGTTGAATCATAATCACCTGGCTTCTTTTTCAAACTAAAGATTACTGAGCTCTACCACTCTAGAAACTATATTTTGTAACAAGATCTTCAGAGGGTGAAGAGGAGTCTGATGAGGTTACCAGTGTGAAGACATTCACCGGAAGGTACTTCAGAATGAGAAGTTGGCACGTATACAATTTCAGACACAAGCATCAGTGAGCCACAGTCCAGAAATTGTACGCAATTGTTCTTGACTGGAATATAGCAAGAGTCAAACCTCAGTTAGGATCAGATGGAAATGAGGACATAATGTTGCTATTAATAAAGAAAATTTGTGAAGAACATAAAATATACAAAACTTTTTATACATTAGACACAATATAATGGAGAACTAGTCTAGATTGTAGAACCAGAATCTAGAACTCTTAAGATAAAAGTAACACATCTAGGACTATTTCAGGGAAAGGATTGCTAGAACATATTATCTATCAGTTTTTCTTTGTTGTCATTGTTAAAAGTGGATGAATCATCCTAGGTAATAATAATGATGGCTGAGGCCTTCAATGTAGCTAACAAGATATACTGTACACTAAACATAAAACATACAACTGATATCTTTAACTCTAAAATAGAATTACAGGCTGTCAGGAAAATAAGACAGGGGTTCAGGGGAGGTCTATATAGAATGGGATTAATTTCATATAAAAAATAGAAAATAGCAATATTAAAACAAGTGGGTAATGTTTACAGGACTTATGAATTAATTTTATATTTTTTAACATTTTTTTCTAGGTCCTCATATGCCTCAATATTAAACTTCTCACCCCAAATTTCACCAATATTGCCTCGAGAATTTACTGTCATCACTCTTCAGAAATGAGAGCATTCTATCACACAGAAATTCAGCCTCTTTCACTCTCTCACTTTTTAAATGTGTTCATTTTTACTTCTTCAGCTTTAGTTCAATAAATCATTCTGAAACTCATTTGTTCCCTGTATGCATTTTCTCAGTCGCACAGATTTGGAAATGAATTAAAAGATTCATATGCTTCTCCCTCTAAAAACTCCCAATAATGAGCAATACTTATATCTAAGGTTGATCAAGGCCTTCATATAACCCTCAGCTTGACTAAACTTCAGACAGGTTTCCTCCTGATTCTTTGCCCCTGACCTCCCTTTTCTTATAGCATTTCTTCAGAAAACTTACAATTAAAAATTATTTCTGTGCTATTTTGAGATGTAAATCTTTTAAAAAGCTTCTTCTCAGCTTTATATCCCAAGAATGTCTTTTTTAAGGACTCCAGGTGCCATCCTTTTGAAATATAACCGTCAAAGATGATAGCATCCCTATTTGACAGTTTCTATGGGAGAGTAGAAGCCTGACTTCCATAATCACTAAGTAACAGACACAGATGTCCTAATCACAGAGAAAAACATTTGCAAACTCAGAAATAAAGCAATGTGCACACTGGCCTACACCATTGATCTATGCCTCCCCTCTCTACACACACATGACATCCTCCAATACTTTGCTAGTAATTCACACGAGTGTTGTAAAACCGTCCCCTCTTTGTTTCAGCAGAGTTGACTATTGCAAAAGTCTTGAATAAAGTCTTCCTTGACTGTTTAAGTTTGTCCCATGGCAATTTTTGCTTTGAGGAGATAACTGGGTGGAATGCAGAAATTATAAGCGAATAAGTTTGAGTTAAAACTCTCATCAGCCAACCTCCACAAGAAGATATCAAAGGAATAAAAACGAAGCATCATGACCACTAAAATAATCTGAAATGTCTTTCCCATTTTGCCCACTTTTCAGGCCATGAGAAATATACATAAAATTTTTGAAACTGAAAAATTCTGAATTGATTATAATAAATATATTCTGAAATGTGTAACTGACTTTGGGGGAAAAAATAATGGAAACCCCACAGCACAAAAACAAAAAGGAAATAAAACCTAGGGAGGAGAACATGTGCAGGGACTCTGAGGCTCACCGGACAGACAAGGCAACACAGGGGCTTGACTTTAAAACCCAGATGAGGATGGACAATGGTGCACTGGGCCTACTCCAGACAAAAGCTGGAACTAAGATGCTCCACATAATTCTGGGACTCTCAAAAAGCCTCATCCTCCAAACAAACTAAAAAACTTTTGGCCACTGGGAAAGGGAAACAAGAAGCAATGCTCTAAACTCACTTGAGCCTTGGAAGATTAAAGAGCGCTTAAGAGACATAGGGCACAGATTGATAATGCCTAATTTTTTCCAATAAAATAATAAATAAAGGTCACAGAGGTAATATTCAAAGATACAAGGGCTGAGAATCCTTCACATTTTTATTAAAGTAACACACACATAAACCTTTCTTGTAAAACAAAGAGCTGGGACAAAGATCCTGGAGCAGGATCTAAGTTATAACCACACTAGTGGTTCTAGTGGACCAGGCCTGCCCCAGGGCTACTCTCTTCACAAACGAGTCAGCATCAGAGGAATAATGCAGGAGGCCGAAGTATTTTCCAGCTTGATTATATATCTAAATTACTGTCAAGATTACCATTTATATTTCAAAGCAGTAACAATAATCATAGTTGAAAATTACTGAGCACTTATATACATGGTCATGGAATCACATTAGATCTTAGCAACAACCCTATGAGGTTGGTTTTAATATTAGACCCTTTTTACAGATGAGAAAACTGAGGCTTAGAGGCATTACATATTTTGCTCAAGGTCAAAGAGCTAGGAAGTGGCATATCTAGCATTTATAAAATTACGTCTAGAATTAATGTGAAATACCTGAAAAAATTAACACCCAACTAATTTAATTGCAGTAACATTTTAGGCTCAAACATGTAAAGAAGTTGGAATCCCCTGAAATAAAGGAGCATGTAAAAATAAGGTATTTTTAATACATAATTCTTGGCAAGATGGTTCAGAGTATTATACTGGATATTGGATATTTTCATTCCACCAAAGGCCTAAAAAAAATAGCATTAGGGAATTTTTACTTACTGAAAATCTGTAAAGCTTATATGACTGGCTTTGAGAGTTTCAATATCAATAGCCAGGGGGCTGATGGGAAAAGGGAGATAATCTGATCCAAGCACCCATTCAATATAACATAAGGCAGATCACACTCCTTTTCTAGAATTTAAACACCCAGGAATTTTTGTATTAAATTCCTACTAAAAGCCCAAATGAAAAGAAACATATTTTCACATCTGCTTTTGAATTACAGAAATTCACATCTAGCCCTTATTGGCATGGATGTTAAGAAAAGGGGGCACAATCATAAGTGAACAGACTGATTAATTTTTCAAAGTGGGCACTCCATGTAACCAACCACTACCCAGATGAAGAAGTAGAACATGACGAGCACACCAGACGTCTCCTATATGCCCCCTTCCAGACACTGCCCTGCACAAAAGGGAAGCACCATTCTGACACTTATCACTTATTCTTGAGCTCCAGATCTCCATTTTCAATTGCTTTGTAACTGAACGTACTTGTGTAGATACCATGGAAACATCTCAAATACTCCATATTTGAAAAGGAAAATGTTATCTTTGCCTCCCACAGCCTCTGACCCCTTAATCACCATCCACTCAGGTGTCCAAGCTATAAATATCAGCACTATTCTCAACTCTTCTTCTTTATCCTCACTGTATTCTACTGATTCTGTCCTGATCATTTTAGTTTTTTATAAACGATGTTTGCTTTTATCCAACCTTATCCTTTTCAGAGCTTATGACCTTTGATCTAGATGGTCTGGGTAATAGTCTGCAAACCAATCTTCCTGCTTCTGATTAATATCATTCCTCTTCCTCATTGCTAAGGCTAAGAATGGCCGGAATATTAAAGGTGCCACAATAAGGTTATACAATTTGAGCAGAGTGAGCCATGGAGAAAACAAGTTGCAGGAGCTACTAGGAGATAATATTTTGCAAGAATTTTAAGACTTCAGCATTATTTTTAATGAGATGAATATCTGCTGAAGGCTTTGTGATATAATCTGACTAGTATTTAAAAGGAACACTATAGCCGTCTCTGATGATAATAGAGTGGAAACAGGAAACTAGTTAAAATACTAAAGCAGTAATCAAGGTGAGAATTGATAGCTTCTAGACCAGGATGGCAGTGGTGGTGGAGCTGGTGAGAAATAGGTTCTGGATCTATACTGAAGGCAGAACCATCAATGTTTGCTCGATGATTAGATGTTAGGTATGCAATAGAGTAGACAAGAATGACTCCAAATTTTTTACCTGAGCAATAGCAAGGATCAAGTAACTATTAGTTTCCC
This sequence comes from Lemur catta, assembly GCF_020740605.2. Lineage (NCBI taxonomy): Eukaryota > Metazoa > Chordata > Mammalia > Primates > Lemuridae > Lemur > Lemur catta. The sequence continues at coordinate 13,507,615 of NC_059146.1, forward strand.
AGAACAAAATATCATAGACTGGGTAGCTTAAACAACAGAAATTTATTTTATTATAATTCTATGAACTAGAAGTGCAAGATCAAGGTGCTAGCTGATTCAGTTCCTGATGAGGGCTCTCTTTCTAGCTTGTAGACAGCCATCTTCTCACTGTGTTCTCATGTGGAATATCCCCTAAACACATATAGAGAAAGAATCTCTCTTTCCTCTTCTTATAAGGCCAACAGCTCTATCAGATTATAGGCCACCCTTGTGACCTTCTTTAATCTTAATTACCTTCTAAAGCCCTTATCTCAAATACAGTTACATTGTGGGTTACATCTTCAACAAATGAGTTTTAGTGGGGACACAATTCAGCTCACAGCAGCTGCAAACAAATGAGATGGGAAAAACTCCAGGAGCATTTTTGTTGGGTAGTATTTGGAGTATATCAAATTCTGTTCAGACATGTCATAGATATGCCTATTGACAGCCAACTTGCTCTGTTAAAAGTTAGGTATAATAGTCTGGAATTTAAGGCACATGTTTAAGCTGGAGATATTAGTTTGATGATTGTTATCATTTAGATTGTATTTATATTTAGACATGTGGAACTGAATGAAATCACCAAGAGAGTGAGTATGAACAGAGAAGGAAAGAGATTGAAAGACTGAAGCATGGATTACTCCATGTGGATGAGGAAATGAGGAGAAAATAACAAAAAAGTGTGAGAAAGAGAGGGTAGAGAAGTAGGGGAAAGAACAAGAGCAGGTGATACACTGGAAACTAAGTAAAGAAAATGTTTCATAAAGGAAGGCATGCTCAACTGTGTCAAATACAGTGATAAGTAAAATGAGGACTTAAAATGGATAGCTGGATTAAACAATGTGAAGGCTTGAGCAATTCAAAGGCATGAACTACCAGAGAAACTTAGGTAGAATAGCTGTAGTTGAAGTAAGTTAAAAGAATGGGAAGGAGGAACTTGAGACAAATTTTTTGAGTGGCTTGTTTTAAGTGCAAAGAAATGGGGCAGTATCTAAAGGGGGAATTGAGAGTCAGGAGAAAATGGATCTGTTTTGTTTTTATTTTAGTTTTCAAAGGAGAAGAAAGAGTGGCATGTCTATATGTTGATAATGACCCAACAAACAGGGAAACTAATATACAGGAGAGACAGAATTACTGAAATGAAGTCTTTGAATATGCAAGGGGGTGGATCTAGCCTAAAACAGAGGGGTTGATCTTAGGCCTAACTTTGGAGAACTCATCTATACTAACTAAAAGACACAATGTGTGAATTTAAATTATAAGGGACATGGAAGTATGATGGTGGAGCTTGTGAATTTTTTTTATTTCATCTATTTAATTTTTCATAAAATAGGGAACAAGGTCACTGAGGGTGAGGATGGGCAAGAGGTGCTAGAAAAGAGAGAACGGCTATAATAAGACTGAGAAAGTAACTGGATTAGAGAACTTTATTATAATCACCAGTCAGCATTAACAGGTGCCTTGAAGTCATGACAAAGTATGGTTTCCTATGGGTACAGGAACATAACGGATAGATCATTACATCTACTCTGGATTGATGTTTTGCTGAGCAAGTACAATAAAGCAAAAGCAAGATGAGGGAATTAATGGCATATGCAGGTGAGGGATTGTAGTAACTGTTCATGAAATGCAAAGTGGGTAAAGAAAAGGTGGGTACACTCATAGGGTATAAGGAAAAATGAAAAGTTAGCAGGATGTATGGACTTTGAGTCCTTGTGAGGTTAAATAATCATTAGAATCAGGGCAGCAGAAGGAGGTTGGAAATCGGGTTGTCTATAATAGGTATTAGTAATGGCATTTTTAGTTATATACACGGGAATGAGCAGCTAAGAAAGAGTTGAGGATAAGCATACAGGATAAAAGGAGGTCGAGGAAATGAGAAGAAAAAGCAATGAAATGGTCTTTTATGTGGGCATGGAAAGGAGAATTGAGAAAGGAGTCATATGAAAAAAGTTATAGTGAGTCAGGAGGTAAAATCTTTATAGAAAGAGGGGGAGTGATTTGAGTATCACATGTCACTAGATAACAAATTGGACAATGTCACAGGAGGTGCACAATGGCACAAGAACCCAAGCTGGTGGAAGTTTGAAGAGAGACACAAAATGGTCTGGAGCATTAATAAAAAACAAGGAAGATATCTAACCCACCTTCAGGATCAAAAGTACCAACACATGGAAAAGAGGCAAGACTTAAAATAATTACAGGTAAATCCATGTCATCAGGTGTTGCAAGACCTAGGTTTTAGGCATTGTAAGTCTCTGTGGACACAGAGGAAAGTCTTCAGACATTGGTGGGAGGTGAGAAATTAGTACAGAACAGAGGATTTGCAGATCACTTTGGGAAATAAATTGTGAGAGATGCACAGTGACCAGGAGACTGACCCTTTTTATGGTGACTGAAATAAACAGGAATAAAGTGCATAATAAGATTAGTCTTGATGGTCTCAAGGCAGTGTTTTCAGTTTGGAGTTAGGAAGGGGTAAACGTTTGAGGTCCTTGAATTCACTCCTGTGTATCGAGATTTGAAGGTGCAGTAAGGATCTATCTTACTACGAGCATATGAAATTCTACGTTGACCCCAGTGAGTAAGATGACATGGGAGGAGGAGGATTTACTTTGAATGGCAGTTCTCAGGACTTCCTCTAGAGCTCTGCTGATCTTACTCTTGGCCCAGGCCATGGGTATTGGGGAGATGCATGAAATCAGACATTCCCTCTTCCTAACACCTGAGCTCTGAGAATTCTCATTTCTGTGCTGTTGTTCATGCCTTTTAATACATGTAACGAGGCCTCCCTAACCCAGCTCCAGCTCTCAAAATTTACCCAAACTTCAAACAGCCAAAACATTTCCAAAAAGTAATTTCTCCCTCTGTTGAAACCCCTGAATTATAGCCTTTTGTATTGTAACTCATTGGTCAGATTTTGCCTGTCTTGCTCCCAGTTATGTCATTCAGGGCCTGAAGCTGCACTTTAAAGTTAATAGGCACTCAATGAATATTTGGATGAATAAATAAATAGCAAGGGACATGGTTATCATGTGCATTCCTTCCCTCCTAGAAGAGATTATAAATTCTTTGAGGATAACTGTTATGTCTTCTACTTCTCTATTTCCACCAGTGCCTTTCAGAGATACCCAATAAGTAATTGTCGAATTGATACACATTCTTGTCCATTAAACATATGGCATTTTTAAGCTTAGAGAATCAATAAAACAAAACAAGCATTCTTTGAAAATCAATTGAGGCTATGCCTGTGGACTTACAAGAATCACAGCTAGATAGGGACATCATAACCTGTTTCCTTAATCTGTAGCTCCTCCTTCAACATGATTATTTTAGTACAGAAAATGCACTGGTGTTAGGCTACATGAACATCATAGAGGACAATTTTCAGGAATATTCAGTAGGTCACAAACTGGAAAGCATGCGGAAAAATAAATGAGCTATTCACCTCAATGAAAGGGGACAAGGGATTAGGACTTCCTGGATTATAAAAACAGGAGAATTTCAAGATGAAGTTTCTTCACATACAAAGCATTGATTTTATTGTGCCAGATTCAACTTTGAAACCCTGAGGCGGAAATCTTAGCTATCTTATATCGTATAAAGATCAATTAGTGCCAGCCAGGGATTCTGCATCTGAAGCTGGCGGCTTACTTGAAACAGAACGACCTATAAATATTATCTCTAATCAAATGAGCATTCTATCCTTACGCATGTATTATTGCACTGGCTTTTCAACAACTACTTCAATTCCCTTGAAGAGCAGTATTTATTGTCATGGGAACGGCATTTCCAAACTACTGATGTGATAACATTATAATTGTTCAACTCATGACACATTGCTTTTGATCTGAAGGTAACTACTATGTACATCGATGCTTTGTACATCAATACTTTGTCTGACCAAAAGAATAATCCAGTGGTGGACATAACTTTGGAGATTTAATACTTGTTCCATTGTGTAATAAAAGAATGCCAGCTATAGAAAAGTATCAAGATAAACCAAAGGGTAGGGAAAATTGAGGCAGCCTGAAAAAATAAATAACAGAAAGTTTGACGTCATTTGTCTTTCTATCTAGTAAGACTCATATGTTACAATTATTATTGAATTTTAGGCTTATACTTTGTGAAAGAAGTATATGGGCTTATTAAAAAAAAGAGTTATAATTACCACTAAGTAAATTTTTAGGCATCTTGAAGTGGGAAGAGGTAGCAAACCAATTAAGTTCACACTGAATCTCTATATTATCTAATACAAGTACTGTTGTACCACGCCTTCCAGAAAGAACTGAGAGTCTATAATAATTTAAGTTCATATTTTTATGCAGGTTTCAGAGGATGTAGCGATGAATCACCTCAGCACAATAGGTGTGATGTATTTTGGTTGAGTCCATGTAGACAATTAGCTTCAGAAACTGAAGATAACAGCTATATCAGCCAGTGTTAAATTTACTGTGAAGGAAGTGGATACCTGAGAGATCAGCATGGTATCTATATAAATCGTGTAGAAAAGGAAAAAAAAAGCTTGTAATAGGCCATCTTATTTTTTAAAATTTTTCTTCTCCTATATTATAAACATATTTTTCAGACACAACCAAACATAGTTCTGTCCTTAAGAAAACCATAGCCTAGTATGGTGAATTCCCATGCAAATGAACAAATGGCAATACATGCAAAATGCTGTTAGAATGAGTCAAAATTTTGCTGTGGAAGCAGAAGAAGAAAAAATTTTTGAAAAAGGAAAATAGGAGGAAATTGGCACTAGACGCTGAAGAGTTAATTTTTAGAAGGCTTCATAATATTTAAAGTCTGAGCCTTGCTCCATTGAATTTGAAGATAAGCTAATATGTTCATTCTGCCTGAGAGCTGTGTGCACAAAAGCCAACAGACTCCTCCGCTTCTTTCTTTTGTATTGGGATTAACTCTGAAGCAGTCCCTTATAAGTGAAGCTTTTTCTCTCCCTCATTTGCAATCAAGAAGGAAGAACGAGGAGCCTTTCTTAGATTTAGGCTTTCTCAGCCTGGATTTCATCTTCACATATTGCTTGAACAAGACTGCTAGAAGGCGACTGAAAGGAAAAACCCCTTTGCAAGGTAAATACTTGAATAAACCAGAATGTTTGGAGCCTTTCTTTTTTCAAACAACTACTCTGTGTTATAACTCTTTTGTATAATAGAGCTACTCCGGTAGACTTTATATTCTGACTAAATATAGATTCATTAAGTTAACTTGTGTCAACATGGTCTCTAAAAAATGCAACAAGTAGATAATAATTAACATGAAAATAAGGGTGAATTTGTACGGTGCAGTCCTCACAGAAGTACTCAGTCTAAAATGTATTTGCTAGTTATATTGTTTACACCTTGATACTCTATAGGCTGTAGAAAACAGCCAAAATTCTTCCTATTTTCACTGATTGGTTAAAATGATATTGGCCTTAGCAAATAGAGTACTCCACCCATGTATTATAATTTCTAACAATCCACAATGTATTATAATTTCTAACAATGCACCCAGGTATAAATACCTAGGTATTGTTTTTATCTTATTAATTAAGCTGATATTTTAGTTGATGTCAATAATTAACATAATATAAATTATTTCCAGTATTTAAAGAATTGTCATTTATAGTAATTCAATGGGTTAATGTAAGAGAACAATCATGTACTTTACTTGCAGAGAATAAATATCAAGACAAGATGAAGATCCGAGTTCTGACTATGACCATCTTAAATTTTGTGGTTTACTTCCCGGTAAGTTTTGGATAACAGTATCTTCACAGAACTAAAAATTAGATAGAAGGGAAAACAGGTTTAGATCATCAGCTTACATTTAATGCAAGAAAGAACATTTTACTAAATAAAACATCATTGTGCTTTTAATAATCTATATTCTATTCATAAACTTCCTTCTTCTAAAATTAATGATATATATAATGAAGTAAAAACAACAAGTTATAATGTATAAAAGAATATAAGATTTGAAATGTACGACTTAAAGAGACTTCTCTATACTTTTTTATACTTTAAGAGATTTCTTACTGAAAGTTTGCCTTGGGAAACCTGAATTTATACTCACAGAGGGTACCTAACCCTAACATCAGCTATTCTTTTTTTGTATGGATATTGTGTATTTCTAACTTAATTAATTTAACAACCATTGGGTAAAGAAGAAAGCAGAGACCTTTAGAATGTTGTTTTATTTGATCAGTTTAATGCTGTGTACTGATTTCAGATTTTTAGTAAAATATATGCAAGGGTAACCTTACAAAAATGTTATACTTCTTTCTCTTTAGTATAATGCAAGTCAGAAAATACACAGTCAAACAAATCAACATTTGTCTGCCAACCCATCTCTATCCTCATCAGACAGCCACACAGCAAATCTACTCTCACCTATCTTAAGAATAGAAGAAAATTCTTCATCTACAGAAGATTCAGATAGCTACTCTGGGTCTACTGATAGACTAAGCAGGCTCTCTAGATCTCTTTCAGAGAGAAACCACTCAGAGACCCTTCAAGCTAGCTTATATAATTTTCTCCCATTTGGGCATGATGCACTAAATAACACTACAGCTAACCAGGCTTCAGCTAGTTTTGCTAAAGTCAAGCGTACAGTAGGCAACTCTGCACAGGCAGAGGTTTCAAAGAGCAATGCTTCATCCTCCTCTGATGCTACGCATGATACTTCTGCATCTGCTACTACAATTTCCAGCTTTGTACCAAAATCCCAAATAACACCAAGCAGGATGACTGTTTCTGGGAAAAATAGCATTTCAGCACCTGTACCCATGACCACCTACCAACACAAGTCTGACTCCACTGCTATTCCTAACTTTCAGATAGTCTCCAAAGCAACTCAGCGTCTTAAGCCCTTCTTCCCATCCACTGGCAGATCTAAACCATTCTTTGCCCCTAATCCTACCGCATACATCCAGAATGCTAAGAATGAATTTCCTGCCACAGCAATTAAAAATACCATTGCCATATCAAATGCAAACAACTTCCTTGGAACTGGTACCACTACTCATGAGGAAGAGACAGGACCAGACAGTGTGTTCTCTATTTATACCACAGCCCTTGCAGCAGAAGACAATACAGCAAAATCTGATACCACAGACATTTTAGAAAAAGATTATACAACTATGCTTGATGAATCTGATCTGAAAGACAACAATATAATTATCATTGATACAACTTACCTGGGAAGATATAGCAAAATTGTGAGCAATGAGCCTGATCTTCCAAAGAAAGACATCTCTATTGTAATTGAGGCCGCAGACATAAAGAATGATGGCAAAACTACAGTTAATGCTCAAACACCTAGCATTCTCTCCACAAAAAATAGCAATAACTTTAAATCTACTCCTATTCTGAATACTTATGACAAGGCTGATAACAAATCTACCATGATTGGCATTGATACTGATGACGCTATTTCCAGTATCAATCCCATGCATACTACAAATTATCTTCTTAATGATAGGATGTATGAGAAAAGCAATAGTATTGTTAGTAATTCTACTGAGAGCAAAACAATGATAGATGTAGCTAAAAATATGATGCATGTGGGGAACTTAATTATTTCCAAAACAAATAACAACACTTCTACAAAGCATTATAGTAACCCTAATCCTATAGAGCTAATTGCTAACACTAATAATAATTTTAAAATAACTTGGCCTTCAAAGGAAGGTACAATAATAGAAGGCAGACACACTGTTCAGATGGAAAATATTATGACACCTAACAATATCAATATCGCTGAAGCAACTGGATCTAAAGTAAATAACTCAACAATTAAATATCATTCTAATATTCCCGACAACGTACATCTCAAAATTGGTAGGGACAATTTTAAGTCTGTGAGCACCGATGAAATTGAGAATGTCACTTCTGTCGTTAAAGAAATTGCAAATATGAACCAAGATAACAGAGTTGTAGAAGTCATCTTCATTTATCCAGACACTTCCACAGCAGAAAGTAAAAGAAAACTTTACCCTCTTAATCCTGATACAGCTTATGCCAAAACAGCAGGAAGCAAAATTACCATCCCTCCTGACAACTCTGATACGTTCAATCTCCTATTCAAATATAAAAGAAAGCCCTTTACCACAGACAGCAAAAACCTCATTAACAGTAAAGGTGACCAAAGAACCCCCACCACTATTACTGCAAATGATGTCAGAGCCAAAATGTACTTTGAAAGAACTATTAATGCTATGCTTAAATCAGCCAATTTCCAGAGCAACATCACCCCTGTGGTTCCCATCACTCAGCTGGCAACTGTTGAGCCTGTTTATTTTAGTAAAGACAGTGAAGCTGGCATGACCTCAGCTTCAAAGGTCAGTATTTCCCCTTCAAATAAATCCACTGAATCTGTAGATGAAACCACTAGTCTCTCTGCTCACAACAACAATGCTGATGGTGTTGCAGGTCCTAATCCTGAAATAGACCTTCCTGTGAATAAATGGTACACTTTTCCATCAGTAGCTGAATCATCTAAACTAATGCCAAATGCCCGAAATAATGAAGCTCTAATTTCTATGCTAATTAATGATGACTCCTTGACTGGTGCTTGGATGAAAATAGCAGATCCTGCAGCTCAAAATTCTCATCTCACTAATGATGCCATTATATATAATAAAGTAGCAGGAGATTCTCTGCACATTCCGCTGGAGTCTACTTTTTTTACAGCTGATTTCACCTCTCCCAGTGATAAACACAACACCATTTCCAGTGCAGGTGAGGGGAACACAGATATAACTGAAAGCTCTGAATTAATGATTAATAAGGCCACCATAGCAGAAGATAGGTCCCTTGTATCCCCACCTGCAAAGATAGCTGGTATTCTTACTCCAAGAAAACGATTTAGCAGTTTGATAGGCAAAGAAATGGCTAATGAAGAATCAACTCCCCATATGAAAATAGAGTCTGTAGTAGGGGAACATGCTGTTTTTAAAATAAAAGACAACCTTCCACCTGCATATTATTTCAAGGACATTGAATCAGAAGACATTGGCTTTGAAAGGAATGACTTTAGGGCTGTTGATATCACAAAGTCTCCTTCCCAATTTAGTGTTACACCTACTACTGAAGTAACAATAAGTGAAAGAGAACTTAGTATCCCTGGGGAAGAAAATGTTGATGTTCTATATGATGTCACTAATGCTACAAAGGACAAAATGCGCTTCAAGCTGAAGGCCACCAAAGCAATAGCTCATGGTTCGGGCGAAAGTGCAGCTGTGAGGCAGAATGTGGGAGCAGCAGATGGCACTACACTCCTCCCACCTAGCACTTCTTCCCCCCAAACTGGAAGAATGGATTACCCTACACTTCCTAATGTGTACTATAATGTCATCACTGATAATTCACTTCCTGTCACCAAAGAGAACCCAAATGTTGCCTGGAACATCATCAAACACGAACTATCACTTTCTACAATGGATAATGCAGAACTTCTTGATTACAGAGATGGCTATCAAGCCCCTATTGCCGTCACTTCAAGCAACGCTAACAGACAGGCCAACAAAGGCAAAATGGCTGGGACTGAAGTAATAAATATCCCTCTTGGCATTTCTGTTGTGGCTGATGATATTTCCTACATGGATAAAAACACTAAAGTTGTAACAGACTTGGCTTCGATAGCTGCTACTTCACCAATAAAGAAAAGTGCTCTGACCGTGTCTGAAGATAATACTCTTAACAATAAACCAAATAAACTAGGAGATGGCCTTACTATTTCCAGAGAAGATCCTGATGTGTCTAGAGATGATGGTATTCTATTAATTGCTGATCCCTCTGCCTTTATGAAGTCTGTTGCCCATTTCAATCAGCCTCAATCAACAAATCCTGTGAAAAAGACATCTTTGGCTGATATTATAATACCCAAAACTTATTTTCATAATAAGGCTACCCCAACAGCTTTGACAGTGGCTGTCACCACTGCCTCTCAAGGAGAAGTTGACACTATGTTTTATATCCCAAGAAATGAATTGGAAAACTCTTTCAAGGAAAATATAACACTGAACTATGAAGCAGATCCCCCAAAAGAGGTAAGCATTATGGCAGAGGAAGAAGATACACTTCAAGAAGAAAATGTCAGAGATTATATTTATCTTAGACCTATAGCAGATGACAATGTCCCTAAAGGCAACAACTTGGCAGCTAAACAATATTCTATTAACTCTGATGCATATGACTCCATCAGATTCAGAGGAACAACCAAAGGCAGAGGTGACCAACTTGAATTTGAGAATCCTGTACCATCCTATATGGCTGAAGTTTCAAAACCTCTACTTGGAAAATTTACTCCCAAGGTTCAAAGAAAAGTGATTGTTAGAAACAGTGATATCGGTTCTCACCATGATGCATTCTCTGGTGGTGATATTTTTTATCCAATTATAAAAGAAAATGTCCCCAAAGGATATATCTCTTCCCCTGAAAGAGAATCTACCTTTCCAACGTCAGATTTTCGTATTTCAATGAAAGATAATATAAACCCTGCTCTGGAAGGCACTGTGTTACTGACTAAAGGAACTTTCAGCAATAATTATTCATCCTATACTGATGAGCAAAGTGATCCAGCAACAGGAAAACACAAAATTGCCCCAGGTAACATAACAAATTCTCATATAGACTTTATACCTTTGACTTCCTTTGCTACTATTTCCTCAAAAGACATAAATAAGGAAAACTATTACCATACATCTGAAATAAGCACTACTCTGTCACTGGGATATGAAAATACATTGAGAGATGATTCCTTTATTCTTAGGCCTGGAAGTACTGTGGCAAAGAAAAATCACCTAGATGATATAGATTTGATCATCATTGAACCTGATAAAAGTCGTTCTGAATATACTTCAAATAAGCATGTCTTTGAAGTAGGGAATGAAGAAAATATCCCTATTAAAAAACCTATTCCATCTGCACAAGGACCCAATGGATTTGTATCTCATATACCCTCCTTTAAAGATGAGGCCTCAAGGAGGCTTCTGTATCAAATAATTCACCCTGAGTTAGAAACTGAAGAAAAATACCAAACTATTATTCTCAAAGAAGAAAATTCTGACTCTGATATTGTCTCTTCTTTCAAAGGTTATACCAAAAACTCTAACACTCAGCATCTCAAAACCATGGCTCCTTCCCTAGTTGATGCAGATGAGAATTCTTTTCCTGGGTTTCTACAAAGTGTATCTGCAGGAAAGGGCACTCTAAGCACAGATGATGCTGCCATCATTCTCCCTGAAGTTTCTGATTTGGGAAATAAAAAAACCAAGCATTTCTTTGTACCACACACAGAAACAATTTTTACCATGGGAGAGGACAGGACATTGGGTGCTTTCCCTACTGATCATATTATGATCACTACCCCTATAAAAAGTCAAGATCATTTCTACAGGAAAGGTATTTCATCCAATGTTCCTAACACAGCTTCTCCAGAGTTGGGAGATAGCATCGCATCAGAAAAATCGGGCGTCAATGAAGATAAAATGGACTTAGCTGAACTGACCCCTTCAGAGAATGACATTAACCCTTCAGCTCAGGACATTGCTTCCCAAGCTAAGAATATCTCCTATGTCAGTAAAGTTACCAAGGATGTAATCAAAGCAAATTCAACGGCTTCTCTTAATATGATTAATGCCACCAAAATGCCACCAAATGCCAGAATCATTTCATTTAATGCCCCTGCCTTTGGGTCTAAGGACAGCAATGAAAATAGTGACACTACCATACCTAAGGTAGATGGTGTCCTGTCCATAAAATTAAAATCTCTGCTAATTCCCAATCAAAAAATACATACAATAGAACTTCGTCTTAGTGAAAATGATGATTCTTTATTTAATAATACATCAGTGACAATGTTAGAAGTATCAGAGCCATTGGGTGAACACTCTACTATCATCGACCCAAACTGGGAAATCATCAAGGTACAAAGTGTTCCTCAGCCTCTCTTCATGCTCTCCCCTGTTCCTCTGGAAGATCCTACTACCTTTTTAAAGAAACCCATAAATGTAGCCACTGACACACCTGCCACTGAAAATGAGGACATTAATGCTAAAACTGATTCCATGGCCTTTTCACCTAATATAGCCCTTCAACCTGTAATCCACAAAAATGGAGAGATAAATACAACTTCTAACTATGATGTAAGTCACCATGTAAATCAAGAGGTTAACAACCCATCTGCAAAAGAAATTGCTACCTCTGGAACTGAGCCTAATATATTCCTCAGTAGAGATAAGGCTGTGGTAGAAGACAAACTCTATGTTTCTGAAGCCAATTTTCCAGTGAACGTAAGAGAGATAAACACAGTAAGAGTTGATACTTTCATTCTTAAGCCTGATGCTGCTTCTGCTGAACATAAAGTACCTGGAAATTCCAAAGAAATGTTTTACCCTGATTCCACAGTGAGCACAACAAAAGTGAAAACGTTCAGGGCTCAGGGCTCACTTTATCCTGATAATGATAACTCAGAAAGGTCTATCACAAAGTCTTATGGTAAATTATATAATCTAACCCTGAAATCACCTCTTTCTCTTACTGATTTTATTAAAATCAGTAACTCTGAACTTGATCCAGCACTCATAGGAGAGAGCAACAAAAAAATGACTGGTGACTCTATTATACCTCATGATATAATTGTTCTACCTGACAAAGAAATCATCTCACCAGAAAATGTCATCTTTATTGAAGACATGAGGAACACTATGAATGGAAAAAGATATGCAGCTTCTGTGGAAAAGGACAATCTAATTCAATATGAAGTAATTCCTTTCACAAAGGACTTTTCAGCAGAGTCAGATGTGACTTTTCTGGCAGGGGAAAACAATCCAATTAATATGGATCTAATGAACATTGGGCTTGATGACCATACTCTTGAATATGTGTCAGAGAGAAATACATTCTACGCTGGAGAAGAAGGAAAGAGCCCCGCAACAAAAATACCTGCCTTTGCCCAAAGCAAAATCTACAGAGGATTGGGATCTCATGCTCCCCTATCCACTGCACATGTCACTGAGAATCTATTGAAAGGAAATCCTACAGAGCTCAAAACTAAACTAAAATACCAAACGCTGATCTCCAGAGAAAGAAACCCTGACTCTAACATGGATTATCAATTTCTCAAAGATTATATTGCCAAGTTTTATAGTAAGTCACCCAGAACCATGACTCACTCCCTAACAGATAGAAATAAGAATTTTTCTCCCAAGTTTTCATACAATTTAACTTCAGAAAGTGGGAGCCTAAGTGGAAGCGACAGCATCATCATTCTTCCTGAAGGCAAATGGATGGAGCATATCCATGCTCCAGACCCAGAATCAACAGTAACTGAGGGAGACAGCAGGACACTGCCAGGTGAAATCACTCATCTTACCATGCAGTCAGCTCCGATGACAAACAGAGACCAGCTGTATAGGAAAGGTATCTCATCTACTGCTTTTAATGTTCTGAGGGAAGCCAAGGCCACCATGTCACCCAAGTCAGAGCATAACAAAGACAAATCTTTCAAGGCAGGGTGTTATCATCCACAGGATGTCACTGTTCCTTCTATTGCATTCAATGTCAACCTTGACAATGAACTCCCCTTTGTTGATGAAGATTCTGGGGATAAAAAACACAAGGATTCAAACTCTTATTCACCTAGGAGGACAACTCATACTATGGCTGATGCCACTGCTCTTTCCCCTGAGAACAGTTATGAAGGGAGTGATTACATGCAACCTGACAAAAAGTATGTAAGGTCTGGAGAATTCCCATTTCAACTAGCAACTGAAAGTATCATCCTTAACCCTAAAGCTTTAACCAAGAATTCCATCCTAATGAGAGAGAACCCCTTGACTGACTCTTCCAAGTCAGTATCAATAATATCAGAGGCAGTGACTGAATACCTTGATCTCATTAATGGAACTGATATTTCAAAAAATCAGGTCATTAAAATTCAAACGGACCTTCAGCCCCACTCCTTGTTCTCAATTATCCCTTCCACAAATGCAACAACTTTGACTAGAAATTCCACAAATGATGATTCTGATTCCTCATCTACGACAGAGAGAGAAATTGTTGACATTTCTAAAGTTAAGACAGCAGCTCACCCTCAGGGAACAATCATGAAAATCCTTTCACCCAAACAAATACACCCTCCCCCTTTTGAAATAGGGGAAAGGGGTACACCCTCTGTTGAGGGAGACACAGCTGCTATATTCAGTATAAGTCACATTAGAAATGCAACAGTTCTCTTTCCAACTTTGGAGAAAGCACTTCCCTCAACCTCTGAGCCCAGCACTCTCCCCAAGAGCAGTAACAGTGAGAAGAGGGAAGTCAGTATTTCCAAAGCAGGCTATTTTGTTTTAGGAAATTCAAATACTTTGAAAGATAATTCATTCATTGGTAAATTTAATATATCTGTTGGACCTCAAGCCCTTCCCAGTTTAAAAGGAATTCTTTCAGCTGATTCCACAGTGTCTCTGGAAAAGACTTTAAAGCTTAAGGATAATAACTCTGCCCCTCCAGTTGCAGACACAGTCACAGAAGATTTACTTCATAATGCTCCAGCTGGGTCACATGGCCTAACGTGGAAATCAACGCTTTCGCCTTCTGATTTCACAACATTGTTGAGTTCACCTAAATATTCTGAACTTGATCCACTTGTCAAAATGAATAAAGATGCTACAACCAAGACTAATGACATTCCATTTGAGGAAAGAAATACTCCAACTCACAAAATCACCACTTCACCTAGTATCAATACTTCAACAAAAGGCATGTTGAATACTATTTTTAGTGAAAAATTTGTGCACAGAAACTTTGCAGAGAGAGATATAATCCCTGAACATGAAGTAGTTCCTGTTACAGAAAACATTTTAGATATTACTTTAAAAGGTGAAAATATTATAAATAATGATGATGTAATAAGCGCCGTGCTTGATGATGGTGCTCTCGCATATGTCACAAGTGAAAATGTCCTTGAACCACAGGAGGAAAAATATAACCCAATTATTAAAAAAACTACTCTCACTGATGACCCCCAAATATTTGGATCTCATCCATTCTTCTCCACTGCTGATGCCTCTGAACATCTATCTCAAGGAGCCCCAACTGAGATCACAACTAAAGAAATATGGCAAAATTTGAAATCTACAGAGGAACACAGCAGTTCCGACACTGATGCTATTGTTATCAAAAGCTCTACTAATAATTTAAGTTCTAAGGCTCCCAGGTCCATGATTCACCCCCTAATTCACACAAGTGAGAATTTTCACAAATTTCTAGATAAAACAATTCTGGAAAGGGAAACTCTAAGAGAATATGACATCATCATCACTGTCCCTGAAGACAAAAGGATGGAGCACACCCTTATTCCAGACCCAGAAATAACAGTAGAGAAGAAGATGGCCCTAGATGAAATCACTGATCCCATTGTGATCCTCTCTCCATTAAAAAATAAAAACCAGTCCTACAGGAAAGTCACTTCATCTACTATTTATAACACTGATATCCAAGATAAAGCAGATAATACCTTACCACTTAGAGTAAACAGTATTAAAGGTAAAACTAATATGGCAGAGATGCCACATTCACAGGACATTATTATTCCTTTGGCTGAATTCAATGTCCTTTCTGATAGTGAACTTTCCCTCATCAATGAAGATACTGAAGTTTTAAACAATAGGGCTTCAATCTCTTTCTCACCTATGAACACAGACCATGCTGTGGATGATACTACTTTTCTCCCCACTGAGGGTAGTTATGAAGGAGGTGATTCTATGCTAACTGGAGAAGACAGTATTAGGTCTACAGGATTCCTACAAGTTCCTGAAAAACCCATGCTCATTCCCAATGCATTAGCTGACAATCCTCAAATCTCTAGCCTAGTAATAGTAACAAATACCTCCTTGACTAATTCTTCAATTGCATGGTCAGAGATGTTTGAGACAATGAATAACTATACCAATGTTAGTAATGGTGGTGATGTTCCCATTAAAAATAAGACTCACCTCAAGTCTCACTCTTTGGCATCAACTAAACTTCCAATTGGTTTCACTAATTTTTCAGACAGTTCTACAAAAAATGAATTTGATTCACGGCCCTCTATAAACAGAGAAACTACTGACATTCCCAAAACTGAAACAGATGAAATACATTCTGAACGTCAGAGAATAATCATGAAAGCCTTTTCTCCTACAAAAATCTCCCAACATAAGGTCTATGACAAAAGAAAAATAGCTAATTGTTCTGATCCAGCTGCTAAATTTGATTTAAGTCATATCACAAATGCAATAGTTTTCAGACCAGCTATGAAGAAAATCCTTCCCTCAGTAACTCAGATTAATATTCCCTCCAAGAGTGGCAAAAACGTGGAAGAGGAAGTTCATATTTCTGAAGCACGCAATTTTTTTCCAAAAGATCCAAGTATATTGGAAGATAATTCTTTCACTGTTAAATTTGATGCTATTTTTGCTAAACCTCTATCACCCTCCAATTTAAAAGGAATCTCTTCAGCTGATTCCACATTAACTTTTCTAGAAGCATCTAGGCCTAATGATCAAAGCTCTTCTCCTGAAGACACGACCAGAGAAGAGACCATCACAAATACTTCCCCTGGAACACATGGCCTACCATGGAAATCAACTCTTCTTCCTTCTCATTTCACAACATCCATAAGCTCATCTAAGTATTCTGAACTTTATCCAGTCTTCAAAATGGAAAAAGACACCACAACTAATAATAATATCATACCTGTAGGACAAAATACTCCACCTGACAAATTCATTGTTTCGTCTACTACCATTACTTCAACAAAAGACATGAAAAACACTATTAGTAAGAGATTTGAGGACAAGGTTTTTATAGAGAAAGACATATCCACTGAAGTGGTTCCTTTTACAGAAAACATTTCAGAAGGGGCACATGACACCCCTTTGGCAGGTGAAAATATTCCAAATAATGACAATATAGTAACTACTGTGCCTGTTGACAGTGCCCTTGAATATGATGCAGATAACTATGTCTTTGTATTAGTGGAGGAGAGAAATGGTCCTCTTATAGAAAAGGCCACAGTCACTAATGACTCCAATGTATTTGAGTCCCATGAATCCTATTCCAATGCTCTAGTCTCTGACCATCTTTCTCACGGAGCTCCAGTTGATACCAATACTCACAGAAAACATCAAAGTTTGGCCACCCAGGAGGAAAATCTTAATTCTGACAATGATGCTACTGTTCTCAAAAGTTATACTGCCACCTTTAAAACTAAGGCTCGCAGGCCCATGATTTATTCTCTAACTGATCCAAGTTGGAATTTTTTACCTAAGCTTCTAGATGAAACAATTCTGGAAAATGGTCTTCTAATAGGCGGTAACACCGTCATCATTCTCCCTGAAGACAAAAGAGTGGAGTACCCTCTTGTTCCAGACCCAGAACTAATGTCAACAATGGGAGAGAACAGGATGTTCACAGCTGACTCCATTGATCCTGCTGTGATCACCATTGCTATAGACTATCAAGACAAATTCAACAGGAGTGGTGTCTCATCTGCTTTTTATAACAATGTTGCCCCAGATGTAGGAGAAGCCACAATATCAGCCAGATTTGATTCAAATAAATTTAAAACACACTTGGCAGATGTGCTCCATTCCCAGAACAACATTATTTCTTTGGTTGCATTCAATGTCATTCCTAATGATGATCTTCCCTTCATCAGTAAAGATACTGAAGAGGCAAACAACAGAGCTTCAGATTTTTCTTCATCTATGAATAAGGCATCCAGCACTGTGGCAGATTTCATTGTTCCTTCCACCAAAGGCAGTTATGCAGAAGGTGATTCTTTGTTACCTGGAGAAGATAATGTTAAGTCTAGAGGATTCTCATCTCTTTTAAAAACTGGCATGCTCATTACTAATTTCTTACTTGATGATCCTGATACCTCTGGTCTAGGAAGAGATAATTCATTTTCTGAGTCTTCAATAACTAGACCAGAAGCATTAGAGAGAGCAGCTGAATATGGTGGTGCCATTAAAAGAGGTGATGTTCCAGAGGGGCAGGTTATAATAACTCAAACTGACATTCGTTCATATACCTTGGCCTGGAATATTTCTCCAGTCGGATCCACTTTTTCAGACACTCCCCCGGATGATGAAATTGATTCATTTTTCTCTCTGAATAAAAATATCCCTGAAAAGTATAAAACTGAGACTGACAAAACATATTCCAAATCTCAAAGAGCAATAATGAAAGCCTTTTCCCCAACAGAAGAGTCTCAAAACTATGTCTACAAAATAAGGAAAACAGCTAATCTTTTTGATCAAAAAGATCTAACTGCTAAATTTGAATTAAATCACTTTACAAAAACACCAGTTATCATTCCAGCTATGGGGAAAATCTGTCCTTCAGCAACTGAGCCCAATCCTCTCTCCAACAGTAACCACAATGTGGATGAAGAATTCCATATTTCTGAAGCAGAAAGCTTATTTTCAGGAGATACAAGTACAGTAAAAGATGATTCTTTCACTGGTAAGCTTGATAATTCTTTCAAATTTTAAGCACCTCACACTTTAAAAGGAATCTCTTCAGCTGACTCCACATTAACTCTTTCAGAAGCATCTATGCCTAATGACCAAAGCTCTGCCTCTCATAATAAGGTCGTTAACATAGGCAGGTCCATCACAAACACTCCAACTAGATCATATGGCCTACCATGGAGATCAACTCTTTCCCTCTTCTGATATCACAACATCCACGGGCACTCCCAAATCTTCTGAACTAATTTCTGTTGCCACTATGGAAAAAAATACCACAAAAAAGATTGACATTCCACCTGAGGAAACAATTATTCCATCTGACCAAGTTATCATTTTGCCTATTTTCATTACCTCCCAAAAAAGGGACTATATTTGGGCACAAAGATTTGAGAGAGAGAGAGACAGCTGCTGAGTATAAAAAAATTTATTTTACAGATGATATTTCAGAAAAGATGGATGACATTTCTTCTGCAGGCAAAATCACTCCAGTATATGTGGGCCAAATAATTATGTCTGATGATGGTGGTTCTGAATACAGCTCAGATAAACATGTCTTTGAATTAGAGGATAAAGCAAATAATCCTTTTACAAAAATGAGTACACTCAGATATGCCCCCAAGACACGTGGGTCTCATGCACTATATACCACCGTTGCTGCTTCAGACAGTCTATCTAAAGCAATACCCTCAGAGTTCAAAGCTGAAAAAAATAAACAAGCTATAATTCCTATACAGGAAGACAAAAATTTTGACATTGATACTATTCCTTTCAAAGACCCCACTGCCAATGTCAAAACCAAAGCTCGCAGACTCACAACTGACTTCCTAATTGATGCAAGTGAGCATTTTCCTTCTCGTTTTTCTGACACAACACCTGTGAGAAAAGGCACCATAAATGGTAATGATGACATCATAATTCTCTCTGGAAGCTCTCACTTTGGAAATAAAATAGTTGAGCACCCCATTTTTTCAGACATAAAACCCATAATTGACAGCAAGACATTCACAACTGATACTGCTAATCATGCTATCAAAAACAGTTATAACTTGCTCAGGAAAAACAAACCATCCACCATTTATAAAACATTTACACCCAAAGGAACAGACACTACCCACATTATTTTGCTGAAGATGAAACAGCTATAGCTGTGGTGTCTGGTTCAATATTTAGTAATTTTCCTTTAGCTCAGCTTTCCAGTGATGACATTTTCAACATGGATGAAAACACAGAAGCTGCAATCAACACAGCTCTTAACTTCCTTTTCCCCTTTGAGAAAGGCATCTGATATTATACCAAATGCTCCTGCTACCTCTGCTGAAGATAAAAATAACACTGGCCTTTCATCAGAGAGTGTCATGTCTCTAAGACTTACATCTCTGGGACTATCTGAAACTACTCAAACTACCATCTTAACTAATAATGCTCCTGCTGAAGAAATCATACCCCTTAGACTTGTAAAAGGTGAAAACCTGTATCACCCAACAATGTTAATATCAGTAGCATCCAAACTTGTGCCAACCAATTCAGCTTACTTTAATGAAGGTGTTATCTCAGGAAGGCAAAATACCAAAAGTCAAACTGTCTCAAAGGCTCTATCCCTGGTCTATTTTGTTCTCCAAGCTGATTCCACTAGCTCTTCAGATGATACTGCAGATGTCAAACATAATACATCTATTACTTTTGCTACCTGGGACAAAATTTTTTATATTGATGCATCTGGCAATTAAAATTCAGAACCTAAGAAAACAAGCACCAACTCTTCTACTTTTTTTCCTAATGAATATAGTGATCCAAATTTCTATTATAAAAGAAATATCGAAAGCTTCTTCAGTGAAAAACACAGCTATTGAACTTGAAATGAATCACCTTACAGATATCCAAATGTAATAATAGGAAATGATCCAATTATCCAGATGGAAACGAACTCTATACATGATGCTGATGTAAATAGGGTTTATGACAGTGTCCCTATAGCAGCTTATTCAAGCTTTCCCATACCCAAGGATTCCCTCCCAGATAGATCTGTTTCTCACGAAACAAATTCTATGGCTGGAGACTCAGATTTACTCACAGAAGTTATTGTCATTATCCCTACTGATGAAAAATATTCATCTTACACAGAGACCATGTCTCTAGTGGAAGGAAATTCTCCCCTGAAATCTAAAATAGCCAATCTCAGAGCAGCAAATACTGAATTTCAAGCTTCAGAAAGAGCTAATGTTACTAGTGAATCCACTGTTGAGATAAAAAAAATGATTACCTACATTTCATGAAATGTTTATTGTACCACAAACTAAAAAGGAGGTTGAAGAAAACACTTTCTTTAGGGATATTTCTCAGTCACAGATAAAAACTATTATTCCAAACTATATCCCCAATGAGCCTAAAGCAGATATGAGGGCCACGACTAACCCTGCTATAAATGCCATCTTCCTTGAAAACAAAGAAAGAGCAACCACACAGGCCAACAAACCCTTCAATTACAATTTCCTTAGTCATGCACCCAACCTTCCAATCACTGGAGGGGAAGAGGACAAAAATGTGGATGTTGACATACTCAAATCTCAAAATGTGATTGTGCCTCTTACTTCCCTCACTATTTCTGAAGACAGAGTTATTTTGTGAATGAAGATATTGAAACTGAGACTTCCTCAGTGACTCCATAATGATTATACTCACCTCAATCAGGTTAATAACTCTATTGTCGCCAATAAAAAATTATAAAATCTGAAGATATACATAGGCTGTTTCTAAACAGGAATCCTAGTGTCCAGAGGAGTCACCATTTTTCTAATAGTTGAGTCTTTTAAAATTGCATGTGGCATTTCTTCTGATGAATCTCAAGATATATTCCATACAAAGAAAGTCTCAATGGTGGATATCACTGTAATACCAGCATTTTCAAAGTCTGTTTCTGAGGACTCTTTTCCTAGTGAAGTATCACTGAAAATCGTAAATATGCCAAATGACCATCCTGAGATTTTATTGAAAAATCTCCTACTTATTAGTAATTTCTACTTTTTCACTTAAAAATATGTAATACAATCTAAAACACATGTCAATAGATATAAATTTAATATTAATACTTGTCCTGAGAGAAAAAAAGAAATGTTCCTGTTAGTATAATATACAATGCAACAATGGAAGAAAAATACTATTTAGATAAACCAAAATTTATCTATAGAATTCAACTCTCTGTTCTTAAGTTAGATAGTATCTTTGATGGCAATGATCTATTGGTCAAAGAAGACTATGCTGTATTCCGCAGCAGGTGACTCCAGTTTCATCAAGACCACTAAATTTTCTGCAGTACAACCAGGATTTTAACCATATGTTTTCTGCTCTTTGATTAATGACACACATTGAATCTGAAATGTTCTTTTTAAGGTCAATGGTTTAGAAAACATAAATAATGGTAATAACATTCCCCTTGGAAGAGAGATAATTATGCTACAATCAATAAGATTCCATCTCACAGCTATACTAGCGGAAGCAGAGTTGATGTGACTACAGAAGTAATCTCTGAAATTAAAGACTCTGACAAATTAGTATTAATGAAGATGATGTAATGATTTCATCTGATGTATCTAACTAAAGATTAAATGCTCATAAAAGTGAATATTTTGCTCCTTATTCCAACTCTATTCAACATAACAAATATGAGGTTTTACCAGATACCTTCCAGCAGTTATACAGCTAACCTCCCTATCTTTTATTTCCCTTTTGTACTCAAAGAAATTTCCCCCAAAAGGACAGCAAGTCTTCTGGTTACAGCATGCCTTATCCTGAATTAAGCTTCACAAGCACTAGATGATGGGGAAAAAAATAGAAGTTAAAAAATCTTCCCACTAAATTAGCCAACTCAAAGAATGACTTTACCCTGTGACTTTGTTTACTGCCCCAGGACCTGACAGTATTTCTACTTAAAAACAAAGAACCTGTCCCTATTACTATCTTGCGACTTCCTTCCCTGTCCCTGATGCTGATAGCATTCCCTATATCAATAAAGACACTGGAGCCTTCAACTGTGACATTCCCCTGAAGCAAAAACATTTCTGGAGAAGCTGCCCATATCTTTTAAATGAAAAATGGCCATCTTAAAATCTATTCTGATATTTCTATGTAGAATGGTGATATAGCTACACCAGGCCAATCAACTAACAAAGGAAGCTGAAAACTTCGGAGTTGAGTTCATATTAGTGAAGAATAAGCATTTTCCCTTGAGATGGAAACCAGTACTCTAGCTGATGCTGCTGTCCTTTCCCAGATTTGGTTGTTTCTGAGTCTGAAAATTCCATTTCTTCTAAAACACTGGGAAAAGACTAGTTCTAAAACATTAGCACTGGATTAAAAACCTCCTCTCATGTAATTAAACCTTAAGGTTGATAATTCAATGATGATGTCTGATATATTTAATATCACCATAACAAATACTCCCTCTGAAATTGAGAATATAATTCTTAAAGCTAACACACTTAATTCCACATCTTGATTATTGTTTCTGGGTGAATTTTCACACATAACACTAACTCCCTGCCAGAAATGTCTTTTGGGGTTAAAATAGCAACACTCTCTGCCAGAAAGCATTCCTAAAAAAAAATTGAACCTACAAAACTTGACACTCTCACTGTTACTCAAATTCATTCAAGAAAAAGTAAGAATTACAATGAAGGAAAAAACAGCAAAGACTCTAACAGGCCAGTAACTATTTCTACTAAAAAAGTGAGATTTCCCTTTCCAAAGAAGAGAACTAACCGATGTTCCTGCTACCTAATTACCTTCTGCGATTACACTTACTGCCAAAAATGCCATTAACTTATTTAGACATTTAAATACATGAATCTCAAAGGAAGATGGCTTCACCTTTAAAAAGATACTGTTACTTACTCGGAAGACAGGTGACTTCAAGCTGATACTGATAGTCTTGTGGTTTCCAGAGTTCCCATTCTTGATACTAAACTGGCAAAGTACCTAGTAGACTCTGCTATATGTTTCAAGTGACACGAGCTCCATATCAGAAGGCATGTCCCTTGTAAACAGCAATATGGTAAATATTAAGTTTCCTGCAATTGAAATGTTTGGCTGTGAATTTTGATTTCATAATCAGAATGGACTCCATTGTCTTTTCATCTATTACCAATATTCTTGCAACTGGATGACCAATCACAGCAGAGAAACAAACTCCAAGGAGAGCCAATGCTTTTGGCCCTGTGGTTGATGCAACAATCACCATGATGACCCATGCTGTAGTCACTATGATGAACCCCACTCTCCTGCCTAGGGAAACCACTGAGCCCAGGAGGAAGACCTGTGAGAGTGCATAGTGCCATTTCACCCCATGGCTGAAGATGGTTTGCCTAAAATTTATTCCCATCCACCACCAGAAATCAGTAAGACACCAACTGAAGCAACCATTTTCTTTGGGGCTGACAACACTATTCCTAAATCAGAAACAACTATTACTTCAGAAGGAGACCATGTTACTTCAGTAAATGAGTATATGCTAGAAAGTGATTTTTCAACAACTACAGGCAACAAACTTATACCTACAAAGGAAAAATTCAAATCAGAAGATGAAACTGGCACCCATTTTATTAAGCCAACAACTCATCTGGAGAAAGAAATCACCACTCTGACTGGCACTACAAACTCTATAGTGAATGACTCTATTACTGAAAATCTCATTCCAGGGAAAATTGGCAATATTTCATCACCAGTTGGTGCTACTGTTTCTTTAATAGACTTTTCCACTAACATAGATGAAGAAGAAATCCTCTTGGCTACCATTGACACAGAGGATGAAGAGATCTCCATAACATCTGATGTCACTGGAACACTAAAGGACAGCAAAAAAGGTAAAGCTGATGTTAACAGTTATAATTCCTCCATCAAACCCAATGTTCCTGCTGATGAGGCTGCCCAGGTCACTGACTTTGTCCCTGAGGCTGAAATGTCTCCCTCTACTGATAAAAACTTCACCACTATTCCAGACATAACTGATCTTACAGAAGAGAAAATAACTGAAATTGACCTAATTGTTTCAGAGGATGACCCTGATGCTGTGGCTAAATTAACTGATTCTGATGAGGAAAAGTTCATCACTGTGTTTGAACTGACTACCTCTCCTGAAAAAGACAAAGATAACCCAGAAGATACTCCACTAACGGATGAAGAATCGACCGATGAGGCCAATGTTTGGATGGAGAGAGAGAATGCAATTGAAGCAGAGACCCATTCTGTTTTGCTTACTGCTGTTGAATCCAGATATGACTTTATTGTCCCTGCATCAGTAGCTATAAACCTCGAGAAAGAATCATCTACCATGACAACAGAAGATTTACCTGAAAATAATAGAACAGACTCTGTAACTAAGGTCATCGACTCATTTTCTGGAACTACCTCTACATTAGATACCACAAACTACAAGGAAGATACCTCCACAGATGAAACGGGTATCTTTAAACTACTGAAAGAAGATCCAGATGAGTTCATGATTTGAAAGCAGCAAAAGGGATGCCATGTAGAACTGTGTGATAGCCTAGACAGCTAGTCTTAACATCTAAGAAGCTTTTCCAGCAAGCAAAAATCTTAAAAAATGAAAGAATATGGGCATTTAAGGCGAGTATTAGACTTAGAAAATGCAGATGCTTAGAACTAAAAGTTATGCAGCAGAATATATTTACAAAAACTTTAAAAAACTAGCAGTAAGAGTTCCTCTAGCATCATAAAGTTTGAATTATCCAACAATTGCCTATCTTAATGTAAAATTTTCTATCCCAGCCTTCACGGGTATAAAGAGAGAGCAATGAAGCAGCTCACTTTCTGCTACATTTAATGATGTACATCACTTTAGTTAATTCTCAATACTATATTTTAGTGACAATTGGGGATATGAAGAGAATCAAATTAACATATCTATCTTCTGAAATGCTTCTTGTAAATAATTTTTCATTAGTATCTCACCAGTGATTCTCTTCTATTAAAAATAGTTTCAACTCTCACTTATATAAGAATTAAGACGATTTGGCAATTTTTTTGTACCCACATGTAAGAAATACAAGAATTATGTTGGATGCAAACTAGGGCAAAATGATATGTTACAAATATGTGCCTTTTTCAGAAAAATATTGTGTAAACATAAATCAATTTCATTTTCTTTCTGTCAAAATTTATTTCCTGAATTTTTGTCAATTTTTTCCAGATCTTAAATATCGAATATCGCACTCTTGTTATGCTCTTGGTTAGCAACTGAAGGACTATTATCTTCATTCTTTTCTGACACAGACGTTTTAGATGGGTCTGTTTTACTTTTGCTGATTTTCTTCAATAAATCTGTTTGACAGCAACTGATTTACTGTGTGTACATGTGTTTGATATTCTAGTAAAGAATTCTCAAATTAGGAGAGATATAGGTAAAATGAAAACCCATTGTTTGTTTATAGAACAATGCAGTTCTAGTCACCAGAAATAGAATTATTCTATAGAGATTCATAATTTTATTATATTTAAAAAAGAAATAAAACAAAGTCAAAACACTGAGTTAATAGTAATTTTGTATGGGGGGTTGGTATAGGGATTTACATCATTAGATAGACTATGGACTAGAATAATATAGTAGTGTGTGAAAACTCAGAAACACATTATAACACAAAAATTTAGTATACAGCAAACTGGACTTCAAAACTATGGGATATGGTAGTTAATCTTGCTTGAACAATCAAGTATTCTTGATTGTCTAAATAGTCTAAACCATAGTCTATAATAACCATAGTCTAAAATAAATTCTATATGGATTAAAGGCTTTAATGTAAAAAATTAAACCATACAAAAACTTAGAAGGAAACATATCTGTATATCAATCCAAATGGAGCTGGGAAATCTATCTAAGCATATAAGGCACATAAAATATTGATAGATTTGACACCATGAATAGTTATAAATTCTATACCAAAGAAAATTAACATAAAATTAAGAAGTAAATAACTTGGCCAGGCGTGGTGGCTCATGCCTGTAATCCTAGCCCTCTGGGAGGCCGAGGCGGGTGGATGGCTCAAGGTCGGGAGTTTGAGACCAGCCTGAGCGAGACCCCGTCTCTACTAAAAATAGAAATAAAAAAATTATCTGGACAACTAAAAATATAGAGAGAGAAAATTAGCCAGGCATGGTGGCACATGCCTGTAGTCCCAGCTACTCGGGAGGCTGAGGCAGTAGGATCGCTTAAGCCCAGGAGTTTGAGGTTGCTGTGAGCTAGGCTGATGCCACGGCACTCACTCTAGCCCGGGCAACAAAGTGAGACTCTGTCAAAAAAATAAAATAAAATAAAATAAAAAATAAACTATTAATAATTGCACTATACATAGCAGTGAAAAGATTACTATCCTTACTCTATAAAGAGTTCCTACAAAGAAAGCATTTTTAAATAAGCAGTAGAAATAAACAGATAATTCATGAAACAAAAATTGCCAATAAACATATACAAAATATTCAATAGTCAAAAAAATTAAAGCTATCATATACCATCTTTAGCCATTTGACAATTAATAGATTGTCATAAGTTAACTAATTGTTAACTAACTTTGCAGTCTTTCTCCAAATTTCCCCAACCTCTCTCAAAGGCTGAAAGGCAATTTGGCAATATATGCAACAAGCATTAACAAGCATTAAAAATATTTAAAGTTTTTGGTCTAGCTATTTTAAATATTTTAGCTCTAAGATTTTTCTTACGAATCAGAGAACATGAAAGAACTAACAGTTATTGAGCTATTACTACAGGTCAGACACTGTTGTGCTAACATTTAGAATAACATGTGGTCTTCACGATACTCCTAGAAGAAAGAACATTATCACACCCATCTTACTAATAAACCTGAGTCAGAAAAGCTATTTGACATGCTCCAAGGCTCACAGTTAATAAGTAGCAAAGAAGGCTTCAAACCCAGGAAATCTTCCTCCAGAATCCATGTTCTCTTAATCACTATACTGTATTGGCTTTCAGATTTAAATACAAGGATGTTAGCAAAGACTAACACTCAAGAATGTGATTTTATAACGTCCATAAAGAAGAAACACTGAAAATAATCTAAAATTCTAGAAACATGGAATTGGTTACATTTATATATACACACACACACACACACACACACACACACACACACATATATGAAGCAATAGTATGCATCTTTTAAAATGGTTCTGAGACAATGCATTTTCTATTCTGGCTAAATAAGTTTGAGTTGAGTTTTCTGTTGTTTAAAACCAAAGCATCTTGATAACTAAGAACCCAAGCTATTTCAAGACCTTGTATCTTTCTTCTGCATGCTCCTCTCCCCAGAATCCCTGCAGTCTCATGTGGTAAACACTTAAACATCTTTCATATCCACCTCAAGTGCTATCTTTTCTAACCAGCCCTAAGTATGATGACCTATTGTATATTCCACTACATACATTCCTCAATCACACCCACCTGTGATACTACATTGTATTTACTTGGTAAAATATACTTCTGTGTCACAAGATAATCCTATTTATAGCAAAGCTCCCTTTGTCCCAGTGTAACATAAACCCCACTGCACCCCTTGCCAGCAGTTACCTCTGCCCTGCAACATAATACTCTTCCTCCATGCCATAAGGAATTCATGACCACAATTAGAAAGAGAGAGAGAGAAGCCAATTTTAAGAGGAAAAGACTCCTGCCCATAAAGAAAGAACATTCTCCTAAAGAGATTCATTCCCTAGGCACCTGTTCAAGTTGCCTAACTCTACATACTCCAGTTTCTCTTCAGATTGTATAAATCTTCAGTGAATTTTTCACATTTTTCATTCATGTCCTAAAATATTTTTTTGTCTTCTGTTTGTTAGTTTTCAACTTTCTCTTCAATCCTATTCATATTATTTGCCATCCATATTCTGAATTCCAGTTCTGATATTTCGACAATTTCTTTTTGGTTAGGGTCCATTGTGGATCTATTGTGATCCTTTGGAATGTTGAGCTGGCTTGTTTTTTCATGTTGCCACAATTCTTTTGCTGGTGTCTTCTCATCTGAAACCTCTTCTCTCAGCTCAAGGCTGACAGGCTTGTGGCATACCTGTTCTCCTTTGCTGGGAACTCTCCTACTTAGTGAGAGAGGAGAGGTCCTTAGGTAGCACTTTGGTGTCCTACTCCAAAGGACTGGCCCAACAAGGGGGAAAAGCACTGAGAGCCCATAATGCAGCTGTTCCCTTACATCTCCCTGTTCCTTTGTGGTTGTCATAGTCTAAGCCACTGCTCGGTGATATTCATTCAGATTGGTGGGTTTGCCCCTAGGCCACTGTTAGAAGCTCAGGCAGGTGGCTAAATGAGCTCCTCTCCATGGAAGTGTGTGGCAGGCCTTGGCGGATGCCTCAGTAAGTTGTAGGACCGAAGTCACCTGGATATGTCATGGGACTGCATCTAGTGGTGGGGTGGGTCACAGGACCTTGGCAGCACCTGGATACATGCTGGGACATTGGTGAGCACCTAGGCATGTCACAGGACTGCAGCTGGCATTGGGATGGTTCACAGAACCTTGCTGGGTACCTAAGCATGTCACAGGACCTTCCCCAGTACCTGCGAATGTTGCAGGACCTTGGCAGGTGCCCAGGCAGGTTGCAGAACTTTTTTGAGCACCCACATGTGTCAGGGGAACCTTGGCCAACATCAGGATGGGTCACAAGACATAGTTGGGCACTTCAGGTCATGTGACATTGGTGGGTGCTTAGACAAGTTAGAGGGCCTTGGCTGGCACCTAGGCAGGTTGCAGGACCACAGCCAGTGGTGGGGCAGTTTGTCAGGCTGCAGTGGCTGGGCCTGTGGCTGGTGAGTCCAGGGAGATGCACGGCACCCCACCACGGAGTTGAAATGACTGGGGCTCTCCCTCTGCATAGGTCTCACTGTGTCAGCCGTTCCAGTGCTACTCAGATGGCAGCAGTGGCACTATCAAGATGGCAGTGACAGAGGCTGAAGGGTGGTGGGCGTCTGCTCATCTTGAATCCCTGGGAGGTGGCCAGTGGGGGGATTAGGGATGGTGCATGGTAACCAGTCTTAGTACACATGATAGCACCCGCCCCCACCCCTCAATCTCTCCCTGCCCTGGCCTGAGTAATGGGGAAGTGGCTGAAGTGGAGCTGACCCTTCTGCAAACCAGGCATTCTGGGGCAGAGAGTGGAAAATAGCATCTGTTGCAATGACCTGGGACCAGAATATGACAGGACGCCACTGAGCCTACTCTCTGGTGCCATGCTTCTGCACAGTCTCCAAGCAGATCCCTGGATCAGTTCAGAGGCCTGCTGTGGGCCGGGGAGAGGCCCTTTGCAGCTCTGGTTGCAGCATCTGCAGATCCGGAGATCTCCCTCTGACCCTTCCCCATGTGGGGATGTTTACCCAAAGTACCTTCCAGTCTTGCCAAGTGGGTCACCTTGCCTCTCTTTCCCTAGCTTTGTCTGTCTCCAATAACTTCTCTGATGATTCACAATGCTCTCTCCGAAATGGTCTATCGATGGGTGACCTTTTACCTGCAACCTATGATCCCTTCCTTTACAGTGGCAAGTGCGGGCTGCTTCTAGTCCACCATCTTACCACCCTCCCCAGAATTATTAATTTTAAAAAGGTAATAATTAATAAAAGTGCATCCCAGAGGAAGCAGAAGGAATTAGATGTTCAAGAGGGAGATTGCTTTTTTACAAGAAATAAATGGACTCTCTCAAGTGGAGGCTTCTGATTCTTCAACAACCCTCAGTCTCAGAGGAGGGGAGGTAAATTATCATCCTCTTGTCTGCTGCTTCCCAACTGCAGAAGAGGGTACTAGTGCTTCTAATCATTTACTTCCACCTCCCTTACAAAAAGAGGATTTTACATTTTCACCCCTTACCATACAGTTTGCAGGGCCTCCCTCTAGGCAGAGCATACCTCCCCACCTTCCTCTCAGGCATGGAAATGTGACTTGCTATAGCCACTGAAATGTGAGCTCCAGTCACAGCAAACAAAGTGAAAACAGGAATTCCATCTGTTTGCCCTCTTTCTGTTTTCTTTTATGCTAGAAGAACTGCATATCCTAACTAGAGACTGTTTTGTCAACTTGAGTTCTTCTTGAAGGAGAGGACACAATGGAGCTGCAGAAACATAACGCCTACAGCTGTCAACTTGTGACATGAGAGAAATATATGTTTCTTTTGTATTAGCCACAAAGGTTTTTGTTCTTATTGCTACGACTCAAAGCCAACTAATACAGAAGCCATTAATCTTCAAATCACCTCCGAAAAAACAATTCGTGCTTAAATGGAGTCTGTGCCATTTAGGAATTTACCCTTGATTGAGTTCCGGATCTGGTCCTCAGATGTTTCTGCCCTCCACCCTCAGGAAATCATAGTTACATACACGCTGTGAGGAAAACCTTCCGGCCTTCACACTTAGCCTTTAATAGCCTTTTGGTATCTTTTTAACAAAGCAACAGTTGCTCCTAATAACAGCTTCCAGTTAAAATGAGACAGGTACTTTTCTTGTCTATCTTCATCCTTTAGTGTGGATTCTATTGGAGCAGTGATTTTCAAGAATACTTCATGAAACATCTGCATCAAAATTATCTATGGTGTCTACTAACAATGTAGTTTCCTGGGCTCTACCCTAAACCTAATAAATCAGAACTTCAGTCAGTGGAGCCCTGAATTTTTAGTTACCACCAACTTCCAGGTGGTTATTACACACATCAAGGCTCATAACAAACACGAGACAGCTTGAAGAGGCCCAGTGGGAGATTAATGACACGGAAACTGAAGCATCAAAACTTCTTTGCTGAGATTCTTCTAAGGGCCCCTCAAAGCCTACAGCAACAAGTTCAAAAGATCATATGTTCTTATAAAATTTGAAAAGGTAGGGTATTGGAACTACCATTGGTTAACACTGCTTCCTCTTACTATCCCCCACCTCACCTTGAACACACCTCCCATCACATCAGGTGAACTTTGGATGGATCTGACCATTTTATATTCATAACTTCCACTATAAGGTGGCCTTGGAGTGGCTGCAGGCATTTTGTAATCATAAATTTATATTCTTTTTCTTAGAGTCAGCCCCCAAAATTATATAAGATTCTGGTCCCTCAGATTGGATCTGCTTGTCATGGGGACCACAGGGAGCTATTCAGTTTAACTTTATCATTTTACAAAGAAAATAAAGCTCCAAGGGGTTAATGAACATTCCCAGGCCCACACTATTTAAAGCTGACAAAGTCAATTTTGGAACTGAAGTCTTTTCATTTCCATTTCAGGGAACAATACATTGTTTCCCCCCAAATATGAAGCCGTTATTTAAAGCACTTATACTAACCTTTAGGTTATGATATGTGTATCCTCCATTATTTTTGAAGCCCATTTTTAAGTAAAAAAAAATTCCTATGAGTAGATGATAAATAATTCTTTAGGAATAAACTTATTAAACACACCTGACATTATCTTAGTACTAATTCTGCTCTTCTCTGAGGTTCTTTTTTCATTTAGAAAACTAAGATGTTAATATTTTCCCATATCTTAGAGTTATTTTTATATTAACTGAGAAAATTGCTATAATTTATTAAATAATGATATATTTTATAAATAATTTATAAATAATAAATTGTTATAGTAATGGTTTAAAAATTTTTAAGTGTTGATGTAGTTAACATAGACACTTTGTACATAGAAGGTTATTTTTAAGAAAATGAAACTGTGACAAATGAAATATATCTTAGAAATTAAGATGAATCCAGGAATACTCCTCAAGAGAGATCATTAAAAAGGAACTGAATTTTTTGGGTTACAAGGTTGGGGTTATCAATCTAGCAACACTCTGATTAAAGGGCTATCGTGTATACTTGTTTACACGCACAGACTGGGGACATTCAGGTTATACTACCAAGACAACTTTCACTTTTACTATAGAATGATACACTTCTTGCTTGAAAATAAATAGCAACTTTTCTCATGGCTCTTAGTGGAAAGGAAAGATACTTTTCTTAACCAATTACCATGATTATATTTGGTGGACATTGAGAATTTTTTTATCTGAATTAATTTTCCCTTTAACTTTGGCAACTTAGAAGCCCCCAGAAAATTTGTTGCCAACTTCCAAAAAGTTTACTGACTTGTGGTATGAGGTGTACAAATCAGAGCTGTAGGTTTTTTTTGCATCTGCAAGCCCCATTACTAATTACATCTCATCATGGCAGACGTCTTCAACCCAATAGATTAAATTTTTTCTCAGGGGCCAATGGCATCATTGATTAATCCCACGTAACAAATATTTCTAAGAGATTTTTTAAAGCAATCTGTAAATTCTAATGCATGATAAATATTTAAGTTGTTATTAACCCAGAAACCAAATCACATATTTCTGAATAATCTAAAGGAAGCATATACTTTCCACGGGTCCAAAGAAACAGTTATTACGGCTACATTTCAGCAAAGATAGGTGTAATGCAACAGGGCACCGAAATTCAAATATGTGGCTGCATGACTGAGTTTAATGCTGCCAATCTACCAGGAAAATATTTTCCATCGGTCACTAACAATAATGTGACTTTAATGTCACCTTGAGTTTCCTGTGACCAGAGACATTAGCTCTTTTAGGAATGTATTCTAGTAAGTATTTAGTCAGGATCTTAGAAAGTCATGAGTTAATAAATATTGAGTGACTGTTTCTGTTTTTTAACAGATGGGAGCTTCTGTTTGCTTGTTTCTCTAATACTTTGTTGGTCACAACCCACTCAGAGATTGTCTTTCAGTTTTGCCAATGTTAATCTTAAGTCCTTCAGAGCCAATGATCCATTACAATGTAGATCACACTTTGATTAAAGCACCTGGCTGATGAATACATTGGCATCAAAACAAAGAAGAGACACTCATCTTTTGAAACTCTGTTGAAATTGGCAGAGAAGGAAGTGGAACTTTCTATGTTAACTTGGAAATAGAATCATCTTCACTGATATCTGGCCATGCAAATGGTTCAGAGATAGATTAAGCGCTAATATTAGCCAAACAGTAATAGAATTTATTATACCTGATCATGCCATTAGAATTTTTTTAAAGAGCAGTGAAATTCCACCAAGCAATTGAAATTAAGTATAGAAATTTGAAACTAAGATCAACTCTGGAATTGTGGCTTCTTTATTCCTATATCAGCTATGACTTTCAAAAATATGTTTAAAACACTGAACATTTAAATATACTGTGATTTCAGCAATTTGCACTATGTGTTACACCCAGCAGATATTAAATAAATATTGAATAAGTGAAGGAAGTAAAAAAGGAAGGAAGGGAAGGAGGTTGGGAGGGAGAAAATAAACTCCATGACATAAAAATTATAAATATCCACATTTTTCAAATGCAAATATTGAGGCACAATGTAATTGACTCACATAACCCAGCTAACAAGTATTGTTATTGAACTTTGAGGTACAATGACCTAACTGTAAATTCACTTGATTCATCTCCACGATGTGCTGTAACATAATGGTAGTTCTAAGTTAATGGCAATTATTTAGATTTGTGAAGCAACATGAAATACTGGTTGAGGACTCAGGCCTTGAAGTGGGTAGACTTAGGGTCAAGTCCTACTCAGGTAATTAATATCTATGTGTAAAACAGAGATGATAATAGAAGTCATTTCATCCTGCCATGTGTAAGATGCTAAAGTTCAATAAGTAACACCTACTTCTATTACATAATAACTTGTAACAACTAGAAATTATAGGATCATCTAGCATAGGAATAATTCTCAAAACAGATTCATCAAAAACACAAGGCTGTGACTTTCCAATAGACATCTATTTCATTATCTCTGTATAATCTTACATTAATCAAGAACTTTGCATATCTTCCTATTTTTGTTTAATTAAATACCAATAATGGCACGGACTACATGATTTTTAAAACACAGTTGCTCCCATTTAGTCCTTCACTGGCAAAAGGGAACTTCCTCAACAATGTTCATATAAAGGTCTTTTAAATAATCACAATAGCTTGAGATAATCACAGACTCAAAGAAATAAAATATAGTTAAGATTGAGAAACCACATGAACTTTTGACTATTCTCTCTCTCCCACCACTAGTTTTTCCTTCCTGCTCTTTCCAGAACTTAGATTAAAATCTTCATCCATTCATTTTTCTCATCCTTCAAAAAGAATTTGAGTCAATATTATATAGCTGTAATACACAGAATTAGATACATAGAAATTTTCAAGTACGAAACAGTAATACAATTTCATTATTTCAACTGAAAAAAATATAGAAACATGAAACCCACAACATACAGCACAGTCATCCAAACAGCCAAGCTGCATATTGTAGCTACTCTGTGCATGACTGGCCATGGTGCCATGTGTACATGCTTGTGTGTGTGTACTCACATTATTTAGCAACGACTATTTAATCACTTCTATTTTTAACTCTCATTTTTGTTCCTAAATTGCTCTCTAAATCATGTTAGAATTCAACTTAAAATTATGTTATATTTTCCATATAATGTCGTTTTTGATATAAAATAGAAAATATGGTGAGAGTAATACAAAAAAAAGATGATCAATTAAAATTACTCAGAATAGAACACCTGTGTTTTTTTCTTTGAAATAAAGAGGAAATGGGCCACCAGAGGACCCAAATTACATTCCTGAGGTGATAGCATGTTATGCTTTGTATATGTTTCCTCAAAACACACCAAATACTGAATGGGTCAAAGCTCCTCAGAAATGGAAAAAAAAGCAGAAAAAGACTGCCAAGTTGGCAACAATAACTTACCTATCTTTGTTTGAAGAGCATCAACTCAGTTATCATATGTCTGACTAGCTTTTCTCTTATTGCCAATAGAAACCCACTGCAGCATATATAAGAGCTGAGATTTCTTGTCCTTTCTCACCTTTATTTGCCATCTTTCAACTGGCAAGAGTCATTGTGACCAGCAGATTAATCAGCCTGAAGAAGAATCCTCACACCAAGGTAGGTGCTTGGAAATATGAACTGAAGAACTTTTACTTAGAATATTAAATTTTTCTCAGACTTTCAAAGATAACATTTTCATGGGCTTTTTATAGAATGAATTACACATTCATTTTTACCAAAAAAATAAGTGCTTTACATGAAATTATAAGTCATTTAACATATTAAATTTTGAAAAATTCTACATGTCAAAGTATTTATGTTGGGCATTTGGGACAATCAGTCCATCCAAGTACACGATGGACTTTCCCTCCAATGTACCTTAAGAGTCTTTAAACTTCATAATGAGAGAATACTCTCAGATGTACTCTAAAAGAGGGAATTAGCCTATATTTTCATTATTAGTTTTTCTTTTGTTTTTCAAGCTTCTTATAAGAATGGATTATAGGAAAAGTAATGTCTAAAGGAATGGCCATATCCACATATAATTGAATATCCAGTAACATTTTCTCCCTAGGATTCTTTCAAGACTTGCATTGTTCAGCCAACACACTACTTATGGGCAAAGGTGACAGTCAGGAAACCCATCTGCACAATGGTGCATGGAGTTGCTTTTCCAAAACTCAGGCAATCATGTACTTGAAATATATTGTACATTTTGAGCCAATTGAGAGTAAAATACCTGGACACTTCTGTTTTCTTTGCCCTGCTCTTTGATCTACCATATTTGGATTTTTGGAAGCACTTTGAGACTACTCATTATGGACTAAAGTAACTTAATACAATGTTGTTAAAATGGACATATATTATGTGACTTTTTTCCCTTAAATTATATCCAATGATACTTATCATTTCCTTATTTTTGAGGTGTTCCAAGAATTTAAACTTATAACATGTGTTCTTTTTTTTTGAGACAGAGTCTCACTTTGTTGCCCAGGCTAGAGTGAGTGCCGTGGCATCAGCCTAGCTCACAGCAACCTCAAACTTCTGGGCTTAAGCGATCCTACTGCCTCAGCCTCCCGAGTAGCTGGGACTACAGGCATGCGCCACCATGCCTGGCTAATTTTTTCCATATATATTTCTAGTTGTCCATATTATTTCTTTCTATTTTTAGTAGAGACGGGGTCTCGCTCAGGCTGGTCTCGAACTCCTGACCTTGAGCGATCCACCCACCTCAGCCTCCCAGAGGGCTAGGATTACAGGCGTGAGCCACTGTGCCTGGCCTGTAACATGTGTTCTGATGAAAATGTTAGTATCTCAAACACAAGTCTATAAAAATCTATAAATAATGTAACCACTATAGAAAATACCAAAATGTCCAAATGTAAATAAATGTCCCTTTCAAAGTAGTTACTTATAAAGGCAAAAACCTTACTTATAAAAGCTTCTACTGCTCAGAACACTTTATGAACTCTTGGGCATTATTCTAGTGTCATTTCACAAGTCAAAAAATGAAAACTAGTCCCATCATATTATAGTCAAATTGTATAACTCTACCAATATTTCCCAAAATTAATACTGAGTCCAAAATAATGTTAGGCAAATTCCTTAAAAATGATACAATAGTATACCTGCACTACATTATACCCCATTATATTCTATGTGTTGTGAAATGTCCTAAGGAATACTTTTTGATTTAAAGAAACCAATGCTGATCAGCCATTGTGCTTACTTTCAGGGACACCCATAAGGACGAAACCACTGTCTTTAATCTTGGGCCTTTGTGCTCTTGTAGCACGTTTCACAGTAAGTACATTAATAAATTATTATAACACATCTTCATATTTTTCTCTTTAACTATTATTTCAGATTTCATCTTACATTAATTATGTTACCCTTTTTTATACATTAATACCTACCAATCATTGATGAAACACTGTTCTACTGCTTTAAATTTAAATTTAAAATCTAATTTAAGTTAAATAGCCAACATGGCTGACAGCCACCATATTGGACAGCTCATGTATATAGCATCAGATTGCATTATACAGATAAGTATAAATGTGGGTCCCATACTCTAGTAATTACTCAAGTTAAGTAAAACTCTATAAAATGACATAGTTAGAACAGTTATTATTAAAATGTGGTTCTTGTATCATTCACACCAGAATCACCTGACTCATTTGT
Organism: Lemur catta; assembly: GCF_020740605.2. Lineage (NCBI taxonomy): Eukaryota > Metazoa > Chordata > Mammalia > Primates > Lemuridae > Lemur > Lemur catta. The sequence goes on from NC_059146.1 coordinate 13,545,207, forward strand.
TAAAAATTTAGTTTTTTTCCTCAAACATTCAAAGATAACGTTTTCATGGGTTTTCTATAGAATGAATTATACATCCATTTTTACAAAAAAAAGTACTTTACATGAAATTATAAGTCATTTAACATGTTAAATTTTGAAAAATTCTACATGTCAGAGTAAAGTATTTATGTTGGGCATTTGGGATAATCAGTCCATCCAAGTACACAACTGACATGTTCTCACTTATAACTGGAGCTAAATGATAGGTATATACGGTCATTAAGTGGTGTAAGGGACATTGGAAACTAAGAAGAGGGGCTGGGTAAGACGAGAGTGAGGGAATAAAAATAATCCACAGGGTACAATGTACACTATTTTCTGGTGACCGTTACCCAAAAAGTCCTGACTTCAGCATTATACAATTCCTCCATGAAACAGAAAACATTTGTACCCCCTAAATCTATTGATGAAAAAATAGATTTATATATATAAAAAATTATAGACCTCATCCAAGACTAAATAAGAGTATCTAGTAATGGGTCATGGGAAGATGTATTTTGCCAAGGATTCAGGAGACTCTTTGCTTGCTAAATTTTGAGAAATACTAATTATATCAGCACCTATCATGTATAAAGGACTGGGTTAAGCAACACTGAAGATACTAAATATCATAGAAAATTATCAGGGATTTAAAAAAACACATATTTTTTAAATAGTGGAATGATACTCAATTTCAAAGTATAGATAGATTTATTCCAGTGTTTCAAAGAGTAGATTAATTTTGGTGTAACTTCTGCCAAAGAACTATAACATCTAGTATATCAAATGGAAAAACATGAAAACATTTTTTTCAGAAGACTAGGATTTCCACAAAGCAGACAACAAGAAGTTATATCATTCTGAAACATGAAATGCAAAATAATGTCTCTTCCATCTACTTCCAGAAACTTGAATAAAAGTCAATCATTCAAAGGTGACTGAGGAAGTCTGACAGTGGCCATATTACTGAGTACATTGTAGGTGGACAAAATTTTTGATAAGCCAATAAAACATATTAATGTATCGAAAGGTCATATTATGTCCTAATGATTTACTTGACCTTAAAGCTGATTTTCAATATTTCCATGTCCTCAGGATATAAGAGAAAAACAGTTCGTTACTTTAAAGTATTGGGCTTTGATTATCTAAACAATAATTTTTTTTTTCAAATTGAATTTGAAAAGGAGAGATTCCAATAATATAAGAGGCTTAACATAAGCAGTTTAAATAGAATAAGGCTTTCCTCAACTTAACTACATGAGATTCATGATTAGTAATAATTACTATTGGAAAGGTGATGGATAGCATGTCCTATATATATATGATATATATTATATATACAAATATGTATAAAGAACAAATGGATGAGGTAAGTAGTAATATTCAGCCTGTCATCTTTTCAGTGTTTTCACTGTTATAGGTAATTTTCATAATGTTTTGCATATATGATCTCATTTAAACCTCAAAGCAAATCTGACTACTATTAATCCCATTACAACATAAATAAATATAGCTTCAAAGTTTCCATGTCTTAGCTGGACTGTTCCTAAACCAAGGAATGCAGATTAGCTCCAACTGTAGCCCTCTGAGAGGGTAGTGTTTCTTTCTAACATAGTGCTGTCATCATTTTTGCTGAGTTCATTACCTTTGGCCAGTTGTGGAAAGGGAACTAATCACTATGATTGAGTTAAGAAATTAAGAAAACAACAGATATGTACCATGAAGATTTTTTCATTATATAATACATAGATCAATAAAATATTTAGACACTCTTAGGGTGCCTTTAGCAGGCAAGAGTACTTTCAGCTAATTTTTTAATTGTCTCAACAATAAAAATGTTGTGAAATATTTTCCTACATTAAGTATTTGTTTTCTTGATGATTGAAAATCAAGTCCTAAACTTGCATACACCCTGAGTAGGCTTTGGATTGGCAGCTGTGGGTAAAATGCCCTCCAAATCCAATGAACTGTCACTAGCTAGGGAGGCCAAGCATAAGGCCTGGTCCCACAGAAGTGGCTTGGCATTGTTTCTTTGTTTCATTGGTGACATCAATTAAAGATTTTTCCTGTCATGTTGGGGACAGAAGCCAGGTTGGGGAGTGACTAGGAAGTGAGCAGGAAAGCTGGCAAATCTACAGTCCCTTTTCACAGAACTTCAATATGAAGGAAAGAGGTGAGAAAAATGTGATAAGAACGAGAATACAGGTGGCTGAAAGTTAACATTTCTTAAGCAAGGAAGTAATATAAAAGGATGTATTTTTTCTTTTCAAAAGATCTCTGTAACCTCTCTGCATTTTGCAGGGGAGGGGCAAGTATAGAATGAAGATAGTAAAATTAAGGGGTCACTACAGTAATTCAGGTAAAAACAAATGACTTAGTGTAGAGTAAAAGCAGGAAAGATAATGAATGGTTGGATTTAGAATTTGGGAAGTAGGGAGCAAAGCTGATAGAACTGGGCAGGAAAGGTGAGTTGAACGTAAGAGATAACTGTTTTCTGAAAAAAAAAACCCAATCACTTAAGTGGCAGATATTGCAATTACAGGAAGTAAAAGGAAAAAGTGACAGAGACAAGTCCCTGAGGAAACACTTGTAAAGGAGAAGGAAATACCTAGATATCAATGACTTTATGGTTGTGTAGCCAATAAATCAGGGAAGTTCATTTCTAATTGCCTGCAATATCTTGATGAAGTGGGAGGAAAACCAGGTTGATGGAGCTGGATGAGGGCTCAGGACAAGGTAGAAAACTTCGATAAAATCGGCACCAACTTGGAAAATGGCAGGCCTCTAGGGAAGGAGGTAGAGCTAATCTAAGACACTCAAAAGGATTTCAGGCAGCACTTGAATGACCTACATTTGGGATGGGACAGTGCTTGTGACATCCTCTGCCACTGTCAAGAAACTGAAGTTAGAAATGGAGGAGACAGGCTGGTTTAGGCCAATAACTCAAGTTTGAAGTTAGTAAGCGCAATGGACCAATCAAACAAATAGGTAAAGAAGTGAGGACCACACAAGTAAATGTAGTTGTGTGTCCTATATAAACTGTCTGCTCCAAGCAGCCTGCACTTTTTATCATCATTAGAGTAGCATTTGGTCTTTCTTACACCAGAGCATTTACATATTTTCCCTCTGTTTGGCATGGCCCTCTGCTCAGGGTCTCACAAGGCTAAAAAGATGTTGCCAGGGCTATATTTTTTTTTCTGCAGTTCAGGTTTTCTTTTAAGCTTCTATTATAGTTGTTGGCAGAATTCAGTCCTTTGGTGGTAGGACTAAGGTCCCTACTTTTTTGCTGGCTATGACCCAGGGGCCACGCTCAGCTCCTACAGCCCATTTACCATGTATTTCCATGTGGTCCTCTCCACAACATGGCTCCTTGATTAGAAACCAATAGAAGAGCATTTGCTGCAGCATCAAATCTCTCTGATGTCTTCTGTCTCTGACACTGTAGCACCTGTTTGAAAGGGCTCACCTGATGAGGTCAGGCCAGCATATGCCAGCAGGGAGCAGAAATCTCAGGACCATCTTAGTATTCTGCCTACCCTTATCATTGACTTTGAAATGTATGATTTAAAATTCTTTACTTCTTTTTTCCCACAGCCTGGTGAGAGTCAGTTTGGCCCTAGGGGACCATACCCACCTGGACAACAGCCTCCTCCTCCACCGCCTTATCCTTTTGACCCAGGACTTGTTGCACCTCGTCCGTATGGTCCAGGGAGAATTCCACCACCTCCTCCACCTCCTTATGGCCCAGGGATAGCTCCTCCCCCTCCTCCTTTCCCTTAGGCCTATCCACCTGGACCTCCGGCTTCCCCTGTATACCCTCCAGTTGACCCTGCCTCCCCTACTTCTGTATCCCAAATACAAACAACTACAACAGGTGCCATGTCCACCACAACTGACACCACTACCACTGTAACTACAGCCTACTCCCCAAAATACAAATTCCAACACTGCTGCTCAGAGTCTTTTGGATAAATTCTTTTCCATTTTTGGATGAGAATGAGATATTCCAAAATCTCTGAGCTTTGGGAAGAAATAATCTTAGAAAGAAATTGTGACACAACCCCCACAAACATGTTGACAGTGAGATGAAAATAAAGAATTGAGCAACAATATGAAGTCTCCACTGTGGTTATCAGAGCCCCAGTTTGCCTCCAGTTAAGTCACCACATGAATATTAGTGCTGCCAGAAGTCTGGCCTTGTCCCACGAGGCCAAAGAGGTAATTAGGGGAAAATGCAATGGGCCACCTGACCTTGCAGCTTAGGCTATGAAGCTGTAAGGGTAGGCAACAGGATTCCCCCTTGAGTACTGCAGTCCATCATACAATTGCAAAGCCCAGTATCTAAACATGCTAATAGATACTAAAACTAAAAAATCTTAGCCCACACCACAGCATTCCTCCTAAAAATTCCTGAGTACCATCTGATCATTAACACAAGCTGCCAGGTTCAAAAGCAGAAATACTTTTCCATATAATCTAAATATCTAACCAAGATATGGGGCACAAGTCTTGGAATTTGATATGAAAAATTTTCAAAGCTAATAAAGAGACAGGAGATGGTTTCAGATAACAATAATTACGAGACTGAAGACTGAGATTTCCATGTATCTATTGCTTCTAATTATAAGTTGAAGTTTTAATCAAAACCATTCTATTTAGGAAATGGCCTCATTATATCAGGAGAGCTACATTCTTCCATTTTTGACTGTTGAAGGATAGAACTTCTTTCTTCCAAGACACTTAACTTACCACACTGCCATCAAACCAAATACTTATGAAACAAAATACCTCAAAGATACCTATAACAAGCACCAATTTTTATATGTGCTTAATGGTCTCTTTTATTCCATAGATGACTTTTTGAGAACCTATCATGATACAAGGACCATTCTAGTAGCTGAACAAAAACCAGTAATGATGATGATCAAAGTCAATATCCTCATGGACCTTATATGCTAGTGAGACATTAAAAAAAGTAGACACACATAAATGAAATTTAAGAAATGAGTACTCTGAAAAACAATAAAGAGGTATAGGGAGACACCAAGTAGTGGTGATTGGCTGCTTTCTATGGGATAATAAGGGAGAAGCTCACTGATGAAGTGACATGTGAGGAAAGACCTGAAGAATATTAAGAAGCGAGGTATTAAGCGATCTAGAGAAAGAGTATTCAAGGTAGAAGGGACCAACCATGCAACGATCTGAAGCAGCAATGGGTTTTGCGTGCAAGAGGAGCTGAAGAATGCTAATGTGGCTTACCCTCAGTGAGAAAGAAGACAGTTGAGGAGAGGTGATATCAAGGAGGCAGAGACGGAGCACCTCATAAAGGGCTTAGATTCTGAACTATACTCTAGACACTATGGGAAATCACTTCAACTTTAAATGAGGAAGTAACTTTACCCCTGAATGACATTTTCAAAACATCATGACTTAGGCTGCTCTATGGATACTAACCTATTAGAAGAGCAAGACCAGATGCTATTTTAGGAGTCCTGGTGATAGAAGTGGCAGCTTAGTCAAGAATGGAATCAATGTAGACGTGAATGAGTAGTCGGCTATAGGATACAGCCTAAAAAAACATCCAAATGTATTTGATAAAGTGTTAAATCTTGGGTTCAAAGGAAAATAAATAATCTAGAAATTACTCTGATAATGATGTCCTAAGCAATTGTGTGAATAATGGTTTCCTTTAGTGAGATAGGGAGACTGGAGAAAGATCAGGGTGTAAGGGTTTGGAATATCGTAATTTCTGCATTGGACATGTTGAGATAGAGATATTTTTAACTTTTGTATTATTTTTGTATTGCTGTCATTTCGTATTACCACAAACTATGCAGCTTAAAACAAGAAAAACTTATTCTCTCTCAATTCTATAGATAGAAGTCCAGGTAATAATATCCCTCAGCTAGTTCCTCTTCTTAAAGTTGCACAAGGCTAAAATCAAGGTACCATAGGGCTCTGTTCCTATTTGGGGGGCTCTAAGGGGAAATCTGTTCTGAGGCTCATGTATCTCTCCTGTGCATCTCTTCTTCCTGATTCCTCTTCTGCCACATCTCTCTCACTGAAGCCAGAAATAGCTGTTTGTTTTTCAGGTAAATTTCCATCCCCTGGTTATTTAAGAACAAACGGAATAAGGTAAACTGAGAGTTTAATGTCTTGCTTTGAGAATTGGAGACAATCCAATTGCTGGTAATGACAATATCTAAGGGATTACCATGAGTGTGGTTGGCATTGAAGAAAATAGTGTTGGCTTTTGAAATCCCAATGTTGGGAGTAAGGAGGTCAAGGAATTGAGAGGCCATGACATGGCATAAATCATTTCCAGGGGTATTAATGTCACCAAAGGTAATGAATTAAGGGGCAGTGGAGAAGACAGTACTCAAGTGATAAAGTCTTTCATAAATGGTGATTAGTGACTGGGTGGCAAGAAATTATTTCAGTAAAGAAGAGTAGTGAGCGAGTATGGGTTTTTGGAACCCATACTGGGGTGATGGAAAAGAGATATGGCCCAGAAACAGCAATGAAGGCAACATCATCTACCTGAATCCCAATCCCTGTGGAACAGAGTATGGAGAAAATACAACCACCTCTACTGAGTACTCTAGTAGAAGCAGTGTTCTGGGGATACAGACAAGTTTTGCAATATATTACTGCAAACACTCAGAGAAGAAACAGATACACAGATTAGCGCTGATAAATTTTCCCAAGTTTAAGAGAGCAAAGTTGATGTTTGTGAAATAGGAGAAGAAGGAGGGATTGGGGCCAACTAGATGATGACACAACCATCTGGGGATGAGAGTCTGGGTATAGGTGGATGATCTGAGAGACCGCAAACTTTGGAGGAGTAAGATAAACAAATATAAGATATGCTGAGATTAGTCCTGAGGCCCTTAGGGAAAAGTGGATAATCTGTTCTAATTATATCTTCTTGCTCAGGATTGTTCTCCCAGGGTGAAAGGGTCTTAACAAAAACACCCAGACCAAACTCCACTTCAATGTTTTCTTAATTTGTTCAATATGACTTACTAACCATCATGTACCAAGAACTGTGATAATTACTTGGAATTAATAAGAGATCAAAACTAAGCTGTTAGCCCTCCTGGGGCTTAGAGAATGTCAAGGAAAAGAGGGTTTTTTTTTTGTTTTGTTCTGTTTTGTTTAGTTTGTCAATACTGTGAGCAACCCTTATCCCCTCAATTTCACCTTGATATTATTTGGTTGGTAAATGCTTAAATTAGGTACATACTTGCTTTAACAGTTTTGGTGTCTACAGTGAAAGAAATATGTGCTTATCATTACATCTTTAAACAAAGCTACTCCTCAAAGGTGTCTTGAAATTCATGAACAATCCATTTAATTATAAATATATTATCACCAGAAAAGAATACAAGGAATACCACTCTGTGCACAGCCAAAAAAAATTATTTTTCAATGATACATAATTCTGAGTTTTTGCCTTTCCCTTGGAAAGTATCACAAGTTCCATCCACGTAGGTCATGAAAATACCACACCAGTGACTGCTGAGTCCCTTTAAAATCAGAAAAGTACATGCCTGAAGCACATTCAACCACTGCCTAGCATGAGAGAAAGACATGAAACAAGGAATAACTAAAAGAGTTAATAGAGAGCAGGATTCCTGGAAGTGAGCTGGAAAAACAAAAGTAGGGTTGCAACAGGTTTAATATTTGAAATTGAGAATTTGGTGTCCATGCAGAACAACTACCTGGAATTTATTTCTCTCTCAACTGCTCTTTGTCTCCAGGTACTACACTTATGTTTGGATCTTTTTTTTTTTTTTACTTTTTCTTAATTTCCTTCACACACACATCTGTAACCACCACCTCATCATTTGCAGGCATTTTAACCACCATCTCATTGTAAGGACATATACTGTCCCAAACCTTACCCCTACAACACAGCTCCCCCATCATAAGTCACCTCATGTTTAAGTTTTGGGTAACAGTGCACCTGCACCAACAACTCTCTGCTGCCCCCGCACCCCAAATCCCCATGACTTGACAACTGAAACTCAACTTTTGTGACTACTAGTCACATGACCTTTCTTTTAAATTCACAAGTAGCGCTGTGGAATAAAGTCACTGTTAAAAGATAGTAATTCTCCATCACATATGTTAATTATACCATGATTTTAATATTAATATTTTAACCTAACATTAGAAATTCCTCTTAGCCACTTTTTTTCTTAAGGAATTAGTTAAGAAAAAAAAGATTTATTACTGAAGTATCATGTGATTGCACAATTATGAAGAAAAGATATATTTATAATAGTATTCAAATAACTACAATTAGAGAGGCAATATTTTTGCATTTTGTTTGAATGAGAAAATCTAGAAATAATGATTATGTCAAAAGAAAATTAAAAGTTTAGCAAAAACATTAAATGTTTAAGAATTATTTTTAGATAATAGATATGATACCGATGGCAAAATTAACATAAGTATTTCACATGTCTAACTATATATATATTTTTAAGTTATGTTAACAGTTACATTTTTCTGTCCAGGGTTTTAAGTATGTAAGGTCAAAATCAGAGTCGGAAGATCATTTTAATGGAAATATTTCTTGGTTTCTTTTATGAGCTTACATTATGAAATCAATAAAAACACCATAAATTTTTGACAACAGAAAATCCACACATAATTTACACCATCATATCAAATCCATTTTAATTTTTACTTATATTTCCCAGGCCTCTATGTGAATAATTTACATAAAATATAATATTTAAACATTCCACTTATTGTTACAATATAAGCATCTTTCAAATTTCTACAAAGTCTTCACTATTACTTGCAACCATATTTTGAATTATAAGTAAGACTAAAATGAACATTTTTGGTTGTTTCTCTATTGGTTAATTTATTGAGGATAATTTGCAAGACTGAGTTTTTTAAGAAGAAAAAAATGAGAACTACAAGGAGAAAATGAATGACAAATGTGTGGAAATAAGAGTCTCACTAGTGCTCAAATTATAAAAAATAATGGGGTAAGAGGTAAGTAACAAAAGAGGTTTCATATTAAAAAGACCAAAATGGGTACAATGATGGCTTAAAAAGGTAATGCTATCAAGTACACAATTTTTTATCAGAAAAGATGAATTAAGAATTATATGCAGTTGAAAACAGAAAATTGAATTATTAATTTTAGAAAGGCAATAATTAATAAAAGTGCATCCCAGAGGGAGCAGAAGGAATTAGACTTTCAAAGAAGACTGCTTCTTTACAAGAAACAAATGGACCCTCTCAAGCAAAGGCTTCTGATTCTTCCACAACCCTCAGTCTTTTGGAAATTAAGATGAATCCAGGAATACTCCTCAAGAGAGATCTTTAATGAGGAACTGAATTTGTTGGGTTACAAGGTTGGGGTTATCAATCCAGCAACACTCTGATTAAAGGGCTATTGTGTATACTTGTTTACATGCACAGACTGGGGACATTCAGGTTATACTACCAAGACAACTTTCACTTTTACTATAGAATGATACACCTCCTGTTTGAAAATAAATGGCAAATTTTCTCATGGCTCCAGTGGAAAGGAGAGCTACTTTTCTTTAAAAATTACCATGATTATATTTCATGGACATTGTGAATTTTTTTATTTGATTTCATTTTTCTTTTAACTTTGGCAACTTGGAAGTCCAGGGAACATTTGTTGCCAACTTCCAAAAAGTGTATAGACCTTTGTGGTGTGGGTCCCCTGCAGCATCCATGTTGTCCAAATCAGAGCTCTAGCTCTTTTTCAGTCTACAAACCTTATTATTAATTACATTTCATCATGGCATCATTGATTAATCCCACACAACAAATTTTCTATAGGAATTTTTAAAAACAATCTGTAAATTCTAAAGCATGAAAAACATTACCTTGTCATTAGCCTAGAAACTAAATGACCAATTTCTGAATAATATACAGGAAGCACACATGTTCCACAGATCCAAAGAAACAATTATTACTGCCATATTTCAGCAGAAATAAGTATAATAGAATTTGGCAGTAATTTTCAAATATGTGGCTGCATGACTGAGTTTAATTCTGCTAATCTAATCATATCAAGAAAACGGTTTGCATTTCTCACATAAATCTCTGCACTAACAATGATGCGATTCTACTGTCACCTTGAATTTCCTGTGACCAGAGACATTAGCTCCTTTCGGTATTATTGTAGTAAGTATTTAGTGAGGTTATTTTAAAGTCATGAGTTAATTAAAGATTAACTTGAGTGACTGTTTCCTTTTCTGAACAGACAGGTGCTTCCGTTTGCTTGTATTCGTCTACTCTCTTGTTAGTCACAACCCACTCGGAGATCGTCTTTCAGTTTGGCCAATGTTAATCTTAAGTCCTTCAGAGCCAATGATCCATTACAATGTAGATCACACTTTGATTAAAGCACCTGGCTCGTGAATACGTTGGCACCAAAACAAGAAAGAAGAGACATTCATCTTTTGAAACTCTATTGAAATTATTAGCAGAGAAGGAAGTGGAACTTTCTATTAATATGTTAACTTAGAAAGAGAATCATCTTCACTGATGTCTGGACATGCAAATGGTTCAGCAATAGACTAAGGGCTAAGATTAGCAACCAGTAATAGAATTTATTATACTTGATTATGTCATCAGAAATTTTTAAAGGTCTGTGAAATTCTAACAGCGGAAATGAAATTAAGTACTGTAATTTTAAAACTAAGATAAACTCTGGAAGTGTCTCTTCTCTATTCCTATACCACCTACGACTTCCAAAAGATTTTTAAAACACTAAGCATTTAGATATGCTGTAACTTCAGCAATCTGCACTATGTGTTAACACCCAGTACATATTCAAAAATGTCAAATGAGCAAAAGAAATAAAGGAGGAAGAAAGGGAAGGCAGTTGGGAGGGGGAAACTAAACTCCATGACACAGAAATTATAAATATCCACATTTTTCAAATGAAAAAATTGAAGCATAATAAAGTTGACCCATACCATCCAAATAACAAGTGTTGGTATTGGATTTGAAATAGAATGATGTCACCATAAATTCACTTGATTCATCTCCACAATGTACTGTAACATAATATTTGTTCTAAATTTATGGCACTTATATATTAATAGATTTGGGAGGCAGCAAAGAATACTGGTTAAGGACTCAGGCTTGAAATAGACAAACTTAGGGTCAAGTCCCACTCAGCTAATTAGTATCTATGTACAAAAAAGGGTGATAATAGAACTCATTTCATCCTGCCACATGGAATATGCTAAAAGGTTTAATAAACAATACCTATTATTATATCATAACTTATAAAACTAGAGATTATAGGACCATCTAGCATAGGAAAAATTCTCAAAGCTGAGATTTTCAAAAATAAAAGCTGTGACTTTCCAATAGGCATTCACTTCAAAGTAAAAGTCTCTCTATGTAATTTTCCCATAATCAAGAATTTTGCACTTCTTATTTTTGTTTAATTAAGTCTCTCAAATTAATAATGGCAAGTTAATAATGTGGATGATGTTTTAAAACACAGCTGATCTCAGGTAGTCCTTCATTGGTAAAAGAGAACTTCCTCAAAAATATTCATATATGGGTCTTTTAAATAATCCAAATACCTTAAGATAATCACAGACTCAAAGAAATAAAATATAGTTAAGATTTGAGAAACCACATGAACCTTCTGACTATTTGACCTCTCCCACCACCAGTTTTTCCTTCCTTCTGTTTCCAGAATTTAGATCAAAATCTTAATCCAAGCAACATCTGTTTAATAGTCACTTCTGTTTTTAATTCTCATTTTTGTTCCTAAATTCTCTCCACATCATATTAGAATTCAATTTTAAAATGTTTTATTTCCTATACAATGTAGTTTGATATAAAATAGAAAATATGGTGAGAGTAATACATAATAAAAAATATGACCCATTAAAATTACTTGGAATAGGACAGCTTTTGCTTTTTTAAAAAAATAAAGAGGAAATGGTATACCACAGACCCCAGATTATATTTCTGCGGTGATAGCATATTATGAGGTACGTGATTCCTTAAGAAATAATAAATATTGAATGAGTCAAAGCTCCTCAGAAACAAAAAAAAAAAAAAAAAAATGCAGAAAAAGATTGCCAAATTGGCAATGACAGATTTCCTATCTTTGTTTGAAGTGCACCAACCAAGAAGTTATTTTACCTCCAACTAGCCTTTATCTTACTGCCAATAGAAATCCATTGCAATATATATAAGAGATTTCTTGTCCTTTCTCACCTTTATTTGCCATCTTTCAACTGGCAAGAGTCATTGTGACCAGCAGATTAATCAGCCCTAAGAAGGATCCTCATACAAAGGTAGGTACTTAGAAATATGAACTGAAGAATTTTTACTTTGGATATTAAATTTTTCTCAGACTTTGAAGATCATATTTTCATGAACTTTTTACAGAACACTCATTTTTACCAAAAAACATAAATACCTTACATGATATCATAAGACATTAATTGTATTAAATTTTGAAAACTTCTACATGTTAGAATAAAGCATTCATCTTAGGCATTTGGGACAATCAGTCCATCCAAGTACACAATTAACTGTCCCTCTGATGTAGCCTAAAGTTCTTTAACCTTCATAATGAGAGAATACTCTCAGATGTACTCTAAAAGAGGGAATTAGCCTATATTTTTATTATTAGTTTTTATTTTGTTATTCAAACTTCTTAAAAGAATAGATTATAGCAAAAGTAAAGATTAAAGGAATGCCCATATCCACATATAATTGAATATCCAGTGAAATCTTGTCCCTAGGATTCTTTCAAGACTTGCATTGTTCAGCCAACACATTCAACCTATGGGCAAAGCTGACTGTTAGGAAACCAATCTGCACAATGGTGCATGGAGTTGCTGCCTCAGAACTCAGACTATCATGTACTTGAAATATATTGTACATTTTGAGCCAATTTAGAGTAAAATACCTGGACACTTCTGTTTTCTTTGCCCTGCTCTTTGATCTACCATATTTGGATTTTTGGAAGCACTGGAGACCACTCATTATGGACTAAGGTAACTTAGTAAAATGTTGTTAAAACCAGGATATATATCATGTGACTCTTTTCCCTTAGATTATATTCAACAGTTATTCCTATCCCTTCCTTAGTTTTTGAGGTGTTCCAAGAATTTGAATGTATAACATATGATCTAGTTAAAAACATTAATACCTCAACACAAGTGTACAGAAATCAGTAATGTAACTGCTATAAAAGATACCAAAATGTTTAAATGTAAGTAAGTGTTCATTTCAAAGTAGTTACTTATAATGGCAAAAACCTTACTTATAAAATTTCTATTGCTCAGAACATTTTATGAACAACTCTTTGGTAATATCTCCAGTGTCAGTTTACAAGTCAAAAACAAAAAATAGTTCCATCATTTTATAGTCACATTTTATATCCCTACCAATATTGCCCCACATTAATACTGAGTCCAAAAGAATATTAGGCAAATCCCTTAAAAATGATACAATGGTATACCTGCACTACATAATACCACATTATATCCCATGTGTTGTGACATGTCCCAAATAATACTTTTTAGTCAAAAAAAAGCAATGCTGATCAGCCATTGTGCTTACTTTCAGGGGCAATCATAGGATAAAACCACTGTCTTTAATCTTGGGCCTTTGTACTCTTGTAGCATGTTTCTCAGTAAGTATCATTAATTATTATCACACATCTTCATATTTTTCTCATTAACTATTACTTCAGATTTCTTCTTACATTAATGACATTACTTTTGCTTATATATTAGCATTTATCAATCACTGATGAAACACTGTTCTAGGGCTTTAAATTTAAATTTAAAATCTAATTTAACCACACATGACTAATGGCTACCATATTGGATAGCTCAGATGTATCAGACCAGATTGCATTCTACAGATGTGTATAAACGTGGGTTTCACACTCTAGCAATTACACAAATAAATAAAACTCTATAAATGAGGTAGTTAAAATAGCTAAGTTATTCTTAACATGTGGTTTGTGGATCATTCACCCCAGAATCACCTGACTCACTCATTAAATTATAGTATTATAGACCTTTTCCAAGACTGAATGTGAATGCCTGACAACAGAACCTGGTAAGATACATGTTGCCAAGGATCCAGGAGAATCTTTGCTTGCTAAATTCTGAGAAAATACTAAACATTTATATTAACACCTATCATGTATAAGTCACAAGGTTAAATACCATTGAAGACACATACAAAGTTATAAGGCATTTTTAAAAACCATATACTAAAGTAGTGGAATGATACTCTATATCAAAGTAAGGATAGAGTGATTTCAGTGTTAGAAAGAAGAGATTAATTCCAGCATAATTTCTACCAAAGCACTATAAAATCTCTCACATCAAATGGAAAAATATGAAAATTTTTTCAGAAGACTAGGATTTCTATAAAGCAGGCAGCATAAAATTGCATCATTCTGACATATGAAATGTAAAATAAAGCCTCTTTCATCTACTTTTAGAAACTTGAATAAAAGAAGGTCAATCAAAGGTGACTGAGGTAGTCTGATCTTAGCCATATTACTGAGTGCATTACAGATGAACGAAATTTTTGGTAAACCAGTAAAACATATTGACATATTTGAAAGGTCATATTATGTCCTAATGACTTGATCTTAAAGCTGATTTTCAATATTTTCATGTCCTCAGGATACAAGAGAAAAACATTTCATTATTTTAAAGTATTGGACTTATCTAAACAATAATTATTTTTTTCTCAAAATAAATTTGAAAAAGAGAGCTTTCCAATAACACAAGCAGTTTAACATAAGCAGTTTAAATAGAAATAAGCCTTTCCCCAACTTACCTATTTATGAGATTCAGTGAGATTGAGATGATTAATAATTACTGAATGTTATAAATGTGAAGGGTAGCATGACATTTGTGTGCGTGTGAGTATATATACATATATTTATTTATTTATTTATTTATTTATTTATTTATTTATTTGGGGGTGAGGTATGTATTGACATTAAGACTATCATCTTTTCAGTGTTTTCTCTGTTATAAGTAATTTTCCAAATGCTATACATATATTATCTCATTTAAACCTCAAAGCAAGTCTGACTACTATAATCCCATTATAATATAAATAAATTTAGATTCCAGGTATTCCTGCCTTAGCTGGATTAGTCCTAAACCCAGGAATGCAGGAGATTAGCTCCAATTATAGCTCTTTGAGAGGGTAATATTGCTTTCTAATGTAGCGTTGTCATCATTTTTACTGAGTTCCTGGGTTACATTTGGCCTGTTGTGGAAAGGGAGTTAATCACTGTGATTGGGTTAACAGACTAGGAAAAGAGTAGTATTTACTATGAAGGTTTTTTCATTACATAATATTTAGCTCAATATAATACTGAGACACTCTTAGAATGTCTTTAGCAGGCAAGGGTACTACTTTCTACTAATTTCTTAACTGGCGCAATAATAAAAATATTGTGAAATATTTTCCTACACTAAGTATTTCTCTTCCTGACAATTAAAAAGCAAGTCCTGAACTTGCATACATCCTGAGTAGGCTTTGGACTGACATACCTTGGGTCAAATGCCCTCCACAATCCAATGAACTGTCACTAGCTAGAGAGAACAAGCACGAGGCCTGGTCCCAAGAAGTGTATCATTGTTTGTTTCATTGGTGACACCAATCACAGAGTTTTCCTGTCATGTTGGGGACAGAAGCCAGGTTGGGGAGTGACTGGGAAATGAGAAGTAACACTGGCAACTCTATAACACCATTTTATAGAGCTTTCACTAGGAAGAAGAACGTGATAAAAACAACAGTATGGGTGGTTAAAAGCGAACCTTTCTTAAGCAGAGGAATAATATAAGTTAATCTATTCTTCAAAAGATCTCTTTAACCTTCCTGCATTTTAGCTGAGTGGGGCAAATATGAGATCAAGAGGTCAAATCAAGGGGGTCACTACAATAATTCAGTAAAAACAAATGACTTAGAGTAGAGCAGAAGCAGGAGAGATGATGAGTGGTTGGATTTAGAATTTGGAAGGCAGGGGGCAAAGCTGATAGGATTAGGGTGGAAAAGTGAGTTAACAGAAGTGAGTTTTTTTCAGGAGAAAACAAGTCAGTTAAGTGGCAGATACTGCTGTTACAGAAAGTAAAAGGAAAAAGTGACAGAGCCAAGTCCCTGAGGAAACACTTGTAAAGGAGAAGGAAACATCTAGATATCAATGACTGTATGGTTGTGTGGCCAATAAATCAGGGAAGTTCATTTCTAATTGCCTGCAATATCTTGATGAAGTGGGAGGAAAGCCATGTTGGTGGAGCTGGATGAGGGCTCAAGACAAGGTAGAGAACTTTGATAAAATTGGCATCAACTTGGAAAATGGCAGGCCTCTGGGGAAGGAGGTAGAGCTAATCTAAGACACTCGAAAGGATTTCAGGCAGCGCTTGAAGGACCCTACGTTTGGGATGGGACAGTGCTTGTGACATCCTCTGCCACTGTCAAGAACCTGGAATTAGGAGTCGAGAAGACGGATGGTTTAGGGTAATACTCAGATTTGGAATTAGCAAGGGCAATGGGCCAGACAAATAGGTAAAGGGACCGAAGATGACAAAAAGGGAATGTACTTGTGTATCCAGATAAACTGTCTGCTCCAAGCAACCTGGACTTTTTATCATCAGAAGAGCAGGATTTGTTCTTCCTTATCCCAGAGAATCTACATATTTTCTCTGTATTTGGCAAGCTCCTCCTAGTTTTATATGTTTTTTTTCTTTTCTGTAAGCCTTAGTTTGTCTATAACCTTGTTTTATACTCCTTAAGCCTCATTTCAAATGTTACCTTCTCAGTAAGACAGTCCTTAATCTTTCCTCTATGCAAAACGAGTCACTCTATGTCCCTAATGAATTTGTTCCTTGCACTACTTACCAGCTATTGTTTTTTCCAAATATTGTATTCTTCGAAACTCATACCTGACTGAGCCAAGTACTACCTTAAGCACTTTACAGCTAACATTTCACAGCAAATCTGACAACAACTTCAAAAGGCAGATGCCTTTATGAATGTCATTTTCCAGATGAGGAAAAAGAGTCTCAAAAAGGATTACACATTCAGACAACCTCTAAGTGGCAAAGGCAGAACTCAAAACTTGGCCAGAAACCCCAGAGACTATCATTCCACTTCCCTTTGGATGACGTTTGTACTGCTTTGTATTGTCAATTCTGGGCCTGTAGAGTCATAAGATATGTTTCCACCCCTCTCAGCTCCTACATTAGCATATTGCACAAAGTAGGTGTTAGATGTGTTTCACAATTTGTTAGTATTCAACGCTTGGAAGAACCTTGAACTATTAAATGAGATAAAAGAGACATTTTCCTCTCTAAGTTCCTGTAAGGACACTTACTTCCATTTGGAATTGAATTCAATGACAGACAAAGGATATAATCTTTGCCCATGATAATATTTTTCCATTCAGTAGCCCAGTTTTCATTAAGGGCCCAGGTATTCATGGGGCAAGAGAGAAACTTTTCATTTTCTTTGATACAGACTTTCAGACTTTCTAACTTAGATACAAGTAATGTTCAATTGCCATATAACAAATTACCACAAATTAGTACCATAAAAGAAACCCATTTATTATCTCAGTTTCTGTTGCAATAACTGTTAGCTTGGCTTAGTTAGCTTCTCTGCTCAGGGTCTCACAAGCCTGAAAAAGTGTTTCCAGACGGGGAATTTTGGAAGAGTAAGATAAACAAATATAAGACGTGCCAAGGTTAGTATTGATGGTCTCTCAGGGAAAACTGAATAATCTGTTCTAATTATATCTTTTTGCTCAGGATTGTTCTCTCTGGGTGAAAGTCTTAACAAAAGTACCCAGAGCTAAGAAGCCTCCACTTCAGTGTTTTCTTAAATTTGTTCATATTACTCACTAACTGTCCTGTGCCAAGAACTGGGATAATTATCTGGATAAATAAGCTCTTTGCCCTTCTGAGGCTTAGAGAATGTCAAAAAGAAGAGTTTTTTTGTCAACACTGTGAACAACATTTATCCACCTCAATTTCACCTTCGTATTATTTGTTTGGTAAATGCTTAAATTACCCACATACTTGCTTTAACAGTTTTAACGATTACAGAGAAGGAAATATGTGCTTACAATTACAACATCTTTAAACAAACCCACCTCTCAAAGTTGTCTTGAAATTCATGAAAAATGCATTTAATTAAAAATATAATATCACCAGAGAAGGAAAATGCGAGGAATACCAATCTGTATCTAGCTGGAGGGAAAAAAAACATATTTTTCAATAATGTGTAATTCTGAGTTTCTGCATTCCCGGGAAAAGCATCACAAGTTCCATGTAGGTCATGTAAACACCTCCCCAGTGAGAGCTTAGTCCTTTAAAATCAGACAAGTCCCCTTAAAATCCCTGAAGCACTTTCAAGCACTGACTAGCATGAGAGAAGGACAGGAAACAAGAAATAACTAAAAGAGTTAATACATAGGTTTATTGAAAGCAGAGAATTATTAAAGTAAGGTGGAAAAATAAAAATAGGGTTGCAGAGGGTTTCATATTTGAAATTCTGAATTTGGTGGCCATGCAGAACAATTGTCTGGAATTTGTTTCTCTCTCAACTACTCTTTGTCTCCAAGTACTACACTTATATTTGGATCTTTTTTTTTTTTCCTTAACTTCCTTCACACACACACACACATCTGTAACTACCACATTATCACTTGCTGCCACTGTAACCACCACAGGTAGCATTTCCCTCATCTCGCAGATGTATTGCTCAAAGCCCTAACCCTGCAAGACAGCTCCCTTACCAAAAATGAGATCCTCTTTAAGTGTTTGGCTAACACCAACATCTCTGTGCTGCCTGCCCCAAGTCCCTTTACAATAGCCAAACAATCTCGTCAAGTCCATTTAATCCTTCACTCAGTAAGTATGCATCAAGTACTCACTAAGTATCAGAATTTTACAGTATACTGTGTGTTTAACGTTAAATAGAAACAATCTCTACCGTCAAGTTGTTCATTAGTTCTTTCAGGTCTGGCAATATGTCTTCAAGTTTACTTAGTTTTGCTCAAATGAGGAGCCATCTTCAACAAAAAATAAATTAATTCACATTCTCTCCCCCACATGGCCCACAAGAAACTGCAATTAAATCTTGAGCTGCACTGGATTTGCAAGGCACTCCCTTAATTACATTTGCCTACTTAGCATCCTCAGTTCCCACTACTAACTTTCCTCCCAGTCTTTTTCCTGATTACCATTGGCCACAGTTTTCACTCAACAACAGAGTTCTCCCCTCAGCATGAGCCTTATTTCTCTCATGCTTCTCTCCCATTGTCCCCGGGACGCTGTCTATCTACCCAACACTGTATCAGCCCCTTCCGCCACATCAACAGAGTCCCTGTTCCATCATGAGCAAGTTTCTCTCTATCTTGGGGTTTTCCCTTGAATCGTAAACTAACTAACCCTGATTTCTTTCCTGATGACAGTACACAGCTTTCCCTTTAGAAACTACTCTTGGCCGGGCGCAGTGGCTCACGCCTGTAATCCTAGCACTCTGGGAGGCCGAGGCGGGTGGATTGCTCGAGGTCAGGAGTTCGAGACCAGCCTGAGCAAGAGCGAGACCCCCGTCTCTACTAAAAATAGAAAGAAATTATCTGGCCAACTAAAATATATATATAGAAAAAATTAGCTGGGCATGGTGGCACATGCCTGTAGTCCCAGCTACTCGGAAGGCTGAAGCAGTAGGATCGCTTAAGCCCAGGAGTTTGAGGTTGCTGTGAGCTAGGCTGACGCCACAGCACTCACTCTAGCCTGGGCAACAAAGTGAGACTCTGTCTCAAAAAAAAAAAAACTACTCTTTACTTCAGTCATTATAAATCATGTCTCCAGATAACTTTGCTTGCTGCCCTCAGTGACACTCAGATCCTTCTATTACTATCCTCATTTAAGAATTCATCCTCTTTTGACGGTCACTTATTGCCTCCATTTCCTCACCTAAGTCACAAACTAACCTTGAGAACATCCTCCCACCTTCCTCTGCAGAGTGTTAAATCCTGCTTCATTGTCTTCTTCCTGCCTGCTCCAATCACATCCCCCACCACATTAGCCCCTATGTGTTCACCCTTCCCTCAAGTCTTAGTTTTAGAGTTTCTAATCCATCATCTTTCATAATCTCCAACATGGCTTAAGCCAATCACAAGACTGTACCCTTAGATATAAACATCCCAGAAAATTTTTGCATGTCGAATCAGGGCTTCTAAAACCCTCTTCTCTAAGTTTTCTATCTTTCCACACTGCCCTCCCCTGTCCTCTCCCTCTATTAAATATCCTCTCTGACCTCACTGGGATCTTGCAGTCTTCCCATCTCCCTGTCTATAATTATCATTTACAGTTTGCTTGCTTCCACTTTCTACCTGGATCCTAATGTTGAAAAAATTATGTATAAATGATACTCAATAAATATTTTTGAGTTAGTAATAATAAATGAATAAATTGACTACAATATTTGATAAAAATTACTACCAACTATTGTAAACTTATTATATGCTTGAAACTGACCATGCAAAATACAGATAAAAAAATATGGATAGATATAAATAGATTAGATACAGATAAGTCAACTGTTCTACAATGCATGTATTGTATTGTACTTTTCTTTTTTAGATGAGGCTCAGAGAGCTAAAATAACTTGGCTAAGAACAAGAATCTCAGTAGTGGCAGAACCAGGATTTCAACTGAAGCAAATCCATGTCTGATACCCATATTCTTCACACAGTACCCACAGCATATAACATTTCCATATTGATTTTTATGTTACAAGCCACTCCCAGTATCTGCTTTCTCTCTCACACCTAGATCGATGAACACTGCTGAAGAAAATCACAAATCTATGCTGTCTGTATAGGCTACATGTTCTTGCCATTTACTGCAATAAGCCCATCTCCCTCTCCTCTATATTGTGAATAGCCCAATAGCACAAATATAGATCAGTCTTTTTTACAAATATGCAAATTAGAAGCTTAGGTATTTTTCAAATGAAAATAAAATTACACCTTGAGCCAAGATGAAATGACAATATACACAAGACACTGTGAATACCTATTCCTCTTATCCTATCACCACATGTCAGCTAAGTACACAGGACCTTTTGAGTCTAATTCAGAAGGATAAAAAATGATCTCACCTAGGTTTCTGTTAGGTAGGTACTCCTTATTTCCTCTACTGACAGTACTGCTTTCTAATGCTTACTTCATAATGGCAGCCTTCTCCTGTGATGTCATTCATCACTGCCAATTACAAACAGCATGGCTGCAGCAACGCCATGACAGATGGGGCTTCAGAACACCTCCCATGTGCCCAAGGATCTCAAGGTGTAGCTGAGGAATCATATCACCAGATAGTGGGCTTAAGAAATCAACAAATATCCAGAAAATTCTCCATGAACATGGAGAAAATGAGCCTTTATGGAAATATTTATTCTGAAGGGACATTTTGAAGGAATCTCAAATTTCATGGGAAATTCCTAAAATGAGGAAAGCAGTTTGTCATAGGAATTCAGATCATAGCAGGGACCCTAGGGTTTAAGAGGAAAATCTATTTCAGCCATAAAACCCTCTTATGTATTCCTTCATGATATTTCTCCCTTCCTGCTGTTGTTACAAGGATCCTCAAAGCAACCTTTAAAATCACACGTTGAAGATAACAGCCACCATCATCTGTGTACTCTAAATGACTGCTATAAACAAGTCTCCCCAAACTTAACCCTGACAACCTATAATGTCAATAGAATGTCACACGAGGAATAAATTGAGTTCTTTTTTTCTGAGCTCTTATATTTTAGGAATATTAGTTCCTGCAGCCTTATCTACTCTAACAAAGAAATTAGCATCCTGCTCTTAAGTAGGGTACTACATTGTATGTATGTGAGAGAGAGACTAACCAATAGTGTAGCAATCAACTGGTGGGTGGATATGAGAATATAATTAATAGGATAAAAGGAATGAGAACATATTATGCAGGGACAAAATTTAGGAAAAACTGTGACCTTCGATAACTTGGAAGACTGATCATCCATGTGCCTACTGAACCTGTAACTCTAGGGAAGTGGTTGGAAAAAGCCATAGTTTTCTTTCCCTCCTTCCTTGGCAACATTTATACAGAATTCCAGATAATTTATTCCTTAAATATGTTTTTCTTACATCTTGTGGTTTTCTATGATACATTATAAGAGTCCGAAAAGCATATATATATATTATTTTTAGAATGCTCATTGGTATTTAGTAGATAAAATCATAACTAAAGAAATAATTAATAATTATTTTATTTTCTGGACACTAAAGGCAATTACAAAGGGGTCTTACCTCTTAGCCCCTATAAGGGAATTTGTTCTCCACCCAGGATAGGAAATTGTGTTGATAAAATATAACTGGAGGAGACTAGATAGTATAGGATTAGATGGAATAGAATGGAATAAGATGAATGGAATGCAATGGAACAGACAGCATTATACTTTCTAACCCCTTGTTCTGATAAATACATTTATGTGTGTGCATACTGGGCCACACTCTTCAATATATTTCTTCTTGTTATTCACAATGATAATTTTTTTTAAATACTTATTTGGGATATTACAAAGAATGTTACTAAGAGAGGAAGGACAAGCAAAGAAAGCTTATAGATTGTGAGAAAGTCAAAGGGTCAATGGACTAGTGTTCCTGATGAGAATAGTTGAACACGTAAGCTTGAAGGAGAGGCAGTAGTGGTCCCAGAATAGTATGTTTGAATGAGACACTTAGAAATGGAATATATTAGGGTAATAGCAACCCAATGTGGGACTGTGGCAGTGAATAGCTAAAATAGAGAAGAGAAAATCCACTGGAAATGAGAAAATCAAAGATGAGAAAATACTCAGAAGGGATGGGACACCCTTGAATATTTAGGTCACCCAGGATGATGTTAGCTGAGTAACAGTATCACTGACAAATGAAATCGAAGGGTGACTCTATGAGCAGAATTCATGGTGCAGGTGCTAAGTAAATTTGGAACTTGATGAAGAATATTTTGTCTGGTGAGTTTGAACATCATCCTGAACCCAGCAGGACCACTGCTGCTAATAGAGTAGAGTGAGTGTTGTAGTCACTTCATCAGTTATAATACTGTCTGGAGACAACAACAATGCCAGTTATTTTTAATAGAGAGAATTTAATATCAAGTACCATTAACTAGGGAGAATTGTTAACTAGGTAAATAAAAAGGCAAAATCAGAACAATAAGGTATCATGGAGGTAGCAACTGCAAAAGACACTAACATTCCTAGGGCTAAGGGAAGAAAGATAAGATTGGGAATTATTAAAATTTAGAAGCTTGAAGGAGAGGGTCCCATGACATAAAAAGCAAATCTATGAAAAAGCAGAACTTCTTGGCTGGTGCTGGTCTCTCTGAGTATAGAGGAAGTGTCCTTGTGGTCCAAGACCTAGGCCAGGAGAAAACAATGCTGGAAAGATAGTCCTGGCATTTATGAGAGGATTTAATGAGGCTGTTTTTGCAAGTGTTATAAAAACCACAAACTGAGTTTAACACTGACCAGATTTTTTTCTCCTAATGGACTGACTCACACCCTCATTCCAGAAGTACCTAAATTCTCAGTGGTCATACAATCCCTTTGTTGTTGTAGTTTCCCCTTAATTTTTACTACTGGACATGAATACATTAAGTGGTACCCTGGAGAATCCCCTGAATTCCAGACATAGTCATCTCTGTTCCCACTTCTGAGCAGCAACCCAATTTCCCTCTTGATAATCAGGATCAATCACCCTAACTAGCAGAGTCAACCTTTTGTCTTTGTTTAGTAACATGAAGAGAACAAAATATCCAGATAGGTATAGTCCTTCTTTATGAACCAGGACCTCTAAACCAGCATAGCTCAAACTTACAGAGACAAGAAGAAAAAATTCTGTGAGTGGGCTAACGTTGTAATAGTGAGAAGAACCTTGATCCCTACTCCCATGAATTCTGGCCCTGGGAGAACTAGGAACATATGTTGGTCACTGATTCAAAGTATACACTGTATCCTATGAAATAGAACCTCATTCTTGCAGGGTGTATACTCTCAACTGGCATCACAAAATCTTCAACAGGCCATTCCACTGTTCTATTAGACTATCTGCTTCCATGTGATAGGATATGTAGTAAGAAGAGTGAACTCTATGCACATGAGCTCATCAACACATTCTTTTAATGTGAAATAAGTTTCTTGATCAGAAAAATGTCACGACAGAACACTGTTAGTGAATGTGGAATTCTGTAAGTCCATGGATTGTGGCTATAGTAGAAGTATCATGGATAGGAAGACAGATCCACATCCAAGGTATGTGTCTATTTCAGCACAGACAAGTTTCTTTGCCCTCCATGGAGTACGATTTTATCAACTTTATTCTCCAAAAGGCTATTTGCAGAAGAGGGAATGGATTTTTTTTTTTTTTGAGACAGAGTCTCGCTTTGTTGCCCAGGCTAGAGTGAGTGCCATGGCGTCAGCCTAGCTCACAGCAACCTCAAACTCCTGGGCTTAAGTGATCCTTCTGCCTCAGCCTCCTGAGTAGCTGGGACTACAGGCATGCGCCACCATGATGCCCGGCTCATTTTTTGTATATATATTTTTAGTTGGCCAGATAATTTCTTTCTATTTTTAGTAGAGACGGGGTCTCACTCTTGCTCAGGCTGGTCTTGAACTCCTGACCTCTAGCGATCCACCCACCTCGGCCTCCCAGAGTGCTAGGATTACAGGCGTGAGCCACCGCGCCCAGCCTGATTTGTTTTAGAACTCTAGGTCTCACTGTAATTCTCCTAAAGTTACTTGGTGTAGGATCCATGCAGCATCCCCATTTGCCACAAGCACTTTGATTATCACTGCATCTGCTGAATCACATTCAGCCAGATAAAGAGCAGCCGGCACTGCAACCTGGACTTCTTGTAGAGCCTCCCTTTCATTGATCCCCCCTCACAACTGACAGCTTTATGTGTTACTCAGTAAATTGAGATCAGGAGTAGTTCCCTTAAATTTTGGCTATGTTGTCTCCAAAATAAAAAAAAAAAAACAGGATAGGCATGATGTCAGAAAACATGGAATGATATTTTTAAAGTGCTGAAAGAAAGTAACTATTAATAGATACCTAGGATTTATATACACAATGAAAATACCCCTCAAAAATGAAGCAAAATAAAAATATTTTCAGACCAAAAAAATAGAGAATTTGTTGCAAGTTGACCCACAATTTTAAAAAATACTAAAAGGACATATTCAAGCAGAAGGAATGTGATCTCAGATGGAAACACGAAATACAGAAAAAAATGGAAATAATAAAATAAAATGAAAGGATAAGTATGCAGGTAAATCTAGATAAATAATACCTATTTTTAAAAATATTAATAATGTCTTATATAGTTTAATATATATGTAGAACTAGAATTCATTAGAATAATAGCATAAAAATGGAAAATGGGTAAACTGAGTTAAATTGTAAAGGTCTGGCATTGTCTGGTAAGTAATAAAAGTACTAATTTAAGATAGATTTTAATAAATCAATGATGCATGTTTTTATCCCTAGGATAATCACTAAAATAATAATAAAAGAGGGAAAAACTGAAAACCTTTTCTCTAAGATCTGGAGCAAGACAAGAATGCCCACTTTCACCACTGTTATTCAGTATAGTACTGGAAGTCCTAACTAAAGCAACCAGACAAGAGAAAGAAATAAAGGGCATCCAAATTGGAAAGGAAGAAGTAAAATTAATTGTTTGCAAATGATATGCTCTTTTACTTAGAGAAACCTGAAGAATCCACCAAAAAGTATTAGAACTGATAAATTCAGTAAAGTTGCACAACACAAAATCAATATACAAATATCAGTGGTATGTCTAAATGCCAACAACAGGTAATCTGAAAAAGAAACCAGGAAAGTAATTCCATTTACAATTGGTACAAATAAAATAAAATACCTAGGAATAAACTTTAATAAAGAAGTGAAACAATTTTACAATGGAAACTATAAAACATGAATGAAAGAAATTGAAGAGGACATTAAAAAATGGAAAGATATTCCATGTGTATGGATTGGAAGAATTAATATTGTTAAAATGACCATAATGGCCAAAGCAATCTACAGATTCAGTGCAATCTCTAACAAAATACCAATGATGTTCTTCACAGAAATAGAAAAAATAATTTTTAAATTTATTAAGGTTTCATTTATATGGAACTACAAAAGACCCAGAATAGCCAAAGCCATCCTTAGTAAAAAGAACAAAACTGGAGGAATGACATTATCTGATTTCAAATTATACTACAGAGCTATAGTAACCAAAACAGCATGGTACTGCCATAAAAACAGACACACAGACCTACAGAACAGAATAGACCCAGATATAAATCCACACATCTATGGTGAACTCATTTTTGACAAAGGTGCCAAGAAGATACCTGGGGGAAAAGACAGCCTCTTCAACAAATTGTGCTGGGAAAACTGGATACCCATATACAGAAGAATGAAACTAGACCCCTATCTCTTACCATATACAAAAATCAAATAAAAATGGCTTAAAAACTTAAACCTAAGACCTAAAACTATGAAACCACTAAAAGAAAACATTAAGGAAATGCTTCAGGACATTGGTCTGGGCAAGAACTTCTTGAGTAATACCCCCAAAGTACAAGCAACCAAAGCAAAATTGGACAAACGGGATCACATCAAGCTAAAAAGCTTCCGCACAGCAAAGGAAACAGTCAACAAAGTGAAGAGAACCCAAAGAATGGGAGAAAATATTTGAAAACTACCTATCTGACAAGGGATTAATAACTAGACTATATAAGAAGCTCAAACAACTCAATAGGAAGAAAAATCAAGTAATCAAGCAATTAAAAAATGTGCAAAAATGTATACCATGGAGTATTACTCAGCTATAAGAAATAACAGTGATATAGAATCTCTTTTGTTCTCCTGGAGAGTGTTGGAACCCATTCTATTAAGTGAAGTATCCCAAGAATGGAAAAATAAGCACCACATGTACTCACCAGCAAATTGGTTGCCCTGATCATCACCTAAGTGCACATTTGGGAATAACACCAATTGGGTGTCGGACAGATGTGGGTGGTGGGGGGAGGGGATGGGTGTATACATACATAATGAGTGCGATGCGCACTGTCTGGGGAATAGACACGCTTGAAGCTCTGACTCGGGGGGATGGGGGGGCATGGGCAATATACATAACCCGAACTTTTGTACCCCCATAATAAGCTGAAATTTAAAAAAAATTAAAAAATGAGCAAAAGATCTGAATACATATTTCCCAAAAGAAGGTACACAAATGGCCACCAATTGTATGAAAAAATGCTTAACATCAGTCATCAGAAAAATGTAAATAAAAACTACTATGAGATATCATCTCATCCCAGTTAAAATGGCATTTATCCAAAAGACAGGCAAGAACAAATTCTGGCAAGGATATGGAAAAAGAGAAATACTCTTACACTGTTGATGGGAATGTAAATTAGCACAGCTACTGTGGAGAACAATATGGGGGTTCCTGAAAAAACTAAAAATAGAACTACCGTATGATCCATAATCCCACTGCTAGGTATACATCCAAAAGAAAAGAAATATAGTGAAGGGGATACCTGCACTCCCATGTCCATTGTGGCATTATTCACAATAGCCAGGATTTAGAATCAAACTAAGTGTCCATCGATGGATGAATGGAATGTACATGATGGAATATTATTCAGTCATAAAAAAGAATGAAATCCTGTCATTTGCAACAACATGGATCGAACTAGAGAACATTATGTTAAATGAAACAGGCCACAAATTTCACATGTTCTCACTCGTATGTGGGAGCTAAAAATTAAAACAATTGATCTCATGGAGTTAGAGGTAGAATGATGATTACCAGAGACTGGGAAGGGTAGTGTGGAGAGGGGCATAAACCAGGGATGGTTAATGGATGCAAAAATATAGTTAGATAGTATGAACAAGATCTAGTATTTGATAGCACAACAGGGTTACTATAGTCAACAGTAAGTTATTGCATATTTTTAAATAACTGGAAGAGTAGAATTAGAATGTTCCTAAAACAAAAATGATAAATGCTTGAGGTGATGGATGCCCCAATTACCCTGATTTGATTATTACACATGGTATGCCTGTGTCATATCACATGTACCCCATAAATATACACAACTATTATGTACCCATAATAATTTAAAATTTAAAAAAGAATGTATTGTTAACAAACTAATAGAAGAGAAATGAAATAAGAACAAGTCACCTGATTAATCCTAAAAAAAGAAGAAAATAAGAAAAAAGGTAACGTAACAGATGGGACACACAAAAAACAAACAGACGATAAATCTAAACATAAAGACCTCAGTACCTTATATTTAATGTAAGCATATTGGATTCTCTAATATAAGATAAAGATTGGCAGACACTTTTTAAATTATATATTGTCTGTAAGAGGTTCTCCTTAAACATAAAGACACAGAATGATTGCAAGAAGAGAATGGAAAGAAGCATACCATGCAAGCACTATCCAAAAGGAAGCAAATGTAGCTATACTATTAAGTAGACAAAATAGATTTAAAGACAGGTATTACTAGAGATAAGGCACATTTCATAACTCAAAAGGGTCAATTGAACAATAAGCTAACAATTTTCAATTTGTTTTAAAACATATCCTCTAATATATAATGCAAGATTAAAGGGAGAAAAGGAGCACTAAAACAGGGGAGAAAACATAAATCACAGCCTTTAATACTGCTAGATACATATTTATTAGAAAAAAATTTATCTGCTAAGTAATTTTATTCACTTCCAATGGTGAGACTATACCAGCACTTGAATTTCCTGTAACAAAAGGCAATTGTTGCTTTAAGTATTGCTCTAGGAAATATTGCATCAATGTCTTTTAATATCAGGTTTTAATTAAAATTTCTCTTGAGTAGCAGTTTTTGTTTTTCAAAGAAATATGCTTCTACCTGCTTTAGACACTCATCCTTTGTTGGCTGTAACCCATGCATAAATTATTTCACTTTTGACAATGTTCCTCCCTAAGTCCTCCATAGCCAATGATTGATTACAACTATAAATCACACTTTGTGTTTAAAACACTTGGCTGAAAATATACTGG
The DNA here is from genome assembly GCF_020740605.2 of Lemur catta. Lineage (NCBI taxonomy): Eukaryota > Metazoa > Chordata > Mammalia > Primates > Lemuridae > Lemur > Lemur catta. The sequence goes on from NC_059146.1 coordinate 13,574,417, forward strand.
GCATCAAAACAATTTATAGCACCAAGTAAAAAAGTTGTTTATATGTTCACAAAATGAGCATGTTACTAGAGAAGGTAATAATTCAGGAAGTATCCAGTATTAACTTAAAGATTGTCTGAGTCATATAAGGTATAGCAACAGAACTGTGTAAAACAGAATCAGCAAACTAACAAATTGTACCTAAGTTCTAATTGTAAACTTGTCATTAGCAAAGATCCAACAAGGCAAACAAAACTTAGTAGTTAAAGATCAATTTCAACTTAATTCCCCCATCATCACCAAAAGATTTTAAGTCACCTTTTAAATTTAAATATGTTTTACCCCTTTACCAGAGATTCATCATACTAGAATATTTTAAAAATTGAACGAGGAAGGAAGGAATTCCCATTGAAAGACTTAACATTTAGTAATAACGTGGGTCAGACTTTCTACGTCCTATTTTATTTAATCCTCAGAACAATTTTATGAAGTAGAATTACTATTAATACTGTATTATTTTGTAAATGACAATGTTGAGGCATAATTTGATTAAGTGCTGACCACACAAAACACAGCCTATATGGAAGAGAGTTGAGATGTAACTCAGGCTACCAGACTTAAATCCTACACACCATCACTAAACTACCCTATAATAGAAGACTCTTACACTTTATTGACAGAAACTCACAGAAAACATATTTTATATAATAACCCAGGACACCCACAGGTATAACCATAAAAAATACATGTAATACAATCTGATATTTTCTATTCTGCTCTATCCATCCTTTTAAATTGTTTGCTACTCCCTAAATTGATATTCACATATTACTAAAGGGCTACATCCAAGTTTCTGTAAGTGATATTAATATTTTTAAAAGTATACTAATCAGTTAAGTGGTTGGAAATCAATTGGATTTGGGAGACAAAATAGCATAATGGGAAAAGAATTCAAGCTCTTAAATATGACTAATTTAGGGTCAATTTCTATCTTAGCTATTTGTGTTAACTTCAGCAAGTTACTTGACTCCTCTATGATTTATTATTTAATCAGTAATCTGGCAATAATATAAATTACAAAGAGTTGTGAGGATTAGGTGAGCTAATCTACATGCAGTGATTAGCATATAATCAGGACATAGCAAGGACTCAACAAATTCTACCTATTAGGAAATAAAGTATAACATCTTCTCGTATAGGATAATTTTCTCTCAACTGAATAGATTTTAACCCATATAGCTAAATCTCTCAGTACCTGAATTTATCTTAAACATAAAATTGTCTCATTTACTATGTCCTTTTGTGTAAATTAAAGATAGATTCTATAATTTGTCCATACCTCCCATCTTTGCTAGGCTAGTGTACATTGTATCCATTCATCTTGCTCAGTAACAGTGATAATACCACATACTTACAGAACCCAATATATTTTGGAGTATTTAATTATTCTTTAGTTCAGATATTCATTAGCTTGATGAAAATTTATTAAGTAATTTCCACACATTTAATATTTTAAGTAGCTCAAATGTGTACAGATAGTAACTTTAAATAAAATTACATATCTAGGAACAAAATATCAAATTAAGATTAAGAAACTATAGGAACTCTATTTCCTAATTCTTTTTCTCTCTCACTAGATCCTTTCCTGTAATTTCCAAAGTTGAGACAAAGCATTTACTTCAACTACTTCCCTTTTCCATTCTTCAAATTCCTTCTTCCCAAATAAACCAATTCTTACTGTATGCATGTCAGTTCTTGTACTTTTATATAGAAACACAGAAATCCCAGAATCCACACCATTTTACAGTGGTGGTTCTCAAACAACTTTTCCCACTGTAATAACTTGAGGAGTCTTTAAATTCTTTTGCTGTTCTTCCTACCCCATAACTTCAGATAAACTGGTCTTCAGTAAGGACTAAGAATCAGGAATTTTTTAAGCTTCCCAGGTAATTGCGTAATTGCAATGTGCAGCCAAGTTTGAAAGCCACTAAACTCCAGCCTTCCGTGTGCTTCCCCAACGCCTGCTAGACAGTGATTGGATCACAGTTCTACACAGGAAGCTGCCAAACTGGCAACCACAACTATTACTTCTTTGTTTCAATAAATAATATCAATACAGACATTTACCTTCTCTTAACCTTTCTCTTACCTCCAGTGGAAATCCAGAGAGAGGTATTTAAGAAGGGAGATTTTTCTGTGAAAGTTATTTTTCTTCATGAATGTTTAAATTGTGGCCACCTAAACTTTGTATTTGGCAAGAATAAGATTAAGCAACAGTTTGATTGTTCCAAAGAAGAATCTTCTACCAAGGTAGGTATTTAGAAATACAAATGTAAGGATTTTTACTTTGGAATTCTAACTTTTGCTCATAGTCTCAAAAATATCATTCTTAGGATTTTTAATAGAAATAGTCATGCTACCTAAAACTTTCAGATGTATTTTAAGAAAGAAAAAATTGTCAGTAGTAAAGCTTCCCAAATCTTTAAGATTTCTGAAAAAGTATGTCAGAAAGAGCACTTGTGTTAATTAGTTGCACAGTTTACATCCAATTTCACAAACTATTGATTTTTCTACTGATATATTTTAATAATCTCTAAAGTCAATCATGAATAGAAGAGTCTTAAAAATGTATGTAAAGATAGATTTGCATTTCTGTTGTTCTTTTTTGAGTCAGGTTTTTAATGCAGTGTTAAGCTGTTTTTAAGAGAGCATGTTAGGAAAAGTGAGATTAAGGGTAGCTGCAAGCACATACCATTGTGGAATTTGTGGACCTCTCTTCCTATGCCATCTTCAAGGCTAGTGCAGATGACAGACAGCACACCGACCCCAAGACAACCTGTCAGCCTGACGGTGCTTGAACTTTTGCCTTCTCAAAACATAGGATGCCACGTACTTACAATATGCAGTTTAAAATTATAAACAAATTAAGGGCAAAACCTCTTTTTGCTAATCACACAGACAATGATTGGCTTTAGGGAATCACTTGGAAAAAAACATATCAAGGCAGTAATATTTCAGTAGGATGATGTTAAAGGAAAGACACACATTGCAAAATTCTTTTTCTTTCAGATAAATCTACTAACAATATAATAATCATATTAAGAAGTTATCTTTTATAATAGTCCTATCACATTGACAATATCCAGGTCATAAATCTATAGAAATCTATAAGTTTTGACTAATTTTAAGCAAACATACCAAAAGTATACCCAAAAAAGTTATCGTCCTCCAAAATGGTCACCACTAAAAGCAATGAGGAGTTTCCAAAAATGCTTTTACTTTTAAAATGTACCTTCAAAAATTATCTAGACTTATCTCTTATAAAATATGTACCATTATTCTGGTATCAAAGAACACAAACATGACAAAATTGCTGTGCATATATGCTATTTTTTCCCCAAAAATGTCAAGTACGTCTTTAAAAGGATTTGGTTCTCTTTCTTCATCGTATTACATAACAAGTATTAGAATTCTTTCAAAATTTTGATTTTTAAATTCAGAAAATACTGTTGACTAACCATGGACAATCAATGGCTTGCTTTCAGGAGCAACATTAAAGAATGAAAAAATTAACTTTCATCTTAGGCCTGTTGGCCCTTATTTCACATTTCATGGTAAGTTCCCTTCATCCTAAATGTTCTTATTGTATTTCTTCTTAATCATAATTTCAAAGAAAGTTTTGACACCAATGATAATGTCCTTTTTTATATAAAATCAGTGTCAAGCTGTTGATCCTTATGGACTTGTTATTTTCCTTTTTCTTTCTCATTGATATATGACTAACCATCTGGTCCATGGTCAGTGGGCAGGAAGGGATAGTGATCTGGCATGAGGACACAGGGCAGGTAAAATCTGGGAAAGCTAGTTCTAATCTAGAAACATCTCTTGCTTTCTATTTTTTTTTTTTATTCACGAAGATGCCGGCACTGACAAAGATCCTGGAGATACAAAGCTGAGGAAGATACAGTTTATTCTTCCAACAGCAATAAAACAGCAAATGGTCTAAAAGAGGAGAAAAATACCAAAAAAAAAAAAAGAAAGAAAGAAAGAAAGAAATTACTATCACAGTGAGGAGAAAGTGATGACGTTTGTTTTTGGCTAGAGTGAAAGTTTCACAAAAGTAAAATTTTAGTTGATTGCATATTGTAGGAAGATATTTGCCATACAATTATTTTAATTTTCAAATTAAATTATTGGGGGGAAAATGAAGCTACTCAAACATTTTGAAGGAAGAGCATGAGCTTACCAGGTGAATGGAAATTAGGGAGGGAGTGAAGAATTCTTGCTACAGGAAATGTTTGTACAAAGGAATGGAGATGGGAAAGAGCTCCTTATGTTGAAAGAACTGGTAACAGTTAGACATGGCCAAAGTGAGAAAGCACAGGGAGTAGAAAAAGATGAGGTTGAATCACCGGTGTTATAGGTTTTTTTGTCTGGTTGCAGAGAACAGGTTCCATTCACGATATTTCAAGAAAAAGGAAGTTAGTACAAGAATAAACATAAGTTAGAACTAGCACAGCAAACCCAGGCAGTCCTAAAAATCAGTCTCTGTTTCTCACAGCATCCCTTCTGCTCCCTGCACTGTTCCCGCTCTGAGATGCTCTCTTTGCTCACGGTCTCATCACTTAGTTTGCATGTGGCCTTTTTAATGCCCCAGCCTCTGTCTGGCTCTTTTCATCTTCACAATATTCACATTTTAGTTCCCACTTCTAACTGGGAGGTCTCCATATTTCCTATTTCAGGTTACAAAGAAAAAGAATTTTATAAACCTGGCTTATTTTTCTTCATCTAGCCACATAGCCCAGGATCCTGGATAGCAAGTAGTTTGTAAGTCTTTGGGTCAACTGTCTAGAAATAACCCAAATAAATGCAGCCAGAGAGAAATAGGTCATGTGACAAAAACATGGCTATAGCCTCCTCTGAAATGACTGAAAATTCTAATTTTTGAGTCATTTCTGATCTTTGTAAAAATGATTCAGTTGTGTGTTGGGAACAGAAACCAGGATAAACAGGAAAACAGGAAGTGGAAACAGAAAATCTAGTCTAGACTTCCACAATATTTGGCTGTGAATGGAAAGAGATAAGCTAGTGATGATATCTACAGTGGTACCCTAGCTCGAGAATGGAATTCTTTAATGTGTGAGATGTAAATCAATATTATAAGCTGAACGAATAGAACCAGGATTATAAAGAGGTTTAAGTTACAAGAGGGAAAAATGAGAGTTAAGATACGAAAGACCCCAAGGAGGGAGAAGATGTAGATATATAATACAGGTGAAGAGGTTGGTCTTAAGCATGAAGAGAGAATAGCTAGATATCAGTGCATTTTATGGGTGTGCAGTAAAAAAAGTGAAGAAGTTCTCATGTGTGATAGCTTCGATTATGTGAAACAGAAGGCAAGGTCATCTTCTGTTGCATGCATGAGGGAGTAGGAAGGGTAGAAGTGAGATGATGTTGAGAAGATGGTTTAGCAGTGCTCAGGCACCAGATGAAGATAAATACTATGAATCTCTCTCAGTGTTGCTAACACTTGGGGACTGTGACATTCTCCAGCAATGTTCATCACCTTGGAAGAAGATATAGGGAAGGTAGTTTGTACAGAGTTGATCCAAAGTTTCATATTTCAAGGGCAATATGGCACAGACACAAAAGCAAGGAGTTAAATGGTGCAACAGACCGACCAGGGTCTCAGCCCTTCTCAAAACTTCCATTTCAGCTAAATTGATCTTCTGACTGTCCCGAAAATAAGACTTTACTTTTCTGACTCTGTTCATTTGTTTATGATATTGTTTTAATTTGGTTTCTTTCTGCTCATTTCAACTCTATTATTTTAATTTCATTTCAAATGCTGTCTTCTCTATAAGGTAATTATTAACCCTCTTTTATCAAAACCAAAATTTCCTTCTCAATTTCTAGAATTTTTGTATGCATCAATTATATTTTGAACTTCTACCATTTACAGACCACCATTCCTATTTATCATAGAGTACAAAAATAGCTCAAATTTATATTGAACCCTTACTATACCTTACCATGTCTAAGGTAAGGTATATGTACTTACCTAAATAAAATACTTTACATAGATTACATATAATCCTACCTACCACTATATAAGGTGAGAACTATTGCTAGAACCATTGGGGAAATGAGGAAACAGAGCAGAGATTACTGTATACAACTCGCCCAGGTAGCATACAACAGGGCAAGGACTGACCCTAGCAATCGGACTTCAGTACCTTCAATCTTAACATACTATACTACCTTCCCATGGGCTTTTTATTGTAATACCTTGTTTTGTAGTTTGGTGGGGGGGAGATGAGTTTTATCTTCTACTAGATTTCAGACTCATGTAAGGAAGGGTCTTAAATCTGTTCCCCTTAGCCTCTAGGAAGAGATGTTGCATCTAATAGTTTAATAGTTATGCAATTCATAAATTGTTCTGATCCTGAAATTTCACTGAGTTCTTGGAATGGAGTAAGAATTTTCCCAGATAGTCCCAACTGGGGCATTTACCTCCATTTGACACTATTTCCAAAGATGGTCTATTTTATACGCAAGGTGATTTGGCCCCCTCTAAAATCTGTAGGTCAGATAGCAAAATTATCATTTTTTTCCTTATTTAATACTATCCTAACTTTTCTTTGAGTGCCCAGGCTTCCAGAAGGGAAGGGAAATTTTCTAGTACTTCTTTTTTCTCACTTATTTTCTCAGTGAAATATATTTCTTTTAAAAGTATACAGTATATCCTTTTTTTTTTTTTTTTTTTTTTTTGAGACAGAGTGTCACTTTGTTGCCCTGGCTAGAGTGAGTGCCCTAGCGTCAGCCTAGCTCACAGCAACCTCAAACTCCTGGGCTTAAGCAATCCTCCTGCCTCAGCCTCCCAAGTAGCTGGGACTACAGGCATGCGCCACCATGCCCAGCTAATTTTTTCTATATATATTTTAGTTGGCCAGCTAATTTGTTTCTATTTTTAGTAGAGACAAGGTCTCGCTCTTGCTCAGGCTGGTCTCGAACTCCTGACCTCGACTCGGCCTCCGAGAGTGCTAGGATTACAGGCGTGAGCCACTGCACCCGGCCAAAAGTATACAGTATATCTTAATGTTTAAACTTGAAATCATCAAATTTAGAAACCATAGTGTTTGTTTTTTTATCTCCACAGCCCAGTGAAAGTCAAAGAGACCCCAGACAACTATATCCACCTGATCAGTTGCCACCTCCTCAACCCTACAGGCCAAGAAGGGGTCCGCCATGTTTCCCTCCTCTCTATGGCTTGATACAGAATCCACCTCCTCCTCCTTTTCGCTTTGGCCCAGGGCGAGTTCCACTTCAGTCCTTTCCACTGGGACCTCCACCCTTTCCAGGTTATCCAAATCCACCTTTCCAATTAGGACCTTACCATCCAAGACCTATTAGGGGGCCAATATTCCCATGTCCCCGATTTCCTGTGTATCCTACTATTTACCTTACTTCCTCTAACCCTGAACCCCAAATAAAAACAACCACCACTGCTACAATAATCACCTCTAAACCCACCACCACTGCTGCAGCATACACCGACACTTCCATGGAGCCCACCACGACTGCTGCCTCCTCAACAAAGCCCACCACCCCCACATCAGCAGCAATGACCCCCACAGCACCTACTGAAGATGCTACTCAAATTATTACCCACCCTCCCGGCACCCTGTTGCTCAGTGCCACTCTCCCAGTGACAACCCCCTATCCAACTACAGCAAGCAGCACGACCTCTCAGAGTCTTTGGCAAAAATTCCTTTCCATTTTTGGTTGAAGATGCTAGAAATGATATTTTCCAAACTACTCTGAGCTCTTAGAAGAAATAAACTTCAGTGATTTTTATGAAACCATCCCTGAATCTAACCAGTGCACCTAACAAATAAAATGTTTGATCAACAAAATGCACCTGTTGCTGTCATAAAGACTATATTACTCTAGCCTATATTTTATCACCTACCAACAACTGATAAGTCAGGTTCCCAGAAGGAAACAGAGACCCTTTATGGAAAAGAAAAAAATGAATAAAGGATCTACTTAAAGAGAGTGGACAGGATTTAAAAAGACCAATAACGAGTATTGAGGCATTCGAGGTCTCCCCGTGGAGCTAGTAGTGGATCTAATTTTACAGAGCAAAGGGAGAAAATAATGATCCCAGAGCCTGAATAAGAGTTGGGACATGGAGGATAGGACTCCCAATAGGATGTGCTGTTGTGCAGAAATATAACTACTGCCAGATAATGCAGCACGCAGCGGGGACAGAGCAGGGTAGGACCCCTATCTCCCTCCTCCATGTACTGGATCAGCAGAACCTGATCAAAATCTCCCAGGCAAGGGAACCCCCAATGTTATAGTCTGTATGGCCATCCTTCGGGATAGAGGACATGGCAGAGAAGGGTGGACTGCTAATGAGAAAGCATTAAGTCATTAATCATTCAAAGGCTGACCCCACCAGTAACCTGACTGAGCATCTTGAGGCCAATTAAGCAGCAAAGGAAAAATATGCAAGTTCCTAACTTCCCGCACAGAAAGGGGCAGAGAGAGCAGAAAGATAAATTACATCAGATTTGTATTGCCTTTTCCTAGGGGCAACTAGGTAATCAAAATATAAGTAAATGATATAAATTAGAAGAAAAGAAATATGATAATTAAAATGTAAAATAATTGAAATTGAAATAATATAAATATGGACACAAAATAAATATAAAAAATATGTTTTTAAAACTTTAAAGGTACTCTCGAGTATAACACAGCCTATAAATATAAAACATGAAATACATTTACGTGCAGCATAACATTTCGGTCAGTGAAAGACCACATATATGAAGGTGATCCCATGAGATTATAATGAAACTAAAAAATTCCTTTCAGCTAGTGATGTTATAGCCATCGTGGGGTAGTAGCACAATGCATTACTCACGTGTTTGTAATTGCTGGTGTAAACAAACCTGCACTACCAGTTGTATAAAAATAGAACACATATAAATATGTATAGTACACAATATTTGATAACAAATGGCTATGTCACTGGTTTATGTATTTGCTATATAAACTTTTAATTGTAAAAAAGTATACCTATATATAAAGTACACTTTATATATTTTTATTATTATTTTAAAATATATTCCTTCTTATTAAAAAAAACAGTTAACTGAAAAACAGCCTCAGGCAGGTCCTTCAGGAGGTATTCCAGAAAAAGGCATTGTTATCATAGGCAATGACAGCCCCATGCATAGACCAATGGAACAGGACAGAGAACCCAGATATAAAACAATACACGTATAGCCAACTGATCTTTGACTAAGTAGACAACAATACACACTGGGGAAAAGAAGCCCTATTCAATAAATGGTGCTGGGAAAATTTGCCACATGCAGAAGAATGAAATAGGACCCCTATCTCTCACCACTCACAAAAATTAATTCAAGATGGGTAAAAGACTTAATGTAAAACATGAAACCATAAGAATGCTAGAAGAAAATGCTGGAAAAACTCTTCTCGATATCAATCTTCACAAAGAATTTATGAAGAAGACCTCAATGGCTATCACAGTAACAACAAAAATAAATGGAACTTGAGTAACTTAAAAAGTTTCTGCACAGCTAAGGAAATAATCAATAGAGCAAACAGACAACATATAGAATAGGAGAAAATATTTGCAAACTACACATCCAACGAAGAGCTAATAACAAGAATCTGCAAAGAACTCAAGCAAATCAGCAAGAAAAAAAAAACATTAAAATATGGGCAAAAGACATGAACAGAAGCTTTTCAAAAGAAGATTAACAAATGGCCAACAAAATATGAAAAAATGCTCAACATCACTAATTATCAGGGAAATGCAAATTAAAACCACAATGAGATATCACCTTATCCCTGTCAGAATGGCTACTACTAAAACGTCTAAAAACAACAGATGCTGGTGTGGATACAGAGAGAAAAGAACACTTACACATTGTTGGTGGGGCTGCAAATTAGTACAACCTCTTACTTCAGAAACAGACCTTTCCTCTTCATACCCGCTGCTATTTGCTAGACAAGATCTTCCAAATTTCATGTCTTTTCCATTGCAATAGTCCTCCAACTTGTCTCTCTGCAGTCTTTCCCACCTTAAATCTATCCTCCTAATCAATAATAGAAATACCTATAAAATACAAAGCTGATTACAACTCAATTGGAAACATTCTATTACTCCCCACCACTTAAAGGAAAATTCCAAAGTTTCTTAATTGACAAAAGAGAATGTCTCCACTTTGTCCTGACTTAGTTCCAACCTTAACTGTAACCAATTTCTTTCAAGCACTGCATATTTAGCCCACCAGAATAATATGCCTCCAAGTATACACTCATTTTTATTAACTCCATGCCTTTGTTCATATTGTTCCCCTGCGTATGAATATTTAGCCATAGTTTATTTGTAAGCTACATGCCTGAAACAAGGAGGCATATGAAGTTTGAAAAAAACAGATGGAATAAAATAGGCCAGGCAAACATTAATTAAAAGAAAGCACATTATACAATATTAATTTCTAACAATATAGAAATCAAGTTAAAATTACTAAATGGCATAAGTATGAATATTTTATATTGATAAAGTTATCCATTAAGCTTATAAAATATACATATAAACAACATAACTTTTAAATCTATGAAACAAAAACTCTTAGAAATATCAAGAAAAATTGTCATACCTACAACCACGATGGGAGAATGTATTGCACATTTTTTTTTTTGGAAATCAGCAAATCAAGTAGACAAAGAATAAGTAAGGACATATAGAATTTAAAGAACATAAGTAAGTGTGCCAATATATTAATAAAGAATGATGTAGCTAAAAAAGAGGGAATGCACATTCTCTCCAAATAACCGTAACATGTTTTCAAAATTTAACTACAACTAGAAGAAAAAGCGAAATGGAAAAAAACTAAAAAGCCATATGTGGTGTTTATACAGAAAAGTAAAAGTTGTTGTTCTAACCTTCCTATGATCCAAGTATTTCCAGATATTGAGACAGTGACAATGTCAACTTTGTGGATTGTTAATCCCCAGACAGCCATTCATTTAAAAAGACATATCCTCACAGAACATTTCACTCTCTCTCACAATAGTCAATTCAATTATTTTTTCCAGTTTTTCAGTTTTGTTTTTATTTACGAAGGCAATACATTAACGGTGTGGAAAATCCAAATGATATAGAAAGAAAAAGAAAGAGAGAGAGATAAATCTTCTAGAAATCCAACAGAATGTAAATGACTGGCATACTAGAACATATCCTTCCAAACATATCCTTCCGAACATCTCCTCTGTATATGTGCCCACATGCATTTTTAGATACTTATGTCATCTTTGAAAAGGAATTATATCACATAGGCAGTTTTTCAACTGCATTTTACACTTAGTAATGTATCAAGGGAATATCAGTAACATCATTGCATATGATGAATAAAGATATAGGCAATTCAATTATAAGATCTTATTTTTATTGCATATGCATTTGAGCTAATTAAATAATATCCCATAGTTAAGGATTATACTTATATCAGCAAAAATACAAATTTATAACCATTTTCTAACCATAGAGGTTAGCATAAAGACTTAACGACTTCGAAGATTCACAATGCAATAATTTTTACGGTAAAGCTGCTCTGTCCAGAGCTCTGGAAACTATGGAACCTTCTAAAAAGAAGCACATAAAGCAGTATACATAAATTCTGTTCTATTATAATTTAATACAAGTGATAGGATATGCACATTGCGTGTGATATAAATATATATAATGTATATAACTTAGTTCTAAATATATACTATGTAGTATATAATCATAATATCATTATAACTATAATATATATTATAACTATATATAATTATAACTAAATGTCATATATAATATAACCTGTAATAATTATATAATCATATATATGTAATAATTATATATAATGTGTGTTATATATTTATATAATTATATATTATATATAAAATATATAGGACTAAATCATTAGTACTCTCTAATCAATGCAAAGATTCAGAGGGAAAAAGAGATACCAACCAAAAATGTTTGCAGTGTCCAGGCACACTTAATAACAGAGCAGGATTTGAGAACACTGGTACTGAAGGATGGACAGCCCAGTGTTACCAGGGGTAACACATGAGGAAGAGGGGAGATTTACACTGAAGAAGAAAATTGTTGTATAACCATAAATATTATTCAATTGGTAAGTTATAAAACTATGTATTTCAAGTATTTCTCTACATTTTTATTTCAATATAGGTAAAATTTGCTTTAACCAAAATGCAAAGAAGTTATACTTTATCATTTGGCAAGATTTACAAAGTCTTCTGCAAAATAAAATACAAAAGAAATCTATTCAGCACGTTTACACTGAGGATAATTTAAAGGTTCATAAAGATAGCAGTACTACCTCAACACAGTAGGAGACAAGTTCATGCTGTAATTACTAGAAGTAAATGGTTAAGATTGCAACAGTAAGGATAAAAACGGAGTGCTATGGGTGTATATGAGACAGAGAGATTAATTGTGACTAGGAACCTTGGAAGACTCTTTAAAAACATCAAGTGTAATGCAGTGGTTGAGACAGATTGCCTGGGTTCAAATCCCAAACCCGCCATTTATTAAATATAGAACATCAGGAAGTTTGTTTCATCTCTCTGTGCCTCAGTTTCCTCAATTTTAAAGTAGATGATATCACAGTCCTATTTCAGAGACTGCTACGAATTGAACGAGGCAGTATCATTAAACAGTGCCTGGCACATTTATACCCTTCAGATTATTCTTCAAACTAGCTGAACCTATCGAAACTCCCATCAGAGTATGCAAATTTTCCTATTTCCCACATCACTACAAACATACAATTTTGTAAAGTTTATCATGCTGATGAATGTAAGGTAGCATATCATTTGGATTTATTAATAATTAGCTTTTTTCTGATTATGAATAAGTTCATTATTTGGCTTTCTCCTCTGAGCTGCCTCTGATTCCCTTTGTCCATTTCTCCATCGAGGTCCTACTTATTTTCCTGTTGTACGCAGGAATTACACCTTAGTCCCTGGCTGATTTTAAACTGTGCAAATATCTTCTCCCAGTCTCTCATCCATCCGTTCATCTATGTCAGTGGCTCTCAAAGTACGGTGTGCAGACTACTGGGGGTCCCCAAGATGCTTTCAGGGAATCTGCAAGGTCAAACTATTTTCATCACAGTACAAAGACATTATTTGCCTTTTTCTCTGTGTTGACCTTTGCATTGATGGTGGGTAAAACTGATGCCTTGAATCAGGCAATAGCACTAAAATTGTCCTCTACCACACACTTGCAGAAAATAAAAAAGGCCACTTTCACTTAAAGAACATTCTTGCTGAGCAGTACATATTATTAATTTTATTAAATCTCAACCCTGACTCGTTTTATAATATCCTGTATAATGAAGAGGGAGGCATGAATGCAGCACTTCTGCTGCATAGTGAAGTATAACATTCATCTGAAGAAAAGCACATGTGCTTTGTGTTGGGAGTGTAACAAGCTAGTTTTTCATGGAACAGCACTTTTGCTTGATAGACAGTTTAGCAAACTATGTTTGTTCAGACTTGCAAAGTATACATTTTCTCATAAATAGAGGGAGTTGGTCATTTCAAAGAAAACAACTTACAGGATTTGTTGCCAGTAATAAAATTTAAACTTTCAAGTAAAAGTTAGAATTTTAAAAAACTTCTTTCTGCCACCATGAACTTAACAGCCTCCCAATACTTGAAGAGTATTCTGATGAAAGAAGTGGTGATACTAAAATAATGAAACTTTTTTAATGTGTGACTATTTGGAAAATCTGCTTAATTCAGTGACTCTACAGTTTTCATATGACCAATGCATAATGTTACAAAATCTTGCATGGGTAGAAGAGGCATTCAAAGTGCAAGAATAACCAAAAGATTTAAATGTAACAGAGTATGAAAACTTTATTAATATGGTTTCGGATTCCACTTTGCAACTAATCTTTAAAAACTACCACTTTTGGATTAGTATCAAAGAAGAAAATCTATAATCATTTCAAAGAGCTATTAAAAGACTTCTATTGCTTCCCTCTATATTAGAATGAGGCTGATAACATAGCATAACAGAATGTAGAAGCAAATATTAAAATCCAACTGTATTATATTAAAAGAAATGCAAAAATGTAAAACCATGCTACTCTTCTCATTTTTTAGAAAATAGTTATTTTAATAAGTTGTGTAATTTATATTAACATGTAATGAGTTCATTATTTTTAATGAATTAATAATGAAATTTTATGTGTTAGTTTTATTATCTAATACAGTAAACATTATCAATAGATATAACCTACATAAATAATCAGAGGGCTAAAGACAAGCAAATGCTCGAAGGGGAAAAGTCAACATAGTCAATGTATTTGTCTATTTTTTTGTTTACCTTTCAATTTTCATTCTTTAATCCATCAGGAATATAGAGCGGGATTCAATTTTAATGTTTTTTCCTTCTGAGCTAGTTCTCCAACATCATATACTACACAGTACACCCTTTACCCTGTTGATTTTGGTGCCACTTTTATCATAGATCTCTCCATTGTGTTCCACTGGTCTCCTTGTTCCTTATGTCAGTGCCATACTCTCCAAAATTATTACAATGGTCTTGCTTGTGGATCTAAATATCTAACAGGTAAAGTCATCCCTTCTTTTTCAGAGTTGACTTAGCTATCCTTAAATCTTTTTTTAATATAGATTTTAGAACAAATTTGTCAAGTTGCTCAAAAACTACAGAGAATTTTCATTATTTTTTTGCATTGAATGTATAGATTATTAGAGAAGGAACACCTATATAGTGTTAGCTCATGTCATCCTTGAGTGTGAACTACCTCTCTACTTACCTGGATCCTCCTTTGGTTTTTTAACAGAGGTTTAAATGTCTTTCCTGTGATATCATTATGTATTCCTTGCTTCATTAATTCCAAGATTATTTACAGTCAGTTTTTTTTTTTTATTTTCTGTTTGGAAAAATGATGCCTGCTTTTTGTCTGAATTTGTCTTATCTCTTCCAGTTCCCTATTACTGATGTAGAGAAATTTTATTTATTTTGTCAGTTGATTTTGCTTCCAAGAACTATAATGAATTCTCTTATTGGTTCTAATAGTTTGTTAATTTTGTGGGTCATTTTATGTAAATCATTTTATATTTGCTAATAATAAAAGTTTTATTTCTTTCTTCCAATTATTACAATTTTTCCACACTTTTCTTTTCTCATAGCATTGGACAAGTCTTTTAATATTATTTTAAACTGCAGTGTATACCAGCCATTCTTGTTTCAATTAAGTATGAATTTTGCTGATGTTTATAAACATTGTCAAGTTAAATTTTTTGTACTCCTACTACACTAAAATCTTTTAGCACATGTATGTGTTGAACTTTAGCAAATGACTTTTTGTATCAATTGATGTGTTCATGGCTTTCTTCCTTTCTTGCATTAATGTGGTGAATTACATTGACAAATTTTTCTGATAGTAAATAACCTTTGAATTTCTGTGTAAACCCTATTTTCTCATGATATAGCTATAATTAATTGGCTATACTATTCAATTAGATGATGTTTTAGTTAAAATTTTCAAGTATATGTTCATAAATGAAATGAGCCTATAATTTAATTTTCTTGGTATGTCCTTTTCTGACTTTGGATATAAGGTTACAAAAGCTTACAAAATGATTACAGCAGCTTTCCTACTTTTTCTAAAACAATTATGTCTTCTTTGTAAATTTAGTAGAAGTTGCCTATAAAATTGTTGGTTCTTGTTTGGGGCTTTTGAACTAAACAAGTTCTTTCATTCTTTGGTGCTTATTATTATACTTAAGTTTCCTATTTCTTCTTATGCCAATTTAGGAGTTTCATAATTTTTCAGGAATATATCCATTTTGTCTAGGTTTTTAAAAATATTAACAAGTAATTGTTCATAATATTCTCACATTATATTATTAATTACTGTTATTTCCCCTTTTTATTCATTATTGTATATTTGAATCATTTTTCCATTCTTTCCAGAATTCATAAAATATTAATATTTTCAAAGAGCAAGTTTCTGGTATTACAAAATGTTTTTCTATTGCTTTTTTTCTATTTTTCTATTGCAAATATTGCAAAGTATTGCCAAATATTTTTCTATTGCTTTTGTTGTCATTGCTTTTTCTCTATTTCATTTATTTCTGCCCTGATATTTCCTTCCTTGGATTTTCCTCTTGATATGTTTTGTTGTTTTTGCCCATTTTTTACAGATACTAAAAGTTTTGTTTGTTTTCAATCTTTAATCTTTCCTTATAAATACTAAAAAGCTAGAGATTAGACTTCCCTTTCTCCCATAAATACTGACTTTTTGTGTTTCACTGTCATTCAGCTATAAATGTTCTATAATTTCCTTTATTCTTTTACAGTCTCAAATTTATTTAGTTTGTATGCATAAAAGAGACATTTTTAACTATTCTGTTTTTTATTGATTAATAGTAGATTCCACTATGGCCCCAAAATAATTGACGCAGATACTTCTATCCAGAGCACATAACTTACGCACAGGAAAATATGCATATTAAGACACAACCCACTGTTTCTCAGGAAGAAATCAAGGTACAAAGGACAACTGTCAGCTGAACAAAGAACTAATCATTCTTGGTATAAAACCCTCAATACAGACATGACCTTTTATTACAGTATTTCCTATTTCTAAAAGAATCTAGTACAAAGGCTATAAGAAACATTCTTTCACTGGTCTTTCTTATTTGCTGCATTAGATTTTCAGTTGCTTCTTAGCTATCAACATTCCTAGACACAGTACTGACAAGAATTCAGCTGACAGGTAGTGTGACCAGACCTGGAGAAAGGATTCCTTCAAGGGTAGGTACTTGGGAATTCACAAGTTAAAACTTCTGAATAGAAATTCCAGGTTATTTTCTTAAACATTATATTTCTAGTGATTAATGTAAAAATTCAAGAATAACAGCATTTCTAAATGTTCCTTTAGCTAGAAATGTGGTAAGTTATGTTATTTTTCTAACCTTCAAAGTATTTAATAGTATGACAAAAAAAGAAATTCATGAGATTTCATGGGACTTCATAGATTAGTGAAATCCACATCCTACCTGATTTGCCATGTCTTGATTTCTCTTTGCACTCTTTTACTGGCCAATAATTTTAACATTAGTGAAATTTGCTAACTGGACATGAGCCCTCATCTCAATGACTGTACGTAGAGCTGTGTGTTACTTTTCAGAATATAATTGTTATATATAGTTTACCTACATTGTGGCTGAGAATAAGAACTAAAGACTAGCAAAATTTTTGACCTCCAGTGGGGAAAAAAACGTTTGCCCTATGTAAGCTCCTTGAAGCAATGGAACCAAGAACACATGAGAAAAATGGTTTTGTAATCGATCTTCTTTGTATTACAGAAAGTTTTGAAAAATATTTCTTTTCCTAACATACCACTATATCTGAATGAAGCCACATAACTCAGAGTTGGATAATCCTGGATTCAAATACTTACTCATATACTTTGTAGATTTGTGGCTTTGGATAAGGAAATTAAATCATTTATCTATATATTGTGAAGATAATAATATCAGCCTCATTTACAACTGATCATCATTAAATGAAGATATTTACAGAAGGCACAGACTTTCATTAGAATACATCTGATAAATGGTGACTCTTTTTGTGAAACAGTTAAGGCTCCTGGAGATGTCCTTATCCTCGATGGAGAAGTGAGATCATCTCCCAAATTCTTTCCAGTGGTATCAATCTATGTTTCTAAGATTCTTAATTCAATGGGAAATCTTTTAATTATACCAACTCTCTATTAGAGATTTAGATCAGCCAACCCTCAGAAAATGCAAACAAATCATTTTATTTGATTCTTAACTACAGGAAATGAATACATTTGGACATATAACATAATATTTATTAAATCTAATATGATTTAACTATATATTTATTTTCCATTAATACTCATAGCATATTTCTGGAAATTTTTAATTACTAACAGCCAGTTTATCAAAAATTCAGTAGTATTAATTCTACTGTAAAATATATAGTATCATAATCATATCCCCTAGCATTAAAAAGAGTCTAAACATCTTTTGTATTTCACATATTTCAAAGGGTAGCACACACGTCTACAATTCTAATAACCATGTCTCACAGCAATTTTTCTTTTAAACTGTTTTTCAGAGCTATCATTATTCTGGGACAAATAGGGAGGATCTTTTATGACAATTAAAATGGACATTTCTTGTGCTTGCTTTCAAACAGCAGCCAGAAGCAATGAGGACGCCTTGCCTGACCCTGAGCCTATTGGCTTTGATGGCCTGCTTCTCAGTAAGTACTCATGAGCTCAATTCATCTGCCTGTATATTTAATTGTAAATAAAAACCAGTTATTTTGGAGATTTCCTATATATATGTATATATTCCCTTTTTGCAATTGAACAAGAGAAGATACAATATCTCTGATTTCAGCTTTCATCTTCTCAAACTTAATATTTAAGTGTTAAACTTTCTTAACACTATATTTTACACTTTTTATTATTGGCACCCTATCTATGTTTATGTATATGGCATTTTACATACCTAAAAAGGACATACATAAAAATATAACTTCTTGTGAATATTCATCTCTACTTCATATAATCTAGTGTTAATATAAATCTAGTGTTTGTTCATATAATCTAGTGTTTGTAAATATTCATCTCTACTTCATATAATCTAGTGTTTGTTAGTATAAAGGTCTCAGGATGGAAAATAAAGATGTAATTTCTGGTAGTTGCTTTTAGATATCCATCCTCTGCCCTCACTAACTCCTAGAAAGATTCACAAAGAAAATAGGATTTGAGAAGATCTTGAAAAGATACCCACATGCTATACATAAAGAGCTAACTTTGCATACTACTAATAATCAGAGAAAGAACATAACTACTAATGCCTGTCCAGGCTTGATTATTTTTAAAAATCATGTGGAATGTAGAAGAATATTGTCCCTTCCATCTGCAAGCTAAGTAATAGCCCAATATACTGGAAAGGCTCACTATCTCACATATAATACGGAACCTCTGCATGGGTAGCCAGCCACAGGGGAATGATCACCATCCCCAACCAAAAGTCCAGACAATGTGTTGTAATCAACTGCTGTTATTATTTTCTTTGTCTTCTTTCACTTTTTTATAACACAAAAATTATCAACTATCACAAAGAAAGCTCACATTCTTAGAGACTGTTGATGTTTGTTTGTTAATTCCTAAAAAATATTAGCCCTGAAATAGAAAAGTTGAAGACTTCAGGAAATAAAGAGTTTTGGGGTTTTTTTTTCATGTTTGGGGGTTTTTTTATTTGAAAATATTAAGGGGGGTACAAATGTTTTTGTTACATGGATACCTTTTATAATGCTTAAGTGGAAGCATTTAGTGTGCCTATCCCCTGAATGTTCATTGTACACAACAGGTATGGTTTTACCCCTTCCCTCCTACCCCACTTCTTGATTTCCTATAACCTTTATATCTCTTTGTGCCCATCAATTAGCTCTCAATTATCAGAGAGTACATGTGGTGTTTGTTTTTCCATTCCTGAGGTATTTCACTTAGGATAATCTCCATTCCATCCAGCAATCTGGGTGGCTATCTATGCAAAGGAAAAGAAGTCATTTTATTGAAAAGACGCCTGCACTTGAACGTTTACTGCAGCACAATTCACAATCTCAAAGATATGGAATCAACCTAAGTGCCCATCAATTCATGAGTGGATTAAGGAAATAAAGTTTTTAAGATCAAAATGATACTCCAAGAAGTCCAGACTCTATAGGATATCTAAATGATTTTCCAATAAAAATTAATGAATTAGTTCCACGTTACACTAAGTGATGCTTATATAAGGAATACAGTTTATTCTTGCATTCAACATACATTTATCAAAGTCAAATTATGTGCCAGGCACCATTCAAAGAACTGGAGATACAATGTAGAATGAAGAAGACAAAGTCACTGACTGCTCACATAGAGCCTACTTTCTTGAAAGTGTAGACAAATCATAAACAAAAAGATCATTTTAAATAATGATAAAAATAAACTATGGGAACTAAAATAGGGTGAAATGATAGAGAGCAAAAATGTTAGTTTAGGTTGCATGTTTCAAAAACCCTTTCCAGAAAAGTGTCATTTAAGCTGAATAACAACCTGGGGCTGGTGGGGGGGGGGGACACCAAGCAATGATATTGGAGTGGAGAATTCTAGACAAAGGTCCACCAAAGAGGGAACAAGCTTGACTCAATCAAGGAACAGAAAAAAGGTCAGTGTCTGGAAGTAAGTGATTGTAAGGAAGAATGAGGTGGGGGCCGGCTTCTGTAGTGCCTTCTAAGTGGTAATAAGAAGTCTGGATTTCATTCTGAGGTCAGTGGGAACCCACTGGGAAGTTTAAGCAGGGGATCTGATGCCTGACTTTTGTTTTTAAAAGTCCTGTGTCCTGTGTGGAGGATAGATCACAGAGGACCAGAATGGCAGTAAGGGAGATTACATGTGATGGATGCAAGATAATGTAGTCCATCATGTCTGCTACAATTGGGCATCATATTTCTCAACAAAAGTACGTGAGCATTTATATGTTTCTAAGTTTACTTATAACAATGTATTTATCTTAAAATATCATATTATGGTTCTGTTCACACTTTTCATCAATAATAACTATGGATCTATTGCAAAATGATTTTTCGTCTCAATTCCAGTAATTCTATATTTGTTATTTCAATTAAATATGGCTATGTTTATAAATAGAAGTGAAAACTAGAAAGCAATATACAAATGAAATATATTTTTATTAATCCCACTTACTAATTGATAATTTGCTAAAATTTAGTGAAAATTAATATATTCTAATATCTTTAAGCATTTTAGCAATGCAGTTAAATTTCATCCATTTTAGAAATTTTTTAAAAGGTTTAATATATCTAAGTTAACAGTTTACTTTTATGACCAAACTATAACTAGAAACTCTACTTTGGTAAATGAGAAAATTAGTTCTTTTAGATCCAAGATATCATAGTATTTGTTATTATCATTTATTTGTTAGTCTTAAAATATATAAAAAGAGGTCACCATATGTGTCATTTCAAACATGAAAAACCTAAGAAACACACATATATGAAAAGACTTGTTAGTAATTTAAAAATAATATTCAAAATGGCCTCTGCCAAAAAAAAAATGAATATTGGTTTATATTATTTGTTTCAGTTTTTCTGATGCATGCTCCAACAACTATTATACTGTATTATATTACATCATAACTATTAATTTTTTTAAGTCCCTGGAGTCAAATAACTTTAAAAATTATAAGTTAGAAAAAGTTAAATGGATTTTTTTTTGTTTGGGATGTTGATTAAGCTGCAGGACTTCTCAGTATCTTTAAAATGCCAAATGAATTTCACTCTCCAATGGAGGAATATAGCATAACATTGCTCATTATCAATGCAGATCATAGCGTGTGCACCATATCCATCTTGTACATCTTGGAATCCCCCAGCATCTAACACTCTGCCCAGGGTATAGTTGGCACCAATACATATGTGATGCAGTGAGGACATAAAAATGGAGGGAGAAGAAGAAAGAAGATCTAGTGTTTGATAGATCAGGAGGGTGACTGTAGTTTACAATAATATATTGTATATTTCAAAATAGCTAGAAGAGAATCATTTGAATGTTTATGGCATAAAGAAAAGACAAATTTTTAAGGTGATGGATATCCCAGTTACACTGCTTTGATCTTTACAAATTATAAGAATGTATTAAATTATCCACATGTACCCTGAAAAAATGTACATCTATTACATATCAATAAAAAATAAAATTAAGAAAATGATAATTCACCTAAAAAATAGAAGACAGGGGAGATGGCAAGAATAAAAATAAAATAAAGGAAAAAGAGAGGGAAAGAGAAGCGGGTAATGACTAAAAACTTAACAGCATATGCCTCATAAGAAAAGGAAATGTTCCCTCAAAATATATTTTGAGAAACACAAGGAAT
Source organism: Lemur catta (assembly GCF_020740605.2). Classification (NCBI taxonomy): domain Eukaryota; kingdom Metazoa; phylum Chordata; class Mammalia; order Primates; family Lemuridae; genus Lemur; species Lemur catta. Next base: position 13,596,470 of record NC_059146.1, read on the forward strand.
GCTAAACATTTGAAACATAAGAAGTGAGCCAGGGGAAGGTCGGGTGAGGAGAGCTGATGGGGATTGAGGGGCAGAAAAAATCTAGGAATACATACAACTAACTTAAACCATTTTTCAGGGCTTCCAAAGAATGGACTACAAAGATTAGGATAAAGTCAAGTTTAAGGAGATCAGATAATAAACTTGACTCAATGAATGTTTATTGATCACTACTATGTAGGTTCCAGAAATTGAGTATGGAACCAGACAGATTATACCCCTACCTCCATATAGCTTTAAGTCCAGTCCCCTTTTTAATATTATACATGTTGTCTTTAAAACTGTCAACTTCCTTAAGAACTTCATTATTACATAATATCTTATTACATAGGGATAGCAATGTTAGTGAGAGAAGGTGCCTTATACTATGCATATAAGTACAACCATAAAAGAGCCAAAAATGTTAGGATAAAAAGACCAGAACTGATAACTTTACTACATAGGAAATACTCTTATAACTCATGCAGGGAATTTTATAAGAGGCTCTGACTCAGGGGGATGGGCGGGACATGGTCAATGTATATAACCTGAACTTATGGACCCCCATGATGAGCTGAAATAAAAAAAAAAGAGAGTATCTTTAAAACAATATATTGGCAATTATAGGAAAAATCAACAGGAATGGGGAATGACTGGTGGCAACAACCTGTATATGGAGAGGTAAGAGTCTTAATAAAAACTATGATAGTGAATACTTAGTCTTTCTCTCAACAAATTATGAATCCTTTACCCAATATTTGCCAAGAAGTGTGGAATATAGAAAAGTTAAGATGCTTTGAAAGTCATTGAGATGGATGGATTGGCAGATTTATGTCATGAACTAAAACTACGCTGAAGAAAACCATGAGTTAAAATTCAATGTGAGACTAATATGGGTGGAAAAAGTAGATCTTGTTATCCACGACTATTGCAAGAAATATAATGAAAAGGACAGTTCGCCCTCTGGGTCTACCTTCCATTTCTCTCTCTTTTTTTAAATTTCAGAAAGCATCAAATGACTACGTTCCATTTCTGTTCAGTTTATTTTAGCGGTTAACTCAGCATCTATTAATACAATTGAGCTGTGACTTTATCCAATACCTAATTATTCAAAGAAAACATACTCTCTCAGAGCAAACCCTGTAAGTTGAGGGACTACAACCCTAGATAGAAGGACATAGAAAAATGTAGAACAGAGAAACGATCATAAACAAAGCCAAGTCCTCAGGGCAAAGAATATAGGATAAATAATGACACAAAGATATTTAGAAATTCAAATAGTTGAGAGAGCTTATTCCTAACAGTCTTGGCCAACTCAATTAGGTTTAAGTCCATCTCCTTGGTAAATGCTATATTTTCTATCCAACAGAAAGTCTACCATATTTTGGGTTCATACATACACAGTTCAATCTTCCTAACAGCATCAACACACTCTTTCCATTTTTTTTAATGATGAAAAACTAATACAAATATGTTCTAGAAAAATTGGAGAAAAACAGAAAAGTATAAAGGAGCAAGAAAAAAAAGTCCATTTAAAATTCTCAGACTCATGAATTCTTTGTCAGAAGATGGCAGAATAATAACAAGCAAGGTCCTGGCCATGGCCTACAGCCCGCCTGCCTCCCATCCGATCCCTGGCTCCTCCTCCCTCCCTCAGCCCCACCCCACCACTGGGAGAGGACACATGAACACAAATGTGGATATTCCAGCCCAAATATCCTCCTCAGTTTCCCTTCAGGCCTAGGGGTGCATGTGCATGCCAGCAGCATGGTCCTCTTCGTAGGATGGACCCAGGAAAAAGGATTTTGCATTTCTGGAAGTGAACTGGGGTAGAGGGGAAGAAAACCTCCTGGTGATTCCTTCCTCTTCCTCTTGCCCACATGGCCACATGAGAGCCAAAGTAAGGCCCTTTAAACCACAGGACCCAGGTCAGGGGTCCCTCTTACTTCAGTCTGAAGGCAGCACTTGTAATCTTACATGTGCTTAATGTTTTTCATCTTTCTTTTCCTCAGTCAGGTGGGACACAAGAGAGAAATAGGCCAAAAAGCAGACCATTACCAAATCCATCTTCTCGAGGCCCCGCTTCACTTCAGCGTGCACCTTCTTCAGTTAAAACTGGTCGGATTCAAATCAAATCAAATTCATTTAGCCAACAAAGATCTGCAATCTCCCAAACTCATTTAAATGCTGTTGCTTCTAAGAGATCTAAGAAGACAAATCCTTGTCAAATTTCCCCTGGCCGACAAGATCGTCTTTGTCCCCAAACTCATGGAAATTTCCCTCTGAAAACAAGTTCTAGATCTGTTCAATCTCATCCAGGAAAATCTTCATTAATGTTCACCAAAAAATCTAAAACACACTCAGGTGTTTATAGTCACCCTGAACTAGCTCAATCCAAATCTCTTTCAATTAATCAAAGAAATGTGCAAACCAAACTTAAGCCAAACTCATTAATTCAGCCCAAAAAATCAAAACCTCAACCAAAAAGACCTGGACAACAGGTAACTAAATATATAAAAGGAGAACCTAACAAAAAAATAATTTACCTAAAAACTGACCAACAAAATCCTGGGCTAAAATCTTCAACGCAACAAAGTGGCCACCAACGTACAAATCATAGAAAATCAACTGCTAACAAAAGATCCTACATTATCAAATATTTTCCATGCAAAACTGCTACAGTATTACTAAGGAAATCCAAATCTCAATCCAATGCCAGCAATCAACAAAATCCACATCAACCTAAACCTCCTTCAACTAGTAAACAAAATGGTCGGCTTCAAAACAAGTCAAAACCACAGAAAACATCTAAACAGTCAAAACTTAACATGAATACAAACCTGGAGAAAAGATCCAGGCAAACAAAAATCCATCTTCCACAGCAAACTAATCAAAGGAGACACCATATAAACACAACAAAAATAAAACAACCTAGCCACTCAAAAACTCAGGCAAAAACATATAGACGAAAAATAATTATACACACAAAACAGCCATCTCAGAAGCAGAGATTTGTCCAAAAAATACCTCGCAAACCAAAATCTCCCCTAAACCATCATTCACACTGGAATCCTGATAAACCAAGAGGTCTTCCACTGAAACATGGTTCATACAAACATCATTCAAATCCATTTAAGAAAAACAAAAGTCACCTTCCAAGACACAAACCAGTTCATTCTTGTAAGCCCAAGCCCAAACCCAAGCCCACTGGACATCAACCTCTTCCAGTTTCACAGCAGCCTGAATCCCCACAGCCATCCTCATTTGTCACCAAATTTCCCAACCACAAACCTGAAACCACTGCCACAAATCCAACTGCACCCACTCCCTCAAATATTGTGACATCTGCTAGTACTAAGTCTGCTGCAAGGCCCACATCTAAGGGTACCACTAGCTTATCTAATGTTCTTACCACAGATGAGATTTCTACTGCCTTACCTGCTATTACCACCTTGGCCTCTGAGAAAACACCTGAAAATATAACATTTAATGCTTTAACCCCACCAGCTTCCACTGAGTATTTTACCTCTATACCCACATCCTCTTCTTCAGGAAACAAATCTGTGGAAAGGGCCACAGCATCCGTCGTCACTACTGCTGTCAAGACAACTAAAGTCACTATTTCTACTCCCACTACGTCCAAAGCAACCACCACTGACTCACTCCCTACCACTATCACAACACCTGCCCCCACTAGCCAGTCCTCAGCTTCAGTTCTACCTGCCACTACCACCACTGCCCATGCAGCCACTGTCCAATTCGACTCAACCTCACCATCCAATACAGAAACTGTCACTTCTGACACCACTGCAAATCAAGATTTATCGTATTCTATAATCATTGATTATTTTGAACCTGAAACAACCATGTTTTCAACACCTATTTCTACTACCTCTACAATAAGCCCTATTTTAGTAACATCAGCTGTCAGCACCATATCATCATTCCCTGGTACTGATTCTACTGCTGTAACTACTGAAAACGCTATCAAGAACACCTCTGTGGCCCCTGCCACCACACCAACTGTCACTCCCACAACTGCTCTCTTGACCATACCTGCAGCCTCCACTACTGCCACCACCAATACCCCTCCTGCCACATCAGCTACCACTGCGTCAACAAGCACAACTACTCCTGGCACCACTTCAACCATTGCCCCTAGCACGTCTGCCTCTTCCACACTTCATACCACCTTCTTTGAAACCACAACTGGCACTCCAGCCAGCACATTAAACACAACTGATGACACCATGACAATTATATCTACTATAGTTTATGACACTACATTTGATTATGAGGCTACCACAGAAGAGTATGCAGGTGGCACAGATTATTATGAATACCCTTGATACTATTTTGTCTGCCACTTATTCAATAGGAATCATGTTACATATAAGAATCTCTCTTATATGTGATAATTGTCTCCTCTCCAGCACCACTTTATGTATGTCTGCCTGCTAGCTTCATAATCATGTTCCTGTGATTCCTAAAACCAATAATTAACTTGTAACAAATATTTCTACAATTTTAATTTCTGCTGTCAGCTAAATATATTTTCATTTCTACACTTTGTGCAAAAAAAAAATCTAATACAATTATGTAGAAGAGTCATGGAACTGCAGCTGAAATTTTATAATTTAAATAGGTATTCATTTATAACAACAACTATCATTCCCAGTGAATGTGAAATTATAAAAATAAGGTTTTAACTAAAATTTTGTTTTTAAAGATCTATACAGAATTGAAAGGCAGACTAAAAAGATATGTCAAAATGTTATAAAATGTTATTAATGGTTATCTTTGGGATGATTAGATTATAGGTTTTTTTTGCTTTATTTTTTCTGCATATCTGTATTTTCCAACTTTAATGAAGCTGTGTATGTTTTAATTCAAAAGTAAATAAGCATCCTCTTTAAAAAGTCATGTGGCCTGAACTTTTGTACCCCCATGATGATAAGCTGAAATAAAAAAAAAAAAAAAGAAATTTAATTTCAGCGAAGTGGACATCTTTTCAGGGGCGGTGTTAAAAAAAAAAAAGTCAACCATGTTCTCTGTTATTCTAATTATTATTATATGACAAAGTCCATTGTCTACACAAACTTCAAGAAGGTTGAGAGAACTGAGAAGAGTAAAGACATCTGGATACTAGAGCCATTCTTCACAGTGGCTTAGAAGATTCAAATAACACGAGGTCAACCTAGAACTAAACCCAAGGAGACAATCTCCTCCTCCATTCTCCCAGCCATAGTCTTCCCTCAACAAGTCCACAGCCCGCAAGCCACCAAGCAAATACACCAAAAGTCCTCCTGACTAAGACAAAACCACCTCTAACTAGAAAACACTTAGAAATAGAGTCATTCTGAGAAACCCACCCACATAAATCCCAACTTAGTCTGAGCTTTGTCTAATTAAGACAACAATACGTCCATCAGAGCAAAGAAGTTAGTATTATAGACAACATAAATACAATGTTTCCATCAGAAAAAAAAAAGAGAGCTTGGTATTATAAATGTCACTAATTTCCTAAAGGTGTTAACTGAGAAAATAAATGCTAGATGCAACTAGCATATGCCAGCAATCTAACTCACTGAGTTTTTCGAGAATAACAGATGTACACAGAACTGCCAGGTTTCATCAGGAGCAGCTCTCTGTTCTTTGGGCAAAATGCCTCACTCCAGACATGACCTTTTCTCCCTATGTCCAAATGAATCAATTAGAAGGGCTACAACAGCCACTATCCTCTCATGGCCACTCACTGGTCTCCTTGTTGAGTGGCTTCTCCTGGGCTTGAAGATGCTGAGCACAGGGGCTGACTGGATTCTGACAAGTCTGGGAAGGATCCTACTCAGGCAGGTCCTTGGGATCCATGTATACAGGCTTCTGAATACAGATCCTGGCTCTCAACACTTAAATGTATTATGTGCACGGCTTACTATGCCAGCAATGTCATGGTTTTTTTTTTTTTTTCAAATAACATATCCATAGGAATATAAAGCAGAAAAGCATTCGAGACTTCATGGGGATATCACTTGTTGAGAAATCCTTCTCTCCATTTATAACAAAGTACCATACTCTGAGTGGATTAAAATAAGAAATTTATCTCCCAGTTCTAAGGGACTGAGGTCTGAAATCAAGCTGTGTGCAGGGTCATGATCCCTATAGTGGAAGGATCCTTCCTCACTTTTCCCAGTTTCTGGTAGCCCCAGGGGTTCCTTGGGTTGTAATTCCAATCTCTGCCTCTGTCTTCACATGGCATTTTCCCTGTGTCTCTTGTATCTTCACATGCCCATTTTCTTATAAGGACACCAGGCATATTGGATTAGAAGCTCACCCTACTCCAGTATGACTTCATTGTAACTGAACTTGATTACATCTACAATGACTCTATTTCCCAATGAGGTCACACTCTGGAGTACTGGAGGTTAGGATTTCAACACATCTTCAGGAACACAATTGAAACCATAACACTATTTAGTATGCATCTCTTACCTCTTCCTAAACTTCTTATACCAAATAACAGTTACTGCTGATTCTGTGTATTGACTCCATAAACAGGTAAAATGGAATGTAGGTTTACACAGTCCTTTCTGAAATAGAAACTATCATATCAAGTTTAGCAGTATTATAATTAAGTCTAATTAGGAAAAAAAGGACTGAATATCTCTTATATTATTGCATAAATCTTCATCTGCAGGCAAATATTTTGCCAAAAATAACATTTGAGAAGAAATGCAGACAAGTGCAAATGAGAAAGTCATTCCAACACAAGCTTTTCTTTTCAGTATTGCAGGAGGAATTGGGTTGAGGCGTGGGCAGGAAGGGAAGAGGGCAGCCTTTCCAAAAGTATCACGAGTCAAAACAAGCCATTGGAGAAGAAGTACAGAAAGCAGGGCTTTGATGTCCTAGATTCATATCCTGGTTGTCCTACTAACAATCCTTATTACTTTCAAAAAGTTACTTAAACTCTCTATCTCAATTTATACATACATAAAATGGTGATAATAATAGGGCTTTATAGGGCTACTGAGAAGATTGCAAGAGGTAATCTGTGTGAAGCAGTTGGTCTAGCACCTGGCCCAGTATAAGAGCTCATTAAATGTTGGTTCCTGTTTACAAAGTGGTTAAAACTTTTGTTTTCCACTGTGATTGGCCTTTATCAAAAAATCCCAAAGCAACAAATGCTGGCAAGGATGTGGAGAGATAGGAACACTTTAACACTGCTGGTGGGATTGCAAATTAGTGCAACCACTGTGGAAAAGAATTTGGAGATACCTCAAAGAGCTAAAACTAGAAATGCCATTTGATCCAGCAATAGCACTGTTAGGCATCTACCCAAAGGAACAAAAGTCATTCTATAATAAAGACATCTGCACCCGAATGTTTATGGCAGCACAATTCACTATTGAAAGGATATGGAAACAACCCAAGTGCCCATCATTACATGAGTGGATTAATAAAATATGGTATATGTATACAATGGAATATTACTCAATTATAAAAAACGACGGTGATCTAGCACCTCTTATATTTTCCTGGGTAGAGCTTGAGCCCATCCTCCAAAGTGAGGTATCACAAGAATGGAAAAATAGGTACCACATGTACTCACCATTAAATTGGCACTGACTGCTCAACACTAAGGTGCTCACACAGTAGTAATATTCTTTGGGGGTAGGGGGGTTGGGGGTGGGTAAACTCACAACAAATGGATGTGGTGAGCATTGTAGTGGGGGAAAAGGCATGCCTCAATCATGGTTTGGGTAACCAAAATGTTTGTACCCCCATAATTTCCTGAAATAAATACATAAAACTTTTGTTCTGAGGAAGGAGGTATCTTTACATCACACTAGTCCAAAAAAACCCTGATAATTGCTTACATTCCTTCCAATTCAAATATGCTAAGATTATATGAAATAAGGTACAATATTCTTAATTCATGGAAATATCTTTTAATTACACTAATTCTTGATAATATATAATAGTAATAGAGTAGCACATATTTACATAGCACTGACAACATGTCACTATTTTAAATCCTTTACATATATTAACAGATTTATTCTTCACAAACACCCAATGAGGTAAGTACAGAAGCAGATTTCAGGACAACAAATGGTATTTCATTAGAGGTCTTGTTAATGCATTTATGTGGTCATATGTGTTTGAAAATTTGAAAACATAGTTTTTATGTTCTTTACTTATGAGGCACCCAAAATTGTAGAAGGTTTAGCCACAAAACTGGATCCATTCTGGGCAGGTACTAATATTACCTTCATTTTATAGATGTGGAACTGGGGGTAATATTAGTATAGAGATAATTATAATGGCTTTTCTTTCATTTATATTTTATATCTTCCGTAGTATTCCAAAGCTTTGTATACTTTTACAGATATTTTCCTTCTACCAAAATTCAAATGATAATTTCTTTTCTAAATTCTGTCTTCCACGAAGACACTAATTCTTGGTCAAGCACGTAGTATCTCCCAGGACAATTGAGAGTGAACCCTCTCTGTGCCTGCATTCAAAGAACAGCAGGGAGTATGAGGGTGTTGTCCCTGCTCCTCAGAAAGCTTCATTAGGCTCAGTCCCTCTATGTGTTCATATCAGATTTTAAACCATAAATTGTTTGATCTCATATACAACTATTCTTATATACTATATATCAAACTATAGTGTATTTAAATTCAGTGTTCAATTTCTTTGACTTAATGTTTATGCTTGAATTTCCTTATCACACTATACCTTAAACTTTTTCCCATATTATTCCAACTCTCTCTTTGGTTTGTGAGTTTACATATGTGTTTCACTGGGCCATGCTGAATGCCTTATGGACGTTGCTCTCATCACTTCATAGAGTCTGGTGTCAAAAAGTGTGACAAGATCCAACTGGGGAAAAAAAATATTTCTTATAATAAAATTAGTATTTTCTATTTATTCCCACAGACTATCTGAAATATCACTGAAGAAAATGTGGGTCTAGTATCTTGAATGTGAGGATCACAAGCTGTATGTGGAACTGGAATTTTACAGAGGAATACCACACGCTAGCCCCCCACATACAACTCATTATACTTTTAACAACAACTAAGGAGCAGTGCATTATATTTCCAGTCTAGGCCCATGTTTTTAATATACCCACTGGAAATCTGAGGTCCCGTGGTCACCCTCCACTACCTCTCCTCACCCCTCCCTATGGTATTCTTACCCCAAGTAACTTATGGTTCAGTGTTCAGGGAGGCAGAGTAGGTGGACATAGTGAGTACTTAATGGGCAACCAGAGTACTGATCTTTCCCCTTCATTTTTGCAAGAAATAAAACATCTTAAACTGTTAGCAAAGAAATCTTACATTTTTAAGAACTACTGGATTTTACAGTAAGTCCTCACTTATCATCATCAATAGGTTCTTGGAAACTGTAACTTTAAGCAAAAGAACATAATGAAACCAATTTTACCACAGGCTAAATGATATAAACAAGAGTCCAGTTCCAATGGCATATTTCTGGTCACAAAAACATCACCAAACTTCTAAATAAAGACAAAACATCTCTAATATTAAATATTGAAATAAATGTGAGATATATATATTTTTTAAAGATTAATAAAAACAAGATAATTATTTATCCACTTATTGCAGTGCAGGGTAGAGTCTCTCAGCAACTGAGAGCACAAGGCAAGAACCCACGCTGGACGGGATGCAGTTAAAATGCAGTATAAGGACAGGAAAACTAAAGGAAAGGAGGCTAAAATGAGATTGGATCATTTAGCACCAAGAATAGCAAGTAGAAACTCATTCTTTATTCGGGAAAAGTAAGTTTCTCTAAATGAAGCAGTAAGGATTGGATTGTAAGAAAAAAAAAGATATACATTTGTATTGAGTAGTTTATGGGATATGCTTGGAAGGATGGTAAAGGAGCCAAAGAGAAAAATCAGGCTATTGGAATAAAGCAGTTATTCTTTCTCTAAATAACCATGTAATAAGCTTTAAACCAAACTCTGACTGTGAAGCCAAATGAATTCCAGAAAATTGAAAATCTGCAGAAAAATCTGAGTCTCAGATTAATTACTGGAACAGTGATACTCAAAATGTTTTCTCCAAAGCAGTAGCATCAGCATCACTAGGAACTTCTTAGAAATGCAAATTCTCAGGCCCCACCCACGATCTGAATCAGAAATCTGGGGTTGGGATCCAGCAATCTGCATTTTAACAAGCTGTCTAGGTGACTGATGCATGTCACAGCTTGAGAATCACTTTTATTTTTGGTATGCCTTCATTTGGAAGTTATTACAGGGAGCAATATTAGGTGCTCATAGACTCACTGAACAAAATCCATAAACCCAATAAAACAGAGAGATCAAAGAACAAAGAAAAGATATATACACTGTTATCCAATAATACTAGGGATCTATTTAGTCAGGAAAGAAAATTTCTCATTTATGATTTTTTTACTTGTGAAAAAGTAAATAGTAATATTACACATGCTTACTGGTTTCCCTCTCCTTTCACAGCTAACTGGGACTCAGGACAGACAACAGAAGCTGAAAAGCAGAGCTCAAGTGAATTCATCTCCTCAATGAGCAGCTTTACCTCGGCATGTACCTTCCTTATTTAAAACGATGTCCAAATCCATCAGCTCAACAAACACCTGCAGCCTGCCAAGCCCATTTAAATCCTACTGCTTGTTTTTCTATTCTTTAAATACTTCATAAAAAATAATCCTAAGCTTCATTTGGAACCGAAAAAAGAGCCCAAATAACCAAAGCAATCTTAAGTAAAAAGAACAAATCTGGAGGCATCACATTACCTGAATTCAAATTATAGTACAAGGTTCTAGTAACCAATACGGCATGGTACTGGTATAAAAGTAAACACATAGACCAATGGAACAGAATAGAAAATCCATAAATAAAACCATCTACCTACCACTAACTGATCTTCAACAAAGCAGACAACATACAATGGGAAAAGGAAGCCCTATTTAATAAGTGGGAAAACTGGGAAAACTGGATAGCCACATGCAGAAAAATGAAAAAGATCCCTTTCTCTTGCCATATACAAAAATTCAAGATGGATTAAAGACTTACATGTAAGGTATGAAGCCGTAAAAATTCTAGAAGAAAACACAGGAAAATCTCTTCTAGACATTGGCCTAGGCAAAGAACTTACAGTTAAACCCCAAAAGCAAATAAAACAAAAATAAATAAATGGAACTTGATTAAATTAAAAAGCTTCTGTACAGCTAAAGAAATAATCAACAGAGTGAATAAACAATGTACAGAAAGGGAGAAAATATTCACACATTATATATCTGACGAAGGACTGAGATCCAGAATCTACAAAAAACTCCAAAAAATCAGCAAGAATAAAACAAACAACCCCATCAAAAAGTGGGCAAATGACATGAACAGAAGTTTTTTGAAAGAAGGTAGATGAATGGCCAACAAACATATGAAAAAAAAAATGCTCAACATCTCTAAACATCACAGAAACGCAAATCGAAATCACAATGAGATATCACTTATCTCCAGTGAAAATGGCCTGTATTAAAAAGTCCCAAAACAATAAATATTGGTGTGGATGTGGAGAGATAGGAACACTCATACACTGCTGGTGGGACTGCAAACTAGTACAACTTCTATGGAAAGTAGCATACAGATACCTGAAAGAACTAAAAATAGAACAACCATTTGATCCAGCAATCCCATTACTGGGCATCTACCCAAAAGAAAAAAAGACATTCTATAAAAAAGACTTCTGCACTCAAATATTCATAGCAGCACAATTCCCAATTGCAAAGATGTGGAAACAACCCAAATGCCCATGAATACATGAGTGGAGTAATAAAATGTGGTATATGTGTACCATGTACCATGGCTACTACTTGCCCATAAAAAAGTGGTGAACTAATACCTCTTGTATAAACCTGGATGGAACTGGAGACCATTCTTCCAAGTGAAGTATCACAAGAATGGAAAAACAAACATCATTTGTACTCTCCATTAAATTGGTATTAGTCAATCAACCCTTATGTGCACATATGGAAGTAATACTCATCAGGGATCGGTCAGGTGGGAGGAGGAAGGAGGGGATAGGTAAATTCACACCTAACGGTGTGATGCGCCACATCTGGGGGATGCACATGCTCATAGCTCTGACTTGGACTGATGCAAAGGCAATTTATGTAACCAAAGCATTTGTATCCCCATAATATTCTGAAATAAAAAATAAATAATAAAACTGCAATGAGATACCACCTTACCTCTATCAGAATGGCCATTATTTAAAAGTCAAAAAATGATAGACGCTAGCATGGATACAGAGAGAAAGGAACCCTTATACACTGTTGGTGGGACAGCAAATTAGTATAAGCTCTATGGAAAATATGGAGATTCCTCAAAGAAAGAAATGTAGACTTACTGTTTGATCCAGAAATCCCACTACTAGGTATCTACCCAAAGGAAAAGAAGTTATTTTATCAAAAACACACCTGCACTGGAATGTTTACCACAGCACAATTCACAATTGCAAAGATGTGGAATCACCCTAAGTGCCCGTCAATTCATGAGTGGATAAAGAAAATGTATTGTGTGTATGTATACACACATACACACACACACACACACATACACACACACCATGGAGTACTACTCAGCCATAAAAAAGAATGAAATAATATTTTTTTCAGCAACTTGGATGCAACTGGAGACCCTTATCTTAAGTGCAGTTTCTCAAGGATGGAAAAAAAAAATACCACACATATTCACATACTCCCTAATAATTTGGAGCTAAATGATGGGCACACATGGACACAAAGAGATGTAAAGGACAATGGAAACAAAGAAGGATCATATGAAACTTAGTTTTGTAGAGTGGTAAAAAAAAAAGAAAAAGAAAGAAAGAAACCAAGAAGGGTGGGAGGGGGATGAGAGGTAAAAATTACCAGGTAGCATAAACACTATTATGGTGACGGGCACACTAAAAGCCCCGACCTAAGTATTATACACTGTATCCATGCAGCAATAACATTTGTACCCCCTTAATATTTTGAAATATAAACAAATAAATAAGGTCACAGACATAATAATACAGAATGAGCTATTAAATAACTACATGATTTGAGAAAATAGTAGCGTGACAATGGTAAAGAAAATAGAATTCAAAGTGAAAAGATTTAAATATTTATAGAATAAGGGAAATTTTATACTGATAAAAGTTATGCTCTATTTGGAAAATATAAAACCCATAAAACTTTATGTATTTAACTTCATATAAATGAAATAACATTTAAATTTAAATGAGAAGTATCATAAATACAAGAAGAAATTGTTAATTCCAAAACTAGGTGAGAAAATTTAACACGTGTTCTCTCAGAAAACTGATCAACAACAAAAAAAAGTAAGGATATAAAGAATGTGAGAAACCTTATTTTTACATATAACCCAAATAGTTACCCCAAACAGAAAATACACATTTTTTACAAGTATTCATGAAAGCTTTATAAATAGTATAAGATTAGACAAGCAGACCCAATTGGAAAGACTGAAAATCTCAAATGAGCCATTTACTGCAAAGTACAAATTGTTTGTCTAACCTTCTTTTGATGTGCACACTTACGGATATAATGAATACCACAATTCCATCTTTGTGTATCTCTAATCTTTGTGCCATGATGTTAACATAGACAAATGTTCCACGGTTACCTTGGCATGAAAGAGTTTACCACCTCCTGGAACAAGCAATTAGAGTAAAGGACTTTTATCTACTTGGTTTGCATTTTAGCTAATTGATTAATAAATGAATTAATGGACTAATGAATGTTAACGTTATTAAAACAAGGCAAATCTGTATTAGAAACTAACAAGTTTCCATAAGCAAGACACCAAAGCTCATAGACTCCAGACCACAGGGACTTCCCAAATTAAACTTATGGGCCCATTTTTGGTTACTGAATCTCTCATGAAAATAGAAGAGAAAATATCACACTAGATCATTCACTGTTTTAGAAGGATGATATTAAGACACTTAGATTATAAACAATAGATAGATAGATGCAAAGGAAAAAAGGAGAGAGAGATACACAACAAAGTAGAATGGAAGACTAAATTGTGAGGTACTAACCAATAATCAAAGGTCAGAATGAGAGAGAGGAAAAAATCTACAAAGCTGGTAATCTCATTAAGGATGACTTCATAAACTAATAAAATTTTAGAAGCCTTATAGATAATTTTCCAAACATTACATGAGAGGCAGGAGCAAAATGAAAAAGGACAGTTCCCCAAGAGTGAAGTGAATAATATACATAAAAGTTATAAATAACTTCTATTTTAACTGTATAATCCTACAAATATGTAGGATTCCTCTACATATTTTTGAAATAAAGGATGGTGGAATGTGACTAAGTCAATACTGCCTGAAGTTATATTTTCCATTTCTAAAACAAATTACATCTTCTGTGAGGTATAATAAAATCAGATTCAACAAGCATACACTAAGTACCTTATTTGCACAATATTCTGTACTAGAAACTATAGCCAAAACAAAGAAATGAGAGATCAAACTTGTCCCTAAGCAAGTGGGCAAGTCAGACAGATGTATACATTACTATAATGAAAGGTATATACCCAGGTGGGTGTTAAATGGGGAGAAAAAACAGAACAGGTCAATGGAATTTATAGAACAAACAAATGAAATAGGATCCTTCTACCACTAATATTTTATAATACCACAATCATGCTTTCAATCTTTTTTCATTGGTCTTTTCCAATTTTCACATTGTAAATTGGATAGAATGGGCATCACTATAAAAGCCTTTTTTATTAAGACCATGAGGCTTTCTTAAGAATTATGGAACTTCAATACTTGGATTCCCAGTGGCCAAAGGTTACTAAAACCTTCGCTTACGCACTTGGAAAAAACTGGTGCGGTGAATCACAACACAACTATTCCTCAGGAAGGAACACAAAAGACAACCATCTATTCTTTTAAGCACAGCCTTCAATCTAGACATGGCAATCTCTTCCAACACAATATTTCCTATCTCTAAAGAACAGAATAGGGAAAAGAACAGGTTATAAAAACCATTCTTGTCTCACTAGTTCTGCTCACTTGTGTCCATAGTCTTCTCTTACTCCTGGGTGATGAAGACACTCAAACGCCGTAGCTGACAAGAATTCTTTTAACTAGTAAGTTGACCACACCAAGAAAAAAGGACACTGCAAAGGTAGGTACTAGTAATTTTCAAGAGACTTTTAAAAAGAAACCCAAGATTCAGTTCTTTCATCTTTGGGTTTTTCAAGATAATGAAAAGTTTTCAGATACTCTGGATAAACCTCTGATATGTTTTTAACGAAAATGCACTCAGCCATGCTGTTTTTATACATATGCAATATGTATTAGGGACTATGAAGAAGATAAGTTTTTGTTAGGCCCCATTTAGAATAGCCCAGTCCACCTAATAGCCCTTTTCTCTACTTCTCTTCCTAACTTTGTCAAATAACATTAACTCACCTGACCATAGGCTTAAAGTAATCGAATGTTCACTCTAACATAATGGCTGAGTATCATGGTTCCTATTATTGTTACTCAGAAGTCTAACTGCAGCATCCAGGTTGTTTATAGTAAGCTTAAGAGTAAATTTTTATAATGCATTTCATTGTTAAATAGCATTTATCATATTATCTCATTTTTATAAACTATCATTTCTACCTCACTTCAATGCACAGAAAGAAATCTAAAATTATAATTACTTACTGTTAATGGTTATTTATGGGCAGTGAAACTTGATTTTTTTTCTATACAGTTTGAACACTTTGTAATGCATTTTAATGCCTTTGTAATGTATTTTTAAAAGACAGTAACATTATTATTCTGAAAGAAAGAAAAGTTGGAATACACTAAAAAAGTAAATTTAAAAAAAAATTAACTGTGTAATTTCCTCTTGTTCCATTATTCTAATTCTGCAGTTTAGTTTCCCAGGTAAGGGCATAGAACTAACAAAAATAAGAATATTAGAGAAAATACGTTTCAGAAAAGGTTTTCTCCCCTTTCTTGTAGAATTTTTCAAGAAAAATGCATTATTTTTAGATCATTCATGATAGCACACAGATAAAAACAAGGGCTTTGAAGTCAGAGAGTCATGTTTTCAAACTCTAGCTTTGGATTTTACTGGCTTTGTGACCCTGAATATGTTGCTTAAACTTTTTCTTGGTTTTTCTATCTGTAAAATGAAGATGATTGTAACTGCTTCCTAGGGTAGCTGCAGAAGTGAATGTGCAATGTAAATAAATCACGCCCAGTTTGTAGATCAGCTCAGTAAGTGGTAGCTACTCTTTACACAATGGTAAAACTGTTTTCTAAACTGGAGACTGTGTCCTTATGACATACTACACTAATTGGTTAGAAATCATGATCTCTCAAATACTTTCTAACTCATATATTCCATGACTTCATAAAACAAATTCCTAATCCAATGAAATACCTGCTTTAATCATACTAATTCTTGGTACTATAAAGTAGGAGAGAGTAGTCATAACTTAAGATAAAATTCACAAAACCAGCAAAATGCTTATATTCAACATTGAAATGCAGCTTGTAGTACCATTTGAATAATGATAAATACTCTGGAAATTCAAATGTTTTGACATTTCTATTTCCTATTTTACATGCTTAATAATTTTAAATTTTTAAAATTGAAAAACACCCTGTTCCAAGAATGCAAAGTATTAAATGTAAAATGTATTAAAACAAAAATATTATGTCTTAGCATTTGTATTTTGCCTCCTTTAAAGATTTCAAATGATTACTCTTAATAATTTCCCCTATAAGAAATATCTGTGTTGATGGTAATTACTCATCACTTATGTAGCTGCAGTGCAGACAACAAAAAAATGAGTGATACTTGTTTTTTCAGGGACCAGCCAGGAAGGATGAAAGGGCTCTACTTGACCCTGGGCCTCTTCGTGCTCATAGCCTGCTTCTCGGTAAGCATCACTGAGGCTTAGTCAGCCTCCATTGATGATATAAAGTCATTAAATGCTATTTAAAATCACTTATATGTAATTTGAATATTTTTATATGTGCCAAGAAGCTATTTTTTTTCCATTTGGGTGGTGGAACAAATCATTTATTCATCAAATATTTAGTGCCTACCAAGTACCATGTACTATTCTGGACACTGGGAGACAGTAGTAGGCAAAATAAATAAACAGATGATATGTGAGTGATGATAAATACTAAGGAGAAAAACATTGAAGAAGGAAGGGTGATATCCATCCCTATGTACATGGGGATCAGCTTAAACTTTTTGATCGGGTGGCCAAGGAAGACCTCTGAAAAGGAGACTTGAGGAAAGAACAAGTGAGAGAGCTAAATGTGAGACTCCTTAGAAGTAGAATGTTCCAGGCAGAGGGAACAACAAGGGCAAAAGCACTAAGGTGAAAGCACGTCTTGTGTTTTCCAGGAACAGCAAGGAAGTCAGTAGGAGTGAATAGGAGGGAAATGATTACAAAATGATGTTGAAAAGGTAATGGGAGCCAGATTATATAATGCCTTAAAGGTCAGAGTGAAAACTCCTTTACTCTGAGTAAAGTTGGCAGCCAAGGGAAGGTTTTAAAGCAAGGAATGACATGATTTATGTTTTAAACTACACTAGAGGCTGTGCTGAGAATAACCTATGTTTTGTACTGATTTGACTCATGTTTTAAACACACTAGTTATTGTATTGAGAATTACCTGTAGGAGGATATTATGAGAAGGGAGAAAACTGGTTAGGCAGATACTGCAGTAACTTGGTGAAAAATGATGGTTGCTTGGAGCACAGTGGTAGCAGTGGAGGTGGTTTAGAAGACATAAAATCCTGGACACATCTTGAAGTAGAGGAACAGGAGTGTGAGAGGTCTGGTTTGACTCCAAAGTTTTGTCCTGAGCAAATAGATGGTAGAAATCGCCATCAACTGAAATGGGGAAGCTGAATGTGAGAAATTTGGTGGGGGTGGGGAACATCAGAAGTTCAGTTTTGGATGTGATAAGTATGAAAGCACTATTGCACAATTCAAGGGAAGATTTCATGGAGACAATTGGATGGAAGATTCTAACTTCAAGAGAGAGATCTGGGAGGATGTTGAAAATTTGGGTGGCATGAAAATGAGTCAGAGCACCAAGGAAGTTAATATAGATGTAGAAGAGATCACCCAAGAATGAACCATGAGGTTCTCAAAAATTAAGACATTAGGGAGAAAGAACTAGCAAAGGAGACTAAGAAGGAGTAGCTAGGGAGATGTAAGAAAACCTAGGAGAGTGTTTGCTTCCATGAGGTCAATTTTTTAAAAATTCCAAAGAGGAGAGAGTGATCAGCTGCGTCAAATGCTAAGGACAGGTCAAGTAAGATGAGAACCAAGAATCAAACACATGGAGATCATCGGTTATCTTGACAGAATGGGTTCTGTGAAATAGCGGCAATAAAATCTTGACCTGGAGTAAGTTTCAGAGGTGATGGAAGAAGAGGATTTGAGAGTGAGAATAAATAATTTCCCAGGTGTTTTGCTGCAAGGATAAGCAAAGAAATGACTTGTAGCTGGTAGGATAAGTGGGTCAAGAAGTATGTTTTTATGCTGACAAAGACATTCTAGGAAAAACAAAATACTGAAGCAGAAGAAGGGTGAGTAGGTAACAGATGCTGGTAGGTGGACAGATGTAGTGGGAGTTTGAGGCTCTCTTCCATTGCTCCAGTTTTCTCAGGAAAGGTGGAAGCAAAGTTATCAGCTGAGAGGGAGATGGAGGTGTTCTGGGGCAATTCTAGGAAAGAGGACAGACTGAGAATTAACCATGCAGAAAAGTGGAAGAGTGAGGGCACTAGAGATATATGACTGTCTGGCAGCATTGAGTGCCCACCTAGGCAGCAGAAATAGATGGCAAAGAGGAAAGAAACAAGGTCTGAGCCTTGGGGCACTCCACCATGCACAGACACTGAGATTTCTGATTTCAGTTTTCATCTTGGGAGGTTTATTAGCTGGAAGTGGATTTTCTTAATGTTAATAATACATTGGACTTTAACTTTGGTTAAGTACTTGAGTATTAGTGTCCAGTTGGCAAGCATGTCAGTTTTTGTTCTGTGGGTTTCTCTGGTATTCTGAAAAAGTATTAAGAAAACCTTAATGTGTAAGTTTTTAATGTGCATTTATCTCATCTACATTTCACAGAGGCTTGTGTTCAGTAGTATAAATGTCTTAGGCCAGAAAAATAAAGGTAATATTTATTTTAGGGCATACAGACAAATAAACATTATCCACTATTCCAAAGCATACTGAAAGGATGTTGAGGATTTGGGCAGGAGCTGGGGTAGAGAAACATTTTGAAGCAAAAGGTGGAGGGCAGTGTATAGAGGGTGTGTATAGAATATGTAACACACCACAAAAAAAAACCTATAAACTTCTAACAATCAACAGAGAAGGAGCCGAGGCTAGTGCTTTAGGGGAAATGACAGCCATGGAATATTAGACATTATGTCCTTTGCCCATTTTTTGATAGGGTTGTTTGATTTTTTTCTTGCTGATTTTTCCTGAGTTCTGTATAGATTCTAGTTATCAGTCCTTTATCGGATGTTAACATGCAAATATTTTCTCCCATTCTGAAGGTTGTTGGTTTGCTCTTGTGACAAACTTAAACCTAAGGCATGAAACTGTAAGAATTCTAGAAGGAAATTTTGGAAAAACTCTTATAGACATTGGCCTAGGCAAAGAATTTATGCAGAAGACCCCAAAGGCAATCATAGCAACACAAAAATAAATAAATGGGACCTGATCAAATTAAAAAACTTGTGTACAGCTAAAGACAAAAATTTGATGCGATAAATATCCAAATTATACTGATTTTGATCTTTACAAATTATATGTATATATTAAATTATCACATGTACCACCCCCCCCCAAAAAAAATACAGGGCTAGTAAAGGCGCGTCAAAAATGAAGAGTTAGATAATTATGAATTTAAAAGTTCAAATTATAGATTTGGGTCAAATTATAAGGAACTAAAAATGATCAATTCAGGACTGTAAGAATTAATTCAACAAAAGCAAATAGACAAATTGGGAAATGGGAGTATTTGCATCAAAAATGAAAATATTAGAACAGTTTATGAAGATTAATCAGCAAGTTGTCTGGAGGATTGCCAAGAAGGATTAAAGAGGAAGTGGTAGAGAAAAATTATTTGGAAAGCTGTGGTAAAATGGATGCTGCTTCTCTTTTTTCAGTAAACCTAAATTGACCAAGTTTCTTAGTTAAAGGCTCTGAATATAATTAGTCCCTCCATTCCTCTATGAATTTGAAGTATTACATTCTACCAAAAATAAGAGTCTCACATTCTCATTCACAGCATCCATCAGGGGTAGAGAATGTGGTAGTCTCTGTGACTTTGTGCTTGTCACCACAGTGTGGTATTTGGAGAACCTTCCTGAACAAAAGCTTTACTCTCAATGCAGCAGTTAACTGAGAAAAAAGAATTTTGCCTATCATCCAGTAATAACATAGTTTTACCAGTGCATAAAGAAAGCTTGCTCAAGACTTTTAATCTGTGGAATTTTCAATGAGAGGTTATTCACGCTAAATGCTTTCCTTTCTCCTTCTGCAGACGAGTAGAACCCAAGAGAGACAAAACAGGCTAAAAAACAGGCAACAGATGAATCCATCTCCACGAGCATCATCTTCACTTCAGCATGGAACTTCCTCAGGGAGGAGTCAGATTCCCATTCAGCTAAAGCCATCTTCTCAACAAGGATCTAGAGGCTATCAAGCCCGTTTAAATCCCTCTGGCCCAAAGAGATCTACAAACACAAAATCTAGTCCAAGCTCTGCTGTACAACAAAGTAGACAACGACCCCCAAATTATCTGAATTTACCAGTTAAACCAAGATCTAGCACTACCAGAACTGATGCAGGTAAATCTGCTCAAAAGTTAATTAGAAGTAGTAAACCCCTCACAGGTAACTACATTCGTCCAAAATTAGATCAGTCCAAATTTCCATCATCTCAAAAGGACATTAAACCCAAGAATAAGTCAAACTTCGTAAGTAAGCCAAAAATATCTAGCCAATCAAAATCTCAGTCAAAAACATCTGAACAAAATAAATCGACAAAAGATCAGCATGTTATCAAGAAAAATTACCTAAATAGGACTACAAAACAAGTATTAGGTACACAGAAAACATCTGCTAAATCAAAACTTCAAAAAAATAAACCCATAAAGCAACAAGCCAGTAGGCAAATAAAAACTCCCACACAAAAACAAGCTAACCAGAAACAATACAATTTTAATAATTCTCAAACAAAACGAACCCCATTATCAAAGCTTAAGGCAAAATCTAGTGGACAAAACAAAACTAAAGAGAAAAAACAACAAACAAGTAAGCTGAGATCTAAAAATTCCAGGCCTAGCAATCTTCGATTTGGCCAATCAAAACCGAATCGGGTATCTCTTGCACAAAAAAGAGGCCACCAACACCAAAATAATACAAAATTAACAACTCACAAAGAATCTAGCATTTCCAACACCCATTCAGTTAGAACCCCTAAAAAATTACCAAAGAAATCTAAGTCTCCCACAAGTACTATTAGTCAACAGAAGGCAAGCCAAACCAAAACATCTTCATCTTCAAATCCTAAAAAAAATGATCTCCAACAAGCAAAGCCACAGATATTACGCCAGCAAAAAATATCCAGCCAACCAAAACTTAAGAACACAATTATTAAACAGCAACCACATGAAGTAAAAAAAGTTATAAAAAAGATTAGACGCTCTAAACCGAAAACAGAAGGAAATGAACAAAAAAGGTCAGTGATAGCCAAGCGTGGACCTCAACCAGCTCGTCAACCAAATCCTCAACAAAGATCTTCTGCACCACAGAGTAGCCAACAAATCCAAAGCCCCCAAAATTCAACAGTTTACAAAAAACCTAGGACAACCAAGTTTCACCAAAGTAAAACTGCTAAAAAATCACCAAGGAAATCACAAACCCAGTCTAGTTCCAACGTTCAGCAGAACCCAAAACAGTCCAAGCTATCTTCAACTGGTAAAAGAAATGGCAAACGCCAAGTTAAACTGCCAAAAATAGCTGATCAATCCGAACTTCATAAAAATATAACTGTTAGGCAACAATCGAGCCAAACAAAATCTCTAGTACAAAAGCAAACTGACCAGAGAAAAGGAAAAACTGTGAAAAAGATTCCAAGAACATCTAAGCCTCACTTAAGAAGCAAAGTTCAACAAAATCCAAAAAGACCCAATCCACCTGCAGTTTTAATTGGTAAGAGAAATGGTCAGCCCCAAACTAAGCCACAACTATTAGGTCCACAGAAAACACATGTTCTATCAAAACCTCATAATAATACAACCAAAAGACAGCAAGTCAGTCAAACAAAGACTCCTACACAAAAACAAATTAGCCAAAGGAAATACCTAAATGCTACTAAAACATCTGTGAAGTCAGTACCCATTGCAAATAGACCAAACAAAACCGAAAAGGTAATAAAGCAACCTGGTAAACAGAGAACTGTGCATAGACATCACCCATCTGGTAAACTAAGATCTCTTCAAAAATCTCCTGAGCAACAAAACTCCCACCAACCCCCAAGTCCTAGGGATTCACCAGCTCCTAAAAAACGTAGAATTGTGAAATATCATCCAGGCAAAACCAGTAAAAATTTAACAAGGAAACCAAAACCTAACTCTGGCACCAAATTTCAACAAAAACCAAAAGTACCCAGACTACCTCCAATTCCAAATGGTCCAAGGCAAGGTCAACGTAAAACTAAGCCACAACCATTAGCTCCAAAGAAAACACCTGGCCCAGAAAAACCTCATAAAAAACCAACCATAAAGCAACAAACAAGTCAAGCAAAGACTGATCCAAATGTTCTCAAACGTCAACAGACTGGGCCCTCAAAACCTCCTTTGAATAAACCAATAAGGAAACAATCTATCCAAAGAAAACCTAAGGCAAAAGCAAGAAAACCAAAGAAAATCAAAAGGGTAAGGCGTCCTAGTCTTCACAGACTTCCTCACCCAGGCCCTCAGAATCATCATCCTAGCCAACGAAAACCTGGACCAAAGATACCTTCACCCAGTCATCCTGCTCTACAAAACCAATTTGGTAATCTACCTTATCGCCGTCCATATACACCCATCCGGCGCCCTGGCTCACAGAAACCTTCTGTAAAGCAACCTGGTAAAAAGCCACCACGTCGCTCTCGCAGACCTCGTCGAAAGCCATCATTGAGACCTAAACCTGGCTCTCAGCATCATCATCCAGGGGTACGGCCTCCCGTACATCCTGGTAAGTTGCCAACAAATCCTACTCCAACCACCACTGAAACTTTATCTTCAGGACCTTTGTCATTGACCACTAAACCTTCTACAACCATTAAATCTACATCAGCTAGCAGAAAGCCCACCACAAGCTCAGTGGCTTCTACCACCAAAACTTCTCCCACTTTTAATCCTACAACTACAATCACAAAATCCACTGTTTCTACCAAATTTGTGGTTAATACCCCTAAATCCTCCACAACTACAAAGGCTCCCACTACCAAATCCTCCACCACTAAAAAACCTGCCACAACTGTAACTACAACCACTACCACAACCACGACTGTGACCTCCACCACCAAATCTACCACCACTTTTAAACCTACTACCTTCACAACCAAATCTACCACAACTATAAAACCTGTGATTTCTACTACAAAATTCACCACCTCTATCAAGCCTCAACTTACTACCATTGTCAGTTCTGTAGCTGCCACCAGTTCATCTGCCCCTGTATCTCTCAAATCAACTAAAATTACTAGTTTCTCTTCCACAATCCCTGTTACTACAGAATCCACCCCAGTTCCCAGATCTGTGGTGGAAACCACTGAATCCTTTTCTACTACCACCAAAGTGGCTAAATCTACCAGCTCAGTATCTGCCACCACTAAAACAACTCCTGCTTCTACTTTCTCAACAAGTGTGACAAAAACTACATCGCCTATCACCACAGAAGCAGCTTCTAAGTCTATGTTAACCACCATTACACCCACGACTACCACTGCATCGACTGTCAGTCCAGTCATCCTGTCTTCACTCACTGCTACAACTCTGGCTGGAAGTACCTCAAAAGCTGGGGATACTACAAAGACATCAGCCATAACCACAGTTCTCTCTACAACACCAGCAAGAAACACGTCGGCTACCACCATAGCTACCTCAACCACACCTGCTCCCACAGTCACTTCAACCTTCCTCAACAAGGAAGCTGCCTCCAGCACAGCACGTTTCTCTACGGCATCTGTTGCTTCAACCACTCCTGCTCCCTCCGCTCCTTCAATGACTTCTATCTCCATCACCAAATCTGCTCTCTCTACCATGTCTGCTGCCACCAGCACCACTGCTGTGGACACTGCAGCTCCTGCCACAGCACAGACTTCCATTAGCACTGCTGCTGCTACTCCATCTACCTCTACATCTGCAGCGACATCCAGTTCGACCTCAATTGCATCAAAGGCCAGGAACACTAACCCTGCCACTGTGGCCACAGCTACCACGAAAATAACTACTTCTACGGCTACAACCAAGGAAGATGCCACCACTTCTGCTGCACTTAGCACAGCAATATCCACAGTGACCATCCCCCAAACCACCACAGAACTGACTTCTTCCTCTACCAGTATCTCTGCTGGACTTTCTTTGACTACCAAAGCAAACACCACAGCTTCGCTCACTGACAGAGTGGCCACAACCCTGGTCACTGAAGTTGACATGTCTACATCTAACTCTAGCCCACTTGATGACACTACATTAGATTATGACCTGGACACTACTGAGTTCACCTCTACTGCCTCCTATACATCGCCTGCCACCACACAGCCCACCACCTCCACAGATGTTCCCTCTACCACATTGGCTGCCACCACGGCCGTTCTTACTTCTTTTCCTATAACTTCCTCTGTTTCTACTATCAAAGACACTCCCACCACCATACCTGCTGCCCCAAGCATTTCCACTCCTGGTACCACTCAAGCTGCCACCTCCCAGAAAGTCACTTCCCTAGCCCCAACCCCTGCCACTTCCCTTTCCACTGCCTCCACCCCTGCTGCCACCAGCACAGCCCCAGCCACCTCAACGCTTTCTTCTTCCTCAGCCACCACACAATCTGCATCCACCACTCTCCCCACAGCCTCCACCCCTGCTGCCACCAGCACAGCCCCAGCCACCTCAGCCCTTTCTTCTTCCTCAGCCACCACTAAGTCTGCCTCAACCACTCTCCCCACAGCCTCCACCCCTGATGCCACCAGCACTTTATCAGCTTCCTCCACATCTTCCAGCCCTTCACGAACCTCCATCACAACATCTCCTGCCCCAAGCTCGCCAGTAGCCACTGTGACTACCAAAGAAACAACCACAAATCCTCTTTCCACCACTGCATCTGACTCCTCTGTTCCTTATTCCAGTACTGTAGAAGACACCACAACTGCTCCCACTGACACCACACCAGACACACTGGCCACCACAGATGACGCGATGACCTTGGACTCTAGCACGTTGGATGATACTACCATTGTCTATGACCAGGACACTAGCTCTGCTGCCTCTGTCATCACTTCAGAGCCCAAGCCCACCACTGATGGTGCCTCCAGCTCACCTGCTGCCACTACCACAGCTGCCACTACCACATCTGCTCCTACCACCACTGCATCTCTGGCCACAACAGTTGCTAAGGTCACCACACTTGGAACATCTCCAGCAGCATCCATAAGTACCACATCTGTGGCCACTGACACCCCAGCCAGGACCACAGAGGGTGCTCCCACGGCTGCTTCCACATCGACCCCTGCCACAACCACCACATCTGCCTCTACCTCTACTTCCTCTAGCACCTCCAACACCTCAGCTCCTGCCACAACCATTTTTGCCTCATCTACTACAGCTAGGATCTTAACATCTTCTGCTGCCACCAGTACATCATTTGCTACTACGAAAATTTCTGCTCTCTCTTCCACCACTCTGGCTGACACCACCACACCTGTTTCCACCACTCTCTCCACAGCCTCCACCCCTGCTGCCACCAGCACAGCCCCAGACACCTCAGCCCTTTCTTCTTCCTCAGCCACCACTCAGTCTGCCTCCACCACTCTCCCCACAGCCTCCACCCCTGCTGCCACTAGCACAGCCCCAGCCACCTCAGCCCTTTCTTCTTCCTCAGCCACCACTCAGTCTGCCTCCACCCCTGCTGCCACCAGCACAGCCCCAGCCACCTCAGCCCTTTCTTCTTCCTCAGCCACCACTCAGTCTGCCTCCACCCCTGCTGCCACCAGCACAGCCCCAGCCACCTCAGCCCTTTCTTCTTCCTCAGCCACCACTCAGTCTGCCTCCACCCCTGCTGCCACCAGCACAGCCCCAGCCACCTCAGCCCTTTCTTCTTCCTCAGCCACCACTCAGTCTGCCTCCACCCCTGCTGCCACCAGCACAGCCCCAGCCACCTCAGCCCTTTCTTCTTCCTCAGCCACCACTCAGTCTGCCTCCACCCCTGCTGCCACCAGCACAGCCCCAGCCACCTCAGCCCTTTCTTCTTCCTCAGCCACCACTCAGTCTGCCTCCACCACTCTCCCCACAGTCTCCACCCCTGCTGCCACCAGCACAGCCCCAGCCACCTCAGCCCTTTCTTCTTCCTCTGCCACCACGCAGTCTGTCTCCACCACATCTGTTGCCTCAACCACTGCTTCTGTTAGTTCTTCATCGGCAGCCCCCACATCTGCTACCACTACAGCTGCAACCACAACGGCACACTACAGCACTTCAGCTGATGCACCTAGCACATCTGTTTCCAAAGAGATCACCTCTGACACCCCCATGACTCCAATACCTACCACCATATCTGCTTCCTCCACACTTGATGGCACTACCCCTCCTGACATGACCAATACTTTCTTCACAACTGATGATGCTTCAACACCTAGTGCTACCACATTTTCTGAAACATCTGATGTGAGTGATGCCACCACTGATGGTGACACAGAGATACCCACATCAGATGATTCTTGAGAGTAAAGCTAGAGAAAAATGATCTTCTAAAGCCTATCTACCATAGAGCATGAATTACATGGGTGGGACTTCTGAACCAAATTTAATCTGAGGCCAAAATCTTATACCTACTATGCTTTCTTACAAACATGCTAAATTTTATTGTAGCTAAAAATATTTTCATTTCTATTCTTAATATAAAAAGAAACTTTAAATAAAATAGGTCTATTTCCTTTCATTACACAAACTAGAAGTATCATTTCTATTACCTATGAAGTTATAAAGACTTGTCTTTAAGCATCATGAGGACTTTTTCTAAAATCTATGCCCAAAAGAAAGATTTAAAGAAATTACACCAAAATGTGTTTGCTTTAGTGAATAAATTATGTATGGCTTCAAGACTGAGATAGAATGAAATCAAATTGTGACCAAAGGAATCCCTTTATTCCCCTGTTAACACCCTTCCCTAAACTTCTACAACTCTCCATGTCGCCCAGAAAATGCACTCTGGACTTGGTCGACTACACACACACAAATATAAATCTTTGGTAAATATGAATAATTGGAAAGTAATCTAAGGTAACCACAAGGAAGACAATTTATCAAGAAAAGTTAACATGCTATTACTGACCATTGGTAGTCGCCACTAAGAGAGTTTGAATTAGAAGAGTCTTTATCTATTAAAGATCCAATAGCAATCTATAAATGAATCAAAAACATCCAGCACCATTTTCTGAAAAATCAATATGACTAGAGGAAACAGAATGCACGAAATTTGAGCTCCCATTCACATGAGCCTGGACATACACTTGCACATGGTTTTACACAGCATTCATTTGTGTAATGAGATTTATATTAACAAAATGTTGTCTAGAAACGGTAAAATGGAAGCAATAAAAATTAAATGAAAATGAAAGCTAATGTGAGAAAATTGAAGATACATTTTAGTGACATTTTCATTTCATTTCCAACAATCCTTGGCCTCTGAAAAGATAATTTTTAAAGGATAATTTATAGCACTGAGGTACCCCAGGCACAAATTAGTCATTCATTAGACATTATGGAATGAGTAAAAATAACCTTTCACAAGATGATGATATAATATTAAAATGAATTAAATGAATTACATAAGAGAAAAATTAAATGTCTAATATTCTTTACAAATATGTTCCTAAGTTTTATGTAAGCTGATTATTTTTAATCAAATCATACTGAGTACTAAAAATGTCTACTATCTGTAATCTTTTAAATTACAATAAATACTATATGAAGAGAAAAATCACCTTTTATTTTATGTGCTGGGCAGTTGTGAATTCTTTTTCATGGCATTTGCTTAAAGAATTACCAATTAGAGCATTTATCAAAAAACAAATATTTATAAATTCATTTCTGGGGATTATGATTGTATATCTCAAAGAGCACACATAACAGCAGCAAACTCTGAAGAATTTACTTCAAAGCCCATATAATTATTTAAATTTAATAAAGATCCCCTTCAATAGTGTGCATTAGCATTACCAAACAGAAGAAATACCTGCCCCTGATGGGAAATATACAACAAAGGATGTCTCTTCTTGATTTTCTCTAGCTTATAAAAGTTTGAAGTGACTGCTTTCTTCTGGAAAATCTGAGAACTCCTTGGTTGCTTTCAATGAAAAAGATGTGTATGGGGTGCAGGGGGAGGATGGTAAGGGGCAAAAAACATTTTAAAAAAAGATGTGTGTGATAAATTAAATTCAGTGGTTAGATTTAGGCATACATAAGAGAACGCACTCAGATCCACCTCCAATACTTTCTTTATATGCCTATAATTCCTGGATCTAGGCAGATATTTGATGAGACAATATGCCTGGATATGAAGTAACATGTTTATAAGACACTCCTGACATTTTCCAGGTAAGAACATAATCAAAAAGCTTTTGAATTTATAAACATGAATATAAACTTCTAAAGACGTAAAGTTGTCACATTCTACTTAACAATGCTTAGTTTGTTTAGTTAGATATCTACATGCATGCTCAAAATTATATATTATGGGAAAAAAGATCAGTTTTAAAGTAATGTTCAACTCTCACATTTCATAATGTTTTCAACTCTTCAGATTCATCTTTGATGCATCATGAAATACATCTCGTATCATACACACATTATCTAATAGTTCAGTGCTAGTCACCTACCACTAATGCGCCACAGCCCACAGCTGGAAAAACATGGCCTCAAGAATTATATTTAGGTTTGACTCATGAATTCTCCAGTAAGCATGGGTCACAGCTGCAAAGCCATCACCAAGGGTGCTGGAAATTTAGTTTTCTGAAAACATGCATTCCTCCAATGTCACTTTGCCTTTCCCTTCTTGTTCCAGTCTTTTTTCCTTTCCCCAGAAACAGGAGTGCCACTCTGTCCCCATGCTGGAGTGCAGTGGCAGGATCATAGCTCACTGCAGCCTGGAACACCTGGGCTCAAGTGATCCTCCTGCCTCAGCCTCCCGAGTAGCTGGACCTACAAGTGTGCCCCACCACACCTGGCTATTTTTTTTATTACTATTTTTTGGAGACAGGGTCTCACTTTGTTGCCCAGGTGGTCTCCAATTCCTGGCCTCAAGCAATCCTTCAGCCTCAGCCTCCCCTGTTGGTGGGATCAGGCATGAGTTACTGCACCCAGCTGTTCTTTCTCGTCTTTGAGCCTAGGTTGGGATGCCTGGATTTCACTGCTGTCAAGGCTCCAGACCTTGGCAAAGCAAACCTGACTCCTTTTCTCTGGGACTGACCCAGAACTATAATTATCAAGCCTAATTTGTTCCAGGTTCCAATTTCAACATTTTCTATTACGGATTGTTCAACTACCCTCTGCTCCTAATAGCTTCTTTGTCTCAAAAATTTTTTTAAAAAACTGATCTACTAGAAATTAAGAAACATGCTTTTAAAATAAGCATTGCAGCAAAGAAAAAATAGTAACCATATCAGAAATTATCCAGAAAGTTAGAGAGAGATAACAGTTGCTTCCAAAATGAAAGCTGTAACAAAGAAAAATCAGTCTTTAATGTTGTTATTAAAAAATTAAAACTGAAGTAAATAAGCATTCAACTGAAGAAGTTAGAAAAATAACAAAATAATGCTCCCTTGAAGATTAATAAAAGTTTAAATGTATAATATTTTCAAAATAGTAGAAAGCAATTATTTTAAGTTACCAAAGAAATACAGGAATTGCTGGCGAGCCTGATTAGGGAATAAAAGTAGAAAACAGAAGCATGCAACATTAGGAATGTGACATGACATAGAACCACAAATAAAGAAATGGGAAGAAATATTAGAGCAAATTGTTTGCATCCCTGTAACACTCAATGTGATTAATCAATGGCAATGGATGATTTTCTAGCAAAACTTAAACTATACAAACTGAGAATAATTAAAAACTATAATGAGGTTTACCACTTTGATAAGCATCAGATCCAGGTAGCTTTAAGTAGGCTTCTAAATACACAAAACCTAACTGAAAACAGAGAGGCTAACCATATTTGCAAACTGGAAAAATATATTATTATTAAAATTGCTAATCCTTCCCAATAAATATGTAAAATCAGTGCAACTCCAATAGAATCCCAGTGAGGATAGGTTGGGATTATTTCACATGGTTTGGAACTAGACAACCCTTCCCTGAGCAGAGATATGGTAACCTGGAGCAGCATGTTAAAACCCATACAGCATAAGGAAAGCTCATGAAGGAGGACGGCCTAGCGAGGGGTGGCAGAGTCTGAATGGGGAGAAGGAGCTTCCACATGGGAAGGCAGCAGGCACAAGGGATAGAGCCCAAGCTGGATAAAGAGGGCACTCCTGACTGGGGACAGCCCAGTACAGTGACTCAGAGCCCATGAGGGGAGAGAAACAGCAGTCTGGTGGGAGGGGCCATTGTCTAAACAGGGTGAAACAGGCATCCACATTGGGGTGGGTTGCAGGGAGCGGTGCAACCTAGCACAGGTTGTCAAAACCTAAGCAAGGTGAGAAGGGCATCCACATAGGAAGGCTGCCTGCTCTGAGGTGTTGGAGTCCAAAATAGATGGGAAGACATTCGCATTAGAATCAGCCCAACACAGGGGGTTGGAGCCTGAGCAGGGTGAGGAAAGCTTCTATATGGTGAAAGGATGGGGGAGCTGGTCTAGTATGGGGTGTTGAAGATCCAGTAGAGTGAGGGGGATTTCCATGGGGATCAGGAGAGAATATGGTGGCTCAGTACAGGTATTGGAGCACGGGTAGGATACAAGGGCTTCCACAAGGGGAAGAGGACAGTGGATGACAAGGGGATATTGATTACATGTAGGGCAATTGATCAAGTAAATATAATAGAGAAGGGAATTCAAAACATTGAAAAGGTGAAAACTAGAATGAACCATTTGGGTTTGGATTGGAATTGGTGATACTAGTGTATATTCAATATAGATAGATGTAGAAATAAGTGTGTGTGTGTGTGTGTGTGTGTGTGTGTGTGTGTGTGTGTAGCTATGCATATAGATAACTTTATTTATGGAAAGGGGCCTGGGAGCAACTATCTCCCATAACAGTGATTAAATATAAATCTCAGAACTAAATTGGCTTCTAAATTCTTCACTAAAAGGAATCAGGGCTTCTTAGAAAAATTGTTAATTCCAGGACTGGGACAAGAGGGCCTGAACATTTCATCATGCCAAAAAGCAAGGACATTAGTGTTCAAACAATGATGAGTACCTGTCAAAATGGAACAGAAGCCAGTTTAAAGGACAAATATGGGTGCAATATGAGCACCAAAATAAATGATATTAATTCATTATAACCCAATAAAAAGAACAGGAAACCATGCATCCATAGGAAACCATGAGTCCATATTGATACATATACGTGTGTGTGTGTGTGTGTGTGTGTGTGTGTGTGTGTGTGTGTAGGGAGAGACAGAATTTAATGAAAAATGGATAATTACGTAATTTAAAAGTACAGTACCTCCCCATAAAATACTTACTAAATTACAAAAGGAAAGTCTATAACTCTACAGTGAAGATGCCAGACAGAAACTACCTTAATCAAGTAATCAAAGTGAACATCTACAGTTAAGGTCAAATCAAACCATGTGCCACCTGACACAATGTGGCAAGAAGAACCCAGCATCACCTGTGAGGCATTCCTGCCAGAGACGCATAGCTTGAATCTAATCATGAGGAAACTTCAGAAACCTCAAATCAAGTGACATTCTACAAAATAACTAGAATGTAATTTTTTAAGTGTCAAGGTCATGAAAGACTGAGGAACTGATCCAGACTGCTGGAGAACAAAGAGACATGTCAACTAGAAGCAACCCAAGACTCTTTTACTACAAAGGACATTTTTAGGACAACTTGAGAAATGTGTAGAGGGTCTGAGGATTATATGATAAAAACATTTCAATGTTAATTTCTTGGTTTTGATGGTTATATAAGAGAATGCCCTTGCTAGTAGGAAAAAAACACTAATGTATTCAGCAGTGATGGAATTGTCTGGTTAGCAACTTACTCTCAAATGGTTAAAAGAGAAAAAAGTCATTTGACTATTATATATTTGCAACTTTTCTACACATTTGAGATTGTTTCAAATTTTTTTTAAAAATTAAGTTGCAGAATAGTAAAATGTGTCATCCCACTTATATTAAATATTTAAAGCCCATGTAAGTATGAATATAAAGGAAAGTATGGATGGTTAAACGCCCAACTGTTAACACTGTTTATGTTAGAAACAGAAAAAGGAATTATGGAGAGCACAGAATTAACTTGTTATTAAAACATCTCTGTATTATTTGATTTGCTACAATCAGCATTTATTATACTTTGAAATCATTTCTTCACCTAATAAAACAAATGTTTCTACATAAATAAGGCACAGGAGTCTAGTTAAGAAGACAGAGCTGATGCTAGCTAATGAAACAGAGATTACATAACAAAGAAGAAAGTTTATTAAAAATCTGCACAAAGAAACAGATTCATAGCCTAGAAAGTAAGGAGAAGGCAGTTGCCCTGAGCCCAGTTTGAAAATCAATCATAAAAATCATAAGATCTTAGCATGAATGGGCCTTTTAGAGGCCACCCAAACCACTCTCCTAGGAATTTCTATTGTTATGTTAGTGTGAAGTGGTCTTGTGGTATCGACTTAAATCGTTTCCAAATGGATAGCGTGCGATACTTACTTATAAAGTTCATATTATTATTGGACATCTTATTGTTAAGAAAGTTCTTTTCACCATTGTACTAAAATGTAATTACTTACACTATGGGACCTTTTTCAGTGCAATTGTACATTAATATAATTAATTCTAGTCAAATTGTTAACGACTTCTAACAATATAATATTTGCCTTTTAACCACAGCCCTTGAACTTTTATTTAAGTGGCAGACAACTATGACATCATCTGGAACAACATCTGATAAAAGGAATACCATAAATATGGTAGGGGAAAGATAAAATTCTAACTCTTTTCCAAGTATAGGTCCTCCAGGCTCAGCCCGAATGAGCCAGAAACAGTTTCCTTATTAGATAACGGCTGCTCACTTACTGCCTGTTAGGAACTACGCTAAGTCCCAAAGACACAGGTAAATCAGAAAAATATGGTCTTGCTCCTTGGTAGCTTGTGAGAGAGAGAGGCTATCTTCCAGAGAGATGGCCAAGAACCAAAGAATTATACAAACTTTTAACTACATTTCAATAGTCAGTTTAAAAAATAATGGTGAACTAACACCTCTTGTATTAACCTGAATGGAACTGAAGACCATTCTTCTAAGTATCACAAGAATGGAAAAACAAACACTGCATGTACTCACCATTAAATTGGAACCAATCGATCAACACTTATGTGCACATACAGAAATAACATTCATCAGAAATCAAGCAGGTGGGTGGGGAGGAAGGAATGGGTAAATTCACACCTAACAGGTACAATACACAGTATCTGGGGGATGGGCACATTTATAACTTTGACTCAAATGGTACAAAAGCAATTTATGTAACCAAAACATTTGTAACCCCATAATATTCTGAAAAAAAAATAGTCAAGGAAAGCAAGTTAATAGGGCTATCACCTAATCTGGAGATAACAGAGAAGGCTTCAGACATAATGTTTAGGCTGAACTCTGAATTGGATAGAAAAAGCCAGGTAAAATTTAGGGGGCACAGCCTTGCAGGCAGAGAGAGTGGTATGTTGCCCAGCTATTCACCAATTTGAATATTTTTCTAATGCATTAAACCATCAAGCAGAGTGAAGTTCCTAGGGCCACTCTGGGAAATCTCCCCTTGTAGGAAAATTGGAATGGTACTAAGGAGCCTCTTCTCCCTTCTGGGGTCACAGAACTACAGGATAATGAAGAATCCTAGGCACACTCACTATTTCCAAAGGCTTCTGTACACAGTAGTCTAACCAGCTTTTTTCCATTGCAAACTTAGGGACAGGCAGTAGTACAAATGTAGTGTCATGCTGCCAATCTCTATGATTGAAAGCTAAACACAGTGGTATTAAAAACAGGAAGGGACTCTTGAGAAACAGAGAAAATAACAGTGGTATAAAAACAAGGCAGTGACACTGAGGAAAGAGAGAAAATTGAAGAATCCAACTTCAAAAGATGGCTGTAATTGGTAGGATTACTTTAATGACTATATTGTCTGTGGTTTTGAACACTATTATCTCCTACTCTGTGTGGTTTTATTTTTTTTTTATTCTTATTTCAGCATATTGTGGGGGTACAAAAGTTTAGGTTACGTATATTGCCCTTGCCCCAGCCCCGAGTCAGAGCTTCAAACGTGTCCATCCCCTAGACAGTGAGCATCGCACGCATTATGTATGTATACACCCATCCCCTCCCCCACCCACATCTGCCTGACACCCGATCAATGTGATTCTTAAATGTGCTCTTAGGTGATGATCAGTGAAACCAATTTGATGGTGAGTACATGTGGTGCTTATTTTTCCATTCTTGGGATATTTCACTTAGTAGAATGGGTTCCAACTCTTTCCAGGAAAATACAAGAGGTGCTATATGACCATTGTTTCTTATAGCTGAGTAGTACTCCATGGTATACATATACCACATTTTATTAATCCACTCATGTATTGATGGGCACTTGAGTTGTTTCCACATCTTCACAATTGTGAATTGTTCGGCTGTAAACATTTGGGTGCAGATGTCTTTGTTATAGAATGTCTTTTGTTCTTTTGGGTAGATGCCCAATAATGGAATTGCTGGATCAAATGGTAGGTCTACTTGTATCTGTTTAAGGTACCTCCATATTGCTTTCCACAGAGGTTGCACTAGTTTGCAGTCCCACCAGCAGTGTATGAGTGTTCCTGTCTCTCCACATCCACGCCAACATTTGTTGTTATGGGACTTTTTGATAAAGGCCATTCTCACTGGAGTGTATAACTACCCTATGAACAAATTTCAATGACCCCTATATGAGTAACCTCTACATTTTTTTTATAATCCTCTC
Source organism: Lemur catta (assembly GCF_020740605.2). Taxonomy (NCBI): domain Eukaryota; kingdom Metazoa; phylum Chordata; class Mammalia; order Primates; family Lemuridae; genus Lemur; species Lemur catta. The sequence goes on from NC_059146.1 coordinate 13,632,003, forward strand.
CCTTAACTAGCTGCTTGACCTTTTGAGTTATTTCCCAGAAATAGTGTATTTTCTGCAAGACAAAGGAGCTGAGATTCTGAAGGCCTCTGGACAGATTTCCTGCCACCAAGATTCACCATCCCACACAACCTGCCCCCAATGGATGTAACCCCTTGTTAGTTACACCATGACCTGAACCCAAGGCACATGGCCCCTTCTTTAAAAGCCCATGATATCCGTTAGTTGGAGAGATGGATTTGAGGCAGCCTCTCCCAGACTCCCAACAAGATGTCTGTCATATTAAAAAATTCCTTTCTTCCTTGGCAATCCCTGTCTTAATAATTGGATCTTTGTGCGGCGAGTAATTGAACCTAGACTGAAACCCCCTTGTGGTTTCAACAACACCTAGACAAAAATAACTGATGTTTATTTAAAGAGGAAAAAAAAGTTTTTTAAAGATGATTATATTTCACTTTTTAAAAATTTTTAGCACAGACATCAATTAAACTTCCTCTTGTGCTCAGAAAGTAAGACCCGACCCTTTATAAAAATTGACAAAATTTAAGAATATTCCAGAAAGGAATTTTCTCCTAAACTACTAGTCTATTTATAACATTTCTACATTCAAATGATTAGATCATGAATACAAATGCTGTTAATCCACTTCACAACTCAACCTGAGTGATTCTTTTACGGAGAGGACTAACCATGGACAGATGCAGAGAATCGCCTTCCCAGTCTTTGCTGTGGGTGTCCACTGACCTTGCTGTTTCCTGCCGAGTGATGTGTTCCTCCCCCTGTCCTTTAAGTCTAAGACTTTCTTATTCTGTGTCTTTCTCTCCCATTCCAATACAAAGTGCCATCTTTAAAGTAAACCTAAAACTTCAGAGGCAGACAAAGCAATTACAAAAATAGTCATAATTTCTCTTAGTGAGGAAGAGCCTTATTCAATGAAAAGACACAGAGCTCCTTCATTACCTTTTAAGATTTGTAGATTAAATTAGGCTTTGCTGAACTCAAACCAGAAGGAAACCATAAAGGTAAAATCTCGAAATCAAAAAAAAGAAAGGATCTCTAGGCTAAAAAAGGGTCAGTTTTAGAAATTTGAAGCCAGAAGCACACAGCTGATACAAAAAGGTGTATCATGACAGAAAAAGACTGACAAGCTAACTTAAGTAGAAGAAATGGAAAATACCAAATGAGTCATTTTCCTGGAAAGTATAGACTATTTATCTAACCTTCTCCTAATCAACATACTTACAAAAAGCATTAAGAAGATTTCAATGTCACCATTATCCATTGTTAGTTCGATTGCACTATAATGTTAAGCAAAGTGAATGTCCCCATAAATTGTGAGAATGCTACACTTTCCTCTAGAAATCTTTCTAGATCATTGATAATTATGAAGTGTATAAAAGTACTTTGAAAATGAAAAGGACTTAGATAGGTTTAAGATGTTAGGACTGGTCATGGAGATAAAGTAGATCATAGCAGGAACTCAAAAACTAAAGATGCATATCATTCCTTTTCTTTTTTCTTGCATATACAGATGTAACTTAGATTATATATTTCCTGCCAAGATTAGTCAAAGTTGACACACTGCTCTCTATTATTTTTCCAGGCCAATCTTCAGTTGATATCAATGTCAAATTCTCTTGCTCTTAGCTCCACATTATTTCTCTAAACCTGGAAGTGGATTCCATAGACTCTCCCTCCCATCCTGCAAAGATCTTCTCAAAACCCTAATGGAAGTCAACTCTCAACTTTAGTAACACCAGAAGATACATTTCAAACCACAAATATAAATCCTAAAATAATATTGATACAGTAAAGGCTATCTTGATCAATTCATTGAAATAATTGATGTTCTCTATCTTTTAACTATGTTTCACAGAGGAATTAGAAAGCATAAAATAATATCGAAAATCCAATGGAGATGGGGTCAGGGTGAAACATGGGTTGATAAAAGCCTTCTGCCTATAAATTCTGTTTCAATGGACTTTTCAATTAACCAACCAAGCTCTAGTTGTGCCTGAATCAGATAAGAAGCTTCTATTGTTTTTTCCAACTATGAAGCATTTTGGTGTGGAGGTAGGAGTATAGTGAGGGAGAGAAAATTAGCTGTAGCTTTTCCAGAACTCACTGGGCAGTATACTGACTGTGATGTTATGATATTGTGCCACATGTTACAACACTCAGTGCTAATTGAAAATATGGAATAGTAGTGATTTGCAGTCCTAATGTCAGTCATTTCCTCATGTTGTTTCCAAATTTTTGTGTAATCGACATATATAATCATAAGTTCCTAAAACTCAAAGAGGCTTCAACACTGCAAGAAACAATAAAAGCTATTCATTATTTATTAAAAAGTAAAACATGAAAGTTACTGGCTTAGGTCCAATTAGTCTTACACTTTCCCACTATTTAAAGAAAATTAAACCTGTTATCTCCAGATGTGAATCACAAGTGGGAATAATTAGACATTTCTGGAAGTCCTATCAATTTTTTCATATCATTACAAATCATAACTAAGTGGGCAATAACTTGAGGTGATTTGAAAATTGTTCTAATGAAGCTGTGTACTCAGAAAAGCTTGTTTCGTATCAATAAAAATTTTACCCCACTGTCTTAAATTTTGACTTTAACAAGCATATTGTAAATGCATATCACTAGCTACTAGCAAGAAAAGAGGAAAATAATATTATAACCCATATCTACTCTCTCAGTGCTATCTCAAAAAAACCATCCCTAACTTTTCACTGATGACAATGTAATAGCTAAGGGCTTTCAATTTAAGAACACCATGTCAGACCCTTTAAATTATGTGATTTTATTCTCACAACTTTGAAGATAAATGTTATTCCTATTTTGCAGGTAAAAAAATTGAGGCTTAGAAAAGTTATATAACTTGTCTGTGGCCATACCACCCCCTGAACATGCCTGATCTCATCTGACCTCAGAAGCTAAGCAGGGTCAGGCCCGGTTAGTAATTGGATGGGAGAAGAGTTATATAACTTGCCAAAAATTACTGCTACTATGTGGAAAAGCAAGGAATCAAACCCAAAGAAATAATTTCTGAACCTGCCCTCAGAGACCATATGGGCAAAAGAACAAACTGACTAATTAGAAGTAGAATCACACCTTCAAAATTGTATTCCAGGTTAACAATTTTACATGGTAGAAATATCTAATTTTGAAAACCCATATAAAATGATTCTTAAGGTTTTTTTCCTGAAAATAAATATTTATAAGACAACTTGTCTAATCATTCAAGATATCACTACCATAGGGGAAAAGAAAAAAATTTCTAGAATAAAAGAAACTAGAGATATAACAAGTAAATGTAACACATGTAACCTTAGTTGGGTCCTGGTTAGAACAAAATTACCATACACTGTTGGTAGAAATGTAAATTAGTACAACCTCTATGGAAAACAGTTTGGAGATTTCTCAAAGAACTAAAAATGGAATTCCTATGTGATCCTACTAGTGAGCATATACCCAAAAGAAAAGAAATCATTACATCAGAAAGATACCTGCACTCATATGTTTATCACAGCACTATTCACAATAGCAAAGATAGGGAATCAGCCTAAGTGTCTATCAACAGATGAATGCATAAAGCGATAAAGGAAATGTACTAAATATACACAATGGAATACTATTCAGCCATAAAAGAATGAAATCATGTATTTTGCAGCAACATGAATGGATCTAGAGGCCATTATCTTACGTGAAGTAACAGAAACAGAAAGTCAAATACCACATGTTCTCACTTATAAGTATATAGCTCCACTAAATAACATGTACACATGTTAGAGCGTACACCTAGTGTGTAGGATAATAGACATTGGAGACGAGGAAGGATGGGAATGTGGGAAGGGGGTGAGGGATAAGAAATTACTTAACGGGTACAATGTACAATTTTAAGGTGATGGTTACACTAAAAGCCCAGACTTCGCCACTATGCAACATATGCATGTAACAAAACTGCACTTGTACCCCTTAAATTTATACAAAGAAGTAAAAAAAAGGGCAAAATGATTAAAAATATTTTGGCAATATTGGGAAAATTTTAATATGGACTTAGTTTTAGATTATATGTGTGAATTATTATTAGATGGCGATGGTATCGTGTTATAGAAGAAATATTTTTTAGAGGAAATGCTGAAAGAGATTAGCTGTCATGATTTTTGTAATTTACCTTAAAATACCTCATCAAAACAATTAAGCATACATAGCAAAATGTTAACAATTGTGAAATCTAGGGGACGGATGTGGAGTTGTACATTATACTATGCTTCTCACATTTCTATACGTTTGAATATTTTTCAAAATAAAAAGTCAAAATTTTGAAACTTACTCATATTAAAAATTCAGTGTTCATTTTTTAGCTTTAAAGCAATTGTCCCTCACCAATATTTGGCATCATGTTATTTTTTTTAATCCTCTGCCCTTTCTTAAATTGTACTCACTGACAAGGAAAAATGGCTCTCCGTCACATTAACTGCCAGAAAGCAATTAGTCTGGTTACTTTGAGAGGCCAACAGGAAGGACAGAAGATCTGTTCCTGCTTGGAGGACCTGGGCCATGGTTGTTTGTGTCTCCATCAGTGTCATCAATAACTATCACGCGTCCTATCAATCAAGTAAACTAGTCATTGCGAACCTCTGATCGTCACTGTGTTCATCAGGAAGAAATTGATCACAAAGGACTACTGTCAACCTCAACAAACTACAACTATTCTTTCTTTGTCTTTGAAAGCAAATTTCTTGACAGAAGTAACCTCATCCTAAATCCAACAAATTCCTATTTCCATAAAGTTCAAATGGAGAGTTATAAAACCTGAAAATTCTCATTTGCCTTCTCTTCCTTTGCTGCTAGTTAACCATCCTCAAAGGTGGCTGAAGGCAAACAGTGGCATTGAACATCCTAAGAAGACTGATTCACACTACACCAGGTATTGGATATTTTAGACATATTTTAATGTAACTAAGCAGCTTTCGAGTAATGTAAGTATGTTAAATATCAGCAGTAGTTCCAGTACAGTTTTTCTCTGTTCTGGTGAACTGCTAACCTGTGATAACAGGCTCAATTTATATGTCATTAGAAGAAAACATGATTGGTATGAATATTTTTTGGTCTTGAAAATAAAGAAAATCTTTATTTCCTAAAATATTAGTAAACTGATCAAATAATGTATTAAAATAATATGATAAAATAATGATAATTCCTTTCTCCAATTAGGCCAGATTGTTTTCATCTTAGTACACAAGTACAATAAGTACCACTGAGCTTTTATGATGGATCAGGAATTATTCTCAGTAAAATTTATAATATATATTATTCCAGTCAATCCTCAAGACAATCTTACGATGTAAGATTACAACTCACTCAAAGTCACACAGTAAGTGGCAGAGCTGGGATTTTAAACCAAGTCTGAATGACTTGAACACAGTTTGACCAAACACAGGGCTATATTATGAAGGGTATCTGATATGACAGCACACCACATTGACATGCACACTAATTTACTTACCCTAGTATGTAATCTGTGCAAGGAATAGCCTTTATTTTGTTTTCTAAAGCTGGTAAGCTGCCATGTACATGTTGTATACATAACCGAAACGAGAAAAGTAAAAGGCCACATCCTTCTCTTCAGCAGAAAGAAGTTGCAGTAAGAGTCCATTTGGTATGGTTCTTTGTCCTAAGTAACAACCTCATCCAGAGACAAGGAACATCTTTGCTTAAAAGAACATCAAGGAATATTTACAAAACCATGTTCGATAAGTATCAGGTAGTTTATATGGTGATTCACCAAAGAGGAAGGGCTTCTTAGATTAAAATATAACTAAGAAGATAATTATTTCTTCCTAAGATCCTGCCTTTCTTAGGCAATCTTTAGCATCCATAGAAAATGTTCATGTTGCAAACTAGTTATAACAGAATAATTCCTGACACTCCTCCATCGCTTCCTCTCCAAAAGAATGTATCTTAGGCTTGAAGGAAATTTGCCTCACCACTGTGGAATGAAAATATATACATAGTTTTCAGAAAGCATTGGTCTATTTTAAACTGTATTTTCTAACAAAAATACACGATTCACCAAAATGCACCCTTCTCCCACAATATCATAACTAACAGTAATCCACGTTTCTGTTTTTCCCAGGAATTGCAGAAAAAGATGAAAACTTTGCCGCTGCTTATGTGCATCTGTGTACTGAGTGCCTGCTTCTCAGTGAGTATCCACCCATGTCAGTTTTCTCTTAGGCATCAAATGTTTGGACTTGAAAGCATAGCAGGCAATCCCTATTTCCAAGAAGCTTGACATCTTTTGTGTTTTGTGAAACATAGGAAAATAGATAATTAAAGCATAAAAGAATGATTCATTTCATTTAATCAGTATCTACAGATCACCAACTATCATGAATGTGATGAGATCTGACAGAGATGCAGAAGGCAGATCTCATAGGGCCTTTAGGTATTGGTGTAGAATATGGATTCGATTCTAAGTATGTCAGGAACCCTCAGGACAATTAGAGCAACACCACTGTACTCCTGAGAGTGACATGACTCTGGATTCTCAGAAAAACAGATGGCAAGAAACAAGTTGAGATAAAGAGATGGAAGATGGTGACTTACACTGAATGTCAGCAGTTAAAACAAAACATGAAAGTGATTTTAGGATATATTTTGGTGATTAAATCTACTATACCTTCTGCTGGATCATGTGTGTGGTAAAAGAAATTAACAAAAGTGTTCTATTTGGGGCATGTTAAATTTTAAGTGGCTATTAGACTTCCACATGAAGACGTCAAGAAGGCAGTTAGTTGAATATACATTGTTTGGAGTTCAGAAAGAAGTCAAGAGGTAAAGTCTACATCTAGAACATATTTGAAGCTCTGTGACCTTACAAGATCACCTAGGGATAAAATGTAGGAAGTTTGAGTATGGATAGAAAAAATGGAGGAAACACCAAAGGGGAGAGGAAAGGATGGTTTCCAAAACCAAGAGAAAAGTACAAAGTGGACCCTATCTTTATGATTTTTAGGGTCTACTAGGAAAGGAAGATTAAAACTAATAATGAGCCAAGGTGATGAACCCTGTAATAATAACCATATTTGTTTCTAAGGCTATATACCTGTATTTATTCAATTTTATTGTGACAAATTTGAAATAGGATCAAGAAATGAAATGTACATTTAATGGATGAGGCTGAATAGCCTCAAAATATTATGACTGTAGAGAATAGATAGAGAGGGCAGGAGAACTGATAAAGTGGATGGAATTTAGTCCTGAATATTCTCATATTTCCCGTTTGTCACATAATATCCCCCCACAAAACCATCTTCGGCTTTTTCTCTGGACTCTTATGCTGATTTCTGTGATTGTACCATAAAGAGCACTCAAGTTGGGTTCAGAAGACATGGGCTTAAACTCACCTCTAACACTGACCATCTAGATGAATCTTAAGCAATTTAAAATTTATCTACAGGGATTCAATTTCCCCATGCATAAAATAATAGTAACAGTATATCCTTCACAAGGCTGTTGAAGGATGAATGAGAACACGTGTATTTATAAATTGTAAAACATAATGTAGATGTAAAAATTATGACTCTAAGATTATTCCAATCTCTATTTACATAGTTGTTAATCCTTCAGAGTCAGAATATGCACAGTGATGTTAAATTTTTAATAAGTTAAATTTCAATAAGGAACTCCTGGTTAACCAATACCTCTAGACTGAAAGAAATGACATTCCAATCAACACAAATCATTTTGTCATTGTGGAATGATGAAATCTGAGTTGATATTTCGAAGAGGCCTTTCATGGTACTTTCCACAAATACAGACACATAAAGAATCATCTCTTCCATGTGCTCAGAATAATTAAAACTCTTCAAAATGCCCAAATCTCAAAGTTTCTAGTAAAATAAAGAGTTTCCAAAGAATTTGAACATGAGGAGGTAGCACAGGAAGACCTTGACTTGATCCTTGGAAAATACAGGGTTGTATCAGAGAGTAGCACCAGCCCCCAGCCAAAGATGGCCAGCCCTGGAGCACTCACACCAATCTACTTTTGTAGAGTGATTTCAGGGAGCAGATAGTCTGGCTCCTTTCTTCCAGATGTCCCCAAGAAAGATTGAAGGGATGTACTCTGGAGTCAGAAGAGGAGCTCTGTTAAATATAACATTATTTAACCACTGCTTCCTTTCTTGTTACAAAGGACTTTCAAATGGTCAAAAAAAAATAGGTTAATAACCTCAAATGCAGAAATTTAGTGTGCTTTCTCATCATTTCAAGTCAATGCAATCTTGACCTTGCACTCTTCTATTCCTCTTCCTTTCTGACTCTTTCTCTGTTTCTTTCATGACTAATTTTTCCTCCTTTTCCTTCCTTGGAGAATTTGGGATTCCTCTAGTTATTTTAGGAAACTTCTGCTTCCTCCTACACCTCCCTTTCTTGCTCTAGGTGTCAAGTGTCTCCCCCATCGTGCCTCCCTTGACCCCAGCCCACTCTTTCCTCATTCCTCAGTTCTCCCCTCACCCAGAAGTGTGGTTTGCACATGGAGACATATTGTCCTAAGCGTACCTTAATTCTTCTGAGACTCAGTTTCCTCATCTGTGTAATGATAATAATAGTACCCACCTATGGTGTTGCTAAGGAATTAAATAAATTTGTATCTGTAAACCCCTTATAATAGGGCCTGACACAAAATAAGTGCTTTATAAAGATTTTTTATATAAAAATAATGAATGTGAACAGATAGGCAAGAGTTGATATCTTTAATATGGTCTTCCTTGCATATCTATAATTATCATAAGCACCTCCATGCTTCAGTCATCTGGGCTGAGAACCTGAGAGGCATCATTTTCAGCTCCTTCCCCTCTCGAACTTCGCTAAACCCAATTCCAATCACAGCTATCTGTAACAGCCAATAATAATAATAATATATTTTAAGTAAATCAGACAAACTGGTCATTCAACACATGTTCTATGCAAAGCTAATATTAAAGTTAATACTATTTTAATTTATTTGTCTTCATATAAAAATGGCCTAGGTATTACTTTGGTTACCTGAAGTAAAATGGCTGAAACTATTTTATATGCTAAGAAACACTTTTAAATGTTAATATTTTACTCAATAAAATATTAGTTATTTGTTATTATCATTTCCATCCATTCACTCATTCAATAAATATCGAGCCTGCCATGAGCCAGACATAGTTCTAGGTATTGGGCATACAGAGATGGACCAAACAAAATCCCTGCCCTCATGAAGCTGCTCATCTGATTAAGAGAATGAACAGCATAACTATTTTGAAGCATAAAAGTCATAGAATTAGGATCTGGAATTTAATTTAATTTCATACAAATAATTTCATAAATGAATAAACTGAGTTCCAATATCATTAAGTGACTTGCATAAAGTCACTCAGTTATTTAATGGCAGACACAGGACAGACCCAAACCTCCACTGCTGGTCTGTTGCAGTGTTTCAAACATGTTCCTCCAAGATATGGACATTCTTCATCACATCCTCAGAGACCACCTGGCAAGGGAGAGACCGACTAGTGGTATAAGACATTCCAAATCCTGCTTCAATCGGAGCAGTTTTACAATAATCTGGATAGCTTATTGAGTCTCCTAGGAAAGATGTGAACACCGTGACCTGCTTATTTTACATGAGAGAACAACACCCCTGTAATGGAGACTATCTCCTGGGAGGTTCCTGGAGCTAGTGTTACAGATTCTGGAAATTGATGCCCTTTTAAGAGCAATCTATTCAAAAATAAAGCTATAAGGATCAGAGCCATTACTTAAAGCTTATGGATGTTCACTCAGGAACTGAAATTTTCTGGATAATTTAATTTTCTAAACAAGTACTATTTTCCAAAGCTATTTTTGAAGCTGGATATACTAGTCTCTGAGGAAGTTACCTTATCTAAACAACTCTGCTAGTCTCAGAAGTTGTCACTTTACCTGTACTAAACTTTCTCCAAAGAGAGTTTTATAACACAGAACTGGAATGATTTATATATTTGGTAGTTTTAAAATGACTTAAGTGGGAATTATCAGGAGGAAAAATGTAATCTAACTTTGTTTGGGACTTTGGGATGTTGCCCCTATCCTTAAGTTAATATTTCCTTTCTCTAGTTTAAATTAATATAATTGATCATTTAAAAATTTAGTATGAGATCAAATACAGAAAAACAGGATAAAAACTACAGTATGTTTAGAGATAAGAAACTGAAATCGTGATGATATTCTGACCCAAATAATGTCAATAATGGCTAAAGGAATCAAAAATATTAATCTTGCAAAATATAAGACCCAGATAGCATGGAAGTTATTCTCAAATTTTAAAAGGCTCCCAGATCTTCTATGTGTTGCCAAAACATAGAATTGGGACCAAAGAATGGAAATCTGAAGAAATAAATTTTTATTTGGTTAAGAATGGAAATCTCAAGAAATAAACCCCCATTCATTATCAAGAACTCTTTATCAAGCTGCTTTGGAAGATACGGTAGTGAGTTCCTGACCAAAAGAGATTGTCAAGCATAGGCAGGAAAGCTATTCAGTAGGTGTATTGGAAAAAGATCAAGTATCATACGTACAGTTCGACTAGATCAGACATAAACACCTTTGAGAAATCATGAAAGCTGTCAAGTCCTCTATCCAGACAAAAATGCATAACCATGCAAAATTTTTCCTACAAAATCAGATGATTCACGAATCCCCTGAGTTTTTCGTGATTCTAATTTTTTTCATAAAAAAGTTAAAAAGTAACGAACAAAGTTCTTTCTCCAATTTATAAAGGCTAAACTGTTTCCAGGGATACAGAGAATATGGAGCTGGGGTGGGATATTTTGCTTGTTTGATAAATTGGTTGATTGTGTTTTTGTTGTTGTTTGATTGTTTTATTTTGTATTTTGATGATAGTAAGTATAAGGGATGTGATTCAGAAAAGGCTCCTGGATGTCAGCTGAATGTCTTTAACTAAAGTTTTGTGAACAGGCTAAGCTAGCAGGGTGCCTTCTTGCTGAGGCCTCAGGGAGTAACTTGACCATTTTCTACCAAAGACAGAAGAGAGAAACTGTAAATACAAAAGTACAAATCTAACTAATCATGCAGGGTAGAGTCTGCAGGAATATATCCAACTCAGTTAGCTGAAAACTAGAAACTTGATGAAACAAAACTTTCTAATAGCAATTCTTTATTGAGATTTGATGAAATTAAGAAGACAATCATGTGGCCCGCTGTACTCCAGGCTCCAATCCCAAAACTCCACAAACACTACTTATCCCATGGTCAGCGATGATCCCCTAAGCTGATAAACCAGTGTGGTAGATTTTTTCATTTCTTTCACTTTCTTTTCCATAGCTCAGCGAAGGTCGAAAGAAGCATCGTGAACTATTTCACCGAAGGCATCAACCCCAACGACCCAGACCTGCCTACAAATTACCACAACCTTCTAGACCACTATATCGCCAGAATCCATTCATTAAAAAGCCTTTCCTTGTTGGTCTATACAAACCTCAGAAGCAGAGGTGGCCACATTCAGCTAATAAGCCCCCCAAATTCCCAAATAATCAACGGCCATCCAAGTATCTTAGTAAAAATAACACTGTGCTCAACAAAAATATCTCAGAGGCTACCACCCAAATCCCACCTCTGAGTTCCCCATCTGCTCCTACCAAAATTGCTACCTCTCCAGGCCTGGATTCTCTTGCTCAGAATGCTACCACCATACCTTCAAGAGAAAATAATGTCAACACAGGCTCTTCTGTACCTGGATCAACATCAGGGTATTCCCCAGCACGACCAGAGACCACAGCTGCACCACCGGAGACCACAGCTGTGCCAGAGACCACAGCTGCACCACCGGTGACCACAGCTGCACCACCAGTGACCACAGCTGCACCACCAGTGACCACAGCTGTTTCAGAGACCACAGCTGCACCACCAGAGACCACAGCTGCACCAAAGACCACAGCTGCACCAAAGACCACAGCTGCACCAGAGACCACAGCTGCACCACCGGAGACCACAGCTGCACCACCAGTGACCACAGCTGTTTCAGAGACCACAGCTGCACCACCAGAGACCACAGCTGCACCAGAGACCACAGCTGCACCACCGGAGACCACAGCTGCACCGGAGACCACAGCTGCACCACCGGAGACCACAGCTGCACCACCACAGACCACAGCTGCACCACCACAGACCACAGCTGTCCTAGTTACCTCTCCTAATTCTTCCCCAAGCCCTGCTGCACCTGCAACTTCCAAAATTACAACCACAACCACAACCAAAACTACTACTGTTAAATAATCAAGCTCATCTTTCAATGAAAATATAATTTCTCAATTTTTTTTGGGTGTTTGGGATATAATAAATGGAATTATTGATCGTTATGTGAACCCTTAGTACATACGTTGTAAAGTGTGCTGTCATTTATACGATGCAATTTATGAGTGCAGAACTACCATCTTTACTTTTACCACAAATCTCAAAGTGAAATTATATTACTCAGATTTAAAGCACTATCACTGATCTTTCAATCTAACTATTCACCCCACATGACTTATTAACAAGACAAACCACCTCTATCCCACAAACCAGGTACATGTCCAAGATTCAAGATCACTTTTGAGGACCTACAGAAATAGCCTACTGAAGGAAGAGAAAGGCATTAGATAAAGAGAAAAAACTGCATGGCTAATCAACTATTTATTTTCTCCTAAATGTGGGAAACTACAAGGTCACTACATTTTATCCCCAATTCAAAGTTGACCTGAATCACTTAATTCCTGTAAACATGAAGGGATAAAATTGAGTCTCTCCAAATGAACAAAAATATCTAAATATCTATAGATATATACATCTATCTAAATCTATCTATTGATAGACCTGTGACCCAAGAAAGGGGAAAGTTGATTTGAAGTGAAGATTTGATGTGAACAGAATGAAATTTGGTAGCCAAGTGTAAACCAAGACTGGCACTACATTTTTGAGAGCACGTAACTGTTTAAACCTCATGTTTGACATTTTACTGTCTTATGTCTAGTTAATTTAGATCTAATGTACTTGATTCTAGCCTCTCTGAACCACAAAAGATTTTTCTGTATGTTCCCATGGTGCTCACAATATTTCACTATCCATTCAATTAATTCACATTATGATTCAACAGTAGAATATTTTCTAAATACATTTAGTCATACATTTGAATGTTTTATTTTTTTTTTTTATTTTTTACTTTTTTTTTTTTGAGACAGAGTCTCACTTTGTTGCCCGGGCTACAGTGAGTGCCGTGGCGTCAGCCTAGCTCACAGCAACCTCAAACTCCTGGGCTTAAGCGATCCTACTGCCTCAGCCTCCCGAGTAGCTAGGACTACAAGCATGTGCCACCATGCCTGGCTAATTTTTTTGTATATATATTTTTTAGTTGGCCAGATAATTTCTTTCCATTTTTAGTGGAGACGGGGTCTCACTCAGGCTGGTCTCGAACTCCTGACCTCTAGCGATCCACCCGCCTCGGCCTCCCAGAGGGCTAGGATTACAGGCGTGAGCCACCGCGCCCGGCACATTTGAATGTTTTAAACCACACCAAAGTACTACTCTATTGTTTGCAAAATTATCTCTGAAAATAAAAGCATACTTTACTTATAAAAGCATAAAAATTAGCTACTTGGTATATGGAGATGATGTTAATTGGGGATGTGGAGGTATTTTCATTTTCTGTCACTACTAGTACTAATAAGAACTCTGGTGATTGTATTTAGATATTTTTTCTAACTAATAAAGACTTCAAATGGCAATCTATTTTCATTGTATTTGAAGTTTCTTGCCTCAGACAGGTGAAAAGAGGCCTAAATGAAGACTTACATTCTTGTCAACTCTGCCACTAATCAGCCAAGTGACCTGGGTAGGGCACACTATCTCTGAACATTAATTTGTTTTTCCATCCTTCAAACAAAGTAGTTAATTTACTTAGATTAGCTTAATCATACTTATTAACATATTTCCAATCCAAATTCTGCATTGGCCGTATTTTTCTCAGTCTGACAGTTAGAGAGCCCAGGCCGCTCACTTAACTCTGTCCCTCCCAGGCTCATCTTGGAGTAGCTTGTATGATCATCCCTGGACTCATCACTGCAGGAGTACTTGGGTCTGGATGTTTCTGCTCAACATGGGACTCTGCAACAGGCAACCTTTGCTCTAGAACTCCCCTTACGGCCAAGACTTTGTCAAATCTACATTATGGACCGAGGATCTCCCTCCTAATCTTGCTTCCTCCCCCTTTGCTTTCACAGTTATCAGATCTGCATCATGGTCTGAAAGCTTTCCCTGCCCACTTTTTCATGGGCATTACTCCCTAATAACTGCTTAGTTTCCAAGGAGGAAAGAGAAATGGCAGAAAGTAGAATAAATTCACTGATTGCCTCATTGATAAAAGCTGAGAGACAAAAGATCACGTCATGCTGACAAATCAAGTAGTAAAAACTTAAGCATGTATAAGCATACAAAACAAACATTAAGAAATATAACACTATATACTAACATTGGATGGTGGAGGGAAAAAGAGGAGGAGGAAGGAGATGCTACAAGTTAGTTTTATTATTTCACAGAGTAGGAAACCAATAGACACTGCCTAAAGGAAGAAAGGACTCAGGTTAGCCCTTAAAAATATTGTGTGCCTATTAAAATAAAATTAAAATCTTCGTATATATTATAACAACTACCAAAAAAGAGAGACAACAACAGAATAGAACCAATAGAAAGCCCACGAATAGATCCAAATGAGTAAAGAAATACAGTACATGATAAAGGCAGAGTCTTAAATCAGGCAAAATGGGACTTTTCAATAAATGTTATTGGAAAAAGAGGGGAGAGCCTTTTGGGAAAAAAGATAGACACAAGCAATCAAAGTTTTAAATTTTCAAAACTTAGTTACTAGGAAGAAACTTGAATGAATTCCTTCATATCCCTCGAATGGGGGAGTCTTCTGTAAATATAACTCAAAATCCTAAAGCCAAAGAAGAAAAGATTGATTACTTTACAAAACATTCTAGATCTTCTGTATGGTTTTTTAAAAAAGCTACCATTGTAAGCAGAATAAAGAACAAATGATAAACTAGGAAAAAATTTTTTTTGCTTGTATCACAGACAAAAGGGTACTCTCCCCAAAAAATACGAAGAGTATCTAGAAATGGAGAAAAAAGACAGGTCAGTATGAAAAATGACTATGACATGAACAGACTGTTCACAGAAAAAAAATACAACATCCTGTAAACATATGAAAAGCTGCTAAATTTCACTTGTAATGACAGGAATGGATAATAGAACTACACTGAGGTATTATTTCTCACCTAACATATGGGCATAAACTCAAAAGAGAACACCCTTTATGGTGAGACTGTAGGAAACAGGCTTTCTTATAGAAATTATAGAAATTTAAAATGGTACCTAAAGAGTAAAATCTGGTAATCTTGTCTTAAGATCTCAGCTATATTTACTCTTTTAACTAGCAATATTGTTTCTAGAAATCTATACTACAGATATACCTGCACAAGTACAAAATGCTACATGTGTAATCTTATACACTGTGGTATTTAATAGTAAAATAATAGGGAAAATCCATGAGTCCAGATATACAGATCTGGTTGAATAAACCATAGTACATCCACATGATAAAAAGGTATGCAAGCTATAAAAATGAAAGAGAAGGTCAGGCCACCTGGTGGCTCATGCCTGTAATCCCAGTATGTTGGCAGCCTGAGTCAGGAGGATCACTTGTTTTGAGGTTGCAGCAAGCTGTGATGATGCGCCTGCGCAACAGAGTGAGAGTCTGTCTCAAAACATAAATAAAAAATATGAATGAGGAAAGTCTGTGTTCTGACATGGAGAGATCTTCAAAATATATAATTAAGTGGAAAAAAAGCAAGGTGTAGAATGATACAAAAGTACACTACATTTCATATGTGAGAGTAGAGAAAATAAATGTGTGTATGCTTATTTAAAAAAAAAACACTATATGTGCATTATGGTTCTCCAGAGAATCAATAGGATATAAACACAAAATAGGATATATACATGAAAGGGGATTCATTAGGGGTGAATTGGCTCACACGATCATGATGGTGAAGTCCTACAACAGGCCATCTCCAAGTGGAAAACCAGAGAAGCTGGCACTGGGGCTCAGACCAAGCCCAAAAGCCTCAGAACTGGGAAAGCCATCAGTGCAGCCCCCAGTCTAAGGCTGAAGGCTTAACAGCTCTCAGGAGACCACTGCTCCAAGTCCCAGAGTTCAAAGCCCAATTACTGATGTCCCAGGGCAGGAGGAGAAAAAGGTGTCCTGCTCCCAAAGAGAGAGAGAGAGGAAGCAAAGTCAAGCTGAGGATACCCCTTCTTCCACCTGCGTTGTCCTGGCTAGGCCCCCAGCCGATAGGATGGTGCCTGCCCACACAGAGTTCCAGTCTTCCTCTCTCAGTCCACTGATTCCCATGTTCATCTCCTCTGGAAACACTCTCACAGACACACCTAGAAACAATGTTTCACCGGCCTTCTAGGTTTCCCTCAATCCAGACAAACTGACATCTAATATCAACCATTACAAGTCCACCCTTAACAACCTGGCACTCAAATACGTCTCCTTAGACCATACTTAATCTCTAGATAAAGGCAATAATGAGGGCATAATTCCACCTAACATGAAACTACTATCCTGCATACAAACAAAAATGCACTAATCCCATCCCCAAAAGAAGAAGTAACGTTCTTGGGTGATCTTTATTCTTTTTCCAATAACTTCCCATAACTTAAATACCATGACGTTCAATTAACAATACTTAAATATTGATATAAAATCGATCTTATGTTACATGATTAAGGAATAAGAAATGAAAGAAAAAATGATAGCAAAGGACAAGGTAACTCTAAGAGACACCTTAAGGGATCTCCTATATTCCAGACATACTCTTCTCTACCTTCATTTGGAGTAGTAGTCCAATTTCTCCTAGGTAGTCCAGATCAATCACCCCAGTCAACACCGAAACTCCCTTCTTAGCCTATTGATTCAGAGGCATGAGGAGTCCAAAGTGACAAGATGGCAGTTCTTAATTTCCAGTTCAATGAGATCATTGTTTTGTCTCCTGGTAGAAGAATTCCTCTCCCTGGAATTAAGATCCCTAGGCCAGCAGAATATAAAGTTAAGGGAACAGGAAGCAAAAATTTTGCTAGTGGGTCACTAGGAGTGATGGTGAGTGGTGCCATGATTCCTGGACCTGTGAATTGTCTCTATAAGAGAAACAGTACCATGTGTTGGATACTGATTCAGAGCACATACAGCCTTCTAGAAAACTTTGCCCCAGCTCTGCAAAGTATTATTACCTAGCTGGTGCTGCAACTGTGACTTTATAAAGTCATTCCACTGTTCTATCAAGCCAGTTGCTTCAGGATGATGAAGAACATAGTAGGAATAGTAAATTCCATGAGCATGACCCCACTACTGCACTTCTTTGGCTATGAAGTGATTTCCTTAGTCAGAAGCAACACTGTGTGGAATATCATGATGGTAGATAAGGCACTGGGTAAGTCCACAGATTGTGGTTTGGCAGAAATATTGCACACAAGGAAGACAAATCCATCTTTAGAGTGTCTATTCCAGTAAGGACAAAATGCTGCCCCTTCCACAGTGGAAGTGCTCCAGTGTAATCAGCCTGCTACCAGGTAGCTGGTTGCTGATTCCAGGGAATGGCACCATATTGGGTACTCATTGTTGGTCTCTGCTACTGGCAGAGTGGGCACTCAGTGGTTGCCATAGTTGCCATAACCAGGTCTGCCTTGGTGAGTGGGAGTCCATGTTGCTGAACCTATGCACAACCTCCATCCCTACCACCATGGCCACTTACTTTATGAGCCCACTGGGCAATGACAGGGGTGGCTGGGGAAAGAGGCTGGCAGATATCTACAGAACAGATCAACCCATCTACTTCATTATTAAAGTCCTTCTCTGCTGAGGTCACCCTTTGGTGAGCATTGACATGGAACACAGATATCTTCACATCTTTTGCCCACTCAGATGTCTATCCACATACTTCTTCCTCCAATCTGTCACCAATTTTCCAATCATGTTCCTTCCAAGTTAGTGAACCATCCAGGCAAACCATTGGCTACAACCCATGAATCAGTATACAATCACATGTCTTGCCACGTCTCCTTTCAAGTAAATGGCACAACCAGGTGCATTGGTCAAAGTTCTGCCCACTAGAAAGATTTCCCTTCACCATTGTCCTTCAGGGATGCCTCAGAAATGGGCTGTGGTGCTACAGCCATCCACTTTCAGGTTGTGCCTGCATATTGTGCAAAACTATCTGTAAACCAGGCCACAGAGTCTTCTCTTCCTCTGTCAACTGATCACAGCATACTCTCCATGAGGCCATAGATGCAGGATAAGAGAGAGAAGGTAGTGCAGAAGGAGTAGGAACCATAGGCATTTGAGCCACTTCTTTATATAACTTACCTGTGCCTTCTGGGCATGCTTGGGACCCATCACATATATACCACTTCCATTTGATGATGGAGTGCTGCTGTGCTTGGCGGCTGAGGTTACACTCAGCTTGTGATTGGCAATTCAGGCCACATGGTAACTTGGTGGCCTATGGTCAAGCATTCAGTTCTACTAAGGCCCAGTAAGCAGGCAAAGACCTGCTTCTCAAAAGGAGAGTAGTTACCTGCAGATGATGGCAGAACCTTGCTCCAAAATCATAAAAGCCTCTCTTATGATTCACCTATAGGGGCTGGACAAAGGCTCCACACAGCATCCCAATCTGCCACAGACACCTTTAGTACCACTGGATCTGCAGGACCACTTGGCCCAAGTGGCAGAGTAGCTTGTACAGCATCCTGGACCTGTTGCAGAGCCTCCTCCTATTCTGGGCCCCACTCAAAACTAGCAGCTTTTCAGGTCACTCAGTAAATGGGCCAGAGTAACACAACCAAATGAGCAATGTGTTGCCTCCAAAATCTAAATAGGGCTCTTTCTTGGTTATAGGCGGGGCCAGAAGTAACAACTTTTTCTTCACCGCAGAAGGGATATCACGACAGGCCTTACCCCACTGGATCCCTAGAAATTTCACTGAGGTAGAAGACCCCTCTCCCACAGACATGCCCAGAAGCAATGCTTGCCCAGCCCCATCACAATATGGATAAACAAATATCTAATAAACATAATTACCTAAAAGAGAAATGAGATAGGTAGGAGAGGGCATTATGGAAATTAGACTTCTCTGTTTATAGCTTTATGAATAGTTTTGTATTTCAAACCACACAAATATACTATTTAAAAAAATAAATTTTAATTGAAAAAGCTGACAATAAATAACATAACTATGTAAATTATATTGTATTATTAATAGTTTTCTTTTACTGCTGTAACAAATTGCCATGAAATTAGTGACTTAAAACAACACAAATTTATTCTGTATAGTTGTGTAGGTTAAAAGTTCCACATGAGTCTCACTGGGCTAAAAATCAAGGTTTTGGTGGGACTGAGGTCCTTTCTGGAGCCTCTATGAAAGATCATTTTCTCACCTTTTCCAACTTCCAAAGGCTGCTTTCTTCATCTTCAAAGCTAGTAATATTGTACTTTCTTCCTTCATCACATCTCCCTCTGACTCTTTTCTGCCTCCATCTTTTTTTTTTTAACAGATTTATTCCACTTTTAAGGACCCTTATGATCACATTAGGCCCACCAGGTAATCCAGAATAAACTCTATTTTAAAGAGAGATGATTAATAACCTTAATTCCAACTGTAACCGTAGTTCCCTTTCTGTCACATAACCTAACATATTCATGAGTTCCGGAGGATCAGAATGTGGTGATCTTTGGAGGCCATCATTCTGCCTACCACGTATGTCAAAGGCAGTGAGTGTATACAGGAAAGAACAAGGAGAACAGAGTAAATGCTGAAGAGAACATGCTGCAATTATTTAAATAGGATGTAAAGATAAATCTCACTGCAAAGATGACATCTGAGCAAAGATAGGAAGAGAAAATTCACTTCAGCCATTCTGATCTCCTTGTTTTCTTCAAAATAGGCACTCTCTGACCTCAGGGCCTATGTATGATTGTGCTCTCTGCCTGAAACTGCCTTCAGCCAGATATCTGCATGACTCCTTCACTCCCTTCATATTTGGCTCAAAGATAGAAAGCAGGGCACATTTGAGTGGACAAGCCCTAGGAGTGCCATGCATTTTCTTCTGCTCATGTTCCATTGGCCAGAACTAGACAGACACAAGGCCCCTACATACAAGGATGGAAGATTCATTTTAGCTGTGTTCCCAGGAGCTAAAAATGGGTTTGTTGAACATCGAGCCAATGTCTTTCACCTCTTTTCTTTGCACAGCTCATGGATTTGTGTACTTTTGAAAGAGTTAGTAAATATTTGCACAAGGCCCCGGATAGCTGGGAGGTAAATGTAAGCTTATGGGTACATAAACAATTGGCTTATTAGTACTAACGGCAGTGGGAATCCAATGACCCAAAAGAATGTATACAGCTTAATCCCAGGGCATAAAATTCACTGGGAGAACGTGACTAAAATAATCACAATGTTCTTCAGTAATGAATAGGTATGAAAAGATTTGCTGCCAAACATGTTAACTGCCATTTCTTTGTGTGGGTAAAGATTATCAATCCAGAAGTGACCTTCTCTACCAATAAAACTTTCTGTTCTCACCAACAAACATTGAAGACTATAAGAAGTCTTATGTAGAAAAAAAAAAACCTATATATCCCTTTGAAAGCTCTCTCATTTGACTCAGCTGCCGCCCTGAGATAGCCATAAGATAGCAACTGGCCACCATCATATTTCACCAACATTTTGGCCCATATGTGAGACGCATTCCCCTATAAAGGTACGTACTAGGAATTCTCGATTTGAGACTTCTGAATTATGCTTTTATGCAGGTCCTTTTGCATAAAAACTTTATGGCATTATATTATCTTTCCTTTTCTTTTTTAATTTTGAAATTAAATTAATTTTCTTTAAAGAAATTAAAGAATTTTATGAGGGTACACAAGGTTTGGTTACATAATTTGCTCTTGTACATACAGTTTGACTCAAAGTTGTAAGTGTGCCCTTCACCCAGATGGTATGCACTGTACCCATTAGGTGTGAACTTACCTATCTCCTCCTCCCTCATCAATCTGCTTGATTTCCACTGAGATTTACTTCCGTATGTGCACATAAGTGTTGATTGATTAGTTCCAACTTAATATTGAGTACATGTGGTGTTTGTTTTTCCATTCTTACAATACTTCACTTAGAAGAATGGTCTCAAGTTCCAGCCAGGTTGTTTAAAAAGATACATTTTTTTATATTGAAAATATGGAAGTTTCATCCTAAGGAAAAAGATCTAGAACAGAAACACAGTTTTCAACTTTTGTAAAGAAAACTGAGAGAAAAAGTACATTTTCTTTGCAGAGGTACAAAGAATTCCTAGAAGGTGAGCTGCAAACTCCAGAGATTCAGGAAGGACCCAGGTACCTAGCACGGTTGCATGCAAGAAGTCCCAGCAATCGGACACATTTGTAGCTGCTCTGGGCCAAAGCAGTGATAAATATACCTATGTTACATCTCTGCAACTATCATGTTTTCTTCTCTTATGACAGATAATCTTACACAACACTTCTGTTTTAGATATTCTTGCCACAGGAAACTTGCTTTAGAAATTTCTGTATTCCCTGCTATGCCCATCATAGAGCCCGGCATAGAGAAACCATGTAACAAATATTTTTTATTACTTTTTTTTCTTGTGCTTAAAGCTCAAATATCTCTTAAATAATCTAAGATGTTGGGAACTGGTAGTTGATATTCCTGAAATAATTATAATCACATAAGGACCATACAAGTGGGAATCACTTTACAGCTTTCAAAGTACTTTCACATTATTAGGTCATTTACTTCTTATGGTGACTCCAAAAGAAAAATATCCATTTTTCTTTTTGCATATAAGGAGATATTTTTGATCTTCACCTGACTCCCACACTGGGGAATGGAGTAGGGGAGGAGATTGTTCTCTTTTGCCACCATCCAGATCTATGCTCTACCAACTCAAGTACCAGATCCTCCAACAAAGTCCTCTCCAGTTTCAGAATATACTTTCCTTCTCTGAAATCCTACATAAGAAACCTGGAATTATCTACCTTGCATTTTTTAGGATATACTTTCTTTCACTCATACTGTATAAACGTAGTTATCTGTGGTCATAATTAGCAGAGACATGGCTTCTAAAAATATATACTTAAAAATGAACATTGAAAATAATTCAAAGATGATTTTGAATGAGCTATATCCCTTTCCACCTATTCTGTTTCCTTACATCAATCTTGATTGGCAGTCTAATTATTTCACAGAAAACATGGAGAAGCAGTGAAAGAAATAGATGACTGTGTGATGAGTGTAGCCTGGTACACAGAGGCAGAATATTATGGGTGACTCATCTAAGAGATAGGAGGTATAAAGAACATGAAAATGCTTTGACACTGATATGAAGTTTTAAAATTCTTAATTAGTAAGACTCTTGTGGAATAAGAAAAGCTTTTTCAAGAAACAATAAGCATAATTTTTAAAACAAGAAGTTCTTACATCACCTGTAAACAGGGCAATGATTTTCTTTATGCATATGTTCCTAGGAAAGACTATGATTTAAGTTTACTGTCTAGAAAAATAAAAAATGCCCTAATCATAAATTTACCAAAATCCTTATTTATTAAAGCAGCAATATTGTTATCTACTTATATGGTGGTTTTATTACTTTTAAAAATGGATCATTTCTTGATGTAACATCCCCAAACATTTTCTCATCACTATTATCCAGAAGGCCATATCTCTTGAAGATTATATGTAAAAACATAAACTGCATCTTTTCCAATTAAATAACTTGAACCTACCCAATGTATTCATCAATGTGGCTAAGAGGGATAACCATGTGACCATTTTCAGGGCATAACAAGAAAGGATGAAAACGTCATCCCTGATTCTTGGACTTTGGATTGTGACTTCCAGCTTCATGGTAAGTCTCAATCACAATCCTTCATCCTTATTTTATTCAGATCACCTTTGCAAATGCACAGTGATAATTCTCAACATTTTTGTGTTCTCTGAACTTTCCAAATGCTAGAAATTTTGGCAGCACACTTAACAGGATTGAATCGTATCCATATAGTGAGCTATTCACTTGTAACCCTTCAGTTCAATGTTGCTGTTTGAGTAAAACTTTTATGCCCCCGACCACTCTCTTTCCTCAAGAAGCAAAACTATTGATGTTCAAGTTAAAAAAAAAAAAAAAATGATCTTCCTTTGCTGTCAGCTTAGCACTATGCCATGCCTCCTCTTACTCAAATCAAATTGCACCCAACTCTGTATGATATTGTATGACAAAAATGTCACATTGTTCAGAGATGGTCAGAGTTCTCTCAAGGGTTCAGATTATGCCAGAGTGCATCAATGAAGAACTGCCAACCACAGTGTGATTCTTCTTTAAAATGAAAGTTGGGTTGCAATTTTCATTTTCTTTGCTCTCCTTTATTTAAGTAAGGAGTTGAGTCTTAATTTGGAGATAAGCTTTCCCTTTGGGTTTCAAGTCTGAATGGATCTTGTCTGTAAAGATTCATGCATAATTTATGTTGATTTATATTGAATCTAGAGAAGGTTTCCACAATTTGTACTACTGACTACATTAGTAGCTGCATGTCATTTAAATGTTTTGGTCAAGCAGCTACAAATATATGGGCCACTGCATATTAATAAATAATATCCAGTTTTATTTAAAAAATAACTTTATTTAGAATTAAAGCAAGCAACTGAAGCAAAATAAATGACTTCTTTACCGTAACCAAGTGAAAAGTTCCCAATTTATTGATGAGGCCAAGAGGATCAGAAAAACGTCTGACAATATGGTACAATCTAGGCTCTGAATTCTGTAAGATAACCAACCAAAGCCCCCTTCAAAATAAAAGAAGCTCTGCACTGAAGGGAAATTGTCAAGAATAGTATCTAAACTAACAGGAAAGGGACAAGTAAAAGAAAGAAAAGAAAATACACTGATGCAAATGGGAAATGGGAGCAGAAGGTAGACCCCAAAGTTTTAAGGCCATAAATTATGAACTCTTCATGATAACAACAGAAGAGGAAATACTAGGACCACAAAGGTAGGATTTTTTTATTATGTTTTATACTCTCCTTCAGAGGACAAGAAAATCTATTCACTTAAAAATCAGCCACAAAAAATAACAGTGGCAGGACCCCTGCAAAACAGTTTTAAGAAAAAACATAAGAAAATATTGGTCAAAATAATGGGTTCAGAAGGCATGCACAAAAATGCTTGCCCAAAAACAAAGGAAAATGTTAGTCTTATATATCAAAATAAGTTAAAAATCTGGAGGAAAAATATAGAAGCTATGAAAGAAAAAATAATTCTACCCACCCTTCATAGGAAAAAAGACGAGACCCCCTGTAGCCAAAGCAACATTTAGCAAAAAGAACAAATAGTGAGGCATCAATTTAGCAGACTTCAAGCTATACTACAAGGCTATAGTAACTAAAACAACATGGTACTGGCACAAGAACAGAGACATAGACCAATGGAACAGAACAGAGAACTCAGATATGAAACCACTGTCATACTGCCATCTGATCTTTGACAAAGCAGACAAAAACATACACTGGGTAAAAGAATCCTTATTCAATAAATGGGGCTGGGAAAATTGGATAGCCACATAAAGAAAACTAAAACAGGATACACACCTCTAACTACTCACAAAAATTAACTCACAATGGATAACAGACTTAAACCTAAGGCATAAAACTGTAAGAATTCCAGAAGAAAATGTTGGAAAAACTCTTACAGATATCAGCCTAGGCAAAGAATTTACAAAGATGACCTCAAAAGCAATCACAGCAACAACGAAAATAAATAAATAAATGGGACCTGATCAAATTAAAACCTTCTGCACAACCAAGGAAATAACCAATAGAGTGAAGAGACAACCTGGAGAATAGGAGAATATATTTGCATGCTACATATCCAATAAAGGGCTGATAAATAGAATCCATACAGAACTCAAGCAAATCAGCAAGAAAAAAATCAAACAACTCCATTAAAAAGTGGGCAAAGGACATGAACAGAAACTTTTCAAAGGAAGACAGACTAATGGCCAAAAAAATATGAAAAAATTCTCAATATCTCTAATCATCAGGGAAATGCAAATCAAAACCACAGTGAGATACCACTTAATTCCAGTAAGAATGGCTTTTTATCAAAAAGTCCCAAAACAACAAATGCTGGCATGGATGAAGAGAGACAGGAACACTCACACACTGTTGTTGGGACTGCAAACTAGTGTAATCTCTATGGAAAGTAGTATGGAGATACCTCAAAGAACTAAAAGTAGACTTTCCATTTGATCCAGTAATCCCCCTACTGGGTATTTATTTACCCAAAGGGAAAAAAGACATTCTATAAAAAAGACTCCTGCACTCGAATGTTTACAGCAGCACAATTCATAATTGTAAAGATGTGGAAACAACCCAAATGCCCATCAATACATGAGTAGATTAATAAAATGTGATATATATATATATATACATACATACATACATACATATACACATACCATGGAGTACTACTCAGCCACAAAGAAAAATGGTAAATTAATACCTCTTGTATTAACCTGGATTAAACTTGAAACCATTCTTCTAAATGAAGTATCACAAGAATGTAAAAATAAACACCACATGTACTCACCATTAAATTGGAACTAATTAATCAACAATTATGTGCACATATGGAAATAACATTCATCAGAAATCAAGCAGGTGGGAGGAGGGAGAAGGGGAGGGGTAAATTCACACCTAACGGATACAATGCACACTATCTGGGTGATGAGCACACTTATAACTGTGACTCAAATGGTACAAAAGCAATTTATGTAACCAAAATGTTTTTATACCCATAATATTCTGAAATAAAATTTTAAAAATAGAGATAGAAAATCTTCTACTCAAATCCCAGGTTTCTCTCTTTACAACAAAAATTATCAGTTACATCCTCTGTTAAACGTGAATGATATCAACCTTCCATGATTGCTGGCAAGATAAAAAAAATAGTAGTGAACTAGTATGTGAACTATTTAGTGTAGCTTCTTGCATACAGTAGGTACTCAAAACTATGGCAAGTATGATTTGTATTTCCAAACACTGATACAAAGTATAGATTATAGGTCTTTCACCTTATCATTATACTTAATCTTTTTGTTGTATGATATGGTATAAACCTGTTTTACTTTGACAAATAAAACTTACATAGAGCCAGAAAACAAAACAAAGGAACAATAAGGATGAAATAACCATCTTTCTACTTAATTAAGAGGCTTTGTAAAAATTTTTATGGATATACAATATATGCACATATTTATAATACATGCGGTATTTTGTTACATACATAGACTGTGTAATGATCAAGTCTGGATATTTAGGATATCCACACATCCTGTATTTATCATTTCTATGTATTGGTAAGATTTCAAGTCCTCTCTTCTAGCTATTTTGAAATACACAACACATTGTCATTAGCTATAGTCACCCTATTCTGCTATGGGACATTGAAATTTTTTCCTTCTATCTAATTGAAGGTTTGTAACTATTTATTGACCCTTCTTCTTACCCACCCCCCCACACACACCCTTTCCATCATTGGGCATCTATCATTCTACTCTCTACCTCCATGAGTTCAACATTTTAGCTCCCACATATGAGTGAAGACAAGCAATATTTGCTTTTCTGTGCCTGGCTTATTTCACTTAACATAATGACCTTCAGTTTCAGCCATGTTGCTGCAAATAAGATTTCATTCTTTTTATGGCTGAATAGTACTCCATTGTGTATTATATACCACATTTTAAGAAGATATTTTATATAAAGCTATGCAAATAAATTTGAATGCATTGATTAAATGGAGTACTTGGCTATAAAAACAACTTATCAAAATTTGCCCCAGGAGAGACAGAAATTCTAAACAGATAAACTACCAAAGATGCATTAGTTCCCCTACATAAAAACATTCATTGGTCCTTGTGATTTCACAAGGAAATTCTACAATGCCTTTAAAGACTAGAAGTCTCAAAGCTTCTTGTAGTATCTGAGCACATGCAAGGTCTCTACATTAAAAACTATAAAATGCTACTGAAAGAATTAAAGTCCTAAATAGATGAACATATAATGTTGACTCATTACTGTAAAGATATTCTTCTCAAATTGATCTATAGTTCCAATACAATTTTAATCAAAAGCCCAAAATGTTTTTTGTGAAAAGTGATGAACCAATCAGACTTATAAAGAAATGCAAAGGTTTAAGAATAACCAAGATACTCTTGGAAGAAAAAAAAAAAAAGTATTGGTGAACTTGCTGTACTGATTGTTAAAACATCATAAAGCCACAGTAATTGTGAAGCATAGTTTTGGTAAAAGATAAGGACACCGCTGACACAAAATACCCCAGAAACAGGCCCACAGATATATGGACACCTAATTTATAAAAAAGGTGGCATTACAAATCAATGGAGAAAGGATGTTCTTCTTTTCTATATAAGTACTGAGTCAATTAGGTATTAAAATTGGAAAAATAATTAAAATCCAAACATATTATTTCACCTCTCCTCCACCCCTAAAAGGACTAGTGAATTCTAAATCTCAAAGTAAAAGATAATACATTAAAATGTCTAGAAGATAATAGATCCTCAAGATTTGGCTCATGTTCAAGTAGCTAGTAAATATGCTGTATATAAAAGGATTGAACTTTATTTGTAATCTGGGAAATGCAAGTATAAACCACAATAAGATACTATTGCATACTCATCAGAATGCCTAAAATTAAAAAGACTGACAATATCAAGTGTCACTGAAGGTTTGGAGTGACTGGAATTCTGCTATGCTATCACTGGGAACACAAGTTAGTGAAATCACTTTGGAAATCTGTGTGGCTTTATATACTAAATGCTGAAGATATATATACATATATATATATATACATACACACTGAGTCATCAGGTATGGGTATATTCAACATTAGTATATTCCCCAAGAAAATGCATGTACATCTACGACAACAAACATATACGAGGATATACATAGCAACACCATTTCTAATAACCAAATGCTGGAAACATCCTAAGGATACATAAATTATAGAATGACTAATTTTGTGGTAAATTTATGGAAAAGACTATTTGTTTTATGGTGACTTTTTAAAAAATAATTATAAGTACACTCAACAATATGAATAATCTCACAAACAAAATGTTGAACAAAATAAACCAGGCACAAATGAATATATACTGCTGGATTCCATTTACATAAAATTCAAAAACAGGTCTACACTTTTGTTAGAAGTTAGGAGCGTGGTTAACTTTGAGGAGGAAGGAGGGGCAAAAGTTGGGAAGGAGCCAAAATAGTCTTCTGGGGTAATGACAATGTTCTATTTCTTTATCTGTATAGTGGTTACATAGGTACTTGCCTTTTTAACATTAAATTATACATTATGTTTTATGTATGTGTGCTGTACTTCACCAAAAAATAAAGATGTTTCCAAATTTAGATTATGTTTATTAAATTTCAATCATTATTTTATTAAAATTGTATTCACTCTTTTCTCTTTTTACAGCCTGGTGAGACTAGAAGAAAACCCAAGAAAACCCAACTCTTTCAACAGAGAACTGGATCAGCTCCTTCTTACTCTTCATCAGAATATCATAATTTTCATAGCTTTAGGCATCTTGCCAAACCGCCACAGGCACACATACATGGAAACACACCACACAAACATTACATGAAAATATATAATCACTGGAGACAAAAATATAAATCTAACCACTTTCATGCACTTAAAAATATTTGTAAGAAGCCATCTCTATCACTAATTTTTTATAGGAAAAATTGTCTTAAGCGCCGTAACTTTAGAAAGCCATTTACAACAATAATCCCTTCACAATTCCATCCAAAAGCAACCACCACCTCTTTTCTACCCAACCAAGTTTCTACTAGCCCTTCATATGAACCTACCAGCATTCCAGTTGCCACTGAATCTACTATAGAAGTTTCTGCAGTCACCACTGGGCCCCAAATACCATCAGCCACCCCACAGGCAGAAGTGACTACAGCCACCCTCGAGGCTAACGCTGCCACGACAGTGGCCGCTGGGACCCAGATGCCTTCGCCAGCCACCCCACAAGAGGTAGTGACTACCGCCACTCCCGAGGCTAACGCTGCCACGACAGTGGCCACTGGGACCCAAACACCTTCACCAGCCGCCCCACAAGAGGAAATGACTACAGCCACTCCCGAGGCTAACGCTGCCACGACAGTGGCCGCTGGGACCCAAACACCTTCACCAGCCGCCCCACAAGAGGAAATGACTACAGCCACCCCCGAGGCTAACGCTGCCACGACAGTGGCCGCCAGGCCCCAAATGCCTTCTGCAGCCACAGGACAAGCAGAAATGACTTCAGCCACCCCGGAGCCTAATGCTGCCACGACAGTGGCCACTGGGACCCAAACGCCCTCTCCAGCCGCCCCACAAGAGGAAGTGACTACAGGCTCCCCCGAGGCTAACGCTGCCACGACAGTGGCTGCTGTGCCCCAAGCGCCTTCGCCAGCCACAAGACAAGCGGAAATGACTCCAGCCACCCTGGAGGCTAATGCTGCCACGACAGTGGCCGCCAGGACCCAAATACCTTGCCTGCTGCACAAGCGGAAATGACTCCAGCCACCCCAAGTTGCCACAACAGTCATCACCACTTAAGCTGAAACCACCAATATAATGACACCTGAACCCAAAAAACTCCAACAATGACTAATGTACCTGAAACCACCCCAACAATCACATCTAAACTCAGAGTAATCCAAGCAAATCCTGAATCTACCCCAATGACTACCCCTGAACCTAAAAACCATATAGCAACCTCTGTTAAAGCTGAAAGCATTCCAATAACCTCCACTGAACCCAAAATAACCACAGCAATCACCAGTGAAGCTGAAATCCCAGAAAACACTGTAGAACCTGAAACTACTCCAGAAAAGACTAGTCAACAAGAAACCATCCCAGATAGAGCTCTCAGACTCAAAACTGACTCAAATTATGCTGAACCCAACACGACCCCAAAAAGCACTGCTGAACAAACTACTCAAGAGACCAACATTGAACCCAGCACCACCACAAACATCACCCTTGAACATGAAACCAACCAAATGACTAGCACCAAACAGGAAACCACTGCCCCAAATTCCCATTGAACACAAAACCAACCCTAAGAATACTTCAGAAACTGAAACCACCCCAACAAAATACCACTGAACCCTAAACCATCCCCCAGAGGCCACCCCAGATACTGAAACTACTCTGGAAAGCACTGCTGAATCTGAAACTATCCTCAAAATACCACCATTAAGCCTGAAACCACTCCCAGAAAGCACTGCTAAAGCTGAAATTACCCCAAAATCCACCATTGAACCCAAAACAATCCTTGAAAAACCTGCCAAAACCAAAACCACCCCCAGAAACCACTGGTCAACATAAATCCACTCAACACCACTGAACTGGAAACCACCCCACAAAAAATCCACTTTGAAACCACTACAGAAACTGCTCATGAATGCAAAACCACCCCTGGAAAGCAGTGATGAACATGAAGCCATACCATAAAACATTTCTGAACATGGAACCACCCCAGAAACCACCTACAAATCCAAAACCACCCCAGAGAACACCTGAATCTGAAACTACTCCAACAACTAACACCAAATTAGAAACCACCCTTAGAGACTACCCCTGAACCTGAAACCACCTCAGAGACCACCAATGAAGCTCAAACTTCCCCAGAGATCACCGCTGAATCTGAAACCATCCCGACTACAGTCACCAAACTCCGTATCATCCAAGAAACCTCTGCTAAACCCAAAACCACCCAAGAAATCCTTACTGGGCACAGAAGCACCCTACAGACTACCATTAAACTCAAAACCACCCCCATTAACAATTGTTGAACCTGAAACCACCCCAGCAATCACTGTTGTGCTTAAAATCACCCCAGATAATACCACTGTACCTGAAGCTGCCCCATCAACAATCATTGAACACAAAACAGCTCTGTCAAAGTAGAGATTTCCAGCACTGGACCTGAAACATCTACTCCCTGAGCTACAATGAATGATCTAGACCACAACTGAACTAGCCATAACCACTTCTCTAATCACATTTCCTTCTACTACAACAAACACAGCTCAAGTGCTGATTACTTCAGCTACCTCTACACTTCTTCAGCAACTCCATGTATTAACAGAACAAGCACACCACATTTCAATTGTGGACCATCAGCTTCCAAAACCCTTTTTCCCAATTTAAGCATTACGATTAAAACTACTAGGTTAAAAATACAGTCATAAAGTACTCTCAGCTTTTAGTAAATATGATCTATAAGTACAAAAAACAAAGTATAATTTCAATGTACTACTATCATGACCAATCATAAAAGTATCCATCTATAACAATGACTAAAATAAAAAATCACTCACAATTTAGAATAATGTCCCTATTTACCTGCTATAGTTACTGTACCCCAAAACTATATCAGAGTATAAGCAAAAATAAGTAACTGCTCTACTGAAAGCCAGATTTCCCAAATGGAAATCTATTCAGTTAAATTTTAAAAATAAAACTTTACTTATGAATTATATCACTTAGGAATGTGAGTAACACCAAGCCAAAGGAGCCACTCAGGAGGAAATCCACCAACCCTCCTAATTCCTAGGATGACCTATTTAGCCTGAAAACCATTAAAAAAAACTCACCAAAAATATGAATTCCCTCTTGAGTATTTTTGGTTTTTTACTTCTCTATAAATTCAATGATAAATAATCAAAATGTGTGGATTGGTTAATAAGGTTGTAGTGTTCCATTAAGACTATAAAAAATGGAATATCCCTGTAGGGAGAACTGATTGGAAATCTGCCAATAAATGACATCCTAATTATGGAAGAAACTAGTAAAAACAAGAAGCATGTTGCTAACGGGCCATATTTCATTCATTACAAATCAGATTTCAATCATCTATTTTTATCAAAACTATTGATATTGGTTTTGTTGAAAAATACTACAATGCAAATTTTCATGGAGTGTTTACAAGAATGTTATGAAGGAATTTTTCAATTAATAACAAATTCAACTTACAAAATTAAAATGTCAAATGATTAAAATTTCTATTCTTTTCAGAAACACATACTCTAGTTACTAAAATTGTCTTTATATATTCTTTCTCACAGATCTTTATCAATCCAAATAATTCACTTCCAAAATTTAAGCCTGCCATCAATCCTTCAAAAGCTAACTTTAAATTATAGATGTTTGAACTATAAATGTACTTTTCTTCTGATATGGCAAAAAACATTATTTTGAAGAACACATGGTCATTCTTTTCTTTGAACTCTTCTGACAGCTATATAAATCTCAATTTTAATTCTTCTTTAGCTAATAAATGGTTTAAAAGAATCCTGTATGCGTATGTGTGGGTGTGTGCTTAGGTTGATGGATTCAAAACTATGAATGGAAGTTATAATACTATTTTCTTTAAATGATAAAATATCGAACTCTTTATCCAACATTTTTTGAGTTATTACAAAAGAATCAATACAACAAACTAAGTGTAATCCTTCTAATTTTCAGGAAAAATAATTTCAAGAAAAAACTGACTTAGTGCTCCAATAAGGAGTAATTAATGTTGACAGAGTATATGACAAAACTTGATAAGTGGTTGTTGCAGTATAGCAAGTGAAGGTAGCAGGTTTAGAGTCAGGCAGCCCTAAATTCCATTGACCCTTAACACATGCTACCTGTAGACTTTGTGTGTCACTCTGTGCAAATTACCTAACATATTTGTGAGGGCTAAGTAAGATGTTTGTAAAATGCAGAGTCCAGCACATGGCAGTACTCATTAATATTGAGCTCTCAGAGTAGTGCTCACATAGTACTTATTAAATATTAGTGGCATCCCTTTCCCTTCAGAGCCAAATAATATGAACAGTAGCCCAGGCAAAAGGTATGTTTGTCAATCTTCCAAACATAATTAAGATAGGTATGTTTCATATTCTAGTCAGATAAACTTAAATCAATTTTACACATAAGGGTTATAAACAAAGATTTTTTTCCCCCATCTCTACAAAAATAAATAAATAAATAATGGTAGCATGTGCCTGTAGGCCTAGCTACTTGGAAAGCTGAGGCAGGAGGATCCCTTGAGCCCAGGATGATGGTGGCGTGCTCCTGTAGTCCTAGCAGCTTGGGAGGCTGAAGTGGGAGGATTGCTTGAGCCCAGGATTTCAAGGTTACAGTAAACTATGATCAGGCCACTGCACTCCAGCCTGGGTGACAGAATGAGACTCTGTCTCCAAAAAAAAAAAAAAATCCATTGGTATATGAAGAAAATCAAGATGCAGAATAGTGTATAAAAGAAAGCTAAAATTTGTGTTAAGGGGGATGACATTACTTATATATGCATTTGGTTATATTTATATAAAATATCTCTGGAAGGATGGAGTGAGGGACTGGAGGGACTGCAAGGCTGGGAATAGAGGTGGGAGGGAGAATTTTTAAGTTTGACCTTTTGTACTTTTTGAATCTTGATGGTATGTATTGAGTATTACTGAAGAATGAACAATGAAAATAAAACACAATGACAAAAATTTTTTAAAAAAAGAT
This sequence comes from Lemur catta, assembly GCF_020740605.2. Taxonomy (NCBI): domain Eukaryota; kingdom Metazoa; phylum Chordata; class Mammalia; order Primates; family Lemuridae; genus Lemur; species Lemur catta. The sequence continues at coordinate 13,665,798 of NC_059146.1, forward strand.
TTTTTTTTTGAGACAGGGTCTTCACTCTGTCACTGAGGCTGGAGTGCAGTAGCATGATCATAGTTCACTATAATCTTAAATTCCTGAGCTCAAGAAATCCTCCTGCCTCAGCCTCCTGAGTAGCTAGGATTACAGGCATGTACCACCACACCTGGCTAATTTTTTAAATTTTTGTAAAGACAGCATCTTGCTATGTTGCCCAGGCTGAAGCCAGGTTTTTTAAATAAAAATTAAAGTCTTCCTATCCCCATAAATCCCCAATATTATCTCCATAATTATTACAAAATAAATACATCATGTTCTAGGCTGAATTGTGCGCCCCCTTCCAAATTTATATGTTGAAATTCCAACCCTGAATACTTCAGAATGTAACCATATTTAGAGATAAAGTCTTTAAAGAGATGATTAAGTTCAAATGAGGCCTCTAAGGTGGGCCCTAATCCAATAAGATTAATGTCCTTATAAGAAGAGGAAGAGACACCAATGATATGTGCATAGAGGAAAGAATACGTGAAGACACAGTAAGAAGGCAGCCATTTGCAAGCCAAGAGAGAGTCCTCAGGAGAAACCAACAGAATGGAAATCTGCCAATAAATGGCTTCATGACATCCTAATTATGGGAGACACTAGTAAAAACAAGAAGCATGTTGCTAACAGGCCATACTTTATCAATTACAAATCAGATTTCAATCATCTATTTTTTATCAAAACTATTGATATTGGTTTTGTTGAAGAATATTACAATGCAAATTTTCATGGAGTGTTTACATGTTATGAAGCAATTTTTCAATTAATAACAAATTCAACCCTGGACCTTCCAGCCTCCAGAACTGTGAGACTAAGTTTTTGTTGATTAAGCATCCAGTCTGTGGTATTTTGTTATGGCAGCTCTAGCAAACTAACACATGTGGACATTGTAAAAATGAGGAAAACATGAAAAATCCTAAGGCACAGAAGTAATCACTGATATTTTCTTGAGTGGACTTCCAATACTTTTTCTGTGTGCTCAAATATTTTAATCAAACTGGGATTTCTACAGTAGCATTTGTAATTTATTTTGTTCATTTATCAACAATTTCTAGCATCATCATTTATTTTTTTTGTTTGTTTAGACAGGTGAGACAGTTTCTTGCTGTCACTGAGGCTGGAGCACAGTGGCCTGCTCATAGCTCACAGCAACCTCAAACTCGTGGGCTCAAGCAATCCTCCTGCCTCAGCATCCTGTCCATTTTCTTTTACAACATAATTTGTAATGGTTTCATTTTATTTTATTAATATATGTTCATTTTATTAACTAGCTCCATAATTGGAGGCATCAAATTGTTTTCATTTTTTCAATAATAATGCTTCCGTGAATACCCTTAATAAGTCATTTAACACGTTATTTGGACAGGATAAAGTTACAAAAGTGGAATTGCTGGGTCAAAAGCTTTGATACATATTGTCAAATTCATGAAAACTGAATTTATACTCACACTCACCTCAGTAAAGAACACTCACTTCCCCATACTGTCACTAACACTGTTTATTATATCATCACTTTTTTTCATCTTTAACCATATGACAAAAGAAAATTCTATTATAGTTTTATACTGCTTTGATTTCTTGTGATATTTAAACATTTCTATATGTTAACTGACTTTATATATTCATTATGCCTTTGTAACATATGATAATTATTTTTCTCATTTATAGTTTGCCTTTTAATTTTGAGAGATGTTTTAATTTTTATATAACCATACATATCATTGCCTTCTCTTTGGTGTTTGTCTTTTTAGACAAAAGAAAAGGCATACAAAATTTATTAACTTACACATGTATGCATGGGAGTCATACAAAATATAAAAATCTCAAACAAAAAGCCATATTGTTGAAGTTTTATACCATCCTGAGGTTACAAAAAAAAACAGGGGTTTGGAGCAATGGCAAGATCAGTTCTGGGAGGCAAAGAAGAGGGCTGACTAGCAAAGGCCACCTAGTTATGTGGGCGAAACTTCACAGGGAGCAGCTCTCAGGAATAGTAAGTTTCTCTCAGACCCCCAGAGAAGTCAGACTCTGTCTCTCCCCCAAGAGGCAGTCCTTCCTAGACCCAGATGAAGGGTGGAGAGCAGAGAAAGCCTGGGTGTTTACTTCACCAATGCAGATTTTCTCTACGGATGCAAATCTCCTGCACAAAAGTTGCAGGGCTATTCTTGTCTGTAAATCCTCTGAAAAGCCCTCTCCAAATATGCCAAAGTAGTATATGTAGGAGTGAAATATTTTTGGTTTCTCTTTTTCTTTCCTTCTTTCTTTCCTTACTTCCTCCCTTCCTCTCTCTTTTTTTCCAACCTCAAAGGAAGAAGCTGAGGCACAAAATATAAGCTTAACAATGGATAGCCAATCACTAATCAATGTCATTTCTGTAAACCAAAGAGAATTCCTGACAAACAGCTTTGTATAAGCCCACTCCCTATGCCCCTTTTTCACCTTCAAAAACCTACTAGTAACAAATGCTGAATGGAGGTCCCCTCCAAGGTTACTTGAGTCTGAGTCTTCCTAGCAGCTGTCCTCATTTTGGCTCAAGTAAACACCTTAAATTACATTTGGTGTTTGTCTTTAGATATTTATTACTTTAAATTTTCCACCTCTAGATAAAATATGCAGGTATAATTTCTTCATGATAGCCTATGGTTTCATTTTTTATATGCAAATAGTTAACCCATTGTAAAATTTTTTGCATATTGTATGATGTATAGGGAAGGCCAAATTTTACCTCTAATCTTTTAGGCTATTTCTCAGCTTTGGCTGAGCCTGAGAATTAAATTGCCAGTAGATAGATCAATAGGATAAAAGCATATAAATTTATTCAGCAGAAGTTTTACATGACATAAGAACTTTCATAAGGAAATAAAGACCCAAATATACAGCTAGAAATGAATACTTACATACTAAATTAGACAGAGAGTGAATTATGAAAATGCGACAATGCAGGGGGGTAGGATAATTGACTGGGTAGAGAAGTGACTAGGAGGATACGGTCAGTCTAACAAGGTTTGTTTCTACAGATTTCCCTTATATTCAAGTTCCCATTCTTGATATACGCATGATATTTTCCTTTTGGTATAGAAAGAATATCTTTTACATGGAAATTTTACCTCCTGCTTTTAAGAAACAGGTGAGAGTGATCTTCTTGTACCTGTTGTTTTGTAAGTGCTTTTAACTCAAAACAGTCAACATGCTAGCATGGCATATTTCTAACTCCTTCAGATGGGAAGAGAAAAAGCACTAATCTTTTTTCTTATAATTATAAATTAACCCAATGGCTTTTATTGAAAATAAAAAATAAATCCATCCTGTCACCATTGATTTGTAATTCCACCATTATTATTGAGTAAATTCTATGCTCTGTTTTTCAGTGTGTTCTTTCTGAAATGTAAATTAGAACATGCCACTCCTGGCTTAAAATCCATCTGTGGCTTCCCTTAGCTTCAAGGATAATCTCAACATGCAAAACTAGAAACCCATGGGAAAATATAGTCTACACGCATGCTTTGTTGGACCTTCACAGTATTTTTAATTGGTTTTTAAATTGATGACCAATGTTTAAACACCAAATGGTGTCACATAAACATCCAGATTTCTGGCTCCTTGATAGGATCTGGAAATACTGGACCAGCAATTCCAGGGGTCATCCATCAGTTGGTTTTAAATACGGTCTCCTCTCTGTAGAGACCAACTGTACCATTTCCCACCATCCCCACCCAGCCCACTACATTAATTTACATCCTATGGTTATTGGCAGCTTCAAAACTTGCTCTACGTCATTTGACCCTGCCTAACCTCCCACTACTCCTAAATACACATCCTTTGCTATATGTATGCTCAAAAGTACCACAAACCTTTATTGCATACCTAGTACATGTCAAACACTAAGAATGAAAACAGCAAATACAAAACAGTGAGTACAATGTAGTCTCTAATGTTCAGGAACTCACAGCTTGAGGAGAAGACAAACTTTCAGAAAAAAGAGTATTCAACTCAGCTGAATGTAGCACAGAAGTCCAAAGGGATAAGAATATAGTCATAATGGATCTGGCCATATAGAAAGCCTGAGTGACTTTTGCCAGAGACATAGCAGAGTGGTGATGATAGAAACCAAGTTGCAACAAATTGAGGAAGAAGTAAAGACAGTGATTACAAACTGAATGTTCACGCAGCTTGGAGACATAGGAACCAGAAAAAGTGGTGATAAAAGAGAAGTGAAGCATCAAGGAAGAAATTTTTTCTAATTTGGGATAGGGCTGAGTATGTATACAAGCTGGAGGAAAAAAAAACAGACATTAAGGATAGGACATTAAGAAATGAGTGTATTTTATATTTGATATTGATAGGATCCACTCAACAAATACCTACTCAGCAGAGGACTATGTCCCAAGAATTGCAGCCAGTAATGAAACGGTGGTGAACAAAGCAAACATGGTCCTGGTCCTCAATGAATTGCATTCTAGTGGAAGAACAGAGTTAACAAATAAGTAAATAAGTGAACAAAATAATTAAGATTTTACTAATGCTAAGAAAGAAGAAAACAGAGTATTAGATAAAGAGCAATTGGGAGAGGAGGGTACTTTAGACAGAAAGTGAAGGGAAGACTTCTCTGAGGAAGGATATACAAGGAAAGAGTCAGACAAGTGGGCTCAGAGGACCAGAGGGAGGAAAGATCACGGTACGTTTTCGGAGCAGATATAAGGCCAGGTGAAGTGTGGCCTGAGATGAAATTTGAGAGAAAAACAGAGACAAGATCATGAAGATCTTTGTAGACCACGGTTAGAGGTTCTGGATTTCATTCTAAGTACATTGAGGAGACAACAAAAGATTTTTAAGTGGCAGAATGACATAATCTGATTTTTTTTTTAAATTACTTTGGCTACCATATAGGAAAATGTGTTGGACAAAGATCCTGCATTAGCAACTCTGAGTCCCTCCCCTAAAAATCAACCCCAGATTAACTACAGAGGCAGAAGTGCTAATAAAGGAAGAAAGCTGTAGGAAAATATAGACAGAGTGAAGGGAGGTGGGAGAAGTGTTTAAACTGGGGTGTCCGACAGCTGGAAGGTTTTGGCTTGGGCAAGAGGCAGCTAGGCCTGGCAGTGGGAAGAAGATAATACAGAATAGGAACTACAGGGTTTCTGCAATTTCTTCTCCCCTTCTTCTGCCTTTGGACCTCTAGCCCAGAAATCTTGAGGGGTAAATCAGGGCAGCATAGCAGCCCTGTAGTTTGTAGCCCAGATTCCTCCTCTAGGACCAAGGCACTCATGCCTCCAGCTGCCTGCAGTGTTGGTTGCTGACAGCTGAGTCTCTCTCCAGGAATTGCCCTTGCAGGGAACCCTCATATGAGCCCTCCCCAGGGGCAGCCTACATTCAATTACTGGTTAACGTGGGTGGGATAATGGTACCAAGACCTGGCCCTCTTGCCCCAATGTGAGACACTCTGAAGGGATCTCCAAGCTCCAGAGTTCCAGTGGAATCAGCTGGAACCCCTACTGTAACAGCATCACACTTCAGCCTCTCCCTCTGCCCAGTCTTGCCTCCCTTACGGGTGTTGTTCCTGAAACCACACCCCAATAAATTCCTGTAAACAAATCATCTCACTCTGTTAGCTGAGAAACCTGATCTAAGACAGCACAGGAGAAATTAGAGAACACGTAAGAACTGCGTGACTTTGGGGAGCTGGGGCTTCATCCTTCCCTCAAAACCCCACTTGTGAATTATGATCTGAGGAGCATTTCCTCCTAATGCAGCTTCTCCCTAAGATGCAAAGAGCTGTTGTCTGGCCTGAGTTTCATGTTCTGAGTAAGGAGTGACAGACTCAAAGCCTCAGCTACCCTCTGACACACTGAGCAATTTGAGCTATTAGGGACTGAGCACTGCCTGCAGAGAAGTTGATATCAACAGGGGAAATGAGTTCATTAGGAAAAGAATACACATTTGAGAACAACTATTTTCTTTGAGACAGGGTCTCACTATATTGCCCAGGCTTGTCTCACTCCTGAGCTCAAGTGATCCTCCCACCTCAGCCTCCCAAGTAACTAGGAATACAGGCACAAGCCATTATGCCTGGCTAAGAACAACTATTTCAAAGGAAAAACACATCTTGGAATACAGAATCTACCAGAAGCAGTGGGACTGCACACTAGTACAACCTCTGTGGAAAGTAATATGGAGACAGATACCTCAAAGAGCTAAAAGTAGAACTATCATTTGATCTACCAATCCCATTACTGGGCATCTACCCAAAGGAAAAAAAAGACATTCTATAAAATAGACATCTGCACTAGAATGTTTATAGCAGCACAATTCACAACTACAAAGATGTAGAAACAACCCAACTGCCCATTGATACATGAGTGAATTAATAAAATGTGGTATATGTGTACCATGGAGTACTACTCTGCCACAAAAAACAATGGTGAACTAGCACCTTTTGTATTATCCTGCATACAGCTGGAGCCCATTGTACTAAGTGAAGTATCCCAAGAATGGAAAAACAAGCACCACATGTACTCACCATCAAATTGGTATTAACTGACCAACACTTAGGTGCACATTTAGTAGTAACATTCATCAAGTGTTGGGCAGATGGAAGAGGGGAGGAGGGGATGGTATATTCACACCAGGTGTGGTGTGCACCATCTGGGGGATGGACATTTTTGAAGCTCTGACTCGGGTGGGGAAAGGGCAATATATGTAACCTAAACATTTGTACCCCCATAGTATGCTGAAATAAAAAATAAAAAAGATTAAAAAGGCATGACAACTAAAAAAAATAAAAAGGTGAAATATGTCAGATTAAAAGAGAAATGATACACATAAAGCCTTACCTGGACACGTAGTAAAATTTAAGAATGTTAAAGATAAAGATAAAATTCTCGAAGTTTTGAAAAGAAAAAATCATGTTGCTATCAGATTTTTCATGACCAACAATAAATATTTAATATAAGAAGACAACGGAGGAGTGTTTCCAAAGCACTGGTGGAAGAGGACTTAGAACCTAGAATTTCATATTCAGCCAGTCATGAATAAAGGAGGGCAATATTCTCAGGCATACAAAGACTCAAAACTTTGTTACACAGAGCTCTGCCACACACACATGAAACAAAAACTGCCAAAAGTGTTTTAGTTAAAATACTTAAATAAGAATAAAGAAAAAGCCAAGAGATACTGCAAGAAATATATGAAGTAAAAATGACCAAATACAATATAAATACACCATAGGATCAGAAAATATACTATACCATACCATACCATAGTATTATAAAATGTGTACCTAGAAATAAAGAAGTCAAACTATGCTAATGCCATCATGCTAGAGAAGTCATATGTAGCCTCTCTGGTAGTCAGCCCCAAATGAAACCAGACTTCCAGTCATTCCTGCCAAGACACCAAGCATGTAAGTGAAGCCTTCTCAGACCCTCCAGAATAGCTGATCACCACAATGTGACCTCCATTGACCAAGAGCACAATATTTCAGGTATCAATTTATGTTTTTTCTCCCTTTCCCCTTACTATGCATTCAATCAGGTTGTAGACTGTGAGCTTCATTCTCAAAGAAATATATAGCTAGACAGAAAGCAAAAGTAATCCATAAGTCTTCCTGGCCTCTGTTTCCAAAAGCCTATGCCACTGAGGAGAATGAAGTTTGAAGAGAAAGAGGTGTGTTCCACACCAGAGGTAGTCCCCTGAGCCAGAGAGAGGAGGAAAACCGTTGGATCCTGAGCAGTAGAGACCCAGGGCCTCCTCCACACACATCCAAATATCACCAAAGCACACAACTCACCTATGACAGTCATAGGTGAATTCAAAGGATGGTCAAATTCCAAAATATCTGAAACCATTAAAATATATTTTCATATATCAATGTTTGCCAAAAGTTCTTAATAAACAAATCTTATTTAAAACAAGTCAATGTTATTTGACGGTAAGAGTATAATCAATGGTACAATTTTAAAATTGTCAAATCGTACCTTCCTAGACACAGAGACATTAGTCATTATGTCTCTTAAAACAATCTTAAATGAAATGTACACATTTGGGGCCCAAAAAAGATAGTGTGAGGTGTGTTTTCTGTATTATTTAAGGATATTCAATATTTCCATAGAAGACAAAAACCAGAATGGATAAAACTCACAAGTAGTGGTTAGCATAGATATAAGTAAGCTACTCGCTCATGGTAGACAGGCAAAACACAGTATGTGTTAAACATAAAAAGTGGCTTGTGAAACATAGGCAGAATTCATAAAATGTTTTGAATATAGATACTAAATAATTTAGTAGCCTTAAGACATGCTAAAGATAGAATAAATGAAATACTGGAGGAACAATCAAGAATATTACTTAGAGGCCAGGCGCGGTGGCTCACGCCTGTAATCCTAGCACTCTGGGAGGCCAAGGCGGGCGGGTTGTTTGAGCTCAGGAGTTCGAGACCAGCCTGAGCAAGAGCGAGACCCTGTCTCTACTAAAAATAGAAAGAAATTACATGGACAACTATATATATTTATATATATATAAAAAATTAGCCAGGCATGGTGGCGCATGCCTGTAGTCCCAGCTACTCTACTCGGGAGGTTGAGGCAGAAGGATTGCCTGAACTCAGGAGTCTGAGGTTGCTGTGAGCTAGGCTGACGCCATGGCACTCTAGCCTGGGCAACAGAGTGAGACTTTGTCTCAAAAAAAAAAAAAAAAGAGTATTACTTAGAAATAGAAAAAGATGCAAAGATCAAGTCATGACCATGTCACTTCTGGGCTGCCAGCTATGTCATCCCTATGTCAACCGCCCACTGGTGACATTCTATATGGTCTCATTTTGGCCCCATATGTGCTCTTTTCAAGAAGTGCAGCTCTAACCCACAGTTTTTGAGGTTAGCTGTTAAGCTACAGCTATGACCAGGCATCCTTTTCCTGTCTCTCTTCCATAGAGAGAGAATGCACAATTAACCCCAGTCCACACTCCTTTTGTTGGCCCTCCTTGCCCAAACCTCAGCTCTAGTCCTTTTAATGATACCATCAGTGGGAAAGGTTGGCACAACAGAGAGAGACAGGACAGATGAGCACTGCATAGCCCAGGAGTCACATTATGTGGACCTTCCACCCACCTGCACTCTCTCCAAAGTGTTATAGTGATAGAAATAATTCCAAAAATATTTAACAAATTGTGTTCTCCTTAAAACAATTGTACTCAAAGAGAAATTACTTTTTCACTCATTATCATAGGTTCATTGTAGGGATTACTTTGTACGGACGATGTGCTAAAATTTTCAAAAACATCCAGATGTAGCTTACTACTAATAGCAATTTATCAGAAAAAAGTTAGAAAACATCCATGCTTTAACAAATGAAATTCATGACTCATCTTTAATTTTGACAACTTTTTAAAATACTTCACCAAAAAATTACCAACAAATCTCCATCTGGTACAGAGATTTTCACTGTTACTCTCTATCTTACTTTATCTTTTGCTGCTATAATAAAATATGTGAGACTGAGTAATCTATAAAAAAACAGAAATTTATTTCTCACCATTCTGGAGGCTGGGAAGTCCCAGGTCAAGGTGCCAGCGGGCTCAGCATCTGCTAAGGGCTGCTCTCTGCTCCAAGATGGTGCCCTGTTGCTGCATCCTCCAGAGTGGAGGCATACTGGGTCTTCACCTGGTGGAACGTAGACGGGCAAAAGAGCCTAACGCTATATGAAGCCTCCTTTATAAGGGTTTTAATTGAATTCAAAAGGAAGGAGCCCTCATGGCCTAAATACCTCTTAAAGGCCCCACCTGATAATTCTAATCACACTGGCCATTAAATTGCAACACCTGAACTTTGGAGGAGACACATTCAAATCATAGCACTCTATTTTATTACAAAAACATGTTAGAGATTCTGCTATTTAAAACAATATAATTGATAGATTTCTTAAATGAAAACACGTGAACTGTATTACAACATGCTAAAAATGAATTAGCCCCTCCATGCTTTGAAATTACCTTTCTTTTCTCAACATATATCTCCACTATCCATATTACCAAACAAAACAGACTATAAAGTACTATGGTATATCCCCTAGTTATCCCTAGTTCAACAGCTCTACTAACAAAAGACAATATTCCTGGATATAACATAACATGTAAATGTTTGACCTTTGGACCTATCAGTACATAGGTTAAATGCTAGTAAAGCTTACTTCATTTTGTTTTTATTTGTAACTAAAGACTAAATAAGTCCTATCATTTTCTTCCCACACTTAATTGATCATCTGTCGCACACTCCAGGGTGCTTGCACCCCACCCTGGAGATTTTCAAGGAGGTGCAATTAGTGCCATGAGGTCCCTCGGCCCAGTTAAAGGTCTTTTTCACAAGGTTACAGATAACACAATCAAATTACAAAACAGCTTCCAAGATAAAGGACCTCTGTTTGAACTTCAGGATCCCTGGGTTTGAAGTTGTGGAAGAAAGAGAAATGAAATGCCATGTGAAGGTTAAATTTAGTGTAAAACCTGCAAAGTTTTGTTAGCAGCCTCTCAAAGTTAAATTGTCACTTGGCCCAAAAATATATTAGCATCAATCAATATTGCAAATTGTTTGTCTAACCTTTTTAAAATCTACACTATCATAGAAAGTAGAATGGAAACTATTGTGATGTCCCTTACAATTAATCCTTAGTTAAATGTCTCCTTGAACAAAGGTCAGTGTGCCAGGGTAGAAAACATTTTGGCTTCATTTAATAATTTTACTCTTTTCTCAAAAAAAAATTCACCTCAAATATATGGGTAACCGATCACATTTTTTCTTTAAATTTCATTACAGTGCTAGAGATATGCATATGAACAGAGAAAAAAACTTTAAACTATAAGAAAAGTTATATTTAGGAGTCATATTTTAAGGAACACTTAACACTTATACACTGTTGGTGGGACTGAGAATTACTACAACCTCTATGGAAAACAGTATGGAAATTCCTCAAAGAAATAAATGTAGACCTACCACTTGATCCAACAGTGCCACTAGTGGCCATCTACCCAAAGGAACAGAAGTCATTTTATCAAAAGGCACCTGCACTCGAATGTTTATCATAACACAATTGACAGTTGCAAAGATGTGGAATCAATCTAAGTGCCCATCAATTCATGAGCAGATAAAGAAAATGTGGTATATACACACACACACACACACACACACACACACACACACACACACATATATGCCAATGGAGTACTACTCAGCCATAAAAAGGAATGAAATAATGTCTTTTGCAGCAACCTGGGTGAAACTGGAGACCATTATCCTAAGTGAAGTATCTCAGGAATATGAAAAACAAACACCACATGTTCTCAGTGGTAAGTGGGAGCTAAACAGTGGACACACATGGGCACAAAGAGATGTAGCAGACGCTGGAAACCAAGAAGGGGGAGGGTAGAGGACAGTGAGGGGTAAAAACTTACCTATCAGGTACAATGAACTCTATTGTGGAGACAAGTCCCAACTTAAGCATTATACAAGGTATTAATGTAACAAAAACATGTGTACCCCTTTAATATTTTGAAATAAGCAAAAAAACTCAAAGGAGATCAGGTTTAGCCTAGTAAATGTCAGAGTCATCATCAGCTCAGAGGATTCAAGGTTTCTTTTAACAGATCCTTTAAAAGTCTTTTCTGAAATAAATATGAGAATATTTAATTAATTCAACTGTGTTCAATTAATTTTGCCACTGATTTTGATGGTGAGTACCTACTCTTGAGCACAAGGGCAAGGATCTAGGTTAGTGAAGTTTGTGAGCTTTTCTTTTTCAACTCAAGCTGAAATGATAAAAGGTTTTATTCAAAGATTCAAGTGAATATCATCAACCTGATGTCATTTCCAGCAAAAGTCAATACATTAAATTCTCCTGAAATTTTAGTTCCTCCTAAAAGCATATTAGACTCTGTGTAAAATCATATTAAAAAACACCAAGAACAATAAGTTTCTATCAACTAAAGGTCTTCCTGAGGATGCAAGAGTTTAGGATAGTTTGAAAACTGACAGAAAGTACAATTTGTACAGAAGAATATGGATCTGTGTTTGCTTAAGAAAAAAAAAATACGCAAAGTATACCTGCCAGTTTCTACTCACGACAACTATCCTTTGTTTAAGAAAAGATCATCAGTCTAGAAATGAACTCATCAACCCTTTTTGCATCACCAATAGTAATCCAGTGGGAGGACTATATATAATCACCAATATTTTTCTTCCACTTTTCCTTGTTAAACTTTTCAATTTCTAGTTACCATCAAGTGGAAGCTCATACACAGTAACTAATAAAGGCCAATCTGACAAGAGGGAGCCTCTACCAGGGTAAGTACATGGATATTTGTCAATAAGGACTTTACCTAAACTCCGTCAGCTTACAATTGAGTCTTGAATCAAGAATGCATATGGGAAATGCCAAGAGATACTAATTGTAGCCAATCCAAAAACTCAAATGTGCCCTAAGAGAAAGAGGTGAGATGCAATTTTTTTTTTAAGATTTAAAATTTTCAGTGACTGACTATGGCAAAGAAAATAGTTTTGCTGTATTTAGGGGACAGTTATTTTGGAAACAACTCTTGTAAGGAAGATGAAATACAGAATGCAGAACCTCACCAAAGTCTAAAAAGCCCTACATTATCTTGCCACCGGCTCCCCTCCAGCTTTATCTCAACCACTGCCCCGTTGGCCACTGCTCTCCAGCCATACTGGACTCCCCTTTAAGTTTCTCCATCTTTCTAAACAGGGTTTACCTTGAACCCTCTTCCAACAACTCACTGTCTAGCTACTGTTACTCACTCTGCAGGTCTCAGCATCTATGTCACTTGACCAAAATGGTCTTCCCTGTCCATGCCTCACCTGTCCCAATCTGCATTGTCCCATTGCATGCTCTCTCGTGGAGCCAGTGCTCATCACAGTTTCTAATCGGGTGTTCATTTGTGTGTGTTTATTTAGTTAATGCCTGACTCCCTCACTTGTCCCACTGAGAGAGAAGGATTCTGTTTTGCTCACTAGTGGATCCTTAATGAACAGCCTACTCCTGCCATATAACAAACAGACTTGCTATAAATAAGCATTATTTATCACATTCCCAGCCAATTTTCCTTTGAATAAACTTTTCTTCCTAGGATAGTTTAATTTTCTGTAATGTTTACCTGAACAGGTAATAGAAAACAAACTAAATTAGCACTTACCAAAGAAAATGTCATAGCACAAAACTTCCAACACATCCTTTATGGTTTATTTTCTATTCTGTGCCAAACATGAAATGATTATTTTATTCCTAGGGGTGTTTGTTTACTGTAATATTTTTTATTCTCATGGTTTAGTATGCCCACAACCCTAGAAGATCAAAAAGGAAATTAGTTAGCCAAATGAACAATTTCAATAATTAAACATGCATCTACACATGATCTTTAGGCAGCTGTTATCTCTCAAAGAATAAAGAAAATGTTATTACAAATGAACTAACTGAAATATCTAAAGTTAGAAAATCATTGTGTATAACCCCAATTGTTTCTTTGCGTGTACAAAATCTTCAAGATTCAATAGGAAAAAGAAACTTTTCCACTTCAAAAAAATTCAATTTTAAATGAGATAATGGATATCTTCCAATGTAAAAATAAAACAAAAAACTAAGGTTGAGTCTATACTTAAACCGTATCTCAAAGAGTATGTTGTACGTTATTAAAATGAACAAATAGTACGATATATAAGAGCATTTAAAACATTTGCTTCAAAACCTACCTATCCTCCCTCTCACTCCAACCTGCACTCGGGAAACTTGTATTTAACGTTTGCTATATGCAAGGCACTTTGCCATTCTCCCTAAAAGTACAAAGTTTTTTAAGCTCCAATGTTAAGAAGAAACTCTCAGTCTGAGACTATGTAAAGGAGATCTGGGGAAACAAATAGCTAATACAGTATAGTTCAGGTGACAGCACTGAGCACAAGCTAAGAAAATAGGAAGGCTTGGGGACCATAGCCAAACAAAGTTTCGAAAGATAAATAGTAATTATCTAATCATGGGAACAACAGGAGGCAGACAAGCCAGTGCAGATTCCAGGTAGTAGCAATAGAGGCAGGGAGAGCAGAGTGTGTTTAGAAAACTTCAAGTGCTCTATGTTGGTGTAGCAGATATAAAAATAATTTTGGACAGAAGGGAGAGGACCTTGCATGTCACCCTAAAGAATTTGGATTTCTTCCTGAAACTGTGGAAAGTCAACAAAGGACTTTTAAGCAGGGGAGCGTCGTGAATGCATTTGCTTTGCTTTTTAACATGAATACCTCATGTATACACAGGACATACTCAGAGAAATGAGTAAATCTCCTGCATTTGCATTTTTGAAAAAGCATTCTGGCCATAGCTGGTAGGGAGTTGAAGGAAGGGTAGACGCTTGAGTAGGGCTTCAGTTTGGAAGCAATTACAATAACACATTGAGAAATTATGAGAACTACTGCTGGGGACATGGAATAAGCCAAAGGATAGGCTCAGGAAATGTTAATGAAATGAGCAGAAAAGACCCAGTTTCTTCAGCATGTGGGGAGTGTGGCATCAGGGGCAAGGGTAAAGAGGGGTTTTGACAAGTGAGAAGTCAAAAGTGACTTCCAGGTTTTTGCTGTGAACGACTGTGTGAATGGTAGTGTTATTCATTCCTAAGGGGCTACATAGAAGGAGATAGAGGTGGGTCAGGTGAAGAAGACAAGTTACTAGTTTAGCTTTGGAGATGTCAGTTTGAAGTCCCTGTTGGACATCTGAATAGAAAAGTGAGTGGATGTAGGATATACAGTTTTGCAGCTCAATGAGATAGAGGTTGCATAAATACAGATTTGGGGACACAAGAGCAGAGAGGTGGTAGTTGAAACCGGAGACTGGATGAAATTGCTCAAGTGTGATGCTTACAGTGAGAAGAGGGGACCCTCCTGACGCCATTGTTTTCTCTTTCTATTATTTCTCTCATTCTCCCTTTTTCCCCTGCTCCTCTTTCCCTTACACTTTTGTATCCTCTTGTCACAACTCTTTTCCATGTGTCTGTATTTCTTTCATAATGCCCCATCATGTGGAACAAAATTTTGTTTTAATGATTTCTTAAATATATAAGAATTTTACATACATTGTTTTTAACTTTTTAAAGTGAATGAGCATTTGAATTTCTTCTTCCTGTCTAAAGTTAACTAAACTAAATTTTCTTTTATTTGGGTAAAAATCTAAACTAATTTGAGGGAACAGAGGAAGGTGAACTTGCATACAGTTTACTTCCAAAGTTCTCACTCTTGTATCAATCTTTAGGTATGATTTTTCATTCTCAACCCAAAAAAGAAAATGACAATGCACTTCCTCATTCACTTAATGTATAGCCATAATCTGCCTTAGAATGTCTGCTGCATAGAAGAAATCCTATGCATAATTTAAAATTATACCACATATTAAAATTAATGCTTTAGTAATAATTTTCCAGGATTTTAAACCCCTCCTGTGAAGTTTTTTTTTTCCTCATTTAGAAATGGGTAGGATATGTTACCACAATATCCTCTTTGTTCTGGGGATATTTCTTTGCAAACGTACAAGAATCTTCATAGGACAGAGGAGTTTTAGTTTATAGATAGGCTATTCAAAAACCAGATGATAAACAGAAATAGGATTTTGTTGCCAGGCGTGGTGGCACACACTTGTAGTCCAGGTACTTGGAAAGTTGAGACAGGAGGACAGTCTGAGCCCAGGAGTTGGAGGCTATACTGTACTATGAGCATACCTGTGAACAGCAACTGGGCAACATAGCGAGACCCCATCTCTATAAAAAAAAAAAAAGAAAAAAGAAAAGAAACAGAAAAAGAAATTATATTTTGTTACATTCCTTGTCCCTGAATATTCTACAGATGTTGAACAGTAATTGCAGGAAAAACAAATGCTCTTTCCAAAAATATCAGGAGTACTCAATGTATTTAAAGCTCTTTTCCATAAACATTAAAAAAGAAAAAAGAGGCTGATTCTTTACACTTACTTATATTTTAAATATCTTTCATCATCAATAGATTCATCCTTATAATAAATGTAAGACTTTCTCAAACTATGCCTTTTGAATGAGTTAGAATTTTGTTCCAATGTATTCACCAGGAAATGTGACTAACAATAATCATTCTGACTTTTTTTCAGGGCATAGAAATTAAGCATGAAAGTCTTATTCCTAATTCTTTGGGTTCTAAGTGTATGCTTCTCGGTAAGTCCCATGAATCACAATTATTCTCCATCCTTATCTAGTGACGGTATCCTACAAAAGCCTACATGGTTGCCTCCCAACCCCCACTACCTCTCAGACACCATCTCCTGCTATTCTCCCCGAATCCATTTCAGCCAAACTGGACCGAGGTTGCTAAGATAAGTTTCTGCCCCAGTTCCTCTCCATTTGCTGTTTTCTTTGCCTGGAACACTTTTTGACTGGAATTTACATAGCCTGCTCCCTCAACACCTTCAAGTCTTCACTCAAATGTTACTTTGGTGGTGAATTCTTTCCTGACTATCCTATTTGCGTTGAAAATTTTCCCACTCCAGCACTTTTATTCATCCCCTTCCCATTTTTATTTTACACCACAGCATCTGTTGTTTCCGAGCATAATATATAATTTTCTCTCTTATTTTGTTTATTATGTCTCTACCTGCTAAAACATAAAGTCTTATTTATATATAAACTCTTTTTGGGCGAGCAATTTATCTGTTTTGTCCACTAATATATCACAAGCACTAGCAAATGTTTAATAATAAATGCTTATTAAATACTTGACGAATGAACAAGATCACCCAGAGAAAGTACATAGAATGAAAAGTAGAGTCAGATTTACCCAAATTTACCTTTTAGTCCCCCTTTCTCTTCATTTATTCCATAAGTATCTACATTTGTTTCTTAAATTAATGATATGAATGAAATTTTATTGTTTTCTTACATACATTAAAATTTTACATTAGTTTTTCTTAATTATTGAAAATTAAGAAAGATGTTGAAGATACTAAAAGATATTTATTGCTTTTTTCACAACTTAATTTAATTCTATTTGACTCAGTGTCACGCTGTAGTGACTTCTTTAATGAGTTAGCAAAGGGATGTAAGTACCAATTCTTAACAGAAAACCTTCTTCTGTTCTTGCTTTTGTGTTCATTGTATGTGTAACTTTTTATTCCACCTAAGTGAACCCAAAATTCTGCTTCACATTCAATTTTATTGAATATAGGACTTGGCTTAGATAATCTTTAAAGTGTCTCCCAAGACTGAGATTGTATGAAGTTAACAAAATTATTAATGGAGAATTGTGGATGAGTCCAGTAATATATATATGAATTCCTTTATTAAGATTCAAATACAATATGTCAGCAACAAGTTCTTTATTGAGACTTATGTGAATAAATATTTCCTGAATATTTTATCATTTTTAAGTAATATAAGTTTCTTAAATTAAACTTCCTTTTCGGTAAAGAAAGATTTATTAGAGACTAAGTTATTGAAAGGATAATATATACCAAAAATTATACTAAGACATACAGCGATGCAATGATGGACAAAAAGATAAATATTTCTTCCTGAACGTTTATAATTCATTGTAAAATCTCTAGTAGCTTATAATTTAGGTAAATAATTTAATTTTTTAATGTGAAGCCCTGATTGACGTTATTGTAGAAATATAAACAAAGTTCTACACACAAGGGAGAAATTAATTCAAAATGAGACAGCCTGTTAAGATTATGTGGAAAAACAACACTTAGTATGTGGATACATGTAATAGGCATGAGTGGTCCAAGGCTGACCTTTATTTGTACCAGTAACAACACTTTGTATCTCATAAAGAGATAAAAAGACAAAGCAGATGCTCATTCCTTTAAATTAAGCCCCATTTTTTTTTATGGTAAGAAACTGAGCCATAACTATTAGACTATTAGGAACAAATGTTCTTAATTCTTTGTAATTTAAGATTTTGCAATAGAGATATTAAGTGTGATTGATCATAACTGTGTCTATATTCAGGCCAGTCAGAGTCAAGAAAAGAAAAATGGGCTCAATCAAAGACGACAGTTACGTCCATCTGGTCAAGTGCTATCTCACTCACCATCTGCCCAAGTCAAGTCTTTTCCAAGTCCAAATCTGCAAAGATCCATCTCGCCTCAACGCCGTCAAAATTTAGCCAGCCAGTCACTAAGTAGATCAACCATTTTTTATTCAAAGTCACTTCCTCCCAAAAAGCAACCTATTTTAAAGTCATCTGCCCCCCAAAAACTGACAAAACTCCAAAATCATTCAAATAAGGCCAGTCAACTAAAACTAAACCCAATCAAGTATGATTCAAAAACTCAAAGCAGTTTTAGGCAGCCACAAACTCATCAAAATAAGTTTATTCAAAAAAGACCCTATTCCAAATTAACTGTTCTCAATAGACCCAGCCCATTAAATCCTGTGCCATTATCATGCTCTAAAGGACAGCCTCAAAAGTCCCAGTCTCCTCCAAACCCATCTGTTAAAAGAGTTGTCAGACCACCCAAATCTGTTTCAAATACAGTCTTTCGGCAACAGCTTCAACTAACTAAATATAATCCTGATCCACAAACTCTACAAAAAACTAGCCTAAATAAGCCACATCAAAACCAACGACGAGCCAGACAAATTAAACCTAACCCAAAAGCACTTGTTCAAAATAAACCAAGCCACACCAAAACTAATCAACAGCCACTTACAGGAAGAAAACATACACATCAACTGGGTTCAAGAAAACGTCCTCAACCATCCATTCAAAGAAGACATCCACAGTTATCTAGGCGAAGACAATGCCAACATCCACTTAGGCAAAATATACCAAATCGAATTAGTCAGAATTCACCTCCCTCCATTACTACCACTCCTCTCACTACCACCATCCAAACAACAACTCCTTTCCCCACGCAAGAGGTCACCACTGTATCTGCAACTACTGAAGTTCCAACTATAATTTCCAGCACAACTGGCACATTCACAACTACGCCTTCCACTACCACCACATCTTCTTCCACTTCTGTGCAAAATGTCACTGCTTCCACCTCATCTGCAGCTGATATAGAAGATATCACAGCAGTGACAATAATCACTGAGTTGTATGAAACAACAGAACTTCCCTACAATGGCACCAATGCTGATATTGACTATATCTACGACACTACGGAACCTCCCTATTACTATGATGAACAATTCGGTGCCACCGATTCTGAAGTTACAGAATTCACCTACACCATTTCACAACCCGTCTGAAAACCACAATTTTCTGAACTATATTACTTTTTAACTCGGTGATTATGCCTTTTTCCTTTAAAATAATTTTCTGTAGTATTTAGGAAGACATCGAAGATGAAGCAAGTGAAATTATGAAGTGTTTTAAGATTTCATTACAAGAGAACTCTCTAATTAGTCATTCTAAACCATCACTCTCCCCTTTCATCACTGCCATACTTCACTAAGTGTGAAATGAAAGAATTTAGATAATTTAAAGCATAATACAACCAACTCTAGAGTCATCCGTGAAGACCAAAGCTTGGTTTTTGGGTTGGGGAGGGGTAAGAAGTTAGTAGATTTTCAGGGATTTCTTTGAAAATTATAATTTAATTTGTTCTGGTAGAAAAGAATAAAAGGAAATAATGTGAAGTGCTTAAAGGTGTAGGCATAGGAGTCAGGTTGGCGTTGAGTTTCGTTTTTGCGATTTATTTATAGGATAACCTTTAGCAACCTCTCCAATCTTTAATTTCCTCATCTATTAGAATGATAACGCCTTACTATAAAATAATTAAGACATTTAAAAAATGATGTAACTGACACAGGTCCCTGACACAGAATAACTACTAAATAAATGATGGTGGCTATTGTCAGAAAATCATCTAGAATTATTTCTTACTGCTTGCCTACCCACGATTAGAAAGCTCTCTGTTTTTCTTCTGTCCACATAAGCTTAGTACTTGGCAGGCAGCATCTTTCTACAGTGGCACAGGTTGGTGTTGATCCTGGCTTCTCCAGAACCCATTCATTCACATCTATTAAATCCTGGACATTAAGATTCTTCCCTCCAAATTAAACACCAAAAATCAGGCAGTTAGATTAGGTCAGCTCTTCAGTCTTTACCAACTCTTGGCTTTTATCATTTTCTTTAGTCTGTCTTTCAGAGATTCAATAGCAAATTAAATATTGAAACAAAATATCAGCCAGGCGCAATGGCTGTAATCTCAGCGCTTTGGGAGGCCAAAGCAGGAGAATTGCTTGAGGCTAAGAGTTCAAACGCCAGCCTGGGAAACATAGCAAGACCCCTCATCTCTACAAACAAATTTTTAAAAATTGGAGGCTGAGGCAGGAGGATCACTTGAGCCCAGGAGTTCAAGGTTACAGTGAGCTATGATTGTGCCACTGTACTAACAGAGCAAGACCTTATCTCTAATATATATATATATATATCTCAGAGAATCAAATCATAAAAATTTAAGCTTCACTCATGAGACTTTTATACTATATCAACTTTGCCCTCTATATTATTAATTCTGCTTTGGAAGAAGGACATTACAGTGAAATATTTTAGAAAAGGTTTGCATCATTAAGATGTCACATATTATGTAAACTAGATAAATAAATTACTGAAAAGGGAAATTTTTCTAAATTTTTGCTGAATTATTTATGAAAATATTAGGCTAAAATATATCAATCCATACATCCAAAGCACCACCAGACACTGAAGAATTCATTTTTGACATCTTTACCTAATTCATGTTTATTTCCCCTCAGTTAGAAAAACAAAATTATTTTTACTTCCAAAATCATTTCTATCTCCTCTGGGTTATCTGTAACGCAAATTTTCCCTACTTGGATAGCGTCATTTAAAGTGGCAAATGACTTTGCTTCCCCTCGAGAGACTAAAGTGTTTCCCTTTTTCATTTCAGTGAAAGAGGTCTAGGACTCCCAAGCCACCTATCACCATCTGGACTTTTACTCCCATATAACTCTATATATGCCCTAATAGAACCAGATCTCCCACCCTTCCTCCCCACCCCCCATGCCCTTCCTTTGTGCCCTCTAGACTCGGGGTCAGGTCAGTTAACAGCAACAGGGTATAGGTCTTTGGTCTATACTCAGGAAGTTCCTGACACTCTATTTCTCTACCTGGGCCTGGGCTCTTCAAAGTAGACTTTCCAACCTTTGCTGCATTTTTCTCTCACACCACCATGAAGCACAGGACCTGAAAGTAGGATATATGAGAACCTCATAGCCACTACCAGACTCTTTCTCTTCTCTTCCCCTCAAAAACTACAACTCCCTTAAAGTATGTGTCATGAGAACTGACAAACACTACTCCTCCTTTTTGCAGTTCCCATCCTTTCTCCCAGTCACCATCTTCCAATCACTAAAAATTTTACTTCCCAGCTCATTGACTTTTTCTCCACCACTACAGTGTTTTAGCATTCCAACAATCACACAGGACATTTACTCAAAACCCTGGCCTTACATTTCTTTTACTTCACATCCAACGATCTTTTCCTCCACACCACTTCTCCAGCCTTTCCCATGGTCAAATCCTAATAAGCAGTTATTGAACCTCTGCCAAAATTTTAATGTCAAGCTTTCTATTCTGTAACTACCATCTTCCATCTTTCCAGCGCCAGTACTTCTAACTCCAACAATTTACCTGTTGTGTCATGTTTCATCCCCTCCCTTCCCTTCTTTCTCTTCTTACCCAACTTACGTCCCATGGTCCATTAATATAATCATATATGTTTATATACCCTGAACTCCATCTTTTATATATACACATACTTACATAAAACCCCTACTCCTGCACCAACATAAGATGAATTGCAATGCGACTGTACATGTCCGTCTCTTCTAATTTATAAAATTCTAGGCACAAGTATATTATAATCAGAGTTTGGTGAAAAACAAAGCAAAAACGACCCAAAAATAAAATCAATCAGAATATTCTCTCATGTCTGTAACTTAAACCTGGTGGTTGCATCACAGTTATTGCTAAATTTCACTAAAGGCAACATGTTGCTGAGTCATGGATAGTATTAGCCAAAAACCAAGTAGATTTTTTTAAAGGGAGAATGATGTGGAGAAAGTAGAGCTTGAGGCTATTTTATAATAATTCTGCCATCTGAGTGCATTTTATACCTAGGATGAGAAAAGACTAAAAGTATTAACAAAATAGGATTGAAAGTGAAGAAAGATTAGAACTGAAGGAGAACCAAAGCACAAAACAAAGTCCAGAAAAGGGAAAATATCAGGAAGCCTGAGGTCAAAGTTGAGAATAGAGAAAAGAAGGAGAAAACTTAACAACTTTGCAACCAAACAAGACATAACAGTCCCCTAATGGATACAGGTACTTTTTTTGTGGGAGAGCTTAAAAAATGTTTTTTTAGCATTGGCACTATATCCAACAGGAAATACTCAGAGTAAGTTGAAGAACTGAAGTTGGAAAGAGAATTAAGATGTGAGGAATGAGGGTACAAACATACAGTTGTTAAATAAGAAGGAATAAGTTCTAGAGTTTGATAGCTCAGTAGAGTAAACATGGTTAACAATAATTTGTTGTATATTTCAAAATAGCTAAAAAGATCTGGAACGATTCCAGCACAAAAAATGATAAATGATTGAGGTAAGGGATATCCTGATTACCCTGATTTGGTTATTACACATTGTATGCTTATATCAAAATCACATGTATCCCATAAATATGTGCAATTATTGTTAATATGTATCAATAAAAAAATTTTAAAGATTAGAGGAATGAAAATGGAGATTTGGTCTGTGTAACATACATGAAACCATGAGAAAAGATTAACCACTTGAGAATTATTTAGAGTGCAAAATAGGAATTGTTCTTCTCATGGTACCTATTATTTCCTCACTAGCACTTGTCACAATTATATATTTGAATATAATAAAAATATAATTATAGATTTTTTTACGTGTTCACTTGCTGATGTCTGTCTCCTCCACCTGTCTGTAAACTCTAACAGGCCGGGGAACATGATTGTTTTTGTCTCCATTACATCCCCAATGGCTACACAAAGACCTGGAGCAGAGCAGAATCCCAACAAATTTCTTGTGGATAGATGGATGGATGAAGAGATTGGTGGATGGATGGATGAATGAATAAAATAAGCTTCATAGGTAATCCCCCTCCCCAACAAAAACATATTTAGGGTTTGAACTTTGCAATGAAAAATGGTTTTCCAATGAATATATATCTAATCTGACCATTCCTCCTTCTCAATCTTCCCAGGGTAGAATGATTTATTAACAAAAACCCTCCATGAGAAAACATCATATTTGTTTGCTAATCTAGTTCAATGATCCATGTGATACTTAAATCTACTTTACAATGAAGATTTGTAAAAACAAAAAGAAAGTGACATATTTAAAAGTTTAAGTCAAGAACACCTTATCTGTCTTTGACCTTCACCACTTCATCCCAAAGACCCTACCAGGGGCAAATAAATCTCAGATTTCCCTTCCCAACACAAAAGCGGACTAGTGTCCATGGCAAGGTTAATAGACTAAAAAGACCAAAAATCATAAATGAGCCATTTACTACAAAGAATGGGTGTGTCTCTAAACTTTTAATTAACATACTCACAGAAGATGATTGAAAGGCCAACATTGTTTATTGATAGTCCATTAGCCTTGCTTTATTAACGATTGGGATTGATCTTGATTTATACTTCTTGGAAATCTATATGTTTATATATCTATATATCTTTGTAGCTTTCAATTTATGGTTTGGGAGATCTCTAGACTATAATTAAGATCCTTCAAAAGAAGACATACAAATGGCCAACAGACATATGAAAAAATTTTCAACATCACTGATCATCAAAGAAATGCAAATTAAAACCACAATGAAATATCATCTAATAACAGTCAGAATGGTTATTATTAAAAAGTCAAAAAATAACAGATGGCCAGGATGCAGAGAAAAAGAAACACTTATGCACTGCTGGTGGGGATGTAAATTAGTACAACCTGTATGGAAAACACTATGGAGATTTATTAAAGAACTAAAAATGAAACTACCATTTGACCCAGCAATCCCATTACTGGATACCTACCCCAAGGAAAAGAAATCATTATATCAAAAAGACACCTGCACTCATATATTTATCACAGGACTACTCACAACGGGAAAAACGTGGAATCAATCTAAGTGCCCACCAATGGATGAGTGGATTTTCAAAAATGTTGTATGTATGTGTGTGTTCGTGTGTGTGTATATGTATACACACACACACAACTCAGCCATCAAAAGGAATGAAATCATGTCTTTTGCAGCAACGTGGATGACACTGGAGGCCATTATCTTAGTGAAATAACTCAGAAACAAAAAGTCAAATACTGAATGTTCTCACTTAAAAGTGGGAACTAAATAATGTGTAAATATGAATAAAGAGTGTGGAAGATACACATTGGAGACTCAGAAGGGTGGGAGGGTGAAAAATAAGAAATTGCTTAATGGGTACAATGTACATTAATTGGATGATGGTTACACTAAAAGCCCAGACTTCACCACTATGCAATATATTCCTGTAACAAAACTATACTTGTACCCCTTAAATTTATTCAAATACAAAAAGAAAAGTTAAAGCAGATGGCAGTGCCACACTCAGAAAAAAAAGTGAGCCATGTCAAACTCCCCTCTCCCCTTCACTAGGGCATAACCAGTTTCTAAGCAGTGCCTGGACATAGCAAGATTCAATAAATATAGAGTTGAATTAATTGATCCAAACATCATTATTTACCATCAAGTCTACCTCCAAAATTGTCTCCTATCTATTCTTCTTCTCCCTCACACCTCCAGTTGACTAAAAATAAATAGCATAAATGTATATTCAAGGAGTTCCCGAAAATTTGGAGTAAGTCAGAAACCATTATAGAATACTGATTAAAAAGATGACCAAATTGCATCTTCAGGATGTAAGTCTTTTTAATTTACAAATATGCCTATCATTATTGTTTATGTTTCACTTTTTATAGAGAATTTTATTTCTGGCCCTTGTCAAGAAGGGAACAGGTGTTTACGACTAAGCAAAACCACCTCACCATAGTGTTAAGGCCACAGCATGGCCTTAACAGGGGCATCCTCTGGTGGCAACCTCGCTGAATTGCAGATTCTGGTCGTGCTTTGTTTGCTTGCTTAGTTTTATTTGTTTATTTTCTTTGAGGGGTAACTGGATCTCTTTAAAAGGTACAGTCTTTAGAAATCTAAAAATCTGGAGTTTAGAATTGACACCAAATGCCACACTGCATCACATTTTAAGTTGCCGTGACTCAGGATTACTTTAATCTCATTTGTCAATTTACTAACCATACTACCCTTATAATACATATTAATAGTAGCATGTACAAAGTATACAGAAGCATATGGACATACTAAAACAGAAAAATATAGTCATCAGCAAGAGGCATAAACAAAATTTTTTTTAAAAATTATCCAGACATTATTTCTGAAGATCAACTACCTTAGAAGCAAAGCTCACTTTTCCAGGGTGTAAGCAGCAGGTTGCAGATCCCTAATCTTCCAAAACAGACAATCAACCCTGGGAACTATATAGGGGTAAAAAGTTCTTTACCTTAACCAGGGACTATGGATATAACAAGGAACAGTAAGAAGCATCCTCACATATTTTCTCTGGACGAATGCCACAATTTAGTCAGATGACTTCAAAAATAGTACTTGAAGAACATTTGTATATTTTACTGATATTCTCTACTTTATATCAGTGGTTAGCATATATTAGGAACAGTATTCTTTGTCGATTAATTTTATTTCTCCACTGAATTACACGTGTAGAAGGGAAAGATTTTATTTTTATGGCTGGCTGCAGTTTGAGCCTTAGGAAGGAGTAGCATTCGTTTTAGGGAAAGAACTGCTCCTTCGTTTAACTGCTTTTGATTATGCAAAGATATGAGTGAGAGTTACTCTGGATAGTGTGATGTTAACAAAGGAAGGCAATGTAGCTCTGCATATTAATATGTCAGAAACATTAAAATTTTCTGCTAGTAGGCTACCGAGAGAGAGAGAGAGTAGGGACCTAGAGTTAGGTTAAACTGTTCTCGGGTCCATCTAAACTGTATACATTCTCTAGTGGACTTTTGAGCCCCAAGAACGGAGTCCCCAGAAAAATTGACCAGTGATGCTGACAGTCCTTAATCCACATATACTAAGAGCACACATCTACAATCAAGAACTGGAGAACCAAGCAGTTCTAAGGGAGGGAGGGAGGGAGAGAAGCCTGTCATCTTTTTTGAAGAAGTGACCTTTTGTTACTCAAAGCCACCAGCAAAGTGATCCAATCAATATCTTTCCCAGAGACACCGATCTGATAGCTTAGCTTTGGGTCTCAGAACCCAAACAGAAAATTAATGTTGAGTATCTGCTAGGTGCCAAGCCCAGTGCTAGGTTTTCAAATCCACACAAACCCTCAGTTCTATAAGGTGAAGACAACAATGCTGATTTTATAATGAGAAACTTAAAGCTTAGCAATTTTCCTTAATTTGCCCGGGAATATCCAGCCAATAAGTAACTAAGTCAGATTCAAATGAAAATATGGCTGATTTAATGCCAGTGCTCTTTCCACTATATCAATTACCTCACTCATTCGTTCAATAAATACTTACCAAGCGCCTATTATGTGCCAGGCACCAAGACAGCAGTGGGGAAGACTATATCCCCACTTCCATGAAACTTGCATTCCAGTCAGGAGGGCTATGCAATATACAAATAAATAATACATAAACAAGATAATTAAAGGTGGTGATTAGTACCGGGAAGAAATAAGCAGTGTGACGTGATGGAAAGTGACAGAGACCACTTTACTGGGCAGTAGAGTATTCTGGAAGATCCTCTTTGAAGAAAAGACACTTAAGCCTAGACCTAAAGGTTGAAAAAGAACCAGCCAGACAGGCAGAACATGCCACTATTTGTAGGGAGGGTTAAATAAAGTATAATTGCTAGATGTTTGACCTGGAGAACTAAGTTGATGGTGTTGCTACTTATCAAGATGGTGAAGATTTGAGGAAAAATGAGTTCGGGAGAAAAATGGAATGCAATCGAGTATTCAGTTTGAGTATTATATACAAGATAACTATTAGCTATGGAGCTAGAGATGTCAAGTAGGCCATCAGGTATATAAGTTTAAATTCATAGGGAAAATCTGGGCAAAAATAAAACTGAGGTTTATCAGTATTTGCATTATATTTAAAAATTTGGACTCCAGTGAAATCTCATAGGGAGATTAAAGAAGAGATGATAAGAAATGAAAAGGGAAAGGAACAGAAGGGACAAGAATAAAAGAGAAGGCAAAGAAACAAAGTTAGGACTAAGCCCTGAGGCACTCTAACCTTTCTAAGGACAATACAGAAAACTAGAAATAACAGTCAGAGAGATAACAGAAAAACCAGGAGAGTAGAGTCATGAATGCCAAGAGGAAAAAGAAAAGCATTTCAAGAAAGAGGCAGTAGTTGGTGGGAATGTAGATTAGTACAACCACTATGGAGAACAGTATGGAAGGTCCTCAAAAAACTAAAAATAGAGATATCATCTGATCCAGCAGTCCCACTGCTGGGTACATATCCAAAAGAAAGAAAATGAATACATTGAAGTGATATCTGCACTCGCATGTTTATTGCAGCACTGTTCACAATAGCCAAGATTATGAATCAACCTAAGTGTCCATCAACAGATAAATGAATAAAGAAAATGTGGTACATATACTCAGTGGAATTCAACCATAAAAAAGAATGAAATCTTGTCATTTGCAACACTTGGATGGAACTGGAGGGCATCCTGTTAAGTGAAATAAGTCAAGCACAGAAAGACAAATATTGTAAGATCTCTCTCATGTGAGTGAGAGCTAAAAAAAAAAAATTAACTCATGGAGTTAGAAGGTAGAATGATGGTTACTAGAGGCTGAGAAG
This sequence comes from Lemur catta, assembly GCF_020740605.2. Lineage (NCBI taxonomy): Eukaryota > Metazoa > Chordata > Mammalia > Primates > Lemuridae > Lemur > Lemur catta. The sequence goes on from NC_059146.1 coordinate 13,693,786, forward strand.
GATAGTGGGAAGTGGGGAATAAGAAGGGATGATGAATGGATACAAAAATAAAGTTAAAATAAGATCTAGTGTTCGGTAGCACAATAGGGTGACTATAGTTAACAACAATTTATTCTATATTTTACAATAACTAAAAGAGTGAAATTGGAATGCTCCAAACACAAAGAAATGATAAATGCTTGAGGTGATCACTATCCCAATTACCTTGATTTGATTGTTACACACTGTACACCTGTATCAAAATATCACATGTATCCCATAAATATGTACAACAATTAAGTATCCACAATAATTAAAAATTTCAAAAAATTTTAATTTTTTTTAAAAAAAGAAAGAGGCAGTGGTTAATGGCACAAATGCCAGCAAAAGGCTGAGTAAGATGAAGACCAAATAGTGTCCACTGTCTCTGACAACTTAGAGGTCCTTAGTGACCTTGAGCAAGAGCAATTTCAGTGAAATGGGAATGGGAACTATTGCAAAATGAGTAAATGAGAGGTGAAAAGTCAGAGAGAGAAAACGCAGACAATTCCTATAAAAAGCAGTCAAGAAATAAGGCAACTGCTGGATGGAGATGCAGAGTCAAAAGAGTTTTGTTTTGTTTTGTTTTGTTTTGTTTTGTTTTGTTCCTCAATGTGGAATATGTTGATATACTAATGGAAATGACCCAAGAAAAGGAGATGGGAAGATAGCTGAAAAAGTGAAGTCCTTTAAAAAGTAAAAAAGAATTGGAACAAAAGTAGAGCAGTTGTACTTTAGTAAGAGGAAGGATATTTCTTCCATTGTAACAAAAAAAAATTGAGTTCAAAAGCAAATAGGTTGAGAAGATAAGCAAGTTCTCTTTTAATAGCTTTTATTTTCTTTATATTGTCTTAATTAAGGAAAGTGAGGAAATCAGCTGGAAAAATTTGAAAGGAGGAAGATATTTGAGGAGAGGCAATCCCAAATGAGGATCCATCTAGTTCCACCCTTGCCCGAAATCGATGACTGTCCTCAGTACCACCAGTTAGTGTTCAAAATAGCGAAGACATCCCATTAGAAACACAGCTATCTGAACCACATCACTGCAACAAAGTTGCTGAGTGTGACTGGACACAATCTCACAGTAGAATAACTGTAATTACTAGAAATGCTTGCCCCAGACCACTGGTCTCATGTTAGCATGCTCACACTCCAGAGTACATTATATTTTCTTCAGTCTAAAATCTCGGTCTCTTTCCCTTCTCCACAACTCTTAGAATATGAACTTGCCTGTTATTTCACAGCTTAAACAGAAGTCATCCGATTCATTCCTTTAATGTGCCACCACCATATCTACAAATCTACCTGCATCTGTTCCCATCTTCGCCTTTATTCTTGTTACAATGACCCAGTCAAAGGCCAGTCCCTCCAGTTGTTCTCTAAAGCCAAAAACATCCTTTCTTTCCAGGGCCTTTATTCCAGCAGACATTTCCCTGTTTTATATGTTTAGTCCCTCCTTCTCTTTGGGGGCTTCTCATAATTATTTAAATGTGTTCTAGTTTTGTCCTATTTTAAAGAAGAAGGAAGAGGAGAACAGAGAACAAGGAGAGGGGAGGAGAAGGGAAGGGAAAGGAATAAAGAAAAGAGAGGATGACACGCTCTCCTTTAATTAGCACTGCGTCTCACCACATCGATTCACAGCTGAAGTCCCCAGAAGGCCGAGTTGTCTACAGACACTCTACCATCCTGTATCTACTTCTTTGCCTCCCAGTCCCTAGTCATATTAACATACCTTAATCCAGCTTTCATCACCATGATGCCGATTCCTCCCTTCACCAATGACCTTTTATTGCTAATTTATATGGATGCACTTCAGGTGTTATTGTATTTAACCTCTCAGCAACTTTCTACTCTTTGACCATTTTGTTGTTCTTGAAAAACTGTCTTACTATGCATTGTGTAAAAACAACTCTCTCCAACTATTTCTCTTCAGTGGCTGTTCCTTCTCAGTCTCTTGTACTGACTTCTCCACCTCTTTCCACACTTCAAAATGTTGGGCTTCCTCAGGACTGACTCTTAGGCCTTGTCTATTCTCATTTTATATCACAGAGAGAAAACTGACAACCTACTGGTTCAATCCCCAATGCCTAGTACACTGACTGGAAAATAGTAAATATTGAATAGCCATTTATTTGAGTAATTAATTAGTTAGATGTCTAGAATTCAGCTGGCTTTGGGTAAGGAGAAGAAAACACATTGTGAAACCAGCCACTAAAGCAAGCCTCAAGACAAGCAATTCCAGCTGGGCACGGTGGCTCACGTCTGTAATCCTAGCACTCTGGGAGGCCAAGGCAGGAGGATCACTTGAGCTCAGGAGTTTGAGATCAGCCTCAGCAAGAGTGAGACCCCGTCTCTAGTAAAAATAGAAAAAAAAATTAGCTGGCCAACTAAAAATAGAAAAAATTAACCAGGTGTGGTGCTACACACCTGTAGTCCCAGCTACTCGGGAGGCTGAGGCAGGAAGATTGCCTAAGCCCAGGAGTTTGAGGTTGCTGTGAACTAGGGTGACGCCACGGAACTCTAGCCTGGGCAACAGAGCAAGACTCTATCTCAAAAAAAAAGAAGCCAACAACTGATGCTTGAGCACCTTCCTGACATCTGGTGATTTTAAAACACATTTGGGAGTTGTTACCTGACTGATTCTCTCCTAAGATTCGGTGATAGTTTTTGATGCTTACCCTTCTCTTTTATCAATACAGTGACAGTCAATAAAGAAAACACAAGACCACACAAAGATTCACACTTTGATCAAATAATTATTTGATCAATATAACACTATTCAAATTCAACTTCTTCCAAAACCAGCTGATCAGCAAAGAATGGCCCTATCCAAAATTCATCAAGAAACTGTTGTTCATCCAAGACTTGGCTCTATGCAAAGTCTCTGGAGACCAGCTAATCAACAAAGAAGTGCCCATCCAAATGTATCTCAAAACAGCTGTTACTCAACATCTAACTCTACACAAACTCATCTGAAATCAACTATCAGAAAAGAGCTTTCATGTCCAAAGTTCTTCTAAAGGCAGCTGTTCAGACAGGACCTGGCACTATGGTAGTCCCCTCTTATCCACAGGGGATACATTCCAAAACCACCAGTGGATACCTGAAACCACGGATAGTTCTGAACTCTATATATACTATCTTTTTTTCTACACAATCGCATTGTATACAGCAGGTAGTCTATACAGCATGGATATGCTGGACAAAGGGGTGTTTCACATCCCAGGCAGGATAGAACCAGCCACCACAAGATTTCATCATGCTATTCAGAACAGCACTCAATTTAAAACTTATGAATTGTTTATTTATGGAATTGTTCATTTAATGTTTTGTACCATGTTAACCATAGTTGACCATGGTCATCTGAAACTATGGAAAGCAAAACCACAGATAAGGGGGACTGCTGTACACAGTCATCCAAGACAAGGTGATCTGCAAGACTTTTCTTGGCCCAAAAAGTTATTCAAAGAGCCACCTCCAAACAAACTCACTGAAACTAGCCAATATACAAAGAGCTGCACCATCCAAAACTTGTCCAAAAACAGCTACATCTAAACAAACTTACCTAAAACTAACTTAACAGAAGGATGTTTCCCTATCAAAAGCTGGTCCAAAAAACAGCTGTTCAGTTAAGCCCTGGATCTACCCAAAACCACTCAAGAATAACCAATAAGCAAAGAGCCGACTCATCTAAAATGCATCCAAAAGTAGTTCTTTTATTTGTTGCCTTCCCATATCATCATCTATGAGGAGCTATACAGCAAAGAACTGTTCTGTCCAAAGCTCCTCTTAAAACAGCTGTTCGGTCAGGAGCTTGCTCTCCAAAATCCCATACAAAACCTGTAGTCAATCAAAATCTCATCTATTAAAGTCTTTTCCATCATCTACTATTCATTAAAAAAAACATAAATCCCAATCTTACCCAAAGCTACCTTTAAAAATGTCCAATCACGCCAAACATTATCCAAATCCATAAATCAACAAAAAACCTAGACAAAATCTAATAAAAATGAATTTTTCCTCAAGTACCCTTCTAGACAAACCCACATCTATATTCAATATTTTAATTTCAAAATTCCCACTCTCAAACTCAAACCACAAACCACCACTATAACTTTCACTGCCCTGCTACTTTTATTTCTTCTTCTTATTTTTTTTTTTTTATTTTTGGAGACAAAGTCTTGCTCTGTCACCCCAGGTAGAGTACAGTGGCATCATCATAGCTCACTGCAACCTCAAACCCCTAGGCTCAAGTGATCCTCCTGCCTCAGCCTCCCAAGTATCTGGGACTACAGCCATGCGCCACCATGCCCAGATAATTTTTCTATTTTTTTGTGGAAACAGGGTCTTGCTCTTGCTCAGGCCAATCTCTAACTTTTTGCCTCAAGTAATCATCTTTCCTTGGCCTCCCAAAGTGCTAGGATTGCAGGTGTGAGCCACTGCACCCAGCTCCTTAATTCAGCGACTGTCCTTCCAGCATCCACCAAACTCCTCCATAGACAAGTGGCTCTACTGCAGGCCTCCAAGAACAAATCCTAGTTTCCCCTGGGGTCCCACAAACTGGTCAACAATTTTAAATACTTTTGTAAATTTAGAAAAACAAACAACTATTAATTAAAATCAATGCATATTTATTGTTCTATCACACAAAAGCTGGGAGCTGCAGAGAATATAAAAGTCGATGTGGATACAGAATCTTCCTTAAAGTCCAATATCTGAAAACAGAGAAACAAATAACAATAGCATCAGCCAAGGTGCAATAAAATAAATAAGAAAGTCACAAATTCCAAAAGTGTTTCAGGGAAAGAAAAGACTGACTCCAAATTGGAGGAACAAAGAAAGATTTAATGAAGGTGGTACCATAAAGAAGAAAAATTTCTAACGATGAGTAGAACATTGACAGAGATGAAAAGGAAGACTCCAGGCAGAGGGAATACCAGTAACAAATGCAGAAAAACAAGATGAAAATGCACTATGGCTCTTTTCTAACCTCTTTGTCCCACACTCATTTTATCTGCATCACGTCTTGTGCTGACTGGATACTTACTACATTTCCCACAAGAATGTGTTAATAAGTAGGGACTTTGTCTCATTCAGTTTTGTACCCTAGTAGTACCCAAGTACAATGCCTGGCCCCATACAATTTAGGTTTGTGTTTAATAGGCATCACTGGAATTACAGTGCATCAGGAAATGCTGGAAATGCTGGGTGTCATTTCCAGTTATTAATGCACTTAATCTATTCAATCAAACTGTCACTATAATTAACAGTGATCATGTACCTTGAATCCCTTTGATGTTGTGACTGAGTTAACAAGTGGCAAAAGGAAGGTTCTGCCTTATCCTTTCATTGCCAAACAGATGATCACAGACTGGGATTCACAAAGAGTGCTTTTGGGTCTGGGTAATTCCAGATCTTCCTATATCCATTGGGTGTGAGGAATTGGGGTGTAGTTACATTTCTTGGCTTAAGAAGTTCTAGAAAGTTCAGGGATCACACAAATCACTAGAGAATTCCACCAAGACTCCGATAAATCAGAGATTCCTAACCTGGATCTTCATAGTTGGGAAGAGGAGATCATGGAGATCCATGGAACTCCTCAAGCTGTCTGATAATCATTGCATTCACGGGCATACATGAATTTTTCTAAGAAGATGGTATATACATTCAATCAAGTTCTCAAAGGGGCCCATAATCCAGAGAAACTTAAAACTAAACCAATAAGAAAGGTCAAGGAATGCCTGGACCTACAGAGCTAAGACATGTCACCTATAGTTCATAAAACACTTTAATGAATCCTGATACCTAAATTATTTCAGAAGCATAAATTATCTCACTGTTTTTGCTGATGTCTCCTTGTTTTGGAATGATTTAAGAATTTTTCCCTTTTATAATACATATTTCTTGACTCCCAACTCTATAATTATGTTATTGCAAGTTATCTGCTTTCAGACTTAAAATTTCTTGTCTAAGAAATTACTCAGCCTTCTTAATTTTGCTTGTTTATTTTGGTCTAATCCCACTGACTGCTCAGTTTCCTGGCTAGGGCATGTCCCATTCCTGCTGGGGGTTGAGGTCCCTGAATCACCTGATGCCCAGTCACAATGATTCAATTGGAATAAGCTATTCACTGGAACCATACTCTAGACTAGCAATAGAACACAAGTCTCCTCACCTAAGCCCAGGAATAACAGTGGCATAAAATTCAACTCCGCCTCCACCCCCCCAAAAAAAAAAAATTAAAGAAAGCCCCTCACCCAGCATATACACAGAAAATAGTGCCCAGGGGAAGCAGACTCCCAGTGGCATGTGCTCTCTCCCTTACAATGAGCTTACTTGAATATTTAATGTTCCCACAACAAAGCTAAGTTCCATGAGGGCAGAATTTTTGTACCTTCCATTGACTGTTTTATCCCAAGACTGAAACAGTGCTGGTGAACAGAGAGTGAACATATGTTAAATTATAGGTTGGAAAAAATGAATTGACTGAATAAAAGAAAGAATGAATTTGCATAGAAAGCCCATGAGAACACAAAGTTGCTTCCCTTACGCACTCTTCAGCTTACATACCATTGCTCCTCTCAATATTAACCCCTTTACCATGCTGTTCTCTGTCTCATTAATTATATTTATTCTCCAAATCCTCCTAAAGCCGTCTCTTCTCTGAAGTCCCCCCTCAACCCAATCTTGCTCCATCTCTACCACTTATTCATCAATGTGCAGTGACCATCTGGTGCTTTAAAATATTATGAACACAGAAGACTCTAAAGAAATATAAGAAAAGTCCCAGGAACTCTCCAACTAGTTCAAGAGAAACAAAAAGTCAAGAAATAATGAAGGAGCCATGTAAACCAACATCTGACCAAGTGTCAAAATGAGTAATAGAAACAAAAAAAAAGTTTTAAGTAGTTAAAATTAGATACCTCTCCAACCCTGTCTTCCACTGCTACCCTTACCCCATCTTGTTCCAGTGACAGGGAACAATAATCTCACTGCTTCAAATCTAAACCCTTGATCTGCCTGGGTGCTCTCCTTCCATTCTTAATGACTTTTTCTTTATTCCTCAAAACCCAGCTCAAGGGTGACCTCCATTAAGCTTTCTCTGCCCTTTTACACACAAAGAAATTAACCACACTCTCCCTCACACCTGTACATACTCTTATTGTTACACTTGTCACGCATGTAATTTTTTGTTAATCTTTGTGTTTCTCCTCCTAAACAGTGTCCCACATTCCTAACAGAGTATCTGACAGTCACAAAAGTTGATTGTGTAAATGAATTGAATAGTTGGAGAAAAGCTTTAAAAATTTCCTCATCATCTCAATTTTTCATTAACAGATCCCTTACCAAAAAAAAAAAAAAAAAAAAGCCAAACCTTAGATGGCCTTCCATGTGAAATCCTGGTGTGATTCTACCTCTCTTCCTGCTCTCCATCAAAACTTCTCTGTTCTGTGACTCATTCTCCTTTAGTTCACTGTTTCTGTTTTCCAACGTAGAAGATGATAAACTAATAAGGTGTTGGTGAGTACTTCAATGTACTTGCCTTTTTAAAATGTACACATTCCGTAGTGGTAGAATGTCAATCCTGGCATTGATTTGATCTCAGAAATTGTTGAACAGAACCCACCTCTTGAAAACCTATGGCACCACTTGACTGTTCTTTTGCTGAAAGAAATCTCAGTGGATTCTCTGTGTTTTGTTTAGGTTATAGTATCATTTTCCTCCATTTAAAATAAAGCAAACCATTCAGCATTTCTGGAAGGCAATTTGACCATATTTATTGAAATTTAAAACCTACATATCCTTTAATGCAGTACTTCTAGGAATAACACCTACAGAAATACTTACTCCTATATCTGCAAAAAAAAGTTTTATAAAGATGTTCATTGTAACTCTTTTATAATTACAAAATAAAATGGAAATGAATTAAATGGTCATCCAAAAGAAATGTAATATAATGTAACCATTACTTAAATGAAATAAATCTACATGCACTAACATACAAATTTGTCTATTATTTGTTAAGTAAAGCCAAGTTAGAGCAATCTACATAATAGACTTTATTTTTTTAACTGTGCACAGAGCCCTACATTTTCGTGTTTGATTTATATGTTCATACTTAGATGACAAAACAGGTATACCTGGGAAATCATCTAGGAAGAAGATGGAGGTGAAGAAGGGTTTTAATTTTTTAATGTCTATACTTTTTTAATTATACAAGGCATATCTCTCTGAAATACCCTCTATTCAAATGTTAGACATTGGGTAATATAATGTCTGCAACTAATAACCCACCTAATGAAGTGTTGGGGAATGAAAGAAACCAAATGATTTCATAGACAGCTAAATCCTGATTGGTCTCACAGTTGCCACTTTCCTGGAGCTGAGTTTAAATTCTTTCTACAAACTCACAAATCATCAAAGGGTAAAATTTTTCCCCAGAGTAAACTGGAGAAATCAACTGGACTTTGAATATTGTTTCACCTGTATATTTTGCCTGGTGGACACAAAGGTAACAGTAATTGACCGTGTTTCAAGTAGAACATTCTTTGTTTTTTTCGTAAGTATTATCTTTTCTAAAAAGGAAAAAAAATAGAGTGAAAGAGTAACTCTTTTGTTGTTATAGGTATCAATTTGAAACATGAAGACTACAATTCTACTGTTTTGTCTTCTAGGATCAACTCAGTCCTTACCAGTAAGTGTGATATGTTTATTTTGTGTACCAACCAGCCTCGACAGCATCTCTAGGTACAGACTTATCTCTTTTCCTGCCCGCTATCAAAACTGCTCTGTTCTATGACTCATTTCCTTAGTTTCCTGTTTTTATTTTCCAAGGCAGAAGATGATAAACTAATAAGGTATTGGTGCATATTTCAAGATACTTGCCTTTTAAAAATGCATCTACCCTGTAATGGTAGAATGTCAATTATTTTGGTAGAAATTAGGAGATAAAAGATTGCCTTAGTTTATAACTACTCAAAGTGGACAATTACTTTATTTTCCAAAAAAGAATTTAAGATTTTCTTGGCAGCTAGTTTTTTGCTCATGACTAAAGAAGTAAACTACATTTTCCAATTGGAAACTCTAAATATCTAGATTGTATAAACTAAAAAGGCTTGGAACACCTCATCAAAAAAGCTGTTAGTGTTACAGCTCTTTTAGAATTTGTCTGGCAGTTTTGCTGGTTTTCACTAGAAACCTCCTCCCCACTGCGAAAAAAAAGTGTTCTCATTTTACAGGCTTTTTTCCCCTCTTTTAAATTTTTTATTTTTTGTTCTATTTTTTTTTATTTCAGCATATTATGGGGATATAAATGTTTAGGTTACAAATATTGCCTTTGCCCCACCCAAGTCAGAGCTTCAAGCAAGTCCATCCCCCAGACGATGTGCACCACACCTATTAAGTGTGAATATACCCATCCCCTAGCCCCTCCCACCTGCCCGACATCCAATAAATGTTACTACTATATGTGCACATAAGTGTTGATCAATTGATACCAATCTGATGGTGAGTACATGTGGTGCTTGTTTTTACATCCTTGTGATACTTTGGCTAGTAGAATGGGCTCCAGCTCCATCCAGGATAATGCAAGAGGTGCTAGATCACCACTGTTTTTTCTGGCTGAGTAGAACTCCATGGTATACATATACCACATTTTATTAATCCACTCATGTATTGATGGGTACTCGGGTTGTTTCTACATCTTTGCCATTGTGAATTACGTTGCTATAAACATTCTAGTGCAGATGTCTTTGTTATAGAATGTTTTTTTTTCCTTTCGGTAGATTCCCAGTAATGGGATTGCTGGATCAAATGGTAGTTCTACTTGTAGCTCTTTGAGGTATCTCCATATTACTTTCCACAGAGGTTGTACTAGTTTGCAGTCCCACCAGCAGTGTATGAGTGTTCCTATCGCTCCACATCCATGCCAACATTGATTGTTTTCGGACTTTTGATAAAGGCCATTCTCATTAGAGTTAAGTGATAATCTCATTGTGGTTTTGATTTGCATTCCCTGATGATTAGAGATATTGAGCATTTTTCCATATGGTGTTGGTCATTAGTCTGTCTTCTTTTGAAAAATTTCTGGTTCATGTCTTTTGCCCACTTTTTGATAGGGTGGTTTGATTTTTTTCTTGCTGACGTTCTTGAATTCTATATAGATTCTAGTTATCAGCCCTTCATAAGATGTGTAGCATGTGAATATTTTCTCCCATTCTGTAGGTTGTCTGTTTGCTCTTGTAATAGTTTCCTTGGCTGTGCAGAAGCTTTTTAATTTGACCAGGTTCCATTTATTTATTTTTTGTTCCTATAGCTTCATGCCTTAGGTTTAAGTCTGTTATCCACCATGAGTTGATTTTTGTGAGAGGTGAAAGGTGTAGATCCTGTTTCAGTCTTCTACATCACATATTGCAGGCTTTTGAAAGAAAGGAGCACTAGAACTCCAACACTTACTCCAATTGTTCTCCATTATTTTCTAGACATAGAGATGGGAGGTTTGATCTCTACATGGACTTTTCTTTGACTGTTCAAGATTCTTGAGTATTCACATTAAGACAAAAATTGAAAAATATTTGTTATGAAATAGCAAAACAAAAAAAAACATTCTAAGTTGTGCTGCAAGCTCACTTGACACTTCTATAGTCATCCATGCAATCAACAAATATTTATTGAAAATTCTCTGTATGCCAGACATTGTGCTAGCTGCTGAAGATACAATGGTAGGGAAGGAAAAAGAAAAACAATATGATCCCTTATGGTATTCGCAAGAATTGTAGATATTATAATAATTAATTTTTAAAGAAATGTTAAAATATAAATAATGACCATGATTAGTTCTATGAAGGAAATGAACACGGTGAGCTCGTGGGGGATGGAACAATACATGAATAACCAACCTCCCTCTTACTTTACTCTGAATATATTAATATGTCTTCTTTGAAAGAAGTTGTCTGGGAAAATTTAATTTTCTGAATGAAGTAAAGGAGGAATTTAATTTTTTTATAAAACAAATAGATCTTTCCCTTCACTGAATTACTTTACCAAAGGGTTCTTCAAAATAGGGTTTCTCTAGTATATTTAAATTACCATATAATTTGTAAAGACCCAGGAGAAATAAAACTTTCCAGGAGCACAGTTCTCATGCAAGGTGGACTGAGAAGCACAGTGCAGGCTAATGCAGGCTGCTAACAGCCAACAATGTGGGAGCAGCTAGAGAGTTAGTAGGGTAGGGCATGGGGGAGGTGACACTGAAATGTATGTTGGTTTAGGAACAACATTTCTCAAATGAAAAATCAGGACACAAGGACAAGGTATTGTTTATTATTTGTAAATGAATTTACTGAATTATCATAAAGGCATAAAAAATGAATCCATTTGCAAATGTGAACACATACAACCTAGCAAGTATTTTTCAGGAGATCAAAAGTTTGAGAACAAGTGCAAGATGGAGAATACTATGAGTAGAAAGAAAGAAGATAAGACAAATCAAAATCACAGGAAGTGAGTGCTCTAGAAGAAAACAAAATCTCATTCTTTCAAAAAATATTTGTTTAGTGCCTATTGTATGCCAGGCACGGATTTATCTGCTTGGGATGTATCATTGAATAAAACACAGTATTTCCACCCTTGTGAAGTTTATATTTTAGCAAGGAAACAAATGATCAATGATGAACAGCTTAAATCAGTAGGCCGCAGGACATGTTAGAAGGTGGTGAGCACTATGGAAATAACCCAGAGCAGGGCCAGAGGGAGCAGGGCTATGGGGTGCCCTGAGGGAATAGGGCAGGCTGCACATTCAGGAGAGTGACCAGGGTTGGCCTCAATGGGAAGGTGAATGCAAGTAAAGAGTTGAAGCAGGGGAGAAAGTGAGCCAATGTCTGGGGAAAAGCCTTCCAGACAGAGAGAACAGGTGGAGGTGAGAGCCTGAGGCATGAGTGGGCTTTACCTGCCCCAGAAACAGCAAAGAGCCTGGATGGCTGGAGCAGAGTGAGCGAGAGGAAATGAGGTAGGATAGAAGGTCAGAGTGGTACTGAGGCAGGAGAGGCCTGTAGGCCATTGTAGGGTCTCTGGCTTTTACTGTAAGTGAAACTGACAGTCATTACAGGCACTGAGCAGAGGAGTGACAAGATTAGACTATTGTTTCCAAAGGGTCATTCTGGCAGCTGTACTAACAATAGACTGTAGGGGAGGAAAAGACTTATCACATAATCTTAAAGCTAAAAGGGTCCTCTAATGACAGGTAATACCAACCTCTCCTCTTACAACTGAGGGGAAAAACCCAAAGCAGAACCAAGACTGCTGCAGGGTAAACTCAAGGTGACTTAAGGGCTGATGCAGTGCTGGAGGGCCACACCCCTGTGCCTTCTGGGAATGCATCCAGGAGCAAAGGCACTTGAGATCAACCTGGCAGAGGGAACATTTTATTTTTTTCAGGGACTAAGAACATCTGCAAAGATCCTAGCGCAGGCTCTGCCATTCACCATGTCATCTCGGCCAGGTTACTTGACATCTTTGGGCCTCAGTTATAAAAACAAAACTGTACAACTAGACCAAATAAGTAGAAAGAATATTTTTGCCCCTAAAACTTAGTGATTTTTAATACACTATGAAAATATCCAGGCCAGGAAGAAAACTGAACTTCCATTATAAGAGAGCCATGGCAGTCATAAGGCAAAACCTGGACGCTTCATGAAAAGGCAGTAAGAATTATGGCGTCTCACCTCAAACACCGAGAAAAAGCAAATGTGCACAGAGCCAAGGTGCAGATTATATATTTTGTGTCTTGGCAAAAGAGAAAGGCAGCTACAGAAAATAAATGAGAGCCAGGAGCCACCACCAGAAATCCATGTGCCCTGGTCCATCCTACCTCCCTCCCGCCCACACCATCCCCTCCTCCTGGTCTGGCATTTTTCCACTCTCCAATTCCATGTCCTGCCATGCACAAAATGTTTCCAGGAAATAAACTGCTCCAAAATACACAGAGCCTAAAGAAGAACATTTTGCATTGGGAACAACCTGTTACCTTCCGGACAAAAATGGATACAAATTCTCAAACATACTCCCGTCTCTTCAAATACATATTTGTTTTCACAGAGGCATCTGAACCCGGCTTTGGGACTTACTCCAACAAAGTTGGCTCCGGATCAGGCCACACTACTGAACCAACAGCACCCAAATCAGGTAAGAGTCTTACAACAGGAGACATTTATAAACCAGCAAAGGAAACATGTTAAGACTGATGGATTTAAAAATCAAGATTTACACAAAGTGTCTCATGACTGAACAAAAGAGAAAGGCTTTTGATTTGGAAGGGAATAAAAAGGGAACCAATACACTCTTCTGAAAAGTTTGAATACAAAAAACAAAACACCTTCATTCTTTTCCCTTTTGTCCAAAAATTTGTTTATCAATAAAATCTAGTAAAACTTTGAAAAGCAATAGCTACAAAGCTTGGTCATCTCTGCCCTTGAGATACTGTGACATCTCTTATATGGTATTTGCCAGAGACATCAGGGAATAAGTGATGATCTATAAAGATAACTGCAGATTTCCTCACGGTTTTTTTAAGTTTCATTGTTGCTGATGAGTTGATGTGTTTCTGTAAAATCTGTTTCTTCAAGGCATATTTAAATACTTTTGAAAACTACCTTTCTCTTTTGGCTACTGCTCTCCGTCCCGCTCCAACCCTTCATTGTCTATAAAGGATCCTACCTCACCTACATCTAGACTTTGTAAAATAAAACAATCAGGTAATAGTAGAGTCTGATGTTCTCTCTTTAGTCAATGGACATTGTAGAACTCATGTCAGGAACCAATCACTCTCCTTAAGGAATCTGCAGCTTATTCAATTTGGGGACACTTTTTAAGAAAAAGAATGCAAAATTAGATGTGTAAAATTAGGTACTGAAGTGAATATTTATAATGAGATAGGAAATAAGAGTAAATCAAAATTTCTCGAACTGATAAATACCATAAAGTTGACACATTGCTAGGGCACCTCCCAGGGCCACAAAAGGGGGCGATGCTAGTGAGAGACCCTAAAGACTCACCTTCACTTATCTTCAAGGTAAATCCACCTCTGGCAGGAGTGTAGATTACGTGGAGTATACATATACTCCTGTATTTATAGACTATAGGTCTACCAACGACAGAATAATGGGAACAGACAACCTCTTGTCTCATACATCAATTTCAATGTTCTGCAGGTCTTCCCTTCTTTAAGTGTAATACCATTAACACCGATGCTCACACTGGGGTCAGATCTGCATCTGGTAAGTGCTCTTGTGTATCATTTTAATACCACTGTTAAATAAATATAATACCTAATGTTGAGAGGGAGTATGTATATGAGTGTGTGTATACACAAATGTACACGCACACATTCACTGTAGATTAAGGTAAAAAGAGGAGAGGGAGAAGTGTCAAAGAACACTGGACGCTATTCAATACAACATAAAAAGTTTTTCCTAGTAAGAGAGCCTATGCAGGAATGGATCTAGTTCTCAAGTCTTTCCTTCTCCAGTTCCACTCTCTATTCCTCCACCCTACATTTCTTGATGCCCCTACAACACCCACACCCCCCATAAACACTATAACCACTATTACTACTCCCTCAACAAGAGCAAACTAGAAGGGATGGAAAGATTTAAGTCTTCTCATAGAGTATCTGTATAGTTTAATCTGTTTGGGGAAGAAAAGTAAGTTCCTCTCCTGATTAAAGTGGATTTATTTTAGTGGTCAGATTTAAATACAGTTCATGCTCCAGATTATTTTATTCTGAAACTCATAATTTTCATGGGGATACCTGTGAAGGAATTAATTTCTTAATAAAAAACTATCAGAATAATTCCAGCAACCACAGCTGTTGTAGCCAAAAGGGGAAAGCAAGGATAAAATTACCTAAGTATTAGAATTCTTGAAGAAAACGGGTTAAATGCCAAAGAAAAACTTAGCATGGGAAAAGTTAGTAACAGACCTTGTGGTTGGACTAGTAGACAAGGTAAGTCTTTGAATTTCATCTGTATATCTAACTACATGCAATAGAATACTATACATTTACATGGCAAATCCTCCCTTTAAACATATTTTATGTTTTGTAAGTATATTTAGTTTCCTGAATGTTCAAACTGAAAAAGATCCAAGGAAAATCTTTTTCATTGCCCTACAGTTAAATCCCACTGCAGGGATGACAGCTGGCCCACAGGCCCACCCATTGCCCCTGGGGGGGGCTGAACGTACAACAGCAGCTGCAACCACAGGTACGTTCAGTAACTGGACTTCAGTTTAACCTTGGAAAGCATTTCCTCTCAGCTGGAAGTCTACAAGACAGAAAGAATTCTCTCAAGCTTCTTGAAAATTCTGCCCATATAATTTGCAGACAAATATTCTAGAACAGTATATGGCATAGAACTGTATTTGCAGTTTGGTTCTTGATAAAACACTCATGAAAACATATCCATAAAACTAACCATGCTATCCCACAACCTCTCTAGAATAAATTTTTAGTGAGTAACAAAAAACTATGAAGAGTTGGGGAAGACTGAAAAGTGAACACTAGAAGGCAGGAAATTGAGAAGTACCAGTATTTTTTTCTAGCAAGAATATTTTTCTATCGAAGACTTTCTGGATGACCAAGATCATCGCAAAGAAAAATTAAAAGGTGGATAATGTTTATTTTCAGCAAATCCGGTTTTCCCCCTTTTGTGCCCTTTTATCATGTCCCCTTAAAAAGTCCCCAAGGACTTTCTAGTTATCTCTCACCTCCTGCCAGAACTTACTTTCAGGAAAAATTCTAAAAAACCCTCTCATATTAAGATATAAATGACATACTTAAGGCATCACCCCTTTTTTAAGTGTTTGAATTTTAACATTGAACAAAGTCTGAATTTTTAAATTTTTGAAACTTCTCTAAGTAGCTTAAGAGGCTCTGGAGAAAAATACAATAATCTTTTTATGGCTATATTAAGTTGTTGGTAGATAACTTATTTTCCCCAATATGTGACGTCAGCCCCCATCACCCTACGTAGTGGTCTAATTTTTTGTAGAAGCATTTATTATTTATCATATAAGTAATATATCTTAACTATAAAGAATTTAGAAGACATAAGTAAGCAAAAAAATAAAATAAAATTCATCCAGAGTTCTATCACTCATAATCAAAACCATCAACATTCTAGAATATGTCCTTACAGTCTTTTTTCTATACATATAAAGTACATTTTTAAAGAAAATAGGTTTTTGCTATATTTAATGTTCTATAACCTGATTTTTTTCCACACAGACATTTTAAATAGTTTTCATGTTTTGAAATACTCACTTATAACATGGTTTTGAATGACTGTGTAGTATTTCATTGTATACTAAATTCTCTATTGTGAAAATGTGAGGTTTTTTCCAAGCTTTTTGCTTCTATAAACAATGCTACAGTGAAAATCCTTGTAACTAAGTCTATGACTATATCAATGACTATTTCCTCTGGACCAACTCTTACTTCGGAATAGGATTTCCAGGGCCAAAGACACACAAAATATCTTGATAATAAAAATCTTGATAATAAAATTGACCCTCTGAAAAAGACTTTAGAAACATGCAAATAAAATGAGACTGTCTTTAATATGTGATCCTTATATAATCCCTATGCTGACTGTCCAGCTTCAGCCTCAATTGCTGCCCTGCTCTAATCTTGAAGCCAAATTTAGTACATCTTCATATTCCCTAGAGAATATTCCCTCCTGTCAAAGGCATTAGTGGGTACTGAAGATGTTACGAAAGTTCCAGTATGGAGGGTCTGACATTGCACACTCTCCAACACGCAATAATATAAATCAATTCTCCTTCCCTGTGGGAATTCCTCAGTGTCTCTAGGCTGTACTTACCACCAAGAGTACCTGACCCTCTCCTGGGCCGCTCCAATCCCTCCAGCCCTCCTCTCCCTATGCAGAGTGGCTTACTTCCTCTGCCGCAAATCTGGGCACCTGTTGGCAGCTCCCGGTTATCAAAGAAAGGCCAACATGGTTAAGAGTGAACTCAAGAACTACACAACTTCTGGTCAAATCTCAGCTCTCCACTCACCACCTGCGTGATGTTGGCCAAGTTACTTAACCATTCCGTGGTTCGCTTACCTCAAAATTTAAAATGGGCATTAAAGTAGAACTTTTCTCTAGAGCGGTTATAAAAATTAAATGGTAAATACATATAAAACATTAAAAATAGTAAACACACAAAATTTGTTAGCGACTGTTACTTAAAGTAATTTTACTACCAACAACTAAGAAAAAAGTTATTCTCTATTTTGCTATATTAGTGAAAAATAGATTACCTTTTCTTACAGATGTTACTTAACATCTGTGGTTTCCTCTTTTTATCTTTTTGTTTCTTCCACTCCAACTTTCCTTTAAAGAAGAAATTTCAATTCTGTTTTCTCCCAAATACTGTGTCCCTTCTCCCAAATTATTTTCCCATTGCCACCTTGAAGGTTAGTTGGGTTTTTGTTGTCATTGTTGTTGTTGTCATTGCCCTTTTTTTGCCAGTAGACAAGAACCTGACTGAAAGTAAGCTGTTCATAAATGTACATACTTTTCAGCGTTCCATAATTCCATAATTGCCACACCAACTGTCTTGGGAAATAATAAAGTTAAGAGTCTATTTCATAAGACTTTTGAATCTTTTGGGTTGGTTAATATCAAATTAAAATTCCATTTTCATTACTTTCCTGACACCGAATTTTCTATAGAAACAAAAATAAATGTTTAAAACCCTAGCTTCCTTTGACAAACTCTAGGCTAGTTCTTAGAGTAGTAGAGAATACTGGAGCATGCCAACACCTCACTCAAATCTTTCTCAGCTATAAATTCCTAACATTTAATCAGTTATCAGTGACCACTGAATTATTTCCTACCTAGTTTTAAGAACTGTGTTGATGCCAGGGTTACTGAGCAAGAACTGGCAAACTTCACAACAAAATATCCTGGCAACTATTGCAATAATAAATATATGTGTTTCAAGAAACCTCTGCATTTTAAAATATCCATTACATACTTTAATGTGTCTTCTGAAATGCCATATAAAAGAAATCTGTGCATTTTATCATTACTACTTGGAATAATCTTCAGTTTGTAGATCACTTGAGACTAAAATTATTTTTTGTTCATCCAATTTACTAACTTCTACCTTCTAAATGTACTGTCTTGAACTGGTTTCTAAATCTCTCTGGCTCTAATACTTTTTACAAATTCGATGAGTTCCATTTCCCATCCAGCTCTCTGAGTCTATATCTATAATCATAGATGATACATTAGTAACAAATATCTTTTCAACAAATGTTGTATCCTTTTAAGAAAGTCTCAGTATTTATATCATCTGCTAGAATTTATCTTTTGAATATATTTTTTACCGAATTCTTCTCTCCTTTTTCAGATGTTACCAATTTTTATAGCACAACTTGGAGCCCAGGTAAGATTATTTTTAATATGATTTTTATTTTAAATAACTTTTGTGGGAAGTGTTTATTTAATCTTACCACTATTCACCAGATAGTTGTGAAGTTTCCAATTCACTTTGCATTGTATAGACACTGACAATCACAAGAGCTAGCACAGCACTTACCATGTGCCACACTGTTCGAAGTACTTTACATACATTATCTCATTTCATCTTCAATACAATTTTTTGTGGACAATATTTTTATTTCCAATTTGAAAATCAGTAATCAGAGATCATTAAAATTACTCAGTTACAGTTGTACCATTAATAAATATCACACAGATGAAGCAACCAGCCAAGCCTCTAAACCAAACTGTTAAGAAAGAAATAAGTGGCCAGACATGTTGGCCCACACCTGTAACCCTAGCACTCTGGAAGGCCAAGGTAGGAGGATTGCTTGAACTCAGGAGTTCAAGACCAGCCTGAGAAAGAGCGAGACCCCATCTCTACTAAAAATAGAAAAATTAGCCAAGCATGGTGGCACTCACCTGTAGTCCCAGCTACTTGGGAGGCTGAGGCAGGAGGATTGCTTGAGTCCAAGAGTTTGAGGTTGAGCTATGATGATGCCACTAAACTCTAGCGTGGGATGACAGAGCAAGACAGAAAGAAAAAAAGGAAGGAAGGAAGGAAGGAAGGAAGGAAGGAAGGAAGGAAGGAAGGAAGGAAGGAAGGAAGGAAGGAAGGAAGGGAGGGAGGAAGGGAAGGAGGGAAGAAGGCAGGAAGGCAAGAAGGAAGGAAGGAAGGAAGGAAGGAAGGAAGGAAGGAAGGAAGGAAGGAAGGAAGGAAGGAAGGAAGTTAGTTTGGTTATTGGCATGGATCTAATGATTAATGACTTAGGGATTTATTGTTTTAATCTCAAATTTATTTTTGACTGTATGTATTTTCCCTGAAAATTCTATAAACACTTTCTCCTCTCTCCCTGTTTACCTTTGTGAAAGTAATTCTTGAGATCCCTGATAAAATTATCAAAAGAACAAGGTCAAATATCAGTATGAGGTGACAGCTTTTACTTCTAAAAACAGAATCAAATATAAAATTTGTATCAACTCTTAATTCCACATCTAGGAACATATGCCAAGAAAATCATCTAAAATACAGCAAATGTTTATGTACAATATAGTCATCAAAGTAATATTTGGAGTACAGAAAAATATTGGATGCAATCTAAGACCAAAGAAAAATGGCCAAATAAACTGTACCACATAAGAGCAAATACTATGTGGCCATTTAAAATTACATTTATGAACATTTATCAACAATACAGTTAAATGATCATGTAATACTAAAAGAAAAAGCAAGACATAAAAGTGTAAAAATGACATGACTTCCATTAAGTAAAAAATAAATGTATGAAAAATATCTGGAAGAAAATATATCAAACTCTGAATGGTGGAATTACGGTGGGTTTATTTTTTTTATTATTGCTTTCAGCATTCTCAAGGTTTCCTCTGACGTGCATCTTCTTAATAGAAAAACATATAATTTTTACAATGTATGCAACCTCACATTACTCAAAGGATGAATGTTAGGAGTCCCACATAATATGCTGACTTGAGTTCTGTGATACAAATAACAAAGGCAGTTTAACATATTATTGAAAACACAAAATCTGTCTCTACAATGTTTCAAAGTATTTTAAGTCTTTAAGTTATGTTATAATATGTTGCTTTAAATATATTAAAATGTGTCTAATAATTTGTATTTATCATTTTGCTTTTAGGGTACTATCCTAAGCTCAGAGGAATTGGTAAAAAAAAAATTTTAATTACTAACATTTCAAATTCTTTTCACTTCTACCACAATATAGTGTCTGTCTTCATATAGTCTCCTTCAACCATAAATCTCGAATCTGCAGTACACTAAATGTACAATAAACTGAACATTTTTATAGGTGCTTGCATTAGGTTATCCTTTCTTTATCTGGAGATTTCATCATCCTTCTCTGGCTACTTTTCCATTAATTTGACTTAGCGTTTATTATCATGTATTGCTGTCAGATTCAACTCTATCCAGAGAACCAATGCACATCGCACATTTTTGAACTTTATATTGATTACAGTCTAGGATCATAAGCTATTAAAATGCATGCAGATGTACAATAAGATAAATATTGACTTTTTTACAGACAAAATTTAATTTCTTAACTCAGATTTTTTATTTTTACAGGTAAATATGTATTTTTCTAGCATCAGATTGTGATGAATGAACTCTTTTCTATACACATGAATAACTGAAGGGCTGTATCTAAATAAAGTTCATATTACTATTATTAGGCACTTCCATGCATTCCTCCATAGGTCATTTTTTACAGAAAATGATGAATTAGCATAATAGCTAAACATGACAACTAAAGTAAGGAATTGAGGCAATATTTGAGAATGCAGTTTTTAAACAGTTTTTTCTATTATGGAAAAGGTAGAGATTTGCTACATTTGCCATAAATAATAATCAAGTAAGGGGGCTATCTGTTTTGCCAACATTGATGCATGAACGAACATCTATACCTACCATGTATATTATATAACGCTATATAATAAGACTTTTAGCAGATCGTTTGTATATATTGCCTTCAACATGACCAATCTGCCAGGCGCGGTGGCTCACACCAGTAATCCTAGCACTCTGGGAGGCCGAGGCGGGAGGATCGTTTGAGCTCAGGAGTTCGAGACCAGCCTGAGCAAGAGCGAGACCCCGTCTCTATCAAAAAAAAAAAAAATAGAAAGAAATTAGCTGGACAACTAAAAATATATATAGAAAAAATTAGCTGGGCATGGTGGCGCATGCCTGTAGTCCCAGCTACTCGGGAGGCTGAGGCAGGATTGCTCAAGCCCAGGAGTTTGAGGTTGCTGTGAGCTAGGCTGACGACACGGCACTCTAGCCCAGGCAACAGAGTGAGAATTCTGTCTCATATTATTTTATTATAAAATTTAAAAAAAAAAAAAAAACACCAATCTACAAAGCAGAGATTTTTGATCCAGCTTTATAAAGGAACTGAAGCTCAATTAACTCAAGTGATTTAGGTCTCAAAGACAAAAAAAAAAAAGTAGATCCAAATCCAAAGCCCTTTTTCTATCTACTATACTAGTGGTTTTCAAACATTTTTTCAGTACTATACAGAATGCACTCTGATCTACTCTGTTTTATTTTTTAATAAAGTCAGCCACTCACCTTTTTATTTCAAAATTGTGGGTGTCACAACCTTCAATTTGAAAACTTCCATACTCTTTTCTCTCATCCAGCATAAGTCTAATTCTGGTTTCATTATCTCTTAAATCTAAGACAGTGTTTCCCAAACTTCAGTCACAGCCCACCAAATCAAGATGACTTCAAAATCTGGTTAAAAATGTGGATTGCTGAGTCCTGCTCCAGACCTGCTCATCAGACTCTCTCTAACAATGAAAGATTCTAATAGAGAGGAGTTCCCTGTGTAACCACAGGAAACACACAAGTAGCTGAATTGCCAAGAGAAATGTTTCTGACTGAATATTCCAATGCCTTTGAAAAATACATCGTAAGAAACTTGAAGAGATGCAAGCCATGAAGATAAGGATTGATTAATCCAGTGGAATCAATTTTTTCATTAATTTTTGTCTCCCAAATTACAATCTTTTAATTTTTATGAGCAAAAGAAAGATTATGTTTTAGGTTAGTAATAGAGATATAGCCCATCACAACTGTATACATTTTCTGCC
Source organism: Lemur catta (assembly GCF_020740605.2). NCBI lineage: Eukaryota > Metazoa > Chordata > Mammalia > Primates > Lemuridae > Lemur > Lemur catta. The sequence continues at coordinate 13,715,979 of NC_059146.1, forward strand.
TTAGATCTACCTCCAGATACACCTGATGATAATAAATGATGCATATTCCTTTTCTCATGACCGACTAGATTCTGACTTTCCCCTTCTGAGGAAAATGAAGCATAGCAAGGAATCCCAGTATGAACCCAGCATCCGGCTGGGCTGGGCCAACAGTGGCATTTCCTCTGAGGAATGCTAGATCTTTGCTGTTTTCTCTGACTTTACTCTCCATCCTGCCATTTCTACTCAAACTTGCTCCCCTCAAAAGAAAAAACAGTCATTAACCAGCCTAGAAATGTGTGAATTTGACTTTGACTGTGTTTCCTGTTTGCCTCCTTTCTTGTAGCCAGTGGCCCCACAGATCTTCACAGGTCTCATCATCCACCCCTTGCTCCCCGGAGGCACCCTGCCCACCACTCAGGCAGGGGCTAACCCAGATGGCCGGAGGGGAAGCCTTCCTGCAGGACAAGCAGGAGTAAATCCTGCCACCCACGGAACCCCAGAGGGCCACCTCCCAACTCCCAGAGACACCGATGATGAGTTTGGAGTGACAACCCCTGCAGGCATCCGAAGGGGCATGCACACTACCGAGGAAACCACCACAGAACCCCCAAACGGTAAATTCTCCCAGCTTAGAAAAGGCTCCTTGGCCATGAAAGCCATCTGCAGAATGAGAGAGAAGAGTTCTTTGTCTTGCCTTGACAAATGCAGATCTTAATCAAATCAGGGAGCCCCTTTACTCACTCACAATTGATTCCTGAAACATGAAGGAAAAATTTTACTGGGCCACCAACCCTACGGTATTAAGACTGAAAGATGACTTTTAATTGCTGGCATATAACATACTTTCCATTTTGGGTCAAAGCTGGAAATATCTGGAAGCAGACTGTACTCCTCTTCCCAATACACACACATACACACAGGCCCATAGCAGACACACTTCAGTTCGTCATAATCCTTTCCATTCACTGATGGTGGATGAGCCTCAGAACCTTCCTAATGTCATACTGCAAGCAGCCACTCAATAGACTGGAGTTAGCAGAGAAGATAAACCCACCTGCTATTCCTGTCAGATAGGACTCAAGAAATATTGCAAAAATAGGCTTTTCTTCCACCAATAAGCGAAGATAATTGTGGGAATATCTAGAACCAAATATCCTTAGAGACAGCAAAAGATTGGTTTAATATTGATGCTCCTATTCCTAGAAATTCTGATCTCAAAAATGTTTAAATTCAATATGCTTTTACCTACATTTAAAGGGTGTTCTATTTTCTTCCAGGAATTCAGTAACCTGTTTCAAATTTTCTCAACTAAACCACCTCAAATTTGGTGACACATATGAATCTTTTTCATTAATCACATTATGGAATAGATTGAGACACACTGGAGAGTCTCAGAAGAAATTAACTCTTAGTTTACCTGAAAACATTCTTGAAATTTCAGAAAATATCTTCTACCTAGAGAATACTAACTTCTGAAAAAAAATAATGAAATGGGTGAATTTGTCTTTGAAATATAACATTATGCCACCTGGAAAATGTATCTATTAAAATGTGTTTTGAAAATTGGTTCTCTTTCTTCTTTGGGTATAGAAGAAAAGAAATTGGGTCCTTTCAGAAACGACATTACCTCAGGATACTAACGTGTTACTCTAGGTCTAAGACTTTCTCTGAAAGCAGAAAGCACTGCAGTCAAGGGAGAGGACACTCAGCAACATGAGGACAAATTCTGGTCTCTTCACAACCACCTCATGACTCACTTTCTCATAAGAGTCAAAAATTTCATTTTTAATAAGCAAATATTTTTTGAGACAGAGTCTCACTCTGTCACCCCAACTAGAGTACACTGGTGTAATCACAGCTCACTGCAACTTCAAAGTTCTGGGCTCAAGCAATCCACCTGCCTCAGCCTCCTGGACTACAGGTGCATGCCACCACGTCCGGTTAATTTTTTTATTTTTTGTAGAGACTAGGTCTCAGTCTTGCTCAGGCTGGTCTCGAACTCCTGGCCTCAAGCAATCCTCCCACCTTGGCCTCCCAGAATGCTAGGATTACAGGCATGTGCCACCATACCTGGCCAGCAAGTTATTTTTGCTCATCCAAAACATACAGTGGAAACAAAGAATTATAAATCATATTGCCTATCCTTAAGTGCTTAGATTCATACTTAGTGATTATGGTACTTAAAGTTTAATTTTGGCATGCCTGATGGGAAATGACATTGATAAAAAATAATCACTGAAACAGACCAAGGTAATACTCTTTCTCCAGTCACCTGAGAGGTAGAATTTAATCTGATTTAAACTTATAACCCAGACCATTGCAGTTCATTTAGAGTGGGAGAGAATGAGGGGGATTAATACAAACTACAGTAGAGCCCCTTCAAAAGAAAGGTGTGGATAGGGTTAATAACATTTCTCACCCTATTTGATTCCTCCTCTCAGTATGCAACAAACCTAAATATGCACCCACAAAATATATTCCATGTCAAATTTTTCAGGTGGTTAAAGATTTACTAGTGGTTAAAGATTTAGGCTACAGTGTTTCAGATTTGAAGACTCTGAATAACATGTTTATGAATTATCATGGTGTCATGGCCAAATGAGAGTAAATTAGGATTTAATCTTCCAAAAATATTTTGCCACTGGTGATACTAATTAAAAATAATATCAAAAGAGTTCCTAGGGCCAGGAACAGTGGCTCACACCTATAATCCTAGCACTTTAGGAGGCCAAGGCAGGAGGATCTCTTGAGCCCAGGAGTTCAAGACCAGCCTGGGCAACATAGCGAGATCCTGCCTCTACACACTGAAAAAAAAAAGGAGAAAACATTAGCCAGGTTTGGTGGCAAGTGCCTGTAGTCCCAGCTACTTGGGAGGCTGAGGCCAGAGGATCACTTGAGCCCAGAAGTTCCAGGCTGCAATGAGCTGTGATCACACCATTGCATGACAGCCTGGGTGACAAAGTGAGACCCCATCTCTAAAAAATGAAGGAAAGAAATACTTTCTAGATAACTGTCAGGTGTGGGGACCAGATTTCAAGTCCATGTTCCCTGGTTCTTGGTTCCCAGTACTGAAGAACTGTTACTGGTACTGAGTCGACAGAGCAAATGAGCAGACCAAGCAGAAGCAAGCAAGCAAAGTGCCAAAATTTATTAAAGCATAGTTCGTTCCAGAGAAGGAACAGGCCAACCCCCACGAGTGGAGGGGACCCTGAGTTTAAAGACAAAGTACAGATAGTATAGTACACTCTCAAAGTCAGTAGAGAGTGGACTGCTCCAATAAGGAATGGTGTCACCCCATGGTTAGGGTTTGTTTTTATGCTAATCCCTAATAATATGTTATGTGGGGGGTGGAATATAGGTGGTTTTCTTGGAAAGGGGTGGAGAATTTCCAGAACTGGGAACACTCCCCATTTTTAACTTTATAAGGCAATTTCTGAGGGTTGCCATGGTATTTGTAAACTGTCATGACACTGATGGGTGTGATTTTTACTATATTAATGAGGGTAGGTCACTTGAGCAGACTGTCACCTTACTTATATGCATGCTCCAAAGACCCCTTTTTGTGGCCTTTATCGTATCTCCACTTTGTGGCCTTTCTACCTCTTTCTGGTTGGTCAGCCCTTAGAGACCCCCTATCACAGACCAAACATGTGTTCAGTCCTTGGAAGCCCCCTTGACATGTCATCTGTTCCTTTTTGGAAGCCCCCCTTTCTGGTCAATTTGTTCCTTCTATTATAGACAAAGAATCTCTTAGTACCATCTGCTCCTCTCTCTCCTTATCCCTACCTAATATTAACCCTCTATCAAATAAAAAAAAATAGTCCTCTGAACCTCATTTCTCTTAGCTGTAAAGCGGGGTCAAAAATCTCTGCCACAGACATCCCATGAAGTTAATATAATGATCAGAGCAGATAATACACAAAGGTGCTTTGCAAACTGCAAACCACTACAGAAATTCATTGTGTTTGCTTTCAATATCCTTCAAACCAACTGAGGTTATCTGTCCTTCCAACCTTCCACCCTCCTCCCTAAACTCTTACATACATATCTCCATGATAGCATTAACATGCTAGGTGTGTGATTACCATGTAGACCATCTAAACTAAGTGTCTTCCAACTGGGGAATCCGAATACTTTCCCTCTTAGAGCCTTGGAAGGGGACGTTACAAGTGAAGGGCCCTGAAGCTTAAACTTCATTAGCTTCACGATAAATCCATCTCTGCCTCCTCACCTTCACCCAGTTCCAAATGCTCTATTTGCCCTTCCTTTCTCTGCATTTTTTTTTTATTTTTGCAATAATCCTATTTGTGTCTTTATTAGAAGGCAACAAGTTCATAATAATACCTACCTTGTTCTAGGAGACATATTCTGCTTGGAGTACAAAGCAAAGGGAAATAGTATATACCAAGGTCATTCTATGTAGAAAGTGCAATATATTTTGGAACACTGAATCCTAATTTACCTTCATTTGACCATGAAAAGCTTGACAAGGTAATGGATACCAAAGTCTAGACAAGTGCTATTCAGTAGAAATATTATGTGAGCCATATACATAACTTTAAATTTTCTAATGGTCACATGAAAAAGGTAAAAAGAAGTTGGTAAAATTAATTTTAATAAAATATTTTATTAACCTGATAAATCCAAAATATTTATTCTAACATGTATTCAATATTTTAAAAATTATAAATGATCTATTTTACATTCTTTTTTGTTACTAAATCCTTCAGATCCAATGTATGTTTCAATTTACATCTCAATTTGAACTAGCCACATTTGAAGAGCTCAATAGCCACTACTGTGTTGGACAGCACAAGTCTAGATTTAAGGGAGGAAGAGCCACAAGATTAAAAGTAATAACACAGAACAAAAACACTTTGGCAAAAACTACCAAACTAGTGAAAGAAATTAAGGAAGATCTAAATAAATGGAGAAATATTTCATGTGCATGGATAGCAAGATTTAATATTGTCAAGATGTCAGTTCTTCCCAACTTGATCTAGAGATTAAATATCATCTTATTCAGAATCTCAGCAAATTATTTTGTGGATTTTAGCAAACTAATTCTAGAGTTCATATGGACAGGCAAAATACCCAGAATAGCCAACACAATATTGATACCACCCAACTTCAAAACTGACTATAAATCTATAACAATCAAGACAATGTGGTTTTGGTAAATTAATGGAAATTATAGATCAATGGAACAGAATAGAGAGTCCAGAAATAGATCCACACAAATATAGACAACTGACATTTGACAAAGTAGGAAAGGCAATTCAGTGGAGAAAGCATGATCATTGGAAACCTACATGCAAAAAAGAAAAAGATTCTAGACACAGACCTTATACCTTCACCAAAATTAACTCAGAATGGTTCACAGACCTAAATGTAAAATGCAAAACTGTAAAACTCCTAGAAGATAACATAGGAGAAAATCTAGGTGCCCTTGGGCTTCGCAATGACTTTTTAGATACAATACCAAAAGCACTATCTATGAAAAAACAAATCCATAAGTTAGACTTCATTAAAATTAAAAACTTCTGCTCTGATTGGGGGAGGAGGGGATGGGTATATACACACCTAATGGGTGCGGTGCGCACTGTCTGGGCGATGGACATGCTTGAAGCTCTGACTTGGGTGGGGCAAAGGCAATATATGTAACCTAAATATTTGTACCTCCATAATATGCTGAAATAAAAAAGAAAAAATTAAAAAATAAAAATAAACAAACAAAAACTTCTGCTCTGCTGAAATCAATGTTAAGAGATTGAGAAGACACGCCACAGATTAGGAAAAAGTCTTGTAAAACATATATCTCATAAAGGACTGATATCCAAAATATACAAAAAAAACTCAATGATAAGAAAACAAATAACCCAATTTAAAAATGGACAAAGATCTGAACAGACACCTCACCAAAGAAGATACAAAGATGGCAAATAAGTATATGAAGAATGCTCAATATCATATATCAGCATGGAATTGCAAGTTCAAAAACAATGATATACCATTACATGCCTATTACAAAGGCTAAAACCCACAACACTGATAATACCAAATGCTAGCAAGGATGCAGAGCAAAAGGAATTCTCCTTCCTTGCTGGTGGATTGAAAAATGGTACAGCCACTTTGGAAGACAGTTTGACAGTTTCTTACAAAACTTAACATATTCTTAACCATATGATAAAGCAATTTCACTCCTTAGTGTTTACCCAAATGAGTGGAAAACTTACGTTCACACAAGAATTTACATATTGAATAGCAGCTTTATTCATAATTGCCAAAACATGGAAGCAGCCAAGATGTCTTTAAATAGGTTAATGGATAAACAAACATCTAGAGAATGGAATATTTTGCAATAATTTAAAAAAATGAAGTATCAAGCCACAGAATAATATGAAGGACCATTAAATATTGATAAGTGAAAGAAGCCAATAGGTGGAGCGTAGGGGATTTTTTAGGGCAATGAAACTATTCTGTGTAACACTAATGGTGGATGTGTGCCATTATACATTTTCAAAATCCATAGACTACACAACACAAAGAGTGGGCCATATTTTAAACTAAAGAATTTAGTTAATTATAATGTATAAATGTCAGATCATTGTAACAAATGTACTACGCTAATGCAAGATGTCAATAATAGAATTCACTGTGGAGGAGGGAAAAATGGGAACTCTCTGTACTTTCTCCTCAATTGCTAAAAAAAAAAAGTCTTAATTTTTTTAAAAACATACAAAAGAAAACGTCTACTGGTTAGGATTTTTAAATATTAGCCCACAATGCTTGCAAATTGTTATGGTTTGCTAGAAATGATCGCCCCCTAGTGGTCCTGAGGCAGAAAAACTAAGAGTAGTGAACTAGCTGTAGCCAAGACAGCAAAGTCTTACTAGAACAAATTAAGTCTCAAATCTGATAGCAGGGTTGTTCATATAATTAAAACTTTAGATTTGTATTAATAAAAGTAAAAGTGGTAGCTATATACCCATTATGAACTTGGCATATGATAGATTTTTAAATTAACACATAGGACAAATAATTGTAACAATTATTCACTTCAGAGTCAAACCAAAAATAACTAGTTTGAATTAAACTGACTTTAAATTTGTTACTACAAGAAGACATGACATATAAGAATATCTCAAAAAGTAGTGGACTTATATCTCTTCTGGAATCTATTAAACATTTTTAAAGAGTCTACTATTTCATTTCAGTGTCCCTGTATATAACTCAGAGCAATTTGAGAAGTCACAGAAGAGAAGTCATCAAAGGCAGTTAGCACACACAAATTCATTTTCTTTGCAGATGTTCACAGTTCCTCCTCATTACATTTCCAGGTGGATAGCCTCCTCTGGTTTTGATGAACACATTCATGTTGCAAACTGCATCCTCAGTGTTCTGAGTGCAACCTCCTAAATGTCATTATATACTGCTAAGGACTTTTATTGTCACCCTACATTCTAACATTCTGACCTATATTTCATTCATTAGTTCTTTCTTCAGCAGTGTCTAAGCTGCTGGTAAACCTGTCTATTTTGCTCTTAATTTTGTTTATTGGCATTTACACTACTAGAATTTTTACTTGGCTCTTTTTGAAATCTGATGTTTCATATTTTATAGTTTGCAGTAGTTTCCTGCCAAAAATTTTCAAACTTTACTTTTATCTCCTTGAATGTAGTCTTAGTTTTTTTAATGCAAACTAAAATTCTAATTACCTTGATTACACATGGGTCTTTTTCTACTGTCTGTTTTTATTCTCATTCTTCCTCATGAAATCTTGCCATCTCTTGAATCAGATTATCTCTGACAGCATGTTCAATATTGTTTCTAAAAAATTTTGTAGAAACAATTAGGAGGGAGTATTTTTATTTGTTTCTGCCAGGAGCAAAGGAGAACAACAGTCTCAATCATCTTAACCCAGTTTGGGGGTTTGAGATTTTTCTGGGGCACTCAGGTAACAGAAAGCCAGGCTACAGTTCCTGTGAAGGCTGACTGACTTCTGGTTCACCCCAGTGGGCTCTAGTCTACAGCAAATTGTAGTTTTCCAGGGCTCGCACCTTTGGGAGGCCCTGGACTCTGACTCTAGTTCCTCTCGACTAGGCTGTCAAACATGCAGTTCAGCCACTTTCACGTTAGCAACTGGCTCCAGGGCAAAAATCACCCCAAATACTGGGTTCTCTTCCTAGATTTTCATCTTCTCCTTGATCTTGACCTACTATTAACTTTTTGATGGTTTTAAGATTTTAAAATATATCATTCAGCCTTTTAGTTGTCTTGAGCAGGGAGAATTGATGTGAATTATTTAATCAACCATTATTGAAACCAGATCCCAATTTTTGCTCCTAACCCATTCCACAGTATCTTTGGCAGAGAGAAGATCTATTACCAATCAATCGGTGTAGAGTGCTCAAGGAGATGGCTGGTCCCAATACCTGATAGTTCCCTGTAACTAGGAATGTGGGAACTCAGCCCCTGTTGTTCCCATCAGGAGCTTAGTTGCAAATTCTGATAAAGTAGGAACAATTTCACATGGTGCCTCACCCCACGCTATATCAAATAAGAAGCGATTATTCTTCAAAAATACAATACATCTGGAATTCTCACATGAACAGTCCCCTCCTATCCTGAATGAAGAAAAAATAAGCAGGAATTTTATATGGAGGGTATGTGGATGTGTTTATGTGTATATATAGTGGACTCCAAAATATTACTCTACTCATTCTTCCTACTTTGAATATGTATAGGCCGGGCGCGGTGGCTCATGCCTGTAATCCTAGCCCTCTGGGAGGCGGGTGGATCGCGCAAGGTCAAGAGTTCGAGACCAGCCTGAGCAAGAGCGAGACCACATCTCTACTAAAAATAGAAAGAAATTATCTGGACAACTAAAAATATATATAGAAAAAAAAATTAGCCGGGCATGGGGGCGCATGCCTGTAGTCCCAGCTACTCGGGAGGCTGAGGCAGTAGGATCGCTTAAGCCCAGGAGTTTGAGGTTGCTGTGACCTAGGCTGACGCCACAGCACTCACTCCAGCCAGGGCAACAAAGTGAGACTCTGTCTCAAAAAAAAAAAAAAAAATGAATATGTATAAATGTTTTTATTTAAAAAGTAAAACAAAAAAATAAAAAGCAAAATAAATTATGGTACTAAGACTGTAAAAATACTCACTTTTAATCAATTAACTAATTTTAATAGACAAAAATTGTTATAGTTATCATGTACAACATGTTTTGAAATATGTATACATTGCGAAATGGCTAAATTAAGCTCATTAACATATGCATTACCTCACATACCATTTTTTGTGATGAGAACACTTAATAAAATCTACTCTTTTAGCAATTTTCAATAATACAATCCATTGTTATTAACTATAGTCACCATGTTGTACAATGAAACTCTTGAACTTATTTCTCCTACCTAACTGAAATTTTATATCCTTTGACCAACATTCCCCAACCTTCCCCTTAGTCTCTGGTATCTTTTGGAGCTGGTGTAGTATATCAAATAATGAGACTTATAGTCACCAAGTAATATTATGACCGTAGTTTTTAAAACAAAAGCAGATAGAAATTTTTTTAAATATAGAAAATTATAAGAAAGAAAATTAGTCACCCTAATCCCACCATTCATGTCACTACCATTAACACTTTAATGAGTATTTTCCATGTACTTTTTTCCTGTACATAATATGTGCATTTTTGCACAAAACTAGGTTTATACTGCAATAGTGTATACTGTTATATAACATGTTTTTTTCCATTTAACTATATATCATAAATATTTTCTCATCTCTATTTTACTAAAAACATAATTTTATTTTTTCTCATTTATTTTTTTATTTGTACAAGTGCAAGTTTGTTACATTGATATATTGCACTGTGGTGAAGTCAGGGCCTTCAGTGCATCCTTCACTGAAGTGACCCACCTTGTACCCACCGAGCAACCTCCCATCATCCACCCCGATCCACCCCCAACCACACCCCAACCCCTCTGAGTCTCCATTGTCCATCCTAAAACATAAATGTAATGACTAAATAACCATAATATACGCACAAATTCCCTAAAATTCTTAAAGGAATTTTGTACAAAAAAAAATCTTTATCTCTGTTGCTCTATCCATATAAAAATCTATATAAAAAAGGAATTTCCTATCACTGTGTAAATTTTGTCCTCCTTATCCCTACCTGAAAACTAGAGTCAGTGAGACTTGGTGCTTTTCCCTTCGTCCCTCCCCACTGCTGCCACATGACATGTCCCAAGGGCAACAGAGGGGGCATTTGTTGTGATCAGAAAGAGAAGGGAAGAGTTTTAGGAATAATCTCAAATGGAAGACAGTCCAAGAGGTGGACTCCACGTGCAGTGTGAAGGATCTAATCTCAAAAGGTGGAGAACCTGCGGCCTTGCGGCCTCATGTGGCCTCCTGGATCCTTCAGTGCAGCCTTTTGACTAAATCCAAATTTTATGCAACAAATCCCTTTATTAAAAGGATTTGGTCTATGAAGTTTGGATTTGGTCGAGGGGTTGCACTTGGGGATTTGGAGAACCAGGTATGGCCTTGAGGTCACAGGTTCCCACCCCTTTGGGACAAGAAAATGTGGTGCCCTGAACTGAAGGAATCTAAGAGCCATGGAAAAGATTTAAATCCAAAGGGAAGGTTTTTTGATCTTCAAAGTATAAAGTAAAATATAAACTTAAACTGTTACTTCCATGAGAGCATGAGAGATGGAAGGATGCTCGTGTGTGAGGATGCGTGACTGCCCGCATGCACCTGAGGAATGTGTGTGGGTTAGACTACATGACTCTGGCAGGAAGGACTGTTTTGTACATTCTTGCAGGTATTGTGTGTGCTTGATCAGCTGATGTAAGATTGCTTAATAATGTGCTGTATCTTCCCCCCTCCCCTCCCCCGCCTCTTCCACTCTGGAGGATATAGTTGTGGGGTTCCAGATAGGGAAAACCCATACCCTATAATAAGTGCCGACACGCTTCCTTACCGCTACTCACACCAGACTTTGTGTCAGCAAGCTTCTCCTAGTTAACGAGCATCATCCACCCACCTCCACACTCCGTCTGCCCCACACACTGTAATTGTGGTCTCATTTGCTTTCCAAAGGAATGTCTCACCAGCCTAACTGAAGCTGGTTATGCCAATGCACTCTTCAGAAACATGCTTAGGGAAGCTTTTACACTGTGCCGAACAAGTGGCTAGTAGATGAACCTGCAGAAAGTTATAAGCTTACATTTTCAAATCTGATCAAATCTCGGTCTTTGAACCATTACAGTAGTAAGCACATTTTTGAATTTTTTTTTTAGTTTTGACAAATTATTCTAGGTGCCTTAAAGATGTCAAACAGTGGGCATGCTGTAGGATGGATAGTACACACATGGCATATTCAAAAATGAAATCATCTTCCCACATGTTCCTCTTTCTGTACCCTCTATCTTTGTTAATGGTTCTACCACATTCCATGTCACCAAAACTCACAACCCTCATGATCCTTTAATGCTTCCCTCTTCTCCTGCCCATCACATCTAATCAGATGCCAATCCTCCTTGTGTCTGCTTTAACACCCTAGCAAAATTGTAAAGAATGTTAAGTGAGATTATCTACTTAAAAAACACTTAGCAAACTCTCTAGCATATGGTAAAGAATGCAATAAAAGCTAACTATTATTATTATTATTGATTGTATTATAAGTACTACACTGTATTCAGGCTTGTAAGAGAAAGAGAATTTGGGAAAATTTCAGGGAGGTAGGAAAGAGTGCTGGCCAACTTACTCTGTGTCCTTAGACAACTTAACATCTCAGAGCCTATATTTTGATTAAACAGTAATGCTAATAGTAATTACCCTATCTTGTAGGGCTGTTGAGGAAAAAATGAGATATAAATTTAAAACTGCTTTGGAAAGTATAAAGCAATATATAATCATAAGTTCCATTTTCCTTTTTAACTACAAAGTAAAAATAAGCAGGTTGGACTACACGATAGGTCTAATATAAAACTCAAGGCAGGCACAGGAGAGTGCACCTACAGTCTCAGCTACTCGGGATGCTGAGGCAGAAGGATCCCTTGAGCCCAGGAGTTCAAGGCCAGCCTGGTCAACATAGTGAGCCCTCCCCCATCCCTTAAAAAAAAAAAACTCTATTGATTGTGAAGAGAAGTTTCAGAAACGTCCATTCAATAAAGATTCTGTAGAAAATGTAATTTTCATCTCACAGAAACAATGTTTTGCAGACCTTCTGACAGTGAAGGTATGGCAATATAAAGCTAAGCATTTTTCTGCATTCAGTAATGAAATGATAACCCTTTACAAAAGAAAATCTGAATTACATTTATATTTTTTATTTCTTCCTTTTCATGAAGATGGTTAGGGTTGCAGTCATATGCTAAGAACTGAATCAAGATGAGGAAGCACAGTTAAACTTTTATTTTGTAGTATAAACAGTTGATGCTTTAATTTTGATTTGGAAATAATTTTAGACTTGCAAAAGCATCAGAAAAGATAGCACAGGGAGTTTCCATATATTCTTCAACTCACACTTGGAATAATTCAGTAAATGATACAAAAATACCATTCCTTGTGGAGCTTACACTCTATATATTATGTATCTGAAAGTAGAAATATATATAGCCAAATGTGAGCCAAAGTTAGTTCTGAGTAATCTTTATTTTCTCCTTCAAAGTTTTTGGTAGTTCCATATTTCAAAATCAAGTAATTTTTCTCTAATGCATTACTCACATAGTGTCCAGATTAGTTAGCACACTAAAAGTAATCTTTTACTGAAAGACTTAAATGAAAAACTCTCTTGGAAATTTCAAATTCATTTGTTTCCTTTCTTTACAGTTGCATTTCTACAGCTAGAAGTTTTCTCCTTTTCCCATTTTGTTCTCTGATCCTAAGGTGGATCTTGGACTCCCTCTGCTGGTCAAACAACTCAGAAGGCAAAGACTGAACAGTAAGAATAAGCCAGGAAAAATCACACACACAGCAATCATCCTATCTAAACATTCATTTGTCCCTCCCTGATGCACTCAAAAGACACTTACTGAATGCCTATTATGTGCTAGACACTATGGTAGGTGCTGGAAATAAAAAACAAATAAGACATAATCCCTGTCCTTGAAATCACCCTATACCTTTCTCTAGGAAATTACTGAGTCCTAGAAGATTTTGGGGGCCTGGAACTCAAGAAAAAGCACCAACTGTTGCAAGAAATAGTGATTGGTATGTATTTCTGGATTATAAAAATAACTTACGTCTCCATGAAAAACAAGGGACAGTCTTATACAATATCTTCTGGAAGTTGCTAATATTTAAACTTCAAATTTCCATAATCTGCTACAGTCAGTATACGGTAAGAGACCTGACACTAAAGAAGAAAAGTAATCCAAAAACTTGAGAAGTCTTGTGTAAAAGTGTGGTCAGTTGTCCCAAGAAAAATCAGTTATTAATACATTCTTGATTCCTTCTTAAGTTAAACATGATTTAAAGACTACATCATTGCAAGACTACAAAATTTCACAAAACAAAAAGTCTAGCAGACACTTTATTCTTAACCCCTTTATTATATGACTAGTAGTTATCTATTTGATGTGGTGAGAAAACATGATATTCTGAGTGACATCCTTAAAACGATCATACTGAAGACAGAACGAATACCTCAGAATGTGGTTGCAAGATAGGATTTGTTTTCTGAAATATTCTATCTCATCTCCATTCCATGCAACACAGGGAATTATTTTTACACACACTCATAAATAAAGTCCAGGTGGTTTGCAAGAATATTATACTTCCTCATTTTCTCACTTCAACAATCTGTAATTTGTCTTGACATGTTACCCCTACTACAATTAAGGTTACTTCCCTCTTTCTCTCTTATCATATATAGACAGGTCTAGTCTGTCATTACTCATCCTAGCAATAGTTTTTATTCCAGTAGCCACTGTACCTGTGCTCTTTCATTTTCCTCTACTTCTTGTTCAGCATGGCTTTTAATTTTGCTTCTTCTAAATTCTGCCTTAGTCATTACAAGTAGGTACAAATATTTGACTACTCATGTTGGCTACTTCTGTCGTTATGCTCAAACCTTATATATTGAAGCATACACTGTTTATTATACTTTTCTTTCTCCTTTAATAGTTAGGACATTATATTTTTTATTTAATGTAATTTAGTTTTTAAATTATGTGTGCAGATAGGTTATGCCATGAATTTAATTTCAAAAAAGGAAATATTTATTACAAAAAAGAGAGCTTTGGGTCTGAAGAGAACAAAATGTGTACACTAGGTTCACACTTCCTATGCTCGGACACCTACTCCCTCCTCTCTGAACTCAAGGTTCATTCGAGGTGCTTTGTAATTAAGTTTCACAACTGTTCCTGCCTCTGAAGTTCTCTTCTCTGAAATTCTATGGCTCTATTTATTATAAGTAATTGGCACTTGATCTCATGCTGCTGATTTCTGGGTGCACAATTGTCTCCCCAGCTAGACTATAGGCTTCTAGAAGGCAAAATTCTTTTTCATTTATCTTATACTCCCTACCACTGTACTCTGCACAAATTTAGAACTCAATAAATTCTGGCAGAGTAAATAAAGTAACTTCTAAACTGTGTATAGTACTATAGTTCTTGGCACAGCCCTCTACTGTAACACCTATCAGACCAAATCTCAATCGGTTCTTTACATGTCTGGCTCTCTCATCAGCTGTCAGCTCCTTGAGGAAAGGGGCCGTGATTATTCAGCTCAGCATCTCAGCAGCCTGACTAGTTAATAGAAATCCTCCAGTGAGTACTTAGGAATGACTAAATGGATGCATTAATTAAATCAATGGGGAGAAATCTGATGCAACTATAGAGTATGTAGAAGCAACTTAAAAGGAATGAATATAATTAAATTTATTTTAATATATGAAATCCCAGAATGGAAGTTCCCAGAATTTTACCGTATCATTTTGTTCTGATTTCATGTTTAAACTTTCATGTTTAATTTCATGTTTAAACTTTCTCTGCAGAAAGTTTTCTACAAAGGAATTCTTTGGAAGAGATCTGAGAGAAAATAGAAGTGAGGAAAAATATTAAGCCATCCTAGGGTTAGAAAGATTTTATCTTCCTTTCACAATGAGAGGAACTACACTCAAGGTCTAAATTGTGTAGAATTGGAAATAATTCTACATGTGTAAAAGGATTTATTCTAATTTATTTAACCATATACACATTACCACAGAATCAGCATGCACTACATTTTAAATGACACCTAATTTATTATTTTATTTTAATAACAATTCATATTCATTGTAGAAATGTTGAAAAGACAGATATATTCAAAATTTAAATCACCCATAACCCTAACATAGATGATCACTGTTTCTGCGTACTTCTTTCCAGTCTCTTTCTTATTACGTATCTGTATGTCTATGATTTTACAGAATTAGGATCACATAACAGAAACAGGTGTTTTCCCCAATTTTTAGATTATAGCAATGGTTAAAATAGGTTCTCAGATTTTTTGGTCTCAGGACCCCTTTACATTCTTAAAAATTATCCAAGGACCTCAAAGGGTTTTGTGGATTAAAACTAAGAAGACTTTTTAAACATTTATTAATTAACTTTTAAAATAACAATAGGCTGGGCACGGTGGCTCACACCTGTAATCCTAGCACTCTGGGAGGCCAAAGCAGGCAGATTGTTTGAGCTCAGGAATTCAAGACCTCCAGAGCTAGAGTGAGACCCTGTCTCTACTAAAAATAGGAAAATAAAAGTAGCCGGATGTGGTGGCTCTCGCCTGTAGTCCCAGCTACTCGGGAGGCTGAGGCAGAAGGATCACTTGAGCCCCCAGGAGTTTGAGGTTGCTGTGAGCTAAGCTGATGCTGTGGCACTCTTGCCTGGGTGATGGAGTGAGACTCTGTCTCCAAAAAAATTAAATTAAATAAAATAATAACAATAAACCAATTACACATTAAGAAAATATCTACATGAAAAATAACATATTTCTCAAACAAAACAAAAGTTTTAGTAAGAATAGTGGCATTGTTTTTACATATTTATAAATATCTTTATTGTCTGACTGCATAGAAGATAGCTAGATTATCATATCTGCTTCTGCATTCATTCTGTTGTTGTATCACACATTATGCAGTCTCTGGAAAACCCCATGCAATTATGAGAAAAAGAGAGTGAAAAGCTCAAATAACACCTTAGTAGTATTATAAAAACAATTTTGACCTCAAGACCCCCAAAAGGGTCTCAGGGACCTCCGTGGGTTCCAAGATCACACTTTGAAATCCACTGATCCATAGTATTGGATGCAGGTGAGAAAAAGATAATGAGATTCTTCTTCAAGTGCAGGTTCTGCTCCATGTGCTTCAAGAGCTCCATATTGGTCTTGCTGTTCCAGATGCACCCTAGAATGCCGGCTTTGGTTATGGCCATGGCACAGTCCTAGGGGACAATAATTTGCACATGGACCACTGTACTGCGGGTCCCACAATCACAATAGCATAGTTGGCTGAGCTAAGTGGAGTAGGGGCTTGTGACTAGAACTCCCAGGGAAGGCCATATATTAATTTCACAACAAAAAAATTATTCTGAAAAGAAATTAATAATTTTTAGCAAAAAATAAAATATTAAATGCCATCTGTTAATTTTGTGTGTCAACTTGACTGGTCACCAGGATGCCCAGATATTTGGTACTATTATCTAGGTGTGTCTATGAGGGTGTTTCTGGATAAGATTAACATTTGAATCAGTAGACCGAATCAAGCAAATTGCCCTCCCCAAAGTGAGTAAGCCTCATCCAGTCGCTGAAGGCCTCCTAGAACAAAAAGGCTGACTGTCCAAGAGTGAGCGGGAACTCTTCCTGCCTGACTATCTTCTAGCTGGGACATTAGTTTTTTCCTGCCTCCAGACTCAAACTGAAACATCTGCTCTCCTAGGTCTCAAACCTGCCGGCTTGGGGACCAGAACTACACCATCAGCTTTCCTGGGTCTCCAAATTGCCAACTGCAGATCTCAGGACTTCCCTTCATTATCGCATAAGCCAATCCCTTATAATAAATCTCTATCTCTATATATCTACATATTTTATTGGTTCTGTTTCTCTGGAGGTTACTGAGTAAAACACTAACCTTACAGAAAAGTCACAGAAACCAACTTTAGTAGTACCTGGCCAAACATTACCTACTGAAGGAGCTTCTCCCAGTGAAACAAACCATTTGTAAGGCCATCTCTACCATGAGAAAGATGCAGGAGGTTGTAGCTAAAGAATCCCATGTATTCCAGGTCCAGTGACAAGGCCATCCCTATCATGAACTATATATGTCCCTGTCATGAGCTATATGTTAGTCTTTTGCCATCTATCATCTGTGTTCACACAGAATTATGTGATTATGACTTTACTTTTGATGTAGATTTTTCTATGGGGAGACATTATAAAAATGATGAGTAATCTGACTAAAGATAGAACAACTGCTGTTCATTATAAATTCATAAAATAGTAGTCTGGCTTCAACTTTTTTTAATACAAACATTGTGTCAAGAAGCTTGTTCTGGACTGGCCAAGAAAGGTGTCCAAAGGTGTCTAATATCTAAAACATATTAAAGAATTAATATCTACAATATAAAGCATATCAGTTTCCTTCTAGGAACTTCAAAATGTCTGCCAGGCCCACATCACTTCTAGATTTCTTAATCATGCCTCATACCATTTCACTCTTCCTCCATGGCCACAACTGATTGAATCAGGGATGGATATTTTCCTAGCCAAGAGTCAAAGAGATGCCCTTACTCCAAAGCTCTGCCCACTATGGACTCCCTACATGAAAGTTGAATCAGTCAGATTCTCTCTCTTAGGAAATTTAAAGTTAGGGAGACTTAGGAAGAGGTAATTCATAACAGCTGGATCATTTAAAGCAGGGACAGAGAATAGCTGTGTCTCCACAAGGGTGGCTGTCACTGGAGGAGAAAGCTACAGTGCCTGCTAAGTGATGAAACTGCTGGCAGATACCAGAGCAATTACAAGGTCTGGGATGCTAGCCCATCTCCATGAGGCCAGAAAATGCATCTGTTCTTATTTTGCTTCCATTAATTAAGAAGCATATTTTTTTCTTACAGCTTATAATGGTGTGAGCCACATATTGTTCTATGAGTGGGAAGACAATTTAGCCACAGTTATCCTGCATGTTGTAGTGAAAAAAAAAAAAGGACTTAAGATTTACAGCAGGTATTAAACACCAAAAATGCCTACTCAGGCAAGGCAGATAACATGTGAGTGAAGCCAGCCAGGTATAAAATAGGGAGGACACTTGCCCTGCTAAAGAGAGCAATTGCTCCCCAGATTTGGTCATAGTTACCATTCAGAAGGACAAACATTGTTTGCCAGAACTTCCAAGTTTTAAATGAGATAATACATGTCAAGTGATTAATGTATACCCAGCACATTATAAAAGCTCATTAATATTAGTTATTATTGGTTTTATGTCATTTACAATCTTCATTAGCAGGTACACAGCTATAAGAATCATCTAAAGAAATGAAACTACTTGGCAAATTTACATTTTCTAATTCCATAACATTTTTATCTCACAAATAGTTTTTTGGTAATTCTCTTTAAAACACTTCTCTAGTTCTAACTGGTCTCTTAATTGATTCATGAAAACCCTAAAATTTAAGGTATGCTGACTCTTATGGTTTCCCTTCTGCTACTGATTCATTTCTCCAGTTTGGAAGAACATTTATTTGCTCAATTCTGGGTTTTTCTGGCCTATCGTTTCCCTGGGTAATTACCCCCATAGACACCTTCAGACATTGCCTGGCAGACAGAAATGTGTATTGAACACAGTATGATTTTCTCCAGGTTGGTTTAGGCCTTTAATCAGAGACTGCCCGTTCTGGCCAGCTCCTCTAAAACAAATCAGTAAGTCATCCTGCCTTTGAAAGATTGGCACAAACAACAAAGTTTAAGAAATGAACAAGGAGGCTTTATCCAAAACAGCAGCATGGTAACAGAACTTACACACCTGCAAAGCACTTTCCCGTAACTTACAACCCCAGGCTTTAGAATGGTAGAAAATGATTTGTTTTGTTTTCTTTTATTTTAAAATAAAAAAATAAAAGGAGCTCACAATCAAAATGAAAGTAATTGAGTCAAGTCTGTGGGCTTCCTTCTGACAATTATTATGAATTAATATTTATGATATATTTAAAGCATATTAAAATCTCAGAGTAAATAATGCTATGTTACTATATTCCAATCAAACCCAGTTTCCTACCTTGGGGCAATATGAGGTAGAGTAGAGTATATGTGGATTTTGGAGTCAGACTGAGCCAGATTCAAACTCTGACATGTTTATCAGGTATGTATCTTGGCAAGTTCCTTGACTTCTCTGAGTTTGTGTTATCATCTGTAAAGATGGGGACAGTAAGATTCACTTTATAAGGCTGACATGAAGATTACATAAAATCATAAAATACATTTTTAAAAAGTGCCTTCCCATTGCCTACTATTTAGCAGACATTTAATAAATGGTTGTTCTCTCATTTCCACTCCATCTTCCTCCAGCACAATGTGAGGATCAATCAGGTTTCACGTGTATCTCAGAAGACAGGAGGAGATGACTGGCATGACTTTAGACACCACAGGGACTGAAGGATGAGGGATCTTCCCCTTAGCCCCTGAGTAAGCACAGGCCTGTGCTGTCCTCTTATCTCCAGTGGATCTGTCTGGAGTAGCTGGAGTGAGGGATGGCATTAGTTTGTTTACTCACAAAGGCATGTCTTTAGCAAATATAGAGCCCTATCATGTGACAGGCACTGAAGATACTGACGGTAAATGACACCCCTGCCCTGGAGGAGCTTGCATCCCAAACTATGACAGACCCACCTAAAAGAGCATTTCCTGTTATGTTTCACAGAACACCAGTTCCACAGGTTAATAAGTGTTAGAAGAAAACTACTTTGGGACAAGTTTTCAGAGTTTCTTTACTATGGGGTTTTTCAGAAGCAGTAATATACTTGGGGACATAAAATGCATTGTTTATATTTGATCAGAGAACCTTTTTATCAAGGAGCATCTCAAGAGGCTAAGTAGTGTTTCTCAGGACATGCTTCGGGAAGAATAGACCTAGAGCACAGTTACCGGCATTCTCCCGTCCAGCTGTCCCTGCAAGTCCTGGGAGGAGGGAGGTGGGAAGCAGGTGGTTTCCCCCATGCCACTGTGCAGCACTAATTCAGCCCTGCATGCTGGAGTCCAGGGACAGCCACGAGCTTTGGACCCAAACTGGACTGGAAATTTGATTCTACAGCTCACCTGTGTGGAGTTGAGCACGTTGCAAAAGCTCTTTGATCCTTATTTCCCTGCTTAAACAATAGGGATCATAATAATACCTTCCTTCTGGGGTTCTTGTGCAGAATAAATGTAATAACATAGGGAAAGAACCACACATAGAGTAAAAGTAGAACCTAATAGATAGTCTTCCCCTTTCCCCACTGATACTATGCTAGATTTGATTATATCCTGGAAAGCACAGCACAACCAGGCAGAGATAAATACATCCTGCTCCTTTAGAGAGCAGCTGCATGTGCTTCGTCATCGGTACTTTCTCTATTATTTTTGCTTGTAGTTTTGTACCTCTGCACTTCTGCGTTCAGCCAGAAATGCTGAGACGACACAAGGAAAACAACAGGGTCTTTGTCCTGCCTGAATAAGAAATCCTGACTGCCTTCTGAGAGAAGTAGTTCTTGTATTTGCAGATAATTGGTTTAGAGTCCTACACTTTTTCAACATCAACCTAAGATTACCTTGCTTTACCAAAAATTCAGTAAAATCCTCCAAACTCTTCTTCTCTGGGACTCTCATGGTCAAGAAATTTTTAAAAAATTGATGATATTTAATACAACATTTATATACTCTGTAAAATGCAGTATCTGAGAGTCACCGTACAGATTCCTCCATCCTTACTGCAATCTGTGTCTATCTAAAAATCATTGAAATTTCTTTTTGGTGACAAAATTATTTTTTTATTTTTTTTATTTGAAAATATTATGGGTGTACAAATGTTTTTGTTACACAGAGACATTGTATAATGCTGAAGTCAGGGCTTTTAGAGTGCCCTGCCATGACAAAATTAAATCTGAAAGAAATAATTAAGTAAAACATAAATCTTCATATACAGTATATGACCAATGATGCTCTATTTATTTAGCTTGTCAGAGAATGAGCTATTCCACATAAATGAATTTTCTAGATAACAAAGTTTCTATCTGGCTCACTTCCTACCCACTCTTCCCAACTTACTTAGAAAGTAGCTCTAAAAAGCAAAGAAAATGGAGAAGATGTGAAGAAAGGGCAAAGTGGACATTAAGAATGCAGAGCCGCGTACACAGCCTGACCAGATGAGGAGAGGCAGTCACATCCTGGCCCAGGCAGCAAGAGCTGCCGGAGCCCCTGCCCTCCTCTCCATCCTGCCTGGGTGCAGACCTTGAAAGACTGTGGGGTCTGGTCTCTGGTGGGGGAGACAGAGCTGCAGCCAGAGACGTTGGGAGACAGAAGCTTTGGAATTAGAGGTTTCTTAAATTAGAAAATGTTTGTGGCTTTTTAATCTATAGTTATTGACTTAAAACCAAAACATTTGAAGAAATTTGGTCTTAGAAGTCTTTAGGGCTTATTGAGAGCTTTGGGGCATCTGAAGGCCTTTGGAATGTGTCAAGAAGGGCCCCAGAAAAAAACTGAAAACAGGGAATAATTCAATGATGGGGCTTGAGCTAGTTTCCCACTTCATAAGAAAGGGGAGTGAAAATAATCTCTATACTTTCTTCTGGTTTGTTAAGCCAGCTTTCTGGGGTAGGAAAGGAAATCATAATTCAGGACCAGAGCTCCATGTATCTACCAGAACATCGTCTGTGCTTGCCTTAGAAATTGCTGATGGGAAGGAACTCCAACATGTTGCATTCTTTTAAAGACAAAATACCTATAATTTTACCTCTCTGCTTCTTTGGCCAAAAAATTCAAAATGTGATCTAACCCGACTTTGGCACACTTAATGGTACAGTGATCATTACAAACACCCATTCCTATTCCAACGGGGGTTTCTAGGACAGTGAGAAATATTATTAATAAATCTCATACCAAGCATCCTCAGGCTCTCTGTTTTTTATGTTTTTGTTTTGTTTTAGTTGTTTTTATCTTCATCCTTGGGGTCAGCTATTATTTCTGATGACTCTAAGTTTTTCTAAATATTTCTCTTTTCCTTCTGAGTTGCTGTTTCTAATATCTTATAAGAAAATGATAAAATGATGACATTGATTTGAACTGTAACTCAGATAAGAATAAAGAGGCACTAAGAAAGTCTCTAATAAGTACCTGAGCTTTGGTATCAATACAGTGTGTTCTGTGTTTGGGTGACTTTGCAGAGACTTTTTTTCTTACGTCTGAATATGTTCCAGATAACTGCATTTAAAGATAAATGACATCCTTTCAATGACATCCCATCAATTCACTTGATAAACACTATGCCGCTTTTCTTTCCTTTCTTTCTCCCACACCCTGTGTATACTCCATCTGTAGATTCTTGAAAAATATCTAGAATCCAATTATGTTTCACCACTTCCACTGCTACCATTCTAGCCCAAACCATCACCGTCTCTTGGCTGAATTATTCCATTCCCTCTAACAGTCTCTGTGCTTCCTCCCTTGCCGCCCTCACTCTATCAAACCCAGCCAGAATGGTCCTGTTAAAATGTTAAGTCAGATACATTTCCCTCCTCTGCTTACAACACTCCAATGGCTTCCTCCTTCACTCAGAATAAAAGTCAGAGCCACTGCCATGACCTCTGAGATCCTACACAATTTCATCTCCTACGACTCTCTTTCATTCAGTCCTCTCTCAACCCTACTGGCCTCCGTCACTGATCTCCAAACACACCCAAAACAATGTCTGTGTGCACTGGCTGTTTCCTCTGCCTGGAACACACTTCCCTGACAGCCACATGATTTGCTCTCTCACTTATTCTAGGTCTTTCCTCAGGTGTCCCCTTCACATTGAGACCTTCTGTGGCCACTCTACCTAATATTTCAGTATTCACCCCCAATAATTCCTGTGTCCCTTTCCTGCTTAATTTGTTTCTTTTTGGCACTTATACTACATATTTTACCTATTTATCTTGTGTATAGACTGTTACCTACCACTAGTAGGTAAACTCCATGAGGGTTTTTTCTAAGTCTGTTTTGTTTACTTTCATATCTCCAGTGCCTAAAACAGTATCTGGTACATATTAGATTCACAGTTTTTGAATGAATAAGTGAATTATTTCAACCTCTCATTTAGGTTGCAAGGAAATTCTAACATCCAATTAATTCCTTTTATACGTTTAGCTCAATCCCACTGAGAAATTTTAAATTTTCTGGTACAATTCGGCTCTATCATCAGCTAGATCTGGGTTAAATCCAAACTGCCACTTACAAGCTGTGTGACTCCAGGCAAACTACTGAATCCTGCTCAACTCACATTGTTCATCTATAAAACATTAACAATAATAATATCATTTTCCTCATGAGGTTGTTGCAAGGATTAGATTAGATAAATGCCTATGGCCTAGAACACAGAAAGAACTTAATGAATCTACTCTATTATTTTTCATATATATGAAGTTTTTTTTAAATGTATGTATCCAAATATCAGATTTTTACATTATGGACAACAAAAAATCCAAAAGCTGGAATAAAATTTTCAATTTCCATGGTACCATACCATCTTTTGGCTACAAGTAGCTTACATGCAAAAAAAAAAAGCAGCAGCAGCAGCAGCAGCGATACTCTAATTTGCCTCATGTTCTCGTAGGCAGTTATTGCCATATCAATCTTCCAAAGGAAAAAAAAAGGTTTCAGTACATTGGGCATCATGATCACATCACATCCTACCAGTTGGATACATTGTTCACTAGATTCCCTAGTAATACTTAACCACATATGATTTGCTTGTCTCTCATCACTGTACAACCAGCTCATGTTTTTCATGGATCATTCCTGCAATATGGAAGGGTCCTTCACCTTGTACTTATCAGTTTATATTCTTCATCCCCTGCAATCCTGGATTTAAAACTTACCTTCTGCAAGAATGCTTCTGTAATTAAGCTAATTTCATTCTAATAACTTCCTTATTTGACATTCCTTCAACATTTATGCTAAATCAAAACAAATTTGCATTAATTGTGTGCTTACACTCACTCTTCCAGGAACGTTCTCAGCACCTTAGTGTATTATGTCATTTACTCCTATGTAGGTTCCTTTATTTATTCTCTTTTACAGATGAGGAAACTGAGGCACAGAATTCTGAAATAACTTGTCCAAGATACAAAGCTAGAGAATCATGAACCTCTATCCCAACTAAGCAGTCTGACCCACTCTTAGCAATTAAGCAATTCACACCCTACCCTATCTTCCTTTACATAAAGTTTTTTTCCATAAGTCTCGTGTCAGCTCACATGTCAATGTCATGTATTGTTTCTCAGCTAGACTGTAACATTTTGGAGGAACCTGAGTTTCTCTCTTTGCCTTCATTAAACCTAATATGATTTTCTGTTCATAGTGAGCCTTTACTAAATGCTCTTTAATATACTCAGCACGTAAGTAACTAGAGCAGGACATTGCCTTACTTGTTTTCTAATTATTATTATCAGAAACTTCTCCTGGGCAGGGCAAAAACCAAATACCATTTCTACTGTAAAAGTGACTCTGATGTAGTCGTGTAAGATCAATGCATAAAAAGCTAACCCATTCCCATGTTGGCTTGTGGTCAACTCTTTTCTTCCAAAAATTCTTCTGAAGTGGGCTCACCACAGGTATCAACAGCATATAATAATCCAGGACAGGAACAAATGAATCACCATTTTAACATACAATGCAAGTCGGTGTTTTACTTGGCAAGCTTCCAAGAGCTACTGTTATCAATTATACTTATTTCTGTCACACACTATCTTGTTTGTAAAAAGGGCCAGTGCCAAATCTGTCCACTGTCAGAGTTTTCAGGTATGTGATTTTGGAATTCACCATGTAAAGAAAGACACGAGGGGAAGAAAATAAGATCAATCTGACTCCAGTAAGTATATATGAAGTATATTTTGTGAGAAATTACTGTGAAATATGAAGCCTTTTCAGGAAAGGTAACTTAAACTTTTTTTTAGTGTCTACCAACCAATTTACATCAAACGTGACAAGGGATCAATTTGTATGTTACATAAAATGTTTTACAATATATGCTCAATGATATAAAAAGCAAATACAAATTGATAAGCATATCAATTTCCCTGTGGCTAAGAAGCAAAAACATAAACAATTTATAAAAAGTGGAAATATAGTTAGTAAATAAATATGAGGAAAATATTTAATCTTGATGATGAAAGAAATGAGTTAAAATACCAATGAAATAATGTATTATGCCAATTAAGTTATGGGGAAAATTAATTAGATGAGTAAATTCTGGCAAGGTTATGGTAAAACTAATATAGATAAATTGTTGGTAGTGTATAAACTTGAATAATTCAGAAATATTTATTAGAAGCCATAAAAATATTCATACTGTTAACTAGGAATCATATTCACGGTAAACTATACCAAGAAAATAATTCAAAATATCAAAATATTTTTATAATCCTTACTGATTAAAATATTCACTGTGAAAAATTAGAAATAACCAAAAGTTGAAAAATAGAGATCCTAAACATCAACTTGAGGATTTATTACCCAGACAATTAAAAATATATTTGTCCCTGTAGCAACATATTAATATTTATGATAAAATGGTAAATACATAAAGCCCAATCCAAACTGATATTTATGCTATCAGCATAACTATACTAAATATGAATTTAACATGCATAAGTACTATAAGAGAAAAAAATTTTGAAGTTGAGGTAAATTCTAATTTTTCTCTCTTTTATATTTTTATCATAATTATGTTGTTTTTCTAGTTCTTGTTCTTGGTTATGAAATAAACAGAAACCAATAAAAAGCAATATCTTCCAATATTGTCTACAGTTTTCAAAATAACTTTGACCATCCTCTTAGCAGGCAAAAATAATTCAAATTTGACTCCCATGCTGCATTTCTATATGGTAATAATGTATCAACAGACTTCACATATATTTATTATCCATTTTTTGTAAATATTAAAAATCACAGAGCCAGGCGTGGTGACTCACACCTGTAATCCTAGCACTTCTGGAGGCAAAGGTGGGAGGAATCGCTTGAGGCCAAGAGTTTGAGACAAGCCTGAGTAAGAGTGAGATCCCGTCTCTATTAAAAAAAAAAATTAGAAAAATTAGCCAGTAGTTGTGTCACATGCCTGTAGTCCTTGCTACATGGGAGTCTGAGGCAGGAGGATCACTGAGCCTAGGAGTTTGAAGTTACAGTGAGCTACGAAGATGCCACTGCACTCTAGCCCAGGCAATAAAGTGAGACCCTGCCTCCAAAAAAACAGAAAAATAAAAATTTTTTTAAATAAAATATAAACATTAGCCCAAACCAGCATGAAAATGAGCCCTACAAAATTATTAAGTGAAAACAGCCAACGTGAGTGGCCTCGTGGTTAAGAGCAGGGTCTTAGAGACTGAGTCCCAGCTATGCTAAGTACTAACTCTACAGGATGTTGGTACTCTTTCTAAACCAAGTTTTCATATTACTTACCTCATAAGCTGGTTGATGAAGATGAATTAAGATAAGGAATATAAAGCACAGCACCAGGCATATGGCAAGCGATCAATAAAAATAAGCTCTTAATATTATATACACTAGACATTACAATAAGATTCATGAAATCTTTATTATTCCTTTTACCATTCTAACATACACAGGCAGCTTTAAAAATCAGCCTTCCCCGTACATGACCATACTCTCTGCCTTTGTTCCCTTCTACTGAAGCTTAACATGTGGTACTCCATCAGATTCTTTTCCTGGAACACTTAATACCTACCCATTCTCACAGTAATTGAGAATTACCATTCTGTAGCATTCTTATTTTAGAGATAAATCCATGTGGGTTTATGCCTCTCGATCATATGTGTTTGTTTTTTTGGTGGTACTTTTTTTTTTTTCTGAGACAGAATGGAGTGCAGTGATGTGATCCACATCTCACTGCAACCTCAGACTCCTGGTATCAAGCAATCCTCCTGCCTCAGCTTTCCAAGTAGCTGGGATTACAGGCATGCACCACCATGCCTGGCTAATTTTGTTATTTTTTATAGAGACAGGGTCTCACTATGGTACCTAGGCTGGTCTCGAACTCCTGGCCTCTGCGTTGGCCTCCTAAAGTGCTGGGATTACAGACTGTGCCTGGCCTATATGTGCTTTTTTAATTATTACTGATTTATTATGTGCTTCATTAACTATTGTAGCGTACCTCTCTTCTAGGTGTAAATATCTGATAAATTCCCTGTAGACAGGTGTGTTATGCTCCTTTACATCTGCCACTGATTGAATGGTCCCTGTCATCAGCCATTGGGTGACTGATTCATTTTGACATAGTATTAATACATAACAGCAAGGACTCTGGAGCTAGATGCCTGAGTCTAAATTCTGGCTCTATCACTTACTGACTGTGTCACTTTGGGCAATTTACTTCATTCCTCTATAGTTTAGTTTTATCATGTACAAAAATGGGGAGAATAGTATCTTTTCATAAAGTTCTTGTGAGGATTTTATAAATTAATATAAATAAAACACTCAAACTAATGTCTGCCCACAATAAATACTATCCAATATTAGCTATTATGATGTGTGCAGAATACCAAAGGATGCAAATTAGTAGAATGGGTGATTTGTGCCCCATAGCAATGTTTTATATCATTGAAAAGACATGAAAACCATCTTCAAAAAGTTAGAAGACCACAGGCAAGGTAAATGTTAAATATACTAAGCAAGCTGTCACAATGTAGTGTATGCATGATTGTCAAAAGAATGATGCAAACATTTGGAATTCAGAGAAGGGAAAAACCACAGTGGCGTGGAATGATGAGGCAAGGAGTCATGGAAGAGGTAAAATTTGAGTAGAACTTTGAAAAATAAATTGTATAGAGATGAGAAAAGAGTCTATGTAAAAGCCACATGTTCATTGCTGCATTATTCATAACAGCCAAGATATGGAAACAACCCACATGTCCGTGACAGACAAATGGATAAAGGAAATGTGGAATATACATACAATGGAATATTATTCAGCCTTAAAAAGAAGAAAGTCCTGCCATTTGTGTTAGCATAGATGAATGCAGAAGATACTATGCTAAGTGAAATAAGCCAGTCAGAGAAGGACAAATATTGCATGATTCCACTTACAGGAGCTATCTAAAATAGTCAAACTCATAGAAGCAAAAAATAGAATGGTGGTTGCCAGGGATTGGGGAGAAGGAAAAATGGGGAATGGGTCTTCAATGGGTATATAATTTCTGTTACATAATATGAATAAGTTCTAGAGATCCACTCTACAACATAGTACCTATAGTTAACAATACTGTATTGTATTGTGCACTTGAAAATATGTTAAGAGGATAGACCCTATGTTAATTGTTCTTACCTACCAAAAAAATCAACATCAATACAAAAGAACAAAAAGATATTTTTGGAAGTATTGAATATGTTTAGTACCTTGGTTGTTGTAATAGTATTATGGATGTATGCACATGTCCAAACTCATCAAGACGTCTACATTAAATTTCTTGTATATCAATTATACCTTAATAAAGCTAAAAAAAGAGTCTAATATGAAGCAGATTTCTGCCATACTTTTTTATTTCAACAAGAATAATACTAACTCGTTATCACTGAATATTTTCTGGCTACCAGATAATGTGCTGAACACTTTATATTCATTATTATATTTAAATTAAATTAAATTAATGCTGACCTATGGTGGACCGCATTAAACAGATGAAACTACTACATTAAAAAAAGAAAATATAAAATCTTGCATGAAAATTTTATATACATATTGAGTGGCTCACCCAATGTTATATGATCAGTGAGTGTCACAGAGCAAATTTAAATAGGTGTGCTCTTAACCAGTATACTAACATCTTCCGCAGGATCTTCTTTGTTTAAATTTTTCTTTATAACTTTTTCTGTGGCATGTGTCCCCTCACATGTCTCAGATCTTCTATCACTTTGAGTTGAGTTTTGTTGTTGTTGTTGTTTTTGCCATACTCTGGACATAAGCATTTTTATTTTTATTTTTTCCTGAGATAGGGTCTCACTCTGTCTCCCAGGCTGGGCTGGAGTACAGTGGCATAATCCTAGCTCACCACAGCCTTGAACTGCTGGGCTAAAGCAATCCTCCCGCCTCAACCTCCTATGTAGCTGGGACTATAGGTGCACACCACCATGCACAGCTATATTTTCTTTTTTCTTATTTATTGTAGCGATGGGGTCTCACTCTGTTGCTCTGGCTGGTTTTGAACTCCTGGCCTCAAGCAATCCTCCCACCTTGTTCTCCCAAAGTGCTGGGATTACAGGCGTGAGCCACCATGCCCGGCCTTATTTTTCAATTTTTGACTGGCATTCTGGTTGTTCTCCATACAGGTATAGTCTCCAACAACATAAAATGGTTTCTATCAGATACAGTAATTTCTTTAATATCTATAATCACTACCAGAAGCTCATTCATACTTATCCTAATTTCCATATTTATTATTAAAATGTTTTTCATAGGCTGCATTAGGATTATATTTGCTAACTTTCCCAGTAACATATGTCCCATAAGCCAAGACAAAAACTGTTTACTAGCTGCAAAAATGAATCCAACTCCAACTGATTACAATAATCATTATTAATACTTGAATGCACAGTGTCTCACTGTGGGAGGTAAGATTGGAAAGGTGAACTGGAATGTTAATTTGACTATCTAGTCACAAAGGGTGAACTTTACATAATATCCTTAGGGATCCTTAAAAAGATTTTGAGTGAGGCAGGGAAATGCCAAAATCAGTATTTCAGGAAGATACGTTTGGTTGTTGGCATGCAGGTTATTAGGGGAGAAAGAAACTTCCAGATAAACATCTGAAAGACAGTAATCCAGGATTGAATGTGACATTTAACAAAAGGAAGAAGCAACAGAACCAATGATATACAGATATTTGGCTTAAGAGCAAAGAGAACATAAGAATCCTACCAAAACATCACTATTATCATGTCATGATCATGCTTATAGACTTTAAAAGACACAAACGCACAGAGACAGTGCCTTGTGATCTCATGTTTCATGTCGTTTCACTCACTGTTTGGCAGCTGCTGCACCTTCACCATCTCATCGAATCTTCAAGACAAGGCTGTATAATGAATTGTTATCCTTGTACTACAGGCAAGAAACTGGGTCTAGAGAGATTAAGAGACTTGATCAAGCACCAGAGCTGAGAGAGAGAGCACACAAAAGTAGCACTTTTCATTTCAGTAACATTTTTGTGTTTACAAAACACATTCACATTCCTTATTTCTTTGCATCCTAAAGATGACTATGTTTTCAGTGGGAAACAGTTTTTCAGGGACAGATTCTTGCATAACACTATTTCAAGCGTTAGGCCTACACTTGGGTATGGAGACATCTTTCTCTGAAAATACCAGCCTCCCCAATGTTCCCTGTAATTGGCAAGATCCCAACTTCCCTAAAGAGTGTACTGACTCATCCTTTATTCAGAAACTAATCTTAAATGCTTATCCACACTGTGTCTGAAATCACAACTTTGGAAAGACAAAGAGGAACAAAGAAATAACAAAAGTAGCTAATGTTCGATCATATTCAAGACATTCTTATCTGTTCACAGAGGAAACACATGCATGTGTTAACCTTTTAGATCACCCAAATCTGTCTTACTAACTCAGCTCCATAATAATGCCTGGAAATGGGTCTGTCTAAGACCCAAGTAAGAGTGTGCCCATTGATTTGATTGGTTCATGGAGAATGTACTGATTTACGCCCCCTCCCCACAAAATTATGCACCACAGGTTTACCTGAAGTGATTCTTACAGATGGTCCAATGGAAATTTCTTAGAAAATCTTGGCTATGTCTAATCAATTATCTTCAGATATGAAAACATCTGGGAAATTCTGAGGAAAAAAAAAAAATCACACACATTCGTTATCCATCTAACATTTTTATCTTCTCTTTCCAGCCCAGGAAGGTATTTTAGTGTTTCCATTTAGGCTGTGTGTGTGTTGGCGGAGGAAGGTGGGGAGTTACTTTTACCACAATAAACATGAGGGGAAAATCTTGAGAATGCTAGCATTGGGTCACTAGCTTTATCTTCAGATAAAAACCTGCACAAAACAGATAATGGCTTGTTTTGCACCTCTCTTACATATATTTCCCCCAGCCCACTAAAATGATTGTCTTCAGAACCTATGTCCATTATTCCTATACTGTCTTCCCTGCAATCAAGTTCCCTGAATACAGGGGCTGAGTTACAATTAAAAATAATAAGGCCCTACGGGGCCAATGTCCTTGCATGCAATAAAAGGGTGTGGACTCGCTGCAGGAGCAGAGACTTTTCCCCCCATTTCGCTTCACTTTGATTGGTGGATTGGCACTTTAAATAAAGGTTTCTCTTCTTCCCTGAATGAGTGGTACAGAGCGAGTCCCACGCACACGCCAGAAAAAATTTTAATCTTCCTTTCCTGGAACTATCTTGGTTGGCATCGTCAGGCCCTGAGAGCACAGTGCATGTCATCATCTAAGGTAAAATGGGGTTGTATGATTTCCATGTGTTTCCTGTGAATTCTTTTTTCCTATCTTCACACAGCTTTTATAAAGAGGATTTATCTTCATTTGTCACCAGAAGCTGAGTAATAGCTTGTTGCCCAGAGAAGACACGCCTAATACCCATCCAACTAACAAAAAGACGACTCAGCTACAGGCTTCTTTTTTCACTATTTGTGATTATTAGTGATAGTGCCTAATTTTATAAAGTATTAGAAGACAAGCATATCTCTTGGTTAGGCATATCTCTCTTTTGTTTTTAAACAGCCAAGAATTTTATTAATATTATACAAGTTTACTGATTTGTAATATACTCTGGAAATTGCCAACATCAGCATCAACATTAAGTTTGCTTTCCTCAAACAGTGAGCAGATTTCCATTCGTGTAAGAGTAAAGAGACTTTTGAATGTATAAAATAAATATAAAGAGATAATTCATTTTAGAAAGAGGAAAACTAAATTTTGAGACATATTTTCCACTAATATCAAAGGAAATTAAAATATTCAATTTACTCTTATTTTTAAAAGATAAGTTTTGGCATAGTTATGTAGATAGCCTTAAACGTTGAATGATGTTCCTATATATCTACAAATAAAAATTTGTTACAAAATGACTGTTAGGTGTATTACATTCCAAATGCATTTCAAAATATATCCCAGAGAATAAGCAAAGTCTAAACTTCTGGAATGATACTTTATAGACCAATATTTCACTCAGTGGAAGAGATTTTTAAATTCATAATTCATTTTCTAAAAAGAAACACAGCATTTAAAGAATATGCATGGAGAATGTTCTTGCATGTTTAAGTTATAACTGCATTTAAAAAGTGCTTAGATATTTTTTAATTGCTTGTCAATTCATTTCGGAGACTACTAAATACAAATCAATTGTTTAGCCACATTTGGTTCTTGTTTTTGTTTTTTAATCTTAACGGGATTGTTTTTGAAAGAGCAAGACTCGGGGTCATTCAAAAAATTGTTAACCATTCTGAGGTAAAAATTCATCTGATTTAATTCTACAACCCAATTATGTTTTAGATTCCACTTTTTAAAATGAAGGACCTGGTACTGATCCTGTGCTTCCTGCACATGAGTGTCGCAGTGCCGGTAAGTCAGTCATTCTTCTAGAGTGCCCTAAAAGGTGCTCCTGATTTCTGGACACCAAACAACACTGACGGGACATGGGCTGAGAGTCTATGCGTGGACTCACTTGACCTAATCCAGTGGTATAGTCCCCACTGAGCAGACCCATAGCTGCCCAGATGTCAGCCTTACCATACAAAAGCAATAAGTCAAACATGGTCTTTCTGTTCAAAAAGATATTTGAAATATTCCAAAGATAATTTCTAATCTTATTCCACTCATTCAAAGTTAAAAGACATAGGTGGTCTCCACCATGGATGGCACACTTTTATTATCAACTCCTTACTATCATTACAAAATTTAAATGGAAAAAAAAATTTCTCTGAAAGAGTAAAGCACATTTTCTTCATTTTAAAAAGGATAATGTTACTATGTTAGTTACCATAATGTTACCAAATTACTATGATTACAAAACTGAGCTAGGTTATTTCATTTGAAGCTAGTAATGAACAAATTTACCTTATAGGGGTGAAATTTTGTGCCTGAGAGCTGAAGTTTCTCAATTCAAAATATGTCACGGCAATGGGGCTAACTGTACATTACAGGCCCACATCTGATCCAGCGTAGCTTATACTGAAGTGTTCTCATACAAACACAATCCTTCGGGCACTGGACTACTGCAGCCAATGGCATGCAATTGTTATCACAAAGACCTTATTCAGCTGCTATGTGCATTCAGCAAGTATCACATGGGTATGGCAGCTGCCACCTATTCCAGCAAGGTGCTGGGTATTGGAGATACAAAGGTACAAAAGCCAGGATCTCTTGTCTTGAAGAGTTCATAGTTGGCCTCAAATAAACTTTAGAATATTTTAATTCCTTGAGAGAAAAGATTAGCTACTTGGTGTTCTTAAAGTTAAGTGTTTTAGAGAAAGAAGACAAAAATTGATTACAAGGATGAAAACCTTAAATTCACAAATAAAGACAGAGTCTCTCTTCCATTACACAAGATGAATTTTAACTGAAAGAAAGAAAAATTGAGGCCACCACCCTAGCTTACCTTTGCATAACAATGACATCGGGGTTGACCTCGGCCATTCCCTAGCAATCTAACACATTGATGGTTTTGAACCTATACTGATCCACAAGTGAATCTCAGGTCCACTCTGAGGAACAGGACATTTGCTTATGATTGCCAGCTGACTGCCCGTCAAATAGGATGTTCTCCTTTAATTCCACTTGGGAAATGTAACCTGTCTATTTATATTCATGTAAATATTGTTCTTTAACTCAGCAAAGTATACTTCGTCTTGTAGTTGAATCTGCCCAAGATTATTCGTGTACTGATGAATTGGGGTAGAGAGAGAAGGCTCTGCCCTCATGATCCCCTCAAATTCTGAACAATCTGCCCATGACACACACACATACACACACGCACAATCACTCTTCCTTCCTATCAACATTACCCTTCAGGCAGCTAACCGCTTTCTCTACCCAGAGCGTTGACTACACTTTGTAATGTCTTTCTCTCTCTTCATGTCCAAAACTGAATTATTTGGAGAACTGAATTATTTGCTCCATGACTCACAAGGTGGAATTTTACTTACATGAAAAAGTAGGGGGTGAAAAAGTAGAGGGTAGAATTCCTGCACTTTTTACTCATCAAGGAAAAATAATCCCAATCCATTTAGTAAACATTCCATAAATATTTGTGGTATAAATGCAGGCAGGCAGGCATTACAACCCTGACCCTAGACAGTGTGAATATCCAAAGACCCAGAGACTCTCAAAATCCAATCTACTCTAATTCCTACTCTTCCATTTTCCATTTTGTCCACTGGCATTTGTTTATATTAGTAAGGATTGGTTTAAAACAGGAAATATCTTACATTTTAAAAAGCTAGTTGTAAATATAGCTATATTTTTAAACAACTTTTAAATGAACACCTTAAGTACAATAGTACTTAGTGTTAGAATATAAAAGGTTTTTTATATAAAAAGCATTCTAACATACCTCTGATATGATGTGAAAATATAAACACAGATCTACAGGTTTATATGTAAAATAACCTTTCACTAAAGATAATAGAGAATTTGTTAAAGCCCTTTGAACAGGAGGCAAGTTAACCTTTGCACATGATTTTTCTGAATGCCATGATCCCACGCCACGTCTATAAACCAAAGCATGTAGGTTTATCAAAAGCACAAGAAAATTCAGCTCAAGTTTGTCCCTTTTGCCTTTTTTCTGTTGTAATTTTTTAAGAATATAAAGTACTTTTCGTTTTCCATTTTGTTGCTTTGTTTTACTTCTCACTGTGTATGTATAACTTTAAACTAAATCATATTTTGCTTTTAAACCAACATAGCATTATGATGCACAAGA
This sequence comes from Lemur catta, assembly GCF_020740605.2. Taxonomy (NCBI): domain Eukaryota; kingdom Metazoa; phylum Chordata; class Mammalia; order Primates; family Lemuridae; genus Lemur; species Lemur catta. Next base: position 13,751,163 of record NC_059146.1, read on the forward strand.
TAGATGATTCATGTGGGAGCAAAATTATCAAATATTTTGTTAATTCTCCCAAGTAACTTAAATTCTTCTTCATTCTGCCCAAAAGCTCAAGTCATTTGGGTAACAAAACAATATTGGTAGTAAACCTCTCAGCTAGCCCTTATGTACTGGGATGACTTCCTATTCCCAATGTGCACATAAGAAAGTTTCACACTAACGAGAACTCAAAATTATTCTTATTTCCGTTTAGGTGTTTCCTCAGCAATCTGGGATCCCAGGCATGGCTAGTTTGAGCCTTGAGGTATGTATTGCCAGAGTTTTTACATGTAATCTTTACACTGGTACATTCCTGATAAAGGAAAAACATGATGGGCTGTTTCTCAGTTTTCCTAGTCAGAAGTCTGTGGCTGTCATCCCAGCGATTCTAGAAAAGTTAATGACATTCATTAGACCCTTGTCTTGTAGTTGTACCACAGTTTTAAACTCTCAGATATTTTAAGCTTTAGAACATTATCTGTATGCGAATCAAAGCAATACTAACAACTAATACCCAATATATATTGTAGACACATTAATATAATTGTTACATTAATACAATTACTACATTAATTAAAACATATTGCTCTGCAGTTTATATTTAGTCTTGCTCCTTATAGCATCTTCTATGATAAAATTCTGATGAAGAAAACTTACCTGTACAAAATCTAATTGCTTATGAGCAGTCCTGTAAATAACATTAACATTGTACTATAACTTCCTGCTTAGCCTATACAGTATATTTGTCTCATTGCAGTTCTCATAAATAATATATATTCTGTTTAGAAAAACCCAGTAAATAGAAATTTTTGATCATATGAATAAAAAAATTGACAATTATAAAGAGAAAGAAATTCATGAGATTACAAATTTTTCACGAGGTCTTGCGAATTTTCCTTGTATCATGATAATCTGAGAGTAATCAATGCCTATTTGGGCTAGATGTTTATTTCACAAGGAAGCTAATTTCACTGAGTTGTTGATTTGGGTTTGTTTGGGTTTTTTGTTTTTTCTCACTTTCTACTTTAAGTTCAATCCAAAGCACTCAAAATCTCTTTTCATTAAAAAAGTGAAATTGTCTTTCTGTTGAAATGGTGGCATTCTCGATAATCTACCCAGATACTTAAAATTTCTTCCAATTTTGTTTACTTATTATTTTGAGAGAATTTTTGTTTGGGAAGGATATGAGGGTTGTTTTTGTTTTGTTTTATGTATCTGTTTTTTCAAATTCTTCTTTTGGCTGAATTTGTAAAAGGCAAAGTAAGTTAAGTGGGTGGAATAGAGTCAACAGAACAAAGTCCTAACAATTACATTTTTATTTCAGTTGCATAAGCTATTTTCCCATGTTTCGATGTAACCACTACTTAAATAATACTTTTTCTCTGTTAATTAAATAAAAAGCAACATCATTATTTTAGTAGTGATAGTAATGATAGACCCACATTTAACATTAACACCTTTCAGGATGATTTGTACCTACTACTGTTTTTATTCAAATTGATCCACCCCAAACATTGATTTGATAATGTCACATGTTGTGAGAAATCAGTTGTGTCAAAAGGAATATCTGTGATAAGCATTAACCCGCTTTTTCTCTTGATAGACAATGAGACAGTTGGGGAGTCTGCAGGGATTAAACACACTTGCTCAGGTAATTGTATTTTCAAATATTTCTTATTGCAAGTATTAATGGGGGTGATGGTGGTAATATCAACAGCAGCATTGTAATTCATAAAATCTGTTTGTGAATAGGCAATGTCTTAAATACTGGAAGAACAAATAAGTAATTAAGATAGCCTAAAATAAAATAATATAGGGTGAAAGGGAAAAATTAAATAATATTGAATTTTTTCTTTAGTGAAGAAAACTCCTTTCTTGCATTATCAATTTAATTATATGACCCAAAACACAAGCACTTAAAGAGCTAAATCTGAGACAAGTTTATAGGAATATTGCAGTCTGGTTCAGAATGGAATTGAAGCCTGTTGGAAGGGAGAGTGTGTTTACCTATCTATTTTAAATTAACCAACATCACTTTTGCTTTACTATCTCTACCCTATCTGTGGATTTTTTTAGAAAATGAAAGCCAAGTTTGATCCAATGTTAAAATATGAGCATGTCTTTTTTTCCTCCATGTCTTTAGTTTTCTAGATTTGGCTTTGGGAAATCATTTAATTCTTTGTGGATGAATGGTCTCCTCCCGCAACACTCCTCTTTCCCATGGATGAGACCAAGGGAACATGAAACTCAACAAGTAAGTGAATTGCATCAATGTTTTTGAAACTTCAGGCCTTAAAATCTTTCCAACTGTTTGCCTTCTCTAAATTGGGATATATTAGCAATAGACAAGTACTAGCAATTAACAAAAAATTATCCTCATACCTAGATAGTGCTTGAGCCCATCCTCCGAAGTGAGTTATCATAAGAATGGAAGAATAGGCACCATGTGCACTTGCCATCAAACTGGCACTGACTGATCAACACTAAGGTGCTCACGCGGTAGTTATATTCTTTGGGGGTTGGGGGTGGGTAAACTCACAACTAATGGACGCAGTGAGCATTGTGGGGGGGAAGAGCACACCTCAAATTATGGTTTGGATGTGGCAAAATCATAACATGTAACCAAAATGTTTGTACTCCCATAATGAAATAAAAAAAATAAAATAAAAATGTAAAAAATAAAATAAATAAAATTATCTTCATACCAAATAAATCAAGCCTATAACCTCTCTCAATACTTAGTAAAATTTTTAAAATTTTCAACCCATTTGTACATTTATTTCAAATAGAAAGGAAGATATAGCCTCCAAAATATAAGAGACCTATATTAAATATATCAGCAATAATAATAGGTAATCAGTTCCCAAAAATGGAAGCAAGCTATATCCTGGACAATTTTCATTTTAATCAAGATCTCCTAAATAATTATTCAAAGACTAATTTCAAATGATGACAAACATCCTGGTTAAAACATCAAGAACCCTACAGAAGTCAATAAATACATCAACCTCTTAACCATTATTTATTAGCTACCTAATAAATACATAAACCAAATTATGTTAAGTGAAGATACTTAAGAACGGCTCCAAGGAGCATAAGGTTCAGATCTCCTCTGGCTCAGATAAGATAAGACACCATATGTCAATGTGCTGAAGTGTGAGGTGTAAGCAACGAATGCCATAGGTGTTCAGCAATCGGCAGTGGTTGAAGAGATGAAGCAGAGACAAATGATTGTGAGACTTCCTTGCTGGTTAGGGGAGTTTGCAACCAATCCACAAGCAACAGGGGCCCATTTACCACAAGTAATTTTTACAAGAAGATATAAAATATGCTGGCTTTAGCAAGAAATTCTAATGCCATATGACCTTCCACAGCAGGAGCATTAGCCATCAGGCCACATTTAGTAGGACCCTAAATTTTGGTGACTATTTGGTCCACATTGAGTAGGACCATAAATAAAGGTGACTATTTCTTCACTTGACTATTTCCAAAATGGACTCTATCATGCAGGAATTTGGTCAGTATTTTATTTAATTACCATTTATCTTTTTGTTAACTCAAGAAATATATTAAGCATTCATCATGTGCTAGGTACTTATTAGAAGCTATGTTAAGTACAGAGGTTATAAAGATAAACAAGATATATCACTCTCTTCCCATTGACTAGGGGACAAAGATTTGTAACAAATAATTATAATTCAGTGAAAAAGTGGTAAAATAAAGATATTTACAGGCAGCTATGGGAACCCAGAGGAGAAAGGGACTCATTCTACCAGGAAGTTCAGGTAGCGCATCTTCATGAACAATGGTGGTCCCAAAGGAGGTAGGGGAGGCAGGCACAAGCAAGACCTCCCAGATAACATTGACTCTAAGTAAATTGGTGCTTCCCATGTAAACACAGCTTCAAGACAAGTCCCCTAGCCTCCTTTCCAGACAGAAAGCACCCCAAGCCCTTTTGCTGTAGAAATTCTAGACACCACAGTTTAATGAGCCATCCTTTCCTGATACTCTTTTCAAATCTCTCTGCAGTATGAATATTCTTTGCCTGTGCATCCCCCACCTCTCCCATCACAGCCATCCCTGCAGCCTCAACAGGCAGGACTAAAACCTTTCCTCCAGCCCACTGCTGCAAACGCCATCCATGCAACAGAACAGAAAGAAGGGCCTCAGCCTCCAATCCACCTGGGACAGCTGCCCCTGCAGGAAGGAGAACTGCCTGCGATTCAGCAGCAGGTGGCACCGTCAGATAAGCCACCAAAGCCTGAGGTACTTCCTTTCTCTGAAGTCAGATCAGCATCACTCGCCAACCTAATAAAAGACCAGTTTGCAGGGTACTTTTAAGTTATAATAGCTCTCAGGCATAATGCACGAAAATACAAATATGTTCTTTATCAGTCTTCCATATATGAGACTTATTTTTTAAACATAAAATAAATGTCTATTCCTGTCCTTTGCCATCAGAGACAGGGTATGGATTCTAAAAGGCTCTGTGCCCAGTAAAACTTGGTTTCTTCGTTGCAAAAGATGAAAGATTCCAGAGGAAATAGAACAGCCCAGAAAAGTCTAGGCTTCCTATCACTGGTCTTTTTTAATGTTGGAAGGCTTGAGAAGAGGGATTGATCCCTCAGCATAACAAATAGGATTTTGCATTGTTGTCTCTCTGACAGAGAAACGAAACCATGCAAAAGTACCTTGCAATAACACAGAGAAAAATGTAGGGGACAGAAAAGGGACTAGTATGTTGCAGGCATTTAACATTCTCCCACATCATCCTGACTACAATACTATAAACATAGATATTATTGGCCTTTTTAAAGAGAGGAAGACAGACTTTGAAAGGTTACAAAATTTGCCCAGGATTACATAAAAACTAAGTGGCAGAGCCAGGATTCGAACCAACCGAGTATGTTCCAATTCCAGAATTCATTATTGTTTACTCTCCAAGGGATAGCAAATCCGTGGTAGACATCCCTCATCTACCTGCACGTACACTTGTCATGTGAGTAAAACACATCCGTAATTTCTTGGGTCGTGCCCCCAAAAGACTAAAAGAAAGTTAAACAGAGAAACCCATTTGAGATTGTTTCATTGTAATTGTAAACAAGTGTGTGTTCAATTCACATTGTCTATTTTGACTGGTAATTTTAATATTTCTCTGTGATACAGCTCCCAGCGGTGGATTTTGCTGATCCACAAGGTCCATCAGTAAGTAGAGAGTTCAGTGAGATACTTTCTTGGGAAAAATACCTTTATACTTCAAAAAAGAAGAGTGAAATTTTTAAATTGTCTCATTTATCCATGAATATGAAACATAACTGGTTCCTTTGTTTTCTTAAATATTAAATACTTATTTTTCATAGTAGTTCACCTGAAAATATGTTTCCTATAACTCTTATAAACTACTTTAATGGGAATTTGCTTATGTGAATTACTTATTCTTATTTTCTACCATTTAAAGATATTCCAAATAGCCCGTTTGATAGCTCGGGGACCAATGACACAAAATAAACAATCTCCAGTAAGTTTCATTTTTTTTAATGCCCCTTCTCTGATTGCAATTTACTTAAAAGATTTTCCCTTAGAAAACGCATTTTGTGATAACTATGGTATTTTATTTAGCTTTATCCAGGAATGTTTTACATGTCCTATGGAGCAAATCAACTGGTAAGTCCATATTCTATTTTAAAAAATCATTTTCAAATAATATAAATAAATAATAACATTTAATTAAATGTTACCTTAAGAGCTAAAATTATAAAACCCAGGCCTTACACAAGAGAGTCCAAATAACTATGCTTTTAAATAGTAAGGAGGCACACTTTCTGTTTAGGTAATTCTGGCCACACATACACACACATACCCTGAAGAAAAAATAATTTTTAGATCTGAATTGTCCATGTTGGATACATTTATTTGATAATGACTCAACTCTCCACTTTACTCTGCCTCTAGACACAGCAAGAGTATTAAGATTTATGGGAAACTAAATGACATACCTTTGTCTTGAGTAGATAAGAAAGGAATAGAAGGCAGCTGGGTCATAATATGATGCAATGTTTCTTTTTGACCAGAATGCCCCTGGCAGACTTGGCATCATGAGTTCAGAAGAAATGGCCGTGAGTAATGTCTTCTAACTCTTTTTAAAATAGTGGCCAGAGAAGAATAGTCACAGATGACTGGCTGCAAGAGACACTGGTCATGAATACAGCCAAATGAGCATGATTTTTCCACTCCAAATCTCAGATTTTTCCACTCCAAAACCAAAAGCTTGATTCCAAAGCAGTATCCAAAGATTTCATCATGTTTCTTATATAGTCATTCATTTCTGAATGATGGTCATTCTCGAGCACAGGGTTTTATCCCATTCCTTATATAGGAGCAGTGGAGAAACCTCTCCCGAAATACCATCATCATTGAACTGTAAACACTTCAAACCAGCAAAGAACTGTGTAGCTCATACAGAGTTCCCGTCCCTTGTAGGACCATTTAACCCCTCCAAACACCAAATCCAACAGCACTGCAAGTAATTCAAACCTCAAAATTGAAAGGTCAAAAAGAAAATTAACCAAAAGTAAAATTTGATTATTATAAGCTTCAAAGTGCATTAAGTCAGTGAGAGTATGTTATCATCATCCATGCATGTTACACATTTAAGATTTGAGATCCATAGACTCAACATAATTTGACTTTTTCCCTCAGAAATTTCTACCTCTTACATCTATTAGAGCACAAAGCAAGACAAAACAAAAGCCATAATGAATTAACAAATCGTTATCAACTACAGAGTCTATCAAATTAATAAATATACACACATGCTATCAGTGAAAGAAAACTCACATCTCAACATTTTTGAGTGCCTTCTGTATGTCAGACATATAGGCAGATACTATTGACAAGATAAGATCCCTGTTCTCAAGGAGCTTACAGTCTAATGAACGGGCAGATAATGTCAAAATTATGGGATACCGATAACAGTTTTATTAGGGGAAAAGAAGGGGAGAGTAAAGGTAGTTAGTCCAGCCCCAGGATTCACAGTGCCATTCCTGGGGGAGATGATGTGAAAGCTGTGACTTAGAAAAGCCAGGAGAAGGTACAAGGAAAGAGGGTTTTATCTATGTAACACCAACAGAACTGGCTAAAAAGTTCAAAATTCAAGTAAGTGTTCATTACCGTCTTATAATATTAAGTTATTTATATTCTGCCTCATTCCCAAAAGATTCTGTGATAGTTTACAAAAAAATATACAATAAATATAACCAAAAAATTGAGGGTAAGATTTAAAATGAGCCAAAATGATGAGAAAATCAGAATACGGATATGCAAATCACACACCTGCTCAGTTGCTACAAATAGCCTAAAATTTTAGTCCTTATATTCCTGGCAGCAGAGGAAGGAAAAAAAATAGTAGGTTCTGGAATTCTATCTGCCCATAGAAAGAAAACATTTTAGTTCCTCCAGACAAATCAAACTTTTTCTTACCCCTTGTGCTTTAAAAAAAAAAAACAAAACAAAACTCTTGTGTGGAGTTTCATTCATTTGGGGCACACTGAAAAATGCCATTCACAAGATGCTCCAAAACATCTCTCAACAAATGCAATTACAGATTTCAGTTTTTGTCGGTTTTATTATAGCAGTGTTCATTTCAACTGCTTATTGTTTTCTTAAAATTAAAGTCAACAAAGTCACTTTGCCTCAAGTGTTTCTTCTGCCCTGCTGCACCCCCCACCGCCCTTCCAGTCTCTACCCCCCTTTCACGGAGGCGGCCTTCACCCTCCCAGATGAGCACAGAATCCTCTCCAGAGTGTTCAAAGTCAGTTTAGTGAGAAACATGCTTCCACAAACCTGCCAGCCAACTCCCTGTTCTCTCTCAGTTTTTTATAGATTCCCAGGGAGTATGCCTAGGTATAACTGCATGGTATAGTTAATAGCATGTGATAATCGTGTCTTTGATGAATGTTTTTTCCCCCCAGGGAGGGCAAGGAGGCCCCATGGCCTATGGAGCCATGTTCCCAGGATTTGGAGGCTTGAGGCCCAGCCTTGGCGGACTGCCCCACAATCCAGCCATGGGTGGGGACTTCACTCTGGAATTTGATTCCCCCCTGGCTGCAACCAAAGGCCCTGAGAAGGGAGAGGGAGGTGCACAAGACCCCCCCATCCCGGAAGCCAACCCAGCCAATCCGGAAAACCCAGTTCTCCTTCCAGAGCTGGCACATGATGCCCATGCAGGGCTCCTGGCTTTCCCTGAGGACATTGACCCCAGCCTGGCAAGGGGCCCCGTGGGGCAGAGGAAGGGACCTCCCAGTGTCACCCCAGCAGCTGCTGATCCACTGATGACCCCTGAATTAGCTGATGTTTACGAGACCTACGGTGCTGATATGACCACACCCCTGGAAGCAACCACAGATAGCACAGTGACCCCAGACCCTCAGGAAACATCTATGCCAGGAAGCAAAGCCCAGCAGCCCCAGATTGTGCATGATGCGTGGCATTTCCAAGAGCCCTGACAGCCCTGAGATAGCAGCCACCTTCTGTAGGCACAAGCTTCCCAGCTTTGTCCCCATAGTGTGCCTTTTTGCTAAAACCCTTATTACCCTTCTGCAGCAAAGGCATTAAAAGCACTAAGCATGTATTAATAAATACAAGTGGCTAGCAATAGTGTAGGTCCCCTTCTTGCTTTCAATATCTTATTGAAATAAAATGTGTCAACTGTCTCTGTGATTTAGAAATACTATTAATAACATCAGAGCAGGTCTAAGAGTCTCAGCATTTGATAATCATTGTTTCTTACTGTCTTAAGAATTATAGAATTTCTCTGACTAGCATGACATTATTATATCCAGGAAATGTGGCACTGCTTTTTTCTCTAAGCAAAGAAAGGCACATATTCTCAGAATTCTAAGCTAATTCATTTAAACTTTATTAAATGGGGATTGGTGAAGAACTCCTGACTAGTATCGCTGGGTTTGGTATACTGGATTTTAAATTCTCATTTGTAGAGTATTTTATTTAATCTAGGGAAAAAGACCCACTTAGCCTATTTTAAATAAAGAATTTTTCTCACTGAAAATATCAGAAACTATATGCTTATTATTTATATATATTTAAATCGTTAAGAAAAGCATACTCATCCCCTGCTTTTGCTACACTTTAACTTATTTTATTAAATTCATTTTCTCTTTCATCAGAAGTGTACTAAATACCTGTCTGTACCCTAGACACTGTGCAAGGCATCAGGGACACAGTCTCCTCCTTCAGAGCTTACAGTGGGCATGACTGACAAGTAACAATCACTACATTAACAAAACCCTAGGCCAAGCTCAATTACTTCACATATATTATCCCACAACAATACTGCAAAATAGATACACTCAACCCCACAACACATGTGGAAAGTGCTATGAAAAAGCCAAGCTTAGGGTGCCCCTGGATCCAAGGAAAGGGCCCCTAACCCACCCTAAGAGGCATTACAGGGACTGGGAGGGATCAGACAAGTTTTCTCAGAACAGTATCTATGACATCTGCAGAGTGAGGCCTCCAAGAGTAAGAAACACAAGAAGAGTCTTGTGGGTACCATGTGAGAATTACCTCAGTCCTATGAAATATAACATGGAAAAAGGGCATGCAAAGAATGACCCTTGCTTATTACCAAGGCTAAGTGTGTATCAGTCAGGGCTATATGCCTAAATCAAGAGGTCCCAAGCCCAGAGTTGGTCACCCCTAAAAAGTAGCCCCCTACCCCACTCTCTCCTCCTTCTCCTAAGTTGCCCAGCCCAGGTCTTAGATTCCATGAAATTGAGACTCCCTTCCATCCCCTGATGGAGATTCCACAGACGCAGTCCAGGAAAAAAGAGCCCTGAGATGCCTCCTAACCTGGGATACTCCAGGAGCCTTAGCAGGAGCATGTAATCACCACCTATCGCCTCCCTCTCTTCAGGCTGGGTTCTCTGCTCACCCTCACTTCATAGAGTAGAGCTGAAAGAGAGATACGGAAGATAAAAATTCAGCCTCCCCCAGTGGTTCTGGAAAAGGTGCACAGGTAGGAGAATGATCTCCACAGTAGCCAGCAGATACCCACCAAGACCCAACTTAGCATCCCAGACAGTCTCCTAAAGAACAGTATGGTACAAGACAGGCAGAAAGATCTGGGTTCAAACCTGGCATTGCATCTTATCATCTATGAGACTTTAGATATGAAACTTAATCTCCCTGCACCTGTGTTTTCACTTCTGTAATGGGGCTCCAACCTAGCACACAGAGCTGTGAGAAATAAATGAGTTAAAGTACACAGATGAAATTGCTTAATCATGGTACTTTCCTTCTTTTTCAACTGATCCTTTTCATAAAGAGAACTCAGCAAAACAGCAGGAGTAATAGTAGAAGAATGGAATTGTTCCCATCTCTGATGAATTTGTGCTTTTCCATTCACACTCCATTGCCCTTCTGGTCCTTCTTTGTAATTCACAGCATGCACTTGTGAGATGACATATGGTGGTTTCCCTGGTGAGTATGTCATATCAGGGGCTCAAAGCTGGCCTCTGTTATTGGCAGCTGGGCACTTAATGGTAGTAATAGCTAGGTCAGCTTTGATGAGGGAGTGTGTTATGTTGTTGAGCCCTTGAAAAACTTCTACCCCTACCACCATCATCACTTCAAGCACTGACCCTCTGGGCATAACACCATGGTGGCCAGGGAAAGAGGCTCAATGTCACTGTCAGGTGGGGCCATCTTGATTATTGAGAATTTCCTCCACTTTGGTTTCCCAGGCATTTACATGAGAAACAGGTATCTTCACACTATGTCCCATAGAGAAGGCTATCCACGTAACTTGTCTTCTGCATCCTTATCACCAATCTTCCAGTTTTATTCTCTCCAAGTCCCTGACCAGGTGACCAGTCTGGTACTAAGCCTGAGGAGTACAGATCCGTATCTTAGGGCATCCTTCCTTTCACACAAAGTAGACACCAGAAATGCAACTTAAAGTTCTGCCCATTGAGTGGGGTTGTAGTGCATCAGCTGTCCACTTCCAGCTGATGCCAGAATACCATACAGAAATCCATGAGCCAGACACATACTCTTTCCTCTCTATTAATTGGTCATAAACAGAGTTGCCATATAATTGAGCCTCCAAACTGGGACACCTTTAACAATGAAAGGGGGCTGTCAACATTAATGATTAAGTTGGACAACAAGTATAAACCAGTACTATTGAAGGCAAACCTTGGCATCTGATTATTCTAGTCATATGGAACTCCCCTTGAAGACAAACATGTGGATTGACAGAAGAGCATCAACGTTATCAAAAGGAAATATGTGGAAGTCTGAACCACTTGCTCATGCAATTTACTTGAGCCCTCCAGACCTGCTGAAGCCTGGCGTCATGCCTATTTCCATTTACAATGAAACGCTGCTGCTTGTGTTCAATTTACTATTCAGTGGATAATGTATCATCTATTTCAAGATGTAAAACTCAAAAAACATAATCACTTGGCATCCCATAGTTGGGAATATTGTCTCTACAAGAGCACAGGAGTGAGGCAAGAACTACTTTTCACTAAGAAAACTCTAGGGTTTTGTGCTGTTATTCTCCTATCAGGGCTTGCCCCAGGTCTCATACAATTACAGATACTTCCAGAACATTGAGTCTTCTGGGTCATAATGCCTAATGCATAATGCCATAGGCATAATCCCTAAGTGACAGGGAAGCTTATATTACAGCATGGACCCCTTTCATGTGCTAAGTCCCACATAAAACTGTCAGCCTTTCAAGTTATACAATATGTGGTATATGCTGCCTTCAATACACAAAAAGTCCAACAAGCATTGTGCTTCTTTCTCCTTGTAGGGCAGTGCAAGATGAAACAATTTGCCAACAACTTTAGCTATCCCAACATGCCTCGGACTACTAGACCCCTAGAAATGTCATCAGCCCCATGAACTTTTGCAGTGTTTACCTTCCACCCTCTGGCTTGCTACTACATGTTAATCAAATCCTATTGCATTGTGTCTTCAATGTCCTGGACAGGCATCATGTCCTATGGGATATAAAGATGATCAAGGACCCTCAGGACTATATTATGACAGACTGCAAGGGAGTTCACATAGTCCTAGAGCAAGAGAGTATAAATTTGTATTGTCCATGTCTTTTAAAAGCAAACTGCTTCTGACATTTCTTACCGCTTAGAAGGAAAGCATCTGCCAGATCAACAGATACATACGAGGTGCCATGGGCTATACTGATTTGTTTCAATAAAGTTACCACATCTGGAAATACATCTGCAACTGGCATCACCACCTGAGTCTGCAAAAATCCACTGTAATTTCCCATGACCCATGCAGCCAAACATCTTCCCTGTATCTTTCAAGCTTCCAATAATAATACTTATCTCTGCAATTCTTTCTACAAGATTTAGTATTTTGTTAAGAAGAAGGAATACAGTTCCAGGAGCTTCCTCACAGGGACCTGGTCTCCCCTCAGTTGAGGGGCTCTAGTCCTGGGAAATAGATTAGAAACTGAATCCCACTACAGGAATCTGAGTTACGGTCAGTGAACCTAGAATTTTTTTGTCTTTTTGTGTCAAGCAGCACCTTAACAGGATGTCCATCGATGTTTTTCTAGAGACCCATGATCATCTAGCCATCTCCACAGAATCCTATTGGTCAAAGCACACCGATTAGCGTTCCACACTGTGGGTCACTGTGGTCACTGCACACTCCTGGTCTATGAGAGATAAGCACCAGCACCTGGACTCTACTATTTCAGGCTCCTATTTTTCCCATTGGTGTTCCAAAGCAGCATTCCTCATTATCATATCTGGCCTACAGGTAGGTAATACTTTATTGAAGGTCTGGGTGGAGAATGGTGGAGAGTGAATCTGGAGGGGTAAACATAATCCAGTCATCCCTTAATGTTCTTGGGTTCTGCAACTATGCATTCAACCAACTACCGATGGAAAATGTAGTTAAGCCTATGGTGGTTACATTTGTATTGAATACGTACCTACTTTTTCTTCTTGCCATTATTTCCTAAACAATATGGTATAACAACTACCTACATGGCATTTACATTATATTAAGTATTATAAGTAATCTAGAGATGATTTAAAGTACTCAGGAGGATGTGCATAGGTGACAAGCAGATACTATGCCATTTTACGTAAAGGACTTGAGCATCCTTGGATTTTGGTGTCCCAGGGGGTACTGGAACCAATCCCCATGGATACTAAGAGACAGCTGTGTACCCATTGTACCACTGTGTCAGGTGTGACATAACTACTGTCGGTGTAAAAATAACAATCTTTATGTAGTACATGAATAACCTTTTTTTATTTATATCAAGTGGTGCTGGTTTTCCACTTACAGATGCACAAAAGAGATTTTTTTTTTTTTAGGGGAAGGAAACAGGAGTTTATTAATTTTCCAGCAAATGAGGAGGTTGGCAGCCTCCCATCTCAAACTACCAACGTCCTGTTTCTGAGCAGAAGTACAGAACTTTCAAAGGTTCTGATTAATCCTATCTTTGGCTAAGATAATCTCATGACCTCCAATTAATCCCATCTTCGGCTAAGACAATCTCATGACCTCCACCCAGACAATTCCCTTGAACCATCTCCTGTGGCACAAAGAACAAAGGACATTCTCCTGCCCCTCCCGACCACTGGCCTAAGGCAGGGTTGTAGGTTTTAGTTCTCAAAAAGGGTGAGGGGGTTTTGAAGAGACAGAAAACATTTGCACCCTTTTTCAGGTCATTTTCTCTGTTACATATTCCCCACTGTCGATTTTACCCTTCCATATCTGAGACAAGGGGTGACGTAGTCATCAAGCTACTGCCTGCTCAACTGGGATGATGTTTTAGACGGAAGGTGCAGATTATCAGGTAAAAAGGGGAATAAGCAATAACTACAACCGTGAGGATTGACAGGTGAAATGGACTGTCTTGCACACAATGTCCAATACGCAGCTGGGTTAGCAAAGAATTGTGAGACCTCTGAGTGCAGAGCTATCAGTTGTACCCTGTGGGTGATCTGAAGACTGGCGTCTGCAAATTCAGAAATCATGTACAGAAATACTTGTACCAAATGAGGTTTAGGATAACACCCAACAGCAAGACAGATCAGTAGAAGCAGCGATAGCCTGGGGAAATCCTCACTAAGGAGTTGTCCCTCCATCTTTGGTATGATGGATGCAAGGTTTCACTTCTGACCATTTTAATGAGGTCTGAGTTGTTAGAGGCATGTCATAGGGTTCCTTCCACTTCTTTGTTTCCAACTGGGGCAGGGACCTGAAAGGGGAAAACTCACGCATAGTGGTTATTACCTGACCTGCTCATTTGACATATTGCTTTATTCTATTTTTGTTTTTTACTCATGATTCTGTTACTGTACTTACCTCGGGATGCTAGGAAGGGCCTCTTATAAACTATTTCTTAGGGGCTTAACTTAAGCCCATTGCTAAAGGGCTACCCTTATCCAGGGGAGGGCAGGCAGCAACCGCCTCTCTAGGTATAGGGCTTTGCTAACTTGTTGAGTAACCTCTGCTAAAAAGGAGGGCTCATTGTCACTCTTGTGAAATGCCCAGGGCTCCGCAGAGTATGCTCCTGGTCCTGTTGAGAATGGGGTGCCTGCTGACGTCCACACTGTAGGAGGAGGAGCCACTGAGCAGTCTCTGTAGCTGTCTGTCCACAGCGTCCATCACCAGCATGCCATTCTCTACCTGCCCGGCCTCTTTCCCTGGTCTGCTGATGTCTGTTATCCTGTCCTCCTCCGAGGCCTGTTCCTGCCCTGTGCTGGCGTACGTGTGCAGGAGCTCAGCGAAGGCCCTGCCTCAGGCCAGCAGCTCCTGGTAGGAGCCCATCTCAGAACCTCAAACATTCTCTCCATTTGAGTAGGACAAATCTCTACCCAGCCTGAAAAGGTATCTACTGATACAAGCCTTGACATCCGAATGAAAGTGTCAAGCATCAAAAAGGAGGACCTCCCCCACATGTTGGGCTCCCTGTGCAGCAGGTCACCTTTGTGTCTTTGGACCGCCCCAAGTACACAAACAGTTGCAAACAGGGTCCTCTCAAATGAGGTCCCACTAACTCCATCGAGGCGTCACGGTACCAATGTGCATATTTATGTAGATACCTCATAAGAGGCCAAAACAAAGCTTTGGGTGGGAGACAAGTCTATGAGAATTCTGTCTCCATTTGGCTGTGCCATTCCAAATGTCAGAGCCCCAGTCTTTAGTTTTAATGGGGATCTAAATCTAGCCGGGGTATCAAGGCCCTGAGGAACGTATCACCTCCAGTGGTCTCCTTAGCAGCTCTGCCAGTGGCCTGATTTCTTTTTATCATGCTGGCCACCCACTTGGGCTCAGCCATGGCCTATATTATTTTGGTGGCATACTTAATATCCTTACTCACTTTGGGGAGCTTTCTTCTTTCCACTGCTGTAATGGTGTGCAGGCTTGCTGAGGACCGAACTTCAAAGCGCAATGGCAGTCTCCTGTATACTTCACCAGGCCCTGGCAGTCATCCAGCGGGAGCCTGGCAGCGTCCCTTCCCCCAGAGGTGAGTTTCTGATGCTTCTGAAACAACCCCCGATGCATCTGCTACCTGCCCAGTTTCACCTCCTGGGCCTGCTGTGACAAGCTTCTCGGCTGCCGCTTGTCTACGGCGGCCTCACGGCCACCCGACCCCTGCCCCCGCCAGCCCTTGTCTGGCTCCCAGAGGACCAGGCGCGGCTGGTGCCAGGGATCGGGGTGGCAGCCAGGGAAGGGTCCCTCAGACTGCTTCTGTTCACGCGGCTAGTGCATATCGAGCCCCCTGTCCGTCTTTCCCAGGGCTGTTGTAGGGATATTTGGAGGCCCTGACTTAAAATACACTATTTGCCTTGCTGCCGCCCAGAGCCCTTTACAATTTGGGGCAATGTTCCTTTCAAGGTCTTTCCTCTTTACAAAAACTCAGTCTGGGGCAGCATTTTTGCCCTTTCCTTTTGGCCGTGTCAGAGGCCCCTGCCGGCTGTTCTTTCACATTCAAGGCCTGGATCTGATATTGCCGTAAATTGCCCTACGACAGTTCCGGGTTCCCACTGGACCAAACTGAGTTTGCTGCTGGGAAAGACCATTGCGAACCCCAAGTCATAATTTTCTGGACACGGGACTGAAGAGTTAGTTCAGGAGCTGCCCTCCCTGGCCAATGCCATGGTGCCAAAATGGCGGCAGCAGCAGGCGTTCCTTCCCCTTGCTCCGCACTACTGTGGGGGGGGGGCCGTGTGCAGCGGTCCGGGTCGCACCACTCAGCGGCGGGCCGTGTGCAGCGGCCCTCCCTGCTGCCGGGTCGCACCGCTCAGCCGCGGGCCGTGTGCAGCGGCCCTCCCTGCTGCCGGGTCGGCAGCTCTGCCCCTAGGCTGTGGCCTCGCCCAGTCCCGCGTCCTGGCAGCCTGCAGGGGTTCCAGTGGGGGCAGGAGAACCTCATTTATTGAAAAACTCATACAAACACAAATCATTTTATATACTAAAAACAATGAGTTTTTCTCAAACAGAGAGCCTGAGACTCGGCATTTTAACTCTATAGTGGCAGGTCAGCCATTTGAACTCTGAATTTTAAAAGAAGCAACCACCACGTTTCCTCCCACTGCACAGAAGCAGTGCCAGAACACAAAAACTCACCAGACAAGTGGCACAAAAACTCACAAACACAAGCAATAGGGAATTGCCAACACAATCTAAAATGCCATGGCCTATCGATCAAAAGGGAATTTTCACTTACCAGCCACTTCTCCTCACACCCCAGCATGTACACTGGCCATTCTCTACTATAAGTTAACCATTCAGCCAGAGATTTTTCCCAACGGGACTTGGAGATGGAGCTTCCTTACATTGCAACAAAACTCACAAATCAGACAGACAATACAGGGGATCCTCAACACGAAAATGCCGGGGCCTGTCAAACAAATGGGAATCCAAAGGGGACAAATGCCACCCAAATGGCATCTAACACGGTGCCTTAAATACCCTAGTACAGGGCTGGACAGTTCACAAATGGGAACCAAAAGAGGATAAACACCACCCCAAATGGAAACGGTGATTGGAATCCAAAGGGAATAAATGCCACCCCAAATGACTGGAAGGTTCAAAACCCTCCCCGAATGAGTAGCCTAACCCCCCATTCTCTGGGAACCACAAATGAGCTCTGAATTCAAACCGGGTTCCCCAGTTCCACTCAACCTCATGACTTCAACCCCCAAAAGGTGCCTCAAAACAAATGGGTGGAATCAGGGTCTCAGCGTGCACGCCGGGGAATAGACACTTTCCAAATCCATTTCCTTCTCAACTCAGTTCAGGTTGCAGGGAGCTGCATCTACTTCAGGGAGACAGAGATGGGAGTTACCCGGAGCTAAAACAGGCTCCGGCAGCCGCTGAGGCTGTTCCTTGTTCTCTTACCTCGAAAAGAAGTCGCTTCTATCCACAAAGATCCACAACTTTTACCTGGGGCTGCCCCTGCCTCTTCCAGCAGTCACAGGGTGCCGTTCCACTGAGGTGCTAATGGGCCCACCCAGGGATGTCAAATTCTGTTACCAAAAGCTCAGCACTCGTTTCCAAGGCCACATCAGAAGAACAAGGACAAGTCATTTGAGGAGGAGAGAGGAGTTTATTAATTTGGTGACAAACAAGGAGGTTGGCAGACTCCCATCTCAAAGTACTAACATCCTCGAGATTCCTTTTAAAATAGATTTTATTTTTTAAGTGTGGAGATGAAAGAAAAAATATCAAGTAAATAGTACAGTTTATAATCAGATATGGCAATAATCATAAAGACAGTCCATAAATGACCATGTACATGAATAAACTATGGGAAAACATTGATTTAATTCAACCTTCTCATTTATGGGTGAGGAGTCTAATGCCCAGAAGAGTAATGTCTTTTTTCAAGTTCTAGTTGTATCGAAGACTGACGAACCCAAGCCTCCAGCTTTCCCACTCAGTGTGCTCCCACACAGACCCTGCACAGCAGTCAAGCATTCTTTTGACAATCTAATGAAAGCTGTGAATCGTCTTCCCCAAAGAGTCAATGGAGAGAACACACAAAATTCTGCCTACAATTTTAGTGATTACTCAGACAGCCTAAAGTTCGTGCACAGACCTAAGGTTAAGAAACCCTAATGTACTCATTTAAATACGCACCAGTGTAGGATATTGTACAAGACAAAGCACATACGCAAACTGACCCAGACTCAGTGTCTGAATTGTATTAGAACTTGAAAATACTCTTTTCTGAAAAATGAGTCTCAAATAAATTAAAGCTTTGAACTGCTAAGTGTGTTCCTCTTCCATCTGAAACTGCTGGGTACTAAAACATTGACTTCTGAAGACAGCATGTGACTACCAGTCCAATGACATCAACAGACTGTGCTGCATCTTTCAAAGAAGGAGACCAAACCAGAAGTTTAGATGATTTCTTTCTTCCATAAACATTAGAGACTGGGGAGAAGTAGAAACAGCAGCAACCACACTCCGCCGAAGCCAGACATTAGAAACAAAAATTCCCAGCTTCAAGAAATGATCATTATGAAGCTGTTTGTCATAACACCTTTTGCTGATGCCTTCAGCTCTCTCCCTGCACTTTCATCTTTCCCCAGGGTTCAGCAGCTTTCTACCCAGAGACCCACCTAACAACCGGTTTGATAATGACTTAAAGATAAGCTGTAGTGAGCACAGTGAAGGAAATGACTGTGGGTTTTCCAGAGAGGATAGGGATTTTCATTCTAATTTATTCACAAACTAGAAATGCATGGGTGTTATTAAAAGATGTGTTTTGGAAAAACTGACATAAAAAGTCAACCCTGGAGTTATGTGTCTAGCACACTTTGGATAGCATTTTAATAGGACTGTCTAGGGCTTTGCTATCTCCATGAAGCAAGGGGGATAGATTCCCAGAAAACAGATGCTTCAGCACTCCTATGGGTGGGTGGCCAGCAACAAGTATTCCTCCTCCTTGGAAAAAATGAAAGAAAGAAAGAAATCCTAGTAGAAACTATCTGTCTTGGATCTCCGAGGCCTTCTTTCTTACCCACTAGATGCCCAAATATGCCAAGTCAGCTACTGTCAAGCCAAATTTAGGAAATATAGTTTTCCCTTTAACAGTGGATTCTAAAAGACATAGCTTTTACCTCCTTTTTTACAATTTTGGAATTGTTAGTGCCAAGAGTGTTTTTGTGAACAATCCCATGCTGGTCTTAAGGGCTGTTACCTATCCCAGTCTCCTGGAAAACACATCTGTTCAATAAATATTAAAATGGACACAAAGATTAAACACTGTTCTGGACATTAGGAAAACAGCAGTAAACAAAACATTAAATCTATGATCCAATGTCAGGTCATGGGAAACGCTATGAAGAAAACTAAAGTGGGTGAGGGAAGAGAGAGGGAGAAGGGATGTTGGGATGGTCAGGGAGAGCTCTCTAGGGAAGGGACATTTGCATGCAATGATTTCAAAACTGAAAAGTCCTGCGAGAACAGCTAGCCAAACACACATTTTTAAAAAACTGAATGCAAAGTAAGCTAAACAACTTGCTCAAGGTTACACAGAGAGGAATATGGGAGCCACAAACCAGCCAGATGCCTTCCTGACTGAAGCATTTCCAATCCAGTATTCTGAGCTACCTTCTGCCATATTTCACACCCTGAAGCACCTTCTTAGTCACAGTGTTAAGCAGGTGGGAAAAAAAAAAAAACATGTAAATTAACCCAGACTCCATACCTGATTTCATTAGAACTTGAAAATATTTTTTCTTATGCACATACTAAATGACAATATAGCACAGTAGCGTAAATCCCAATTCTGCCCTTCCTGGCTTGTGACCCTGTTACTTAATCTCTCTGTGCCACAGCTTCCTTATCTGAAAGCAAAACAAAACAGGCAAATGACACTAAGGTTAAGAATAAGTAATAAAATTCAACATGTAAAGAACTTATGACAATGACTTGCACATATTAAGATCTCAATAAATACTACATATTACTGTGCTTTTTAGAGCTATTAATGTATATAGTATCAGCTGTCATTACAATTGTAAAATATTAATTATATGTATAATATTTGGTTTTAAAATTGGCCTCCCTGCTACCTCATTAGCTCTACAATGGCAGGGATAGCATTTATCTTCTTTATGTCAGTGCCCCCGGACCTTAGAATAGTACCTGATACAGAAGGTGTATTCAATAAATATTTACTAAATGAGTTAATGAAGTAAAAATGCATAATTTCCATAGTCATTGGAAAAGAAAGCAAAGATGATGAAAATTTTGCCAATAAAAACTGCCAATGCACACTGACTTAATGAGACTCAAATCCAGAATTTACTATTTGTTGTCACAAGAGACAGCCTTAAGTAAGCGGTAGTCTAACTTTATTCTGTGTAACCAGCTATATATAATGATCTCCTACATCTTACTGCCCATAATCACTTATCATAAAAGCCAATTCAGCTAAGCTGCTGCAATTGGTCTTATTTCATTCAGCTAACACATTGTGGGCACCCTCTAGCACCCTCTAGCACCCTCTAGGCCCCGGAGCCGTGCTGGCCACTGGAGACACAATGACACCACAATGAATAGAAAAGTCGACACTGCAGTAAATAGTCCCACCAAGGAAAGGACTCAATGGCTGTGGATGTGCAGAGGACAGAAACCCTGACTCTGCTGGGAATGAAGGGGAAAGTTTCACAGAGGAGGGGATTTTTGAGCTGGCTCTTACAAGACATGGAGTACTTTTCCAAGGGGAAGAAGAAAAGAAGGAATTCTAGGCACAGTAAACTACACATGCAGATGGACAAATATGCAGAAAGATCCAGAGAATCTGGAGAGGCAATATAGAACACTAGGGCAAGAGTGTCAGGATGTCAGGGAAAATCTTGTGGTATTATGTTGGGGAAAATAAGAGGAGGCAGATGGTGACTTATATGCCAAGCTAAAAAGTTCCCATTTTGTTCTGTAGCTCCCAGGGAACAACCAAGGATGTCACAGGCTCATAATTGGTTTTGGGGAAATTAATCCCAATAGTGGCATGGCAGGTTGGAGGGTACACTTGAGTGGGGAACAGGTGGAGGCATCAATCCAGCTAGGGTTGTCTCTGTCCTCTGTGTCTTTCTTCTCTGTCTCTGTTCTCTCTACCTCCCTGACCCTGTGTGTGTGTGTGTGTGTGTGTGTGTGTGTGTGTGTGTGTGTGTATGTGTGCGTGTGCGCATGTGCACGCACATTGGTGTCATATTCCCATCATTCTATCTCACTCTCCCTCTCTTGCCCTTTATGTCTCTCTGCTTCTCTCACTATTATTATTTGGTGTGCTGAGTCTTAAACATGGAATGTGATATCACTGCTAAAAATTGCTCAAAACAAGATATCATGTGGTGAAATGAACACTAAATTGAAAGTCAATGCCCCCCACTCTAACCCTAACCAGTGGTGGATACCCCAGAAAAATCAATTAATCTCTCTAGACCTTAGCTTCTTTATCTACACAACAAAGGTGCTGAATTGCCATATTTTATTTAATGCCACAAATATTCACTGAGCACCTACTATGTTCTAGGTGCTGGGGGTAGAGTAATGAGGAAAATAGACAAAATTCCTTTGTCTTTATGGAGCTTACATCGCAGTGGAGGAAGATAGACAATCAATTAAGAAAATAATGTGTCAATTGGTGATGAGTGCAATGGAGAAAAATGAAGCAGAAAAGGGGCCTAGAAAGGATGATGAGGTTACAATTTTCATGAGGGAAAAACTCACTGAGAAGGTAGCATTTGAATGAGGAACTAAAGGAGGCAAGGGAATGAGCCTTGCAGACTCTGAGAAAAAGTATTCTAGACAAAGGGCACCGCCAGTGCAAAGGTCCTGGGGCAGGAGCATGCCGAAGTAATGTGGCCCATGTGGCTGGAGCAGAGGAAGGCTAGAGCATAGTAGGATCTAGACAGCAGAGACGTGAGATGGGATCACAGAGGGCCTTGTGGGTAATGTGAGAACCAGCTTTAACACAGGCTGAGATGAGGGGCCCCCAGAGGAAGGGCATGATCTGATTTGTTTTTCAGGCGTCACTGGCTGCTGATTTGAGACTAAACTGAAGAGGGAAACGAAGCAGAAGGACCAGTAGGGTGGTAAGATTAGACCACAGTGAATGGAGATGTACAAAGTGTTCCGATTCTGGATCTATCTTGAAGGTAGAGCTGACAGGATTTGCCCAAAAGTGAGAGAAGAGAAGAGTTGGGGTGACCCCAAGGTTTTAGGTCTGTGGATCTGAAAGGACAGACACAGCTCTTCAGATGACCCTGACGGTCTCCTCTGACTCAGAGATTCTATGATTTGGAGAAGCTGTTTCTCTTTCCTCATGGTGGAATCTTCCACTCATTTAGAAACTATTTCTTTTTTGTTGTTTGTTTTTTTGAGACAGAGTCTCGCTGTGTTGCCCGGGCTAGAGTGAGTGCCGTGGCGTCAGCCTCGCTCACAGCAACCTCAGACTCCTGGGCTCAAGCGATCCTCCTGCCTCAGCCTCCCGAGTAGCTGGGACTACAGGCATGCGCCACCATACCCAGCAATTTTTTCTATATACTTTTAGCTGTCCATATAATTTCTTTCTATTTTTAGTAGAGACGGGGTCTCGCTCTTGCTCAGGCTGGTCTCGAACTCCTGACCTCGAGCGATCCTCCCGCCTCGGCCTCCCAGGGTGCTGGGATTACAGGCGTGAGCCACCGCGCCCGGCCTAGAAACTATTTCTTAAGCCGGAAGTATATGCTATCTCATTTTAAGATCTTTTCTCTCTTGAGGAAGATTTACAATAAAAGAAAGTAATGACAAAAACCTTAAGAAAAAACACTGAGAGAAAAGTGTCCATTTGTTTAAAAATCCAATCTCTTCCAGTGCCTTGTCTTTTGAACACTAAACTGTGCCGCGTTCCTACGTTTCTGGACAGTCAGGCAGTTACTGAGTCGCCAGCGGGCTCGGAATGACCTTGTTACCACAGGAAAGCGGAACCCGAGGGGCCCAAGGCCTGAAACGCAGCAACTCTCCGCCGTGACTAGCCCCGCCGGGCCCGGCCAGGCGCGGCCGCTCGTGCTGGCGTCGGCCCGGCCCGTGACGGCAGCGGCGCGGCGAGCGGAGGGCGGAGACGGGCGGGCGCGGGCGCAAACCGCGCTCTGTGTAGCCTGAGCCCGTGTGTCAGCCGATCACCCCGAGCGTCTGTTTCCACAGGTGTTAAACACCTACTGCTCAAAGCTGTGAGGAAAAGACAACATATCTGGCTTGCTTTTTTTGTCTTGTTTTGTTTTGTTTTGAGGCAGAGTCCCGCTCTGTCACCCAGGCTAGAGTGCCGTGGCGTCAGCCTGGCTCACAGCAACCTGAGACTCCTGGGCTCCAGCGATCCTCCTGCCTCAGCCTCCCGAGTAGCTGGGACTACAGGCATGCGCCACCATGCCCGGCTAATTTTTTCTGTATATCTTCAGTTGTGCACCTAATTTCTTTCTATTTTTTTTAGTAGAGACGGGGTCTCCCTCTTGCTCAGGCTGGTCTCGAACGCCTGAGCTCCAACGATCCGCCCGCCTCGGCCTCCCCGAGTGCTGGGATGACAGGCCTGAGCCACCGCGCCGGCGGAGACAACGTATGTGAAGAACGGAACCTTGGAGGGCAAGGACACGCTGGTCTACCACCCCGGAGGTGAGCTTATGAGATCCATTCTCTGTGAACAGACGGATGAATTCGGGTTGTGGCCGGCGGGCAAGGGACCCCACACAATAGCAAAGCCCTCTGGAGAGGGCTGCGCCCCGTATAATATGCGCCTGTTTAGGGAGAGGGGCTGGAAAAGTGCACATCATGTGAATGTAGATTTGTCAGGGTAGCTGCTAACATTTCTGGAAAAAGTGATTAGACGATGTCTGGTAAGAAAGGATGTAATAGACTCAACAAGTTTCGACGTACTCAATTATCTAGTTTGCTCTAACTGTTGATTTAAAGGTTGATTCATTCCGCCCGGCACACACTACATTTCCAGGAGCAAGGGACTCTTTTCTTGCTTTCAAGAGAACCAAGGCTTTTTTTTTTTTTTTTTTGTGGCTTTCCATGCAATCAGACTTTTTTAAAAACAATCACTATTTATCTCAGTATTTGGAATAGAAATTTCACACACCTATTTTATTCAAGTCCATTTTAGAGAGACCTTTCTAGAATATTGGTCCTGGTGTCCTGCCACCACTGGTAAAACGTACCTACTGAATATGTCTACTCTATTTACAGTGAAGTGATTAATCGTAAGCAGACCGAGGTTCAAATCCCCATTCTACCACTTAGCCTTGAGCAAGTTATTTAACTTCACTAAGATTCCATTTTTCCAATGATAAATTCTTGGTGGGGGATCATAGTACCTATCCCATAGGGTTTTTGTGAATACTAAATAAGTCATCTAAAGCACTTAGCACAGGACC
This sequence comes from Lemur catta, assembly GCF_020740605.2. Taxonomy (NCBI): domain Eukaryota; kingdom Metazoa; phylum Chordata; class Mammalia; order Primates; family Lemuridae; genus Lemur; species Lemur catta. Next base: position 13,775,627 of record NC_059146.1, read on the forward strand.
TAGAACACAGTAAATGAAGTTATTATCATTATACATTCCAAATTGCTTTCACTATAAGAGAACAGTAATTAGGCAGAGTTTATTGTCACTATTTTGTTTTATTAATTAAATTATTTATATAAATATACATATGTATCTGCTCAAAAAGTTTTTTAGACAGTTCACAGCAGGAAATAGTAATAAGGTTAGTAAAATTAGAAGGTAGGTACAAGCAGAAAGTTCGCAGACAGGCTCAATATAGGGTCAGAGGCAGAGTCATCATAAAACTAACAAAGCACAGGCCTTTTCTACACCCTAGGAGGGGCCCAGACAATGTGTTCACATGGCCTTCAGTTTTTGTAAAATTTGCCCACAGTTGGTTAAGACTGCTGTCTCTTTCCACTCCCGTGTTCCCTTCACCACACTTCTAAAATCAAATGATACTGGAATAGCCATGGGTATTTCAAGGAAGTTGAGATGGGGAGACATTTAGTGTGGGTTTACTGGGATATCTTTAATGTGATTCACAGAAGTTTCCGTATGTAGTTAAAATATTGGTAGCCATGCTCATGTAGGAATGTCTTCCAGGAACATTCCTACCTCCCACGCCTGACTCTCAATGCCTACTCATTCCATATGTGACCCAAAGATACAAGACCAGAGGTCATGCTGCAATGGGAATGTGTCTGTGGCAGCTGGCATTAGAAACATGGGTAGTTGAGGAAAAATAAGGCTTGAAATGTGCAGAATCAGATGCTATTATAGAGTTGTATCAGGAAGTTAGAAGAAATAATGTTATTTTCCTGGATGTTGTGATATTTGTACTATTTGTCACCTTTTTAACATCTGAAATTTGTTGCAACTTTTTCTTATCAATGTTTGTGTTGTTCTTATCTATTTGTTCTTTTCCATTTTTTTCTTACCAAAACAAATATTTATTTACATTCTTACCTAATTTTGTGTTCTTTTTCTTAAAGAGATCTTTTCCAATTTTATTAGCTTAGGCTTCTTATAACCTGGATCCACTGTAATTAAATATCAAACTTAGCTCCAAGTTTCTTAGTAACCAGAGTGACGAGGAAACACAGAATGTTACATGCTTCTTTTTATGGCAAAGGAGGCAATAAACCATTACAATAGTTATAAGAAAAGTGATCAAATATAAAGTATTATTTCCATGGTGAGATGCCATCACAACAAGCTTATATGCAGTGTAAGAAATAGAAAAACAACTAACACGTATGGAATTTACTATGTTGTAAGCACCGTGTGTATACGTTTTTCAGTATTTCAACCCCCAAGGCCTGTGTTTTTAAGCATTGGGTTACATGTTCTCCTAAAAGTGAAGAAAGAATGGAGTACAAGATAATCCTATTTGATTTTACATCACTTTAAAGCTGATCTTGACTATATATGAGAGTTCTTATTGCTCAGAGCTCCAAAAAAAAACATTACCTCTGAGGGTGGTCCAGATAACCGCCCACCAACAGGTACTCACTGACTTCACTGAGTAACTTTTTCTAGACCAAAAGCTGAATTTAAATTGAACAGAATCGGATGAACTTTATGATCCAGTTTCCCTTTTCTATATTCTGTTTATGTAGATGCTTAATTGCTCTTTTGGAGGTTTCTTTGCTTGTTTTTCTGTCTTTTCTTAATGAGTAAATAAGCACAATGAGGAGAAATATTCTTCAGAAATCTTTAGTAAATGTGCCAGTGATGAGTAAATTAAAGCTTAGGAAAGCTCTAATAATAATAATAGGCAACATTTATTTATCTATTTATTTATTTATAATATTTATTTGAGATATTGTGCTAAGAGCATTAAATGAATTATCCCATTAAATTCTCAACAAATCCATGAAAGGAATAGTATCATTATCCCCCAATTTACAAACAAGGGAACTGAAGCTTAAAGAGATTAAGTCACTTGACCAAGATTTTAAAATAAGTTGCAGAAGCCAGAATTGGAATCCACTACTGAGTTCTAGTTCAGAAAATTTCCTATCCGAATATTCTGTGCAGGATAGGCAGGCGCCTAAGATACGGTTTTACATGAAGAAGCCTCTTAGGAAATGTTTGTGGTATAAAATATTATTAACTATTTAATCTGTGAGAGTTTAAACTGCACCTTTTCTTCTCTTATGGTAGAAGAGTTTCTCAGATCTAGGGCCTGAGAATATGCTATATAAATTGTTTCAGAGACAAGTCAAGGTTAAGGATGCGACGTGGCCCCAGTAATGGATCCCTAAGACCCAGATTTCAGGGTCCTGCAGTATTGGAGTGCTTGCTAATAAAAATCCACAGAAGTTCAGCTCAATAGCTGTGCCATAGAAGAGGATCTATTTGCTCTGAGAACTATGACTGTGTTTATTACTCTCAGATCCTTAGTAAATCATTCTAAGGTATTAATATAATGTGGATCCATAAAAGTACCTTCGTGCATTGATAAGTCAGCCACTGATAGTCATCTTCTAGGGGCCAGGTATTTTATATTTATTATTTCATTTATTTCTTAGAAGAAACTTACGGGGTAGATAATATTTCCTTCATTTTACTGAACAGAAAACTAAACAGTCGGATAATTTTTGGAAGGTTTAAACTCAGAACTGGCAGCTCTAAACCCCAGACTTTTTCTACCATATCTAGAGTAAGAAATCAAAAGACTTTTCTGGTCCTAGTGGCTTAAAATCTAAAGCAATGAGAGGATATTAATAATTGGAGACAAAGAGAAGTGAGGAGGTCACAGACCCTTGGAGGACATGAGTTCTTTTCCAGGAGAAAAAAAATGCGTTCACACACAAGTGCACAAATTCTTATGTGCAATGTCTTAGGTTTACAGATCCCAGATTAAGATGCTTTGTTTTAGAGATGAGAAGGGAAATATAGATAAAAAACAAAGAGATACATTTTTAAAAATTAAAAAGCCAAATCATAGACACGTTCACAAACAGTTGTAATTGTTTGGAGGGAAAAAAAGTTACAAAATAACTAGGGATAATTCAAGTAAAGGGGGAAAACATCACAAAGGACTGGTTTCAAAACATTTTATAGAGTGAAGTACCTTCTTACTGGTTTTTGTTTAATTTTTTTATTTTAACAGATTTAGGGAATACAAGTTGAATTCTGTTACATGCATATATTATATAGTGGTGGAGTCTGGACTTTTGTTGTACCTATCACCCAAGTAGTGCACATTGCACCCCATACATAATTTTTCTTAAAGAAAAAGAGATTTCATTAATCCCAATTCAACCCAACACTATTAAGAGTTCACTCATGCAATAGTTTAGCTGGAGTTTATTTATTTATTTTTTTTTATTTCAGCTCATCATGGGGGTACATAAGTTCAGGTCATATACATTGTCCATGTCCCGCCCATCCCCCCGAGTCAGAGTCCCAAGCGCGTCCGTTCTCATTCTCCAGACAGTGCGCCTGGCACTCATCATGTAGAGATACCACTTAACTCCGGTGAGAATGGCCTTTATCAAAATATCCCAAATAGCTGGAGTTTAGAAACAAGTATTATTTCATGACTACTAACCGCCTGTGTGGCAGAGGGAACAAGGGTAAATACAGAAACCAAGCCACAGTGAGGTTTAGCAGCAACTCCCAGCAACCTATATGGCTAAGGCCAAAATCAAAAGTCCTGCCTCCATGTTAATGGCACAGACACAGGCCGGGTCATCCAGCTTCACAACTCCCATTTCACCTCCAAGAAAACACTGTCCCCTAGGTGTCCTGCCATTTGCAAATTCATCTCAGTGGACACATGTGTTATAATTGCTACTCCGTGTCTATAAAATCAGACAAGGGCAACCAAGCACTTGAAGCAGATATACCTTTGCACATCTTGGATACACACAGACTTAAAAGATATTCCTAGCTTAATGTAAAGTCAAATATTCTAGCACAATTTTATTCTTTGTGGCACTAAACTTGGGGAGCAGGGGGAGCTAAGAAAGGCAGTGTTATTTGCCCCAAGAGAAAGGACATGGCACTTCTTATGCCTTGGAAGAACAGCACCACGTGCAACCACTGGATGAACTGATGTGCACAATCGTACCAAGTAGGAACCAGCTTTTGGCATTAAATTCAATCATGCTTAGTTTTTAAATACCCACATTAAAATAAACAAATATTTTCCTTGTGAGGCCATAAGAGAACAGGAGAATCCAATTTCAGCAAAGATGGCAAAGGTTGCTCTTGTCACTTAAAAGTATAATTGGCCCATTTATTTAAAAGTGGATTCTTTATTATGGAAAGTCAGATATCGGAAAAAAATTCATAATATAACCCCTTCAGTGAATTTCTCAGCTCCTAGCTTCATGTATTATCATGAATAGCTGAGAGTTCATTTTACCCAGCTCTTTTAAAATTCTGAATCCCCAGTGTCTAAACTACAGCCAACATCAAGAAGAACACTATGTCCTGCTAGCCTTATGTAATACAAAACAAATAAAGTGACTGAGTTGTCCATGGGTGTAACATTGCAGGTCATTTTAATTACATATAAAATTAATTAAATATATAAAACTATATATATAGGCCTGCTTTTTGATGAAAGCTAATGATTTATGACAATAGCATATAGTTAATATTCACTTTTGTTCCTAAAATATCTTTGTCTAAACAAAGTTTCTGTACTTCAAAACCCAAATTCACCAAGGAAAGCATCTTCTAAATCTTACTGCTGTAAGCTCATTTTCCTGGACTGTTATTATACATAATAAGAGACTTGATTTGACAGCTCCTATAATAACACATTATAAATTTTAAATTGGGTGTGCTTTTTTTACCTTAAACTCTTGTGATTGCAAAACCATTTTCCTCAAAGCTGATTGGTTATACACGTCTACAACAGTGCTTAAATGTGACCTTGCTATGCCAGGCTTTCTGACAAGGAGGAATCTTTTTATTTTGAGCATTTTTGGTACTGGACATGACATCTGCATGAAGCATTTTTGTTTTATTATTAAGAAATAAATGTGTCTTTCTCCTTGAGATCTCCCCGGCTTCAGCAATTTGTTGTCATTTCCACTAGACCATTAAAAATATATTTCAAAGAAAGGCTAACAAAATTCAAGTAAAAGTCATTTTTTTATATATCACAGCATCTAACTGGCATTGGGTGAGTATTATAGATTATCAGCATAAATTATATAATGCCAAATAATGAAGGTAATTCATAGATGTTAACTGACGCCCTTATTGCATTCCTTGATGTTGGTTTTATAATGATTGTTTGCAGACTAATCTTCTGATAAAACTTTAAATTCCTTGCTTTATTTGGTGTATTTGTTTTTTTACAAGTTTCCTTCCAACGTACTTAGAGCTCCTGTCATACTGTACTTTTGTACATTTCCCCATAGAGAAGTCTAGCTTTGTCCACATCGCACTAGACGTACAAAATACATCACCTGTGTCATTTTCTCTCCCCTTTATCTTTCACCCTACTCTTAACACAACAGATTCAGCTTGATTTTGAAGACCCTCCAACAAGGGCGTGAGTAGATAAAATAATTAACATGACATGTGCCACCTTAAAGCTGAAGCTTTGCTATTCGTTTCATTTAATTGTTCCATTTCTTTCTTTGAGTTTCTTCTCATGTTAAATCTGTATTTTTCTTAAAAGGCTTATGAAAATTTTGGTGAAAAAATGTTGCTGCTTCAGTGCAGGCATGGAGCTTCTTTTTCTAAGCTAGATAACTTGGTGAGTATTTTCATTTCTTTTTCTCAGTATATACCGGATCTCAAACTAGATATTGTCAGAAGTTCACTTGAGAAGACAAAACATTATTTAAATATGTCAGAAGGGCCAGATGCAGTGGCTCACACCTGTAATCCTAGCACTCTGGGAGGCCGAGGCAGGAGAATCGCTTGAGCTCAGGAGTTTGTGGCCAGCCTGGGCAAGAGCAAGACCCCGGCTCTACTAAAAATTGAAAAATTAGCTGGGTGTGGTGGCATGCACCTGTAGTCCCCGTTACTCGGGAGGCTGAGGCAAGAGATCGTTTGAGCCCAGGAGCTTGAGGTTGCAGTGAGCTATGATGATGCCACTGCACTCTACCCAGGGCGACAGAGCAAGACTCTGTCTCAAATAAATAAATAAATAAAATAATTATGTCAGAAGAACCAAAGAGCATCTGTGTTCACACATGGAATGGAAGAAGAACTTACACAGTTATTGTACTTTGTAGCAATCATTATGAGTGTTATTTTCAATTCAAAAGATAATTAAATTATAGACTTTTATCAAATCCTGGACTTTCAGAGATGGAAGGAATCTTAAAAGCCATCCAACATAACATATTAGTTTTACAAAAGAGAAAATTAGTGGCATCATATATTTGCAAAATAAAAGGCCACATAGTCCTACATGAGTGTGCAGCATTATCACTGTGACAGCTGCTATAGAGTTGAAATGAATGATTAAGCAAGAGAAAAATCAAATATCCAAAAGTTCCCCAAAATCTTGGGCCATAATCTTAGAAACATTTAGAAGGAAAGCCTTCACCGGTATTCCCTTTATTGGCTTCCTTGTATTGTTGTAGCCTGTATTAAACACACTAGTTTCGACTGTTATTTTTAATTCTCTATGATGTTATAACTCTGAAAATCTTTAGTTAGTAGGACTTTTACATATTACTGCTTCGTTTGTTTAATTACACTCTCCCAATTTCTCTGATATTCACAATATAGTTGATTATACCTACAATTTGGGGAAAAGTCAATTATAAAAATGTTAAAGTATCCTTTAATTATATACTACTGCAATGGAAAACAAATAGAAGCATAAGCATTGACTCAAATCACTGCTAGGTGCATTTTGTTCCCAGAAAAGGAAGAAAAAAACAAAAGGAATGAGCAACTATTAGGTGTGTACATGTTGGTTACTATGCTAGGAATCGAGCTGTATCTGATATATCATGAAAATGAATCATTCTGATTAAAATCTTTACTGTGTGCAAATAGAAACGAGTGTCTTAAGGAATTACCCTAGTAAGTGCTTCAGAATAAACTTTGATCAAAGATGTAAATACAAGTCTTAATTTTACAAGGCTTGCTTAATTAACTAGATTGGCATGAATGAAATCCACAAAAACAGTCTTCAAACTTCATATATAAGTCTATAGTTTCAACATTTTACTCTACAGTTTAATCAAGGTATCTAATGAAGAGATAAATTTACATTTCTGCCTATTTCTTCCTATTTTCCTGACTGGACCTTGAGCAGAAGTGATTTTTAAAAGAAGAATGATAATAATAATAATGATAATAATAGAAACAATAAGAGAGAAACAAGAAAAAATGGGATTCTGGAACATTCCAGTTTATTTCATTGGCCTCTATATAATGGAATATTGTTCATGGCATCCTAGAAAATAGAACAATGCCCTGATTTTGGAGTATGCCCCCATTGAAACTGAGATTATTCTGTATAGTGTATGTAACTGGACATGACTATGCCTTTCTAAACCAACCTAGCAACTGGAAACTCAAACCCATCAATATTCCTATTTTTTGTGTAACCTTGTAATTAAATATTCTAATGCTATCTCTGTACTCTCCTTGACAGACAAGTGGGTTAGTATCTGGATAAGTGCAGAGTGCCTTTAGCATAATTATTTCACAGTCCAAAATTAAATTCAGTTTTGTATTCCAGGTACCAAGAGGAAAAATGAAGATTCTCCTGGTCTTTCTAGGTCTGCTTGGTAATTCCATTGCTATGCCAGTGAGTATTTTTTAAATGTTAGGCCCTTTCTTTGTGTTCTGTCATTGTGTAGCTTGGAGACAACTGTAGAGCTTGTTTCCATTGATGTTCCGCATTTGTCACTGTTATTCTCTCAGTTCCAGATGCACATGCCCCGAATGCCTGGATTTAGCAGTAAAAGTGAGGAGGTATGTACGTTCAGTCTCAGGGGAGTTTTCCAGAGTCCTGTCCTAGAAGTTTATAAGATAGGAGGATATTGAAAATTTTTCTGATATGTAAAATATCTTATGAAAGAGGTAAAGGGAGGGAAAATTTCAAGTTTTAAACTCGGGAGGCTGAGGTGGGAGGATCCCTTGAGCTCAGGAGTTTGAGACTGCAGTGAGCTATGATCATGCCACTGCACTGCAGCATGGGTGACAGAGCAAGACCCTGTCTCTAAAAACAAAATAAGTAAATGAATAAGAAAATCTTAAAACTCTCAAATGAAGGCAAAGTAGTAATTTCCTCACTATCATCCTACCTATGTGTTTCAATGCTCATGTTTAAGGTAAATGTGGATGTATGGTAAAATCTACTTGATGTTAACTTGTTTGATAAGTCTTTTAGCTAGCATAGGTAGCTGTTTATACCAAGGGTTATTATCAGAAGGTAGAAGCTTAAAAATCTAAATATCTTTTACATGACTCACACCCAGGATCATTAACCAAATTCAATACACATCAAAATGAAGAATCATCTTGTCACATAGTTTTCACATTCTCAAATCCTGAACTCCAAAAGAACAGAACATTCAAAAACTTCAAAGTAGACCAGATTTTTCATTTTTTATTATTTTATATTGATTCTTCTCAAAATAAAATTCTGACTTAAAAATTAAAGTTTTCTAAAAGTTTCTTTAGTTGTATATTTATTTTACATTCGTGCATAACTAGTATAAGCTAACTATGACTGTTGTGCTTCAAAATTGGAAATTTAACTTATTTCTTATGATTTGTGGATTGATTGAAGAAAATTTTCACTTTGTGTCGCAATAATTGGGTCCCTTTGGTTGCAGATGATGCGGTATGGTCAATTCAACTTTCTGAACTCCCCACATGTAAGTTCATCTTTATGTTGTTTCAGATGATTTCTTGTTTGTATTCAGATAGCTCCATTATAAGGTTTGTCTTAGCTAATAGAGACACCAATCTATATGTATTAATTACAATATAATCATTATAAGAGTTTCAAGGGGAGAAAAATCCTTTCACCTGCTCCCTCATACCAAATTTTCTACTTATTCATTGTTCTTTCATGTAAATCAAAATAATTTGTTAATTATAAGAAAAATTGTATATATATCCAAGAAAATTCATTCTGGAAAAATATCCCACAAAAGATTTCACAAATAAGGACAAAAAAATTATATACTAAATACTGGTGGGGGATAAATTTTAGTTGGATTATTTAAAAAGATAATGCTAAAATTATGAAATAAGTTTTTATGTTATTTAAATACATGTAGGTTATTCTTGTCACTGTATGTTAATCGCAGAATAAACTAATAATGAATCAAGTATCAGTTGGATCTTCTGGCATAATTTTTCTAACAAAATTGAATGAAAGCACAATAATACTAGACATCACTTTTGACTTTCATAGCATGATCATCAGTGCCGTTTTAGGGGAAACAGTCAAGGACTTCATCAATTTTCTCTTAATCCTTTTTATTCAGATGATTCTCTTTTAAATCCCCTTGCCTAAAATCATCATCATTGTTAATTTTCTCTTCCTCAACTTTTGATTGGCCCAACTTTTTCAAACCCCCTTTCTTGATTTTGATGACGTTGCCAGTGATTTGAAATTTTCACCAACTTAATTGTCATGAAATTCTGCATCTTGATGCAAGGTTTGCAATTTTGTCTTCCATCGATCACATATTTTGGGTACATCATGCAATAGATAGCAAGAGACTAATTACTGAGAACTGGGGATAGAGACGGGTGTTAAAACAGGAGGAAATGTTTGGGAACTGATGTTGTAAGACTGATAATTCATAAATTATCATAAATTCATAAATTAGAATTTTCAGATTATAACTCCTTTTGCTTCCCTGCCCAATCTTGTAATTGTTGAGATTCTGATAATGAAAACAGAATTAATGAAGATCCATCTGCAAACCAGGAAGCTTAGGCACCATATAAGTGTGTTTACACAGATTAAATTTTTATTCTCTTTTTCTTTTCTTTTTTTCTTTTTTTTTTTGCTGTTGTTGTTTTTTGCTTTATAGTCTCACTTCCTTATCTTAGTTTTGTTTTTTCTCCTCTTTATTCAGCTTTGTAACAAGTCACCTGTGTTCTGAACCTGACATTAAACCCTCCATAACCTTACCTGTACATTTCTTACCTGAGTCACAGTTTCAGAGTTAGAAAATCATCAAATTCTTAAACTGAAATTTCTCATCAAATTCTGCCTTTAGGTTTGTTCAGTTGTTTGGCTTTCTGGAAGACTGAAGTTCATTTCTATAAGACAACATTTAAAGAAATTCTAGCTAAAGATCTTGAAGCTTCCATTGTTGAGTCAAGTTGCATAGGATTTTTAAGCTCCTTGGCTGAATTTTGAAGGCTGACATGAGAGGGTGGGGAGAGACTGAATCTCAACCCCAGTGTAACCCCACTGTTTTGTGCTACCCTTTCAGATGGTGCCCTTCGGCCCTATGTATGGAAATGGTTTGCAGCTCCCTCAGCAGTTCCCACAGTACCAGATGCCCATGTGGCCTCAGCCACCACCAAACACCTGGCAGCCACACAAACCCTCAGGATCTAAACGCCAAGGCAAGACTGACCAAACGCAAGAGACCCAGAAACCCAACCAAACCCAGCCAAAAAAGCCACTGCAAAAGCAGCCTTTGAATCAGCCACCACATGCCCCAACTGAGCCCAAAGAAGAGGATCAGCCACCTCAGGTGAGGCTTGCCCAGAAACATTCCAAATTGGAGTCATAAATGGCCTCGGAGGGATGTGGAGGGCCATGCCACCCCGACATGCACAGTTGCTCCAGAACTCCTCAATATAGGCACTATTATGTGGCAATACTATCTTTTGTTTTGACATTAACCCAAAACTGCATGGAAAGTCAACTCCAGCCTTGTTTGATTCAAAATTACCCAAATATTGTTGCCTTAAAGAAGCTCCTTTTAAAATACAGAGGCAACATAACGTGGTGTAATAACATGAGCAGTAATGAAAGAGTCAATAAACAAAGGTTCAAGTTCCACGCCCAGCCCTTATTAATTGTATGATCTTGAACAAGGCACTTCACCTTTCTAGATTCCGGTTTCACCCTGAGTAAACTAAATGGTTTCTTAAGTCTCATCCAGATCTATGCTTTGATGATCTAAAATATTGCTCTGAAATTAAGATTGCTTCCAGTGCATCAGGACAACATAAGTGTCGTCCTGATGTAAGGCAAGAAGATGTGCAAATGGTTTCTCAAGCTCTCATCTAGTGCGGCAGTTCAAAAATACTGGCTTTTAGACAGTTAATATTTATTATCAGACACTATTATAGACGTAGGGAATACATAATTCAATAAAAGGACACTCCTGGATTTGAATACTGGTTTCAATCATTCATTAACTGTGAGATTTTGGGCAAGTGACTTAACTTCTCTGAACTTAATAATCTTAAGTAAAAATGGGAAAAATAATAGTATGTATCTTCTATGGTTATGGGTGGATAAAATGAGTTTAACAATATAAAATGCTCAGCACAGGGCCTGGAACATAAGTGTTCACTATTACTAATAGTTATTGTCATTATCATCTTTGCCCTAAAAAAACACAAAGCACAGTTTGATGCAAAGAGAGTTGTAGACCCTCAAGTTTCTATTGTATTTAGCTGATTTGTTTTACTTTTTGTTTATTCTTCTCAATTCATGTCACTCTGACTCTTTCTTTGTCTCTAGGCATTCCCACCATTCGGCAATGGGCTATTTCCCTATCATCAACCACCATGGCAAATCCCACAGGTGAGAATGTTTTTACACTAGAAGGGAAAAATAATATCAGTACGTATAGTTTAAATTAATGTAAATTCATACACTCTAATGGAATACCACATCCCAATTGGTAGAGAGTAGGAAACAAAATCATCCCATCAGTAATCATGCAGAAAAAAATAATTTTTTAATGAATTTCTATGCTCAAATTGGTGACATGAACACAGCCTAAATCCCCAAACAGATACTAATAACTTAGTTAATAAATTAATCTTAAAAAGTTGTGCTACTTCATTACTATACCCCTACTTCCTTAAGAGATTAGAAAACACAGATTATTCTCATTTAATGTAATGGAGAAATTAGGACAAAATGGAGTTTGAAAACTACAAGGTAAGCTATGATTAGACTAAGATATTTCCATCCTATCTTATTGTTTCTAGCCACAGATACATCATTATAAATAATCTTGCAAAATAGTATTTATTTATAAGGATGCTTAAAGAATCCTTTGAGGTTTAAAATCATTAAAAAATAATATTTAAATTATAGCATAGACATTAAAAATATGAATGGCAAAATAAATTTTTAAACTAAAGAAACATTAAAGGCCAATTGCTGTTCAACAAACAAAACAAGAAATATCTGGTAACTGTTCATTCAGCTATTGCATAAGTTTTGCTTGTCTACAACTCTATAACCAAGAAAGCTTTTTACCAACAAGGAACAATTTATTTCAAGGAGTTAAGAGTTCCTTACATTTTTCTCCTTAAGAGTGACTTCCTTTTACTGGCCATACTGAACTAGAAACTAAAACAGTACCAGGTAAAAATTGTAAAAGCAGATAAACATGATTTTTATTGCTGAAGTAACTATTAATCTCATCTACTTAGAACTTCTTGAAAGTCCACAGGAACCAAAATGTTTTTCCAAACCTTCTCACTGTGTAGCAATCCCTAAGCAGTAACTCAACCTCCAAGTTTGATTAGGAAAATTAACCATGTTCAAATAAAAATGTTATAGTAACAATCCAAGAAGGACTGTCAGTTTGTCACCCTAAACATGAAGCAGGCATTCTGAAAGTAACATTATTTAATCTTTATTATTAGATGTTCTAATATGGATATTTAGATCCTAATAGCACTAAAATATCTCTCTGTTTCTCTGTCTCTCCCCCTCTGTCTCTTATTCTGTGTGTGTGTTTTTGTGTGTGGGGAGGGTATTTGTAGGGGATGGAAATTTTTTTTGAGTGCTGGAGGTAGTAAGGCGGAGTGATTGCTAGGAGATGCAGCCGTACAGCATGTTTTAAAGAAGATAATCTAGGGTTCAGGTAAAGCTTTTGTATTTACCGATATTCACTGTTGGATCTTAACTCTTAATAGTTAGATTCTGATAGCTAACAACTCAGAAGCTAAAAGCTCACGGTGCTAACACCTAGCTACTAACTTGAGCTGTTTTTATTCGTCTTGAAGTGTTACAAACAAAGCGTGGCACAGAAAGTGGTTGTCTCTTGTATTCATTGTATTCTTTACTTTTCAGAGGCTACCCCCGCCAGGTTATGGCCGCCCACCAGTCAGCAATGAAGAAGGAGGGGTAAGTACGATTAAAGCTACCTTCCCCATTAGGAATTATAGTCCATTAGTCCCTGATTTTTCATCCACATCCAATAAGAAAGTTAAAATCCAACACATGAACCTGTAGCTCAAGCTCCCAAGATTTTTAAAAAATATAGAAGTGAAACAAATCAAGCCAGTGACCTAAAGATCAATGCTGTACTCTAGACAGTGACAAACAAAGAAGTACACAAGAGCGTCTTAGAATGTTATCCTCAGGAAGGAATTCAGTGACCAGCTAACTCCTTTATAGCACAAACAAAATGAAGCCTGGAGAAGATAAATTATTATTCAATTTCACCTACTGAGTTACTAGATAAACTGGACCCAGAACAAAAGTTTTCTGATACCCTGTCCAATGGCTTTTTTACTATATGGCACTAGGAGAAGAGTCAAATGTATGTCACAGAGTGATATGCTCTTGAAATATTATAGCACTGTCATCATGTTAGTGATTGTGGCATAACACCCCATCCCTGGAGCTTACTTCCTCTTTTTCCCTAAATATGTGATAAGTCCTCAGTGAAGGTAGGAGGGATTGTTCTTAAAATAATGACATTGAAGATTACTGTGTCAGTAATAGGATAGGTGCTTTCAAGGATATTATTGTGAAAGAATCCCAAATAAAAATGGTTCAGATTAATTGTATGCAACCTAGAAACTGGCATTTCAAATTTTCACAAGCATAACATGAGAAAGCAAAGCAGAATGACCCAGGCAGCTACCATAGTTACCATAGGCATTAAAATGTCTATATTCTACCTCTTGAGGACACTGCCCAATTTCCTGTATGATGTTGTAGATATCTCCTCACCTGTCTGTCTCATCATCTCCATCCACAAACGGGGACAAAAACACTTTTTCTCTAGATTATATTTGTTTTAAGAGAGAAACTAAATGACCTAAATGCCACACAAATGTCTAACAAACATACTGACCGACAGAGCTCATGATAATTAAATCATTCATTAAACAAAAATTTATTAATCACTTCCCACTGTGCTAGAAAACAAGGATAAGAAGCGTCATGTTTTCCCTCAAAAACTTTACGTGGGAAAATAGAGTGAGAGAATCCCAGGAAAATAGGCAACTGAAATTCATGGGGATGCTCATTGCGTCAGAAGTCTCTACTGCTGTGGACACCTCAGGGTGGAGCCTGATTCCGCCCATGGAAGTCAGGACACAGAAGGTGGCAGTCAAGCTGTGTCCTGAAGGATGAGTCAATTTTGCCCAGACGGATAAATGTGTAGGTGGAGGAAGTTTCAATATAAAGAAGCCACGTTCAAAGGCTGAAACATAAAGACATGTAAAGAAGTAGAGAACTCAGAGAACTAATAGTAGTTGTGATTTGCAACTGAAAAAAAGCACAAGGTTGAGGAAATGAGGTGGACTGTAAAGGTTATAACCCAGATAGTTATAAAAATTATTATTATTATTATTGCATATAACACTTATTAGGCACTTATTAAGTACCAGGCACTGAGCATTATTTATGTTGCCTCTTTGAGTCCTCATGACAACCTATGAGGTGGTTATTATTTTACTATTATTGCCATATTACAAATGAATAAACCGAGGTTAGCCCAGCATCATCCTGTTAATACTGGTGGAACAGGGATTGTAATCCCCATCTGTCCACAGCCCAAATTTAGCACTATGCTATACTGCTTTGTATGTCATGCTAAGGGGATTGGAGTTTATCCTTTAAAGGAGAATGTTAAATACATATTTCAAGAGGAAACTGGCAGAATTTCCACATACACAACCCTACCTGCACCTCCCTGCCTCCACCCCCACCATGGCAGTGGAGAGGCAAGATTAGCGGAAAGTAAGATTATACAGGGAGCAGCCAGGAAGAAAAATGTTGGAATAGTTGAGGGGCACTGAGGATAAAGGAAGAGGGGACAAGATGAAAGTTTAGATTTTATGGAATGGGTCATTAATTGTCTGGGGAAATATGGGAGAGAGCAGAAACTTGGGAAACTGGGTAGATAGTGGTGAATGTTGCTTAAATACCGAATATCAGAGAAGGAGTTTTGAGGGGAGAGGAGCCTGGGGCTGGGTGCATTCAGTTGGAAGTACTCATGAAATCCTACATGGAGCAGCCTTACTGCTCCAACCTCAGGAGATGGTGTCATGGGCCAGAGTTATGCCTTTGGGAGTCATCAGCATGTATCCATGCTGAAAGCATTAGCGTGCAATAGATCATTTAGGCAGGTGTATAAAATGAGAACAGAAAAATGAGGAGGGTAGAAGATGGATTCCTTAATTTTAGAAGGAAAAAAACCCCAGATTTAGTATTAGGCCTAAAAAGAGAAAGCTGAGAAGCAGTGGTCAGAAGGAGGACCAGAAGAAAGAACCAGAGGGAGTAGGGTCATGGAAACCAAGGAGAAATCAAATTTCAGGAAGGAAAGTAAAGCCAGTGGTGTTAAAAGAAGCACGTGACTGATAAGATTTCCCTTTTACACTACAACATTGCAAGCAGCACCGTGGTGGGAAACAAAGAGTAATTATTGACTTCCACCTTCTTCCGTACAGAATCCTTTCTTTGGATATTTTGGATATCATGGCTTTGGAGGTCGCCCTCCTTACTATTCAGAAGAGATGTTTGAACAAGATTTTGAACAACCAAAAGAGGAAGATCCTCCTAAAGCAGAGAGTCCAGGCAAAGAACCCACAGTTAATTCAACAGTTACTGAGACTAATTCTACCCAACCAAATCCCAGAGGGGGTCAGGGAGGAAATGACACCACGCCAACAGGAAACGGTGGCCCAGGAGTGAACACTGGGGGCAGCCCTACAACCCAAAACAGCGTCATCCCATCCCCTGCAGTCAATGCTTCAGTCCAGGGAGTGCCAGGAAGTCAAATCCCGCGGAGACCAAGTCAGCCAAATCTTCGTGAAGGTTATCTGAATCCTAACATACGAAATTTTCCTTCAGGAAGACAGTGGTATCCCACTGGAACTGCCATGGGGCGCAGACAGAATGGGCCTTTTTACCGCAATCAACAATTTCAAAGGGTTACTCGGTGGAACTCCTTTGCTTTGGAGAGTAAACAGGTAGCTCCTTCAGTAAATCCAGCTTATCACAAAGCTTATCCTTCCACTTCAAGAGGCAATTATCCCAATTATGCAGCAAACCCAGCAAATATCAGAAGAAAGCCTCAGGAGCCTAATAAACACCCTGTGGGAACCAGTGTTGCTCCACTGGGTCCCAAACACAGTACTGCTAACCGCAATGAAAAAGTCCAAAATCCAAGGGAGAAGCCACTAGGTCAAAAAGAAAGAGTAGCGGTTCCTACAAAGGCTCCAAGTGGCCCCTGGAGAAACTCTCAACATTATGGAGTTAATAAATCAAATTATAAACTGCCTCCCCCTGAAAGTAACATGCCAGTCCCAAATTTTAATTCTATTGATCAACATGAAAACTCCTATTACCAAACAGGAGATTCCACAAGAGTCCCAAATTCTAATGGACAGACTCAAAGCCAGAATTTGCCCAAAGGAGTTGTTTTAGAGCCAAGAAGAAGTCCATATGAATCTGAAACTAAACAGCCAGAATTAAAGCACAGTACTTATCAACCTGTATACCCTGAGGAAATCCCTTCTCCTGCAAGGGAACATTTTCCTGCTGTAAAAAATACTTGGAACCACCAAGAAATCTCTCCACCTTTTAAGGAAGATCCCGGGAGGCAGGAAGAACATTTACCTCATCCTTCCCATGGCTATAGAGGAAGTGTTTTCTACCCTGAATATAACCCCTATGGTCCCAGGGAAAACTCACCATACCTTAGAAGCAATATGTGGGATGAGAGAGATGATTCTCCCAATACTATGGGGCAACAAGAAAACTCAATGTACCCTGTAAATACTCCAGACCAGAAAGGGACAGTCCCTTATAATGAAGAGGACCCAATTGATCCAACTGGAGATGAACCTTTTCCAGAACAAAATAAATGGGGTGAGGAGCTGAGCTTTAAAGGAGGCCCAACAGTGAGGCACTATGAAGGTGAGCAACATACCTCAAATCAGCCAAAGGAATATCTTCCCTATACCCTAGATAATCCATCAAAACCCAGGGAGGATTTTCCTTATAGTGATTTTTACCCGTGGAGCCCAGATGAGAATTTTCCGTCATATAATACAGCTCCTACTCTACCACCACCTGTAGAGAGCAGGGGCTACTATGCTAACAGTCCTGTTGGACAAGAAGAGAGCACTTTATTTCCTTCACGGAACTCCTGGGACCACAGGATTCAAGGCCAAGGGCAGAAAGAAAGAGGGCCATATTTTTACAGAAATTTCTGGGATCAGGCAACAAATTTATACAAAGCCCCAGCTAGTCCACCAGAACAGAAAGAGAACCAGCCCTTTTCCAGTAACTCCCCAGCTGGGCTTCAGAAAAATCCAATGTGGCATGAAGATGAGAATTTGAACTATGGCATGCAAATTACTAGGCTAAATTCACCAGAAAGAAGACATTTGGCTTTCCCAGACTTAATTCCTCAAAGTTACCCATCACGTCAAAAAGAAGCACATTTATTTCACCTGAGCCAGAGAGGTTCCTGCTGTGGTGGTGGCTCCCCAGGGCCCAAGGTTGATCCCCTGGCTCTACAAGACTATACTCCATCCTACGGTCTTGCACCAGGGGAGAACCAAGACACCAGCCCTTTGTATACAGAAGGTAGTCATACCAAGCATGCAAGACATGTAGTCTCCCCAACAAGTATCCTACCTGGCCAAAGAAACAGCTCAGAGAAGAGACTGCCTGGGGAAAGCCAAAACCCAAGTCCTTTTAGAGATGACGTATCCACTCTGAGAAGGAACACACCATGTTCTATGAAGAATCAGCTGGGCCAAAGGGGAATTATACCCCTTCCTGAAGCCAGTTCCCTTCAATCAAAGAACACACCTTGTCTCAAAAGTGATCTTGGAGGAGAGGGGGACAATGTTCTGGAACAAATTTTTGAAGACAACCAGGTCAATGAAAGAACTGTTGACCTAACTCCTGAGCAGCTTGTTATCGGTACCCCTGATGAAGGCCCCAATCCAGAAGGCTTCCAAAGTGAAGTCCAAGGAAATGAGAGTGAGAAGCAGCAACAAAGACCATCTAGCATCCTGCAGTTACCATGCTTTGGCTCCAAGTTAGCAAAGCATCACTCTTCTAGCACTGGAACTCCATCTAGCAACGGAAGGCAAAGCCCATTTGATGGGGATCCAATGATGCCTACAGAAAGTCCTAACACAATGGTTGAGTTAGCTACTGGGGAACAATTTAAGGGTATAAATGTAGACCCACTTAATGCAGATGAACACACTGCATTTGAATCCCTTCAAAAGGAGTCCAATCCACAGGACCAGGTACAAGACTGCTTACTACTTCAGGCCTAGGGATTATTTCAACCACAATTTCTTGGAGGAAGGAAAATAACTGATATTCTATACCAATGGTTCCCAGACTTTTTTCCCCAAGACTCAATTAAGTATCTGACCCTGTGGGTGATCCTTAAGTTTTTCCCCCTCCCAGCAATAGGAGTAGTGGCCCAGGTGGAACTAATGAGATTGGGTCTCTGGGGGTCACCAGACCCAGTATTGTCACTAATTAGTGCAGACCTAAAAAAAAAAAAAAAAAGGCAGAAAGGCCATGACCATCCCCACCTCAAACTTGTTGGAAGCCACTTGTCTGGGTTAATTTCCTTTTGAATTCTGAGTTCTCCTTTTTCCCCTTAAAGTTCCATACTTGCAAAATTATCTGGTTTTGCGAGACTGCAAGACAGATGAACTTTCCGTTTTACATGTGAAGATTACACATAGGTATAGTCCTGAAGCACTGTACATTTTTTTTTCTTGTACTGGTCTTGTCAGGTTTTTTTCACTCAATGTTCTTTTTTGAGCATCTTTTTCTTCCACAACCACTCTCGTTACCTTTATCATTCCCTTTCTTGGCTTCCTGTCTTCTTTTCCTTCTCCCTCAACCCTTCTATATTTAGCTTTCTAGTTTTCTTCTCCATCTTTTTCTATCCCTCTGTCACTTATTACATATCAAGCTGGCTGTTCATAACCATCACTAGTCTTTTCTTGACGTCTACCTCCTCATTCTGTCTTCCTCCCTACTCGTCTTCAGATTCTGTCTCCCAGTGTATCACTTGTAAACTAATCCCTCTCTTGTCTTTCCTTCCTTTGTCTTTTTTCCTGCTACACCATTTTATATCTTAAGACTGCATGTCACTCGATCCGTTTTTGTATCTACTCTCTAAATTCTACCCTAATTTTTTCTTGACCCAACTTAACCATCATTATAGAATATATTTCAGAAATAATAGACACTCATAATGACATTTGCTTTTAATTATCTCATGGCCTCTACCTGGTAGACACGGCTGAGTTAGAGGAACATACTCAAGAAGGGAAAACAGGATAGTTACACAGAACTAGCAGCCTAGGAAAAAGGCTTAGGAAAGTAGGGGATGAATAACTGAAGAAACTGTTGCTCTGGGACTGAGCATCCAGGAAAAAAGACTAGGACATGCCACACCCCATCACCAACTCGTAGTCTGCAGGATCGGTAGAGGACATAGAGGACATTTTGGGAAACACTGTCTTAAACAAATAAAACACTCAATGCTTAGCTTTGTTTACTAGTTCAGCATAAGTGATTTCACCAGCATGTGCTACTCCTAACATACTTATTCTTTATGTCCATGTGAATTATTCACAGACACATTTTCTTGGTATTTTGATTAAATAGTGTAAATTATTTTGTAAAGTAGATATTTCTGTATTGCCTTGTTTAGAATACATCTGGGTTTATTATTGTTATTATTGTTGATGGCATTTTGGCCTATTATCTGGATATCCCTTGCCTGGAGGGAAAAATTCTCAGAATAACCTAAAAACTTACCTTCTAACTTTAAGGAATTTCTTAGAAAAAATTTTCAAGGACAGATTTCTTAAGAAGATCTCAGAAATTTGGGGAAATACAATGCTTAAAACGTCCTGAAAAAAAATCTTTCCCTTGACTCTTCTAAAATACCTAGCACAGTATCTTATACATAAAAGGTACTCAATAAATATTTATTGATTGACTGACTTTCGAACGGCTTTCAACACACCCACAAAAACACTTTTCCTGTAGGTGAACTATCCGGGATGCTGAATGATCCACCACACTCTGTAGCTTTCTATGTATTTTTTTCTTTTTTCTTAATTTCAGTTCTTTTTTCTTTTTTTTTCATCTTTTTTTGCCTGCTACTCCATGGATTGGATGTAGCTTTCTATATTCAGCAACATTTGCATCATAGAATTTCAGCATAAGAAGAGATTTTAGAGCTAGGTTATCTAGGCCATCTAATAGTTGCTTAAAGTCCCCTCCCCTGAGCCAGTTTTATATTTCAATCAAACATTGAAAAATCATTAACTTATTCTGTATAAAACTGTCTTTTAAGAATTATCCTCTCGAAATAAAACTCTATTGTTTCACTAGGTTTTTTTTTTTCAAATTATTGTTTTGAAATCGCAATATGAATAGTTGATCGCAAGATACTCACTTTGTATTTTACCAAAATGTATGGGTCTTGTAGATGTTTTGGCAGATATATTGACACATCTGAATCTACAAGGCACTGCTTCTTAAATTATCATCTGAGACCTCGGTAGAATGTAGAAAGTATAATGTGACAAAAATATCTGTTGAATTTGAGAACATAAAAACAGGAGAAAATTTCCCTGGAGAAAATGACTCTTGATCTCATCGGCACAGGTATGCTTTTGCAAGCCTGGACACCAGACCTGACCTCCTTACAGTAAAAAATTAAATATCCTGTGTGCTCTTGCTCAGGTATTGAGTTTAAAGTTCTCAAAGTCTGCTCTCAAGTTAAGGCACACACAGTGGAGGTGGAATGTTCTGACAGTGAGCCCCTTGCCTCTGCGTCCTCCCCATCCCACCACTACTACCCCACTTCTATGGCAAGTTTCTATGTCACCAGCTGCTGATCCTGAAATGTATATAGTCTACGATGTCTTTAGTTGATAAAGTAAAAAAATATACATCTGAGTTTTACAAACACAGGATATAACCCAGTAAGGCTAATATATACTTGCTTTATAAGCACAATTTTTAGTCTACTTCTCTAAAGGATAACTGGGCATTGGTCCAGGTGACTGAGGGAAATCTTGCATTTCCTCACTTTATATAGAAAGCGAAGTAGGATGATACAATATAGGGTCTAGCCAGGTCTCTGGAAACTCTACCTAGTAGCCATTATCATGGAGCCATTGTCTTCTCTCTTTTTGGAGCACCTAAAGATGCAGATAACATATTCTACTTTGGTCACTCGCATCAGAGTCTTAACTATATACATCTTGAAAGAAAATTCACGAGAAATGACCTTTGAGTTATTTTTTATTACTTGTTTAGACATATCTCTGCCCACTTGTTTCCTCTTCTCTCACCCCAATCTCCTTCAGTCATGACCTTAAGTAACCTGAAAAAAGATTCATCTCACCCTCAGGAAACCAGACTTCATTTCTAATAACCGAAAAGGGAACCAGAAATGTTGGACTTAAAATCAGCAGCTCTGTCCCTTCCTCACAAAACTTTGTTTCACTGTGACTCAGGCCAACTGCCCAATTTATACGTGGAACACTTCACATGGTGGAAAATACATGTTCACCGTTTCACAATCAAATATAGCATTTAGTTTTGTCCACCTGTTCTTCCTTGCTGTTCCACCTCACCTCTAGTCCAACACCACCAGCCACTGAACATTTTCCTCTCACTTTGAATTTATAGTCAGTTAGATTTAGAAACAGAATTCAGCTGGCAACAAGCAAAATTCCATACTGGCAGATGAGAAATCTTCAAAGGAGGAAGCAAGGAGGAAGCTGAGCGCTAACTGGACACAGACGTAATTGTGAAATAGATGAAGCTGCTCTCAGTCCCCCCCCCAGACAAGGTTCTCTGCACTCCTGCTGCCCCATGTCCTCTGCTGAACACGCAGAACCCTTCATTTCTGCGCCTCATCAGAGCTTGGACAGTAATTACCTCTGAGCTTATCCAAATAACCTTATTTCATCCCTTTCTGCACTATATAAAGCAGTTGTTTGCTGTGGTTAAACCTGGTAAAAAGATTTTTTTTTTTTGAAAGTGTAGGCTAACATGCAGTCCTCCCAGATTGTCGAACATTCCCTTAAAGAGTGAAACTAACCTTGGCATATCGAGGGAAGGATAAGGGTAGAAAATTTTGTTTGGGGAGGCCCTGGTCAGTCCCTCAGTTGTTAAACCACATTGGCAGCTGCCTCCTTTAACTAGGATTCAGGCTGTTTGGTGATAGCGTTGCCTGCCATGCTTGCATTATTCAATATTTAACGTGTCTGTGGTTGCGGATTGTGTTAAAATGCAGATTTTGATTCAGTGGCTCTGGAGCAGGGCTCACCATTCTGCAGCATTGACACGCTCCCGGGTGATGATTCAGCCAGTCAGTGGGCCAAATTTGGAGTGGCAAAATGCTAGGCTGTTTCCTATAAATGAGTGACACCTTCACATTCACCAGGGAAGGAATAGAAAGATCTAGACCACTGAAGAAACTGAGTATCACCAACCTGAGGGCATGTGTATAAATGAAGCATGTGTATAAATGAAGTGAGATTGAGTAGAGAACACAAACAGAAAGAGGTGCAGGCTGGTCCTCTCTCTATTCCTACCTTTCTGTTATGCTTCTCCGTTTCTTGGCCTGGCTCATGTAGTTCTAGAAGCTTTCACTCTTCATCAGTGAAAGGCCTATTCAGTTATCATCTCTTCCAAGATTACCCCAGCCCTAACATCCCCAGCTTCTCTGAAGGCTCACAGCACATCATCTTTAGTATCTAATCACACATTTGTCTCATGTGCTTTTTCCTGTGTTAGTTTTGCCTGTAGAAGCAGCAGGAAAACTCCTAGAAAGTGAGACCCAGTTCTCATTCTTCTTATGTACCCCTCATAGCAGCTTGTGCTGTGCCGAGCACAAAGAAGATGCTAACATCACTTTCTCTTTAAATACATTACGCAAATGAATGAAAATTTAGAAGGTCCCCAAAATTAGTATAATTGATTAAAATTAGAAATTAGTTAATAATGATTAACATTCTTCTAATTATAAAATATTCAGGCATTGCAGAATATTTGGAATATACTAATACACTGAAAAGTAAAAGAAAGCGAATAAAAACATTTTGGCTTCTTTCCCTCAAGTCTTTTCTCATGTATGTGTAGGAGGGGTGTTCTTAAAGTCACTCTTTTATGCAATATCCTACGTTTTCCTCTTCAAGTTGAATAGCAATTTTCATAAAATTTAAAATAATTGAAATTTCATTTTTGTTGTCTATAAAATACTCTAAAGTATACATACCTATATTACCATTCCCTTGATGGTGGACTTAAAGTCTGCTATGAATTTTCACTGTTATAAATAATATTATTATAAATATCTCTATCCCGTTTTTGTCTGTATTTCTGGTTACTTCCTCGAAGTGGAATTGCTGGGGAAGATGGTCTGCAAATGTTTAGACAGGATAACATACAAAATTGAGAACATAGGCTTTGGAGTCTGACAGCCTCGGATCCAACTATCAGTTCTCCATATACTACTTGTAAAACCTTAGGCAGGTTACTTCATCTCTTTGCATCTCACTTTCATCGTTTGTATAGTGAAGAGAGTACTTATTTCATAGGGTGCTATATGAGGATTAAAGGAAACGATCCATGTTAAAACTGCATAGTCATTGCATTTCATAATTCAACCACTAGATGGGAGTGGAGGTTTGTAATTCTAAAGTAGTGGCTTGCAAGCAATTCCCAGCAGCAGAAGAACCTGAGAATTTGTGAGAACTGCAATTTCTCCAGCTGCACCCCAGAACTACTTAATCAGCAGATCTGGGGGCAAGGCTCAGCAATTTACTATAACGAATCTTCTAGGTGATTCTCATGTACTCTAAAATTTAAGAATCACTGATCTAATATGTATTTAGTTTTCTCTGATTTGTTACCTAGGCAGAGAGAAGAGCCAAAAGACAATAAACCCATAATAACAACTGCAATTTATGTAGTGTTGCTGACTACTACAATAGCAGTAATAATTGATATATATATACATACATGCAGCATGCATCCTTATTTTTATAAAAATCTACCATAGTTATTTTTATTTCCATTTTTCAAACAAAGAAACAATCTTAGATTGAATTAACTTGCCTGGTTGACTAGTTGCTTAAAATCTGTATTCCAACCTAGACCATGGATTTATTCACTAGACAGCACTTCTACCCCAAAGCCAAGATCAGGAAAGCTCACTGAAGGGTAATTTTCCTAACCCACTGCTCCTAGGTCAGGGAGTATGTACATGTCTGCTTATGAGTGCACATACATCTGGGTATTTGTGATTGCAGAAGTGTGAATATGGTTCATTTTGAATATCAAGTCACACAAAACCATTAAAAATGACAATAGTCTTAAAGTGAAAACTAAGTACTTAGCTTGGGTCTAATGGTTTCGGAGAGCCTGGAAGAAAGAAGCATGACTCTTATTGCTAACTAATATAATCTTTATCTGGCTGGTTCTGAGTGGACTTACTTGGGCAAATTGCTAAATTGTCAAGAATTATGCAGAAGAAAACATTTCTCACCAATGATACCTATTTATGTTTGTCTTTTTAAAATGCCATCCACTTAATGCAAATTTAAAAGGGAGTGCAGAAAGTCCAAAAATTATAATAGACTTATGACAGGTCAATGAATTGGTCACATTAACATCAAAATACCACATGAGCTGTAAGAAAATGTTACAGTGAACATAATGGTCGTCTAAGAGCCTCATCTGATATTTGTTAAGGCTATAGCAGAGTGATTCAGAGTTTTCATTGTCACTAAACAAGTGAACCACTCAAATTGCTAATTATCCACTGAGTTAGTTTTCTCATTTATAATATATACCCAAAAGTTATTGTAAGGATTAAATGAGATGACATAAATAAACCACTGGGCATGTGAAGAATACTCAATGTCATCATTATCATCATTAAATCAGATAGATCATAATTGGCTATTGTGTTAATTTGAGCCCTGCAGAATTGCAAGATGAGATTAGAGGTGCAACAGATTTATTGGGAAAACATCTGGGAGGGAAAATGGGCAGGAAGTCCAAGAAGGCTGAGAGAGTCCTTAGACCCTGATGCAAGTCTGACCCATGTGCAGGAAAGAAGATAGGAAGGCAGGTTGAGTAGGTAATATCTGGTGGTGTGGTGCCAAGAAATGTTCAGCAAAGCTGATGGGGAGTCCCCAGGTCAGTGTCCTATCGGGTCAGTTTTCTCAGTAACTCTGTCACAGTCAGTAATCCTTGGTTGGAGCAGCTCATAGAAAGTGTGACCCTCCACAAGCACAGTGATGGATCTTGGAGCCGTAGGTCAATTATACTCTTTGCAGGGAGAACCAAGAGGCTCGTTTCATGGCCATGTCTACCCTGGTTCCTTAGTGTAGTCCTGCTAAATGTTCCACTAATATAAGCAAATGTATGAATAAGACTTACAAGAAGGCTTTAATCTTTCTGCAGTAACTCTCACTTAAAGAGTTACCAGCTACTCCAGATTTCTACTGAATGAGTTAATATTTATAAAGCATTTAGATTGGTTCTAGCACACAGTAAGTGCTAAATTATTATTAACACATTGACTGCCACACTAGAAAAAAATTTTTTTTTCCTTGGGACCACGGTGTTTTATTATGAAAATAGAATAAAAACTTCAAAACCAAAATGATCCTTTCTAATTTAATGAAAAAGTTGTTATTTTTTATTGCGTTCTGCACTTGAGTTACATGCACCTTGAAAAATAGTTCTCGCGGCTCCCAAGGAATATATCGTCACTACATCAAAACTATGATTCCTACCGAAGTGCCAGATTGTCCTACCCATATCCCTAAAGAAGCAATGAATAATCAGTGGGAGTGACTAAAAATGACTGTTGACATTTTTTTAAAAAAGAAACAGAACAATGCCTTGTCAAGAAACTGACTTTTACTAATCACGCTCCCACTATTTTAAATCCAGGGTCACCATTTACTTTCCATAGTATCCTTTGTCAGGTGGCCTTGGCTTCCTGCCATAAAGAAGTTTTGTGTGCCATGATAAACACTGTGTTTATCAGGAGGAACTTTGCCCTTTTATCTAATTTTAGGTGTAAAATGACAAGGCCACCTCACCTATATGTACATGTATGAAATCAGTGATCATCATTACATCGTATTTACACACTGTTCATCAATAACAAGTTATATTTAACTTACAAGAAAGTTAACATGAGCAAACTTTTTTCCAATAATTTCACACAGATATATGCTTATGAATCTATTTAATTGTTCAAACTGTGCTAGAAAATACATATTTTGGAATACATATTTCATTGGATTTAGTTACAATATAGATGGTTTCCAACAGGAATTTCTTATACTAACCTGATTGCCAAAAAAAAAAAAAAGAAAAGAAAAATCTGTGTCATCTGCTTCCAAGTCTGTCTGTTACGTCAAAATATATTTTTCAATTATGTATTTAACTATTCGGCTAACTGGTTTCATATATATTAGAGATCTTATTTTAAATTATTTTTATAAATAGTTCTAAAACATGCTTTCCAATTATTT
The DNA here is from genome assembly GCF_020740605.2 of Lemur catta. Lineage (NCBI taxonomy): Eukaryota > Metazoa > Chordata > Mammalia > Primates > Lemuridae > Lemur > Lemur catta. The sequence goes on from NC_059146.1 coordinate 13,802,573, forward strand.
TTCTAATGAAGACATAATTGAAATATGTTTACATATATATTTTCTCTACACAGTGAAACATTTTGAAAAGAGAATAGTATAGAAAATGCAAAAGCTCTGGCTCTCCAAGACAAAAGCCAAAAAAAAAGGTAACATTTTCTTATGCGTCCTGACTTTTACTCTTTGAGTTTTATTTTCTCCCCATGTCTATTTTTTTTTTTTTTAATGCTAGAAACTGTATTCTTAAGGGAGTATACCCCTTCAGGCAAGCATGATAATTGACAAATTTTAATACTTAGAGTGTGAACATACATGATTGAGAAGTTATTTTCTAACAAAGATAACGATGTTACTATTTAAATTATTTGGGGGCGAAAGTTAGTTTTATGTCATCCAAAAAAAAAAAATCCTGGTTTCAAATTCATTGGTTGTAAATATATCAACTTCTGGATCAAAATGGAGAGCCTCTCAAGATAGAGCTGTGCAGTCAGCAATGACAAGTTAGTCAGGATAGCAGGAGTCTGGGGTCAAGGCTGTTTCCACCATTCTGGTCACACCACCATATGTAAGCGGGACCACAGCTGTGTAGCACTTGTTTCTGTCATAAGTGTAGCAGGTCTCTGCAGCACTGTCTTCGTCACAGATATTGCTCTGGGTGGCAGTAACTATCTGATTTTCCAGCTCTACTTCTACAGGATCACATTTTTTACAGCTGAAAAACAAATACATACATTAGACCACCCCCATCAAATGCTGTTTCAGAATCTGAGTGACTACATATCACTATCCAAAATCAATTAGTCTTGCAGCTCTGACCTGACAACTAACAAAGGATAACTCCTTTCAGACCTAAACAGCTCTACAATGCAGAATGGTTTGAGATTTTCAACCTCCAATATATAAAAATTAGTTGCAAGTAAGCAACATAATTAATGATATGATTGTTTTGTCTACAACATACAGCAATTTCTATTGTGTTAGGCTTATTTCCCACTGTATACTTGTTTAAGTTATTCATGGTGACGAGAGAGGAAGAATTTTTGTTTTAAAGTGATATTGGATTCCATCATTTCCAGAGAAACACCTGCATGTTTATAAGATGAAATCCACTTATTTAACTATGAAGATAATTTGGCCCTTCTTCTGTGAATGGCAATAATTTCTTTGGAATAAATTTATAGCTGATTTTTATCTGTGACAAAGTTTTTATGAATTTATGACACCTAATAAGTAACATAGGAATTAATGTATTCAAAGGTTCAGACTCTATTTGTAAATGTTTATACCCCAACATATTTTACAAAACATTCTTATTAACAAATTTAATTAAAAGTTATTAACTTCCACATCTATATCAGTATGAGGGAAACTCTCTTACAGGTCAGACAAATGGTACTCAAATTTGGTTCTCAATGGTGAGGTGGGATCAGAGATATTCTCCCTGCTGTTCAGAGGAACACTAAAAGAAAAAAAGAAAGGAAACAGTAAAATAATGAAACGCAGATATTATTTATTCTTGGTAAAAATATATTGCTAGAACAGTACTTACTATTTCATTAGAACAGTATGTATCATTACATTTAGCATTCTATAGGAATATTATTCCTCTATAGGAATACTATTACTCAGATTTTTATGGTAATTTGCTATGTTTTAAATACTTCCCATTCAAAATAAACCTCATGGCAACTCTTCTGTCAACTATCTTTGTTTATTTGGCAAATTCCTGTTTTTCCTTTAAAAATCAACTCACATTTTACTTCTGTGATGACTACTTTGATCCCATCCCCCCCAATGAACTTCTTCCTCTGTAGTCTCATTAATGCTCAAATATATTTATTATAACAAATGCCATGTCACAGTTGCTTGTATACGGAGTGGCTGCTGCCCTAGGCTATATAAATTTCTCAAGGCAAAAACATTTATGTATTCCCGGTGCCTAGCTATATGTGTGGTATGTAGAATATATTCAGTATTTGTGAAATGACCAAATATTATTATCCACAGTTTAGAGATGAGGAAATGATAAATTAGAGAGGTCAGTGGCCTACCCAAGTTCACACAACTGAATAGCAAAGCTGGAAGTTTTTCATGGTGATGTCCCATGAAAAATTAGATGATTAACAACTAGTTCAAGTGATTTCATTAACTTTTACATTTTTCCATCTATGTCATCATCTCTCCTCATATGCACCCCTCCCTACCAAAAGAAACAAAGAAAAACTCATGTTTCCTAAATCAGTATTTACCAATACCATCCAAATAGGTGTCCAAGCCAAAAACCCGGAGATCATCCCTGATTCCTCCCTCCCATCATGGCCTGTATCTAATCAGCCTCACAGTCCAGTCAATTCTAATTCTTTACATGTGTGAAATCCATCCACTTGTCTCTCTCCTCATTATTGCTGCCTTAATTCAGGACACCATCAATCCTTTCCTAGATTGTAGCAATACCTTCCTTTTGTCTTGACTCCTCCAGTGTGTTAGCTACATTATTGCCAAAGTAGCCTTTCTAAAATCCAAGTCCTGGTGTCCTCTGCTCAAAACCAACAGTGTCTCCCCACAGATAAGAGGGTATTTTTAAAATAGCATAGAAAGCCTTTTTAATATGCCCCTAACTCTCCTGCCTCATCTGTCACCGTGCCACCCTCTCCGCGAACGTCCCAGCTGTAAACAACTGTTAGCAATTTCACAAACGTCCCGTGCTTTTCTTATTTCCCAGTCTTAACAATAACAAAGACAGTAACGGTTCTAACATACACTAAGTACTTACAGTGTGCCTGGTGCTATGCTAAGCATGTTACATGATGATATCATATAATCCTCACAGCAACCCTGTTTCCTTTTCCTGGAATGATCTGCCCCACCTATTAACGCTCTCACTTCCTGCACGTAGTTACCCAGCTAAGTCCCATTCAGCCAACAGCCACCATCCATTCCACCACTTCCCTAAAACACCCTTTCCTGATTCCCACTGCTGCCTTTCTGCTCCACCCAAAGAGTGGACTGGTAGTCCTTCCTAAGTGTTCCTGTGACATCCTATGCCTATTCCTGTCAGAGCATTTACAATGCAGTATTGTAATTAGCTTTTTAATTGTTTAAAGTTCCTTATTAGACTGTTAATTCTTCGATGGCATGGACTGTGTTTTATATAAATTGTTGTATCCCTAGCACCAACGCTCAATATTTGGCATTCACTAAATAAATATTTGTTGAATGAATGAATGAATGAAGGTATCTATTCTTTAGTAGATTGTAAAGGTTCTAGTAATATCAGAAAGGCTTTAAATATTAAGAAAGACAAGGAAATAAACATTTCTGAGGGTGTACTGTGAGCCAAACAGTGTTCTTTTATAAATTATTATATTGAATCCTCACACCCCTATAAAGTATGTGTGTATATATTTATGCATACATAATTATCTCTTTTCTAAAGTTTAGGAAACAGGCTCAAATTAGTTAAACAACTTGCCCGAAGTCACATCATTTTAGTAAGTGATGCAGTTAGGAATGATGCCATAATAACCAAGTACTGGTAATACACTTCCAGAAGTAAGATCAGGGAAGATCAATATACAGTAGGCAAAGTGGCATGAAGTAAATCAATTATCCGATTTCAGTAAACGATATAATATAAAAAAGAACCATTCCATAAAAGAAAAAGATGAATTACAGGATCGTAGAGGCCCATTCAAAAAGTCTCCTCCTGGAGATTTAACCATAAGACGCTCTTCTTCCGCATGGTTTGAGTGCCAATGTCATGGGTGCCGTCCCTTCAACTACCTGTTTCTCCAGCTGTTCTATCCCTAACAGGGAGCCATGTGGGCGGGATCTCAGTGGTCAAAGGAAACCTGCTAGAGGAAGTGATGAGTAAACTAAGACATGCACATTAAGGAGGAGTTAAAGAGGCTGAGGGGGTGGGAGAGAGTTCTTTACACAGAGGAACTAACAGGTGTAAAAGCGGGAGAGGAAGAGGGCGCTGTGAGCGCAAGGAAATAAAGACACTACAGTATTGCCGGACTTCTAAATATAAAGTTAAAGAAAAGTGGCAATGGATGATGTTGAGAGTTATTTTAAGCTTGGGAGGTTAGGCCAAGGCATTTGTAATACATCTTAAGAACCATGCTGGGGAAACCACCAAAAGGATTTTAAGCAGGATAGTGACGATGGTGACTGGCACATAGATTAAGTGAATAGATAATAGCAAAGTTTTAAAATATGTGCCAGAAAAAAATATCAATTGTAAAATGAATAAATATTCTAAATTTATTTTTATGATAACCCTATGAGGTAGGCATGATTTTCCCTCTATTTAAAGATAAAAAAAATTGAAGTTTAGAATGGATAAGCAACTTGCATACAAGAGCGCCCAGTTATTAATGGACCCAGCCAGAACTTAAAACAAAATTCTTAAAGACATTATACTTTTCCCATTGATTGAATGGGATTGAATGCTATGCTCTCTTTCTATAAGAGGTTTTTGATTGGGGGACAACTATTAAGAAAGGAGAGGTTCAAAAGGAAAACTTATTACTGAGCAGATCAAATAGCAAGCCCACTTCTCAAACAGTATTAGCATTCTTGCTATTGAATGGGAGCTATTAAATATATAGCATACAACTCTGGACTATATGTGAAATGAAATGAATATCTCAAGTCCAACCTACAAATGAAGATGAAATCAAATTAGTGAATTTGATCAGTCTGCCCAATCTTTAGACAGACATTTGAGTAGTGTGAAATACACAGTAGTCCATATATGGTACAAAATAAGGCTTTTAGTGTTATCTGAAGTTTCAGTTTAAACTGATCAAAGGCAACTGAAAGTTCTGATTCAAATTGAAATAACGCCCTATCACCAGGGTATATTGATGACTATATCAGAGCCTTCAGTTATAATTTGGCCTACCCAGCTGGTGTTAGATTGCCTGGAATCCTCTGTTCCTGCCCACGACTTCTACAAAATTGCCTAAAGCTCATTAACAAGATTGAACCTTATGTAAGGTGCTACACACCAAAGGGGGAGTAAAGACATAGGTATTACATTCAAACAATACTTAATATCAGAAAGTATCTCTGCTTACAACAGGAACAAAAGCTATATGGAATGCCACATACATAATTCGGATGTTTCTTTCCACAATGTCTTCTTCATTAGGGTCTTCGGACTGGATGATCCTGGAAGTAATCCGGGCACACTTACATTTGTTGTCAACAAGAACAATCCTTTCATCTTCTTCGTCTTGGGCTTGAAAGGTAAAACATAAGAAGAAGAAAGGAAAACAAAAGTCAATTTATATATTTGGTATTGGTTAATTTATCTTTATTGCCTCCAGAAAAATGAAGTTTTATGGTCAACCTGTCTCAGCTTTCTCCATTTGTTCTCTAAGTGGAATCTCACATCACAGGGAAGAAAATCCAAATGTACTCTAAAAGGAATTTTCTCTTTTTTCTTTGGACCAGGCTTTGGAAACCTGGGCTGAAAGAATTCTGATTTTCATCTGATGCGTCTAATAGAGGCACAGCTCTCTGAATGATGCAGCCTTGTAAAAGTCAATGCCAAATGCCAAAGTGTGAGATTGGATTTTTCCCAGACCAAAGCAACTCATTCAAAAATGTACAAAAAATAGCATTAGCCTGTATAAGCCTGACTTGAAATGTGACATCTTCCTGAACTCTCATTTGTACTTAAAAAAATTTTTTTGCATAAACTGCAATTAAAGAAAAAGCATGCTGTCTCCCAAGATAACCTTATTTTTATAAGACTTTTAAATATTCTCTACCACAACTTTTCTAAACTTATTATATTCTTTTTCACAATAACCACCAGATTACCATGGTGCAATGAATGATTCAATCAAATAAAATAATAAGGGCTATATTTATTAATATTTCTTATAGGGATTATTTTTAAAGATAATATAGAGAAGAGTATATATAGATGTAAAGTGCTATAAATTTGCAAAAACAATTTAAAAATATTATGAGGTAAGAACTCAATTGAATATAATATGCCTGTACACAGAAAAAAATGAATAAGTCAATTAGTACACAGATGACCATTAAAACCTTAACTTTGAGTGTCAACATTCATAGTCTAATCTGAATATTAGACAAAGAGGTCTGGTAAGTGTCACAAAGAATAAACAGAAAATTTCTTATTATCTGGACTTGGATCAGTTAATAGATTTTAAAGAGTTAATAACAGCTCTACTTAATAGTGCTAATTAAGATAATAATAGTGATATTAAATATCTTTTTATCCCTATAATTTTAGCTAAGTGACCTTTAAAAATTCCTCCCATGAAGCCTGAATTAAAAAAACAAAGATTTAGCACATGAATTCAAGTTATACAAGTTAAATGATGAGAATAGATATAATTGTAACTGGAAGTCTAATTATTTCTGAGATGATTCCCAGAGCACAGAGGACCTAACTGCAGTATTTCAGTCTTAATGATAACTGCCATTACAAAAGCATTTTGAGACCATTGTTATTGTACTTAGAATTGTTTGAAGTACCTTATAATGCATTATTATGCCATTATTCATTAGTCCTTTAATAGATCTTCTGACACAAGTCTGTATGGTATTGGAGAAGAAACATTATGGCGTCAATTCAAGATAAGGATATAATTCCTATTAACGTTCTGAAAAGAGTAAAATGACTTAAATGGTGTCCTCTTCTTTACTTCTGTATCTATGACTCTTAAATGTTTTTCTCAGTGAAATATAAATGAACACGTAATGTCTGACCAAAAATACAGATTCAGAGTCAAGTGAATGACTTGACTATGTCTTAAAAAGAAAATATCTATATTTATTATAGCATATAATTTATCCTTACCGGAAACCTGGGAAGAGACTATCATTACTGTTAATATTTTTAAAATATTAGGCAGCCTAATATATCTACCAGAAAATATACAAATATTTTCAGTTCATCAAGACTTAGATTCTAACATTCTTTCTCACTGATAGGCAGTATTTTTTCCTAACAAACCTGTTAATAGAAACTGTGCCTTACTTTATTCCAAGAGCACTTGAGACATGGTGGGTACTGAATAAATATTTGTTAAATTTAATTTAATTCAGTTCAAGCAAATAAGAAAATAGACTGGCTGGGCATGGTGGCTCACGCGTGTAATCCTAGCACTCTGGGAGGCCGAGACAGGAGGATCACTCAAGGTCAGGAGTTTGAGACCAGCCTGAGCAAGAGCGAGACCCCCGTCTCTACTAAAAAAAAAAAAAGAAATTAGCCAGACAACTAAAAATATACATAGAAAAAATTAGCCTGGCATGGTGGCGCATGCCTGTAGTCCCAGCTACTTGGGAGGCTGAGGCAGTAGGATTGCTTGAGCCCAGGAGTTTGAGGTTGCTGTGAGCTAGGCTGATGCCACGGCACGCTAGCCGGGCAACAGAGTGAGACTCTGTCTCTAAAAAGAAAAGAAAATAGACTTAACAATGCATGCCAGATATGACCAAAATGAATTTACTAAAAGGCCCTTATGCAGGCAGAATAGGATAGTAGTTAGGAGTGTGGACTATAGACTCAGATTGCCTGAGTTCTACCTACCATTTGCTTGCTGTTTGAACTTGGGTGAGTTATTTCACCTAAGTCTCACGTGGCTCAACTGTATGTCGGAAATAATAATAGTACCTATCCTCATATAGCTATTGTGAGAATTAAATGAAATACTATATGTAAAGCAGTTAGCATAATGCCTAGAACATAGTATTCAATAAGTGATAGCTATTTTATATACAGACAGTCTCAAACGTACGAAGGTTCTACTTGGGATTTTTAAGCTTTAGAATGATACAAAAGCAATATGCATTCAGTACGCTCTCAACTTAATGATGTAGTTAACCCTCAATAAACTCACTGTAAATTGAAAATATCACATTTTCAATTTACAGTAGGTTTATAGGGACATAACCCCATAGTAACTTGATGAGCACCAGTATAACTATATATGTATTATATATAAATGTTTATAAGTATACAAACATGTTTATAAATAGATTTATAGATTTATACATACATATATTGTACATATTTTATACTATTTTATATTTTAAATATAAATATTCATAGATGTATACATACATATACATATTTTACACTATTTTATATTTTAAATACTATTAGTTATTTTTAATTCTAATTATATAAAATATATAAAATGACTATTCTTAACTAATAATTAATATTGATTAATAATTATTAACTATTCTTAATGCTGTGTCTTGAAATAAGAACCAAAGGCTCAGTAAGTGTTAGAAACAATTAATCCAGCCAAACTATTCATGTGCCTTTCTAGAGGAAAATTATTTAATACTATACCTCTGTGTCTGAAATGTATGCCATTTTCTACAGTTGTTTGAAAGATCAATAAACAAAATAACATATTTTCAGCTATCAAGTTATAGGCAACCTATACAACAGTAAACGTTGTTAAAGGGTCATAATAGATATGTGGGCTCAGAACGAAGAAAATTGTTCAAACTAATACCAGTCTCTCTGGGGAAATAAAATCCCAGTGCATTCTATATTGTACTTACAGTAATTATTACTTCCTTTTTCCAGAATATTAATTTAAGGGACTCAAAGGGAGGATTACTGATTTTTAAAATCCACTGTGAACATTCATATAAGTAGAACTATCCATAGTTATCCACAATTGCCTATTTTCTTATTGTCTACACTGTAGTAGGGAAACCACTAATAGAAGAGAAAAAAGAATAAAAAGATCCACACTGAGTCTTGTCTGTGTAAAGATCACCACCACACAAAGATTAAAGCATGTTAGAAAAAAGTGGCTGAATAGCCGGGCAACCAAAGCATAAATACAAATATTTACATCTGAAAAACAGATCTCTGCCATATTTTTCCTTTTATCTGGATTCATTTCCTAATACCACATACCTGTCACAAGAACAGCCTTAACAAAAATGGCCAGGAGTCCCCAGAAAAGTAAGTGTCTCTTCATCTTGACTTCTTTTGCAAAACTGGAGCAAAAAAGTCAGGGTTAAGGTGTGTGATCTATAAGGAGTGTGCAAATGATGGTGCTTCTGCTTTCTTAAAATAACGCTCCAGGCAGCTAACAAACTAAAAACAATCACAACTGCGGTTGCAGGGTGAAGTTTAAATGCTGCACTGGAAAGAAATGTGTGATTCACATTTAAGTATTTTCTTCCAAAGAATACCCAAAAAAGCCATGATTTGATGTAATCATTTTATTTTGCATTTATGCCATATAAATGTGCAAACCAGAAGAGTAATAATAATTGCAAGGCAGGAGTCTATAAAGAATGTTTAAATAGGGGTTCTCAACTTTATTACCTAGATATAGTCATATTAGTCTTCAAATCAAATATCTGACATTTGTTGTGCCTGGAACAATGAATTAATGAAAGGGAGGGAGAGGAATGAAGGAAAGGAAGGAGAAAGAGATGAAAACCCTTTAAGGTCTCAAAGAAATAAAAGCCCTTTAAGGTCCCAATTATATCTTATGTCAGTTTTTTTCTACTAGTGCTTAATTAACCAAGCTACCAGATTTAAATATATATGTATATATTCTGATTACTTTGAGGTATTTTATAAGCTCAAATATGGAATTGGGATTAGAAACTGGTAGATAATAGATGAATCAGTTGCCAAGCTTTAGTTTGATAGCATTAAGGTAAATTTTGTGTTTGCTTGTCTAGTAACACCTTTTCAGAATTGTAAACTCATGAGATGATCTTTATTTGAGATGCCTCAACAGAAAACTGAATCAATGCAATATTTTGTGTAAAATTTTTTCATTTAATTAGTGTCAAATTTAAGAAAACACCTGACCTTTTGGACAGAGCACCCCTCCACCTCCACCCCAACATGCTAGAATTTCTTGTCCCTTAGGCAGGATTGGTTCCAAGAATATGTTGATTACATTTATATCTAATAGCATCAAATCTGTGTTACTTTTGGTTCTCAGCTCTAATTTTTGAAGGGATTCCTAGAATTTTAAGAGGTAACAAAGAATTCTTCAGGACCATAAATTGGCAAGCAGATTTCATAACTAAAAGTAGGAAATGGCAGAATGAAACATACATTAAAGGGTAGCACATAATTGTACTCCTTCAAAAAATATGTACTGAAAGTCTAGCAAGAACAAAGTGCTAGGTGCTAGAACATGAAATATTACTATACCATCAAAGTTTATTCTCATTTTAATTTCTATGTCAATACAACTTACAAACTACTTGAGTTTAACAAAAAAATATACTGGAATCAGAAAAAGAAACAGATCTGAAAGCACATTATTTTAGTTTGTGGTCAGGGCTCCTCACCCCTAACTGAGTACACTCATCATGTAGGTATATACCCATTCCCTACCCCCACCCCCATCCCCCCGAGTCAGAACTTCAAGCATGTAAGTTTAATTTTTAAACCATTTCTTTTCCAGTTTTAGTTATGTTCTTCCCACTAAAAAATGTAAACTGTGAATAGTAGAACCTTTCACATGTGAGTTAAATGAGAGTTTTGCCACGTGTTCTAAATTCTTTATCATAAAAAGGCTTATTTTTCTACACTCATATTTAAGATTCATATAATAAGAGGTTTAGTGATAGACTCAGCTGGATAAAAGAGATCTTAAAGGTAATTTTGTTTCACCATCATGACTCCACTTAAATTCTGTTTCAGTTTTCTATACAACAGTCTGAGTTCAGCATTTGTTTGAAAACCATCTAAAATAGTTGAATGCTTCACTGCCTTTGGACACAGCTTATTACATTTTGGAATACCCAAATCATGACAAGACTGCATTCTCTTGGGACATGAGAACACACTCTCTTGGGACATAGAGGACACACACACACTCTCTTTATTTCCCTTCTGTCTCACCGGCGACTTCTGGGTATCTTGGTGAATTTTCCTCTGAATACTCAGGGCATCAAGGCTTAACCCTCAGCCTTCTCTTCTTTCATCCTATCCATAATTAATTTTATCTTATCCCATGCCTTTGAGCACAGATCATGCTGAGGACTCTCAAATGTGTAACTCTAGCCCATTGAGCTCTATATTCCTGTATCCAACTTTTTATTAATAATATCTCCACTTAGCTATCCAATGAGTGTCTAAAACTTAACTAGGCAAAACAGTACTCTTGATGATCAATCCACCCTCACACTCCCATACAAAATCTCCTCTGTCTCAAGTTTTCTCCACAGAGATTTTCCTTTTTCCTGCATCCAGTCTGCCACCATGACCTGCTGGCTTTATCTCAAAAATATATCCCAAATTCATCCAATTCTCTCCATTTTCTTCCCACCACTCCCATACTCCCATCTCCAGTATTTAGAAAAAAATCACCAATCACTGTTACATTACCCTATTTTATTTTCTTCTTAGTACTTATCATTGCTTGAAATTATTTAATTTATCTAGTATGTCTCCTCCTCATTAGAATAAAATCTCCTTAATAGCAGAATAGTCTTGCAGCTCACTTCTGTTTCTAAGAATAAGCACAAGAATGCCTAAAATATATTGGTTGAATGAAGGATATATGGAGAACATTTTTATAAGGAGTTGAAAACTGCCACTAAGTTTAAGTCCTCTAACAATATTAGTCTCTTTTTTGGATAGGGTCCGTATTGTCAATGTCCCTTTTAAAGTGTAGTATACACAGAAGTATACAATAGTCAAGTGTTATCTGACCAGTACTAAACACAGCAAAACTGTAACATGTTTCAATAAATGATATTGGAAATAATAGTATCTCTTTTTTGGCAGCTGTGTTACAATATTGGCTTCAATCAAATGTACAATTAACTAAAAATCTCATTTTAAAAAAGTATTTCTATAGAGTTATGATTTCCTCACATTTAATACTTAAACAGTTAGGATTTGGGTATGAGTTTTAGCGTTAGTCCCTAACTCTCATTTTGCCAAACTCAGAGCAACATTACAAGATGTTAGAGTCTTTTCTAATCCAGATTCTGAAACTTAGCACATTAGTTATTTCTCTCAGCTTCACAGTGTCTGCAAACACATGCCATCAGATCTTTACTTAAGGCATTAAGAAAAACGTTCAGTGGGATAGTTCTTAAGATAGACTTCCACAGCCCACATCTGAAGTCCTATCTCTACTAACACCATACCATTAATAAACACATTTTGGGTACAGTAGTTAATTTCAGTTTACTCATTTATCCACAGTATCACACAGACTGAAAGTCTGTATTTCATCTATAAGGTAACATGAATACTTATCATAAAAGATCAATCTCTCCTTTAGCCTTTATCTTTAATATCATCTCATTTGTCCCCTTGAAACTCTTCCCCAATATAAGAGGATCCTTGATAGCAGCCTGGCATCTTGCCACTTAAACACTTAAAAGGGGATGATGATTTTTTTTAAAAGCCTTTTTGGCTTTAAATCCAAAATGTAGCTGAAATCTCTTGATTTTCCTTTTAATGGATTAAGTTCTACATTTAGTGTAATAATTCATATTTCCCGCTTGTCCATGAACTTTATATGGAAAACAAGTTTTAGTAATGAATAGTGTTGCAAATCAGCTCCAAAAAATCAGAGAAAAAATGAAGTCCACACTAAACCTTGAATCAAATGTCAATCTGTACATTACAAATAATCTAAAAATCTTTTAGATGTTAGAAATAACTTCTTAGTGTCACCAAAAGTGCACGAAAAGGAGAAATATATTTTTGTGTGATGCCCTAAATATTTGACAGCATCTTTGGTGTTATTATAAAGGTTAAGTGAAATGAAAGGGAATCATCCGTTCTGGATCCCCCTAAAAATGATCTTTCATTTTCTTACCACTCTCATGAACACACTCCAAAATCTATTTCAGAGGGGGAAAAAATTTTGAAAGAAGACTGTAAAATGTATACTTGAGATAAGTATTTTATATCTGACAAATTTACAAAGGCTATTACCGAGGAACTCTATGTCTACTTTCACAACCAGGTACATAGAACCACCTCAGAAACCCAGAATTAAATGACACACTGCAAGGACAATATATGGGAGAAGGGAGAGGAACGGATATGAGACATTTCTCTCCCAAAAATACAGGTTCTAAAATATGTTAAAAGGTCATCAGATGGAACTGGAAACCATTATCCTAAATGAAACATCTCAGGAATGGAAAAACAAGTACCACATGTTCTCACTTATAAATGGGAGTTAAACAAGAGATTATGTGTGGTCATAAAGTGTTTTTTTTTTTTTTTTTTTTTTTTGAGACAGAGTCTCACTTTGTTGCCCAGGCTAGAGTGAGTGCCGTGGCATCAGCCTCGCTCACAGCAACCTCAGACTCCTGGGCTTAAGGGATCCTCCTGCCTCAGCCTCCCGAGTAGCTGGGACTACAGGCATGCGCCACCATGCCCGGCTAATTTTTTCTATATATATATTTTTAGTTGTCCATATAATTTTTTCTATTTTTAGCAGAGATGGGGTCTCACTCAGGCTGGTCTCGAACTCCTGACCTCGAGCGATCCACCTGCCTCAGCCTCCCAGAGGGCTAGGATTACAGGCGTGAGCCACAGCGCCCGGCCCATAAAGTGTTTTTTTGTTGTTGTTGGTTTTTTTTTTTTTTTTTTTTTTTTTTTTGAGACAGAGTCTCGCTCTGTTCCCCAGGCTAGAGTGAGTGCTGTGGCGTCAGCCTAGCTCACAGCAACCTCAAACTCCTGGGCTCAAGCGATCCTCCTGCCTCAGCCTCCTGAATAGCTGGGACTACAGGCATGCGCCACCATGCCCGGCTAATTTTTCTATATATACTTTTTGCTGTCCATATAATTTCTTTCTATTTTTAGTAGAAATGGGGTCTCGTTCTTGCTCAGGCTGGGGTCATAAAGTGTTATAACGGACATTGGAAACTGAGAAGTGGGGAAGGTAGGGGATGAGGAAAATTACCTAACGGGAACAATGTACACTATTCTCGTGACAGGTACACTAAAAGCCCTGATTCAGCATTATACAATTCATCCAAGTAACAAAAAACACTTGAACCCCCTAAATCTATTGAAATAAAAAATATATATATGAACTAAAAAAAAAGGGAGGTCATCAGTAACACAGCCTTTATATCCTCTCCATATAGACCATATTTCTATCTTCCATATCATTGAGACACTAGATGATGCAAAAGTAACTTTTGAATCAATCCAGAGAAATAAACTGAAGGAAGCACTGGAAGAAAGATCTTCTGCTAAGAGAAGCGAACAGCAAGAACAATCTCCAAGAGAAGTGAAGCAAGACAAAGCATTCAAAAATGGAAAATCCATTATATACATATAATGAATATATAAATGTTATTAGTTTAATATTAAACTAAAAGTCCCCAAATACCCCAGGGTTCCATAAATCAGTCATGCATAAAGTTATTATACTAACAAAGGATAAAGAGGGAGTTTGACTATAACAAAACTGAGCTCAAGCCCTTGATCTCACTGACAATCTATCCTCCCCACCAAGATGCTTGCTGGGTTGTGAACTTCCTAAAATGTGCATAGGGCACTCTCCATCCAAATCCACAACAGCAAATATAATTTATCCAGAGTCATTATGGTTAAAAGTTTTAAAATATGCTTAGTAATGTTAAGGAGTACACAAGCAATTGCAACTGTATTTGTAATATATTATTTCTTAAACTGAGTAGTAGTATATGGGTGCTTGATATATTATTCTTTACAACTTGTGTATTCATAATAAATTAAAAACAATTGAGCCACTAACAAAAAAGAAAAAGATCACTCATCACCCCAGACGATGAATGCCTATCCCTTCCCTTTCAGAATATTAACCCTGGATCTATTTTATAGATTAAGAATTAAACAATGGTCCCATATTTTGCATATCATTATAGATGAAGCAAATGCCTAATATGAAGTTCAGAATGATGAATACCAAACTTTATTTCCAAAATTAAATATCTTTAAAAGCATATATAAATGCATTTTACACAATTGTACTTTTGTGCAAACTATTTTGTATTCTTTTTTACTGGTATATTTTATATACCACTTTCCAAAAATTGATATAGAATACGTGTTAACCTTTGAAGTAGTTGTGTAATATTCCATCATGTTGAATATACTGCAGTTTGCTATAATGTCTCTATTACCTAATTTAGGGTTACCCCATTTACTATCTTATCAAAAATTATTTTGCTACAATGTGTATTATAGACCTAATACGTGTCTGATATGTCATGACACTGGTGCTAAGATCCAGTGATGACCGTCACTAACCAGGCCCAGCCTTCCCAGAGATTATAATCTGGTGGGGAAGACAGATAAGAAAAATAAAACTAAAATGAATAAAACAATCACAGTTTGTGATAAATGCCATGAAGGAAACAAACAAACAGAGAGAATGTGATGTAGGGTTGGGGTAATCTCCTTCAGATGACATCCGTGGGAAAGGCATCTCTGAAGAGGTAAAATCTAGCCTGAGACAGGAACAAATAAGAGGGAGCCTGGACTAGTTTTCTGTGGTGTCATAACAAATTACCATAGATTGAGTGGCTTAAAACAACACATATTCATTACTCAGGGCTCTGTAAGTCACAAGTCTGGGTAGGGTAGGCTAATTCCTCTGCTCCAGTTTCCCAATGTGGAAACCAAGGTGTCAGCCAGCTTGGACTCTTACCTTGAGGCTCTGGGAGAGAATTCACTTCCAAGCTCATTCAAGTTGTTGGTAGAATTCAGTCCTTTGTGACTGTAGGGCCTAGGCCCTTGTTTCTTTGCTGGCTGTCAGCTGGGAGCTGTTCTCAGCTTCTAGAGGTTGACAGCATTCCCTGGCTAGTGGCCCCCTTCATCCTCAAAGCCAGTAGCAGCAGATCAAGTTCTCAGGATTCAGATTTCTCTGACCTCTGGTTTTGCCTCATCTCTCCTGCTTCCAGCTAGAGAAAGTGCTCTGCTTTTAAGGGATCCTGTGATTACAATAGGCCCATCCAAATAATCTGGGATAATCTCTCTAGTTTGAGGCCTGTACCCTTACTCACATCTGCAAAGTCCCTTTTCCCCTGTAATGGGTAACAGGTTCTGGGGATTAGGGCATGGACATTTGGGGGGAACATTATTCTACCTACCACAGACTCCGACAAACACTGTTCCAAGAAAGGAAACAGCAAGTAAAAGGCACAAAATAGGAAAGAGCTTGCTTGGCCTGCACAGGACAAGGAGCAAGGAGGAAGGCACCTGTAGCTGCAGAAAAATGAGGGGGAGAACCATAGTAGATGACATCATGTGCTTTTTTTCCATTTAAATTGTACAAGTTTAGAACCTATTTTGTATTTCAGAATCAATCTTAGTCATTCTAAAGCTAAAAATGGAGCCTAGCTAGGCTCCATTTGTTTTATGTTCCACAATACCAAATGCCATTAACTTAATATTATGTTTTCACATCTATCTGGAGAAATTTCTTCTAATTGGCATTTTTGAAACCTAAACATTTTGGTTCTTATATGCAAAGTTTCTTCAAATATTGATCTCTATCAATCATAGTGTATGTAAGATCTATATTTGTATATCAGGAGGCAAAAACTAAATTTAAAAAGAACTCAAAACATGAGAAAGAAATGTCATCTCAAATTCTTTCTAAAAATTAAAAAATTAAGGTAAGGCCGGGCGCGGTGGCTCACACCTGTAATCCTAGCCCTCTGGGAGGCCGAGGCAGGAGGATCGCTCAAGGTCAGGAGTTCAAGACCAGCCTGAGCAAGAGCGAGACCCCGTCTCTACTAAAAATAGAAAGCAATCATCTGGACAGCTAAAAATATATATAGGAAAAAAAAATTAGCCAGGCATGGTGGCACATGCCTGTAGTCCCAGCTACTCAGGAGGCTGAGGCAGAAGGATTGATTAAGCCCAGGAGTTTGAGGTTGCTGTGAGCTAGGCTGATGCCACGGCACTCTAGCCTGGGCAACAGAGTGAGACTCTGTCTCAAAAAATAAATAAATAATTATACAAGCAAAAAACTGAATTCTTTTTTCCCAACAGCTTTCCACATAAGACTTTTGGGGTAGTATTCTGTGGTTAAGTGTTTATGAGGAGAATTGCACCTGTGCTGTGGTCTGTTTTTAAATAAACTTGCACCTGCAGTGGCTTTTCGTAGAACTGCTATTTGGGATGCTACATGTCAGCTGTTTGATGCAGAGCTCTTTCCCATCACCACACTGCCTTCTGGGCAGGTCCTGCTTCACAAACGCCTTACTTTCAAAAATTCATTTGAAAAAAATCTGTTTAGATTTCATGATAATCTCTCTAGGGACACAACAAATAAAGTTCTCAGGAAACCCCTCAAACGACACTAACATACTCCTTTCAATTCATGAACTTTAGTAGTCTGATCCCTCTCTGCTTTAAGGAAACTTCTAGTCTATTTGGGGGAGTAGTTTCTGCTCCAGTCAAATATGTCTGCTTTCTTTTTCCTGTATATAATTTTCTAATTCCTGTTTCAGAATTTTTTTTATTGTCATTTTCCTTACCATAAATGTCTTTCTCTTTTCTTCATGCCAATCCTTGTCAAAAATCCTAAAATCTTTAAAATTAATTCTAATAAGTCTTAATGTCAGTCCATTCTGTTCACTCCTTTTTGTGTTTCTTCATTGCTAATAAATCCATCTTATATCTTGTATACCATTTTACATGGATTGGCATACTACATTTTTTATCACTTTTCTTCATATATGTATAATTTATCTCCTATACTAATGTTTTCTAGATGCATAGAGGGGTTCATAAAAAGCAATATCAAACAGCACCCCCAAAAAGGATATGGGAAACACCAAAAGGGAACTATAAAGATTTAGTTGGGAAAATAAAACTTTTCTTGTTCTAACTCTTCTATTCAGAATGTTTATATCATATGTAAGTACCATTCTGAATACATTTTCCCTAATAATGAGGAGAAAGCATAAATCTATGATGAGGAATAGCCGGTCAATTATTTTTAAAATATCAGATGCAACTGTAAAGATGTGTCTTAAGGGACACTTCTACTCAGTCTTCCTACTAAACAAAGAGCAAAGGCTCTGAAGTCAGGTATTGCCTGAGTTCAAGTGGGACTCTGGCAAGTTATTTTAAATCTCTTTTCCTCAGTTTCATCTGTAAAATGGACATGACTGTAATACATACTTCACAAGACTGATGAGAAATTAATAAGTGTAAAGCATGGAACATGCTAGAACATGGATGCAATATCTAAACAATTATTTTAGCAACTATTATTATTTGTTTATATTGAGAAAAGATAGCATCTTCATTCAGAGTGACATAAATGTTACGTTTTAATGGTAGGCAGAATAATAACCTATCAAAGATGTCCCTGTCCTAATTCACAGAACCTCTGAATATGTTACATTAAATGGCAGGGGAAATACGTGTTGCAGATGAAATTAAGGCTGCTAATCAATTGACCTTCAGATGGAGAGATTATCGTGGATTATCCAGTGGGTCCAATGTAATCACAAGGATCCTAACAAGTGAAAGGGACAGGAGAATCACTGAAAGAGAGATGTGAAGATTCTGGTCTGCTGGCTTTGAAGTTGAAGGAAAGGGCCATGACTCAGGGAATGCAGGTGGCCCCTAAAAGCAGGAAAAGGAAACATTCTCCCCCAGAAATTCCAGAAGGAACATAGCCCTGGTAACACCTTTAGCCCAGTGAGAGAAGTGTAAGGATAATAAATTTATATTGTTTTAAACCATTATATTTGTGGTAATTTACATAGCATCAGTAGGAAATTAATACAGCCATCTTTTTGACTGGTAACTTCCTTGTATAATTGGGACAACCATGTATTTTTATGTAAAATAATTTCTCTTTAAGACAAACTGAAATAAAGTTGCCATTATGGCAATATGTATCTGTGGTCTGTAAGGCTACAGCTGCTTTCCTGGTCCTCAATTCAAATGGTTATTTATTCATTTAATATTTCTTTCAACAAATATATATTGGTATTTACTGTATGTGGCAAAGATGCAAATGAACAAAATAGGTGTGACATTTGATCCGATGGATTTACAGTCTAGTGGGCGATGATAACATTTCTTTACATGATGATGAAGCACAGTGAGCCACGGCAGCACAGATGTGAGGAGGGTAGGCAGGGCCAAGGAAAGATTCCCAGAGGAACTGATGTCTAGGCTGAGATTGAAAGATGAGTAGAAGTTAAGCACGCGCGCGCACACACACACACACACACACACACACACACACACACACACGGGATGAATGCAGTCTAGGTAGAGAATTTAACATTATTGGCAATTTGGAGTTGAGAGAAAATATAACCATTTGAGGAAATGAAAGTTCAATATATCAATACAAGTCCAGAGAACATATACTATATATTTTTCAACACACTTAGCCTTAATTAAGTACCTAATACATTACTGTGTGCCATACAAAATTAAAATATTTTACAAGGATGTAAATTTGTCATTATTATATGATGCGATTATAGTGATTTGGTATAAAATGTAAACTTGGTTATTTAATATCCTCATCCAGTTCAGTTCCTCAGCAATAAGAAACACGTTTTCAAATGTATTATCAGAATATTGGTGATTTACCTTTATCTGAAAAGAAACACTAATGTGTTCACTGTTATTTTAAATATTATTTAACAGAACATTCATTGTAGTGGTTAATTATCATAGTATGAAGTAATGCTCTGATATAGCAATCAGTGTAGACAAAAAATAAATTGAAACAAAAAAATTTACAGTGAATAAACAATTTCGTCAAAATCACAGAAGCAAAAAAAGACTAAATTTTCCCAAAATTAGTTAATGAAGGCATAACAGACCAATCTGTGAATAATGTTCTCTAATTATACTTTATGATTATTTGCCTGCACTCTGAACATATCTACTACATTCATGATTTCCCAGGCCCCAAAACAAAACCAGAGAGATGCAATAGGACTGATGTCCCCTAATTCACCTATTTTTATGCCATTATATTCGTTAAAATTGATACCATGTCTCCAAGTGATCTTAGTCTACAAATCTGAGGGTCCAATTTTTTCAATACACATTGAAATAGAAATGTATATGCCTCTAGGCCCTACAGGCATTGCATTGGTGATAAAATATAAAATAGGAAACAGTGTAATACAGTGGATCAGAAAACCAACCTCAGAGTGAGACAGACTTGAGCTCACCACAAGTTATATAATCTGGGGCAAATTACTTAACATTTCTAAGCCTCATCTGTAAAAAGGGGATAATAATGGCATCTTTCTCAGAGGCATGTTGTGAGAATTAAATAAGATAATGTACTTAAAGTACCCAGTACAGCACCTGACATATAATTAGTACCTACCAAAATAGTCAATGTTATTGATAACAGGTGGAGAAAGCCTAGACAGCTATTAAAACTTTTAGATGTGATAAAAATATGAGTTAAGTGTACATAGAGACTTTTTTGTCAGTAATTTTTCATGTTTTAGTTTCACAGAGTAAGTTTAGAGGTCTTAAACTTGAATAGATGCAATTAAATATGCATATAGCTCATTAATCCCAGCCTTTTTAATTCACAGTTGGAGACAGTCCTATAACTGTAGTGACAGGCAGGTAGTATAACTCTCTTGGTCTATAGGTTCATGCATGCTAGATACTTAAGTCAAAACAATCCAAAATCTTATTTTATTTGCTTTTAGTTAAATATCACATATGGTCCCATGTTCCCACTGAATTTGAAAGACTTCAAAATCTCTCTAGTTCATATTTTTCTTCCAAGCTTCATCTCCATGTATCCAACCATCCAGAAGATATCTAAATACTTGAGTATCTTCACAGACAACTTAAATGCAATGTGTCCAAACCTTAACTTTACATTTCCTGCCTCCTGTTAAAATTTTTTTTTTTTTTTGAGACAGAGTCTGGCTCTGTTGCCCAGGCTAGAGTGCTGTGGCATCAGGCTAGCTCACAGCAACCTCAAACTCCTGGGCTCAAGCAATCCTCCTGCCTCAGCCTCCTGAATAGCTGGGACTATAGGCATGCGCCACCATGCCTGGCTAGTTTTTTCTATATATATTTTTAGTTGTCTGGCTAATTTTTTTCTATTTTTAGTAGAGACAGGGTCTCGCTCTTGCTCAGACTGGTCTTGAACTCCCGGCCTTGAGTGATCCTCCCGCCTAGGCCTCCCAAGAGTGCTAGGATTACAGGCGTGAGCCACCATGCCCGGCCTGCTAAACTATTTTCTCCTGAGTTTTCTTTTAGCGGAGGATACATCATCCATTCAGTTGTCCAAGAAAACCTGAGAGTCATTGTAACTTCTCATCTCTTATGCTTAATGAGAGACTAAATCCTACAATACCATTTCCCAATCTGTCTACTTTTCTTATCCTTATTCCCAGGACTCTAGTTTAGACACTAAAATTCATCACCTGGATGACTATTACAATCTTGCACTAACTACCTTCGGTCAATTCTCCAAACTTTCCCTGTTTAAAACCCTCCAACGGTTCCCCTTTGTTCTTAGCATAAAGTCTAATTTATCTCTTAAAACCCAAAATAAATAGAGATCAAGTTCACATTTGCAAACAGCTTATTAAATTCGTAGGTTGTTGATACAGAATCAAGACCTGTAGAAAACAAAAGAAAAGAAAAGAAAGAAAGGCAGGTTAATTCTTAGGTTGTTTTTAATAACTTCTAATACCTTATTGAAATTTAATGGAGCTCAATTAAAGTCATTATTTGATCCATTACATACCAATATTTACTGTGTAAGTAATTGCATTAAATATTATAAGGTTTACAGAGATAAATGATGATATATCTGGCAGAAAATACAAGTAGATAAACTAGTCTTAACACAATAAAGAAAATGTTCAGAAATCCCTGACATAGGACATACTAAGGGGCTCTCAGATGTTCATGGAAGGAAGCATATAGGAGAAGACAGCCTGGAGAAGATGTGGTTTTAGCTGGGCCTTGAAGACCATGTAATAATTAAGATGTGGGGCAGCCTAAGCAAAGGCCAAGAGAAAGAAATCTCAGAAAGATAAAAAGAAAAGTTAAGTATTTAGTTTGGCTGGAATGTAGAATTCATGAAGGAAAATGGTAGCTGGAGAAATGAGCTGGGGGCAGACAAAGGCAGGCCCTGAACATGAGGCTTAGAACTAAGGACTTCATTCTACAGAGAATGAGGATGACTAAGGGAAAAATTTTACATAAGCTGTGTTTCAAAAGACCTTCACCATCAAAGCTATAATTATCATTAGATCAAGAGTTAATATAAAAATAATTGTATCTACAAATTTCCTCATGAAAAGAAAAAATAAAAAAAGATTAAGAGAATATTTAGAAAATGATTATACAGTGTTCAGTTGGATTAGAGTTTGGAATGGAATGCAGTGTCAAGATTTTATTAAATTCTTCATTTTGTAATTAAGGCTCCGAAACCAAGTTTTTTTAAATTAAAAGCTTATAAAGTTTCAAATATTTACCACATATTTTAGTAGAAGTTCTATATTTTACTTCCAAATCACTTTTAGGATTTTTGTGACTTAAAATAGATACAGAACTTATTTGCAAAAAGAATCTACAACATATTGGTCTCAGAGTAAGTGGTTTCTGACAGATGAAACCAGATGAAAGCAGATGGCAACTATGCTTCTTTTCCTTTTTCTTTCTTATAACTAAAAATAATCCTTTCTTTTTTGCTCCCAAAAATAGTTTGGTAAGTTTCTGTGATTATACTATCTAAGTAAATTGATAGCTATTAACACCAAGAATACATTTTCTCATGATTACTTTCATATCAAACTATCATTTTTACCATTATACCTCTCTGAGCATTAAAAAAAAAGCTACTTATTTTGACAACTTCAATCATCCCAACCTAGTCTCAATGCTGACATAAGAAGTAATATGCATTCAACTATTAAGTTCATGAAAGCCATATATTAAATATTTCACCTTTTAAACGTCAATTAATTTTAAATGTAAAAATTTAAAGACCTGTGTTGAAACCCACAGAAGCTCAAAAGACACTGTGTTGTTAAAGGCTGTGGCTTTGAAATGCTGACACAGAGTATAGAAACATATTTATCTGGATTGGCTGCAACTCCACTGGCCCTGCTCCCAACCCCCTGCCAAGAAAGAAGATCATTATATAATCTAGTATCTTGGAAACCATAACCTTTGGAGTGTGAGTCTGAACTTGGTTGTGGGTACCACAGGAAAAAGCCACTGTCCAACTGAACAACACAAATCAGGCACAACTGATAGACAAGAAGTTTGAAATCTATGCAGGAGTCAGGCCTTAAGGCATGTGAACTTGATCTTACAGGCATTGGGAAGCTTTTGAAAGACTTTATTTAGGGATTGATATGGTCATTTTTTGTTTGCTCTTTTTTTTGGGGGGGGGCGGTTTGAGACAGAGTCTCACTCTGTTGCCCAGGCTAGAGTGTCGTGGTGTCAGCCTAGCTCATAGCAACCTCAGACTCCTGGGCTCAAGCGATCTTCCTGCCTCAGCCTCCAGAGTAGCTGGACTACAGGTGCTGGCTACCACACCCAACTAATTTTTTGTTTCTAATTTTAGTTGGCTGGCTAATTTCTTTCTATTTTTAGTAGAGACGGGGTTTCACTCTTGCTCAGGCTGGTCTCGAACTCCTGACCTCAAGCGATCCTCCTGCCTCTGCCTCCCAGAGTGCTGGGATTACGTGTCCGGCTGCTCATTTGTTTTTTTAATTGAATCTCAGATACAGTTGATTATTCTCTTCAGTTTCTGGCAGATAATCATTATTGATCTATGAAAAGGTTTTTTCCCATTCCTTCTAATCTCAAATCCTCATCCTATTCTTCACCCCTCTGTAAGCAATTGTTTTTTTGTGTTTAATATATTTTGTTTATGTTCTTACAAAATGTGTATTGTTATACCGTCTTTTTTATTTATGTGAATGGTATTTTGTTACATATCACATTCTATTTTTTAATTTTTTCCCTTAGCATATTGTTTTTAAGATCAATTCATGTTCCTATGTAGAAATATAATCTACATTCTGCTGTTTCCAATTGCCGTGTAGTTAAGATAACTATAAACTTTGTCATCTGAATCACGAGGGTGAAAGGAGGTGCCATTAATAATTACACAGAAATAACAAGTTAAACAGGGCTGTCCTGGACTCTGTGCTCCTAAATTCCACACTGTTCATCCATGACATTTTATTGATATACTCTTCCAAGGATGGACATCCAGGTTGTCTGCAACTCCCTGCTACCAAAAATAACTTTTCAAATAGCCTCTTATGGATGGACCAGTGTGATAATTTCTTAACCAAAAAGACACTTGTAATGATTTATAAATTTCTGACATAGGTAATTTATGTAAACACTGAAGAGAGCAAAGTGACAAATGAGGAAATTGCAAAGCCATGTTTGGAGAACCAAGTGTAGTAGAGCATTTAGGTAAGACGTAAAGGTTTTAGTAGGAGAATAATGAAAGGTATAGCTGAAAGGTTGTTTGTTGTTTAGGGGCAAAACTTTAGGAGGGCTATGTGTGCTGTAAACTTTATCTTGAGAGTAACTGAAAGTTTTTGAACCAGGGTGTGGGGTGATAGAAATGGTATTCTAGGAAGTTATATCTGATGACACTGGATCAAATATACCATAGAGACTAAAACGAGGAGATCTATTAAGAGAATAGCTGAAAGCCAGCATAGTACAGCAGTTAGTTTAGTACAACACAGATTCTGGAACTAGACTGTCTGGATTCAAATCTAGTTCTATCACTTACCAGTTTTATGACCTTACTTAAGCTCTGTGTACCTTAATTTTCTTGTCCCTAAATTAGAGATTATTATATAACCTTTTTCATAGGGTTACTGTCAAGAGTTTATAATAGTCTCTGGCACATATAATCACTCTCAATGTTAGCTATTATCAATTACTACTATTTCTTTCAGTAATCCAGGAAGAAACAGAAACCAGTTTAAGTTAATGTAATCACAGAATACCTTCAAAACCCAGAACACACACCCTGAAGGAAATGTCCTAGTATCACCTAGTGTGCCATCCACAGACCCCCTACCTTCCACAGTAAGAATATCTCCTAAAGAGCTTACAGTAAGGCAAAAAGAGTATTCTTTTTAAAAACCTGTTGGCCCTCATTAGTGTAACTTGCTAACTCCTGAGCCAGGCATCACAATACTGTAATAAAGATTCAAGTTAATGACAAATTGTAGTTGCCACAAATATTAGTAGTTAAATGTCAAGTGTTATTCAATATTAGTTCATTTTCTCTGAGGACTCTGTTTTTTCTTTTTAATTTGGCATATACTTATGATAAAGTTATTAATCTGAAGTTATTAATCTGTCTTTTCAGGAATATAAATTTTTAACAAAAAAATTTCCTTTCCTAAGTGTTAAATAATTCTAAGATTAGGCTATGGAAGGGTACATGGGAGCTGCTAAAAAAAGAACTGACTTTTAAACTGTTATTTATCAAAAAGATCTAAGAATGTTAGAGTACAATACTCTGAATATGCACTGGGTATTGCAACTTTGTTCTGGATAGGAAATTAATGTGTGGTATAAACTTAATATTAATGTGATCATTCCCATTTAAAATATCCAAAATATTTTTCAAACTCATCTATAATGATACATGCATTTTGGTCTTGAACTATAAATTCTCAAATAATTTGCAACAAAAATGAACTGGGATTTGATTTATGTGCCTAAATAAAACTTAATGTTTAGATATAGTGAAAATTTAACACATTTAAAGCAATGATATAATTACAGTCCTAGCTTGAGTACCTGGGACTACAGGCATGCGCCACCATGCCCGGCCAATTTTTTCTATATATATTTTAGTTGGCCAGATAATTTCTTTCTATTTTTAGTAGAGACGGGGTCTCGCTCTTGCTCAGGCTGGTCTCAAACTCCTGACCTCGAGTGATCCACCCGCCTCGGCCTCCCAGAGTGCTAGGATTACAGGCGCGAGCCACCGCACCCAGCCAGATGTCACATTCTTTAAGCAATATTTCCAAAATAATCTAAAGGTGATTTCTCACCCCTCTGATATCTTACAGCACTGGGTTTATGTTAAACACTGCCTTATATTTTAATAATCTGTACACATATCTTCTTTTCTATCTGATTATAAACTCCTTAACTGGCTAATTCACCTTTGAATCTACTATCAGTATGTAGCATTCTGCTACAGATAGTAAAGTTAATATTAGCTGAATGACAAAATCTGTTAAGCTTTACATTCAAAAATGAATTTTATTCATCTTACCATAAGACTTTTACCCACACTTTATTAAATTGTATTTTCCAAAATCTTGTAAAGATTTAAAATGCTTGGCCAGGCACAGTGGCTCACACCTGTAATCCTAGCATTTTGGGAAGCTGAGGCAGTAGGATGGCTTGAGGCCAGGAGTTTGAGGTTACAGTGAGCTATGACGGTGCCACTGTACTCTAGCCCAAGCAAGAGTGACCCTGACTCAAAAAACCCTTAAGAAACCTTTCAGCACTTTCCAAAGATCGTTTAGTTACTAGTGTCTTTTCTAAAAAATTGTATTTTTTCTTTTTTTTGAGACAGCATGTTGCTCTGTCAGGCTGCAATCTCTAACTCCCAGGCTCAAGCGATCTTCCTACCTTCTGAGCAGCTAGGACTACAGGTGCACACCACCACATCCAGCTAATTTTTCTGCTTTTTGTAGAGACAGGGTCTCACTTTTGGTCAGACTGGTCTTGAGCTCCTGACTTCAACCAATCCTCTGTCTCAGCCTCCCAAAATGCTGTGATTATAGGCATGAGCCTCTGCGCCCGGCCTGTATTATTTTTCTTAACCTAATTACACTATACTTTCTTTAAAGAAATTGTCACCATTAATATTAGCAACATATCAAAAGTTCAGCTTCCTACATGTAAAGGTATCAAACCACTAACTCTGAACCTTTCATATGCAATGTCTGACAACCTTGCATTACTCCAAGATTACAGGGCAGTTCTTTCACACATCTAGCCCTAATATTTCTAAAGATCAGTTTGACTAATTCTTCCCTTATTACTACCCTCTTCCTCAAATACTTTCATCTGTGTTTCGGGTTTTTCTCATCCATCATTACCCTTCTGGGAAAGGCCTAAAACTCATTCATACTAAAAGGGCAAAGGACTGCTATCAGCTAACTGTGAAAGCCTGGAGTGGGAACTCTGTCCCTGGTTTCTGTGCCAGATGTGCAGGTGTAATCTCCCCACATCTCTGTTTCCACATGTATAAAATGAAACAAGTTGGGACTAAGGATTCCTGAAATCCATTGCAGCTCAGGTTATCTCCCTTAGATATGCTTGCAGCCTCATGTATCACTCACTCAGTTTTATGCAGCACTTGAGATAGGTAATCAAATACAGATGCTCTTTGATTTACAATAGGGTCACTTTCCAATAAACCCAACATAAATTGATTGAAAATATCCTAAGTTGAAAGTGAGTGTTTTTGTTTGTTTTTAAGACACGATCTTGCTCTGTCTCCCAGGCTAGAGTGCAGTGGCATAATCATAGCTCACTGCAACCTCAAGCTCCCAGGCTCAAGCAATCCTCCCACCTCAGCCTCCCAAGCAGTTAGGACTACAGGCACATGCCACCACACCCAGCTAATTTTTCTATTTTTTTGTTTGTTTGTTTGCTTTGAGATAGAGTCTTGCTCTGTTGCCTGAGCTAGAGTGCTGTGGCGTCAGCCTAGCTCACAGCAACCTCAAACTCCTGGGCTCAAGTGATCCTCCTGCCTCAGCATCCCAAGGAGCTGGGACTACAGGTGCAAAACACCATGCCCAGCAATTTTTTCTATTTTTAGTAGAGATGGGGTCCCACTCTCTCTCGGGCTGGTCTTGAACTCCTGATCTCAAGCCATCCTCCTGCCTTGGGCTCCCAGAGTGCTAGGATTACCAGCGTGAGCCACTGTGCCTGGCCTGAAAGTGAGCTTTTGAAATATTTTTGACTTATGAGGGGTTTGTCTGGAAGTAGCCTCATCATAGGTCCAGGAGTGCAGTGAGTGCCTATCATATTGGTACCATTGTAAAGTAAAAAAAAAAAAAGAAAGAAAGAAAAAAATCGTAAGTCAAAATATTGTTAAGTTGGGAACTGTACTGTAATTTCAATAGCTATTCATTAAACAAATATTGATAGGACACCTACTCTGTGCCAAGGATTGTATTAGGTGTTTGAAATATCAGCGTTTGTAGAGATGTATTAAATGATATGGAAGAAATGAAGGAAAGACAACTAAGGGAGTTTAAAGAAAAGACCAAAGAGGCAATTCTTTTTTTTTTTTTTTTGAGACAGAGTCTCGCTTTGTTGCCCGGGCTAGAGTGAGTGCCGTGGCGTCAGCCTAGCTCACAGCAACCTCAAACTCCTGGGCTTAAGTGATCCTCCTGCCTCAGCCTCCCGAGTAGCTGGGACTACAGGCATGCGCCACCATGCCCAGCTAATTTTTTCTACATAGATTTTTAGCTGTCCAAATCATTTCTTTCTATTTTTGGTAGAGACGGGGTCTCACTCTTGCTCAGGCTGGTCTCGAACTCCTGACCGCGAGCGATCCACCCGCCTCGGCCTCCCAGAGTGCTAGGATTACAGGCGTGAGCCACCGCGCCCGGCCCAAAGAGGCAATTCTTAAGCTGTCTCTTGCATACGGTAGAAATTCCCCAAGGCTGGGCAGAAGTAGCAAATCCTTTTTAGGGGATATGTCGTGTCCAAAGACAGAGGTAAAAGTTAAAAGCTTAGTATTTTCAGCAGCTGGCTGGGTAACACAGGACATGCGGTGGGTACGTATTCACATGCTTATCCCAACTGTACTTTGGCATGTTCTGTGTGATCACTTGATGAACGCGTGACGCCCCGCTAGACCTCGAGTTCCACGAGTGCGAGAACAGCATCTGCTTTTGCCCCCCATTGTTCTCCCAGAGCCTAGCACGCTGCCTGACACTGAAGTTTGGCGCTTAATCAATGCTTAAGAATAAATAATAAAGGGTCACCTCTGAGAGTTAAAATGTGTCGTTTCCGAAACATCTTAAAGAACAAGCCTCTTCGCGGTGCCTTTCCCCTTCTAAATAGGATCGACCTGAGCAATTCACTTCAGCTCCTTCGGAAGAGTCAAACCCTACTGCGGGGCTCTGTCCTCACACCATCGCCCCTCAGGGCCACCTAGGATTTACAAATCCCCGTGGAATGGGCCACCGAGCCCTGCCGACAGGGAGAAGAAAATGGGGATGAGTTAAACCCGACCTGCAGACCCAGCCCGCGCTCTCGCCCGGAAGCCGAAAGTCGCATTCTGGAATCCAGCGGCGCCGCCGCCGCAGCGTCACTCAGGCTGTGGTGACAGAAATACGTCATTTGGAAGTTGATGCGAAAAAAAGAGAGAAAAACAATCTGATCAACTTCCAGACTAGTATGCGGAGAAAAGAAAAGAAACTCAGTTCCTCCAACAGGAAAACTAAATCCGCCAGCACTCGGCTCCTGGTCGCCAGCACCGGGTACAAGCGCTGCGGAGCTCACCCGACGGCCCCGGACCTCCCCTGAGTGCACAGTTACAGCGTCCTCTACTGGTCCCCGTGACCCCGCCTGCCAGCGCCGTCAGGATTGCGTTCCCAGCCACGCCCAGGCTCGCGAGAGTGAGTGCAGCGGCCTCAGCAAACGGTGCTGCGGAACGGAACTTTCCTAACCTGTTGTTCCCGCACGGAAAGATTTTAATTCGACGAACAAGATGGGCGTTAAACGGCACAGGCAAAACGAAGGCGATAACGTGACTACGCCTAAGGGAGCGAGCGGAAGTCCGGGTTCGCACGCCGCGCGGAGAGCATCCTGGGGACCGGAAGGAGATGGAGGCTCCTGCCGCAGATCCAGGCGTCCGCCACCTTGCTTGGTAAGGGAGCGCGCGGCTGTTTAGAACAGCGTTTTGCTGGGGCGCGTTGTTCGTGCGCCGAGGTCAGAAGTGGCCGAAATTCCGGTGTCGCTGTAGAACCCGAGACCGCGTGTGAGCCATGGTGGGGAGATCCCGGCGGCGCGGAGCAGCCAAGTGGGCAGCTGTGCGAGCCAACGCAGGTCGCAGCCCTGCTGGCGAAAATGAAGATGATTTAGGATTGCCACCCTCACCAGGGGACTCCAGCTACTACCAAGATCAGGTAGATGACTTTCATGAGGCACGATCCCGGGCCATCTTGGCTAAGGGCTGGAACGAAGTAGAGAATGGAGATGAGGAGGATGGCGTTGAGGAGGAGGAGGTGCTAGCCCTAGATATAGACGAGGAGGACGACGAAGATGGAGGGAGTGCCGGGGATGAGGAAGATGGTGATGATGATGATGACGGTGGGAGCTCCGTGCAAAGTGAGGCCGAGGCCTTTCTGGATCCCAGTTTGTCCTGGGGACAGAGGAAAAAACTTTACTATGACACTGACTATGGTTCTAAGTCCCGAGGCCGGCAGAGTCAACAAGAAGTAGAGGAGGAGGAAAGAGAAGAGGAGGAGGAGGCACAGGTCATTCAGCGGCGCCTAGCCCAGGCCCTGCAAGAGGATGATTTTGGGGTTGAGTGGGTGGAGGCATTTGCAAAACCTGTGCCTCAGGTAGATGAGGCTGAGACACGGGTCGTGAAGGATTTGGCTAAAGTTTCGGTGAAAGAGAAGCTGAAAATGTTGCGAAAGGAATCACCAGAGCTTTTGGAGCTGATAGAAGACCTTAAAGTCAAGTTGACAGAGGTGAAGGATGAGCTGGAGCCACTGTTACAGTTGGTGGAGCAAGGGATCATTCCACCCGGCAAAGGAAGCCAATACTTGAGGACCAAGTACAACCTCTACTTGAATTATTGCTCCAACATCAGTTTTTATTTGATCCTGAAAGCTAGGAGAGTCCCGGCACATGGACATCCTGTCATAGAAAGGCTTGTTACCTACCGAAATTTGATTAACAAGCTGTCGGTTGTGGATCAGAAGCTGTCCTCAGAAATTCGTCATCTACTCACGCTTAAGGATGGTGCTGTAAAGAAAGGACTGAATCCAAAAGCAAAATCCACCAAGGCCAAACCAAAGTCTGTTTCAAATACTTCCACTGCTGTTACAGTTCTTTCTGATGATTCTGATTTTGATGAAGGAGCTCAACTGAAATACTATAAGGAAATAGAAGACAGGCAAAAGCTGAAGAGGAAGAAAGAAGAAAATAGTACTGAAGAACAGGCTCTTGAAGATCAAAATGCAAAGAGAGCCATTACCTATCAGATTGCTAAAAATAGGGGACTTACTCCTAGGAGAAAGAAGATTGATCGCAATCCCAGAGTGAAACACAGGGAGAAGTTCAGAAGAGCCAAAATTCGAAGAAGAGGGCAGGTTCGAGAAGTTCGTAGGGAAGAGCAACGTTATAGTGGTGAATTATCTGGCATTCGTGCAGGAGTTAAAAAGAGCATTAAGCTTAAATGAAGCTTTTGCTTAAAGTTTTTGGCAATAATTTTAGGTCAATAAATTTTTACTTTTAACTGAAGTGATTGTATTAATATGTAATACCTAACCTTAAATTTTAAAAATTCTTTTCAACAGAGATACTTTTTTTGAGGTATTGCTCAATTTATTTGTCCTTTATATTAGGTCATACTGAGAATTGTGGGAGCAATGTGAAGGTATTTGAGAAAAGGCATAGTGTTGAAAAAAGTTCTCCAATAGTCTGTCAAGTAGCAGCCTAGGAAAACTTCACAGCTAGGTGTGGAGCGTTTATCAAACTTAGAACACTTACAACTTCATAAAAAGATTGCACCTTTGACAGTCTTCTTATTTGTAAGATAGCCTATAAAATAGTTATGACCCATTTCATTTACCTAACTTATCCTTCATTCTTGGGCAGGATACTTGTTAATAAAGGGGTTGTATGTTAACATGGATTTCATACATTCTGTGTGGTTTAAAACTTAGGAATGAAGAGGAACTTTGTTAAAAAGTAGAAAAAGGAAAAGACATGCTGTAATTACATCAATTGTAAATATTTTCTAATAGTTCTTAATGTGGTAAATAAGGTAAGAATTCCATTTCCCCTTCTGTACTGGTGACTTGCAGTGGTTGCTGTTTGTACTCTTACTCCATTTGCTAAAAATGTGGTATGATTACTACTAGGTAAGTGGCAACTTTGGGGGGCGGGAAACAACAACAACAAAAAAGGCATGTAGTATTGAACTAGAGTTTCTTTTTTTCTTTTGAGACAGGGTCTTGCTCTGTCTCCTGGGCTAGAGTGCAGTGGCATCATCATAGCTCACTGCAACCTCGAACTCCTGGGCTCCAATGATTCTCCTGCCTCAGCCTCTATAGGCACACACCAACACGCTCTGTTAAGTTTTCTATTTTTTGTAGAAACAGGGTCTCACTCTTGCTCCGGCTGATCTCAAACTCCTGGTCTCAAGGGATCCTCCCTGCCTCGGCCTCCTAAATTGCTAGGATTACAGGCATGAGCTACTGCACCTGGCCTGAACTAGAATTTCAAATGATTCAAACTGGAAAAGAAAGTTGCTTCAGGTAATCAGATATATTTTTTATTCATTTAGATATTCATTCTTAAATGTTTGTAATTTGCCTTTGGAAATTTAAAAGAAACAGTACAAAAACTTTACCACCACCCAAAATCAACAAATGTTAACCTGTATGTTTTTAATTTTGTGTAAGGTGTATTTCTCAAAGTTTTTAATTTGATGTAGTTACTTTAGCTATGTATTCCAGGTGATTCATTTTCCTGATTATTTCAGTTATTCTTAGAAAACAATGATTTTACATTTGCTTCAAAGCGAAGCTTTAAATGATAGTAAATACTAAGAATCTGGGCTGGGTGTGGTGACTCACACCTGTAATCCCAGCCCTGTGGGAGGATTGCTTGAGGCCAGGCATTGCAGACCACTGTGGGCAAGAGAGGGAGATGCTGTCTCTACAAATATATATATTTTAAAAAAAAATTAGTTGGGCATCATCACCCTCAGCTACTTAGGGGGCTAAGGTGGGAGGATCGGTTTGAGCCCAGAGTTTGATGTTACAGTGAGCTATGATGATGGCACTGCATTCCAGTCCTGGCAACAGAGCAAGACCCTGTCTCTTTGGAAAAAAAAAATTGATAGACAAAGAAACCTGGAGGAAACTAGTAAATGTTCTGCTTTAAGAAAGACAATATATAGGGTAGTGATTAGAGGATTGGCCTTTGGAGCCAGATTGAGTTCAAATTCCAGTTTCACCACTTACCATGTGTCTTTGGTCCACTCCAACCTCTCTGTGCCCCAATTACCTGACACTGAATATATCTTTGTTATAGCCTTTAAATAGTTAATCCATGTAACATATATTTAGAAGATCACCTACCAGGTAGTAAGTGCTTAGTGTTAGTTATTAATCCATTAAAAAAACCTAATTTATTCCACTTGAATGAGTTAATTTTCTCCTTGGTTCTACCACAGTGGTTCTTAAATCAGAATACCTGAGGATCAGTTGGTAAGTTTAAAATGTGGATTCCTGGCTGGTCCGAGTGCAGTGGCGTTTACAATTAATTGATCACAACCAGTTACAGATTCATTTGTTCCTTTTTCACTCCCACTGCCTCACTCGACCAGCCTGTGCCCTACCTCCACAGATTCTGCTTCAGCTGGCCTGGTGTGGGGCACAGGGATCTCTTTTTAATAGGCACACCACATGATTTGGATCCATAGGGTCTACAGAACACATTTTGGGAAACGCTGCTCTGGGCACAGTGATTTTTAGGTTTCTTTCAGCTAATAACATTAGGCATGTGAATGAAATTAATTACAGTAATAAAATATGATGTAGTATTACCATGAGCCTACAAAACCTTGAGGGCAGCCCTCTAAAATAAAATAGCCCTGGAGAATTTGTTGAAAGCAGTGGGCCTCTTCCCCGTAGAACATAGCATAGTCCTAATGGCTACATTTTATATGTCACGTCAGTGGGTTCCTGGATTCCCTGAAGCCAGGAGCCTGTGGACCTCAGCTAGAAAACCTTATAAGGGAATGTACCTTTGTTCCTTTTACTCTTTTTTTTTATTTCAGCATATTATGGGGGTACATAAGTTTTGGTTACGTATATTGCCCTTGCCCCCTACCATTTACTCTTAAGCATAGCTTTAATACGGCCTATTTTAATATATATACTAAAAAATCGTTTTACCATGGGTGAGGGAAGGGATTATTTGAATTATATAGATAACAATTTTATTAGCACCTAGAATTTTTCTACATTTATTAAATGACTTCTTTTAGACATACCTGCATTTTTATTCACACCACACTTGAACATGCATAAAAAGGGAATTATAAGCCAAATAAAAGTTATTCCTAAACTTCATATTCAGCCAAACTTTTCTGAATCATTTTCATTCAGGGGCCCCAGTGGCAACAGACAGGATCAAGATTTTTGATAGGATCTTTAAAAGAATGTGAAGGGGGCCAAGAGCTGCTTAGAGAAATAAATCCTTTATATTCTGTAAAAAGGAGAAACTTAGAGATGTCACCTTTGGGAGTAGGCATAGACCCATTAAAATTAAAGCAATTGACTGCTTAAATAGGATGCCATGGAACCTCAAAAATGGCATGTACCTCTCTATGTAGGGAAAGCAGAAAAGTGTCACAGATCTGTTTCAGTAGAATTTAAGGGAAGATGGGTATGGCAATTTGAGTAATGCCAAACATGTTAAAGCTTAGCCACAGGCAACAGGGGTGAGGCAAGGTAGGAAGATAATCTTTGAAAGGTAGGGAGGGAGTAGATAATGAAAGGCCTTACTAGGTAGTTAAGGCACTTAGATTGTATCCCAGATATGGAGAAGCCAACCAAGGTTTTTTTTAAGAAAGTGTGACATGATTAGGTCAATCTTCAGAAAAGTAAATT
Organism: Lemur catta; assembly: GCF_020740605.2. Lineage (NCBI taxonomy): Eukaryota > Metazoa > Chordata > Mammalia > Primates > Lemuridae > Lemur > Lemur catta. The sequence continues at coordinate 13,837,430 of NC_059146.1, forward strand.
ACTCATTGTAACTGCTACAGAGCAGAGGAACTGAAATTAATTAAAATTAGAGGCAGGAAAGCCAGGCTCCATGGCACACACCCATAGTCCCAGCTACTTGGTAGGCAGAGGCCAGAGGATCACTTGAGACCAGGAGTTGGAGACCAGCCTGGGCAACATAGTGAGACTCTGTCTCAAGCAAAAACAAAAACCTAGGGGCACCTAGCAGTCCTTTGCAGCAACATTGGCAAGAAAAGATAAAGCTTTAAATTAATGCAGAGAAGACAAGGTAAAAGATTTAAGGGAAATTTGGAAGAATTTAAAGGAGAGCGCATGAGAATTTGGACAAACTAGATAAAGTCATGGAAGGTAAGAAAAAGCAAACCACCAAGTAGCTTAAGCAACATTGAGATATTAAACACTCTAAATACACACAAAATGTGATAAGCTCCTCTTGAATTCTATTTCTCACAGTATATAGAAAGAACACAACTTTGCTGTTAGATCTTCATAAAAAAGATATAATTATCAAACTATTAAAATAGTGCCTCAATATGTTTTGTTTTCTGTTATAAAAGTAACAAATCCATTATAGACTATTTGCAAATGGAGAAAAGTAGAGAAATGCAAAAATATATCCATATTTCTATCATCCAAACTGCCACTGATTGACGTAGACTAAATAAATTGCTTATACTTCTTAAAGTTTCTCCAATAAACAGCAGATATAAATTGACTAGATATTTTTATAATTAATGTTTTGGAAAAATAAGTTAACGACAGTCATCAAAACTTAGTAATTCAGAAGTAAAAAACAATAGACTTGAGAGCTTTCACATGGAGGCATTATATTAACTGGTATAAATAAATTTCTGCATTTATTAAAATCAGTTTAACATGAAGTCTTAAATTGAGTGCACTGTTTTCAAATAAGATTTTTTCCAAGTACCATACAATGTAAAACAAATGGCTAAACAAAAACCATTATTTTAGAATCATAATAAGACCATGTGCTCTACTGAAAAAACAGCAACCCTTCTTAAGCAGTATCTCTTCTGTTCACAGGTGTAAGCTTATACTAAAATACTAAAAATACATTATCATTCATGACATTGACTTCTAAGAAGTTTTGTAATATAGTCTAAGTATCCATCCTTAAGATGACCAAAGGGTATTAAAAAACCAAACATGGATAACTAAAAATAAAATGCAGAAAAAGTTGAAAAGCCCTTCCTGCTTTATTTCACAAGAAAATTCTTAATTATAGTGCTTGGACTTTGTCTCTTTTTAAAACACTATAGGAAGTTGCTCTGTGCATTTTCAAGAAGGAGCAACATGTTTAGGCTTGTTTTTATAATCTCGGCTTCCTTAAATGTGTATAGCAGCTGTATAAGGTAATGCAGAGCTGTGATTATATTATTGATCCAAAAGCTAAAAGCATTAAGAAACTGGGAACTTGGAGTACCATCCACTTCTAAAGAAACTTCATAAATAGCTTTGCCTGTAAATTTTAAAGGACTCATAGTTCAGCTGATTTTCTGTATTCATTATACTGCCACTCAATTAATGGCACAGAACATAAATAGAACTCTTTAAAAGTAGAGGCACAAAAACCAATATACTGATTCCAGAGCATGTCACTGTTTCTATACCTATAGGTATCTTGGTTAACAAGAAAGGAGAAAGCTGGCAATTTAGACCAGATGGCATTTCATACTTTGTTAAGCTAGTGACTCCCTTGGGTATTACTGGCTTTTTCTCAAGAATGGTTTGTGAGGATTCTGCTCTCTTCTTCTACCTATGATGGGATAAGTAGATTCTTGTCAAATTCTTTACTGAAACACTGCAAAAACATCTCTATGATGGAAACTGACAAGAATATAATGATATTTAGCAATTTCTTTATATAAAACAGGGTAAGAGAGCCAGTTAAGAATGAGTGTTAAAATCATATAAAACATCTGGAAACTTTCAGTGTTTGTTTTCAAGGTATTGTACAGTTTGCAGTTCCTAAAAGGCAAATACATCTGTCAAAACTCTCACCCTTACCAAAAGAGTGAAAGGAAAAAAGGCCCAACAAACCTCCAAAATGCTAAAGATACGATGAAAAGCTTTTTTCCCCAACTCAGTTTTCTTCTTGTAAGTTATACACTGTTTTGCCAAAATGATAAAATACAGCTACTACTACTAATTATTTAACCCTATGTTAGACTATGTTTTGAAGGCTTTACTTGTATTTCTTATTTAACCTTCACAACATTTCTATGAGTGTGTAATACAATCACTCTACAGAAGAAGACAGAAAACTTACTCAAGTAGGTTATTAAGACTGGGATCAACAGGTCAGGGAAATGCCAGAAAACTGAAAAGTTACTAGGAAATTTTCTAAGAAGTTAGCTTCTTGTAAACATTTCCTTTTTTAATGTTTCTTATTGAAAAGACTTGGTGAAGAATAGTATTAGAAGTCTCATGGTGATTTCTGGTGGTATTAATAATTTCAAGAGTGATTTGCAGAGAATAATAACAATAAAAAGGTTTACTTTTCCTTTCAGAGAAGTATAACTTCCTCTACAGAGGGAAAGATTGAACAGAGAAAGGGAAAAGCAGGTGGGCACAATGTTACACAACAGTGATTTTTAATTACGAGTCAACATTGGATCCTATTGCCAGCGATTTGCAAGCCAAACAAAGAGCTAATCAGATAGGAATCCAGGATAAAGAATAACGATAGTAACTGAAAATTGTCTTTATTAGAGAAAGACATGTTTACTCAAAGGAATTACTGGATCAGTAATCATTGATTCAAACATTCAAAATAAAGCAACGGTGGCCAGTTACTAGCGAGACACAGGCACTGTGAAGGTGAAAACTGTCGACCTATAATAGACACTTGTCACATAAATTCTCAGCTGTTTGGCTTAAAATGCACTCATGCGCACCCGGAGCACTAGAAAACCAGGGAGTTAAAGTGACAGGAAATACAAAACTCCTATAGAGAGCACATGACGGGAACAAAAGAGGTGGTGGAAGGAAGGCTCCCACCTCTGGTTTCTCACATAAAAAGCTCATGAATCAAAATTATGACTAAATGGTTTTAAGTTCCAGTGTGTGAAAGGCAAATCATACAGTTTAATACCCGGGGGGGAAGGAAGTGGCTTTTTAAAATTAGCTTTCGCCTCTTCAACCTAGGTCTTTGTGCCTTCGTGCTACCGATAAAATTGGCGGTTACACACCCAAACGCCGCTAGGTGTTTCGCAGGTCTCCCACCCCCCAAGCACCCAGGGGGCGAACGCCGCGGACCGCCTCAGGAGGCCGTGCCGGGGGCGGGCGGGGGGCGGTAGGGACGCGGCCCGGGCAGCGTTTCCTCCCCGGGTCGGGAAGCGGAAGGTGGGAAGCGGGAAGCGGAGGACGCTGCCCCCTAGGGGAGCCGAGTCGCAGGCTGCGGGCCGGGGCGGGAGGGGCCGCGGGGAGGAGGCGGCCGGTAAGGAGGCCGCGCCGTCGGGCGGGGCCGTCCCTCCAGCTGGCCCGGACCCCGGCGGGGCGGGCTGCGGACCCAGCGGCGGAGCCCAGGCGCCGGCCCGTGGCCACGGAGAAAGGTGGCGGCGGCGGCTGCCCGCCCTGACCCTCTGCTCCCCCGCCGAGGCCTGGGCGCGAGCAGGAGGCGGCGGCGAAGAAAGGAGCGAGCATGGCCGAGACTCCGCCGCCGCCCACGGCTGGTGCTGAAAGTTGCGGCGAGGAGCCGGCGAGGGGCGGGGAGTGGCGGCCGGAGGCGCCGCGCCACGCTGCTGCCGGGGTCACGGAGCGAGAGGACGAGGCGCGGCCGCGGCCGGCCTCCCCCGCCGGGCAGCCGGAGCCCGACTCGCCGGTGGCCGCCCCCTTTTTCTTGCTCTATCCGGGCGATGGGGGTGCCGGCTTCGCAGCGCGCCCGCCGCCGCAACAGCAGCGCACCTGGAGGACCCCGCCGTCGCCGGGCTCCCCGCTGCCCTTCCTGTTGCTGAGCTACCCGAGCGGCGGCGGCGCCGGAGGCGGCAGCGGCAAACAGCGTGAGTGGCGGCGGGGGATGGGGCCGCGGGCAGGGAAGGGGCGCTCGGCGGGGAAGGGCCGGCCCGGCCCCCACGGAGCTCCGCCTCCCGCTGGGTGGCTGGAGCCGGCCGGCCGGGAGGCGGGGGCGCTGGGGACGGCCCTCGGGAAGCTCCAGTTCCCGGGTGCCGGCGTAAGTCGGGGGACCGCTGTGGTCCGGGCGCCGGATTATTTACCTCCGAGTCTCCCCAGGCCGCGGGCTTCTGCCCAGCCTGGTCTCGCTCCCCTCGGGCTGGGCGCCGGTCTTCGCCCGCCTCCCACGTGCTCCGGCGGGGGCGGTGAGCGGCCCGCCCGCCCGCTCCGGGGCGCCCGGCCTTGCGGGGTCGCGGCTGGGAACCTGCCCGGGAGGAGTCGAGGAGGGGGCGGCGCCCCAAGACCGGCCGACCCGCTGACGCGCCTTTTGCGGGCTCCGGGCGCGGCGGCCGAGTAGGTGTGGCCGCCGCGCCGCCGCCGGGCCGTTTCAGGGGTGCTCCTGACTAATTTTTTACGGGCGTTCACTCCGTACCCGTAAATGTGACAGATCCATGCCCGGAACGGGAAAGAAATCTGTAGTGGTGCGCGGGGACGACAAGAAGAAAATGTGTGGCTTTGGAAGGGTCCTTCCCAGGATTATATCGTGTCAGGAAGAGGCCTCCACCTTTGGAAGCCACTTTCCCACTGGAGAGCCCTGAATGCCGCGGACCCCCACTCGGGGCTGTGTTTTGTCAGTCAACTAATGCTTATGGCTACTGGCAACGAGCAGGACCCTAGTGTAGGCAATGGGTATGAAAAGCCTCATGAAGGAGTGTGAAATCTGGTTTAAAAAGACAGGTTCTTACAGTATGGAATTGTGGCTGACGATATAAGGCATACTATAAACCCCAAATATTTTGCTGTATGGTATAAATTCTGAAAAGAGACAGAGGAACTTGCCTGAGGTGGGGATCTCTCCATCTCTCTCTTTCTGTCTCTCATTTTTTTTTTTTTAGACAGAGTCTCACTCTGTTACCCGGACTAGAGTGAGTGCCGTGGCGTCAGCCTAGCTCACAGCAACCTCAAACTCCTAGGCTCGAGCGATCCTCCTGCCTCAGCCTCCCAAGTAGCTGGGACTACAGGCATGCGCCACCATGCCCGGCTAATTTTTTTTTCTATATATATTTTTAGTTGTCTGGCTAATTTCTTTCTATTTTTAGTAGAGACAGGGTCTCGCTCTTGCTCAGGCTGGTCTCCAACTTCTGACCTCCAGTGATCCTCCTGCCTCGGCCTCCCAGAGTGCTAGGATTACAGGCTTGAGCCACCTCGCCCCGCCTGTCTCTCGTCTTTTTTAAAACGCCAATGCAAATCTTTTAACTGTTCTGCACTGCCAAGAAACCCTGACCTCACCGTTTCTGCTCCGGATCCATCCCCTAGGAAAAGGTTAACATTTGTTGATTATTTCCTGTTTGCGTGAGCTGTGGATTACCAGGGTTAATACAACTCTGTGAGCCAAATATGATGCCACTTTTTCCGATGAAGTAGATCAGTGTGATTACATGATTTGTCCTAAGTAGCAGCTTAAGAGAAGGAATGCAGGTGACCCAGATTCTTGTCTACCAAGCCCATGCTCTTTAATCGGACAACAGAGTTCAGAAACTGAGATAGTAGATGGCAGTTTAACATAAGGGTCCATTGGGTTCAGCTGGAGGTAGTCCGGTGTTACTACCTTCTTATTACTTAGAAAGTGGGCAAACACTGACCATTGGCTAAGAGTCTTAGTAAAACCATAGTTTGTGTCTTGGAGTGGTCTGCACTAATGTCTGTTTATAAAGCAGAGGAGGAAAAGAAAAGAATCTTCTCAAGGAGACCACATTCTGAGGAATCCGCTTTCTACTTTGTACTTTAAGCACAGCCTCTTTTTTTCCTCCTTAAAGTTTTCTATTTCTGGGTAATCTTGTTTATTAGCCACATTACTATGGAATAGAGAAGAGACTCCTATCATTTCTCTCTGTAACCGTTATGGTACAAGGTTTGATGTAGAAGAATTTTTCAAGTGTTTGCCAGTATCAGTTGTGAGGATTATCTGAATTTCAGTTAATTTATTTAATTCCTTCCTTTTACTAAAAGTTGACTTTATTTTCTTAATTAGTGTTAGAAAATAATATTGTATTACTCTTACTAATAGTGTTGCATAAGCATAATCAAGATCAGGAATGGAAGACTTAAAGCTAAAGTTTCATTGAGTGTGATCTCAGTCTCTACCTTGCAATGCTAGCAAATGTATGAAATGATTTGTTGGCATATGAAGTTCTAATATTTCCTCTTGGTCTTTATATGTGAAATAGTTTATTGGGTGTAAGTGCACAGAAAAATTACTGGGAAAATACACATGTCCCATTTCTTCTGCTTTTAAAAACCAGTCACTGAAGACATTTTACATTAGTTAAAAAAAAATCACTGCTACATATTTTATTCAAATACAAAATTGACTTAAAGTAGTTCTTGTTTTGGACTATAAGTTTTTATTTTTACCTGTTATTTTTATACGTATTTTAGAACCTAAGCATACTTAGGAAAAGAGAATACTCTAGATATGAATAAAAGATAGTTCCTTGTCACCCTGCAGAATCAATGGAATATTGCTTTCTGTAAGGTACCTGGGTAGAACTCTGATTTTCCTGCTCATAAAAGAAACTGGAGACCAAACAGTTTTTAAAAGACTTTTTTTTTTTTTTTTTTTTTTTGAGACAGAGTCTCGCTCTGTTGCCAAGGCTAGAGTGCCGTGGCATCAGCCTAGCTCACAGCAACCTCAAACTCCTGGGCTCAAGCGATCCTCCTGCCTCAGCCTCCCGAGTAGCTGGGACTACAGGCATGCGCCACCATGCCCGGCTAATTTTTTCTATATATATATATTTAGCTGTCCATATAATTTCTTTCTACTTTTTTAGTAGAGACAGGGTCTCGCTCTTGCCCAGGCTGGTCTCGAATTCCTGACCTCCAGCGATCCTCCCACCTCAGCCTTCCAGAGTGCTAGGATTACAGGCGTGAGCCACCGCACCTGGCCGGCTCTTCATTTTTTAACAGAAGTTTTTACTGTAGTTCTGAAACTCAAACAATTACCAATAAAGGATGTAACTAGTAAGATAATTGTACTAGTGGCCACCATTTGTGGAATATTTTTATGTGCCATGCAGAAAGCTGGAAACTTCACATGTAACAGTACTTATCTTTTTTTTTAACTGAAGGCCAGAGAATGAATTCATATTCCTGCATAGTATTGACTTCAAAGGCCATCGTCTTAATCCCTGTATGCTGCCTCACCAAAGCCTTGATGAAACCAGTTTGGGTGGAGGGCAGTGGTAGGAGGGATAGCAGAGGAAAGGTGGCAAAGAAAGCAACTTTGGGGACTAAAAGGCAAGTGTTGGCCTCAAAACATATTCACCTGACTGTATTGTCTTGCATCTTTTCCCTTTTCATTTGACTTTTCGCAGAAATCTGCATGTTAAAGAGGTAGGATTTTATCAAGAAGCTAAGAAAACATTTTTCTACTGTAGGCTATAGGTAGTAAAAGGTGTAGATGGATGATGATGGAAGTGTAGCAGAATTAACTGGATGAAATAATGATTTTTTTTTTTGCTGGCTAATACTTTTGAAAATTCCTTTAAAAGAGCTGACTAAAAGATGTGCTGCCCTTTTATTATTGTACAGTAGGCAACCTGTAGCCTACATAAATAAAAGTGAAGCCCATATTAATTACTTTTTCAGGATATCACAACTGTTACATTTTTACCCAAACCTTATTAATATTGAAACTTCTCCCTGTTGTGTGAAGTGGCTCATGTATGAGCCTTAAAATTTGTTTTGGGAAGTCAGTAGTGCACCATAAGCATTAAAAAAACTCGTGTGAAATTTTGTGAAAGGGAATATTTTTAGAGTTTGAATAATTGCAGAAAGGTTTATAGTCTTTTCTAAAACTTCTTGGGGCTGCTGGCCAAGGTGACAGCCTGTTTTGACTGCCTAACACTCAGCATGTGTCAAAGAGAGTGGTAGGCAGAGGCGGGAAAGTTTGAAAGGTGTGGGAACCTTAATGCATGGGAAAGGACAGCTTGACAGGCCGGGGCAGCTAGAGGCATGTGGAAAGCAGAAGTTGTTTCAGCACGTTGCCTTTAGAGTGCGGTTCTTCTAACTTTAGAATCTTTTTAGGTACTGTCCACAGACATGTATCTACTTCTGCTGCCTTTTTTATGAACTTGGGAACTCTGGTTGTTCCCTAATGCTTGGTAAAATTCTGACCGATCTCTCTGCTTCCTTCCTCAAAACCCAAGAGACACCACAGTGTACCCTTTCCCTTTTACTTTCCTCTGCCTCAGTCCCATAAACATTTATCCTTACTGACTTTCATTTCATGTGATGATAGGGGGTTTTTCCAGAGGCAAAATCACGTATTATAGTAATGCTAATGGCTGACATATACTTATTGTTTATGCCAAGAGCCAGGCTAAGGATTTTACTTCATTTAACTGTGAAATAGTTAACATTATTATCTGCATTTTGTCAGTGAAGAAATGGACACAGAGACAAGTCATTTGCCAAGGTTACTCAGCTTCTAAGTGGTGGACCTAGGACTCATTGTGGGCATTCTGACTCCAGAGTCCACATGTTCTGCCACATTCCTTTATCGGTGAGGTCCCCAACACCCTGGCCTTGGACCCCTACCAGTCCGAGGGCCACAGAGCAGGAGGTGAGTGGCTGGGAAGCCAGTGAAGCTTCATCTGTATTTACAGTTTCATCTGTATTTACGGCAGCTCCTCATAGCTCGCTCACATCACCACCTGATCTCCATCTCCTGTCAGATCAGCAGCAGCATTAGATTCTCATAGGAGGGCAAACCCTGCTGTGAACTGCAAACTGCGCATGCGAGGGATCTAGGTCTCTCACTGGTTAAGATAATTTAATGCCTGATGATCTGAGATGGAGCTGAAGCAGTGATGCTAGCACAGGGGAGCAGCTGCAAATACAGATTATCATTAGCAGAGAGGTTTGGCTGCACAATAAATGTAATGCACCTGAATCATCCCAAAATCATCCCTCCCCCCACCCCCAGGTCCGTGGAAAAATTGTCTTCCATGAAACCAGTCCCTGATGATAGAAAGGTTCGGAACTGCTGCTTTATAGCCTCCCATAACTGGAATTGGGTACTAGTTTGGAGGCTCCTTTCCGGGCAACAGCCCTCTAGTTAGTTGTTCTGCTCACTAAAGCCCTATTTGCTAAAATGAGTGAATGAATGAAATTCCCAAGGCACCAATTTGATAGAGAAAATAATTGTGTATGTCACAACAATGAATGGTCTATTTATGACAGATGTAGGAATTTCTTAAGCACCTGTAATGTCTGTTTCTTGTCTACTGCCTTGTCCTTTCTGCTGTACCCCTAATGGCTTCTACATAGAAGGTGCCCTATACATGTTAAATGAACGAATCTGTGATATATGCATGAATAAAGCCTGTGTGAGAATGACCTGTTTGTTGGGACATAAGTATAGTTTGTATAGAACTTGGGGGTTTTCATGGTTGAAGTAAAAAAACAAGAGTGGAAAAATACCATTGCAAGAATATATACATATTTTTAACAAGTATCTATTGAAAGTCTCGTATTTGATAGGTACTATTTTGAGCAGATATATAAATGGTGTGCAAAACAGGCAGTTTTCTTCTCATGCCTGTGGTCGTTGTGAAGCTAGTTATTTAGTTTCATTTTACAGCAGAGTCAACTGAGGCAAGAGGAGGGTACATGTCCCAAGGTCATCTACTAAGTTGTTGGTACTTTACGTTTGTAAATCATTGCCTGCTGTCACTGAGCCATAAAATCAGTTTTACTTTCCAAGGTAGAAGTTATTCCTAGGCTTATGCTGGTTAATTTTAACAAGTGAAAGATGATGCATTGTAATACCCCTGGTGGTGCTTATTTCTAACAAAATAATAACTTAGCTTCCTGGATATAATCATTTTATGGTTACTTACTGTCATCTTTAGTTAATAACTGTAAAGTGATACTGAGCCTGCCAAGTGTATAAAACTAAAATTGAAGACATCTCAAAATCAGAGGTAGAGATATTAATAATAGGTTGTGGCTCTGGGAAAAGATGGGAGGTACGAGGGCAGACTGGAGCATGTGAAATAATCATGGTCATTCAGTCAAATAATCCCACAGTTCAGCAGAAACATCTGGGCTTTCACCAATGTCATCATGAGGATAATTCATCAAGGATACCTTTCGTGCTAACAGCAACTACTGAAATAGGGGGGAAATGAGATTTTTCTCCTTAAATTCTGAAACCATGATTCAGGAAGCCTCAGGAAACAGAACTTTGTGATCTTTACAAATTGATTTAGTTGCACAAGTTGACAAATTTTAGGAAGCACCATCATGTACGAAATAGGAACAAGATCCAAGGAGGAGACAACTAATTATAAAAGAAATAGGCGGGGCATGGTGGCTCACACCTGTAATCCCAGCACTTTGGGAGATGGCGGCTGAAGGATGCTTAAGGCCAGGAGTTAAAGACCAGCCTGGGCGACACAGTGAGACCTCGGTCACTACAAACAAATAGAAAAATCAGCCAGGCCGTGGTGTGCACCTAGAGCTCCAACTACTCAGGAAGCTGAGGCAGGAGGATTCCTTGAGTACAGGAGTTCAAGGTTGCAGTGAGTTTTGATAGCACCTCTGCACTCTATTCTAGGATGACAAAATAAGACCCTGTCTCAGAAAAAAAGTAAAGAAAAAAAGAAATAAATGACATGGCTCTTTCCCTCAAATCTGTTAGGTAAGATTGGCATATCTGTAAGAAATCTATAAATTTATTTCTGAAAAGTATTTAAATAATAATATTTAAAACAAAAAATTAGAAATAATCGAAATGCCCACCAGCATGAAAATGAATCAGGAAATTGTTTATACATACAATGGAACATTACCTTAAAATACAGCAACCAAAAGGATAAGCTACAGCTACATAGTACGGTGTGGATGAATCTTAGAAAATGCAATGTTAAGTGAAAGGCTTAGAGAGTTTTATAGAGCATGAAATCCTTTCTATAAAGTTGAAAAAAACTGAAGCTAAATATGTTGTTTAGCCATCCATATATTTGTAATAATATTTTTAAAATAAGATAAATGATTTAAGCAAAATTCAGAGGTGGTTGCCTTAAAAGGAGAAGCAGTTCAGAAAAGAGGAGCACATAAATGTAAGTTGTTGGTCCATTTCTCCAGTTGGGCAATGGTTTTGTGGGTATTGATTATATTCTTTAAAGAATTCAAATTATATATTGTTTCCTATTTTTGAAACGGTCTACAATGAGTCATTTTAGAAAATGATTGCCCCTTCATTTATCTTTTCCTATTCTGATTGTTATCACATGTTCTTAATGTGTCCAATTAGTAGGTAAATGTGGAAAGAAGTCGGTGAGATGGTTTTTTCAGTTGTCTTCCCAGAGTGGTAGTACAGTGAACCAGTGCGTTGTCTGTTAGGATGGTCGAGAAGAATTTGGTTTACCCCTTGCTAGCACATAACAGGAAAAATCCATGCTGGGTTCTTGGTTTGTCAGAAAATGTCCACTTACTAAAATATGTAAGGTGGGGGACTAAGTAGAGTATATGGTTTGTGAAGCATTAAGGTGTAAAGTGTGAAAGCTGATAAAAAAAAAATCTTCAAATCTTACATTTGTTGAAACTTATGTTTAGCAAATTTCATGAAGACCCTGCCTGTGTTACTTTGTTTTGGTTTGGTTTTTATTTCTTGTTATTTTTTCTGAGTAAAATTTAATTTGAGGGGAAGGGTTAGAGTGCTGAAAGTTCCAGAATGTAGAAGAAAACATGGGTTTTGGGTGCATCTAGACAGAAGTAGCTTGGAATAACAGATCTGCCACCTGCTCATTATGTGCTCCTGGGCCAGTTACACCTGGCTGTAGTTTGGTTTCCTTATATGTAAAGAGGAAATATCAGTATCTACTTTGCAGTGTTTTTGTGAGGATTTGATGTGGTATTTGTAAAGCACCTAACAGAAAATAGAAATTCAATAAGTAATAGCTACCTTAAGTAATTTTTCCACACTATAACAGGGACGTTGAGCCTGAAAAATCAATCTTTGCAGAAGCTGAGTACAAATATACTTTAGGAGGAATGTAACTTCTAACTTTGAAATGTAAATCTTGCTTGCTTTGAATCAATCATAATGTAGAAAATTCAGTCTGTTTAAGCAGCTGGAACACAGGGCTGTTGATTCTGTTTTAGGGCCACAGACTACACTCTTGCCCTCCTCACAACCATCTTACAAATATGTGCCATTATTCACAAATGGGATCAAATGAGAAAATAGTTCAACACAGCTTGTATAAATAATAATTAGTGTCTATATGAGAAAAAAAGTCAAGGTTTATATACCTTATTGACGGCTTAATATTATCTTTATATTCAAACCTATTATGTTTACTGAGTAAAGACCCAAATATAAAAACAGGACTAAGCTGTATTTAGAATTCTTTTTATTAGTCTTCTACAAATAATGAGTAAATGTGCTGAAAACTTGATGGTGTTTACCTGAAGAAGAGGTATAACTTAGATAGTGGAAGAACAGGTTTTCTTCCCCACCCACGGTTAGCAATGGCTGCTAACACCTCCTCAAACCGATAGATATAGGTTTTTCCGTCCTTGCCAAAAGCTTTAGTTACTTTGGGTTGCCCTGTCTGTGTCCTCTAACTGGAGAGAAGGGAGGTGAAAAGGACGTTTGGAAGGAAAGTTAACCACATTTCTTGCCTACTAATCTAGATGTTCCTGTTGTGCTGGTATGTTGTAATCAGTCCACATCTCCTATTCAGGGTTAGTAAATGCTTATTGGTTGGTGAAGATATTGTCATGGTTTGTGACAAGGCTAAATTCAGGTATTGGACCCGTGGCAATCACTAAGCATTCAGATTTATTCATGTATTCATTGTTCTGTGCTTTAAGAATTGGCCAGTTGCTGTGGCTCATGCCTGTAATCCCAGCACTTAGGGAAGCCAAAGCAGGAGGATCTCTTTAGGCCAGGAGTTCAAGACCAGCCTGGGCAACACAGTGAGACCCCCATCTCTAAAAAAAAAAAAAAAAAAAAACATGTATACACATACACACACACACACACACACATATTTTAAAAATTAGCCGAGTGTAGTGATGCACACCTGTAGTCCTAGCCACTGGGGAGTCTGAGACAGGAAGATTGCTGAGCCCAGTAGTTCCAGGCTGCAGTGAACTATGATCACACCACTGCACTCCAACCTAGGGCAACAGAGTGAGACCGTGTCTCAAAAATAAAATAAAATTATATATATATATATATATATATATATATCTTATTTTTTGAAAAAGAATGTATCAGTGACCTGGAGTTTTGATGTCACAAGAACTGTTTAGAGTTGTGGTTCTGAGAACTAGTCATTATAATTTGAAGATTTTAATGACTACTTAACTATGTTTTGAAGTATTGTATGGTGTAAAGTGAATGAAACTATGAATTGTCTCATTTATTTTTTTTTTTAGTTTTTAATTTTTAATTTTTATGGGTACATAATAGTTGTATGACTTTATAGGGTACATGTGATGTTTTGATACAGGCATACAGTGTGAATTAATCCAATCAGGGTAATTGGGGTATCCATCACCTCAGGCATTTGTCATTTCTTTTTTTTTCTTTGATACGGAGTCTTACTCTGTTGCCTGGGCTAGAATGCCATGGCATCAGCCTAGCTCACAGCAACCTCAAACTCCTGGACTCAAGTGATCCTCCTGCCTCAGCCTCCCAAGTAGCTGGGACTACAGGCATGTGCCACCACACCCGGCTAATTTTTTCTATTTTTAGTAGAAATGGGATCTCACTCTTGCTCAGGTTGATCTTGAACTCCTGAGCTCAAGCGATCCTCCCACCTCAGCCTTTCAGAGTGCTAGAATAATGGGTGTGCACCACTGTACCTGGCCAGGCATTTGTCCTTTCTTTGCGTTAGAAACATTTCGATTCTACTCTTTTATTTTAGTTATTTTAAAGTATACCTTAACTTACTGTTGATTATAGTCACTTTTTTGTGTTATCAAATGTCATTCATTCTATTTTTTTGCACCCATTAACCATCCCCACTTTATCCCCACCTCCCTGATGCCCTTCCCACCCTCTAGTAACCATCATTCTACTCTCCGTCTCCATGAGATCAATTGTTTTTACTGTTTAGCTCCCACGTATGAGTGAGAACATGCGAGATTTGTCTTTCTGTGCTTGGCTTATTTCACTTAACATAATGTTCTCTAGTTTTATCCATATTGTTGTAAATAGCAGGATTTCATTCTTTTTTGTGACTATATAATATTCCATTGTATATATGTATCACAATGTCTTTATCCATTCATCCATTGATGGACACTTAGGTTGATTCCAAATCTTGGCTTTTGTGAACAGTGCTGCAGTAAACATGGGAATGCAGATATCTTTTTGATGTCCTACTGATTTACTTTCTTTCAGATACACACCAGCTATGGGATTGCTGGGTCATATGGTAGTTCTAGTTGTACTTTTTTGAGGAATCCCTATACTGTTCTCCATATTGGCTATACTAAGTTACATTCCCACCAACAGTGTATGAGGGTTCCACCGTCTCCACATCCTCGCCAGCATTCATTATTGCCTGTCTTTTTGATAAAAGCCATTTTAACTGGGGTGAGATGATATCTCATTGTAGTTTTGATTTGCATTTCTCTGATGACTAATGATGTTGAGCATTTTTTTATATGCCTGTTGGCCATTTGTACGTTTTCTTTTAAGAAATATCTATTCAGATCCTTTGTCCATTTTTTAATCAGATTATTTGATTTTTTTCCTATTGAGTTATTGGAGCTCCTTATAATTCTAGTTATTAATCCCTTGTCAAATGGGTAGTTTGCAAATATTTTGTCCCATTCTGTGGGCTCTCTTTACTTTGTTGATTATTTCCTTAGCTATGTAGAAGCTTTTTAGTTTGATGTAATCCCATTTGTCTGATTTTTCTTTGGTTTCCTGTTCCTTGGGTGATGTAATTCATGAAGTTCTCCGTTTATGTTTTAATGTATAAGATGGAAATATGTTTGGCTAGAAAGGAATTGAACTGTAATTAAATATGAATGTGTCATTAAATGAAGGCTTATGTTCAGCATTTATGTAAACTCTGCTTCCTCGAACAGAAAATCCTGTCTTAGTGCTGCTGTGCCCAGTGCCTGGTATATGAGATAGAAATAAATAAACCAAGAGTACTTTATTTTCCTTAGTAACTTGCTGATTTTCCCCCGATTATAAATAAGCATATGTATATATGTGTTCTAACATTGTCTCAGTTTACCTTCTTTCTATTAAAAAAAAAAAATCTTTAGAGATGGGGTCTTGCTGTGTTGCCCAGGCTAGTCTCAAACTCCTGAGCTCAAGAGGTCCACCTGCCTCAGCCTCCCAAAATGCTGGGATTACAGGCCACCCTCCTTCTAACAATACAGAAATTCCTGTTTATCTACAGAATCTGGTTCTTAGCATTTTTTTCATTGCACTCAATCTCAAATTAAGATGAAGCAATTATGAGATTTTTAATAATATTCAAGGGGAATTTTTTTTCTATTAGTTTTCAAAAGTTAGGTAAATCAAGGTATCCCTCTGATAAGAATCCCTAGAAGGGAATAAATAATCTTGGGTTATATTTCTTGAAATTGTATATTCCTCCTTAGACAGAAAAAACACTTTCTTTGAATTTTCTAAAACATTTTCAAAGAAAATTCTTAGCATTCCTCTTCTTGTTATTTATGTAGCTCACAAAGCAAGTACCTGCCCTTTTGCTACCAAGGTATAAATGCCTCATTTGATAATATAGGTGTGTGTTTTTTGGTTGGTTTAACAAAATATGATAATGGGTCTTTAGTACATTCAGGATAGGAAGATTTTTAAAATATAACATGAGTTTATCTTCTGCTTAGAAACATATTTCATGTTTAATGCAGAAACTTGGTAAATACAGCAATAACAAAAAGTGAGGGAAATTGGCATTCATTGGGAAGGATTTTACTTTTTTAACTTGAAGTTTTATTCTTGCATTTCTGCCCAGCTTAAAAAAAAAGTCAGGTTCCTGGAGAAGGAAATTATAAATGCCTGAGAATAAGATATTTAAGTTGAAAATCTGCCTTAGCTTTTCTTAAAACACTACCTTTACCATAGTAAAGAATTTTAATAGCTGTGTAGATAAGGATAAAAGATAAAGGTGAATTATGTGCTTGTTAAATTAACCTGCCTCTTTTACCATCTTTGCTATGGAATATTATTCAGTATTAATTATCCTCCTGTTATTTAGCCCTTTTATCCCAAAGTAAGAGGAATTGATGAGGATATGTGCATTGTGTTATGTCTGATCACGGTTTGACTAGCACAGTCTGAAAGTGGGTTGTACAGGATGAGAGAGAGCAGTCTAATTGCTCTCCCTGCATCAGCAGCATCTATAAAGCATCCTGGGAATTGCTCGCCCTACGTTCAGAGCAGCTGGTCACATGAGCCTGAATTTTCAGTTCAGTTCATTAGTCAGCCATTTTGGTCACCACCCTGCTTACTGCGCACGACCAATCCTATGAGAACTCAGCATCCCAGCTCATCTGAGCAGATCCTGGAAGTGATTTCTGCAGTTCAGGATTTTTTTTTTTTTTGTATGCTAAATTGAAATTTTAGGTTTATTTTTTGTTCATTTTTTGGGGGGGTGTTTTTTTCTGCACAAAGAAGGAGTATTTTTGACTTATTGATACCAAGGCCAGTTTTTCAAAGCCAGCAAAGGGAGCGTCGGCTGGGCAGGATTTAAAGCCTATAGCTCAGCTGAGAAAAAAAAAGCATAAGGAAGGGAAGATAAAAGGAGAGGAAGCTGGGAGAAGACAAGAATCATCTTTTTTTCACTATGTGGTAGGAACTGTTTGTAAGAAAAGATAGTATAGAATTGTTTATCCTGAGCAGTTGGTTCTTAAACTATAAGGTATTTTTCCTTGTTTCTTTTAAACCTCCCCCACCCCTTTCCTGAAAGCTTTGTTTCAGAGCTTTGGATTTGGGGTTTTTTTGTGAGGAGGTCTTATTTATTTTTGTGGGGGGTGTGTGTGTGTGTGTTGTGGTCCCAGCTGAGTCATCATGTCTGCTCTGACGCCTCCAACTGATATGCCAACCCCCACCACTGACAAGATCACACAGGCTGCCATGGAGACCATCTACCTTTGCAAATTCCGAGTGTCTATGGATGGAGAATGGCTCTGCCTGCGAGAGCTGGATGACATCTCACTTACACCTGACCCAGAGCCTACCCATGAAGGTATGGTCAGATCCTGCCCGCTAGTATCTCACAGCATCCTCATTGTTACGGGGGGAGGGGGACAGCTGGGAGGGTCAGGGAGAAGTAGGAAGAAGCTACACTCTGATCTGTTAACAATCTTGGAAACCTTTCATCCTTACCTACCACCCACTTTCTCCTCTCTTGCTTACTGGGAAAAAAAAATTTTTCCTACCCCCGAGGTATCCTTTGAAAAGATAATGGTACTTGTTTAGAGTTCTTTGTCTTTAAGCCTCTAAAAAGAATATTTGAGGTCACTTATCACATCCAATCCTAATCAATAATGAAAAAGCTTTTAATTTTGTTCATATATAAATATATTATAGAAATTATAGTAATTCTTAAAAATATAAGTTAACATGACTATAATTATAGGATTGTACATGATAAATACAAGAGGGGTATCCTATTATCAGGATATAATGTTAAACTGGCTGTGACATCTAGAAAATATTTGATAAAATATTATCTTTTTTAAATAATACGGATTATTAGGTTAGATGAGAAAGTAATTGTACATTCAGCATTTATTCAGTGAATATGGACTCTTCAAAAAACATAATGCCCTGAAAAGGTTAATCATGATTATTATGGTAATCCTTATAGATTACCATAGAATAGTAATACTGGAATCTTTCTGGCCATTGCTTTTTGTAAATTATTTGTGGTAGCTATTATGACTTATTTGAAATTTCCAGTCTTAGTACCTTTGAGATCTTTGTGGTCTCTTGGCTTGTGACTCTCTTTTCAAAACCTTTTCTAAATTTCCAGGGTTTTTCTACTTCTGCCACTTAATTCTGTTAATGCCACATAATGAGAGTTGATTTGAGTCCTATCAAGAAATAGTTTTATTTTTAATACAGTGGCTTCTTAGCTAGTGTTTATTCTCTACCCTTAAACTAATGAAGATAGAAATGCTTGCATGTGAGGAGAAATTCTTCACAAACAGGTGCCTGATAGTTAGGCACATCTACAGGACACAGAGGGCCATGAGGTAAATTGCACATACCAGATGGGGTTAGGAAAAGTGATTTCTTGCCCTTGACTTGGTGTTGCAGTCTTATGACTCAGATTTTACCCATGTGTTTGATAAGGACCTTATCTTCCCAATCAAACTTAACCTTGAGAAAGTTTTAGAGATAGTGGTTAATATCACAGAACACAAAGCAGTAATTTTGGTTGTCTTTAAGAACTATATTTAAGTAGTTTTTAAGACTCACTGCATCTTTTAACAATTGGTTTGTCAATTGGACAGCTTCCTTTGGCTGTAAGTTTTGGAGCAAGGGTTAAAAGATATCAGCTGAAATTCCATACAATACCAGTACTGTTTAAAACACCCTCCAAAGCTTTAAAAATCTTCAGGGAAGAAAAGTACAGTTTTAGAAGGCTATCAAGAAATTTTTTAGCAACTGCATATGCAAATTGATAAATTTGCATATTTTATTTAAAAATATGTATTCCCATCCATTTTGAAAGGCATACAATATGAAATGTTCCCTCAGTTATAAAATCTAGTTTATCAGTGTCTCAAAAATAATTTTTTAATGATTTTAGTACTTTGAGTGTATGTTTTTTGAGCAAGATTTCTATGGGTAAGCAAAAGTGAGCTGTTTGGCGAGCCTTTGTAGCGGTGCTGTTTGAATTCTTCCTGAGAAATCTGTGGCAACACATTGCTCAGTGCTGTGAAAAATGTGTGAGAGCTGCAGTCTAAGCTATAAGCTGCAGTCTAACCTATAATCCTTTGATTAAGGAAATCCAACAAATAGGAAGTTTCCAAGACCTTTAATCAACTATAGAGGATTTGGAGGAAAATTGAGAAATGCTGACAGTGAGTTTTGGAACTTTGCCTTAAACTGAGCAAAAGAAACAAGTATTTCAAATTACTAGAAATGAAAATAATGAAAGAAAGAACAGGCCCATGAAGGCATATGCAAGTATAATGACCTAGTAAACCAGGTGGTGCTTTATGGGAGTTTTATTTCCTTGCTCTGCTGGCAAACTCCGGCTGTCTACACAGTCGTTTGATCCCAAGAAATGTCTGCTTTAGTGTTAATACCAGTGACAATTATTAGATGTAACTTAGCTATAAGCATTTAAGTGGCGGTCAGTGATTATGTGAATCTCACCTTGTTGACAATATGGAGCTCCTGGTGCCTAGACTGATGGTAGGATTCAGATTAATTCCCAGGCTAATTCCTAGTGAGAAGGACGTCAAACCACACAAATCCTGCAATGGCACCCCCCTGACTCCACAAAAGAAAATGGGCACAAAGCATAATGTATCCTCTTAAAATGATGATATAGACTGACTGTGTGTGGCCTTAGCAGTAGAAGATTTGTGGTTTCCAAATTTTGTTCTCTGAAAACAGAGTTCCTGCCCTGCACTGGGCAGTTTACAGTATAGACCTGGACCTAGAGTTTCTGCCTACCTTAACCCTTAAATACATGGGAATAAAAACGGTCACTTCATTATCTCAGTGCTTACTGGTGGTCAGTGAGGGGTCACTCTCTTTTTAAAACCAGGAGCAAATCTACAACTTTGATTGCAAATAGATTTCCCCTAAAGACGAGCATAGGATGGATTCCACGGGAGAGGAGAGGGGTCAAGGGAGGCTTTATGGAGTGAGACTTGGGCTGGCCCTCGAAAGATAACTAGGTGATCAGCAGGCAGACATGGGGTAGGGCATTTCAGATAGTACGCAGTGAGCTGGCCGAGCCAGGGAATAGCAAACAGGAGCACAGTGGGCTTGTGGTTAGCACACAGGGTGCAAGGCTGGAAAGATAAGCCAGGGCCAGACTGGGGAAATCTTCCTCTTCATACCGGTGAGCCTGGACTCGATTCTGCAGTGAAAAGCTGGTGGTGTTTTATGTCTGGGAATAACATGAAATAAGACTTTTATTGTGGAATGATCACTCTGGCTGTTAGCGGGGGGGGGGGGGGGTAGATCAGAAGGAGATAAGCTCTCCAGGGCCCCCTAACCATGACTATTAAAATGGTCCAGGTAAGAGATGACAATTCCAAACTAAGGCAGTGAGGGTGAACACAAAAGGGAGGGAACAGTCACTGGAAAAGTAGAAGGTATCTGATGACTCAGGAGGTGGGTGGCTGGAGCATGAATGTGAGGTGGCGCCTACGATCGCTCCCAAATTTCTGGCTTCAGGCCCTGGGTTCCCTTTACCAATAGGCGATGCAGAAGGAAGAGAAGGTTTGAGTCCCGGATGCGAAAGATCGTGACTAACCAAAGGAGCCCTATCACTCTTTCAATTCAGCCTTCTGGCCCACCCCAAAGAAGCATAAATCTGGTTTACATTTTTCCAGGTTACATACCCTGGCTTTATTGTGTACCCCAGCTTCCACTGAGAGTTGGGATCCTCACACTTGGGTTGGGGGCCGAGGGGAGGAGTGAGACTTAAGTGGACATTCAGAGATCTGAGGACGTGGCTCACTTACCTTTTGTCATATCAACACTGGAGGAGCAGCCTTGTTTATGTAAAATTCACCTTGCATTTTCTGGATTTAGAAAAACATGCACCATCACTGAAAGGACTTCTCAGAGACTTTTTTTTTTTTAGTTTTTTTAGTTTCTGTGACAGCATAGTGGAATTTCAAAGTAAAGGAACTCTTAAGTTACCATGAAATATTTAGAAAATATGTGCCCTTTGTTTTTCTCAAGAATGGAAGCAAAACACCTCAGTTAGACACATTAACTGTTATGTGAGTTGTATTTAACTCACTGTTGTTTTGAGCCTGGGGTTTTGAGCAAAGCATATGTAATTCACACTCCCTTCACCTTGGGAGCTGCAAGAACTATTTTTCAGCTTGCATATAACTCATGCACAGAAAACAATAAAAAATAGCCAAATTTTTCATTAAATTAGAAAGGATCATTTTGTTTTTGAAGTTTTTATTTTATTTTCGTAATAAAACACCGTGGCCCCTAGGAAAAATTTTTTTTCTAATGTGGCAGTTGATGTGTTAAGCATTATTATAGTAATTTTAGAAATGATACTATTACTGAGATGAAGTGATATGCTTTATATGTATGGTTTTGTTTTAAAGTCGTGTGCTCATTGCATCTGAATTTCTTGGCGTAGCATTCTTGAAAGAAATATATGTAATTCCAGGATTAGGAAAATAATAAAAAGATTTTTTTCAGAAATTCCTCAGTAAATGTTATATGTGTATATGCACGTGCACACACATGAAGGGCAAACTGTAATATTACCTTTAATGTTATCAAATGTTTAACAACAAACTCAACTATAGTTGTGATTCAGTTCATAGTAATTTTGCCCTATAACAAGTTTACCTAATTATCAATTTGCATCTTGATGGCAATTTTTGACACTTTAAAAGAAGATCCTTAAAGAGTAAAGTCCTGAGCCTTTCATGTTTTGTCTCGTATGTGACTACAGATGCGACTCAATTTCCAATGGGGTTATGTCCCAATAAACCCAGCCTAAGTTGTAAACATCCTAAGTTGAAAATACATTTAATACACCTAACCTACGGAACATCATAGTTTAGCCTAGCCCATGAGCCTACAAGTTGGGTAAAGTCATCTGACAGTGCAGTGCACTGTGGAATACCTGTTGTTCCCCCTCGTGATCCTATGGCATGCTGCCACTGTCCATCCTTGTAAGAGAACCTCAGAAAAGAGCAAAATTCAAAATTTGAAGTATGGTTTCTACTGAATGCATATTGATTTCTCACCATCATAAAGTTGTGGTATCATAAGTCAGGGACCATCCATAAATTGAAATTAGCTTAAAAGCAGTAGTGTCGTATTTCAAAAGAGAAAATATTTTGCATATATTGCCTTTACTCTAAAGTGCTCTATGGAGAGATTTTTTTTAATTAGATTTATGGTCTAGGTCAAATTCCTTACTTGTTCTTAAACTAAATGTCCAGTTTTTAGTCCATTTTCCTTTTCCTTCTACATTCCCACTCTCTTTTATCATTCTTGGGATATTTATATGGTTTGAGTGGCAAGCAAGTTAAAAAGCTCAATTTAAAACAATTGCGTACTTACTAAAGTAGGTCTAAGTTGAATTTTTAAATAAGACTTTTTTCTTATTATAAAAGTATATTTGTTGTAGAGGTTTGGAAACTTCTAAGTAGGATTTTGGTACAAAATTCAAAATGATTGTGAAGAAATCTGCTGGATACCTAATACATCTATTTAGAATTGGATGGATATCAATTAAACTGTAGAACACTTTATTGCTCTCAATATGGGTATATCTGAGAACAATAAAGAAGTTACTACAATAATGAGATTGATTTGGCTATTGGTGCTGTTAGCTACAGTGATGGTCGTTAGAGATAATGTAATATAGTGGTTAAAAGCATAGATTTTGTGTCTTGGATCTGGATTCAGTTCCTTACCCCACTGCTCAGTAGTCATGTGATTTTGCAGAAGTTACTAAATCACTTTATGCCTGAATTTTCCTCTTCTCTTAATTTTGGATATTAGTAGTAACTACTTGGTAAGTTAGGAGGCTTAAATGAAATAATTAATGTAAAGCACCCTGTAAATGGTAGCTGTTCGTGTTAGTCGTTAATCATGAAGCAGTAGTTGGAGCCACAGCAGTTTAAACCACATTCTTAAATATATTACCAATTTAATTTATATTTCTTTTTTTATATGTAACTTTATGGAGCAGTCTAAACTAGTTGTTTATCAGACAGACTAAAGGTGAACATTAGTAGCTTAAACTCAAATTTTAGCATTGTTCTTTCTTAGAACTCTATAAACAAGAAAATAATTGATTAAAAATGATCAAGTTATCAGTTATCAAGAACTATGTTATTTCTATTAACCTTCCTTTAGGGGTAGGGAATCTGACATGGAGAGGTAATATACAGATGATCAGTTTAACACAATAAAATATATCATTTGGTTACAAAGGTAACAATAAGCTTTGAAATTACTTTTTTGACTTAACTTCCTTCTCAAATACAGATAATAAGAAATAGACTATGAAGAATTTATGTGTCAGATGGACATACTGAGAAAAGAACCTTTGCTTAAGTTTTTGAGTTTAGGGTTATTGTGGAGAACTGCGTGTAATAGCAGAATTCACACGTGCTGTTATTACATAGCTCTGCTGTTTTCCCCTGGTAGTTGTACTTGCTTTGGTGATCATTTAGAATATCTAGCATTTATACTGTAATATAGAAAGAGAAGCTTATGTGAAATATCTAGGAGCATAGTAATGGTAGTATACTACGTGCAATGAATGTATTTCGGTCTGTTAGTTGGTCATAAATATTTATTGGGTATCCCTTGATGCAAAGTCCAGACCTAGGAGCTAAGAAATAGACAGCTCTTTCTCTCCATGAGTTCATAGTTAAGGTAAAGAGATGAAACTAACATGTCAGAGGTTGCTGTAAAACATGTGCATCCCACTGAGTTCCCAAAGGACAATCCTGTTTCTTAGGAATTAAAGCATGGAATTCAAAGCTACATAGCACTAAGTGTGACCACATTTACCAAAGGATAGTATGGGTGCAGATTTGGGTTCACATTTTTCTACTGAATAGGGAATACTCAGTACTGATGTGATCCTCTCAAGATGAAACAGAAAGTGTTTGTCATTCAGTGACTGTGGTAAGTGTCTGGTGCTGAGAAGATCACTCCATTGACATTTACTAACATAAGCTTACTCATTCTTGATCAGTGCACATGAGTATAACCCCTTTCTACCTGGGAACTGCATATGTTTTAATGAAAAAAATGTACGTCCCAGTGGGCATTTTGGCAGGGGAAGCTAAATGGCTGTTTACCGGGAAACTTCATAGCCTGAATTCCCCAGAGTCTAGTGCAGGGCTTCTAAACCTGGGATCCATGATTCCAAGAGTTATATGTAAAATTTTATATCTGTGCATTTTTTTTCTGTGAGAAAAATGTCTAGTGTCCATCTGAACCCCAAAAGAAAAAAAGTAACACTTAAAACATGCAGTTTTTATCAGTGTAAGATCAGATCAGCCCTCCCTTCAACAGTTTATTACCCCACTTTATACCTAGCACGATGCTAGTTCGTAGGGTTACAGCATAGTGAACAAGCCTAGTCCACTGTATTTTCTAAGCTTACTGACAAGTGTGGGGTGCGCTTGGATCTCTTCAAACAAGTGAAATGGCAAGCATTGTAGTGCAATGGTTTCTACAGTGGGAAGTACAGAGTGCCTTATAGGATGAGCAAAAAATCTTGTCTTGGCAGGGGTTCCAGGGAAGATTTCCAAGTGAAATAATGTTTGCACCAAGACCTAAAAGATGTGCAGGAGTTATCTGGGCATAAACTGGAGGCAAACGTTATTAGGGTGGGAGGAGAGGGAGAGAAACTGCACTTGCAGAGATCCAAATGCCAGAACTGGAAAATTTTCAATATGTATTTTCAGCCTCTTTCCAAATTTCCTTTCCAATAACTTTTCACCTTTTTGATCAGAAATATTACTAAAGCCACATGTTCTACTAGGGAAAAAATAGTAGAGGTAGTGATAAAGTAACATATTTTTTTCTCTTTTGGCTGTGTACTAATTTTTTAACATTAAAATTTTTAATGTTTTAACAGTGAATAAGTTCTTTGTGTATGTACATTTACTTCTATGGTTTAATAAAATAAGCATATATTATATAATACATGACTTTTAATAATTCTCTTATATAAGACTTAATAAGAACCATTTTCCTCAATTAATAGAAAAATAAAGTAACTATTACTCTTAATATTGAATACCATAAACATGCACACTTGTGATTAGATTTTCTGTTTTCATTTATTTATGTATGAATAAATAATTCCCTTATCCTTTCGTTAATGAGCATGTATTTCTTCTACCAAGAAAATTATAGCCATGTAGTGCTCAAAAGTTCTTAAATGAAACCACTTAAATTAATGAAAAATCAAGGCTGCAATATTTTCATAAGTAAATGTATGTTAATTGTATAAGAAGTATCAACTGAACTATAAATGGCCTTTCTGTATTTAGGTATACACACACAGGGGCAAGGTGTGTGGTACAATTATATAAACCAGATTTAAGGCATCTGGTTATTATAGTTTTCTGTTATGAGTAAACAAGCAAACAGTGCTATACATGTTTAGGGCCTAAAAGAGGTAAATATGTGCTTCGTTCTACAACTGAGTCTCAATTTTATCTTTTCTTTTTTTTTTTTAAGATAGAGTTTTACCTCTGTCGCAGCAGCTAGAGTGCAGTGGTGTCACCATAGCTCACTGCAACCAAGGAAGACTCAAGCAGTCCTCCTGCCTCAGCCTCCTGAGTAGCTAGGACTACAGGCATGTGCCACCATGACCAGCTAATTTTTTCTATTTTTAGTAGAGACGGGGTCTGGCTCTTGCTCAGGCTGGTCTCGAACTCCTGAGCCCAGACGATCTCCCTACCGTTGCCGTCCAGAATCATGTTATTGTTCTTTGCTTTCACTCCTTTTGTAATTTGCCCTTGGTGAGATTACAGGAACGTTTGTTGCCACCAGCACAGTTAGCCTCAGATTTACATTGTCAGATTCTCTGAGCTGTGATTGCCTGAGCATGAAGCAGTCTCTGTGAAGATGTAGCTTTTAATACAATCTCAGAAGCGTGCAGGGCAAAGTTCTTTTGGACAAGGTTTCTCCGTTCTTGTTGCTCTGGCCTGAAAATAACCTGGCTAGTCACCCTTTTAAGGTAAGTTTTACCCAGCTAGCCTCCAGGGTTTTGAAAAATCCTAAATCTGGGTGAGGAATATCAGTACATTTGTACTTAGACACCAATTCATATCTAAACCATGGAAGAGCTACGTGATGCCTCTGAGCTCACCATGCTCTGCATAAAATCAGCTTTGTTCTTCCCATTTCGGGTCTACTTTCAGTTTCTTCCCAACTCCTTGATACTCTTGCAATGGCATCTGTCTGCTTTAGTGCATTGACCCCAGTGCCTCAGTCTCTCCTCTCCCTGAGTGAGCCTTTTCTGGACCTTTCTTAGAACAGAGCTTCTACTTTAAGTGCCTTTCTTAATGGAGTTCACATACACTCTTCTTTGGGTTATGAGCTCCTAACATCTGAAAGTCATTTGTCCTGTACTAATCACTGAAATATGAATCATTTTCCAAAGGGAAATACTGTAGCAGAGTAGGTAACTGCTATTCAGCGATGGAGCTCTGAATGGAATTCATGTTGGTACATTCCCAAGCCTGGGTACCAAGGTCTGGCTGGAAAGAGCAAGTGCTGTGGTTCCAGAGCATCCACCACATTCTCTGCTCTTCAGCTGTGGTTCTGTGTGGTTTTGTTTTTTATGATACCCCTTTGTTGGGGGGTGGGTAGGTAGAGAGTATAATTGGGCAAGTTTTTCCACTGTGGTTCCTCTACTCCCCAACAATGCGCTGTGACCACTATGAAATGCTTTTGAGTATAGGGTTGTCAATACTAAAATCTGTTCTTTTGCAATTTTTGGCATGTACACTTTTCTAGAGAAAAAAAAAAAGGAGTTATTTGTGAACCATAATAAAATTCTAAAAATTAACACTCTAAAGCAAAGACACTTGGCCTCTAGGAAACAAAACAACCCCAGGCCTTGCAAAATTTGACTGTAACTTGGTTGCTTATAGTAATACTGCTGGAGGAAGCTATATCCAGAAGAGATTTCACAACCATGAATACCTGAACAAAAGAGAGACACTTTTTGAGCCCATCCAAGCACTTCTCTAGAGAGAAGCAGCTTCAGCCAATTCCCTCATCCAGAGAAAAAGGAAGTACAGTTATTTTGTAGGGGCCATCGCCATGTTGGAGCAATGGCTCCGTCCCAGGGCCATGTTCTACCAGACCACACTGCTGTCATCATTGAGTCACCATGTACCTTAAGAGCAAATGTTTATAGTACCACCTGATTCAGTATTTCCAGAGCTACATAGTCTATTGATTTATTCATTCTTAGACCTGAAACAGAATGATAACTGAAAGAATAGCCAAGAAAATAGTTAAAGTAAACTTCAAAAAGCTATGTTTTCTAATTCAGGTCCGTTGTACAATTCCAGCCCCCTACCCCATTATTTTTTGGAATTTCGGTATGTTGTCCAGGCTGGCCTTGAACTCCTGGGCTCAAGCAAGCCTCTAGTCTCAGCCTTTCAAGCAGCTGGGACTACAGGCATGCACCACTACACCAAACTTGGTCTCTCATCTCTTGACTAAAAAAAACTTTGTTCATATGCATCTTAAAGGTAAAGTTACCAACATACCCCATCGTTAGGACTGTAGCTAGAAGAGAGGATTTTGAATGTTCCTAACACAAAAAATAATAAATATTTGGGGTGATGGATAAGTCAATTATCCTGATTTGATCATTACTCATTGTGTACATGTGTTAAAATATCACACTGTACCCCATAAACATGTAAAATTATGATGTATCAGTTAAAAATGTAAAAAACTTGTAAAGAAAAATGAAAAATAAGGTTACCTAATTCTGTTAGGTGCAGCATTTTTAACCATTTAATCCAGGCATTTGGAGTGAGGATCGTGATGCTTCATTACTAGTTGTTCAGCACTGCGCATGCTGTAGTTCGCTCAGCAGTTCCAGGCCAGGCACTCTCTCCCTTGTGAGTCAGCATTTGAGTGGGAACTGAGGCTAACTGTCTATTGAGCCAGAGTAACTTTGGAAGCTCACCTTCACCGTTTGCTTTAACAATTATAGTGTACATCTGGCATAGTTCTGATTGGTACAACTCTGAATTATGCATTATCCATAGCAAATTTTATTTTATTTTAAAGCCAGCAAAATTTAGCAGTGGGGGATTGAACATAGCAAATTTTAATTCAGACCTGTTTACTGTGTCAATGGAAAGACCTTTAGGCTGGGAGTGGAGGCTCATGCCTGTAATCCTAGCAATTTGGGAGGCTGAGGTGGGAAAATTGCTTGAAGCCAGGAGTTTGAGACCAGCCTGAGCAAGAGCATCTCTACAAAAAATAGATTAGCTGGGCATAGTGATGTGTGCCTATAGTCTCAGCTACTTGGGAGGCTGAGGCAGGAGGATCACTTGAGCCCCAGGAGTTTAAGATTGCAGTGAATTATGATGAGGCCACTGCACTGTAGCCCAGGCAACAGAGTGAGACCCTATCTCAGGGGGAAAAACAAAAGCCCTTTACATTGCTCCTCTCTGTAATTTGTCAGTGTCTATTATTTTGCTATAAATTAATGTTACTATAGTTATTTAGACCAGGCAAAACATAATAAAGGCAACGAAGTGTTGTCTCTAGAAAACACAAAATGTGCTAGGAAAGAGACTAGAGTTGTCCATGCTGCCATCCACCTCTTTGACTAACATATCAGATTCTGTTGTTTTAGTAATTTGAACATATTCCAGAAGGCACAATCTTAAAAAATATTTTACAAATCTTTGGGGATTACAAAAGAATGGCATATTATCTGTTTTTTGTTACAGTAAAATGCTGAGCATGCCGAGGAAAAGTAGAGAACAACTTTAAAAGGAAAAGACAGACCTTTACCTTTCTGGAGGAGGGGGGTGCTCTTAAATTGATTCCATCACTCTGCCACTTAAAACTTTAAACCCTGTTTTTAAAAGAAAAGAGAAAATAAATCTGGTTGAAACAGAAAAAAAGTGCTCTAGATGGGACACACCAAAAGAAAAGTCAGAGAGATATGTAGTACCTATTACACATTCCACCTAGGAATTCACTTTCCAGAGCTTTTTTCTGTATAAATCTGGGAGAATCTTTATATTTTGCTTTAATAAGATAGGCTTTCATTTTATTAGATGACAAGGGTAGTTTCTAGTTCAATACAATGTGAATATTCACTCTTGCAAGGTCACATAGCGAGTCTGTAGAGCAACTCATACGTTAAAAGAATACTCATACGGATGGTTAAAAGAATACGTTCTTGTGAATCTATATCCTACATAATATAGATCTGTAGCATATTATAGATCAGAGGATTATACCTGAAAATGATGTGCAAATGTGTCTGCATATAATGTATTTCAGCACGAATTTCCTGTAAAATAATAATAATCAACACTTACAGTATGTTTTTTCTGTGTGAGATATTTCTAAGTGCTTCAGAGCCACAATTCCAAAATCCAAAGAAAGCTGTGGAAACCAAAGGTATTTTTCATAAATTTGCCTGAACTCATTTGGTGATAAAACATGACCTGAATTTACTGGAGGCTCTTTATAGTCTTTATTTATCCTGTTTAATCTGAATATTCATTTCTCTCTTGTAGAAATACTAATGTGCTTGATTGTGGGGTGCTACCTCAGATGCTGTTCGTTCTGTATGTTAAATAAACATCTGGCTGTACTGAATTATAAGTGATTTATTTTGTCTATCTTCAAAGCAGCATCCTTATTTTTGTTTTGGGGAAGGAGAGTTGGGGGGGTGTTGTAAAATGTTTATGTTTTTTGTTGTTATTTTAAGAAAAGTCACTGGTTTTCATCATAACATTTGTCTTTAGTTTAATAAAATATTCCATGTGCTTTTCAGCTTTGCTGAAGTGATCAAAATAAATGTTGAAATAGGTTAATGTTGTATATACTTATAATACAGAGAGCCTTTGATTTTTCAATAGAAAAAAATCTCCATGTTACTTTTTTGTGGGACATGTACTTTGTTTCCCTTTATTAGAAACTTATTACTAATCTAAGCTTTGAAACCTATTTAATAATCATAGCTGATATCTCTGCATAGTTGGTTGTATTCCTAGCCCTTTTCACTGTTAATCTCTGTGTTAAGTGGAAAGAGTACTAGGAACCTCCCTTTCAGTTATCCCTTTGGAAATCTTGTTTTTAATAGCACTTTTCTTTCTCGGCTTGCATGACATTTTATCTTTCTTTTCCTTTCTTTTTGCCGTTTGCAAAGACTCTTGGGAGGATTTGACAGATTTGGTGGAGCAAATGCGCGATGATACTGAAGGTGCGTGCCACACCAACATCTTTCAGCTTTTTTTTTTCTTGCTTTTTAAAATTTTCTAACCACCTTTTATTTGTTTTCCATAAGAGGGAATGTCAGCTTCAATTTTTATTTCCCATTGCCAATAACTGGGAAATCGTTGTGTCTGTGGTTCCAAGTAAAATGGCATTATTGTGTGTTTCCACTGCTTTTTTAGGATATTTGTTGAACAAAGTGTTACAAGGGACATTATTTCAAGATTACATCAAGTTTTTCTATAGCTGTTTTTTCATTTGTTTGTTGGGAAGGTGTAAATTTTACTACTCATGTAAACGTGTATTTTTTAAATTTCACAGCAGTCAAAAACAAACAGATCTCAGGAAGCTAAAGTGTTTGATCTGAAATGTTGCTCTAATTTATAGATTTCCGTAACATTAAACACTTTTAGCTTTGTCATGTAATAACATTCTTTTCTGGTGGAATTATTTTGAAAAGCAGCGCATATGTTCTAATGTGTGAAGTTTCCTCAAACCAATAATTATTTCTTCTGTTGTCACGGCATCTAACTATAGGGAGCTCAGGGTGATTTACACATTTTATACTAAGAATAGGAAAATTGGAGTTCAGCTCCACTTCACTGTATCATTTGACATCTGCCCACTTTGCCCAGGCAACTAAAGGTATATCCAAGCTTTAGCACCCATACGTCCACCACTCTGCCTAGACTGGCCTTGACACTGTGCTCTGTGTGAGCTGCCTGTGTCCTGCTTTGTTCTGTTGTGTCTCACACAGAGCATTTCCTCCCCTCTGCTCAGCCTGTGCCACCCGCCCAACCCTTCAGTCTCTGTGGGAGCTCCACAAAGTATCCTTTGACACCCTTGGCCCACATTCATTTCTCCATTCACTGAACTCCTGCAGAACTTGAAGTTTAAGGACTTTCACTTGTTCTCTAATTCTTGTTGTTTATTACCCTAGTTAAAGTGTAAAACTCCTTGAAGGCAGAGATTGTCTTCAACTTCTTGATATCCTTATCAGACCTGGGATAGTACTATCCTCAGTCGATCTGGTCACACCAGACAAAAGGCAGTTTTCCCTCTCAAGAGATGCCCAACAGTATCTTCTTCTTTAGCACTTTCCTTTGAATGAGTGAATTATGATCCTGAGTTTCATCTCGTTTCCTGTGGTCAAACTATTTTTATACCATCTTTGATTCTGCTTTTATAATTGATTACATGTAATTCAATGAAAGAACAAATCACTATTGTCTGATTGACGGTTCATATATAAGGAAAAAAGAGAAGGATATTGATTCAATGCATGATGTTTACGATTATGTTAGCTGCTATTATTATTATTTACCAGGCACCATCAGGTTTAAAGCTTTAATTCTTTTTTTTTTTTTTTGAGACAGAGACTTGCTTTGTTGCCTGGGCTAGGGTGCGGTGGCATCAGCCTTGCTCACAGCAACCTCAAACTCCTAGGCTCAAGCGATCTTCCTGCCTCAGCCTCCCAAGGAGCTGGGACTACAGGCACACATCACTATGCCCAGCTAATTTTTTCTATTTTTAGTAGAGATGAGGTCTGGCTCTTGCTCAGGCTGGTCTCGAACTCCTGACCTCAAGGGATCTTCCTACCTTGGCCTCCCAGAATGCTAGGATTACAGTCGTGAGCCACCACACCCGGCCTAAAGCTTTAATTCTTTTGATAGACTAGATACTAAAGAAAAATACTGCATAAAATCTATGCCCTTCTTAGGACTTCTTCCCCATGACTCAACATGGGCAAAATTCCATTTCTTTAATACAAGAAATACTTGCATAGAGTACTAATGCAAGAGTCAAGCCTACTGTGAGAGTCAGCCTTCTCTTTTCGTTTTGTTTTTGCTAGAGTTTTTGTGGATGGTTTTTATAGGTGAACCCCAAAAGGGAATAAGATGAACTTTAACAGTATAATGCATAAAATACCCAGGAGATGTGAATTTTGTCAGTATCTTGATCTTCATAGATTACTAGTCAAGTGGTATATGGTAATGTTGGTCAAGATCCTGTTTACAGAAAAGTCTCTCTGCAATGTGGTTCTTTAAAAAAAATCAGAATGGGAGAAGGGGAATGGCTTTACTTGCTAACTGTTTTGAGTCATTTCATTCTTGTTTTCCTTATATCATTTTCTACTTCTCTTGACTCATGGACTCACTCACAGTTATGTGAAATGCTTGAATTTTACTGTATTATGTAACTGAGAGATTTTGTAAATGAGTAATAGTAACAAGAGGAAATATGAGTTGTGGAGTACTACCTACGCAGAACACACACAGCATGGCAGTTCAGGTGCTGGGGAGAGTGCTGGTTCCAGACTCTGAGGAAGCTGACGATGTATGCAAGCTCAGCTCTTTTCAAGAGACCTTCGCTGCTGGATTGTTTCAGTTCTCTTTCTCATCCATTATTATGGATGTGCCATAATTGGCTTTTTAATAGATGAAGTGTTAACACTGGCTTCTGGCCTCTTGCAAGATTACTTTTTAAAATAAACTCTAGCCGGGCATGGTGGTGTACGCCTGTAGTCTCAGCTACCTGGGAGGCTGAGGCAAGAGGATCACTTGAGCTCAGGAGTTTGAGGTTGCTGTGAGCTATGATGATATCACAACACTCTAGCCTGAGCAACAGAGTGAGGCTCTGTCTCAAAAAAAAAAAAAAGATTTTAACAATGAGGCTATCTGGTCCTGGCCTCCTATGTTTTTCACTTTTTTTGTTGTTGTCTTTTACTAATTCAGTATCTTGTTATAAGTCTATTTAGATGTTTTATTTCTTCTTGTGTTAGTTTTGGTAATTTGTATCTTTCTAAGAAATTGTCTGTTTCATCTAGGTTATCTAATGTGTTGGCATACAGTTGCCTATAATACTCTGTTATAATCCTTTTTGTTTCTGTAAGTTCCCTCCTAGTGTCCTGTCTTTCATTCCTGATTTTAGTAATTTGGTCCTTCTGTCTTTTTTTATTGGTTAGTCTAGCTAAATGTGAATATTGCTGATCCTGTCAAAGGACCAACTTTGAATTTCATTGATTTTCTCTATAGTTTTTTTCACTATTTAATTCATTTCTGCTCTAATCTTTATTATTTTCCTTCTCTTGAGACTTTCTACTGATATATATTAGTTGTCCTTGATGAAGCCAACTGTGTGAAATCAGAGAATTGTGATATGCTAGAGCTAGGAGAGTCATCTGGGTTACTGTGTCTCAAACTTTAATGCATATACAGATTCCCTGGGGATCTGGTTAAAGTGCAGAAATTGATTCAGTAGTACTATTGGGTTTTCTCATTTCTAAAAGGTTTTCAGGTAATGCCAGTACTGATGTTCCAAGACCACACGGAGTAGCAAGGATCTAGTTCATTTAGTATCAGAGTCATTTGTGGGGTGTTCCAAACCTGGCATGTCACTTCTTTCATTCCAGGGATATTAATGTGCCCCCTCCCTTGGGAATCAGTGCTGTAGTATGTCACTATGATTGTTATGAGTTGTGTGTTGTTTCCATGGGATAGAAGAATTACTGAACAAGTCCAACCCTCTCATTTTACCGATGAGGAAATTGAGGCTTCAAAGAGGTGAGATTTCTTTTCTTTTTTTTTTTTTTTGAGACAGAGTCTCACTCTATTGCCCAGGCTAGAGTGCCATGGCGTCAGCCCAGCTCACAGCAACCACTAACTCCTGGGCTCAAGCAATCCTTCTGCCTCAGCCTCCCAAGTAGCTGGGACTACAGGCATGCGCCACCATGCCTGGCTAATTTTTTATACATATATTTTTAGCTGTCCAAATCATTTTCTTCTATTTTTTTAGTAGAGATGGGGGTCTCACTCTTGCTCAGGCTGGTCTCGAATTCCTGACCTCGAGCGATCCTCCTGCCTCGGCCTCTCACAGTGCTAGGATTACAGGCGTGAGCCACTGTGCCCAGCCGAGATTTCTTGCTTGGACTTATACAATAGGCTAATTGGCACAAATAGATGATTAAGAGTAGTGGGTGGATATAATCTTTCTGATGATAAGTCCTAATTTCAGCAAAGTTCATCTGTGATTATACTGTTACCAAGAAAATGTAGCAATAAGAATAAATAGATTTGTGGTTAAATTTTCTTGAGTAATTCCTTTAACAGATTTCAACCCAGAGAAAGTGTTACTGAAGTAAATTTCCTATTTATTACTATTGAGTAGAAGTACATATGATATCTGAAATAGCATTAAGGACAATGGATAAATATAGGTATAGATACATAGATATGAATGTAAATATATAGATAATCTAGGGTCCTAAGACTCTATTATGGATTATTTTCAGTAAATGAGAATTGAGTAAAAGTTCATGATTGTCTCATACAATAAATGTCAGACTAGTTAAATGGTGTTTTATTTCAAGGTTTTTTTAGTACTTTCAGTCATTTCTTTCACAATCAAGGACCCATTTTATGCCCAATTTTATCCTCTAAGAACAATTATAGCAAAAGTTCAAAATAGATTTATTTAGGAATTAATGATCTTAAGTCATTTCCAACATAGAGTAAGCTTTCCTTTCTATGTTTCTGTTAGTTTGCTATTTTTAATATTATGTTAAAGTTCTTAGGTATCATCGAAAATTCTCTATATAGTAACTGTTTTGCTTCCTATATAAGACGGAAGCTTTGATCTGTTAAATAATCAGGCAATTCTGAGTAGTACTGCTGTTGTACTACATATGAGTTATTCCCACTTTACCAAGAATTCAGTGTAATGTAACATAGTTTAATACTAATATAACATTCAATCTACCTTATTTTTTCTTCAATTATTTGTAAAACATTTTGAGATTTTCCCGTGTAAACATTAGTTATTGCTCTATGAGGAGATAAAATGGGGTTTTAGTCACATGAGTGGTTTTCAGAACAGTGTGACTCACCATCACTTATATCTATGACTTTCGGTTCACTTTTGACATTGCTGTTAACTAAATGAGCCACATGACTCTGTAAAGTTTATTAAAATACCCTCGTATGGAAATTAGTAGTCTTAGATACCATGAAGAGTCACATGCTTTTGAAAGAATATTGATTTGAAAACCAGTCAATGTAATGTGTTATAACTGTAGTCACCTGCACATAATGTCTTTAGTCTACTGCGCCTGCTGTATTCCCCACCAAGGTGATCTGCACCACCATTCACCTAATCACCAAAACTAGTGATGTGGAAACTCCTGTCCATTCTTCTGATTCCCTTTTCCTTCACATCCAGATAGTCAGGTCACGAAATCCTGACATCCTACCCTAGAGTGTGTGTCAGAGCTGACTCCCTCTTCTATAGCTCCCTCTGCTCTAGTTCCATCTCTTGTCACTTCTGTCCTCAACTACCATGGTTGACCCTTACTTGCTTCTCAGCCTGAAATTCGTGCACCCTTCTGTCCGTCTTCCGGAAGGATACTAGAAATGGCTTCTCTAGAATTCAAATTTGTTGACATCACATTTCACATTAAAATCTTCACTGATTTTAATTCCTCTTTCTCTTGTCTCATCTCTAACACTTATTCATATGTATCTTAAACCCCTGGCACGTTTTCAGTTTTATTTTTCTGAGCGTGTTATGTTCTTTCATACTTCTATGCCCTCACCAAGCTATTCCTTCCATCCTACTCACTTCACAGCTCAACTCCTACCCCTTCCTTAACCTGACTCATTTCTTTTTGTCCTTTAAGACTGAACTCAGAAGTCTCATCCTCTGAGAACTTACCGACACACACCTCCCCCCTAAATTTAAAGGCCAGGTCAGATACCTTTCTTCCATGCACATTCCATAGTATCCTGGGTATACCTTTGTTAGGCTTCTCATTGCAGTGTATCTGCAGTGCTTCTCAGACTTTTCCACAGAAGTACCCCCAGTAATCAGAGGGAATTATATTATACTTACAGCCTGCCTGAAACCCTGACTTAATTTCATGTCTACTATCTTAGCCTTAAAGAATATGGAAACTTTACATTTGATTCCATAGAGTGGGTATATTTTGTTTAATATAAAAACATTTTAAATTTTTGGTCCTGGAATGAAATTGATCATTGTCAAAGATAATAATGTTTATCCTGAACTTTTAAATGTTCCCTGTCCACTGCCCTGTTCTGTTTTCCACAAGTCTGTATTAACCAAATTTGATCAGTAGTAAGCATTTTGATGTCAGGGACTAGGTCTCTTACCTGTGTGTTCCTAGCACTAAACACAGTAACACCTAGTTAGGTGTTCAGTATTTGTAACTGAATGAAAGTTCTGTATTGGAATGATAGTGTTAAATGTGGCCGGGAACAGTGGCTCATGCCTGTAATCTTAGTGCTCTGGGAGGCCAAGGCGGGAGGATTCTTCTTTGAGGCCAGGAATTTGAGACCAGTCTGAGCAAGAGCGAGACCCCTTCTCTACATAAAATAGAAAAATTAGGAGGCATGGTGGCGTATGCCTGTAGTTCCAGCTACGTGGGGAGGCCGAGGCAGGAGGATCATTTGAGCCCAGGGTTTGCGGTTACAGTGAGCTATGATGATGCCACTACACTCTAGCCCCGGCAACAGAGCAAGACTCTGTCTTCAAAAGAAAAAACAAATTGTGTTAAGTTAGCATTGTGAAAATTTAAAAATTTAATCATTTTTCTCATAAAAATTTGACTTAATGACATTGTGAAAGTCACGCATTTTTTAAAATCACTTTCTACCCTACATAACAAAATCTTTTTCTTTTTATAGTTAAAAATACAAAATGCACAAAAAAAGACATAAGTATTCAGCTCAGTAAATTTCCACACACTGAACACTCACAGAATCAACACCATAGCAACAAACAGAACTTGACCTGCCCCTCAGAAGTCCTTCCATGCTCTGTTGAGTCGTGACAGTGCTTTTTAGTAGCATAGATTAGTTTTACAAAATTATTTTATATTTACATATTAACTCAAGGCAAGCAACAAATCAATTGAATAGAAAATTTTCTTGTCCTATGACAAAGCAAGTTAATGATTTAATATTCATTAGTAGTAGCCAATATTACAAAATGGAAATGATAATTCCTTTTAGTGCTAATTATTTTCAGTAATTTTAATTTAGTACTAACTAGGAAACACAATTAAAATTATTTGTAAGTAATCACACTCTTGAATACTATTCAACACAAAAATGTTAATAGTAAGCATTAAATAATACTCATTTGAACTTCTGTGTTAATTAACAATGAGCAGTAAGTTCCTTTTAAAATTTTTAGTTGGCACATAATAATTGCACATATTTGGGGCACAGAGTGATCTTTTGGTACAGGTATACAATATGTAATGATCAAATCAGGGTATTAGTATATCTGTCACCTTAGAAATCATTTATGTTGGGAACATTCAAAATACTCTCTTCTAGCTATTTGAAAATATACAATAAATTATTGTTAACCTTAGTGGCCATACAGTGCTACAGCACAGTAAAACTTATTCGTCTCATCTAGCTGTAATTTTGTATCTGTTAACCAACCTTTCCCTCTTTTCCCCCACCCTTCCCATCCTCTAGTAACCACAGTTCTACTCTCTACTTCTGTGAGCTCAACTTTTTTAGCTCCGACGTATGAGTGAGAACATGCAGAACTTACCTTTCTGTGCCTGACTGACTTCACTTAATATAACGTCCTCCCGGCTCATCTATGTTGCTGCAAATGACAGGATTTCATTCTTTTTTATGGCTAAATAGTATTCAATTGTGTATATATACCACATTTCCTTTATCCGTTTATCCATTGTTGGACACTTAGGTTGACTTCATGTCTTGGCTTTGTGAATAGTGCTGCATTAAACATGGGAGTGCGGATACTTCTTTGCTATGTTGATTTCCTTTCCTTTGTATAAATATCCAGTAGTGGGATTGATGGGGCATATGGTAGCTCTATTTTTAGTTTTTTGAGGAACCTCCACATAATGGCTGTACTAATTTACATTCCTATGAAAAGTGTATGAATTCCCTCCCCCGTCCCCCATCTTCACCAGCATTTGTTATTTTTTGTCTTGTTGATAATAGTCATTCTAACTGGGGTGAATTCCTTTTAAGCTCTTATGTGTCTACTCGTCAGATTACTGTACCTAATTTCTGTTTGACTTTCATTTTAGAGCAGTAGTTCTCAACAAGGAGGGACCTGAGTTTGCCTCCCAGGGGACTTTTTGGCAATGTCTTGAGACATTTTTGGTTGTCATTAACTGGAGGGTGCTACTGACATCTACTGGCTAAAGGCTTGGGATTCTGCTCAACCTAATTCACAGAACAGACCCCCATAAAAAAGAATTAACTAGCTCAAAATGTCAATACTGCCAAGGTTGAGAATAGTATTTTCTAAAGAATGGGTGAGTTTTGTGTTTGATGGAGGTTAGTTCTTTTATTTTTTGGCTCTATCCTGATACATCCTTGCATGATGGAGGTTAGTTTAAATAGGTTATAGCATGTTACTAATGGAGTCCAAGGTATTAGGAATTAATTCCCATAGACTAGTTAATCTCTCTGTAATCCATGCATTCCAGACCCTAACCAGATGTCTTAAACATTTCTGCTACTGATTGCAAGAAGAACAAGATGTGATAATGTAGACAGGTTGGTATATAAACCTATCACCACTTCAGGAACTGTGTCTCAAAGCATGATATTTTTTAACTTAATCCAAATCTCTCTCTTCCCATGTGACTAGTTCTCACTAGGAATAAGGTTATAAACTTTGGCTAGCAGCATTGCTTAATTTTGTTATTAGCTCCTGAGTTAATGGTCTATAGGCTGGAGGCCAGAGTGAATGTTACCTTGTGGCCAGGCAGTTGTCCAGCTCCAACCACAGTCTCCTGCCACGTCTTGGGAGGCATTAAGTGAGAAGGCCAGTAGCTCTCCACAGACACTCGTACCCACACACCCCTGCCCTGTTCTTCTGTTCCAGCAATTACAGGAGGTCAGAACACGAGAGTATACGTAAATGCCAGTAATTAGTGGAAATTAATATCTGATAAAATTGTCCTTCATGGCTGTCTCTCGGGAGAAGTTTTTTGTGTATTTCACTGTCCCCTTGTGAACTCACTCCATCCTCAACAAGTTGATCTACCATCAGCAAAGAGAGCCACATTTGAGCTATGGCCCTAAAACATTTGTTAATATGCAAGAAAGAATTATTGATAATATATACCAATTCTGACTTTCATATGAAGTATTTCTCTAAAAATACCACCTCAAAGAACACTACAACAAACTAAGATTTGTATAGTTGGAATTTTAAGTCTGTAAGTCCTTAAACTTAATGGAGAAGATTAGTTTAGAATTTAACCATTTAACTCTGCTCATTTAACTTTGAAAGCAGATATAAATAAGAATATTGTGTAAAGAAAATTACTTGTAATGGTTTACGTAAAATAGTCTCTGTTTTGTGTTAAGTGGTTTATTTGTATTATGGAAGCTTAGTTTTATTAGCACTTTTAATTCTCCTAAGAAGAGGTGAAATACTTCATAGAGCTCTAGGTCTTTTTCAGTTTTTAGTAGAAATTTGATAAGTTAGATATATTTGATGTTTGGGAGCAAACACGTGGCATAATGAAAAGAACATTCGTTTTCATGTCAGATCTAACTCCAAATTCTACCACTTATAAACTGTTTGACCTTGGACCACTGAACTGTTGTGGTCCTGCTTCGGCATCGGAAAAAAAGGGAGAATAGTTAAATGATAAAATTAGAGAATAAGTAAATAAGATAATCGTGCAAAAGAATGGTCAGGAGGAGGGCAGGATAAACTCTATTTGGAGTCATCAGTTCATTGGAAAGTGGATTATAGTGGTCAAGAGCACAGGCTTGGGGGCGGAGGGGCTGGGTGAAATCACACCCGACGGGTACAGTGTACACTATCTGGGTGATGGGCACGCTTCTAATTTTGACTTAAGCAGTACAAAAGCAATCCATGTAACCCACACATTTGTACCCCTGTAATATTCTGAAAGAAAAAACAAGGGAGCGCAGGGTTTGGAGCTAGACAAATGGGGTCTGGACTATGGCTCTGTCAGTGATCTCTGGCTATGCCCAGCAGCCAGCTGCAGCTATTCGATTGGCCTGCAATGGGATGTGACCTGCCCAGGGCCACATAGTGAGTCAGGGCAGAGCAGTTTGAGGCTTTACTAAGTCTCCTTTTCCTTCCCTGCGAAATCATTCTATTGATGACTCTGTCACAGCATGTTGTAAGGAAAGACAGAGATAGTGGTTGTAAGAAGCAGCTTACAGTGCCTGGTGCAGGGTAAGCACCAATAAATGAAGGTAGCAAGTACATCAAAATGCGGTCCTTATTTTCTTTCCCAAAGTAATTTATCTATCTGGTTGATGAGAGCCACACACTATATGCTAAGTCTTAAAAATCTGGGAGTTGATTAAGTTTTAGTACTGCATTATACTAATAATGCTAATGTATAGTTTAAATAATAATGCTAATTAGTATAAATACTTCAATGCAAATAGTATACTTGGAACAAAGTTTGTTTAAGCATTTTACCCTTTTTTCTTAGATCAGCTTATTTTCAGAGCACTGTACACATCGTGCAGGCAATGAGGGGGGCAGGCAAGATTGGAATCCAAGAGCAGCGTGAAGGTAGTGCAGTGGTGAGCTGTGATGGGCACCCGGGTTAAGTGGTGGCAAAGGCAATGGTGACTGAAAAGGCTGTACTCGAGGCTTGAGGTTTGATAAAAGAGATAATTTCTACTGCTTCATCAAGGATATTCTTAAGGAAAACTGGCATCATTTTTTTCACAGTGAGTACATGGCAGAGAAGAATAAAATTAATATATGGCATGGTACCACTGCCTTCATTCTTGACAGTCTTACCCACCACTGCTTTTATACCATCAGTGCAAATGTCAACGCGGTGAGAGAATACTGAATTTGAAAATGTGCTACTTCCAGTAACGGGCTTCATCCTTTCCCCCTTTGGCTGCAGATCCTAATTATCTCATGGCTAACGAACGCATGAACCTGATGAACATGGCCAAGCTGAGTATTAAGGGCTTGATTGAATCAGCTCTGAACCTGGGGAGGACCTTAGACTCTGACTATGCACCTCTCCAGCAATTCTTTGTGGTGATGGAGCACTGTCTGAAACATGGCTTAAAAGGTAGGCTATGGCATCAAAATGCAGATGTGCATGCAGCTGTTTCCTAAGCAATACACACTCAAGAAGAAAACATTCTTTGTGGAGCCGAAGAAAACATTCTTTGTGGAGCCAAAGAATAAGAGGCTTGAGTTAATAATACTAATCCATTGGAATGCAACCAATATGTGAACAGGGTGATGGTTGACTTAAAAGGACTTACAGAGTTTAAAAAATACAGTTCATTATATGTTAGAGTTGGAAGAGCCATTATAAGTAATAAAGGCCATCCCAGTTCTGTTTGACAGGAAGAAGTAGGCCTGCCTAAAATGGGACATGCCTTGCCCAAGGTCACACAGTGAGTTGGGGCAGAGCTGGTGCTGAAACTCAGGTGTCCTGACTCCTGCTTCAGTGCTCTTTCCACTTAACCATAAGCTTTTGAAGGCAGGACCTGGTCTTGTTCACCTTTGCTTCCTTTCTTCGTCCCTTCCCGATATTCAATAGCCTGTTTCTGGATTACATATTCTTTTCCACTGGACTGTTTTCTTCATTAATACCACAAGGTTTTAAGTACCATTTATTAAAATGTTTTATTATATTATAAGGCTAGGCCACAGATTCTTCTTGAAAGAAGCATGACTGAGTCTTGGGAAGTAGAGAATTTTTTATTTTCAAAAAATGTTATCTATTCTGAACGCATGAATAATTCTAAAACTGTCTGGTAACCTAGGATGGGTTTCCCGAAAAGGACATTGAATAGATGGGACAGGTGTGTGTGTCTGTGTATTGAGAAAGTGTTTATGTTGTAAAGAATATTAAAATATTGCTTGTTTTTGTTGCCTTAGCGAAGAAAACTTTTCTTGGACAAAATAAATCCTTCTGGGGGCCGCTAGAACTGGTAGAAAAGCTTGTTCCAGAAGCTGCAGAGATAACAGCAAGTGTCAAAGATCTTCCAGGACTTAAGTAAGTCTAAGGTTGATTTCTATTTCTCTGGAACAACCTTCTTACTAATTAAATCCTTGAAGAGTAAGACTAAAGATAATGATGTCTGTAATAATAATTTCTTTCATAACAATTCAAAATGTATAGTGTGATGAACAAGCACTGTTATGAGGGAACTGGTATAGTGTCGCCTTTGAGGGATAATTATTCATCAGGTGGTTGTCTTCATGTTGAAATACCAAACATTTCCTTATTTTTCATTTTATCTTTTTATTTTATTTTTTAAAGCTAGTCAAGCGTGGTTGTGGGGGGAACATTTCCTTATTTTTTAAAGCATTTGTGAGAATCAGTTAGTGAATCTCAAGAGATTCCATCTAGGGAGGTGGCGTGCTAGACCTGACTTGGGGAAAGAATGTATTTGATGGGGTTTGAGAGTCAAGATTAAAACCAGTGAACCTCGGGATCTGACACCTATACCCTGCCTTAGAACTTGAAAAAGAACAGTGGTCACCTTCCCAAGTGAGATTGGTTTAGTTTTAATCAGAGGCCAAAATTGCCTGTGTCCACATTAGTACTTGGGTGTTTATATAATCCACACTAAAGTTATGAGGATTTACCAATACTGATCTGATGGAACATTTTCAGTCACGCCTTCCCAAAGTCTTGTCCTCAGCTTGTAGTCACATTCAGTAATTCTTTACAAGGGAATTATCACAAACACACTCCTGGGTCCCAGTAGCCCACACTAACCTCCTTGCATAGGAATGTGGTAGGAGAAATTGCGAGGAGAATCTCGGTGTGTTTGTTACTCTGGGAAACCATTAGCATGAATCTGTTCCACTGTAGCCCTTGCTTCTTACTTATGTTTTTAGTTGTTTGGTGTCTGTTTTTGTAGGACCCCAGTAGGTAGAGGAAGAGCCTGGCTTCGTTTGGCATTAATGCAAAAGAAACTCTCAGAATATATGAAAGCTTTGATCAATAAGAAAGAACTTCTCAGGTATGAACACCGTCTTGAACTTTATTCTTTACTTGGTATGTTCTATGTCATATAAAGTTAAATCATATAAATTTGCCATTTTTTGTAGATCAGAAACAGTTAATTCATAACAATTTCACTAATACTTTCTCCCACACCTTATACACGTATACTCCTAAATGGATGTTTTATGTTATTTGTGTCATCTGTCACTGCAGCCTATATGGGGGTCCTTTCCGGAGCAGGCCAAAGCTTACCTCCAG
The DNA here is from genome assembly GCF_020740605.2 of Lemur catta. Lineage (NCBI taxonomy): Eukaryota > Metazoa > Chordata > Mammalia > Primates > Lemuridae > Lemur > Lemur catta. Next base: position 13,881,031 of record NC_059146.1, read on the forward strand.
AAAACAGGAAAGGCATGTTAGCATGTGCCCAGGTTCAATAAGACAAGAAGTTAGCATGTGCGTTAAATTCAAATTAGAACAAAAAAAATTTCCAGATGGATCATAGATATAAGTGGGAGAGGCAAAACAATGAAACTTTTAGAAGAAAACATAAGGCAGGCAGAAATTTCTTAAACAGGATGCAAAAAGTATAAAGGAAAAAATGGATAAATTGGCCCACGTTAAAGTGAAGAACTTCATTGAAAGATCCTCAAGATTAAGGATGAAAGGCAACCCATAGGGTGAAAGAAGATATTTGTCATACATAATACATACATTCAACAAAGGGTGCATATTCAGGGTACATAAGGAACTCTGTAGTTCCAGTAAGAAAGATGCAGACAAGCAAATATAAAAATGGGTAAAAGACTTAAACAGGTATTTCACAAAAGAGGACATTGAAATGGCCAGTAAAGATAAAAAGACATCCACCTTCACCAGCCATCATGTAAGTACAAATTAAAGCAACAGTGTGATACTGCTATTCACCCACCAAAACTGCTAAAATGAAAAGACAGGTAATACCAAGTGTTGGTGAGGATGTGAAGTAACTTTAATGTTCTGTTGATGGGACAGAGTTAATTGGTACAGAAATTTAGGAAAACTGTTTAACATTATCTGTTAAAGCTGACCATAAGCATACCTTATGACCCAGTAAGTCTAGGTGTTATATCCAATAGAAATGCATAATTATGTTCAACAACAGACGTGAACAAGAACGTTCATAGCTATTACAATGTTTGTGATTACCCCAAATGTTGTAATAGACCCCAGTGTCTATTCACAGTAGAGTGGATAAGTAAGTTGTAATGTATTTATACAATGAAATACCATATAGCAACTATACACAGCGACATGGATTAATCTCTCAAGTATAATGTTGGGCAAAAAAAATCAGACTCAGAAAATACATTGTGTATTGTTCCATTTATATAAAGATGAGAAATACAAATGTAAGCTTTTATGATAAGAAAGAGGCTACCATTGGCCAAGTGGAGATAGGGTAGTAAATAGAGAGCAGAAGGGCAAAAAGTGGCTTCTGAGGTTCTGGTAATATGTTATTTCTTAATCTGGGTACACAAGTGTGTTCTCTTTATCATAATACCTTGATATATACGATTTGTGTACTTTTGTATATATGCTTTATAGGTCATTAAAATTTACCACAATACATTCAAATATAGTAGATTTCCCCTCAGAAATAATAAGAAGCGGAAAAACAAGGACGAGAGAATTTAAAGAAATGGCTGGATTTTCCAAGAACCTAATTTTTATAAGAAATAGCCATCCAGATCCTAATGGAAGCATTGATTTATATTGCTGCAGTTACATGTGCCATTGATTGCTGTTTTCTGGCCTAAGAAAATTTAACAAATTGAGAGAAAGAGAAATAGGAACTGTTTAGGGAAACTTATTTATTACCACAAAGGGAAAGCTCAACTTTGCAGGGCCAAGCCTTGAAATAGTGTAGGGTCGAGTGTTCAAGCTACAGGTAGCTGCCAGGGGAGTGTCTTTAATCAAAATCGTGTGGTTCTAAGTGGTGTCTGAAGAATTAGCTCTTTGTCTAGCAGAGCCCGAGAGTAAATGAATTCAGTCTTGTGAACTGGGCAGAGCAGTTCTTTATACATAACTTCACTTGCTTGGACCCAGCAACTTCACTCCTAGGTCTGTCCAAAAAAAATGCACTAGAAACAACCCAAATGTCTATTAACAATCAATAGAATGGACACCTTGTAGTATATTCCTACCATAAAATGCTGTCCAGCAAGGAAAACACGTGAACTGCAGCTACATACAATATATTCGAATCATATAACTAAAATATTATGCAAAGGAAGCTAGACACAAAAGAGTATGTATATATGATCTCATTTGTATAAAGTTCAGAAATAGGTAAAATTAATCTACAGTGATAGAAATCAGGACAGTGGTTACATTGGGAAAGTGAGGGTGGTGATTGAGAGAGAGAAAAAGCAGATTTCTGGGGTTCCAGTAATGGTCTCTTTCCTGATCAGGATAAGCAAACCACACACATGTTTTAAGATGCATAAAAAACTGTCAAATTATTCTATGGTGCATCATAAATATAAATATGTCAGAAAAATCTGAATACTCACTTCAACCACAATACCATTCTGATCACATTTCTTTTAGCTAGACTGTTATCTAAGGGATCTATTCATGCAGCTATTAACCTAAAATATCTATCAAAGCCTTTTTCCCCCTTTTTCACTATTATCATAGATGACCATATTCAACCTTGAAGCAAGCATTTTTTCCTTGTCTCACTCATGATTACATCATTGGATATTGGGGGTTTTATTACAGTAAAGAATTTTGTGGATTTCTCTTACAGTGAATTCTATGAACCCAATGCTCTCATGATGGAAGAAGAAGGAGCCATAATTGCTGGACTGTTGGTGGGTCTGAATGTCATTGATGCCAATTTCTGTATGAAAGGAGAAGATCTGGACTCTCAGGTATGGGAAAGATACTCAGTTACCAAATGTGTCACTCTGAGTTCTTTTAGCTCAGAATTGGCCTGATTAGATTATACCAACCAAATTGGGGTCAGGGAGAGATTCTATGTCATGAATAGGATTTCCTTTAACTTTGATATGAATATTAAAAATGTTTGTTTTTCCTTTCAACTTGGCTTATTTATGCATTGGCTGTGATTCCTGTTACACATATATACATATATACAGACACGTATGTGTATAAACATATATAAAGGAACTTTAAACCTTATTTATATTAAGTATTATGTTGACTCTCCTAGTCATGATCTGGTCTTCTAGTCCTGTTGATTTAATCTTGAATCTTTACTTCCAGCCCTTGTCAATTTTTTTTTTTTTTTTTTTGAGACAGAGTCTTACTGTTGCCTAGGCTAGAGTGCCCTGGTGTCAGCCTAGCTCACAGCAACCTCAAACTCCTGGGCTCAAGCGATCCTACTGGCTGAGTAGCTGGGGCTACATGCATGTGCCACCATGCCTGGCTAATTTTTTGTGTATATTTTAGTTGTTTGGCTAATTTCTTTCTATTTTTAGTAGAGACGGGATCTCGCTCTTGCTCAGGCTAGTCTCGAACTCCTGAGCTCAAACACTAAAAGTAAAACTTTAAGTTTTCACCATAAATTTCTGTTAATTGTCATGATTATATTACTCTTTTGAGTACCTAAAAAGAGACATGGTGTCACGCGTTGTAAAAAGCATTTAATTTATATTAATCCTGAAAATTCTCCCCCATAGGTTGGAGTTATAGATTTTTCAATGTATCTCAAGGATGGGAACAGCAGTAAAGGTAGTGAAGGGTATGTACAAAGAAAATTAGGTTTCTTTTTTCTTCTCTGATGTAGTATTTTTTGTCTTTGGTGGTATTTAAAGTTTAGAACAATACTGTTTTAACAGACTTGCTGAAAGAATTTCTGATGATACAGCTTTAATAAAGTCTAGCCAAAAATACTTATGCCTACTGCTAAATCCTAAAAGAGTTTTTAGTTGAGTAACTTTCTTGCTATGTGGTTCAAAGGCAAATAAAATAAAAATTAATAAACGGTATCCAATTGCCCATCCCTTATAGTGGGGTTTTAAAACATGGTCGTTGTGACCAGAGGGATTGCATTTTCATCAATAATCAGTTAGCTTAAAATTTGCAATGTGCATGACGGGGTTATGTAAAATATCAACATTAGGGAAGCAGAGTGAAGGGTATAGGGGAACTCTGTACTACCTGTACAACTCTTCTTGTAAATCTAAAATTATTTCAAAATAAAAAGTTTAAAAAATACTCATCATGGTACTTAGTAATTAGAGATCAAAAGCATACTTTATGCCCTTTATAAATTTAGCAGTTGAACACATAATTAGTCTGATGTTTTTAACCTTGGATATTAAGCTAAGATTATGTCACTTGTTCTTTTGGTAATTGTATAGGTATATGGCCTTAATTTTGACTTTCAGCTGAAAAGCCTGGCTATTTAACTTTTCCCTATTATAGATTAGTTGGTTCTAGAAATGAACCTCCTTTTTCCACACTTTATTTTCTTGAGTAATAAACATACTTGATCTTTATGAAAGCCTTTTATACCATTCACTTTGAATGGAAACAGCATTTAAAGGCAAATATGTAGCCTTTGAAAACAACTGTATTACATTAGAATGAACTTAATTCTTAAGACAAATGGAAAATTATTACTATAAATAATACTAGCAAAGCTGAAAAACCTATTTTTTTTTTGCAACAGAATCTCGCTCTGTTGCCCGGGCTAGAGTGCCGTGGCGTCAGCCTACTTCACAGTGACCTCAAACTCCTGGGCTTAAGCAATCCTTCTGCCTCAGCCTCCCGAGTAGCTGGGACTACAGGCATGCGCCACCATGCCCGGCTAATTTTTTCTGTATATATTTTTAGCTGTCCAGATCATTTCTTTCTATTTTTAGTAGACACGGGGTCTCGCTTTTGCTCAGGCTGGTCTCAAACTCCTGACCTCGAGTGATCCTCCTGCCTCGGCCTCCCAGAGTGCTAGATTACAGGCGTGAGACATCGCGCCTGGACTGAAAAACTTATTAACTAACAAGAAGAACATTTTTATCCTTTAAATGCTTCTGATAGATTATAACATCCTACCTATAACCTAAATTATTAAGGTTTGTAAGTTATAACAAGTGCTTTATTAATGTGGTGTTTTTTGTTTTTTGTTTTTTTTTCATTTTAAACATCTAAGTCTTTCTGGTTGATATGTCAAGGGGATTATACATCAAGTCTGTCATCTGGTTCAGTGTATCTTTGCCACAATTTTTTTTCTGTGTTTCATGAAAAGCTGGAGGGGCGGAGATCAGGATCTTGGTTTTCCTAATGTTATTTATTTTATTTCTATTTTCTCTCCTTTTCCTCCACAGAGATGGTCAGATTACTGCAATTCTGGACCAGAAGAACTATGTAGAGGAACTCAACAGACACCTGAAGTAATGAATAAATACATTACTTGGGAATTGTTGAGGTAGAAGGGAAGGGCAGAATGATGAGCAGTGAGGATAAATTCTGACAATACTCATCAAACATATCTAGAATTCCTGCTTGCCAGGCACTGAGTTAGGCACCTGATAAATGGCATTTAACTGTTTTAGTAACCTTTAGTGAAAGACAGTTAAGATCAGTATTTAATTATAGCTCTGGTGATTAAATACATTCAGTTACAAATTTTTAAATAATGTGACATATGCAATTCAAACTGGCAGCCCTCTGGGTCCAGTAGATATAGCCACAAGTTTCAGGATTGATCTTGGGTAAACCACTCACTACTTTAGTACCTTTAGATTAATCGTATCTCTTTGCTTCCTTGCATTTCTCATTTATATATTGAATCAATAGTATTAGTTTACCCTTTCTTCACCATTGCTGCCATTAATTTACCGAGGACGGTAGCTCCTCCCTTATCTGCAGGGAATCCTTCCCAAGACCCTCACTAGATGCCTGAAACTGCAAATACCAAACCCAAGTGGTACGTGTAAACACTTAATTCATGTAGCCTGTGATTATCACATACCTTAAAATTTACTGTGTAGTCCATTAGCTCTTTCATTTCATTGAACAAATACTTACTGAATTCTAACTCCAATGTCAAAGCCATAGCAAGTAAGGCAGACACAGCCCTTTCTAAACTTAGAGCCTGTAAGTCTACTGAGAATTGTGGACATTAGACAGTGAATGATAAGTGTGATGGGTGTTTAAAAAGCAAGGTAGAGGATATTGTTCTTTTTTCAAAAGTGACCTATATTTTTTCTTCTTGATAGTGCTACTGTAAATAACCTTCAGGCAAAAGTAGATGCATTAGAAAAATCCAACACTAAACTGACAGAGGAGGTAAGTGTTTTGGAAATTCTTTAATTGACTTACAGAATTTAATAATGTGCATTAGTAGAACCAGTAACTTCTACGCAACCTTGGAAATAAAGGATTTGACTTTTCAGATATAGCTACTATAGTACGTAACTCCTTGTTCTGACTAGAATGGCCAGTCAGCTTGTCGCACGGGTGTCATTTACACAGTTGGACTATGTAGGCTGTGTGGGCAGGGGTCTCCTTTACCTGGCTGGTCAAGTATCTTGGTTTCTTTTGTGTGAATGTTTTGTTTGGGCTAGCCTAAAGTAAATGTTTAGCATATAGCATGATATTCATCATTTATTCATTCTGGAAAACATTTTTGACACTATTTAGGTACAAGAGCTAGACAGAGGTTTGTATGTGCCAGGCATTGATTTATGTGTTCCAGATTGGCAGACTTTCCACCCCCCCATCTTGTTTCCTCCGTGGGGCAGTGAGGTAGATAAGACAGAGAGCAGGGGTCAGGAGACCAGTCGTCCCTGCTTACATGTCATGCTACTTTTATGTCATGTGCTGCTGAGGAAGTCAGTCACTTGACCATTGAGAGGCCCAGTTCTGTCACTGGCAGATGATGGTGTTTACAGTCTACTTCCCTTTTAACCTCATAATTTCTCTGAAGATCAGATTAAAAATAGATGTATGTGTGAAAACTCTTAGAAAAGTCCCTAAAATAAGAACAGATAAACAACCCCAGGTTTTACTTCTGATTAATAAAGATATTTTTTTCTAACTTGCCAAAGGATAAGCTACAGAGTTTTTTTTCATTAAATAGCATTAGTTGTTTCTATGAAAAATATTAAATAAAATTTCCCAGGTAGAAAAATGTTTATCTTCTTTATTTCTAATTATAACGATCCTGTTACATACAGTGGGATAAATTTGGTTTAAATAAAATCAAATTAAAGCACTTGTCAGAAAGGTGCTGTTTCATCAGTTTTTCTTCAGAATGAACATTTTCATCATTCTAATTTTAAAATGCCTTCCTTATTACTCAGCTCTGTGGGCTTCGTTTTTGGATGAAAATTCTTAAATTTTATATATATATTAAAATTTTAATTTATGGATATGATACTTAAAATCTTATCCCACTGGCTTTGGGAATACTCAGCACAAATTTCTACTGTGATTCTTATGTCACTGCACTGAGGCAGCTAAGTGTGGTCTCTAAAGCTAGGCTACTTGCATTTATGTCCTGGCTCTAGTTGCTAGTTTTCTAATCCTGGGACAATTACTTAAACCTCTATTCCTTGGTTCACTTATCTGTAAAATGAGAATGACAATAATGCTGTTTTATAAGATTGTTGTATGAATTTAAATGATTTAATACACAACGAGGGCCTAGAACAGTGCCTGACACATCATAAGCACTCAATACACATAGCTATGAATTTTGTTGCCTCAGTCACACTTGTCCTTCTGACTTAGATTTATTATACTAACAATATTAATTTATTCATTTACTTATTTACTTTCTCGAAACTTTGAACTTGTAGAGATAAGTAAGTACCATGTGTGCATTATAGAGAATGCATAAGTTTAATCAGTTCTGCCTTTTCTTATTTCCATTTCTGGATTGTAAGAGGGCTCGTAAAAGAACCCCCTCCTGAGTTCTGAACTGGCATGACAAAATGAGAAGAATTAAGCAGATGAAAGTATAAATAATCCACTTTATTATCAGTAAAGTCGAATTAAAAAGCCCACTTGGATCTGCAGCCATAATCAGGTTTCCTGATACTGTCTCTTAAGTCAAGCCCTTGGAATGACCTGCCTGAGGACATACTTGCATCCAGAGAGCAGACCTACTTGCCCAGAATTACTTCTTTATATATTGTTAGGCCCAGGGAGCAAAGATAGAAATGGGTTTCCAGGCTTGCCTCTGGAAAGCATGCCTGAGCTCTCGCTTTTCTGTATTTACCTTGTTAAAACACGAACTGAGCAGAACCTGCACCTGCGGCCAGTGAAGAGGTAATGAAACAGAAGACTAGCCTAGCCGTGAGGAGCCTGTTCCCCCTCCCAGCTTCAGTCAGGCCCCACCTTCACATTCTCTGGGAGTTTAGAAGGTACAGAGAAGCAAAAAGTATTTCCACCATACTTTTCCCTCCCACTGAATGGGAATTTGAATGTTTCCCCTTAGCAGTATACTGCTAATAGCATTACCTTATGTTTTTAGATGCTGAAATGAAAAATATCTTCAGTGTTTAATAGGATCTTTTAGAGTGAGAACTTTATAGTTCATTCCTTTAGTCTTCTAAAATTATCTATAAAAGGTCTTATGGAAGGTTTGTGACATGGGTGCCATGGTATCAGGTGACCTCTTTATTAAATATTTTAGAAATAGATACTCTTACTAAATGTAATTACAAGTTATCCATGAGAACACCCTTGAGATAAACAATCTTAGCATTTTTGCACTGAAAAATGTTTCCATGTAAAAGCAGCAATAGGAGATATTTTTTGTTTTTATTTTAACCTACTTTAAAAATGTTTCTCCTAAGTTCCCTATAAGAACACTCTTACTGGGTTACAGATAGCTTTCTTTCTTTCTGAGAATATCCAAGACTGAAAGTTATGTCCTAGCAAATCATGAATTATATTATGTTAATTTTTAAAAGATAAAGATTATTTTTAAAATTTTATCAACAGCTTGCAGTTGCAAACAACAGGATTATTACCTTACAAGAAGAAATGGAACGAGTTAAAGAGGAAAGTTCCTACATACTGGAATCCAATCGGAAGGTTAATCTTACCGGATTTATAAAATATTCATAGAGAGCATGTCAGTGTGTTAGCAGTAGGGGGGAGTCTTTATTTTAAGCAGCAAGCATTTGCATGTGTAAAACACACTGTTTTTACTTGGACTCCATTTGTCCTTGAGTGCATGATGAATTTGTTAAGGGAGGGTGGTGCCCCTTTTTTCTACCTGATGCTTCTTAGCTTCATTGCCACCTACATCTGTGTAGAGATTGTAAGGAACGGTCTAATTCAGTTTCTTGTTTTTGTGTACTAATAATTCATATTGTATTTAACTGTTACATCTGTTATATTAAATATGCCATTATTTTTATATCATGTTACTGTTTTATAAGAAGTGACACCTTATTATTTGATATCACTGGGAGTTACCATGTAAATGAATTTTCTAGATAACTTAATCCCTTAAAGCAACAACCTTTTTAATACAAGGTTTGCAAAATCTCATTAGATATGTATGTATTGTACAAGTCCAAGCCTTTTTTTCTCTCTCTAAAAACACCTAAAGCAGCATAAGCCTTCATAATTAAGGACATAATTGTTAACACGTTTAGCCCTTTATAGTGAGCTGAGATCATAATTATCAAGATTGGCAATTCTGTACTCAGTTATAACAGTACTACCTTAGGAGGCTATTGAAATTGATAGAGCTTCTAACACCTGCACATAAATATTCCCAGATTACTGTGGATTTTTTTTTCTGCCTTTTATGAATTCACTAGCATCTCTTACTTTTTATGTTTACACTGTTAGTGTTGCTATCTCTAGAATAGTCTCCCCACTTCCTTTTATCTTTATGCTTCTAATCTACCATCATCTAGGAATCCAAATATCCACAGTTACTAAAATTGTTCTTAAAGAATGACTAGGCTCTGAATGCGGACCAAAGCAGTTTATGAGTAAGGTGTTTGACTTTAATGCATGGACTTCATGAAAGAAACTGTGGCTGCTCACAAGAATTTTTTGATGCCTTATTTATTTTTATCTGTGATCTCTCTGGATAGTTCAAGATGCCAGATGTGAGTTCTCTGGAGAATCAGTGTGTTAACTTTTAAACCTTTGGGCCACCTCATATTTTTCTGTGAATACTATATTATTTTTAGAGGCTGATTTTTAAAACGTAGTAGTATACCTGGTTTGCCAACCTAGCTTAGGATTTTAAATAAAGTGGCAGGAAACCCCCAATTCAGCTTAACCCATATTTACTAGACTTTTTCACTTTCTTTATTGTCTTTGTTCATTGTCTTACCTGCTTAGGTATGACCATTTTTCCTTACTAAATAGCAATGGTAGTGTCTGCTAATTCTGTATACGTTAATTAAATCCTAAATATATACAATTTTATCTATCTTTTCAAGGGTCCTAAGCAAGACAGAACTTCAGAAGGGCAAGCACTAAGTGAAGCAAGAAAGCATTTAAAGGAAGAGACACAATTACGATTGGTAAACTTTGCTTAAGTTTTAATAATTCAGGAATACAGTAAAAGGTAACTGCCTACTTAGAGGTTTTGTCATACAAACCAAGATTAGGGATATCGGTAGTGTTGTAAAAATTTTTAAAGATCCTGTAAAATTATTTCTCTTTCTTTCAACCCCCATTCCCTATAATGCTTTCTCAGTCCTTTTCTGAGTATTCTCAAAAGCAATGAGATTTTGCCGATATTTTATTTTTTTGCCTTAATAGTTTGTATTATAAAAGCATTGAGTATATAGAACCTACTTTTTAAGCTCTTTCCCGGCTGCGGACAATGGGTCTGGTTGTCAACTGTGGCGTATGTATCATGCTCTATAAACCTATATCTTGCTCCTGCTGTATAATCCTATCTTTCTCTCCTCAATAAACCTCATTTTCGTACTTCTTAAAAAATAAAAAATAAATTATGTAATCCCCACTCCTACCTCATCCTCATCCCTGCAAAGATTCTGATATGTCTTTTTGGAGCAAATAGTTCCTTTTCCTCTTACAAAGAATCATTAATATAGAATTATATTCTTATTTTTAATTCTTATTTCTAATTTACTCTTGGTCTTAGATATAAATGGATAAATTTATCAACCAGTATTAGTCTTAAGATTTTTTTTTTTTAGAAATTAAATATATATATAAAAATTTATAATATGAGATACAATCTCACTCCAATCAGGATGGCCGGGCGTGGTGGCTCACGCCTATAATCCTAGCACTCTGGGAGGCCGAGCTGGGAGGATTGCTTGAGGTCAGGAGTTTGAGACCAGCCTGAGCAACAGTGAGACCCCATCTCTACTAAAAATAGAAAAATTGGCCGGGTGTGGTAGCATATTCCCAGTTACTTGGGAAGCTGAGGCCGGAAAATCGCTTGAGCCCAGGAGTTTGAGGTTGCTGTGAGCTAGGCTGACGCCACGGCACTCTAGCCCAGGAAATGTTATTATATATGCTAATTGTTATTGTTGTTGTTAATGTCTCTGAAAATGAATGATAGCTTATAACTATTTTGCCAGAATATTCAGACCTAGGAAATTTGGTGTACCTTTTCCTGTGAAATGTTATGGTTTGTACTCAGTTGAGGAAAGAGAGTGTAAGTAACGTACTTACCTTTGGGGACAGGATGTCGAGAAGGAACTAGAGATCCAGATCAGCATGAGGCAGGAGATGGAATTGGCCATGAAGATGCTGGAGAAGGACGTGTGTGAGAAGCAGGACGCCCTGGTGTCCCTTCGGCAGCAGCTGGATGACCTCAGGGCTCTCAAGCACGAACTTGCCTTCAAACTGCAGGTAGGAGCAACAGGAGGAGTAGACTCACTGGCTCTAAAATCCTGGGACTTCCCTCCACCCCTCTTCTGTAGAATCACACTTTACATACAAGGGGGAAGGGTCACATCTCATTTTGATGTTAGCTTCCAATAAACCACTTTAAGAATCAGACCATCGCAGGATCCTGTATTGCTGTTCTGGAAAGCCATGGGCATTGTCCACATTGTAATATAGGGGATGGGAATCTTTTTTATCCTATAAGATAATTTCTACTCCCCTGCCTGACATGCCAGCTGAGTTATATATTCTATTAGCTTTTATACTGAAATATGATAACTCAGTGAACCTTCTGATACTGTGATGAGGCTGCATATAACAATACAAATTTTAAACAAATTGCTTTTTTTTTCCATTTGAGAACTAACTGATATACAAACATATGAGCATTTTTATTTTCCCACTTACCTTTAGGTTCAAAGGGCATGTGTGATTTACATTTTAATATTTTATGTTATATAGATCATTTATAATTCATTTCCATCACAGAGTTCAGACTTAGGCGTAAAACAGAAAAGTGAACTAAACAGTCGCTTGGAAGAGAAGACTAATCAGATGGCTGCTACCATCAAACAACTGGAACAAAGGTAAAAGTGCTGTATCTCTAATGAAACATTTTGGGCTGTCAAGGCTGGAGGGGAAGAGAATGCGCTATGCTTTCAGCAAATAGAAAGTATATGAAATTCTTTCAACTTAACATCAAACATGCTGGTAGAAAGAAAGCCAGTTAAATTTATTTGTGTTTTCTAAGATATGACTGAAAATATTTTTAAGAAATATCAGCTTTTTTTGACTATTTTGAACATCAGAACTTTCACTTAACGCATGTGAGTGTCGTGTGGTAGAGAATGATCACTTAGAAGGGTGAAAGGACTTTTAAATACATGTTTGTAATTCTGTGATCTTATTGTTCATCACTAAAGTCTGGATACTTTGGTGCTAGATGATGTTGGGATATAGGGAGATAGGTGTCCTCTAAGGATCTATTCTGGATCTTTCTCTCCCTTCTTTAACTTTAACCCTTTTCTCTTCTCTCTCCTGTTTCATTTTTCTGCTTTCTCCTGAATAGTTCTGTAGCTTTCACTGTCACCTCCAGTGTGTTTCTCCAGCTCTGACCCTCACCTGGAGACTAGTGTTGAGTTTTCACCCTCTGACCGGCTATCTTCCCCCAGTCCCTACAGTTCAGTCTGCCCAAACCACACCTTCTCCCTGTGCTACTCTCTTCTTTTCCTGTTTGTCTGAAACCACCATGTTTTTCCTGGTGACTCAGCAGCCAAAAGAGGTGTCTGAGATTTCAAGATTGAATGTAACATCACACCCAAGGTTGTTGGATGTTTCCACCTGTAATGCCCACTCATCACCCTTCTTGCACTTGCGCAAAACTAAACTACTGGTCCCTGGACATGCTTCCCGTTTTCCCCATCCATTCCCACTAGCTCCACCAATTAAAAATGCCCTTCCTCTTCCCACTCCCTGTTCTTCAGGTACATTTTTTACATTCAGGTTGAAATGCCACCTCCCCAGAGCTTCCTCTGATACCTCTTTCCCAGCTAGAAATGGTCTGTCCTCCTCAGAATTCCCATAGCCTTATATGTGTATCTGTCGATACCGCTTACAGCACTTCTGACTGTCTGCTTTACCTTGTAGCCCTTTATATACATTTCTTAACTTTTAATGAGAGTGGAAGCTCCTTGTGGTTAGTTAGTTAATCTTTTTTGTTTCCTCACTGAACCTGTCACAGTGCCTTGAATGTACAAGGCATTCATTCTGTAGATACATGAATGAATGGATGCATGGGTGACTTATTTTAGTCGGATGATTCTTAACCTGGAAGGGTCCTGAACAACAGTGTATATTAATGTTAATTCAAAAGTTAATTGCAAATTAATAAATAAGCTTGAGAGCTCTGGTATGGCTGATAAATAAAAAGGTATCAGTCTACCTAGGAAAGAAAGTTATCTAAGTACTTGCACATAAGCAGTTACATGTTTATAATTTAACATATCAATTTTAGTGCTTATAAGTAAGTAGTGTTCAAATATATCTATTTTTCAGTGGCTTTTTGACTTGTATTTAAAGCAGGCAGAACTAAAATAATGACATACCTATCTCTTCGAGTATTAAGCTGACTTAATCTCTTGCTATTTTTGTGTTTCCTGTCTATTCTTTTTCTCATTCCCCTTTCACTCCATTTTCATTTTTATTTTATTTAGTGAAAAGGATTTGGTGAAACAGGCAAAGACCTTAAATAGTGCAGCAAATAAACTGATCCCAAAACATCATTAAGCATTTTGCAGTTGGTCACCTTGCAAGTCTGATATCACATCTTAGTTGTAAAAGAAAGAAATCTGAAAGTTATTATGTTTAAGCTCTGCTTCTGTATAAAATGTCACCAAAAATTGACTTTGAATTTGTCAGACTTTTAAAAAAGCAGTTGGATATATAGGTTGAGTTTTTTCTTATTGTCTCCCCAGAGTTAGAAAGATTGGTATACATCCCTAATTAAATACTAAATAAACTGGGAAATTATTTCTGAGTTGACCAGTAAATAAAAACACCATTAAAAAAAAAGCCTAGGGAATTGAAGCTCTGTGCATATACTAATGATGCCTTTACAACCCAGAACTTGATAATATCGGATTCTAGGTGCATTGTTCATGTTTGTATCTGCAAGCCTGTTCTGTCATTGCAGTGTGAGGAACTAGAGGTAACTACCATGTGAACTTGGACTCCTCTAAAGTAGTTCTTTGTCTCTAGGCCATGACCCCTTTTCACTTTTCTTATATAGGTTTAATCCCTAAGCCAAGGATAAGTGCTTAGTATTTCACTACAATTCTACTCTCAGTAACCAAGATTGCTTGCAACTTTTTGCCTTAGTGACTTTCAAAAAGAAGAAAAAAATAGCATCCTTACATTTCTTTAAAGTACATAGAAATAAAGTTAGTAATTAGGTAACATATGATAACATAATAGTGTGGAAGCTTGGGGGAAAACCCTCCTAATATTTGTCATCTTCTACCTCTGCCGTTTTTCTGCAATTCTGCTTCCTACTTAGGTAGCTCAGAGAGAACAATTTTAATAAAAACACTCCTCTCCTATTAAAAACAAATATACTACATATTTTTCAAATCTATCCTGCTTTTCCTATTGGAGTAAAGAGGACAAGGTATACACATGAGTGGTGATTTCCTGCCTGTCATTCCTTACCAAGAAACATTTACTTAAGAGTTTCTGTTACTTTTTGGTTAGATGGGGATTTGGTAAATGTTCTGGGAAACTACTAATTTAACTATTAGAAAAACATTTCAGAGTAGGAAATAGATAAATGATAAACTTATATTCCGTATTATTATTTAGTATAAAAATAAAGATTCCCAGTAGATATCCACAAGCAGTATTAGTGGGGCTTCTTTTTCTGAGTGACCACAGACCTAACCCTTTCTAGGCTTTACATTGTAAATAATCCTATAAATACTTTGATTTTTTTAAAAATGACTTTTGATTTGGAGAGACAGGCTTTACATAAGCCTTCATTCCTTCAAAAGGTCTTGGCATAATATTTGGTTTTTTTCTTTTTTCTCATTCTGGTATGCTTTGCAGCATTTCAGCTGCTTAGGTGGGGACAAAGATAATATCCCTTTGCTTCTAGCTTTTGAAATTCTTTACCTTCTTGGCAAAACCAGAATTAAGAGAATAAGATAGAATTCGTGTCTGCTTGTATAGGTCCTTGCACAGACTTGAACCAAAATCAAGTCAAAGAACATACGTTTAGACCAACTTCATGGAAGATCCTGTGTTCTTGAGCTTATTTTAGTTCTTACAATTTTGCACCTATATAAATATAGCTTTTACTATATTCATATCTTCATCAACCTTTTGTGGTGAAGAGTTGCCTTTTCTATGAGCATTTGGAAGGAGTGATCAAACACCAAAATAAAACTTTTTAAAGACTATACTGTACTTCTAAATTCTATTATATAAAGCCCCAAATGTTTTACCTTCTAAATTAAAACATACTTTTTTTATAGGTGCAAAGTTATAAGATGTTCAGAAGAAAACTTCCATCAGATCTTCCAGAGAATGTGGTCAGGAGTCTTACACAGACCCAGTGCTGAGTTCCTTGTTCACTCAGTGAGACACCACTTAGTGGGTCATGGGAGGGAAAAGGAAGGAGACAGCCAAACTCCGACAAAACCTTTTCCTTATAGAATAACTGAAAGCCTGGGTAGGGGTTGATGTATAATGTTCCATGGTTTAATGTATATGGTTTGGAGAAAGTACAAGAAAAACATTATAATTCCACGTATAAGAAGGTAGTTACCCATTTGCAAGTTCCAGTTATGTGTGTAAAATGGAAATATAAAGTACCAAACCTATTAGGAAATAAAAAGCAAAGTGGATTTAACTTAAACTATTGTGTACTTGAGGTTGGCTTTGGATATGGATTTTCTAAAAAGTGATGTTTTATTGTTTATCATCTAATGGCTGTAAACTGTAGTACTAGAATAAAAAAAAGTGGAAAATCAGCTTCTCCTCTGCCTGGTTCACCTTCATCTTGCTTTTCTTTAGAATTTATTTCTCCTCCATCTTTTTTCCCCCGTAATTTCTTCCCTGTGTCTTTCAATGTTTTTGTTTTTTCCCCCTCTCTTGGTCTTTCTACGCCTTCTTCCTTGGGTTATTTTATTTTGTGTTGTGAACTTGGTCTTCCTCCCCACCATGGCTTTTGTTTTTTATCACAAGTTCATGTGGCTCACATCCAGATTGCGCCAGGCTGAGCGAGACCGCCAGTCTGCCGAGTTGGACAACCGGCTCTTCAAACAGGATTTCGGAGACAAGATCAACAGTCTGCAGCTGGAGGTGGAGGAGCTCACCAGGCAGCGGTGAAGAGGGGCAGCCTGAGCGGGCAGGGTGGTCATGGGTAATTCTACGGCTAGACTGCAAGGAAGGGGTTTCAGGAGTGTTGGCCGTCGGCCCTGTCTTTACAGTATCCTTCCTCCGGAACTGGAATTCAGAAAGCTTCACACGCATCACCATTCCCCAAGACCTATAAACATCCTTAGTGATCAGTGAATTAAGAAAGTAGAGCTCAGGGTCCCAGATAAATAGTAATTAGTAGCCAAGAAAACACTAATAATAAGTTACTATTTCTGGAATTCTGACTGTGTGCCAGATACTTTACAAAGCCCTTCATGTGCAGTCTCTCCTAATGTCTTTACTTCAGCCCTAGCAGGTGACATTACTGCCCCCACTTTCAGATGACATTAAAGCTTAGAGAAGTTAAATGTGTCCAAATCATACAGTTAAGCTGCTAAGTGGCAACATTATCATTTAAAATCTTCTCTAACTTCAAGCCCTTAACCATTTTTCTATATTATTTCTCAAATGAGACCCACTTCTGTGCTGAAGCCACTGATTTCAAATAAATAGAACTTTGTTGGCTATAAAGCCCATAGCTACTAAGGACACCAGTGGTTAAGAGTGTAACTAGGGATTAAAAACCTAACTGTAAAGAGAGACCAGCTAATTAATATGAAATGGAACTATAACGTTTGTACCTTCATACTATATCTTGCTGAAAATTTAAAAATACTGTATTTCATTTATAGCACATCCTACTGCTGGTCATTCAGTTGGCCACAACTCTTCGTTAAGAGTTAATATAAAATACTGATATTCAGAGTGGTGGCCCTCAGGCACTGGGAGATCCTGAAGTACATTCTTAATCATCCAAGAAGGATTTAAAATGTTTTATATATCTTAGTGTTATTGGCTTTATTGTATTTTAGTACTTTAAAGCTTGGCTGTCCATATGTGCCTAGTAATTTGTTATTAATCAAGTATTAAAATTTGATCACTGAATTTCAGAAAAGGGTTTCTTATTCTTTAGAGAATATGAGTATAGAAATCCAGATTTTCATCCTTTTCCTCTTGTACCTATCCCAGGAACCAGCTTGAGTTAGAACTAAAACAGGAAAAAGAAAGAAGATTACAAAACAACAGGAACATCCCAGGGAAGGGTTCCCAGAAGCCAGAACCCAAGATGGTAATATTTGTTATTCCCTTGTTAATTTACTTAATTTGAATTCAGATTTTAGAGGCTACTTTGATGAGCCTGTCAGTTTTCTTTCAGGGATCACATACTCACTATGGCCTCGAGTATGTAGATAGCAACTAGTGATGGTGTAAACAGATGAAAGCCTGAGTCTGAGTCTGCCTCTAGGATGCTCTTTCTAACTTGATTTAATTTGGAAAGGGGGACTTTATTTTTTTTCTTTTTCTTTTTTTTTTTTTTTGAACCTGCACAGTTCAACGGGGAATTTTAATAATCATAATTTCCAGTGACACTCTTTTCCCTTTTAAATTTTTTAGTAAGATTATTGTGGTATCTTAACAAAAATATGTGTTTCTTGTATTCTGCTAATATTTTTAATAATATGGTGTAATAATCCCTCCCCAACTCCTGAATTCTCCTTTAACAAAATTTTCTTAAATGTAGATTTGCTTGTGTGTATCTTTTTCAAAATCATGAGGGTTTCAGTTTGAGTATGCACAAGGAACTTCTCATGGGAATAACTAGAAAGAGAGGGGACTAGGTTTGAGGAAGGGAAAGTAAAATTGACTGGTTTAAAGAGCAAAAGTAGAAATTTCTACAGAACGGTCTTCAAAGGAGAGACTTCTAGCACCTGTAGAGGTGAGGGAGCTAGAATTGCATAAGGTCATCTCTGGGACCCAGGAAACAGGGGCCAGCCTCTTCAAATAGTGCAATCAGAAAAGATGAAATACTTTTTTTTTGTTTGTTTGTTTTGAGACAGAGTCTCACTCTGTTGCCCAGGCTAGAGTGCTGTGGCGTCAGCCTCGCTCACAGCAACCTCAAACTCCTGGGCTCAAGCGATCCTCCTGCCTCAGCCTCCCAAGTAACTGGGACTACAGGCGTGCGCCACCATGCCCGGCTAATTTTTTCTATATATATATTTTTTAGTTGTCCATATAATTTCTTTCTATTTTTGGTAGAGACAGGGTCTCGCTCTTGCTCAGGCTGGTCTTGATCAAACTTCTGAGCTCAGTCTGCCCACCTCAGCCTCCCAGAGTGCTAGGATTACAGGCATGAGCCACCACGCCCGGCCATGAAATACTTTCAGTATAAAAGACAAACATGAGAAAAATTGCCTCCTTTGTGTACCTGTTACATATAACAAAACAAGACAAATTTATAAGTTTCTTATTTAAAATTTCTAGAGAGTAAGCTGCTGATTTGCTGGAGAGTAGAAAAGAATGGTACATGGACTTACATAGTACCTATTACTAATAGTTTGAAGTGTGTGAAGAACCACTCTGTGTAGCATGCCATCTTTTTTTATTTCACATTAGTGAACATAAAATCTAAAGGGTTTATAGAGATTTACTTAAAATCTTGGCCCATCTTACCCTATTTTTCTAATAAGGGTTTAAGTTTTCCAGTTTTTAATTTCCCTGCAGTGGAGTTTTGGTAAATACTGCACTGACTGCTCTTCCTTGAGACCTGAGTGATCTAAACACACATTCAAGCCGGGCACAGCAGCACATGTCTGTAATGCCCCCTATTCAAGAGCCTGAGATGGGAGGATCCTTTGAGCCCAGGAGTTTGAGAAAAACATAGCAAGACCCCATCTCAAAAAGAGAAAAAAAGAACACACACATTCCACTTTTGCAGATGGACAGCATTTCAAGGCAGGCAGCAGTGTGTGTATGCCACAGAAAGAATGTGTCCCTAAAAACTTCCAGGCAGGGTTTAAGAGTATTGGTAGAAATGTAATTTAGAACTTTACGTTGGTTCTTCAGAGTAGAAAACTTGAGTTGCACAGGCTGGAGAAGTTGTCATAGCATTGGGGCGTCTGCTTGGTTAGTGTCCAGAGGATGACAGTCTACTAGATATGGCCATGCTTGGCTTTACCAGTTTTTCAGAGCTCACTCTGGAAAAACATTATGTTTCTCATAAGAAGTAACTTATACCTTGAGCCCACTTTGCAAGGAAATAGAATACATTCTCAGTTTTATTTGAATCTCAGGAATTTAAGAAAATACCTGCTCTGAAAATCATCAGCTGCAAACGCAACCAGAATAGTTAAGACACTAGTTGGAGCAGAGAATGAGGAAACATGCTTGAAAGTTAGATACTCTTCCTTTAGAATGCTACTTAGCTTTATACCCAAACTAAGGCATTGTAAAAGAAAATATCTGCAACATCATCATCGTTTGGCATTCTGATTAATTAATAAATGGGGCTGTTTTCTTTTGGCAGGACGGGAAGCACAAAATTCAAGAGGAAAATGTTAAACTAAAAAAGTCCCTGGAAGAAAACCACAGGTGTTTATTAATCAAGTATTAACTAAGACGTAAAGTTATTTTGGAGTAGTGGGAAAGAGAGAGATTTTGGTACACGTTGACATTGACACAGACCAAACACTGACTTATATTAATAATATTAATATACCAGAAAGACATTTTGATAGTTTGCCAAGGTTTCTAAAAAAGAAAAAAAAAAAAGACATTTTGAAGGGAAAAATGAATAAATTATAAACCATATAACATGTATTAAAGCAAACCCATTAGGCCATTTCAGAAGAAAGAAGGGTGATCAGGCTGTCCTCTGACTCTTCCCTGCTTAATCCTCAAACTCAAATTATTACTTAAAAGATAACTTCTCACCTTTACTGAATTAGTATTCCAAGAGAATGAAGCACAAGTCATAGCATGTCCTAGGTTCTTAATGGATTTGAGTATGACTTGTTTCCACAAGTGTGTTAAATTTCAAATAAGTATTCTCATTTCCCTTACCTCATTTCTCCTTTTCATAAGAATCTCAAACAGCTTAACTTCATTCCTTTTTCTTAACTCTTCATCTAATTTGCTCACTATGAAGAGCATACAATTATTTCAACAAAGCTGAGTTTTAACAGTTATTTTAGCAGTTACAAATATAACTATACAGTATTGCATAGTGCTACTGTATTAAAAAATGAAGGAGATCCAACCATATGACATTCTGGAAAAGCCAAAACCATCGAAACGCAAAAAAAAAAATAGTGTTTGCCAGGGGTTAGAGGAAGGTGGGCATGAACAGGCAGAGGAATTTTTAGGGGGGTGAAACTATTCTGTATGCTACTATAACAGTAGATCCATCTCATACATTTGTCCAGACCCACAGAATGTCCAGCACCAAGTGTGAACCCTTATATAAACTACAGATTCTGGGTGATAGTGCCGTGTCAGTGTAGGCGGATCGATTGTAGCAAATGTACCACTCTGGTGGAGGGAGTTGATAAAGAGGCTCGGGTGGGGCAGGGAGTATAAGGGAAATCTCTGTACTTTCTACTGAATTTTGCTGTGAACCTAAAACTGCTCTAAAAATAAAAATCTATTTTAAAAGGTGGGGCAAGAGGAGGTTAGTGATGAGGAATGATACCATAGAGGGATTTTGAGAGAATGGTATACAGTGTCCATTTGGGGCAGCCGTCCCTGTCCAGGCTTTGTTGCCTGAAGAATGAGGTGTGTGTAGTGTGTCATCTGGGGCAAAAGTACCTGCTAGAGAAGAGAAATGACACAGTCCAACAGCGGCTAATTATGCAGGTCCTTAAATACCCCTTCCTTGCCTCAAAGGCCGGAATGATTCCAAAGTCTTTAATTTTGCTCCCAAAGAGCATGGTTAACTAACCTTAAACTACAGCCCATCTAGCATTACAGATTGGCATGGGCACAGGGAAGGGTACTAGAAAGGCCATAAAATTAACCTTGGCTTCCAAGTGCCTTTCAGGGTTAGCCTAGTTCCAGACTAAAATGAAATCATTTATTTGAACAATCAGGAGTGTCTATTAAATGTCAAGTTCTGATTTAGGCCCTGGGAATATAAGGTAATACTTCCTTATATCCGTCCTGTGCTCAGCAGCTTAGAAAGTCAGTTCCACATTCACTGTCTCCTTACAAAAATGTATCTATTCCTACTTTACAGGTGAGAGACCTGAGGAGCACACAGAGTCTAGGTGGCATACCCAGATTGCCTCTACTTACCATGTCTTCTGTTTTTAAGTCCTTTGTTGCTGCACTACATAATATAGCAGCTTCCAGGACCTATTCTGCCCAGAACTGGAATCGTAAGACATACCAGTTTCCTGGGATTGTGGTCCAAGAAACATCTGAAAACCTGGTCACCCCATGGTATATGTGTGGTGGTCACACTGCCACTTGACCAAAGAGAGTAGGAACCATTGTAATCTGTGGTGCATTTTCCCCATAACCAAGAGTGGGCTTTGATTCTCTTGTTTAGGCTCTACTTTATGTTGGGAAAATCAAGGTTGGCTCAAGTTAGTCTCATGAAGAAATATTTCAACATGGGTTTTCATGTGACAGTCTCATTCGTTCCCTATCCTTGATGAATTTGCTAAAGCTCACATTTTAAGAATATTTTGGAGAGGGAACTAACACATGACATATGATAATGATAGATTTCCATAATATCAGATATTTTAAATATATGGCCAATGGGCCATTGGAGTCTTACATGTTGGAAAACATAAATGCTGACTATTTTCCTGACAGTAAAAAGGAAATGTAAAGTATTACTCCAAATCGGTTTTTAACTGGGAACCATAGTGTAGGTCCAAGAGTCAGATTCTAGTTACAGATTTAACCACCAAAGTTTCTTCCCCTTGGAGATTAAAATGAATAATTATGTTGTTCCCCAAAATATAAAAGAACTATAGCATTACTTGTTTGACAAAATGTTTATCTTATGAACTTAATATTGATGACATAAACATAAGTATACTAAGTTGCTATTTGTTACTGTTTTTAATTCTCTGTTGTAGGCTCCAGTCTCACCCTGTGGATGAACAGGTAACAGAGCCTCCTGTTTTCAAACATCTTGTATAAATTAAGAAGTTGGTTGTACCATGCCTCGCCAGTAAACATGGGAGGAGGATGAATGGTACAGTCCTCTGTGTAGCATCCTTTTACAATATGCTGAACAAACATGAAGCTCTCACAGGAAGTAGCCCAGCTTTGAACAATTTGCTTAGTAAACAGCAGTTCTCACTTACTTGAAATTATCTCTGACATGAGACCCAACAGAGCTCACTTTACTTCCCTTATATAAAATGAGGGGGGAAAATGTTTTGATCACTTAGAAATAAGCTAACATAAATGGTTGTATACATGTTGCAAATATAATAGTATATGACAAGCCCATGAGAAAGACAATACATGCAACTATGTCTGAGTAACCCCCGTCACTTATCTGTTAGGATATAAAATGAAGCCTGTTGCTTTCCATTCTCAATGGTAGAGTGAAACAAGAGGGTTGGGACAGTTGTATTTTTTGTTTTTAGAGACAGAGTCTCACTCTGTCACCCAGGCTGGAGTGCGGTGGTGTGAGCATAGCTCACCACAGCCTCTAACTCCTAGGCTCAGGTGATCCTCCCACCTCAACCACCCATGAGTCGCAAGGACTACAGGTGTGCAGCACCATGCCCAGGCCCAGCTAATTTTTTTAAAAAATTTTTTGTAGAGATGGGGTCTTACTGTGTTGCCCAGGCTGGTCTCAAACTCTTGGCCTCAAGCAATCCTCCCACCCCAGCCTCCCAAAATACTGGGATTACAGGTATGAGCCACCTCACCCAGCTGGGATGGGACAGTTTTTAAAACTTTTTACTTCATACTCCTACATGCTTGAATTTTTTTTTAGAAATAAAATTACATATTACTTGTATAAATATAAAAGAGGTAGAAGGCTAATGATAAGATTATCAGAGTTGCATCAAGGGGGTAGGATTATATGTAATTTGTTTCTTTTCCACATACTCTGTATTGTGGTTATATTAATTTTGTTGCTAGAAAATGCATATCCTGAAAATATTAATGTTTCGGGCACTAAGGAATACTAATTGGTTCATTGTGATTTAGGATCAGCCGCTGCTCTCTGCAAAGCCACAAGTGTGTCAGCTGTGCCACGAGGACAGCAGCCTATCAAAGGTAACTATGGGCCGGGCGTGGTGGCTCACCCTGTAATCCTAGCACTTGGGAGGCCGAGGCGGGTGGATCTTTTGAGCTCAAGAGTTCGAGACCAGCCTGAGCAAGAACGAGACCCCGTCTCTATTAAAAATAGAAAGAAATTATATGGACAGCTAAAAATATATATATAAAAAAAAAACTAGCTGAGCATGGTGGCACATGCGTGTAGTCCCAGCTACTCGGGAGGCTGAGGCAGGAAGATCGCTTGAGCCCAGGAGTTTGAGGTTGCTGTGAGCTAGGCTGATGCCACGGCACTCACCCTAGCCCAGGCAACAGAGTGAGACTCTGTCTCAAAGAAAAAAAAAAGGTAACTGTGGTGAGAAAGAACAAGTTCTTCATAGATGCCGCCCACTGTCCCACTAGCTTCCCAGGAATGCCAGGGACCTGGCCGTGCAGGGTGCAGAGTGGACTCTCCCATTGCCGGGTAGGGTGAAAAGCAGGCGCAAGCATTTACCAGACACCTGTTCTTTTTCAGTCATAGTAATTCATGTCAGTAAATCCCCATAAAATAAAAACAAATAACTACATACACAGTTTAAAACAAACAAGTAGATATAACTTTATAAATAAAATATTTATTGAGTGCCTACTATGTAGAATGTACTGTTCTGTGTGCTAGAGAAAGAGTAATGAACAAAATAGACCAAGTCTCTGTCCTTGCGAAGCTTATGTCCTTCGTAGCTGTTGTTCTACAAATGAAGAACCTTGGACTCAGATATTAAGTACATTTCCCAAAGTGATGAAGTCCAGTTTCCAACCTGGCTTTGGCTCCGAACTGTACAGCCCTAGCCCTGCATCCTGCTCAGAAGAGAGCGAAAGGAGCCCTCCCCACAAGACCCCTTTTCTCATGCATCCTCAAGGGCCTCTGGCCGAGCCCCTGCCCAGTGCCTTATCCTACAGCAGGCAAAGTGAAGGCAGCATTCAGAAGGAACGCGAGCTCTCGACAGCTGCAACTGTGTCTTGCTCACTGTAGTATCCCCCGGTGTCTAATATGGTCTCCAGTTCACAGCAGATGCTCAAGGAATGGCATGTACAAATGGATGTGTGAAACTAGTGCTTGGAAGAGACACAGGAGATGTGCTCAAATTCTAGATTACAACCCACACACCACCATTTGTGATCATGCTGAATTTTAACAAGTAAAATTATAATATGACCTAGTCTTAAATTCACAGAATCAGATAACAGATGCACCATCTTTATAGAATTAGAAGTTATTATAGAAATGTGTTCCAAAGTAGAAGAAACTGCTAATCTAATTCTGGTTTTCCGCTTCTGAGCCATGCAAAATAACTTCAGTATGTCAGAGGAAAATTCTTTTCAGGCAAATAAAAGTGTCCCCCTACTCTACTGTACCCTCAGGCAGATGAATTATTTAGGGTGAAAGTTGCATGTCATCAAGTCCAACAGAGCTTAAAGGAAAAAAAGAAAAAGTAGCATTTCATAGGGGAAATCGTTCTTCACAGCCTTTTATATAGGACCCGTGAGCCCTGTGTGCCCAAACCCATCACAGCCTCGCCAGCCAGACTGCCTCAGTGACCACACGCTCTCCTGGTACTTGGCACTGGAGGTTCGAACAGGATGTGGGGAGCTGTGCCCCTGCTGCAGTGACATCCCACAGGACGCGCTTGCAGAGCGTCACAGCACAGCATTAAGCACATCACTATATTAGGAATTATACTTTTCGGTTCATACTCAAGATTTGTTAATCCTAGGATGTCCACTCTAATCCACTGCTAGTTCACTGACTGATTTCAAGTATGCTTAGGTACTTGCAAACTAATTTTAGAATTAGCCTACCTAGAAGTGAATATAGGGAACAGAAGTATGAAATGTATCCCAAAGATGAGTAATTTGTGTTTTATCCTTTTGAATTCTGCAGCACTGCTGCTGCTTTTCATCTAGATCTAAGAATTAGACTGGGTTTCGGTGCAGATTGGGACTGTGTTTGGTCAGATACTATCTGGCACATAGCAAACATTCAGTCAATACTCGATTAGGGGGCTGGGCGTGGTGGCTCACACCTGTAATCCTAACACTCTGGGAGGCCGAGGCGGGTGGATTGTTTGAGCTCAGGAGTTCAAGACCAGCCTGAGCAAGAACGAGACCCCTATCTCTACTAAAAATAGAAATAAACTAGCTGAACAACTAAAAATATATAGAAAAAAAAAATTAGCCGGACATGGTGGCGCATGCCTGTAGTCCCAGCTACTCGGGAGGCTGAGGCAGTAGGATCGCTTAAGCCCAGGAGTCTGAGGTTGCTGTGAGCTAGGCTGACACCACGGCACTCCCTCTAGCCTAGGGAACAGAGTGAGACTCTGTCTCAAAAAAAAAAAAATACTCGATTAGGCGTTAATTGTTTACCATATTAGGCCTTTTATAACCCATGCATCCTTATGCCTTGCTCCTCTTCAGTTTCCCACCTAACCTGCTATTCTCCTTGTAGACTGTGTGTAAGAACTGCACAGGAACCTTCTGTGATGCATGTTCAACAAATGAACTGCCTCTTCCCTCAAGTATCAAGCCTGAGCGAGTTTGCAATCCCTGTCACAAGCATCTGATGAAGCAATATTCCACCAGCCCGTCATAAGACTGGAGATTAACACCTGGACCAAAACATTCACGCAGGGCCATTCTCTACCTGTGTTAGATGTCAGGATCCCCTAATGCCCAGGCCTTAGAATCAACTAAAGAGTTGGCAGGAATGATGTAAGTAAACTAGGTCCAGGGAGAAAAGGCAGTTGGGGGTGCTGGATATTTTGCTCATTTTCCCTAGACTGTATGAATAAAAGTTACTCAGCTGAGCCTTTCTCTTCTAAATCTAAACAGCCCCACTTTGAAGGGTTTATTTTACAGCATATCTTTGGAAAGGCTGTTCATTTTTATGAGTAGTGCTAATGATACTGGGGTGATGTAACAGAGTCAGAGCAGGTAAGAATAAAAAGGACGATCATCTCCCTCTGTTGCATTTGCAGATTCAAGGGAGAGAAAAAGAAATGTTAATTGAGATCAAAATGACAAATGTTACATATTTTCCCAGGTGCTGTCAGACAACGTTTCCTCTTCACTCCCACTAACTACCTCTTTTTAAAAGTATCTCTACCAAACTGTGAGCCCAAACTCAGGGAAAAGAAACTAAAGAGTAATATAAATTCTGAATGTATTAAAAACGATATTGTAATATATTATAATTTCAGGACCAGAATATCCTGGTCTTGGCCTACAAGGGTTTTCATTGTCAGAAGAAAGAACATTTGTCATTTTTCTATTTAATGACTTCAAAAGTAACTATCTGCCCTTTTAGGAATCTCCTACCACAAAACAAGCCAGCTCTCTTCCTGGCATCCCCCTCCTCTCTAAATTATAATGGAAATTGTTTTAAAGATAAGAGTTTGACTTTTGCAAATATTGATTAAAGCAAAGTCAAGTCAGGTATAGAGTAAAACAAGTTTAATTTGTTGATGGCTGAGAACAATTAGCTCAGACTGTTTATTAAATTATTCCTTGAATAAGGGATTCTTTATTCTTAGCCCAGAATCAGAGCTGGTCGACAGATTTCTTGGAAAGGGCAGTAGGGTCATCCCCCATTATCCATGGGAATCGTTCAAGGCCTCCCCAGATACCAAAATCCACGAGTGCTCAAGTCCCTCATGAAATGGCACAGCATTTGCCTGTAACCTATGCACATCTTCCCGTATGCTTTAAATCATCTCTGGATTGCTTACAATACTGAATGCAGTGCCTACACATCATTTCATCTGTGTGGCTTCAGCATAGTCCTTGGTACTCGGTGAATTCAAGTTTGGATTTCTGGAACTTTGCGGAATTTTTTTTCTAAATATTTTTAATCAGCAGTTGGTTGAATCCATAGATGCGCCACTCATGGATGTGGAGAGCTGACTGCTCAAACATCTCTTAGTAGCAAACTCTTTGGGGGAAAAGAGGAAGTGTATTCAGCAAGGGAAGGTAAGAAATGGTATATACTACTTTGATTATGTTACATGTGTCTAGATTGTGTGATTACAATTAAGATCTAAGAAGATATGATTCTGTGACTAGTTTAGAATTCTGGGGTGGAAACATCTGGAACCATGTTATTTGATAAATTGTGTCTCCTAGAAAGGGTTACAGCCTGGGAAAGAGTTGTTATTCCAGAAGTTTGGACTGTTACTTTACTTAGTGAAGCTGAAGTTTAAGAATACAAGGAAAAAAATAAAATCTAATAATTCTAGCCTAGTTTGTTGTCTTTTTTTCCCTTAAATAATATTTGAGAGTCCATTCTCATTTTTTGTCCACGTATAGGAGCCAGCACTGAGTTACCTAGTCAAAAGCATAACGGCAGAAAATAGAATGGTGATTCCCAGGGGCTTAGGGCAGAACAGAAGGTAGTTTCAGTTGGGGAACATGAAAAATTCCAGTGATGGATGGTGGTGATGGTTACACAACAAAGTGAATGTACTTAATGCCCCAGAACTGCATACTTAAAAGGTTAAAATGGTAAATATATTTTACCAGTTTTTAAAAACTGCTTTCCAGACGGCTACAGAAAGTGATTACAGATGTGTGTATATTTGGGTTATTACACACATATGTAACTCTTCACTGAAAGGGCCTAGCAGTGGACACCTCAGTTTCAGTGGCCCGCACTCAACGCCCAGATCTTGTTTTCTAATACCATGCTCCAGTGCCAAGAACCAGGGCTCCTTGGAGAAATGGCTGATTCTGGGGCATCCCAGGAAGTAAAGACATGCTCTATAGGCAAAAGGATGTAGGCATTTCAAAGGTATACAGAAGCCAACTCAAAGAACTCCCAACAGCCAAAAATGAAACAATCTGGGCAACAAAGTGAATAATGCAGTATGTGATTATAACCCAAGTAAAATAAGTATCCATGAGTCCATATTGATATAAATAAATAAATGAGAGGTAGCATATCTTAGACATTTGCTGGTTTGGAGACTGTCAATTATTGAGATCTATTCTCAACATTTCTGATGACAGGTTGATTTTAACATACTAATTACTTTTGTACAGACATTTTCATAAGCATGCTGGTCAATATACGAAATCAGAAACCAGGTACCTGAGAAGCACAATTTCTACACCTAGAATAAAAGGCACTAACTTTAGTCAGCATATTATCTTGAAATGTAAAATTAATTTAATAGAACCAGTAAGCAGTAGTAAGCACTGCTGAGGATATCAGACCCCTAAGACTTAGTAATTAACCATAGTAAAGAAGAGGTAAGAGGCCTCCAATGCAGAGTGAAAAGTACTGTACTAGTCTCCAGGAAGCAGTAATGCCTTATTCTGGGGTGCTGCTTTCTGGCACAAAAATCATTCCTATTCAATTACAAAGTCTGTCACAAATATATTCTTACATATGTAGAGGTTAAAAACTAGCATAATATCACTTGTATTCCCCAGGTTGCTTTCTTGAGGAGGCAAGGAATGAATTTTGGAATTACAGCCAGCCTATCAGAAATTGTGAGTAACTCAGTCTCTCCAGCTCTTCCTCTTTATTCCCAAATATCTGCCACTTTCTGTCAAGTGGTAGAAAGAAAGGTTAAGAGCCTCTTTGTTTCAGCTGGAACCAGGTATGGTTTGGGACAGTAAGTCTCTTGAGTAGACTTGTAAAGTTTTGCCTGTGGGCTTCGAATTAAGATTCTTCACTGTATGTTGGTGATCCTTGTGACTTTGACTGAGTCCATCCATATTCTAGAGTCTATCTTGGTTTTACACATCTGCATGCCTTATCACTGCTCTCAGAGTTATTCCACTAACATGTCCTGACACAAAACCCAGAAGACATAAAAGAGAAGATTTGAAAATTCAGCCACATAAAAATTTCTGCCATGCTGAGCAAATAGAGGACAAACTGGGGGGAAAGGTATTTAAAGCTCACCACAGGAATAAAGAGCTCTTGCCAATTAGTTAAGACAAACCCAATGGAAAAGTGGCCAAAAAACAATATAACAGAGGCAATCAGCAAAATTCAGATTATGGAAACCTACAAGTTTAATCTTACTTCTTCAACAGGTAAGGAAAAAATAAAGACAGCAAAACCAATTAAAATAAATAAGAAACAGGCACTTTAGCATCATTAAAGATACTTGAATGGCTAATAAGCTTATGAAAAAGTGCTCAATATCAGTTGTCAGGGAAAGCAAATTAAAACCACAAGGTAACACTACACACACAATTACAGACTAAAGCACCAAACACCTAAAATTATAGACAACACCAAATGGTAAGGATGTGGACCTACTGGAATTCTGTGGGAATGTAAATTAGGATGACCATTTTGGGAAAAGGTCTGTCAACGTCTAATAAAATTTAAATCAATATTACAACTCAGGATATTCCACTCCTAAGTATTTACCCAAAATAAATTAAAATGTAGGTCCATGAAAAAGCTTGCACAGTATGTTCACAGCAACTTTATTTATAATAGCCCAAAACTGGAAAAAGCCCATTGTCCATCAACTGTTCACCTAATAGGTGAGGGGTTAAACTGTGGCATATTCATACAATGGAATAAAACTCAGCAATAAAAAGGAACAAAGAGCTGAAACACACACATGACTACCAAAACACGTTGAGTGAAAGAAACTTACACAAGAATACATACTGTATGATTCCATTTCTATGAAGTTCTAGAACAGGCAAAATTAATCTATGGTGAACAAAATCCTAACAGTGATTGTCTGCAAGGGGAAGAGAGAAGGGGCAGAAGAGGTGCAGGAATTGACCAGGTACAAAAATACTGATGTGATGGAAGTGCTCCACATCTTCCTAGGAGTTGGGTTACACAGCTGTACATCAAAACTCATCAAATGGAGAATTCTTTTTTTTTTTTTTTTTTTTTGGTATTTTTTTTAACCAGTCAGACTGGTAAAGAATAGATTGCTACTAACCTATGTTGGTGAGGATAGGGGGAAATGGCACTTAAGCACTGCTGGTGCAAACTATGAAATAACAACTTTAAATATAAATTTAACTTTAGATACAAATTATAAGTGCACATTATCTTACCATTTATCCTACAGAGAAATTTATGTATATACAAAATAACAAGTGTATACAAGGTAATTCATTTCAGCATTGTAACAGCAAAAAGTTGGAAATAATTTACACATTCATCAGTAAGGGACAGAGGGACAGGTTAAATTACGTACATCCACACTATACAATCATTAAAAAAGAATGAGGAAAGGTTTTATATACTGATATAAAATGATTTTTAGGATGTTTAAGTGGGGGGAAAAAAACCAAAATAAACAGTAGTTATTTATAGCATATTTTAAAAAGAAATGAAAATGTTAATACTCGCTTATAAATACAGTAAAAATTACTGAAGTTTAGAAACTGATGACAAGGTTGGCCAACAAGAACTAAACAGCTGAGGTATAGGATGGGAAGGAGAATGATCACTGTATACTCTTTGTATCTCTTGAAGTTTATTTCCTTCAAAAAATAGAATATAAACAATTCAAAAATTAGCCCACCATCCTTTATTTGCATATCATCAAGGCTTAAAACAGACTTAAACCTTCCTATATCCCCTTTCTAAGACTCAATAAGAAAACCACCCAACTAAAATACTGGGCAAAAAATCTGAACACACCCCTCACTAAAGATGATATACAGACGGCAAATAAGTATATGAAAAGATAATCGACATGTCATTAAGAAATTAGTGATTAAAGCAATGAGATCACTACACATCTGTTATAGCAGCTAAAATCCAAAACAGTGACACCACCAAATGCTGGTGAGGATGAGCAATCTATAGGAATGCAAAATGGTACAGCCACTTTGGAAGGCAGTTGGGCAGTTTCTTAAAAACTAAACATGTTCTTTCCATACAATCCTGCTCCTTAGTACTTACTCAAAGGAGTTGAAAACTTATGTCCACACAAAAACCTGCACATAAATGTTAGTACCAGTTTTATTCCTTTCCTATAAACTTCAGAGATTATTTTCTAATCTGCTAAATTTGGGGGGTGAGGGGGATGTATTTCTACATTAGAGCAATTTGGTTTTGTCCAAGCCCCTGGAACTTGGATCTGCCTTTACTTTACTGCTGGGACATACCATTCTACTCTATTAATACAAGTCCTACCATTTTACTGTGAATGCCTTCACATAATTTAGGGGAAACTCTCAGAATAGTGACATGTTCTAAATTATAATATCAACAGGATGTAACCTAGAAAAAAATAAATCTCCAAATGAGAACCTAATAAGGACTGTTTAGGGTGGAGGATGCTAAGAGGGCATGTGAATAAGCAGGGTCACTGCACGTATCACCTACATGGAAGTGGTTTCCTTAGGCTTATTCCTTCTCTGAGGGCAGTAGTAAGAAGGATTTAAAGCCTTCCACCCAGGGTAGACTTTGTCTCCCTTCCCATGTAGCAGAAACTTCAGTCGCCTAGGCATAAAGGGACAAACACTCTGGTTCTGCTTAATTCTCTGGTATCAGTGAATGTATCAGATGACAATCTTCAGCAGTCTTCTCCTTGGTGTTTACATACTACTTCTCTGAGTTCTCCCTTGCAGTTCCTTGAGAAGTAGGCTAGCCAAATTAAGATATGGGCACCCTGGCCATATACCCCAATCCCACCATTCTTTTTAATAGCTTAACCACAAAGGAGATCATAAAGACATAAAGAACCCAAATAGAAAAGGGAAATGCACCATCATTGCTTCTGTCAATAGTGATAATAGCAAATAGTGATGCATAACCCAGTTCTGTCAAATTTGGGAAGACAAATATGTCTTCTGTTGGATAGAAATAAAAGATAACTTTTATTCCATTTACGTGCTTCTCTTCCTCTTCCAGTAACTACATTTGCCTTATCAGCAATCACTCATTTACTAGCTTAAATTATCAATAACAGGGAGGAGAGTATTCAAATCCTTAAGATGACTTCTTAATAATGGCCACCTTTTATACTGAGAAGTTAGCCTCTAGTGTAACAAAAAGATGCATCCTTCAAGCTTACCCATCACATAGCATTTTAATGCTTTTGCTTTTTCCAGAGATGTGCAAATGAAACTCATTAGCTTAACATAAAGTCATTGCAAATAAATTAATTCCCCACTAACCCCAATCCCAATAAACCCTACAATCTCTTCCACAGCAAATTAGATACCAGCTGCTAAAGGGGACGAAAAAAGGATCACATTCTAACAAATGGTACAACTACGGACACCAATTCTCAAAACCCAGTACTTTCAACTATACATAAAAACACATTTCCATCTAAGTAGTACTACTGAAGATGTTAAGCTGTTTAAGTCATGTACTTATAGGATGTTTAAAAAAAAAAAACCCACAACCAAAACTTTACCATTTCTTCTTATATTAATATACCACGACTTGATGTAATAAAAAATATATTCCATTGACTTACACACTCCAATAATAAATACTCTTAGGTAATCTTCAGCCTGAAACAAACCTTCATTTATTGACTACTTACAGTACAGTGATTCTGATTCTTGGCTGGTAATCAAAGATGGTTACATATTAAGTGAGAGAAGATAACCTCTCTTCCAGATACCACCTCTAAGAAATCTCAGCAAATTCAATTTTAAGAACTAGAACTGCATCTCTTGGTGGCAGTTGTCACCCTGAGAACAGGAACAAGGCAAAGAAAGTATACAGGACTTTGATTCCCCTACACAGGTACACATAAAGTTAGTTTATTAATGACTACATTTTGAAGCCAGCCATTTTGTCCAATATTTAAATAACAAGCTGTTTAATATTAAAGCAGAAAGTACTGCCACAATGTGACAGAAGTACAGCTTTATCCATAAACCCGTCACACAATTATACATTAAATGCTATTTTTATTTAAGCAAGGCACCCCTACTTATTCTAAAATATGGGATGTGCTACCCCATTAAAAAAGCAAATGAGGAGACTCAGATTTTTTCCTATCTGGAGCTGGTTTAAATTCAAGTGAAGCCATTAATGTCCTTACCAGTCTGGACTGTTCTGACAAGTCACTTCACAGTTTTATGACTAACAAACACCCTTAAGGTTTACTCAAAACCTAAAAAAGTGGGTAGGGACGGGTCAGACAACTTTTAAGTTAAGACTAGAATGCCCCCTTGAGTAGATCTGGCACCAATGTTAAATGCCTTTAGCTCAGGGCTTAGAAAGGCAAAACATTTCTAAAGACATAAAACTGCCCAATTGTTATTTACACTTACTAACCTGTAGTACGTACTTTTTGTTTTGATTTGTGTTTTCTTTAATTCCCCTAAGTAATCAAATACAGCTAAAATTGAAACTATTCTGGAAAACCATACTGGTTCAAAGGTCTGAAACCTTTCTTTGCTTTGGTGAATGTTTGGTTAAAGTAAATCATTATTTTACTCCATGAGAAGTTTTACATCATAGCTCTCAATTCACAGGCAAAAAACAAAACCTTGAACAGATTATTTTTTAAATGGGAGAAAGATCTTAAAGAATAGTACAGAATAAAAATATGTAGTTTTTACAATGAGTAACATTATATTCTAAGAAAACAAACTATTTAATCACATAAAAAAGACCAGATTTTTAAATCAGATCCTAGACAATTGAAACAAAAATTTTAATTTGTGGTTTATTTTCATAATCCCAACCTGAATCTTTCCTTTCTCTCTCTAAACAGTCCATGAAATTTTTCTTAGAAGCAATTAACCCAAAACACCAAAATCCTTTCTCTAGCAGTTGCTGCTAATAAACTGGAACATTATATTCCATGTCCAAGAAAGATGTGCAAATGAAATGCTTCTTGCTTCATCCTGAAAATAAAACAAGAAATGTTGCACATTTACTCAAAATGAAAAAGAAAAGCACATGTTCCCACACCATTTAAAACTGCAAGTTTAATTTATTTTTCTTTATAATAGACTACAAGTTATATGACAAATAAATTAAGGTGAGGAAAATTAGTTAGGCATTAGTATTTATAGCCTGGGATGAAGACAGTAGATTTTCAGAATTAAGCACAGAATGTATTTTACATAGACTTTGGCTAATATAAATGTTTAACATCACAGGATTGTGGGACCTTTATATCCAAAAATAGCCATGACATGTTCAGTAATAGAATGCTTCATGTGTTTTCAAGAAATTTTTACAGTGAAGTGACTCAAAAGAATGCAGCATTACATGCAGAAACATGATTACAATAGTATATTAAAATACTTTATAGGGAGGGAAGACACCACATTATTTAGTCAAGGGGAGGGATGTCAAGACATATTTAGCAAATTTGTCACAGGTAAGTTAACACTGTAAAACCATGTACTTCCTACGACAAAAAAGTCATTTTCATAAAACCAACTTAGGAAAAGGAAAGAGGCACCATAACCACATACATGGATGATGCACCCTGGTTTCAAACTTCAAAATATCTTAGAACTGAGGAAATGTGTTCAAATTTTAGTGGGAAGAAAAGCTAATGCAAAGCACATTTTCAGTGTATTATGATTTACAGCTAATAAAGGTAAGCTATAAAGTTATTTTTAGGCACACAGCATGATGAATGTTAGGAATTACACTCAAAGCTACTGTACAATCATACTGCAATCTGTGTCCCAGGAGAATTTTCATTCCTTATATTGATGCTCCAATTACGATTAGTTTGATGTTTATTAAAAAGAGAATGGTTCCTACCGTATCACAAATTAGTTAATTGATAATTATTAATTTATCGATTGAAAATAATCTCCACAGTTGTACGCCTCTTAAATTTACCTTATTTATCATCTGGAACCCCTGGAAGTCTTATTTTCCTTTTGGACATGAATTCAGAAACAGTTCAATATACCTATGATCTGAGAATAATAAAAAAAGATTAGTCTTAAAAAGCTGAAATGGCAGAAAAAATACTGGAGCCATATTTCTCATGGTTCAAACAGCAACTCAAACCCTTTGCCCTTTCCTTTCCCTAATTAACAACAAAATAAAAAAACAGACCAAAAAAACCCTTCCTAACTCTGCACAGAAATATACAGGATAATTAGCAGACAAATAAATGCTTTTCATTATAATATAGTGTTCTATTCTTTACAATTCATTTAGCAATACAAATACAAATTACCCCAGGAAAAATTCTGGGCTAATCCCCAAACCGAGAAAGGCATTTGTAGGCAAAGATAAGCATCAAAACCGATAATGAAAACCATAAGCAGTACTTACGAACATGGGACCGGTCCTTGAGCATGGCAGCGACAGCATCCTCGTGGGTATCGAAGTGCACATCAGCTTCTCCAGTGGCTTTCCCACTGGAGCTGTATTCCATGGTGATTCTAACAGGCTTCAGTGGAGCAAAAAACTAAACAACAAAGGTAGCCAAAAGGAACACAATGGAACTAGGCCTAATTTCTGTAAGTCTAGTAGCTCTTCCTACAGACTTTGATTCATACACCTGATGTATATTTTTAGGGAATACCCTCTTTAAGCAATAGCGATACATCTACCATCTCTTTGGGCTTTTATGACTTTTCTCAGAACTCAAGGTTACATTTCAAGTATCTGTTCTCAGAGAACCCAAAACTACAATTCCTATACAAATGGTTCTCTCAAACATTTTTTAAAAACCAACGAGGACTACTTTTATTATTCCTCCCACATACATCTTTCCCTGTTTCTAAAAGAGTGTCCATCAAATATACTTCATTACTTAACAACTTGTTTTTACCAGTTTTTAGTTAGACATGTAGCCAATAGTTAGATTCTTATCTGCACTACATAAACAGAGCTACCACAGTGACTGGTTATCATTCCAAACCAAACCAAAAGAACATAATGCTTTAATGAGAACGTACAACTTTCATATGGGGAAACATATGATTCCCATTAGGCTTTCTGAAATAATGATACAACTGAGGCCCCACTATTAATTGAAATTCTAGGTTTGGATCTACCTATATGCTCTCAAGTTCACGAAGTCAGTAAAGGCTTTATTTTTTGTTTTCATTTCATACAGTATTACATACAAAATAAAGATATATTTGAAATTCCTTTTCTCAAAAATTAGGGAATACTGTTGCAAGAAAGACATAACAGAAGTGTCTAATGAAAACTCTAGGCATTTAGAAGTACTGGATTCTCGTCTAGTAAACAACTGCTCTGTAGCCAACTGCCTGTGAGTCTGAGTTTCCTAAACTAAAAAATGAATGGACAATTTATTCTAAAACCAAATTTTCTTATTTTGAATACTAAACCTTAGCATCTATAAAATCCTTATTCTTTTCTGACCTTAAAATGTAATAAAAAGCCACAGTTTTCAGCCACAGAAAATGAAGCAAGCCTTTGCAACCAGGGAAATGCCATCTTACTCTCCAAAGATACTCCAGAAATACTGTATTTTCTTTTCTATCTTCCCCAAATTAACATTATATTATACAAGTTCAATTTTAGAACTTTTGTTCAAACCTATTGAGATTGGATATCTTACTGCCACACACATTTATAATGTCTTGGGCATTGGCTTGGAAAGGCAATCCTCTCATGTGGACAAAATGCAATGAAGGCGTAGTTCCAAAATCAACAGCCTCTGGAACCTTTTCTGACATCTCCTTAGGTAATTCTGATAGGCAGAACAAAAAGCACTGTCAAGAACATAAAAGCTTCAAGGGTTATTAACAGATTCTAATTAGGTATGACTTTAATGTCAAAATCCTCTATTCTTGAAGCAGTAAGGGAAGGGCTTTAAAAGCCAAAATTTCTGCTACTTAAAAAATATCACGAGCACCCATAAACATTTAGTGTTTAAATCGTTACCAGATTAAGAATTGATCTTTTTATAACAACAGAGAGAAGGTAAAATAATTATGAATTATTCAAGAGAAACTTTCTAGGTTATAGGTACCAAAAAAAGTATAAGAAAGTATTTATCAAACTTCAAGGATTCCAAATGTTGCCTTAGATTTAGGGATCAAAGAAATAAATACAAAAGCAAACAAAAATCCTTACTTTAGTGGATATTCCTCCTCTACCCAATCTTCTCCCCTACCCAAATGTTGACATTTTATTCCCTTTTATTACATTTTTACTACTCAGCTTTTAATGCAGAGTCTACAAAACAATTAAAAACCTAGCAAAATAATTAAGCCCTTCTGCATACGTTCAAAGTACACTCTACACTCAAAGATATTAAATCTTTAACTCAATCTCCCTGTCTTACAGTCTTACAATTTCATACAACATAGTCATGTAAAAAAAATACTTTCACAAAAGTCAAAAAATACAAGATAGACCCAAAGAACCTCAAGAAGAGGCAGGACTTTACCTATTTCCTTCTCGCTTTCAAAAGCTGTAATGGGTCGAATATCCTCATTTCCTTCATGTTCTTCAAAGACCATTTCGGGCTCAGTTATATACTTAGCAGTAGGAGAAGATGCCATTTTCTTTGCCTTATGAGAGCCAACATGTGTTCGAACTTCATTCCTTCTGCTTGGAAATATCTCGATATATCTACGTCAAAGCAAAGTGAACAGGCACAAAGGATGTTAAGTAACTTTATACTAAACTCATTTAAAATAAACATGTATATATATTTTCAACAGCTTAGGAAACAAGTCCCCAAAGCTTGTCTGGATTCTCATTCAAAGAAACCAACTGTAAAAATACTTTTGGTATAATTGGGAAAATGGGATTATAAATTGTTATTAGATAATAAATCATTGCTAATTTTGTTAGATGCTAATTTGTTAGATATATCATGATGGTATAAGAAAATGTACATACTGAAAAAAACAGATGAAGCAAATGTAACAAATGTTAATAATTTGTTAAATCTAAGTGATGGGCATTTGATGACTCATCATACTAATTTTTCTATATTGGGGTAATTTTACTATAGTGCATTCATCAGAGTGGCCTGAGGTGTGATACTTATGCATTATTAGTATCTGTTTCACTCACCGGTTACCAATTTCTTCCCTGTGTTTCAACAGAGCTTGGCTGGCCATTTCTGGTTCTTCAAACTGCACATAGGCTTCCCCTGTTTTTCTCCTCCCTCTGTAGTCCATCACAAAGGTAATGTCAACAATATTCAGTCCTAGGACACCAAAAAATTACTACAAGTTAGTGCTGCGCTGCTAACAAGAGCTTTTTTTATCCTTAGAATTAACACAGTCATTCAGATACTAATGAAATTTTTGTGCTGTTTTGCCAGTCCCACAATATATGGATATATGACTACATGCCTAATGGGGAGAATATTACTATGCAGTCAAAAGTTATTTACACTATGTATCTATATTTCCAAAATGTTTAGAATCCAAGCAGCCCATCTAAAACACACAACTCTCTTCACTACTTTTTCTTTTTTGCCATTAATTATATATTAGGAAAAAATAGAGCTGGTTTTTTTTTTTTTTGTTTTTTTTTTTTTTTTGGAGACATGATCTCACTCTGTCACCCCAGCTAGAATGTAATGGCTCATCATAGCTCACTGCAACCTCAAACTCCTGGACTCAAGTGATCCTCCTGCCTCAGCATCCCGAACAGCTGGGACTACAGGTGCACACCACCATGCCCAGCAAATTTGTCTATTTTTTGTGGAGACAGGGTTTTGCTCTTGCTCAGGCTGGTCTTGAACTCCTGGCCTCAAGCAATCCTCCCGCTTTGACCTCTTAAAGTGCTAGGATTACAGGCATGAGCCACCACGCCCAGCCAAAATAGAGATTTAGACTGACATCACTACTAATGGTGCACATTTGACAGGTAGAATTAGATAAGGCTTTCACAAATTATATAAATCGTTATCATCTTAGACAAATACGGCCACTATAGTTATTTCTTCAATAGTAAAACAAACCCTCATGAAATTATTTTGAAATGTGACATCCCTCCAAAAATCTGCCAGATAGATCAAAACATACATAAAATCTATATATTGGAAGTTTAAGTGAAGAGCTCTCCTCTAAAGAACCTAATATAAATACATGCTGTTACCTAGGAAAAGGCTCAGCTAAGGTATAGAAGGAAATGATGGGGGTAAAATGAGGAAAAAAGATATGAGGCCCCAAACATGATGTAACTGCAAAGCACCTGCAAAGAAGTCTACAATGTCTTTCTCATTGCAACTATAAGGAAGTCCTCTCAAACGAACTACGCCATCATTTACCACAGGTGAAGATTTGACCTGTAAGCTCTTCATTAAGGCATCCACATCTTCATTGTTTATCTCATATACTACAAACAAAAAGCACAAAAGGGACGCACAATTACATAACACAGGAAGAAACCAATATTTTTTTTAAAAAATCAAATACATTACCACTTGATGGGTTAGCTAGGAATTCAAAAACCTAATAATTTTAATCTTTATGTATTTCTCAAGAAAATCACAAATGACATTTACTGAATATTTACTACGTATGAAGCATAACTTGTTTAATCCTCAGAACTCTTAAGATAAACCTGGTCACAATCCTCATTTTAATAGATAAGAAACTATCTTTTCGTGCTTCATTTTCATAAGCCATAAAATAATACATTCATAACATCAAACTACTTCACTATTGCTAAGGATCAAATATAAAAATAATGCATTCAATGTATCTAACTACTTCACCGTTGTTAAGGATCAAATGAAAACTGCCTTGAAAAGTAGAAAATCTAACGCAATGATCCCAAAAAGCCAGGATCTGACTTCACATACCTTCCACATACCGCTGACCCATGTACATGCGGTGTTTCTCTAAGGCTTTATGCACATCCTGCTCTGACTCCATTTCAATTAAGGCATCACCCCTTCGTTTCCCATCTCTATTTAAGAGGAAATGTATTCCATTCTCACCATTGCGGATTCTGCAGTCTAAAAGTATATGAACAAAACCAATTTAAAACAGAAATCAAACTTTAAATCAATTATACAAGTCACTATCATACAATTTTCCTACAACAAAGCAGGAACCCAAACACCTGTCATATTCTTTACACAAACCCCCATCACCGAAGCCATTCAAGCACGCTAATAAAGGTTGTAGTCCCTAAAATGTTCCAAGTTGAAAAGAAAAGCAAACCTTAGTATATCAACTTATGATCCCCTTCCTGGCTGTTAAATGGCAAATCAGGCTAGGCCCACCACAAAATGCATGATATCCATTCCAGTGTCTCTATAATCAGTTTCAAATCACTTAAGGAATTAAAATATGGTTACGTTTATATATGAGAGTCTTCCTTTAAAAACATATCCATAGGACTCTAAAATACCTCCTGTAAGAATAATTTTGCTACCATAATTTAACTTCCCCCTCTTTTCATTATCAAGGGAAGACATTCCCATACTGAAGTGGCTTCTAAAATGCTTGACTCACACAATGCTATGCACATTAAGGTAGTTAATAAATTCAGTTACATCCTTTTACAACACTTTAATGTGGCATCTTCTAAAAGCATCTAAAAGGAAAATTAAAAATCATAGATACAGAAAACAAAAATCCCCCCCCACAGGTTGGTAAACCTTCCAACCACGTTATTAAGAGAACCTGATAAACTCTTATGACTTCATCTTGTATTCTAAACGTATACGCTAAAGAGCTACTCTTAATCCCCTATTTCCATTAACAGGTTTGGCTTTTTAATATGTATGTATTAAAACTTCAGAAAAAACTGCTTTCATACTGTATAGTTTTAACAATAAATACTTTTGTTTCATTCAAAGTCTTTAAATCTGGTATATACCACAAATAGTACACATAGGGGTTACCTGGTATGAATATGAAACCAGCCAGAATGAGATAACTCCCAGCCATCAAAGAGGATGTCTACTGCATAGCCTGACTCGATTCTGTGGTAAAAGGACTACCTTTTACTCAGACAAAATTACATATTTAAAACACACTTAATATATACCTGAGAAAAAGTTAAGCACATCTTCTACAGTGCACGACCAGGGCAATCCTTGAGCTCGAATGAGATAAACATCATCCACTTCCTCTCCTAACTTGGACGGGGCCAATTCGTACTCAGGGAGTGGTGGAAGGTCTTCCAGATAGGTAGTTTTGGACTCCTTCCAAGAGAAAAGAAGAAATATCAAAATATTTCTTTGACAACCTACTGAGAAAATGTTTATTTCTACAAACACACACTCTAGATGTTAACATTATTTCAGAGGCAAAAAGTAAACATCAGAAGTCTAACTCACCCTGTTCTGACTCTAAGTGTACATCCTAAAGCAGTAAGCAGGTATATCCTAATGATTTGGCCAGATAAGTTTTATTCAGGGCTTGTTTTTAAATTCATCAGACCCAAATTATACCTAGTAATGGCGTTTAAGACAGCACAAGAAGGGTCTCTTGAATTTGACAAATATTTGATTGCCCCCTACACACAGTGCACCATATTAAGCCCTCATATGAAAGCTTACTATCTGGAATAACACAGGCATACAAGACTTATAGCTTTAAGCGCTATAATTAAGATCAAAATACTACAGGAATTCAAAATAGAGCACTAACAGACGAATCAGTACGTGACATGATATGGGCCTTGAAGGAAGGACAGAATTCTGACAGGGATATATCAAAAATAGGGCATTCCAGTTTGAAAGTGAGGGAAAGAAGCAGTATGAACAAAGGCCCACTTGAAAAACAGCAATTAATCCCATTTGTCTAAATTGTAGGATACAATTAGGAGCCAAAGATGAAGTGGCAAAAAGAACTTGGTACCATACAGCAGAAGGCCTTGATTGTTGGGCTCAATGTGTGTCCTTCACTTGATAGGCAAAGGGAAGTTAATAAAAGACATTGAGGAGTGAGTAAATCAACAAGACAGCAGGATACCTTGGAAAGATTAATCTGTCAGCTGGTATGCCAGACAAACTGAATAAGGGAAAGATCATAAAAGACAACAGCAGCAGTGTAAGGTGACAAGAGCCAGAGACATATCTAAAGAACTCTTATTTTGTAAGACTAAGCAAAAACTGGAATTTCAAAAAGACTCAAACATTACAACCTTAACCTAGGAAGACAACTCAGGCTTTAACACTCGCACTCCACTGGACTAAGGACCAGAGACACCTTTGCATCATCCATGGTTTTCAAGATGACTTGTGTTCAATTTTAAGGAGTCAACAAAAAATGTAAGCATAGCGTCTAACACATAGTAAATGCTCAACAGACTATATCACTTTAGCCAATTTTGGTTTTTATTTTTAATTTGTATTTTCTTAAATATTTAAAATTTAATTTTTTTACTATTATTTTTTCTGTAACCACTATACTAACAAGGACTTTAGCCAATTTCACAGTAAAAAACAAAAAAACGAGAGAGGAGCCAGCTCACAAACACTTATTAGAGACAGTTTTTTTTTTAAAGGCAACTTTCTCCATTTTCCCAGAATTCCAGAAGCATCACAAGCTTTTACAGAAAAAGGCAGCAAGTATTGGGCCAGGATTCAAATCAATTAGCTCAGCCACTGGCAGACAGCAGCCATGCTGATGAGCCTCCCCGTTTCCGTAAGTTCAAGGAGAAGCGCAAACTGCATTAAGATAAACTCGACCCAACAAGGCATCAGGGGCTGGGGCGTCAGGAAGTGTGCACTTTCCAGATGCCACGTAGCAAGCAGAAGAGAAAGCTTCATATACAAGGCACAAAACATTTGCAATCTGAGTTTCTTAAAGTACACACTGCCTTTTTTTTTTTTTAAAGAAAGACGAAAAAAAACCAAAGGAAAATACCGTGGATTCATTCCTGGGCCTCGGTTGTGGCCTCGAGCCTCAACATCCCTTTCCGCACGCCCCTCCCCCAGTACCAGTCTCCACGCTGTTCTCTCAGCTGACGCGCCCGACAGTCGCGAAGGGCCTCTGTCAGATTAAGCTAAGTTGCAGAGGTGACCTTCAGCAAACTGGGACAGCGCGCCTTTCCCCAGGGACACGACAGAGAGGTGCGCGCCTGGGACGACGTCCCTTCCCCGCAAGCCACCCACGCAGCGGGGCGCGTGAACCTGCGCATCGGCGCGGGCCGGGAAGCGCCGAGGCCGCCCGGGCCTAGCGCCGCGGCCGCCCGGAAACTCCCAGCCCGCGGCGGGCTGCGGCCTCCCGACTCCGCCACCCGCGGGCGCGGCGCGAGAGGGGTGCGGGGTGGGGGCGCCAGCGGCCCCACAAAACCTACCATCGGCCCGGCGGGAAACAAGGCCTCAACATTCACCCCGGCCACACTCACACTTCCCCACCGAGCAGGGACTAGGAGGGAGAACAAAACAAGGAGAGGACCCGAGGCCCGGGAGAGCGTCCCTTGTTCCGGGGCCCAATCGGAGGCCAGGGCGGGCGGGGGCGGGTGTGCGGCGCGTGCCGCGGCTCCCCGGGCGCGCCCGCAAGGCGCACGCGAAGGGGCGCGTGCGCGGCCCCTGCCGGCACCCACCTACCTGACCGTAGCCCCGCGCCGGGCCGGCGGCGGCCGCCAGCGACGGCGGCAGCAGAGGGGCTCGCAGGGCAGGGTAGGAGACGGCGGCCGCCGCCGCGGCAGAGGCGGCCGCAGGGGGAGGCCCCGCCAGCCTCCCGGGGGGCGCAGGCCCGGCCTGGAAGCTCCGCGTCTGGGAGGCGGCGGCCGCGGCGGCCCCGAGCAGCAGCAGCAGGCGGCGGCGGCCCGAAACTCCCGAAGGGAAGGCGCCGGCGGCCGAGTAGAAGGGCAGGCAGGCGGCGCCGGTGCGCCGGCAGCTGCTGCAGTTGCAGCCGCAGCCCCGGAGCAGCGCCCCGAGCACCCAGCGCGTCCCGGCCATGGACTCCGGCGGCGGCGCGGGGCCCGGCGGCGGCTGCGCCCGCAGCACGAGCGGTGAGGAAGTGGAATCCAGGGCCGGGGAGGGGCGGCGGGCACATCCGCCGCCGACGCCGGGGCCGCGGCGCGTTGCGGGAGGCGGAGGGGAGCGCGCGGCTCCGCCCGGTCTCCGCCCTCGGGGCGGGGCCACCCCCGCTCGGGAGGGGCCCGGGGACCCCGGCGCGACAGTCGCGCCGCGCTTCCGCGCGAGGGAAACTGAGGCCCGAAGATGAGGCGAGGGCCTTCCTGCTCTGCGTAGGGCAGAGACCTTCGCCGTCCACCTGAGGTGTCCTTCCGAAACTTCTGGAAGGAATTGTGATACCCTGGTTATGAAATGACGTCGGGATAGTATCTGAGGAGGTTTGATACCCCCACGCTTGAGCTAAGTGAAGGCTAACCTTGCTTTAAAATGAAATATGTTGATAATGTATATAACAAAGATAAAGTGTCCCCTCATGAGACTATTCACGAGTGAACACGCAGCGATTTGCAAAAAATAAATAAATAAATGACAGGCTGTGCAGTATTCCTCGTGTGGCCAGGACCTGTCAAAGATAAATAGGCAAAAGGGAGTTCTTAGAGTAAAAGATAGAAAAGGTATTTTTTTAAAAAAAATTTTTATTGTG
The DNA here is from genome assembly GCF_020740605.2 of Lemur catta. Classification (NCBI taxonomy): domain Eukaryota; kingdom Metazoa; phylum Chordata; class Mammalia; order Primates; family Lemuridae; genus Lemur; species Lemur catta. The sequence goes on from NC_059146.1 coordinate 13,925,938, forward strand.
AAAGATCTCAAAAGTAGGAAAGTATAATAAACTTCCCAAACTTCAGAAATTTTCAGTATTTTTCAACATTATTTTATCTATCCCTACCACCACCCATCTTATTTTCTTTGCTGGAATATTTTAAAGCAAAGGGTGATCGTGGCAATTACCTTTTCAGTATTCATTTTAAACTGATGGAACTTAAAAAAAACCACTTTATTCTGATAAGTTGTTTTTGAAGGATTTAAGATTATTACATTGAAAGTTTGACTTGTTCATCTGGATTACTTTATTTTGTTTGTTTGTTTGTTTGAGGCAGAGTCTCGCTCTTTTGCCCAGGCTAGAGTGTCCTGGTGTCAGCCTAGCTCACAGCAACCTCAAACTCCTGGGCTTAAGCGATCCTCCTGCCTCAGCCTCCCGAGTAGCTGGGACTACAGGCATGTGCCACCATGCCCGGCTAATTTCTTCTATATATATGTTTAGTTGGCCAGGTAATTTGTTTCTATTTTTAGTAGAGACAGCGTCTCGCTCTTGCTCAGGCTGGTCTTGAACTCCTGACCTAGAGCGATCCTCCCGCCTCAGCCTCCCAGAGTGCTAGGATTACAGGCGTGAGCCACCACGCCCTGCCTGGATTACTTTTAGATAAGGAAAGTTCAGGCTGGGTGTGGAGGCCCATCCCTTTAATCCCAGCACTTTGGGGGGCTCAGGTGAAGAAGATCTTTGCCTGGGCAACATAGCAAGACCCCATCTCTACAAAAAATGAAAAATTAGCTGGGCATGGTGGTGCATTCCTGTAGTCCTAGCTGCTCAGGAGGCTGAGGGAGGAAGATCAATTGAGCCCAGGAGTTTGAAGTTACAGTGAGCTATAATCTTGCCACTGCCCTCCAGCCTCGGTTGACAGTAGGATCCTGTCTCAAAAAAAAAAGGAAAAGAAAAGCTCAGTATTTCCCAGAAAGACGTTTTCTCTAAGCCCAAGAAAAAATCTGATTAGCTTGGGTCTAAGAACCTGGAGTATCAAAGAGAAGAATCATTCATCTATAAGATTTAGGAATCTTAGAATTTTTATTTATTTTTTGTTAAACCTCCCTTTCAAGAGGGAAAATGGGTTCACCTTCATAACAGATTATCACTATTAAATAACCAATTATAGATATGTTGTAGATTTTACCCTTTTTTTTTCATAGGCAGGGTCTATCTGTGTCGCCCAGATTTAAGTGGAATGGAAGGATCATATGCAGCCTTGAACTCCTTGGCTCAAGAATCCTCCTCCACAGCTGGGATTACAGGCATAAGCCACCCTGCCGGCTCCAATTTTGCCCATATTTACTCTTACTCTCATTTCCTTAATAGCAGTAGCCATCATCTATACTGTATAAATCTGAATGCAGTAGAAACCTAAACAGATTGTTGAAAACCTTATAGTTTATATTCAGGCATGTTAAATAAAATTATAGGAAGTCATTGGTTTGGGCTGCATTTCTGCGTTAGACCAATGAGACCAAACCAAAATGGAATTACTCATCCTGAAGGTCCATGCCACCAAGCTGAAACTAAGTTGTTTATCTGACATTACAAACAATCAGGAGAGGGAGAGATAGCCACATCCCCAAACAGGCTAGTTTTAGCTGACATGATAAGGAAGTCCCCTCTGCTTTAACCTTTAAAAACAAGGAAAGTAACTTTGAGATGACCAATCACTTTTGTTCTCTGCTTCTGCTTTCCTCAGCCCTGTCTATAAAGCCAAACTCCTTTGCTCAGCTCACCAGAACATTCATTCTACTTCATGGAATGAGGTGTTGGCTGGTTCTAGAATTGTAAATAAAAGCTGATTAAGATCTTTAAATCTCTTGTCATTCTCTTTTGACAGTTCCGGTGACCAACAAAGGGACCTGAAGGACACTGCTGATAAGCCCTGAGACCACTTGAGGAATAAACGTAGATAAGGTACCGCAGACCCCTTTTGAGGTCCCCATTCTTTCTCACAGAGCACTAAGGGTTTTAAGTAAGTTCCTCTCTGGTTGGACTGTCCTCTTTTTACATTGAACCCCATGGTCTTTTTGGCTTTGTGCTGTGAGAAAGCACATGACCTTTTGGGGTTTATGGTGGCTGACAATTCATTGGCAAGAGGATTTTTTGCAGGGGATTTTTTGTTTGTTTTTTTGGTTTTTTTTAGAGACCGAATGTCATTGTTGCCCAGGCTGGAGTACGGTGGCTATTCATAGATGTGATCATCGTGCACGACAGCCTGGAACTCCTGGGCTCCAGCTATCCTCCTGCCTCAGCCTCCCCAGTAGCTGGGACTGTAGGTGTGCTGCCAGCACAACTGGCTTAAGAGCTGCAGTTTTAAAGGTAACTGTCAGTGATTGAAGTAAATGGTTATTACTGTAGGGGTGTTAACTCTGGCTTTTGAAATTTGCAGGAATTTCAGTTCTATCATCTTCCTTTTTATTTATGCACACTTATAGGAGAAAATCGTTGGCTAAGTTGGTCAAGAGGATCTCAGAGCCAAAGCCACAGCTTCACTGGTGGGCACAGTTCAGACACTTGAGAGCTATTAGAGCACTGGTGACCAAAAAATAAGGCTCCAGTGTTATGATAAGCTAAACACAGAATGGGGTAGCACCTGCCAGCCTCAAGAAAATGTCTGTGCAGTGAGGTACAATGTAAAAGCTTTACACGACCCAACCCTGGTTTTGTTTTCCTCTTGGCTTTTATCTTGCCTTTGAGAGAGCCAAGATTCAATGCAAAAATGAGATCCTTAATTTCTAAAGAACTGAGTATTACACCTTCCAGCTACACCTGCCTTTTACTTGTATAAGTACTAGGCCCCAGATGCTGCAAATACTTACCAAAATGGCAAAAGCTTACTGAGGATAATTTAAAATTATGATGGCTATTATGTGGAATGTTCCAGATAAATAACACTGTACTTTAAGAAATGCATTTAAAAATGAGGGCTCCTGAATTAGGCCCACCCAGTGATGCCTACTGATGTGTAGAAACTTCTAAGAGACCAAAAATTTTTTATTGCCCTTTTTTTTTTTTTTTTTTTTTTTTTTTGAGACAGAGTCTCACTTTGTTGCCCGGGCTAGAGTGAGTGCCGTGGCATCAGCCTAGCTCACAGCAACCTCAGACTCCTGGGCTTAAGCGATCCTACTGCCTCAGCCTCCCGAGTAGCCGGGACTACAGGCATGAGCCACCATGCCCGGCTAATTTTTTTGTTTATATATTTTTAGTTGGCCAGATAATTTCTTTCTATTTTTTAGTAGAGACGGGGTCTCATTCTTGCTCAGGCTGGTCTCGAACTCCTGACCTCGAGCGATCCACCCGCCTCGGCCTCCCAGAGCTAGGATTACAGGCGTGAGCCACCGCGCCCGGCCTTTATTGCCTTTTTAAAAAGATTCTTTATAAAAGGTAAATGACAAACTTAAGTAACTAATTGATAGGACAAACTGAATCTGCCAGCCTTTTGGCTTGGGTACTACCCTACCCCAACGACAAAAAGAGATGGAAAAAGTGTTATACAAGTTAGGCCCACAGGTCAAGCAGGTTTGCTTCTTTTTCAGAGCTATCCATGCCAAGTCCAGACATAGAAAATGCTTTGTCTACCCTATTTGTCAGTGGACTCCAGCCTGAACTCAGTAATACAGTTAAGAAACAGAAGCTAAATGAAAAGCTACCTATATAACTAAATTGGTCTCCAGAACATACCTTTCTGGCATTCAACTGGTTGCTTTGAACTGGCTTCTGAATTTTCTCCTAGGCTCTATGTACTTCCTTGTAAAATCTTCTAGTGAATTCATATGGCTCTTGTTGCCTCAGCATCCATTTTGAATCCTCTGTGTCTCACCTACCACATACAGACCTAACTCTCCTCCAAATCCGGGTTCTTCTAGAGAGTGGCTATCTTGATAGGCCCATCAGGGCAGTCTTAGAGTTTGTAGCCACACTTCAGAGGGAAACCTCAAGACCAAATTAGAGGAAAATGCATCAAATCCACTTTTAGCAGAAATGGATGTTTTATCTACCCAGATGAGATTTGGAGATATTCAGACCTAAATTTAATCCATAGCCTATATAAAATTGACCTCTGATAATAAGCAGCATGGCCTAAACTGTTTCTTAGAAAAAACTTGCATTCTTTCTCTGAACCTTTGAGATGTAAAATTTCCACCTAAGAGTCAATCCTTTGGAGGTATAAATTTAGGCTTGCCTAGCTAATAATTGCTTAGGACAATAGAACAGGTAATTAAAAGATTGATAGTTGGAAAGGGGGAGAGAAACTATTTGGAAACTAGCAAATGAAAAATCTTAATGAAAGCTGTAAGATCTGCTGCTGTCTGTATGTTTATGAATGTCTATGTATATAGGTTGTGTGTATGTGATATTTTTCTACCTGTGGATAATGTTGCCAAAATATATAAGGGCTATATTTAACTGGCTTAAAGAAAAAATAAGTACATGTTTATATAAATTATTACCTCAGAAAAATGGAAACTAACCCAATTGCCTGTTAGTTCATGTGACTTGGATTATCTTTGGTAAATAAGCTAATTTAAAAATTGTTGGTAAAATAAAAATAGGAATGTCTTTCAGAGTTGTCAGCATTAAATATTAATATTGCTATAATCCAGACATGCATCTTTGCCTGGGTTTGCTAATCAGACAGATTTGTGTTGTCTTCCAAAAACAAGCAAACAAATAAAAAAAGAAAGAAATATTCATGAATATTCTTATTTTTATGGCAGTATAGTTATTTGCATAAGTTTAATAAGAATCTGCTCTCTTTATAACAGGATAAAAGTGGAAATATTGGTTATAGTACCAAGGGTTTGACTGGGATATCATATTTAGGAATGTACACAAAATCAATCTATAAGTACTATAGGCAAGTCTGAAATATGCCTTGATTTGGGTTCCTAGCCTCAAGAGGTTTTCAAAAATCCAATCTGAGGTTTTGTTTTTTTTTTAACACATGTCAGTGTTTAATATTTCTGTAACTGTTGGTAAGGCTTACATCTAAATCTGATTGGGGGGATAAAAAATAATAATAAAATAAGTCTGATACAGAATTGTTAATGGCATTGAAATAGTTCTTTTCTTAGCTACATGGTATTCGCTAGTACTATGAGTCTGGAACAGACTGGCTGTGGGTACCATTTCTTGTCTTCAGCTGTGACTGTAATATCAACAAGAGCACTTTGTATCTTTTCCAGAAGCATGTCCATTTGATAAACAACATCCTCCAGACGTGTGGCAGCTTCATGGTTTTCTTCTTCTAGCTTATATAAGCTACCAGCCTGCAAAGCAGGCTGTAGATTCTTCACTGGGTAAGGAATCTATCAAAACATCAGTGTCTTTTGCTGTTCATGCCATCAATACTGCAGAAAAGCTGGGCATACTCTTCTGTAGGGTTAGCTGGTTGGTCTTCATTAATTGCTGTCTGAGTATTATTAAAAGAGGCAGGAGAACCACATTGCTGCAACACTCCAGTGGCATTACGAAACTGATCTGCGTAAGCCAATCTGAGCTTTCTTATCAAAGGTTCTAGCAAAGCAAACTTTAAAAAAAACCTATGTATTCAATGGCTATTCTTGCTGCATTTATATAAATAATCAGCTCAACTTGGATGAGATTAAACTTATTTTGTAAACAAAAGTCTTACTCTGATTCTCTTTGTTAGAAACAGTGATGACTATAGGGAGAAAAACTATGTTTCTGAAGAAAAACTATTAGATTGTAGCCCTGTTCATTGTTTTTGAGTTTTTATTATTTACCTGTAGACTAGACTAGATCCTGAATTCTTGTAGTTTCCTCCAGTATCTGGCTACAACTCTCCAACTAAAAACAGGAACTAGGCCGGGCGTGGTGGCTCACGCCTGTAATCCTAGCACTCTGGGAGGCTGAGGCGGGCGGATTGTTGGAGCTCAGGGGTTCGAGACCAGCCTGAGCAAGAGCAAGACCCCGTCTCTACTAAAAATAGAAAGAAATTATATGGACAGCTAAAAATATATATAGAAAAAATTAGCCGGGCATGGTGGCGCATGCCTGTAGTCCCAGCTACTCGGGGGGCTGAGGCAGTAGGATTGCTGGAGCCCAGGAGTTTGAGGTTGCTGTGAGCTAGGCTGATGCCACGGCACTCACTCTAGCCTGGGCAACAGAGTGAGACTCTGTCTCAAAAAAAAATAAAAAATAAAAACAGGAACTACTGTGTTCCTGAAGCCCTATAATCTAGACAACTCAATGTGAATTTCAAGGGACAAAGAAGTCTCATGTCTGGTGTGTGGGCAACACAAAGAATTCACCAAAATGTCTGATGCCATAAGCAGAGACATTGAAGCTGCAAATCAGGATGGAAATTAATGACTTCATGCTGTGGACAGCTTTTCCCAAGTCATCAGAACAAGAGTTCTCATTATAATGAGACTCTTACCCCTCTTAATTTTTCCTTACTTATGTCTACTTTTTTCACTTGGCAGGATAATGCTATAGTTAGAATTTCACAATCAGTAGCTTCTGCAGGTAAGTTGATGAAATGCTGCATCTGTTATGCCAAACCCAGATCTTTACATGACCTAACGAATCCTTTAGTCCACCTAGTGGGTAACTTTAGCAACTTCTCTAATGCAACTTGTTCAAATGGTACTAATGGTCTCTTTTACAGAGTGAGACTTCTAGACCCATGTCTTCTCACTCCCTGCTTTAATTTAACACACTCATGGGATGCTAGATTACCTGTTAGCTGAACAGGGAGGAGTCTGTGCAGTTGCTGACACTTTTTGTTGCACATAAATAAATGCATTAGAGACTCAGTTGAAAAATGTACAAACAGGCTACATGGTTAAAACAGGTAGTCTCATCTGGCTCATTCTTTGACCTGTGCGATTTTAATTGGTTTAATTCATAGGGATCCCAGCCAAGGATGTCCAAACTCTCGGTAGTATCCTCCTCTAGTCATAATAGTGGTCTCCTCTCTAGTGTGCTAAATCCTCTCAAAAAGTCTTAAATGTCTATATGCAGCCATTTGCTGAATGCTGAATGGTCTCTCTCGATAGAATGATGAAAACTTCAAGAAACACGTGATAATGAGGACACCACAGCCTTCTCAGCCTTCAGCAACGACCACCCTGATTAGTCAGCAGCCATCAACATTAAGGCAAGACCCTCCATCGGCAAAAAGGTTATGACCTGTTGAAAATTCAGATGACTATTAGCATTTTTAAAGCAACATAGTATTTTACATTAAGGTATGCACACCTTTTTTTTAGGCATATGCTATTACATACTTAATAGACTACAGCATAGTATAAACATAACTTTTTTATGCACTGGAGAACAAAAAAATTTGTGTGACTTGCTTTATTGTGATATTTACTTTAAATTGCAGTGGTCTGGAACTGAACCTGCAGTATCTGCGAGGTATGCCTCTGTATGTATATCTGGATTTACAGAGAAAATAGCAAATTTTGTAAATTGAAACTAATGACTTATGGAACACCAGAACACCAAAGTTGTAGTGTTAATAACTATTAGTTTAAACCCAAATAACTATAAGTAGCCCACTTTTGTGCTAGTTATTTAACTTTTTGTAGACATAAAAAGGCTGTCTTAGAAAAAAAAACTTACATTGAGAGACTGTTTTTGACTAGGACAGTAGCAATGGAGATTAAGAGAAGAGGAAAGACTTGAGAGATTTTTTTTTAAGAATAAAATCAACAAAACTGAGACTTGATTGAGGGAGTAGTGTTTTGTTTTATTCTTATTTGGAGTTTGGTGGGGTAATTGGAATGACTTTTCATCTCTGGGAAAGTTTAGAATTAATATAGATATATTGGAAGCAAACCATTTTGTGTTAAATTTTCTTTGTGTTAAGCCAGAGAAGTCTGGCCTAGAACTATTTATTCGAGATTTGTCAGTATAAATGAAACTACTGGTTTGGATGAGATTGTGTCAGACCAAGTTTAAAGTGAGAAGAGAAAAAGTCCGAGAAACCAGACTTGAGGTTCTTGAACATTTAATGTTCTGTTAAGGACAATGAACCTGCAAGGAGAGAGAGGGGAAACAAGAGAGAAAAAAAATTAAGAGAAGCTAACAAAATGTTTCTGGAAGGAAAGACGGAGTATTCAAAAGTTTCAAGTCTTTACTAAGATCAATGCTTACTTATCAAGTGAGATGAAAACAGGAAAAAAATGTCTTTGATTTAGTGATTTGGGAAGGCTTTAGTAACCTTATCCATAATTGTTTGGGGTAGTAATAGCAGAGACCAGAATTAAGCAGAGGTGAGGAAATGAAGATGCAAGTGCAAAAAAAGTTTGATTTTGTAAGTGAAGAAAGGGATAAGGCAGTAAAGAAAGTATAGGTCAAAAGTGGGTTCTGTTTTGCTTTGTTTGGGTTCAATTCGGTGAGATTAGAGCATGTTGAAGTGTTTTTGGGAAGGACTCAAATGATAAGGACTGTGTAACTAGGAGAAAATAGCCATAATTGATGTGTGGGTTCCTAGAGAGGTGGAAGAGGATAGGCATTAAAGCTTAGTTCAGAGACTGGCTTTAAATAGGAGAGAGCTCTTCCACCTTTGCTATAATAAATTAATCCTAAAACATGTACTTATTATAGTACTACCTACAGAGGAGCCCTGGCAGGTTGTCAGCTTTCTTCTCTGACAATTTCTCAGGTAGGGCTAGTATAAATTGGTGGAAATACTCCAGACTTGGGGGACAGTAAGGAGAAGGAAGGAAAAAAACAATCTCCTCCTATCCTTAGGAAAGAATGTTCAGAAGAAGCCCACATAGCTCTAAAGAGCACATTATGAGCTGGAAGAGGAGCTGGAAGGGGATAATTGTTCTGATTAGTAATAAATAAATGAAGGGATGCAATTCTTAGAGGTGAACATACTTTTCTTCTGATATGCAATGAAGCTGAGTTCATCTCAAAGGATCCCACCCCACAGCCTTCTTTGCATTTAAAAGAAACTAAAAATCATGAACCATAGATGTCAATAAGCCTAGGGTGGCAAAAGGAAAAGGAATTGAAGTCAGGTACCATAAAGAAATGGTGCCCATTTGTGTAACCTGTGATTGAGGTGCTATTCATCATCCAAGATTAAAGGAAGTAGTTTATTAGTTTGAATAGATGCAAGAGAACTTCAGGAATTGAGGCTACCAGTTATTTCCAAGGAAAGACAAAGAGGTGCATTTTATCACCACTGTCACTGCCTCATTCTTTTATCTGACAAGAAAACATCCCGTAGAGCTACAAACTCAAAGATTGATTTTTGCTGCAGTGGTGTGTTTCTTAGGTTAGCTTTGTCAGTTGGCTTGTACTGACTATTAACAAGTCCATGCCAACCAATTTTTATGTCTCTCCCACAAATTATATTTGGAAGACTCTGTTATGAAGGAATAAAAGGTACCTATTTGTGATTGACACATGACACACCAATATTGCTCTAAATGCTGCAACTTTTCCATTTGTTAAAATTAGCTTGTTAAAATAGGGCTCTGGCAAAGAGAGTAGCTGATTAGTGATTTAAATGAAATATTCTGTCAAGAAATAGTAATTTCAATAAAAATAAAAGGATTACTTTATATTAGTAGCACATTTTTTTTCCCATGGCAAATGTTTAAAATGAACAAGACTAGATACATGAACTGCATTTCTGAGGGAGCTCTCAGACAACAATGTCACCATAATTATGATAAGAAACTAATTTACTCCAGATAGATGAGACAGTGACAAAACTGAATTCTCTATGAATGCTAAGTTGGTACTACTATGTGAAGCTCATATTGAAGATATTTATAAAGTAGAATGAGGGCTATGGCATCTTCTGACCATATTTACAAAAATAAGGTGGTAGTGTTTTTTACTATCCAGCTACTAAGAAGTAGTCTCCTCAACTAGTTTTTCCTAAGAGGGCAAAAGCTATGGGTGCAACCAGAGCCCACAGCTCAGAGCATCAGCTAACACACACACAATACAAAATAACCAAGAACCCTTTGCTAATAGGCCATCAATCTGAATAATCATCTCTTTTAATCAGGTAATATATAAACATAGTATTTAAAAAAGTCACACCATGCAAAATTATATATAAACACAAGTATGTGCAGGTGCACATCCACACATTACAGTTTGCCTCTAACCTCTGTCCTCCAGTCATCCAGTTCTCCTCAAAGATAGATACTTTTACCAGTTTCCTGTGTAGCCTTTCAGAGATGTTCTGTGCAGTGTTTCATCTCTTAAATTTGTATTTGGGATTTTTGACAAGTTTTCCACCTGTTGTGAAAGGATATTCTGAAGCCAATGTGTTCCTAAATTGGGAACTAAAGGAAAAGGGAGAATAATACACAAATGAGATCCTGTGTCACAAGAAACAAAAGGAAAAAGGCCTGAAGGAAAAGGTAACTCTGCTATAATATTTGGAAGAATAACTTCTTCCCTTCTTTAACATGACATAGTTAGGAAAAACATAAGACTTCGGAGTCAGGCACTTTAATGAAATCCTGGCTGTGTCACTGTCTAGCTGTGTGACCTTGGTCAAGTTATTTCTCTCTCTGAGCTTTGTTTTCCTAACTTATAAAAATGGAGGTAATATTAACTACCACAGAAAGTTGTGAGATACCAGGCATATAGGAAGAACCTAATAAAGGATGACTATTATTATTTTCTTAGCTATTGTTTAAAGGAAATGGTAATTGTTATATTTTTCTGTTTTTTCCCTCTAATTCCACCTCAGTATTTACTTGTTTATAATCTATCTTGGTCCTGAAAGGATTGAAGGCAGATTACTCCCCAGGAAAATACATTTTCTTTCTAAACAAATTCTATGGAAAAAGAAAACACCAAGCTGAAAAGTTAAGCTTTAAGAAGCCCATTGAAGCATATCCTAGGGTCTAGGAGAGAAATACACCCTCCTGATCTGAAGGACATCAGAGGAATGAAAATCATCACCGTAAAGTGCTTATTTCTTATGTGCTATATTTATTATGTACCTTATTAGTTCCTCACTGCATTTAAAAGTAGAAGCTGGGCGTGGTGACATGTAGTTCTAGCTACTCAGGAGGCTGAAGTGGGGAGGATTGCTTGAGCCCAGGAGTTCAAGGCCAGCCTAGGCAACATAGCAAAACTCTGGCTCCCAAAAAAATAAAATAAAAACAAAAACCTTCAAAACTAGGTTCTGTATCATAATAAGATCTTTATATCATATGTGAAGATATATGTGTGTAAATATATATATATACACACACACACACATACATACGCACGCACATAGGTACATAGCATATACCTAAGCGGTTTTTTGCTCGTAATCAGTATTCAATAAATGTTTGTTAAATTAAAATCAGTAGGCTATTTTTATATGTATACATATGTGTTTATGTGTGCCGGTTAAAGGACATGGAAGTTGTCCTAATGCTGGTTTATAAATAATACTTCTATTTGGCCAAGAAGTAACAAAATGTAAAAAAAGCCAATGGTAAATTGGTCACTGGTTAGGACATTTTTCCAGTGAATAGAGAAACCTATACTCTTTAATAATCTGCGTATGTAGGCTCCATTTGTAATATACCTACTAGAGGTGGATAGAAGTACATATATGGCATCTAATTTATATAAAGGCCACCTAAGCAAGTACAATACTATTATCCTTTGTTGGGTACCATGGGAAATGATTAACCTAGTATGTAATTTCATTATGGGCCAGGTGTGGTGGCTCATGCCTGTCATCCCAGCACTTTTGGGAGACCAATGCACGAGAATTGCTTGAGACCAAGGAGTTCAAGGCCAGCCTGGGCAACATAACTAGACCCCATCTCTACAAAAAAAATTTTTTTAAACATTAGCCAGGCATGGTGGTGTGCATCCATAGTCCCCGCTAGTCAGGAGACTAAGGTGGGATTATCGCTTGAATCCAAGAGTTCAAGGCTGCAGTGAGCTATGATTTTGCTACTGTACTCCAGCCTGGGAAACAGAGTAGGACCTTGTCTCAAAAAATAATCATAATTCTATTATGATCACTTGTACTTCCTTTACACAAAATTATTCTACCTGCTATTGTAATCATGAATTAATCTTCACGATTTTAGGGGTGAAAAGGTCAACTGTACCCCATGATGCCTGCCTTCTAGGTGTTTTTTCTTCAAGTAAGAACATGGTATAATTGAGAGTTCAAGCTATCATAAGAACTATCCCTAGAAAAATTCAAGAGAATAATTGCATTCCCAGCCATCACCACCAACTCCACTCCCATTCCATGCTATTTCTTACAACTTCATGGACATCTCCATGAGGTTCTAGGTCTCTCTCCATTTAGAATTTGTATGCTGAGCCACATTTCAGTGGTGTATCCTCTCCCAGTGTGGTCTGGTCCTTTGGGCTATTCCCACACAGGTTTTCTATTGGTGACCATGTTGGCTGACCATGAATCTGCCCTCATGCTTTATAAAGTCATGGAGTTAAGAGTCATCTATTTCTTTCTTTTTTTTTGAGACAGAATCTTGCTCTGTTGCCCGGGCCAGAGTGAGTGCTGTGGTGTTAGCCTAGCTCACAGCAACCTCAGACTCCTGGGCTCAAGCAATCCTCCTGCCTCAGCCTCTCGAGTAGCTGGGACTACAGTATGCACCACCATGCCCGGCTAATTTTTTCTATTTTTAGTTGTTTGGCTAATTTTTTTCTATTTTTAGTAGAGACAGGGTCTCGTTCTTGCTCAGGCTGGTCTCAAACTCCTGACCTCGAGTGATCCTCCCACCTCGGCCTCCCAGAGTGCTAGGATTATAGGCGTGAGCCACCGCACCTGGCCGAGTCATCTATTTCGAGGATCATTATTTCTAGAAATATTTATGTATTTTTTGTGCTAGATACTGAAAAATAAATAAATGAAAGCAATCCCTACTTTCAAGGTTCTCAGAGTCTATTAATAATAAGGAAAATGGATGAGAAAATCTATTGCAGCACATTGCAATTCCTGCTACAATGAAGGTATATCAGAACACCATTGGACTTCAAAAGAGGAACACTTCACATTCTTAGGAAATCAAAGATGATGTAAAGAGATTTGACTTTATAACTGAATCTTGGAAAAATGAATAAAAATAAGCAACATGAGGAGGGACTGCTGTCCCAGGCAAAGGGAACAGTTTTTACAGAACCCCAGAGGTGGCGGGAGAAGGTGGAAAATAAAATTAAAGAAAGAAAGAAAAATAAATAAATAAACAAAACCCCAGAGACATAAAAGGACCTGGAGAATTCATGGCACATGTTTTGTAGTAAGAATACTAACATAATGGGAATTTTGGAAAGGCTGATAGAATCACATCATTAAAAAGCCTTATGCATGCATTTTGAGCAACTTGAATTTTATCTGGAAGAAAATAGGGCGCCCACTGAAATAAGAAAATAATATAAACAGATGATATTTAGAAATTCAACTCTGGCAATAGTTTGGAGGAGGGATTGTAGGAAGACAAGAGATCAGAGGTAGTAAGGGGACTAATACAACAATTCATGGGAGAAAAGGGCAGGGCCTGGACCATGAAAGCAAATTCCAGAGCTGCTTGGACTGCCTATGGAAATCCTATTACCCTGAGAGGGTCCTTTCTCAGTCTTATAGCAGCCTTGGGCAGGGGCTCCCAGGTAAAGGGCAGACTGAAGCAGCTAACAGACATGTGTCCAAAGTAAAGGATTTAATCCATTTTTCATAAACTGGGGAAATACCTGATGAAAAATATAACTTGCTATGTCAACGAATCATAAAGTCTTTAGGACAGAAAAAATATTAAGGATTATTTAGTGATTCTAATCCAATGTTTGATCTCATTTACAATATTTTTGGTAAATAGACATCCAGACTGCTGAATAATTCCAGTGGGAGCAATCTTATGTTTTCTAAGAAAACTCTCTCATATCTGCTCTAATTTAAAAAAGAAGGAAAAAAAGAAAGTAGGGAACTTTTGTTTAATAAGACTTGCAAGGCTTCATTTGCACCCTCTTCCTGCAATTCATCTCTGTATGGTGATACATAATTTATATGTAGGGCTGATTTTATGGATAGGTAAAAGGAAGCTATTCCCTAAGTAATGTTATTTGTGGGGCCAGGAAACAAAGCTTTTCCTCCCTCAACCACCCCCAAGCCAAGCCATCATAGAGTCTCAAGTCCCACCATTAGCATTTCTAAAGAAATAACACATTAAATTAAGTCACACTAGGGTGTTAATGACGTATCAGATAGATTTCATCCTGACATTGGGGACCCTGGGAAATTCAGAACCACTGGGAAAGGAAAGAGCACTAAAAGTGAAGAAGGAGGTAACACTAAGGCAAGGCAAGGTGAACCAGGGTTTCCCAGTGGTCCACAGACAGAGAGGCTTGGTTGACCTGGAATTTGTTCAAAATACTGTTTTCAGGATTCCTCCTTGTATTATTTTGTCTCAACAGGACTGGGATGGACTTTTGTTTTGCAGCTAAGTTTAGTAACTGTTAAATCTGAACCCACATAAAAAGAAAAAAACAATCCCCTCCCACATGACCTCCTTACCTCACATAAACATACAAAGTCAATGTCCCGGTTCTGCCTAGGGCCAGCTCAGTTTGTTCATACAAAGGGCTCTTGCCCTAAAGTCTCTAAAGGAAAAGTTATGGGAAAAGTCAGTGGCACTTTAGGTACCTGATGAAATGTGTCACTGACTTTTTACAAGTTTCTAAGTACTTCAACAATAGTTTTTGAGGAGCAGAACTATGCTAATGAGTACAGAATGACACCTAACACTTTGCCTTTAAAACTTCTTGGCATTTGGGATATCTGTGTCTCTTAGGATAAGAGTTTTATGAGCTTTTAACAAACACTAGGTCATAAGGCTCACAACAGCTTTGTGAAGTAAGTGGCAATTGTTAGCTTTGATTTTTCTTTGGAAAATAGACAAGAGGGTAAAAATGCATTAAGATACAATAATGCAGTGACTTTTAAAAATGTTCTCATAATTATAGCTGAAGCACTCAGATTAAAGATGTAAAAATAATTAGCATTTGGTTAGCACTTTGCAGTTTACAAGAAATTTGCATATTTTATTCTAGGAACAATCCTGTGATATAGGTAAGATAGGTGTTGAGCCAATAATTTTACAGTTGAGGACTTCCCAAGACTCAGAGTTTGAGGGATTTGCCTAAGGTTTATAAGAACATTCTAAGTTTTTTAAAAATCCAGCTATGAGTCAGAGTGTCATACATTGCTTTCTGTTTTCTAAATAATTGTAATAAACTCAATACAGAAATTGTAATAATTCATACAATGATTTATTTAGTTTCTCCTGGACACATGTAGTAAATAATAATAGAACTAACTGTCTTTGATTGAGCACCTATATGGAGCTAAGCACTATGTTGGCTGTATAAATTATTCTAATCTTCACCACAAAAGTGCAAGATTATCTCATTTTGCAAAAGAGGAAATTGAGACCTGAGAGGCTAAGTAAGGTGTCCAGTGCTGAATAACTAATAAGTTGCAAAGTCAGTGTTCAAACCCTTATCTCTCTGATTCCAAAATTCTTTTCATTACATCTTCTTTTTTTTTTTTTTTTTTTTTTGAGACAGCGTCTCACTCTGTTGCCTGGACTAGAGTGCCATGGCATCAGCCTAGCTCACTGCAACCTCAAACTCCTGGGCTCAGGCAATCCTCCTGCCTCAGCCTCCCAAGTAGCTGGGACTACAGACATGTGCCGCCATGCCCGGCTAATTTTTTCTATATATATATTTTTTAGGTGTCCATATATTTTCTTTCTATTTTTAGTAGAGACGGGGTCTCACTCTTGGTCAGGCTGGTCTCAAAACTCCTGAGCTCAAACAACCCGCCTGCCTCAGCCTCCCAGAGTGCTAGGATTATAGGCCTGAGCCACCGCACCCGGCCTCATTACGTCTTCTTAAATAACTATAAGGGTGTTTACTTACAGTCAATTTTTAGTCACTTTAGAATTACTCATGTATAAAATGTAGTATTAATTTATTCACTTATACAAGCATACATACGGAAAACTTATTTTTTCCAAAGATGCAGTGTGTCTAGGATCTGGGCATTGGCTGAGCATTGGAGAGAGAGAGAGAGAAAGATGCCTTATGGAGTTTGTAGTCTAGCCTGGGAACTGTATCAGTGAACAAATAGCTGTAATGTAAGGTGATGAGTACTGTGTTGTGGCTATCTACAAAGGGTCATGGCAACTAACAGGAAACCATCACTGCTTCATCTGTGCCCTGATGTGCTCACTCCTTTTGAATATGTAAAATATCTCTAGTGGACAATATTTAGTTGGTTTATTTTAATATTATATAATATGCTTAAAGATAATAAAAAAGTTACTCATGGGCAGGTATTTATAACTAGTATCCATTCCACAGTCTCTTTGCCCTTAGCAAACACTTCATCTGGTCAGGGTTCCTTGACTGGAAGGGTGACCCAAACCTTCATTTCTGAAGGGTCTGGGTCATCAGCAGCTCATCTGAATTTGGTTGTTGTAGTTTCTCCCCTCACTTT
The DNA here is from genome assembly GCF_020740605.2 of Lemur catta. Lineage (NCBI taxonomy): Eukaryota > Metazoa > Chordata > Mammalia > Primates > Lemuridae > Lemur > Lemur catta. The sequence goes on from NC_059146.1 coordinate 13,942,436, forward strand.
AATCACAGGACATGGGCATACTAACAGCATTCCAGGGATCACCCACATTCCAGACATACTTGTCTTTATCCCCATTGTGTAATAGCAACCCAGTTTTTCCCTGGTAGTTAAGATCAATCACCCCAGCAAGTACAGTAACTCCCTTTTTGCCTATTTTTTTCATTAGCATGAGGACCAGGCAGCAGTGTCGACTTCCAGCTTAATGTTGTGTCCTCTGATGCATGCATTACTACCTTTGGAAGCAAGACCACTCGACTAGCAGAACCTAAAGTCTGTGATAAGAAGCAAAGAGCTTGCTAGTGGATCACTAGGGATAATAATGAAGGAAACCATGCCCATTTTCACCCCCTTAATTCCCAGATCCATGAATCCTGGCTATAGAAGAACAGAATATTATGTTATTTTTTGATTTGAGCATATACTGCATCCTAGAGGACATTGCCTCAGCCTCAAAAGATAAGCCATATGTCACCTAGATGGCGCCATAGATGAGTCTTCAAAGGCCATTCTATCATTCTGTCAGGCCAGTGGCTTTAGGATGAGGGGGACAGGGTAAGACTGGTGAATTCTATGAGCATAGTCCCATTGCCGTACTTTATTTCTCTACAAAGACTTCCTGCATCAGAAGTGATGCTGTGTGGAATACGATGATAATGGATAAGCCATTCTGTAAATTCATGGATGGTGGTTTTGACATAAGCTTATGTGCAGAAAATCCACATATACGGTGTCCATTCTGGTGTCAACAAAGTGCTGCCCCTTCCATGATGGAAGTGGTCCAACATAATAAATCTGCCCCCAGATAAGTGACTGATCTTCCCAGAGAATCATTCTAAATAGGGAGCTGAGCTGTGATTTGCTCTAGCAAGAAACAATTCGAATTCACAAACACAAGCTGGAATCTACTAGGAGGGATTGCAACTCCATTGTTTAGTCTCACCACCTCCAATTTTGATGATGTAGGTATCCTCAGAAGAAGCTGGCACCCTTCAGCATGAAGCCAAACATGTACCTGGCCCAGGAGTAGAGAAGCTGAAGATGCAGCAGTTTCTGTCCCACATAAGGAGGTGAGCCAGCGGATAAGTGACAGGTGTAATGTGTAACAACACTTAGCCCCTGCACTAACCTGAGAGTGAAAACAGTATGGCTACTGTTTCGCTTCTGCCTTCCAAATCTCATGCAAAATGTCTCTTGTGGCCCACCCTAAGAACATACAGGGTAACGTGCGCAGGACACATTACAAAGCCACCACAGATGGTGATAAATGCTATGGAGAAAAAAAATAGAATAGGGAAAGACAGATAAGAACCAGGGTAAGGGGTGGGTTTCAATTTGTAATGGTAGGGTAGGCATCAATAAGAAGGTAACATTGAACAAAAACGTGATAGAAGAGAGGGGACAACTTTGTGGATTTCTGGGAGAAGAGCATTCTAATTAAACTTCTGTTCCAGGTTCTGTATTCATAAAAAGGGAAAAATAACAGTACCCACCTCAACCTCATAGGGTTATTATGAAGATAAAATGAGTCACTATATGACAAGCACTTAGAATAATACCTATAATTTTTAAAAATCACTTATTAAATGCTTTTATTAAATTTATTAAATTATTATGAAGCATTACTATTAAATGCTTTTGTAAAATGCTATCATTTTTGGTATATTCAGTACCATATGATTTATAAAACCCTTACTATAATAGTTCAGATGGGAAAATGATTAGGAAAATGATATTTCATATTATTGTCATCGCATCTCTACCAGATCCAAACTAGCCAATGATTCTAGCATCACTCAGTTTATACTAGGTTAGTGAGCCTTAAATTTCAATGTAAACTATACATTTCTTTAACTGAAATTCCTCTCTGCATCTTAATTTAAATGTTTGCTTTATTTTCATATTATGTATTAAAACATATTTATTATTAAGATTACATTTCAACATATCTTTTTGAGGGAATAAAAAATAATCGTCAAAAAGGATTACAAAGTATTACCCTGTTCCAGTGGCCAATTTTAGCATCACTATTAGTGGAATGAGATAGTATGTGTTCCCTAGTATGATACAAGATAAAATATACAATATCATTCATTGTATTCTAGCCAAAAATGTTTAACTTAAATCTACGTAAACCTTTATATTGAACTTGCAATTTACCGGAAATACAAAGGTAGAAGAACAAGCTATTAATAAATGCCTTCATGAGGAAGACATCAGACAAATTCAGAATATGGCATGTTCACAGGACATTGATCTCTTTAGCAAGTCAGTGTCACAAGTAACAATTTCAGATTTAAAGAGTATGTCAAATACCACTTCTTCAATATTTCAAAATGACCTTTGGCTACTTGTTCTGACTCTGAACAAGAGAGCGGCAATAGAGAGGTATAGAGAGCAGCTCTGTGTGAACACCTGCATCAGCACCATCTCACATGGGTACCATACTACAGCATTTCACCGTTTGCTGGCGTGTCTCAACTCTTGTCTCCTGCCCAGAGTTCTCTTGTGATGGTGAGGCCTGAGGTGCTTTGGCTTACTGGGTGCCTTATGCATTTTTAACCCAGAAATAAGAGGAGGTAGTTCCCCATGGGACAAGTCTTTGGCAAAAGGAAACAAGAACTGGTAGATAAATTCCTCCTTGTTCCCCAACAGACTTTCCCGAAACACATTTGTCCATCCAGCCTCCCAGAAGATGGCCCCACAGGAACAAGCAATCAGTGACCCCTGGTAAAAGTGGTGGTCAGTTTGGTAACACACACTCAAACTCACCCTCCCAGTTTCCCTTTTCTCTCCACTTCCCTTTTCATTCACTCCTGCTGCCTTAGGATTACACTCTCTTACAAAGTAGTAGCACATGAGCTCTTACTTCAAGCTCCACTTTCTGGGTAAGGCAAAGAGACACAAGGACATACAACTAGATGCAAAGTGTCGTCCTAAAACACTTTAGTGGATAACTGGAAAAACTTGTATATAGACTGGGTTTTAGATGATACTAAGGAATTATTCATTTTTTATATGTGATCATGTTATTTTGTTAGGAGGAAATATTTTCCTTAGAGATGTATACTGAAATACTTAAAAGTGGAATGGTATGCTATAACTCACTTCAAAATACTTCAGCATTGAAAAAAATAGAATGAATTAGAGGAAAAATATTACAAGATGTCTCTCTCTCTTTGGCTTTGTGAGACTAGGCTAATGATACTAATCAGGGTCAAATTTTAATTTAAAAGAAGGAGGCGCAATACTGATGAAAAACTAAATAGGATAATTTAATGGCAACTTTTATGCATTTTCACAACTTTTCAATCATTTATCATAAATCACATATTTAAGAAAAATTTAAAAAATAGGGGTTTATTATTTTCATATATATGAAAAATATATATGTGAAATACATATGTATGTATTTATATAAATATAATATATATAAACTGGAGTCTAGAAAATCAAAATGACATCCAAGGTTAATAAGAAATCAATAAGGAGATAAGTATTAATAATAAAGTAGTATTCATTTAGTTTTCCACAGGACCATAATTCCTTCTTTCAGACATCAAATCTTCTTTCACTATCAAAACTATAAACAAATCTTAGAAAAAGAATGGAACAAGCTAAACGTATTCATCTCACCTTTCATTGGCTATACAATTCTGCTGCCAGTTGGTAAATTATAATTTTATCAATGTAAAATTATTTTGTCTTTTGCAGTTATTTCAGCAGAAATTAAGTTTAGATAATAGAAAATGAAGAGGCCTTTGGTTTCCTTTTTGGGGAACTAAAGGAAGCCAGTGGGCTAGGCTACAGGCTCATTACTGCCCAAATTATGTCAAACTAGGGCTTGGTTACTTCATCTATATCTTTATCAGAATGGAAAGTGATAACCAGTTTAGGATTCAAAGGAACAAAGACTTCAGCAGTCTGCCTGGAGCTTATTATAGAGCATGAAAATGGACACTTCTTCCTTATTAAAATGTATTTTTCACTTCCTTATTCTTTCTCCAAAATAAACATGGCTGCACATCTTTTTTTTCCCCTGGAGTGTTTTTTTTTTTTTTTTTTCTAGACAGGGACTCCCTCTGTCATCCAGGCTGGAGTACAGTGGCACAATCCTAGCTCATTACAGCCTTGAACTCCTGGGATCAAGAGATCCTCCAACCTTAACCCCCAAGTAGCTGAGACTATAGGCTCAAGCCACCATGCCTGGCTAATTGATTTTATTTTTATAGAGACAGGGTTTCGCTGTGTTGCCAAGGCTGGTCTCAAACTCCTGGGCTCAAACGATCCTCCTGCTTCATCCTCCCAGAGTGCTGGGATTACAGGCATGATCTACCATGCCTGACCAGTTGTGTAACTTTTGTTTATGCAGAGACATGAAAATATAATTACAAGAAGTCTCTCTTGAATTCAGTAATAAAACTACGTTTTTCTAAGACTTCAGTGGCTTACCTTGGAAGTAAAGTTACATTGCTCATTTTACTGACCAACAGATAATGCTTTACAGATAGAATTTTTGTTCTTAATGTTAGTATAGACATCTGCTATAGTTTGGGTTATTTGTCCCCTACAAACTTCATGTTGAAATTTGATCCCCAATGTTACAGGTGAGGCCTAATAGGAAGTATTTGGGTCATGGAGGTGGATCCCTCATAAATAGATTAATGCCCTCCCTCACTTACTCAGGGCTAAGTGAGTTCTCAACTCTGTTGAAAGAGCTGGTTGTTAAAAAGAACCTGGCATTTTCTCCTCCCTTTCCTCCTCTCTGGCCCTCTGGTCTCTGCACATGCCTGCTCTCTTAGCCTTATGCCACGAGTAGAAGCTGCCTGAGGCCCTCACCAGAAGCAGATGCTGGTGCTATGCTTCTTGCAGGATCTGCAGAACCATGAACCAAACAAATCTGTTTTTGTTGTAAATTAAACAGCCTCAGGTATTCCTTGATAGCAACACAAAATGGACCAAGACAAGATCTTCTTAGACTTGGACACTTTCAGAATTCTATGAAAACTAGAAGGAAACTAGGAAATTGGAAAGCATTTTTTTTCTTTAAACCATTACTTTGGGAACCTGAACTATAAAGGAAAAAGGACACAGATGTATTTATTTATAATGATGGTGACCATTTATTGTGCATCCATTCTCGCAACAACCCTGCAAGTTAAATATTAATCACATTTATTAAATTAGAAAACCAAGATGCAGTGAAATTAGCTGGCATGCCCCAAATCCCACAGCTAGTAGAGTAGAGCAAGGACTTAGGTCAGATTTCGCATTCCAAACCTCATCCTCTTCACACACCATATTCTAACACAGAGGATTATGTTCTTTATTCTCATCCCAGAAGATAAATTGCTTTGGTATTACACGGTATAATTTTATTCTTAAAAGGGATTTAAATAGGAAGGTAATGAAAATAATAAAAGTTAAACGATGTTTTTCAAGCGCTTTTAAACTTTCGCTTTTAACATATATTTTGAATTTCATAAGTACATTTATAGTGTTTACCTCTATCCTATTTTCCATTTTTTAAGGTAAATTGAGGAAAATGCTCAAAATAATTATAAAACTTAATCAGTTCTTATGAAGATAATATCGATGAAAAAGGTTTGAAAGTCTATAGTTCCCTATATGGATGTTAGCTATTGTTATTTATTAACTTTTAAAGATTTTGTAATCTGGGAAAGTTAAAACATATGCAAAAGAAGAGATAAGAGTATAATGAACCTGCATGTACTCATCACCTAGCTTCAACAAGTAACAACTCATGATTAATCTTGTTTTATTTTTACATATGACCACTTTTCCCTCACCACCCACTCCCAGATCATCTTAAAGCATGTCCTTAAATAATTTTATTAGTCATAGGAGTGAATATTTTTCCCAAATTAAAAAATTAGCAAGGATGTCCTGATGTGTATCATTGATCAAGCAACACATTGTATGAAGTGGGGTCACCCAAGATTTCAGCCTCAAGGTGTTGATAATCCTTTCCTGAAGTATGTTTTTTCCATGTCTGGAGGCTTAGTTCCTGGGGGGCATCTTTCCTAGAGATACTATTAATACAACTAGATAGCTCTGATCAGCTCTCTTGAATCACACCTAAATTGTCAGAGCAGAAACTGATGATAGTCCTGTCAGGTTTCAGTGTGAAAATGTCATCTGTTCTTGGTGCACCCATGGTCGAAGAATGACCAGACGCACCCAAATAAGGCAATCATGAGGTGAAATTTATTGAGGGGGAGCAAGATAGGATTACAGTAGGATTACAGGGCAAGAGCAAGATACAGGTTTACAGAGCATGATACATACGCCACAGATGACGACTGGACCCACTGTTGCAGCAAAGGGAGAGCAAGGGGAAGGGGCGGAAAAAGGGACTGGTTATGGTCTCCATCTTGTTTTATAGTGCCCGGATTAGGACCTCCCTAGTGGCTCAGACATCACCATGGAACCACTCTGATTGGACAGTTGGGAGTCACCTGACCTGAGTCTTAACTATGTAGGTTGTTCTAGGTCAATTTCCGGACTTTATGATACCTATGCTGCTTGGCCCATGGGCTTAGGAGAATCCTCTGCATTCTTTTGCAGCTGGTGCACTAAGTTAATTGGCAGATTCATAAGGTATTCCCTCCTCCCCAGGTATGGCAGTGGTGTGGGAGATTAGGGTAGAGCAGGACCAAGATGGGGGCCACAGCACCCACTTGTGTCCCTAGGAGACCCAGAATCCCTCACTACTACCTAACAGTCCTTTAATAACAACACTGTGGAATTTTTGTTAGGCCCCTGGCCAGACTATTACAACTAACTGTGGCCATTTGTCTAGGTTCAAATGTGAGCAGAAGTGATTTCTGCCACTACCAGATCTTTTCCATAAAGAAATTAGCGTGACTCCAACTTGTCCTTTCCTCTGTCCTTCTGGCTGGGATATAAAAGCCAGCTTGGACCCTGAGACAAAAGCCACCTGTTGAAGATGGCAGAGCTTCTTTTCCAGCCCAGAACCACCTACCTCTAAACTGTTAAGTGAAAGAGATATAATGTTTCTCTGTTTAGGCCACTGGATTTTCAGATCTCTTTGTTACAAGTTTAGACTGTACAACAATAACTATATCTACAAATGTTAAGACTGAAACCAAACAATTTGGGTTTTTTGCTTGCTTTCTATTTGTTTGTTTGTGAGATGGGGGTCTCACTATGTTGCCCAGGCTGCTCTTGAACTCCGGGGCTCAAGTCATCCTCTTGTCTCAGCCTCCCAAGTATCTGGGATTACAGGCACATTATTTTCTTTTTTTCTAAAAGCATCTTTTGTTTACATAAGAAGGCCCACAATCTCTAAGATCTTCAAGGTCAGAGATTGTACCTTATCATTTTTATCATTAGAGAAATATAGAAGTAGCTTAATAAATATGTCCAAAGAGGTTTGGACCTCCCTCAAATTTCTCTACCAACAACATCTTGTTAAATCTTATAACTTGGACTAACCCCATGCTTATACCATTTCTTTCAAAAAAGAAAATTTGGTAGATAGAGACAGGAGCACTGGCTTCCCTAAAATAATGTGGTAAAGACACAACAGAACCAGGAAAAATGCCTGCTCAGGCTCTCCTGCAGTTCCTTTACCACTCTTCTGATAAGCAGTCTTTGGAAATGAAACAAAAATCACTATCAATCTCACAAAAGGATTAAGAAGATGCCTATCCACTCAATTCCAGTGGCTGACCTTGCCCCATGCTTGTTTGTCACCTGGCTGCTATGAGCTGATATTTTTAGAACTGTAATATTTTCTATTTGAAATTTAGTTTCTTTTGCCTAGACCTGCATAAAAGGTAGAATCTGAGTTACAGTAAGGATGTAATCCATCAATACAATGTGTGCTTTGTGTGAAAGCAACCTTGACATTAACTACTAGTTATGCCATTCCATGTTTTTAAAAAAATTAAAGTGGTGTTTTTTTATGCAATTAAATAGAAACTTAAAGGTAGTTTCATATTGCATACTAGGTATGGTACTGATTTTTCAGTGACTTACTAGAATGTTTTAGTAAAGTAAAATCAAGATCAATTTTTGGGAAGGTTAATCCTGAGTAGATAGAACTCAGTTCGTTATTGCTTGATGGTCACTGGTTGATTTTTTAAAAAGTAAAACTCTCACACTGAGTAGATTTTATTACAAAATACACTCAAGCAAGAGAATAGAATTCTATTAATATATTTAAAAGTAAATAATCTGCTTTTCTCCTTTCATCGTACCATTTGCTAAGAAGACTTGACTATTTTTGTCAGAAAAGAAAAATCCAGTTGTTATTCTGCTTGCTGCTAAGCCTCATCTGTATTTACAGCTGCTCCCCATAGCTCTGCCTCCTGTCAGATCAGCAGTGGCATTAGATTCTCATAGGAGCTCGAACCTACTGTAAACCGCGAATGCAATGGATCTAGATTTCGGGCTCCTTATGAGAATCTAATGCCTGATAATCTGAAATGGAGCTGAGGCAGTGATTGTAGCACTGGGGAGTGGCTGCAAATACAGATTATCATTAGCAAAGATGTTTGTATAATTATTTCATTATATATTACATTGTAATAATAATAGGAGTAAAGTGTACAATAAATGTAATGCGATTGAATCGTCCTAGAATCATCCCTCCTCCGGGGTCCACGGAAAAATTGTCTTTTGTGAAACCAGTCTCTGGTGCCAAAAGGGTTGGGGACTGCTGTTCTAGAGCCTCCAAAATGAAGCCCTAAAAACAGCTTAATTTTAGCACAGTGAAACCCCTTTTGAATTTCTGACTACCAGAACTGTAAGATAATAAATTTGTGTTACTTTAATCCACTGAATTTGTGGTAATTTTTTATAGCAACAATAGGAAACTAATAAACCTGGTCTTTCCAATATTTCCCCTCCCTTATCTTTTTTAATAAACAATAGATTTCTGTACCTTTGCTTTTTTTCCTTAATAATATATCAGAAAGATCATATAAAATCAATTCTTATAGATCTAACTCATTTATTTAGCAGCTGCAGAATATTCTGTTAATGTATTTTTCCTATTTTTAAAAATTGTGCTGTGGTCTTTTTCTTACTGAATTACAAGAGTTGTTTATGCAGCAAAAAAATAAGCACTGTGTCTGTAAGATGTTGCAAATACTTTTCCCAATTTGTAGATTTAAAAATTTTGTTATTAATATTTTTCAATATTGGCAATTTTTTTTTCATTTATCAAATTTATCAATTTCTGGTGTATACATCTGTGTGAATTCTGGATTCTGGAGTTATGTCAAGCTTGGAAAGTCTTTCTTCCTAATAAGATTGTGAAAAAAATCTTTCACTTTTTCCTAGCATTTTTATGGGTTCAATTTTTATGTTTAATTCTGTGAACCATTTGGAATTTAATTTGTAAGAAATTCAGGTAGGGAACCAAGACTTTTCAGATACCTATACAGTTGTCCCAGTACCATTTACTGAGAAATTTATTATTCTTGCATTGACTTTTTAAATATATTTTTGTCTATTTCTGTTCTTTCTATTCTGTCCATTTATCTAGCTTTCTTTTTAAGCTGTTAAACATTGTAACTTTATAAGGTTTTAATACATGCTAGGCTATTCCCTCCTCACTACCTTTGTCTGTTAGAATTTTCCTGGCTGAATATTTCAGCTTTTCTGAAAATTCTATCCTTTTTTTGAGATTCCAATCCTATGAGTATCCTTGTTGGGTAGGGGATTGTATTAAATTTATAGTTTTTTCCATCCAGTCTACTGACCAGAAATAAAAGAAAAAAAAAAAAAGAACAAAAAAAATTTAAACTGAAAAAAAAATTTATAGTTTAATTAGAGAGTGCTGACTTTTTCATAAAACAGTAATATCTTTCCATTTATTTAAATCAACTTCTTTGATTGATACAGGAACACACTGTGTGATATGAAATGACATTCATTTAGGCTATGAAAGACATTATTAATCATGAAAAACAAGAGCAGACTCCCCATAAGCTGGCTAGTAGCCTCTGTTGTGGCCTGGGTAAAGGATCCAGTCCAAAAAATGATGAGTTATTGGCTAAGTTAATCAGCTTTCCCATCCTGGCAATTTGAACTACAAATGCAGAAATATAATTTGCCAGTTGGAGGCAGGACAGAAGAAAGTAAAAACACCTATTCTAACCAGACCACATCAATGCAAAGCACAAGGTCCACCAACTCAGTGCTCCAGAGCTGCCTTGAGTCTAGAATTACTTACCAGGTGGCCCTATTAAGGCACCAGTTTTGCAATTTCTTTGACATTCACTCCCCATCGTTGTTCTCTGAGTATCCTTATGATAAACCCTCCTATGAAGGATCTAGTTGAGTAGAATTATGAAGGATCTAGTTGGATCTAGTAGAAGGATCTGCTAAAAAAAATAAAAAGGTGGGAATGAGGCCTTGGGGGAAGAGTACCTCCAATGGAAGAGGGAGGGACGAGAGAAGTCTAGACCAAGGATGTTGCTTGGTCAGTTCATGGGTGCATGTGCAGAGGGGGCCGTGTCCAGGAAGCAGACTGAGTAGTAAAGAAGGCAGGAGAAGAAAAGGGATGTAACAGAAAAAGATGAATTTCATGTACTTACTAGCCCAGTCCCTTTTATGTTATTTGAATACTTTTGATTTGATGAGAAACTTAGAGCATATTCATAAATCTGCAAGTAAACATAGTAATTTCTGATTTTTAGAATTAATTTTCAAATAGCATTGACTTAAAGCAGTGTTTCCCAAACTTCAGTTTCCCCATAACACTTTTTTTTTTTTTTTTTTTTTTAAGACAGGGTCTCGCTCTATCACCCAGACTGGAGAGCAGTGGCACATCCTAGCTCACTGCAACCTCCAACTCCCCAGCTCAAGCAATCCTCCCAGCTCGGCTTTCTGAGTAGCTAAGACTACAGGCATGCACCGCCCCTCCCAGGTAATTTTTTAAACTTTTTTGTAGAGATGGGGTCTCGCTATATTGCCCAGGCTGGTCTGGAATTCCTGGGTTCAAGTGATCCTCCTACCTCGGCCTCCCAAAGCGCTCGGATTACAGGCATGAATCACCGCGCCTGGCCCCCATAACACTTTTAGATACTTGTCATCTCTAAATAAGAGCTTCACCTAATATTTTCTGTAGTTCTCAACCAGAGACGATTTTGTCCCCCAGTGACATTTACCAATGTCTGGAAACATTTTTGTTTGTTGTAACTGCAGTCAGGGAGTGATATAATCATTATTGGATAGAGGTTAGGGATACTGATAAACATACTATGATAAATAGCACAGTTCCTCTCAACAAATAATTATCAGCCCACAATATCAACAGTGCCAATGTTAAGAAATGTTGATTTAAGTCAGTTCATTTTCTTTTCTTTTTTTTTTCTTTGTTCTTTTTTTCTTTTACTTGTTCTTTATTTACTTTTATATCCAGGCCAAACACAGGTGTCTGAAGTTCATTTTCGTTTAAACTTCATAAAAGTATATCTTAAATAAGTGCTTAAATGAGAAGGCAATATCTCATTGAATCCACACATCAGCATAATGTCGTAGATACTACCATCAAACCTATTTTACAAGTGAGGAAACTGAGAGCTAATGAAGTTGTCCAACATCAAACAGCTAGTAAATAGCTGACCCTGGATAATGTGATGCTGGAAATCCCAAGCTTAACCAACAGGCTGTACTTTATATCACTACTATAAAGGGAGACCAGTATCCCATCCCTTGTGCGGGAGAAAAATATATAAGTAAATTAAACAAGAGCAAAATATTATTAAGCTATAGCTAGATATTATTGCTTGCTGAAATCTCTGGGTCTCAAGCCTATGCTCTGTTAACGGGGAGACGAAGTGTTAGAGAGGTGTTAAAGACAAACTAGCATCAAACCAAGACTTTCTCCTTGATATCCTCAGAAAAAAGAAAAATAAATTTAAAAAAGAATAACTTTCCTAATATGTGATTCAATATTATATAATACTGTGTTTATGTAACACTTAAAATCCCCATTCTTCAATTATACAATAACCTGGGATGGTCTGATTCTACATGAATTAGATAGACCTGGGTTCAAATTCTGGATCCACTACTTACTACTGGTCTTGTATTAGATGTGATTTAACTTCCTTATCCAGAGAATTGGGACAATAACATCTGCCTCATAGGGTTGTGGTGAGAATTAAATGAGATGTAAAGCGTCTTGCAAGAATACTGGCAGAAAATTATAAACACAGCAGAAAATAAATATTAGTTCCCTTCATTTCCTGAAGATTCTGTGGTCTCTTTCCAGCATTGGCTTAGATTCTCATATGCTTCTATGATCATGCTGGCTCTCTGAGCCCTGGCAGGACAGGCAGCCACAGTTGGCCCCAGGGTATCACAGGGAACAATGACCTGCTTTCAGTCCTATCCAGAGTAACCACATAGGCCTCTTGGGAGGAACTGGCCTTTTGAGCCATGTTGTGTGGCTGGTGAAGGTTGTTGATGATCCAGTGAAAATTTATGGAAATTACAAGCATGAGGGCCCTGTTACAATGACTCTGATTGATGATGCAAGTCCCTGGAGGTTGCTAGAGGGAGGAAGGAGGAAGAGGAGAAGGAGGAGGCTTTATTCCTAGGAACAGAATTGTGGGTCTATCTTAATTTCTTTACACACACACACCTGCTTCAATTTTAGGCCTGCCATTTGACCATGCAGTCATTGCATTTACAGCTAAAGGCTGTATTTTAATTATTCACAGTACCTTCTATAGGATTGGATTTGTAATTCTGTGTTATCAGCTAAAGCAGACTTCCAACTGAGCATTGCGAACTACTGTCTGCTTGGTACTCAGAGGCCTTTTGTCTTTTTGCTGTGATTCCAGAACTTCTCTTCTATTTGATTCCTGATACTGATACTTCAATTTTAAAAAATACTGCTTTAATAAGGCTTGAGATTTTCATGTCATAATTAGGGATAATTAAAATGTAAATAAAACTAGGGGGTTTATACACTGACTTAAATTCAGAATATCTCCTCTCCACTAGAATGTAAACTTCTTAAGGGCAAGGACTTTGTTTACATAAGTAAGTGGCAAATAGTCAGTGACAAATATTTGTTGAATGAAGGGATGAGATCTCATATTAAGGTATAAATGATAGTAGCAGTCAACATTTCCCTTGTCTGTTCGTGTTTTTTTTCATGCCTCTGGGCTTTACACATGCTGTATCCACTTTCTGCAATGCCTTCTCTCTGCTTTTTACTCTTCCAATACCCCTTCTTCACATGGAGAAGGTCAACTATTCACACTTTTGGTAAAAATGCTCCTAGCTCTGTATCTTTCTCTTCAAATTAAAGCAACCCTTTTTCACCAGCTGGGCTCATGTAGCCCTTTGCATATGATCCTGTTTTAAAAGGAATCATTTTGTGCTATAATGATTTGTTTACATGTCAGTTTCCACCACTAGAAATGAGTTCCTTGAGGTTGTGATACTGTGTGTTTCTTCTGTGTCCTCACTTTTAACATGGTGACTGCTTTATGGTAGACATTTAATGAATGTTACCAATGGACGGACTGAATCTTTCAAGTGGTCCCTCACCCTTGCAAGGCTCCAGGAAGGTCTCTAACAGCCCCCTTACAAGAAGTGCATGACAAGATCACTTCCTTTAAAAGCTCTATTTTGGACAGGAAATCTTCCTGCCCACTAAGGTTTTCTTTTGCTAACTCCCTTTATTCTGTATTCAAATGGAATAATTAGTGTGGAAGTCCAGAGTACAGCCCATAAATAAGGGATTTGGAAATACTTGGTCAAATTTTTTTTCTGCTCTGTGGATTTTTCCTGGTTACTTTGATGCTATAGAAACCTCAAGGATAATGATATTTAGAGAGGCTTGGAATATTTCTCCTGAGGAAAAACAAATGGTTTTACTAGCAGGGACCAGACTCCTGTTGATGCAGTACAGGGGAATTATGTTGTATAAAGCCTTAACTCTCCAGCTGTAAGAGGATTTGGCCTGCTCAGGTTGCTATGGTTGTGATTATGACAACTATGGAAAACACGAGAGAGATGCCAAGAAGAGGGTGTGGTAACGGCCATGGGCATGAGAGAACAAATGACCAAGACTAGGGACTGCCTAGGGTCCTTGGATTCCAGTGATAATTGTTGGATTCCAGTGGCAGAAATTCAAAACCCTATTCTAAGATCTGACTTCCACATTTCAATATTTACACTGGTGCAAACCCTGAACTGCTCATAACTGAATCCTTTCATCCACCCGTTCTGCTTTTTGTTATTCTGAGGAAGGGAACAGAGTAGAGGGAAGCAGCATAAGTACCTAGGGTACCACTCAAAATGCTGCAGCTCTTGAGAACAGGCGCTATTTAATTAAGCCAACTGTGAATTTGTGTGGGTGAAAGTAACAGCTGCTGATTCCCAGGATATTTTTAAGTTGCACCCAGTTGGGATACTATGTCTATATATGGTCCTTCATGCTAAAGGACTTCGTGGAGATGGGTGGGCTAAAAACATAGACTCCTTGGAACTACATCATTATTTTTTGATTTTTGACAGCGCATCAGCAGCCTGCTCTCTGGGAAACTTCAGCAAGGTTAAAAGTTAAACCACTCATCTGACATACTCAGCAGTGGCTCCTCCAACCCCCCACATTGTTTGCTAGGCTTTTTTTGAGATTCAAGGAGAGACTTATTTGTTTAGTTCCCATATACTTTCAAGCTGCTTAGTTACCAGGTCTTGTACACAACATGCACTCTGGGCAAACAAACTTTTAAAGAGCACAGCAGATTGAAGCAACAACCAAGCCTACCACGTTGAGCCCCCTGAGCCCATGTGCTATATGAAGCAAACCAAAACACAGCTGGTGGAGTTAATTTTAGACTTTCTGACCTTGGCAATGTCCTATCAATTTGGGAAAGCAGCTCTGAATAGGCTCAAAAAGGACCCTTCCTCCTCCCTCTCCCCATGGTGGCTTACTGAAGTGGCTATGTCGTTTGAATTTAGTGGAAAAAACAATTAATTGTGGTCAATGGTAAACTTGACAGATCAAGAAGTTCAATATTTATTGAGCAAGTATAATTTTTGTCTTATGGACTGAGATCCTCAAAATTATACTGAACGTAGTACTTTCTAAAAAGTTCTGAAAGGCTGGCTTTTCAAAAACAAAAATCAATTTCTATGTCATGGTACTTCAAAACACCACGGTGAGCTGGCAATGATGAGTGAGGAAATAGAAGTTTTATTAAATTATGCTATTTATAAATGTAACTGGAATTGAAATGCAAGGAGTAAATATTTACTATTCACTTCTGAATGCATAGGATCCAATTCTCCAAAACAGGTGAGGTCCCTGTAATATACACTCACATACAACACGGACCTTTCCTTCATGACACTTACAAAATTTCTAATTTGCATTTATTTATCTCATTGTCTGTATTTCCCAGTGACCTATAGGGTTCAAATGGCCGGGATTATGTCCTTATTTGTTTTTGTTTTTTAACTCACAGAGGCCCATAGTAGACACTCAATAAATACTTGTTGAGTAGATAAATGAATAATTTATACCTTATCATTCCCTAAAATCTAGCCATTCTGTTGCACAAACCTCATATTTAAAAGGATAAATAGCCTCAAGGGGAGGATATTGGTCAGGTTTGTGGTCAGTGGAAGATTCCTTCTTCCATTTTGAACATTAAATAAGGAGCTCTGTTTTTGATGCTTTGTGAGTTTTAGCAATAAATGAATGCATGGAAAGACACCAAGCTTCATGAACCAGTCTTTCATGCCTTCATTCTTTTCTACTGTGTCAGTTTAATCTGTCCTTGAGAAGCACTTATAACTGTATATTGGTTTGTCTTTAATGAAGCAAGATATAGCATTAAAATGTAAAGAGCATTGATAAGGGTCAGGTTGAATTGCTTATGTTAAGTGAGATTGTGTAGCATGCCAAAATCCATTTGGAATATATTCATTCTAATTTAGTCCGTCCTGGAGGAGGAGAGAGAATAGAAATGGACTTTACTGAATTTAGATTGTACTTACTGGCTATGATCTTGAGCAAGTTATATAACCTCTCAGCATTATTTTCCTTATCTATAAAATGGGGAAGGTAACACCTAATACATTATTAACTTCATGGGGTAGTGTAAGAAATAAATGAAATGGAAATAAAATATATGAAAATCTTAGAATTATTGGCCCATAAAAAATATTTAATAAATAGTAACCAGAAAAACAACCTTATGTAATGAACAAATTAGATGAAATAATTACCACATCAATCTAAATATTATGCAATCAAAACATTCACAACAGAATGCATTTCATCAGGTTACTAAGGATATGTTGCCCAGGTATACAGTTTCTAGTATTTGTTGTTTAGGTGTCTATTCTTTCTAAGTCAGATCACATTTCTGAATCAGAAAAGAACAGCTACTCAAGAAATTCTGAGGCCCAGATTTAGTCACAGGGTTTGAATTCAGAATTTCTTTCTTTAAGCATTAATAGCATTTGCTTTTAGTTTTATAGGTAAAAGAACATGTTTATATATAGGCAGAAAAAAACTGGTTAATATGAGGTCAAGGAACGAAGCTTCTATTCTAAAAAATCACTTTCACTTTCAGCAACTTTTAAATCCCCATCATTAACAGACCTTCTAGGTTTTGTCAAGAGGGGGCCTGTTTGTTTTTCTTTTTTTTGTAGAAAATTTCAAAACTAAACAAATGTAGATGGCATAGTATAATGATCCCTATGTACTCATTACCTGGCTTTAAAAATTATCATCTCGTGGCCAATCTTGTTTTACCTATACTCTCACTTTCCCCTCCTATTTTATTTATTTTTAGACAGAATCGTGCTCTGTCACCCCTGCTAGAGTACAGTGGCATCCTCATGGCTCACCGCAACCTCAAATTCCTGGGCTCAAGCGATCCTCCTGCTTCAGCCTCCCCAGTAGCTAGGATTACAGGTATCTGCAACCACACCCGGCTAATTTTTTTTCCCTATTTTTTTTTTTTTTTTCAGAGATGGGGCATTTCACTCTTGTTCATGCTGGTCTGGAACTCCTGACCTCAAGTAATCCTCCTGCCTCAGCCTCCCAGAGTGCTAGGATTATAGGGATGAGCCACCATGCCTGGCCAGCCCTGGCATATTATTTCATCTTTAAGTATTTCAGTACATATTTCTAAAAGATAAGGATGTAAAAAAATCATAACTACAATATTATCACCAAAATTAACAAGAAGTTCTTAATATAAAAAAATATCCAGCCAGGCTGGGTGTAGTGGCTCACACCTGTAATCCCAGCACTTTGAGAGGCTGAGGCAGGAAGATCACTTGAGCCCAGGAATTTTAAGGCTGGCCTGGGCAACGTGGCAAGACCCCCTTTCTACAAAAAGTTTTAAAAGTTAGCTGGGCATGATGGTGTGCATGTGTAGTCCTAGCTACTAAGGAGGCTGAGGCAGGAGGATTGCTTGAGCCCATGTAAGGGTTACAGTGAGCTGTGATCAGGCCACTGCACTCTCGCCTGAGTGACAGAGCGAGACTGTCTCTAAAAAAAGAAAAACAAAAACACAAATCTGGCCAGTGTTCACATTTCCAGTATCTCATAAATGATACAAACATTTGTTATTGTTGTTTTTCAGATTGTTTGTTTGAATCAGGATTCAAATAATATTTGTCCACATGTTGCAATTGGTTGATTTTCTCTTATGTTTCCTTTAATCTCTAGGTTTCTCCTTCAGCTCTATTTTTTCCTACAATTCATTTGTTGAAGAAATTGGGTCTTGCATAGTTTCCTCACAGTTAGGTTTTACTGATTGTATCCATGTGGTATAATTTTCACAGGCTCTTTACCACATTCCTTGTATTTCCTGTAAATTGGTACATTGGACCTAGAGGCTTGATCAGACTCAGGTTCTATTTTGCTGCAAGACTTCTTCATTGGTGATGGTATATTCCATCAGGAAACACATAAAGTCTAGTTGTCTCTCTTGTGATACTAGCAGCCATTGATGACCAACATGTAAATCCATTAATCCATCAAGGGTTGCAAAGTGGTGATATTCCAATATCAATTCAATCATTCCTACTTTTTTTAAAACTGAAATACTGCTATTAAAAGAAATTTCCCGTCATCTACTGTTTGAAAACGTGGCTTTAACTGGTATCATTTTATCTGGGAAATATGACATATTAATTAACACATTGGAAGTGATTAATTTGTGTGACAAAAAGGTACTATGAGTCATTTTCTTTCAGGTGGTAGAAACTCTAGCGTTCAGTAAAAGGAAGATTATAAATATAATTGAGGGAGAGGAGGTAGATGGTCAGAAATCTAAGATATTTGGGAAGAGAGGTAAAGAAAGAAATGCTTAAAGGTAACACTTTGCTAGATGTCTTATCTGGCATATAAATTTCCATTCAAAAGCCCATCTCAACCGGGTGCAGGAGCCTATAGTCCCAGCTACTCAGGAGGTTATGGTGGGAGGATCCCTTCAACCCAGGAGTTCGAGGCAAGGCTGGGCAACATAGCGAGACCCAGTCTCTAAAAATAACAAAACCCCAAAACAAAAGTCTGTCTTATCGCTTTGAATACCCTTTACTGGCTGAGGACTCCTACATTCATACCTCTAGTTCAGATCTCTCACCAGCCTTAACAAAGTAGTCAAAACTCTACCTGATATCACTATTTTGCTGTCTCAAAGATATCTCAAAGTGAACATGTCCGAAATAGAACTTTTCGTTTTATGCCAAAATCGTGACTCACATCTTCCCTATCTTGATAAGTGGCAGCATCATCCGCCAAGACCCAGCTAAAGCCAAAACATAGGTGTCATCCTTGACTCCTTCCTCTCCTCAACCCCCACAATCAATCAGTCAATCAACAAGTGCTGTCGATTTCACACTGAGATTATAAATTCCTTCTTTCAGTGATTAATGACACCACATTAAACCAATCACAATTGTTGAGAAACAACTGGACTTATTGCATTCATCTTCTGGCTTCCCTTCTGACATTCTTCACAAGAAGGGACAGCGATCTGTCTCAAATGTTAATCAGGGGTCAACAGCTGATAATTCTTGAAGCTGTGTGATGGGTTCATTATACTAGTGTCTGCCCCTTAGTGTATGTCTGAAATTTTCCAAATTAAAAAAAACAAAATGTTACTCAGATTATTTTATTTTGTCCTCTCATTATCTTCTCTGCTGACTTCTCAATGATCTTAGAATAAAATCCAGATGTCTTGGTCTAGGCCTGTGAGTCCCAGCCTGCCTTCTGTCTGCATGTCCAGCTTCATCCTGTGCCACTCTTCTCCATGCTCACTCTGCCCAAGCTGTAACCCATCTTGTGCAAGGACACTTTAAGCTCTTTCTTGTCTTAGAGCATTTGTGCTTGCTTTTCCCTCTAACAGAAAATGTTCTTCCCCAACTTTTTCCAAGTCTGGCTTCTTCTCTTTCTTAGAGTCTTAATAAAAATACTACCTCCTTAGAGAAGCCTTTCTTAACTTAACCCAGTCTAAGGTAGGTCCTCTTCCTTCACTATTACGCTCTATCACCTTATCATGTTTATTTCCTTCATAGCTTTAACTACCATTATAATGAACTTGTTTATTTGTATTTATATATTTGTTTATTATGACAAGAAAGTAACTTGAATATTTAAAGGTATTTGAGGACATGTGACCACTCATGTTCTACTCCATTCTGCCCACATTAAAAGTACAATTCTTTGAAAAATTGGTGGATAGAATACAAATTTTAATAATCTTGCTTCATAAACAAAGGGTTATAAGACTTTTATCAGGAGAGTAATTTCTTTTTCTTTTCTTTTTTTTTTTTTTTTATGGGGAAGGGGGCCGGGGAAGAGCTGCTAAGAAGTGATCAGGAGAGTAATTTCTTGAAATTGAAATTTTAGGAAGAATGTGGTATGAAATATCAATTGGTGGCCAGGTGTGGTGGCTCACCCCTGTAATCCTAGCACTCTGGGAGGCCGAGGCGGGCGGATTGTTTGAGCTTAGGTGTTCGAGACCAGCCTGAGCAAGAACGAGACCCTGTCTCTACTAAAAATAGAAAGAAATTATATGGACAGCTAAAAAAATATATATAGAAAAATTAGCCAGGCATGGTGGCGCATGCCTGTAGTCCCAGCTACTTGGGAGCCTGAGGCAGGAGGATCACTTGAGCCCAAGAGTTTGAGGTTGCTGTGAGCTAGGCTGATGCCATAGCACTCTAGCCCAGGCGACAGAGTAAGACTCTGTATCAAAAAAATAAATAAATAAAAAATAAATATCAATTGGTGAAGGAGAACTTATTATAGAAATATCTGGGAGTGGTGGCAAGTACCTATAATCCCAGCTATTTGGGAGGCTGAGGTGGCAGGATCTCTTGAGTCCAGGAGTTGGAGGCTGCAGTGAGCTATGATCCTGCCACTGCATTTCATTCCTGGGCAACAGAATGAGACCTTAAATCTAAAAAATAAATTAAATTAAAAATATTATATTTATTTGGATATACCTTCTCTTTGATTCTGAAATTCTCGATGTTTTTGATACGCTGAATAATTTTATGTGACAAACTTTAAAGTCTAACCTTCTGGAATTATATTCGGTATTATTAACATGACACCTCTCTCATTTTTAGACCAATATATTTAAGTTGTGTCAGCTCTTAATTCCAGGCAACTCTCCTTGTGGTATGATAAAGAAGTACTCAGCAGGTATTTTTGCAGATGCTTTCCTCTGCCAATTTTTTCCACTATTCACTGTCATAGGATGCATTTAAATTATGTCAGACCAAAAGTAAGGCTACCTATGCCAAATCAGGGAGCAGTTAAGGGACTGTGTGCCAGTTATTTAAAGGATGCCCATGGCAGGACAGAACTTTAGAACTGGTAGGCATCTTAGAGATCATGTAAAAATCAGTTTCACTCCTCATTTTAAAGGGGGTGAAACTGAGGCTCTGACAGGTTAACTCACTCTTCCCAAACATAATTTCCTAACCTGGTAACACAAGCCTTACTTTCAGAAGAACCCTAAATGAGTTAGTACCATATCAAGATCTGGAACACAGAGCTTTTATATCCCAAATCCATTATTTTCATTATATTAAGATAAATCCTCCACTTTCCTCCTTTCCTGGAATTTTTTGAGCCTACATCTTCTCATATTATTCCAGTGACCTCTGCTGTTCCTAAGATAGTGCAAGATTCCAATATTTTCTTCTATTTAAAAAAAAATTTTTTTTTACCATTTTACCAACATATCAAACTAATAGTGCATAAATGCAAAATGGTAAATTTCACATCTGCACCTCCTTCAAGTCTATTCTGCCCTTTGGAATGATAAGCCAAATGTGTGTTAATATCTGTACATAATTTGTTTTGTTCGGATTCTTTGAAAACTTATTTGTGGATTTGATGGGTGTTGTGGGTAAAGAAGATGGATCTCTCTCATGTAAAAAACATGGGCATCCATATCTCCCCTGCCCCCCACACTGGCAATGCTGTGGTGACGTATTCAAGGTATGCTGAGCATTCTTAAATAGAATATAAAGTCTTGTCCTGGGCCTCTTAACTATGTGAGAATGGAAGTTGTATAAGCAGGACTGAATCGTTTCTAGCCTCTAGAATGTTTTATGCATCAGAGTGCTTACGACAAGCTTCGGCCCCATAATCAGTTAATCAGTGTTGCCACCGATGACCAGCCTACCACGCTGGAGACCATGGTGAACCGCCCTCGACTCCCCTCCTTGGCTCGGTCACTCTTCCCAGCTGCTAACAGCCTAGCTTGTCACTGTCGTTCAGATAGTGAGGGACCCTGACCTTCTCCCAGGTCAGGGTTTTAAAATATGCCCATAAACCGCAGAGACCTCGAAACTCATTTAGTCCCTTTCCTGTCTTTTAGCAGAACCACACCCAGACCATTCCAACCAGATGAAACTGTCTCTCGTTTTTAGATTCTCGCCCAGAAAGACTGGTCGCCCTTGGCCGGGCACTCACTGTGGGCAGCGCTCTGGCGGTCATGCCGTCCCCCCTGCAGGACCTGACCTCCTGCAGTTGGAGCCCACTGGCTCCCTGACCTCTGAAGTCCCGCTGGGTGGCCCCGAGCCCTCTGCCACGACCCCCAACCCGGTGGACAGACCTCAGAGAGCCCCGCAGCCCCGGCGCACATGCCGGGCGTGGTCCCGCGTCGCAAAGGTGACGAGAAGGTGGGAGACCCCCCGAGCCGCAGCCAGGGGCGGGGTGGGCTTGCCCCGCCCGCTCTCGCGAGAGCTCGCAGGACGGGGTCTCCGGGCAGCCGAGGAGGGGGCCGCGCGGGGGGCGGCGCTGCGGCTGCTCTCGGCGGAGCCGGCGGCGGCCCTCTCCCCGCCTTCCTTCCCTTCCCCTCCCATTGAGCGGCTCGAGCCGAGCGCTGCCCACTTCCGCCCCCTCCGCCTGCCGTTGGAACTAGCTCCGCCGGGCGGGCTGCGGCCGCGAGCAGCCGGCGCTCCTGTCCTCCTCCTCCTCGCCGCCTCTTCCTCTCGCCTGTCCCCTTCTTCCGTGGCCGACGCCGCCCCGAGGCCTCGCGACCGCCGAGCCCGCAGCCCACGCCGCAGCCGACATGAGCTTCTTGTTGTGAGTAGCCAGGCCCCGCACGCGCCGGCTTTGTTCGGGGTCCTCCTGGGCCGCGGGCTCCCCCTCGGCTGCCGGCCCTCGCCCCGGCCGGGCCTTCCCACCGCGCAGGGCTCCGCGGACGGCCCCGAGCCGCCTCCGCGACAGGCGTCGAGCACGCGCGGGGTCCTTTCGCCCTGGGGAGGCTCTTCCCCCCATGGACCCCGGAGCCTGCGTTCGGATTTCTCCATCACCCCAACCTCTGCCTTCGCTCCTGTCCCCGGGTTGGTTGGTTTGTCGCTCTTCATAGATACCTGCCACTGTCCCGCGTGACCCGCATCCGACGCCTGTCTCCGTCTCGGCTCCCCTATTGCTCTTTTCGGGGTCCCAAGCACAGAAGACAGAGCGTCGTACTTTGCCCCGTCACCCCAGGACCCTCTTATCTTCCCTCTTAGGTCTTAGGGGTGGGAAGGTGGGGTGACAAGTCCTGTGGATTAACATCAAAACAAGGTCGCGGGGTCGGGATCCGCTGGTGACAGCCTGGAGTCTTCGGGAAAAGGGGTCTGGAGCAGCCGCCTTGATTCCTAGAGGCGCCCTTCTTCCCAGAGTGCTTCCCTGATGAGTGGGGGTTTTTATCTTTTTAAACAACCTCCAAATAGGGTTTGGGTATGTGCCTTGAGTTGATTAGGTCCACTGGGGAGTTGTCTGGCAAATCATTTGTAAATGCCACTTTGGCGTCATATTTAGTGCTGGTCATTATTTCACTTATCGTTTGCTCTAGACGAGTGTTGGGGGCGGGGGCGTGAAGAGGGAAGGGCAGGAAATGGGATGGCCAGATGTGGAAGTGGAGGCAGGAGAGGAGCCCAAAACTGGGGTTACACCCTGAGGAGTAACTATTTTGAAGACTTTACTGCTGCGGAAAAGATAGCACTTAAAGATTATTTTTTAGTTATTATTTCTCTTTTCTCCCTGCCTCCGGTAACTTTTAGTCATTCATTATATTGGCGTCTGAATTCTGAGAGTCACCTTTATTTTCACATGCTCATATGTAGAATGTTAATTCTTTTGAGGGTGTTTAAGCAAAACTGAGCGATCACAGAGAATTAACCTCAGGGCAGACTTGGTAATATTTCCAATATGTCTAGGGGGCCTGGATTATGTCAACTTGCCTAACACATTTAAGCTTGTGAAACCCCTTTCTTAGGCTCATCTAAGAAGTTGATTCTGAGTTTGTCAGATTGAAATAATGCTAGATGAGAGGACCCAGTGACTTTACAAATGTCTTTGTTCCCATTATAGTTTTGAGCAACATATGCAGCCATCTCAAGCTTCTTAGCTTGAAGCTTCTCGTCTAGGGTGTAATTTTACATTGCTGATGTTTGATTTTCTTTGAGAATTTAAAGCCTTGTAGATGATGTCCATGACTGCTGCTGATGGGCTTATGTCTTGGAACTAGTAAGCTAAATTGGTTGAAGCAGGCAAGAGCCATATTTGGCTGAAACTAGGGGTTGGAAGAGGTTCTGGTGCTATTTTCTGAATACAAATACAATAGTGTCCTATTTTTACATGGCTCAGTATTTAATAGATCCAGAAGTGTGGTGGATTAGTTTATTTCTCTTAAAGGACTTTAGCTACATAAGAAAATCTTGCTGTAAGTAATGTACATAACACCTTAGAGAGTTTGCACTATTTGGGTCAGGTCACATGTAGCAGTTAATATATCCTCAATATATTTAGCCCATGTGCTTGGCAATATGAAAAAGTTACTTCAACATTTTTAGTTTTGGTCTTTGTCCCCCAGCACTTTAAAACCCCAAATGAAGACCATATAGAAATGATTATTATCGGGAGTGAAAAAAAAAGTTTTGGTTATTTTATCTATTTGTTTGTTATAGCTTCCTGAGTACTGTTCTGTACTGAGAGATGAGCAGTGAAAGGAACAGTTACAGTTTAGAAGTTAAATACAAATATTTTCCTCCAGCTCTTAGAGGCTTACTGGGGCTTACTGGGAAACCTCTTATCAGTGGATGGAGCCCAGGAAATAAGGGCATTGCAAGATAGGGTTATGAAGGCAATGACTCATGACTCTTGAGGGCTATAAGATGGAAGGAAAGAATTATTGATTTAAAAAATTTCACTATGCTGGGCATGATATAGACACTGGGTATCATTTATGGCAAAGCAGACAAAAATTTCTGTTAGTGGCACTTATGTTCTGGTAAATATCCATAAACAGTAAACATCAGTAAATTATGTAGTATGGTAGAAGGTCATAAATGCCATGGAACAAAGTAGAGCAGGGTAAAGAAGTTTTTGGGGAGAGAGTGGAGATGGATTAGGATAATCCATAGGGTGTGCCCAGATCAGCTGCAGGAGTGATAACTTTGTGTAGCTTTTGTACAAATGCTCAGGATAAATTTGTATTGCATATGTGGGTCTGGCCGGGAAAAAGCTTTGGTTGTGCTGCAGATTGGCCTCTGTGTGTCTGTAGATACAGCTAAACTCCCAGATGGTAGGTATGGAAACTTCACAGGAACCTAATTTAACTTTGTAGACTCAAATCTTTAAACATATCCTTAGCATATCCTGTGTGCCAGGCATTGTGCAAGATGTGAGACTCCAGAGATGGTAGACAGTATATAAATAGTCATATGCAAAAGATACAATGCAATCATGGGGACTCTAAGTATATAGAGCAATTTGTTCTATCTAGGCTGCAGGAAGGTTTCATTAAAGAAGTGGGTGATATTTAGGAGGAGGAACAAGAGCTCTCTAAGAGGAAAAGGGGAGGCCGGGCTCACGCCTATAATCCGAGCGCTCTGGGAGGCCGAGGTGGGAGGATTGTTTGAGCTCAGGAGTTCAAGACCAGCCTGAGCAAGAGCGAGACCCCGTCTCTACTAAAATAGAAAGAGATTATATGGACAGCTAAAAATATATATAGAAAAAATTAGCCAGGCATGGTGGCACACGCCTGTAGTCCCAGCTACCTGGGAGGCTGAGGCAGGAGGATCACTTGAGCCCCAGAGTTTGAGATTGCTGTGAGCTAGGTTGATGTTATGGCACTCTAGCCTGGGCAACAAAGTGAGACTCTGTCTCAAAAAAAAAAAAAAAAAAAGAGGGAAAGGGGAAATGAGAGATTTCAGTCAGAGGAAACATTGAGGCATCAAATTGCCTGTAAATTGTCTATTTTTACATTTATGTGAGAGGCCATAGAATTTTGGAGCTAGAAGAGGGTCTATCAGTAATAGCCTACTTACACTTACCTCTTTTTACTAAAGAGACAAAATCACCAACTTCAGGTTGGTAGTCTAATTATTATTATAATCATTATTATTATGTTTAGAGATGGGATCTCACTCTGTCGCCCAGGCTGGAGTGCAGTGGCATGATCATAGCTCACTGTAGCCTCAAACTCCTGGGCTCAAGCGATCCTCCTGCCTCAGTCTCCCGAGTAGCTGGGGCTACAGGCATGCGCCACCATGCCCGGCTAATTTTTTCTATATATATTTTTAGCTGTCCGTATAATTTCTTTCTATTTTTTGTAGAGACGGGGTCTCATTCTTGCTCAGGCTGGTCTCGAACTCCTGAGCTCAAACAATCCGCCCGCCTCGGCCTCCCAGAGTGCTAGGATTACAGGCGTGAGCCACCATGCCTGGCTAATGCTTATTGTTTTAATATTATGAGTGCATCTTTTGGCATGGTGCTAACCATTGAGGATACAAAGTTGATTAGTTACCTTCTACCTGCTCTTTCCTTCAAGCCTGATATTTATATATATCACTGCCTACCTAACATATTCATTTGGATGTGTAGTAGTTATCTCAAGTTAATATGTCTAAAACCCATCTCCCCATACCTATCTCAATAATGGCTCACTTTCTACCTAATGGAAACTAAAAACCTAGGAGTCATCCTTGATTTCTTTCTTTATACTATTCTCCACAAATGAAATCCAATAGTGAGTCCTGTTGGTTCTACCTGTAGATATCTAGAATCTGTGTTGTTTCATCCCCACTAGTCCAAGCCACCATTCTCCCTTCCTTGCAATAGTTTCCTAACTGGTTTCTCTGTTTCCACTTTGCCTTCCTCCCAATCCATTCTCTGCATGGCAACTAGAATCTTTATTTTTTCTCCTTATTGTTATTTATTTTTTTAAATTGACAAATAAAAATTGTGTGTGTATTTGTGGTGTACATTCAAAACATGTTTTGAAATATGTACATATTGTAGAATGACTAAATCAAGCTAATTTAGCATGTGTATTACCTCACGTAGTTATTTATTCATGGTGAGAATACTTAATACCTATTCTCTTTGCAATTTTCAGATATATAATACATTGTTATTAAGTATAGCAGTCATGTTGTGCAATAGATCTCTTAAATTTATTACTCCCATCTCACTGAAATTTTGTATCCCTTAACCCCAGTATCTTCCCCAATTTCCCCATTCCCCCACACCACCTTCCCACCTCCTATCTAACATTCTACCCTCTGCTTCTGTGAGGCTTATGTTTTTAGATCCCACATTAAAGTGAGATTATCTGGTGTTTATCTTTCAGTTCCTGGCTTATTTCACTTAACTTAATGTCCTCCAGGTATCCAAACTGTTGCAAATGACAGGCTTTCCTTTTTCTTTAAGGCTGAAATAATAGTATTCTATTGTGTACTATACTTTCTTTATCCATGCATCCACTGATAGACACTTAGTTGATTTTTGTATCTTGGCTATTATGAATAATGGCGAAATGAACATGGGAGTACAGATATCTCTACAGCATACTGATTTCATATCCTCTGCATATATACCTAGGATTGCTGGATCATGTTATAGTTCTATTTTTAGTTTTCTGAGGAAGTTCTAGACCATAGTATAATGGCTATACTAATTTACATTCCTACCAACAGTGTACCAGGGTTCCCTTTCCTCCACATCCTCACAAACGCTTGTTTTCTTTTGTCTTTTTGATAATAGCCATAGATAGTATCTCTTTTAACACATTAAATCAGTTCATGTTTTTTCTGAAGTTTTTTTAAAAAAACTTCTGTTTTAGAAAAGACTTCTGTTTTTTAAAAAAGATCTCTAATGGCTTTCCATTTGTACTTAAAATGATAATCTAAATCCCTTACTTTGGCCTTTAAAATCTCAGGTAATGTGGTTCTACCAGCCTTTCTGATTTCAGTTTCAAACCACTATTCCCATCATTATGCTCTAACCACAGTTATTAAGCACCTTTTTTCCCCTGTTGTTGAAAAAGCTGCTTTTATACTAGTTTATCTGTAAAGCCTGAAGTGCTCTTCCCTCTTCCCCATATCTTCACATGGATGGCTGCTTTTCTTTCTGGCCTTGGGGAGGCCTTCTCTAACAAACTAATCTAATATGGTGCCTTGTTACATCACGTTACTTGTCACATTGTTCTGTTATTTTCATCATAGCACTTGCCACTACCCTATAGTTTCTTGTTGATTTTATTTTTTCTTCTACCTCCTCTTCCTACCATGTGAGTAGGGGTCTTGTTCAATGCTGTGCCTCAGGGCTTAAAACAGGTTACTTAGAACGTAGAAGGTAGTCAGAATATGATAATTGAATGAAGGAATGCAAGAGTGAAATAGATGAAAAGAACTAATTGATAAAAGTGGTGAGGAACATTATTGGTAGGCTACTACTTATTTTTCTTTAAAAATTTTAGAAAAGTGAAATATAATTCACATACCATAAATTTTACGCTTAAAGTGTACAATTCAGTGGATTTTAGTAAATTCACAAAGTTGTGCAACCATCACGATGATTTACTTCCAGCACATTTTTCATCAACTCAGAAAGAGACTGTGCCTACTTAGTAGTAGTTTCTTTCCACTTCCACCTTTCTCTAACCCCTGGCAACCACTAATCTACTTTCTGTCTCCATGGAGTTACCTATTCTGGACATTTCATACAAATGGAATTATACAGTATGTGTTACTATGTATTTTGTATCTGGGTTCTATTAATTTATCATAGTATTTTCAAGATTCATCCATGCTATAGTGTGTATTGGTATTTCATTCTATTTTATGGCTGAATAGTATTCTATTGTATGGATATACCACATTTTATTTATCCATTTATTAGTTGATGGGCAGTTGAGTTGTTCCTACTTTTTGGCCATTATGAATAA
Source organism: Lemur catta (assembly GCF_020740605.2). Taxonomy (NCBI): domain Eukaryota; kingdom Metazoa; phylum Chordata; class Mammalia; order Primates; family Lemuridae; genus Lemur; species Lemur catta. The sequence continues at coordinate 13,971,160 of NC_059146.1, forward strand.
TATTGCTATGAACATTAGTGTACAAAATTTTGTGTGGACTTGTTTTCCATTCTCTTGAGAGCATATTTAGTCATCTCTCTTCCGTTCCCCTGAATCCCTGACAACCACTGATCATTTACTGTCTCTATAGTTTTGCCAGAATGTCATATATTTGGAGTCGTACAGTATGTAGTGCTGTCCAACTGCTGCTCTCACCTAGCAATATTCAATTAAAGCTTCATGTCTTTTGTGGCTTGATAGCTCATTTCTTTTTATCACTGAACATAATATTCCCTTGTATGAATGTACCACAGTTGGTTCATTCATCTATTGAAGGGCATTTTGGTTGTTTATAATTTTGTTGATTATGATTAAAGCTACTATTATATAAATGAGAGCAGCTGTTTGTGTGGACATAGGTTTTCAAATTAATTAGAAAAATACCTAGGAGTGTGATTGCTGGATTATATGAAAAGATCATATCTAGCTTTGTAACAAACTGACAAACTGTCTTCCAAAGTGACTATACCATTTTTGCATTCCTCCTAGTAATGAATGAGAGATCATGTTGCACTGCATCCTCATCAACACTTAGTATTACCAGATTTTTGGATTGTAGCCATTCTAATAGGTGTGTAAGTGGTATCTCATTGTTTTAATTTGCAATTCCCTGATGACAAATTATGGTGAGCATCTTTTCAGATGCTTATTTGCCATTGTATATCTTCTTTGACAGGGTTTGTTTGTTTATTTTTCCCATTTCTTTATTGTTTTCTTGTTGAATTTTAAGAGTTCTTTATATATTTTAGATACAAGTCCTTTATCAATATGTGGTCTGCAAAAGTTTCCTGCTAGTCTCTTGCTTGAATTTTAATATTCTTTACAGTATCTTTCACAGAGCAGAATTTTTAATTTTCATAAAATTCTAATTTATCAATTTTTTCTTTCATGATCATACTTTTAGTTTTATATCTAGAAACTCATCATTGGCCGGGCGCAGTGGCTCACGCCTGTAATCCTAGCACTCTGGGAGGCCGAGGCGGGAGGATCGCTCGAAGTCAGGAGTTCGAGACCAGCCTGAGCAAGAACGAGACCCCATCTCTACTAAAAATAGAAAGAAATTATATGGTCAGCTAAAAATGTATATATAAAAAATTAGCCAGGCATGGTGGTGCATGCCTGTAGTCCCAGCTACTCGGGAGGCTGAGGCAGGAGGATCTCCTGAGGCCAAGAGTTTGAGGTTGCTGTGAGCTAGGCTGACGCCACGGCACTCTAGCCTGGGCAACAGAGTGAGACGCTCTCAAAAAAAAAAAAATCATCAAATCCAAGGTCATATAGATTTTCTCCTATGTTTTTATCTAGAAGTTTTCTAGTAGTGTGTTGTTTTTTTAGGTCTATGATTCAGTTCAAGTTAATTTTTGTGAAAGGTATATTTGTATCTAGATTTATGTTTTTGCTTATGGATGTTTCAGTGTTTTACCACCATTTGTTGAAAAGACTGTCGTTTCTCCACAGATTTGCCTCTTCGCCTTTGTCAAGATCAGTTAACTGTGTTTGTGTGGGCCACTGACTTTGATTTTTTTCTTTGTGACTTAAAAAAATCACTTCATTGAAGTATATCCACATACCATACAAATCACCCATTTAAAGTATACTATTTGATGTTTTTTAGTATTTTCCCAGGATTATGCAACCATCTCCACAATCACATTTAAACCTCATTTTTAAAATTCTGTTCATTGTGGACAGTATCTCTTGACTTGACCTTGCTTTGTTTAAAGGAGAACTTCAATCTCTCCACCCTTCTCTAATTGTTTTTATCATAATTGCCTACTTTTTCAAGGGGATAATAGTGTCTCTTATTTCTGAAGGTATTGTTTATGTTCAATGTGTTCTTCTGTTTGCTCAGTTTTCTTTAGTATTGGATATATTGTTGAGTTCTAGTTCTTTCATGGTATTGGTTTTCCTAGAATATTAGTGATTTGGGATTTTCTGTTCACTTGAGTGTTTGAGAATATTGGTTTACTTCTTGGTGAACACAGTCTTTGATTACAGGAAGTTGCCTCTGATGACAGGAAAGAGTATGAACTGCTCCCTATATAGAGGTATGCCCGTAGGTTCTCTTTTGACTGCGAGGGTTCCCTTAACCTGATGGGAGAGAGGTAGTTAAAATCCTTCCCCCCACCATGCTCTGAGCTTTAACCTAATGTTAACTACCTGCTGCCACCTGCCTACTTCTTAGAAAAAGGCCAGCACAGGAGGGTATTGAGATTTACTTGCTCAAAGACTCTGGGTCAAGTTCCCATATAACTTTCTGGAGAGTCCCCCAGGGTTCCCTCCTATAGTCCAGATTCTGAGTTTGCAGCACAGAGCTTCATTCAGCAACCTCTACTGAGCATATTCTAGGTTAGTCTCTCTCAGATTTTTTTTGTCACTATGTCATCACCTTTTTAATCTTATCAGAATTTCTCAATTTCTGATCTGCTGATAGTGTTCTTTCTTGCTTACTAGCTATACTGAGGATTTCTTATTCTCCTAATGGTAACAATAATAGCAACATCACCTACCAATAGTGATGGTGATTTAAAAGAGATTATAGGCAGAAATGTAAGTAGATATGTTTTGTTCAGACTGCTTTCTTGAAAAGGTTATCTTTTCAATACTCATAGCTTTTAGCCTTATTATTTCTAGAACACATTCTGTTTTGACAACTTGTAACAGTTTTTGCAGGTGCTTATCTGCCTTTCTGAAAGCATGGATGTGTTTGACAATTTTTAGGAGAAAATTGCTCTTGGGTGGAATTTTAATTTTTCTTAATGGCAGAGTGTATGCTGAGTATTCATATAAATTAGAATAAGTATGAGGAGAGGAAATGGAATTAGGGAGTTTGAGGATTGTTTTAGGAACTTGGCTATTAATAGTTTCAGTATAATATTAACAATAGTATTAATAATTTCAGTATAAATTAGCCTTGTGTGGGTTCATAAGTGACTTGATTAAAATGTGTTGATATAGGAAGAAAAATGTTAGAAATAATTGGGTAGAAGATAAAGGTAATTGAGTAATGTTGGGAGGGGGTAAGAGAATGGGCTTTAGAGATTTAAGTCCTGGATCTGAATTTTAGCTTCTTAATTTACCACTTTTATAATCTTGGGCACATTATATAAGTTCTTTAAGCCTCAGATTTGTCATCCAGAAAATAAAATAATAGCATGTATATCATAGAGTTATGAGGATTAAATGAGATATTGCATGTGAAATACTTCTGAGCAGAAAGCCTGCAGTTAATATTAGTTAATATTAATCATCATCATTACTATCCTGATGTAGGAGTTCTCAGCCTGAAGTTGACTGGAACTATCAATTAACAAGTATTTATCGAGTACCTGATCTCTAGTATTGGACTTAGACCTATGGAAGGAGCTACTGATGTGAAGACAGGTTGGTACCTAGAGTTGGAGCAAAGAGAACTAATGTTAGTGGAGTTCTTCCCATGGGGTTGAATAATAAGGTAGGTATTACTATTATCATTTTATAGATGAGGAAGCTGAGATTCAGTAAAATAACTTCTTCAAGATAATGGACTGTATTGAATCCTAGTTCTGACATTTAACTAGCTGTGTGGTCAGACTGAGTCATTTAACCTTGAAGGGATGAAACTCTTCACACAAATAAATGATGTTAATTTGCTTCTGATTTTGAATAAATTGACATATTCTTCAGTGTCAAAATATAGTGTATCTATTTTTTAACCCCTACTAGTGTTCCTATTTTGAGTTCTCTATAAGTCTACCCCCCAATTCCTTCAGCGTAAGATTCCCTAGTCCAGTTTAGAAAATACCAACTTCGTTAATAGTTGGATAGAACAATAAAGGGGTTAAAATTAAGGGTAGTGATGGATGACTTTAGTAAAATGATAGGAAATGGTTTATGAGAATTGAACTGATGTCATAATGATACCTAATGTATCCTGTAGGGTCTCAAAGAGGAAATAAATGATACTATTGAAATTTATAAAAGATAAATCAAATTGGAAGACTGTAGGTCAAGCTGTCTGTTCAGAGCCATCCCTAGGACTGAGTTATTTACTAGACAAACCACTCTGTCCCTGCTCTAAAAATTGATTTGCCTTCAATTATGAGTAAGAGAACTGGGAAAATAAACCTGAGTATCTTGGATGGCCTTGGGATAATGCTGTGAATTAACATAACACCCCTTATATGTAATGTATCACTTACATTCTTATCTGAAAGCTCTAAATTCTCCATAATTATGCTGTGTTAGAAACTGTGCAGGGGAAATTAGCAGTCTAATCCCTGTCCTCTGAAACTCTCATACATTGTATTAATAACTCTCATACGTTGTATTAATAACTCTCATACATTGTTAGTGGGATTGTAAAACAGTGAAATTTATTTGGGGAAAAATAGGCACTATACAAACTTTGAAGATGTACATGACCTTTAGTATAGCATTTCTAGGAATGCTTAATGTCTGCATATTATCTTTAATATCTGCATATGCACAGAGATGTTTACTGTAGTATTTGTAGTAGCAAACAACTGGAAACAACCTAAATGTCTATTCATAGGGAACTCATCAAACTATTTTATGTATACATGTATATATCGAAATACTATTATTCAGTCTTTTTTTTTTTTTTTTTTTTTTGTTGAGACAGAGTCTCACTTTGTTGCCTGGGCTAGAGTGAGTGCCGTGGCGTCAGCCTAGCTCACAGCAACCTCAAACTCCTGGGCTTAAGCGATCCTACTGCCTCAGCCTCCTGAGTAGCTGGGACTATAGGCGTGCGCCACCATGCCTGGCTAATTTTTTCTATATATATTTTTAGTTGTCTAGATAATTTTTATTTCTATCTTTAGTAGAGATGGGGTCTCGCTCAGGCTGGTCTCGAACTCCTGACCTCGAGCGATCCAGTCGCCTCGGCCTCCCAGAGGGCTAGGATTACAGGCGTGAGCCACCGCGCCAGGCCTATTCAGTCTTTAGAAAGAATAAGGTAGATCTTTTTGTACCTTAACAATCTCCTGGATATACTAAGTGAAAAAACATTATTTAGTATACTATGGTATGCTACTATTGTGTAAAAGCAAACAGAAACAGGCACAAAGCATTCTTATGCTTCTATAGACATAACTCTCTGGAAGGATTCACCAGATATTGACAATTGTGATTTCTTCTAAGGTGAGTGGGGTGAGAGGGCAACATATTTGACGTTTTTGAATTTTTTTTGAAGATGTGCATTCATATATCTTCAAATACCATGTGAGATACATGCATTTGGCCACACATTGTTGCTGTAAGAGCTTATACTCATGGATGAGAACTTCTGTGTACATGCTTTATTTAGTATTTCTGACTTTGAACTTGAGGACTCTGTCAGTTCATCTTTTGTCCTAGGAATGGGGAGCATTATTGACCACCCCTTCCAGGGTTGGGTGGATACTGGTAGGAAAAGTTTCAGATAGCAGTTGAAGAAAAAACCTAATACAGTTTTAAAAGAGAATGTTAAAAAAAGTATTAAATAGTTAGGGTATTCTGCCTGAAGAAAGCAGAAGAGTCATATAGAAAGGAAATCAGATGAGGAATTGAAAGCATTCCGAAGTGTAAATGTCCGTGGAAATGAGGAAGCGAGAGGGGGGATCCAGAGTCTGCAGGGAACTGAAAAAAATTTTTTACAATGTTTTACCCCTTTTTTGAATTATCTCTAAATTATACCCCTTTGAAAAAAGTCATTTTCCATACTTTAAAAAAAAAAATAAAGTCCAGATGATAATTTATGGTTTCCTAAGTAACTTAAGAAGATAGCAAAATGAGGATTAGAACCTCGTTTTCTAGATTTCCAATCTAACCCCAAGATTATTCTAAGATTACCAGAAACTCGATGTGAGCATGGAAAATAGCACACACACACACAAAAAAAAAAAACCCAGAAAATTAAAAAAGTTCTGTTTTAAACTTGATGTATAAAAACATTTGTTTCCAAACAAAGGTATCTTTTTCCCCATCCATTCTTAGGGTGTGAAGGTGGGATTTGGGGTTAAATCCAGTTTTGTCATTGTACTATCATTTCTTTCTTTACTCTGAGTCATTCTGGTGAAGGAAAGGGAAAAGTAATTAAAATACTAACCGTTACATAGCGTTTTACAGTTTTAAAAGCTTTTTTCACATATATTATTTTGTCACTTTGCAACTATTCTATCTATAATACAGGTAGTGGTGATATTTTGTTATTTTTATTATACTTTCATTATTAAAGAAAACATAGACTCTGGAAAGTTAGATAATTTCCCTGAGATAACATAGCTAATGTGTGTCAAAGCTGACCTTCACAAAATTGGGCTCAGATTTTTTTTTTTCCATTCTACCAAAGAATAAAGTTTTTTGAAGTAGATTTACTTAGTTTGGTGGAAGACCAACTCTGAAAGGGGTATTGATCAAGAAAACATTTAGAAGCCTAAAACTTTGGGGTAGAGTGATTTGATTAGTAGGTGGTTTTGGGGGGCAGATGAGACTCTGACCCTCCCGAGTGCAAACACAGATGAGGTCCTTGTAGTTCTCATGTATTCTTGCCAGCCCTTTTCAGAGCTGCTTGTCACATCTTCAGTCTCTGCATTGATCTGAGCCCTGGGCTAATTAAAGGGAATGTACTTAACACTCTGCTTGAAAACTTGCACCACATTCGTCATAGGAGAGCTATTTTTGTAATTAATCACACATAAATTAGTAAAATGTCTTTTTCTAAAATATGTTGGTGAAATATGTTTCTCATACTAAATTTTGATAAAGGGTGAGGAGGAGGAGGAAAATGAAAACTTTCAAGCTTGATAGGCCTAAGTATATTTATATAATTTATATTTATATAAATATAGTTAAAAATTTTTTTTTAGAGACAGTGCTTTGCTATGTTGCCCAAGCTGGCCTCGAAAGAACTTCTGGCCTAAAGTAATCTTCCCACCTCACCTTCCTGAGTAGCTGGAACTACAGGCATGTGCCACCATGCTCAGCTTTTATTTTTTTATAATTATACTTTAGAGATGCTGGGAAAGAATTTGGTGTTAGTGCATTATCTGATTAAACTGAAGAAGAATTTGCATACCCTAATGTGGGGCCAGAGCTTGACTCTATCTAGTTTTTGACCTTTGGATTAATCTGAATGCACTGGAAAGCCACTGAGTGGTTCTAAGCAGAGGAATAATGTCATCTGATGAGTGTATTTAAAGAGAGTAGAGATATGGGAGGGGTGGATGTGTGAGGAGCATCAATTTAATTCTAATTAAACAGCTGAGAAGAGACCTACTTTTAAATGAGAATGCCAGTACTTTACAGTGAAAAATACCTAAATATTTGTCCTTTGAATTATTTTGGTTGACTGATAGATTCTTAGTTTGTCTCAGAATTCTCAATGATTTTTTAGAGCTCCTTAGTTGATTATAATAGTGTAGCCAGGGTTGAGAACTGCTGCTTTTTACTGTGGGGAAGGGGGAGGGATTTGAGGGGTAAATTTGGGAGAAGGGGTAATGAGTGAAAAGCTATGGAGAGTTTGGAAAGTATAACCATTGTTATGTTTGTTTGTTGTTTTTGTAATTCCACTTTCATATTCATATGTTCCAGTGTCTGGATGTTTTTGGTTGTATGAATTTAATAACATTCAACTGTAAAGTTCCCATTTAGCCTCTTCTAATTTTTTCTTTTCAAACTGTTCCTTTTCATAAGGAAAGAAGGAAAGTATTGAGAAGGGGTGACTAGGATGTAACATAATGTGAAAAGAACTTGCCAGCATCAATAGAAGATTCCATCTCTTAAGAACTCTTTTTTTAAAGAGATGGGATCTCGCTTTTTTTTTTTTTTTTTTATGAGATGTGGTCTGGCTGTGTTGCCCAGACTGGAGTTCAGTGGCTATTCCTAGGCACACTGATATCGTACTACAGCCTTCAACTCCTGGCCTCAAGAGATCCTCTGGCCTCAGCCTCTAGAGTAGCTGGGACTGTGGAGTCCACCATTGTGCCTGGCTCTCTGAAAAATTCTTAAAACCATATCTAAGCCTAGTTTCAGCCGACCGACCCACTTAAAACATTATATATGTATGGATACTGTGTATGTGTGTGTGTGTGTGTGTGTGTGTGTGTGTGTGTGTGTATGCATTCAGAAATGTGCGTGAACCAGCCATTACTAATGTCTAGCTCCCTAACTGCTTAGCAAGAATTCTGGATTAAGATTGCTGATGCTTCTTATAATTGAGTAGAAGAAAATGTGGCTTCTCTTTCTTGCTCTAGGATTTTTGTGTTTTATTGATATAAAATTATATCATTATGCTTCTTATAGGAAGCAAACAAATTTATTTGTATTAGGATGAGAGACTTACAATACGGGTAAAAAGAATAAAATGAGTAAAATTTACCGCGGAGATACTTTTCATTTTTTTAGATTAAAACCTATAGTCCTGAGTCATTAATTTATTGTCAAGAGCTAGATTAATTACAAGTAACATTTTTTTTCTCATTGTGAGTTAAAGTAGGGAATGTAGAGAAAGTCTGTAGGTGTTCTGGGTGGAGAACATAGTATTACAGCAGTTATATTGCTGGGATTCAATGTAACCAGCATAGGTTAGCTTGAGTGGGCCTGAAAGTATATTTGATGTTTATTTGGGGACATTCAGGATCACCTCTATGTTATTTTATCCAGTAGTATGGCGTAGTAGACTCTTGAAGGTCATGCCTTACATTTTGAAGTGCCTTTTTTTTTCTTTTCTATTCATAGTGGTAGTCGCTCTTCTAAAACTTTTAAACCAAAGAAGAACATTCCCGAAGGTTCTCACCAGTACGAACTCTTAAAACATGCAGAAGCCACACTTGGCAGCGGCAACCTCCGGATGGCTGTGATGCTTCCTGAGGGGGAAGATCTAAATGAGTGGGTTGCAGTTAACAGTAAGTAGCTGTTCTATTTTTCAGGAGATTATGAATTAGGTTAATTAGCCTCATTGTAGGTGAGTGTTGGGGTGTTACCCATTCTAGATCTAGTTAACAACCTAAAATCGCAATATACTGATGTCTCAGTCCAACTTTAGCCTTTATCTTATTTCATTTCTGACTCTGGAGTTTTTATAAAATTCTTGTTTCCTGTTATAATGTATTACAAAACATAGATTTACTGTTTATATCTTCAGTGTAGTAATAATAATGATAATATTTATTATTTATTATTTGTCATACACAAATTATGTGTTTGGCACTCTGCTGTCCTTTCTACATGGATGATTTTATTTCATCTTTATAAGTTTATGGTGTAGGTATGTTTATTATCCCAGTTTAATAGATAAGGAAGCTGAGACAGAAAGGTTAAGTAACTTGCTAAAGTCATGCTGCTATTAAATGGCAGAGCCTGGGCTCAGACATACAGCTGTAGAATTTCAGAGTCTATACTTTAATCACTATGCTAAATTGTCTCTGTCAGTATCATACTCAGTTATTTGTCTAAGTGTGCTTATTTTTTTTAAAAAGGCAATTCAGTAGTGATCTTATGAAATTAGTAAAATGTTTATGAGATACTCTAAATTCCTAAAAAGAATAACATAAGTAAAAAGTAAATATTATACATTCTGGGGACTGAAGCTAGAGAAAATTGGGGAATAAAAGTTTAGGGTTTTTTAGCATTAGTAAAAAAAAATTAATAGAATGTTATAACTGAAGGAAGTTTATTTGAATTTAGTAGAAATAAAATAAAATCTAATTGAAAACATACACGAAATGTCTAGGCTTTAAGGAAAAGCAAAACAGTATTTTTCTTATAATATTTGATGATATCTTATTATAATTTGAATTATGTCGTAGGATTTATAAATTAAGCTGCCACATACTATAATAGTAACTTTTAGGAACCAGAAGGATTTTATTGAGATGTCTGTTTTATTGAAAACCTTACTGTGACAGCATTGGCACAAGAACTGTATTACTATAATGTGGTTCAAGAGAGTTTAGTTATTTGAAACAAAGAAAGTGATTTGTTTATTTTATTAATGAGACCCATATTACCTATAAGATGGTTCTGTGGCACTTCAAGGACATTATTGAGAATAAATCTCCAATATATGTGTACATTATTCTTTTTGCACTTGTGTCTTTTTGTACCATTTGAGAACCCATTTACTGATTTTAAAAATGTACAGATGGCTACATAGAGCTTTTGTACTACAAGAGAATTCTGAGTTTTAAGTATAAAAGCAGATCATCATTTTCTGTCTGTATTCTATCTCTGTCTCTATTGCCAGAACTGCGTATTTATATAGTAGTCTCCCCTTATCTGCAGGGTATACATTCCAAGACGCCCAGTGGATTCCTAAAACTAAGGATAGTACTGAACTCTCTTTATACAATGATTTTTTTAATACATGTATACCTATGATAAAATTTATCAATTAAGCATAATAAGAGATTAACAACAAAAATAATAGAATAATTACAACACACTGCAATAAAAGTTATGTGAATATAGTCTCTCTCTCTGTCTCTTTCTAAATATCTTATTGTACTGTACTCAGCCTCCTCCTTATGATCTGTCAAACCTGATAACCTAGACAGCTACTAAGTGATTCACGGGTGGGTAGCCGTATACAGCATGGATATACGGGACAGAGCGATGACTCACATCCTAGGCCGAATGGAGTGGGATGGCAAGATTTCATCGTGTTATTCAGAATGGCACACAATTTCAAACTTATGAATGATTTATTTCTGGAATTTTCCCTTTAATATTTTCAGCCTGTAGTTGACCATGAATAAATGAAACCATGGAAAGTGAAACTGCAGATAAGGGGGGACTGTCGTACTACTGAAATGCCTAGAACTTTGAGAACTTATTTCATGATTTTATTATAGCTAGGCAAAAATTATTTGGACTGAAGCATTATAACATCTGCTTAGAACATATAATTATGCTTTGAAAATATAACATTTGACTGAAGGTTTGGACTTTAAAATTTTCCTTATTTATAGTCATCTTCCCAAGTGACATTTGATGAGGTGAATAGGATTTGAGTCTAGACATACTTCCACTCACTGGCAGTGATTAAACATTTCAGGCACATAAAGGAATAAAGAGAATTGTTGATGAGATTTGCATCTTAATGGTAAATAAATATAATTATCTCCCTAAAAAAAGATTAATAAAAAACAGTCCTAAAGAACATAAGGAGAGAAAAAGAATCATATAATAAGTAGATAGCAAATAGTAACATAGTAGACTGAAATCCAAATATTAGTAATCATAATAATTGTATTAAATGTAAAGGATAAAATGGTCCAATAAAAATGACAATAGCCAGGTATGGTGGCATGCGCCTTTGGTCCCAGCTGTTCAAGAGGCTAAGGCTGGAGGATCGCTTGAGCCCAGGAGTTCAAGGCTGCAGTGAGCTATGATTGCACCACTGCACTCCAACCTGGGTGACAGAGCAAGAGACCTCATATCTAAAAAGAAAAAGGGAAACAATTGTGCCAAGATGAATACAAAACAAAAGAAATCTGACTGTGGCTTCTAAGAGACATACTTTAAATGTACACATGCAGAATGGTTGAAACTAAAGTTTAACACTAATTCAAAGAATGCTGACACAATCATGTTATATCAGATAAAGTAGACTTTAAGGCAAAAAACACTAATAAAGAGGGGTGTTTGAAAATAATAAATGGTTCAATTTACAAAGTATATAAAGTTCTGAATTTATGTTTTTAATAACATCTCAAATATGTAATACAATCAGTTGACTGAAATAAAAGGAGAAGTAGCCAAATCCACGATCATAATAGGAAATTTTAACATTCCTCTTTCAGTAATTCATAGGAAATGTAGAAGAAAAAAATCAATAAGGAATTAGAAAATTTTGAGCAACAGGATTAAGAGATTTGACTTAGGACACATGACTTAAGCACCTAATCACATTTTCAAAAACTGAAATCAATACGTTTTCTGACCACAGTGGAATTTAGCTAGAAACCAATAATATTATAAAAAACTAGGAATCTGTTTGGTTTGGAAAGAGTAAATCTCAATAGAAAGTGGAAAATATTTTGAACTAAAATATGATAATGAAAATATTGTATATGGAAACTTGTGGGATATGGCTGAAGCTGTTAGAGGGAAATTTAGAGCCCTACATACATATATTAGAAAAGAAAAAGTATTGAAAATTGATGAATTAAGTGTCACTCTCCAGAGGTTAGTAAAACAACAGCAAATTGAGTGTAAAGAAAGTAAAAAAAGTTTATCAGTAGGCTGGCTCGTGGCTCACGCCTGTAATCCTAGTACTCTGGGAGTCTAGGTGGGAGAATCACTTGAGCTCAGGTGTTGGAGATCAGCCTGAGCAAGAGCGAGACCCCATCTCTACTAAAAATAGAAAAAATTAGCCACAATTCACATTTAGAGGAACAGTCTACTTGGAATTGCTTTTTGGGTATAATGTGAGAAAAGAATCAAGTTTTATTTTCCATAGCAATAACCAATTGACTCAGAAATATTTTTGAAAAGATTATCCTTTGCCTAGTGTTCTGTAGTGATGGCTTTGTCATAAATCAGGTGCTGCATCTGTGCTTGCATGTGTTTCTGTTCTCTCTCTTCTATTCCACTGGTCTACTGAGACCACACTGTTTTATTCATTATGCTTTATAAATCTTAATATGCACCTTGTTCTTTAAGAATGTGTTGGATATTCATGGCTCTTTGCATTTTCAAATAAATTTTAGTGTTTTGGGGGTCTATGGAATGGTGTCCCACTATCATTTAAATTTACACTTGCATCTACCCAAAAGAAAAAAAGTCATTCTATAAAAAAGGCATCTGCACTAGAATGTTTTGTTTTTGTTTGTTTGTTTTGTTTTGTTTTGTTTTGTTTTGTTTTGTTTTGAGACAGAGTCTCACTCTGTTGCCCAGTGCAGTGGCGTCAGCCTAGCTCACTGCAACCTCAAACTCCTGGGCTCAAGCAATCCTCCTGCCTCAGCCTCCGGAAGTAGCTGGGACTACAGGCATGTGCCACCATGCCTGGCTAATTTTTCTATATACATTTTTAGCTCTCCAAATCATTTCTTTCTATTTTTAGTAGAGACGGGGTCTCACTCTTGCTCAGGCTGGTCTTGAACTCCTGACCTCGAGCGATCCTCCCGCTTCGGCCTCCCAGAGTGCTAGGATTATAGGCGTGAGCCACTGCACCCAGCCTGTGCTTGCCTTATTGCACCTCTCTCTCTCTCTTTTTTTTTTTGAGGCAGAGTCTTGCTCCGTTGCCTGGGCTACAGTGCAGTGGCGTCATCGTAGCTTACTGCAACCTCAAACTCCTGGGCTTAAGCAATCCTCCTGCCTCACCCCCTGGAAGTAGCTGGGACTACAGGCATGCACCACCACACCCGGCTAATTTTCTTTATTTCTAGTAGAGATGGGGTCTCCCTCTTGCTCAGGCTGGTCTCCAACTCCTGAGCCTCGAGGGATCCCGCCACCTTGGCCTCCCACAGTGCCAGGATTACAGGCATGAGCCACCATGCCCGGCCCTTTTTGCTCTCTCAGTGGAATCGCTTGATGAACACAAGCTCCTAATTTTAATGTAGTCAAATACTGAGGCTTCTCTGTATGCTTTTAACCTGTTTTTTTGGTAGGGGAAACAATACTGATACACCTCAGATTCTGCTTGAGTAAAATGAAAATTTAATTTTAATCATTCTGTCTTACTTATAACGGGCATTTGTTTTGCAGCTGTGGATTTCTTCAATCAGATCAACATGCTTTATGGAACCATCACAGACTTCTGTACAGAAGAGAGTTGTCCAGTGATGTCAGCCGGCCCAAAGTAAGACATGGTCAATCATCTGTTCTCATTTTTATTTATGGTTCTTAGATAGGAAGAAGGTCTGACCACATAATTTCTCTACTTAGCATCTCTTTTGGTGGTTTGCCAGTGACTCATCTCTTACATCCAGATTCCTTGTCTTTAGCTTTATGATGCTCCCTGTATCGTCCTCCCTCCTGCCTTTCCTCTGTTCTTATGTGTCTTCCTGGTCTGTCCAAACTAGATACCTGGAAGTACCTTGCTGTTCCCTCCATCACTTACACTCTCAGAGAGCTCACTTGTTATGTTCTCTTGGATGTGTTTCTTCTCTTCCATTTCCCTTCTATCATCTTCTGTTAGTATTTCAAAAAATCTTACTCATCTTCAAGGCCCATGTCACATGCTTCTCCTACTAATTTCTTTAGATGAGATATGATCTTTCTATTTCATTTTTTTCACCATTATAATGATTTTATTTCTTTGTTTTCATTATACTTCTTAGTACTGTTTATACATGTCTTACTTAACCTGTTAGATTTGTTTTTCTTTTAAATCCCTTTTGGTGTAAGGACAGAGCCTGCCACGTAGTTAACATCCAGTGAATGTGGGTTGAATCAGTACATTTTCAAAGCTGGCTTTTATTAGTACTATTACTAATAATAACAATGGCAGCTACCATTTATTTAGTGCTACTTGGAGCCAACAGGAAGAAACAGGCTTAAATCACACTAAGGACTTTAATATTAGGAAGAATGTCTTGACTGTGAAAGTGATTACACAATACAGCAGGATACCAAGAAGTGTTGGGAAATCTCCCCTGGGAGACCTTCAAAATGAACTTGACAGTAGTCCCTATTGCTCAGGGTTGGCAATCAGGTACACCACCCGAGTTTTATTCAGGTGTGTCCTGTTGAGTATCATTGTTCAGGTGTAAGTGGTTCTGAGTAAATGTAAAGCATCTTATTTATCCTATCAGAAGATAAATTTTTGACACTTAAAATACCCTGTAGTATTTTTCCATCGTATCTTCTACTTTCTGCTTTGCCAGCCTCACTAACCTATCATTAAGTCAGTCCAAACTTCAGAGACAAGATTAGAAAAACACAATTGGTTAAAAGAGAGAAGTCAAGCAGTGGGTGTAACCTTTTGGAAACTAAAAAACTAAATTGCTTATTTCTTATCTTAAAATTCACAGTATGTGTGTGAGACTAAGAAACTCTTTTAGGGCTCTTGCTTTCTTTTTTGTTCTTACTTTTTATTTTTAATTGTTAAATAATTGTACATGTTCATGCATACATAGTGATGTTTCAATATGTGTAATGTATAGTGATCAGATCAGGGTAATTAGCATATCCATCATCTCAAACATTTATTATTTGTGTTGAGAACATCATCTTCCTTCTAGCTATTTGAAACTATGTGATATATTATTAACTAAAGCTATCCTACAGTGGTACTGTACACTAGAACTTATTCTTCCTATCTAGCTCTGATTTTGTATACTTTAACAAATCTCTCCCTCTCCCTCCCTTTCCTTTCCCCTTCCCAGCCTCTAGTACCTCTGTGCTACTTTTTACTTCTATGAGACCAACGTTTTTTAGTTTATCTGTTGTTGGACATCTAGGTTGATTCCATATATTGGCTATTGTGAATAGTGCTGTAGTAAACAAGGGGTTGCAGATGTCTCTTTGATACACTGACTTCCTTTCTCTTTTAGGGCTCATATCACACTGTTTTACTTGTTCATTTTCAAGTCCATCTTTTCCGTTAGTCTTTATCCTTGAGAGCAGAGGAGGTGTCTTTCATTTTAGTGTCCCTTGTTCTTGACATAGTATCTCTCCTATGGTAGATGCACATTAAATGTTTATTAAATCAAAGGATGATATTCTGCTAATACCCAAAGCCTACAGACATCTTTTTTTGGGTTGCCAGTTTTGTGTTTTTGTTTTTAGAGACAGGGTCTCACTCTGTCATCTAGGCTGGAGTACAGTGGCCCGATCATAGCTCACTGTAACCTCAAGCTCCTGGGCTCAAGTGATCCTCCTTCCTCAGCCTTATGTGTAGGTGGGACTATAGGCACATGCCGCCATGCCCAGCTAATTTTTTTTATTTTTTAATTTTTTGTAGGGATGAGGGTCTCACTAGATTGCCCAGGCTAGTGTCTAACTCCTGGGCTTAAGCGATCCTACTGCCTCTGGCCTCTCAAAATGCTGGGTATTATAGGTGTGAGCCATCCTGTACAGCTGGCCAATTTTGTTTAAAGGCATTGTTTTAGCTCTTCAGCCAAATATACTCAAATACTGAATTATTCTCTTTTTCATTAATCTTATTTTGTGGCTTCCATGTCATTCTCTGTCCTTAACCCAAAATTTAAAGCCGCGAGTTAAGAAAATGTGTACTAAATAAGGAGAATTTTTTTTTTAATGACAGAGTCTTGCTCTGTCACCCCAACTAGAGTGCAGTGCATCATAGCTCACTGCAGTCTCAGACTCCTGGAGTCAAGAGATCCTCCTGCCTCAGCCTCCCAAGTAGCTGGGACTACAGGCACGTGCCACCACAGCTGGCTAATTTTTTCTGTTTTTAGTAGAGTTGGGATCTCACTCTTGCTCAGGCTGGTCTCAGACTCCTGACTTCAAGTGATCCTCCCGCCTTGGCCCGACAGAGTGCTAGGATTACAGGCATGAGCCAACTCGCCTGGCCAAAGAAATGGTTTTTAAGGAAGAAAAACAATGGTAAAGTTTAAAGATGATCATAAAAGAACTGGGAACTAATCTAGTTTTTCTACTACAGTAGTGTGTGATTCTATAATATAAATGCTATATATGAGAGAAAACTATATAAGAAAATTCAGACACATGAGGAAAGCATACAAACACAAAACATGAATTTAATGGGATCTGCTTAATTCAAATTGTGATAAATGCAAAACAATCCACTGGCAATTTAAAAATTCATCTTTATTTGGAGGAACAGAGTGTTTGATACATGTCTGTATATGCTCATAATACACATACATATACTAACACTCTGTGTTTTTATCTTTCCAATGCAGATATGAGTATCACTGGGCAGATGGAACAAACATCAAGAAGCCTATTAAGTGTTCTGCACCAAAGTATATTGATTACCTGATGACTTGGGTTCAGGACCAGTTGGATGATGAGACATTATTTCCATCAAAAATTGGTATAATTATTTTATGTAATTGGGATTCATCTTGATTTATCTAATTTCATGTTTCTAGAATTGTTGTCCCTCCTCTTGCACTATCTAGTTGGAGAGTTCTTTAGGGTTTGTGTTGATGTGCGTATATGTTACACAGTTCACAAGAAGAGGCACAGAAGTTTTTAACCCAGGAGAAAAATAAGCAAGCTATCCTGTGTGAATAGAGGTTAGTCTCCCAAGTAGCTGGGATTGTAGGCATGGGCCACCGCACCTGGCTAATTTTAAATTTTTTTTGTAGAGAGGTCTCACTGTTGTCCAGGCTGGCCTCGAACTCCTGGCCTCAAGTGATCCTCCTGCCTTGGCCTCCCAAAATGCTGGGATTATGGGAATGAGCCACTGCGCCCAGCCAACGTCGATACTTTAGAATAGTACACATGATTTTCTAGAATGTCCTTTCAGTTTGGTTTGTTTTATGTTTCCTTGTGACCTATAATATTTTAAAATGAGCAGTAGGCAATGTGGTGACACTAAACCTAGTAATACTAGTATTTGGATATGGGATTTTGTATATTTTTGTAAAATAAATTATATTGTAGTAAAATAAACTATATTGTATATTTAAGATATATATCGTGAGGTTATGAGATATATTATAGTAAAATGGTTACTGTGGTGGAACAAATTAACATATCCATCATCTCATGTAGTTGCCCATTCCCCCCACACCCCCAAAGCAAGAGCAGCTAATTGACTCACTTAGCAAAAATCTTCAATGCAAGACATTATTCTTAACTGTAGTCCTCATGTTGTACAATAGATCTTTAGACTTGTTCATCCTGTATAGCGCTACTTTGTATCCTCTGACCTGTATCTCCCCCAGCCCCTGGTAACCACTGTTGTATTCTCTATCTCTATATGTTTGACTTTTTTTTTTTTTTAAAGATTCCACATATAAGTGAGGTCCTGCAGTATTTCTCGTTTTTTGTCTGGCTTATTTCACTTAGCATAATGTCCTTCAGGTCCATCCATGTTGTGGCAAATGACAGGATCTCCTCCTTTATAAAGGCTGAATAATATTCCATCGTATGTATGTGTGTGTGTGTGTAAGAAATATTACAGTTTCTTTATCCATTCATTTGATGGACACCTAGGTTGTTTCCATATCTTGGCGATTGTGAATAGTGCTGCATTGAATTTGGGAGTGCAGATATCTTTACAGTATGGTGATTTCGTTCCTTTGGGTGTATACCCAGAAGAGGGATTGCTGGGTCATATGGTAATTCTATTTTTAATTTTTTTCTAGGAGCCTCCCTTCTGTTTTCCATAATGGCTACACCAATGTATTTTCCCACCAATGGTGTACAAAAGGTCCCTTTTCTCCACAGTGATTCTGTATTTTTCTAGTTTTATATTTGTTTAATGCTGCATCAGTGCTTTAATTCATGAACAGTGAGCCTAACTGAGCAGAGAATGTAGCTCATTTCAGGACAAATGTAGACCTGGAGCAGTAATAATTTCCATAGAAAAAATGATAAAATGTATTATAAGCATTTTAAGCAAAACTGAACATGGTTAATGCATTATTTGTGTTAAGCACATCTTTGTATTGAGACTTAATATTAAGAAATCCAAGGATCTGAGTGAGTTTTTAGCTCCACTACCATCTTAGGTGTTTGTTTCATTTTAGTAAAATGGTAGTATGATAGAGGCATAACAAGCTATAATGAAGCTTTTATTTCATAAAAGCTTTGAAGTTTATTTTCATTCATGGTATGTTGAGAACTTCTGAAAGGTATGATGGGTATGTAACATAGTAATTTGTAAATAGTACTTCTTTTCAGCGTTGTCTTGGTTATTTATGTTGCCATTTGCTGACAAACTTACATTGCCTTGTTCTTGTCTCTTGTTAATAAAGGGGGCTATCTCTTTACCAGGTGTCCCGTTTCCGAAGAATTTCATGTCTGTGGCAAAAACTATACTCAAACGCCTCTTTAGGGTTTATGCTCACATTTATCATCAGCATTTTGACCCTGTGATCCAGCTTCAGGAGGAAGCACATCTCAATACATCTTTCAAGCACTTTATTTTTTTTGTCCAGGTGAGTTGGTTTAGGAAGCTTTTCATGCTCAGTGTAAGCATTTATCTTCAGAGTTCTAAGGTGAATACTGCAGCCACACGGTCAGGATAGAATTTGATACATCTCTCTAGTCTGCATCCTCTTCTACACTTTCCATGATGATAAGGCCTGACCTTTTGATTCTGAAATTGATTAGTCTCCAAGTTGATGACATGCAAGGATAAAATGGATTTGAAAGGTCTTGCTTTGGATTTGCTTCAGTTAACAGGCTGAATAAGGAACCTGAGTAATTGGGTAGCTCTATAGATAAACTTGTTACTTGAACATTTTAGTACTTCTCCCACTCCCCTTAACCGTCCACTGCCATCTACCCTGGATCTTTATTAGCAGATTCTGGTCTGGAAATGGGCTTTGCATATCACATCCTTTTTTCCCCCTTCTTTTTAAAAAATTTTTAATTATTAGGGGTATATCATAGTTATATATCTTTATAGGGTACACATTATATTTTGATACAGCCCTACAATGTGAATTAATCAAATCAGGGTAATTGGGGTATCCATCACCTCAGACATTTAACATTTCTTTGTGTTAGAAACATTCCACTTCTACTCTTTTAGTTATTTTAAAGTGTTCTCTAACTTATTGTTGATGGCAGTCACTTTGTTGTGCTGTCAAATATTGTTCATTCTATCTAACTATCTTACTATATTTTTGCACCCATTAACCATCCCCACTTTATCCGTCCCTCCGCACTACCCTTCCCAGGCTCTGGTAACCATCATTCTACTCTCTGTCTCCATGAGATCAGTTATTTTTACTATTTAGCTCCCACATATGAGTGAGAACATGAAAGACTTGTCTTTCTGTGTTTGGTTTATTTCACTTAACATAATGTTCTCTAGTTCCATCCATGTTATTTTAAATGGCAGGATTTCACTCTTTGTGGCATATAATATTCCACTGTGTATATGTACCACAATTTATTTTTTCCCCTTCTTTTAAAAACCATATTCTTTTTTTTTTTGCGACAGAGTCTCACTCTGTTGCCCGAGCTAGAGTGCCATGGCGTCAGCCTAGCTCACAGCAACCTCAAACTCCTGGGCTCAAGCAATCCTCCTGCCTCAGCCTCTCGAGTAGCTGGGACTACAGGCATATGCCACCATGCCCGGCTAATTTTTTCTATATATTTTTAGTTGTCTACCTAATTTCTTTCTATTTTTTCGGTAGAGACGGGGTCTCACTCTTGCTTAGGCTGCTCTCGAACTCCTGAGGTCAAACGATCTGCCCACCTCGGCCTCTCAGAGTGCTAGGATTATAGGCATGAGCCACCGTGCCCGGCCAAAAATAATTTTTAAGTTAGGGATTGTCCATCGTGTCAGAGGGGGAAAAAATTACAAAGAGTGTTTCTATTCCAGAGATCCATTAGTCTTTGATCTGAACTCCTAGTTCACCTCCCCTTTGTTTAGTCCTCCAAGAACTGGACTTCAAAATGTAGACTAAGAACAGTAAGAATATTCTCACCCTGCTATAATAATTTGAGAAGTAACAAGCAGAAGTAAAAAAGAGGTGGAAATGGATGAGCTGACCAGCTTGCTTTTTCTTTCTTCCTTTTTTTTTCTGGTGGAGGTTGAGATGGGGAGATGGTAGTCAGGAGAAGCCCAAGACTTGAATATATTTCCACAGGCATATATTTATAGATGCCTTCTCTACTTCCCATCTCCACTAAAGAAAAATGTGTTCGTTTTCCCTCTATACACACTCCTCACACTGAAGACATTTTATGTCTCAGTTTCACTTATGAAAACACGTTTTTAGGAGGTTGTAACTTGCCAAAACTGTTGCTCTGAATAATTACCTTACCATGGTATTCCACCTCCAGACCTCTAGGAACTAGAAGAATGTTATCCTAAAATTTGCATCTTTGTTTTGGTTTAGGCAGAACATGGTTGCTAAAATTCATGTTTTGCTGGGGTAGGAGAGTATATTTTCCCTCCAAAAGGGTTATTTTTACTTTACTCTGTGATCTTAGTGTACACTGTTTCCCAACTTGTAGCAGATAGTAGGGGATCAGTACATAGCATTTACCACAACTCATTCTATTTACATCTCAGAACACTGCGAGCTTCTTAAAGGTAGGTCCATTAGTTATATAGTAAGAGGGATTTTATATATATATATATATATAGAGAGAGAGAGAGAGAGGGGATATATATATATATATGTATATATATATATAGAGAGAGTTATATTGAGTAAGAGGGGTACCTGGTTTGGGCCCCACAATTTGGAGAATCCTGCTCTGGCCCCTCTTCACAGAGTGAGGAATCCACAGGCCAAGACATACCTACCTAGGTCCCTTCTGGTGCATGCTAGGGTAACTGAGACCCCAGAATTCCCTGCCCACATCGTCCCAAGTACATTTCCAGGGTCTCCATGGATCTTTCCCTGGGGTCTGTTCTTTTGAGGGCAGGTCATATCTCTCATTATGTTATAACTCTTGGCCTGAGGGGTAGCCAGATGGCTGCTGTTTTTGAGGGCATGTGGACATCACCCATGCATGCCAGTGAAGGAGTCCATACTCCTGTGTGAGACCTTTTGAGGTGCAGGATGGATTGGGTTGGAAGAGCAGGGAGGTTTGCTGAGGGCCAGGGACCTGGGGCTAGCTATCTTCCTGTCGCTACTTTCGAGTGCAGAATCCTGAGGAGTCTTGAGAATTCTAAGTTTGAATCTGCTTTTCTGGTCACTATGAAGGTATATTTGTCAGGGTAGAAGGATGGAACATGTTTTATTTAACAACATATTAGCTTAATGTAAAATTTAACAATTTAGTCACATCCATCCATTTATGTTCTTCTTCATCCAGACCCCACAAATCTTAGGGGTGGACCTCCTATTAAATGCCCCCTCGTGCTTTTCGCCAGTACTTACTGTAGTGCTTGGCGCATAATGGATGCTAAAAAATGAATGAAATTGGGAGTTGAGAATGCCTCACCATGGCAGAAGATCAGAAGTATAGATGGCCTCTTTTAGCCTTATAGTATTCAGAAGTGAACTTAGAATGACAGAGGTGGAACTTGTAAAGAATCACAAATTAAATCCAAGCTTTCTCATTTGTTCTTTACAGGATTTTAATTTAACATTTGTGGATGACACCTTATTCATGTTATTATCATATTGTATGATAGCTTGCACATAGATCAGTTTATAACTAGGCTTTTACTCTTCATATCATGCTCAAGTTTGCCTGAGATGCTAATTCTTTTTGATCCCTACTTGGTTAACTATATTTAAATGGTGCCCAGGTTATTCCTTTCAACAAGAAACAGCAACTCCCATTTATTGTTACTTTGTGCCGGGCTGTACATGAACTGTTTAACATCCAGTATTACAGTTAGTCCCCACAATAATTTTATGAGGTAGAGGGATTTATCCTAATACGACAGATGTAAAAACATAACATCAGGAGTAGCTAAGTGATTTGCCCAAGACTCAGAGGTAACGAGTAGAAAAAAAAAATCAAATCTACTTTTGTTTACTTCAAAAGCGAATTTCCAACAAATGTTAATGGTAATCTGCTTTGGCATGAGGTGCAAATAATGTTTTTGTTCTGCCTTTCTTTATCATGCATAGGAATTCAACCTTATTGATAGAAGAGAACTTGCACCACTCCAAGAACTGATTGAAAAACTTACCTCAAAGGACAGATAAAAGGATGCAGAGCTGTGCAAACTGTTCCTCAAATGAAGCAGTGTGGAGTGTATTTGGATTTTTATTGTATTTTGTTTTTATCTGGATTGTTTTTGTCGTAGGTTTGGGGGGCTTGTTTGGGTTTCTTTTTCTTTATTCTGAATATATGAAACCACAACCTGTTGTCAGAGAAAGCCAAGAACCATTCTCTATACATTTGATTGGGGTAAATTTTGTCCTAGTGGCATATGGTATTTTTTTTTTAACTTGGTTTTGGTTACTTGAGGAGTTTTTAAATAATATTGTGTGCTGAAAGAAAATGCTTATTGATTGAACTGCTGATGAGTGAGGTTCTTTGTTTTGTAAATTGTGGCCCATTTTGAAGTCCCCAAAAGACTTATGTTTTTAAGTGCCTTGGCAGGCTCACTTCTGAGGTGCAAAGCACAGATATAGAACTGAACAGGGCTTGAAACCATGTTAGGATTACTATCCAGGGCACTTACTGGTGCATGTTGTAAAATACCTATGACAAAAGCCATAGTTTACCTAAATTGGTGATCTCCAGCTTTTACTATTTGGAAGAAACGTAATTTGTAAAGGTATGCATGTAGAACATAAAAAATTAATCTTTCTTAAGTATTTTTGATATTGACAGTAATATATTCTGTTCAACAAATACTTTAAGTTCTCCAAGCAGGTCTTTTTCCATCTCTTCATATCTGTGACATTGAAATTTGAGGATGTTGAAATGTAATAACCTATTGCATTTTGGCTTCTTTCTACATGTTAACTGCACTGTAGGTGTAAAAATTCAGGTTATATATAGGATTGCCATCTTCAGAGGTGATGCTGAACTGTGAGGTTTCTTAGCAATTGCCAAATGAGCCATAAGTCTGCAGAATCCCCTTCTACTTTAAAGAGGGGGGATAGGCGTGTGTGTTTGGGTTGGGGGGCGGTGTTAATTTATATGGGGAGTTAGGGAAGGAATTAAGTATAGAAAGTCAAGTTCTAGAAAGTCCTGTCTTAAAACCCTTGAATAGAATGGCATGAAGATTTTAGTCAATTACTTACAAACAAAAGTCTTAGAGACTTCTTTTTAGGAATCAGCTTCCATGAGAAGTTAAAAATAAATTAATAATTTTAGGTATAGATATTAAACATAGACTATAAGGACTTTTTGGGGAAATTGATCACTTTTTAACATTTCCATTCAGTGAATGGAGCTGGTGTTTGGCTATCATTTTAAAATGATACAGTACTTCTTTACTTAATATAGGTCCAATTTGAAGCATTCTGACTTCTGATTTTTCCACTGTGAAAGGAAATCTTTATCTTTGTAGTGATATCAAACAATGAAAATGCTAATTAAGTAGTTAACTTTTAAATTTTATTTGCCATGACTTTCTAGTGAATTATTACCATAAGTAACAAGTTCAGAAACTTAGTTTTTAGAATCAATATTAATTTTTTTCACTTCAGTTTTATTGATTTTTAGTTCTGATTTTGTCATTTCTGGTAAATCTGCTTTCTTCAGTTAGAATTATATCCCTTTCCTTCAGTTGAAACATAGACCCATTTTCCTTATAGAATAGAAATGCTTGCTCTGAAATTTGTATAGATTAAAGGCACTTAATAGAAAAGAAGAATCTAAAATGAAATCAATTTGTTTTTGTCATTAACAAGTAGAGCAGTGGTATAATTTAATGCTATCACAATTAGGACTACTAGGAACTGCCTTTTTCTCCATCCCATTTCTAGCAATTATTCACCAAGTATCAACAACGGAGGTAACAGGAGAGCCTGGCAGAGGCAAATGTATTGGACATTTATTGGTAAAGCTTATTTATAAACTGTAGCGAGAGCTAGTTGATTTCCTTAAATCTTTTAGTATCCAGGTAGATAACATCAACCACTGTGGGTTGATTCAGAAATAAAATTGGTATCAAGTAATTCTGAGTCTTACCTATATAGGAAAATGAAGCACATGATGACTCAAATAGTCTTCCATACTGCATTTGACTTCATATCAGTCTAGTAACAAAGGGGTTGTAATAGCCAAGGGTAAAGAGAATAGTGAAAAATTGTTCTTGCTCTTTTAGGCCTTATACAGTAGTACGCTGTAAAAAATGGATAAATGTTTCTATAAATTAATGTTTAGTAGTAGGTGCTACATGGTTTTCACTGTGCCAGAATCTCAGGTGCCTGCTTCTGAGTATTTCTTTAATCAGAGTGATTGGAAAAGGAGATATGTGTATGTGCATATATGGTAACAAAGTATAGACGTTAAGTGTGGGAGAGGCCTGGCATTGTACCTGGTGTTACATGGCTACAAATAAGGCAATAACAGGGAATATGAGAAAGAACTGATTTAATAAAGAGGTGATTTGATTGGTCCCCGTGAGAGTTAGTAAGATGTCTTTTTAAAAATAAGAATACAAACTTGGTTTTCCAGCAGAGTTTGCTTATAAATGTGTATTGTATTCTTTATAGATTTCTTTATTTGATTTATAAATAACCAAGATAATTATTTTCCCCTCAGAAGCTGGTTTTCTCGTCCTTTGTTAAAAGCATCCCATAAAATATAAAGTGCTAACATAGTGTTATTGTCATTCACAATGCTTTGGTTAAATGTTAACATGAAGCAAGTTTTTGGAGTTATTTTAAGTGATGGAGAAAAAGTGGTGGTAGAGCAAAATTAATAACAGAGTGAAAATCTTTTAGGTAGCAGTAGATGGTGCTACTAGCTTTCATTTGCTGACTTGATTATTCTCTTTCCCATAAGAACCATGGTTTTAGACTACACTAAACTAAAGCATGTGTTAGTTAGCTGTAGAGACTTTGGAGGTCAATTTACCTTAAATTGAAAGATTTTAGATTGGGGTCTCTTTCTATTTTCCTTCTGTTATTCATTTATAAATTCTAAATGGTCAGCATAAAATGTATTAGGTTGAAGATATGTTTAGTGTGTAATATATCTAAGACTGAGTTACTGCCCAGCTTATCAGGTTGGATAAAACACTACATTCTCTTATCAGGAAATAGAGATGATGTGTATATTTATATTTTACATATATAATCACCAGACTCCATGTTATGTGTTAGCATTTTCCTTGCTTATGGGAAAATAGCAAAATAACGTTTCCTTTATATTTTTGTCTACACCCTCTCTGAGAGAGGTTTTGATTACCACTGAAATGGTAGAATATATGAGATACAGATATTAAGTTGTAGAACTTTCTTTTAAAATGAGTGTGTCATACCTTAACATCTAAATGACAGTTATCTTGAGAGTGATTCACTTGGGAGCACTACTTATTCCAGCTATGCTGAGAAAGTGTGATGTTTTTGGAACTCTTAGAGATGCCATGGGAATCAGTTTGTGACTATGCAAGAAAATCAATTTCATCATTTTAGTTCACCAAAAATGTTTTTGGCAGCTTAATATGGCCTATCTTTTTTTTTTTTGAGACAGAGTCTCACTCTGTTGCCTGGGCTAAAGTGCTGTGGCGTCAGCCTAGCTCACAGCAACCTCAAATTACTGGGCTCAAGCAATCCTACTGCCTCAGCCTCCTGAGTAGCTGGGACTACAGGCATGCGCCACCATGCCCGGCTAATTTTTTTTTTCTATGTATATTTTTAGTTGTCCAGCTAATTTCTTTCTGTTTTTTTAGTAGAGACGAAAGGGGTCTCGCTCTTGCTCAGGCTGGTCTTGAACTCCTGAGCTCAAATGATCCTCCTGCCTCGACCTCCGAGAGTGCTAGGATTACAGGCCTGAGCCACCGCGCGGGGCCGCTATGGTGTATCTTAATCACCAAACCAAGTGTAATCATTTGGCTGTTGTCCCAGAACTAAACCACTAGGGAAGTTCAAGAGAATGTTGCATAGGCTTAGAATTTACAGAAGAGAATGCTTTAAGCATTGGTAGCATCATTGAATAAAGGAATAGTTTCTAATGTCACTATTTTGAAGTGGACAGTATCATTGGATGTGTAGGTTTTACTTTTTAAAAAAAAATCAGTTTAATTACTTTCCAGTTAAATACATTAATAAAAAAAAAACCAAGGTCTTTCTCTAGAACTTGTTTTCTATTTTGTTCCTTTTCCTAAAAACGTTTCAATTTTATCTTGACTACTATAGTTTTGATTGAATGGATATTGTGGAAAAATGAATTCAATATTTAAGATAGAAGTAATTTAAGGAAACCACAGCCTTTACCTCTATCCTTTTTTTATTCTTTTTTAAGAAAAAAATGTTTTCACTCAGATGAACGATTTGACTTTGATTAACGACTGGGGATTATTATACAAAGAAATTGGAATAAGTTTTATATATTAATTATGCTGAGTTTTAAGCCTACGTATCAGAGAATATTTAGAATTGTGTAACCATTTCATATATCATCTATAACTTTAAATTTTAAATGTCTTTTCAAAAGATGTGGGACCAAAAGTATATTTATAATTTGCAAATATGACTACATACCAATAAGAAAACTTATCTTATTTTGAAACTTATCTGGGATAGGAGAGAATATACTAATTCTTCGAAACTCAGATCTATACTTCAAGGGCCACTCGATAAGATAATTTAAATATCAGAGTTTTGTGATAATGTTAAGATTTACCATAGGAATCACTGTTGTTCAACTATCAGCTTAATTGTGTGAACTGATCAATGTTTAGAGATAAAGGTATGTCAAAATTTAATGGAAAGGTTTAATTTGAATATGTAACAAAAATTCTGATGGCAGATGATTTGAATTTTTAAGGCTTTCCTAATAAACTAATCACAAAGAATTCTTTTTGAAGTTATAAAACTATACTTCACATCTGTCACTCATAACTGATTCACATTTTGACAAAAGAGAAAATACAGATTAAAATGTTGGGTACTCAGTTTTGTAAGTGTGATGTAAGTTTCTTTTTCTTCATATAGAACTATATAGTAGAAAACTTTGGATTACAGTTCTCAAAGATAGATAGTAAAATCATTGGCCTTTTCCAGCTGTATGTTTTCCCACCCTCCCATCCCCCATGTGGGTGCTCTTGTGAGCTCACACATACTCACACGTTTAAAAACAAAGCAGTTAGGTTGATTTTGCAGGTCTTTATTATTAAGTGATTCTGAAGTACTTACTGTTAATACATAGGTTTCAGTTTGTTTTGGTTGACAGCTTTCTTTAAATTATGTCACTAAAGCTGAGATTATTAATGATAGAAAGTTAACATTTTTATTAATATTTAATTTCTCCTCCATATGTTATTAATATTAAATTCTTATAGGTGGATGTTTCTTAAAGTTTTGCACAGTTTTTATTTTTATTTTGTTTCTGAAATAATTGTGCAGGTTGTAAAATAGATCAGTGTATTTTCATTTTAAGAACACTTTTCTCCTTAAATTATTCTGCAGAAATGACTATTTTTAGGGAAAATAGTTTTTTACAGCCACTAAATTGTATTTGTTATTTTTGTACATGCATAACCAGGGTGGTGAAGGCACTAATCTTGTAGAGAACACTTACTTTTGTTCTAGTTGCACTTTTCCTATACATTTATATTACTTAAAATTACCACTAGGAACAGTGTCATGAAATCTGGGTTGAGAGAGAATACCGTGTATATGAGAACACTGAAAAGGTTGAATTGAAATCATTTCTGAAGACAAAAGCAGAGGAATACTGCCATTGCCAAGTAATGGAAGCATAAGGGCAGCATTTACACTGCAAGTGTTGAAGAGAATGCATAAAGACAGGGATCTTGCTCTCATAGAGATACTGTTTCTCTCTATGTTAAAATAGCTAGAAGGGGGAAAATTGTCTTCTAAGATATGAAATTCAACATGGACGCTATATTATAACCTATGCCAACATAATGCAAATTGTAGTTATTGATCAAAGTTTAATTGCTTCATCATTTTTATTTTAAAAGGGGATGCTGAATGTCAGAAAATCTGTAATATGTTTTATTTGGAAGATGTAAATAATGTATACATACTTATATGTGATGGGATGGGAAATATTTAAATTCTAGGTTTTTTTTTTTTTTTAAGGAAGAAACTGAATGAATGTTTATAAGGAAAAAATAAATAGTTATGTTTGGCCATGAATCCTGACTTTGCATTACTTTTTATTTTTGCCTTAGGTAGTCCCAAACTAAACACATTCCAAGGGAAATATTGATGGCATATGGAATATGTTGAACATTTGAAATTTGTTACGCATTATTTTCTGTAATGTTCACAGACACCCTGGAAGTTAGTATCAGTGTCTTACACACTAGAAAATTAAAGCTTAGAAATTGTATATGGTATTAATTAAGACTAGGATTTAAAAACCCAAATATGCCTGAACTTGAAGCCAATGTTTTTTTTTCTTTAATATATACTACTACAATAAGAATAGTCAGCAAAATAATGAACTAATGATTTGTTGACCTTTCCATTTACCTATTTTCTAATATTGTCTTCATTATAAATCAAAGAATATTAATAAACAATATTGGAGAATTATTTACCGTGACGCCTAAATTCCAAAAGGAAATGTGTATTTTAGAACTATTCTCAGAGTATCATTATTTAGAGGTATTTATGTTAGAGGCATTTGTGTTTGGACCTTCTGGTTGAGAATATTTAATGGTAGTAGCCATAGTTGCTCAGTCTTTAATGGTATTTGAGGAAAAGACTAGGAGTTAAAATGCTTGTGCATGCTGATGTGGACTGTGCATGCTTCAAAAATACCTTGTTACTCTGCAAATACAGTATTTACAAAGCATCTACTGTATGTAAAGAAATACGCACACAGTAAGTATATTTTGATAATTAGGTTCATTTACCTCCATTGTACTGAATGTAAATTGTTAATTCCTCATATAATATCTGGAATGAGGCATTTTTCAACATAAAGTTTCTAAGTAATTATTCCTTTAAGGCTTAAACAACCACGGTTAATAGAAGTTTTACTAAAAGATTGCACATGCTCCTGTTTTAAATGGCATAATGAATACAGTGGCACATTTTCTGCTGACCTCAGTTCACCTTTACAAGCATGCAGCAAAACATAGCTTTCTTTGCTATTCTATGTACATCTGATGGCTCCTGTGTATGTTATTTTGTCTTCACACTGCAGATTTGCTTGAAGCACCCTGACTCGCGACTCTTGCATTTAGAATGGCTTTTGTACCCTGGTTTCTAGGCAGCAATGAAGGTTGCAAGGGGAAATGTATAACCCAGTTTATTAAGTTGATAAACATTTTACAGAAGTAGTTGGGTTGGTGTAGACAAATGCATGGGCCAGTAACCACTACTGCCTTTGTTCTCATTTTCTGAGTTGGTTTAACATTTTCTTAATAAACCTTTATGTTAGCAATCAGGACCCTGTCCCATTCTTTAGTTACAAGCAGAAAAAGAATTCCTAAATTGTGAAGGAATAGTAAAATTTCTGGCAAGGAAGGGTTAAAATGGTAGCAATGCTCAGGACTGACTGGGTGCCCAGTACCCTATCTCTTGCGTGTAGATTCTGAAAAGCTCAGAAAACTGAAAGTATTTTTTTGAATTCAGTGCAAACTTAACCTGACCTGAGGTTAATAGTCTTTATCCCACTTAATGTTAAAACTCTTTGTTTCACTGCAAAATATTAGTGCATTTGATCTAACACTTCCGGGAGAGTGGGAGTGGTTACTTGATATATATAGTAGATGCACTGTATTTCTTTTCTAAAGTTTTGAATTCTGAAATTTTGAGTTTCTTTTCTAAAATTTTTGAATTCTGAAACATCTGGATGCAAGGGTTTCAGATAAGGGATTGTGGACCAAAATCAGCAAGGTGTTTTCAAAAGTACTTTTTGTCTGGTGTCTTCCTCTTAT
Source organism: Lemur catta (assembly GCF_020740605.2). Taxonomy (NCBI): domain Eukaryota; kingdom Metazoa; phylum Chordata; class Mammalia; order Primates; family Lemuridae; genus Lemur; species Lemur catta. The sequence continues at coordinate 14,001,749 of NC_059146.1, forward strand.
TATCCACAGATTATGTAGAAAAATGCGAAATTATGCTGGACTTAACTGCCAAAAGAGCTGGGTAACCTGCTTCCCCTGTTTAAGTATACCCTTAGGCTTAGAGGAACTCAAGTTCTCACAGCCAGAAACCAGCAGAGCTAGGGGTTTGAAATCTTTCATTTTCCAGTGATTAAACTCTTAATTGCTGCACTATACTGCTTTTATTGTGGGGTTTTTTTTTTTTGTGGAAACCACACTTAGGGATTTCTGCTGATCCCAAGCCTCTTTGTCAGATCCATGTGGGACTTCAGTTGCCCATTGCTCTTATTGAAAGTTTGAGACTTGCCTTGCCTTACTCTTCTCTCAGTATCTGTCAGTGCTCTTAATATTTCATTTTTCCCTAAGCTTGGGTGGGGAATGTGACACCCAGTAGCTTCCCCAGGACCTTTCCCCCCAACTTCTTGCTATACCTGATGGACAACTATTCAGGCCTTTTCCATTTCAAGGATCTTGCTGTTAATCACTATGGGGATAAATAAAAGTAATATACATAAATTAATAGCATAAAAATAATATAGGGCAGTGAAAAAGAATGATTTGCTGTTTTCACCCTAGAGTTCCCCATAAAATCACATTTTAATTTCTGTTCTTTATTTCTGAAGATGGGAGTCACCATTTCTCCCCCTTGTGGCTCCACCTTTAGATGCATTTCAGGTCTGATGATGGTTGAAAGGTAAAAAACAGCAGAGGCTTTGTTTTCTGTAGACAGTTTGAACCAGATACCTTCCAGACTGAATGATATCCAGTTTATTTTAATAGATCTTTGCCCTAACTAAAAATGAACTACTATGGGTATTTTTACACTGCATTTGTCTCCAGCTAGATGAGTCTACTAGCGGAATACGTGGCACTTAAGTAGGCATTCGAAAATTCAACATACAGTCCGCTTGTTAACTATATGCCAGGTGTTTCCCCATGCAAAGTTAATTAAGCTATAGTCATGCAGAATGGAAACCTGCTTATCCAGTGGGCTAACTTCTACCCAGCGTAGACGTGCATCCAAATGAAATGGAAAGGGATATGGGAGATTAGGAAACGACCCCTGTGGGTGGCATCTAACTACCTAAATTCCCATCCCAGTTCCACTTACTGACACTTGGAACAGGTAGCTTCTCAGTGCGTGTTTCCTCACTGGTAGGTAACTGGGGCTAATGATGGTGTCTCTGGCACTAGATTGCTAATTAATTAAAGAAAAGCACTTAGAACAGAGCCTGGCACGCAGTAAGAGGGCAATGGGTCTCTGGGGTCTGCCCGGTGGTCGTCCTGCAGGCCGAGAAGGTGGGTAACCCTTTCGATTTTTCACGCAGTGCGTCTCCCCTAACGAGTGTGCAGCCCATCCAGGCGCTTCTCTTCGTCTCCACCAGCCGCACTGGAGAAGCGAGTTCTTCCAAACCCAGCCCGGCCCACGCCAGTTGACGAGGACAGCTGACGCCTTCTGGCCCGGGGCGTCCGCCCTCGGTCCCCACCCGATTCCGGACTCTCCTCCCCCGCTCGCCCGGGGCACAGGCGCGGCCCCGCCCCGGCGGCCGCGAGACCCGACGAGCCGGCCGCGCCCTCCCTCCAGGGCGGCGGGGGCGGCGGGCCGGGGCCGGGGGCCGCAGAGCGCTGAGTGGCGCGGGCGAGGGCGGGACCACGCCGCGGCCCGTCCCCGCCAGGGGCCGCCGTCGCGCGCCAAAGTCAAAGCCCGCGGCGCCCGCCGACAGCTCGTCCGCCCGACCCCGGCGCCGCGGCCAGGCTAGCGCGCCCCGGGGCCGCCGCGAGACCGGGAATGGCCAGCCCGCCCAAGAGAAGCTGCCCGTCGCCCGCAGCCGGCTCGGAGGGGACCCGCATCAAGAAAATCTCTGTCGAAGGGAACATCGGTAAGGACAGCCCGGAAATGTTGGACCCAGAGCGCGGGGGTTACGGGGGCGGCCGAAGCCTCCCTTCGCCGCATCTCTCTGCCGCTCCTCAGTGTGGACTTTCCCCGCAGCCTGGCCGTGTGGACGCGGCCTCGGCTTCCCTTCCCGCCCGGAGCGTCCGCGTCTCCCCCGCGCGGCGGCTCGGGCTCAGGCGGGGCCGGCGGTGGCCCCCGCCCTGCTGGGAACTTGGGGGGCAAGGGTTGGGGGAGGGCGTCGGGTTTCCTGAGGTGTAACGTACACGCGCTCAGTGCACCCTTTTTAGGCATATACTCTTCTATGAGGTTTGACGAACAAATGCGGTTTTACCGCCACCACGGTCAGGATAGAGAACATTTCTGTCGCCTGAAAACAATTCCTTCCTGTTCCTTTGTAGTCAGCCCCCTCCCTCTTTCTAGCCCCTGGCGACCATTGGTCTGATTTCTATCCCCACAAGTGTTGCCTTTTCGAGAATGTTCTGTAAAAGGAATCATAGAGTATATAGTCTTTCCGTGTCTTCTTTCATTTAGCATAATGTTTCTGAAATTCATTCGTGTTGTTTCTGTAGTTTGTTCCTTTTTATTGCTGAGTAGTATTCCATTGCATGGACATCCTACAATTTACCGACTCCCCAGGAAACATTTGGGTTGTTTACAGTTTTTTGGTGATTATTAGTAAAGTTGCCATAAACATTCGAGTATGAGGAAAGGGGTTTTTGATGATCTTAATAATATGGAGTTCCTCACCTGCTGCTCCACATCTAAGTAAACGTTGGGTTATGATTCAAAGAGCATTAACCTTTCTGTTCTTAACCCAGATGGGGACAGACTATGCCATGTGTGTCATTTTGCAAGACATTAATATACACGAACTTCCCATTCTTCTGTATTTCCTACAACAGAACATCTAACCCTGACACTTCCTGTTTTGATAGTTGTTTGGTTTTTTTTGGCTCCCGGTTGGGTGCTGGTCATTCTTGCATACAGCAAATATTTTTTAATTCTTACCACATTCAAACCACTGTAAGGCAAGGCAAGCAGATGTTTAAGCACTTGAAAGAACAGAAAAAAGCTGAACACATTCTCGAAGAGGACTTATTTCATTGCTCCAATATTAAGGCACCAATGAAAAAGACTAGACCCTTATTTTCTCTTAGGAGTATAATTTTTTTGAGGATGCATGTTTACAAAGATGATTCCTCACAGCTACTTACTGAATAAAGAAGACCCTAAGTAAAGACAGGTGAAGAGAGTTGAACAAAGCCATCTTAAAAATAAATTTGCATGAACAACCCCTCAAATCAATACCACATGGATTAATCACCTCTTTCTCAAATGCAGTTAGGCAGCATGTCATATTTAGAAATCTATTCCCCAAGCATCTTTAGTCTTCCCAGCGCCTGTAATAATTTTGTAACATATCACCCCATCTCCAGTGTCTCTTAACTACTTCCAGAGTAGTCTTCTGTATGCAAATGTCATTGTGTTGTCCCTTGCTTAACATTCTTCATTGGCTTCCCCATTACTGCCACTGCAAGGAGTTGCAAATTCATGGCCTGCCTTTAGACTGTATTGGCCTGCACACATTGAAAAAAAAATTAATTTGTTGCTTTTAAATTTAATTTGTAGCTTTTAAAAATTTTGAGATTTCCATAAACATCTAGATTATTGGCTTTTGAAAAATCTGAAGATCTGGTAACACTTGGCCTACATTTCTTCCTTATGGCAACAATTGGTATTTAGATGGGAGGTAGATGGAGCATGTTCCTCACTGTTTGTTGTCTCCCTGACAATAGGCTTTGTCAGTTTCTGTTTATTATTGCTCTTGTACTATTACTGTTCATGTTCCCTTCACCTTTTTTGCCAGATCCCAATAAACTATAAATATACAAATTGTTAATCTGTGTATCGAAGACTATTTTGCAATTCCTCTATCCTTCCTAGAATTTGAACTTTACCTGATCATTTTAGTTTTGTATTCAAATAACCCATCTTCTCATGTTCTCTGTTACTAAAGCGATCCCTTATGTTAGATTTATGGAGGACTTACCTACTTTTTATCTTAATAGTCTGTTCAGAATGACTTTTAGCATTATAATGCCTACTTGGCATTAGGAATTCTGTAAGTTTCTATGACCTTTTAGAGTATTAACATCAGTGTCCTTGGTTCTTGTTCTCCTGGCCTTTACAGAAAATCAACTTATTAATTAGTTTATTTTCTAGTGTCCACTCCACTCCCCCCCACCCCCTGCCAAAGTTAAGAAATTGGATATTAGTCTGAGTGGGAACTACAGCTAGCTATTGTTACTCTGCTTGAATTAGATATAACTTTTATGACTTAAAATTTTAAAGTATGGGTGGTGCATGGTGGCTCATACATATAATCCTAGAGCTTTGGGAGGCTGAAGCTGGAGGATTGCTTGAGGCCAGAAGTTTGAGACCAGCCTGGGCAGCATAGTGAGACACCATCTGTACAAAAAATAGAAAAATTGGCTGAGCGTGGTGGCATGTGCTTGTAGCTGCAGATACTCAGGAGGCTGAGGCAGGAGAATCGCTTGAGCCCAGGAGTTTGAAATTTCAGTGAGCTATCATGGCACCACTGCATCCTAGCCTGGGTGACAGTGAGACCTTGTCTCAAAAAAAATTTTTTTTAAGGTATGACCAGATGAACTTTTTCTGCATATAAGCAGTGTTAGAAGGAAGTTGAATTTTCTAGCTGTGCTTTCAGACTCCAGCGTATGCCTGCTTTTTCAATGTGTTCCTTGAGTGCTCTTTCTGAACACGTTGTTCTCCTTT